>NC_070572.1:2487275-4974550 GCF_026914185.1 Puccinia triticina
GGGAGACCAAGTAACACTCTGTTTCATGATTATTGATAATTAGATTCAACATTTTTTGACTGGAATTTATATTTTCTTGCGGATTTGCCAATTGAAAGGTCTTGCCTAGTGAGGAAATCTGAGATGGTCTCCCCTGTCTTTGTTTTTGTTAAAAAGTTAGACATGCTTTCTTCAGATACAATTGAAAGTTTTTTTAACATCAAAACTAAATCTATCACAAGCTCTTTCCACTCCTGTATGCGGTTCAGTGTGGACGATGTCCTCCTTGTAAACCATGCTGCAGGAACTAATGTAGATTCTAAAATGGTCTCAATCTTCCCAAAATCTGCAACAGATATGAGCCATTCTTTGTCTGTTTTTTTGAATATGTCTTCTGCAGCTTGCTGATCCACTTGGAACACATCTTTGTAGGATTCATCTTCAATTTCATGTATTCTCTAGTTGTATGCAATATTTCTCAATGAATCAGTTGTTTGCTTTAAGGTCATGCCAACCTCCTTATTTATTTCTTCAGGAAAGTGTAGTTCCAAATAACGCAATCTCCAATTTTTGATACTCTCAAAGTTCTCATTGTAAAAATCCATAACAATTTGGCTTTGTTCTGCATCCCAAGGAAAAATAAGCCAAATTGTTGCTGTCATCAAAATTTAGATGTAAGACTCAGCAAAGGCTTGCCACTCATTTTTTTCTTTTTCTGTTTTGAGACATCTGATTCAAAATTTGACAAATGGTTAGTATTCCAAACCTTTATGGAAAATCTCATGTCAGGATCTCCCATACATTTTTCCGGTAATCCAGAGCTTGGATCATTTTTTAGTACAATTTCTTCTGGGCTGTCTTTTGTTACTTTGTTCTTTTCTGTCGTCATTTCATTGGAAGCACCTTCATGGAGGTGATTGACTTCAAATAAAATAAAATCAAAGCATTCAATTTGAGTGGATACTGGAAGCAAAAGCCGAGAGGTCTTCTACTCATTACTCACATTCTTGGGTGATCTCATGAGAACCTTGGTCTTGTGAAGGGAAATGAAAAACAGTGCTTTTGAGTATGAGTAGAGGATCACATTTTCACTTTGGTAATAAAACTGCATAAATACCTGTGTTGTTGGCAATCCCTTCATCCAACAAACTTGCAGCCTTGACCAATAATCCTCAAGTCAACATTTGGATAGCTGTAGGTATCCACTTGACATGCATCTTGGCCTCAGCGGAATTTTATGTCGTGACTGAGCAGATGAGTAGATTAATCAGCACTTTGCAGTAGCTTGAAATTTTTCAGAGAAGGCTCTTCAAGCTACCAGCTATTGAAACAGTGCTTACTGCTACCAGTGAAAACTTTTCCCTATGCATGTTGATATGTTTGTCGCGTTTGAAGCTCAGTATACATAAATATATCACCAAACTGTTTTGAGTGCTTTCGATAAAAAAAGCAAAGCCGGGTGCATGCAGGCATTTGGTCGGACAAGATGGTTCACTGAATTCCCGTTGGACTGTAACATCAAAGTACTTCAGTGAAATCAGGTGTTGTTTGGTCGCAAGTGCATACATTGAGCTTGCCCTTGCCGACTACGCTCCCTGAAGAAAGCATGAGGTGGGTGAACGATTTCACGGATCGGGAAGACATAACTTGTACCCGGTCATGCTCTCATTGAGCTATTTTATCCAGAATTTCACACTCTCAGACGGTGCTACCATCCAATTTGCTCACTCCAGAACACGACACAGAGCTACTCTTAACATGTTTCTGACAAAGATTGAATTAGGATATTCGAGTCCAACAAGATACATACAAGAATTTAAGAGGTAAGCAAATGTATGGTAAGACTACTGGTAAAACAACTTTAACGATTCAAGAGTGTTCTTGGTTCGAAGAGGGGAAGGAGGTATGTCAGAATTGAAACAAAAGAGCTTAAAGATCATGCAAAGCCGATTGGATGATGAAGTAAGCTAGAAGAAGGAGCGTGCGCCTCAACGTCCGCAAGCGGCCCTGGATGGCCCGGAATTCGGTGTGCCTGAGACCGTCGATAAAGTGAAGAACCCAGGCCAAGCTACACGCCGCGTCGGATTGTTCGATCGCCCGCAAAGAAGACTCGACCCTTGCCGCCAGCATGAGACGGATCCTGTCGTCGTCGATATCGGCTACCCACATAGGTCGTCTACTGCCGTCGGACGGACTGGGCCGACTGGGCAGGATGTGCGTGCGCAGATCGAATCGCTGCACGCTCAAGTAATACCGCCGCCGGTTCTCGGCGATCCGGTAAACCATCGACTGGCCGTTGCGCAGCGGGATCACGATCGCTAACTCCGGGTGGTTCCCGTGTTCTCGGCACCGTCGCAAAGTCGGAATAATGAACACCCGTCGGATGAACTGGTTCACCTCAGCATCGTGTGCGAAATTAGCAGTCATGATCCAATAAAAACTCGTTTCTTGTTTCAAGTTGTCGCAAGAAAGTTTTCGACGCGTGTCGTATGAAAGCTGGCTACAGTGACCGCGATTGGGTAACGGTAATGTGGACAGACGGCCGAGGGCGAGTGAAGAAAGTAACACTACAAATATTACGGGAGACCGGCCCGGAGAAATAGAGAAGCAAGAAAGAAAAACTTGGAGTAAAGGGGTTGATTTCTGATAACCACAGAGGATGATATTCGAGGGCAGGTGAAGGCTTGTGGATATGGAGGAAAATTTAATTATCGAGCATGCAAGGGCCACATTTATACCATCCTTGATCTCAGAGAGACCGGGGAGTGGTCTTCGTTTTTTCCTTCAGAAAGCGCAAAGGGTGGGTCCGGACAAAGGGGATGCAAGACCGGCCTCATCAGGTTTGCTGATCCGCCCTTTGTGGAGCAAGCCTTGCTGGGGAGTTCATTCTCTGCAACGGCCTGAGGAAAAACACCACGGGCTTTCCCCAACAATCGCCATTCAAACTTTGCGTGTCCATTCATTCAAGGACATGACGATTCAGCGGTCCGCTGAGCCGTGTCTGCATCAATGGCCATCGGCTCCACATCCCCAATTGAAGGGTTTCCTTTTGTCGAACCTTATCAATTACCAAATTCCCAACGGGCATTGAAAACCTTTCTTCCAACACGTCTCTTTCGTGTACCGTACAGGGTGGGTCTCAGACATTACAGAACCGAACATCGGTCCTTTCTGTCTTCTATGTATTACCTGAGAGCGCAGTGAAAAAACAGAAACGTTTGGTGCCCGTTGACGGTGGAACCGTTCCGCGAAAAGAAGCTCAGAAACGACAGCGGACAAAGGCCTGCGATTGGATGGTAAACGGACGTTGCCCAATCGACAGACGACAAACATTCCACACAGGCGTATTGGGTGCTCGTTCCTGAGCCGAGAGTGGCGGTCTAAGGATCAAACGATGAGTCTACGGCTCTCTGAGACCTTTCTTCGCGATCCCGCTGGCGGTTGTTTGTATACTCCTGCCTTGCGACCATCTCATAACGTGAAGGACTTGGGTTTCTTGTCCAATTCACTGAAATTGAGCTCCTGATAAATAACCACAACGGGGCCAACCCTATCCCTTTTGACAGCCGGGCATGTCTACTTTGTTTCGGGATCTGTGTCAAGTAGACTGCGACTCCAATTTTTCTTTGCGTAGCATTGTGTTACAAAAAGAGAACAAAGAACACGCGCACGCTAACTTTGCTAATTCCCTCCTCGGGGGAGCCAAGCGACCTCCGTCCCCCCTCCAATAGAGGGACTTAGTTAAGTTAGACGCGCACGCGTCTAAATTACTGAACCAAAAAACCCAGTGTCCATGTGACGTTATAGGCAAGTCCATAAAATCATGGAGGAACATATCACGACCAGACATATACAAATAGCGTTTACGATACATAGGCAGCGCAAAGTGTGGAGTTATGAAAACAGGTGGAGACCGAGGGCCCAGGACTAAAAGGTAAGAAATACAACATGGCGAAAAAGGAATAGAGGAGGGGACGGATATACGTGTTTCACAAACCGATTTTTTATTTATTTCTTAGAGTTTTCGATAAAAAAGCTTGGTGTGATACACACAACAAATGTCAAAATCAGAAAAAAAGGGTTGCTGGCCGCCTCCTCCCCCAAAAAATAAAACGTAAGAGAGAAGAGCTTTTCGAATGCGAGTGGATTTCTGAGTAAGCCGTAAAGATTACCAGTACAGCGGGTCTCGAGGTTTGACAAGTAGTGCAGGAGGAGGAGGAGTTGGCAAAAGAGGGAGAGAGGCGGACGGGATTCCGGCCGGCGAGGGCTGAGGAATCGCAGGCTCTTCGGCCCCGGGACCGGGCTGGAGGGCCGGGACGGACGGAGGGGCGGATTTGAGGAGCCGAAGACGCTCGAGCTTCCAGCGGTCGATCCACGCTTTCATCTTGGCCCTATACCCCCCCAGAAAAAGCAGATACATTGATCAGTCAATCTCTGTGAGGTGGGCAGGATGGAGAAGCGACGGACGCACCGGGAGGCCGGGCTTCCGCAATTCACCGTCGGGATAATCCGGACCCAATCGAAGGAGATGCAAAAACAGCTCAGCTCGAAAAACGACTACCCAAGCAAAGGACCCACGTCAACAAAGCATAAAACAATCGAAAAAAAAAGGGGGGGGGGGGGGGGAAGCTCAACGGAGTGTTCGGAGTACGGCACGCCGTAGATCTCGACGATGTGGGCGAGATCTGGCTTGACTTTCTCCGGGAAAATAAGCCGTCCGACCCGGTTGGATGGGCTACCATCCAGGTATTGTTCTTGTTGTTGGAAGGCGTCGATGAACGTGTGGAGGTCGAGCGAGTTGACAGGGATGGATGTGCGGGGTTTGTAGCACCACCCAGTGGGCTTGATTCCAATAACTACAAAAGCAAAAATCCCAATAAATCACTCGAAGTCTTGCCCAAATCGACTAAATCGACTGGAAAGACGAAGGAGACAGAGGGAGACTGAACTGTGATTGAAGTGGGGTCTAAACTTGGCCAAATGGGACTCCAAGAGCCCAGGTTTATTGAGCGCGAACAGGTTGACGAGATGGATCTGGGCATCGTACGGGTTCGTAGTCAGGAGCCCTTTCAGCTCGGCCTCCTCGTCCGCCTCGTCGATGCATCCGATAATCGCCCGCTTCCTGTGGTCCGAACAGAACACTTTGGTCGACAACCGTCGTGCCAACTCGATCACTATCCGTTCCTTTCCGATACTGTATGTCCCCACTAGGATCAAGCTCCTCTTTTCCGAGGCCGCCGTGCTCCCTTCTTTAACTTTCGTTCTGGGCTCAAACTGTTTGGGGGGGTAAGTCTGAATTGGTTTCCTTCTTTGGGGGAAGGGTGGATGGATAAACTTACGATACTCGCAAGTTTGGGTTGATTTGGAACAGGCGTTTCAGCGGCAGGCGGACAAACAAGCTGCTCGGGCTTCGCCTCTTTCTGAGGAGGGGGATCGACGGCAGGGGTGGTGGAAGAGGTATCTAACCAAGACTTGAAGACTGCTCTAGATTTATCGATCTCTTGAAGATTTTTGAGGTCCTTGGAAGACATTGTAGCCGTCCGATCGGCCTCGAGTACCCTGGCACTCATACTTCGACAACAGCCTTCGATCACCTGCTCTTGAGCTGGGAAACAGTACTTCGGATCTTAACCGTTTGATCGCCATGTTAGTTCATGTGCCTTTGCTTTCATCGCCGAGCGGGAAAGCTCAGGAAGCTCACCTAAATAGGTCGTGTCCAAGTAGCATATATCAATCACCTTGTTGTGGATCTCCGGGTGTCGCAGATGACTAGGTGCGGCCCTGAAGTCTCCGCAATGTAAGTACCGGAACGGCTTTTGCTCGGGTTTGGTCATCCCTTCGAACAAGAACATCGCCGATCCAGGACAACTATCGACCAAAAAAAAAAGGAGCGCCATTAATAAAAGAGAAAGAGCAGAAGAAGAGGAGCAGGTGGGACTAACTGATTAGCGTCGATCAGGACGACACGAACGTCGTCGATAGTGTAGGGCCGGTTGAAGTCGAGCGGGACGACCCACTGAGGATCGACCCTGAGCTTGAGCTTGACGAGGTTGGCCGTCGTCTTGGAGCAGTAGATCTTGCCGTGCTTCCAGCTCGAGCTCAGCTTGGTATAATGGTCCGAATGGGCGTGCGAGAGGAAGTAGCCGGTCACGCCTGGCACGGCCCCGTGGCTGAAGCAGTCCACCGACAGCGTCGTGCCCGGCATCAGCTTGTAGAACGGGACCGCCTGGCCTGCTCGGACTTTCTTCCCTCCCGCTTTCCCATCCGCTAGCTTTCCTACCGTCTTCTTCCCCTTCTTCTTGGCTTTTGCGGCTCGAGGCTTGGTGGATAAGGATGCTGATGGCTTGACGATTTTCGTTTCACTTAACAGAGACTTGACACTCCCTTCGTCTTCCTTTCCTTCGAAATCATTCGTCTCTTCTTCTTCTTCTCCATCCGTTGGGATATTGCTAAGCTGGTCCTCATCAGCAGGGCATTCGGGGCGTTCAGGCTTGGGTGTCGGTTTCGGTGGTGAGGATGTGGATGAGATAGGTCGATCGAGACAGAGATTGATATGTCTTTCGGCTAGAGCTAAGTTCCCATCGTCTAAAACTTTCGAGCAGACTGGACACGTGATAGTTTCGACAGTTTGTAAACCGCGACTAGCTTGGGGTTGCTGATTTTGGACGGGCGATGATGGGCCATCATCGTCGTCTTCTATGAGGATCGGCGTGGATTGATCTGGTGGTGATGATGGCAAGCTGATGACGACCGACTTCCTGTTCTTCTTCTTTGCTGAGCTCGACGATGGCTGTTCGGCTGGAGTACGTTTCCTGGATTGAGTAGGCTTCTTCTCGTCGGATACAGTTCGGCTCTTTCCTTCTCCTGGCTGGGTGCTCGCTGGGCTGAAGAATGAGTCGATGGATGTCTGAGTGGGCCCTGGTTTCTTCTGCTTGGCCGGCGTCTTGTTCTTCTTCTTCATCTCGTAAAGATGTAAATAGTTGATTCCTTGGGAGGTCAAGAGGCGGTTCTCCCACTCCTTTTGTCTTTCTCCTCCAACCCGCATACACCCAGCAACACTCCACCCCGGGCTCATCCACAGCCCAACAACAACACCCATCCCCATTCAGCCAAAACCCTTCAAATCCCCGACACGTACCAGCCAACCCATCTCAGAAAGACAACTAAAAATAAGTACCATTCGGAGGTACACATATGACATTGCATAGGGCGGAGGGCAGGCATAGGGTGTAATGAAAATGCAAGCAAAACAGGCGGGGATAACTGTCCGATGGAACACTACAACAAGGATCTTCAAACAGTGAAAAGAAAATACAAGCTCGGCGATTTTTTTAACTTCTTTTGTCGATAATGGGAAGCGTGTGTGTGTGAACGCCTATGCGGGATCCGATCCGATTTCAGAGTACTTGGGTGTGCAGGGTCTGGTGACGGGAAGCGGGGCGGATCCAGCTGGTATCAGACATACGGTGGAGAGCTTACATATGTTGGAGGTACACTACTTCTATTGGCATAGTTTTCACATGTACTTTTTTGTTTAGATGTTTTTTTTGCGACTGTGATATGAAAATTGTGGTCAAGAAAAAAACGCGTTCTCTGAGATATCCACCTGTAATTTTTTCTTGATCGTGTATTAAGCGGGGCCAGAAAGCCGATTGATATGTGAGCAATATAACTGGAAGAACGGAGCCATGGATCGGTTGATGTCTCGTTTCTGGGTGACGTGTATAGATGATGAGGCAAGCCAAGAGAAGGGGCACGGGGGCGAGGAATCAAGCATCGGGCGAAGGACGCATGGGTGTGTCGAGCATGATTTTGCGATGAGGCAAGCCACTGGAGCTGTCGGGTTCGAAGACCCTGCAGAAGGAGACGGTGCCCTTTCCGAAGTTAGGATGGATGCACACCTGCTCCGGCGGCGAGGGGATCTCATCGAAGCGTTTAAGCTGCGAGCCCGAGGCCTGGGGCCCTGGGACGAGCTGGCTGTTCGAAGGAGGATCCGGGCCCGGGACGAGTTGGCCGTTGGGAGGAGGAGGAGGACAGGAGCCGGAGGCCTGTGGGGTCGGGACTATTTGGCTGTTCGGTGGTCGCGAGGTGTCGGAGATGTGCTCGAGCAAGGCCTCCGACAAAAAGTCCACATTCTTCGTTGTCATCAGGTCGTAACAGAGCAAAAAGTAGCCTGCGTGCACTTTGGCTGCCATCTCCGGCCCCTTTGTACTCCTGATCTCTTCCATATTTTGCCGGGCATGCTGCACGTACTCCCACTCGGCCGTGTTCGGCTCGTGCATCCGCTTGATCCCGTCCTTCACCGATCCTCCCATGCGTTGGGCGTCTGACTGTTGCTGTCCTGTTGATTGTAAGCAGGAAAAGCAGAAGGTCCGGTCAGCTCTCGATCTGCAATCCTGCGGCCAGACCATTTTGTAAGTTGCGAGGGAGGCATAGTTACCTGTGGATGCGCTGTAGACCGAGTACCTTGATTCATCGGGCGTCGGTTCGAAATGCGCTACCTCCGCGGCCAAGCTTTGAGCACGCGTTTCGCCCGAAGCGCGTCGGGGGTACGGTGCTGCGCGGACGGCGCCCTTGGCGGTCCGCACGACGCCCGATCTCTCCTCCTCGCAGAGGCCAGACGTCTCTCTGGCCTTCCCCTTGTTCGGAACGATCTGTGCACGGCGGTGGAGGTTGGCCTCCGTGAGGGGTTGGGAGAAGATCAGGGGACGGGATGGCCTGGCGGCCATCGGGGCCTGCGCTTGTTGGTGGTTGAGGAACTCGTTTCGGGAGTCCTCGCGCTCGTCGCGGCTCGGACCGGCCATCGCAGGCGGAGTCAGATCGAGGGGTTCGGCCATATGAGGCGTGGGGATGGGTGTTTCGTATGGCGACGGACTGGGTCGGTTGCGGGACTTACGTGCCCGACGCTCTCGACGAGCATTCTTGTTGGTCATCATGATCCGGGCCGTCACATCGGTGGCCCGTTTGGTAGCATGGATAAACCTCTCGATAAGGCCGCCGTTGTAGAGCGTCGGCCGCTCGCCCTGGGCCGCCGCATCGTACTGCTCGACTAGCACCGGCGGGAGTCGCGTGCGCATCTCTGGATCCACTAACATGCCTTCCAAGATGTCAACGTAGTCCGACCGCGAGACGTCTTGCCCATTCATATGCGCCATCACCGCCGTCGCCGCCTTCGTAATCATCTGCTGTCTTTGCGCTGTGTAAGTCGAGTCCCTGGGCGGTAGACCAGCCAGCCCGGGGAATGCGTTCAGCTCAGGTACTTGACCGCCAGCCTGTTGTGAGGAGTAAACCATGTGAGCACTCATGATAGGGACATTCTGTCAAATTGTAAGTGTCTCTGGGTCGGCTTACCTCTAATGGCTTACTTTCCGGCTTGGTGGTCGGTACGCCAGAAGCAAACTGAAACTGGGGAGCCAAGAATGTCAATCTTGTGGTCCGGGAAGGGGATCGGATAGATGCGCTTACAAGGCTTTCGGTCGGCTTGGAGATGGATGCGGGGGAATTGGGTACGGGGGCGTTACGGATAGGACCCCACCATGGTCTCTGAGGAGTCAGGAGAGCCAGCCGAGGGTCAAAAATCGAGAGCTTGCTTATGTGCATGCGTGGGAGAGGATGAAAGACTGACTTGGGACTGCGGCCGAGGGGCATGATCGACTGCTTGAGGCTGGTCATTCGAGTGGGCCGGGCGGACGGTGGCATGGCTGGCGGCGCTCGAGACGGAGGCCTGTAGAAAGTAGCACGAAGTATCAGAGACCGACGGTGGATGGACGATTTAGCGGGAAGGAAAACACGACCTGTGGGGCAGGCGGAGGTTGCATCTCGACGACGGTGTTGTCCTGTTGACCGGGGTCTTGGTGCATCTGTTCGTGTTCCTCGGCCGGTGCGGGCACAGGAGGCTCGGTAGCTTTTGCCGAGGTGGACCTGCGTTGGCGTCTGTTCGGCTTTGGGGGGCCGGCGCGGGGCAGCCCCAGGATTTCCTCCTCGGCGGTGCGAGCGCGCCGTTGCTGTCGAAGTGCCCGGGCGGCGACGATGCTGGTGGCTGCCGTGTAGGCTGCATTTCGCGTGGTCACCATGGCTTCTCTCCTGTGCTGGTACGATACTGAGATTTGCTTCGGAGGTTACTATTGGAAAGGAAACAAGAAAGGGTGAGGATGGGGGGCGCCCGCGATGGAAATTCAAAGGGTGCGTGTTTAACTATCTCCTCTGCTCTATGTCCTCGTTCCCATGCCCACTGAGGCTGTTTATATAGCTGTTGAGGGGCGACAGACAGAGTTGGGCTGAGGACATCCTTTGAGCTTCCAAGCTGATCAGCTGGAGTGAGTAGTTTTGGGCCTGGTTGTACATAATGACAACTGGACAAAATGCAAACAAAACGTGGCATATACTTGTCTCCGGTGCTCTGGACGTATGTACAAATAAATATGGAATACGTCTTTTGTGCTTCCTTGATCCCCTTCACCCTGCAAGAGCCGCAAGCTGCACCGGCAGGCCGGCTGCCCTTCGTCATTCAGGATGGCCGGCTCTGGCTTTGGCCACATCTGCTTCCACTAGTTACACAACCGCCGCACTACAAAAAGTCCATACCCGAACTCACTTGTTGGGCAGGCAGGTCCGATGAGACCTCGAGTCCGAGCCGCCTGTCAGACCTCTTGTCGGACATGGCAATCCACCAGCAGGTAGGACCGAGCTTCGGAGGTAGGACTCGCCTGTCCGAGCAGTTGCACCGCCTATTGGCTGCTCAGATATGGCCGACATCCCTTCGGGCAACCATGTCCGGCAGGGAGTCGGGCGGGCAGGGACGCGATCCCATCAAACATCAGGCTGCGCCGGTAACTTGCTTTTATATGCAAGATACAACCTGACAAGTTACATAAAACAGTTGTTGCCAGGAGCACTGATTGAACAAACAAACTTTAATCGAGTTCCTACCATCCAACTGGGCCCTCCTCCGACCAGGGACTGATAAGTTCTGCCCTTTGTTTATTTTTACAAACGAAAACTCGAGGCGCATTTATAATCACGGAGGAGGTGATACATAATTGCAAAGGCAAACCTGCCGACATGAGTCGCAGGTCTCTCCTCTACCCGGCCTCCGGTGACGGTTGCTTTGTCGCCTCTACAGATGTTCTCCACTAGCATTGTTGTTTCAATCATTCACCAGTTGCCGCCAGCTCTTCAAGGCGAGCGACGGGCAAAATTCTTCTTGAGACACACGGGTGAGTGGCACTTCCAAGGATACTCACCTATAGCATCATCACTACGAGTCAGGGGTGGGCGTGCTGCTCTGCGGAATATACATACATGCATGGCTAAGATACAGATCTTTAGGGTCCAAAGTGGAGAGAAAACTCGTTGGAGCTTCCACTTCATCTGTATTTCTTGGATTAGGCAAGCGTTGGACCCTCATCAGATCTGTATGAACCCGACGCTCCTCATCTTGACAACAAGAACGGAAACTCAGGTTGGACTTTGTCGTCCATGGGGGGACTGGTACATACTTTCCAGAATCACACCTTCTCCCTTCCAATCATTTTCAGCGGGATTCTCGCCAGACCGTCTTTCTACTCTGCCTTTTGGCCGCGCACATCCTACCATGCGACCATCAACACTACCCCGGGCTCTGGTGCCGATTCTCATTTTTATCTGTTCAATAATTTCAACTTCTCGCTCCATATCTGTCTACCGCCTTCAGCGCCGAATGGAGTTCTTGGCGGGTGGGAAGGCAATTGTAGAAGGCACTGGGTCTGCCTTGACATCAGTAGAACTTGGGAAAATGGCAAGCAGCTTAGTCAAGACAGGCGACGCAGGAGTTGACGGTGCTAAGTCGTCCGCACTCGCTGCCGGTGCCCACCTCGAGCTCCCGGGCAATCCAAAGTTGGAGCTATCTCCGCTTACGAAGGAGCAATCACTGCCCAAGGGCTCGTCCACGGATCTCTCCCTCAACTCTGAAACCGGTACCGCCCAGGATAAGCTGCTAGCGAATCAAAAACTCCGGACAGCGGATCACGAAGAAAGCAAAGACATCATTCCATTTCAACCCCCCGGCACCGAATCTCCCAACGTCAAGACAGATCTCCCCAAGACTCAACCCCCCGAGACTAAAGGACCGCCCCCATCGTCCACTCCTTCCAAAGATGCTTTCACGCCCAAAGACCCAACAACTCCAACTTTTTCCCACGCTTTCCCTGAGACGAAGTCGGCAAAAATTGTAAGAAATCTTCATACTATCAAAGTCTTTTGCTTTTTGAGCAACACAAACCGTTCAACCCCCGGGGTTCCAAATTAAACTGACAACATCCGTTTGCAGATGCAAGACGATATAGCCTTGTACCGAAAATGGAAGGAATACGTGAGTTTCGGAATCGCCATGGCGCGTTACTTTTGAAGCATGATCTAACACGATGCTTTTCAGGCACCAACTATAGACAAATACGAAAATATGGTGAAATCAACTCTAAGGTAAGTGTCCCATGGAACTTTCTTCAACCACGTAGGGCCAAGTGCACCGCATGCAATCAACTAATTGTCTCATGGGCGTTTGTTCAGGGAATGGGGAAATGCATTCAAAAACCGTTTCGTAAGTGCTGATTCTACATGGATGCGTTTCTTCCTGTTGAACCGATGATTGATCTTTGTTTCTGTTTAATGTAGACAAAGTTGGTGGGTACCATTCAACTTTGGAATATTTGGCTTTTCAAAAAAAAAGACATGCTAACCACAGCCCCGAACCAATCATGATACCATAGACTTCGACATCCGAACAAGCGAAAGAAACATTGTCGAGCACGCAAGGGAGTAAACTGCTTGAGGCGTCAGAACAAGATGCCAAAGTGGGCATTTCCGGAGACGCTGAAAATGCTCTCGCCCTTACATCCCAACGTCCGCCTAAGAATGTCGTGCTTACATCCCAAAGTCCGCCTAAAGATTTATTCAACCATTACTTTGAGACGTTCAAGGGACTCCCTGTAAGAAATGTTCACACCATCAGCGTCTCTTTCTAGTGGAGTAACACAAACTGTTCCAAATTGAGCTGACAACATGGGTTTGCAGTCGCAAGCACAGAATGATTTGTTGGCATACTTCAAGCAAATTGTGAGTTCCGAAATTGTTGTAGTGCATTACTTGTGAAGGATGTTCTGACATGATGGTCTTCAGAGGACATCAATAAATGAATATGCAGAAAGCTTTCCCGAGGGCGTAATGTATGTATTCCATGGAATATTTTTTTCACCGCGTAGAACCAGATGCCCCGCATGAAGTCAACTGATTACACCATGGGCGCTTAATTCAGCAAATTGAAAACTAAAATGAAGGAAAGTGGCGTAAGTGCACATTCTACTCGGATATGTTTTGTGCTAGTAAACTGACAAAAACAACGTGTGCAACCCCAAACCATTTGTGTTACCAAAGGATCCGAAATTCAAACTATTGGAAGGACCTCCCTCAAGCACGCGACAGGCTGAAGCACTTGCGGCGTCAGAGCAAGATGCCAAAGTGGCCATTTCCGGAGACGCTGAAAACGCTCTCGCCCTTACAACCCAACGTCCGCCTAAAAATCTTGCACTTTCATCTCAACGTCCGCCTAAAGATTTATTCAACCACTACTTTGAGATGTTCAAGGAACTCCCGGTAAGAAATACTCACACTATCAGCGTCTCTTTCTAGCGGAGCAACACAAGCTGTTCCAAATTGAACTGACAACGTGGGTTTGCAGCCGCAAGCAAAGGAAAGTGTGTTGGAACACTTGAAGCAAATTGTGAGTTCCGAAATTGTTGTAGTGCATTACTTGTGAAGGATGTTCTGACATGATGGTCTTCAGAGGAAAGCAATAGATGATTTTGTAGAAAACTTTCAGGCGAGCACAATGTATGTATCCCATGGAACATTTTTTCCCCACGTAGGACCAGATGCCCCGCATATAGTCAACTGATTACACCATGGGCGCTCAATTCAGTAACTCGAGAAATAAAATGATGGAACGTGGCGTAAGTGCACATTCCACTCGGACATGTTCCGTGCTAGTAAACTGACAACAACAATTTGCGCAACCCCAAACCAATCGTGTTACCAAAGGGTCCGAAATACAAACAATTGAAAGGACCATCCTCAAGCACTCGACAGACTGAAGCACTTGCGGCGTCAGAGCAAGATGCCAAAGTGGCCATTTCCGGAGACGCAGAAAATGCTCTCGCACTTACATCCCAAAGTCGTCCTAAAAGTTTCTTCAGCAATAACCTTGAGAGGTTCAAGGGACTCTCTGTAAGAAATATTCACACTATCAGTGTCTCTTTCTAGCGGAGCAACACAAACTGTTCCAAATTGAACTGACAACGTGGGTTTGCAGTCGCAAGCAAAGAAAAGTGTGTTGGAACACTTGAAGCAAATTGTGAGTTCCGAAATTGTTGTAGTGCATTACTTGTGAAGGATGTTCTGACATGATGGTCTTCAGAGGAAAACAATAAATGAATATGTAAAAGACTTTCAGGCGAGCGCAATGTATGTATCCCATGTAATATTTTTTCACCACGTAGGACCAGATGCCCCGCATATAGTCAACTGATTACAATTACACCATGGGCACTTAATTCAGTAAATTGAAAAATAAAATGAAGGAAAGTGTCGTAAGTGCATATTCCACTCGGATATGTTTTGTGCTGATAAACTGACAAAAACAACGTGTGCAACCACAAAACAATTCAAAACAATTGTGTGAACAAAGGGTCGGAAATTCAAACAATTGAAAGGACCATCCTCAAGCACCCGACAGACTGAAGCACTTGTGGCGTCAGAGCAAGATGCTAAAGTGGCCATTTCCAGAGACGCTGAAAATGCTCTTGTGCTTAAATCCCAACGTTCGCCTAGAAAATTATTTGACGATTACCGTCAGAGGTTGAAGGGACTCCCTGTAAGAAATATTCATACTATCAGCGTCTCTTTCTAGCGGAGCAACATAAACTGTTCCAAATTGAACTGACAACATGGGTTTGCAGTCGCAAGTGCAAACAAACCTTATGAATACCTTCCAGAAAGTTGTGAGTTCTAAAATTATTGTGGCGCGCTGCTGTTGAATAATGTTCTGACATGATGGTCTTCAGAGGACAAAAATCATAGAACTTGTACACAACTTTCAGGCGGCGGTAATGTATGTATCCCACAGAGTTTTCTTTTGCCACATAGGACCAGTTTCCCCGCATACAACCAACTGATTTCACCATGGGCGCTTAATTCAGGAAATTGGCAAACAAAAGTAAACAGCTTAGCGTAAGTGCATTCCACCCGCACATGTTTCTTGTTAGTAAACTGACAAAAACAACGTGCACGACCCCAAACCAATTGCGTTACCAAAGGGCCAAGCATTGGAACAATTGAAAGGAAAATTATCGAGAACGCGACAGGCTAAAACACTTGAGGCGTCAGAGCTAGAGGCCAAAGTACCCAAGCGTCCGCTGTAAGCTACCAAAACTAGATCTTGAACTGAACCAATCTCTCCCCCGCTCATTGAATCTGTTTGCTTTGACATAGATCATCTCAATTAAAAGAACAGTTCCAAATCCGCGTCGTAAGTGAAATGGACAGCTTCTCTTCGCATGTTGACTTCGCCATTGACCAAGTCTTGCTTTCAAG
The DNA here is from genome assembly GCF_026914185.1 of Puccinia triticina. Classification (NCBI taxonomy): domain Eukaryota; kingdom Fungi; phylum Basidiomycota; class Pucciniomycetes; order Pucciniales; family Pucciniaceae; genus Puccinia; species Puccinia triticina. The sequence continues at coordinate 2,502,879 of NC_070572.1, forward strand.
AAAAATCCTCGTCGTCCTCCGACCTCTGAAGAGAAGGCAGATTTTGGTGGGTTATCACGTTTTTTGTTCTCTTATGACTGATAGCTTATCAGCAACCCCGCATCTTTTTATGTTCTGGCTCACCCCTTGCGCCATTCTCTGCTTTCCTTAGATCAATTCAAGTTCGATATTGCCAGAGCCTTTGATGATGAAAAGTACGGGTACAGGTTGGGCGATGGCGAGGAGTTTACTCCAAAAAACCTTGGCAAGCTTATTGATAACGAAATGCACGCGAAGACAATTGGTCATACTCCGGATGGAACGCCGATCATCACCAAACAATCGTACGGCGGGTATCTCGAAGATCTAAGGGTGTTCACGAAAAGTGATGACGCGCTTACAAACGCTAAGACAGTTTTCACCAGTTTGGAAAGCCTTGAAGAAGCCCCAAACAAAGCCCAAATTGTGGAAGACGTGACCAAAGTCATCAAACAACTAGACGAACAGAAGTTGTCCCAGTTCGCGCACGAATCAGAGGCAGCCCTCGAGAGTCTTCGAAATATTGATTATGAAATTGGGCTCAGGAAACCTCTGACAGAATACTTCAAGGCCCAAGCTATTGACGTCCAGAAGTTTGCTACAGCTCGAGCAATCCAGATGAACCCAGAGAGATCGTTGGACCTTGCGAAGCCGCTTTTCACAACAGCTGAAGAAGTAATGCATACATTGCCTGCGGAACTCGACTTGACCACCGAGCTATACTCCTACTCTCTGATTCGAGGAATTGAAGAAGTCTTGAGTGAGGCGCGACTAGCTACTCAGCCGGCGGTCGAAAGATTAGCGAATATTCACATGGCTGATGCCTTCAAGGATAATAATGCCGCAACCCAACTAGTAGCAGATTACATCAACAAGATGGGAGAAACCGACTTCCAACGACTGACAGGCGAAAATCCATCAAAAATCTTTCAAGAACTTCAAAAGACCAATCGTCCTGATATCCAGCAGCGATACGTCCAGCACTTATATGAAAAAAAATTGATTGATCAACCAAATCGAGACAGATTGATAACCAATCTAAAAGGTCTTGAAGCCGGAGACATGAACAGTGAAAGGTATCTGGAAATACTCGGAACCCAAGAGGAGTTGACACATGAGTTGATTTCCACACTCAAGCAGGAGGCGTCCGTCCGCATACTAAACCCGTTCCACGATCCACCCGAGAGTGTCAACAAGCAAGCCGTATCTCTTCTTACCGAATCATATCTCGAGACAATTGACAACCATGCCAAGTCCCTTTATCTCACAAAGAACTCATTCGAACATCCCGCCTCGATAAGATTCGATGAAGCCGCCAAAACCTACAGGCCCAAACAATGGAAACCCCTGCTTGACTCGAATGATAGGCAGGGACTCACGCAAAAAGCCTACGTGGAGGCTCATTTTGGCCTAGTTCCTCAGGTCCAGGAGAAAGTTGCCCATCAATCACAACTTGATAAATTCTTCAGTGAAACCAAAATAGCATCCTCCGCACCCAGAAGTATGTAAACGTGATTTTGCTCTACCAATAACACCACCTGAAATGCATTCACTGATGATTGACCCAATCTTTCCTTACAATAATTGTGATTAATTCTTTGAATTTGCAAAGAGCTCACCGTTGGAGACAAGTTCCCCCCCATTGATGAACGCTTAGCTGCATTGCAGAAAAAGCCTTTGGTGAAGGGCGATGAACGCCTGAAGGGCACCCCCTGGGAAAACATGCCAGTCAAAGATCAGGCCAAGCTGAACGAAGCCGCTCAACTCGCTTTTCCAAATGTCGATCGTTTGAGAGATCGAGTAACAGCAGATCAATTGCTTGGAGAAAAAATCAAAGCATTCGAACAAGCCAACCATGACGACATTCCTGGGATGCTCGACGTACTCAAAGGCGTCCGTCAACACGCCGAACCCCCACCGCTACCACCCGTGGGATTCGAGTCCGACGAAGCTGCACTATTGGCAGCAGCTGACAAAATAATTGGCAAGCAATCACAATCACCCTCGTTCATGACGAGATTGTTTAATCGCATCAAAAAGCCATCAAGCCTCTTCTCGCGAGAGAAAGGCTTGTAACATGCACTCTAACATGTGAAATTCGACTGGAAAAGCGGGCATTTCTTTCAATCAATTCCCTCTCAGCATGTAAATAATAGTTTGAATCATGTCCCAAATTTATGTACATCGATTAACTCCCGCACACGTCCCAAGGACCATAGTCCATTTTCCTTCGTTTTTGTATCTTTTTCTCTCGTCCGTCGCTTTAAACCAACTTTGTTCACGCCTTCCAATTTTCAATGTACGTGTCTTGTCGAGGCTTCCGTGTAAAGCTGGTGTAAAGATGTAATGTAACGGACAAGGTTTATAGACACGGGTTGCTGAAATGATTATTTCCGCGAGACCTTTCTTCCTTTAATTGAGCAATATACAACTACTGCCGGTGTCGGCGATTGATAAGGAGAAATGATTTTTGGGATGAAATTCGAGGGCGTTTAAGCCCGTCCCGCGGCGACCATGGGACCATTGGTCCAGGCTATTTTGGAGGTTTTCTCAGGGGATATGAGCTGTCCAATGAAACTGGAAAAACAAAAAATTTCGACCAGAAAGTCGGCCCTCGCGACCGTCTGAAGACACAAACGGTCGAGGGCGCATCGACCAATCTTGGGAGCCGTTTCTGCCACTCTTGAAGGTTGTATTAACGAAATAGTCCAGATGTCACATTTTGTTCTGCCAAATGATTGTTTCATTGATAATTGGTGTCAAAGGAAGCCGCAGGCGTAAAAATGCTGACCAACAGGCCCGTTCCGAGCCTCCATCGTGGTGCTGTATCTCTCCGGAAGCCATGAACAACGGCCCGGGATCGGGGGAAGGAACTCATACCGGGAGTGGACGAAAGCTGCAACTGGGTTGGATATTTCGGTTCTCATGGACTCATCTCGCTTGTTCAACGTTTCAAAAGATTATCATCGCCATGAATCAGGGTGCTAGCGTCTCTGCTTTTTTCGCAAGTCAGCAGTACATGGACTGCCCTATTAGGCTGGCTGACAACGCCCAGTTCCAGGGCTGCTTTACTCCTGATCCTGTTTAAGCCTATCACGTTTTCTGGAGACGGCTTCGAATGCGACAGCCCCTTCTCTTGAGGATTATTGTAGATTGAAAACCAAGATTGCCGCCTTCAAAAAGCTGATGCACTTGAGAAAGGCCGGCATTAAACGCAAGGACACTTCGGCACTTCGAATGCCGGCTTACGAAGGTGGATCCGACTTGAACGATGAATATATCTACGCCTTACCGAAAACGAAAGCTGCCTCGGATTTTGCATCAAGTTTATGGGACTGCAACACTCCAGACCTTAAACGACTGCTCGCATGAGGCTGCCCGACCGGCTGGGCTGGGCTACATCCCTCGAGGCAACTTCATTGACAAACCATGATGCCGGGTTGAACCTGTGCAATCAGGCCCCTTTGAGGCTTTGTTACTCATCAGCTCTGTATGAACCCCGCGTTGCATATCTTGGCGACAAGACCGGAACCTCAGCCTCAGGTTAGACCTTCTGTATGCGGACTTGATACGCACATCGTCCGCTCCAGATGATTTCCAATGGGGTTCTTTATCATCAGGCCGTTGCTCTCTGCCTTTTGCACTCGCACATCCAACTCCTACCATGCGACCATCAACACCACCCCAGGCCCTGGTGCCGATTCTCGTATTTCTCTGTTCAATAATTTCAAGTTGTGGCTCCCTTCCTGTCTACCGTCTTCAACGCCGAATGCTGGCCAGTACCAGTCATGCTGTTGACGCTCTCAAGGCGGTAGAAGGTACATCGTCTGCCATCAAATCAGGAGACTCTATAGAAGTCGTAAGCAGCTTGGTCCACACAGGCAACGCAGCGGGTGACAGTCTCAAGCCGTCTGCACTCGGTGCCAATAACTTTGACCTTCCGGGCAATGCGAACTCGAAGCTAACTCCGATTACCAAGGATCAATCACTGCTTACCAAGGACCAATCACTACTTACTAAGGATCAATCACTGCTCACCTCTGAAACCGACACTGCCAAGGAGAACTTCGATCCTTTAAAACACTCGGCTCTACCCGAGGACCACCTTCCCCCGAAAGGTTCGTCCCGCACAACTCTGCAAGAACTTCTCAGACAGAAGTCCAACCCAGAAACAACTCTCGATCCTCACGTCCAAGCAGAAGGCACCTCTCCATTTGTAGCTCCCAAGACATCTGATCAAGTAGCGCACCCATCCTCCACTCCTTCCGCAGAAGCTGAAAATGCTTTCGCGCCCAAAGCCCAATCGCCGTCCGAAAATGAATTACTGAACCAGCCAAACGGGAGACCAAATGTAAGAAATCAGCGTCTATTGCTCGTCAAGCGAGAAAACCCGCTCCAGCCTCTGTTTTCGGAATGCAACTGACGTGGGTTTGCATTGCCATCTGATGTTGCAGTTTTTCAGATACAACTTCAATCGAGCTGTGAGTTTTTGCATTTTTTATGGCACGTTGCCATCGGGTCATGTTCTGACATGATCCTCTTCAGGCAACAACTGTGAAAGAATTCGCATCAAGCTTTCCGGCGCGTTTAACGTATGTGTCCCATGTAATTTCCTTTAACCACGTGGCAAGTGCTCCGCATACAATCAACTGATTTCCCCATGGGCCATTAATTCAGGAAAATGGTAGAAAGGTTGAAGCAGCGTTGGGGAGCTAAATGGGTAAGCGCTCATTCCACCTGGACGCTTTTCGTGCTAGTGAACCGACGATTGATCGTTGTTTCTCTTCTTAGAACGAAGCGGTGGGTCCAATCCAACTGTGGAATATTTAGCTTTTCCGACAAGAATCATGCTAAGTACAACCTCAAACCAATCTTGCTCCAAAGGTTGCGAGATTGAAACGAAAATTCGGAAGGGGACCGCCCGAGCTGCCTCTAGGCGCAGATGCCCAACTGGCCAAGCTTGACACGTGAGCAACCAAAACAGATTTACTCATTATGCTTGTTCCATCGCTTGAGCTGAACCAACCTCCACTCATTAAACCTCTTTGCTTTGACATAGAGCTGCGCCATGGGAACGAAAGTTTGAAATTCATGTGGTAAGCAAAAATGGACATCTGACCTTCGAAAAAGTGTTGATTTCGTCGCTGACCAGGTCCTCCGCAGACTGCCGAGCGTGGTGTTCCTACGGATGGTGAGAAAACAAGATTCAGTAAGTTATTTGACTTTCTATTCTCTTTGGACCGATAGCCGATCACCAAATCGCCATCCTTTTAACTTTGCTTGCTTGCCCCTCGCGTGACTTCACATGGTTTCCCTAGATTTCGTCAAAATGGATATCGGCACAGCCTTTGATCGTAGTAAGATGGGGTACGAGTTGGGTAATGGCAAAACGTATACTCCGAAAAACCTTGCCGAGCTGCTTCAAGAGAAAATGCCGAAGAAAAGTTTCACTGCGGAAGGAAAGGAAGCAGGCACCCAGGAGGCAGTCACCCAGGAGGCAGTCACCCAGGAGGCACTCGCCCTGGAGGCACTCGCCCGGAAGGCACTCGCCGAGAAGGAAGTCACCCAGTTACACAACTATTTGAATGCTTTAAAGAAGTTCGCGAAAAATCGTGAAATATTTAATGAAGCTTACATGGCTTTGATGGGATTGAACAGGATTAAAGCAACTCCATATGAAGCCCTAGCCGAGAAAGACGTAGAAGAAGCTATGGAAGCGCTAACCCCAGCCAAGCAGGCAAACTTCGAACCAGAATTTCAAGCAGCCGCCAAGCGTATAAAACGCTCAGGGTTCCAGTTCAGGGCATCTCCGAAGGATTACTTCCCAGATTTGGTGATCGAAGGAAGCAGAGCTATCGACTTCAAGAAGTTTACTGCAGCTCGAGCGATCCAGATGAACCCAAAGAAACCCGTGATTGCGAATCAGGTTTTCTCGACAGCCGAAGAAGTCATGCACACATTGCCTGAGGACTTCGACTTGACCACAGAGCTATACCGCTACTCTTTGATTCAAGGATTTGAAAAGTTGTTAGTTGACGTGCGGAAAACTGTCCAGGAGCCCCTCCAGGCCACAGCCGAGGAACACATGGCGGATGTCTTCGCAAATCCTTCCCTACTCAAGACAGATATAAACCTCTACGTGAGCAGGATAAGAGAAACCGACTTCGAACAATTGACTGGCGAAAGTCCGTCAGCAATCTTTCAAGATTTGAAACAAGGTTACCAACGGCAGAAAATAGTTGATTCATTACGCGAAAAACTTCTGAACTCGAAGGAATTCAACGATCTCAAAGCGGCCAGTCGCAATCGAGAAACGTTTCAGGATACACTCCTGCCTATCTTGCGAGAAGCTTCGGACGCAGCCGACAATCAAGGAAAGGTTAAGTATCTGAAGGAACTACAAGATCTGAGCAAAAATGATGCAGCCAATCACCCCTTCGTCGAGGAGTTATTCCAGCGGAAATTGATCGGTGAATCTACTCGAGAAAAATTGAATCCGAAGACGGGGATGAACCATAAAGAATTTCTGGAAGCTCTGGGGACACAAGAAGAATTTACCAAAACGTTAATGTCCGACTTTAAACAGGACATTCTCGCCCGTACACGTATAACAGACCGAATTTACAAGAATGACGAAGCCGGTCATGATGTCGAAAGAGCAGCTATAAGTCGTCTGGCCAAATCATATGGCGAGGAACTCGACAAAAAAGCCAAGCCCTTCTATCTCACAAGGGAAGCATTCGAAGACTCTGGAGCGATAAAATTCAAAGAAGCCATAGATGTCTACCAGCCTCACGTTGTCTTCGAAACCTTTTCGAAGCCGGATCGTTTGGCCCTCACAAAATCCTACATCAGGGCCCATTATGGCACAGATGACTGGGGAATAGTTACCCGTCAATCGCAAATTGAAAAATTCTTCAATGAAATCAATATACCGAGCGTAGCAAGTATGTAAACATAATGTTGCTCTACAAATAACACCACTTGGCATTCATTCACTGATCAATGTCCCAAACTTTCTTTTCAATCATCGTGGTTTCATCCTTGATTTTCCAAAGCTGTCAGTATCAAAGGCTTCCCCGACATTGATGGGCGATTATATTCTCTCGTCAATAACCCTTTAGTGGAGGGTGATGTACGTCTGAAGGGTACCCCATGGGAACAAATGCCAGCGAGATCTCGAGAAAAGGTGAACGAGGCAGCTACGCTCGTTTTTAAAGATTTTGATGGGTTGAAATCGAAAACAGAAGAACTTCATGGTATACTTGAACTCAAGCTTGAAAAATTGGAAAGACAACTGGACGACAAAATTCCTGTGATGCTTCAAGTAATGGAGCAGATCGCTAAGAACGCCATTCCCAAAGGACCAAGGATTCTGTCAGAAGCCGAGGAAGCCGCACGAGCCGCCAAGGTCAAATTAGTCAATGCGGCGTACGCTGGTCGACTTCCCGAACTACAGAAATCTGAACTACCGCGCGCAACACCCGGCTTGGCAGTTGGTCCAGCCGACTCTGGCTTGGGGACTGAGGTTGGTTCGACCACGCACTCTGGCTTGCTGACCAACGTTGGTCCACGGTAACAATGGCAAGGTGCACGGTTGGTGGAAGATTGGCACAACCGAATGCCCCCCCCTCCATCCAACCACTTTTCAACCAACACCCAACCAACACCAATTGCATGATGTGGCCGGCCGTGTAAATGTCCATCGAAATATGCAGACTTCGCGTGGAAAACTGGACATTTTTGTATATAAATCAATAAACATTCTTCCTAGCTCCTCTCAGCAACATCATGTACAGTCCCTTGACAGCTATTTTCAAACCCCCAAACAGTCATTTTTCGGAGTAAATTTCATTAGTTTTGCAAGTGATTTTTGGTGGAGGCTGGACAAAAGGGGTTGGACAGATGGTGGTGGGGTCTACAAGACTTCATTGCAGCAACCCCTCGATATTGGGTGACTTCCCTTTGATATCTGAGGGCCTCCCAGAAGTGATCTGAAGCTCAAAAAGCTAGATTTCTCTGCAAAAATCTAAACTTTTTGGGTCTATATCATCAGGTGGGGGGGTCCCAGATATGACGGGAAGTCGTCCATTGATATGAAAAATTTGCAGTCAACAGGAGGGATGGTTGGGTGGTTGGAAGGAATGATCACAAAGGAGAAAGAGGAAAAAATGAGTTGAAAAACCTTGTTATATGTCTTAAATTCTAACATTTGACGCATACTGCATTATTGATATCTATATCAAGATACATATGTATCTTGTGCAATCTAGCACTCAAATATGAGATTTATACACCTTTAGAACACATAAGAAGGTGTCCACACCCAGCCAAAGAGATAATGTGGCCTGTGGGTGTGTCAACCGTTGGTTTAAATTGTGATGGGAGTTGACACACACTTGGCGGTCCCGGACCCTGACATGTGCTTAGCTAAGAGTATTGCAGTTCAATGAGGTCTTTTTGATTTCAAACTCTTGAAAACCAGTAGTAGTAAAATCTTAACAGAAAAACAAAGTGTTAATGCAATGAGAATATTGAGAAATAAAGTGCTTGATGATAAGATCTACATACCTAGGTTGATAAAGTGGTTGATTCAACAGACTACATGAGATGTAAGACATGTTGAGATAGATGAGATAAGAAAAAAAAAAATAACACCACAACTTGAACCATAAGCGAACTTGGATCAACATTCAGGGGTGGTAGATGGTTATGTACCAATCCTACTCCCCCTGACCTGAGACACTCTATGTGGTTTGATGTTTGAATTGATGGGTGACTGAGCTGCAAACCAAAGATTGAGATGAGTTGACAGCTGTTTGATTGTTTGAGTGGGTCGATGTTACCTTTAGCAGATGGTTTTGGTGGTTGGTGATTTCTTGATTTGTGTTCTTGATCCGGTGAGGACATTGATGGTTGAGTTTCAGTTTGAGAGTTCACAACTGGCTAGCAGCGCACATATGAGAGAAAGTTCTAGAAAAACCCTGTGACACATCATGTACATGACAATTCCATTTTACCCAGCAATTGTTGAGTGTGCAAGTTTTCCTTTGGAGATGTTGGGTTTTTGCAGGGCAGTGTTGGTGAAAAAGACAATGGCTAAAAGATGTCCATTGTCAATCCATGATTTAGAGGGCACTGTGTACTGTACCAAAAGAGTCAACCAATCTGGTTTTATGAGTTTTTTTTTTGCTGTCAGAAGCCAGCACAGCTGAAATTCTGTTAAACAGCTGCTAAGGCTACTTAGTGCCTGTGGTGGCATTTTGTACTGTGCCACTGACAGTCTGAAAGTACGTACTGTTGGTGTCACATTTGCATTAAAACTTTGCAGCTTTTCTTAAACCAGTCAAATTCACGTGAAACCACAAACTTTGAAGAAGGAAGAATTTGTCATAAAATGTGATAAAAATAGCATCAAGGTTATCCTTGTGAACTGGGATGTGTGAAGCAAAAGCATTCTGCCAACATTCTGGCTTTATTAGGGGGCTTTGCGGTGGGAAAAAAGTAAAGTTTTATAGTCAATTTTAAGGCCTTTATCAACAAATTTTTAAAAATCTGGCAAGATGTACAGCTGAGAATCAGAGCAAGTTCTTCATTTTCTACAAAATTGTTCATAAAGGCCTTAAAATTAGCTCTAAGGCCGTGTTTGGCAGCATCTTATTACACAGTGTAATGTTTAAAACATGCTACCCTTACATATTGTAAAACATGTTTTTTTAGGATAATCTTTTGTCAGGAAGCTGTAATAAAGCTTGACAGTTTACTTCCAAATTATCAGGCCAAAAAATGATGTTTTACATGATGTAGAGGGACATGTCACAATTAATGATTCTGTAATAATGAGGCTGCCAAACACTGCCTAAAGTTTTATTTTTATCCTATTGTGAACCCCCCTATTGCAATCTCAGTAGGTCCTTCTAGCTGGCCGTCTCCTGACAACACCAGTAGATTGTGTGATTTCATAAGAGCTGGTGAGAGTTTGTGCTTCAGCAGGCTTCAGCATTGGCTACTGCGTAGAAAATGATTAGAAGGTTCAAGGGACATGCGTCGCACGGATGCAAGGCACAAGGAGAAACAGGTTGGGTGGATTTTCTTGGAGCAGTAAGAAAGGACCCAGGAAAGCCCCTATGGAACACAGTAACCTAAATTCCCATATTTTTGAAAAATTCATACATTTTTGGAGCTCATTCATACACGTTTTGTGTGTAGGTTCAGAGCTTGGTCTAAAAATTCATACAAATTTTGTGCCTACGTTTTTTGTTTTTTTGGGCAGCATTGATGCTGCTGCCAAGGGGGGGGGGGGGGGGGGGGGAGAGGGGTGGCAAGAAAAGAAAAAAACTGGGAACCAGACTGCTGTAACTGTTGAGGGGGGGGGGGAATGGGGTCACTTGGGCAGGGTTAATAAGAAGGACAGAAAGTGGGATGCAACCTGTGGATGGATTGGGTGGCACAGGGGGAGGTGGATTGATATACTTTGTATATACTTGTGGCGGTGTTACTGGAGCCGCAGCCAGAGGGTAGGTGAGTGTGGCACCGCTCCAGCCTAGAACTATAGACTTGATGATTCAGACTGAAAAATAATTACAGACAAGGCTTTCAACCTTAGCTTGAGCCCCTGATTCTCATACATTTTTGGTTACTACCCCCCTTGCCCTCAGAAAAAATTCATACAATTGAGGTGAGTACCTTTACCAGCCAAAATGACCATTCATACATCTGGGGTGCGTAGGTTTTTTGGTTTTTGACAAAAAAATCATACATTTTGGTTACTGCGTTCCATAGGGGCTTTCCTGGGTCCTAGTAAGAACAACTTGATCGTCCAAGGTGCATAAGTATACATATTCGAACCAGAATGTGTGAATGGCAGAAACATCAGCTATGTAACTAGAAAGCAGAACCATAGCAGATATATGTTTGGCCGATGCTTGAAGGCAGCTGACTTGTGTGAAGAGAAGTGTTTGCTGCTGATTACATAAGCCCGGGCACCCCTTTAAGATCAGAAGCTTAACAGTCTCTCCAGTTTCCCCTCCGTCATCTTCTACCACTTTCCCGCCGAAAATGTCTCAGCCATCCATCCTGACGCCCGCCCATGACCTCGAACGGGTAATCGAGCTGTTCAGAGCACCCAAGTTCTATCACGAGGGTCAGCAATCTCAAGCCGCAAACCACCCGTCTGACAATACGTACTGATCCCGCGTTTCCCTCCAGGCTTCATCTTCAGACGGACCCTCCTCCTTGCCGACGGCTCTCCCCCCAAGCGAACCGATCAGAATGCAGTCTGGGCCAAGTACTACGTACAGATCGCTGGAACGACCATGTCTTGCTGGGATGCCGCCGAGATCGAGATGGCCGCCCAACAGGGCCGACAGGTAGCACCCACCTACACCAACATCACCGATGCCCGGGTCGATCTACCCGAGCCACATACGAGCGCCCATTCACTCGACCAGCTCAACTCCCCGAGTCCACACCTCTTCTTCCTCAACAACGCAGGCCGGAATAAGTTCGGCTTCGCCTGTTCCGATCCCCACTCCCTACTCGCCTGGGTCTGCGCCATCAGACTGTCCTGCTGGGAACGCTCGCGCCTCTTCGAGATCTATACCGGTACTTTGCTAGGCCTTCGCTTCTTCAACCAGCTCGACTCTCCACCCCCCAACGAGAAAACTGAAGGATATCTCACCATCCGCTTTCCCAAGGATACCGAATGGACCAGGGTCTGGGCCGTCCTCGTGCGTGATAAATCCCTCCTCAGCGGGGTCAGTCCGCAGAACTACCACAAGGAGAACAAATGGAATCGTCGGGGCAGTCTCTTCAACCTGGCCGGCTTGGTCAACAAGACCCAGCACAGCCCTTCCTCATCTGGCACACTGGTCGACGCCGAAGCAACATGCGCAGAACCTGGATTAATCTTCTATCCCAAGAAAGGTGCTAAGAAACATCTGGGCATGCTCACCCAGATTAGCTTTGCAGCCGCCGTCTATCCTGAGTCGAGGGCCTTGATCGAGTCCTCGACTATGTTCAAACTCGAAGGTCGCTTTGAGGGTATCGCTGCCAGCCACGACGGCCGGCCTTCGGAATCACAACCCGCCTCTGCCGATCAAGAAGGCTTCATTCTTGCCACTCCTGACGAGGGAACCGAATGCGATATGTTGGGCTGGCTGTTAGGCGTCATGTCAGCTTTCAGATTGTACGGCAAACCGGCCAAGTTCAACTACGATCCTACCGACCCAAACAGCTTCTATTTTGCTTACCCACTCGTAAGTTCCGGTCCATCTTGAGGATTGAAGGATTTTTTATTTATTTTAGTGTCGAGAAGCTGAAGCGGAATAAAATGCTTGCTTGGGCTCGGATGATCAGGGGCCTGAACGGGAGCGACTGTTCTTAGATTGCCAGACCGTGGCTGAAAGTCTGGACGTTAATGAACACAGCCTGGCCCAACATCGACAAAAATTGAACTCGCTTGTCGCTGCTCGTCTGCACGTGCCGAGGAAATCCGTGGCCCATTTACCCGAGTCTGTGCAGGAGCCATACGAATCCATCGTGACCACACCCCAATCGATCGAAGAACCTCTAAACTATCTCTCCGATTATCCCCCCTCTCAACCTGCCCCGAAATCCGTCCATCAATCTTCCAGCCCTCCTCCAGTCACCCACCATGCTAACACAGCCGCCCCCGAGAGTCCTGCTTCCGATGCTAATTCATCCTACTCTGATCCAGCCTTAACCTCGGAGATTCCTGAAAACGTGAGCCGTCTATTATTAACCCTGCTGCAAACAGATCAACCCCTCGTTGATTCGTCTTTGTTTTACCACTGCTTCTTATGATCTGATCGGGAACTTTCCCAGGATTTACGAAAACCAACCTCCGAGCCCCCATCCTCCGATCACCACTCCCGCTCCCCGGTCACTCCCCTCGGGCAATCCGATCAGCTCCAGGTCAGCAAACCCGCCCGACCACTTTCGACGTTCGATGATGAACTGGAGTCATATGCTGCCTATGTCACTTATGACGATCCTGTGGACACGCCCGACATGCCTTCATCACTCCTCGTCTCAAGCCCTGGCCGTGCCTCTTCTCCGAGCAAGTCTCCCACCGCCAAAGTGACACCAACTAAACCACACTCAAATAACCCTTCCCAGCCTGTCTCTCCTTCTCCTCAAGTCCCTTCCCAAACAGCCACACACGAGCTCGCATCCGAAGGATTCGAGGATATGCTTTATGCGCTGAGCTTGGCCGATCAAAATTCACCCGCCGTCCCACCGCTACAAGACTCAACTGAACCACCTAACCCTGCGCGAGCTCCCAGCACCCGCTCTGCATCCCCGCAGCTCGAGTTCCTCTCCAAGCCGCCCAATGACCCTACATCTCCTCAACCTAACTCGGCGCCAATCAGCCCAGAGCCCCAAGCCGGCAAGTCCAGCTTTCCTTCCTCGTTTGCTGCTGGCAAGAAGAGCGCCGCCCGGCTTGCCGCCGCCCAAGCTGCTCAAGCTGCAGGCAAATCCTCCGGCTTCCGTCCCGGTAAACCCGGCCGCACCGCCCCTGCTGGCCAGAAGAAACCACCCTCTTCTTGGAATAATAGTGATAGTGACGACGACGACGACGATGATGATGAGAACCCCAACGACGACGATGAGGAAGATGACGAGGATGAAGAGGATGAAGAGGACGATCGGCTCAAGAAGCATCGGCTGACCAATGTCCTTCCGTCATCCACTTCTCAAGTAGTTTCCGATAGAGGTTCGTAGTATTTTTGATCATCTTTTAATTCCGATGAATTGATCTGACTTTTCCTCGCCATGCAGGATTTCAACCCAACCAAGAGCGAAAAAACATGCTCCATCCGCAAGCAGCAGCAGGACGAGAAGGAACATACTCGATGTATAGCACTTCAGGCCCTGCTCAAGACGGACGACCGATGTCTCAAGTAGTGCCGCCCGGGGGAGGAGAGATGGGGCAGTTTCCAAATGCGGCGACACGACGGGAAGTACCAGCGGTATTGCGAGACCAGCCCGCGGAATCGGGAGTGGATACCAACGGGATGCGGCCTGCGTTCAGTCAACACGGGTTACTACATCGGGTGATGCAAGAGCGCCAGGAGAAGTCGGCCAAGTCGATCCAGGAGGCGGCCCATTGGACGGGCGAGCCACTGGTGCAGGTCAACCACAAGGCCCCGCCGATCCAGAGCGGCCTTCTCGGGGCGATTGCCTCGCATGAACGGGACCGTAAACGGGACGGCGGGATGGGCGCGGTGCTGACCGAACGAGCCCGCGAACGGGCCCTCCGGCAACGCGAGACCGACGAGCTCCAGCGCCAGTCCATGTACATGATGGCCGGTGGCCCAATGGGATATCCCCAGGCGGGATACAACCAACAGGCGATGATGCAGATGATGTACAACCCTCAGATGGTCGCCGCCGGTGGAATGATGCCGGGGGGACAGATGACGTACGAACAAATGATGTTCCAACAGCACCAGCTCCAACTGCAACAACAAGCCATGATCAATGCCCAAGTCCGTCTCCTCTCCCTCTCCTCCCAGAAAACATCAGCGATCCTCGCACTGATCTTTCTGCGTCTCTCTTTCTAAACCAATAAACAGTATATGGTTGCGGCGCCGTATGGATATCCGGCCGTTGGCCAAGGAGGCCCCGGAGCTCCCCTCATGCAGCCGCAACAACAAGTGCAAGCCGGCCCTGGGCAAGGCATGATGTCGGCCCACGCGTCGATGTACGGCTTCCCGGGCCACCAAATGGGCTTCCATCAGGGCCCGCCAAGCCTGCTCAACCCGCTCCAAGTCCCGCTCAACCATCCCCACCTCCATCAACCCCAACCTCCCCTGTCTCCCCCCAATAATGCCGCCTTCAGTCACCAGCCTCACAGTCCTTTGCAGAGAAACTCCGCCGCTCCTAATGGCCCGCCCAATTCTAAATGAGCCGTAGTATTCTACTCTTTGTCATCATCCTTGGAACCGCCGAGAAACTCACTGTTTCCTCAACTCGTCCTTCGTCCTCATCATTCATAGAGTTTTGACTTCTCCTTATTTATTTATTTATGGTTTGTTTGGTTTGTTGTGTATTTGTTTTGTACTGCATTATCTTTTCTTCTTGTAATTGGATCTCATCTCTTTTCCTTCTATCCTATCCTATCTTTTCATTATCATCATCATCGTCACTCCAAACAAAACCAACAAAGATATATATTAGTAGAGTAATTCTAATCATGTTCCTTTCTCTTTCCTTTATGTTTCGGAGTTGTGCATCGTTCAATTGTTATTATTGTTTTGGATGATTATTGCATCAACCCAAATTCAACAACAGCACCAGCAATAATACTCTTGCAAAGTTTTTGCTGTCGGTAAAGCTGCTAGCCAACTGGTAACATTCATATCAAAGATAATACAGTGTTTCTCCTGCGGTACTCGCGAAGCAGGAGGTATGAATACATGCGTATACTTGTGCAATGTTATGGTACTTGTGAGACTGGTCAGTTCAGTTGGGCTCATTTGACCGGTCAGGCGAAGGTCTCCACTTCCTTTCGCAAGTCAAGAAGGAAGACGAGGAGGAACTTGACCTCAAAAAGAGAGTGGCGGACCAGCATGATCTCATAGTCAAAAATTCTGAAACGTCGAGGGATAAATGTTTTCATACTCCCCCCCCCATTTTTTGAAAAAAAGTAGAATATAACAGATAAGTGAGAACAACGGATTATTATTGCAAACGATCCCTTCCGGTCCATGGCTGGCCATCATTGAAGTGCTCTTCCCATTGCCGAAGCAAGTCCAAGTCGACCAATTTCCCATCCTTAGTAGACGAATGAGTCGGACGAGAGATAGCCGGAGGATGATCTCCGAGTTTGCTCTCATGATGATTCTGGGCAGGGTTGATTGGATGAAGAGAGTCGGCTGTATCTGTGGGATGATCTTGATGATGTTGATGGTTGGAAGAGGCGCAGTCGGATGGAGACGATGCTTGTTGATCGATTCGCTGGGATCGTGGGACCAGAAAAGGATAGTTGCGGTCCACTTCACTCGCTCCGTTTCTCGTTGATCGATCCAAGACTTCAGAAGGTAAGAATTCTTGGTAGATCGGATGGGCATAGTCGGGTTCATATTTATATTCGGCCCCATAACCAAGCTATCAACAACAAAAAGTCGCCATAATTAATACGTCAGACCCGGGGATGAATATCGGAGGGTCATAATCCGACAAATCAAGCTCTCCAGCTCTGTCGTCCTTAAGTTCTCTACTCACTTCGCTCATCATCTTAGTCGGCGCATTACGTAAATGGATCGGGACAGGATAAGAGGGAAGAGAATTGACGAGAGCTTTGGCCCGCTTATACCTACACGAACATCACAAACAAAATCTCTCAAGGATAAACAGAGACCGATCACAGACATCAAAATGATCAACAGAAAAAGGAACTTACCCCTTATAAGTCCGCACACTTTTCGGTGACTCGGCCAACATAACGACTATTTGGGCTAAAATGCAGTCGCATTCCGGCATACCTAGAATCAACCAATACGCGCAAAAATAAATAGGTCACATCAATTACGAGAGCTGCAAGAGAAATAAGGACTGCACCGAGTAGCTGTGTGGCTTGATAGGCACTGACGGCTTGCGTCAAGGCCATCGGATTAGACTGTCCTATATCCTCAGACGCCATCCGTATCAACCTTCTGGCTTCGATATTTCAAACACGTAGGACAAACAAGCATATATGTATTAGTTCTACAGATTCTCGGTCTACCACAGCGAGTGTTCTCTTGGTTTCTTCTTTTTCTCTACACGGTTGAGGTCGAGTCCAACACACCCACATAGAGAGGATCTTCGCCGCCTTCTGTTCGAGTGATAAGATTAACAAAAACCAAGTTCATCTCAAGTACAGATTTTAGTCAAGCTTCTCCCACTGTAAAAAAAAAAACTGACCTAGCATCCTTGCCAGCCAATAAAGTCCCGCATCAGCATCGCCTCCGCGAATGCTCTTGTGAAGAGCAGAAATTAGTTCATAATGATTATCGCCATTACTGTGCCAAGATATTTTTTGCACATGAAAGATGAAATGAAGGTCAGTTTTTTTGTTGCTCGCAAGAGATGGAGGAGCAAGGAGTGGGGGGTGGAACATGGATGATATGGACAGACCGATCATAAAGCAAGAATTTGTTTCCGATGAGTTCTTTGAGCGCATGATGATCCAAGAGGGGGTCACGTTTAAGAGCATTGATGACGATTTCGAGGTGAGATAAGGCGACTCTAGCGTCCCCATCTGCGACATTAGACAAGAGATCAATCATCTGAGCATCCACCTCAACAGCAGCAGCTGGTGGACATGACGCTTTTTCGATCGCTAGCGCCCTCTCAAGAATCAGCTTGAGGTCCTCAGAACTGTGTTGGGTCAGCTTCAATAGTCGACATCGTGATAGTAGCGGCGTCGTTAATCGGAAAGATGGGTTTTCCGTCGTCGCAAAAATCATCACTATTCGTCCACTCTCTATGAACGGTAAAAATACTAAAAGATTTTTTTTTACAATCCAGAGTACGGAATTCATTGGATTAATCCCATGCCTCGGGAAAAGAGAGTCTTGACAAACAGGAAAAAAAACACTCAACAATCTTGTTGAACCTTATTTAATCGTTGAACTTCGTCAATAAAGATGAGAGGAATCACCGGTAGCCGAGCGGCAGCGGGTTTATAAAAGCTGGAGATTTTCTGATTGGAGCCGGTTGTGGGGATAGAGGAAGAGGAAGAAGACGAGAGATGATGAAGATCGATGATTTTCTTCCATTCGGATGTCGAGAAGTCGGTGGCCGAGAGTTCGAAGTACTCGTACTTTTGTTGCCTGCCGATCTTCTCCTCCTCGCGGCCGTTGGTCAGTAACTCTTTCACACATCTTGCTAGGGTCGTCTTTCCTGAGCCTGGTGGCCCCCACAAGATTAACGAACTCCCACTGCCGACAATCGTTTGTAATGCTGCTCTTAAATGTTTTTGTCCTGTTTCACCCAAAAAGCAAAAGTTAGAGATATATATTCAATCCGGATATCCTTGTAGGAGCATTATTTATATTATTTTTTAAAAAATACCTTGAAATTCCTCAATTGTTTTCGGTCTCACTCTCTCAGCCAAGGGTTTGTTGGACATTGAGGGCGCAGAGCTGGAGGAGGGTGTGGGGAGAGGGGATTTAAGCAAAGGGACGTGATCGACGCGGGCTTTTTTCCTGGGATCGGAGGGTGTTGTTGAAGCCAGCACATCGGGAGGGGGGGACGAAGAAAGGGTGAGGTGATCGGTCGAGGTCTGCGTTTTCGCATCATGAGGACGCTTGATTGATCCTGATCGGCCCGTCTTGTTTTGCGCGTCTGATGGGCCGGTCCGATGGAAATTCAGGGTAGATTGGACGCCGGTCGTCGTTGTGGCCTGGCGTGCTGAGTTATTAGGCGGTTTGGGTCCCGTCAAGTGGGAGGATGACTCGAAATGATCGCTATCCAGATGTCGATTGATGTCCGCTGAAGGTATAGGTTTCGCGCAGATTGGACTGTCAGGTAAAAATAATCAAGAAAGCAGATTTCAGCTGATCTGGAAACTGGGGTATTTTGCTGGATGGCATTGATGACGTACCATTCGACTGTGTATGTATCATCATGGTCATTCCGGAGAGCAGATGGGGCAGTCAGTAAATGGTGTTCGATAGACAGCCGGATACAAGGAAGAGGGGCTTGCCCATCTTGGCAGGCTTGATGGTGGTTCGTCCCAGTTTCCTGTGAGCCGATGGTCCCGGTTGGCGGTTGGACTCACGCCTATGTTTGGTGTTAACTTTCAGCCAGACAGCCTTCTCTAATTTGTCCCTTTCAGCTATCTCTGACTTGCCAACCTCAAGCACTGCACAGGCTTGGTGTCTTGGCGAAGCTCACTTGAAAGGTTGAAAAGGCTCTTTTGAATACATGGTTGTATATCCCTAAACCGCTTAATGTGTCTCCACAATTGTTCTATTTTTTGCAGAATGTTAATATTTAAAACAAAAGGACCAAAAAAGGGTAAATGGGGAATGGCCAAAAGCATGATATGTATTATAGCATTCTTTTGTTTTGGGGGCAGGGACAACAAGTATAAACGGGATCAGTTTTAATGACCATCACGTTTCCTAGGTGTAGAGCGAAGGATATCGTCGACTCTGAGGATCATTTCGGCGGCTTCGCTGGCCGATAAAACCACTTGACGTTTAAGTTTGTAAGATTCGTAGACGCCCAAGTCTTCCATAGAGGCAATCTTTCCTTCTTGCATATCTAATCAAACACAAATAATAATAAAATGATGAGGATACCAACACATCAAATGGATTGTTTTTTGGGGTTGAAAGGTGGAGGGTTTGACGCACCAAGACCCATGGTTGATTGGCCAGCGTAATGGGCAGCCCGAAGTTGAGCGACCAAGTCACTAGAGTCGTATCCCGCGTTATCGGCCAAGATGGTAGGCAGCTGACGAAGGGCGTGCGCGAAGCTTTCGACCGCGATGGCCTTCTTACCATTCGTCACCTTCGCCTCGTCGTCCACCGCATTAGCCATGAACATCTCCACACATCCTCCCCCGTAAGTCACCCGGGGCTCCTTGACCGTCTGCGATATCACCGCCAGTGCATCGTGTAGTGAGCGCTCCGCTTCGTCTATCATTTGGGCTGTCGCTCCCCGGATGACTACTGTGCATGCTTCACCGGCTGCAACTCCTGAGAACTTAATGAGCTACAATTTCAAATCATTACATCCGATAAGCAACTTCACTTCATGCAAGAAAATCCTTCCAGAGACACTCACCACATCCTCTCCAACCATCACTTCCTCGATCAAATCACAGTGCCCTAACTTAACCATCTCAGGTTGATCGAATGTGCTAGTGATTTCTCCTCCAGTAACCAATGCCAATCGCTCGACACCTTCAAAGTCTGCATGCTCGATGCACATGATACCCGCTTCAGCAAAAAGAGATTCGGGGTAATTGTAAACCAGTTGCCGGTTGACGAAGCAGTTGATTCCATGAGCTTGGATCTTGGCCACCTTGGCTTTCATTTTTTCCTGTACACAATCAATGGAAACCCCTGCATGTGAGCAAGAAGAAGAAGAAAAAAAGGATCTTTCTGAGTTTTGTCTATGCATACCTTCTCAGCTCGTTCGAGTTCGGCCAATGCAGCCGTACCCCCTACACGGATTCGTGCACCAAAAACTTTAACCTTATCGGTATCCATAGCTGTTGGACACGCAAACGATTGTTCCTTTCAGTCATCATTTCAACGCAGACGGGTGGACTAGGAAGACGACTCTGACAGACAAGTGTTGGAGATTAGGATTTTGGCATTCTTCAGAGACTTGTTGCCGTTAGTGCTGATCTTTTTATCCAAAATAAAACCTTCATCGAGGTAAGAATCAGTGAGTTGACCGCCCGGTTTCTTGATGATCTGAATATGATCTAGATCGGTTGAGCCCTGATACCGAGACATGTCAATTTTCAGATTGAATCAGAACGAATGAACAAGACATCTTGATGTTTTTCGGGACCGAGGAGAGAAAGAGTGCACTGGGTATTCACTTTTAGCCTGAGGACTGCATCCACCGCAAGATTTGCAAAGTAGTCCTTATCGGCTGCTAGTACTTTTGATGACAACGTTGTCCTGGCGATGTTGACCAAATCTTTTCGGAAAGCCTCTGGATTGGATCTGTGAGATTGACGAGGAATCAAAAAAGCTTCAACTTGATTGATTGATTGATACACGGTAAATCTTGCAGAATCGTTGTTCGTACGAGTTATTTCGGGCATTCTTGTCAAGAACATCCAATGCCACTCGGCTAGCAATCCGGTATCCTTCAATGACTGTTTGAGGGTGAATCTTGGATGGCATAGAGAACCGATTATCAGGACTGCTGATACAGGTACATATGCAAGTTTCTTCTGACCCACTCACGCGATTAGTCGTCACTAGTTTCTCGGCCTCCCTCAGCAGTTCCGCGGCTAGAACGCAACAACTTGTTGTTCCTATATAGATTACCATCAATGAGAGAGAAAAGACGTTTACAGTTGTTCAGACACGTGAGCACAGAAAAAAAAAACAGGGAAGGCGCTGCAGACTTACCGTCACCAACTTCATCGTCCTGTACTTTACTAATGTTGACGAGGATTTTGGCGGCTGCATTGTCCAAGGGGACGCTTTTGAGGATAGTCGCTCCGTCGTTAGTGACAGTAATATCACCGGTAGTGGTTGAATGCAGAATTTTGTTCATTCCTTTCAGAGATCAGGAAAGTAACATAGCCGATTGTTGTGAGTCTCAGGACCAAACCCCGATATCATTTTTATGGTTTCCAACCTTTTGGTCCAAGGGTACTTTTGACCAGGTCTCCAAGCGCCAAAGCCCCGACAAAAGACGACAGTCTAGCATTCTCAGCTCGTTCCTGGGTTGCTTCACCCGCGAAGATACTGGAGGAGATAGATCGTATCAGTCCGAATTTCAAGATATACATCTGCATCTGATAGGATTCGAACTGACTTCATGATTCCGGGAGACTCGTGACTTGGCTGGTTGCTGGGCTTGGTAGAGCTGTTTGTGTGGGTGAGGTGCGTCTTTCTGCTCCGATCGATCGATGTGTGTAGCCCAAAGTCGCTGCTAACCCCCAAATTGAATTGAATACAGACCCCTTCATTATGTAATCCCACCTGGGGAGGTCGGGGGAATGGCGAGGGCCTTCGGGCTGCTCGGAGCTTCCCCCGAACAGCACGCAGAGTTGCGCATCTGGACGCTGCTTCCAATCTTCCACCCTGAGAACCACTCCATCAGCCTCAAGCATGTCACTCCTAGCAGTCGCCAAGCCCATCGCCAAACCCGTCGTAGGTGTCGTTATCCAATCAGGAATCCAACCGAAGACTGTCAAGGTACTCAGGACGACTCAAGTTCTCCATCGGGTTGTGCCAAAGGTGAGAAGAGCCCACTTGAATCATCAAATCCCGATCATCAAGCGGCTTTCTCCGTTCTCGCAATCACGCTCGTGCTGATAAAAAAACAATGATCCCAATCAGGCTATCAAGAAGTCAGTCGTCTACACGGTCCATGACGAAAAGAACAGTGCGAGGAGAGGAGACAAAGTCGAAATAATACCGGCTGGTCGAAGGATTTCCACAAACAAAACATATGCCCTATCGCAGATCCTCCGGTGAAACCTACTACATACATACATAAAACACCCACACATGCACTTCAACCAAATTTAACCAAGTCCCTCTCTCGCCTGAGGCTTTGCCGGAGGGACTTATGGCTCATCAGGAATCTTGGCATGAAGCTTCTGGTGGATGCTACCCCTACATGTTGCCTTCCTTCTGATATAATTTCAGACCCCCTTTCCTCCATCTTCATCTCTCTTTTATTTTTTGAAAAGTCTCATTTTTGAAGAAATGGACCGGATCACACAGAAAAGGTCCGAGCGCGCTCAGCCAATCCACTTATGGTGTTCAAAGTTGATTTGCATAATTTTATGCATGCATAAGTCATAAAATCATAAAAATATTTTGGTGAGGAAATTTTGTATTACATAATCAGACAGTCATATCCCCTGCAAGAAAAAATTTATGATTTTATGATTTATGCATGCATAAAATTATGCAAACCAACTTTGAACACCATAACTGTAGTTTTATTGAATTATTATTTTCTCAATAAAATGTTTAAAAATTTTGAGTTAAGAAAAAGAGAAGCTGAAAAATGTGTAAAATATGAGAAAACTTATGTGATGTATAAAAAGTAGGTCTTGTGAATGATGGTTGAGAATTACATGAGATACAGTGAATGTAACAAAATGAGGACTGAATTATTGGGTTCTCTCATGCAAGAATTCCTGATAAGCCATAAGTCCCTCTGGCAGAGCCACAGGCAGGGACTTATTCAAGTTCACACTTCAACCCTTAGCCAGTATCCCATGCAGGATATCTGGTAGACAATCCAGATATCTGGTAAAGCACCCCACATGACACCTGATATATGTATGAGATCCCAGGTTCCCAAACCTGCGGAAATGGACAGATATCTCAATATTGTTGGATATTTCTGGATCCCACATTCTTATAACATTGGCACACTCCTAAAGGGATGGCAATTGGGTGGGCCTGCCCAAACCTGGCTGGGTTCAGGCCAGTTTTGTGTTGGCTGTTGGGGGGAATTTGCAATATTGGCTCAACCCAACAGACCCACAAACTTGAGCTCAGCTAGGCCTGCTGTCAGCCGTTGGCTAGTCCAGACAGCGCCAACACTGACGCAGACACGCGCAAATAAACAGGATTCAATTGCATGATAATTCCTGTTATTGGTTGTCAGACTTGGCTGGGGGTTTTTCTCCGGTTGTCGTAATCAACTGAGCACAATCCACACAAATACTCACGTGTGGATTGTTCTCAAACAGGAACACCTGCGTTCCCAGACTCCTAGGCTATAAAAGCTCAGGAACCTCCGTGCAAGTGGAGGTCCCCTAGATCATTATTAGAATACAATGCCCGTCTATCTTGTTTGATACAAACAACCGGGGCTTGACTTCTATTTCCATCTCATATCCTTTTATATCTTTTCTCTTTTACTACGCTTATCCACCACTGCTTCGCATCCTCCTCCTCCTCCACTTCTGTACCAACCTCCAACCTTGCCTCCTCATCCTCATCCAGTTTTCCTTCACTTGCTACCTTTAAGGTAAGCTAGAGTTTTACTAACCACCTTAAGGGTTCAGGTACAACTAAGCTCTACCAGCCCCTACATTGGAGGTGCGGCTTCCTCCTCCTGCCCCGCGTTTGAGGCAAGAGTGTTTTCCTATTTAGGAACTCACAACTTGATCTTTGCTATTCAATGTGTTGTCACTTTAGAGACACACCATAACACCTGCACATGTGGGAAGTGGAAGCAAGCAGCCAAGCTGTCCAGGCCAGTGGAGGACTATGCCTTATGTCAATTCCCACATGATGAGTTTTTTGATTTGGACTGAAACTCGTCTTTTTTGCCTTACCCACCCTCTGACCAAGGGTGAAAATCTTTGCTTTTCTGCAAAAAGCGGCCTTTTCAGTGCAGCAAAGCGGTGTTGAAATTCCAGTGTTGCCAGTGCTCACCCATGGATACATCCTTGGGGGAGCCCCCAAAAGAAACCCCACAAAGGTGCTCAGGCCAATCTGCTCTAGAAGTGGGATGCACCCCCCATTTTTTTTCAAATTTGCATGGGTGCAAGGCACCTGCACATTGGGGCACACCTAGGGGTGGTGATGTCAACCCTACTGGATAAGATTGCTACGCCAAGGGGTTCAAGTAGTGTGTGGAAGTGGGGGCCTGGTATGCTGACACTGCTTTCTCACCAGCTGTGTGGCACAGCATCATCCTGCTGCTGATTTGCTGCACTTTTCACAGTGGGGAAGCGGGGAAAAGTGTCTCACCCGCTGTGCTGTGCTTTTTGGCAGAAAAAGTGGTGCTTTGTCAGCTGTGCTACTGCTTTTTGCTCTAGGGAAAAAGTGAGGGCCCACTGCAAAAAGCGGCAGCAAAGCGGGTTGGCCACTGTGCTGCCACTTTCTGGTGTAGATAAGAAGCGGGAGCTGCTTGTTGAAGCTAGGACCGGAGGTCAAGGAGATGAGGAAGGACCCGAAGAAAAAACAACCCAGAGAGACTCTGAGGGAAATAAAAAAGGGGGCCAAGGAAGGCCTCAAGGAGGGAAAAAAGCTGCTAGCTTGCGTAGTGGAAAAGCGCTCACGCTACAAGAGGTTGTATGCTGTAGGGACCTCAGGGAAATGCGCGCAGAAAGCAGATGAAGTTTTATTTCTTGCCTAAGCTGGGGATCTTTAAGCTATTAAAATATTGGGGCTGGATTGTGGGACAGAAGGTGAACATTGTATATGCATCTGGAGGGAGTGAAGGAGTGACAGGGAGAGAAAAAGTGTGACAGGGAGAGAAAAAGTGTGACAGGGAGAGAAAAAGTGTGACAGGGAAGGTAAAGATGAGGAAAGAGATACCACCTATACAGACCATCAGCTGTGGTGGTCAGAATTGATCTCATAAATTGAGATCCCAATGAACAGTTGCGCGCGGCAAATTGCTGTACACAATTTTGAGATGTCCGGATGGTTGAGGCCCAGAATTTTTTTGAAAATTCCCCCAGAGTAAGGGGATCCCCACCGGTATCCTGAGTTGTATTTATATACCTGGTGGCGTGTTACTTCGGGAATCCGCAAGGATTTGATCAATCAATCGCAGCGTTTGATACGGCAAGCCGAAGCAAGTGGCTACTTCATGTCTCAAGAACAATCAATTGAAGAAGTCCTTGCATCCAGTCCGCCCCCTCCAGATTCCCACATTGACTGCTTGCAACTAGCCAATCCAGTTGTTGATGATTCAAACAAACAACAGCCTTGTTGCTGGTCCAAGATTCTATTGCTCCAATCAGACTTTCTCAACAAGCGCCTGCTGCTGCAATCAATCATCAAAGACGCAGGGTACATTTGCCTATTTCTGCCAAAGTTTCACTGCAAGCTTAATCCAATTGAGCTGTTCTGGTCTTATATCAAAACAGGTGTGTCCTCAGCTTCTCGAGGTTAGAATTGATTGCCAAAGTCTTATTGACATTCTTCCATCTACCAAAGCATATCACAAGGAAGCCCACCAACACAAAACCTTTGCCAATTGCAAAACTCATTTCAACAGAGTTCGGCAGGCTTGTTCAATCACAACTATCCCAAAATACTTCCGTGAGACTGATTGAAAAATCTCAGTTTATCAGCAAAACTATAATGGTCCTCAGAGTGTTATATTAATGAAGAAGTACATATAGGTCTCATCGCTGTATCCCTCAACAGGCCGGAATGAGAATTGATATGATTGTAGACTATTAAATGTGTTCTTCCTCACAGCTCTCTTTGGTCTCTTTTTTCCTCCTTAGATTGGCCTTGGTTATCTGTTCCTTTCTCGCTACATATCTCCTGCTTCCTACATATACATGCTTAGTTTGTCATTGGAGCCCATAGGTATGGGCTTGGAGTACATGGCTGTGTGCTTATCCCATGATTATGGGTTTATATTACTCCTAAGGCCATAATTATGCGGCCTAAAGCCATATGTCCGGATGATGGAGTACAAAAAAAAAAACTACTGGGCGGATTGCTTTGCCGCGATATTTCTGAAGAGCCCTCACCCCAGGCACACCAAAAATGTGGTTGTTGGGTTTTGGGGACCTCAGTCGGGGGTCTCTTGTCAGCCCACACAAGCAGTCCAACTTTTGCGGGGGACCATGTACAGCAATTTGCCACGCGCAACTGTAAACCCCCACCCCTTGTGGTGTTTCACAAGTCCTGTCACCGGCTTACATCATCCCTGACTTGCCACAAGTACTTAGACTTTTCTCCTCCCCCTCCTTCCTAGTCCGGCAGAGAGCTCTCCCTCTCTCCAGTCTAGGTAAGCCAGTCACCCTTTCCCCTTTTCTTTCCTCCTTCCTAGTTGTACATACAGAGAGAGCTCTCCCTCTCTCTGGTCTAGATACATGCAACGAAGCCCCCCGACGTTGGAACTAGAACTTTTCATGGCCCTTGTGCCACTCCCCGTGCCCCTTTGACAACGCTCAGTGAAGGAATTGACAGAGTCCTTACACCCAATCAGCTGCGGAAAAGGTAAGCAAAGCAAAACTTTTCTGCAGTCCAAGCTGTGACACCAGTTTGAAAAAACTGATCACATCTTAGTGGTGCATGCAGGTACAACCTCTGCAATCAGAAAGCTTATATCAGAGGGTACCCCTGATTGACTGTTGCTCAGAGATAAAATATCAGGTAGCACCAAAGGTGAGTCATCTGCGGGAAAGTGAGCTGCGGAGTCATCTGCGGCCAGCACCTGCGGGTAAGTGAGGGATGGCAAAAGGGTACCTGTTTTTGGTTATGCCAAGAGTGCAGGGCCTTTTAGTATTATCAAAGAGAACCCACACTATCTCTAAAGAGCGCCAGCACTGTATTTGAAAGGTGCAGGCGCTCACACTTTTAAACAACAGCATACTGAATATGAATAATGATAACAACCAAGTCTATTAAAATCACAGGTTTGTGGAAAAAGGAAATCAATGGTTACCCCTACAATAGACAAAATTTACAAAAAATGACAGGATTTTCCCCACAAGGCAATAAAATACAAAAAAATAGAAATTTTTTGCCCACTAAGTAAATACAGGAATTACAAATAATGTGACAGGCTAAATCACATTTGAAATGGGCAAAATCTCAACCATAAAATTAGCCCAACACCAACCAAAGCTGCTGCACCCAGGCCCCTATACTGTGGGCCAACTCACCAGATGAGTCAAAAAGTATGTTTTGAAGGCTCCCTGCAGTGCCAATTGCAGAATGCATAATGGGGGGCCAGCTCTTTAACCCCCCAGACTGCGCAAATGCATATGCAACAGCGGGGAAGAGTGAGATGCACTGCCAGCTGGAATTACAGCAAAAACAGATGCGCCTGGGAGGCAAACAGACCAGACAGAGCTCAGATTATGTATCCAAGTCCCACCCGTGGGACTTGAGCTTTCACAACCCCAAAGACCACAACACTCACCAGTGTTCTGGCCTGTATGTTGCCTGTCTTTCCTCCTCTTTGCAGCCATCCCCCATCTCCACTGAAACTTCTTCCCCCTCACTGCCACAAACCACAATCACCCCTACAAAAGCAGAAGCATGAAACTAATCAAAACAACCCACTCTTCTGTGAGGAACTCAATACCTCCCGGATTGGCCGGAAATAAGCTCCTCAAGACAGGCCATGGCCCTGGCTGCTGCTGGGGATGGATGCATACAGAGTGGCTCCAGGTGGCTCTCAGGCCGGGTCTTCTTTAGTTGGCATGGCAAGCGCGGTAGCGTTGAGGGACCATTTTGATTGGTCACTGGTGAGACTTAATTTTGGCTCAACAATCAAGACAAAGAGTTAAGGTTTTTGTTTGCCTTTCTATGTTCTTGTTGACTACAGCTTTTGGGGTGAGGAAGCACATGGCGCAGGTTTATACAAAAAAATTCATCATCCCCTCAACCAACTACCTGCTAATGGACACCAAAGTGGGGGACCTGGAGGACTATAACAGCGACGATGCTGTGTGAGTGACACGACGAACAGAGACAGCGGAGATGGTGGAGGCACACCTAAGGGACAATCAAGTGGAGTGTGGTGAGAAACAAGTGAGGAAAGACAATGAGAGGAATATATGAGGCATACCTGGAGGACCGCAGAGTGAGAATGGAATGAGTTACGAGGATGATAATATGAGTAATGAGATGAATAGAGAAAACAACGTGGGGGCGGAAGTGTTTGAACTATATACATCTAACCCTAACCTAGATGATCCAGGTCCGCAGCTCCGAGCTGTGCCTCAATACCTGCAACCTATGAATTAATCTGCCCCCTGCCACGCTGGTACTGGCAGATGTTCCATTGGCAAAAAAAAGCAAGGGAGATGTTTTTAATACCTCCAGTGTCCGCATAGATGGACAGTTCATGCGCAGTGCATCATCTTGTATCTCAGTATCTCAATCAAAATATCTTGGCAATAATGTTGGCATCCGGATTAAACATCTTCAAGTTTCCTTTTCCTCTTTTATTGGGGACATGTTAGTCCTACTTTGTACAACAATTCTGGTAAGCAAATATGCCTTTTGTTGAGATGTTCCAATCAAAATCAGCTGGGTTGGGTGGAATCATCTCCTCTACCGTCTAACTGACTGATAAGCCTCGCACTTTCTCTCTTGGATCCACTCCGGCGGTCTCCAATATCTCTGGGATATACTCCGGCGGTTTCCAATGCCCAGCACTCCATGCTGGCGGAGAGCAGCACTCAGCATGCTCAGCAACACCACCCCAGGCAGCACCAAAGCCCTTCTCCTCCACGCCCTCAGCCACAACAACCACAGGCACGCCTTCACTCATCTCACGCGGCTCAACCAGCCAACCCACGACTTCTACCCGGGCCTCTTGGCGGTCCAAACGGTTATTATCTTTCAGGTGTGTGGTCAGATTGAACATGCAAGTAGATCATTCACAGGAAAGAAGATCAATTCTTTACACATCAGAATTTACTTAAGTTGAGGGGTAGTTTAATTCAATGCACAGCTACCAAATGGCCAGCAAATTTTCTACCAGTAACTGAGCAAGATTTGGATACCATCTTTAGCCTGTACAGATAGTCAAACATAAAATTATCTCAACTTGAAGGCATTGAAGCTTTTCAATCAACTGGTTAACCAGTAATTCAGATATGCAGGTGATTTTGAAAAAGAAATCAAATAGCAAAAAGAAATCCTACAGTCTCAGAAAAAAAATCTATGTGAACCTCAACAGTGCAAGTTGTACACAAGTCACAATATTGTCACAAAACTACAATCACTACAGTCACTCATTTTTTAGTTGAAGTAAATTATCCCGTCTTTCCTTGAGACAACAAAATTAAAGTCTGTTTCCTCAGGATCCCTTACTCAGGTGCCGGAGAGAATATGGTCTTGGAAACACCCTTTCCACCGGCCTGAGCACGACTTGGATCATCTGGATCAACTGAGGCAAATGCTGCACTTCCTGCTGAAGCAAGAGGTTTTCCCCCAGCAGCTGCAAGTACATTCTTCACGTATTCGCCGCCAATATTCCCTTTGCTATTTTGGGAAAGGAAAATGCAACAGGTTAATTGTTAAACAGACTAGGAAATTGAATAAAATATCACAACATCACTCACGGATGGTATTCGCAAGCCCAGAGCTTTACTGGTGATTGGGGCAAGTTCGAGCCTTCAATGTTCTCACACGATTTGAAAGCACATCCAATCTGCTCTGTATCTTTCCATACCACCTCTGAGCAACCAAAGGTTGGAAAAATGTTAGTAAGTAAAATTGTGCGGGCCATTGGTGGCATTACAGTTAAAGAAATTGGATTTTCTTACGTGTAAAGTGTGTAGGAGTAGCAGAGCTAGGATTCCACATTTCACGTTCGTTTGGTCCTTCAACCCAAGCAACAACAACTTCTGACGCGCTGTTTTGACCAGCAGCAATATTCTAAATTTCAATGGGGGTGATAAGGAATTAGGACACTTGAGTGCGGCTATTGTTAGAATTCTGCAATACATACTGACCTCTCCATACTCGTTATGTTTGGTATGCTTCCAAACACATTTCTCTACTTGGCTTCTGGCGCTTTCCACAAGGTCCTCACTCCAAGTTAGACTTTTAACACCGTATTGTGATCGATAATTGTTATGAGAATCCAGCCAACTGGTTATGTATGGACAACAGCAGGTCAGCTCTGGGTTGATGTTATTACATGCTCAGGAAGACACATCAACTAACTCTTGATGTGCCCCTGCCGATGAGGGGGTAGGTCTTTCTTTGCCTTTAGTTTTCTCTGAAATTCCCTTGTCCTCATTCTCGCTATCCGGTAAAGGCGGTGGGTGGGAAGAGTCGCCTTTGTCGTCAGAAATTTCTGAGACTTCCTGGTTTGTAGTGTCTGAAAAAGGCGAGCTGTTTGAATATCTTGGATTTCTTGGGGCAGTCCAATCATCTCTAGATGTAGTATCACTTGATCCAGACAAACCGGGGGATTTAGTATTGATATATTTAGGCTCGGGGGGTGGAAAAAGGTCTTTCTGCTTGCTAGGAGACTCCATAACTGGTTTGGGCGGAGAGGGTGTATGACCTTGTTGAAATGGCTTTGACACCGGGCTTGTGTTAGAGCTTCCAAGACCTGGCTCGTATTTGCCACTCAAACTTGAGTCAGATCCAGGGGCGGCCGAAGATGATGTGCCTGAAAAGCCTCCGCTATTTTGGCTATCATCAGAGCTACTGGAATAGCTATACTGGTAAGTCCATGTACTTGTAGCCCCATGGTTAAAACCAGTGTTTGGTGGAATAGTTCCTGAAGTTGATGTGGTGATAGTTGTAATTTGATTGTTGGTTTGAGAGTTCCAAGATTGTTCCCAGCTATAAACGGGCAAATCTTGCCTCTTGTCATGAAGAGATTTATGCTGAGGAGCACCTGGAATTGACCCACTGGCCACTTCGTACGGTGCATAGAGGATGCATGTGAGAAACAGTATAGTAATCATATTGGAGATCCCCAAGTTCAAGAGGAAATACCGGCTTGGAAGTTGGAGATAAGATCTGAGGGGGTGGAATGAATTGTCCTTGTCTGGCCGCTACTACGAAGGTCACTTAAATATGGTGGTAAAAGAAGTATCAAGTGTTAATGAATGACATGTGTGGGTGTCTCCGTTAAGCACAAGAATAAAAATTAAGTCGAGGTCAAGAAAATCAAAACGTATGAGAAGGGGATGACGAAGGTATCAATCAGGCGTGGCTTCGTTAGATAAAGAGGAGGCGAGAAGGATACCGTTGCTTCAGAGAGAAGCTGAGGGTCGTCAAATCTATCGTTGGAAGGTGTTGGAAAGGATGATACTTAGCCAGAAGTCAGGGTAAGGTGTCTGGCAGGAGTAGCTCAAACAACTCCCGATGAAAAGGCGTATGGAACAACGTCGGCAGAATGCACGACCGAGGAAACTCTGCTTCTGCTCGGACATCTTGGCGAGGAAAGACGCCTATCCCACCCGTATGAGCAACCTG
The DNA here is from genome assembly GCF_026914185.1 of Puccinia triticina. NCBI lineage: Eukaryota > Fungi > Basidiomycota > Pucciniomycetes > Pucciniales > Pucciniaceae > Puccinia > Puccinia triticina. Next base: position 2,534,510 of record NC_070572.1, read on the forward strand.
CGATTGACTCAGCGAGGCTACGTTGGCTGCTACATGTTTTGTGAGCCGTTGCGAGGTTCCGGAGCTTCTCGCCAGTCTGGGGGCAAAAACTCGGGCTTCGTCAGGACCGATGGTCTAACCGAGACCATCGGTCCTGGACTCCTGACGAAGGCCTGCGCGGCCGAGGAAACTCTGCTTCTGCTCGGACATCTTGGGAAGGAAAGACGCCTATGCCACCCGTATGAGCAACCTGCGATTGACTCAGCGGGGCTTCGTTGGCTGCTACATGTTTTGTGAGCCGGTGCGAGGTTCCGGAGCTTCTAGCCAGTCTGGGGGCAAAAACTCGGTCTTCGCCAGCGGTTGTCACAGAAACAACCCAACCTGCTCCGGCAGGAAATGCAATGCATACAAGCATATATAAAGGCATTCTGATCCGGTCTCAACGGATTCCTTCTCTGTTTCCTCATCGAAGTGACGAGGAAACCACATCATTACGGTTATCATCGGCTCTACACGAATGCCCAGAACAGCTGTGAATTCCCCGTCTGTCTGTCTCTCCATCTGGATTGACGGGGAGATCACAGGGGGGTGGAGACGACTGGGTATCCCGTTATCTCCACCCATTTCTGACGGGGTGGTGGTAGCGAAGGGGGGCACAGCTAATTGCACGCGGGTTTCATCAAGCCAGTATCACCCGTCGTATCCCCAATCCCACTCGCCAGGAAGTATCCCTGGCGGGTAGTTGGAGGGGGAGAATCATAATGCATTTCTCTAATCTTTCTTGGATACAGTTCCGCGCAATAAACCAGTACGACGAGCAGCAAGGAGACCACATTTCTGTCCAGAAACGCAATCCCGACGTACGGTCGAAGCGTGACCAATGTGCTGGTGGTTACCACCACCGTCTGATTGAGGACGAAAGTGACTAATGAGCGTCTGTGACCACATCAAGAGGGAATATTCAAGTATATGTGACTTACGAGGATGATCGACGGGGTTCATAGCCACACCACGAGTTTTAGGCCAGCAGTTACGTTTGACCTTGAATTTGTGGTAAGCGCGTCCGGCCTTGAGCATTGGTTTGTCTAATTAGATAAATGGACAAATGTCAATGAACTGTGTTGGGTTGATATAAAAGCGATGTGGAATCCTACCAATTCGACCACCACCGGCGACGATTCCAACGGTGGCACGGGCACTGGAGATGACGGTTTTCTTGGTGCCACTGGGGAGTCTGATTCGTGACCTTCCGGTTTCGGGGTCGTGACCGATAACAGTGGCGTAGTTTCCACTGGTTCGGGCCAAGCTTCCACGGTCTCCTGGCTTCTCCTCAACGTTGCAGACGATCGTTCCTTCGGGAAGAGCGGCGAGAGGCAAGACGTTGCCGACTGTCAAGCTGGCCTTCTTTCCGCAGTAGATGAAGGATCCGGTGGAGAGGCCCTCAGTGGCAATGAAGGTCTCGGTGCGCATCTTGTACCTGTAGGGGTCCCGGAAAACGACTCGGGCAAGAGGGGCTCCACTGGATATTTGACATCGGGATTTGAGGGTTGAGCGAATGGACATCGTAAGCTCATAGTTTTGATGGGTTGCGCTTACCGTCCAGGTTCGTGAAGGATCTCCTTTACCAAACCACGGATGTAACCATTTCGCTCGGCAAAGTCGAGAGGTCGAAAGGCAGCGGGTGCGATCCTGTGCTTTTGGTGAGCCTTGAAGATACCACCGCTCTTACGTTGGTTGCGGATGACTGATATTTTGAAGGGGGAGGGGGTCAATATATTATGGGCTTGTCGAGGCGCGTGCTCGATGTTGCTTACCTCTGCCCATGGTGGTCGATGGTGATGATGGGTGGAAGGCTGTCTGGGAGGGCGAGCTTGCAAGACAGACGTGGGTGGTCGCATCAGCCGTGCTACGGGGTGCTGCGGAGGGGTCACGGTGGAGCTACTGCTTCTCCGGTCTCATCCAGTTAGGTCATGGCGAAGCCGAGGGCCGGGCATTGAAGGAGCTGTGCCGCAGCAAATCATCTGGCCGGCTGAAATCCGATCCGACTATCGCCAATCCAAGGCCCGGCACAATTGTTTGTTGCCGCGTATCCCTCTGATCTTAACTCCTTTGTCTGTTAACATCTTGCCTCCTTTTTACTTGTATGTAGTCAGCCACATAAGATTCATAGTGTACAATGCTAAGGGCGAAATTACACTTAAAAAAAAAAAAAAAAAAAAAAGGCCCGGCACATGACGTCGGCGATGACCGATTACAGCCTGTATCTCGTCACCTCCTCGGAAGATCTTCCGCCTGGCGCGACGGTGGAATCGACGGTCCGAGAGGCCGTCCGGGCCGGCGTGAAGATCGTCCAGCTAAGGGAGAAGAATCTGTCCACTAAGCTCTTCCTGGAGCGTGCCCGGGCACTTCGCGAGATCTGCCAACCACCAGTCAAGCTCATAATCAACGATCGCATCGACATTGCGCACGCGTGCGGTGCCGATGGAGTTCATTTGGGGCAGGATGACATGCCTCTGTTGGACGCACAGAAGCTCTTTCAAGCCACACAGATTATCGGAATCAGTGTCAACACGATTGAAGAGGCCATAACCGCTGTGAGAAACGGTGCTGCCTACCTTGGCGTGGGAACCTGCTGGCCAACAGGCACCAAATCGATTCCGGAACATAAAATCATTGGTTTGATATTTTTGTAACTCGCTGATATCAACCACTTCGAAATCATCCTGACTTGGGATCAACATTTCTGTGTCTTAGGTCCCAGGGGAGTCAAAGCCATTCGTGACGAACTGGATCGTCTGGGTTTGTCAGCCCCCCTTGTCGTGATCGGTGAGTGTAATATCCAGGCTAGGCAAACACGACCAAGAATAAATAGTAGTGCTCTTTGGATAGGGGGAATCAATTCGACAAATTTAGTTCGGACGTTGCGCGGTTGCACGTCTAATCGGCTTTACACCAATAGAAATGCCGAATTTCCTATCGGCGTGGCGGTCGTCTCGGCCATCATGAAATCTCCAGATCCCTACCAATCCACCCAAGGCCTCAAAAAATTAATTGCAGCCTTCGAAGGTTGGCTCAGAAATCCCAAAGAGCCTCCAAAAGTATACGCCATAGGCAAGTGATTACCATTCCATTCAAAGTAGGTATGAGGACCAGCCACCTAACTGATCAGCCCTGCTGCTGCTTTTTTCCGCGATACGACACAGAGCATATGGAGCCGGACGAAGAGACGTCCTCGAAGCCGCTACCTGACTGGGTCCTCTTGGAGTATTTCCACATGCTCCAACAGGTGGGAATCGTTGGAGGCAAGGAGGACGCGAAGCTGCTGACTAGACAGCAAGAGCTGGACTTAACCTCTCCGAGCTTAGACACTCCCACAGGTCACACGGAAAGCAGAGTTGTCTTCTCCCATCTATCACTGGCAACCGGCGAAGCCCTAATTAGTGAACTAAACAGTCGAGCGAGCTCGGTCAATCCTTGGGGCAGCTCGATTGCGCGTGCACTACCGGAGCCCTTATCTGCCCCAATCAGCGAAATTGAACTCCCGCCGTGTGTATGCACCCGACAGCCAATCCTAGACCTCATCAAGAATCTCAAAGTTGCAGTAGAGGACGTATGTTTACTGGACCCGAAAGCAGAACAAGAGCTAAAGCCCGAGGATGGCCACCGGTTCCGATGGTTTCTATTCGGAGGGATCCTCGGTGACGATCCTCCACGGGACCGGACCGCACAGCTCCGGGTCTGCGGCTTTCCGTCCCGCCACCTCGGTGCGATTCAGATGACCACCGATACTGCCGTGGCCGTCACTAAGAGAATCGTTGAGGACAACCGCACCCTTGAAGACCTCAATTGGGTAGTCAAACCCGAACTCGTCTTCAGTCCAAAGGAGAGAGTCGAAATGCCTTTTAGGTATCTTGCCCTCCCCAACGGTCAACCTATCATGCCCGATGGAATGAAGGAGCTAATCCGTAAAGACCTAGATCGGGCATTTGAATTTTAGATATATGCTTGGAGTCTCAACCCTTCCTATCTCTAATATAGTGCCCTGACCCTCTTCAGTGTGCGAAACATTTTTTGAACTTGGCCCGCTAAGATAGTCGGCTCAAGGTTGAACAGTCCCCCGACGGCCGGGGGCAATCTCCCGTCAGGGAGGAACTTGCATGCAATCCCCGATTTCTGGCATGAGAGCCCCACGGGCCACATACGTTTCCTGTTTTGTGCAGGTGGCCAACTTTGTGCCCCCAAATCCCCCACTTCCCAAAGGACATGATTCCTGCCCCGGAACCATTGAAAGGCCTGCTTCCCCTCTTCAATTCGGTCGCAATCATAACTATGGCATCTGGTTTATGACCTGGAGAGCATTTCAAGAAAGGGTTCTTTTGGAGATGCAGGCCCACCAGGGGAGACATGTTCCCACTCTCCAGAGAGTGCCAGAGCTGAATTTTATGTGAGTTTTGGTTGGATGTCAGTCACATGTGCATTAGGAAATGATTTTGAATGTGTGTCAGAAACAAATCAAAAGCTTTTGGTAATAGTGTTGAAATTGATTTAGGTGTTTTATAAAAACTTCTCATGATTTAAGGGGAACTCTTTTCCAAACTTTCAATGAAATCAGATTTTGTTAAATGCAAACTCAACAATAAATCATGTTGAATTTATGTTGAAGTGTAGCAAAACAGGCTAATAATTTCCAAATTCAATTTTTCTGTACAAAATATATTTCCACAATTTCCTAATATTTTCCCTGAGGCTCAAAAATACTAGCAAAAAACATTAGAAACAAGCTTTATTTCCTCTGCAGAGCTTTTGATATGAAATGCAGAAAATTGTGCATCCCAATATTATCAAGTAGAATATATCAATGCAGGCTTGAGCCAATTTATTGATAGGTAGCCACCAAAGGGTGTTGGGTACTAGAGCTGGCCACTTTGCACCCGTGTACCCACGCAGGTGCAGGTACCCGCCACCTCTTTTGGCTGAAGTTCTGAATCCCAACATCCGCACCCGCACCCGCACCCGCACCCGCACCCGCACCCGTTGGCGGGTACCTGGCTGCCTAGGAAGGTAACTGTGCAGATACCCGTGTCTTGTCCTTCAACTCAACAACCAAAAATAATCCCTTCCGGTTGGTGTGGCTTTATAATCTCTTTGAACAGAAGGGTTTCTTCTGGTCAGAGAGTAAATAATAGCCTCTTTGACCAGAAGGTATTCCCTCTGGCTGGGAAGGATAAATGTCCTCAACAACCTGGAGGGCTTCCTTCTTGTGGCCAAGGTTTTTTAACCCCTGAGAACAAGAGGGTATCCTTCTGGTTGACAAGGTTTTACAGCCCAGAGGACCAGAATGAATCTCTTCTGGTCGCAGAGGTGATATAACCGCGGCAAACAGAAGGAATCCCATCTGGTTGCAGAGGTGATACAACCTTGGCAACCAGAAGAAACCCTTCAGTTTGCAGATTCTATACAGCCTCTGAAACCAAAAGGGTTCCCTTCTGGTCGCCAAGGTTGGCTGGAGTTGCACAACCTTGACAATCAGAAGGAATCTGGGGGCAGGTGTGGGCATGTGTGGGTTCAAACTCTGAATACCTGGTATCTGTTAGATTTTACCCAGAATCCCAGAACCTGGACCCGCACCTGCTTGTCACCCAGATGTACGCGCGTACATGGTAATATCAGTGTAGAGTTGGCAAATGGATACCCGCTGGATCTGGGCAAAACAAAGTTACAAACCTGTCATGGGTCCCCGCTATCTGCTGGTGGTTAAGAGTGCTGGCCGGCAGGTACATGCTAGCATATGGGTGATGATTGAACTGGTAGATTCAATCCATAAGTGGTTCCTTCTTTCCCGGTGTGAATTCATCCTGGTCCCAGAGATGGTACAGTATCAATGGCCAAGAAGATTGATTCCTCCCGGTGGTCAAGACTTTATTGTCTCAATGACTGAGAGGAATCTTCTCATTCACCAAGAATGCAAAGTCTAAACAGCTGAGATGAATCCTCTCAGCCGTCAAAACCTCACCTTCTCAATGGCTGGAGGGATTTCTTCTGTTAATCAAGATGGCACAGCCCCAATGGCTGAGAGGAATACTCTCAGTGATTGAGACTATAAAGAAACAGCTGGGAGGATTCCTTCTGGAGAACAAGATGCACAGTCTTGACAAGCAGAGGTATTCCTCTTGGCCTTCAAGACTGCACAGTCTTAATGTCTGAGAGTATTCCTCTCAGTCATGCAGACAGTACAGTCTTGACCTCTGGGAGGAATCCTCTTTGCCATCAAGAATGTACCTTCTTGAGGGCCAGGAGTATTCCTTCTGGAAATTAAGGCTGCAAATTCTTGAGGACCAGAGGGAATCCGCTCCAAAATTTATACTGCACAGTCTTGAGGATAGAAGATATTCCCAAGTCATCCAGAAAATGAAGTCTTGACACTTGGTAGGAATACTCCCACCCATTTACATATACTTGCACCATCTCAAGCTTCATATTTATTCCTCTCAGCAGGAGAGACTGTACCGTCTGATTGAATGAGAGCCTGAGCTCAGATGAATGCCATGGCGGTGTACATAGCACATAAGGACACCCCAATCCTCAAGTGTACAGATGCCTTGAGCCTGTGTGTCTGTAGACTATGTTAGACAGATGGAAGGGATGGAGAAAAACATGTAAGCCCCATCCTGGATGCCTGATATGGTCAACCAGGGGTTCTGAGCTGAACACTCCTCAAATGAAGGCACACAAAGGCATTCACACCTCAAACCAATGGATGCAAAACCATGAATACCTCTACTCAGGAATACATGGAGTGCGTACGACAAAATGAGGTGTGCATGCTGGTGTGAGGGGCGCACAAATTATTTTATGGGGGTGTATCTATAAGCCCATGCCAATTTATTTTCAATTATCAAATTTGGAATTAGGAGTCAACAACAGTCGTGTTTAATTTTGATTTAAAGATTTCAGAGTCATTTTGGAATAATGTATCATATAATACTCCATTTTAAACAGATTAATCTTTGCTGAAACCCAATAAATGATATAAATTGCAAAAAATTGAAATTAACTTATACTTTGATTGCAGAAATTGCATCTTTACAGTTCCAACTGAGTTCCAGTTGATTTCCAGTTGTTCAGTTCCAACCAATTTCCACATGAGTGTTAGATGAGTTCCAGATCAGTTCCAAATGATTTCCGGAATTGATCATTGTTTCCAAACACTATTTTCACCAAAGGCTGCCAGCACAGTTATAGAAAACAATTCATGTGTGGCACTCCCTGGAGAGTGGGAACAGATCTCCCCTGGTGAGGCTAGCTGATGTAAGCCAATTCATGAAATATCCCTCTCAATAAAGTTGACTTTTCTCTGTTATTAGTGGTCTTGCAATTGAATCATAACTGCATAAACATAAATTCAGAAATGGCTTTTGGCTGGGATTATGTAAGCATGTCCCTGCCAAGGTCACTTATGATTTTACAAGGGCATAGCCCCCAAATTTGAGGCTACAGGGGGTGTGAAAGTCACAGGATGTGAAAGGCCCCAAAGGGAATGGGACAGATCAAAGGAAATGACATAAAGTTTTCAAACCTTTGATGATGCAATTTCAGGGTGAATATGCATTCAGTCAAAGGAGAAACCAAATTTCAACTGAAAAATGGATGAAAAAACAACATTTCAAGTGAAAACTGGGTTAACTAAGGGCAATTTCTTTTTGGGAAAAGACACAAAATTTGTTACTAAAAAGTAATTTTTTGGAAAAATGGTGATGATAGAGAATCAAAAACTCTGAAAATGTGAGAGAACTTTTAATATGAAGGCTTGCCAATTTCAGGCTGTGGAATCACTACCTTGATAGTTTGGCTTGACTTGCTTCTTGACAATGCAAAACACAGGTTCATGAAGTACAATACCAAAATTGCCAATTGTTTGACCTTGAGATTTATTGATTGTGAGGGAGGAGGCCAGATTGACAGTAAATTGCTTGTGTATGAGCTTGAAACACAGTCCAGAATCATCTGGGTCAGATATGAAAGGAATGTGACTCTGAGGGATGGGAACAGAATCATTAACTCTGTTACCTAATACAACTCTTGCATAAATCACATTTGGGCCCAAGTTTTCCACAATCAACCTGGTTCCATTACAAAGTCCCATTGTCTAATCAAGGTTCCTGAGCATTATTATTAAGCAATTTGGTCACCTGTTGGGAGTTTTTAAGCTCTTTGATCCACATTTGTGGCATTATCAGTGAGCCTTATTGAGTGATTTAGATTTATTTCAGATGGAACAAATTCAAACTGGTGCATGAGAGGATATTAATGGGGAAGTATTGTTTAGATTCTTTGCATAAGTCTTGGAATTAGATCTTGACCACGAACTCTGCAGTTTTCAAACTCATTTCCTGTGTCATATAAGGACAGCTGTAAGAATTCGGGGAATTCCTGTGAAAGTGGGAGCAAACTTCCAATCTTATGGTGAATTGTACCCTTCACCTTGAATGTATGGATACCTTCACCTTGATTGTTGAGCGCATCTCTGGTTGAGGCATTGACATCAAGAGATTTAAATCTGAAGTTGCTATTTATCAAGCGGATGGATAGAATGAGTTGATTTCCCTCAGGTATATTGTGTTGATATGTAATTTTCATAATCTGAAGCAATTCAGGGGGTGGGGGTGGTTTTTATAAAGTGATCCTGCCTTGGCGGTAGCAAAGTTAGGTTGTTTATCCTGTGAAGATTATGGCTTGACACTTCACACAACTTCTCACTGCCCTCAAAGTTTATGGAATGAATCCAGGAAGTCCAACACCATGCATTTGGTCTGTTTACATGATTATTTGAGTATTTCCAAAGGAATGGTGACCTGTGAAATCACGATTTCAATTTGGTTGAACATGATCATGTTCAACCAAATTTCCAGCAGGAGGATCATTTAAAAATCCTTCTCTTGAGATAACCTTTAATCAATCTGTTCCTGAATAAGGCCCAAATCAATTTCAGGTAGGTCATTCCAGTTTGTGGGTATTTCCACAGGGGGTAGATTTGAAGAATTTTCATAATTTTGAAATGGATTCTGCATATTTCTTGGTCTTCCACTTTGGGTGTAGAGCAAGTTAAAAATAGAAAACCTGGAGGTGTGGTTGCCATGATTGTTATTTCCATGCTGGGGTGAAGGTTTGCGTGAGCTGCATCGCCAAAATAAAATTCAAGACATAAACCGTCACCCACCTGACTGACGACCAGTCTGCTATGTAGTTTTCACAAAAATCGCAGAGGGCATGGCTTGTTTGGTGGTGATTTAGTTAGACTTGTGAGTGCGCCTTGGGGAAGATGTTTTGGCTTGAGTGTGGGACTGGTCGGGGTGGGAGTTGACTTGTGTCAAGTTAGGATTCGGAGCGTACCGGAAGAAATGAAAATATCGGAGTGACTGCGAACCTGCGATCAACCACGAGTGGATACATCCTTTACAGATCGATCAGGCCGGAAACGTTTGCGAAGGACGTGGCATTGATCACAGCGGTGGACCCGAAGTTCATAAACACTGCAATGACCGATTACAGCCTGTATCTCGTCACCTCCTCGGAAGATCTTCCGCCTGGCGCGACGGTGGAATCGACGGTCCGAGAGGCCGTCCGGGCCGGCGTGAAGATCGTCCAGCTAAGGGAGAAGAATCTGTCCACCAAGCTCTTCCTGGAGCGTGCCCGGGCACTTCGCGAGATCTGCCAACCACCAGTCAAGCTCATAATCAACGATCGCATCGACATTGCGCACGCGTGTGGTGCCGATGGAGTTCATTTGGGGCAGGATGACATGCCTCTGTTGGACGCACAGAAGCTCTTTCAAGCCACACATATTATCGGAATCAGTGTCAACACGATTGAAGAGGCCATAACCGCTGTGAGAAACGGTGCTACCTACCTTGGCGTGGGAACCTGCTGGCCAACAGGCACCAAATTGATTCCGGAACATAAAATCATTGGTTTGATATTTTTGTAACTCGCTGATATCAACCACTTCGAAATCATCCTGACTTGGGATCAACATTTCTGTGTCTTAGGTCCCAGGGGAGTCAAAGCCATTCGTGACGAACTGGATCGTCTGGGTTTGTCAGTCCCCCTTGTCGTGATCGGTGAGTGTAATATCCAAGCAGGCTAGGCAAACACCACCAAGAATAAATAGTAGTGCTCTTTGGACAGGGGGAATCAATTCGACGAATTTGATTCGAACGTTGTACGGCTGCACATCTAATCGGTTCTACGCCAACAGAGATGCCGAATCTCCAATTGGTGTGGCGGTCGTCTCGGCCATCATGAAATCTCCAGATCCATACCAGTCCACTCAATACCTCAAAAAATTGATCGAAGCCTGTGAAGGTTGGCTCAGGACTCCGGAAGAGAACATCGATAACCCTCATGTCAGAATACAACTCAAGCTGGTGATCGCAATGCTCAAGTTCCAGACCAAGACTTCAACTCCGCTGATCCACCATATCACCAACACCGTCGTCCAGAACGATTGTGCAAATTTAGTGTTGGCTTATGGCTGCTCGCCAATAATGTCATCAAACCCGAGTGAAATGGAAGACTTGATCAAAGTCAAAGGCGGCTCTTTAGTCCTCAATCTTGGTACTTTCGATGATCACCAAGTACATGCGATGAGAGTAGCAGGCTGGCAAGCAAACCTCACAGGAAAGCCGGTCATCTTTGATCCCGTTGGCGTCGGTGCTAGTCAAGAAAGGAAAAAGAAGGCGAGGGGTACGTTATTTGCTCGGGTTTCTCATGCACTTTTTTCCTCCTTCTTGAGTTCAATGTCCCTTTTGCCTGTGGTTGGCTTGTGATGCTTGTATCAGTACGTAAATAATTTGCCCGGACATTTTTGTAGAACTTTTAAACACCGTCCAAATGTCTGTCATCAAGGGGAACCAAGCCGAAATTGCCACCTTGGCAAGATTCAGTAGCAGTGGCGTTAGCTCCTGTGGGGTGGATTCAAATGGCGAAGTAGAAGCACCAGACCTGCTGGTTAAACACCTGGCGCGACAAGAACGTTAGTAAGAAAATCCTCAGAAACACTTACCTTTTGAGTCTCATGATAATAACACCAGTCTTGCTGTTAGTTTGTGTTGTTGTGATGACTGGTAAGACAGATTGGATCTCGGATGGAAAACATGTATTCCGCCTTGATAATGGTGTCAGCGATCTTTCCGGTATCACAGGGAGTGGGTGTATGATAGGTGAGGCTCTAACATGGATCATTGGTGCATTCTGGATAGATTTGAGATCAATCAAGAATGACATAACCTGTCATATCTAGGAACTTCAATTGGTTGTTTTGCATCCATGACCCAACCAGACGTCGACAGAGACACCCGCTCAGGCTTGCTTTCCAATTTGACAGATATACACCACGATTTGGGCGACATATTAATTGCATCCATTCTGGGAATCTCTATGATCAATGTTGAGCTTCTTTTTTTTGTAATTCAAAAAGGATCACGACTGATCACTTGACTCCCTCCGGTATTTCTTTAAAAAACAGGTGGTAGCTGAAATGATACATGAAACGGAAAAAGAAAATTCAGAGTATGGCCCACTCAGCTTAGTGAGTAATGCAATTTTTATTTGGAAAATCTCAAAAAATGAATTCTATTTCTTGCTGACACAAACGCCTTGCTAATCAATTTATCTTCCTGGGTTTCTCAGAAAACAAAAATTATGGATCACATAACCAAAGGCAGAAAAAACGAGCACTTCTGGCGAGCAGTTCATGGAGACTTCAAAATGCGCTCAGAATTTTTTCATGATGATGAAATCAGACAGATTCTGGAATGAAACAGGATTGTAAATATATATACCAGGTAGGGGTGACAGTACAGGAACCAAATACTTGTTCATGGCTCAATCAATTGTCAAACCTTAGCCTTGCCATTTACGTGTCCGAGCATATTTTTCCAACTTTCACTTCTGTGTGCAAACAATTATTCTAGCTACACAAAATTTAGCGCACAGAATGGTGGTCAATTGATCCAGAAATCAGCCACAGGAAATTTCACTTTCAACTACCCTTTTTCCTCAAATGAAACCAGGTTTTATTGATGTCAAGAAACCAACTACTTCCACAGCAATAAAAACTAGTTCAGTTGACATGCAGAATTCTCCAACCAAGCTGTGATTGTAGCTTCAACTGTTTACATAATGATTATTTTTGGCACAATCACTGCACACTGCATCTACAGTTGAGTCCCTATTAACACATATGCCTATAAACCCATAATCCCTATTAACCCCTGAGAAAGTCTTCCACCAAAATTGTAAAATGGATGGTAAACACAACACATTAACCCATAGTCCATTGTAGCCCATTCTTAACCCTTCCACCAAGGGCTAATAGAAACTCAACTGTACTTTGCATTTGAGCAACACCACAACCAATCTGATACATGGATTGTTATTTATTGATATCAGATTGGCTTTGCATTCAATTATGGTGTTCAAAATTGGCTTTATGACTTTATTTAAACAGTGACATATGCAATTTTGAGCACCATAGATAGATTGTGTAAGTAATGGATCTGAAAACTGATACAATCCCAATGTATTAAAATATCAGAATTGGGTCCCCAATCCTATCCAACCTTTGATATATTGCCAAGATTGGCCATTGGATTTTGTCCATATGGCCTAAGTAATGTCCAAAAATTCAATGCAATACCAATGTATCATATTTGTTGGTTGATACAAGGTTCAATATTTAATTCTTGAGTATCATACTATACACTGGATCACCAATACTTTCAACCTTAGGACGGATAAGGAGATTGGGAGATAAGAGTGGTCAGGTGTGGCAATTGGGTGGTTTTGGGCCCCAGAATAAATGTGCAGGTTGGGCCAGGTGAATTTGTCTCAAATCACCGCCTGCCTCAAACCTGTTTAGCTTGTGTGCTCCCATAGGTAGCTTGCAGGCCTCAGCCAAATAACCAAAAAAGTTGAATAATTTGCATTTCTGCCATTTGAGGATTAATGTTCATGTCAATATCCCCAGTGTTGGGAATTTCCCTGAAGAAGGCTGGTATCATCTAGAATTGACCCAAAAAAGGATGAAAGTAGGGTGCAAATATGAATCAAGTCAAGCTTGGAGGTGCATGGTCCCAGATTTCAGCTAGACATCCTGGCTTCTTAACATATATAAGGTTTTGGGTTGTTTTTGTGTTTGTTTGTTTTCCAATGTCTCCATGCACATGCATGTGAGTTTTTTTCACTTTGCCAATGTCACCTTTGTGTAGGTGCGTACATTAGGGTAACAGATCACTGAAGGGGCCTTTCACAGCTCCATTACAAGTAAAAACTGGTCAGAAAGCCAGGAAAGCCCCCACGAGTCACATTTATGTTGTGTGGAAGCCCTTTGACATAGAGAAATTGATCAACAGAAATTTGCCATAAATGATTAATAATTGGGAATTGATTAACTAAAACTTCATCACAGGTTGTAATTAAGTTATCCTTAGAAAATTAAATAGTTCTTTACATCATTGCACAAGGTCCTGTGACAATTCCGCATCACTTCTGACACACTTCCCATTGACTTCTGAAGAAATTATCAATCATTTCCTAATCCACATCTGACTCACATAAGACCCTGAAAAACATAAAATTAGACTCTGGCACTCTCTGGAGAGTGCATCAAAGTCTCCCCTGGTGTGTTGAATTCAAATTGTGGATGAAATATGGTACCACTGGGTCAAAAATTCAGCCCTTCATGACCAACCCCTGAAAAGGGGGCTGCTGGGGCAGACTGTGGGATGGGCCAATGGACGCCTGGAAGGCTGCCCAAACCCACCCGTTTTCAGTTTCTGGTCTGTTGTGTTGGGCTGACTTTACAAATTTCCCCAAAAAGCTGACTCAAACACGGCCAGTTTTGGGAGGCCTGCCAGTCTACCCAACCAATTGCCATGCCTGGTGATGTGTAAGAGAATCTCCACCGTGGTACCTAGACAAGTTTATTAAAGCCTCTGAATCATGAAACAAAAATTCAAGGGTTTCCCCTACAATTTTTTTTTAAAAAAAGCACAAAAAAAACATCAAGGGTTTCCCCTTCAAATGACACAATTTACAAAAAGGGTTTTCCACACAAATTTACAAATACCACAAAGAGATTACAGAGAGCTCCCTTTCAAATTCCAAAACCCACACCCAGCCACCTAACATCAGCAAGTTCTTAGTTGATGCACCGTGGCCGGTCAAAAAGCAGTGAGAAGATAGCCCTCAGCGCGCCGCATTGAAGGCATTATGCAAAAGGGGGGCTAACAAGTATTGCCCCCTCAGACTGCACAAATGCAACAGCGGAGGGGGAGGAGAACAACCCTTCAGCTGGAATTACAGCTGGTAAAGTTGTCTGAGGCTACAGCGGATTACCCAGGCCCACTATTTATAGGCTCCAATTCCTCCAGCTTGCCACTTGCCTTGTTGCCTTCCTCACAACTGTTGCCAAGAAAAGGGCAGCACCTCTCCCATCAACCTCCATGTCTTACGCTACCAACAAAGACCAGCCAACACCACACCGTTTGCTTGCCAACCATTGCCCCAACCATCCTCAGTGCCGCTTTGCCTTGGCAGCTTCAAGCATCCACTGTTTTTTTTTTTGTTTCAGCTAAGCACAAACTTTGCCTTGCCCCTTGACCTTTTTACTGAAGATACAGCATTCTGAGCCAGATATCCACACGCAAGAAATTCACACTGACTCCAGCAATGGTGTATTGGCCAGCAATGGGTGACCAGACGTTCAAACTGTGGCGCTCCTTGCTTTATGCTCTAGCAGCCAGTGCGCCCGCGCATTGGACTGGTTTCTCATGGAAGACAGCATCAACACCATGGTTCCCGGTAATCCAGACACCCTATTAGTCTTTAGGATGTTGATATCCAGCTTGAACCCGGCCAAAATTGCTCCTGTCAGCCCTTCCCTCTTGCTTCTCTTCATCTGTTTCAAGACCGTCCCCTACTTATCTAATTTAAAAAATATTTTTCAAAACACAACACCAGCTCCAATCCACACCAGAACATTATCAACTCGGAATGCTCTCTCCATCACTACCTCCTCAGCTTCAAGGGAGAGCTACCAGCACCCCACCGCCATCTCAGCCTTGACCAGCCTGCTGCCCTGCGACCATTATCCATCAAACTGATCCGGGTGAATGATTGTTAAGAATGCCTATCTTTCTGCTACTATGTTGACTGAAAAAACCGGTACATCAGTGCTTTTTGTCCTCCTCAGAGTCAGACACGCTTTGTAAACTCACATTCACCTGACTCAAATTTTGCTTGTTTTTACTTAGGCCTTATTGCTGAGAAATTTGAAAGCTTGCTTGGAAGATGCTTGCTAATAGAGCATGACCAGATGCACAAGTGGGCTGCCAGAAGTTTGTCAGCTCATCAAATCAATTTTGGCACAAATATCCTGACAGAATTAAAAACCAGTTATCTGACCTCACTGCAACCTATCCCAGGACACGGTCACAGCTTCATGGAATTGGTTAACGTTCTTTTCCAAGAAATTGGAGAGGCCCAGGGAAACATCATATCCCTGGGTACAGTCCCCTATCCTGGAATTGACAAACACAATCTTGGTAAAGATATTGGTACACCTATTCCGGGACACTGTCTCAGCTTCCCAGAATTGGCAAACATCTTCTTCTGGAAATTGCCAGGGCCCAGAGAGACATTGTATCCCAGGACACGGCCTCAGGATCCCAGAATTGGTAATATTCTGGGAATGTGTAGGCCTTGGATTTGTTATTTGGAAGATGTGTAATGGTGAGGAATAGCATCCCAACCCGGGAAAAATCTCAGTTTGCCGGAATTGGAAGACACCATCAGCTTCACATTCTTGTAAGGTACACATACAAAGGAGGAGAAAATAGCAATTTGATGTCAAGAAACATATTAGGGTTGGAAAAGGAATAAGGGGAGGCTGAAGTTGTGGTCAGTTGAGGTTGGGGGAAAAGGTATAAAAGGATACGCCATGTGGAGTAGTGGAGGTCACCGCTTGGCTCTTGCTCGGCGCCAATTGCTCAAAGAGCCAAGTGGTCCAGGACATAATTTACCTGTAATTTCATTGTCCAACTGGGGGAAATGCTGCCAAAATTTTTTGCGGTGTTCCTGTCAGTCCGCTTAATGTGAAACCACTAATTTGAGGCCCTGTTCAAGCTATATAGGGCCCCAAACATAGGGCCCGCGGTGGAGATGCTCTAATGAGCCATCTAGTGAAAAACGGGTGCTGGCAGGGCCTAAAGGGCCGTCAGGATTCACACCAAATTTTGATGCAAACCCTGGGGGCCCTCCCCCAGAAAGGCTTTTGTAAGCTCGAGGCCGGCCCCGGTGTCAAACGGGTTTGGGCCTTGGCCGCGGCGACATGGATATGGATATTAGATATTAGATATTGGATATTGGATATTGGATATTCAGTATGGTGTTTTACCTGTTGCCCTGCTCGTCAGCCCCAATCCTACCAGCTCAACTTTTTCTTGCGCCCACCGGATATAACCCATATCCACCCGGCCTCCCCTCCTCTCACCTCCCCATCGAATCTGTCCACCTGATATCCATCACGTACCTTCCTCCTCTCATCTAACGACATCCATATATCTGACCGTAAAACCCACGATTACGATTCTCTCAGCACTTGTCGCCCAGTTCACCCAGTTCTTCCATCCTTACCCATTCTTCACCATGAGCAACACCAAGAAGAAATCCACTTCCAGTGAGAAGAAGGCTAGCCAGAAGCCCACCTCATCCTCCCAGCCAGCCACCAAAACCAAACCGGCTGCCCCTCAAACACTGCCTCCTGGAATCAAAGAGAAGATCGACAAGAAGTCTGGCGAGAAGGAGAAGAAGGATAAAAATTCAACCGACAAGAAATCTAGCGAAAAGAAGAAAACCGACAAGAAATCTGACGACAAGAAGACCACCGACGCCAAGCCTTCTCCTGCCAAGGAGAAAGTTGAAAAGAGCTCCAAGAAGACCAAGGATGACAAACCAAAAACCGCCGCCGCCACGACCACTCCCAAGAAGTCAACTCCCAAGAAGCCTGATTCGAAGGCCAAGGCCAAACCCACCGAGTCAAAGAAGACTGCCCCTATTCCACCCAAGCCTAAATCTGATTCTGGTTCGGACTCTTCGAGCGACGAGGAGGACGCCAAGCCCGCCAAAGAGGAATCCAAAGCTTCTGCCGTCAAGACAGCCAAACCGACCTCCAAGCCTACCGAGTCGTCGAGCGATTCTGGTTCGGACTCTCCAAGCGACGAGGATGACGCCAAACCCACCAAAGAGGAATCCAAAGCTTCCGCCGTCAAGACAGCCAAACCGACCACCAAGCCTGCCGAGTCCTCGAGCGATGAATCCGAAAGTGACAGTGACGTTCCTAAGCCCGTGAGTCGTAACCTCTAATCTGCACCATCCCGACCCGCTTGACATATGAGCTAACATCCATCATTAAAATCATTTCTCTATCTCCTGCACCAACGAAGCCCGCCACAATCACTCCTGCGAACGCCAAAGCCGCTGAGTCATCGTCTGAGGACTCCTCCGAAGAATCTTCTGATGATGATGAGCCAGCCAAGCCCGTGACCGCCAAGGTTGGTGCCCCGATCACAATCTCACTGAGAACACTCCCCTTGCAGCCATACTAATAGCGGATGACGTGTTCGTTTCTACTAACTCCAGTCCCCAGCGGCCAAAGCGACGCCCGCAAAAGCTACTCCCGCCAAAGCTACTCCCGCCAAAGCTACTCCCGCAAAAGCCGCCCCAAAGCCTCAGGCTAATGGCAAAGCAGCTGCACCAGTCGCCTCTTCCTCTGAAGACAGCTCAGAGGACGGAGATGATTCCTCAGACTCGTCGGAATCTGATGAGGACGAGGTTCCTACGCCCCCAACAACCGATGCTCTGCCCGCTTCTAACGACAAGAAGCGTAAGAACGAAGGCCCTGACCCAACTCCAAAGAAAGCCAAAGCTGAGGAAGAGGGGATCAAGAGCGTCTTCGTCGGGGGACTATCGTGGAACGTTGACAATGAATGGCTCAAGAGCGAGTTTGAATCTTGTGGGACAGTCCTCGCTGCGCGTGTGATCTATGACCGAATGACTGAAAAGAGTAAAGGGTCAGTCTCACCTCCGAACTCGATCTGACAGTCCCCTCTTTGCTAAATAGTCGCTTTCCCGCTCTTCTTGATCAATGACAGGTTTGGCTACGTCGACTTTGAAACCAGTGAAGCTGCAAAGAAGGCAGTGGAAACCAAGAGCGGGTCTGAGCTTGATGGCCGAACACTAAAGGTGGACCTATCAACACCCAAACCGGAGCGTGCTCCGGCAGAAAAGCGAGACTTCTCCAAGGAACAGCTCTCGGAACCCTCGACGACTCTTTTCATTGGCAATGTGCCTTTCTCGGCTACCCAAGATGCGGTCTGGGAGATCTTTGCCGAATTTGGGGACGTGAACTCTGTCCGACTACCGACTGACCCGGAAACCCAACGGATCAAAGGATTCGGATACGTCGAATATGCAACTCTGGATTCGGCCAAAGCTGCTGTGGAGAAAGGTCGTGGCGAGGGACTTCAAATTGATGGCCGTCAAGTGCGACTTGACTTCAGTCAACCGCGATCCAACAATGACCGAGGAGGCGGTGGCCGAGGAGGCGGTGGCGGGTTTGGTGGCCGAGATGGAGGCCGCGGTGGCCGAGGCGGGTTTGGTGATCGTGGTGGCCGAGGCGGGTTTGGAGACCGTGGACGCGGCGGAGGCCGGGGGTTTGGAGGAGACCGTGGTGGAGGCAGAGGCCGTGGTGGCGGTGGAAGGGGTCGTGGTGGCGGCGACGCCGGCTGGGGTGCTCGGGCTAAAGTCAACGGTAGTGTGGTTGAATCAGCCGGAACTAAGAAAACGTTCGACTAGCTCTCTTTCCCTCTTTGTCTCTGTTGAATTTTCAGCTCTTCCAGTCTTCCTTCTGCCTCATTCCTCCACACATCTCACCTCAAGACTTCCCTGACTCCTTTATTTCTCACTCTTAAGCTTGCTACACACGGGGGTTGTCTTTTACATGAGGCCACGCTTCTTTTCTTACTAATCTTATTGACATCGATCTCTGCTTAGAATAGACTGAAAGCTTTCCTTGATACTGCCTTCCTCGTGTGTGCGCGCTCTGCCTGTGAGAGATACTGATGTTATGTGATATCTTTCTTGAGATTTATATGGGGTCTATTCATTTCCTTTTCATATTCATTATGCTCCCACACACATGTTTGCAAGTGTACCTGGTCTACTCAAACATAGCCTAGCTCAAAGCAATAACACCATTGGTTCTCACCTGACTTATCCCAAGTCCCTCGCTTCGCGGGCCCTGGGCTGGCGCAAAGCTTGACCTCCGAAGGAGGGACTTGCAGGTAATCACAAGATTTTGGCGTGAGGGCTTTGACCATTTGGTGGGACTTTTTTCCGGCCCCATGTCTCCCCCCTACAACTACTTCACGCCTGTGGTACCAGATTAAAGGCCTGAATTTTCTCTTCCTTTTGGTGCCAATCAGATCTTTTCCCCCTCGCACTGTTATCCCTTCCCCATTTGTGAGTATTTGGTAAGTGATGTGACCAAAGAATATATTTATTGTGGAAAGTGGAGAATAAGCTCTGCAGCTTGTACTCCAAGGACATTAGTATGGCCTTTAGGTAGGCAAGTTTCACTAATTGTAAGAGCATCTCTAACGGAGCCGCGACTGGGCGTTCGGGGGCGAACTTTGGCCGCCCGGGTTCCTTTCTTGCGCGCTAACGGACCCGCAGAACGACCCTGGGAACATTGCCGGGGGCAGTCAAACCCGCGATCACCTGCTGACTTCTGCGGGTCGCCTCCCAGCCGCAATTGACCAGACACACCTCCATCCACTCGACTTCATCAGCAAAGATGGTCCACAACACACCCCAACTCCTACTCGAAGCTCGCCAAGACAGAAAAAAACATGTCTGCATTGGATTAAGTCAAGAGTCCTCTTGATAACCGGGTCTGTTCCGGTCACTGAGAGGATCAAATATGTACTCCTCTCAATTACTGGTTCTCTTGGCCAGTCATCAAGAGGAGTAAACAATTACCTTGATGACTGGCTCTCTCCGTTCATCGAGAGGAGTAACCACTCGTACATCCTTGATGACCGGGCCCGTTCCTGTCATCGAGAAGAGTACAATGTAAGATAACTCCCCTCAATGACTGGTCCACTCGGGTCATCAAGAGGATTGTTTCCTCCTCTTGATGACCGGGTTTGCTCCGGTCATCGAGATACGTGCGTGGTCTTCTCCAGTCATTGAGAGGAGTAAACAACTCTGCTTGATGACTGGACGGTTCTCTCCGGTCATTGAGAGGAGTAAACAACTCCGCTCAATGACTGGACGGTTCTCTCCGGTCATCGAGAGGAGTATAAAATATCATGACCCCTCTCAATGACTGATCCGCTTGGGTCATTGAGAGGAGTTTTTCCGTCGTTTGCTCAGGTCATCAAGATACATGCGTCCTGATGACCAGAACGTTCTGGTCATTGATGTCCATGCCTCCCAATGACCAGAACGTTGCGGTCATCGAGGGGAGTATGCTATACTCCCATTGATGACTGGAACAAGGGTGGTGGGTGGTGCTGGAGGAGTGAGATCCGTCTGTCGGATTGCGGCTTGAACAGCCATTCCATAATTGGAGCTGAGCCGCGACTGCTGTGACATGTGCTCGCGGGCCGGGGAACGCAGGCCAACTGCCCCCCAGACCGTTGGAGATGCTCTAACCTAAGTGGTTAGGTTAAAAAAGCCACCCCCTAGCCGTGAGACCCTCTACCTACAAAAGGAGACTGAAAAGAA
Organism: Puccinia triticina; assembly: GCF_026914185.1. Classification (NCBI taxonomy): domain Eukaryota; kingdom Fungi; phylum Basidiomycota; class Pucciniomycetes; order Pucciniales; family Pucciniaceae; genus Puccinia; species Puccinia triticina. The sequence continues at coordinate 2,555,339 of NC_070572.1, forward strand.
AAAGAAAAGAGAGAGAGAAAAATAGAAAACCAATTTTCACGGATAGAGAGATAGGCATAGGAGTAAAAATGGGAAGGAAACAACTGAATTATCCCGCTCCAAGAGGAAAACTTTGCATCAACAATTCCTGCAGAAACCTTTTAGTAAAGATTTCAGCTTTTTGCTCACTAGTGGGGATCCAAGTCAAAGTTGTCAGCTTACAAGAGCACCTCATTGACAATGTAAAAGTCTCTGTCAGTGTGTCTGGATGCTTATTTGCGGCGTCATCAGTACCAAATTTCACACTGACTGATTGTTGCAGTGAATGTGACCTACAAAATTAAGTGTGTCTTTCAGCAAATACCACACCCACAGAGTTTGTTGTGTGGCAGCTCCTAGTGCCATGGCCCATGTATTCTCCATGGCACATCAACACCGCCACCAATGCCTGTCATCAAGCCACCCAAAGGACTGGGAACCCAATGAATTCAACCAGTACACCAAAAGAAGAGCGCAAGAACTTGCCACCCCAGGAAGCGTTGCAAAAAGTCCTTAATGCCTTGGGATCTCTTTTAGGGAAAAGGCAGAGGGGTTGTTCAGTAGATCCTGCCAGATAATTCACCAGATGCCCACTCCCTGCCAATGAGCAGTGCTTGGCTTGGCGGAGAAATGCGCCAAGTAGTTGAATGCAAAAGTAATATCTGGCCTTGTCCAGACTAGAGATGGCACTTTGCACCCGGGTACCCGCACGGGTGCGGGTACTTTCAGCCCTCGACTACCCACACGGGTGTGCAAGGGGCTAACACCCACTATTAAGTAACCCAAATAGCACAGTCAACACGCGCTCCAAAGATAAGAGAGCACACCCAATACAATGTAGAAAGGTAAATTAACATATAGTGACCTGGTATATACAAACATCCATACAATGTTAGTCCAATTGAGGTTCCCTTTATAGCATAGCTTGAGAAATCCAGACCTGTCATCCGCGGAGTTTATACAACCCACGGAGGGTTAAACCGTTCATATATAATCCTAGAATCCAAGTGTTGAGAAGACCTTTTCCCCCTCAGATTTCCTGATACCAAGCCCACCAACATTGTAGTCAACTTACTTCATAAGTAGTCTACAATTGGGGCTTATCTGTACTGAGATCCTTAGTTTTTTTCCACTTCTATCAACCTTCTTCCCTTCCAACCTCGACTCCTTGTTCCCCTTCCATCAGCTCTATCCCACCTCTCCTCCATCTTATCTGTACCCCTCGCCAACTACGTTAAGAAATAGTAAGTAGTTCCTCTTCAGATCAGTAATCAAATACCCCAGAGAACCCCTTTCCCAGTGGTCTGCCAGACCTGGTAGTATTTGCTCTACCAGCCTCCCATGCTACGGGGCGGTTTTTGTCTCTCTATATCCTTGCCTTTGGTACTTGTAAAAGTACTTTTCTATTTGGCGGACTACCACAGAAGAGGTACCCGCCGACAGGTACCTGGTCAGATTTTCACAAAAATCAGACACCTGTACTCGTGGAGCGGGTACCTGGGTGAAAGAGGCAATTACCCGCGGCCCGCAGGTACGATTGGGTCCCAAGACCCATTAATTGGGTCCCAAGACCCATTGATTGGGTCCAAATACCCATTGATTGGGTCCAAATACCCATTGATTGGGCCCAAAGACCCAACAATTGGGTCCCCAGACCCATTTATTGGGTTGCAACTGTTTACAAAACAGTCAGGCAGGTGGGTACCCGCCCTTTTTCTAGCAAAACTGAACACCCGCACTCGGCACCCACCTGCAGATACCAGGTATCCGTGGCCATCTCTAGTCCAGAACGCCAAATAGCTGAACATGCCTACAACATCTAGGTACTTGGAATAGGAAAACAGGTTGCCATCCTCTGTAGGTGCATTAAAATTTGGCGGCAAGGGAGTATTTGCAACCTGTGTACCATCCCATTCTTCCTCTAGGATAGTCTTGGTGAGTTTAGGTTGAGTAAGGATAAAACTGTTGGAAGCCCTCTCAACAATTGGTCCCAAAATAGAATCAAGTTGTGGGATCCATTTGATCTTGAGCACATCCTTGAGATCCACTTCAAGCTTCTTGATCAAAGTCTCACTGGATGCCGTTACACCGCCATTGTCAAATTGAATTCAGATCACGCCAGACTCTTTCTTGTGCCACAATATGTACAGACTATTGTCATACTGTGATGGCAAATAACCCAGTTTGTCCAGGATTGCACGCAGGTGCAGCCACAAACAGCATGCCATCTGTTGTGTGCCATACAGGGCCTTTTTAATCAGAAAACTGTGCCCTTCCAGGACTTCAAAACTGTCAGGTGGTTTAACCCAGGCTTACTTGTCTATTGGCAAGTTAAGATATGCAGCCACAAAATCAAAGCTATGTACAGGCCAATTGGAGCGCGCCACAATGGTAAGCAGGAGGTATAATGACACAAATGTAACCGTAGGAGCAAAAGTGGCATTGAAATCCTTGCTTGCTATCTGTCTGAAGCCTTTAGCTACATAGCCGGCTTTGAAACATCAAGAGTTGCCGTCAGCCCCTGTCTTCTTTGCCAAAATCCAGCGGCCTTCAAGTGGCTTGGTCCCGGTGTGGAGCTCTCACGCAATGGTAATTAGAGCTTGGAGGGGAAATTTAAAGATGTCACGGAAAATGACACACTACAAAGGTGCTTGAAAGGCTGCCCTGCTGTAACAAGCTTTGGGAGTACACTAAAATTTAAGTGTGGCACAATCTTCTGAAGATTTTTAGTCTAAATCTTTTCTACTTAATAAACCTTATAAGTATTTGAGAATTGAGACAATTTTTGAATGGGAAATTTTAGAAGTTTTCAATTTTAGAGGAGTTCAATTTTTGAAGACAATATTTGAAGTGATGAATGCTATATATTCTAAAATATAAACTAATGCAGACATGGGGAAAAGAAACAAGAAGGGGCAAGGAAGGCCTCCTTTTATAGAGGAAAACTCATCTGAGAGTGGTTTTTAGATGTGTGAAATAATGAGTAGTGTGAAATAATAATAAGAAGGTGTGAAAGAAGAATTTAATATAGTGTGAAAAGAAACTACTACTTTGGGAAAGCTGTACTGTGTGTAGTGAAAAATATAGCACATTGGGAAAGTCTTGTGAAATAAAATACTCCTGGCTTTCACCCTAATTACTTAGACTAGCTTTAAGCTTTAAATTATAACTGGAATGGGAATTTAATATGTAGAGATGATCATATATGTGATGTGTGAAGACAAAACCTAGTGCTTATGAATATATGAAAAACCAGCTATTGTGGGTGCTTTTGGATGAAGAAGTTTCACAGAAAAATGTATGTAACATCCTTGAACATTTTTAAATTATATTATCCACACTTTTTGTGTATGTATCTTTCTGTAAGTTATATGTAATATGTAATTTAAGGATATTTAAAGGGAGTACCATGTTGATTGATCTTACCACACCGGCTGGCATTGGTTTAGAAACCCACATGTCCATCTGCTGCAGATTGGACAGTTCTTCCGCAATAGTGTTGGCCCAATTGGCTTTGTCATCCAATTTCATGGACTGCTTGTATGGCTTTGGCATGTTGACTCCATAGAAAGTGCAAGAGAAGGACAGCATCAACAAGAAAATCTTGATTCTTGAACTTGTTCTCATTTACAAAATTACCCAGGGCAATTTGTTGTGCAAGAAATTTTGCTGGAAGGAGGTACAAGTTTCATTGGTTCAGGTGACTTTGAGGATGTAATTGTAACCCTGGGTACGCTGTCCACAAAAGGAACCATGGCCGACAAGTCAAATTTGTTCTTGGCAGGCATATAGAAAAGACATCCTTTGCTTGCTTCCAGGTGGGGTACCACATGCACTTCATAAGCATGGTTGGCAAGTTTATCCCTTTTCTCCAATGGGACATGGATGAAAGCCTTGGATCCAAATATCCTGAATGTGGTGAAACAGGGCAGGTGTTTGAACATTGCCTTGTAGGGCGTCTTGCCCTTACTGGCCTTGTTGGGTACCCAATTGAGCACATGGTTAGCCCACAGGAAAGTGTAATTCCTGTTGAGATAGTATGCTTATATCCATATTCAGTATGATTCAACAACACAAATCAATCTTGTATGTAGTCTCTACAAGATTGCTTCTGGGGTTTCCTTCCTTTGTGAATCAGAACCATATCATTCTCACTCCTGAGTGTCACAAGACTTTTTGTCTGTGAACTTCAGTGTTCATCCTTTGTCCCCCTCAACAATTCCAAAAGGTTTGTGCCATTTGGCTGTCACTTAAGACCATCCTACCCATATCTGCCACGGTGTGGTTGAACCGCTCTACCACAAAATTCTGACAATGGTGGTATGGGAGGGAGTGTTCCGCTATGATACCCTTTTATTTTATGTTTGCAAACTCTCCACGATTGTTGCTGCTGAGGAGTTTTACCAAATCACCAGTCTGTTTCTCTAATTTGCGGATGATCTCAATCAGGACCTCATTTGCCTTCAGGAGGGCAATAAAAAAAAAGTACCGGGACCACATTGCCTGTGGTTCACTGGCTTCAACCAAGATCTAGTTGGGCAAGCTCGTAGGTAGTGAGAAAAATCTCCACAACTCTATACTTTTGGAGGGATCGTTGACAAGGACCTGAAGATTTGATGATTTGTCGGGTGTTTAAGTATGCCCGATGATGATGAAGATTTGGAGAATAAAAGAATCTGATAAGATTCAGTAGTAGTCGGAGTGAAGTGAGAAATGGCAGGACAAAAAATTTGAGTCAACAAGAACGGAAACAGTTTTCCTTTCTTTAGTTATTTTGATTTATTTGATTGATTGACTAAAGAAAGGAAAGAAATAAATGAAATAACAAAGGTATATTGACTCTAACCTGAAGATTTGATGATTTGTTGGGTGTTTAAGTATGCCCAACGATGATGAAGATTTGGAGAATAAAAGAATCTAATGAGATGAAAAGAAGTATTAGAAAAACAATAATAAGAAGTTGATATGTGAACGAGTTGATACCTGATAAGATTCAGTAGTAGTCGGAGTGAAGTGAGAAACGGCAAGACGACAAATTTGAGTCAACAAGAACGGAAACTAGGAGCAATAACATAAAAGAGAAAGAGATAAAGAATAAAGAAACCATAAGCTTCCTCCTACTTCGCCAAAAACCAGAAGAATTGATTCAAGAGACTTACCAGTTTTCCTTTCTTTAGTTATTTTGATTTATTTGATTGATTGACTAAAGAAAGGAAAACTGGCGCCGGGCTTGGTCCGAGTTTTATTTGAGGGGCTGACGCGGCATCTTATTTTGCATATGTTATTGAATAGTTGTGCGGATTGAATAAAATGATCAAAATTCAATAAACTCCAGCAGTGGTTCACCTTGACAAGGTAAAATTTGAGTGCCACCAACCACTCAAACTCAGGCACGTCAGCCAGAAATGTGGCTATGGTGCTCCTACGTGTCAGACCGTGGGAAGCGGGGTGAGGGAAAAGTGTTAGGAAGCTGCCCTTGTGGCAGGATCAAAAACTATGATAGTGGGGTTGGGGGTGGATTTATTTAGAGACAGAGGGAAAGGAGACCCTTGGCAGAGGTGTAGGAATGAGTTTCCAAGGAATAGGTCCAACAAATGGTGTCAGAGAGGCAGAGAAGGGATGCACAAGGTTCAAAACTATAAAGATTGTGGAGTCAGAGATGCGGAAAAGAATCAGGAAATGGGCTCAAAACTCCATGGAACTCAGAAAAGAATCAGGATCAATAATGATCAAAAAGTGATGGTATCCTTCTTGGATCAGGATGGAAATTGCATTGCAAACTTGCTCAAGCTCAGACAGAGCTTGAACTATAGTCTAGGATGATCAGTGTGCGCTTGACCCTTGTGTCTGACGCACACCCGCCGCTATGACTACAACAAGCATTGGAAAACAACCAACACAACAACCGGACTAACAACCAGAGAGCAGAGGTAGTCTGTAGGAAAGGAAAATGAGAAAACAAGAGTGGACTGAGGGAATAAGGGAAACATAACCGGAGAAAAGAACCAAAAGAAATGTAGCTAAAAGAAGGTAAGGAAAATGAACCAGAACTGGCAGAGGCGGAGTCTGAACCTTGAATATCCCGGTGGAGGTGGAGTTTTGAGATCCCAATCCTGAAACGTCTCGAGTGCAGGTCTGCTAGTCCTACACCAAATCCTTCAATCCGCCGCATGTACCACTTTGAACACCACAACACTCAAACACTCAAATTAGAGCAACATTTCTAAAATGGTGCATATAATTAAATCATCATTTGAAAATTTTATGATTTTATGTCATGAAAATTTTATGATTTCAAATTTGAACACCTGAATTGTGTGGGTGCACTGCACATGGTGTAACTGAGTGCTCCACCCACATGTACATATTTGATTATGTCAGCCAACCTTGAAACTTTTTGAATTCAGGATCCCCCATGCTGCTGGTCCAAGCCGTCTCCATTCGTCCGTCTCTGCACACTTTTCCGGGATGGCCTTTGCTGCGGCTGTCGCAGCACGTGGTCATCCCGTAGGCCCCCATGGTCCCTTCCTGTTGGTAGGTTTTCACTGGGGCCGGTGTCTGGGTCTCGGTGGAGAGCCTCGAGTGTACTGAGGCCTTACTACCTGCAGGGCGTCGCGACCTGTTCGGAAGGAGCCCCTGGGTTAGTAACTCAGCTCGACGGCCCTCCTCCTGAAGCAAAGAGGCAAGAGTGGGAGTGGCTACCCTTGGTCTAAGTGGAGAAGGGGTTCGGGCTATGCCCATAACTCAGGGAGAAGCCTGAGCCTGCCGAACCCCCACACTTCGACCCTCAATTCCCTGGGACGCCAGACACTTATGTATAGAAGATTTATCAAATTTGATTCCGCCAGGGTCATCTATGCTTGTCGAGAACCTCTAAAGCTGCGATAGTCTTAGCTAACTCGTCCACAGAGTACGGCCTAATTTAAAGCTTGTAACAAGCCGATTTCCATCGGCCAAGCGCGCGGATGGTCGCAATGTCAACGCCGAACGCGTTACGAATCGAAGCACCACCCACCCGGAAGGAGTGGCCTGAGACTCCAACACGCCCTAATTTCGCCCAGACCTGAGCCAGGCGCCTTACGGCTGCATTCTTAGTTAGGTTGATCCTGCCCGACGACGATTGGAAACCAAATAGGGAGTCGCCTTCCGAGCGGCAGGTGAGTAGTCGTCTCTTGACCGCCTCGAGTGGACAGAGTAGATTCCCCGTCGCCGTCAGACGTAAGTGCTGAACTCCAAGTGGTCCGGACGTCTTAGTGAAGTGCAGTGAAATGTTAATTGCCGAACCATCAGCTGCGAAGACGACGTCCGACTTCTTTACCCCTCCGTCGAGGGTTGGCTTCCCAAATTTTGAAGGGTAGGTGACTTCCCCTAGCCTCGCCAGACCCCAGAAGGCCACCAAGCACAGATCCAAAAGTGCTAGGTCGAAGTCATCCCCGCCTGAGAGTTCGTCTGTCAGCGCGATAAGGTCGTAAATCATAACGGCTTTCTTCTTCTTTTGCTTCGCGCGGAGTGCGTCCCGTTTGGCCAAGCTCTTCAGAATCAGCTTTAATCTTCTCTCGCAAACTGGTGGGTATGCTGCGTCGTGATAGAGGTGCCAAGCCTTCAAGCCGTGAAGGTATTTTTCGAGTGCCACGGAACAGATCTCTTGGGGAGCCGTGGCATCTAACTTCTTCCCTGCCCACAAGCAGAAATGGTAGATGTCTTCCGTAGTAGCTGGAAGATTAAAGGGTATGACGTTGGTTTCTCGTTTAAACGAGAGGAATTTTCTGACCCCCGAGTTATAGCTGCGAAGGGTATTTGATTCCCAACCTTGCAGCACCAGGATGTCCAGCTCGGAGGGTTCCTTAAGGGTGCGACCCGAGGAAGTGAAATCTTTAAAAATGAAAGAAGCTGATTTCATTGTGAGAGAGAAAACATGCGAGTGGGAAAGAACATGTAACTAGATGTGAGGGTAGTGGCGACAAGCTCAAATCAAAAAGATCACTTGTGATAACAAGTGTTTCAGGTCTGCTGGAACAGGGACAACCAGTTGGTGTTTCACCGCCTGGCCCGAACGCACCCCTCGCGATAAGGCATCCGCTTTATACGGTGGACCTGGGCCGACATTGGTTGTGCCACCCAAAACAAAAACAAAAAATGAATTCTGACACCCGTTTCAGATACATATGCCGAGTACAGGCCGCAGTACATAGATACTGCAGTCTGCACTACGTCCACAACCTTCTCGGGTTCAAAGGGCATGCCCCCGACCCTTCCGCCCAGAACAAGCCCATCCATTGTGCTTGCTGGGCATTCCTGTATCAAGTGACACGCGGCTTTGCCGCCAAAGTTGTCACAGTTACCCTGGGCTCTCAGCCCGGTAGTTTATTGTGTATCTTTGAGTAAACCTAGGAGCTAGTGCGGTAGCTCCCCGAGTTTACACGGTATGGGCTGAGGGGAGTTGGCCTCTTCTTTCTCTCTTCACTTCCTCTCTCTCATTTGTCCCAGGGACCCAAGAGTCAAGAGTCCCCAAGTTTTCTTTGAGGTAAGGGAGAGATGATCTGGGAGAGAGTTATGTTACTCTCTCCAGTGAGGCTCAACTCATTATTAGTTTCTGGCCACCTTGTCAGAAACTTCTGAAAGGTCGGAGCCCGCTCCCATAACTCAGGTGGTTGCCTGAGCCTGGCTCCGGGCTGGCCTATTCCCTCAGCAAATGTCCTCCTGTGTTGTAACTAGATTGCACAAAAGTAGAATATTATCAAAATTCTACTTGTACAATCAGCTCTTCTAAATCTCGTGGTACTGAGATGATCACTTGATCCCGGTCTCTGTGTTCGCCTCATATCCCTCTTGATAAAGCGTCCGCTCTGTTCTCCGCTGAAGTAACGCGCTTGGCCACAAGGTCTATCTGATGTTCTATTAACATCCTCTGGATTATCTTCCATTCCGCGTTAACAAACCTGTCTCCTGATTTCCTCTTCTTAATTACCAATTCGGTTGTTGAGTTGTCTGTCCATACAATGAAGGCTTTACTCTTCTTCGCGCCGATCTTGATTAGCATCATTAGGCCGAGTCGTACCGCTATTGTCTCTAAGCGGGATATTCTTTCTTTCTCCGTTTTCTCCGTCAATCCTTCTTCCAGTTTCTCTATTGACCGGAGGCGGAATTGGGCCCACTTGCGGCCTATCAGCACACCAATACCAAAGCTGGTAGACGCATCCCCCACCCACCCAATTTTGGTCGGGTTTGGGTTTGCTATCAGTCTAGTTGAGTTGAAGGTGAGTAGGGTTGATAGCCATTCATGTAGATCCTTGCTCACGTCGGCCGGGACCGGGCGGCTTTTTCTCCGGTTGTACCACTCCATGAGCAATTTATATAGGCTGCATAGGTAGCAACGGAGTTGGGGTAGGGCGTATGAAACGTGGGTGAGGCGGCCGACCAATATCTCAACTTTGCATTATTTGAATTGCGTACCAAGTTTGAGGAAGATCTTGATCTGCTCAATTCGCTTCTTGAGCTTTTCTTCCGGAAGGCGTACCGTCTTGTGAAAGCCATTCCACACAAATCCCACATATTTCTGTTCAGATAAGAATGGGGCAAACTTCTTACTGTTGGTCTTCACTCCTAATTGTTCTGACCGCGCCACTATGTCTTTCATTTCAACCGTTGATCTGACGTCTTTGACAAATAGGTTATTGTCAACCCAGCGGAAAATGGTAATGATGTTGAATTCCTTCATCATTATCTGTTTCCACACGTCAGCTGGTTGACCGAATGAACCGCAGCCCGCCACACCCCCAAAGGGAATGCGCGTGTCGAGTAGTATCTTATCATCGAATGTTTTCACCATCAGATAGGGCCATTGGTCTGGTGCTGTTGGGATTTGTCAATAAGCTTTCTCCCAGTCGAAAATAGCTAGTAGGACTGGGCTTGTAAGTTCTTGTATGAAGCTTGCCACTGTATTGAAGTCATCCCACGTTGTAGTGAAGTCTTCTGCACTTACAAAAGAGTTCACCAACGGTATTCCTTGTCTGCCGTGTGGGAATGATAAATCATTAATTGGCCTCAGTGATCCATCGCCGTTGACTACTGCTCCCAGCGGGCTGGTCCAGAAGAAGTCAAAATGCCTATTCACTTCTTCATGACTGAACGGCCCAAACATCCGTTTTGCTTGCAATTCTTTTGCAATGGAGTCTTTGATTTTGTCTCTTGCCTGTAGGGCGGAGTCGTGGTTGGGTGGGGTGTAGAAGGGAGTTTCCACATCAACTGTGTGATTAGGGATCCCTTGATCAAATCCCCATTGGAAGCCGTTCAAAACATCTTTGTATTGGGGGAGCAGGTTCCATTTCTCTAGCGCCGCAGCCCACTCATCTATGTTCATCTTGCAGCTTACTGCTTTTGGCCAGCATGGGTCTGGATCAGCGGTGGGCAAGCGAGGCCTCTTGATGCTCACAGGGGGGGGGCAAGTGCCTCATCGTCACAATCTGTATAGCTGTTGTTGCCAGGGCAACAGAAAGAGATAGCATATATTAAAAAAAAAAAAAACAAGAAACAAGCCTTGTTTGGTGTATGGGGTGCATAAACGAAAGAAGGAGGGGGGGTAGCCCAAACAAAAAGATAATGATGGTGTATCCGTGGTATGACAATGGATATAGTCTACCTCCCGGGTATTGGGATGGGGGGGGGGGGTTTGGGCATGTAGCCTACTAATTCCTCCCTCTTTGGTCCTTCCTGCCTCCATGGTCTCGGTCAGCTCTTCGATTGCCTCCTCAATCGTCGTACGCCGTGTTGTATCAATTGCCCTTGTAGCCTTGCGTGCGCGGGTAGCGACCTGAGCCTGACCCACGATTCTCCTGTGGCGACTGGGCTTGGTGCTGGTTGGTCTGGCCCCTTCCTGCTGACTTGTTTTGGCCACCGTTGCCTTTGGGATTTGGGCCGTTCGTTGTTGTTTGGTGGTCGGCTTTGCTTGGGTCGAGGCCGGTGACCGGGTCCCATTTTTGCCGGGCCCCCCCTTTTATGTACCCCCCTTTTATGTAGGGATTTTCAGTGAAGTCTGTTTCATCGAACTTTCTACACCTGGAGATGATCTTCTGAGCAATGACATTGTTGTAGACCAAGATGTTGGTGATTGATGTCGAACCGTTTGGCATCTCGATCCTGTGGGCGAATGCGTTTGTCCTTACATTGATGTCGTAACGCAGACCTGTCATGAACCCGTGTTGCGTGACTAGTTGGTCGCAGTGTTGCTTATGCACAAGAAGCCACCCGGCAAACTTCGGATAGTTCGCAATTTGTATGAGGGCCGCATAAAAACCTTGATGGTTTATGGACCATTCTGCGCACGTCTGTGTGTATTTGCAGGGGTACGGGTAACCCGTATAACGATCCTTATCAATGTTTGATTCATCCGCTTTACTCCGCTTTTTGTTGTAGTGGATGATTGCTTTGTCTTGCCAGACTTTGTTGAAGATGGTCAAGGGGAGGGGCCAGCGGAGCTCAAGGAGGTTTTTCTTGAAGAAAGGGGAGAACCCCACGTTATGGTTGGTTGGCCTCGCGTCATCGTCAAAGACCACTCCTCCAGGCGTGGCGTTGGTCTTGTTGCTTGGGGGCGGGGCTCCGACTGGGTCGAGTATGGGGGTGATGGTGGTCTTGGTGGACCCCGAAGTTTGGACGATGTAGGCTCAATTTCTGGGGCTGATAGTCCTTTGCAAATCTTGAAGTATCTTTCAGCTAGGGTAGTGTTCCCTGCTTCTTCTGCCGCAAAGGCCCGATCCGTGAGCCTATCGATCTTACGGCGGATACTCTCGTCGCTGCCTGAGCGCTCAGTGGTGGTGAGGGGCTCGGCTCAATCGGCGTCGACTGGATTGGAGGCTGTGTTGGGTAAACAACAGACCAAAAATCTCAGTTTCGCTTCCTTTGGGGATTGGTCGTCGTCGGTTACTTACCCGTACCTTCCGTGGGTCGGGTGCCAAGGAGGGTTTTAGGCATGGCTATTGGGCGGGCCGGCCAACAGGCCGCCCGAACCCGCCCGGGTTTGGGCCGGGCGCGGGCCGGCATTTGGGGGATTTTTTTAAAGTCGGCCCGGCCCGCCAGACCCGCGAGAGATTTCGGGCGGGTCCGGGCAGCCCGTCGGGCGCCCGTCGGGCTTCCCCCGGTGGGACCCAATCGTGACCATATCGTGGATATCATATGGGCCGGTTGGTAGTTAGTTGCAGTCTCGTTCAACTACCAACCGGCCCACCAGACCACGACTCCACCAGCGTTCAACCCGATCCTCCACCAACATCCTATCCAATTATCGATCACTCCGATACGGTTGTCATGCCAGGTTCAAACGGCGAGGAACCCAATATCGTTGTTTCCGACACTCCTGGTAGTCAGACTCCAGCAGTCACCACCGATGGCGTCGGCGATTCAGCAGATGAATCACAATTGAAGAAGAGAAAATTAACGAGTGGGGTTTGGGACCACTTCGCGAAGATCATTGGTTAGCTTATCCCTACTTCAGCCATTCATTCACTCACGGCTATCAGCTAACTTTTCGTCTTATTAACATATTTATTATTCATGAATCTTACCAGAAACGGATGGTAAGGAGAAGGCGCAGTGCAATTATTGCAATGCAAAACTCACAGGAGGCTCGTCCGCTGGAACTAACCACCTCCGAAGACACTCAACGAAATGCATCTCCGAGAAAGTTGCACTGCAAAAATAACTTGGTCAACTGCTTGCAGTTGACATGCAGGATACTCAAGCCAAGCTGCCATTGTAACTCCACATGAATGCAGAAGTGCCTTTGTTGGCACAGTCACTGTGCAAGGTGCACAGTGACTGTGCATTGAAGCTTAGGTTGAGTCAAACCTTGAGTAAGGCTGGTGTAACACCACAAGCTTCCTCAGAGTTGCCGCATGTCAACTGCTCACAGTTGACACAGTTTTTTTTGCAGTGTTGGCGTTGTAGGGACCCGACAAGGCCTGCTCAATTTCAACTCGTCAACTGGAGCTGCTAGCGGGGGTGGCGTATGGATTTTCAATCAAGGAAAGATCCGTGAACGTTTGGCCAAAATGATAATCGAACACAAGTATCCTTTCGCAATGGCTGAACACCAGGGGTTCATCAGATTGATGAAGGAAGCTCAGCCCCAGTTTGTGATGCCGGGACGAAAGACACTCCGAAGTGACTGTATAAAAATTTTCCATGAGCGCAAGGCAGCTCTTATTCGCCAGATCAACCAGCAAGCCAATCATATCGCCTTGACAACCGACATGTGGACAGCGTCTGATCTTACTGGCTACATGGTGGTCACGGGCCACTATGTTGACAAGAACTGGCACCTTGTTAAGGTGATACTCAGTTTCCAACCACTTCCACCTCCACACTCCGGCCCAGCAATCTCCGACCGCCTCAGCCAGATCATCGGAGATTGGAATGTAGTGGGCAAGCTGGAATTTATCACTGTCGACAATGCGACACAAAACACAGCGGCGATGGTTCGACTCAAGCGATTTGTGGACGATCGCAGAGCAACTGCAGGCTCTGCTACCTCGGCTTTCTTTCATTTGCGCTGCTTAGCGCACATAATCAACTTGGTCGTCAAGGACGGGATCAAGTTTGCTGGGACGGCCGTCGAACAACTTCGTTCTAGCGTCCACTGGATCCGTGCATCTCCTTCTTGCATGGACGCCTTTGAAAAGGCCCTAACGGCAGTTGAAATTGACCTCAAGATGAAACGTCCAGCAAAAGATGTTCCCACCCGGTGGAACTCGACTTATATTATGATCGAGTCCTCCTTGCCTTGTAAGTTGGCCTTCCAGGAGCTTGCGATTCAAGACGACAAGTTCGAAGAATGCCCATCGGAGCTTCAGTGGGAGGAACTCCGTGTCATGGAGAAATTCCTTGAACCTTTTTCCCAAGGTCAGTTGATGTTTCTGCTTATCCATGGCTTATTTTTCATTACACTGACTTTCTGAGTGTTTCTTGTAGCCACTGTTCTATTGAGTGGTACTCAATACCCAACTATCAACCAAGCTTACCGTTTGATGGTGGCAATTCAAAAGCAAATCAACGAGAGTGCAGAGGTGCCCCTCCTAGCCGACATGATTAAACCCATGAAGAGCAAATTCAAAAAATACTGGGAGCCTGCAAAAGAACTCCTTGCCATTGCCCTCGTCCTTGACCCCCGTTACAAGATGCGGTTCCTCCGCTACAGCCTCGAGCAGAACTCTGCAGCTGGTGAAGATCTCAGCGAGTTCTTAGGAAAGGTTCGCGTGACATTGTTGGATCTGTGGAACCAGTATGTTCCAGCGCCGGTGGCCAATCCAAATACCACCAGCAGCCAACCCGAGCTCATCTCTAAGAAGAAGTCGGTCAATCGCGACCTTTCGGCCTTCCATGAGTACATGGCTGGGAGTATGGACTCCTCACAACCCAACGCGCCGGCAGCTGAATTGGATCTTTACCTTGAGGAGCGCAACCTCATCCTCCCTGAAGATTCCGACTTCGATCTACTCGGCTGGTGGAAACTCAACGCTTCCCGATTTCCTTTGTTATCCGAGCTCGCCAGGACACTACTAATGATTCCCATCACCTCAGTGGCATCTGAGTCTGCCTTCTCTACCGGTGGTTGGGTTCTTGACGATTATCGGATGCGCCTCAGCAAAGAAGCAGTTGAGGCCTTGATATGCACCCAAGACTGGATGAAAGCCGGCAACCTAGCCGCCAAGTGAATATTTTTTCTTATCATTTCCTTTTATTTTGTCTATTATGCAGGGGCTACTCCCCTGAAAAAAATTCAAAGATGTTTGATAGGCTCACAAGAGCCTGCCGCAGGCTGAATTTTTGAAAATACAAAGTTTGCTTTTTTTTGGGGGGGGAGCCCGCGGGCCACCCGTGGCCCGCCCCGAGCTAAACGGGTTTGGGCCGGGCGGCATTTTGAGTCAAACTGGCCCGGCCCGACCCGCGAGCTAAACGGGTTTGGGCCGGGCGGCATTTTGAGGCAAATTGGCCCGGCCCGACCCGCCCAATTATTTTCCGGCCCGACGCGGGCTGGCCCGCGGGCGGCCCGACCCCGCCCGATAGCCATCCCTAGAGGGTTTGGTAGCGGCTCGCGATCGCGTTACCGCTACCCAAGCTGGGGTCTTCTCCATCCCTCGGCGGCGCTTCTGTCTGATTAGCTTGGCTCGATGGTGGTCCTTTGTCTCCTGGGGTCTTGGACGTCAATCTGGTCTCTCGGTCCGATGGGACTGCCGCCTTGCTTTTCTTTGGTTTGGGAGCTGTAGTCGGGGCTGGCGCTGGAGTCGCTGCTGGACCTGTGGTTGGAGGGATGTCCGAGGTGGTTTGTTGGGTTGAGGGTTCGTCGGGTCTTGGGTTTTTGGTTTCGCCCATATTTGCTAGTCGTTTTACTTGATCTGATATTGCTTTGAATCTATCGGACATGTCTTGGCGCAAGCGAAAAAATTTCCGTTATCGAGGTTCGTCGCTGCGAGTTTGTCGTGGTGAATTGTAAATCCTAACCGGCGAACCTGGGACCTGAGGAAACTTTGTTTCTTTCCCGGCCCGAGCTCACTGTCAGCGCTGACCGGCGAGTGAGCCGCAGCCGCACCTCTCCACGTGGCCCTCCTTGCAAGTCGCAGCCCCGGCGCAACCGCGCGGTGCTATGACAGCGGAGGGGAAGTGTCATTGGGCGCGTCACTCCATGGACTTAGCCCCCATCCGCTACGCTCCTGTAAACATCAATGAACTCCGGGTCAGGCCCGCTGATCAGGACTGCGCACACTCCGAACTTAGTCGGACCAGACCTCGGATCGGCCGCCGGAAGTGTGTTCTTTCGCCGGGGAGGCTCGGCCTATTTATGTCTGTTTGTCCGTCCCCCATCCTCCCACTCTGTTGGGAGGAGGGACGGCCAGGCCTGCTTGCATGACTTTGCCGGCATATTTTTGGGGCGCTTGCCTTGATTGTTTTTTTCAAGCGCAAACAAACGGACTGCTGCAGCTCGCGGATGTTCTCCAAAGAATTTTCACCTGACATACTAGCCAACAATGCCACTGAAATAGATCACCTTCCTGAATCACCCAGGCCCTTTATTTCCCTCAGCCAAGGGACAGCAAAGATTCCTACTCAAGATATCCTTAATAGTATCATTAGTGAGACCTCTGGCAGAAAAAAACTAATTATATATAAGGCCCCGTTTGGCACCAATATAATTATAGGTGATATAATCGCTGATTAATTCAATAAAAAATACAAAATTCAACATAAAGCCTCCAAATTCTTTTGTAGGCAACCTACAGTGCTGGTTTCTTCAACTGTGAACCCAGAATCAACTTATCCAGCCATCTTCAGCACCATAATACCATTATATCACTTCATATTGGTCAAAAGTGATATAATGGTATTATGGTGCTGAAGATAGCTGAATCAGTTGAATCTGATTTCACAGTTGAAGAGACCAGCACTGTAGGTTGCCTACAAAAAAAATTTGGAGGCTTTATGTTGAATTTTCTATTTCTTATTGAATTAATCAGCGATTATATCACCTATAATTATTTTGGTGCCAAACGGGGCCTAAGACTTGATGTACAACCATCCTGAAGGCACAGGTTCCAACTCAAGGTACAAATTATCTAAACAAATGCCTACCACTGTCAAGTCTTCCAAAAGGGCACTCCAACCCAAATCACCACCACCCATAACAAGAAGAAACACATCACCTGGAAAAATTGGGTCAAAGCTCACACCAGAATCATGGGCACTTGGTGGTAAATTTGCTTCCAAACCTGAAAAACTTCAAAGAACTAAGAGTTTTTTTTTCTTATCAGACTATGTGATGTAAGGTATGTACAATAGATTGATATATAAAGAAAAAGGAAAAAGTACCTAAGAGCAGGAACAGAGCCGCTCTCTACTTTTAAGTTGAGAGTGAGATAAAGTAAGAAAAGAATAGTGTTGGCTTTTGGCGGTCTGTCATGGTCAACAACCATCATTAGCTAAATTTCCTTTTCTGTTCTCTCCTGAAAGTTTGTTTGAGCCTTACTTGTATTTGTCTTTTGACCTGGGTGACTTTTCACTTTGTGTTGGCTATATGGCTAAGTAGCAATGCAACACAATCTCCAAGATGAACTTTGCCTCAGCTGCTGTCGTTTTATTCTAGCCTCTGCTGTCTTTGAACACAAATCACTTTCCAATATTGCTGCCTGCTCTTTGAGCGGTATTGGGGTGTTTGGTCTGTCTTTCTTTGACAGTTCTGTCTAAGATAAATGAATAGAGTGTTAGCATCTATCTAATCATCTCACCATGAGTCTCTGAAGCCGCTTACCTTTGGTGCTTGCTGATATTCTCTTGATCAGTGATCTTGGGCCGGGATTTTCTGTAAGCCTAATCTTGCTGCTCATGTGCGTCAGACCTGTTTACATCAGAAGATGATTTTAGTTTCACAACTCCTGCGGCGCTGATTTGGACTGTGGAAATGGTTTGCTTTTGCTTACCAGATTCCGCAGCTAATTTAGTTCCCAGCGTATTGCTCAATTTATGAGTTAGGCACCGTTCCCCTAAGCTGGTATTCTCACAAAACCAACTAACAATCCAAAACATCTGGCATCTCATCTTGGAGGCCTCATTACACGTGTACATAGCTCTTCCATTGGTGGGGAATCAGTCAACTGGGTTTCAGGACAGCGTTTATCTTTTTTCACAACCCACCCTCCATCCTGTTGTGACCTAAGTGGTTAGGTTACAGTTAGTGACACTTGCCTGTCGGAAGACCATGCTATGTCTTTGGGGACTAAGCTGCAGAGCTTATTCCCCACTTCTACGCAATTGATAGGCTTAACGCTTTTGGTCATATCACATCCAAATCCTCATCCACAGCAGGCACAAGATTTGAACTTTCCAATAGCATTCAAGGCATCACCAATTCCATTAACTACCGGGTCCACCTTAATAAAATAGTGGGAAGTGGGGGCATGAGGACAGCCTACATCAGCTCAGGTGAAAACAGAGCTTCAAGTTGGAATTAAGCACATCAACAACTGGGTAGCAAAAGTCAGGTTAAATGAATCACACCCATCAATTCACCAACATGAAACTGATGCACTGATGTATGAAGGCTTATCTTATCTACTCCCCCAATTCAAGAAAGAACTCAGTCACTGTGAACACTTGAGAGAAATGCTCAAGAGAAAGGGAAACTCCATTGAGGTAAGTGATTGTCCCTTGCACCTGAGGTGATATGTTTAATGCCATGCTAACTAAAATATTTTTGCTTCCAATTCATCATCTTCTCCGCCATTTTGTAGTAGCTGATGGCCCAATCAATTCACCAACAAATGTGCACTTCCTGGAATACTTCTTGCAAGGCCATTATGTCAAATATTCCAGCAAACATAACTTTTCTGTGCCTCAAAATCAGCCAGGAATGGACCCTGATTTATTCAAACTCATGAATTCATTCACACACTAGTCATACAATCAATCTAAAGGCAAGAACCTATTCAGTGACCTGCAGGGTGTGGGCCCAACCCTTACTGATCCCCAGATTGTTGATATGGATCCCAAGTGTGTTCAAAAATCATCTTTTTTTCAATCATCCTCTTATGACTTCCACCATTTCTTTTGCTGATGTGTTTCCTTTTAGATCTTGGTCTGATGTGAACACCAGCAGTGAAGGAATTGTAAATTTTTTGAAGGAGCATTCCTGCCGCACAGGAAATGAAGTTTGTGAATCACTACATCTGGGAAAAGCAGTGGACTTGAAATGGGTAAAGCCCTGGGGATCACTGGCCCACCCTCTAAAATCCAGAAATGAAGAGCTACCTGAAATCTCTTACTTCAAAGTTTGATTCACTACCCCCTCCACATCACCCATTCAATCCTGGATCAACACAGTTGTAGCATTTTCTTCCAATTTTCATTAACAATTCCTCTTGTCAATCCATTCATCTTCAACTTTTTTCTTGTCAATACTTATCAAATTGCCTTTTGGATTTCTTTACACATCTTACATTGTCTTTCAAAATTCTTTCAAAATTTGTATTATACATCCTTAGTCACATTCAACATTTTCTTGTGAATCCTCATCAAATTCCCTTTTGGCTTTCTTTCCATAACTTGCATCATCTCTCAAACCACTTTCTCATTTTGTATTATACATCCTCATTCACATTGTCAATCATATGTGATTTCCGTTGAATTTCCTTTCAAATGACCTTCTCATCTTGCATCATAGTCTAAAAAACAGATTTTTGCCCCCAACAGTCATGGTTGTTCAACCCCTTGTTGGACATGGTTGTCCCAGGATAGGTCGCGGGACAGCGGCCAATCCGAGGTCTTGTTTGACTTGAGTCTGACTGAGTGCCTGGCCCGGAGTTCATGGGCTGGTTCTGGGCGGAACGGTCGCGGGCATGCTTCAAACCAGGCATGCGGGCATGCTTCAAACGAGGCATGGTTGTTCAAAGTTAAAACTGTTGTCGGACATGGTTTTCCGAGGAGAGTTGGGACCGGCGGCCGATCCGAAGTCTGGCTGACTCAGTTTGGAGTGTCTGCTTGCATAAGCACACGGTACTGATCAGCGGGCCGAGCCCGGAGTTCATGCGCATGTTCTGGGCGGAAGCGTTGGGGGGAATGCCCTTCAAACCCAAGCAGGTTGTGGACGTATGTACAGACTGCAGTATCTATGTACTGCGGCCTGTACTTGGCTTATTTATCTGACACAAGTGTCAGAATTTGTTTTTTGTTTTTGTTTTGGGTGGCACAACCAATGTCAGGCCAGGTCCACCGTAGCTTTATTATCCTTGGACGACAACCTCCTTGCGACCAATTCCACTCCTTCTTTGATCAGGATCTCCTGAATCATGATCCACTCCGCGTTCGAGGGTCTGTCCCTCGACTTCTTATTATTGATTCCGTTTTTGGTCGTTGTATTATCGGTCCACACTACCAGAGATTTACCTCTTTGACTGCACAGCTGTAGGACCATCAGCAGCCCAAGGCGTATTGCAACCGTTTCCAGATAGGATATCCGAGTTACTTCGTCGCCAGGGTTGTGGAGCTTGAACTGCGCCCAATGCTTCCCCACCAGCACACCAATCCCAAAAGACGTTGACGCATCGCCTACCCACCCGATGTTGATGGGGGGTCCATAATTTATTATCCTAGTGTGCTCAAAGTCCTCTAAGGTTGATTTCCACACTTCCAGGTCGGCGCGGACGTCCGGCGGCGTATCGCGCAACGCCCTACAGTATTGCCAAGACATGAGCCACCTGTATAGAGAGTTCAGGTGATAGCGTAAATGGGGTAATATGTATGACACGTGATTGAGCCTTCTCACCAGAACCTCCACGTCGCTGTAGTCGAAACGTGCTCCTTTTTCTAAATATGGCTTAATCTGGCCCAGGCGTTTTTCAACCTTCCCATCTGGCAGGCGTACAGTTTTCTCAACCCCATTCCAGACAAAACCGATGAATTTCTGTTCATTGCCAAACGGCAAATATTTCTTTTCATTTGTCAAGACGCCTAGTTTAGAAGACTTCTCGACAACTTCTTCCATTGTTACAGCGCCTCTGTGCACTTTGACAAAGAGATTATCATCCACCCAGCGGAATATGGTGACTAATTTGAAATGATTCATCATCACGTTCTTCCAAGCGTCCGCTGGCCAACCAAAGGACCCACAACCTGCTACTCCCCCAAACGTGATCCGCGTGTCAACTAGAAAGTTCCCGTCAAAGTCTTTCACCGTCAAATACTTCCATTGGCGTATCTTTTAGGAATTTGCCTGTAGGCTTTTTCCCAATCAAATAGAGCTAATTGTAGCGGGCGAGTATCTTCTGCGAAGAATTTTGAAACACGGTTGAAATCATCCCATGTTGTCTCGAGATCTGTCTTATCCACAAAAGAGTTCACGGAAGGAACTAGTGGATTGTTCCTAGGGTAAGATAAATCGTTAATTGGACAAATAGCACCATCACTGTTAACCACGGCACCCAAAGGGTTAGACCTGAAAAACCCAAAAGCGTCTGTCATCTGTTGTTTGGTGAAAGGACCAAACATCCGCTTTGCTCGCAATTATTTTGCAATGGACTCTTCAATTTTTGGTTCTGCTTTTTCAGACGATGTGTGGTTATCCGGGGTAAAGCAATCTAGAGCCCCTAAGTTGTGATCCGGTATCCCTTGGTCAAAACCAAACGCAAAGCCTTGGAGTACGTCTTTGTACTCTGGGAGCAAGTTGTTTTCTCTCAGCGCAACTTCCCACTTGTGTAAGTTCATCTCACACTTAATCACGGTTGGTAAGCCCTCCATGTCCATATAATTACAGGTTGTGTCTGTATTTGCCTCTAGAGTGATTGCCAAGGCTTGTAGCTGTGACGAGTTGAGTTTATTACTGTGTATAAGAAAATTCAATTCATAAAACAATGAGAATGAAGTGGAAACACAAAGGTCAGGACCTGATGGTGTACAACACAACATCAATTCACTTCCAAGGAATGAAAAACAAAAGAATCAGGACAAAAAATATCTTTAAAAAGACAAACGGTCCTAGACCGCCATAAAGAACAAAGTCTAGACCGGAAGAAAAACACAGAGAAAAAGCCCACTAAGTATCTTTGTCTTTAGCTGAAGAAGCGTTGTCTTTCTTCTTGAAACTTCTCAATGGGCCTTGGTCTCCTCTATATCCGCCGCACTCTTGATTATAACCGCCCTGGTGACCGCCATAGTCATTGCCTCTGTGGTACTGATTGTCATTATATCCGTGATCCCTAGGTCTCTTATTGAATGATTCTTCATGATGATAGTCGCCATAGCCGCCATAATCGGAGTTTTGCTTATCTTGTCCCCATATGTCGCCTCTTCCTTTATAGCCGCCCCTACCGCGACTAGAAGAAGATTCTGGTTTTGTGTGATCTTCTACTGCCTTGCTAGATTTCACACGTTGTTTACCGGTATTCGGATCGTATCCGAACTTCTCTCCTCCAATAGCATAAGGGTTATTGGGTAAATCATTTTTGCCTAAAGTTAAAGTGATCCTCCAAGCTTCACAACTGACTTCTTCCCTAAAGATTGAAATTTCTACCGCCAAGATTTCGCCTGAGGAAGTCGTCACTTGATAAGAAAAGGCATTTTGAAAAATTATCATGTCGTGTTGAAAAGCCGTCATAAAGCCTTCCTCCCCAATGATTTTGTCGGCATTTTCCTTATGTAGCAAAATCCAATTGGCAAACTCAGTATAACCATACATGTCTTTGAAGGTTATATAGAAGTTTCAGTGGTTTGTTTTCCATTTGCTAAAAGTCTGCGTCCATTCATTGGGATACTCAAAACCAATGTAATTGCCGTCATTCTCATCTCCTTTAGATCTTCTGTTTGTGTAGTAATGAATTGCGTCTTGTTACCAGTTCTTGTCAAAAATGGTTAACAGAATCGGCCCTCTGAATTCTCTGATGTTACGATTGAAGTACGGAGTAAACCCGACATCAAAATGATTGGGTAGAGAGCCTTTGATGAACACGATTGTCCTTTTATCAGCAGGTCTCTTAGCTACGTTGACTGCAGGATTTATTGCGTCACTTGATGAAGAGCAAAGGATGTCTGGCTTGTCTGGAGCGGTTAAAGACGTCGGATTATCCATCTTCCCGTAGAGACGTGAAAAGAAGTCAGTTTATTTCTTGTTGCCTTTTGCAAAGGCTTCCGTCGCTCTCTCCCAAATCTCTTGACAATCCGTCTTCTCTTGCATAGCCTTATCTGCGATTATGCTCGTGACTTCAGGGGTAACAGAAGAAGCTACGACAGCAGCGGCCATTGCACCAACCGCACTTGAATCTTTGGGTGGTTCTGTTACCAAAACTGCTCCTGGTTTGACTATCAACGGCAAGTTCAACAGAATGGATTTGTATCTGGACGCCGTGTCCCGCTCTTGACCATCTTTCAACGGATTAGGGATCTCTAGATGCGGTCAAGCAAATTACGATCCATCAAAATTATGATTCATCATCAACATCTCATTGAGCTAATTACAATTGATGTATCTATGCCAATCACAACTCAGCAACTTTGAGAGGGATGCACTAACCCTTGAAGCTGTCCTCACTGTCTGTATTGTGGGCTAAAGCAATTTCTTTCCCTGGAGCTTCTCCTACAAGGATGCAACGGATGACAAACATGCATCAGCGCTAACCAGCCACTTTGGTTGCTTGAATTTCTGGCAGAGGAGAACTAACGACTTAAGTTCTCCTGCATTGCTACAATGGTTGTGTCAAGTGTTGGTTCATTGGTAGAAATTGGTAAGCTCTGACTTTTGTCAATTGGTGCTTCAACTTGGATTTTGGGTGTTCTGTTAAGTATTTTGTTTGCTTGTTTGACCATCTCTTTGACCATGTTTGACCATCTCTTTGACCATGTCTTCAGTAACCGGAAAATGTGGTGTAAGGAGCTCAAATTTGGCAGCAAATTTGGTAGTGTAACTGATGAATAGTGTAACTCGTGAAAAAAGGAAACTAGTCGGTGCAGAGCCAATGGGTTTCAGAGAGATGGAGGAGAGAGAGCTTGGGAATTTGACACTTCAAGGATAATTAAATTTCCCAAAAAAAATACTCAAAGTTTGAGGTTAGGAAAATCATGGAAAAAAAATCACTCCGTACTGAAAAAAAATGCAAACTGAGCGTGCTCAGCCAAAAAAATAAAAATGTGTCAGACTGAGTAAAAAACAATGGGGCACATTTTTGGGGTGATTTTTTGGACGGGCCTGCACAAGGCCCGTTGGGCCCATTGAAAAAGTAGTATTTGTTTGGAATTCCAATGCTCTGCTAAAATGTGAAATGGGCCAAACTGAATAAAAAACATGGGGGTAAATTTTTGGGGAGATTTTTTGGACGGGCCTGAATGAGGCCCACATGGCCCCCACAAAGCCCACTGGGCCCATTGAAAGAGTAGCCTTGGTCAAGAATGCCTATGCTCAGCTAAGAAGCAAAAATGTGTCAACCTGAGTAAAAAACATGGGGTCACACTTTTGGGGAGGGCTTATTGACAGACCTGCATCAGGCCCGTCAGGGCCCACCCAAAGCTGGTTTGGCCAACCCAGAAGTAGCCTTGGTTAAGAATGCCCATACAATGTTTCAGAACAGCGCCAATTGACCACTAATCAACAGAAAATATTGAAGGGCTTCTGACCTCTGTATGACATTTGTGCACTCACAGAATGTATGTCCAGGCCCTTTCCTTTTCCTTGGAACCCTGTTGGCCCATACCGGCCTGATGCAGGCCCGTCCAAAAAGCCTCCCCAACAATGTGCCCTAAGGGTTTTTACTCAGTCTGACACATTTTATTTCTTAGCTGAGCATATGCTTTCTTAACCAAGGCTACTCTTTCAATGGGCCCAGTGGGCTTTGTGGGGGCCATGTGGGCCTCATTCAGGCCCGTCCAAAAAATCTCCCCAAAAATGTACCCCCATGTTTTTTATTCAGTTTGACCCATTTCACATTTTAGCAGAGCATTGGAATTCCAAACAAATACTACTTTTTCAATGGGCCCAACGGGCCTGTTAGGGGCCCATGCGGGCCTTGTGCAGGCCCGTCCAAAAAATCACCCCAAAAATGTGCCCCATTGTTTTTTACTCAGTCTGACACATTTTTATTTTTTTGGCTGAGCACGCTCAGTTTGCATTTTTTTTCAGCACAGAGTGATTTTTTTTCAATGATTTTCCCAACCTCAAACTTTGAGTATTTTTTTTGGGAAATTTAATTATCCTTGAAGTGTGAGATCCCAATCCTGAAACATCTTGAGTGCGGGTCTGCTAGTCGTACACCAAATCCTTCAATCCACCGCATGTACCACTTTGAACACCACAACACTCAAACACTCAAATTAGAGCAACATTTCTAAAATGGTGCATATAATTAAATCATCATTTGAAAATTTTATGATTTTATGTCATGAAAATTTTATGATTTCAAATTTGAACACCTGAATTGTGTGGGTGCACTGCACATGGTGTAACTGAGTGCTCCAACCACATGTACATATTTGATTATGTCAGCCAACCTTGAAACTTTTTGAATTCAGGATCCCCCATGCTGCTGGAGAATACACAGACTTCA
This sequence comes from Puccinia triticina, assembly GCF_026914185.1. Taxonomy (NCBI): domain Eukaryota; kingdom Fungi; phylum Basidiomycota; class Pucciniomycetes; order Pucciniales; family Pucciniaceae; genus Puccinia; species Puccinia triticina. The sequence goes on from NC_070572.1 coordinate 2,580,421, forward strand.
GACAACCAGAACCCCACCCAGAGACACCCCAGGATCACCAACCAAAAGGCCACTACATTCCCAGTATCACCACCAGGAATATTGGGAGTCAGTACCCTTTTTCACTGAGCCTTGACTATCTCAGAGGTACACCTCTTATTCTTTTGAATGTTTCCTCTCCCCTCTTGTATTGCTCTCTCTATTTCAATCACAGGTCCATATAATTTTAGACCTCTTATTCCAAGGATCAATCCAATTGCATATCCTCCTTTGTCAGCCTCCGTGATGCCAAGGACTACTCCTTCTAGCTACACGTGGTGCAAAACTAGTATAAAAGAGTATAAAACTCTGGGACAAAAGTCCAAGGGATAATTCCAATGATATATTGGTAATTATGGCGTAAAATATATGAAAAATGGCGTAATTATATTAACAAAATTAATATAATTAAATAAAGAGGGGCCTGATAAAATCAGGGGTGTTTAATCCCTCAAAAGCAAACACTGGGGCCTGTAAACAGGTGTGGTTTAAATCCCAGCAAGGAATGGCGAAGAATCTCAAGAGAAAGGGGTTTGAACTTACTAGTAAAAAGCCCTTAAAGTCTTGAGGTTCTTCAGGGTAGAAACTGGGAAGTTGAAAGCGCTTGAAGAGGTTGATTCTGAAGGCTTGGTGGACACTGGGCAGTTTCTGGCGACAAAATGAGGCTAAAAACAACTACTAAGGGACTTACCAGGCTAGAAACAGGCTATTGAGCACGTGTTGAAGGCGGGTAAATTCAAGTAGGTATGTAAAAGCGTGAGGAAAGGCCCTTTGGGGCGGCCAGAGGGCCCTTTAAATACCCGTGGCAGCTCTCTGGGGCGCCTGGGGGAGCTACAGGGCCACTGGCCAACTTGTGGGCGCTTTTTGGCCAGGCTGTTGACGCTACAAGGGCTAATTCTTCTTTGGGAAGATGTACTAGCCTATTTGGGGCGCCTTTAGGCGGATTTCCAGCCTGGCTGATGGCGCCATAGAAGCTAGTCTTCTTTTGGGAATATGTACTGGCCATTTGTGGGCGCCTACAGTTCAGGATTCCCTCATCCAGGCAGATGAGCTGTTACGTGTCTCATATTTATTCAAATGGGCCACAGTGCTTCCCAATTGGTCTGTACTGTGTATGCATTAGGTATTGAATTGTTTTAATGCGTCAGGAGTATTCTTTTTGCATCCATGTGACATCATTACATATGTACAGCTTATGTAATGTGTGTAGTGTTTCACGTGGAGGGGCAGAATTGATGTCATTACTTCCCTGGTGGGCGTGCTGTAATGTACAGGTAGCCTCTCTTAGGGTTTCATTCATTTTTAGGGCTCTGCGCCGTCTTTAGACGTAGCGTGCAGCCTGCGGGTTTAGAGTTAACTCAACCTGAGTTGGGCTATCTTCTAAACTAAACATAACACTTCAGTTTTGTGGCTATTGAAGTGTTATAAGAATATGTACATATGTATACAAGCATACAGGTTGCTCAACTCGAGGGTACATTGTGAATTCTAATTGGGTGATTACACAATAAAGCAGTGAGAATTAAGGGTACCTGTAAGTGGGGTACCCTAGGTTAATTTGGGCGTAGATTAAGAATATAACATAATATTCAGATTTATAGTTATGTAAGAGACAGTAATAATGTCTCTTTCATAGGTAATTATTTTTATGTTTTATTTTATGGTATTACGTGTGTAAGAGTGTAATAATATCTCTTTCATATGTAATACTATTTTTTATTTTCATGTTACGGTGGCTCTGCTATAGTAGCCAGCTGACATCCTTTTTCTGTGGTTTTTGTCAGAAACAAACCACATAGTTTTCCCTTCAAAGAACCTTGACTATCTTTGATATAGTATAAAAAATTGTGGCTGATTAGACTTGTCTACTTCATATTTCTTCCACTTTTCACAATATTGTGAAAAGAGGCTGTTGCATCTCTAGCACAACTTGACTGCCAACCCTTAAGTTTGTTGCATAGCCAGTGGAAGTTAGTGCCCACCAGTCATCATCAAAACTTTGAGGATCTACTCTCAGATCTTCCTATCCTCTTCTTCTTATCAAATCTCTTATCTTGAATTATAGTAACAAGTCCCCCCAAAATCTTCTCCGGGCCAGGGCCAGGCTCACACCAAACCTGGCCTGAACCTGGCTGGTTTGGGTGGCCCAATGGAGGGCCTGCCCAATTGCCGTCACTAGTGAAAATGTATAGGAGTGTGCCAATCTGATAAGAATGTGGGATTTGGAAATATCACGGATATCGTGATATCTGTCCATATCCGCAGGTTACGGAACCTCGGATCTCCAATATATGCTGTGATTTGAGGTCCTGCACCAGATATCCCGGATTGTCTCCCGGATATCCCGCACGGGATACTGGCTTAGAGCATCTCCAACGGACTTGCTAAAGCGGGACTTGCGACCCCAATTTAGCGAGTCGGGTGAGTTGCCAGGGTCCAACGGACTTGCTATCCGACTCGCCAAACGCCTCCCGAGTCGCCTCAGAGCATCTCCAACGGTCCGGGGGGCAGTTGGCCTGCGTTCCCCGGCCCACGAGCACATGTCACAGCAGTCGCGGCTCAGCTCCAATTATGGACTGGCTGTTCAACCCGCAATCCAACAGGCAGATCACTCCTCCAGCGCCACCCACCACCCTCGTTCCAGTCATCAATAGGAGTATACAGCAGTTTCGGAAAAGGATGTCGCTGCCTCCCAAAAACCAAAAACCAGAGCCTGCAGGTCGTGCATGCGCCTGCATATGAACTGTGGGGCTGCAGATATCGGACGCTATTTGCAATCCTGAAAATCCAGCCCCGGCCGGCTCCCATACGCAAATGAGCCATTGACTCTGGCGGGGTACTGGCTTTGCTTTCTGCCAGGTACCCCCCCCTTCCCCCCAACCGCTGCCACCAACCGACCAAAGATTCATTCTTGACCACTTCCCGCCACCAAATCGAATCCCAAAATCTTGAATCATCCAATCGTCGCCGTTGTCATGGGATTTGTTTTGTATGCACCAGAAATCAAGGCCGTTTGCGTCCGCTTGCTGATGAAAGGTTACACCCCCGTGCAAATCAACCATACAATTGGCTATGAAATATCAACTTGATCATTTGTGCGGTGGAAGGCGCTCTTCATCTCGACTCGAGCGGTGGTGCGGGATCCTTCTGAATACCTAGCGCGCGGTTGACCTCTCCGGCTCTCACCAGAGCAAAGCGAGTTTGTCTGGGAGATGATACAGGGCGATCCAACAATGTATCTCGATGAAATTCAATCCGGTTTGGCTCAAGAAGGAATTGAAGTCTGTATGACGACTATTCACCGGGAGTTAACCACCAGGTTGGGTCTTGCGCGTGTTGTTGCACGCACCATCAACCCAGCTCAATGCCCAGTCAAGCAAGCTCAGTTTTGCTTGGATGTAGGCAGACTACCCGCCGACTACCTCGTCTTTACTGGTGAGTCGTTTATTGTTTTTGATGGCCCTCTTTTCCAACACTGATCAATCAGAATTTCATTTCTTCCCTTCTTCTCTCTCCAGATGAAAGTGCGGTTTGCTTGGAGGTACAGCAGCGTCGATTTTGCTGGACAAAGAAGGGTTTTTGCTCAAAACGGATTCGCAAGGTCCGCAATTCAACACAATACAGTGTCCTGCCGGCGATATCTCTAGATTTCGGTGTATTAGGCAGCATTATACAGGAGGGATCAATCACCCGCCTGGACTTTGAGTTTTTTCTGATTAATGTATTGGTATGTATGTATTTTGTTTATCTACTTGGAATATGTATTGATACTTATGTGGTACATGGCTTTGATTACGACTAAAAAAATGGAAAGATACCGACGATGTCTCCGTTTCCTGCGAAAAACAGCGTCCTCATTCTTGATAACACAAAAATACACCACGGAACTATCCAGAAGATTTGCAACAAACAACGAGTGGTATTAATTTACCTACCTCCTTACTCACCAGATCTTAACCCCATTGAGAAGCTGTTTGCCGTCCTCAAGATGCATCTCAAACGGGATTGTGTTCTAACTGGAAAGGCCCGCGACGCTGACATTATCACCAATTACCTGCGCCGCTTGGGGACCCCCCAATTAATGTGATCTTTGTACCTTGATTGCGGACACATGTCCTCCTACTATAATTTATCAACAGAATTGAACTTGTCATATCTCCAATGCTGCCGCTTTATTTTTCCTAGTTTATCCTAGGAACTCTTAACTTCTAATTCATCCAACTAGATTTCTTTTACTGGGCCATTTTTTATGAGTGAAGATTGTCTGCATTAATGAGTTTAATCTGCTTGGTAGCCGCGAGTGGTGATCATCTTGATTGATCAGTTATTCAGCTGTTGGATGAGACATTCAACTCCTTGGTAGCCTCGAGACAACATCTTGAATGATGAGTTTCATCCGCTTGGTAGCCGCGAGTGGTGATCATATTGATTGATCACTTATTCAATCAAGATGATGAGACACTCATCTCCTTGGTAGCCTCGAGACAAGAGCAGCTGTTGATCATTTTGGGCAAACACGCCTCAAGACAGACATGCCTTGAGATGATAGCAGCTGTTGATAATATTGAGGAGATATGAAATATAAACCCTCATCGCTTCGGGGCACTTACCACCCATTGTCACAAGCCCTCCAGAGCAATGTCTCGATTCCGCAGCCTTTCTCCTATTTTGGATGATGAGGATGGTATGACCATCATAGCGGTAAGTTAGGGATTGTCTGCGCGTTTGATTGCGCAGATTGCCTTGCTCATATTATTTCATACCATAGGGACACACATGCACGATCAACACCTCAATTGACATTTACATCCCTAATTCAACCGGACGCGGCCCATGGTGGACCCGAGTATTCAAGCCACATGCCGTGACCATGGAAGTTGTAGTGAAAGAAACCCTTTTTGAGGACTTCGTGGCGGACGTGGCGGCCGCATGTGAGGAATCATCAGGTGGGGCTGGGGAGGTTATCATGGAATCCTTTGACTTGACAACGTTGTAAACGCTGCGCTGCGCTAAAAAAAGCGGTCATTTAGCGCAGCGCAGCGGTCACATGGCTACGTCCCAGAGGCAAGTAGCGGAAGCTGTTGAAAAAACCGCTGCGCTACTCGCTACGCGCAGCGGTTGACCGCTACCCACCCAGGGCAATTAGCAATAGCGCAGCGGAAGTGGAAATCCGCTGCGCTATCCGCTAATTTAGCGGATAGCGGAATTTAACTGCATGTTAAACCTCTTTTAACATGATTTAGACCATTTTCTTTCTTCTTTTTCAAACCGCTGCGCTACTGCTGAAGCGCAGCGGTTCAGCGCTATGTGACTGCTTCTTTTAGCGCGCTAAAATTATCTTTTTTTTCCCAGGAAAACAAAAAGCGGTTAACGCAGCGGTCTGGCCGCTACGCGCAGCGGCACAAAAAACCGCTTCGCTGCGCTAAAAGCAGCGCAGCTGTTACAACATTGGACTCGATGGGCCGGGTAGGACAGCAGGTATTCTGGAATGCCATCATCCCCGGCTGCAAAGAGATGGACTACAATTATAACTTCCAATTGTCCTACTGCAACCATTTTAACTACTGGTTGACGACCGCAATAACCGTAGGAACCTGGTCACTTGAACTCAAGATTCAAATGCTACGACCGTTTGATCCTTATAGCACCCAGATGACCAACCCTTTTTGGAGAATGGTTGATCACCGCAATCCATCTTGGACAATGGTTGAGGACCGCGAATGTCGTACAAACCTCAGTTAAATTTATGATTTCCTTAACTTAATCCAATTTTCATTCTTTATCTGTTATGTGATGACTAGATGCTAAGAACAAAAAGAGTGAAAATTTATGGAGACATATTGGAAAACAACCGTTAAATGAGCATGCAGGAGAGGAAAACATTCATGGATAAGCATTTGCATAAGCTTAAATTCAGACTTGTTTTGATGTCTCGGTCTATCTATCTATCTATTGGATGCGTATTTGACCTCGTTTTCAATCTCTTGCCTGTTCTTCTGGAGGGTGGCCACCCATAGGGCAATTCCGTCACACAATTGCTGAGCCGGCCCTTCGGCAAACTTCATCATGAGTGGGTTGTCCGGATGCACGCGGCGAAAATAAGTCCAGTGAGTTATCTTGTTGTGCTCCAAGAGGATCCGAGTATGAACGTCCTTTAAGCCAATATTGCATATACCGATGTACTGCTCCAAGGTACCCAAATGTTCGACTCCGAGTAGTGGAAGATCAGGGAGAGCCTCCTGACACCACTCGCATGCATTGTCACATCGCGAGGGGGATACCGACTCCAACCACGGGTTTTTATGGCGACCGGGACTAGTATGAGATATCCAACCTCCCATTGAGGAGGATGGAGGAATCAAAGGTGGAATCAAAGATAGAGACAATAGCGGGGATGAGGATGGTGGGACCGATGACACAGAAGGGGTTCGGAAGGTGTTGTGAGATCGACCTGATGGCAGAGTACCAATCATGCCCCCACCTCGACCTCGACGGGTCGGAGTTGAGACATTGCGCATAATTTGTCTGGTAGGTCGTGGGGAATTAGTTTTCTTCTCCAGCCAGACAAAGATTGGGTCGACCTCCTGCTTCGGCGGATGGGTCAGGTCGACTCCGGCATCCCCTCGTTTGATCGCGTCCGTCCAGTTCCAGATCCGATTGTTCCCAATGACCATGTACAACAATGGATCATCTTGGAAGGTTAACGTGAGGCCCTTGGCTGCCGCATTCGGATGCTGCAGGCACGACTCCCGGATCTGCATGCAGATCATCTGCCTGTTGGACGCCGAGACCGCCTTGGGCTGCAGGTCAAACCGTATCAGAAATGGCCCCCAAAGCAATGAAATCATAAAAACTCACATTGACTTCTTTGCGCCGCATTAAATGCTCCGCTTGTTTCCGCTCTTCAGCATTCCCATACTGCATTCGTAGAATATTGTTGCACTCGGTATTCTAAATGCAAGAAACCCCATCAGCAACTGTTTGCAAGAGTAATGCAAATATAATTCAAACAAGCAACTTACACTGGCCTCGTCCTTCTTGCCCTTCTCTGGATTGGCCATGGAGACCGATACATGACAGGGAGACTTGTGAACCTTTTTGGACTGCGCGGCAAATAAGGCAAAGGTGTCCTTGGTATCAAGGGTGATCAGGCAAGACTTCGGATACACAGTGTCGTTCATGATGTATCCAACCCACTTGAGCAATCCTTCAGCCTCCGCCTCAATCATGAACTCTAGCATGTTGTTTTGTGAGTTCAGGTAGGCCGAAAGGCCCCGTTTGAAGTTGTACAAGTCCCATCCGGTGATGTCCGTTTTCCAGGGAGTCAGGGTTGCGTGAGTCGTTGTCCTGATGAATTTCAATGGGACCTGGGGGTCGGAAAATTTCTTCTCAACATAAACCAAGTACAATATGTGAACTGGCGTGATGACTCGTTTTTCCTCTTCATTGGCAGGATTGTAGAATCCATCTTCAGATTCATAATGGGACCCAGTTCCCAATTGCGCCAGGGGTACGCCAAAATCACGGCCGGGGTAGCTTGGGGTGGCGGGTGCAATGGCAAGGTGCCCTCCGGGGCCGGTGGGCAAAGAACCCAAAGCAACAAGGGCCCGTTCAGCGCCGGGGGTGGCAGCGGCCAAATTTGCATGGCCGGCCGGGTAGCTGCGAACAAGTCCGTCCGGGTAGCCGGTCGGGTGACCACCGGCATAGCGAAAATCTACGTGGCCGGTGTCGATGGGGCCTGCAAGGTTGGTGGGCATGTGACCAGATGGGCTGGCGGTACCATAATCAATGTAGCCTGTGTGACTGGGGCCTGGGCCGTTCAAGACATGGCATGGGGCGCCGCCTCCAGTAGCTGCACCAGCAGGGCCCAAATTACGGTGGTCAGCGTCCAAGTTGGGGTGGCCGGCAAAGCTCGGATGATGGCCGCAGCCGCCTGGGTTAGGAAATCCCGAATTACCTTTGGCTTCAGATGGGGGAGGGTACCAATGGGGCATGGTGATTGGCGCGGGCGCATCGAAGTACTGGGCAAAATTTTTTGAGTTAGACATGTTGAGGTTTGGGTGAATTGGTATTCAAGATTTTGGGATTTGATTTGGTGGCGGGAAGTGGTCAAGAATGAATCTTTGGTTGGTTGGTGGCAGCGGTTGGGGGGAAGGGGGGGGTACCTGGCAGAAAGCAAAGCCAGTACCCCGCCAGAGTCAATGGCTCATTTGCGTATGGGAGCCGGCCGGGGCTGGATTTTCAGGATTGCAAATAGCGTCCGATATCTGCAGCCCCACAGTTCATATGCAGGCGCATGCACAACCTGCAGGCTCTGGTTTTTGGTTTTTGGTTTTTGGGAGGCAGCAACATCCTTTTCCGAAACTGCTGTAACATACTCCCCTCAATGACTGGAACTTTCTGGTCATCAGGATGCATGTCCATCAATGACCAGAATGATCTGGTCACCGGGACGCATGTATCTTGATGACCAGAACGTTCTGGTCATCGGGACGCATGTATCTCGATGAAAGGAGCAAACAAAGGCAATACTCCTCTCGATGACCCAAGCGGACCAGTCATTGAGAGGAGTTATCTTATATTATACACCTCTTGATGGCCGGAGAGAACCGTTCAGTCATTGAGCGGAGTTGTTTACTCCTCTTGATGACTGGAGAGGACCACGCACGTATCTTGATGACCAGAACGGGCCCAGTCAGAGGAAAGTGTTTACGCCTCTCGATGACCGGAGAGAACTGGTCAACGAGGTGATTGTTTGCTGCTCTCAATGACTGGTTGAGAGAGCCGGTAATTGAGAGTAGTATTTGCTCCTCTCAGTGACCGGACCCGGTTATCATTGCATACATATTTTGTTCTTTCTTGGCAAGCTTCGAGTAGGAGTTGGTGCGTGTGCGTCTTTGCCAATGAAGTCGAGTGGATGGAGGTGTGTCTGGTCAATTGCGGCTGGGAGGCGACCCGCAGAAGTCAGCAGGTGATTGCGGGTTTGACTGCCCCCGGCAATGTTCCCAGGGTCGTTCTGCGGCTCCGTTAGCGCGCAAGAAAGGAACCCGGGCGGCCAAAGTTCGCCCCCGAACACCCAGTCGCGGCTCCGTTAGAGATGCTCTCAACTCGCCACAGCCCTCCACTTGTGGCGAGTCTGCTCCAACCCAACAGTTGCCTCTTGGACCACACCTCGCACCAGCTCGCACCCCACGCACACTATACCGCACGCTACCTCACCTACCGGCCGATTCTCTTTTCATTCAATTGGATCTCGCTGCCGATGACCGATCATCAATAGGATGACCGGGCATCGATGCCCATGACCGGTCATCAATAGGATGACCGGTCATTGAGACCGATCACCGGGAATCAAGACTGATTACAGGTCATTGAGACCGATTACCGGGCATCGACACTGATGACCGGTCATCGAAGCCGATGCCCGGGCATCAAGACTGATGACCGGTCATCAAGACCGATGACCGAGCATCAAGACTGATGACCGGTCATCAAAACCGATGCCCGGGCATCAAGACTGATGGCCGGTCATCAAGACCGGAGACCGGGCATCGAGACTGATGACCGATGACCGGGCAGCGAGAATGATGACCATGACTGGATATCCTATCGATGACCGGGCATGATGCACATGGCCGGTCATTGAAAGGACGACCGGCGGGTGTTCGAGAATCAGAAGGATGACCAGAAGGTGGTCATCTGTCTGTGTGGCTCAACGGGCAAGTTGTGGTATTGCCGACGACAAGTTGGTCCAGCCTCTTGTCGGGTCTCTATTTCTGGGAAGTCCGCTGTGGACCAAGCCTGGGATGTAAAAACCCCGGGGAAGGAAGAAAAGGTACCACCCGACTACACAATCGTAGCGGGCATCAACTCTCCCCCGGAGAGGTATACACCAGGCCATAACATGGGATACCCCGTTACATGTGGTCCAGGGCCGCGACCCAGGGTCTGCGCGATCCAGGGACCGTTGGAGATGCTCTTAAGGGTTGAAGTGTATAAAGGATCTGAACGCTTGACTGGCAAAGAAAGTCATGCGTCATGCGCGGACTCGACAGCCTGAGGCCAGGCACTCTCCGAGTTTGTATAAGACTCAACCTTGGGGGAAAGATGTACGGCTCTCCTCCACAGCCGAACACACCCCTCCCGAATCACCAGAGCCCTCCCGGCGCTCCCACTTCTCAAGCTTATCAATCTATCCCTCAAAACTCAGCATAAATCCATATTCAGAAAACAAACCTTCTCCGAAATGCGTATTGTACGCCTAATATCATCAGGCCTTATGATCTACGGGAGCGGCTATCTGGGTGGCTCTCAAGCTAACCAGTCATCGTCGACGGGAACGCCAGATCGACGAGCACCTAAGAGCCAACATAATACGCTGAAAAGCTTCGTCACCCGGAGTGTTGATCTTACGCAGGAGTATCCTCATCGGACGTGCATGAAGCCGGCGGACGTGATGGAGGATGTGAACGGACACCAAAGACGCGACCTCCCGGCGTTCTCTTACCCGTTCACCTTCTCAGACGTCGTTTCGCCTCGGGCCCGGCTCGGCCAGCTCATCGTCAACCCTTTGCCGTACACCGAACCGCCTCCAAAAGTCCACCCCCTCAGCCCCCAAAAGCCTACCAACAGACTCAGCGAACTCTTGCCCCAGTCCCTCCCCCAATCTCTGCCCCAGTTACTTCCCCAATCCGTGCTCCCTTTACCAGCACTTTCTATCCAAACTCCTGCCCTCCTCCTCCCTCCTCCTTCCGCTGTCCGTGGTCCTATTACAGCCTCTTATTTTCCTGATTGGAGTCTGGATATCTTGACCCCTGAGCACATCCAATATCACAAGTTTGATATCATCTATTTCGGTCAGTGTTTCCTAGCCTTATTGGCTTAATGATGGAAATTAGAAGTTTGAGAAAAAGAGGTTATATAGCATGATTAAATGGACGGTATTTTGATGCTTGGATTTTTTTTTTCTTTCTCTTCATGTGCCAGCCTTTGGGATCCCGAACGAGAACTATGGCGTAGACTTCACCCAGTCGGACTCCAAGCAAACGCTGGACAAGTTGGTTGGTTATGCACACGGGAATGGAACCAGAGTCGTACTCTCCGTCGGCGGCTGGGGCGGCTCAAAGTTCTTCTCAGTCGCCGTCAAGAGTGACAGTACTAGACAGGTCTTCGCCAACAATCTCTATCAACTCGTGCTCACTCATAACTTAGATGGTTAGCTTTCAGTTTATTTGTTTTCTTCAGAGTTACCAACCGACATATCATGTATTCTTGTGGTTCAAAGAGCTGCTCAGAGTTATTTCATTTGCGAATAATACAAACACTGATTTTATTTTTGGTGCCAATTATTATTCCAGGAATCGACATCGACTGGGAATACCCAGGGCAGGCCCAGATACAAGATAATATAGTCTCGAGCGAGGACTCGGCAGCGTTGCTCTCCTTCTTTCAACTTTTGAGGGCTAAGCTGGGACCCCATAAGATTATCTCGGCTGCAGTTACCGATTACACTTTCCTTAACGCTCAGGGAGGTAGAATGACGAATGTGGAAGAGTTCGGCAAGGTGCTCGATTACATATTGATCATGTGAATTTACCTTTGGTCCTATCAGTCAACAGTCTTATCGGAGGTTTCGAAGGCGAAGCATACTTACTTCCACGCGCATATCTTTTTTTTAACAGGAACTACGATGTTTGGGGCGCCACGGCTAATCCCGGGCCCAATGCACCCTTCTCGAACGGATGCGAAGACAGCAGTCAGCCGGGGGCCAACATGGTCAGCTCGATCAAGACCTGGACCTCTGCCGGCTTCCCCCGCCAGAAAATCCTGATGGGTCTGGCCGCTTATGGATACATTAACCATGCATCCGTCACCACTCTAGTCCATCGAAAGCGCTCTGAAATCCCGCAGATGAGCCGTAGGTTTGATCACTATCTTGCCCAGGTCAATCGGCAGTTGAACAAACGTCAAAACCCGTGCTGGGATCCTTCTGGAGTAACATGCTTAACCCCCAATGTCTCAGCAGCCCCACCAAGTCTTACTGCACCCATCACGAACTTGCCCCCTCAGAGTGTTGTTCAGACACCATCCACGAACACAATCCCACCAAGTGTCGTCCAGGTACCCGCAGTGAGCGTGAATCAAACCCTCCCCCCGAGTGTCGATCAAACCTTCCTCTCAGGTACCAATCAGACCTCGAGTATGAGCATTAATCTCACACAGACGCTAGATCCTAATGCAACGACGACACTTCATGCGACGACGACAACCAACCCGGTGCTCATGGACGTGGGCTCGAACGATCCGGCGGGCCTGCTCCGTACGGCTTCCTCGGGTATAGGGTCCGGCAATCTCGACGGCCATTCCGGGAGCCAGATCCAGTTCACGGACCTGTTCAAATGGGGAATCGTACAACAAAACCTTGCGGATAGTGAGGGAAGACTAAATGGGATTAACGACTACCAAGTCGCATGGGACCGCTGTAGTTCGACTGTAAGTGGAATCATTCAGATTAGATGAATATCCATATTCCAATGCTGATCTTGGAAGAGGTGGGGGTTTTGTTTTTTCTTGTTTTTAGCCATACGCCTTCTCCAAATCCCGTAACATTGTTATCACATATGATGATCCGATTTCCATTGGCATCAAGGCTTCCTATGCACTTGCCGCAGGCATTGGTGGCGTAGGCTTTTGGGACATGACTGGAGATCATAACTCGATGCTCATCGACTCCGCACGCAAAAATCTCGCCAGGATTGGCTGAAATTGTTTTCTTCACTCGGTCTATAGCGGCGGCCTCCTTCCTCTACTTCGGACTAGTTCCCCTCTCAAATTTCAAGAGCTTAGGCCATCCTGCTTTACTTATATATACCATAACAATGCTTCCTCTTTGTAAAAACATCTTCTGCCTTTTCTCTCTCTCTCCTCGTTGTTGGATTCGATTATTCACTTCATTCTTGATATATCAGCGTTTTTCGCATCATCAGTTTTGTGATTTATGGTTTTCTCCCTTAGAACTTCTGAGTCAGTGGTCTGAAAGTGATAAACTCATAATCACATTGGCAATATGTTCCTTTGGAAAATGTTGACACAATCTTGAGATCAGAGGAGCTGAGACTTTCAAATCAAAAGAATTTTCACATTGTAAATTCAGAATTGGATTTTTTATAAATAACAAAATCTGAGGTGTCGTCAGGGCACCTGCCCGCGTCGCCCTTCAAGAAGCATTGCGAGGGCGTCCACAACTTGCGGGGCCGCGGGGACGCCCTGACCAATGCCAATCTGACGTCCAGGTTGACCCGCTGTGTATACTTTTTGAAGATTAACTGCGAAGAGGGAAAACGTTCCGCTTGCAGTATTTACATCTCGCGGCAGAGGTTTTCTCTTTCGGCTGTTCAAGGCTGTTCCCTCCATTTCCTCCGAATGCCGAAGGGTCTTCAGTTTCACCCACTGGGTCTCGGCGGTGCGAGAGCAGTTTGGCGGTGGCGGGCCTCCTTCGGGCACGTCAGTCTCCTTTTGAAGGGGACAGCAAAATAGGAGTACATCCTTCAGGGACCCTGCGAAGGACGAAGGGAGTAGCACCGCATGTACGCGATAGGGGCAAGAAAAATCCGAGACCAGAAGGAGCGTGCTTGGTCACGGTGTGTTAGTAGACTCAGAGACTTGGTAATTCTTCATAACCACTGACTGGTTGTATTGTAACGCGCTCTGCAACATTATTTCTTCAATCAAAAAATTCCCTAGTGTTGCGGGATTAATCAATCCGCCTCCACACAAACCTTGGCATGTTGCTTCTATCACTTCTAGCAATCGAGCTGCTCGTCTTTTGCTGCTTGCAAGCAAATGAATGTGTGCCCGTAAATTCTCCAGGTGAGTCGACCCCCATGACTCGGGTCTTCAAGATACAAAACAAAACTAATCCTGAGTCGACACATTTTAGAAATATTGATATCTGGCAAGATTGTGAACAGAAGAATATTCCTTCCCGGCATAGAGCTGGATGAAGGCTTCAATTTATTAGAAAAGGAAAGTGAAATTTTTGAATACATGGCTACTGCTCCCCAACTACATAGGCAGCAATCCTGCTTGAAGAAACAACCTAAAGATTTGGTACCATTCAATGTGTGTTTTGGTGATTTGGAAAAGGGTATATATTTTTCTTCTCATTTGATATTGACAGTGTCAATTTTGGCTGATTTGTCCAATGGCAGCTCAAATGAAAGCAATGAAGGATGATTTTTTGTACATGAAAGAGGACTTGGAAAAGCTTTTAGAGGGCAGAATGGTAGATGGTACTCCTTGCAAAAACAACACAATGTTGAAGCAAGAAATTGTGAATTTTCAATACCAGTTTCATGCATTGAAGTCCATTCATAGAAAAATCCTACTAGCCATACAGAGAGGGATTTTTCGGAGTAAGCTGGACAAAAGAGAAATTTTATATAACCTTCATCCAAAACATTCCCAAGGGGAAAAAAAGATGTTGAAACCAGATTCTGCAATTCCATCAAGCACTAAGAAAGAGGCCAATCCACCCACTCTTTCCAAATCAAGTAAGATAGGAAGAGATGAAATTGAATTGATTGAAAGGTGTGTTCCAAAAATCTTGGCTAAGGAACTAATTTATTTATTGAAAAATATTGCTTCATTCAAACTGGAGAATAAAATCAATACAATTGAATTCAAATCCTTGATAGCTTTAAGGCTACAGAGCCTGGTATTCCAAGCAATTGGTTACTTGCACAAACATCATTTTATAAACAATCAAGATGTCAAAGGTTTATTTGAATCCAACAACATACTGGATCTTGCTGCAATAAATATGGTTTTAGTTTTCAAAATCAATGGCGGGTTTGAAAAGTACATTCCAACTTACTTTAGTGGCAAGCACATTTTAAGAAGTCATTATTCATCACATTTTAGGAGTTTTTTTGAAGGTAAGGAAAAAATTTCAATAATAATTGGATTGTTTGTTGGTTAAATAGCCCCAAAATGGAAGAGTAGCTTCCAAACTTGGGTGATTTCCAGATCATCAATTTGGACATCCTTGGTTGGTCATTAGACCAAATTCTAGGAAAAAATAATTTTGAGTGTTTCTGCCAAAAAAAAAACCAGTCATGAGGGCAGGGGCTGTTGCAAAATTACCTCGCCTTTCCAGATGTCAAAAATATGGCTATTTCTGGCCAGCAAGCTAATAAAAAGTTTGCTACTTTGACCAGGAGGTATGAACTAGCCAAACTGGTGCAGCTTGTAGTGCCTCCTTCAGCTTGGAAAATGTAACAGATAATATCAAACAGCTATGGGGGTTGCTGATCCAAATATTTGGGGGTTTGTTTAACCAATTAAAATAGGGGTTATTTGTTACTGATTTTTGAACCTCTTGAATCATTTGCACTATCTTGAACCATTGGAACAGTTCTTGCTGAAAACCAAAAGAGGCACATTTCTTACGTGTGTCTCAAATTGATTTATCAGCATCATATAGTTGAGACTAGTTTAAAAAATCTTGAAGACATAGATTGGAGAAGAATGAGTAAGACTATGGATTTGTTTCTTGAAAATGATCAGTTATTTAGATTTTTAGAGGATCATATCTCAACCAAATCACTTCCAGAATCAGATTTGATACAGTACAAAGATGAGGAGATCAAAATTTGGAAAATAAGAGCAACAATTCAAGAGGTCAAAGCAATTTTCCTCAATCCAGGTCCTGAAATCTTTGATGATATCAACATCACTATTCAATTCTTCATACTAAATTTTATTGAAGAAAATTACAAGGATTTTTTCCTAGCAATGGCCAAGGAAAATGATAATCTCTTGGGAGTCAAGTTGGATTTGATGAATTCATCTTTTCACATCATACATGAGTTAGTCAACATAAAGAAGTACTTGAATTTTTTACACAATATGATTGATCCTAAATTTAAGGGGTACAGATATATCCAGATGAGGAAAAGAGGCAGTCAGAAGGGGGCTCTTGAAGAGTTAGAATTGCTTTCAACCTATATCCAAATCATTGCATTCAAGTACAACCAAAAGACTAGTACATTTTCACCTGGAAATCATGATGGAAAATTTCTCCAGTTTGAAAAAGTGAATATGTTTATGGGATTTGCTCAAGAGTTGATACCTTTGTTAAATTTCCAAATACTATGTTTCCTCCAATGATGATTCTCCCTTCACACATCTGTTTCTTTATTTTTTATCCTATTGGACTCTTTTCTGATTAAGATACTGAAAAAGGAATTCTGTAGCTAGATTTTTTTTTTTGGGATAGCCTATCAACAGGAAGTAAAAACCCTTTTTTGAGGAAAGATTATGTCTTCCAGTTTATTCCTTCATCACCCTGCATCAGTGACCTCTCTTTGCCCAAAAATCACACATAACCATGTGGAACATTTGGCAACGTTGAGCTGGATCCTGTCTTTCTTAATGACCAAGCAAATAGTTGAGCCTGCCACACAATGCATATGCTGTATGGAAATGTCCCACCAGTACTCTTATCTCTCCGTGTACATTTTGAGCTATACTGCAGCTTCCTTTGTGTGTATGATTGGTGACCGCCTGACGCTGGGATTCAGTTTTGTCAACAAAGGGTAGTTACGCTACGCGTAACGCGTAGATAACGGTAACGTAACAAAATTTTTGTTGTTATCTACGCGTTACGCGTAACGGCAGTGCAATTACGTTATTGCAACATGTTGAGCGGTTTTTTTTATGCTTGTTGCGTTATCCGGGCGCGCGGAGCCCTTGAGAATGGGCAAAAAATGAGGCTAAAAAGCCTTAAATGGTCCGTTATTGCGTTATCCGGGGGATAACGCGATAACGGGCCTCAAAAATGCGTTACGCGCGGGGCCTGAAATGACCCCATTACTAGTAAAGTAACGGGGGGCCCCGGATAACGGGGGTAGTTACGTTACCAAAATTGCGCGGATAACGCAACGTAACGTAACTACCCTTCGTTGGTTTTGTTGGCTGAATTTACGGCGTTTTTCTCGGCTATCAGTTTGATTGGTTTATGTAGTGGTTTACTTGGTGTTCAAAATTGATTTGCAAACCACTTTCTACATAAAATCAAAAGATCTACATGTCCAAACTTTTGATGGGGTGAAAGTTGAGGGTTCCCTTCATTTCAAGCGCCTCTCAAAACTTTGATAAATCTTATGATTTTATGTAAAATGATATTTAAAAAGCAATTTTGAACACCCTAACTTGTTGATCAGAAGTAATAAGTAGTAGAACGCAGTGGGGGTGGGAAGCATGCCGTAATGAATTGCACCCACGCCGCGGAGTCGGACGAGGTAGCCCCACGGGGCCAGTTTCGAAACCTGCAACCAACATCGTATCACTATCCAGCCACTGGAACACCTCACCACTGCAAAAAAACCAGCTTCGAAGATGCCAGGAAGACTAGAGCACCGAGTGGCGGTGATCACGGGCGGAGGAAGCGGGATCGGGATGGAGTCGTCACTTTTGTTCGCCTCGGAAGGCTGTCAGGTGATCGTTGCCGACATCGACGTTCTCGCGGCCGCCCGAACCGTCGCTAGGATCCTGGTCGCCTCCGCGGACAAGTGTCCGGCGCCTATGGCCTTCCAATGCGATGTGGGCAAGGAGGAGGACGTGAAGGCGTTGGTGGATAAAGCCGTCGAGGTCGGCGGCCGCTTGGACGTCATTTTCAACAAGTACGTCCGTCCCCTGTTCCTCTCCCACCCCGCAACAAGCTGAATGGTCTGTGGCATCAGTGCAGGGATCATGCACCCCGACGACTCGGATGCCGTCCAGACGGAGGAGAAGATCTGGGACCTCACGATGCGTGTGAACTGCAAAGGGGTCTGGTGGGGCTGCAAGTACGGCATCCAAGCGATGCTGGCCAACCCGGTGGATGAGGGCAAGGGCTTGAAGCGGGGCGGAAGCATCATCAACACGGCCAGCTTTGTGGCCAAGCTCGGCGCCGCGACTCCCCAACTCGCCTGTCCGTACCCTCCTCTGTCCTTCATCACACTAGCATGGCCGACTGATTTCTTCGAAAAACACAGATACCGCAAGCAAAGGCGCCGTGTTGGCGATGACTAGGGAACTGGCCATGGTCCACGCCCGAGACGGGATCCGAGTGAATGCGCTATGTCCGTGAGTACCGCTGGAGTCCACAGCAAGGATTAAGACACACCCAAGCTGACCGGCTCTTCTTTCTATGCCATGTAGAGGTCCTCTTCGCACGCGTGAGTTGCTCGAGCCCAGATGATGTGGTTTTTTTTTTCGAGAGGAAGCTGACACCACAATCCGGCTGGGTGGGGACAGCGTTGCTGATGGACTTCCTGAACACGCCGGAGAAACGCGAGCGCCGGGTGGTCCATCTGCCCATGGGCCGCTTCGGCGAGGCGGTCGAGCAGGCCCGTGGTGCACTGTTCCTCGCCTGCGAGGACAGCAGCTATGTGACCGGGACGGACTTCATGGTCGACGGCGGCGCGCATGCCTGTTATGTCGTCAGTCTCTCCACCACCCCACTCAATCCCGTCTGCCCATCCACTCACCCCTGACTGACTGCTATTTTAGACTCCGACCGGCGAGCCTGCGTCCGAGCCGCCCAAGAGTCTTGCCTCGTCATAAACAGGGTCATCGCAGTCGCTCCATAGATGCCCGCGTTTGCTTCTCCCCAATTGTATGACCACGAGGTCCCCTCGGCTTTCCCTCTTTCCCATCTGCTGCCTTCATTTGCGTATATGTACTCCCCCCTTTTCCAATTCGTCGTTTGAGCCCTTGCCCCGAAATCCAACGCTGCATCACAAGCCAGCCATATGCTCTAGCGGCGCCCCTTCCAACCTGTATGTGAGTGCAACACCACATCCACTGATGGTGCGAGCTTAACTAAGCCTCTCAGAGGAGGCGCGAAGCGTCGCCGAAGGAGACTGGTGTTGGAGGTTTCCCCTTTCGTAAAGACGAGTGAGGTCCCAGAGCCAGCCAGGGCCGCTCATCCCGTCCTCTAAACCCTCCAATCCACACTCACCCCCCTCCCCCACAGAACCACCGTCCTGTGCTCACAAAAGCCACCCGATTGCTGGTCAAGGGATCTCACCATCAGATCCGTCAAGCTCAGGTCCAAGACCTATTTACCACTACAAGAAACAACCAAGAAACTGGGCAGCAATCCGAGTGCTGTGTGGCCTCGCCTGAAATCAATGTCCATCCGTCGACGATGTCAGCCCACAACAACGAAGGGGCCACATCAAAGTGCCCCACTTTCATTGTCCATTTCCACGTCCAAAAACCACTTGTATACCATGCATGCATTTCTATATGTATCCAAAAACTCTTTCATGTTCCTCCATTGAATTTGTATGTATGTATGTTTCTCTGCATACAGACTTGCAACATTTCCCCCAGCCGTCTCATAACCGAAATGGTCAACTCTGGTTTCAAGCTAGGAGACATCAGCCTTGGGGGACTGGGTACATAACGTAAATATCTGCCCCACAACGACTTCGGCCGACTCATTAAAAATTACTGAGCAAGCTTTTCACTCTTTACCACTAATTTACCTTGTTCTTTACTGGGAAGAAATCATGATGATGTTCAAGACATCATCATTGTACATTGCTCTCCACGTGCTGGGGGCCAGTGATCTGGTACTATCTGCTCCAATGGATTCTGCTCCTATGGATGTTGCCTTCAGTAACTTGCGTCTCCTGCTCTATTATCCTTTCTTCACTCTCCATTTTGGCTGACTTGCTCTCCGCGTAAATTTCGGCACGTTCTCGCACAAGCAACGGCTCGCACTCCTGGCAAATTTCGGCGCATTCCCCGACCAGATCTTATGGATCGTGAGCACTCAGCCGGCAACTTGATCATCGATCATGATATGGCGGAGGCAAGTGATATGACGGAGGCAAGTGATATGGCGGAGGCAAGTGATATGGCGGAGGCAAGTCATGACGGAGTCGTTCGGTTTAATAGCCAAGATGAGGCGCAGCAGGGCATCGAGCGTGGAAGCTCGAAGCGCGGAGGTAAATTATAATATCTACGTTCTGTTTCAAACTCAACAATCCCACCGATTAACCCCCTTTGTCGCGAGCAGGTGATAGTAGCACCCTGGTAAGACAGGACAAACGTTATCAAGCAGGACCCGTGAAGCCGATCGAAGGCAATCCCGATAGCACACATAACAGGATTCTTCATGAACTCCAGGAGCACTATAAGTCATCAAACTTCAACACAATTCCAGGTGCCGCCCACGTTGAAGAGCTGGTCCGAATTTCCAATAAAGTAGAGATTGCGCAAGGCTGGATCACGTATCGAGACCTCCGTGACATAGCATGGTCCTCGACTCCCCATATACGGGCGGCCATGTTCAAAGGAGAAGACCCGGACCGCGCGGAAGCGGGATACCCTGAGGACGTTGAAGTGGCAATCGAGAAATTGTGTTCCAATCTGAGGGAGTTGATTCATCCAGACTTAAAAACACCCAAGCCTCCCCAGAACACCCAACCCAAGCCTCCCCAGAACACCCAACCCAAGCCTCCCCAGAACACCCAACCCAAGCCTCCCCAGAACACCCAAAATCTCCTGTAATCCGGGATTGCGAGGAGGGCAACTCTCGCGGGGCTTCTAACCTCTGCAACAAAAAATAAAAGAAACCGCCAATTCTCACTCAACATTTCATCACTTCTTCCTCGTCAACCGGCATACCCGAGTTCTTAATCCTTTCTCTGATTAGAATCTCATTGGCTGTCTTCTAGCAGTTTTTACGCTTGGGTTTTCTTGAAGGTTTGGTGGTCTCTTTTGAATGTGCACAAGGAGCCTCACCTGGTCCCCAATGAAGTACTTCCCGTCTGCTATTTTCCCAACTCCCCTGCCACTGTTGGATTTGCATCCCTCACACTTGTTGATTTAAAAAACCCCAATCAAAAGTTAGCTTTTTTTCTCAAATCTGCTTCTACCACTTTTGTCACTCATTTTTGTATGCAGTCAGAGCCCCCTGCCAGACTTCTTAGAGCTTTTCCAAGGGGGAAGTGGGTGGTGGACCTGTTGAAATTTCGCAGTCTTTTCTCTCTCACCTGTCACTCATTCCTTCCCTCCAGTAGAATATTCATTGTCACACCTTCTTTCCCACAACCTGGCTGCTGTTTTAAAAGCATATAGATCCAATGCTTTGATAGAAATTAGATCATCAGTCTTCTGTGCCTTTTTGCTGAGACCCTGTGAGTCTCTTGTAGTGAGAAGCCTTTTTCCTCCTCACAAGCTTGCAGCTTTAGCCCTCTTTGAGGGCTTCCCTGTCCTTGTTCTCCGCCTCTGATCTTTTTTCCTCAAGGCATTTTTCTCACATCCTCACCACATTTGGTCTCAGCTGCAACAGGACCTATGTCCCATAGTCAGCTGCAGCTCAGCCCAGAGGAGAAGGTACTACCCCTCTGACTGGGCACTAATATATCCTCTGCTCAGACTACAACAATATGGGCCTCCCTGAGGGAACTTCCAGGGGTGTTTTGATGGCGCAGATCCACCAGTATTAGCCTCCCAATCCACCTCCCCAGCTGGTTTTGGCATGAGCTTATGCAGGGCCTCCTCAAGGCCATTTTGTGTTGCAGGAGGGGAAGATGGCAGCATGAGGTTGTTGTGTGTGCTAGACCAGCACACTGGCCAAAGAAAATGACAGGCTGGAGATAAATAAACATACATAGTTTCATTAGCAAGTGTCCTGCAGTTTATGGATATGTACACCCAACAACAACTATGGTGTTCAAAGTTGGTTTGCATAATTTTATGCATGCATAAATCATAAAATCATAAAGTCCTTTTTGCAGGGGATATGACTGTCTGATTGTGTAATGCAAAATTTCCTAACCAAAATATTTTTATGATTTTATGATTTATGCATGCATAAAATTATGCAAACCAACTTTGAACACCATAAAACTATCCAAAATTCCTGGATTTTTGAAACATTCATACATTTTTTGAGCTCAGTCATACATGTTTCACCAGGGAAGAAAGTGTGGCACTCTCTAGAGAGTGCCAAACTGTGACTTTCTTCTGCAACCCTTTAGTACGTCAATTGCGGTAGCATGTGTAATTCAAGCTTCAAAATTTTTTTGATGTTATGTCCAACTAAGGCTGATCTTATCTCTAACTTAATATGGTGGAAAAGAAAAATTCCACCTTGGCCAATTTGTGACTCCAGTGTAAATCAACTTGAATTGTATCTGAAGGCTTACTAGGCTCTGGGCTCATGTCATGGGCTACAGTCACAAACTCTGGATGGGAAAATGGTGATGATTTTGAGAGATCCCATGAGGTAAGACCCCAAATTCTAGCCGCATAAGTGCAGCAGTAGACGGAATCATAAAACCAACATGTGCCAGCAAATACATAGATTAGAATTTCAGCAAGGTTGATTGGTGGTTGGGTTGGGCTCAATGGTGAATCTTGCCTGGATCAAGGTTGATCTATGCATGGGAAGTATGATGGTGGAAGATTGCAGTTGTGGAGCATGTTTAAGTAATATTCTCTATTCAGTGCTTGCTAGAGATGGCCATTTGGCTCTCATTGGCAAGTACCTGTAACCCTTCAGCAGGTACCTGTGTGCCCTTGCAGGTACATATGGGGGGTTCAGTTTGTTCCAATTTAGTCAAAATTCAAGTAAGTAGCTCTGCACTGGCCATGGGTACCTGCAAGGGCTCACAGGAACCTTCTGAAGGGTTGTGGGTAGACTAGCTGCCAATGGGTGCCAAATGGCCATCTCTTGTCCTTGCTCTCTGACCAGCCCCTTTGTGACAGGCTCACACGGGTGCTATATCTGATCCCAAATCTTGACTGATGATCCAGGTCATCCCTGGGCTCATTGGGCACTAGTCTCAGTCCACTTGTCACTGGGGAGAAGTTCTGGGGGTGCCTGGGTTTGCTTGGTGAAGAGGCATCACTTCCCTGTCACTTGCGTGACAAGTCCACCGTAATGTTTGGCCAAACAGTAGGGTGGAAATATGTATTTATGGTCCGCTGTATGTACAATGATGCTTGGCCAAACAGCAGTGGAGTCCTACAAAAAGAATTTGGAGGCTTTATGTTGAATTTTGTATTTTTTATTCAATTAATCGGCAATTATATCACCTATGTTTATATTGGTGCCAAACGGGGCCTTAGAGTTGATTGCTAGCATAAATATATATAAATAATAAAGGTACCCAGCACCCATGTAAGAGGCCGTGATGGTCCTCTTCACTGGTCTGGGTCTGGGGTGAATCTTTCTGGATCCGGGGCAAGGGCTGGTTTGGGGCTGGGCAGGGACAAGGCAACTATGCCTTGGAGGGATTCTAGAACCACAGTATCTCTGAATTTGCAAAGGGGAGCTAGCTCAGGGGAAGTGGTTAGTTCTTCCCTCCTATGTACAACTGAAGAAGAAAATGAGGAAACAAGGATGATATGGAAGGGAAATGGCCAAGGCTTACGTAGCTCAGGGGAAGTGGTTAGTTCTTCCCTGCTGAGCTAGGAGGGTGCGGGTGGTCGAGGTCTAAGAGTCCTGCCGGGACAGGATCTGTGACATTCCCGTGATTGTCCTTGTGAGTTCGTGGGAGGCGGGCTCACAACCCGCGGGCGGGTACTTGGAGCCCTCCCAAGCCAAGCAACTCCTTCCCAATATCCACTGTTTTCCCACTGACCCTTTTCTTCCTGCATTGGTACCTGGTGCCTCACCCCGGTATGTAGGTCAAGGCGGTGTTGTGGAGCTGGGTGTCCCCTGGCAGTGTTGTCAGTGGATTCCCAGCTCCAACCAGGGCCCCTTTCCTCCTCCCCAAATTTCGCATGAAATCCAAACGGAGACGGATACACGTTTTGGCAGGGCTGGAACAGCCATGCCAACAAAGCTACATATCCAATGAGCTTCCTGGATGTCCAGGAAGCTCAATGGATTATCATAAGCAGATTGTTCCGCATGGAACAATCAACAAGGCTGTATCTGCCCGTCCTTTCAAGGACAGGCAAGAAAGGCATCCACTCCGTTCTATTTTTGCACAAAATTCAAACGGAGACGGATACACGTTTTGACAGGGCTGAAACAGCCCTGCAGATGAAGCTACATATCCAATGAGCTTCCTGGACATCCAGGAAGTTCAATGGATTTTTCTGAGTAGATCATTCCGCTTGGAATGATCAGAAAAGGAAAGTGGGCGAGCTTAACTAAATAAGCCTCTCCAAGGAGGCGCGAAGCGTCTCCGCAGGAGAGGCTTAGGACCCAAGTTCCAATCTCTGCCTGAGGCTGAGAGACATTTCCACAGAAAATCAGGATTTTTGTGTTTACATCTCTTTTACAGATTTTCCTCAGCTTAAAATCCAAAGCCTTCCATACCATATTGTAGCCCTGGTTCTCAGCTTTCTTATACACATTTTGTTCAAGTAAATTTGTCACAAGCTCGCTTCTCAGCGGCCATTCCTGTGAGGGGCTGTCTTGAGGAATGCAATGAAGCCATTGGATCATCCAAAGGTCAACGTCAGACACGGGTTTGTTCAGTATGGACTTAACAGTGACAGGTCTTGTTGAATACAGAATTCCCAAGAAAGTTAATGACATATGATGTCAAATTGTATTTTCATGTGTATAGGCCGGGCAGGCTATCCGGGGAACATTGGGCCGGATATAGGCTCTCAGGTGTATTTTTCACATCCAATTCTTTTCCAAGGGATATGGGTAGCTGTCATTTGTAAAACACAATAATATGTAGAAACAAATTCTGATTCTAATGGTACTAGAGGCTGTGAGGAAATCAGAGTTGTACCAGGTGATACATGGGTTCAAAAAGAAATTTGGAAAATTGGCTGGGAAGCCTCAAGCCAAATCTGGGACATTGGGCACAAGTTCCTCCTTTGGAGGGACTTGCGTTAAGTTCAGGTACCCGGGTCCACTGGGGCATTCTTGGGCCAGGGGCCACCCAAGGCCGCGGGTACAGAAGGCAGGTACCCGGGTCCAACCCCTTTTTTCTAGAAAATCAGGCACCCAGACCCGTACTTGACACTGCCTGGCGGGTGCCTGGCGGGTACCCGCCTGACGGGTGCCAGGTACCCGCCGTGGGTACCTGATGCCCATCTTGAAATGGGTGAGTACTTGGCCAAGGCAGTAGCTTTAGTTTCAGATAAGTTTGGCATTCAGGATTGGGTGAGCCAAGATTTATTCTATATTTACACTTTCCATTTCTAATGATCAATGCTGATACAAAAAAACGTTATTGTTTAGATTTGAGGTCTTGTGAGCAACAACACAAAAAAACAACAAGGTTTTGGTGAAGCAGCTCAAGAAGCTCAAATGCCAAGGTTTAGGGGTGAGCCAAACTGGATTTGGTGCTTTGCGCACATAAAAATTATCCTCCAGTGCTGAGAAATGCCTGTCAACATGGATTGAAAATTACAAACAAGTACTACAGCTCAACCAACTCATCCCCTCTGCACAAAATTTCTATTTGTAAGTAAAATTCTCTTTTTCCCTTGTCATTTGAATTCTAACATTTAATATTCTCTTTAATTGATGTACCCGTCTTTCAAGGATGAGTACTTCAAATTGGCAAAATGGGAACCCACATGGATTGCTGAAGCCATACGGCTAGCGCGGGAAATGTGGGTTTCCATTTACAAGCCCAAACAACCAACCAATCCCAAGACTGTCCCAGCTCGGGCTTCCAAGGTAGGTCACAATCATCTGAGATCTCCATGAACGACCTGCTTGCTTTTTTGGAGTTTTTTTTGTATCTCATCACAGCCCAGGACAAGTATGCTTGCAGGCCTGGGCAATGCTGCTTCCACCCAAGGAGGAAACTTCCCAACCAATGCATTAGATGTCTGGCTAGCAGGAGGACTTATCCTTGACAGAATCAAACCGGTGAACCCAATCAGGTGGTGGCTTCACCAGAAGAGATCTGGGAACATGCATGGTGGCCTTATTGATATGGCGCTGGACGTATTAAACTGTCCATGTGAGTTCAAGATGTTCTGTTTTCTTTGCAGATCTTCCTTCTGAATTCTCTTTTGTTTTTAGCAACATCCGTCGGTGTTGGGAGAGCATTCAGCTTTGGGTGCAATTACGTTTATTCAAAGCAGCATTGACTAGGAGCCCGCTCAATCAGTAGAGGAATGATTCTACTCTAAGAATAATATGATCAAAGAAGGGATCCTGGCCTCATGGAAAGAAGAAATGATTGATTCCAGCAAGACTTCCAAGAAGTCAAAAAGAAAAATTGTTGGTGTGGATGAAGATTGAGCCCAGCTGAATAGTAATTATTGACCGACAATCAGCTGATAAGAGTGTTATTATTGTTTACATGGGAGATATAAATTGGGAGTTGAAAAATCAACTCCCATGAATTAATTAATTGACTTCCAAAAGTTGTTTATGTCGCGCGGACCGCCTCTGGACGTCTGTCCCCGGTCCGCGGGACTAAATTTCGACCCGCGCGCATTTTGGGAGTTGGAAAATTAATTCTACTCTCCAGAATGGGAGTCGGAATTTTAATTTCACAAAAAATGACAAAAAATAAAGAAAAACTCATACCTCCGCACTGGGGCATCTAAATCCCCCAAAAAATTTACAGCGGCCATAAAGCACTCTGAATAACACCTGATGAGCCTCACGGCATTTGCGCACCCCAGGAAAGGGGTATGCTACTGTGGGTCTAATTTGGCAGATTTCCTTAGTAGGAAATCCGCCAAAGCCTTAGCTACAGTGCCCCAAAGCCCCCCAAAATTTTACAGTGGGCATAATAGCCTCTGAATGGCACATGGTGAAATTCTTGGCAGTATCAAACCCCAGGAAAGGGGTGTGCTACTGCGGGTCTAATTTGGCGGATTTCCTACTAAGGAAATCTGCCAAAGCCTTTGCCACAGTGCCCCAAAGCGCACCAAACTTTTGGATCATGAAATAAAATACTCTGTAACCAAATGGTTAGCTGCAAGACAGTAACACACCAGCATAAAATAATTTTGAGGCAGCAGGGGCTTTTGGTTATATCTGCTACTAATTGCCTCCACAACAGATAATAGTGTCTCCGCAACAGTTGATAGCCCCTCTGCAAGAGTTAATAGTGCCTCGCCACATTTAATAGTGCCTCCGCCACAGTTAATAGTGCCTCTGCCATAGTGCCTCCGCCACAGTTAATAGTGCCTCCTCCATAGTTAATAGTGCATCTGCCACAGTTAATAGTGCCTCTTTCAAAGTTTGTGCCCGGCACAATCAATAGTGCGTCTGCCACAGTTAATAATGCTTCTGCAACATAACTGTGGCGGAGGCACTATTAACAGTGGCAGAGGCACTATTAACTGTGGCGGAGGCATTATTTGAAGGTTGGGACTAGGTTCTGTTGATCATATTTAGCATCCTTTTTCATCCAGACCCCGACTTGTTTGGAGTTCTTTCCAACCTCAAATGATGATTAATTATCTGTCCTCAAGATCTTCCTCCAGTCGCTTGGGGTCCAATCTTTGTGGCGTTTGGAAAATTGGAGCCAGCGTCGACAGTGGAGTTCACAAAGCAAGCATTTTTTGTGGCAAATTGGTTCTTGAAACCTAATTCATGAGCTCGGCGGCGAGTGGTGCATGCTGAGATTGAGGTCGCAAGCTGGTCCTTGACCTCAGCCATCTTCA
This sequence comes from Puccinia triticina, assembly GCF_026914185.1. Lineage (NCBI taxonomy): Eukaryota > Fungi > Basidiomycota > Pucciniomycetes > Pucciniales > Pucciniaceae > Puccinia > Puccinia triticina. Next base: position 2,608,054 of record NC_070572.1, read on the forward strand.
TCCAAGGATTATCTTCAAGGATCTTTGCTAGTTCACAAAGGTTGCACTAATCTTGATTATAAATGGCTCCGAGTTGGAGGGAGGAGGGATGAACAAGCCTTGATGAAAAAAGCTCAAGGCTGAGAACAGAACAAAGAAGCCCTTCAAAGAGGGCTAAGACTGCTAGCTTGTGAGAAGGAAAAAGGCAACTCACTACAAGAGACTGGAAGATGGTCTCAGGGATCGGTTCAAGAGAACAGATGATTTTCAATTCTAATCAATCAAGATATTTAATCTCTTAAAACTGAGGGACAATATGTGGGACAGAAGTTGAAATGAATATTCATCTCGAGGTAATGAAGTGAGTGACAGGTGAGGGAAAGGGAAAGAAAGGAGAAAGAAATGTGAAATTCCAAAACATTGGTCTACAATGTACTAAACGAGCACTGGCCGATGCTTTAGAAGATCTGCAAGATTGAATTCTTTTATAATGAACTGAATGAGAAGTGGCTCATGCCTTAAAAGATCGCTGCGGCCACCAAACTTCTTGAGCATATCCATGAGCACTGGTTCCGTCTGATCTACATTGATCAGATGATACAATATAGCCAGGGTCGCCACTCTTTTATGAGCCGATGAAGAGTCAAATCGATCATAGAGGGTGTTGAGAGACGTCCAACCATTGCGCGCGGATGAATACATTGCACGTTTAAGCTGGGGATCGCCCTCGATGATTCCCACAAATATAGATCGGTTCACTGAGCAGTAAGATTTCAATTTTGGCGGAAAGTTAAGATCAATAGATTTAGGTGTGAGATAGCGTTTTAGATAGCTCATTCTAGTAACTTAGATCTTTTCCAAATCCAAAGAATGGATTCGTGATTGCTGATTTGGTAAAGAGGTTTCAGTGGTATCGTTAGTGTGACAATATACCAGGGAGAGATAATTGATGAGACAACAAACCCTCGTCCCATATTAAATATAGTACGCTATCAAAAGCACATTGTTTGTGAATGCCAACAACATAGCTAATCATTCCATTGATGTGAGGGAGAAGCCTGTTAAGTTTTGTATACCTCAACCATAGGCTGTAGAGGCCATACAAGGCAGAGCAGCGCACATTCAATGTCGCAACTACACCTCGATTTACAGTATGGGCAAGAACTGCAAGCCATTCCTTGACTAGTACATCTGGGGTATCCTGGGTGTCCAGAATTTTTTTGAACCCAAGTTGTATTAAGCAAGATGGATATTCACGTGGATAATCTTTATCTTGTGTTTGTATAAAGAACAGCCTGAGTGGGTCATCTTCATCCAACGTTTCCCACTTGATGTTGACTGAACCAATTTTTGATTATTAGCATCACTTTCAGGAATGATTGGAACTATGTAGGATTAAATTTGGTAGTTCTGAGATATGTTTGGTGGAAAATTTCACTTACTGGTGGCGTAGCGCTTAGCAACTGCCGGGAACACGAGCCAAACGGCCAACACCAGCGCAGCAGAAAAATCTTAGCAATTTTTTTTCCTGCTCGCAGTTGCCCCATAAAGCTATGGATCAGTACTCACGCGTCGCCTCGTCTGCGTCCTCTGGAGTTTGTAATGCTAGGCAGAGAGGCATAGCGGGATACAATGGCAATCAGTAAATTTCTTGGCAAACCATGATTCAATTGCTGGATTAGAGTGCGGTGCTGAATAATCCCGAGGCCTACCTGGAGAACGTCCTAGAGATTCAAATGAAGAAAATGATTCTCAGTTCTTGTTGTGTTGTTGTGCAGGACATGATGCAAAGAGAAACAAGAGAGAAGAATATGGGGGAGTTAACTATGGAATGAGAGTAGGGGTATTATACACACCTTGAAAAAGACGGTCAAAATGTTCCTGGAACTCTTCGACAGCTTGCCTGACATAGGGAGCTTGTGCAAGGGGCATCCAATGCCGAAGTTGATGCGCTGTAGCGACTGTGGGGGAAGCCATTCCGTATTCCGAGGAGCTTCCCGCCGCAATGGCAGCATCGCCATCCTTGAAAATCTCCATCGCTTGAGTGACATCTAATACTAGTTGGCAGCTGAAAATCGAGAGAAACAGGGCACTAAATGTGGGGAATTGCATTGTGTAGGGTTAAATGGTGAGGAGAAGCGATGAATTGGTTGAATGAGGTTTAATGGTGGCTGATGTTAGGTGAAGAGGCTTTCCTGCTCATGCCGAAGGCCGTGTTTTCTTTCGGAGCAAGCTGACTGGGTGTATATTACTTCCTCAAGCCTTAGGCAGTGAGTCCTAGTATCCACTAGTTTCAAGCTATAAATAACATTTGTACCAAACAAACATGAAAGCGCCGACTTGTCACGTCCACTACATGTTCGAAGCAGGGGGAGGTCTGCTCGGCACAGGGCCACCGCGCCGCGCTTCGGTTATTGAACTTTGTGGTTGTTGTATGTACACCACGAACTTAACACAAGTCCCTCCCGCCCTAGCTTAACACAAGCCCCTCGTTTCAGAGGGCGGCGGGTGAAACACCGCTGGGCGCCTCTCGCGGAGCGAGCCTCTGAAAGAGGGGCTTGTGGGGTATCCATTCCGGCTTGCGTTCTCTCTGGTACTCGCCGCGGGCTACTGGATTGCGGGTAGCGCCGCAGTCAGTTTCCCGCGACGAGTGCGGGAGGAGAGGCGCGTGAGGGAAGAGTGACTTGTCTTACCCACGACGCCCTGACCAGAGGGAAGAGTAGGAATGTGTGCTCTCAATGGAGGAGTTGGGTTTCAGGCGAAAACCCTCTCATCTAGAAGAGAAAAAGGGGCGGGTGGGAGGTGTCTAAAAAAGAAGAACGCCCGAGATGGGGACTGTCTTTTGCGATCAGGAGGAAGAGATGGAGCACACACTGCGCTGTCTCGCTTCGTGACGCTGGTGATTATATACCAGGCGTCCGTCATGCGCAGCTTCTGACTTGCGCATGACTCGGCTCTTTGTCCTGATCCCTGAGTCCCCACTCTCAGCCTGCATGGACCGGAGGGAACTCGCCGGTTCCCGCTCGATCCCCATCAATCCCTGACTTGGCGTGAGCGGTTTTGAAATTTAGGTGGGAGGAATTTGCTTCCACTTGTTCCCTATCTTGCAGAGGGAATTTTCGGAGGCCTGTTACACCAATTGAAAGGCCTACAACCAGCCCTTCCCATGCCCAAACATGGATAAAACTCAGCAGTCCATCCGGTGGCCATGGCCCTTTGAATTTTTACATTTTTGAGACGAGTGACCGGCAGATTGTTCAGGGCTTACACTGTATCAAGCCCGCCAGTCGGATGCAATGAATTGCGGCCGTCAATGATCTAAAAAAAAACCTGACGGGCTGTATCTTCTTACAGCTCCATGTGGATTCCCATTCCTTCCTGCTCCAAGCTCAGCTCCAGCTTTCAATTCTCAGGAAAGTGAGGTTTTTATGAAGAATGTTTAATAAAAAAAGGGAGTTGAAAAATTGACTCCCATAAATTAATTTATTGACTCCCAAAACGTGTTTACGTCGCGGGGACCGTCTCACGACGTCCACCCCGGGTCCGCGGGACCAAAGTTTGACCCGCGCGGATTTTGGTAGTCGTAAAATTAATTCCGCTATCCAGAATGGGAGTCGGAATTTTAATTTCACAAAAAATGCCAAAAAATAAAGAAAAATTTATACCTCCTCACTGGGGGGCCCAAAGCCCCCCAAACTTTTACAGCAGTCAGAAAGTGCTCTTAAGAGCACATGGTAAGCTGCACAGCAGTATCACATCCCATGAAATGGGTGTGCTACTGTGGGTCTAATTTTGGGGATTTCCTACTAAGGAAATCCGCCAAAGCATTAGCTATGGTGCCCCAAAGCCTCCCAAAGCTTTACAGTGGGCAGAAATACCGCTGAAAAGCACCTCTTGAGCTTCTTGGCAGTAGCACACCCTAGGAAAGTCACGTGCCACTGGGGGTCTAATTTGGCAGATTTCCTACTAAGGATATCCGCCAGAACCAGCTACTGTGCTGCAAAGTGCAACAAATTTTGGATCATCAAGTTAAATAATCTGTACTAAATAATTTAGCTGCAAGGCAGTAGCCCACCAACAGAAATAATTTTGAGTCAGCTGGGGCTTTTGGTCATATCTACTGCTAATTGCCTCCGCCATAGTTATTAGTCCCTCTGCCACAGTTATTGGTCCCTCTGCCACAGTAATTTGTCCCTATGCCACAGTTATTAGTCCCTCCGCCAAATTGAATAGTGCCTCCAACACAGTTATTAGTCCCTTTGTCACAGTTATTAGTCCCCCTGCCACAGTCATTAGTTTGCCACTGACCCCAGTCTCTACCTGGCGCATCCGCCCCAATGTCATCCACTTCTGCTGCCAATCCGTTTGTGAGCCCCGCCAAAGTCCTACTCCAACCGTTTGGCTAATTCTGTGTGTTTGAAGTGTGTCTTGAACCCTAGTTCCCTTGTCCTTGGTCCCCCAGCTTCCCCATTTGCTGAATTTCCGTGTGCTTTCTAAGCAGTACATTCAAGGTTCCACCCAGCCTACATATGAGACACATAAGCATGCATGCTTATCCTCTTGTTTGGATATGTAGACTGAGAATTTGCTCAGCTGCCCCACTGCATTCCTGCTTGTGCTGCAGTGAGCAGAAATTCTACACTGCTAGCCTATATAAATTGCCACACCACGGCAGCCCGACCGCAGGACGCTGTCTTGCGATGTCTCAGGAATAGGTAAGAGGTATCTCACAAGGGTCAGGACGACGACGGCCTGCCCCTGCTGGGGGTCAGACATGCAACAGTGTTTGTCAACTGGCTGACAGGGTGGCTGCAAACCTTGGCAGCACAACAGTGGCAAACAACAAAGTTTGGCGGGGTTGGGAAGGGTCAGACTGCCTGCAAAAACAATTGTTAACGTGAAATTGGTGGACTGCCGTGGTTTACATACACAGAAATAAGAGATGGCTCCGTTGCACCCTGGTACCCGCAGCCTGTTCTGACTGAATCCTGACATCCGCACCACCAGGAAAAAAAAAATAGTCACTTGATGAAAAGTGACATCATTCCATCTCCAAAGGGCTACCCACCATCTACCCAACATCTAACCACATCTTCCCCCGCCATCTACTTACCTTTTGGAATTTGCACAGGAGGTCCTCAATTTTGGCTGGGCACCACTAATCCTCATGTCTGGTCAGCTGATACTCAGCTTTGGCTCCCAGCTCATGCTCAGCTTTGGTACCCAGCTCATGCTCAGCTTTGCTGTCCAGCTCATGCTCAGCTTTGAACCAATCCTGGCCCAGCTGATTCTCAGCTTTAGTACAGTCATGGCTCAGCTTAGACTCAGATTAGGACTATCATTGGCCCAGCCAATTGTTAGATTACCCTTATTTTGGGTACCATATGCTTGTATGTAGTGATGCTTATACTAAGCCTATCATATCCACGACTCTACCGGTTCTCTTCCTTTCCCTGTTCCTCACTGAAATACTACTCAGTATTCACTCCTCAAGGCAATCCCTTGAGTCTCAACAGCCTAGTTTGAGTTCAGTCCCTGGTTTCCCTCAACACCAATGCTCAGCTATGGACCAGTATTTGCTCACCTGATTTTCAGCTTTGGATCAATCTTGGCCCAGCCAACGCTCAGCTTCTGATCACTCCTGTAAAAGCTGATTCTCATCTGTTGACCAGCCTTGGCTCAGCTGTGGACCAACCTAGGCTCATCTGATTCTTGCTGTGGACCATCCTTGGCTCAGAAAATTCTCAGCTGCGGACCAGTCTTGGCTCAGCTGATGCTCAGCTGCAGAACAGCCTTGGCTCCGGTGATACTCATATTTTGAATAGTTTTAAAACACCTGATTCTCAGATTTGGAAAAGCCTTGGCTCAGCCAATGCTCAGCTTTGGACCAGCATTGGCTCAGCTGATACTCAGGCCCTGTTTGGCACCAATATGATTATAGGTGATATAATCACTGATTAATTCAATAAAAAATAGAAAATTCAACATAAAGCCTCCAAATCTTTTTTTGTAGGCAACCTACAGTGCTGGTATCTTCAACTTTGAAATCAGATTCAACTGATTCAGCCATCTTCAGCACCATAATACCATTATATCACCTTTGACCAATATGAAGTGATATAATGGTAGTATGGTGCTGAATATGGCTGGATAAGTTGATTCTGGGTTCACAGTTGAAGAGACCAGCACTGTAGGTTGCCTACAAAATAATTTGGAGGCTTTATGTTGAATTTTTTTTATTTTTTATTGAATTAACCGGTGATTATACACTGTAAGAAAAACTCTAGAAACTGCTTGCAGTTGAGATGCAAGAGCTCAAGGCAAGCTGTGCCTCATGCAAGAATCAAGCACTGGTTGATTCAATTTCCATGCACATTGCATAATTTATGCAAGAGTGATTCTAAGGTACAAAAAACTGAGTAGAGGCTCCAAAATACTGAGTTGATACCTGTGCAAATTCCCCTTTCATGTGAAAATTCCCCTTTCATGTGCACATACCCCTTTCATTTGCACATACCCCTTTCATGTGCACATACCGCTTTCATATGCACATATTCCTTTTGTATATATTCAGCCCTTTCATAATGTGTACATACCCCTTTATATGCACATACCCCTTTCATGTGCGTGTATCCCTTTCATGTGCGTGTATCCCTTTCATGTGCGTGTATCCCTTTCATGTGCATGTATCCCTTTCAAAATATGTACATACCCCTTTCATCAGGCTTTCATGACCCTTTCATGTTTACATGTCCCCTTTGACTTTTTTACATCCTTTTCAACCCTTTCATCATTCAGGTTTACATACCCCTTTGATGTTTACATATCCCTTTCATGTGCAAATACCCCTGACTGCACATACCCCTTTCATTCATACATACCCCTTTCATACATACACACCCCTTTCATGAATACATACCCCTTTCATGCATGCATACCCCTTTCATCATGTGTACATAGCCCTTCTATGTGTTAATACACCTTCTCAAATTCCCCTTTCATGCGTACATATTCCTCTCATATGTACATATCCCTTTCATGTGTACATGCCCTTTTTATGTTATTCTGGCTGGATTCAATGGCACATGGAGTGTTTTATGAAAGAAAATAAAAAGGTGCTCAGGGGGATGCGCATGTGCAAGTTTGAAAATTTGTCTCAGCCTGCTGCATGAGCACTCCAGCATGTTAAGCATTGGGATGCTGAACAAGGTACACAATGAAGGTGTACCAGAATGGAATTGGGGTGCTTGACTCCAGCATGAGCTGAGGCTTGATTCAAGCTTGCTGCATCTCAACTGCAAGCAGTTTCTAGAGTTTTTCTTGCAGTGATATCACCTATATTTATATCAGTGCCAAACGGGGCCTCAGCTTTTGAATATTCTTGGCCCAGCTGGTTTTAATCTTTTGGAAAGTATTGTACCAGCTGATCTCAGCTTTGGACCATTGTTGGCTGAGCTGATGCTCAGATTTGGAATATTTTTGGTCCAGCTGACACTTGGATTTTTATCAGGCTTGGAATAGCCAATGCTCAGTTGTGGCCCAGGCTCAGCCAATGCTCACCTTTGGCCCAGGCTCAGTAAATGCCTACTGCTCAGCTTTTTATGAGCATCAGCTCTTCCTGGGAAAAATTTAGGATCAGCTGACTTTGCCACATTGAGTGCTCTGGTGCAGTCCTGCAAGCTCATGGAGCAGCTCTGGAGCAGAAACCAGAGCTGCATCATGTAACTTTCCACCAAGTGACTATATTTTTTTCCTGGTGAACTTGTTGGCGGTTCAGGTGTAAATAGTTTGGGCTTTTGGGTTGGGTTCGGGCATGTTCTCAAAGAAAATGACAAGACCCAAACCCAACCCAACTCAACTTGTAAAATCATTGGGTTGGGTTCAGGCAGCCTATTTCCAATTGGGTCAGCCTGAAACCCAACCAAGATGCCTCCAACATTCAAGCTGGGGGTTTTTGGCGCCTAGTAGGTTGGGTCAACCCAAGACCCAAACCAAAATAATATGACTTTCGGTTGGGTTCAGGCAGCATATTTTAAAGTCTGCCCCAACCCATGCTAGATGTAGGGTTGGGTTTGGGCGCTGATTTGCAACCCAAACACAACCCGTTTACACCCTGAGTTGGCGGGTACCTGCTGGCCTGAGCGGGTACCCGCGGATCCCACTCCTTGAAACTCACCTTGGCGAATTGGCGACCAGAAGGAAGCCCTTCTGGTTGCAATAGGACATCTGCGACCAGGAGTTTTCCTTCTGGTCGCTGAGGTAACTTTGGCAACCAGGAGGTTTCCTTCTGGTCGCTGAGGTAACTTTGGCAACCAGGAGGTTTCCTTCTGGTCGCTGAGGTAACTTCGGCAACTAGGAGATTTTCTTCTGGTTGCCAAGGTTCCTTTGGCGAACAGAAGGTTGTCTCCTGGTTGCCAAGGTTCCTTTGGCGACCAGAAGGTTTAATTCTGGTTGCCAAGGTAACACACCAAGGTAACCTCTGCAACCTGGAGGTTACCAGCTGTTTGCGTGCTGAGGTTATTTACCTCTTCAACCAGGATGATTTCATCTTGGTCTCCAAGGTTTTATTACCTTTGTGACCAGGATAATCTCCTCCTGGTTGACAAGGATTTTCAACCTCTGCAAACTGGAGCATTTTTTTCCTTTTGGTTGCCAAGATAAAGCCCCCAAGACCAGAAGAAATCCCTCTTGGTCAATGAGGTTGTGTGTACTTGGCAACCAGGTGGGTTTTTCTGGCTGCCAAGGCTGTAAAACCTTGACAACCGGAAGGGATCAGGCCTTCCAGTTGAAGTGGTGGGTGGGTGTGGATTGAATTACCCGGGTACCCGCTGGCTTTCTCCCAAATCTAGTTGGGTTGAAGGCTGACCCAATTAGAAAAGAGGCTGCCCAAAACCAACCCAGCAATTTTACAAGTTGGGTTGGGTTGGTTTTGGGTCCTGTCATTTTCTTTGAGATTGTGCCTGAACCCAACCCAAAACCTGACAGGTCTCGGGTTGGTTTTGGGTCGGCCCAAACCATTTACACCCTGACCGCCAACAAGTGCACCAGGAAAAAATATAGTCACTTGATGGCAAGTGACATGATGCAGCTCTGGTTTGTGCTCCGGTTCAGGATGCAAATGGGTCGGGTTGACCCGGAGGCGACCCAAGACCCGGCGGGTCTTGGGTTGGGTTTGGGTAGCCTGACAGCTGAAAAACCAATTTCCGACCCGACCCGGCGAGACCTGATTGTCAATCGGGTTCGGGTCTGGGCAGGCCAATTCCATTTCGGGTTGGCCCGATGACCCAACTATGACCTGATTAAGTCATCTGTAATTGCTGATTGGTGACTTAATTCCAAGATATCTGATATCCCCTCGACCCACAGTCACACAATCACCCATCCTGCCCCAAGTCCCAACCATGCGACGGTCCAAGAGGAAACAACCGGCCGCGGTGAATTCCAGTTCGTCTGATGAAGAGTCTCCAATCAAGGTTTCCCAATCCCAAGTCACCACCAAGGGTCAGTCACAGCCGCCAAGCACTCAAGAGGTTGCAAAAACCACCAAAAAGGATCCTGAACCATTGAGTGCGCAAGAATCTCAATCTACCAGTCGAAATTTGAAAAAACAAAAGACAACAAGCGACATTTGGGAGCACTTCACCAAAAAAGAATCCGGTAAGTCTCCTTGTTTTTGTGTCTGTGGGGGCCACTTTTGAAGCTTTCTGATAATTTTCTTTTTTTAACAGGTCAGGGTACCAAGGCACACTGTCATTACTGCCGAGACCAACTCGAGGGTAAGAGCTCCAACGGCACCAAGCACCTATGGCGTCACCTTGAACGTTGCAGCTCCTACCTCACCTCCAGCAAGCAAACCATGTTGAAACTCTTGGCACCCACGGATGGATCAAAACCAACCAACTGGATATTCTCTCAGACGACCTCGCGCAAGCATCTTGTCAAGATGGTTATTGCTCACAAACAGCCATTTGTCTTTGTCAAACAGCCGCTATTCCGCGCCGTTGTCGCATCACTACAACCAAAGTTCAAATTCTTTACTCAAACGACCCTCAAGACCGAAGTCATGGCTTTATACAACTCTATGAAAGAAAAGCTAGCTGTTGAGGTTTCCGGTGTAGATCAAGTTGCCTTAACAACTGATCTCTGGACCTCGTCTAACCAGTCACCTTATATGGTAATTTTGGCTCATTTTATTTTGTTGGACTGGACGCTGAAGACTCACATCATCTCCTTTAAGGAGCTTCTCACTCCTCACACTGGTTTTGCTATTGCTGAAAAACTCGTCAACGTGATGAACAAATGGAAAATATTGGATAAGGTGGCATCTATCACCATTGATAATGCCGCAAGCAACGACTCTGCAATCACTCACGTAATCTCGTCTATTTCAGCCCGGAGAATTCTTCCCCTTGAAATGAAAGGAATTTATTTCCATGTCCGATGTCTTGCGCATGTTATTAACTTGGTTGTGAAGGATGGCCTGAAGATCTTCTCGGAAGCTATCAACAAGATTTGGGACAGCGTTTGTTACACCAAGAGCACCCCTTTGCGTAAACAGTCCTTCAAGGAGGCAATCGATCTCGTTGGAATGGACCAGCAAGCTCTCCCATCGGTCGATGTTCCCACCCGCTGGAACTCCACTTTCCTCATGATCAATTTGGCCCTCCCGTATAAGGAAGCGTTTGATCAGCTCGCCATTCAAGACGCTAACTACACTCATTGTCCTACCTCAACCAAGTGGGAGGAGATTTCAACTATGAAGGATTTCTTGTCTGTTTTCCACTCGGGTACGTCATTTCTTCTTTGTGATCATTGAATTCCCACAGATCAATTAGCTGACATTTCATTCACTGCTTGTTTGATTTAGCTACTTTAAAACTTGGAATGACACAATACCCTACTGCACATCTTGCCTATAAAACAATGAAGAAGATTGACAAACAGCTCAAAGAATCCCAAGAAAATGGCTTGCCCAAAATAATCAAAATGATCCAGCCAATGCAAGAAAAATTTGACAAGTACTGGCTTCCAATGGAAGACTTCACGGCAATCAACCAGGTTTTCAATCCCCGTTGCAAGTTCCAGCGCATAGAATTTATTCTATCTGAAGAGGTTGGCGAAGATCAAGCTACACTCACCATCAACAGAATCAGAAAAACCCTTGCCCGCTGGTTCAATGACGTGATTGGCAACAAAAACAAGTCTTTCTCCAAAAGTCACTTGAGCCTCAATTGCAATGAAAACAACTTAACCATTCAAAACCACGCTACTGCTGATGAAGATGATCAGTGCTTTGAGCAATACCTCAAGAGGAAGAAGGTGGCCCAATCGGTATCTACTACGGCTGAGCTTGACTTGTATCTCCAAGAGCCACCCATTCTCATTGAATCGGCTAATTTTTCGGTCCTCACCTGGTGGAGTGCCCATGCCAATCAATTCCCAACACTCGCCATACTTGCAAAATCTATTCTAATGACTCCAATGACTTCGATTGCATCAGAATCAGCATTCTCCACAGGTGGAAGAGTCCTTGACAGTAATCAAACCCGAATGCAACCAAACACTCTTGAAGCACTTGCATGCGCGCAAAACTGGATCCGCGCTGAAGAGGGGATCATAATGAACAAAGATGATGACTTTGATAATGTATCTCTCATTGTTTCTGGCTCATCTGAGTATCTTTTCTTTGATTTTATCTTCATAGGCTCCCCTGTTGTATATACACGAATGCACCAGGACCAGATAGCTAGAAATTGGCACAATTTTATTTCCTTTCTCATTCAACGGCTCAAAACGCTCAGGTCACCCCTGACCCGACCCTGACCCGACCCAACCCGCTGCATCCTTAATTGGGTTCGGGTTTGGGCAGCCTGTTTGAGATTTTGACCCAACCCGCCCCGACCCAACATTTACCTTGGGTTGGGTTTGGGCACTGTTTTCCGACCCGAACCCAGCCCGTTTACATCCTGAGCTCCAGTGCTGCTCCAAGTATTCTACAGAGCTGCTCCATGAGCTAGGCATCCACATCCACACCCGCACCAGCTGGCAGGTAGCCACCACCAGTGGATAGCCGGTACCCGCAACGGGTTTGCCGGGGACATCTCTAGTCAAGATCCAGGTCTCTGTAATTTGGCGGCAAGTGGGTCTCCTGGAATGCTTGAGCTTGAGCTGAACAGAATAATCAGTCTCACTATAAAGGATTCTGTATCACTGAGCAAAATGGCCTCTTTTTATATTCTTGATTTGAAATTTTTGGTGGTATCCCCAAGAGTGTGAAATAACATCCAATGTGCTTATTGAAATGCTTTGACAAGTTTCCAGATGTGTTGCTGGCATATAGCATTAAAGGCATGTTGCAGATGATTTTTCCGACTGCTTTCTTCCGCCAGGGGTTTGGTATCTCAATAGGGATTTATACCCCTTATTCTACAGCCAGTAAGAGAAGAGAGAATTATAAATTAGAGCTGATAAAAACACCTAATTTAAGGACTCCATTTGAGTCCTTCACTGAGCGTTGTTGAGGGGGCACTAGAGACAAGGCAAAAGCCCAAGCACCTTCTAGTGTTGAGATGGTGAATCCTGTTTAGTAGTCCTTGTATGCTTGTATTTAGATATGCTTCTACCAAGTAGCTCATCACTACTGCCTACCGGCTCCTCACTCAGTTTCTTCTTCCTCACTGAATCTAATCCATATCTTTACTGCCAAGCCCCCTTTGTGAGTATTGGTAGCCCTCTCAGTTTCAGTCCCTGGTGTCCCTCAAAATTTAGTACCAACACGGGGGCTGTATTTCTGGTAACTAGTTGGGAGAGAGTGAGTATCTCTCTAGTAAGTATAACTAGAACAACTAAGAGAATGAGAAGAGCGGAAAGTAGCTTACCTAGTTGGGAGTAGGAAAGGAGCAGGAAAAGACTAAGTACTCTTTTAGCTTATGTACTACTGTGACAACTCTTGTGAAAGGTTCTTGTAAGACTCCAGGGATGTGGGCTTACACCAAACCCTAACTGAATAATATGGTACAAGAGCCTCACCGTATATTTTTCTGACACATGCTTCTAATAAGGGAGTTCCACTTGCGGTCCAAATTTTCAGAAAATTTAATTTAAAATTGCTGAATGGGGTTGAGATGAGTTCTATGTTGTCAAAATCTAGATTTGGTGGAATGGTCATCTTGCATTCACTTTCTGTCTGAAAGACTAGAGATGGCACTTATGTACCAGTTTGCAGGTACCTGGAAAAACCACTCAGCACCCGCCGGCAGGTGCAGGTGTTCAATTTTAGGGCAGGAAAAAACCGGGTACCCATCCTGGTGGACCAGATGGATTGGAGCCTTGGAGGGATCTCCTTGGCTGGAAAGATTCCTCCGGTCAGAGAGGTGTACACCCCTCCTTAGAGGAATTTCTCCAGTTGAAGAGGTATGTGCACCTCTTTGATTGGAGGGCTGGGAGGAATCCCCGGGCCAGAAAGTATATTTATGAATGGGAGGATTCCTCTACTCAATGGCTGGGAGGATTACCTCCCAGTCATCAATATACTTGGTGGCTGGGAGGATTACCTCCCAGTCATCAATATACTTGGTGGCTGGGAGGATTACCTCCCAGTCATCAATATACTTGGTGGCTGGGAGGATTACCTCCCAGTCATCAATATACTTGGTGGCTGGGAGGATTACCTCCCAGTCATCAATATACTTGGTGGCTGGGAGGATTACCTCCCAGTCATCAATATACTTGGTGGCTGGGAGCAACATCGCAAGAGCTACGCTACGCAAAGCGGTAAGCGTAGCAAAAGCGTAGTGATTTGGGTCCCACTTCGCTGCACTTTTAGTAGCGGGCTGAGCGCTACGCTTTTCGCTTTTTTTTTCAAGCAGAAGAGATCCGCAAAAATAGCGAGCTATTTTCAGCGGTGAATAGCAGAATTCCGCTACGCTTATTGCTATAGTAGCGGAAAAAACGCTGCTCTAGCAATTTTGCTGCGCTACTGTAGCAACATTCCAATATCAATCCCCAGCATCATAATTGATGGAGGATTGATGATTAATTTTCATCTAAGGCAGTTTCCACAGAAAGGCGGACTGGCCCGCTACGCTTTTTCAAGAAAAGCTGCCCCATTTGCTACACTTTTGGCGCTACAAGGCGCTAATAGCGCCAAAAAGCGCCAATTTCGCCGCTACGCTCAGCTTTAGCAAAAGCGGAAAAAGATTTGCTGCGCTACGCGCTAATCATATTTAAAGTGGTGGTACTGGCGCTTCGCTACCGCTTTAAGTAGCGGCCTTCCGCTCGCGCTATTGCTAATTGTCATTTGAAAAAGCGGTACCCCCGCTTCGCTACACAAAAGTGCCGCTTTTTGTAGCAAAGCGTAGCTCTTACGGTGTTGCTGGGAGGATTACCTCCCAGTCATCAATATACTTGGTGGCTGCAAGGATCCCCTCCCGGTCATTGATCTACTGGGAGGATCCCCTGCTCATTGATGAGCTTGCTGACTTTGGGAATCCCTCCTGGTCAGCAATTGTATGTATTGCTGACAGGGATGGATTTCTCAATCAGAGCGGGTACCTGCCTCTTGGCACCTGGGTACTTGTCACTGCAGGTGTGGGCACGGGTGCAGGTGTCAAGAATTTGCAAATTTTCAGGCAGGTACCCGTGTGCAAGAGGCAATCTGTATGAAAGACATGTTCCTCAGCTAACCCAAAGCATTTAGAAAACAAGCATCCCCAGTAGATATAAAAATACGGACTTACTTCGCGCACTGCGAGAAACTCTTCGCGCACTGTGGGGGTCGTCGTCTCGACGTCCCGCTCCCAGTGCGCGCTTTCGCCACGGCTCTTCGCGCACTGTGCATTCCCCCCAAAAAACGGCTTGCATTTCTTGAGATATTTTTTGATGAATCAATAGAATGACTTTTTATGATCCCCCTAAAAAATAATCAAGTCATTTAGGGGTCTCCTTGAGCCTAGAGAAAATTGACATGAAAAAATCATATTTTAACGCGGCAGGGACCTGTAATACCGCTTCCTGTGCCCCAGTAGCCCCAAAAATTTCACAGTATCATGGTACATGTGCAAATTCATGACCTGATAATTTTCAGATTTTTCACCAGCTTTCCTTTAGCCCAAATAGGTATTGCGTTTATTATTTTGCGTATATGTATAACTTTTTTGTTACACACAACAAAGGTACAAAATTTTGAGTGCACAGAGAAATATGCTTCAAATTACTTCCTTGAAATTCCTAGCAATAGTGTGTCATTATAAAATGAGATATAAGGGGTGCGCAGCAGGCTTAGTAGGAAAATTACTGCTAAATGTATAGCTTTTTTGTTACACACCCAAACAGTCCCAAAATTTCAGAAATGTTTTCATTGTGGATATTCTCCGCGCCATAAATTTCTTGGCAATATTGTGTCATGATAACATGAGATATCAGGGGTGCGCGGCGGGCTTAGTAGGAAAATGGCGGCTACATGTATAGATTTTTTGTTACACGCTGAAACAGTCTGAAATTTTCAGGAATGTTTCAATTTTGCATATTATCCCCGCCATAAAGCTCTTAGCAATAGTGTGTCATTAAAACATGAGATAAGTTAGCAGTCATTTTCCAACTAAGCCCGCCGCACTACATCTCATGTTATCATGACACACTATTGCCAAGAAATTTATGGCGCGGAGGATATCCACAATGAAAACATTTCTGAAATTTTGGGACTGTTTGGGTGTCTAACAAAAAAGCTATACAGTTAGCAGTAATTTTCCTACTAAGCCTGCCGCGCACCCCTTATATCTCTGGGAAAAAATTCTGAAAATTATCAGGTCATAAATTTGCACATGTGCCATGATACTGTGAAATGTTTGGGGCTACTGGGGCACAGGAAGCGATATTACAGGTCCCTGCCGCGTTAAAATATGATTTTTTCATGTCAATTTTCTCTAGGCTCAAGGAGACCCCCAAATGACTTGATTATTTTTTAGGGGGATCATAAAAAGTCATTCTATTGATTCATCAAAAAATATCTCAAGAAATGCAAGCCGTTTTTTTGGCGGAAAATGCAGTGCGCAAAGAGCCGTGGCAGAAGCGCGCACTGGGGGCTGGACGTTGAGACGACGACTCCCACAGTGCGCGAAGAGTTTTCTGCAGTGCGCGAAGTAAGTCCGTAAAAATATGTAAGTTTATTCAAGACACATTTTTTATTGAATGGGTAGTTTAGTCAGATTATCTTGTAGTGATACTCACACTTCCTCTGAAGCACATGTTCTATTGTAACCTAAGTTGTCCAGTTAAATATTGTTTTCTGTTTCACTTGTCTCAATTCTTTAACTCCTCACCTTTTGTTCATCATACTCACTGTGCTTGTCTGACTCTCTGATCTAGGTCTGTTTCTCGCTTCTCACTGTCCTGTAGTCTCCTCTATTATCTCTGTCCATCTTTTAGGTCTGTCATGTGTCCCTTAGTCCGCCGCTTGTAGTAGCTTGTGTCCTAATGTGCCCACTCCCATCAAAGGTGTGCACAAGTAATCAACTCCTCAACTTTTGTTCATCCAACTCACTGTGCTTGTCCGACTCTCTAATCTATGTCTGTTGTGTGTCCCTTAGAGCATCTCCACCCGGGGATTTAAACCGGCTTGCTATCCCGTGTTTACCAACCCAAACCCACAAAACACCACCCACCCGGGGTGGCAAATAAGTTTCAATTTTGCCTCCCAAGGTAAAAATCAACATTGGGTTGCTAAATCTGGCGACATGCTAGCAACTCGTCCCAGCTCATCCTCCCTCCAAACTCACCAACTTGAATAATACAACAATCCTAGAACAGCTACAACCCGCCATCAAAAAAGTCATCAAGAGCAATGCAAGCTATTGATGACTGGCTTTCTGTTCATCAAGAGCATCAAAAGCTACCAATGACTGTTTACATATACAAACCATCAAGAACATCAATGACCAGCTATACCAGTCATCAAGAGCTCTCTCAATGACTGGCTCACCAGTCATTGAGATGGCCATCAAGAGCTCTCTTGATGACTGGCTGTACCGGTCATCAATAGCTCTCTCAATGACTGGCTGTACCGGTCATCAAGAGCTCTCTTGATGAATGGCTGTACCAGTCATCAAGAGCTCTCTCAATGACTGGCTTTACCGGTCATCAAGAGCTCTCTCAATGACTGGCTATACCGGTCATCAAGAGCTCTCTGAATGACTGGCTGCAGTCATGTACCAATCATTGAGAGCTCTTGATGACTGGCTATGTTGGTCTAAGGGAGGTTTTCAAGCTATCAATGACCGGCTACACCGGCCATCAAGAGCTTTATTCATACGCTAGTGTGATATGTGAGTCATCAATGACTGGCTGTATGGTCATGGAGCGCTGTAGCTCCCTTTGATGACTTGGTTGTTGGGGGGTGCTTCTGGTGCGTATGTTTATTATAGCACACACGGGTGGGTGCCAGAGTCTTGTAGGTTGCTATACGCAAAAGTTGAGTTGCCATCCCGGGGTTTTAGCAACCCGGTTCTACCTCCCTGGGTGGAGATGCTCTTAGTCTGCCGCTTGTAGTAGCTTGTGTCCTAACGTGCCCACTCCCATCAAAGGTCTGTTGTGTGTCCCTTAGTCCGCCGCTTGTAGCCGTAGGAGATTGTGTCCTAAGGTGCCCACTCCCATCAAAGACTGTTCTGTTCAGTCTTATAGTTTTGCCAAAATTAAAAAAAAATAAGATCAAGGGTTCCCCCTTACAATGGGGGGTTTCAATGAATTCCTTCCTGCAAAGCCAATTTCTTTCACAAGGAGTGGATGCAGAAAGAGCCTTCCTGAATCAGGAAACACCCCACATTCCTGAAGGGTTGGCCTCAATGCACCTGAAAACTTCACTTAATGGGGTTAAGTACAAATGCACCCCACACAAGCTGGGGTACTTCCGGTTGCACCCCAAGTCACCTGGAGTGAAAGCAACAATCCCCCATTGATATTGGGGTGCGGGGTAGGATACCCCAAAGCAACCAAAATGTATGGAGTGCACAGCGGCGGCACCCCAACAACCTGGGGTACATATGCCCTGCACCCCAGTCTCTGTAAAAAAAGTACAGCCTGTGAAAGAGGTGTTGCCATTGGCACCCCAGATATGTTGGGGTTGTCACATGGTGTTGATTTCTTACAGTCATGTGATGACAATATGCATACAAAATGAGATACACTGAATAACAAATTCTGGGGATCATCCATTCTTTATCAGTCAAAAAAGAGCAACAATTCTAAAATGGTACATAAAAAATGATCACTCAAAAGTGTTATGATTTTATGATTTTATGATTTGAAAAAAATATGATTTCAACTTTGAACACCCTAAATGTTGCTCTAACTTGAGTGTTTGGGTGTACATATTTTTTTCACCTCAGAATTTGGTGATTTTATGGTGTTATGATCTTATGCAAGTCAACTTTGAACGGCCTACAAGCAGGAAGATTCTCCATGGTCTTCAGCATCTTTTGTTCCCCCAACAGCTGATCACCCCATGCGAATTGGAGCAGCTACACAACACCAAAAAGCTGCATTTTCGAAATTCTCTCTGGCCACGAGGGCGACATTGCGCGCATAAGTCCCTCCTTCGGAGGCTCCCTGCGGGACGCGGTGTCCCCCCTCCACACAGAGAGGAACTCCGTCAGGTTAGCCCTCCGCCCGGCCGGCCAGCCAAACGCTGCACGCCCGCACGTGTTTCAAGGCCGCGCCATCCCACGGGCACGCGTACAGAGTCTCCACGCGATCACCGCGGCTGTCTCCCGCCCCAGACGCCGGGGCGCCCTCACAAGGGCCACCCCGCCAGCCCCCGCTCCCCGTTCGTGGACCAGTCTAGACCCTAGCTTAACTAAGCCTCTTGAACGGAGGTCCAGCGGACCCCGCCCGGAGGGCTCTCCGCAGGAGAGGCTTACTGGCTATCCCCTCAATCTTGGCGGGAGCAGAATTGATATTTGGTGCAAAAAAAAAAAAAACAATCCTATCAAGTGTAATAAACAAAAGCATAAAAAAAAACTGAGTAGACAGTCGTTTAGCCTTTCTGTTTGCGCACATTTTGACGTCTATGCCAACCTCTCAAACAGAAAACTCCAATCCCTAGTGGCAAAAGTATCCTGGGCTCTAGCTTGAGGTAGCACAACAAAATTCAAAACCGTGTATTGGGTTCCGAAGATCCATCTGTGGATGCGCATTTGCTGACACGGACTTTCTGGCCATTGCCAACTGTGTTTGATCCGCCCACAAGGTGTACACAGATTACCACGGAGTTGTGACAAGAGAGGGGTTGATGGAATGCTTCTTTCCCTGACTCAGACCTAACCAGAAGCTTTTGGATCTTGGCAACGATTCAAACTGGTGCTTCGATGTCCGGCCAGCGCTGGCCAGGGTAGAGCAGGGTGATCTCAGGATACTAAATGTCAAAGATTTACAACCCGGAAAGCCTGCAAATTGGTGGATCCGCAGGATCTACAAGCAATGCAGGCTTGTGAATCCTGGTGCAGGTCCAGTTTTTGAAAGGCCATTGTTTGAAAAATGGTCCAAAATACATCGATGGCGATAGACAAATTCTGAGCTGGCAGGATTGTAGAGGAGATGCTCAAGGCTCCGGAAGCTGTGGCTCAGAACTACAGAGGGGCTGGGGACAGAGCTATTAAAAAGCTAAAAAAACCTTACAGCCAGATTGGACTTTCTGCTCCCGCATGAAATCTGAGATAATCCGCAAGTCCCTCCCTGCGGGAGGGGCCGCTTCGCGGCCAGCACAGTGAGCCTCCCACCAGGTGGGACTTGTGTTAAGTTAGGTCTAGACCAGAACAGCGTCCTTGTGGCCTGGGCTGGGGCTGCTGGCTGGGCGCTTTGGAGCCGGCGACACACGCGGCGCGGCGCGCCCCTCCCGTCGATGCACGCGATTGGCCGGCTGGGCGCGGGCCCGACGGGGCGGTGGAACACCCACGTGGGGACGTGTTTGCAATAGAGAGAGAGAAAAAAACACAGGGATTTGTTGGGATGTGGAAGTTGAGCACAAAGCGGGCTCGCGAGAGAGAGAGGGCGTAGCGGGCTCACTCCGGAGGCGCCGGCGTGGAAGGGGGACGGGCCGCAATGAGGCTCTCGGCGACGTCGGCGGCGGTGCGTGCGGCCCACTCGACGACGGCGGCGAACCCGGCGTGCTCGGGGTCGGCGGGCCAGTCGGGGACGACGGTGGCGTTGGGCGGGAGGAGGCCGGGGCTGGGGGGGTGGTGGACTTGTTGGGCGAAGAAGACGGCTTCGTGGATGGTGATTGGTGCTGCTCTTTGTCCTTCTCTTTCTCCTTCTCCTTCTCCGGCTCCTTCTCCTGCTGTTTTTCCTTCTCCTTCTCCTGCTGCTTCTCCTTCTCGTTGTCCTTCTCCTTCTCTTTCTCCTTCTCCTTCTCGTTTCCCTTCTCCTGCTCCTTCTCCGGGCCCGCAGACGAGGGCGAGCAGGGCGTCGAGGACGGGCCTGAGCCGGGTCTCCGGGTCTTCAGAGTGCCCTTCCTGGAGGGTGCAGAGATAGAGGACGCGGTGACCGGGGGGACAGGCGTTGGTGTCTGGGCCGCGGACGAGGGCGTGTGTGGGCGGGAGAGGGTCGTGGGGGAGGACGAAGAGGGTGTCGTGGGCGAGGGGTGCGGGGACGGGGTTTGGGGTGTCGAGGATGACGGTTGCGCGGAGCAGGGTGTAGGCCAGAGTGGGGACGTAGTCGGGCAGCAGGAGGGGCAGGAGGGGCTGTGCAAGGAGCAGGTGGCGGGCGGCGAAGACGAGCTCGTGGGGGTCGTGGGGATGGGCGGGATGGGGGCCGAGCCGGACGGCCCATCCGTCGGATGTGGGGGCGAGCGCGAGCACGGGGCGGCCGAGGACCTGGGTGGCCCGGCCGGTGAGAGCGGCGGCGCGGACGAAGGCCTCGGCCCAGTCGCTGGCCCCGGCGTGCTCGGCGACGAGCAGGGCGGCAGGGAGGGCGGAGAGGCCGGCGGGGGCGTGGAGGCCGAGGGCGGCCAGGAGGGTGCGGAGTCTGTGGAGGGCGGGGGCGGCTTGCGGGGCGACGGAGGGGGCGAGGGAGAGGCCGGCGAGGAGGGCGTGGAGGGCGGGCGAGGAGATGGCGTGGTCGGCGAGGAAGGCGGCGAGGGACTGGCCGGGGCGGGGGACACGGTCGGAGGCGAGGAAGCGCATGAGGAGGCGCTTGTCCTTGAGCGGCAGGAAGCGGGCGCGGAAGAGGTCGTGCTTGGACCCCGGCATCTCGACGAGCGAGTCCTGGAGGCGCAGGAAGAAGCGGTGGAGGAGGCGGAAGGCGAGGTAGGGATGGACATTGGCGGCGAGGATGGCGGCGACGAAGGCGCCCTTGGCGGGGACGAGGGCGGGCCGGGGCGTGCGTGCATAGTCGTGTGTGGGGGAGGCCCAGCAGGGGGCGTAGACTGGGGCGGGGTCGAGCTGGAGGAGGTCGGCTGCGGCGGCTGCGAGGCGGCTGTTGAGGGGCAGTCAGTGTGTGTGTGTGTGTGTGTGTGTGTGTGTGACAGGGTTGGGAGGGGGGGTGCTTAACTGGGCGAGGATGGCGTCGACGAGCCCGGTGCCGAGCTGGAGATAGTCGAACATGGTCCTCGAGGGGTGCTGGCCGGGCGAGATGAGCGTCGGACACGAGCCTGTGGGCGGGGTGCGGCTGGGATGGGGCAGCGGCCTGCTGGGCTTCGAGGGCGCCCGGGCGGCCGACCGAGGTGTGTTCTGTCTTTCTTTCTCTTCCTGTTGGTGGTCCTGACTTCGTATGTACCCCAGAGTCCGTCCTGCCCATCCGCCATCCACGCCCCCTGGCCCCGCACACGAGCAGCCGCCCGGCGACTCCGAGGAAGGCATACCAGCTACTCCAGCACAGCGTAAGTATGTAGCACTGTGACTCAGCCTCAAACTCAGACTCAGACTCAAAATTCAAACTGACTCAAACTAAAACTACATAAAACGAACGAACTGACAAACGAACTCAAAAACTCACAAACGCACAAACTAAAACGAACAAACCAACAAACTAAAACTCAATCAAACCAAACCCTGACAGAACCGATTCCTCAGAGCACACCACCCACACATCGACCTCCCCAAAACACTCCTCCTCAAACACATCCTCACCACAAACAACACACAACCACCACAACAACAAGCCATCACCGGAACAACCCTCACAAACACACACGACCTCATCATCAGCAGCAGCGGAAAACTCACCAACGAACTGCGTCAGTACACTACCCAACACACACACACACACTCAACACTAACACATTTTACACACACACACACACACACACAGACTGCTCCCTCCTCCACCACAACTCACACACCCTCACACACAGCCATGCCCCCGCCGCAACACTCCCCACACCCATCCTCCAACTCAGCACCGGGCCAGCACTCAGCCAGGACGGCAACGGTACGCAATCACACACAAACAAAAAACAAAAACACAAACTAACACCCCACACACACACAAAAAACAAAAAACACACAGCCCTCATCCTAGCTCGCACACACGACGCAACCACCCTCTTCACCTACGCCGCCGGCACACTCCACACGCTCCACCGCCTCACCACCGCAGCCACCGGCCACGAGACCCACCTCGACAGCTGTCTCGGCCACGCCCGCGACGACCAGCGCCACCAGCTCATCGCCCTCGACGTCCGCGGCCATCTCCACAGGCTCGCCGGCACCACCCTCAGAGCCCTCGGCCACCTCCCCACCCCCGGGAGACTCGAGTGGGCCCGGTGCGCGATATATCCCTCGAACGACTGCGTCGTCGTCGGCCTCAGAAACGCCTTGTCCATCGTCGACCCCCGCGTAAGCCCCCCCCCCCCCCCCCCCCTCTCTCTCTCTAGCACCACCGCTGACACCCCAGCACACAGATCGACGCGCCCTCCAGCACCCTCTACGTCCCCGACCCCGGCCACCAGATCACCGATGTCCAACGCTACATCAGCAACCGCACCCCGCATCTGCGGCTGCTGAGCACGACCACCCAGCTGGCCTGGATCGACGACCGTCGGCCCGGCCGCCCCGTGCTGGCCGAGCGCCACATGCGCGCGCCCGACCCCGCCCTCAGCCTCGCGTTCGCCGCCGAGCCCGAGTGGGCCCCCGGCCCCGCCTTCGACCTCGCCCGCGCCGCTACCAGGTTCGACCGTCTCCTCCTCTGGTCCCCCGCTAACGACCTCGCCTGTCTCCACAGCTACATCTCCGCCCCCGCCCTCCCGCCCCGCATCGCTGGCTTCCCCGCCGCCGTCCGTCTCGCACCCTCTGCGCCCCGCCACAACCCCCGCGCCGGGCTCGTCTTCTTCAGACGCCCCGGCACGGACGACCTCCCCGAGAGACTGTCCGTCGTCGAGGCCACACCCGACGGCCAGCTCTCCCACCACCAGCTCGGCATCTTCCCCGCCGACACTAACATCGACTGGAGTCGGCTTCGGGACCCACCCGGCGACGCCCATCCCGAGCCCGCCCCCGCCCTCGACGGCTCCGACTCCGACCCTGATGACGCCGGGCCCGCCCCCGCCGCCGCGCTCTCGCTGGCCCAGATCTGCCTCCGTCAGTCGCGCCCCTCTTTCCTTGCACACAGAACCTTCATCTGACGCTCTCCTACCGTGTCCAGAGCTCTCCCAAACCGGCCTCGGCCAGCCCGCGTCCCCGCTCGCCCCGGCCGAAGACCCCGGCGGGCCGGCGCTCGCCGCCGTCCTGGCCCGCGTCCTCCCCGCGCCGGCCGGCCTTCCCGAGCCGGTCCCTCCGGAAGCCCCCGCGGCCGATGAAGACCCGCAGCAGGGGCTTGCGCGCCGACTCCAGGCCCAGCTGTCCGCCGCCCACGCCGCCGCGCTCCGATCTCCCCACCCCGGCCCCGACCCTGTCGAGGAAGAGCAGGCATGGAGCGCGGAAGCCCGGCCGGCCGTCGCAAGGGTCCTCCAGGAATGGCCCCTCGGCGCCGCCGTCGCCCGATACCCTTGGCCCGACCTCTGCGCCCCCCCGCCCCCCGCCCCGTCGTTCCCCGGCGACCCCGGCCCGCTCCTCTCCCAGCCCACCACGCCCACCCCGCGCCCCCCTCCTATCCTTCAGCCCGGCTCCGTGCCCCGGGCTTCCGTGCCCCGGGCTTCCGTGCCCCGGGCTTCCGGAAACCGCCCCGTCGCAAGCCAGCCCCTCCCCCGCAGATCGCCCTCCCCCTCGCTTGGGGGCCCAGGGACGTCCGGCTCCGCATCTCAGATCGTCCCCGGGCCTCATGCCGCTAGAGGCCCCGCCACTACGCCCGGCCACCCGCGCAAGAAGAAACGCGTCGGCGGGTTCTAGATCCCCCCCCCCCCCCCCCCCCCTCGCGCTCCGGCTGCCGGAACTGCCCTCGCTTGTTTTTCTCTCTTTTCGTTGGGTCGAATGTATGCGTGCGTGCGAAGCGCGCGCTCTGCTAAGCCCTCTGTCACGCCGGGCCCGCGGGTCTCAGGCGGGCATGGAACCGCGCGCGCGGGGACTGCCCCGGCCCGCCCGGCTTTGGGCTTCCTGCTTTGAGTGAGCGGGTGGACGGCCGTGTGGGTCTTATGGGATGGGTGCGGGGGCCGACGCAGAGGGTGCGTCGCCGGTGTGCCTGGCGCGCGCGCAGGCTTCCCGCCCTGGCCCAGCTCCCTCCCTCGGGGCTCACTTCGCTCACGCCCTTCTCGGCCGAGCCACGCTCGTCCTCCTTTGCAGAGTCCCTGCGGGACGCCGGCCCCTGTCCACATAGAGAGGCACTTGGCTAAGCTGGTGCCCCTGCTGTCCTAATACCCTCCTCCCAGTGCGCCGGCCGCAGGGACCTGCAGCTATTTTTCGGTATCCACCAATACCTTTTTTTGCCATGCACGACATGCGGGGAACTTCGGTACCACAGAGAACTGTGCACAAGTATTGAAGGACTTCCCGCCGATTTAGAAAGCTGGCTTTTCAGTTTTTTCTATTTCTATTTTCTATTTTTCAGCAGAGAAACTGCTTGAGAATAGAAAATAGAAATGGAAAATCACATTTTGCCGGTCTTCTAAAACCGACGGGAAGTCCTCCATTGGACCCCGTCACGTTTTGGCAATTGTGTGCTGTCACAACATGAGCGGTGCACATTTTCTGAGCTGCCGTGTTCATACCTTTTGCACCACCATGTACAGAAATTGCAGATCACAGATAAATATGTATGTGATGGAACCCCTGGAAGTTTGAGCGATATTCACCAGGGGAGGTATTGGTGCACTGTCCAGAGAGTGTGATACTGTACCCTTTTTCTGTAACTGTTCTGGATGCCTTTGATGAAGGTAGTGCAAGAATTGATGAAAAAATCTGGAACTAATACACAAATGATCTGAAACTGATCCTGGATTCATCCATGAACCATCCAGAAGTCATGCAGAAGTCAGCTGGAAGTAAACTGGAAAGCCGTCGGAACCACTAAGACACAATAGCCGCAATCAAAGCATAATTCACTTTGGACTGTGTGGTAATTGAGATGGATTATTGGGGCTCAATTCATATTATTTACGTGCACATGGAGATGGTCATTGTTTTCACTTTGCTAATGTCACTGGCATGTGCACGTGTGTAAGTTTGTTAAAAATTGCAGGTTGGGCCTCCCGCAGATCAGCAACATGTACATCCCTGTTAGGACAATGTGATAGGCCAATCTGGATTGGCATGTTTCTGGGGACGGCCTCTGGTACCCAACACCTGTGGTTGTTTCCTAGTACCCTTTGGCGGGTGCCGGGTGCGGGTGGGGGTGTCTGGATGTGCAGAAAAAAAAAAGGGCGGGTACCCACCCAGGGTCCCCTCCCTCAATTCCTTCAATGACCGGTGCCGGTTGTTGGGAGGGAATCGCCTCTTGATCACCCACCGGTCATCAAGGATAACACCACCCCCCCTGGACAACCGGCATACACCGGGCATTGAGAGGAGAGGAGACCTCTTGATGGCCGGCGCAGGCTGGTCACCGCGGGGGAATACCCCCTCCCCTCAATGGCTGCAGACTGGGCATTGGGGGGGATACCAACTCCCCTCAATGACCGGCCACCTCTCAATGGCCGGCGCAGACAGCTCATCGCGGAATACTACTTCCCCTGGGTGACCGGTGTGTGCCGGACATCGAGGGGAGTAAACACTCTCCTCAACAACCCGCCTGCCAGTGTTTGAGGGGATTGACAACTCCCCTCATCAGCCGGTCTGCCGTTCGTTAAGGGCAGTTTCAAGCCACTCCGTCCAACACCGGTCATTGAGGGGAGGTGGTATTCCCCTCAAGTTTTGGTCTCTGCCGGTCATTCAGAGGAGATGTCCTCTTGATGGCTGAGTGGTTGTGCCGGTCACCAAGACGAGATGTCCTCTCGATGACTGGTGTGTTGTGCGGGTCATCGAGAAGAGATTGTGCTGGTCATTGAGAGGAGATGTCCTCTCCATGACCGGTGTATTGTGCCGCTCATCAAGAGACCCTCTCGATTACCCGCCTGTTGTGCCATTCATCAAGAGACCCTTGAACCTCTTGATGACCGGTGTGTGCCAGCCATCAAGGGGAGGGTGTGTTCCCCTTGATGTCCAGCATAGACCGGGCGGCGTGTATCATGATCTAGCAGAGCCAGGTCCGGGGATCAAACTTTTTGTGTGGACACCCACGGATACCCGCTACATGCACCCGGGTACCTGCTTTTACCTGCTTTAGCGGGTGCGGGTATCCGATTTGAGTGGAATTTTAGGGTAGTACCTACTACCCACACCCGCAGCGGGTACCCAGGTACAAAGTGCCATTCCTACATATTTCCCTAAAGAAGGCCGGTATCATCTAGAATTGAGCCAACAAAGGATGAAAGTAGGGTGAGAATATGAGTCAAGTCAAGCTTGGAGGTGTGTGGTCCCAGATTTCAGATAGAAATCCTGGCTTCTTAACATACATAAGCTTGCAAGTTGTTTTTGTGTTTGTTTGTTTTCCAATGTCTCCATGCACATCCATGTGAGCTTTTCTCCACTTTGCCAATGTCACCTTTGTGTGTGCGCGTACATTAGGCTGACAGATCACTGGAGGCGCCTTTCACAGCTCCATTACAAGTAAAAACTGGTCAGAAAGCCATGAAAGCCCCCACAAGTCACATTTACTTTGTTTGGAACCCCTTTGACATAGAAAATTGATCAACAGAAATTCACCATAAATAAGTAATAATTGGGCATTGATTAACTACTCACCAGGGGAGATATGTTCCCACTCCCCAGGGAGTGCCAGAGCTGAATTTGATGTGAGTTTTGGTCGGATGTGAGCCTGATGTGCATCAGTAACTCATCCCTAAATGAATTGAAGTGGATGCAGAAGTGAGTCAAAAGTCAGTCAGAATTGATTTGGGAGTCAACACAATGTTGTGTAGAATTTTTTTGTTTTCTAGGTACAACTAGAGTAAAAAATAAGATGAAATGATATTTCATCCAAGTCCAACTCATCAATTGCTCCTGTTTTATGATGTCAAAGGATAGGAAAGCAAAATTGCCATTCTTGAATGTAATTCCTGTAAAAAAAATGAGTTTCTTGTAATTCACATTATATGCCCTCATGTACAAAATTAAAGTAAAAGTCAACTTGGTATTATTGGGTTTAGAATTTTGAAATGTGGTAATGTTACAGTAAAATTAGTGAAACCCATTTTCTTGGAAATGCTGTAATTAATTTGAATTTGGCTAAAAAAATGGTGATAAACTATTTTATTGGGGTGAAAGTCTGAGGTAAGTCAAGATTGGATTGCAGTGCCACACCAGTTTGGCCACATATACTGGCCTCTTCACAAAAATGATTTTGTGATTTTTTTTTTTTTTTTTTTTTTTGCTTTTCAAAACCCACATGTGCACATGCAAGTGAACTTTTTTGCACTTTGCTAATAGTCACTGTAAGCCCCCTCCTTTGGGGTCTCACAAGGATGTTACATAGCCATCACTAGATTACATAATCCACCTGGTACTTAGTCTCATCCCGTTCCTTCCCTAGTTCAGCAGAGATCCCTGTAGACTGACACATCTCTCTGAGCTAGGTAAGCCACTCACCCTTTCACTTTATATCCTCCTTACTCTCTTTCCTTCTTATCACCAGTTGTAGATACTCAGAGATCCCTGTAGACTGACACATCTCTCTGAGCTAGTTCCCGCTCATCATTGAAATCACAGTCCCTGGTTCTAGAATCTGTGCCTTTGTGCTCCTCTTGAGCCACTCAACAGTGAAGGAGATTCCAACTCCTTACAGTCACCCTAATGTACGCGCGTACATTGAGGTGGAAATATCACAGGATGGGCCTTTCACAGCCACATGAAAAGTCAAAACTTTGTGTCGAGACACCAATTATCCCCCTGATGTACGTGAGTACATGAGGGGGAAAATATGACATACTGCGCCTTTCATATCCCCATGAAAAGGACACACTGGTCATGGAGCCAAGAAAGGCCTATATTTTGGATGAGTTCTGGATGAATTCCAGATGATTTCTGGATTATTCCTTGGCAAGTTATGGTTTATTTCAGGATGATTTCCAACTGATTTCAAGCTGAATTCCAGACTTGTTCATACCTATTCAATATTTCTTTACCAAAGGCCTCCAGCAAAGTTATGGAAAAAAGTTACGGTAAGGCACTCCCTGGGGAGTGGGAACATATCTCCCCTGGTGACTATTTCATGACAGATGGTAATTAATTTATCCTTAGAAAATTGGATGGTTCTATACAACATTGCACAAGGTCGTGTGATAATTCCGCATCACTTCTGACACACTTCCCATTGACTTCTGAAGAATTGATCAATCATTTACTAATCCACATCTGACTCACATCAGACCCAGAAAAACATAAAATTAGACTCTGGCACTCTCCAGAGAGTGCGCCAAAGTCTCCCCTGGTGATTGTGCCATCAGAACATGAGATATGAGGGGTGCGTAGACAGCGTAAGAAAATGACTGCTAACTGTACAATTTTTTTTTTACAGACCCAAACAGTCTGAACCTTCCAGTAATATTCTAATGATACATATTATCTGTGCTATTAAATTATTAGCAAGAGTGTGTCATCATAACATGAGAAATAAGGGGGGCGTGATTGGCTCAGTAGGAAATTAATGTTAACTGTATAACTGTTTTTTTACACAACCAAACAGTCTGAAAAGTTCATTGATATTTATATGTTTTATATCCTCTGTGGTATGAAAATTGTGGAAATATTGTGTCATCAGAACATTGCATGAGGGCTGCACGTTAGCCACCATGCATTACCAACTTTGAACCCCATGTAGACCCGGTTCCGCGGAGCTTTATATCAGTTTTATGAGCTCAAAACAGCCACCTCAATCTCCCCTTTCCAACAAAGCACCTTTTACATGTTTCCGCTGGCGTTCACATTTTCACAGCGCTTCCTGTAAGGGTTCTGTGAACCCTCACTGAAGACGACGAAGTACGGGCGCAGAAGACGAGACAAGAGCCGTTTGAGTTCTAGTTCCAAACGGTGTAGCTAGTATTTCAAAAGGCTAGTCGAGAGAGATCAGATCTCTCTGGCTAGATACACAGACAAAACAGAAGGAAAAACAGAGAAGAAAGAAAAGGGTGCTCACCTAGTCGAGAGAGATCAGATCTCTGCTCGACTAGGGAAGAGTGGGGTTGAGTCTAAGTATGAGTCTCGCAGGGGGTTTAGGGTTAGGTGATCCCGTAACCCCTCGTGTGCAGACCCAATGTTGCGGGGGTCTTCACACTTCCTGTCCAGCCTGTTGCTCCAATGGCAGTGCACGCACCCCCGGCTAAACCTGCCCATAACAAATTGGAACATGGTGTGTACATTTTACATCTCATGTACATGTTACATGGTGTGTACATTTTACATGTTGAATAGTGAATGTGTATGTGTGCATGTTGCTTACAGTTTACATGGTCACCAGGGAAGCTTTGGGGGCACTCCCCAGGGAGTGCCACAGCTTAATTTGGTGTTAGTTTTTGTCTGAACTGGGGCGGAATTGCTTACAATGTGATGTTAAATTGTTTAATTAATGGGTAAGAACTATAGACCAATCTAATTTGGAGTGATATGTAACTGTTCAACATGCACTATCATTCAAATATGTTGAATTTATCTTGAAGTAAAGTTCATGTCAATCACAACTTGAGTTCTACATTTGAAAACCAGGTAGCTCTTGCACCTCCATTTTTTTACATTGGGGCAAACTGCCTTCATCAAATATATATCATGCCTGAAACACAATTGCCTAGATTTGGATAAAGAAAATATCAGAAGTGCAAAATTTTCTAAATTATTTGCACAAGTGCAGGAGAAATTTATGCCGTCTGGGTACATGAGGGTGACACAGTTCATAAATCACTCAGACGCAAATACTCCTCTGGTCTGAAGAATGTGTGATATGTGTCTGATTTGTCACCCTATTGTACGCGCGTACAATAGGGTGACAAATCTTAGTCCATTCAGGGCAGTTACAGCTAAATTTTTCTTAAATTTTACCCTCATTTACTTGGCAGAAATTCCCCTCTGGTCTGAAAAGTGCGTGATTTGTCACCCTATTGTACGCGCGGTGATTTGTCACCCTATTGTACGCGCGTACAATGGGGTGACAAATCACACACTTTTCAGACCAGAGGGGAATTTCTGCCAAGTAAATGAGGGTAAAATTTAAGAAAAATTTAATACAACTAGAGGCCAAGGCGGCTGCGCCGCTGCAGAGCATCAGGGGTTCAATCTCCAGCATTCAAAAAAATGTTTCCTCAAAAAGACAACAGCAGGCCAGCCTGTACCATAGGCTTCAATTTTTCAAAATTGCCACTTATCTTGTCCTCTACACAAAAATCAGGAATAAGAAGAGGTTTTAATTGCTAAAATTCTTCACTTTTGGTCCCAATACGGTCTTCTGGTGATGTTCAGGTTTAGTTTGAGGAAGTATTGGGATATGAAATTGGAAAAATTGAATTTTCATGCCCTATGGTGCAGGCCCTAATAAATATGTGGCTTTTTAATGGGTTGTCAAGCAGAGAAGTTGCATTTTTTTATTCTTTGACTAACAGTGACACCTTGAAAATGGATAACACAGTCTCAGATTGAGTCAGTTTGTAAATTGCATCAATCTCAATTTCAGTAATCCCAAGTACAAAGCAAAGCTCTTCATTACAAACAAGCATGCACTGCTCAGCTGAGCTGGCTGTGGATATTTCAAGGGTCAGGCTTTAGGCACGCCAAAGAAATGCCGGATGCACACCAAAAAAGGCGTGAACTGCGGACCACTCCAAGATTTTTGGAGTGGAGGATTGTTCACTCCAAAACCAGCCCCCATTTGGAGTGCGCAACCCGGCACTCCAGGCTGGTATTGAGTGAACACCCTGCCACGCCAAAACCAGCCCCCCCTCGATGGCCGGTCATGTACACTTGATGACCGGGACAGGCCGGTCATCAAGGGCAGTACACTCGATGACGGGCACAGGCCGGTCATCAAGCGGACAAACCCCTCTTGATGACCGGCAAGACCGGTCATTGAGAGACACACTCCTCTTGATGACCGGCATAGACCGGTCATCGAGAGGATTTATCCCTCTTGATGGGACACACCCCTCTCGATGACCGGTTTGTACCGGTCATCAAGAGGACACACCCCTCTCAATGACCGGTTTGTACCAGTCATCAAGAGGACACACCCCTCTTGATGACCGGCATAGACCGGTCATTGAGAGGATCCATCCCTCTCAATGACCGGTTTGTACCGGTCATCAAGAGGATTCATCCCTCTCGATGACTGGTTTGTACCGGTCATCAAGAGGATCCATCCCTCTCAATGACCGGTTTGTACCGGTCATCAAGAGGACACACCCCTCTTGATGACCGGCATCAACCGGTCATCGAGAGGATCCATCCCTCTTGATGACCGGTTTGTACTGGTCATCAAGAGGACACACCCCTCTTGATGACCGGCATCGACCGGTCATCGAGAGGGGTGTGTCCCATTGAGAGGGATAAATCCTCTTGATGACCGGTCTATGCCGGTCATCAAGAGGAGTGTGTCTCTCGATGACCGGTCTTGCCGGTCATTGAGAGGGGTGTGTCCGCTTGATGACCGGCCTGTGCCCGTCATTGAGTGTACTGCCCTTGATGACCGGCCTGTGCCGGTCATCGAGTGTACATGACCGGCCATTGAGGGGGGGCTGGTTTTGGCGTGGCAGGGTGTTCACTCCATACCAGCCTGGAGTGCCGGGTTGGGCACTCCAAATGGGGGCTGGTTTTGGAGTGAACAATCCTCCACTCCAAAAATCTTGGAGTGGTCCAGAGTTCTCACCTTTTTTGGCGTGCATCCGGCATTTCTTTGGCGTGCCTAAAGCCTGACCCTATTTCAATCACACAAACTAAAAACCAGGAAACTTTGATTTTGTAGAAATGAGTTGGATGCCAAGTGACCATGTGAAAAATAGTACACAGTCACTGACCAGGAAAGGGGGAATAGTTATGGCCTGGACCTGATAAGCAACGATGGGAAGTTACATACGTTACGATATCCAGAGGGATTTTCGTAACGTAACTTCCCACCGTTACCAGATAACGTGTTACCGTTATCTGGCAACATGGCTCCTTGGGCCGGTGGGTAACGTAACAGAGGGTGTTTTCACCCTCAATACCCGGAAAAATAACGGAGATAACGCGTTAACCGCGTTACCAGAGGCAAAAATGCCATAAAAGGGGGAAAACCCCCCTTTTTTGCGCAGGTTATCCTCCTATAATTGCAAGGGATAACGTAACGAGGCTAGGAAGAGAGAAAAAAAATTAAAGAAAACGTAACAGAAGCATTGCCGCCGTCATGGTAACAATAACGGCAAGGATTCCGTTACGTTTTTGTTACGCTACCGTTACAGGTAGCGTAACCTCCCATTGTTGTGATAAGTAACCTGTTGTGTATCAAGCTGAAAAGGAAATATCATCCACATGTAGCATGAGTCAACAATTTAGCATCAGTAAACAACTTACATCAATTTGAACTGATGAGACCTAATTGCAGACAATACTCTTCACCTCCAGGATTGCCTTCCTCAGAGACATACATATTCATGGAGAGTAATGATCTGTCTGAGATCATTTGTAACCCCTCCCCTCCACTCTTGAAATATACTATCTGCATTTATTTTGGTTTGAACAATTGGGTGAAGGCAAGATATCTATATAAATACACAAACAGATACAAGAGAATGGTAAGAGGGTAGATACCCATGTGTTTTTTGGTACTTTTTGGTTGGATTTGGGGGCATGTATGTGAGTGTTTAGCAAGGATGATATGGAGGCATCAGAGAGGAGACAAGGAAGGCTGTTATAAGCGGGACAACGCGGATGTCTTCAGAAATGCCAAGGGTTGATTGGGCAATACTCATCCCGCCGACGACGGGCATCTCATTGGGGCGCACTTACGAGCGGCGGGTTGGCGTGTACGCCGGACGGGCCGCCAAGCCGCAGCATAAAGTATGTGTGTGTGTGTGTGTTTTTTCTTTTAGGGGGGGGGGGGGGGGGGGGGGGTAAGGGGGGCCAGAGTGATGACGCACGCTTTGCCAACAAAGGAAGTCCTAATGGCACTGTTAGGGTCAAGGAGATGAGGACGAGGGACGGCGGCACGAGCCGGGGGATCACCAACTTTCTGTTTTTTGCGAGAGGGAAGGGCAGAGTCCAGGCAGTCAAGGGGGCGGGTTCTGGATGAACTCGGCCCCGTCCCAGGTCTGTTGGGGTCTGAGGAAGAGGATGCGGTGGGCAGGGGCAGCTGGATCACACTGATAGCCGCATGGTTTGGCGAGTGAGAGTGGTCGAGATGTGCTGCAAGCGCCGCCGAGATACTCCGCGAAGTAGTCTTCTGGACCGGTGGGTTTGGAAGTGCATGGGTAAGGAGAGACTGCGAGAAAGTCGGCGCGGGGGGCTTAGCAGGCAGGTTGGAGCGGGAAGAGCTCAGCTGGGCGTCGGCGCCAAGGGTCTTGGTGATTAATGCCCGGGTCTGGTCTTCTAATGGCTTGATAGGTTGTGGTTTATGATGATCTTTGGGCTGGCTGACGAGTTTGACGGGGCGGGTGTGGCCAAGCCCTAAGAGGCCGACGGCGGCCTCAACGGTTTCTTGTTCAACATTGACCGGGAGAACATTGAGGCTCGCTTCTTGGAAGTCGGGTGGCAGTTTGGGCTTGTCTAGAGTGGAGCGGTCGCTAGCGATTGAGAACCTCCACTGTTGTGGGCACGCAAGGCATCGACGGAATCGAGGCTGCGTTGGAAGCACTCCTTGGTCTAGTCTCTCCTCCGCAGCCCGCCGCCGACGGTTTTGCGCGGGCCGAGGATGGTGGAGTGTCTTCATTGACCGGAATCCATCTGGTTTGACTGGGGAAGACTGAGGTCGACAAATTTTGATGAGACTGGTGAACTTCATTTTCCAGGTGAATATTTGTCAGCTCCTACCTGGAGAAAGTATCTCATCGCTCTCCTAAATCCTACCTGAGCAAACCGGCTTAACTCTGTTGGACCAACGTTGGATATCTTTTTGGGTTCTGGATAAAGAAAAGCAACAAATTGAGCACAAGAGGCAATCACTATTTAGGCCAAGAATGAATCACTCACGGGTCACCACAATCAATTCCTACAGCAAGGTGCGTTAGCGACTGGTGGACAAGGAGCGTGAGTTGCTCAGCACGGGTTGGCGGCCCAGCTCTGTTGTGTCTGCTGGAACAGCAGGCCCAGATGCCGTTGGCAGCCCTGGGAGGGTGTGGTGGAGTAGGACACGGTGGGTGAGGTCTTGAGGGCGGGCGTGTTGCTTTCCCAGCTCAGGCTGTATTTGCTTGTAGCAACGACCTCAGTTTGGTGTCTGTCTCCATACTGGGCGGCACCGGTTTTTCAAACTTGCTGTGTTCGGGGCTGAGTGGATGTCTGGACAATGGTTGACCTGGCCCAGTTGAAAGCGCAAGGAGGGGTCGGTGGAAGTTGGCGTGTGTATACACTGTATAGGTTGTCTATAAAATGCCGGCACTCTTGAAGCTTTTAATCCCCAGGCTGTCTCTTGTGCTGTAATTCCAGCCGGCGGTCAGTCTCAAACCCCTCTGCTGTTGCGCTTGCGCAGTCTGAGGGGCAATATTTGTTGGCCCCCCTTTGCATAATGCCTTTACTGCGCGCGCTGGGGGTCATCCACCCACCTTTTTTTAACCCTGCTAGACAGGGATGGAAGGTGGGCCCGGGTGTGTCAGCTTTCTGATGCTAGCGGGCTGAGTGTGTGTGTGTGTGTTTGTCTGAGTGTCTTGTAATTATACCAGAGTGTTTTTTTTTACTTCAGCTTTTTTAAAGGGGAAACCCTTGATCTTTTTTTTTGTGATTTTGTATATTTCTAGGGGGAACCCTTGATCTTTAATTCTATGTTTCACTGACTTTAATATACTTGGATGGGGTGACAAATCACACACTTTTCAGACCAGAGGGGAATTTCTGCAAAGTAAATCAAGGTGACACAGTTTGGAAACAATTCAGCTGGACATGTCCCTCTGATCTGAAAAGTGTGTGATTTTTCACCCTAGTACAATAGAGTCAAAAATCACACACAAGTTACAAACTTTCCAGACCAGAGGGTAATTTCCAGCTGAATTATTTCCAAACTGTCACACCCTCATTTACTTGGGAAAAATTAACATCTGCTCTGAAAACTGTGTGATTTGTCACCCTATTGTACGCGCGTACAATAGGGTGACAAATCAGGAACTTTTTATCCCAGAGGGTAATTTGTGACGAGTAAATGAGGGTAAAATTGAGGAAGATTTATCTGTAACTTCCCTGATGGACTATGATTTGTCACCCTACTGCTTGCGCGTACAATAGGGTGACAAATCCCACACCAATCACATTCTGTTTAGGCCACAGCAACAGGTAAATGAGGGTGAAATGGTCCCAACACCATTCAGATTGACATCACTCTCTGGTACAAACAGTGTGTGAGTACACCACGGGTCGTGCCGGATGTCCATGGGAAACCCTTTTGGAGATGTCCCTGGACATCCGGCTCTTGCAGGGCAGGAAGCATCCGCGGGATGTTACTCTTCATGATGGATACAGATGTATCCCAGCTGAATATCCACCGGATGGTCTTGGAGCATCTGCTGGATGTAACCCAATCATCCGCCGGATATCACAAACCATCCGCAGATGGGAAAAATAATTGTCCAGGTGCACTGGCCTGCAAACTCCTACAATGAGCACCAGGCCCTGGGTTGCGTGCGCTAACAAGCAGGGGGCAGAGGCAATGCAATTGGGTGTTGGGGGCGATCGGGCCCGGGTGCTGCAGTGGTTGACAAGACTGGGTGTTGAACACCCAACCTGCAGCATCAGAGGTCCCGGGCAGAGGCAGCCCTTCCCCACTACGGCAGGGGGCATGTGTGATTGACAGCAGCGCACGCGGTTTATATCGAGTGCACACTGGGTTGACATCCATTGGACACTCCAGCCAGAGTGTCCGATGGATGTTGACTCTCAGGATGTCCAGAGGACACTCCAGCCAGAGTGTCCGATGGATGTTGACCCTCAGGATGTCCAAATGATGTCTTTGAGGGCTGAACATCACTTGGACGCATCCAAAAGCGTCCAAGTGATGCTCAGTGCACCTGGCATCTGCTGGATGCTCCCCGGACATCATGCAGACGCTTTTCAGCCCAAAGCATCCGCAGGATGTCAGCCTTTTCCAAAAAGGCGCCCCGTGGTGTAGTTGTATATCATATCATGTTTGATTATACATATGATTTAGTAGACATTGCGCCAAGTTATTAAGAAAATTCAGGGTAAGGCACTCCCTGGGGAGTGCCCCCCAAGCTTCCCTGGTGGGTGTTTGTGCATATAACGGGTTGTGTGTACATTTTACATGTTATACCTGTTTTACACTGTTTGTAAAATTCTTGAATGGGGGTTACATGGTGCGGGACATTTATACTTGGGGGTCACATGTTGTGGGAACATCTTACGTGGGGGTTGTGTGTTGCAGAAACATGTTACATGGGGATTGTGTGCTGCAGGAACATGTTACCTGTTGCACAAGCTTGATACATGGGTTACTTGGTTTAAATTTTTCATAGGGTTACTTGTTGCTGAAATATCTACATGGTGTTTATATGTTGCAGAAATATTACATGTTGTGTAACAATTTTATATGGGGGTTGCGGTGCCCAGGTTACATGTCACATAACAATGTTATATGGGTGTCGCGGTGCCTGGGTTACATGCTGTGTAATATAGGGGGGTTGCGGTGCGCGCACATGGACAACTCCCAAAGAGACCCTCTGCGCAGGGCCTTTTGGGCAGACGACTCCCATTTGTCAAGGGAAAAAAAAATGTCTTTGACAACTCCCCAAAAAAAATGGATTTGGGAAAACAACTCCCAACACTGGTTGCAACAACATATGGGTGTTGGGTTCTCAATTTTTGGGAGTTGTTTTTCCAAGTCTCTTTTTTTTTTTTTTTTTTTAACTTTAATACTTGAAATATTTATATAGTGATCCTAGCTTTTTTTTGTTTTTGAAAAACCTAAGAATAAATCACCAGGGGACTGACCCACTGTTGGCCTTAATAAATTCTGACATCCTTTTGGGCGTTGAATCACTGAGTTTGTTGAGGGTATTGGTGTGAAATGCGTCCCAAGCCTGTTTGAGTGCTTCATGCATCTCCGGGACTGATTGGGGCTGGTAGAGTTCCTGGACTCTTGAGGACAAACCAAACATTCTCAATTGGATTAAGGTCTGGAGATTGAGCTGGCCAGTCAATCTTGCTGATGGAGTAGTTGTCACAAAATTCTTGACTGGCAAGGGCCTTATGAACCGGAGTGTTGTCTTCCATCAAGCTGAGTTCATGGTTTGGGTCAGCATCCTCAAAGAAAGGCAGAAGAGCTTTTTCATAGATGTTTTTGATGGATTCTTCAGCGTTGCGTCTTCCAGCAACGGTGCAACAAATGCAATACTTGTATTGTATAGGCATATACATTGTATTGTATTAATTTTTGAATACAAAATGTCTTGGCGTATTTGTATTGCATTGGTCACCCAATACAATACAATACATTTCAAAAAAAAAATGTATTAACCGTGCCAATCCACACAATTATGTTTGGGGAGGGCAATACATTATGCAAAAAATACATTGTATTGTATTGGATAAAAAATAAAATACAAATACAATGTATATGCTACACAAAACAATACAATACATGCCATATACAAATACATGTATAGTATTTGTTGCACTGGTGCTTCCAGGGGGAAAAACTGTGAGAGGAGCCCTGGTTTTGCTGAAAAATCCTCCCCAGACCACAGTTGAGGTTCTGCCGTTATTGAAGGTTGGGGCTAGGTTCTGTTGATCATATTTAGCATCCTTTTTCATCCGAACCACGACTTGTTTGGAGTTCTTTCCAACCTCAAATGATGATTTGTCCGTCCACAGGATCTTTCTCCAGTCGCTCGGGGTCCAATCTTTGTGGCGTTTGGAAAATTGGAGCCGGCGTCAACAGTGGAGTTCACGAAGGAAGCGTTTTTTGCTGCAAATTGGTTCTTGAAACCTAATTCATGAGCTTGGCGGCGAGTGGTGCATGCTGAGATTGAGGTCGCGAGCTGGTCCTTGACCTCAGCCATCTTCATCCAAGGATTATCTTCAAGGATCTTGGCTAGTTCACAAAGGTTGCACTAATCTTGATTATAAATGGCCCCGAGTTGGAGGGAGGAGGGATGAACAAGCCTTGACAAAAAAAGATCAAGGCTGAGAACAGAACAAAGAAGCCCTTCAAAGAGGGCTAAGACTGCTAGCTTTTGAGAAGGAAAAAGGCAACTCACTACAAGAGACTGGAAGATGGTCTCAGGGATTGGTTCCAGAGAACAGATGATTTTCAATTCTAATCTATCAAGATATTTAATCTCTTAAAACTGAGGGACAATATGTGGGACAGAAGTTGAAATGAATATTCATCTTGAGGTAATGAAGTGAGTGACAGGTGAGGGAAAGGGAAAGAAAGGAGAAAGAGATGTGAAATTCCAAAAAATTTGTCTACAATGTACTAAACGAGCACTGGCCGATGCTTTAGAAGATCTGCAAGATTGAATTCTTGTATAATGAACTGAATGAGAAGCGGCTCATGCCTTAAAAGATCGCTGCGGCCATCAAACTTCTTGAGCATATCCATGAGCACTGGTTCCGTCCGATCTGCATTGATCAGATGATACAATATGGCCAGGGTCGCCACTCTTTTATGAGCCGATGAAGAGTCAAATCGATCATAGAGAGTGTTGAGAGACGTCCAACCATTGCGCGCGGATGAATACATTGCACGTTCAAGCTGGGGATCGCCCTCGATGATTCCCACAAATACAGATTGGTTCACTGAGCAGTAAGATTTCAATTTTGGCAGGAAGTTAAGATCAATAGATTTAGGTGTGAGATAGCGTTTTAGATAGCTCATTCTACTAACTTAGATCTTTTCCAAATCCAAAGAATGGATTCGTGATTGCTGATTTGGTAAAGAGGTTTCAGTGGTATCGTTAGTGTGACAATATACCAGGGAGAGATAATTGATGAGACAACAAACCCTCGTCCCATATTAAATATAGTCTGCTATCAAAAGCATATTGTTTGTGAATGCCAACAACATAGCTAATCATTCCATTGATGTGAGGGAGAAGCCTGTCAAGTTTTGTATACCTCAACCATAGGCTGTAGAGGCCATACAAGGCAGAGCAGCGCACATTTAATGTCGCAACTACACCTCGATTTACAGTATGAGCAAGAACTGCAAGCCATTCCTTGACTAGTACATCTGGGGTATCCTGGGTGTCCAGAATTTTTTTGAACCCAAGTTGTATTAAGCAAGATGGATATTCACGTGGATAATCTTTATCTTGTGTTTGTATAAAGAACAGCCTGAGTGGGTCATCTTCATCCAACGTTTCCCACTTGATGTTGACTGAACCAATTTTTGATTATTAGCATCACTTTCAGGAATGATTGGAACTATGTAGGATTAAATTTGGTAGTTCTGAGATATGTTTGGTGGAAAATTTCACTTACTGGTGGCGTAGCGCTTAGCAACTGCCGGGAACACGAGCCAAACGGCCAACACCAGCGCAGCAGAAAAATCTTAGCAATTTTTTTTCCTGCTCGCAGTTGCCCCATAAAGCTATGGATCAGTACTCACGCGTCGCCTCGTCTGCGTCCTCTGGAGTTTGTAATGCTAGGCAGAGAGGCATAGCGGGATACAATGGCAATCAGTAAATTTCTTGGCAAACCATGATTCAATTGCTGGATTAGAGTGCGGTGCTGAATAATCCCGAGGCCTACCTGGAGAACGTCCTAGAGATTCAAATGAAGAAAATGATTCTCAGTTCTTGTTGTGTTGTTGTGCTGGACATGATGCAAAGAGAAACAAGAGAGAAGAATATGGGGGAGTTAACTATGGAATGAGAGTAGGGGTATTATACACACCTTGAAAAAGACGGTCAAAATGTTCCTGGAACTCTTCGACAGCTTGCCTGACATAGGGAGCTTGTGCAAGGGGCATCCAATGCCGAAGTTGATGCGCTGTAGCGACTGTGGGGGAAGCCATTCCGTATTCCGAGGAGCTTCCCGCCGCAATGGCAGCATCGCCATCCTTGAAAATCTCCATCGCTTGAGTGACATCTAATACTAGTTGGCAGCTGAAAATCGAGAGAAACAGGGCACTAAATGTGGGGAATTGCATTGTGTAGGGTTAAATGGTGAGGAGAAGCGATGAATTGGTTGAATGAGGTTTAATGGTGGCTGATGTTAGGTGAAGAGGCTTTCCTGCTCATGCCGAAGGCCGTGTTTTCTTTCGGAGCAAGCTGACTGGGTGTATATTACTTCCTCAAGCCTTAGGCAGTGAGTCCTAGTATCCACTAGTTTCAAGCTATAAATAACATTTGTACCAAACAAACATGAAAGCGCCGACTTGTCACGTCCACTACATGTTCGAAGCAGGGGGAGGTCTGCTCGGCACAGGGCCACCGCGCCGCGCTTCGGTTATTGAACTTTGTGGTTGTTGTAGGGACCAGGGTTGGGTCGGGGAACACACGCCTGGTGTCTCCGTGCAGTACGGAAATCAAGATCAGTTTCACTCCAACAGACTCCAACAGATGATGAGCCACACAATCGCAGGATCCTGTCTAGTGAAATGGTACACCACGAACTTAACACAAGTCCCTCCCTTGCTCGCGGGGTGCGAGCACCCTCCCGCCCTAGCTTAACACAAGCCCCTCGTTTCAGAGGGCGGCGGGTGAAAGTTAGGGATGCTAATTGGGCGGGTTTGACCATGGGCCACCTACGGGCCACTTTTGCGCCAATTAAGATTTCAGGACAGAGACCAGTTAAGTAAAGCCCCGGGTGGTCAGAGGATTGGCCTCACCAAGGGGCCCGCTCAAATTATGTCTCAATAGCCTTGCCAGGGTGAAGCCGGGCAGCCCGATTGTCATCCCTAGGTGAAACACCGCCGGGCGCCTCTCGCGGAGCGAGCCTCTGAAAGAGGGGCTTGTGGGGTATCCCTGACTTGGCGTGAGCGGTTTTGAAATTTAGGTGGGAGGAATTTGCTTCCACTTTTTCCCTATCTTGCAGAGGGAATTTTCGGAGGCCTGTTACACCAATTGAAAGGCCTACATCCGGCCCTTCCCATGCCCAAGCATGGATAAAACTCAGCAAACCATCCGGTGGCCATGGCCCTTTGAAGTTTTACATTTTTGAGACGAGTGACCGGCAGATTGTTCAGGGCTTGCACTGTATCAAGCCCGCCAGTCGGCTGCAATGAATTGCGGCCGTCAATGATCTAAAAAAAAACCTGACGGGCTGCATCTTCTTTCAGCTCCATGTGGATTCCCATTCCTTCCTGCTTGCTCAGCTCCAGCTTTCAAGTCTCAGGAAAGTGAGGTTTTTATGAAGAATGTTTAATAAAAAAAAAAATACCAGCAGGAAGGCAAGATGCTCGCCTACTGGGCAATGTGCATCTCATCCAAGGGGGAGCCCATATGAAGACACTATCCACCGTTGAAGTGAATATTACCCAAAATACAGCAAAAATGGGAAATCTCTCACCCCAGGACGGGCACCTAAGTTGCAAGCCCCTCTTCCAGAGGCTCGCTTTGCAAGGCGCCCCCGGCGCGCCGGTCCCCCGGCCCCTGGAGCGAGGGGATTGTGTTAAGCTAGCCTCCCACCAGGGAGGGACAGGACCCAGGAAACCCCTTATAAATGACCGTAACCTAAAATCCAGAATTTCGACAAAATTCATACATTTTTTGACCTCATTCATACACGTTTTGTGCGTATGCTTTGAGGATTTCCCAAATTTTCATACATTTTCCATGCCTACCATTCCTGCCGAGGGGGGGGGGGGGGGGGGTGCAAAAAAAAAAACCTGGGGTGCGCTGCCAAGGTGGGGCACTGGGGTACCAAAAATAAGCCAAGCTGTGCTGCTGAGGGGGGGAGGGCTACGGGTTTTTCTGGTGCACTCTCAAGAATTTCATACATCTTATTTACTACCCTCTTGTACCCAGGAAAAATTTCATACACTTGAAGTGCTTACCATTGAGGCCAAAAAAGCCCATTCATACCATTTTTGTGCCTACCATTTTGGGTTTTGCCAAAAAATTCATACATTTTCGTTACAGTCATTTACAGGGGGTTTCCTGGGTCCTGGAGGGACTTGCATGCAATGTCGAGGTTCTTGCATGAGCAGTACCAGCCAAATGGCTGGAAAAACCATAAAAACCCCCAGATGACCCCCCATCCCTCTGAAATACAAGAAGCAGATGGCACCAATGGAATCCTCAGGACTACCTACGTACATGTTCTGAACTGTTGAAATCTTTTAAAAAAAGCTGCTGTTGTGTTTGAAACCATTTGTAAAGCTGGCCAGCAGCTAATCATCTGTCACAGGAATTACAGATTGGTTGCCGGGGCAAAACCTATCACACCCTTTTGAAACCCCTCAAGTCAGAGCCCTCAAAATGGCTTTCTTGAAACACATGTAGAAATCTCAACATTGTCACTTTTGACATAGTTTTTTTTGGAAATCATAGGCAAGAGGGTAGGCTCCACTTCCCTCATTTTGATTCTTTGTTGGGGTGCTCAGTTGTAGGTGCTACAGGATCTTGAAACCAAAAAACAACAAAATAAAACAATAAACCCAGTCTTCTCAGGCCGCGACCCCGGTGTAAAGCTCAAAAGTATTCCTGAGAACCTTTTGCTGAGGGCGGAAAGGGATGAATGAGGTTACCTCTGCCTTTCCTGGGTCACTAGACACTAAAACAAGCCCCCCAATCTATGATTGGAAGGTTTATGTAGTGATAGTGGAGGTGTATCAAAAGATAGCCTACTTTGAGCAGGTGGCTTAAGGGTTATGGGGATGTAGCTGATGTGTAAGTGTTGTAATGAGGTTGTAATTTGTATGTAAGGGTGTAAAAACACAATATATAGTGGGGCTAATACTGTAGAGTGAGCAAGTATTGTACTGTTATGGGGTAAGCTGAGTGCAAGTAGTTTGCTGAGAGAAATTACAACTGGGGGGGGGGGGGGGGGGAGAGCCTCCTTAAATAGAAAAGAGTGAGACATTTTAGCTCCAGGGGAACAAGAGAATGAGGGATTTTAGCTGCCCTGAAAGCTACAATGAGGTATTTTGTCTGGTGATTGACAGGTCGCATGAGGTCATGATGTCATATGAGGGAATTTAGCTAGTGAGAAATAGGAGGTGAGATGTTTTAGCTGGCCTGGCCTGTCAAATGATGTCATCTGCAAGCTGCATGAGGGGTTTTTGCTATCTTGACACCTGCATGATGTCATCTGTCAACTGTCAAACTGCAGCCCCTATTACACTAGTCT
The DNA here is from genome assembly GCF_026914185.1 of Puccinia triticina. NCBI lineage: Eukaryota > Fungi > Basidiomycota > Pucciniomycetes > Pucciniales > Pucciniaceae > Puccinia > Puccinia triticina. Next base: position 2,651,898 of record NC_070572.1, read on the forward strand.
GCATGCACCTGCATAAGCCTGCATCAAGTGTGCATAACACTGCATGACACTGCATGACATGTGCATAGCACAATGTAATGAGTGCAGCTGATGAGGTCAAGCATATGTAGAGGGTAGACAAGCTGTCAGGGTGGTCCATGTAACAGATTACATGTCCTGGGTAAGTGTGGTTCATGTAACGGAATATATGACCTGAGTATGGTGTTTTGTGTGTATGTAACTGAATGATGGTGTCTTGAAGGGGTTGTATCTTCTGATCCAGAGGGGTGTAAGGTGTGTTGTCCGGGGCATGCTAAATGCACCCCAAGTTTTTACTTCATGTACACCAATAAAAAGGGGTACACTACTGGGTACACCAACAAAATTGGGGTATTCTTGATTACACCCCAATCTTCAAGGGGTACCCACCTGGCCACCCCAAAAACATTGGGGTACTTGCATCAAAACTCCAAAAGAGCTTAGATATTGGGGTGCAATCCAATTTACCCCAACAGAGATGGTGTACACAAGGGGCACACCCCAAACACACTTCTGGAGGCGGTCATTGAGGGCAGGTGGACTCGGATTGATGCCCGGCGCAGACCAATTGTTGGTGAGTTGCTACTCCCACCTCCCCTTGGTGACCGGCACATACCGGGCATTGAGAGGAGGTGGACTCTCCTCGGTCGCTAGTCCCTACCGGTCATTGAGGGGAGTAGCAACTCCTCTCAATGACAGACCCAGACCGGTCATCGAGGGGAGTAGCAACTCCTCTTGATGACCAACCCAGACCGGTCATTGAGGGGAGTAGCAACTCCTCTCAATGACCGACCCAGACCGGTCATCAAGGGGAGTAGAAACTCCTCTTGATGACCAACCCAGACCGGTAATTGAGGGGAGTAGCAACTCCTCTTGGTAACCAACCCAGACGGATCATGAAGGGGAGTTGCTACTCCCTTTGATGACTGACAGAGACCAGAAATCAAGGGGAGTTTCAACTCCCCTCAATGATCGATTGGTGTTGGTCATCGAGGGGAGTAGCAGTCATCGAGGCAAGTTGCTACTCCCCTCAATGATCGGTCGGTGCTGGTCATCGAGGGGAGTTGCTACTCCCACTCCCCTCGATGGTCTGTCCTCTCAGTGGCGAGCCGCGACCGGTGTGACAAGTCGGGCTGGGTGCCGGATATGTACATCTGGGGTGTGAAGGGGCTCACCCCTATCACAGAGTATCAGGTTGGAGTGCAGGGGGTTTGCACCCCATTATGATGGGGTGTCATGGCCATGTACACCATAGATTTCACTTGTTTTGGGGTACCCTGTGGCTCACCCCAACTTCCATGGGGTATGAGGTGCTGTACCCCATCTTCACAGGGGTGTGTAAGTGTACACCCCAAGTGGTTTGGGGTACACATCAGCTGTACCCCTTTTTGGTGTCCATGAAGTAAAAACTTGGGGTGCATTTAGCATGCCCCGTGTTGTCCATGGTGTCCTGTGTAGTTTTGGCCGTAGAATCCAGTGGTGACGCCATATTGGTTGATTTGATAGTGTACATATGAGAAAAAAGGAAATTTTGAAATGGGCTAGATGGGTAACCATAAAGCATACCAAACCGGCTTTACACATAAGCCTCCCCTTTGGAGACGCTTTGCGCCTCCTTGGAGAGGCTTAGTTAAGCTTGTGTACACCACAAGAGTGATTTTGGCTCCCTTTGGACCAACAACCCAACACCAAAGGGGCACACATTGGGCTACCGTTTGAATACAGGGTAGCCCGTTGTCAGGCTCTTGCAAAGGTCAGTCCGCCATACTTCTTTTGGTCAAGATGTATGGCAAACTGACCTAGGTCAAGCCACTGCCAGTCTGCCGGCAGGACACTTAGTGGTTTGGCCTGGGACAATCTGTTGCCCGTCTGCTTTTCTGATGCCGGGCGGACTGTCACTGGCTTGACCCGCGCCGGTATGACTGCCAGCCGCCCACTTCTGCACCCATTAGACTGCCGCCATGTATTTCCCTGGCGTTTGATGGTTACCCACCGGGTAACCAACACCCTAGATTGTCAGCAGCCCAAAATCCTCACAGGCTTTTGGTCAGCTGTCCAGCATGTGAACTGGCAGCCCAACCATATAAGAGATCTGATGCCAAACCGCTGCAAACCACTGGATCATTGCTGGTCAGCCACAGAAACATTGAACCGGGCAAAATTCCACAAGTCCCCTCAAGTTCTTCCTCACAAAAAAACTTTAAAGAACCAGATTAATCAGTGGGATACTTCCGGTCAAGAAAGTTCAGTCTCCCTCATCACCCATCTTATCTTGCCCCCCCCCCCCTCTTGGGAGAGAGAGAGAGGCCCCAGTAAGATGACTATTGAAATGACTCAAAATCACAATTGCTGATCATCTTCCTTAGGATTACAACCGACACTGCCAGCATAATTAGATGGTATAAGGTTATCCCAGTTAAACTGGGATGAAATCAACCAATTTAAACTTGGTTGATCTCAACTGATTAAATATAAATCCAAGGTACCCCCCTTGGATTGATATTTCATTGGTCAAGATCAACCCATTTTAATTGGGTTGAGTGCATCCCAGATAAGCTTGGATGACTTCATCCCAGCCAAATATGCTGGTAGTGCAGCTAAGACCCTTGTCCCACCCCCAGACCAACATATTTTTGATCTGCTTCAGTCTCACCTCCCCCCCATCATTTGAGAATGTTCAAACAAAAGTCACTCACCTAACACCCTTCTCTTTCTCTTCTTCCTCTCTTTCTCCCACCACCACCGTCAACACAAACAAATTCATTGACTGATTCATAATTGTGAAACTCCATAAAATATTACGTGTCCCATGGGAGTTGAAAACATGTCTCTTATATCCATGTCAAGTGTACTAACCACTGTAATAATGACGCTTGGATATGAATGGCTGCAGGTGGGTCAAATAACATCCATTTGTCAGCCTTAGAGTCAACTCAGCTGACCTAAAGTCTGCCTTTTTCTACTTTTTACATATGAATTGTTTCATATATTTTTCATCCTAAGAGATATCCTTGTTTAGAATTCATATTTGGTTTCCTTATGCAATTTTAACCCGAGTTACAACTTACCAATTCTTTGTAACTCTACTCCTTCCCTGAGTCCTTGAGTTGTAGTGCGCATGCGCAGTTGTGACGTGTCAGTGCTACCAGCAACAGTGGGTAGTTACGTTACGTTGCGTTATCCGCACTATTTGCGTAACGTAACTACCTCTGTTATCCACCGCGCCCCGTTACGTTACGAGTAACGGGCCTTTTGAGCGCCATATGGTTAGCGTAACGGGTCTTCTTCCGACGCCGTTACGCTACGTTATTGCTTGGATAACGCAATAACGAGCCCTTAAGGGCTGTTTTGGCGCTGAAATCAGCGCATTATCTGGCGCGCCGCGGGCCCCAATAACGTAACGAGCAGAAAAAAATAGTGCAAGCAGTGGCGCGATAACGTAGCGCACCACCGTTACGAGTAACTGCAACGATAACGGCTTAAAAACTGTTACGTTACTGTTACGTTACCGTTATCGGTAACGTAACTACCCACCGCTGCTACCAGGCGCGCCAAACCACATGTACATATGTAAATTACATAAGCAAACTGTGAAAATTTTTGTAGTCAGGATCCCCCTTGCCTGAGGAGGATCTACAGACTCCAGCACACCAGAACCACACCCAAGATAACCCCAGGATCACCACCAAAGAGATTACCACGCTCCCAGTATACCTACCGTCACAGGCGCCTAGGATATGGAAAGTAAGTAACCTCTTTCACTGAACCTTGTTTATCTCAGAGGTACAACTCTGTGTCTGCTTGATCTGCTCTTCTTTGCTGGCCTTCGCCTTATCCTTGATCACAGGGCTGCCCCTGCTTAACATCATTCTTTTTCTGTGGTTTTTGTAAGAAACAAACCACATAGGTTTCCCTTTAAAGAACCTTGACTATCCAGAAGGAAGCTAAAAAATTGTGGCTGGATTAAACTTGTCTAATCCAGAAGCCCTCCACGTTTCTTTGGTGAGAGGAGGCTGTTGCACTCTCTAGCACAGCTTGGCAGCACTCTTCTAAAGAGGTAGCATTGCCAGTGGACGTGCATTCCCACCAGAATAACCTTGAAAATCTGCTTAATCTTGAATCTGCTCAGTTCATTTCTCTCTCTCTCTTTCTCTCTCATATTTGTATTTTCTTTATCCAAAGAAATCCGAATATTCCCCTTTTCTTTCTTGTGTCCTGCTGTCACTATAGAGACTCAGGCTCACACCACTGGTGTCACATGAAGATCCCTAATTGAGGGTAAGACCTGTAAATGACATTCCATGAATGAGTGACACCAGCAGGTACAATAAAGCTAAGAGTAGCAGAACCACAACCTGACAGCCCCCTGTGCTATGAAAGGGGTTTATCATACCAAGACTCCATATTATACTAGGTATCACACGGTAGCGCTGGGCTCATAACAACGCTGCAACAAATCCAATACATGTATCTGTATTCCCCTTTATTGCATCATATTGTATTGCATATACATTGTATTTGTATTGTATTGCTCATCCAATACAATAGCAGCGGTGGGCAGATACGTTACGGTATGTTACAGAAGGGTAATTGGATAACGTAACCTTTTTCTAGTTATCCAGATTTCCCCTTCCAGTAACGTAACAAGAATTTGATGTACTGTAACGTAAAGTAACTTTTTTATTTTTTTATTTTTTTCTGTTTTGGGTAACATAACTTTTTTTGGGTAAAATTTATTTTGAGGTGGGATGTTATATTCAGCAATGTTTTGATATGATTCAAATTGCCTTTAGCTTTGTGGTTAAGCCTCCCCCCTTACATGAGGTGTGCATGAGGAGGTAGTGGGTTCAACCCACCCCATTGACAACTTTTGACCTGGCCTGCTGGGGAGATAATGAATAAAAATGATGGATTCAGACCAATTGGGCGAAAACTCTGGCTCACATGGAAGAGAACAGTCAGAAATCCTTACCTCACTGGTCCAGTTACCCTTAAGTTACCCAAGTTTGGCCCAAAATGTAACGTAACCCATTTCATGCGAACTATGGGGGAACGTAACTTGCAAAAAAAGCAGGCCTTTTGCTCCAGTGGATATTGTAACTGGAATTAAGTTATTCGTAGCCTGCAGATAACGTAACTGTAAAGGTTACGTTACCTGCAAAGTTATCCATATGGAGAATGTATCTGCCCACCGCTGACAATAGGCTGTATTTTTGCATTTTGTATTGCCCCCATCATATGTAATATCTTTTGGATTGGCTTGGTCAATACATTTTATTTGGACTGTATTGTATTGTATTGGGGGGGCAATTCAATACAAATACACTGAGTCATTTTGTATTTGCAGAGAAATCCAATACAACATATATGCATATGCAATACATGTATTGGATTTGTTGCACCGTTGCTCATAACCTGTGAAACTTCATAAAATATTATGTGTCCTATGGGAGTTGAACCCATGTCTCTTATATCCATGTCAAGTGTACTAACCACTGTACTTAGGACGCTTGCATATGAATGGCTGCATGTAAGTCAAAGAACATCCACTGGTGTCACATGAAGATCCCTAATTGAGGGTAAGACCTGTAAATGACAGGTCATGAATGAGTGACACCAGCCGGTATGATAAAGCTAAGAGTAGCAGAACCACAACCTGACAATAATCATCATCCAAAAACCACCAGCAGTACCCTGAGATCCTCCTAACATCTCACTCATCTTGGTTAGGGCTGTGACCCGGGGAATGAGGGTCATCCTGAACCCCGTTCCCGGGAACTTCCCCGGGGAAAACCTTTTTTTTTCTTCTTTTATCAATTTATTGGGGCAGTAGCCTATTTTTGCCATAGTTAGGGCTGATCCTTTAATGTAATGATATATCCGGGTTCAGATTTGTGTAATGGTGGATAACACCAGACTCCTAACAAAATGAAGAGGAAAGCCCATTGCCTCTCATTGCCGCCGGACTCTTCGGCTCTGTCATCCACTAGTACCATGCCATCTGATGGAGCAAAATTTATTGAGATAGACAGCAGTGACGAGGAATCTACTCCCATCCAATCATCTAAACGCAGTTGGGTTTGGCTCCACTTCAAGCAAACCAACAACGGCGCCAAGGCTATCTGTCAAGTGACTCGAAAGGGTGGAACGATCTGCGGCAAGAAAATCAAGAAAGATAAAAGCAGAAGTATGCACCAGGGGGGAATGTGTGGCACTTCCTACAGAGTGCCATACCGTAATGTCTTTCAGTAACCTCTCATGAAGTCAACTGCTTGTGCATTTGTAACTAATTCCTGAAGAATTGTTAATCTAATGTTGAACTCATGCTGATGTCTTGTGTAACAAATAACCAGGGGGGAATCTGTGGCACTTTCTGTAGAGTGCCATTATAAGACAGTAGGTGAAAGACAACAGAAATTCAATCTACATTAACATCACGAACTATATGTTTTGTTCTACAGGCCGCTCTTAATTGGTTTTTGTAAGCCACCAATCACTTTTTGAGGATCACATTTCCCCAGCACAACAACCACCATCACTTTATTTTTTGAGTGGAAAAATCCAAGTTGTTTATGTGTGACGTTAGGTGAGCATCCAAGCAGTGTCTTATTTCATAATCATGAGATTCAAAGAAAAAGAGGAGTACCTGACATGTTTTGCTCAATTCCAGAACACTTTAGAAATCACAAAATCAGGGTCCCCCAATGATGTCAAAGTGTTCATTGGTAGTTCAATGGTGAAGATCTGTGGATTTTCTGGCATTCTGGAATTCAAGATGGGAATCCAACCAACCAATGTCCATTCATTCACATTACCATCCTTATGAGGTTTTTGTTTGAAAGGGAGATCTCACATGGGACATATGAGAAAACAGGAATTATCCAATTAGCTGTAGGGCTCACCATACTTGGTGTGACTTTCTCAATGGAAGGTATTTGAGATTGATAAGCTTTTCTTGATAAGAATCACATACCCTGCAAGCAACACCCCCTCAAATGCAAAGATAACCATGCACCAGCTTCGTGCCACACAAGCATTTAACATGGTGGCAGCATTGATTGGGGTGGGGAACACAAAAAAACAACCTCTTTTGCATCTTTGGCAGGAGGGCTATGCCTTTATTTCCTGGTCCCTTTGTGATTGGGCAAAATCTACTTTGACCTTTGCAGAAATTTTGATTTTGAGAGGAAAGGTCATCACATGCAATCTGATTACGTCCCCAGGCAGAAATATTCACTCAAATTTGTGTATCACTATCAGAGGTCAAGGGAGATCTTATTGTCAGAAACATGCTCAGATTCCATGTGTTTATATTAGATGTGTTGATTTTGTGATTTACTCCTGGCTGGGCCCAATGTCCAGCACAGGTTCCAGAAGAAGCACCTCTAGAGACCCCATAAAAAGTGCCTCGGGGGTCTTGGGGGAGTCTTCCCCGAAGCCCCCCGTGTTGCTGTGTGATGTTTGTCCACCCTGACGTTCGCGCAAACCTCACGGTGGACATTAGACACCTTTTACCAACTCCTCAACTCCCCTTCTGCCTACGAGCTAGATATTCTCTTGTAGAGGGGGCGAGGCAGCGTGGAGGAAGGCCAGGACTTTTCCAAGCCTATCCGCCTCAGAGGAGCCTGGCAAGCGTTCCACATCCCTAGAGATGGCACCAGGTACCTGGTGTCCGTCAGCAGGTATTTGTCGGCGAATACGGGTGCGGGTGTCCACCATTTTTTGCAACAGGTCCCCGCCATATACCCGCCCACATCACCAGAAGCTCGCCCAGAGGGCCTCCTCTCGGCAAGCTGGAATACAAACACAAGCTTGCCAAGAGGGATTCCTCTCGGCGGGTTGGTATACATACACCAGCTCGCCAAGAGGGATTCCTGTCGGCGGGCTGGTATACATACACCAACTCGCCGTGAGGGCTCCCTCTTGGCGGGTTGGTATACATACACCAGCTCGCCTTGAGGGCTCCCTCTCGGCGGGCTGGTATACATACACCAGCTTGCCAAGAGGGATTCCTCTCGGCGGGCTGGTATACATACACCAGCTCGCCAAGAGGGATTCCCTTCGGCGGACTGGTATACATACACCAGCTCGCCGAGAGGGATTCCCCTCGGCGGGCTGGTATACATACACCAGCTCGCCAAGAGGGATTCCCATTGGCGGGCTGGTATACATACACCAGCTCGCCGAGAGGGATTCCTCTTAGCGGGCTGGTATACATACACCAGCTCGCCGAGAGGGATTCAGCCCACCGAGAGGAAGTCCTCTCAGTCTCGGCGTCTCGGCGAGCTGGTGTATGTGTATCTCGGCGAGCTGGTGTATGTGTATCTCGGCGAGCTGGTTTATGTGAGAGGGCTTATTGGTTGCAAAAAATCCCTGCACCCGCGGGTACCTGCCGCAGGTACCTGGGTACCTGCTTTCTGCCACATCCGCAGGTGCGGGTGTTGAGAATATGACATTTTTAAGAGGAGGTACCCGCACCTGTGGCGGGTACCCGGGTGCAAAGTGCCATCTCTACTCCAACTGATCACTAATTCAACATCTGATCAACAGATCAGTTGTTCATACATTAGGCTACAGTTGCTGTTGGGATACAGTAAAAAGTTACACAAGAGTTATGGTTAACTGTACCATGACTTCAGTCCCTGGGTCTGATGGAATTACGGTATGGCACTCTGTAGGAAGTGCCACACATTCCCCCCTGGTGATGAAAGGCTTTCATAGTCATCTTATGAACATCCACCAACTGGTCGATCCAAAGCTGCTGAAGCAAACCAAGAAGTCAACACACATGGATATTGAGAAGTGGTCAAAATCAGGTAGTTTGAAACAAAAAGTGAGTTCTTCTTGGAATTTTTGATCCAATTCAGATTCTTGGAATACATAAATGAAATATTGAATAACTGACCAACATGCTGAGGTCCTTTTCCAGGTGGAGCTTAACAACAAATCCCTCAGGAATGCAGTTGTATATTTCTTAGCGGAGTGTGATCTTACGTTTGCCGTGGTTTAACGAAAGTTGTTCTGTGATCTTGTAGCTCTACTCAACCAAGGTGCCATGCCTCTAATGACCGATATCAGCCAATCTGGGATTTCAACCCACCTCAAGCAAGTTTACATTCAAACAAAAGAGACAATCAAATTGAATTTCCTTGCAAAACAAGATTCAATATCCTTCACAACCAATGCTTGGACTGCTCATGACTCAATGGCTTTCATGGCCGTAACTGCTCATTACATCAACAAAGAGTTTGAGATGAAAGACTTGACACTTGCAGTGCCACATATACAGGGTAAGTCTTTGGCTATTGACTTGGCAAATATCTTCAAGGGAAACTGACCGAGAAAATTCTGCAGGCAATCATACAGGCAAGATGTTTGCTGAGTTATTCTATGATGTCCTCAAAGATTACGACTGTATTGAAAAAATAACTACAATTACTGCAGATAATGCTTCAAAAAACAACAAGATGGCTTGAGATCTATCTCTGCAAATCCCCAACTTCAACAGCTCAACAGAACTTCTTGGGTGTGTTGCTCATGTTATCAATCTTGCCGCAAAAGCTGGAATAGCTGCCCTTGGAACCTTAGAGGACGACTGCAATGGCGAAGAGCTTTCAACTGCCGAAATGGACTCCTTGGAGGATCATTGGGGCCAAGCCACCTCCAACGGAACTGACATAGATGCAAAGTCAATCCTCAAGAGAGTACACAGCTTATCTACATGGGTTTGTTATTCACCGCAGCGCCGTGAACGCTTCACAAAGGTGGTCAGCTTGATTCAGCTGGACGTCTACAATAAAAATATCAAGTGTCTTGAGCTAGACGTCTCAACTCGATGGAACTCAACCTTTACAATGTTTGAGCAAGCTATCTTACTCCAAGACTCCGTCAAACATTTCTGTCAAACTCAACCGGAGACTCAAGCCTTCCACTGCAAGAAAAACTTTAGAAACTGCTTGCAGTTGAGATGCAGCAAGCTTCAACCAAGCTTCAGCTCAAGCTGGGGTCAAGCACCCAAATTCCGTGCTGGTGCAACTTGAGTGTGTGCTTTGTTCAGAATCTCAATGTTGAACATGCTGTAGTGCTCATGCAGTGGGCTGAGGCAAATGAGCATCCCCGTGAGCACCCTTTCATTTTCTTTTATTAAACAATCCATACACCATTGAATCCGGCCAGAATAACATAAAAAGGGTATATACACATGAAAGGGATATGTACAGATGAAAGAAATATGTATGCATGAAAGGGGAATGTGAGGAGGTGTATTAACACATAAGAGGGATATGTACACATGATGAGAGGGGTATGTATGCATGAAAGGGGTATTTATGCATGAAAGGGGTATTTATGCATGAAAGGGGTATTTATGCATGAAAGGGGTATTTATGCATGAAAGGGGTATTTATGCATGAAAGGGGTATTTATGCATGAAAGGGGTTTGTGCAGAAGGGGTATTTGCACATGAAAGGGATATGTAAACATCAAAGGGGTATGTAAACCTGAATGATAAAAGGGGTATTAAAAGGGATCTAAAAAACTCAAAGGGGACATGTAAGCATGAAAGGGTCATGAACACATGATGAAAGGAGTATGTACACATTGTGAAAGGGATACATGCACATGAAAGGGATATACATGCATGAAAGGGGTATGTGCACATAAAGGGCTATGTACACATTATGAAAGGGGTGAATGCATACAAAAGGGATATATGCAAATGAAAGGGGAATTTGCACAGGTATCAACTCCTGCACTTATTTTTTTGTACCTTAGACTCACTCTTGCATAAATTAGACAATGTGCATGGAATTGACCAGTGCTTGATTCTTGCATGAGGCAAAGCTTGACTTGAGCTCTTGCATCTCAACTGCAAGCAGTTTCTAGAGTTTTTCTTGCAGTGTTCAGTTTAACCATTCATGAGTGGAATCAAGCCAAAAACATCATGTCTCTCCTGGAACCACTCAGCAAGGCAACTGACTTGCTATGTGCATTCAACTACCCAACATTGAACACAGCACTTCCTGTCTACATAACTTTGAACAAACATCTTCATGTGACTAAGCAAGGTCGCCACAATCAAGAACAACTTGTCAACCCAGCTGCTCAGATGATTGGGAAAATAGAAGGTTATCTCAAAGATCCAAGTTTATTAAATTCACAAAAACATGGCAAAAAAGATCTAAGTTTTGGTGTGCAGCCACATGATGGCCACTGTTGAATAGATTACCCCCAAACACTATGTTCCATGGATAGATCCTCCAGCTTGTGACAGTGCAACAAGCAAAAAAGGGCCAGCATTTTTTATTCTCAAGCAGGGGCCTATCAAAGCAAAGTAGGGGGCCTGCAGGGAGGGGCCAGGACAAAACCGGAACCCCTGGGGGGATAATTCACAGCAGCCCCCCCTCCTTTATATACTCAAGCTCAGCCCATCCAAGAGCGGTGAGCCGTGAATCTCTCAAAGACCCTAGCCGCCTCTGGCGCCACACCCATCATATCATTGCCAACACCACGCCCACCACATCGTTGCCGGTGCCACCGCATCATTGCTAATGCCACACCAACGCCTCCGCAGGCGTCTCTTTACAGCTCAACTTCCTGCGAGTGCGTGCATTTTTTCACTCAGGTCAACAAGATCTACGGCACATACATATGCGACAGCCACTGACCTTGCGCCAAACAGATCATCCGCCTTGAAGCTCTCCGAGACTACAGCGAGCCAGGACATCATGCTGGGCCAAGAAGCGCGACCGGAACTGACGTTTGTACGCCGGACAGGCTCGGAAAAAGTGGATGAGCCGGTGAGCCTTTGCAATGTATTCATCCTGGCGATGGCTTCGCACCCTTCATCGCCCGTTGGCTCCCAACATATTCCTTCAAACACCACTGCTTGAACTGAGATGCTGTATTTTTTTTATCCTCTTTGGATGTGACACTACTAAATAGGAGCAACTTTCAACAGTTCCAATGCATCCTCAACAACCATGATTGGATTGTCCCCTCAGTCACCCTGACTCGGACGGCCTCAGAGTTGGGAAGAAAAGCAGCCATCCTTCGGGTCGCCCTGTGCCGTCAGGAGAAGGCAAGGGACGTCCAGTTCCCCCCAGCGGTCACCCCACCGGGCCCTTGCCACACTATCCCCGCAGGCGCCTCCACCAGCACCATCAGCACACTGCCTCTTCATGCCCGAAGAGCTTTGACTTGTTGCTCACCACACCCAGGATTGGCGGGGCTTAGGACCCCTAGGACCGCCAATACTTGGTGAGCTTCCTCCCCTATCCATCTACCACGTCTTTGACTTTGAGAACCCGCCGGCCGGATGACTGAGACACAATCTTCTTGGCTCTTGTTACCAACAAAATGATGCAGTATTCAGACAAAGGAGGAAGTTATCAAAATTCCTTTGAGCAGTGAACCCGTGGGAGGGAAGAGCACCACCAACCTATGCCCAGCTAGTTTGAAGGCTGCATGCCTTATTGGTAGCTCTAAGTTTGGATTCAGAAGTGTTTGCAACATTGCAACAGCTGTACATCTTTGCCTTTGGATACGACATTGGCTTGCACTCTGGCTCACAGCCTCACTTGATCCTTGTCTCACAGCAGCTTGCTCGCTTCCTTTGTCCCCCGTTAGCCCTGCATCCCCTCCCTTGTAATACCTGCCAATTCTTTCAATCCACTCTCAAAAGAGTGAAATGTAAGCCAACTCTGCCCTGATTATTGCTGTCCTCACCCAACTGGCCTGATCTTTTCTTCCTGTCCACATACACTCAGGTCACCAAGATGTATGATGATTCTATAAAAAAATTCACCCACAAAGCTGATGTGAGACCCCTTGACAAGAAACCACTCCAAATGAGCCCACTTATTGCAGAACAGCACAAACCACAACCTCTAGAGCAACTGTGAGCAGCACGGCACTCAATACCAAAGATCCCACTCTGGGATGACAAAACACCGGGCTTGAGTATTGCGGCAGGGCTCAATGAACCTTTAAGCTCCGCCCAGGTCTTCCTTCTCAACAAGCTTGTCTTCTATCATCCTCTCCTCTCCTTTTTGTGGCACAAGGATTGGAGTGAGGCTGAAAACCAAGCCTCAAATCTGTGTATCATTGCTCATGGAGTCAAAAAGATGTGCACCAAGTGCATTGGTACTGGCTTCGAGGTGTTCCATGGACCAATTGATAAATTAATCTCTTCCAAGCTACCCAAACAGAAGGAATAGTATGTTTTCCTCCCTGTCCTAGACAAATAAAATCTTTCTCATTAAATCCGGGCAACATTTTTAATGTCTGTATTAGTTTACTCCCCAACAGCTACATTCACTGCTTTTGTGTGCATATGTGGTGAGTACAGCCCAAGAAGGAATCCTGTGGGTTATTCCTCATTCCATTTCAGATTGACTGGTGCTGGTTATTTGACAGTTCATTCATGCAAGTTTGACCTCTCTGGATGATCCTCAAATTGCTTGATGCTGCCTGGAACATGTATGCTAACATGCTCTACTTGCAAGATTGAAACAATTCTATCAATTGCCATGTTGGCTATCAACAAGTAGCCCCTCTTCCCTCTCCTTTTCTTTGTTATTTGTACTTGCCTATTTTTATTAAAGCTTATTACATATATTATGTTCTCTGTCTGAAAAAAGGAGAAAGTAAAGATGCAAACAAGGAAATTAAGAGCCACAAAGAATGCATAAAGCTAAAAAGTGTGAGGTGGATCAAATATACACAAATTTCAGAATGGATCCAACTGATTGTGAATTGTAAACTTTCAAATCTAGCTAGGCATGCGGGATTGAGCTTTCAAGAGGGACAGGACTGTAGTGACTGAACCTGCAATTTGCAGCGGCGAAGCCGCCTTGGCCTCTAGTCTGTACAATGATACTAGACCCAACTTTCAAGATCAACTTTTGGAAAATGCATGCAAGCTTCATCCTCGACCATTACCAGCTATCGGTCAATGACATCCTTGACACATTCCAAACTGTCGCCAAATCGTTTGAGGAAACAGTGGAAGCTGCTCAAGAGGACGCAAAGAGGAGCCAGGCCCCTAGTACTTCAACCAAGCCCCAACAATCAGGTTTTTTTTCTGCGGCTTTGTATCTGCCTAGCGAGCCTGTCAAGGGCATCAATGCCGAAATAAAACATTACTTGCATGAGGATCCTGAGCCGGAAGGGACAAAGCCCCTCAACTATTGGGTCAATTGTCAAAAAACATATCCAATCCTTTCTCAAATGGCTTGCCGATAACTTTTGATTCCGGCTACCAGTGCGGCTTCTGAGCGGGTTTTTTCACAAGGCCAACAAGTAGTATCTTGGCAGCAATCTGTGCTCAAGCCAAGCAGTATTGAGCACTTAATGTGCCTCAAGGGGTGGTTCAAAGCCTTTGAAGGATCACTTTAACCTGTCTTCCTATTTTAATACTGTGTACATAGTCATAAAATCAAATAAAAATCACACAAAATAAAATAAAATAAAGTGATCACTTGGGTTCCTCCACCCCTCTCCGCGGTCCTATAACTCCCCAGGGAATTGGGGTATTCTAGAGGGCTGTCCTGTTCCCTGTTCCCCGGTTCGTAGCCCCAGGTAAATTCCCCAGGGAAGCCGTTTGGGTCACAGCCCTAATCTTGGTCAGCATAAAACTTGACTTGAGAGAAGACCTGCTGACAATCAAGAAGTTACGCAAATGTCAGATGGTCCCAATCTCTTACCAAAAAGCCACCAATATGGCCTGTGGCATTGCTGAAGTATGTTCATTCTCTCTCCTCTCTTACTTACTTCCTCCCCACGCAACTCTCTTTCTTTCAAAAAAAGAGTGTAGAGTTTGAAGTAAAGTGTTCTTTTCTTTTTTTTAGTCTAGATATCTCAAGTGTTCAGCCCTGACTCAAGAAGATCTCAAGAAAATATTTGATGAGGATATCCAAGCAGTCTTAGCACCTTCTCCATGTGACAAGACAAAAAAGAAACAGTAAACAGGCTGTACCATCTGCTGAAGCCCCCGCCCAAAACGGAGATCCATCCATCTCCCATTCACCCTCTCTCTCTCTCTCTCCATCTTTCTCTTGTTACGTTCTCCAAATTGTCTTGTCCTTTCTTTCTCTCTCTCTCCTCTCTTTGGGTCTTATTTCATTGCTCAAGTAGTCCAAACCTGCCTGTTAGTTGTGGTCCCCAACCATACACAGAGGTCCATTGGATATAGACAAGGCCAACAGATTTGTTGAAATGAACCCTTACCAAAATACCTGCATGCAGCAATCCGGACTACTGAGAAATATAGCTTGCTCCAGTGGTCCATTGGACAGAGCTTACTGTCCAATGATCCTTGGACAGCGGATTGGGGGTCCCCCATCCGCTGCAGCTGGCTGAAAGAAATGTTACCAAGGGCCTGGGACTGAAGAAGGGTGAGCTGGAGAAGATCAGGAGCACAGAATGCTCAGGGACTCAGAACAGCAGATAAGAAGTCTCCAGAGGAGCAGGTCTGACTACTATGGGCTTGGAACTAAGTGGGGGTTGTATTTCATGAGGGGACGAATGAAATACATGGAGAAAAAGGGGCCTAAGAGGGGCCTAGGGGGCTAAAGGACCCTGATGGAAAGAAAAGGAACAAAAAGGAAATAAACCCTCTTCTGGGCATGGGGCATAATTCTAACACTGGCCAGTAACCAATGGGTGGTCCAACTGCAGGATCCCTTCTCCAATCCTGTAATCACATTCTGGATGGCGGCCTGATGACTGCCAGCCTGCCCATCCCATTGGATGGGGTGACACCGAGGTCTGTTTTGAAATAAAAGCGTGTTGCCTGGTAAGAAGTGGTGCTATGCCTCCTTTCCTATATAACTCCAGGTTTGTATGGTTATTGGCGCTGGGTTTCCGCAACGTAAAGACCTCTTCAGCACTCCGCCATGAGCCTGATATGATCCGCCTAGTCTACGTTGTGGTGGACAGACTGGTACACGCGTGGGATCAAGATTTGTTGCGCGTGGCGCGCGCCAGAAGATTTCAAGACTCAAGACATCAAGACTCAAGCTTTCAGCCCTCAAGGCCTTCTCAAGCTCAACGGCGCAGCGTGGCGCATCCCCAAGGCTTTTCAGGATTTCTTTTCTTCTTTTCCTTCCCCCCTTTGTTCCTGTGTTGATTTATTTATTTTCTCAGGTTATTTTCTTTTTCATTATGTTCTATTATTTTCCTTTCACTCTACGCGCTTTGGATAGGTTTGGATTAGGAGGGTTGGTCTTTGTTTTGTTTTGTGGTGTTGCTTTGTTTCTGTCTCTTGTCTTGTTTTATTGTAGCGCGCGCGTGCGCGCGAGGTTGTGATGAGATGTCTGTGAGATGTCACAAACTCCAAGGTTTGAGTTCAGTTCAAACTCAGGCTTTGGAGCGGCATGGACCTACTCTGAACCATAAATTTCAGTCTTCCATCAGAATCAAAAGTTTGTTGTTCTTGGCGCCAAATTTGCCTGTATTCTTTCACACGTCTTCTGAGTTTATCCCACAAACACTGATCTCCTCCAACTTTCTGGTTTAGATCACACGTCCGCCAGCAGTATCCCTGGCTCTCTTCTCAACACAAAAATTGCTGATGTGCAATTCCAGCTGTCAGAAATCATCCCCCCCAACGCTACACGACTGTCTGTGCTCACTTACGGCCAATCACCCTGGAGGGCATATGCAGCCTATTTCCATCTTTCCCATTTCCCCTCCACCATTGTCAAGAATTATGTACAACTAAAAAAACGCAACCATATTGGATGAGCAATTAGATAACTACCCTTTCATAGCCAAGCAAGCACGCCAGGATATCTCACTGGTTTGCTGGAAAGTTATGAGCTCCGGCTGCCCAGTGGCATGCCCGGGAAGCGGGCACACAATCTAACTTCTCGCGGGAGTCTTGCCCAGAAACATCGCCCGGCAAGCGGAAGAAGCTCCAAGGATGAATACATAGGTACATGTACCCACAAGCCAGAGATGATTCCTCCCTGGCGAGTAACTCAATAGTGTACCTGCTTGCAGAGGTCCTTAGCAAGCAGTTACAAGATAAGTATGCTTGCTGAGGCCATCAGCAAGCAGGTACAAGGTACTTGTCCTGGAGGAATCTTTCCAGGCAAGCCAAAGAGATTCTATCCCCACCGGTGAGGGACTCCTGTCCGTGCTTAGCTGCGGCAGTTGTGTGAGGGGAAAGTGCTGGTCGAGCTGCCCTCGGGGTTGGTGGTCCGTAAGGATGAGCGCAGAAAAAGATTGGAGATAGCTTTGTGGTTGGGGTGGTTTTGAGATACTTGCCGGGGTTTTGGATCCTTGGCGGCGGTTGTTTTGTTTTTGGGGAAGTTGGGGGAATGTGATCTTAAGGAAAAGAAAGGAAGGATCTGAAAACTTTGGATGAAGAGTGATCGGCGAGCTGAGCTCCAAGGTTGAAACTCTGATGATTGAATCTCTAGACTCTGGATGGACCGTATTCTGGGGATCAGAATGCCATGCCTCTCCCATCATCCAAGTTCGGCGAACTTGGACTCCGGGAGGCGACCTGTCATATGTATTTCATAATGTCCTCTGCGCAATACACGCGCACACACACACAACAAACAAGAGAAGCAGGAAAAGAGAACACAACACAAAGAAATAAGGGAACACGCAGTGAGCTGAAACAGGAATAAAATAATCAGAGAGAAGAAATGGAAAGAGGAAAGAGAAGACAGAAACACTCAAGACAAGAAAGGAAACAGAAAAAGAAAACAATAAATAAAACAGGGGAATAAACTAGAGATGGCCCCAAAGAACCCGTCGCGGGTACCTGCTATCCGCTGGGGGGTACCCGCCAGCGTGTGCGTGTTTGTGAAGAAAATGTGGCCTAAGGCCGAGGACTGATGAGGGATGAGCTGGGAAGATCAAGAGCACAGGATGCTCAGGCACTCAGATCAACAGAAAAGAAGTCTCCAACGGAGCAAGTCTGGCTGCTATGGGCTCAGAACTAAGTGATGTCTGTATTTCATGTGGGGAAAGATGAAATACATAGAGGAAAAGTGGCCTAAAGAGGGGCCTGAGTGGCTGAGGGACCCTGATGGAATGAAAAGGAACAAAAGAGAAATAAGCCCTCTTCTGGGCTTGGGGCATAATTCTAACAGTTTGGGTGCGGATGCTGGATTTCTGGGAGAAATCAAGCGGGTACCCGGGTAATCTAGCGGGTACCTGCTCTTGTTTGGGCAGGTGGTGGCTGCCACAACAACCGGAAGGACTGGGAAGGCCTTCCTTCCGGTCGAAGAGGTTTTGTAACCTCTTTGACTGGAAGGAATCCTCCTGGTTGAAGGGGTTACGGAACCTCTTTGACTCAACTGGAAGGAAGGCCTTCCAGTTGAAGAGATTACAAAACCTCTTTGACCAGAAGGATTCCTTCCAGTTGAAGAGGTTACAAAACCTATTTGACTGGAAGGATTCCTTCCAGTTGAAGAGGTTACAAAACCTATTTGACTGGAAGGATTCCTTCCAGTTGAAGAGGTTACAAAACCTCTTTGACCAGAAGGATTCCTTCCAGTGAAAAAGGTTACAAAACCTCTTTGACTGGAAGGGAATCCTTCTGGTCGAAGGGGTTACAGAACCTCTTCGACTGGAAGGCCTTTCCAGTCAAAGAGGTTTTGTAAACTCTTTGAAGGCCTTCCAGTCAAAGAGGTTACAAAACCTCTTTGAGCAGAACGATTCCTTCCAGTCAAAGATTTTTTGTAACCTCTTTGACTGGAAAGGCCTTCCAGTCAAAGCGGTTCTGCAACCCCTTTGACCTGAAGGATTCCTTCCAGTCAAAGAGGCTAAAGAACCCCTTTGACCAGAATGAATCCTGGGAGTTTTTCAGGAGTGCAACGGATGGGAGCGTAGTCCATGGAGCAGCGCACCCAATGACTCCAGACTTGTCACAGGTAACGCGCGCCTTTGAGGGCAGCGGGAAACCGGGACAGCGCACCCAGCGCAGCGAGGCGTGGCCGCAGTATCTCTCCCATGAGGGTGTAGAGATAACGGCTGAAAGAGGATCGGGCCGGAACTCAAGCTTCTCCCCAGCTCGACTCACACCAGACTCAATTTCAACTCACACTAAACTCAACGCCGAGCAATTGGAATCAAGCCGCCAAAGGGAGGGAAAATTTTTTGCTATTGCCTCCTTCTACCATGACTGACAGTATGAAAGAAGCCTTGGATCATGTAAAACGTTTGGCCCAGGCAAACCCCGAAGATACCCCCAATTTAAACAAACCATTGATCCAGCAAGAGATAGCCAAAACCCTGATGTTGAAGCCTCAAAAGCCGAAGAAATCCAAGACCGTCACTACCACTGACTGCGCCACGAGGTCATCATCCAAGGCCCCAACCGAGTCAAGACCCCTTACTGGACAATCAACTCCAAAGGAAGGCCCGTTGGCTACTTGCAAGGAAGGCCAATTGAGCGGAGGTAACACACTCGCAAGCCTCTGCCGGGATCTAATTGGCAACCCAAGAGGAGACGGTACCGGTAAGTAAAAAAAAAAAAAAAAAAAAAAAAAGACAAACAGGTCCATCAATTGTTGCCAGTAACCCAAGGAATTAAGCAAGACTGAGTGTTGCGCTGTTGTTTATCCTACACAGCTGCAAATCCGGTTAACGCCAATCTAGCAGGGCAACCCACTACCACTGGGAGCCCTAGCAGCAAGGAATACATACGGATAAAGATTGACAAACTCACGGATCGTGCCTTTGAGGCTGAAGAAGCCGGGAACACACGCTGGCAGAACGGTACTTTGCGATCTGCAAAGGTCTGAGCAAGCCCAAACCCCAACCGGTCACCAACGCCCCACCCGTATCCTTGGCCCCACCGGCCATACAAAAGGCAGGGGCAGTCGCCATTGCAGGCCTCAATTCAGTGGAAGGGAAGACACTTGCAGGAGGAGCAAATACAACACCAGGGGGCATAGTCTTTGACGATAATGCAAGGCTGACGAGCCATAACGTTGGCTTCACCCCATTTTTCAAGAAAAATCTGGTCGAACTGCGCACCCCTCTCCCCTTGACCATCTTCAACAAAGTCTGGCAAGACAAGGTGATCCTCCACTACTCCCAGAAAAGGAGTAGAGCGGACGAGACAAACGTTGACAAGGATAGGTACACCGGCTACCCTTACCCCTGCGAGTACACGCAAACCTATGCCAAATGGTCAATCAATCACCAAGGCTTCTATGATGCCTTGATTGAGATCGCCAACTACCCGAAATTCACTGGCTGGCTCCTCCTCCACAAGAGGCACTGCAACCGACTTGTCACACAACACGGTTTCATGACCAATCTCCGCTATGATATGGTGTTGCAAGCGTGTCTGGGCACATACCCAACTCCCGCTTGGCCGAGTGCCTCTGGAGGTTGGGTATGTGCCCAGCGGACTTGATCGGGCAGCTTGCGCGGGGGGCAGAGCTTGGCACACAGCCAAGTCCCGCTTGGCCGAGATCAAGGTCTGGGCCAATGACAACACGCCGTTCATGAGACGCCAGCCCTTGCCTCTGCCTCAAAAGGCAAGAACAACGAGCCCTCGAGGAGGGGAAATGTTCTCCCTTCTCGACATCGCACATCAGACATCAACAAGGGAGCTTTGCCTTCTTGATGGTTGGTCTGTAGGCTGGTCATCGGGAGGAAAGACTCCCTTCCCGGTGGGCAATACTTGTATTGATCATCAGGAAGGGAGTCTTCCCTTCTCAATGACCAGTTTGTAGACTGACCATCAAGGAGGGAAACTTCTCTCCTTGATGGCCGGCACAGCATTTGGCGTGCGTGGCACCCTCTCTTGAACTCGGCCCAGCGGGGCTTTGTCCCGAACCACCCCAACTTTGGAATGTGCCAAGCGGGGGTTGGACGTGTGCCACCCACGCTTTGGGATCGGCCAAGCTGGCTTTAGGGTCTGCCACGCGCGCTTGGCCTTTTTTTGGCCAAACTTTGGTGAGTGCCCAGACAGGCTTGCAACACCATATCAACGTGCAAACCAACATGTTTGCACATCGGATTGAGATGCCAAACAGATCATTCTTGATCAGCAACATCTCAGTCTTCAACAACATAATTGCCCGCTGCAGGAAGTTTGACGAGACGGAGTTCATGGAGAACCCCTACATCAAAGGCGGCCCTTGGAATACTTGGGACCCGGTGACAGGCACAGACACCTCAAAGTCCAAGACACAAGCAACGACCGGTGGACAACCTGCAAAAACCACCACCAACCAGAACCACTTCAGGCGGCCGCGAAAAATCAGCAGCGAGGCCATTCTCCACCAGAGAAACGCGGCCCCGGCTAGGGATCAGGCAGATACCCACGTAGCCAGGGATACAAAGGGAACAAATACGACGACCGCAGCACTAGACGGGACCACCCAGGAAGGAACCAGTGGCTACCCGCCCCATCACCTGACTGTCTACCCGCATCACAGTGTCATACCCCGCCCCCCCCCACTCCTTTTCTTTTTGGTTGTCCTACTGGAAGGGGCATTACTAAGACCCCCCAGTTTAGATATGTTTCCTTTTTGTGGTATCTGATTCCCCTTTGTGTGTAATCAAAATAGATTAGCGGAGTGCAAACAAAACAACACCCCTGTGCCACCCAGTGCTATGAAGCCGTGTCTATTTCCCACAACACTTGGCCCAACGTGGCCGACGGCGGTATCTTGCGAGATGAATGTTCCTGAGTGGAACAACGCTCTGCGCAAGTGGGACCTCCTCCCACAATTTGAGGATGTTCTACATTGGTTTGTACACAGTTTTGACCAGGGCGTCCCCCAGCACACAGTCCAGTCAGCCGGCCCCTTTTACAATCCTCCCAACCACGAATCGGCGCTTCAGGCACAAAAGAAAATCAACGAGTCCATTAAGAAGGAGCTCAAAGCTAACCAGATGTTTGGGCCATTCAGCCGCAAGGAAGTAAACAAGCACTTACCCTTTAGGCACTGTTATCAACGGCGACGGGTCTCTACATCCAATCAATGACTTATCATTCCCTCACGGCAAAAAAGGGATACCATCCGTGAACTCCTTTGTGAGCGCGGACAACTTTACTACAACCTGAGACTAGAGATCGCCAAGTGGACCCGCGCGCGGGTACCCGGCACCCGTGGGCGGGTACCCGCCACATGGCGTCGGGTACCCGCGCGCGGGTGCCGTGTACGGGTCCGGGTGCGGGATTTTGGGCAAAAAAGCACCAGGTACCCGGATACCCGCGGCAGGCGGGTCTTCCAGGTACCCGGGTACCCGCTGTTACGGTCACCGAGGGGGTTGATTCCTCGAGATGACCGGGACAGATCTTGGTCATCAAGGGGAATCAGCCCTCTCGATGACCGGGACAGACCCCGGTCATCAAGAGGAATAGTGCAGCCCTCTCGATGACCGCATCAAGAAGAATCAGCCCTCCCGATGACCGGGATCTGTCCTGGTCATCGGGGGGGTTATTTTCTCTCGATGACCGGGACAGATCCTGGTCATCGGGAGGAATCAACCCTCTCAATGACCGGGACAGACCCCGGTCATTGAGAGGAATTGAACCCTCTAGGTGACCCGGAAAGATCTCGGTCATCAAGGGGAATCAGCCCTCTCGATGACCGGGACAGATCCCGGTCATCGAGAGGAAACTGTTGGAGCCCCTTTTTGGGGCCTAGCTCAGACTCACTAGACACAAGGACTTGGTTCCCATGTGTGTGATTTGTTTCTCCGCAATCAACGTTGTCTCAAACCACAACAGGTCATGAGCCCTTTTTCTCGATATTTTTCATCATCAATCATCAACTGCCCAGCGTAGGGCCTGCTTTCCTCTTCTATTCAATCACCTTTTACTTATCCCAGCGCAGGGATCGTCTTGTTTTATCAATTACTCCTTTTTTGTCTGTTTCCCGATTCATCACCGACTCCGCCGACCGAACGCTGAAGCTTGAAGATAACTGCTGTAAGCTAGATCAGAGTCTAGCTAGCTTGCACCCAATACCTTGGTACCTAGGGGGTCAAAACTTACAGTGGTGAAAATAGGGTTAAGCGGGAGGCCAAACGGATCCTCAAGATTCTCTCGACTTTCTCGATTGCTCTATCCCATCGTCATCATCCGTTTTTTTTTTTTTTCTGTTCCCCTTGCTATCCTCTCAATCATCATACTTCAAACAATCTTCATTCCATTTCCCTTATATATCTCTTGTCTCGAATCTTATCTATTATCCTGAATTTTTCTTCTTTCCCTTGAATCTCTCACCGATCTTCTACACCCCTTACCTCTCTTTGTTCCGATCTAACTCTCATTTTCTACTCAACCCCGATTCTCTCTCTCATACATTCCCATTTTTCCCGCGTTTTTTCCTTTTTTCTTAGCATCCTTCCCTCCGAAATGTCTTATTCCCCGCGTAACACGCACTCTCCCCCCTCGGCTAATAATCCGTGGATTCCCCCGGATCTTACAGGTATTCAACCTGCGGCTTTCGCGACCCACAATCGACCACCCTCGGCGAACGATCGCCAATCCAGCAGCAGACCCGACTCCACTCCACGGAACAATGGACCCATCATGCCCGGACTTGGAGACGGTGAAAACCAAGCACCTGGAAATGAAGGCCCTGCTATATATACCGAGGCTGACGTAGCTAGGTTTCTTCAACAGGCGCAGCATACGGGCAGGACAGTTGGACAAAATGTTTGTGATGCGAGTGCGAGACTGACGGATGCCGAACGGATCCAACTTCACCATCTGGGATCTGTTTCTCTGTGAACGGGCGAGGGAGTTCTTTGTTGATCATCTCTGGTTCACAAAGCCGAATTCGCATTTGGCTGACAAACAATTGGGAAGGTCACTGCTTCTGGCGACAGTCGACTCAGGCCTGATTCGGCTTCTGTTGAAGAAAAACACGGCCTGTGAAATGTACGACCATCTTCGCTCACGTTTCAATAATATCACGCGGGCGGAACAACTTCTGTGCTGGGAGAAGTTGAAGAATTTCAAATTAGCCGATCACGCGAGTAGCTCGGAGGCAATGAGTTTCTTGTTGGAGTTGCTTGATAATTTCTCGATGCTACAGCTCGAAATAACTTGAGAGAATGTGGGAGGCCTTGCGATTCAGTCATCACTCAAGGCGGGTTTGGAGCATTGTTGGGAGGTGGATCGTCGAGTGGAGCAGGATCTGTGCGGTTCTAGTCGAACATTGGCCAAGAAAGCGGTGACGGCAGATCACATTCTCAAGCATATCGATGTGGTGAAGACGCAGATGGACATGAATAATCAGTCAACAACAACTTTGCCGCCAATATCCCAGAAGTACCTTCACCCCAGTCCATAAATCCTTACGCCCAGGCGATGGAATTCTATCACCCTGATTTCTGGCCCGGCCTCCCTCAACACGTTGAAGGTTTGGCGATTCACGGCTTACAATGTTGGAATTGTTGTTCCCCGGATCATCTACTGAGCAAATGCCCGGTACCAAGACGCTTGAATTTCGAACGCCCACCTGTCAATCCACGTTTCCCTCCTCGATTGCAATCCTTTGGTGTCCCGCGTCCGTTCGTTGCTCCCGGAAATTTTCAGGTGTGGTACCCCATTGTCACACCTCCAGGTTTTACGCCTCAGGGGTATCAACCGGTAGGCAGTCATCAGCCAGCCTCCAGAGTCCAATACATCGCCGGCGGACAACCCAGACGAGCCGACTCTTACCGTCCAGAAAATCGCCCACGACAATCGCCGGCCTACCAACAACGACCTTTGCCACGGCCAACGGCCAACTTGACGGACTCGGCGAGTGGCCCTGTTCCAGGGAGGGAGCCGGTCCAACAATTCCCTGGCCAGTTCTCGCAGTACAGCCCTCCGCAACCGTCCCCTCAACATCAGTCGAACTTTCCACCCACGGAAGAAGGGACGCAACCACAGTCGGTGGCACGCGTGCTTGAAATAGGCTGTTTGGACCAGGAGCTGGAGCAAGGCCTGGAACCTCGTTTCAGCCAGCTGGCAATAGGTCCCGGGGATGATCCTGTCATTGACAGTGGTGCCACACACCATCTGACAGGTAACCGGTATGTGCTGAATTCTTTCCAAAAGTTTTCTTCCCCTATTCCTCTCCGAGTAGCCACTAAGGGTGGTGGTTCCTTCATCACAGGGGCTGGGGACCTCTTATTTCGGACCCTGAGTGGAGAAATCACAACTCTTAAGGGAGTGCTGTTCTGTGAGCACGCAAATTCTACCCTGATATCTTTGGCTGCCCTGCGAAAGTCTAACTCACAATTTCTATATAATCATGTGAAAGATGCCTTCGATATATTTTCGTCCGACTGGCAATTGCTTTTCAGCTGCCCTTTTCAGAGCGAAGCAAATAAGCGGTGTTTCCCACGACCATTACCGATGTCTTCAATGGATCCCGGTTCTCATCTTGAAAACTCTCCAATCTCCCTTCAGTCTTCTTCAGTTTTCCCTCTGTCTTATTCATCTGTTTCTTGTGTTGCTCCCTCATCTTTGATTCCTTCTAATCAATCACTCATGCGCCCGGATGTTTGCAATAAAGAGACTAACCTTGAACACCTTAAGTTGCCCTCTGAGACATCAAGTCTGGCGGCCAAGTTTGTGCCAGGCGATGTGTTTGAGTCGCCCCTGGAAGTTTCACCTTCTTTTACTTGGCGGCCCGAGGATCTCACAAAGGATGAGTCGGTTCTTTTGCTCTGGCATCGTGTTTTTGGACACGCCAGTCTAAGGGTAATCAGACGTTTGGTGTGAGAGAAGGCGGCTTTTGGTCTACCGGAAAAAATGCCCTCCAGTCAGATCAGATGTCCGGTTTGCGCCACTCACAAGGGGAACAGGACGAACAATTTGGGTCAATCAAACCGTTTGGTTGCGCCTCTGGAGATCCTGAATGCGGATCTGATGGGACCTTTCCCAATTGAGACGTACAATAAAGGGAAGTATGTTCTTTGCATAAAGGATCTGGGATCGGGATACAATGAGATAAAAATCTTGGCTAACAAATCTGAGGCTAACCAGTTAATCATTGACACTATTAACCGTTTAGAGAGACAGACTGACAAAAAAGTGAAAGTTTTTCGCAGTGACAACGGGGGTGAATTTGCCAACAAGGTGCTAGTTGAATTTCTTAGATCCAAGGGAATACGGGCCAAGAGGAGTCTCCCATACCATCATCATCAGAACGGGGTAGTGGAACGGTTTAATCAGACAGTCTTGGAAATGGGACGCAGTGTCCTGGGCGATAGCAAACTCCTGCAACGTTTTTGGGGGTTTGCTTTTGAATGGTCCTCGTGGGTTTTGAACCGATTGCCCAACAAGGCAAGCGGTCAGAAGACTCCATACGAGGTGCTTTTTGGGGAGAAGCCGCAATTGGACAGGGCACGGAGTTTTGGGAGTGTGGCGTACGTATTGACCCCCCCAGAGAAGAGGCACAAATTAGCTGACCGGGCATTCAGAGCCCATGTTATCACGCACCTTGGCAATAGTAAGGGCTGGATGTTCTGGGTGCCTGAGACTGACAAATTGGTCTCGTCAGCTTGGGCAACTTTTGAAGACATCATTGGTCCTACGATGATTCAACCGTCTCACATTGAACCCAAGTTAAAAACTAATCTGACTATCAATCCGACTACTAATCATGTTTCTCTAGGTGATTTCTCCCATGAATTAGCTTTTGAAAGGGAAGAGAGATTGGTCGATGAAGTTATAGAGACATGCGGTTTCTACATGGCGGGAATTCCGAGAACTTTTAAGCAGGCACAGAAGTCAACCGACTGGGAACACTGGAAGAAGGCCTTTGAAGAAGAACTCAGTAACCTGGATAGGAAACAGGTATGGGAGGTATGTGTGATGGAAACTCCTAAGCGCGAGCTCGATGGACGCTGGGTTTTTGCAATCAAGAAGGCGCCTGATGGTACAGTCACGCGGCATAAGGCGAGATATGTGGCGCGCGGTTTTGCCCAAGTTCCGGGGAAAGATTTTAAAGAGACTTTTGCATCCATGCGACTGGTACTGACGCTAGCAGCCGCTCACAACTGGCCTGTGCACTCGTTTGATTTTGTAGCGGCGTACCTGAACTCCGAGATCAATGAGGAGATTTGGATAAAACCTCCGGAGGGAATGAAGGTGAATCCGGGCGAAGGACTCCGGCTCAGGAAGGCACTTTACGGTACCAGGCAAGCGGCAAGGTGCTGGTGGCTACACCTGCGCGATGTGCTCAAAGGTTTAGGCTACACGGCCAGCCACTATGATACCAGTCTTTATGTGCTTCAAGATCCATTGCACACAGGGGTGATATGGGTACACGTCGATGATGGCATTGTTACCGGCGACTCAGTGGTGGCACTGCAAGGTCTCGAACGCGCGTTGGCAGGGAAACTTGAGATCAAATGGGAATCTGAACTATCATCCATAGTGGGGGTGGAAATAGTACGTACTCAAGATTCCTTTGTTTTGAGTCAAAAGAAACTAGTCAATGATATCCTTCAGAATCATTGGGACGGAGTGTCTATGGCTAAAACACCGTTGCCGGCTAACCTGGATATTACCTCAGAGCAAGAGGGTGATCCTTCTTCTTCCAAAGCCTTCTTGTCGGTAGTGATGTCCCTCAGTTATGTAGCAGTCAGAACACGGCCGGATATTTCGTTTGCGGTGAATTTCCTTGCAAGGTTCTCTGCGGCACCTGGACCGACGCATTGGAAAGGCGTGCGCCATCTGGTGAACTATCTTGCTCACTCGAGAGATGAGGTTCTTACGCTCCGGCCAACGAAACAAGGACAGGCGTTGAAATGCTATTGTGATGCTTCCTGGGGTGGAGAGCACTCCAAGTCAATGTATGGTCTCTTTCTTACTTTCATGGGATGCCCTATCATCTGGGCCTCGCGCAGGTTGGCTACTGTAGCGGCCTCAACTTGTGAGGCTGAATACATGGCGCTAGGAATCGCAACTAGGCAAGTACTTTGGGTTCGACATCTCCTCAAGGATATTGTGGGTAAGGATTTCCTTGGGCAACTTTTTTGCGACAACCAATCCGCTGTGAAAATAAGCACGGA
Organism: Puccinia triticina; assembly: GCF_026914185.1. NCBI lineage: Eukaryota > Fungi > Basidiomycota > Pucciniomycetes > Pucciniales > Pucciniaceae > Puccinia > Puccinia triticina. The sequence continues at coordinate 2,679,924 of NC_070572.1, forward strand.
TGATTCTTCCAATAAGAGAGCAAGACATACTGATAGGGAGTTTCACATAACTAACCAGGCTTTATATCAGAAGAAAACAGAGATCACGTGGGTTCCTACAGGTGATCAGTTGGCCGACATACTGACTAAATCATTGACAAGAGAGCCATTTGAGCGTCTGCGGAGACACCTGCTGGGTGACTGAGATTTTTGTTTCCATATCTTTCTTTTCCTTTCATTTTGTGGCGATCTGGCATCTTCTACTTAGGTTAGACCAGGTCTCGTGTCTAGGTGAGGGGGGGGGTGTTGGAGCCCCTTTTTGGGGCCTAGCTCAGACTCACTAGACACGAGGACTTGGTTCCCATGTGTGTGATTTGTTTCTCCGCAATCAACGTCGTCTCAAACCACAACAGAAACAACCCTCTCGATGACAGGGACAGAACCCGGTCATCAAGAGAAAACAACACTCTCGATGACCGGGACAGGACCCGGTCATCGAGATGAAACAACCCTCTCGATGACTGGGACAGACCCCGCTCATCAAGAGGAAACAAGCCTCTCGATGAGCGGGGTCTATCCCGGTCATCGAGAGGAAACAAGCCTCTCGATGAGCGGGGTCTATCCCGGTCATCGAGAGGAACCATCACTCCCGATGACCAGGATCTGTCCCAGTCATTGAGAGGAAACAACCCTCCCGATGACTGGGACAGAGCCCGGTCATTGGGAGGAACCATCACTCCCAATGAACAGTCTGTAGCTGTCATCAAGTGAGGATGTTGGTGGAAAAAAAGGCACAAGTACCCGCGGTACCCGCAAAAAGTACCGCCGGTACCCGCCCGCGGGTGCCGTGTACGGGTACGGGTGTCTGAATATCACGAAAAACACCGCGGGTACCCGGACACGCGGCGGGTACCCGGTTCCACTTGGCGATCTCTACCTGAGACGACTTCAACACTGTCGGGAAGTTTATCAGGGAGCTGAAAAGCCCGGTTTTACTGGCCATTTTCGACTGGGAAAAAGCTTACCGGCAAATACCAACGGCACCAAACCAGTGGCCCTACCTAATGGTGAGGAACTTCAACAATAAGATCCTACTCAACACACGCATAACTTTTGGTGGCGTAGCGGGATGTGGCTTGTTTGGGAGACCGGCTGACGTGTGGAAGCAGATTATGATGAAGGAATTTGACCTCATCACTATCTTCCGGTGGGTCAACGACAACCTATTTGTAAAAGATGCCCGGTCACATGTTGAGATGAAGGACGTGGTATTGCAATCAGATCAGCTAGGCGTTAAGACCAACAAAGAGAAATTTGTGCCATTCCTTGCAGAGCAGAAATACCTGGGCTTTGCATGAAACGGTCTCCTCAAAACGGTACGCCTCCCAGAAGCCAAACTCAAGAAGCGTATTGGACAAATCGAGGTCTTCCTCAAACTTGGCGCGCGCTTCAAATACAGAGAGGTTGAGATACTAGTTGGACGGCTAAACCACATCTCTTACGTCCTGCCTCAGCTCCGCTGCTATCTATGCAGCCTCTACAAGTGGCTGATGGAATGGGTTGACCGGAAATCAATCCGCCAGGTCCTGCTAGACGTTAACAAAGACCTCCACAAGTGGCTCTTGACCTTACTCAGGTTCTAATCAACTAGACTGATTTCTAACCCGGACCCAACAGAAATTGGGTGGGTAGGCGACGCGTCCACCAGCTTTGGGATAGGTGTGCTGATAGGCTGCAAGTGGGCCCAATTCTGCCTAAGATCAATTGAGAAACTTGAGGAGGGACTACTAGAAAAAACAGAGAAAGAGAGAATTTCCTGCCTAGAAACTATTGCTGTACGACTTGGCCTACTGACGCTGATCAGGATTGGGGCAAAGAAAAACAAGACCTTCATTGTTTGGACGGATAACTCAACAACGGAGTCAGTAATCCACAAGAGGAAATTGGGCAACAGATTTGTAAACGCCGATTGGAAAATCATACAGAAGATGCTGATTGAACACCAGATAGACTTGGGGGCTAAGCGTGTCACGTCAAAAGAGAACAGAGCAGACTCCCTGTCAAGAGGGATGCGAGACAGACACAGGGGCCGAGACCAATTGGTGATCACGGTACCAAGAGACTTGGAAGAACTGATAACCTAAGTAGAGTTTTGACCTTAGATTGCAATGCAATGTAAAAACCCACGCTGAGGGATATTGTTAGGCGCAGAGCCATGCTAAGGCTTCACCTGAGTTATGGGTGCGGGCTCCAGCTTTTGGGGTTTAACACTAGCCAGGAGTGATGCTCTTGAAGGAGGAACAACAAAGTTTCTCCTACAAGTAGCCCCTACTCTCTTTCTTGAAGGAGAACCCTCAAGAAATCCAAACCCTATCCAGGGAGAGGAGGAAAAGAGAGAAAGGGAACTAGCTCCACTCAGCCCGTACCGGGATGACTTGAGGGCTACAGGAGTAGCACCTGGGTCAGCCCAAGTGGGAGATAATCCCACATAATGAAAGTAACTAGGAACTGATGGTTGTCCAGGCGGTACACAACCGCCTGCAGCACTAAGGAATTCCCAGCACAGCAGAATGGACTCCGGTCAAAGAGGTTTTGTAACCTCTTTGACTGGAAGGAATCCTTCCTGTTGATTTTGAGGGGCAGGTACCCGCTCTGACTGCCCCAGGCGGTGCGGGTGCGGGTGCGGGTGTCAAACTTTTGGCAAAAAAGCTGGCGGGTACCCGCATCCAAACAGGTACCCGGGTTCACAGGGGCCATCTCTAGAATAAACCCACAGAAGATGCTGTGTTAGGACCAAGAAAGGTGAAAAGGTTAGGGAACTGATAGAGAAGAGGAGTGGGAAACAGAGTTTGGGTTAAGAGAAGTGGAACTGAGGAGAGGAGAGGAAAAGGGCAGTAAGAGAGAGGGGGGGGGGGGGGGCGTGAAAATGAGCAGGATGACTCTTGAGGATCTGGATGCTTCTTGAGGATGAATTCTTGAGGCTTGAGGAATGAAAGTGAAACTGCAATCTTGATGACAATCCTGGCGATGAAAATGATCCTGACTAGCTGACCACAAGTGGGGGCACCACACTGGCCGGGTACATAGAAAGAACCTAATTTTGGTTGAGTATTCTCATTGGCAAGAATGAAAAATGAGACCGCCAAGGAGGAGAATTTTGAGTTTTGAATCTTGCTTGGATTCCAGAATCATCCCTGGAAAGCAAAGAAGCTCCAAGGTCTACACTTGCCCGGAGGATTCCTCTGGCACAAATACCTTGCACCTGCTTGCCAAGAAATCTCCCTCTTCAAGCAGGTTGTAGGTCAGCCTAGAGGAGCTGTAGAACATTCATCTCCACCAAGTACAAAGGTGCAACCATTTGGAAAGCCTCCCCAGCAAGTGCGTGTATAGGTACATGTACCTGCTTGCCCGCCTGGAATGATTCCTGGATATTGGCAAGCAGGTGCCAGGTGCCCGCCCAAGAGGAAGCTGCACATTACATAGTTAATCTAGTATCTACATACATATTCTTTTTTTCAATGTGATAACCATGGGGATGTACCCAAAGGAGAATTGTCTAGGCTGGATTCATCCCCCCGTCAGTCCCTCCTGACAGAGGCTTGCTTAGCGAGTTCACCCCCAAATTCTTGAGGGACTTTGTTAAGTTTGCCACCAACCCCAGTCTCTACCTGGCGCATCTGCCCCAATGTCATCCTCTTCTGCTGCCAATCTGTCTGTGAGTCCTGCCAAAGTCCTACTCCAACCGTTTGGCTAATTCTGCGTGTTCTGAGTGTGTCTTGAACCCTGGTTCCCTTGTCCTTGGTCCCGCAGCTTCCCCGTTTGCTGAATTTTTGTGTGCTTTCTAAGCAGTACATTCAAGGTTCCACCCAGCCTAAATATGAGACGCATAAGCATGCATGCTTATCTTCTTGTTTGGATATGTAGACTGAGCAGTTGCTCAGCCGCCCCACTGCATTCCCGCTTGGGCTGCGGTGAGCAGAAATTCTATGCCGCTATGGAGCTCCGCTTGGTGCTAGGCCGGCGGCAGCGCTGGGAGGGAAAAAGGTGTTGGGGTGACTGCCCTCACGCATTGGTCCAGAAAGAGTTGTACGGATTCGAATTGATAGCTGTGGAAGTGGTTTTGAGTTGTTTTGCCGGGGTTCAGATCCTTAGCCGCGGTTTGGTTTGTTGGGAAAGGATCTAGGAAGGGATTCTTGATGGGAGGGGGGTGGACTCTTGGAAGGGACTCTTGATGATGATTTGGAAAAAGTGATGGCCTTATTTCTTGGATCAGAATGCCATGCCTCTCCCATCCTCCAAGTTTGACGAACTTGGACTCAGGGAGGCGACCTGTCACATACATTTCATCATCTCCTTGCGCGCCATGCGCGCACCCAACACAACAGACAACAGGGAGAAAAGAAAAGAAAACAAAAACACAAGAAAAAAAGGAGAAACCAAAGAGATGAGGCAGACACATACAAAAAACAATCAACCACCAATGGAAAGAGAAGAAAGGGAGAAGAAGAATCAAAACCACAGACAAAACAAGAGACAAACCCACAGCACATGCTGTTTTGGGACCAAGAATTTGAAGGGAGTGGACCAGAGGGGGAAATGAAACTGGGTAAGAGGATGAGGAGGATTGGGAGGAATAAACTGAGAGCTTGAAAGGCTGAGAATCTTGAGGTCTTGATGATTGAGAGCTTGAGGTGTGGATTCTTGAATCTTGAAGCTTGAGGTTCTTGATCACATCTTGAGGGTCTTGAAGATGAAACTTTGAGGATCTTGAGGAATGAGTGAGGATCTTGGGTCTTGAGGTGTGAAGTCTTTGTTGCGTGGGACACGGGATGGAAAACCCAAACTTCACGGTTGACAAACCAGTGACACTTTGGTGAGTGAGAAATAAGAGTTCTGATTCACTAGGGGAAGAGACTCCTAGAACAACTCAGTATAGACTACATACAAGTTGTTAGTGTTATGGATTGAAGCATAATACATAATGGATATAAGCATATCTCAACAGTCTTGAATCTTGAAAATCTTGAAGGGTGAGAATGAATCTGAGACTTGCTGATCTTGCTGGCAGCAACGGCAAGAATGCTTCTGACTAGCGGTCAACCAAATGGGCCACCACACCATGAAAGGCCCATCCTGTGATATTTCCACATCAATGTACACGCGTACATCAGGGTGACTATTAGCAAAGTGTGAAGAAGTTCACTTGCATGTGCACATGTGAATTTTGAAAAGCAAAATTCACCAGATCATTTTTGTGGGGAGGCAAGGATATCTGGCCAACCTGGAGTGGCACCGTAGTCCAACCTTGACTTAACTCGGACTTTCACCCTATTGAAAAAGGTTTTCACCATTTTTTTAGCCAAATTCAAATTAATTCCCGCATTTCCAAGAAAATGGGTTTCACTAATTTTACTTCAACATTACCACGGCACATTCCAAAACTCTAAACCCAATAGTACCCAGTTGAATTTTACTTTAATTTTGTTTGTGAGGGCATAAAATGTGAATTACAAGAAACCTGTTTTTTCAGAGGAATTACATTTGAGAATGTCAATTTTGCTCTGCTATCCTTCAACATCAGTAAACAGGAGTGATTGATGATCAGTTGGATTTGGGTGAAATATTATTTCATCATATTTTTTCCTCCAGTTGTACCTAGAAAACAAGAGAATTCTACACAACATTGTGTTGAGTCCCAAATCGATTCTGGCTGACTTTTGAATCACTTCTCCATCCACTTTACAATTCATTTAGGGATGAGTTACCAATCCACATCAGGCCCACATCCAACCAAAACTCACATAAAATTCAGCTCTGGCACTCCCTGGGGAGTGGGAACATATCTCCCCTTGTGCAAAGGCCTTAAAATTGGCTCTCAAGTTTTATGTTTTATATGCACCCCCCTATACACTGCCAGCCTAATTGGCTGGGTTGAGGTTATCCCAGTTAAACTGGGATACACCCAACCAATGGAGGACTTCCCGTCGGTTTTAGAAGACCGGCAAAATGTGATTTTCCATTTCTATTTTCTATTCTCAAGCAGTTTCTCTGCTGAAAAATAGAAAATAGAAATAGAAAAAACTGAAAAGCCAGCTTTCTAAATCGGCGGGAAGTCCTCCAATCTAAACATGGTTGATCTCAACTGATGAAATATAAATCCAAGGAACCCCCTTGTGATTGGGTTTATATTTCATTGGTTGAGATCAACCCATTTTAAATTGTTTGAGTGCATCCCAGTCAAACTGGGACAATGTCAACCCAGCCAAATATCAAGCTTAAGCAGCCTCTCTGGAGGTGTTGCAGGGGCAACACTCTTGTAGAGATACCATTTCAGGTCTCTGCCAAACCGTTCTCACACATTTTCATTACACTCATTTCCAGCCCGGGCTCTTGCAAACCTCAGTCCTCCAGAATCGTGTAGAACAGTGCATCAACCACTTCATTTGACTGTATACCTTATATATGTGTGATATAAATACCAAAAGACAACAACCATGATCTGGGAGAGAAGAAAAAGCGGAAGGAGCCGGGAAAAGAAGAAACGGCGAGCTACACACAAACACGATGCATGTATATATAGAAGAGAGGAAATGTCCCGACGAAGAAGAGGCAACAAGGGGCAAGAGAAGAGAGGAGAGGCCGCAGAGGGATCCGAAGGAGTTCAAGTCACTTGATTTTTAAATTTTGGTTCACTTTTGTCAAAAAAGGGGCGGCCGAATAGAGACACAAGAGAAGAAGGAAGAGATATAGGCAAAAGAGAGGGGGAGCAGGAAGAGCCGTCAAGCGCTGTTACTTTTACTCCCGAGTCTAGCACGGACGTTCCTCGGATGATTGGGCGCCGAGTTCGAGGATGCGGAGTGAGGCGACGGGGACCTGGAGCGGCGGTTGTTACTGTTATTGATGGTGCTGTTATTCGAATGGATGGGGAGCTGGTGGGAGAGGGCGGAGTTTTGGAGGAGGAGGCCAGGCTGTTGTTGGGAGGAGGAGGTATGGAGATGGTTCTGGTAATGGTAGGGAAGAGAGGCGGGGTTATTGTGGAGATGGTGGTGGGGGTGGTCGTCGAGCGAGTCGTTCGAGCTGGCTCGTCTTTTGAGGTGGGCGGAGAGGTTGGAATGCCGGGTGACGATGGGCGGGCCGGGTGCTTCGTTTTTCTTGGCGTTGCTGCCGATGTTTTCGAGGAGGGATGTGTGTGAGGGGAGTGGCGAGGGAGGGTCTGGCTGGGGGTTGTTGGTGGAGGTAGTAGTAGCGGGAGGAGGGGGAGGAGGGTCGAGGTCGTCTGTTGTTGTTGGTGCAGGTAGGGAGGCAGATGAGGAGTTGTTGTTGTTGTTCTGTTGTTGTTGGGCGAGAGTGGTCGAGGAGGAGGAGGATGCGGGCGGGGCGGCCGTGGTGGCTGATGTAGGGGGAACGATGGGAGGCAAGGCGTCGGTGTTGTTTCTCCCGGCGAGGAAGTAGGCGGTCGAGGAGGAGCTAGTGGCGGGGGGGTGGTTCTGCGGCTGCTTGCCGGAATCGTCCGGCTCTGCCTCGCCACCCGGCTCCCCTGTTGCTCCATTGCCATACGTAGAGGAGCGGTTGCGCGCATGGTGGTGGCTGGTTGAGGGACTGGTGGCCTCGTTCGTCGTGGGCCCTTTCGCGCCGCGACTGGTACCTGCTCCGCCCCCACCGTCTATCGATCCGCCCATCGCCATCGCCGTCCTCTCCGTAAACTCTTGCAATGCCGCTACATCATCATCATCCCCATTCCCATGTCAGCCACATCACCGCGCTCATCTAGAAACGGACAAGAGGAGGAAAGAGACTAACCCAATGGAGGCATGTTGTTTTCGATCGAAAAGGCCATCACGGGACCTAATTGAGTGACTCCTTCGATCAACTAAACAAACAACATGCGAAACGTCAACAACGCCTCATAAAACGGAGCAAAAGCAGAGAGAAGTGGATGAAAGCGGACCTCCAAACAGCGCATCGATTTCTCGGGGATTCCGAATGGCCCGACCGGACTAAGCGGGAGTGCGAGAGCCTCGAATTTGACGGTCCTGTAAGCGATTTTATCGGCTTCTTCAGCAGCGGCGGCGGCGGCAGCAGCGGCGGCGGCAGCGGCGACGCTTTTCTTTCGCGCGGTAGCGGCGGACTGGCGTCTTCCCTTCGTAGGGGGGAGGGGAGTTTTACCCTGGCCGGGAGTCGGAGGGGAGGGGGCGGGAAGCGTGGCAGCGGCAGCAGCTGGAGGAGGAGCAAGCGGGTCGTTTGGGTCGGCGGGGTCGGCCTTGGTGGCCGGGGCCGATAACAGTCGGTCGATCGTCTCCCGTGTCACCGCCCTTCGATTGATCCATTCGACATGCGAACAGCAGATGAATTCTAGCGCGTCCATCTTCAACTCCGCTCCTCCAACTCCATCTGAGCCGCCTCCACTCGTCGACGGCGGTCCACTCTTGAACATATTCGCACTCAGCTTGCCCATCAGTTCGACCTTCACTCCCGTGTTATACTCCACGCCCCATACGCTCGCTTCGCTCTCGACCGCATAGCCTACATGGCGCGTCCCGAGCGTCGGGTGCACCACTGGCATCAATAGTAACATCTCCGCCGCCTTCGCATGACTCATCGTCATCGATCGCGCTCCAGCATCAAAAAACTCATTCAGAAATCGCGCTAATGATCCGATCGGTATCTCTGTAATCTCATCTCTCTCCAAATCAGTTTCTTCCTCTCAAAAGATTTAACTCAGACAAAAAAAAACACGAACCAAATGGCTTGCTGTTCCCTGCATTCGAGTCCCATAACGAGAGCTTGAAAATCGCAGAATCGAAGAAAAATTCATGGACCAGATGTTGCAGAAAAGCCATCGGGTCGTCTTGCTATAAGCGTCCATTCCAAAAAAAAAAAAGTCAACATCAACAAAACAAGACCAAGGTTGTAAATGGGGGGGGGGACGAACAAGAACGACCTGGGTCAACGAGTCGAAGAACTTCTGCAACCGCACCAAGCCGGCGCCGGATCCAGGGTGGCCAGCAAGAGCGGGAGGGTGGCCGGCGAAGTTGGAGGCAAGAGCGGACGAGCCATTGATAGCAGGGGTAGCCGAAGGATGGGGCCAGTGCTCGGGGGACGGGTCGGGAAGCAAGTGGTGGGTGTGGCCGGCGGGGACCGGGAGATGGTCCGCCGCAGAGGCAGGAAGCCCGTGGAGCCCGTTCTTCTCGCCCTCTTTCTTCACAGTGCCGGCCGAAGGAAGAGGATGGGGAGCCGCAGGGGCCGGCATCAGCGTCTGGTGAGAAGAGTCCACATTGGGTCGCGAGGGCGTCGTGGTGTTCCCAGGAAGATATGGCCGACCGTTAGGCGAGCCCGAGTGGTTGAGATTAGACTCGTTGGTCGCCAGGCCTGCGTGCGTGTCGTTTGGGGGCTCTTTTTGTTGACGCTGACGGATCGCAAACTGGTGCTGTTCCTGTTGCTCGGCCAGCTTGCGTTTTTCCTGTTGCGACTCGTCTTCCTGCTGTTTTTGCTTCTGTTTTAGTTGTTGCTGTTGTAGCTGCTGCTGCTGCTGCTGCTGCTGCTGTTGGTGGTGTTGCTGTTGTTGTTGTAGCTGTTGCTGCTGCTGCTGTTGTTGAGCCTGTTGCTCGCGTTGTTGTAGCTGTGCCTGCTGTTGTTGCTGGTGTAGCTGCGCTTGCTGCTGCGCTTGCTGCTGCAGTTGTTGTTGGGCTTGCTGGTGTTGGGCTTGTTGTTGTTGTTGTTGCTGCTGTTGTTGTTGTTGGGCTTGTTGTTGTTGATATTGCTGCTGCGCTTGTTGTTGCTGGGCTTGTTGATGTTGTTGTTGGGCTTGTTGTTGGGCGTGCTGGTGTGCTTGTTGCTGGGCGTGCTGCTGGGCGTGTTGGTGAGCTTGCTGGGCTTGTTGGTGTGCGTGTTGCTGGGCTTGTTGTTGAGCCTGTTGGTGGAGCTGGTGCTGCTGGTGTTGATGTTGAGGTAGTTGCGGCTGGTGTTGAGGCAGTTGCTGAGGATGCTGGGGGAGCTGCTGGTGGTGTTGAGGCAGTTGCTGAGCCTGCTGTTGGGCGAGGAAATTCTGTTGGCGTAGGAAGTGTTGCTGCTGTTGGAGGGAGACAGTTCGGTGTTGTTGGTGTTGTTGCTGGACCTGGGAGGGGAGAGGGGAGGGGGATGTGAGGTGGTTGCCCTTGGCGGCGCGCTGGTTCTGAGCGGCCTGGAGGGCCTGTTGCTGGAGGGCGTTACTCTCTTTGAGTTGTTGCATCTGGCCCATATGGAGACGTTGGAGGTGCAAGGATTGTTGGTTTTGGTTGGCGAAGGCTTGTGGGTGGGCTGGGTCATCGGGGGCTTGGCCGGGGGGCAGGAAGAGGCGCTGGTTATGTTGCCAGAAGTCGTTGTGCTGATGTTCGAGCAAGAGCCGGGTATTCGCTTCGGAAAGGTTCTGGGCTTCTGCCTGAGCCTTGACTCGGGCGAGGGCCTGATGCTGGGACATGAGCACTGCGGCCTGGGCGGGATGGCTGATCTGCAGCTGGATGAACTGCTCGCGCGTGAGCTGGCTGAGCTGGTGCTGCTGCTGTGACAGGAATTGCTGCTGGCTTGCGCTCAGCTGGATCGGATGGGACTGGGCTTCGAGGGGGTACATCGATCGCTGGTCTGCAGCCACCAGATTCAGCTCGTCTCGCTTGGGGTCCGAGGTGGGCGCTTGGTGGTGCTGTCCGGGGAGCCGGGCGGCCTGCTGGGCAGGGGTGAGGTTGCTGACGGGCAGGGACTTGAAGGCGGTCTGCGGGGTTCCGTTCTGGCTGGGCCCGGATGGGAAGGGCGAGTGGGCCTGCTGACCGGCCTGGGAGGACGGCCTGGGCAGCTCGGCGAGCGGGCGGTTCTGGGCTTGAGAGAGCGGGCGGGCAAAGGGGGTGCGGGCGGGCGACTGGCTGGGGATGGGTGTCTGGGCGGGCTGTCTGCTGAGTGGGAGGGCTTGCTGGGGGGAGTGGGCGAGTGGCTGCTGGCTCTGGTGGGGGGAGGGTGCCGCTCGTTGCTGCTGGCCGGCGTGTTGTTGCGGGTGCGGGTGCGGGTGCGGGTGCTGGCTGAGGGCCGGCTGGTGCTGGCTGGCCCGCTCGCTCTCGGCCAGCTGTCGGATGAGCGAGGCCTGGAGGGCGGAGGGGTGCTGGGGCGGGGTGGCGAAGGCCTGGGGGAGCTGGGAGTAGGGGTGGGGCCAGTCCTGCTGTGCGGCGATGGCCAGCTCTGGGATCGGCGGGGGCGGCATCGGCTTGGCTCTGGCGGTGGCGCTGTCCTGCTGGGCTTTGGTGAATGTCCGGCTGGGGTAGTCCATCGGGGGTTGCTGCCAGCTGGCTGCTGGTTCTGGCTGGCCGAAGTAGGCGGCGGCGGGCTGGGGCTGCATTCTTTATAATGTAATTTTTGGTGTTTTTCTGTTTTTCGTTCGATCCGCTTCGACAGCCCCTCTGCTCACTCTCACTGATCAAGCCTAAGGCAGCCAGACTCCTGAGTATGTAGCACCACAAAAACATATTTACATAACTTAAACACAGTCCACCAGCTTGCCATCCACATCTCTCCGTCAACAAATTCAGGATGGCAGACACATAACCCATACCGCTTCGGATTGACTATGTAGCAACTCGCCAAGTCTGCTGAACCATGCATTCTGCCACGGATAAGGATCACTTTGTTTAACTTGAGGATAATCCTGCAACTTCTGCTGGATCATACATCACATACCGTGCACACTACAAGAAGAAAAAAAACCTACTCAACTGCTGACTCAAAGGGAAACTCTGATGAATGATAGCAATATTACTCAGATAGAACTTCTTTCAGTCCACAGTATTGTAGATGCCAACTGTGCCCAGTTTGGCAACTCTTTTTTTTCTTTCTTTTTGTTGCAGTGAACAGGTTGGAAAGATTCTAACTGTCAGTATTGTCTCTGAACCTCAGGCCCAGGGGAATATAAGGATTAATTTGGATTGGCTTGATCTTGTTATTCCAAGAATTGCCACTATCATTCTAAAAAACCCTTCACAATAAAAAAAAGGGGGTTGAGAAATTGACTCCCAAAAATTACAAAATTGACTCCCAAATGGAGTTTACGTTGCACGGACCGCTTCGAGATGTCTCCCTCGGGTCCTCATGACCAAATTTTGACCCGGGGGCATTTTGGGAGTCGGAATTGTAATTTGGCAATCCCAAACGGGAGTCGGGATTTGAATTTTACAAAAAAATCCCACAAAATAGAGAAATTTTCATATCTCCTCACTGGAGCACCCAAACGCTCCCAAAATTTTACAGCCATCTAGATCTAGACAATTTGTTGAGACTTACAGCAGTAGAAATCATCAGGAAGGCCTTGTGGAACAGGGGGGGGGGGGTCAATTAGGTGGATTTCCTCAACAGAAAATCCCCCAAAACCTTATCTACAGTGCTCCAAATGGCCCCAAATTCTTTCTGCCATAAGAATACACTTTTTAAAACACATGTTGAGCTTCACAGCATTAGCACACCTTGTGGAACAGGGGGTTAATTTGGTGGATTTCCTATTGAGGAAATCCCCCAACACCTTAGCTACAATGCTCCAAACACTCCTTGAGGAAATCCCCCAAAACCTTAGCTACAATGCTCCAAACACTCCAAAGCATTTTTCTGAAATAATGATACACTGTCTAGAACATATTTTTAGCTTCACGGCATTAGCACACCTCAGGGACACCTTGTGTAGCCAGGGGCTGATTTGGCAGATTTCCTACTAAGGCAAACCCCCAAAACCTTATCTACGGTGCTCCAAACAGCCCCAAATTTTTTCTGAAATAATAATACACTTTTTCAAACATATGTTGAGCTTCACGGCATTAGACCACCTCAGGGACACCTTGTGTAGCCGGGGGCTGATTTGGCAGATTTCCTACAAAGCCAATCCGCCAAATCCTTAGCTACGGTGCTCCAAAAACCCCCAGATTTTTTATGCCATACAAATACACTCTAGAAAATATTTTGAGCTCCAAGGAGGGATTACACATCATGAATGCCTTCTATAAGCGGGGGGCTAATTTGATTTCCTACTAAGGAACTGCACCAAATCCTTATCCACGGTGCTTTACAGAAGGTGTTCCTGATGTGTAATACCTCCTTGAAGCTCAACATATTTTCTAGAGAGTGCATTCATATGGCAGAAAAATTCTGGGGGTGCTTGGAGCACTGCAGCTGAGGATTTGGTGCAGTTCCTTAGTAGGAAATCAAATTAGCCCCCCGCCTATAGAAGGTGTTCCTTATGTGTGATACCTCCTTGGAACTGGATATTTTTTCTAGAGATTGTATTCATATTGCAGAAAGAACTTGGGGGTGTTTGGAGCACCATGGCTAAGGATTTGGTGGATTGCCTTTGTAGGAAATCCACCAAATCAGCCCCCACCTACACAAGGTGTCCCTGAGGTATTATAATTCCGTGAAGCTCAAAATATGTTTTAAAAAGTGTATTCTTATAGCAGAAAAAAATTGGGGCCGTTTGGAGCACTGTAGATAGTAGGAAATCAACCAAATCAGCCCCCGGCTACACCAGGTGTCCCTGAGGTGTGATAATGCCGTGAAGCTAAAAATATGGTCTAGAAAGCTTATTATTATTGCAGGAAATGTTTTGGAGTGTTTGGAGCATTGTAGCTAAGGTTTTGGAGGATTTCCTATTAAGGAAATCTGCCAAATTAACCCCCTGTCCCACAAGGCCTTCCTGATGGTTTCTACTGCTTTAAATTTTAACATATTTTTTAGAAAGTGTATCTAGATGGCTGTAAAGCTTTGGGAGTTTTTGGGTGCTCCAGTGAGGAGATATGAAAATTTCTCTATTTTTTTTTTTTTTTTTTGTAAAATTGAAATCCTGACTCCCATTTGGGATTGCGGAATTACAATTCCGACTCCCAAAACGCCCCTGGGTCAAAATTTGTTCATGAGGACCCAAGGTAGACGTCTCGAAGTGGTCCGCGCGACGTAAACTCCATTTGGGAGTCAATTTTGTAATTTATGGGAGTCAATTTCTCAACCCCCAAAAAAACAGACTTACTTTGCGCACTGCAAAAAACTGTTTGCACACTGTGCAGTGGGCAAAGTTTTCAAACACTTCGCACACTGCGCATGAAGGACACAACTTTTCCAAAAAAAAAAAAAATGACCAATCAATAGACAAGCTTATTATTGTACTGATCTGTGAATTCATTTGGAGTTTTTTGAAGCTTCCTTGTTTTTTTAAAAATCCCACCAATAAATAAACCAAGTACAGTCATTCAGGGACCTGGAATCCATATCCCCACAGGCCAAAAAATCCAAAAAATTTAGTGAAACATGTTAAATAAGTATTCAAAAGTTTTAGAACTTCTTGGCCACTTTGTACAAGGATGAGGCTTTCAAAAATCAGTAATAGTTTCTGACAAAAACAATCAACAATAACAAAAACATCCAAGAACCATCAGTTTATGTACAGAACACTGCCAATGCCATCATGCCCTTTCTTATGCATTTATGATTAGATGATTAACCAGATGTTATGGATTCAGATAGGTAATCTTCCAGCTTCTTGGCAGATCTCAGTGATTGTCTTCTTATTATGCTGTCTAAGAGCATGTAAATCTTTTTTTGGATCATCAAAAAGTAAAACAGAAGGCAATGAAGAAGTAAAATCAGCTCATCTGGGTGTCCTCTTTTGATCACAGCAGACAGAAGTGGGTTTTTTTTCTTCTTGTTAAAAAATGCATTGTGCCACATACCTGGTTGTTTTAAGTCACATAAAGAGATGTCGAAGTAGAAATCTCCAGCATGTGCAAAATCCAAGTTTATTAAAGCCTCTGAATCATAAAACAAAACTTCAAGGGTTTCCCCTACAAATATTCAAAAATCACAAAAAGAAAATCAAGGGTTTCCCCTTTACAACCTCCACAAAAAAAGATGAAAGGTTTTCCCTCTTCAAATGCCAAAATCAACAAAAAAACCACAATATTATAACAACCAAAAACAGAGCAATAATCTGCACCCAGCCACCTAACATCAGCAAGCTGATGCACCGTGGCCCACCATCCATCCCTGTCTAGCAGGGTTAAAAAATGGTGAGAGGATAACCCCCAGCGCGCCGCATTGAAGGCATTATGCAAAGGGGGGCCACCGAGTAGAGCCCCTCAAACTGCGCAAGTGCAACAGCGGAGGGGGTGAGGACAAACCGCACGCTGGAAGTACAGCGGCAGAGGATGCCCTGGGGATTTATCGAACCCAAAACAGCCACATTTTATAGACACGCGGTCAACACGGTCCATCAATGGCCAGCAGCCTCAGGGACCAATTATAAATGATTATTGAGATTTTATTCAAAAAAAATCCAAACTCATTCAAAACTTTTTCTAACTAACTTTTTCTTATGTACTTTTTCAAAAGTAGCCCAAATGACCTCAAGGAGGTCATTTGGGGCCGAAAATTTTCAAAATTTTGTTATCCAAACAGATTACAGGTGTACAGCGCATGTAGCGGACACTGTACTGCACTCACCAGGGAAGAAATTGTCGCACTCTCTAGAGAGTGCCAGACCGTAATTTTATCATTCAACTGGTCTGAAGTCAGTTCAATGTCAGTGTGCAACTGTTGTTTGATTGTCTCCACAACTCATTGGAAACTATTGCCCATGAGTACAATGATTTGATGTGACAAATATTTTGAACTCATGAGTCACATTATATGAATTGCTGTTCAACTGTATTCTATCTTATTCATAAGTTTAGATTTTATTATCTTTCATATGGTGATTTGGCAGAACATGCCAATGTCTGAGGTTCCGTTCCCTCTCCATAAGCATTGAAGTTTCCTGTCAACAGAGAGCATCTGTGATAAGTATGTTCAGAGGGGTTCGTTATGTGTGTAGGCCAATTGGGTATCACTCACCAGAGATGACCCATTGGCCCCCATGGCGGGAATGTGTCACCCTTCAGCAGGTACCTGTGTGCTGTTTCAGGTACCCATGGCCAGTGTGGAGCTATTTCTTTAAACTCATACCAAAATGGAACCCCCAACTGCCGCCATTGGTAACTGCAAGCATACACAGGAACCTGCTGAAGGGTGACAGGTACCCGCTGCAGGTGCCAATATGACATCTCTGTCACACATCCAAGCAGTTTTGGAATGAAGTGTATATACATTTATATGAAGGCTTATGCCATTGTCTTCTCTCCCTTTTTCTGGCAGGGCTGGCTTCCTCCAAAAATGTTGGTGTGAAGTCCATGTGTAGTTTGAGGCACAGGAACCAGGTTATTGGGAAGTAACAGCTTCCAATGATTGGTCTGCACCAGGTTTTGAGGGGAGTAAAACCCCCTCTGGAATACCGATCTGTGGTGTCCTGGCCATTGGGAGGAGCTGTAACCACCTTGATGACTGATACAGGTGGTCATCAAGGGGAGTAACAACTCCCCCTGTCTGTACTGGTCTTTCGGAGGAGTAGTAACTCTCTTCGATCACCGGTACAGGTGGTCATCGAGGAGACTAAGTAATGACTCCTCCTGATGACTGGTATGTACCGGTCATTGGGAGTAGTTGTAGCTCCCCTCGATGACCAGTACTGATCGGCCATCGAGGGGAGGTACATCTCCCAATGGCTGATATAAGTTGGTCATGGAGGAGTTACTCCCTTCAATGACCAGGTACTGGTACCAGTCCTCGAGGGGATTGACTCCTCCTGATGAATGATCTTTCCCGGTCATTGAGGAGAGTCTCCTCGATGACCGGTACAGACCAGTCATCGAGCGGAGTTGTAACTCCTCGCGCCGACCAGCCTGTACCGGTCATGGAGGGGAGTAACAGCTCCTCCCGATGACCGGGACAGATCAGTCATCAGGAGCAGCTGTTACTCCCCTCGATGACCACCTGTACCGGTCTTCGAAGGGAGTTACAACTCATTCCGATGATCGGTACAATTGGTCATCAAGAGGAGCTGGTACTCCCCTCCATGACCGGCACAGGATGTCATCGAGGGGAGTTACAACTCTTCCCGATGACCGGTCATCGAGAGGAGTTGTAACTCCCTTTGATGACATCCTGTGCCGGTCATCGAGGGGAGTTACACCTTCTCTTGATGACCGTCTGTGCCGGTCATTGAGTGGAGTGACAGCTCCTCTCAATGAACGGTCTGTACGGTTCATCGAGAGGAGCCTTTACACCTCTCGATGACCAACTGTACCGGTCATTGGGATGAGTTGCAACTCCCTTTGAAGACCAGTATAGGTGGTCATCGAGAGGTGTAACAGCTCCTCTCAATGACCAACTCTACCAGTCATCAAGGGGAGCTCCCTACTCTCTCGATGACCAGCTGTACCAATCATTTGATTGGGAGAGCTGGTCATGGAGATTTATCTAGTCGGTCCCTTCCTCCTCCATGACCAGCTGTGAGTGAAACGATATAGTATACTCCACTGATGTTTGACCAAGCATCATTGTACATACAGTGGACCATAAATATATATGTCCACCCTACCGTTTGGCCGAACATTGCAGTGGACATGTCACACTAGTGACAGGTAAGTGATGCCTCTTCGCCAAGCAAACTCACCCCCCAGCACTTCTCCCCAGTGAAAAACGGACTGAGCCCAGGGCTAACCTGGATCATGAGTGATCATTTGGGATCAGATGTAGCACCTGTGTGAGCATGTCGCAAAGGGGCTGGTCAGGGAGCAAGGACTAGGTCACTAGAGATGTCAATTTGGCACCCATGGGCAGCTACCCACCACCCTTCAGAAGGTGCCTGTGAGCCCTTGCAGTACCCATGGCCGGTGCAGAGCTCCTTCCTTGAATTTTGACTAAATTGGAACACCTTGAACCCCATATGAACCTGTCAGGGCACACAGGTACCTGCTGAAGGGTGGCAGATACCTGCCAATGAGTGCCCAATGGCCATCTCTAGAAAGAACTCAAGAGATAATTTTACTTGAACATGCTCCACAACTGCAATCTTCCACCATCATACTTCACAGTGTAAGGGTCCAGTAGACCCTCACTGATGAGATGGGTAGAAAGGGCGCGGGGAGCGGGCTAGAAGCCGTCTGGGAGGTTTCTAGGTCCAAACTGTGGGGGACTGGATTTCAGGCTAGCCGGGAGAGAGGAGGAACTCTCTGCGTTAGTCTAAATACAGGCAAATCATGAAGAAGGAAATCGAGGAGAGAAGAAACGGGGTCGAGCTTACCTAGCCGGGAGAGAGGAGGAACTCTCTGCCGGACTAGGGAAGCGAGCAGCTCGGACTAAGTAATTCGATGCGCGGGGGTCACGTAATCCCGTGACCCTTCGTGTGGAGCCCCATTGATGAGGGGGGCTTCACACACAGATCAACCTTGATCCAGGCAAGATTCCCCATTGAGCCTAACCCAACCACCTGGGAGGTCTTGAGATGCCATTCAAGAGAAACTATTATATATTTGGCTCTATGAGATTCAAATCAACATTGCTGAAATTCTAATCTATGGATTTGCTGGAACATATTGTTGTTATGATTCAGTCTACTGCTTCACTTATGCGGCTAGAATTTGGGGTCTTACCTCATGGGATCCCACAAAAGCATCACCATTTTCACATCCAGAATTTGTGACTGTAGCCCATGACAAGACCCCAGAGCCTACTAAGCCTTCAAATACAATTCAATTTGATTTGCAATGGGGTCACAAATTGGCCAAGGTGAAAAACTTTTTTTCCACCATATTAAGTTACAGATACAATCAGCCTCAGTTGGACATAACATCAAAATTGTCTTAAGCTTGAATTACACATGCTACAACAGTTGACATACTACAGGGTTGCAGAAGAAAGTCACGGTTTGGCACTCTTTAGAGAGTGCCACACTTTCTTCCCTGGTGACTAGTCCAACAGTACAACACAGTTTGTACTTCATGAAGAGATACACAGCCGCATGCAGATGTTTCGGCGACAGTCCAGCCCCCAGCCTCATGGACACCTTCCCGCGGCAGAAGTCGCAGATGTCCAAGACAGCTCTGGCCACTGGGGGAGAGGCACCCGGCGCCCCTGCAGCCGCAATAGCTCCCCAACCTCCAAGCGCTTGGCTGGCAGCTCGAGCCCGAAGACACCACGGAGCGGGCCCACCTTGGCTTCCAGCCCTTCCTCAAGCTGCGAGAACTTGCCCAAACTGCGCTGCTGCTCAATGCGCACACCCCACCGAGTATTATGTCAACGGCGTCAGAGTAGAAGAGAAGGATCCTTGGCAACGGCTCAGCGTCCCAACCACAAGGGGCCTCACCCTTGAGGGGTTCCTAGCACAATGTCGGATCTGTGCTGTTGTGTGAAGCTGTGTGGTTGTGGTGGTGGACCTGGTTTGTTGGTTGCGCGGGGAGGGGGGGGATGACACTGCAACAGGCGGTCTTGTCTCGGGATTTGGATTTCTGCCTGTGTGGGCTCCAGGTTTATGATTGTACAATCATATCCAGACTTTTTTGAAACTTAATTGGGCCTGTATTGGCAACATAAATTTAACAGATTTTGGTTTCAAACGAGTTTCAAAAATATTACAATAAAATTTCAATAATTGTTTATAATTGGCACCTCAATCCCTTGGGGTCGACTATGTATGCCGTGCCTGGTTTGTAATGCGTTGGCAACTACCGCCTCCGCCACGTTGCTCTTACCGTTGGTCCGACCAGCGTGCCAACTTGGCGTTTTCAACGCCCACCCAATCTCATTTACATGCAACACGCCTCAGCAGCAGTATGTACGTATACATATGTCATAATAATCCTCATAACAGTCAACATTGGTTCACAAGCCAGAACAAACAGAAGGTGTCGTCGATGCTGGATCTGATCAAACGCTCAGCCGCCCGTTTCGCGCTGGGGGCCATGAAATCCACCCCGGTCAAGTACTTAGAGAAGTATCGGCCTCTCAGGAGCATCAAGAAGACTGCCGCGAGTAGGATAACAAACTTTTTTGTCACAAAACTGACCAGCATCACCCACAGGTCGTCGGCGATAGAAAGGCAAATCAGTACGGAATTAATGTGGACAGCGAGGCCCTTCCCTAGCCCAGTCCACTCCGCGCTCACCCGGGAGGAACTGGCCGTCGTGGCGGCAAAAGACCTGGAGACTGTGAACTTCTTATTAAGAACTGCCCTCCCTGGAAATCAGGGAGGAAGATGGAACTGGAAATCAATGAGACCACCAAACAAGAGGCAACAAAAGAAATAGTATCTTTCCTTAAAAGCTTAGACCCGGTGTCCGATTTGGTTTCTGATCATCCTGAGGAGGGCTTGGGAGCGGCGGCCGTCTCTAGGGATGGTACTCTGTCCAAACTCTCTTTTTTAGGACCACCGGGCACGGCGTCAAACTTTGAATGCAAACTAGTCGGCATACGACTCGGACTAGAAATAGGTAGCAAGGCTCGGCTGCCAAGCACTGGGGCCCTGATCATTCTGCTAACCAACAGCCATACCTTTGCTGCCGTTCCCTCCCGCCGGCATTTGCGTCAAGCAGCCCGTTCCTGCCCAGCACCGCCCTCGTCAATCTAAATGACGCCCGCCAATCAGGCCGCCCTCGCCTCGTTCCTCACCAGCGAACTCGGACAGAAAGACTCGCCCGAGCCATCCTAGCTGGTACGCCAAAAAACCATCTGTCTCTGTCTCTCTCCCTCCTGCTGTCCTGCACCCTCTTCCAAACAACTACTCAATTTGTCTCCCCCCTTGACTCTGGTGCCGCTGGCGCGAAAGGTGAAGCTGCGAACAACTGGCCGACGGGCGCGTATCAAAGCGTTGCAGCATGAGCCCCGGCTGGTACCGGCGTCAACAAGAGCGGATGCGGAGCTGATAGAGCTGCTGTACTGGGGATGCGGCGGTACATCGCCGGCCTTCTGGCTTCCGGGTTCGCTCACACCTGCGCAGCCCGTCGAGTGCTGGGACCACGGGCATACTCCTCCGCACACCGCACACCCTCTCCACCTAGCTCTCGCGCAGACAGGCTGGCGAGCACGCCGGGGTGCTCAGCAGGATCTACATGAAGCTGGTCATGGAACGCGACCGGCTCCTCTCGCCACCCTCTTTGATGTTATCGCCCCCTCCTCTTTGACCATCTCACCCATCCTCTCCAACCTTCTCGGCCTTCCTCTTCGACTATTTTACGCATCCTCCTCGACCTTCTCACCCTTTCTCAGAGGCTGCCAACCACCCGCCCTCTTTGTCCTGCAATCTTCATCCCCACTTTCAAATCATACGGTCATTCAGCTGGCAGACTCACCCCCCCTTCAGCACAGTCAGGGATGCAAAACTAATGATCAACCTTGCTGCGCTAATCTCCCCTGATATATTGCATCTAACAGCTCAATGTTTCATTCATGCTTCACAAACTAGCCTGCACTCTGGTCAACCTCACTAAGCAACAAGCATAAAATTATCCTTTCTCACTAGGGTGAATTAAATTACCCAGAGTTGACGGGTGATGCTCTGCAGGAAATAGAGACAAGGATCAAAGAAGGGGGAGGATCATTAACTGCATTGTTGAAACTTATGTTACTTAGGTTCACTTGATTTCTTTCTCCAACTCTCTTCTCCTTCTCCTAATCACCCACATCTCATGTTTCCTGTTTCCTTCTTTTCTAATTGTAAAGAATATGTTTATACTGGGTTGACCACTGTCAAATAGGCATGGGTGTCTGATTGATCCAAAATGGAGAATCAAAGGAAGGTATGTCGGTATGTCACTTGAATTCCATGGATTTCCTGATAATACCACATATTATTGAGCATTTTTCTTCAATATGCGCCACGCCCAGAAGTCCCTCCCTTGTCATAAACTCTCCTTGTTTTTTGTCCAAGAGAAGTACCTCAAAGGAGTCATCAAGGGCCCCAAGTCTGCCTCTATCAATTTCTCTGAGCAAAACATCTCCCCTGCTTCCACAATCTATCAATTCAATTTCAAAGCATCCAGGGCTTGATTCTCATGATCCCATCCTTACTTCACCATCCCTCACTACAAGTTCAAGATTTCTCAGCTGTCTATTCCTTTGCTCTTGTTTTAAATATTAGTTCATCAAATTGTGTCTTATCTTTCTGGAAGGAGAACTGCTTTGTGTACAACTCAAATTCTTCCCAATTCTCATGTGCCTTCCCTCATCTGGTCTTATCTATACTCAATTTTATTTACTCACATTCTTTGGTCAATGGTAGGCACTTCTATTTCTACTTCATTTGTGCCTTTTGTTTTATGTATGATGATGTTATGAGTAATTAATTTTTGATTGAATTTAAAGTCTACGGCTTGCTCAAATTTCAAGAACTGATGGTCAGGGAGGGGCTTAGCATGATCTGCTTCAAACCAAACAATGTCAAGATTTGTTGCAGATTGCCTTATAGGTTTGACCACATTGAAACTCAAAATAAACAAGTTCTGTGAAGATTTGAGTGGGGAAAAATCATGGTGGTTGGGTCCAATCCCAACACATTCTTACCAAAATTTTGAACTGATGGCCAGTCTGTCACTGGGGTAGCACCTGGGCTACAAATGATAAATCAGAAGCAAGGAGAGATATATAATATCCAGGATGTCCTCTGATTTGGTGGGATGTGATTGTGGGTGATTTTAGCTAGAAGGTGGGGAGCTGGAAAATTCAAAACTTCCCCTCAAATCTCCAGCGGCGTAGCCGCCTTGGCCTCTAGTACTTAATTAAATATTGAGTGATTGTGCTGTTTTTTAAAAAGAATGGAACAGGTTTCTTTTAGTTTTGAAGTTGATGGTTGGTGAGATGAAAAGGATGGAGGAAGGCTTGATTACCTTTTATGGAGCAAACAGGAATCCTACTTGAATACATCATACTTTAATTGACATTGCCATGCTGAAGTGGTGAGAAACTCAGATGAATAGTTGTACTTTGATGAGACTAGAGAGGTGTGATAGATTGTGGTATTGTATCCAGGCCCATTCCTTTCCTCTCTACCAATATTCATCATTCTAGTGTGTTTTTTGAATTATTACATTAACCAGTCAGCCCTGTGCACCTAGTCTACTTATAAAAAGTGTTGAATTGGTATATTGCTGCCAAAACTTACATGTTAACTTTGCCGCAATATGATATTTGACCAGCATCATCAAGCACCCCATTAAGGCCTGAATTGATCCGCGGATCCTGTGATGGTGCTCAAAGTTTAGCTTTGTTGGGTGAATCAAAATCAAGTAGAACAAGACGGTTACTTACACATCCTTGGACTACCAATAAGTTCTGGTTTTGGAAAAAGGGGGGAAGAGAGAATTCAGTCTGGGTGGAAAAATAGCAACTGGATGGGTCATGCACCTACAGGCTGAATTCTCCAAAAATTGGCCAGCAATTTTAATTTGAGAGAAAGCTCTAAGTCTTTCTGCAATTTTTTTTTGAAATTCAGAAGGGATTTCATTCAAGAAGCGTTCATCATGATTGATTCCGGCAAGACCTTGGCAATGGAGAATTGATGAAATCTTGAGTGATGTTTGAGATGGTTGATTGGACTGCTTGTTGAGCTTGAGCCATGATTGCAGCTATTTCCGCTTGAGATAAGCACAAATCTTTGATGCTAATAACACCCAAGAGAAGCAGATATGTACTTAACCTTGTGAAATGGTCCTCCCCAGTTCAAACAAAGATTACTGAGCCAATGTATGCAACTGCAGTCAAAACGTAGCTCACACCAACAAATGAAATCCATGCCATCTTGCCCACTGACGTAAACATAACACTAATGACTGGTGCCCAGGTGGCAAAGATGCAACCGGGGAATGATCTGACCCCTGTAGCTACAAGGCCTGAATCAACTGCCTTGTGATTTAATGATTAAGAAAAAAATTCCCAAATTCACAGTTACTTTGGAAATTGCACATTGACAGTGCATGAAAGGGTATGATGTAATCATGTGGAGTTAAAATGGCAGTTACACTGGAGTATGCCACATCTAAACTGCTGGCAGCTTCTAGAGGTTTTCTGTTATTGAATCTACTCTGAACTTGAGTTAAACTTCATTAATGTTCATCCAATTTTTCACTTGACACAACCATTGTTTCAGCTGAGGTTTCTCATGCATGTGGCCAACTGGTTCCATCTTCTTCAGTTTTTCTTGATATTTTCTGCTTTATATATTTGACAAAAACGGTTTTAATAAGATCTTTAAACCTTTCTTTGATTTGACTTCTTGTTTTAGAAAATTTAAACAATAGGTGAGGTTTCAGTTAAGTTTCTTGTCACCTTTATCAACTTGAAATATTCACATGAAGTATTCTTCCTCAATGGATATATTTTTAAAAAAGGTTATGCTACATTTGGTGCTACCATATAATGAATAATAAATCTTTTTATTGTAGCATTCAGTAGCAGTCATATTGGCAATCCTCCCGCCTCCCGGCAGATCTGAGTCAAAGTTTTGTCGGTGGTAGATCTTAGAATTTTGAGGTCTTGATTTTTTTTGATCAACATATAAAAAACAATATTTTGATGGGAGGTATTTGTTCCATTAACTCGCTTGTAAACTTTCAGAGGATTGGTACAAATAGTAGAAAAATGGTAATCAAAAGCTTACTGGGGCGGGTTAAGTCACATACAGGAAGATTGAAATAGCAGTCTCCTGCTTGGGAAAGATTCCTCAGCTCTGATTGGTTGGTGGCACTTCATGATAGGACAAATCATCAACTTTAGCATCCAATAGCATTAACTTGCAATTTTCTGAACATGAAACCATACCTGCTGTTGTGGTAAGAACTCCAATCATACTCAAATACACCATATTTTGACTGGCATTCCCAGGCCAAAGTTGTCAAGAACTTTGAAGAATATCCATACTTTGATTCAACCAAAGAAGCATGATAGATGGTTAGATCATATCCATTTCCATTTTTTTCTGCCCTGACAATGTTCATCATTCTATAATATTTCATTTTTTTAGGGTTAGTTCATGGCATATATACTCTTGTTTTAGGTGATTTGAGGCAGGAATTAGTGCAAATGAACATTCATACTCACATGCCATCTTCCCCGCAGTATGATAGCTTGTGAGCATCATCAAAGGCCCCATTGACTCCTGAGTAGATACAAGGATCCTGATGAGGCAGAATTAATTTCAAGTTTTGTAAGCAAATTCATGACCAATCTAATCTCCTAGAACCTTTATCTAGAAGAATTACTACATACACTACCGCGGACAATGAAGGCATTCTGAAGAGATCAAAAGCATCCCCAATTCATCAAATTAAGAAACATGGCCATCAAAATTGGTGAATTTCTCCTCACCTGGACTCTCCAGAACTTTGCCAATGATTTCAATTTCAAAGCAAGCTCCAACTCTCTTTGTAATTTGTTCTGGAAATTAGACGGTACCTCGTTGAGAAAACTTCCATCGCGATTTATCCCGGCAAGACCCTCAAGATTACTGATTGGTGAATTTATGACATTTTGGGTGATGTTGGAGATAGTTGAATGGACCGCTTGTTGAGCTTGAGCCATCATTGTTGCTATGTTTGCTCCCTGTGGTAGAATGCGGAAGATACATAAGCGTAAATCTTTGATGCTAAATAACACCAGAGAGCTGGATACTTACCCTTGTGAAACGATCCTCACCAGTTCCAACAAATATGACCGAGTTTATAAAAGCGAACGCAGTAGAGACATACAACCCCCCTGCGAATGAAACCCATGCAATTTCTCCCCAGGAGGCAAACATTGTGCTGGTAATCGGAGCCCAGGAATTAAATATACATCCCGGGAAGCTGGTCACCCAAGTGGTGACAAGCCCCACATAAGACGCCTGGAAGAGTGTGAAAAATGATAGAACTTCCAATCAAAATGTGTTGAAATGAAGAGGATACAAAAAAAAAACTTACCGCAGTCTCATACACCCTAGTCGGATCTTTTTCGAAGTCAATCAACTAAGCCACATTCAAAGATAATAATCAAGTCAAGCTATAGGCGGGTTTTATACCTTAAATTCATGACATCAAATAATTGGATTTACCATCTCGGATATGATACCTATAACACAAACCATTTAAGCTCCTACTTTTTGTAAAAATCCGCGAAGACGGCTCATACCTGACATTGTTCCAAAGCTGAGGGATGATGAATCATAGTTTAACAACAGATATTTGAAGATGTTAGAAAGCAAATCGAGAGAAGCTGCTACCGCTTACATACACGCGCAGATTGAGGAAGCTGAAAACCACTAACGCGTAACCGGCAGAATCATACAGACTGTTGACAAATGAGTTCCAATTCTGAGCTGCGACGAGTGCATACCAATCTCGACCTTTCACGGCTTCACACAGCTGGATGGAGTTCTCCCCACGAATAAGTAAGCTTCATTCAGCCTCATGTGATTTTCTAAATATTTTTTTTCTCATCTGCGTCGACAATTCTGGACAGAAACTGACCTGACCACTATGTGGATGCTCGCCAATCCCAGCTGAGAAATCTGTCGCGCCCACATGACTGGCGTACTCCTGAGAAGTTACCCCACATCGGAGTGCAGAAGAAAGTCGTATTAATGATTTGGTGAGCTTTTTCGGAGTAACGAAGTGATGTTCTTGCATAGATTTTGTCGTGTATGAGGGGAGTTTTCTTTCTTCACCTGCAAAGTTATCTTTGATCCGCCGGGGTAATTGTCCAAATAATCATTCATTCGAAGTTGAGACCACAAAGCAGGTGTCAAAGGAATCTCATGGCAAGGCTCGTTGTCAATGTCGAATGCTGGCGGTGGAATCAAAACAAAATTGAAATTAAACCTCAGCTATGCTTTTATGTGCGGAAACTAGTAGAAACCAATGTTGGTGAGAACTTAGATGAGATCTGCTAACCGCGAGTACCCCAAGTTCGTATCCTATTCTGTGTTACGTCGAGTTGCTTTTCACAGGACAACTCCCTAGTTGATATTAAAAGAGAAAGTAGGGCGCGTTTCCCTGCACGTGGGACGAGCATGATTTGAATGTAATGAATTTATCCGTTTGTTGAACACTCTGATCACAGTTGAGCCACACCAAATTTTGCGTGCAGGAAGTAGTACGGTCGACCTGGACGGATACCAATTGTGTTAACAAAAAACAAAAACGAACTTCCAAACCTTTGAGCCTGTTTTGAAGGCAGTACACATGTACAGACTATTTTGGTCAGGCTGAAACCAGTCCAAAACTTATAGGCTGCCTACATCAATACCGAAGCCTTCCGCCCCGAACGAACTCGGACGATTGCCAGAAGATTTGGCATGGACCCTAAATTCGGTTTTGGATAACATAATAGTCGGGCGAGCTGCTAAGAGTGAACATCGTAAGCTCAACACAGCCTCAGGTCAAAAAGAATTCAGGGCCTCTCTGGACCACCCAACTTTCACCAGGATATTTCTTTGGGAGCAGTGGTCCTGGTCATTTTTTGAGGGCACCACTTTCTCCTACCACATCGCACTCCAAGCTGATACACTGTGAAAGGGGTGAGCCACTTGACACCCCAGATACATCTGGGGTGCCACACCCACCCAGCCAGGTGACCACCACCAATCTCACAAAGTGAGAAAGGTGCTGCAATCTAAGATAGCTGTGGCAAGTGGTAAGCCAAGCAAACCACTTCTGCATTCCCGCACTGAGTCTGAAAAAAACTATAGCACTTGAGTGAATACAGTTGCAGACTCCAGTAACAATATCAGGTTCAAGGATAATCCCAGCCCCAAGGCACTCACAGAGAGGATCTAAGCAAGCGCAAAAGTTAAGTGGCTGGACTCTACTACGCAATGCGGATCAGATGAGTACAAATGCCTCATTCCTTTCTTCTAGACAAATTCAAGAAAAAAAAAGACCGAACAAACCAATTCCACTCGAAGAGCAGGAAAGAAAATTGGTGAGTTAGTAGTACCCAGGATCTGCGCAAGATGCAAGCACATCCTTCCTCCTGTTCCACCTCTCTCATTCCCTTCCTCAATATTTGAGATGATTACTTGCAGAGGAAGAACTATTTTTCAATTTTCTGTGATGTTTTCCATTACACCTGAGGGACGTTGGATGAGGTCAAGTGCAGCGCTTCGGCGCTGATAAAAGCAGGCAATGGTCTAAGGATAGCTGAAAGCTCTCAAGAGCTCGCCCCAGCGGTAATCACGCAGTACTAGAAAGGTTACCTCTGCCATTGGAGGCTTATCATGGAGGGTAAAAGCTCCAGCTGAGCCCTATGGAGCTGCCTTCGGTGTGCCTCGGGCAGCATGAGACGCCTATTTTGTCTTGGGTAACAAGCAAGGCTGAGCCAAGGAGACCTTGCGGATACATTTGGAGTGAGCAAACTGGGAGCAGCCTAGATGCTGAGCACATTGCTAGCCTGCCCTCGATGGAGGTGCTGAGCTCTGCTGCTTCTGACCGGCAGCTGCTGAGCTCTGCTGCTTCTGATCAGTATATAAGGGCCTCTTATTCTGCCCGTTTGCGGTTTCTCCTCGCATCCTCACTCACCACCTCCTAGTCCAATAGAGCTTCCTCCTCGGCTCCCACACGGCTCTTGGTCCTGGAAGCACATACAACTCACTCACCTTTTTTGCCCCTGCCTCAAAGCCAACTCGCTCGGTGGTCGTAAGTGCATGCATTGAGCTTGCACTTGCCGACTTCACTCCTTGAAGAAAGCATCAGGTTGGTGAATGATTTCGCGGATCGGGAAGACATAGTAGCACTACCCGCATGTGGACCAGGTCATGCTCTCATCGAGCTATTTTATCCAGTGCTCACTCCAGAACACGACACAGAGGTACTCTTAACATGTTTCTCACGATGATTCAATTAGGATATTCGAGTCCAACATGATACATACAAGAAGGTAAGAAGTAAGCAAACCTATGGTAAGACTAAGAGAGAGACTGCTAAAACATTTATAACAATTAAAAGGTGTTCTTGGTTCAAAGAAGGGAAGGAGGTGTCTGGGAATTTAAACAAAAGAGCTTAAAGATCATGAAAAGCCGATTGGTTGGTGAAGTAAGCTAGAAAAAGGAGCGTGCGCCTCAATGTTCGAAAGCGGCCCTGAATGGCGCGGAATTCGGTGTGCCTGAGCACGTCGATAAAGTGAAGAACCCAGGCCAAGCTACACGCCGCGTCGGATTGTTCGATCGCCCGCAAAGAAGACTCGACCCTTGCCGCCAGCATGAGACGGATCCTGTCGTCCTCGATATCGGCTACCCACATAGGTCGTCTACTGCCGTCGGACGGACTGGGCCGACTGGGCAAGATGTGCGTGCGCTGGACGAAACGCTGCACGCTCAAGTAATGCCGCCGCCGGTTCTCTGCCCAGTCGGCACAGTCCATCCGACGGCAGTAGACGACCTATGTGGGTAGCCGATATCGAGGCCGACAGGATCCGTCTCATGCTGGCGGCAAGGGTCAAGTCTTCTTTGCGGGCGATCGAACAATCCGACGCGGCGTGTAGCTTGGCCTGGGTTCTTCACTTTAGCAACGGTCTCAGGCACACCAAAATTCCGGGCCATCCAGGTTCGCTTGTGAGCATAGGCACACGCTCCTTTTTCTAACTTACTTCCGCAACCAATCCGCTTTTCATGATCTTTGAGCTCTTTTGTTTAAATTCTAATACACCTCCTTCCCCTCTTTGAACCAAGAACACTTCTTAAATGTTATAATTGTTTTAGCAGTCTCTCTCTTAGTCTTACCATACATTTTCTTACCTCTTAACTTCTTGAATCTATCTTGTTGAATTCGAATATCCCAATCCAATCTTTTTCAGAAACATGTTAAGAGTACCTCTGTATTGTGTTCTGGAGTGAGCAATTTGGATGGTAGCACCGCCTGAGAGTACACATATCGGCCATTCTTTGTCTATTTTTTTGAATATGTCTTCTAAAACTCGCCGATCCGCTTGCAACGCATCTTTGTAGGACTCATCTTCAGTTTCATGAATTCTCTTGTATGTAATATTTCTCAATGAATCTGTTGTTTGCTTTAAGGTCATGTCAAACTCCTTATTTATTTTTTCAGGAAAGTGTAGTCCCAAATAATGCAATCTCAATTTTTCGATACTTTCAAGGGTCTCATTGCAAAAATCCATAACAATTTGGCTTTGTTCTGAATCCCAAGGAAAAATAAGCCAAATTTTTACTGTCTTCAAAATTTAGATGGAAGACTCAGCAAAGGCTTACCACTCATTCTTTTCTTTTTCTGTTTTGAAACATCTGATTCAAAAAGATCACAAATTGTTAGTATTCCAAACCTTAACAGAAAATTTGATGTCAGGCTCACCCATTAATTTTTCAGGTAATCCAGAGCTTGGATTCTTTTGTTGTACAATTTCCTCTGGGATGTCTTTTGTTGCTTTGATCTTTTCTGTCACAATTTCATTGGAAGCACCTCTATGGAGGTGATTGACTTCAAATAAAATCAAGTCAAAGCATTCAATTTGAGTGGATACTGGAAGAAAAAGCCTAGAGGCCTGCTACTCATTACTCACATTCTTGGGTGAACTCATGAGAACCTTGGTCTTGTGAAGGGAAATGAAAAAACAAAAGTTTTGATTATAAGCAGAGGATTTAGAGAATTAGGGTGTTCAAAATTGATTTTTGAATATCATTTTACATAAAATCATAAGATTTATCAAAGTTTTCAGAGGTGTTTGAAATGAAGAGAACCCTCAAATTTCACCCCATCAAAACATTGAACATGCAGCTCTTATGATTTTATGTAGAAAGTAGTTTGAAAATCAATTTTGAACACCACAAATGTCGGCCGGTACCCAGCACCCGTGGGCGGGTACCACCCGCACCCGCCCCACGTACTTAGCATACGGGGCTGGGGAGTGGGGACACCAATTGGCCAAATTCCAGCTCGCCGAGAGGTATATCTTGGCAAGCTGGTCAAAGTCCAACTCGCCAGGTGTTATGTATTTGGCACGGGCTCCAGCCCTTGCTGCATCTGGGGGAGGCACTTGGGCGGGTACCCCACCACTTCACAAATAAACAGGCACCCGGCGCTGTCCGGCGGGTGCGCGGCGGGTGCCGCCAACGGGTCCAAACTGTTATTCTCTATTATGGGCTAACACTCCTGAATATTGTCGGCTTAAATCTAAGCTATGGGTGTTTAGGTGCCCTCTTCATGGTTTCAGGGCCTGCAGAGCAGGAGTGTAAGAATGCCTAGATAGTGTTGAGATAGTGCATTAGCATTCCCTTATGCAGTATGCTTCTAATCTATACACCCACAACTTAGCCTATATTGTACATGTATATAGTCTAGTTGTTTCCCCTCACTGTGATCCTCACTGAATGATGATTATACTTTGACTCATTGTGCTAGGACTTTTGTCCTTGACATCTCGTCAAACTTCTCTTAGTCTTGTGTCACCCAAGTTACCCTCAACAGGTTATGAGACCCATGTGCTCTGCCTGTCGCACCCTTTCACATTTTTTTTTCAACACACTCATTATTTCTCCGGTTTCACTCTTTCCCCCGGAATTTTTTTCTGTAACCCGCCCGCCTCTTTCCGGCTTTCAGGAAGATCTTTAACTTGTCTGTCTGGAACGGTCTCATCAAAATTGCTGCTTCGCTTGCCATACCTCCTCGGATCATTTTTGGAACTCGTCGGGCTTGTCGGAACTCGTCGGACTCGTTGGAACCGGTTGGACCCCTCAAGAACTCTTCGGAACTTCTCAAAGCTCCCCATGACTCGTCACCGTCGTCAGGACTCTTCAAAGATCGTTTGGAACCTGTCATTTCTTGGAAACATTTGGAAACAATGGAACAATCTTGTTTCTCCGGTTCTGGTCGCACGTGTTTGGAACAAACAAACGACCAATCTCGCTTTTCTGCTCATTCCAAGAGTCTCCAGTCTCTCCCAACTGGACGCAATCCCATCAGACTTGTCGACTTGGTCCTCCCTTTTTCTCAGGACTCGTAGCAGCCAATCAGCTGATCTTAGCTCTATCGGTTGATGCCAGAGACATCCATCCACTCGGTATACCATCTACAGATCCCCAGGAGCCTCTCAAGGGCCTGCAGCCACCATTGAAGTCCTCTGACGATCTTCTAAGCTCTTGATCGTCAATCAACTCTCCAGTAACCCACGGTGACGCCCAGCGACGATTGATGGCCTCGAGCGACCCTTGGTGGCCTCTAGCAATCCTCGGTGGTGTCTAGGGACCCTTGGCGGCCTCCAGTGACGCTTGATGGCCTTCAGCAAGCTTAATTGGCCTTCAGTGGCCACATTGATCAACCACATATTTTCTTATCTAACATTATTGGCAGATGTAACCGCTTGGCTAACACTCTGGTTTACTGCCTATTTTTTTTCCTTAAACTTTCATCCTCCCTAGGTGACCGGTCTAATTTTTTTGTTGTTGTTTTTCTGATGGTTACTCTCAAGGCTATCAGAAACCAGCAACACCCGTTCTGGCAATGACAACTCCGGTCTAGCCTTATAGGTAATTCCTACCCCCTTGTGTTGAGTATATTGACTGTCATGGCCATTCCCTGTTCTTTACAAGGGATGGATCTCTACCTTGGTTTAAAACCCTCTCTTGCTTTTCTCAGTTTGGATGTTTGTACTCACAGCTGCTTGTCCTGACCAACCCCTTTGGCCTAATCAAGCCATTCAAGACCTGGGTATGTGAAGGTTAGACAAGTAGGACTTGTTTTGTATAGATTTATCAGCAAGGGGGTGTGTTGAGATAGTAAATTAGCATTCCCTTGTGCAGTATGCTTCTAATCTATACACCCACAACTTAGCCTATATTGTACATGGATATAGTCTAGTTGTTTCCCCTCACTGTGATCCTCACTGAATGATGATTATACTTTGACTCATTGTGCTAGGACTTTTGTCCTTGACATCTCGTCAAACTTCTCTTAGTCTTGTGTCACCCAAGTTACCCTCAACAGATAGTGAGGGCCTGGATTTCAGGTTTGTTTTGCCAAAAGGCCCTAGATTCAAAAGAAACAACTCACTATTTCAAGGGCTGAGATTTGCGGCGGATAAGAGGTTGGTTTTGTGTGAAAATGGTAAAATTTTGAGAAGGGCACACTGATTAAAAAAGCTGAAGTTGAGACTTTGGAAACACAGACAGGCATTATACAAGCTTGGTTGGTTCAGGGATAATCAATAACAGGAATTTAGTGTAAGTATGTTTGGTATTCAGAAGATGGCTAAAAGGTTCTTGGATAGATTACTGAACTTTATTTATACTGTAAGATCTCTCTGAATTTTGCTTTCCAAAGCCCTGGTATCTAGAGGCAAAACTATTGGCGTGCAGGATTCATTGTGGACAAGGATATTGTATTCTAGCATATGACTGATGCGGCTGGGGATTTCCATGTTTGCGTGTTATCAATGTGTTGGTTTCCTATACATATTTACACTTTTTCAGCCAAATTCTATAGGACTGAAACATGTTTTTCACACAATATTTATTTTACACTTAGATTTTTTCTTTAATTATACAACAATTTTGATGAAATGGAGCATGTTTTTAAGCACTTTTTTCTGTAGGAATGTAATTTCTATTCAAAAAAGTGTAAATTTTGATTATATCTTAGCTGAAGTGACAGCTAGCTCCTGATAGCAAAGGTGAAACAGATACTATACAATACAGTATCTTCAGATACTTGTGCTGTTGAAAAATACAAAATTGTAGATACAAATGTATTCTGTCTGCCTGAAGATACATTAAAACTTGATTTTCTTGTTTTTGGCCACTGTGGACTGTACACAGAAAAACTATTAAAAAAGGTAAAAATACAGTATCTTGTATTGGGCTGTATTTGCAACAAGATACCAAAGTTTGAATAGATTTGTATAGTATTGGTCTTTGAATATGATACAAATAAATAGTATTGGGTGCAAAACAGATATAAATACAGGCAGATGCAGATACATGTATTGTATTTTTTTCACCATTACTGATAGGTAGCTGTTGGATGGAGAGCTCAAAGATTTGACAGATTTCACACAAATAATGAAGAGAGAACTAAATAGACTATGTCAAAAGGCTGTTACAGGTTAGAGATGGCTCCGTCACACCCGGGTACCCGCGGCCTGTTTTGACTGGATCCTGACTAAAGGTGTAACCCGGGGTTTGGAACGGGTGGACATACCCATCCCGACACCTGTATCCGAATTCACCCGGGTGGACACCAAACCACCCGGCTGTTTAGGTTTTATTTTTTTCAGTCGTAGCCAGCCAGTGCCTGGTGGCATCATCATTCATGTTCCGACCCCTCCAAACATAGCTAGCATGAAGAGAAAGCAGAACACAAGCAGAACTAGCCAGCCTAGCAAAGATCCAGACAGAAGCAAGATTGATTTTTTTGATTCTGAGTTCTATGAACCTACCGGACCGGACGACTCAATTGATGCCGAGATCAAGCAGTATCTCAAAGAAGACCCTGAACCTAAAGGAATGAACCTTCTTGCTTACTGGCGAATTCAACAGCAATCCTTCCCGATCTTGGCCAGAATGGCTCAATGTTACCTTGCTATCCCCGCAACAAGTGCGTTGTTGGAGAGGGTGAGGCCCGCGGGTCTGTTCTTGGTTGTGCTTGTCCCTTGCCCCTGGAACCATTGAACAACTGCTTTGTATTAAAGACTGGTACCAGTCTTTTGATGGGCTTATTTAATTTTTTTTCTCATTTCTTCTCCTACCTCACTCAATGGTTCAGCACCAGTAGTACCCCAGCACAATACAACTCAAGATGACAATCTGCAAATAGGTCACAATACAGAATATAACCTCCAAATTGTCACAAGCAAGCAGAGATGAGCTCGTTCATGCCCTGTTCCTCCCCCGATATAAGATGCACAACCACCCAGGTGTTTGGGTGGTTCCAAAGGCTCATTCCGTGAACCAACACCCGGGTGGTACCACCCGTGAAAACACCCGGGGCACGGGGTTCGGGTTACACCTTTAATCCTGACATCCGTACCCGCATCCGCACTCGTTGGCGGGTACCCGCCGGCCTGGGCGGATACCCGCGGATACCCGCTCCTTGAAACTCATCTCGGCGACCGGAAGGGGCCCCTTTCGGTCGAAGAGGGATGACCTCGGCGACCAGAAGGAAGCCGTTCTGGTTGCAATAAGACCTCTGCGACCAGGAGGTTTCCTTCTGGTCGCCGAGGTAACTTTGACGACCAGGAGGTTTCCTTCTGGTCGCCGAGGTAACTTCAGCGACCAGGAGGTTGTCTTCTGGTCGCCGAGGTAGCTTCAGCGACCAGGAGGTTAGCTTCTGGTCGGCGAGGTAGCTTCAGCGACCAGGAGGTTAGCTTCTGGTCGGCGAGGTAACCTCTGCGACCAGGAGGTTACCTGCTGGTCGCGCGCTGAGGTTATTTAACCTCTGCGACCAGGACCATTTCCTCTTGGTCGCCAAGGTTTTACAAACTTCGTGACCAAGATAGTATGCTCCTGGTCGCCGAGGTTTTGTAACCTCTGCGACCGGGAGGATTTTTTCCTTCTTGTCGCCTAGATATAGCCCCGGTGACCGGAAGGAATCCCTCCTGGTCGATGAGGTTGTGTGTCCTCGGCGACCAGGTGGGTTTTTCTGGCTGCCCAGGCTGTAAAACCTTGGCAACCGGAAGGGATCAGGCTTTCCGGTTAAAGCGGTGGGCGGGTGCGGGTTGAATTATCCGGGTACCCGCCCACTTTTTCCCGGAATTTCAGACATCCGCACCCGCACCCGCACCCGCTGGCGGGTACCCGCCAGCAGATAGCAGGACCCGCAACGGGTTCCATCTCTATTACAGGTGTTGCAGTTGAGATCTAAGACAATGTCACCACAGTAGCTAGCTGAAAACTTGCTACTCCAATCAAATCCTGGCAGAGAACATCAAAGTGGGGGGGGGGGGGTATTCCCCTCAATGAGGTCATTGAGAGGAGTAGGAAATCCCCTCAAAGAATGGTCTGTGCCAGTTATTGAGGGGAGTAGCAACTCATCTTGATTACTGGTCTCTGTCAGTTATTGAGGGAAGTAGAAAATCTTCTTGATTACTGGTATCTGTCAGTAATTTAAGGTAGTAGCAACTCCCCAACAAAAACCAGTCATTGAGGGGAGTTGCTACTCCCCTTAGAGCATCTCCAATGGTCCAGGGGGCAGTTCGCCTGTGTTTCCCAGCCCGCGAACACATTTCACACAGTTGCGGCTCAGCTCCAATTAAAGACTGGCAGTTTAAACTGCAATCCAAATGACAGCTCACTCCTCCAGCACCACCCACCACCCTCTGCAATCCTTATTCCGGTCCTTGGGATTCACACATATCAATGACTGGAACTGTTCATCTGGATGCATGTATCTCAATGACGAAAGCATTCCCTGTCATCAAGAGAAGGAAACACTCCTCTCGATGACCCAAGCGGACCAGTCATTGAGAGGAGTTTCTTATATTTTACTCCTCTTGATGACCTGAGACTGGAGAGAACCACACATGTACCTGGATGACTGGAGCAAACCCGGTCATCAAGTGGAGGAAACACTGCTCTCAATGACCAGAACAGACCCGGTCATCAAGGGGAATTTTTACTCCTCTCAATGGCTGGAACAGACCCGGTCATAGAGGGGAGTATTTACTCCTCTTAATGACTGGAGAGAACTGGTCATTGAGGGGA
The DNA here is from genome assembly GCF_026914185.1 of Puccinia triticina. Classification (NCBI taxonomy): domain Eukaryota; kingdom Fungi; phylum Basidiomycota; class Pucciniomycetes; order Pucciniales; family Pucciniaceae; genus Puccinia; species Puccinia triticina. The sequence goes on from NC_070572.1 coordinate 2,716,435, forward strand.
GTGTTTACTCCTCTCAATGACCGGAGAGAAACGGTCATTGAGGGGAGTGTTTACTCCTCTTGATGACCAGAAAAGACCCTGTATACACTTCAAGGATAATTAAATTTCTCAAAAAAATACTCAAGTTTGAGATTGGGAAAATCATTGAAAAAAAATCACTCTGTACTGAAAAAAATGCAAACTGAGTGTGCTCAGCCAAAAAAATAAAAATGTGTCAGACTGAGTAAAAAACAATGGGGCACATTTTTGGGGTGATTTGTTGGACAGGCCTGCACAAGGCCCGCATGGGCCCCTAACAGGCCCGTTGGGCCCATTGAAAAAGTAGTATTTGTTTGGAATTCCCATGCTCTGCTAAAATGTGAAATGGGTCAAAGTGAATAAAAAACATGGGGGTACATTTTTGGGGAGATTTTTTGGACAGGCCTGAATGAGGCCCACATGGCCCCCACAAAGCCCACTGGGCCCATTGAAAGAGTAGCCTTGGTTAAGAAAGCATATGCTCAACTAAGAAATAAAATGTGTCAGACTGAGTAAAAACCCTAGGGGCATATTGTTGAGGAGGCTTTTTGGACGAGCCTGCATCAGGCCCGTACGGGCCAACAGGGTTCCAAGGAAAAGTAAAGGGCCTGGACATACATTCTGTGAGTGCACAAATGTCATACAGATGTCAGAAGCCCTTCAATATCTTCTGTTGATTAGTGGTCAATTGGTGCTGCTCTGAAACATCATATGGGCATTCTTAACCTAGACTACTTCTGGGTTGGCCAAACCAGCTTTGGGTGGGCCCTGACGGGCCTGATGCAGGTCTGTCAATAAGCCCTCCCCAAAAGTGTGGCCCCATGTTTTTTACTCAGGTTGACACATTTTTGTTTCTTAGCTGGGCATAGGCATTCTTGACCAAGGCTACTCTTTCAATGGGCCCAGTGGGCTTTGTGGGGGCCATGTGGGCCTCATTCAGGCCCGTCCAAAAAATCTCCCCAAAAATGTACCCCCATGTATTTTATTCAGTTTGACCCATTTCATATTTTAGCAGAGCATGGGAATTCCAAACAAATACTACTTTTTCAATGGGCCCAACGGGCCTGTTAGGGGCCCAACGGGCCTGTTAGGGGCCCATGCGGGCCTTGTGAAGGCCTGTCCAACAAATCACCCCAAAAATGTGCCCCATTCTTTTTTACTCAGTCTGACACATTTTTGTTTTTCTGGCTGAGCACGCTCAGTTTGCATTTTTTTCAGTACAGAGTGATTTTTTTTCAATGATTTTCCCAACCTCAAACTTTGAGTAATTTTTTTGGGAAATTTAATTATCCTTGAAGTGGTAATTATCAAGAGGAGGCTTGTTGATTGAATTAATGAAGTGTTTTTTTTTTCTTGCTTGATGAGCTGCAAGTAGAATTTGGTGCATGTGCTGATACCGTTGTGGTATACTTTATGGTTACCCATCTAGCCCATTTCAAAATTTCCTTTTTTTTCTCATATTTACACTCTCAAATCAACCAATATGGCGGCACCACTGGATTCTACGGCCAAAACTACACAGGACACCATTGTCAGCCTTAGAGTCCACACAGCTGACCTAAAAGCTGCCTTTTCTATCTTTTTACATATGAATTACTTCATATCTTTTCCATCTTAAGAGATAAACTTTTTTTAGACTTCATATTCTATTTTCTCATGCAATTTTAACCCTAGTTACAACTTATCATTTCTTTGTAACTCTACTCTTTCTCTAAGTTCCTCCAATTGGGTCTCGCGACTCAATGAATTACGATTGAGTCCCGCAACTCAATGAATTACGATTGAGTCCCGCGACTCAATGAGAGTTATGGTGCGCATGCGCAGTTGTGATGTGGCAGCGCTACCAGGTGATTGAGTCCTGCGACTCAATGAATTACAATTGAGTCCCGCCACTCAATGAGATTTATGGCATGCATGCGCAGTTGTGACGTGGCAGCGCTACCAGGCGCACCAACCACTTGTACATGTGTAATTATGTAAGCAAACTGTGAAAATTTTTGAAGTCAGGATCTCCCTTGCCTGAGGAGTATCTACAGACTTCAGACAACCAGAACCAAGCCCCAGATAACCCAGGATCACCACCAAAGAGGATACCACGCTCCCAGTACATCTACTGTCACAGGCGCCTCAGTTATTGATAGTAAGTATACTCTTTCTCTGAACCTTGATTATCCAGAGTGCTACTCTGTGTCTCTTGATTGCTTCTCTTTATTTCTCTTCACACCAACCTCTCTCAAGATCAAGGTTACTCTGTTAATCCTAGACTTAGTCTAAAAAGCAGAGCAGATTAGTTTTACTATTCTGTGTCCCCCCACCGTCTCCTTGGTGCGTGCGGAGGCTGTAGCCCCTGCTGGTCTGGCGCAGCTGTCCTTACCACTTTTCCAGGTGGTTCAAGTTGACTTTGAGGATCCTCTTATAAAGAGTAGATAGACCCCCTCCAGATTGTATCTTTCTCTTTCTTTCTCTCTTTCTCTCACCCTCTGTTTGTTGTTCTTTATCCCAAGAAATACAAACAGTCTTCCCCATTTTCTTGTGTCCTGTAGCCACTTTAGAGGCTCAGGCTCACAACCATGGACAACACACCTTACACCCCTCTGGATCACAAGTTACAGCCCCTTCAAGACACCATCATTCAGTTACATACACACAAAACACCATACTCAGGTCATGTAATCCGTTACATGAACCACACTTACCCAGGACATCTAATCTGTTACATGGACCACCCTGACAGCTTGTCTAAACCTTTACATATACTTGACCTCATCAGCTGAACTCATTTCATTGTGCTATGCACATGTCATGCAGTGTTATGCACACTTGATGCAGGCTTATGCAGTCTTATGCAGGTGCATGCAGACTAGTGTAATAGGGGCTGCAGTCTGACAGTTGACAGATGACATCATGCAGGTGTCAAGATAGCAAAAACCCCTCATGCAGCTTGAAGATGACATCAGTTGACAGGCCAGGCCAGCTAAAACATCTCACCTCCTATTTCTCACTTGCTAAATTCCTGCATAGGACATCATGACCTCATGTGACCTGTCAACCACCAGCCAAAATACCTCATTGTAGTCTTCAGGGCAGCTAAAACCCCTTATTCTCTTGTTCCCCTGGAGCTAAAATGTCTCACTCTTTTCTATTTAAGGAGGCTCTCCTCCCCCCAGTTGTAATTTCACTCAGCAAACTACTTGCACTCAGTTTACCCCATAACAGTACAATAATTGCTCACTCTACAGTATTAGCCCCACTCTATATTGTGGTTTTACACCCTTACATACAAATTACAACCTCATTACAACACTTACACATCAGCTACATTACCAGAACCCTTAAGCCACCTGCTCAAAGTAGGCTATCTTTTGATACACCTCCACTATCACTACATTAAACCTTCCAATCATAGATTGGGGGGGCTTGTTTTAGTGTCTAGTGACCTAGTAAAGGCAGAGTTAACCTCATCCATCCCTTTCCGCACTCAGCAATAGGTTCTCAGGAACACTTTTGAGCTTTACGCTGTGTTGTCCATCTTTGGGAGGTATGAAGACAAGCAGATGGAGGTGTGTGTGGTATTGCGGCCGGGAGGCAACCCGCAGAAGTCAGCAGGTGATTGCGGGTTTGACTGCCCCTGGCAATTTTCCCAGGGTTGTTCTGCAGGTCCGTTGGAGTACAAAAAAGGAACCTGGGCGGCCAAAGTTCACCCCCAAACACCCAGTTGCGGCTCCATTGGAGATGCTCTTAATTACCAATCTGTGCTGGTTATCAGGAGGAGGTGGTACTCTCTTTGATGGCCGGTCTGTGCTGGGAATCAAGGGAATCCCCCCTCTTCTCAATACCCGGTCTTTGCCAGTCACTGAGAGGAGGGGGTATTAAGCTGTCTCAAGTAGAAATAAAGGCCAAGAGGATTTCTGCGCACAAAAAATTGACTTGTGATTTGCTTTCAAACATACCCCACAATCTTGGTGTGCTACTTGGATGCAACTCATTGATTATTAAATTGGAGTGAAATTCTGTTTACATAGATTTTGTGGTGGGCCAGCTGTGCACACCAATTTATTTGGTGTACAGGAGGTTTCACCCCAACACCTAGGCTCTGCATGGGATTTTATCCTGGTACACCAACTATTTTGGGGTGGCCAGGTGGGTACCCCATGTGAATTGGGGTGTAAATACAAGTACCCCAACTTTACTGGTGTATCCAGTAGTGCATGCCTTCCCCTTGACTCTGGGAGCCCCCCAGATCTCAATTTACACACCCAAACTCTTAATTTACAGTAAAAAGGATAATGTTCTCATCAGCCTGGAGTTCATTGGTTTCAATATGTGAGCTGTTTGGGGTTTTGGTAGGTGTCTTAGTTTAGGAGTTTGAGGGGCGTCTAGAGCTCTCTAAATGCCAATGGGAAGTCATCCAGTGTACCCCTTTTTGTTGGTGTACATGTATGTAGCAAAATCTTGGGATGCATTTAGGATGCCCCATAATTTTTATCTTTTTTTGTAGACAATGGAGGACTTCTTGCCAATCTGGAAACCCATATTTTCCCAGAGTTTGCAGGGAAATCTAGGCAGATCTAGGATTTGGGACGATCGAGTCCAGATTTCCCCACAAAATCTGGAAAAATCTGAGTTCCCAGATTGACAGGGATTTTTGCAGGGACTCTAGCATTTTGGGCTCTAGATCACTTCTGGGAGGCCCGCAGATCTCAACAGCAAGTCATCCAATATCCAACATTCAAGACCAACAAAAAATAAATTAACAGGGATATATAAAGCGGAGACATGCATATAAATAGGAACAACATTTGTGAGTGCGTTGATTATATTGAACTGATTTATTTGATGGTGACATTCACTGAGATTGATCCAGTATGTTTAACTATTGACTTGTATTTGAAATGCTCAATGACTAATTTTGACGCTTTGGACGGCTACATAGCTGGTCTACTCGAAATGAACCAGAGGAAAGAAAATATACACTTTGGATTTATTGAACATCTTTCAGCCATCAATGAGAGCTTGCTTGAGCACATCTGAAATCTGAATGATTAGAATGGTTATTGGATGCGAAGCTGATGATGTCATATGGCTTGAGTGTGATTTTTGTCGTAGTTGTGATTGTCCCCGAGTTCTTCGTCCTGTTCAGCTAAGAAACCGTTATCATTGAGTTCATTGAGGTCGATCCCTTCGTTTAAACTTTCAATCACTTCGTCGACTTCATCTAAACCGATCCCACCACACCCTAAACTGATTAGCTTTCTGTAATTATTCAACCGACTAGTATTGGCGCTCATATTATTTGCTCCACCTTCTTCTTCGTTCTCTCCGCCAATATTTTCACTCGAAAGGTTGATGAATTCTTTGAACAGTTTTTCTCTCTCTTCGCTCAACTTTCTTACACTTTCTCTCAACAGATCGCATTCATTCTCCACATCAGTCGAGTTGACTTTCATCAAGTTTAACAAGTCCGAGTTCTCGCGTTCATCGGCTTGCAGCTTCATCAACACGTCTTGCTTTGAAGGGTCCTCGAATGTTAGATCAGAACTATCCAATACAGTTTTGTCTTCGATTGAAAGCTGCTGGAGATATTTCGACCGTTGCTGTGTGATTTGTTTGGCCCGCTCTTCTTCATCTCGCACGTACTTTTCCCAGCCGAACCTGTACCGTTTGCCAAGCTTGTCATTCAATTCCTTTTCTAGTTCTCCTAAAGCCAGTTTCTTTTCCCCAAAATCCGACAGCATTCTTTCATAATTCAAAATCTTCCTTTGTCCCTCTAAATACTCCTTTTCAATATTACTCAACAACCCGACTGCATGATCCAAATCTCGCTCTTTATCTTGTAGCTCGGTGTCAAACGTAGCGGCCAGTAATTCTATCATCGAAGTCACTTCAGGCAACAATTGCTTGGTTGCCCTCTGTCCGGTTTCTGAATAGTGGTGCGGAGATGAATTCGGACTGCGTCGTGGAATCAAATTGGCGTCTATAGGAACTGGATCGACTAAGTCGACAATATCACTGCGGTTACTCGTACCCCCAGGCGAGTTTTGATCTAGTTGTCGGACCGGGCCTGAAGAACAGGGCGTCGGAGAAAGCGCTCGAAACTTATCGTCTTCCAATATATAATCTTCTGCAGACTTGCCATCGCGATTTGCTGTTTTGGGATTAGCGCCGTGATCCAGCAAGATTTTGACCAGTTTCTTGCTACGACATCGGGCTGCAAGAGTAAGCGCTGTCTCTCCATCTTCGTCTTGGAAGTTGAGAATGTCGACCAGCTCTTTAGGGTAATCCGACAATCGAGTTAAAATTGTTTCGAGATAATAGCGTGCCGCGGGAACCTTTCCCTTAGTCAATGCAATGTCGATAACATAGTGGAACACTGTGCGATCATTTCTATCGATGTTGATGACCGAGCCGCTAAAAGATTCGAATAACTCCGGAAACGTCCTCAGATCATGGTTGTTAGTGAACATAACTGCGCGCATCAATGCAGTCTGTCCAGCATTATTGGCACGGAAGATGTCTGCCCCGCAGGCCAACAAAAGCTTGATGATTTTGATCCGGCCCATCGCGCAAGCCCAGTGCAACGCAGTATGCCCGTCATCATCAATCACCACATTCGGATCAAAGTCAGGTGGCGGGTCATTCAAGAAGCTCGGGATTTGACTTGATTCGGATACGAAGTAGTCGAGGATCATTCTTGCGTATTTCGCCGAGGCGGCGTTGGATGGGTTGCCATTGATATAGGGATCATCCCCTGCATCACTATAGGAAGTGTCTTCGACTAGACTGATATCGTATTTCCGCTTCTGCCCGCGGCTCGAGCCTTCCTCGTCAGGAACATCACGCGATTTGCCCTTGTTCCGAGTTGAGTGAGAAGATGCTGTGTTGACGGTGGGTGGGAGATCTTCGACTGGACTGGGTGTTCTGCTAGATAAGCTGAGCTCGCTCGGTGTCAGGCTCATCCTGCTTTCGGTGTCGGCGTTTCGCATGGAAGGTAGGGTGCTAACTTGGTGTTTTTCCGGTGCTGGGACGGGCAGGTCTTCAGGATGAGAATTACTGATGTTGGCACGCACACGCGCCAAATTACTAGAGCGTGCGAGCTTGGACTGTGTGGCCCAATTCCCATTGGATTCGTGAGAAGAAGTGGCTGGGGGTGGGACAGACTCATTATCCGAAGCGAAATTTGACCAGCTGTTGTTTGTGTTGCGACCGCCGAGGCCACTAGTAGGAGGAAGAGAGGGAACAACAGCTCGAGCCGCACGAGCGGCGGCGGCGGCGGAAACTTTTGTAATCTTGACCCGTGTGGAGAGGGCGGTGATGTGTTTGGGGGCCAACGGGGGGGATTCATTCGAAGATGGCTGGAAGTTGAATAGGGCAGCAAGAAGGTGATCAACCCCATATTGTTTGGCGAGATCAATGCCCCTATCCAGTGGAACCCAAGTGCCTTTAGGGGTAGGAAAGGGGGGATTGTTAAGAAGCAAAGCCATTTGGTCAATAAACTTGAAATCGGCATATCTCAATGAGGCAGGCTTCGCTGACTCTACTAGAATCCCCACTTTGCTCTCTTGAAAGGAAAATGAAGGAATAATGAGAAAAGATGCTCACCTTGATATTTCCCATAGCCACCCTGAATCTTTTCGTGCGTGCCTTTCTGTATTTCACGCTCCAAAACTCGTGTCCTTTGAGGCTTGTCGAACCCAGCGACTTTGAGAATTTGAGTGGCGTTCTGTCAAGTAGCAAAAAGGATTGACCAGGGTGGTAAAAAAAGGGCTGAGTATTTCTAACGGAACCGGGATCGTTTGACGCGCAAGAGAGGAATGCTGACTAGCCATGAGTCACTGCGCCTTCTCATTACTGCTATACCCTCACAAGGCATCTCCAAAACCGGGACTCCTGGTGACCTCACATGGATTCATTTAATTGTCACGCCGCGCCAAAAGTAATCAGAACGCGGATGGTGGTGATGAAGGTATATAGAGGAAAGACGTCAGTTGAATTATTTCTAAGAAAACATCAATGAAAACGGCTTATGATGCCTTTTATTGTGTGTTTGACTACATACCGCCAGCGTGGGGGAATCGTAATTAATCACAAGGGCATAAAACGAATAAACTAACCTGAATAAGTAGCCTACGAGTTGAGGACGATTAAGGGGAGAGGTGGAAGAGGAAGAGGACGAAATCACTGTCAACTTCCGCGCCGAAAACAGCTGGAATCAATGGAAAGTACCTTGTAGATTGTTGTAGCGTCCATTCTCACAGGGACAGTTGGAAGGCTTCTGGATGTAAACTGATACTTCTTTTCCTTCCTGATCCACACGAGACGGATTAATTGATTGAAGAGTGGCTTTGTCTGAACTGATGGCAAGGGTGGGTGGGTGAAGGCAGGGAGGGATTCGAAAGAGAGGAGGGGTAGGGAGGTGGAGACTGCACGACTCGCGACTCGACGGGCAGAGGGGCTGTATCCATCCCCATACCCCATACCAAAGGGGGGCACAGCATAGTGCATATTACGTAATCAAGTTGGCCTCGCCGAGCAGGCTGAAAAGGACAACAGAGGAAACAACACACGGTGGCAAGCCAACACCACCGCTCAATCAGCATCTGCAACGACCCGCAGACTTGCTCATTCAGCTTGCCACACTTGATACCTCAGGGAAAAAGACGGGCTTGGTAGTCTCCAAATTCCAGTTAGCTCAGGTGGCTGTGTCCATCGGCACTACAATGAGATTGGCCACAGACATGTTGCTATAGTGCATAAAATAAACAAATGTGTAAATAAATAGATAACCCGACAAACCAAGTATCGTATAGGTGCCGCGTGGAAATGTTACCTGATCGCGTACTTGCAAGACCACGACCGAGTCAATCCGAGCAGTCGTCAAGAGTTACAATGGCGCTGCTGGTCTCCCAATCGCTGCCTTATGAACCGGGGTTCATGATCATGAGCTCAGAGACCACATGAATCTAGTCGATAAAGCTTAAAAGGCCCCATCAACCGAGTCTCGTGTTTCTTTGACAGGCCTCGCCTGGAGAGCGCTCCCTGCAAGTGTCCTCTGATTAACACATGGCCATCCAAAGTTTGTGACTTCAGTCTTGCAATTCCATCTAAATATTTACCTGTCACGAGTGTCTGCTAATGAAACATCCGCCATAAGGATGAAAGATTTGCGCAGCACAGGAACTCGCTGGAACTCGCAGAGGGCTGCTGAATGCTTTGTAAGACCAATCCACATGCCTACGGGCTGCAGATTAGCTTCACTGCACTCTTGAACGGAGGTCCCGAACGCGTCCCCCCGGCACGTTCTCCCGCTCCGTGGGAGAGGCTTATCAGTTACTAGAGGCCAAAGCGGCTGCGCCGCTGCAGGCTTCAGATTTACTGGTTTGGCCTTCTTTGTGGTAGTAGATCACACTTTCATAAATCCTCAGCCTTCAAATAACATCTTCAACCATTTAAGAAATTCAAAATTTGGGTTGACTCTTGCCTTTCCCAAAAAAGAATCCTTGGCAAATAAATATTGGCACACCCTCTAACACAAATGACATGCTCTGCTAAGGTCAGATTTCCCTGATGGCAAGAACACCAATTAAATTACATGTATACTCATCAGCCCAAGCTTATATCTACAGAATACATGGATCTTTTGTAATAGGCCATTTAAATTTTGTTTTTTTCCACAATCAGATTGTTCTGATAGACACTGAACCTCCATCTCAACTTCTCATCAAGGGAACAATTTGTAACAAATGTACACCAGGACAATTCTTCTTCATTCCCAGTGAAACAACCAGCAATACTTTGTCATTTCAATCCATTAAGTATCATGGATTGACAATTCTGCCCAGATTAATCAGGGCAGAATTGTCAATGATTGATGCACATCTCAGTTATTGACTTCTTATCTTTGCCAATGTCTCATAAAGCCTTGGAGTTCTCAATCCTTCCAATTAAAACCCAGATTGCAATTAAAACACCAAAGAAAAGCCTGAAGCAAATCTCCTTGTGGACCATAATTGTGGCTTCCCACCTGAAATTCAAGAATCATGGTCAAATCAACTTTGAACAATTGGAAAACAAGTTGTCCTGTCTGGCTTTGCTTTCAATGATACAACTAGAAGGTACAAATTCTATATTACTTTTTCCAAATGATGATCATCAAGAAGTGCCGCTTGCGTTGCGGAGCGGGGCTTCTGCTCCCTGGGGCGAATTGGGATGAACAGAGGAGAGGGTGGGGATGGGGACAACAACAGGAATGTTGGCAAAGTTCACAGGGAAAACAACGGGACTTAATTTGTGCAGGACTGCTTCAGCGTTGTTGTTGTGGAATGTGCTGTTGAGCCGGTTGGTGGCCACGGCATCTGCCGCACTCAATCCAAGCTCCTCCTCTAACGGCTTGCGGGTCCGGATGCTCGACAACTCCTCAAATGTTGGGCTCAGTGGCATTGGCGGGGTGGGCCCTGCAGCAGCGCGGGGGATGAGGAAATGTCCAGCACAGCGAGCTTGGAAGGGCTGCTGTCTCCGGGGTGGCGGTGTACACAATCTGGTCCAACATCATGTACATCCCACTGCTGTTGACGTTGCTGCTGCTCCGTGGTGCTGTAGCTCGCGCTGTTGCTGCTGATGCTGATTCTACCAATGCTGCTTCTGCTGCCGCCCCCTCTCCCGCTGTTGTTGTTGTTGTTGTTGCTGCTCCCGCTCGCGCTGCTGATTCCGTTGCTGCTGCTGCTGCTGCTGCTGATTATGATGATGAGAGAGATGGAGATTGACCGCGGGGCCAGTACGCTTCGGGTTGCTTACAGTTTGTAGGGCAGATGATGGTGCATATTAGGGGGGTTCATGATTGAATTTTACTAAACTTTGGAGCCAAATTTAAGGCATTTATGAACAAAATTTTAAAATTTTAGGAAAATGCAGTACAGCAGCAGGTGATACTGAACAGTCAGTGCAATTTATCAATTTAAAACAAATGCTCTTAAACACCTTAAAATGTGTCCTAAAGTTTTGTAAATTTCAATTGTGAACCCCCCTTATATTGTACCTAAATTAACACTGCCAACATAATTGGGTGGGCTGAATTTATCCCAGTTAAACTGGGATGCATCCAACCAATTTAAACTTGGTTGATCTCAACTGATGAAATATAAATCCCAGGTCTTGTGTTCATATTTCATTGGTTGAGATCAACCCATTTTAAATTGGTTGAATGCATCCCAGTTAAACTGGGATAGCTTCAACCCAGCCAATTATGCTGGCAGTGTATAACTAATTACCTACCTTGTACCCAAGAGTAGTCAAGCACTTGTTGCATTTTTTCTGGCAATATGGAAGGACTTACAGGCTATTTGGAGCCTGCAGCCTGACATAATTGAGCATTTTGGTGGGCACTTTTTTCACAATGCCTTTCACTCCTTTGTCCAAAAATCTTTTCCCCTCTAATTTTCATTTCCATGACAGCACAGCCTATCCTTATCTCTGTACTATACTATTTGCCTGCCTCTTCAACCCATTTACTTGAGCTGCAATACTCTAAAATCATTATTTTAACATTTCAAGTTTTGGATTCTGAACTGTGCAAGTTGTGCAATACATATATGATGAAGCAGAATCAATGGTGGTCATTAAAAAGGAAGTTGAGTGCCACTCAAGGCCCCCAAAAGAATTCAAAAATATGACAAAAGATTCTCCAAAATCTTGCATCTTTTATTTCACCAAAACATTATCACCCAATGAGAAATGATGATGCTACAATGAGTTGAAAAATGCCATTTTCCCACTTATCTTGGACCACGGGATTGAATTATCACATAAGCCCCTCATTTGAAGGGTACCTGCCAGACAGTGTCCTGCCTCCTGTTACAGAGGGACTCAGTTTTAGAAATTGTATGTACATGCCTCACAACCCCTCTAACAGATCAATCCATTTTTTTTGAAGAACATCAGAATAACTGATGTACTCTTTTCCCAACATAAGACTGGAAATCTTAACCAGCATCTTCGGATACATACCAAGTTTGAAACACAAAATCCAATCCTAAATTTGATGTCTGAAACCGCTGGTGCAATCGGTGTTAGTTCATTGCTTCTGGATGAAACACACTCCCTAATGTAACCCACTACACTGTTCAATCGGATTCATTTTGCAGAAACAACTTGAAAATAATAGGGCACAACTTCATCCCTGCTCAGACGAACGAACCGATATTCGCCAGCTCTCACGGCCCTTGCTGTATATAATCCCAAATGCTTCCAAGAAAATCATGGATTGTGGCTTTATCTAGCTTGATATGGAACATCATTCCTATTACTTTCTCCATCCCTCCGCGGCCAGCCACTACTCAGACTCACCCCGAGATGTCAAATTTGAACATCCTAGCTGCAGGTGATCAAGCCGAAAACTGGAATCATTGGCATTTGGAAGAAGAGTTCCGTTTTAATCATGTTCCTTTCCAAACTTCTCAAAGTGGGCAGACAAGGCAAAGGAGTGGCGCGGTTGGTTCTCTCCGTGAGTTACACTTCGTATCTTCTTTCAAACTGTTAGTCAACTTGCTTCTGAGCACCAATCAAATAACGCGGTCGGGCACTGTGGTTTGCTCAGCGGCACCTGAACAGGTACTCCCAATTCATATTGAAACCACACAAGCGCCCCCGAATTTATCTCAGCAAAAGAAGATGGAGCTGCGCCATCCGCTATCAGGCAAGTATTGAGACTTGCTCCTACACTGCAATCCACGCAAAGGTTCTGTTTGATCGTTTCATTTCCCGCCATTTCTATTCTGCATAAAAAAATGGCTAATGGTATTGTTGATATTTACTAATTCCAACCCATTTGCTGCTCCTTTAAAATCTGGATTGAAAATTCAGATCATCCTCCAGGAGAGGGTATTATTCGTGATGTATTTCAATATGCAAAATTGCTTTTGGATGGGAATGAAGAAGAATTTGTTAAGAATCTAGGACTCCATAAATATGACCATCAATCCTCCATCCCTCAGCCGGTTGAGTCAAGGTCTCCGGTCCAGCTAGATGAAAACCACGACCCCACCGCCTCAACTCAGTTTCCACATGAATCAAACTCAGAGGATGCCGGACCCTTCGGGAATCATATTTTCTCAGACCGATTCAGCTCTCCTTCAATCCTTCCGACCTACTCATCGATCCCATCCACACTAGCCCCTGGTGATCCAGATGCCCTAGTCAAGCCTGCTTTTCAGACTGAGACACCAAGTCCAACATTTAATGAGCATCCCACAATTGCTCCTAGCGCACCAACACCACATACTCCAAAAAAGGCGACTATGGAGAAGACTTTAAAGCCCACTGGGCGAAATTTCAAGCGGCCTGCCATGAAGCTGAAGGCTGCGAAAATATCGGAGGCTAGCGAAGAGCTGAAGGCTACCAATAAGTCGGAGGAAAATCTTGAAAAAATTCTAGGGCTGGAAGGTATTCAGGTCTACAGATATTCAGATCGATTCTTCACCAATTGCCTTGTGAAATCATTCCCAACCCTGTATCAAACCAAAATAGTAGATGTACAAAAATACGACTTTCTTCCCCTTTGGCTTGAATGTCACTATTCATTCCAAGGAAAATGCCTGATTGGAGTTAACCACGTCCTGACGCGAGAAGGGCAGTTGCAATCCAAAGAAACACTGAGATGGTGTTTCTCCCAACTAAGTTCCTCAAGCCTCAATATTTTAAAGTATCTAGCACAGCCTTACCCTACTTTACTCCGTTCTACTGCTCACGGATTCTTTATGCACATCTATGGTGCAACTTATGGCACTCCTAAACAAGTCCCTCTTATTGGAATGTTCTATAACCCTCAAGACATGGACCTAAATTCTCCCTCTTTTGACGAAACACAAAGACTTCTACTCCATTTTTTCTCATCACCTCAAAGCTTTGACTTGTTACAATTGGCAGCCATTTTGATCGGAAAATACTTGATGAAAACATGTCCATTGGATTGGAGGAATTCCTTTTCAAGCTTTGATGTTTACATGCATTTTATCAAGAATCTCCTTGCATAATTAGAATCTAAATTAACATCATTTCTCAATGAATTACATAGACATGCCATCCTTTGCTCAGAAATACATGAAATCAACAATGGGCCAGCTACAATAACATGAGGGCTAGCATAGCATAATGTTAGCTTTTGTATTCTATGCTACCACGTGAATATTTTTGTGGCCAGAATTGCCAACTAACACTGCTCAAAAAGAAAAAAAGCACAAAGAAAGCTCTAGCAATTGTTTTTTACAGCCACCAACTTTTTTCATGGGTAGGGTTAGCATAGAATAAAGCTACACTTAAGGTGTTCAAAGTTGAAATCATAAAATTTTTGAATCATAAAATCATAAAATCATAAAACTTTTGGGTGATAATTTTTTATGTACCATTTTCAAACTATTGCTCTGTTTTGAGTGTTTGGGTGGTACATATTTTTTCTGCTTAAAATTTTATGATTTTATGGTGTTATGATTTTATGCAAGTCAACTTTGAACACCTCAACTAACTGTTAGCATAGCTTTTGTCTATGCTAATGCCTCCTGCCATGGGCAAAAAGAGGGGCAAAAATCATTTAGCAGCCAATCTGCTATGTTAACCGTTAGCGTAGCAAATGTTTTTCTGCGCTAATGCTACAGAAGTGTTAGCGCAGAAACAACAAGCTGCAATACAGCTTATTTTTAGTGCCATAAAATTCTGCTACAGCTGTGGTCTACTGGCCAAAACTAATTGCCGCTACACTCAAATAGTGCAGTGTAGCGTAGCGGATCATTGATGACTAGAGGCCAAGGCGGCTTCGCTGCTGCAAACACAAGGTCTAAGTCCTTTGCTTTTCTCCCTTGAAGCAATGGCCTGTAGTAAAACTCCCCTCCTATTACTAAAGCTACTAAACATTCCTTCAACCTTCCATTTAAATGAATTTATCTACAGACTTACTTCGCGCACTGCGAAAAACTCTTCGCGCACTGTGGGGGTTGTCGTCTCAACATCCCGCCCCCAGTGCGCGCTTCCGCCACGGCTCTTTGCACACTGTGCATTCCCCCAAAAAAACAGCTTACTTTTCTGGAGATATTTTTTGATGAGTCAATAGAACAACCTTTTATGACCCCCCCAACAAATAATTGAGTCATTTGGTGGTCTCCTTGAGCCTAGAGAAAATTGAGATGAAATAATCATATTTTAATGTGGCAGGGACCTGTAATATCGCTTCCTGTGCCCCAGTAGCCCCAAAAATTTCACAGTGTCATGGTACATGTGCAAATTCTTGATCTGATAATTTTCAGAATTTTTCCCAGAGATATAAGGGGGTGCGCAGCAGGCTTAGTAGGAAAATTACTGCTAATTGTATAGCTTTTTTGTTACACACCCAAACAGTCCCAAAATTTCAGAAATGTTTTCATTGTGGATACTCCCCGCGCCATGAACTCCTTGGCAATATTGTGTCATGATAACATGAGACATAAGGGGTGCGCGGCAGGCTTAGTAGGAATATTACTGCTAACTGTATAGCTTTTTTGTTACACACCCAAACAGTCCCAAAATTCCAGAAATGTTTCCATTATGGATACTCCCCGCGCCATAAATTCCTTGGCAATATTGTTTCATATATGACATCAATCCTTGTCAGTTCAGTTAGAGGTTTTGCTATCTCTGCAAACTTCTTAATGTGTTGTCTGTAGTAACCAGAAAAACCAAGAAATGATTGCATTTCTTTCCTACTACTAGGCACAGGCTTTTGGAGGACAGCAGCTACTTTATTCTGATCTATTCATATGGCAATGCCAGAGACAAGATGGCCCAGAGCTTTGATCTGATCAAATCCAAAGTTACAATTCTTCAAGGAGATTTTCATGTTCATGTTAATGACAACTTTTAGGATCCTGTCTATCCTATTGAGGTGTTCCTCCCAAGTGTTGGACATAATGATGATATCATCAATGTAGATAATGACCCACTTCTCATCAATTTCCTTTCTGAACTCAATGTCCATCATTCTCTGGAAATTAGAGGGGGCATTCTTGATCCCAAAGGGCATTCTCTGGTATTCATAGATTCCTTTGTGCATAATAATCCTGAGTAGATGTCTAGAATCTTCCGCAATGACATTCTGGTGAAAACCTTTGAGTACATCCATACTAGTCAGATACTTAGCTTTGGCCAGGTTGTTCAGGGTCTCACTGATCTTGGGAATGGGATACCTGTCTGAAGCAGTGTAGGAATTCAAAGCTCTGAAGTCTCCTACCATTCTGGACTTTCCATTATGCCAGGCAATGATTACAGGAGTAGTGATCTCAACTACTTCATTATGACCGACTTTCCTTAGAACATTCAGGTTTACTAGCTCTTCAATATGTTGCTCAAGAGCTTCTCTACTTTTGGGGCTGGCAGGATAAGGAGGTCTTCTGAGGAGAGGAGGATAGGGTCTCTCAGTTGTCAACTTCAAACAGCTTCTCTTTTTGCTCAATAGTTAACTTATAACTGAACTTGGCTTCACAGAGTTCTTCTACAATAAATTCCTGCATTTGAGGATGGGACTTCTTTACAGCAGAGATTTCATTGGAAGGAATTATTCTCTCAAGATGATGAGACTTAAAACTGAATTTCTTCCTCTTGTTCTCATTTCCAATGGTAAAGAATCTCTCTTTGCTGTTTGTGATATCAAAGCCATAAAGAGACATGTAATCATTTCCAAGGATAAGGTAGTTTATTCTTGCATTTTTCATAACTACAAATTCTGCTAGAATTCTAATGGAACCTTTAGTGTGAGGAAAAATCAAAGCCATTTCTATTATGCCCATTGGCTGTAATTGGTCACTACAGCTGTGAAATTTAGCATGGTTGATTGGCATGAGCTTGTTTTCCCATTCTGGTATTATAGAATCCAGCAATTTGTTGCTGATGATTGAGCAAGAAGCTCCACTATCAAGAAGACATGAGTTTTCTCTGGATTCAATGAGGACAGTAGTGTGATTTGCTTTTCCAGTAAGATGAGCTTTTCCTCTATCAGGTTTACATTTCATCAGTCTAGCATCCTCTATGTGGGAAGACTGGCAGGATTTGTCCCAGGTCTGAGGTTGATGAGTTTCAGCTTGAATTTCAGCAATGGAGAAGTCTTGGTTTATCTCACACTCCACTGCATGTGCTCCAAAATCAAAATCAACTGATGGATCATAGTTGGCACCATTTCCATTGTCCATGGCAAGGATCATGTGATTGGTTCCATGATTCTCTTCCTCTTCATCCAGTTCTGATTCAGACTTATGTGGTTCAACTTGATCTTCTCCATTGTCACTCTTGGGATCATCATCATCATCCATTCCTACATTATTGATTCTGTTCTTCTTCTTAGGGCATTCCCTGGAGAAGTGGCCAGTCTGTTTGCAGAAATGACATACAAGTTTTTCTTTCTCAGGGGCAGAGACAGGATTCCTTTTGGTAGAGGAGTCAGTTGGCTTATCAGTTTTCTCAGAGGCAGGATTGTTTCTCCATTGGGATCTGTTAGGAGTGTTATAATTGTTTGTCACAGGCTTGTTCCTTTTCATGACTCTGTCTATGACTTCTTCAGCAATTATAACCATATCCTCAAAACTCATTTCAGTAGCATCTCTTTTGTATCTGCTTTTGATAGCATGCTCAAGGTTTGGAGGGCATTGCTTTAAGATTTTCTCACAAATAAGATACTGACTGAGTTCATGTTGATAAGCTTTTAGTCTTTCTCTCTGATTACCAAACCATTTATGGATTTTCCTCCCATCATAGGCAAAGTGATCATTCTCAAACTCTTGTTGCATTTTCCATTTCCAGTTCTCAGTGCCAAACTTGTTTCTGATGGCATTCTTCCACCAAGCCCAAGATTTGTTTCCATACTGGTCTCTGATGCCTAGGTACCAATTCCTTGCAGTGTCAGTCAACAAGATTGTTAATCTACTGATTATCATGTTATCCAGCATCAAGTAGTCTCTGACCAGGATATCAGTGTTTTTAATCCAAAGTTCATGATTGTAAGGCAATTCTCCAGAGAATTTCTCCAAGTCTCCATTCTTAGGGATACCTTTCCACAATTCCTTCCTCATTTCAAAGTCTACTGCTCCATGATCAATGTAGGGGAATTCTTCTTGAGCATTTGCATCAGGAGTATTGCTTGCAGGCTTGGGGAAGTTATCTCTTGATGGTCTCTGGGGTGCAGGAGTAGGAACAGGAGGAGGGGCTCTGTGTTCCTGTTGTTGCTCATTGTGGACATTCTGAAAGGGATTATTGTATAAGAGATGAGGGGGTTGGTCTCTGTCATCTGGTATTGTCAAGGAATCCAGCTTTGAGCTCACAGAGTTTACTACAGAAGATATGTCACTGAATCTCCTCTTAGATTGTTCAAATCTGTTGTGCTCATTGGCATGAAGGTCATTGATCTGATTATCAATGGATGAAAGATTGTTGCTCACTTTCCCTTCAAAATCTTTCAGATTTTGACCAATTGTATCCATGTTAGAATGACATTGGGATTCATTTACCAGAATTAAATCTTGAACTGTCTCAAACTTCTAATCTATGTGTTTCTTCAGTTGTTCTAACACATTGTTATTCACTGTGGACTTCTCTCTGGCACTTTCACCTATGTTTTTCAGGATTTGATCAAGCAAAAAGGGAATGAATTCATTTTTAAACAGATCAAGAATAGAATGATTCAGGACATCTTTAAAATTGCTGACACAAGATTCAAGGAGAGTACCAGGAATGGTTTCAACAGTACCAGATAATTCAGAGAGAAATTTAGAGAGCAGGACTTGTAATTTTTCTTCTAGAAACAAAGGGCCATTTCTAGACATTTCAGTGTTAAGATTATTGAGGAAAAATTCTCTATTTGAAGGATCAGAGAGATTGTCAATATCTAAACTAAGGCCTAGTGAGGAATCACTACTTAAAGAACTTTTAGGCAAATATTCATCTAATAAGGGCCTCTCCCCCTGGCTCTCCCGCGTCCATAGCCTCTCCTCACTCCTCTTGTTGCTCTCATTAGGTATTCTCTTATTTCTAGAACTCTCTGAGTGTCGTCCTGGGGGCGTCTCCAGTTCCTCCCTGATCCTCTCCAGTTGTTTGAGGATGGGGGGGGGGGGGGGGGTTGTGGCCTGCGAATTCTTGCGGCATTTGAGGATAAAGGTGTGGATTGTAGCCGCCAGTTTGATGATGCGGGCTGGGGCGGAATAACTGAACCACCTCTCGCGGTATAGAAGCTGGTGGCGGCCTCACTTGGAGCGTCTGCGGCGGTGG
The DNA here is from genome assembly GCF_026914185.1 of Puccinia triticina. Classification (NCBI taxonomy): domain Eukaryota; kingdom Fungi; phylum Basidiomycota; class Pucciniomycetes; order Pucciniales; family Pucciniaceae; genus Puccinia; species Puccinia triticina. Next base: position 2,735,722 of record NC_070572.1, read on the forward strand.
CGGCGGCAGCAAGGGAGTTCCTTGGTAGCTCTGATTCTCTGGGCCCAGTTGAGGTTGCGGCTGTGGACGAGATTCTGGAAGATTGGAAGGGGTAGGACCCTGGAACTCCTGCGCCAAGGCTCTGTGCTGAAAACCCGTAGGCTCTGGAGTCGGCGTGACTAGCAACGGCCGTTGGTTGGCGTGCGGTATCATTGCTAGCTGCGAAGGAGTTCGGATTTTTAGCGCGGTCGAGTTCGGCGGCACGTTGCCGTTGTTCTGATGCGTCAAATAGACTTCTAGATTGTTGAGTTCCTCTCTGGGGATCCAATCCTGACACAGGCGTATCCCGTCGTTCCTCCCAACTAGATCTATGATCATTTCTTGGGTCATTGAGGCTTGGGAGAGGAGACGCCTCATAGTTAATATGTTCTGCGCTTCTCTGGCGCGGACAAACAGGTCAAATTGTTCGTTGAACATACTGATGAGGCTGGATAGCTCCTCCTCTTCTGGGATAAGGTCCATAGGTCCCAAGGACGCCTCCCGTCGAGGGCTCTGAGTGTACGGAAGGAGGGCTAGATTGGGCGGCGCCGTGGGTCTCATGCCCTCTGGGTTGATAGGCTGGGAGGGCGGTTGACTCGTCTGAGGAGGGTTCACCGTTGAATCTATCTGTTCCCTGTTGATAGGCCGTGGGACCGGCGTGGATCTGCTCGACGCTAGAGCTATAGACGTCTCTCTTGGCTGGTATCGAGCCGGAGGGATCCTGGTATCTGGGGGGAGCGGCTCCTCTTCCGGGAGCTTGAGGAAGTCCTCCTGTAGAGGTGGCAAGGCTGCTTCTAGCCCTTTGAAGCCGTTCTTTGGCGGCTGGGCTAAGGCGGTAGCGGTGGCGCAGTTCTGCTGAGAGGTCTCTGCCATTTCTGAGGTGGGGAGGCATTGTAATTACGCGTAAGAAAATGTGAGAATATAGTAGGAGAAAAAAGATTTAAAGATTGTTTAAAGTTAAATACCTGAGGATTTAGATTTAGCGGAAATCCTCTTGCTTTTCCTACTAGTAGAAGATGATTTTTTCTTGTTTTCCTTTGCGCTTGGCTTTGCTGAGGAGTTAGAAGTCCACTCGGCTATGTTAACAGGAGCTACGGTCCTTTTTCGACGAGTTTTTGGCGCTTTTGCGGTATCAATAGGAGTCCACGCGGTGCTACTGATCAAATTGCCGTTACACGGATTTGCTACTATTTTGTTGTTGTAGTTTTCTTCGAACGTCTGCGCTAGTCTGCGCCGTCAAGAATTTTTTTACGTTCAACTGCGGTAATTGTAGATAAGAAGCAGGAGAATCTTTTGAGCGCACTCTTTTTTTCGCTATCTCTTCTTGATCCGAAGATATAGAGGGTTCTGGGGAGGATAAGTCCGACGAAGGGATAAATAGCGGCGCGGAGGAGTCGCAATTCTGCACTTTCACCAGTACACAAGACGTAATTTTTTTTTTTCAAGGGTTCAGTTAGGAAATTTATCAATATAAAAGCAATTGCGGATAATTTTGGAAGAATTTTAGCGTTAGTAGGATATGTAGAAAAATTTTTAAAGTTATTTTTTCAAATTTTAAGAGTTTTTTGTTTGATTTAGTCAGGATGATCAGTCCTTTGGCTTTATAGCAGTCCAGAATTATGAAAAGGTGAGTAAATTTCCCAATGAGGCCCCCAATTATGAGCCTGAGTCTCTATAGTGACTACAGGACACAAGAAAGAAGGGGGGAAATAGTTGGATTTCTTTGGATAAAGAAAATACAACTATAAGAGAGAGATAGAGAAAGAGAAAAGAGAAACAGGACAGGATCAGGATAAAGAGATATACTAGGTTATTCTAGTGGGAATGCACGTCCACTGGCAATGCTACTCTTCAGAAGAGTGCTGCTAAGCTGTGCTAGAAAGTGCTACAGCCTCCTCTCACTAAAGAAATGTGGAGGGTCTCTGGATTAGATAAGTTTAATCCAGCCACAATTTTTTAGCTTCCTTCTGGATAGTCAAGGTTCTTAAAGGGAAGCCTGAGGGACAGCCCTGTAACCTAGATTTGAGGCAAAGGCCAGCAGATAAGAAGGGACAGCCCTGTGATCAAGAATGAGGCAAAGGCCAGCAGATATGGAGGGACAGCCCTGTGATCAAAAGAAGGCAAAGGCCAGCAGAAAAGAGAAGATCAAGCAAGACACAGAGTTGTACCTCTGAGATAAACAAGGTTCAGTGAAAGAGGTTACTTACTGTCAATATCCTAGGCGCCTGTGACGGTAGGTATACTGGGAGTGTTGTAAACTCTTTGGTGGTGATCCTGGGGTTATCTGGGGTGTGTTTTTTGGTGTGCTGAAGTCTGTAGATCCGCCTCAGGCAAGGGGGATCCTGACTACGAAAATTTTCACAGTTTGCTTATGTAATTTACATATGTACATGTGGTTTGGCGCGCCTGGTAGCGCTGACACTTCACAACTGCGCATGCGCGCCACAACTCAATAACTCAAGGAAGGAGTATAGTTAAAAGGAATTGATAAGTTGTAACTAAGGTTGAAATTGCATGAGGAAACAGAATATGAAGTCAAAACAAGGTTATCTCTTAAGATGAAAAAGATATAAAGTAATTCATGTGTAACAAAGGTAGAACAGGCAGCTTTTAGGTCAGCTGTGATGACTCTAAGGCTGACAGATTGTCATTCAGAGAACCTTGTGAGAAGTTCCTTAGAACCTACCCAGTGGGTATGTTCACTTGCGACATTGGCTCAGGTACAATGTTCCTGAGACTCATCCTCCACGGCTTCTGTTCCCAGCCGGATCCTAAACCCCGGAAGCTAAACGGCAGCTACAGAGCCGCCTGTGGCAGGGTTGCCATCTTCTGTGGTGGCCCGCAGTTTGTCAGTCTCTGTGCTGACTGCATTAGTAGATGGCTGACACTTGCCCCCCCAAAAAAGCACGGCTCTGATAGGAGTTGTGGCGCTTAGAGGTGCAAAAATTGCGCAACAGAACTTCAGCTTTCTGGATAGCCTCCTTTGGTAGCCATTTATCATGGTCAGCAGATAGACCTTTGAACCGAGTCAGATAGAGGCAAGAGTCCTGCCCCTGAACACGCGTAAGTTTTTTTGTCCAGAATGCGGAACACCACCTTGTCATTGGTGTGCTCTGGCGTCAAGTCCGGCACCACCGGGGGAGGGGGCAAAGGTTGGTGATAATCCACAACATACTTCTTGAGCAGGCTCACCGGAAAGGTGAGGTTTTTAAGGTCAAACCCCTCAGTTAATATCACCTCAACCGTGTTCCTTAGATACCCGGACTCGGACCCGGGGGCCGGCACCCGTAGGGCGGTGTGAAGCCCCTCCCAGGATTGGGGTTTCACACAAAGGTTTACGGTACCACGGGACCCCTGGCGCGGTCAAGTACATATGCTCAGCCTCAAGCTTCCCTAGTCCGGCAGAGAACTGCTTCGCATTCTCTCTCGGCTAGGTGAGCAAAGTCATATCCCCCTTACTTTCCTTTCATCCTATCTTGTGTTGTACTTACAGAGAGAACTGCTTTGCATTCTCTCCCGGCTAGACCCCTAGAAATAAAGCCCCAACGATTGGAACTAGAAAGTTCATAGGCTTTCCGCCCCGTCTCCGCGCCCTTCCTTAGCCATCTTCAGTGAGGGTCCACAGGACCCTTCCAGGCGGGTACCGGCGGTACCCGTGGCGGGTATCACGGGTACCGCCTACGATTCAACCCTCTAGCCGGTCTATGCCGGCTTTGAGGGTCATCAAGGGTGTATATACCCTCTCAATGCCTGACCTGGGCCGGGTATTGAGAGGGTGTATGTATACCCTCTCGATGTCCGGTCTGTGCTGGACACAGAAAGGGCATACAGTCTCAATGACTGGCACAGACCGGACATTGAGAGGGTGTGTGCATACCCTCCCAATGTCCGGTCTTAGCCGGTCATCAAGAGTTTACACCACCCTCAAAGCCGGCATAGACCGTCATCAAGGGTGTATATACCCTCTTGGTGCCCGGTCTGGGCCAGATATCAAGAGGGTATGTCTGCGTGTGAATTCTCAATGTCCGTTCTGGGCTGGACATCAAGAGTGGATGCCCTCTTGGTGTCCAGCACATACCGGACATTGAGAGGGCATACATACACTCTCCCAATGTCCGCTCTGTGCCAGACATCAAGAATGTATGCCCCCTTGGTGTCCAGCACATACAGGACATCAAGAAGAGGGCATACATACACCCTCCCAATGTCCGCTCTGTGCCGGAAATCAAGAGTAGCGCTGGAACTCGTACCCGGACCCAGCGGGTATAACCGGTCCCGACCCGGCGGGTACAGGCCACGGGATGGCTCCTGAGTCTCGGTTATGGGGTCGGGTACAGCGGGTACGGGCCACGGGCAACCTCACATGTACCTGCGGATACCCGACTGTTTTGGGTGAGAAGGTCCGGAACAGCTTTATAAAACAAGCAAAGTATTTACATTCATATATAAAAAAAGAGTTCGAAAGAGACGATACATGATGCAATCAAGAGATAGATATATTAATAGAAACAGATGAGAAGGAACAGCGGGTTAATCATCATCAGAGTCATCATTGTCCGAGCGATCAATGTTGGCTTTTTTGAGTGTAACTGAGGTCGAGTCCATCATCTCATTGAATTTTTGGTACCACTCCTTTACGCAAAGGAGGTGTTCAATTGAAGAAGCGCCAAGGCTGTGACGCTGCGAGCCTATTATTGTTTTTGAACAAGAAAATACACGCTCGGATGGTGCACTTGTGGCTGGAATTCCGAGGTAACACTTCGCCATGGCTGCTAGAGATGGATACAGATTCTGATGACGTGACCAAAAGTAGAGTATATCGGTGTTTTGTTTCTCGTTTGGCTCCGATAGATATTGCTGGATCTCGCCCATCAAGTCGTCTGTAACAGGGCCTTGACCAAAGATGTCGGCCTCAATGATAGACATCTTCTTGATAGCCTTGCTTTTCTTTGTGGAGGCTTTACCTTGTCGCATCTTGCTGGGACTTCGATCGAAAGAACGGGCCTCATATTTGAAGTTTTTCAATATCTCGGACGGTTTTACAGTTGAAATAGAATGTTCAACCAAGAACGAATGAGCTTTTTCGAAGTAACTAAGCTTGATTCGTGGGTCAAGAATCATGGCACAGATGGGAGCAGTCTTTTCTAAAGCAAGCGTGAGATATTTCTTGAGTTTTTCAATCATTTCAGTGGCTGCTGGGATGAGCTTGTCAGCATCGTATGTTTCTCGAATTCGGTAGATTGTTCTGATGAGAGAAATATAGATTGGAAGTGCCATGCTGAGAGTGGGATATTTAGATCGGCAGAGGATTTTGGTGACATCGTAAAGTGGTTCCAGGAAGGTGGTGATTTGAGCCACCTTAGCCCACTCGGCATCCAGAAGAGAAAATTTTGATGCATCGACTTTGGAGAGATTAGAGCTACAAAATGTTGTACAGACTAATTTGAGATCAAGCGCCCGCTTCAGCATCAAGTAGGTCGAGTTCCATCGTGTGCGGACATCGAGGATCAAGGTTTTCCGTTTGCTATTGCTGTTGAAGGCAACTTCATTTGCTCCCTGGCTATTAACAAAATCCATAGCCTTAAAAAAGGCTTCTCGACGTTGAGGGGAGCCACGAACAAAGGTTGCTAGCACGTGGATGCGACTAACAATTGTCTGAAGATTGATAAGTGTTTTGCGTGTTTCATTGCATTGCAGATTGGTCTGATCCATGTGATTCAACAATACTTCTTTCTCAACGATATCGTCAGCAGAAAGATTGGCACCAAAGGTCTTGAGCCCATCGTGGGCAGCGAGGTTGATGACATGGGCCATGCAGCCCAAGAGTTGTGTATCAGCATCAAAAATTGTAGTGCCTAATCGATGCTCAACCTGCCGAGCCAGTGTGGAGTTATTCGAAGCATTGTCGGCCGTGACGCTGACAATGAAATCTGATATTTCCATATCAGTAATCAAATCCACGAAGAGGTTTCCAAAGTTTACACCCGTATGTTGACCTGTGGATTCAGTTGTAGAAGCTGATCAGAATAATCACATGTACATATTTGAATAAATGGTTGTGATGGGTTTACCTTGGACTGTTGGCATACCAATAACAATATCCAACACCTTCCAATCCGATGTAATCCCGTGTGCCGTGACCGCCATGAAGGCCTTCTGGTTGGGTGAAGTCCACGCATCAAGAGTGAATGATAGATGCTTCATATCCTTGAGGATTCCCTCAATGTGATTGTGGTGGGCAATATACAGTTTTTCGATCTCGTCTGCCATGGTCTTTCGGCCGTACTCCATGTTGACAGTGCTGGGATTAAGCAATTCTAATAAGTGAACAAAGGATTTGCGTTCCACAATCGAGTATGGTAAGTCGGCCTCGGCGATGAAATAACCAATGGCCTGCTTGAGCAAACTAGCTGTCAGAACCAGCTTCAGTCAAAAACAAAGTCAGCTAAGAGAAGATTCCAAAAGAAAGAAAAGGAAAAATGGATAACTGACCCGCTGTTCAACCCTCTGTCGTTTTAAAAGATTGGTCAGGAGCAACTGGTTTGTCTTCTCTTGCCCCGGTGGCAGGATGTGATGCATGCGCTTCAAATGCTCACTCATTGATTTGGTACTTGCGGTTGCATCTCAAGTTAGTCGTTGGTTGCACGGTGCACCATTTTTCTTCTTTTCAGGAACCTGGCATTCAACCTTGCCTTTGTCATTCAAGAGCTTGAAGTGTGTCCAAACCCAGCTTCTCTGGACTGGGAGGTTCGCAGTTGGTGATGACAAAGGGGATGCGGCGGCAGTACTGGGGGTGTGAGAAGCATCATCGGAGCCAATAACTTCAATCTCACTCATGATGATAAATATTTAAGACTAAGCCAAGTAAAGATTAAGAGACACAACAGCGGAGATAGATTGTGAGGTTATGATTTGAAATTTATTCTTAGACTTTCCGAAGGTTGTGGGTTATAATCTTTGAATTTTGGTACAACCTGGAAAAATAAGGCTCTATTTATAGCATCAACCACCATCATTTGCAAACAAATTCTTGATGTAACTATGGTAGAAAGTAGAATCTATGTAATGGATTGACAAATATAGAAACTTGGAGGTTTGTCAAAGGATCACAGCACTTGTAGAGGGATAGATCATATTGGGTGGGAGGTGGATGTTGTGTTACCGGCGGCGGATCTCTGAATTTTTCAACGGGTGGCGGGTATACCCGCCGTCCCGTCGGGTATAGCCTCAGTCAGCCGGGTATATCCGCGGACCGTATAGCCAGCCGGTTACCCGCGGGATTGTCCAAATATCCACCGGTAGGGTCCGGTTGCCATGATTTGAGTACCCGGCATTTGATTATACCCGCCAGGCGGGGCCCGGGATGGAGCAAAAGGCTCGGGTACCCCGCGAGTTCCAGCGCTAATCAAGAGTGTATGCCCTCTCGGCGTCCAGCATGTGCTGGACACCAAGAGGGTTAGGTTAGCGGGGGCCATGATTGCGCTGCAAAAGGTTGTCCGCGACTGCTTGTCTCCAGACCTTTTGCAGCGGTGTGGTAGACGGAAAAGTGGAAAAATAAAAAAGTTTTTTTTCTATGCCACATAATTACTCATACTAGGACTCAAGATACCATCAAATGGACCCCAGAAATGGATTCTACGGCCAATTTTACCCCTAGTCACAACTGGAAGCGTCACTGGAGCCCCTCTGGATTGGAACCTACACGCCCTTGGACATCACACGTTCAGCATACCCAGTCACCAGCCTGTCACAAGCCTCAAGTCAAGGATCACAGTATTATGCTTATACACATCACAGGATACAAGCATACATCTCCCCATCAGACTATAGTCATCACATAGTATCAAGTACTCTTTTATTTCCATATTATGATGTCATCCCGCACTGATCCTGCAGTTCAGACGTCATTTATGCACCCCCTGCATCCACCTGTCAACTAATGCAGCCTAGTGTCACTTTACGCAGCCTTTATGCAGCCCTACTGCATGCTTATGACATCATTTATGTACCCCTGACACATTATGACATCATTTGTATCTACTCTCACCAGCTAAAATCCCTCACACTGTTGTCCAGATCAGCTGAAACCCTAACCCGCAAGCCCTCTGGGGCTCCACTTCTGTCTATATAAGGAGCTCTCTCCTCCCCAGTTGTCAGGTCCTCAGTTCATCACTCACCAATCACAGTCACCCCCAATATTCACCCTTACCAATTATAACCAACCCTTATATAAAATCATCAGCTCTATACCTTGCCAATCAAACAACTCATCTTGAGCCAACCTACCCTATCACTTGAATAAAACTTGCCAAGCATAGCTTGGTGGGTCTTGTTGACTGATAGCATAGAAGGGCAGAGTTTGCACCTCCATCATCCCCTTCTCCATTCAGCAAAAAGGTTCTCAGGAACACTTTTGAGTCTTACAAGGGAGTCCCCAACGTGATAGGATAATCTTGTTTGATCGACAACGTATAGGTTTAACCAAATTCCACATATCTAGAAGAACTCGTCAAGGGATCTTAGCTTCTAACGACGAAAGGAATCAAATTCATCAACAAATCAAGAGCGTTCAACGGCATATTCAGTTATTCTGTTGAAAGACTAGTCAACTATTAGGAACCATCTAAGGAACCAATTACAAACCCCTGAAGAGAACGTATAACCACCGGACCTGAAAGAAGTATTTCGAAGGAAGCAGCTGATCATATACTGGAAGACGGTTTGTCGTACCTAAGGATCTGGATAATTAGATACTGTTAGAAGAAAACTCTGGAGCCCACTCAAAGGAAGCAGCCAATTATATACTGAACGACGGTGTGTAGTACCTAAGGATTCGGATAATTGGATACTGTTTGAAGAACACTCCCAGCACGGTGAAGTTATTTATATCAAATATTGAAAGAATACCACCAATTTGCCTTGGTAAAGAGACCAGAGACCAGATATTATTGTTTCGTTTTCAGAGCACAGTATCAGGAAGCCAAGGATCAACATAATAGAAAACTAAGAATCAACAAGATGAACATGAATTTACCATTCAGCACACCGGATTTGGAAGATGGATTCGCTCCCTCTACCCCGTTTAGGAACAGACCATTGGCAGGACCCTCTGGATTGTTTTGGACTTCGGAATCCCAGAACCCTCCGCCGCCTCCACGAAAAGAAAAAGGGAAAGAACCAGAAAATAAATTCAGAGATCAAGCTGAAGAAGGGCTGTCCGACTCCGATGAAACTCCACAACACCAGAATATCCCTCCCAGACAAACGACACCACGACAAAAGCCGTCAGGGGATGGAATTCATAACACTGAAAATGTCAGAGAACCAATGTATCAGCCTCAATTTCAACAAAAACAACATCAGTCTCAATCTCGACAAGAGCCTATGAGGCCACAACCACGGGTCCCGACTCCAACATTCCAACCGGCGCACCCCTCCAAACCAATCATCATAAAAGATCCAGGGCTCTATTACGAAGGAAGCCAGTTTATGAAATCCCTGACCCGGTTCGAAAGAACAGCATACACACACGGAGCTTCAGATCATGACAAAGTAGTCCAGATCTTACGATTCATACGGACGGAGGAATTAAAATGCCAACTTGAAGAAATGGACGGATACGATGATTACGACTGGGCAAAACTTTGAGCAGAAATGGTCACAGCTTGGGGAGATTTGGACAACACCGTCATGTATACTGTGGATGATCTAATCAAGGTAGCAAAAATTCAAGCAAAAGAAGGAATTTCAAGTCACCGGGAATACAAAGCGTACCTGGCGAAGTTTACCCCAATCCTCAAATATCTAGTAAAAAATGAACACATCAGTAAAGAAAGCGATGCCGGAATCCTATTTTTAAGTGCATTCTCAGCGGAAAGTCAACGAAGTATCAAGCGCACCCTAGTCAACAAGAATCAACTCCCAAGAGCCAAGGACGGAAGTAACAAGGCACCAAAATGGGAAGACTTAACTAAGGCTGCAGAAATTGAAGTTAGGGTAGATGAAGGCTATAATAGTTTCTCGCATTTCTCCGAATCAAACCGACTAATGCAGAAAGATCTGGATACCAAGAAAGGCGACGGAAGACAACGAGAACAAATGCTGAAAGAAGCCCCAAACAACAAAGCTGTGGAACAAAAACTTAACAATTTGCATCAAGAATTGGCAGCCCTCAAGCAACAGATGAAGAGTGACCCACCATCAAGTTATAACAGACAAGGCCAGTCTGAAAAACAGGAATTTGCCAGAGGAAACTCCCGACCCTCCACTCCACTGTACGAGACGATGGTTTGCTACTATTGCAAGCGGGAAGGCCACTCCACATCAAAATGTCCGGAATACTTGAAAGATGAAGAGCAAGGGATGGTTAGACGAGCAGGAAAGGACTGGTTCCTACCAAATGGGCAGCACATACCCTGGGTGCCTTCTAGACCGATACGAACAGTGATAGCCACAGAATCTGCAAGACCAGAGATGCAAGAATCAATCAGGAATCTGGCGAAATCCCGTCAAACCGGAAACGGTAACACTCCAGTAATGAAGGCTTCAGTACAAACCGTGGATTGGAATCCCCCGTCCTTAGGGTTGGAAAATTTTATGAAAACTCACGCGGTCACTAGAGCAGAAGCTCAGAAAGGAAGACGCGGAGTTAGGATCCAAGAACCAGAAAGAGACACCATGGATATTGATGAAGAAGAGGAAGACAATAACTTGCCAAAAGAAACGCCAAGGAAAGCACCTGGGAAAGTTTGGAGTCAAGAACAAGTACCAACTATCCTGAAAAAAGATTCACCGGAAGAAACCCTTCTACAGGACTTGGATCACGTCAAAATTCCAACGACTTTTGCGCAGCTCACAGCAATCTCACCTTCATATACGGAGCGAGTCATTGCAAAGCTACAAGGACAACTGCCAGGGAAGAATACCACCACTTACATGGCAACAGAAGCCACAAAGGTAGCAGCAGCAATGGCCACTCCACCAGTAGAAGATCAATCGGATCCATGCTACTACAGTTGCGCCTTGGGATATGTAACAGCCGAAGTTGGGGGAGCTAAAGTCAATTTTATGGTTGATTCTGGGTCTATGGTAAATGTCATGCCCCAATCAGTAGCGGACGATCTGGATCTAGAGAGGATACAAGTCGACATACCCATGAAAGGAGTTGGCGGAGCCAGGTGCGACATCACGGGAGTAGCAGAAAACTGCCCAGTAAGAATTGGTCGATTTGCTGGACCTGCTCATCTCTTCATATCACCAAAAGCGCAAGACTGCATCCTGGGACGTCCCTTTCTTTTCAACTACGGCTGCACATTGGAGTACCATGATACCGGGGAGACACTCTCTTTCCAAGGAACCAAAGGAAGGCAGGTGTCAGTACCTCTAGCACGTATTGGTCAAGGGCGAGGTTGGGATAATCGAAAGGATCTCAGTACCAACGTCGTGAAGCCAGACGTGGGCCAGAACCCCACTTCTACTATCAACGATGAGGAGCAAATGTTCAAAAAGAAGACAAATGATCATTTTTTATAAATACCGGTGTTCATCTAGGGAAAAACTCACTTCAGCTAGTCAAGCGGGTTATATCTCGAGCACCGGGTTTCTTTGACTGGCTTAAAAAAATAATCCTCAAATCAATCAAAACTCTATCAAGTAAAACAAAAAAATATTTCTTTAAATTGATGCTAACAAACAAGAATATTCTGAACAGCTTTCTCACATTACTCAAAATGTTCAAGACAAAACTACGGGAAACTCAGGCAAATAAGCCTGCATCAGAAAAACTAAATCACCACACAATGGTTCTTGTCAAAACCACCACCATATCGTCAACAGTTTCTAAACCCAGTCCCACATACAAAGAAACGGAGGCACTACTCACAAAAGGGCTAAGCATAACGTTTCAGGATCAATTATGTCAGAGCTGGAGGGAGGGACAGCTACGGTGTATGACTAAGTATAAGCCTGTAGCAAAGAAGATCAGACCAATCAATCAACCAATTCCTCAAGCATTAAATCCTCCGCTTCAACGACCACCACTTTCACGAGATCCTTACAACACACCACTTACGCCAAACCCTCCGGACTTCAAGCCTACCGCGAGGATAACGGAAGAACGCCTGAAGGTAGTTAATTTTGGACCGGAAGGATGGCTATGGGAAGAAGAGTTGAAGCTCTTCAAGAATCTAATCCTTATTCGGGAAAAAGCCTTGGCATTCAGCCCGGAAGAACGAGGACTCTTGAAGCATACCTATGGGTTACCGTATATTATTCCCGTGGTGGATCACGTGCCTTGGCAGAAGAAACCAATTCCTATACCGGCTGCTGTAAAAGACGAATACGTAGAATTGGTCAGAGAACGAATTCGTACAAAACTTTACGAACAGTCTATCTCCAGTTACTCGAGCCCGGTCTTTTGCGTACTTAAGCACAACGGAAAATTGAGAATAGTCCATGATCTACAAGAAATGAACAAAGTCACAATTAAAGACGCAGGGCTGCCACCGGCAACAGAAGAATTTGTAGAATCATTTGCAGGACGCGCATGCTACGGGTTAGGCGATATCATGGGAGGCTATGATGAGAGAGAATTGGCTCCGGAATCAAGGCCTTTAACCACCTTTGACACACCTTTGGGTAGATTCCAGCTCACAAGACTTCCCCAAGGTGCAACTAATTCGGTAGCCGTGTATCAAGCACAAATGATGTGGATTCTTCAGGATGAGATACCAGAACACGTAGGCGTATTTATTGACGACGGCGGCATCAAGGGACCATGTTCAACATACGATGACAAAGTACTAGAGGAAAATCCAGGAATACGGCGTTTCATTTGGGAATATGCGCAAACACTTGAAAGGGTTTTGTTTTGAATCAAAGAGGCTGGACTAACCATTTCCGGGAAGAAATTTGCGTGCTGTGTGCCTGCCTTGGATACAGTTGGTCACGTGGTCTGTAAGGAAGGAAGAAGGGTCTCAGTTCAGAAGAAGAACAAAATTACGACATGGCCCACCCCAAACAATCTTACCGAACTACGAGGATTCATGGGAATAGTAACTTGTGTTAGAATCTTTGTAAAAAACTTATTGGAGATTGCAGCACCTCTCAGGAAGCTCACAAGAAAGGATACCGAGTGGTGCTGGGACGATGGCTGTAACCACGCTGTTGAGTGGCTCAAGCAAATAATCAGAGAAGACATTACACTGAAGAAATTGGACTACTCGGAACACGGAGGACTTATTGTGTTGGCGGTGGACTCCAGCTTCATCGCAGCAGGAGCAGTGCTCTCTCAACAGGAGCTTGAGACAGGGTTAAACCGACCAGTGTTATACAAATCAGTGGTATTTTCACCAGTGGAATCAAAATATTCTCAGCCAAAACTTGAACTCTGTGGCGTGGCAAGAATCCTCAAGAAACTACAAACACTTCTCTGGGGACAGCACTTCGAACTGCAAGTTGACGCTCAATCTTTGATCCAAATGATTAACGCCCCCTCGCTTCCAAATGCCCCTATGACCAGATGGGTATCATTCATCCATCTCTTCTCCTTCGACATGGTCCATAAACCTGGGAAAAAATTCACAATGCCGGACGCGCTCTCAAGGAGACCAATAAGCAATGAGGAAGAAGAGTTCTATAATGACGCAGAGGATTTTGACGAAGACAAACTAGTAATTAAAGCTTGCTCTCAGCTCCAATTTTTTTTGGCTGCATCCACCAAGCTCTTGGAATGGGAAGCGCCTGGATTTTGGACAGATCTTAAGGAATATTTAAGGACATTACGCAAACCCCACGCTATGGATGTGGACCAGTTTCAGAAACTCAAACGAAAATCAGCAAATTATTTCATTCAGGATGGGAGACTTATGCAGAGGCACTCACCCATGGCCCAACTAGTTATATCCAAAATTGCCTACCAAAGTAAACTTTTGAGAATGACTCATGAGGATCTTGGGCATCGAGGACTTGAGGAAACATACCAGCGACTAGTTTGCAGATTTTGGTGGCCAAGCCTGAAGAAAAAAGTGAAGTTATGGGCTCAGAGCTGTGCACCATGCCAGAAGCGGGACCCCTTAGGACCTCGGGAGATACGACATCCAACAGGGGAAAGCAGCTTATTTGGACGAGTAGCCTTGGACGTCTGCCACATCAAAGCCGGACAATACAAATACTTACTGGTGGCCAGAGACGACTTATCCGGATGGGTAGAAGCAGCCCCTTTGGTCAAATTAACAGCGGCCACTATTGGAAAATTTCTCTTGGAAGAATGGGTCTACCGTTATGGCGTAATCAAGACAGTCTTGGCAGATAATGGGCCTGAGTTCAAGAACGAGTTTATAAAAGCCGTGGAAAAGATTGGAGCGGCTTTCAAACCACCCACTCCGTATTATCCGGAAGCTAACGGAATGATTGAAAGAGGACACCGACCAATCAAGGACACCTTAATCAAGATGTGTGGTGAATCTGGAGGAAAATGGAGAGAGTATCTTCCATTAGTACTCTTTGCTGATAGAATTTCAACCAAGCGAACGACTGGGTACTCACCCTACGAATTAGTCTTTGGCCAAAAGGCGGTTCTTCCAGTCGATTTAGAAATGGACACCTATCTGGGAATTGATTGGACTGAAATCAGCACAACAGAGGAACTTCTGGAAGCCAGAACTATGCAGCTGGAACGCCAAGAAGAGATCCTGGGAATAGCTCACAAGAAGTTAATGAAAACTAGGAATTCTTCGGTCAGATACTGGGATCGAAGGATGGCGGCTAGGCTCCGTAAACCTTTAAACCCAGGCGAATTAGTGCTTATTTATAATAAGAGGTTGGAAGACCAATGGGGCAAGCTTTTTGCCAATCGCTGGAATGGGCCTTTTCGAATCAAGCAACAGTAACCAAAGGGTTCTTACATTCTGGAGGAATTGGACGGGGTAGAACTGAAGAGGGCTTACGCAGCTTCACATATTAAACGGTTTTACCCACAAGGCCGAAGCTTGGCCAATATTCAGCATGACAAGGATCCCGCTCAACCTGAATCGTCTAATGATGAAGAGGCAAACTCCAACACAACCTCTGACAATAATGCATCCATTATTTCGGACTAAGTCTTTCTCCTGGACAAGAGACTAAACTGTTCAATGATAAACACTGGTCATTTTTTTTAAGTTGGGGGAGGAACTCACATTCTTTTTCTCAAAAACTTTCCTTGAAAAAAGACCACATCAACTGATCAAACAGACAAACAGAATAAATTACTCACTCACTTCAAACAAACACTCTTTTCTTTCTCTCCTCTTTTCTTTTTTTTCTCTCTCTCTCAAAGGGAAGGTTGGGGACAACCTGTGAAGTTGGGGGAGGGGGGGACTGATGGATTAATTCTCTGTTAAAGGATAAACATAAGATAACATCATAATAAAATAAAATAAAATAGAATAACTAATCATTTCAGGGGGTTACATTTTTTTTGGGGGGTTTTCTAAAGTATATGTCGATTTTTTTGGCTTTCTTGTGGAAATTTTGCCCCAGGAGTCACGAAAAAAAAGAAAAAAAAAAAAGGACAGGTAATCTAAAGAACAAAGGAGAAAACACGTTAGGATCACGAACTAGACCGTAAGGAAAAAGAAAAGATCAACTTACAGGATCAGTCATCTTGAAGGTCCGGTCGAATTGCGGATCAATAGTCATCCGCCATGGCTCTGAAAAGGAAGAGGCGTTGGATCCGCTGTGGTGCGCTATCTGGTACACGCGGTGTCAAGATCAAATTTCGCGATGGCGCGCGGAAGACCTCAAGACGCGTGGAGGGATCAATTTTCCTGGGCGCGACGCGCGTCAAGACTCGACATCATTGGATCTCAGGCGGGCGCGCGCGCTTTGGCGCGCCGGTTCCCTTTCCCTATTTGGTTTTGTTTTTTTTGTTTTTTTTCCTTGTTTCCTTCTTTCCTTTATTTTTGTTCTTACCTGTTTGTTTTATTTCTCACATGCGCGTGTTTGGATGTTCTGTTATGTGGTGGGTTGGTTTTGCTTGTTTGTTTGTGGTTTTGTTTGGTTTTGCTGGTTTTGTCTGGTTTTGTCTTTGGTTGTTTGTTTTCTCTTTCTTGTGTTTGTTGCACGCGCGGGGCATGATGAGCTGTCCCGCAGCATGTCACGACCCCGGAATCTGAGTTCAGCCCGAACTCAGATGATGGGGGCGGCATGGGATCTCTCTGAACCGTATTTTTCCATCAAAATTTTATCGATCATCATCATTTGCGCCCTCAATCGCCTTCCTGGAGCTTTATCCATCCCAACGACGCGTCGGACACGTTCTGATCACGCTTTGGCGTTTCCCAACTCATCCCTGATCCCTCTGGCCACGTTTCCCCGGAGTTTTTCGACGATCTTCGCCTCCTGAACCCCTCATTCAGTCGGCACTCTCCGACATTCCTCTTTGATCACGACCACCGGCCGCTTTCGCCGGTACTCCCCCTTTCCTTTCCTCAAAACAAACACCCGCCGACGCGCCTCCAACGCCGTCGTAAATCACCCCTTTCTCACCTCATTGCTACAGATTTCATCCCCCTCTTTGACCAATTCCCGGAGGGCATCCCCAAACTTTTCCCCTCCAACAACTGCCGCCGCCTGGCACGGACGGAGTTCCACACCGCTCGTCGTTGCTGGAAGGTCGACAGCGGCGACAGAACCTCACAAAGAGGGAGGCAAAGTTTTGGTAGAGACGATGGTAGGCCGCTGAATTGATCGGATCAGCGTCCGGGTCCTCCAGAACATCTTGATCAAGGAGAAGAGCGATTTGCGACTCTTTTAAAAAGGGATAGTCGGCAAGACAATACTCACCAGGGACGTCAGGCGATGGAACTCGATGAGAATCGGTCATGCTGACGTCCCCATCAGAGTCAGTAACCTTGTCCGCGTTGTAGAGACTGTAAAATGAAGATGTGTCTGGTGAGAGTCAAACTCACGACCTCAGCTATGCTGAGACACATACTAGAGTGCTGCCTTTACCAACTAGGCTACAGACGCTTGTGACTGCCAGCTGGGTGGTTGGTTGGTAGTGCTCATGGGTCGATCCAACAGCCCTCCATACTGTGGTGATACATCATGGTAGCAGACTAACAGACAACTCAACACCCCCCCTTGCTACATGATGGGAAGTGGGGATTGACCCCAAGAGAGAGTGGGAATGAGACCCAGGAAAGATGATCAGCGTAGGGATTGAACCCGTGATCTAGATGTAGGCTTATAGGGGTTTGCGTGGTCTTACAAGTAAGCATTCACAAATTCATCAAGTCTCTATTGTAAGCGAGTAGCGCTCAGGTAGCTCTGGGCTCATAACCTGTAGAGACTGTAAAATGAAGATGTGTCTGGTGAGAGTCGAACTCACGACCTCAGCTATGCTGAGACACATACTAGAGTGCTGCCTTTACCAACTAGGCTACAGACGCTTGTGACTGCCAGCTGGGTGGTTGGTTGGTAGTGCTCATGGGTCGATCCAACAGCCCTCCATACTGTGGTGATACATCATGGTAGCAGACTAACAGACAACTCAACACGCGTGAAGGTCGGGGGTGGTATCCCGGGAGGCCTCAGGGATTGGGTTCCAGGTGCGAGACTGGACAACGCCGGCAGGAACCTAAAACAAGTCAATACCCTAACCCAAGGAAACACAAGACTCGTCGGATCCAGAGGTCTCAGGAACTCTATAAGTGCCGGTAGGGGCCTCGGTACCCAACATCTCACAGTCCGAGGTCGGTGACGTGAGGTTACTGGGGCATGGAGCCGGAGGGAGAACCCAGCTCTCATCTAAGAAGACCCGGTTAGAGGACAAAAACTACCAAGAATGAATCAGTCTTGGGTTCGTCAAACACAAGAGGACAAAAAGAGAGTACTTACGTCACGATCCGAGTCGGTCGCCGGTGGGAAAACAGGCGACCCAGGCAAAGGACCCGGGTTGGGGGTCTGGTGCCGAAATACTGGTGAAGTCAGGGGATCGCCGGCGGCTTCAGGACTCGGGGCGGTCTGAAAGCGAGGGTGCAACCCCACGAATCCCGGGGGAACCCGAGACGGAGACGGGGTCCTAAAAGCCGATCCTGGACGAGTTGGCAAAACAAGCTGAGGGCAGGAGAATCAATCAGATCCCTGAGGCGAGAATAGTCGGAGCGGATCAGAACTTCCAAAGGGGTCCTTGGATTGGGGATGCAAGCCTGGGGGAATTCGAGGAGGAGACGGAGTCCTCACTGCTGAATTCGGACGAGCCGGTTCCGTAAACTGTAACTGGATCGGATCAGCGGCCTGAGGAGGATGAAAGATCTGGTTGGATACTTACCGAAGCTACTCTAGCCGCCGCGGCCGGATCAACCACAAATGGGCGGGCTTCAGGGCCTCAAGCGGCCCGGTTTCTAGCGCCTTTGGGCCTGTTAAACGCGTCCAGGCGAGCCTGGGTCCACTGGATCCAGGTTGGCGTGATGGTCTCAGCGTGATAAAGGGGCCCATCCAAAATCAGGATGGGGTTATGAACGGAAGACCCCGGCTAATACAAGCAACACGAGTTAACGGAAAAATAAAGATAACTGCGCTACGATATAAACCCCTACTTACACGCTCTGAAGCGCCAGCGGAGGCCCCGCGATTTCTTAGAGGATAAGGGGTAGGGGGAAAGTAAGGTCTATAGTATGGACGGCGAGACATAATGGTAATCAGTTATAAGTCTGGTCTATAGTAGAAGTAGACGGGTGAAGAAACGATGAGGTGGATGATGGACAGAGAAGGAGGAGAGGGACTCGTTTTATACTCACCTTGAATCCTGTGAGGGGCCTCTGGCACTTGAAAGAACGATGATGGAACTTGTGCCCCACGGACGGGCTCTGAACGGAAACCGGGACCCGTACACGACTAGAGCAAGTATTGTTCGACTCGACCGGTTACCAATGCCAGATAAAGTCGAGTAGAACGGAGTACGGAACCATCTCACTCCCCGGGACTGATGGTTTACGGACCCACTGCCAATCATCATCAGATGGACAACCGCTTAAAAACAACCAACAACAAGAGGCATCTCAGCCTCGCCACTTTACCGCCGGCTACTGCATATATTATGGACTGGAAAAAATACATACCTGGTCGACAAACAGACCTCCAACCAAAACCCGCGAAGACCTGTCAACTTGGTGGCGCGAGCAGTAGCGGCAATCAAACCTGACAGCTGCATCAACTAACGTAACAGCCACCCAGCTATCGAGAAAGGACGCAAAACGCACTCACTTCAAAAATGAACCCTGCTTACCAGCAGGGTTCAGGCTAGTTGTTGGTGTGGTTCAGGTGAGACCTCGAGGGCACCGGCGGTTTGACCTTGGCGACAGTGACGTGTCGGAAGGGTTGGAAGATCCGCGAAGTCGGGTGTGCAGGCTTGAAGTCTAACCCCATACAGCCTCGCCCCTGAATAGCCATACCCTCCGAAGAAGGTACGGCCTATACACATACCCCCCCTGTACCGGGGTAGGGGCATACACACTACTCGGACCCCGGACAAGCTTCATAGACATGAACGGGCGGGTGTGATCAGTACAGCACACCCGGGCCCACAAGCCCGTCTAGATATTGGTCAGGGACGGTCCACGGGTCCCCGATCACTACTCGATAAGCGGGACTCGCGGCTCCAAGCGCGCGCACTCTAGAGCTCCTGCGCAAACACTGCGGCCGCCACCATAGCACAAGCAGCACCACTGCGCAACTGCGCACCTGCGCACCTGCGGACTGCGCACTGCGCGCAGCACTTCGACTCCCAGAACTGACAAAAAGTTCTCGTCAAGAAAAATCCCAAAATTGACAAAAATAAAATTTTTGGCCAATTTTCACCCTGCGGACCCTCTCATGCCACATTGCCCAAGAGAAGTCAAAATAACCCAGCCTCCAAGGATTCAGCTAATCCTCATGTAAAGTTCCCACTTCACAGGTTCAACAGTTGGGGAAATAGCACTTTTTCACGTCAAAATTGTCTGGGGACAGACAATAAGTTGGGGGAGGATGTGGTAGACGGAAAAGTGGAAAAATAAAAAAGTTTTTTTTCTATGCCACATAATTACTCATACTAGGCCTCAAGATACCATCAAATGGACCCCAGAAATGGATTCTACGGCCAATTTTACCCCTAGTCACAACTGGAAGCGTCACTGGAGCCCCTCTGGATTGGAACCCACACGCCCTTGGACAATGGACACCCATCACACGTTCAGCATACCCAGTCACCAGCCTGTCACAAGCCTCAAGTCAAGGATCACAGCATTATGCTTATACACATCACAGGATACAAGCATACATCTCCCCATCAGACTATAGTCACCACATAGTATCAAGTACTCTTCTATTTCCATATTATGATGTCATCCTGCACTGATCCTGCAGTTCAGACGTCATTTATGCACCCCCTGCATCCACCTGTCAACTAATGCAGCCTAGTGTCACTTTACGCAGCCTTTATGCAGCCCTACTGCATGCTTATGACATCATTTATGTACCCCTGACACATTATGACATCATTTGTATCTACTCTCACCAGCTAAAATCCCTCACACTGTTGTCCAGATCAGCTGAAACCCTAACCCGCAAGCCCTCTGGGGCTCCACTTCTGTCTATATAAGGAGCTCTCTCCTCCCCAGTTGTCAGGTCCTCAGTTCATCACTCACCAATCACAGTCACCCCCAATATTCACCCTTACCAATTATAACCAACCCTTATATAAAATCATCAGCTCTATACCTTGTCAATCAAACAACTCATCTTGAGCCAACCTACCCTATCACTTGAATAAAACTTGCCAAGCATAGCTTGGTGGGTCTTGTTGACTGATAGCATAGAAGGGCAGAGTTTGCACCTCCATCATCCCCTTCTCCATTCAGCAAAAAGGTTCTCAGGAACACTTTTGAGTCTTACGCCGGTCATTGAGAACTCTTGATGACTGGTGGCTGTACCAGTCATCAAGAGCTCTCTTGATGACTGGTGGCTGTACCAGTCATCAAGAGCTCTCTTGATGACTGGTGGCTGTACCAGTCATCAAGAGCTCTCTTGATGACTGGTGGCTGTACCAGTAATCAAGAGCTCTCTTGATGACTGGTGGCTGTACCAGTCATCAAGAGCTCTCTTGATGACTGGTGGCTGTACTGGTCATCAACAGCTCTCTCAATGACTGGCTACACCTTTCATTGAGAGCTATCTTGATGACTGGCTAAACCCTAACTTAACACAAGTCCCCCCTGGTGAGAGGCTCGCTGTGGCTGGCTGCAAAGCGGCCCCTCCCGCAGGGAGGCACTTGCGTGTAATGTCAAAATTTTGGGTGGGAAAGAAATCACAAATGGCTGGAGGGAAAATATTAAGCCTTAGCCAGCCTCCCCCTCAGGTCCTGTGGACTTGCCCCAGAGCCAAGAGATATTTCTGGACCTCAGCTTTCATTTGGCACCGGTCTCATCTCCTCAATCCAAACCATTTGCACTGTACTAATGTTTTAAAAATAAAAAAACATGAAGAAATTTAAACTAAGGATGTGCAACCATTATGCCTGGTGGATCCTGGATCTGCAAACCCGCAGATCCTACACATGTAGTGTTACATTTTGTTGCAGCTAGGAAATTCAATTGTGCATATTATCAGAAAATCCCAAAATGGATCTTCAGAGCAATGTAATATCCTTCAGGATTCTTTTGACCTTCAAAAAAGATTCCTTCAATCAGTTTTGGAGATTTTTGCTCAAAATTTTGGGTGAGGGTGCAGTACATCAGCACTGCCAATGAAAATTTTTATTCAGTTTGGTTTGTACATATTTTTCTGATTTTTAAATAAATATATAGTGGTTTTGGGGTTGAATATCCTTCCTTTACCTGCCAGACTTCAGAAATTAGGTGTAAGCCTCTCCTGCGGAGAGCCCTCTGGGCGGAGTCCCCCGGACCCTCTGTTCAAGAGGCTTAGTAAAGCTAGGGCTAAACCGGTCATCAAGAGCTGTTTCAATGACCGGCTATGTCGGTCTAAGGGAGATTTTCAAGCTATTGACGACCGGCTACACCGGTCATAAAGAGCTTTATTCAAAAGCTGTTGTGTTAAGTGAGTCATCAATGACCGTGCAGCTTCATTTGATGGCTTGGTCATTGGGGGTGCTTTCTGAGCTTAACAAAGCCCACAAGCACCGCAAGTTGTGTAGGTGCAAGCAGGGCTTATGACCAAAAGGAAAGAGTTTGCATGAGGTGATCTCAAAAATAACTGTGAACAATCTTGGTTTCCAGCTCACACCTCACTCTTATATGTAATTTGGTTCTTACTCTACGCCAGCTAAGTGCTGGCATCTCGGCTATCTTTTCGTCTGCTCAGTTTCTCTCTAACCCTTTTTTTATTTTTTCTATCTTTTTTTGAACAACAACTTCTTCAAGTCTTGTAGGCCCTTTACCATTTTTTTGCTTTTTGCACCTAGGGTTTTGGCAGGAAGTTGAGGTAACGGACCACTGCCAACCAGCTGAAAAACCAAAATACAAAGTTTGGAAAGCTCAATTGGGAATGATGGAGAGGGAGTGGATGAATTCTGAGTTGGCAGAATTCACAAGACTATACTCAAGAAACACTGGCCAGGAGGAAAAATGAACTTGGTTTAAACTGTGAGCGCTGTGGTGAAATAACATCCTTCACCACCAAAAATGGTGAATGCTCTCACACCAACATGTGCCAGTAATTCAGAAGTCCCCTCCACACCGGAGAGATCACAAGTGCTCACATCTCTCCCCGGCCAAGCCGCGGTGGGGACGGGGGCTTAGTTAAGTTTGGGTGCTTCTGATGCGTACACAGCAGGACTACCCCGCATGAATTGGAACCACAACCAGCACGCAACAGCAGCCATGGCGTTGTATGACGCAATAGGGCGCACCTGGGACTGCAAGTCCCCGTGTCGCACCTATGGCACTGACTGGGACGTGCCCAGTCACTAGCCCGACTTCCCCACGCACCTGTGACTCAGAAAGGACTGTAACGTCCTGCCCGCGTCACCAGGTGCGTCAAAAGAACACTAGGGCTCCGTCATTAGACGGTTGACCCAGGCTGTGCCACCGCCAACACCCAGCGGTAGTGTAGCCCCTTCCCTGGGGGCCCAGCCCCCACTCACACCCACAGGTGAGACTTCAACGGTTGTTTTTGAGCAGTGGAGCCCTTTCCAGGGGGCTCCAGGTTGGTTTGAGGTTTTTAAAGAAAACAATCTGTGTGGACCAACCTGCTCAACCCAATGTTCCAATCTGCTCCGCGTGGAACCTCTCCCTGCCCTTGAGGGCCAGAACCTCATCTCCTCCCCTCTGACTTTTTGGCAATGATATGAACATGCCTCTCTGCTCACCTCACAACCACCCTCCCCATGCCTGACTCTCCATCCAGCCCCTCTTATTAGTCCTGAACAGCCCCAGCCGGCCCTGCCAACTGCTTCCCGCACTCACCCCGATGTCTCCCCTTGCTTCCAGCTTCTCCGTCTCATCCAGTTGTAATAGGACCCAAAAATCTCACCTCCGCCACCAGCAGCCTGCCTCAGCCTCACCATCCACCTTACGCTGTCTGGACCAGCAGAACGAGTAAATATCTGGCCAAACAGATCTCTGTGCTGATCTCCAACAGAGCAAGGAACACTTTTTTTTCCTGTCCCACATTTTCTATGAAAGTCTTATGTACCCCCAGCTCCAATGATGTCCCCAAGACCCCATATCCATGTACTCCTCCCCACCCCCCAAGGAATAAAAATATATCTGCCAGTGTATTTTGCTTCAACTTGACCCAAGAACAATTAATCCTATTGCTTGGTCTGTCTGGCCAACCCTCACGGGTCGCGTCCCCCCTGCGTGGGACCTGACTACCTTGACCGCGACGCAGCCCAACGTCCCCCTGTTGCGTGGTCGCGGCGACCATCCGGGTGCGTCCCCTATTAGTCGCCATGGGCCCGCTGTGTATGTGTATTATATAGGGATGGCAATCGGGCGGGCTCGGGCCGCCCGCGGGCGGACCCAAGCCGGGCCGCAATATTAGTGGGCGGGTCGGGCCGGGTCAATTTTACTGAAATGGCTGCCCGACCCGAGCCTGTTTAGTAGCCGGGTCGCCTGTGGGCCGCCGACGGGCCCCAGCCAGAAATGAAATAATAAAAAATTTCTTGTATTTGGGTACGGGGAAGGGTTGATGCAGTGGTTTCTACACCATATGCATCACAGTAATATACAAAAGAATTGAGAAGAAGGAAATATCGGGAGTTGAGTTACTTTGCCGCAACTCGCTTTGCAGCTAGCTTCCTGGCCTTGATCCAGTCTTGAGTGCAGATTAAAGCCTCAACGGATTCCTCTTTCAGGCGGGTTTGATAGTCGTCAAGGACCCGCCCACCCGTAGAGAATGCTGATTCCGAAGCGACCGAGGTAGTTGGGATCATGAGAATTGTTCTTGCAACCTGAGAGAGTGACGGGAACCGGGCGGCGTTCAATTTCCACCAGTCGAGCAGATTGAACTCCACCTCCTTTGAATCTGGGAGGATGAGGTTTCTCTCTTCGAGGTAGAGATCTAACTCGGCCATGGGAGCGTTGGGTTGAGAAGATTCCATTGAGCCAGTCATGTATTCATGGAAGGCTGAGAGGTCTCAATCAATGGTCTTCTTCTTCTGAGAGGTCTCTTGTTGACTACTGGAGGGCTTGTTGGCGGGTGATGGTGCTGGAACGTACAGATTCCACAGCGCCAAAAATTGAGACTTGACTCGGCCGATGAAATTGTTCACATCTTTGTTGCCAGCCGGGTTCTGCTCAAGGTTGTAGCAAAGGTAGCGCATCTTGTAGCGCGGGTCGAGGAACAGTCCGATGGCAAGTACTGTCTTTGCCGGCTCCCAGTATTTGTTAAACTTCTGCTTCATCGGTTCAACCATACTGGTCAGAGTCGGGTTTGCCAAGGACTCTTTGAGTTGCGCTTCAATAGCCGACATGACACGATAGCCGTAGTTGATCATTGGGTATTGGATACCACTCAATAATATAATTGCTGAATCGAGTAAGGAGAGATCTGATTAGCCTTCTGAGGGACTTAGGAAGCAACAAGTAGAGAAACTTCACACCCACCTTGGTAAAATGGTTCAAGAAACTGCTCCATGAGCACCATTTCATCCCATCAAACCTTGCTCGGACAGTCCTCGAACTTATTGTCAACTATAGCGAGTTCCTGGAAGGCTAACTTGCATGGCAAGGAAGCCTTGATCATGAGGTAAGTCGAGTTCCATCGAGTTGGGACATCTTTACAAGGATGTTTCTTGTTGATATCGATGCCGACTGCCGTGAGAGACTTGTCAAAGGCGTCCATGCAAGAAGGAGAGCCATGAATCCAATGGACTGCGTTACGTAGTCGATCGACAGCATCACCGGCAATCTTGAGGCCGTCTTTGACGACCAAATTGATAATGTGAGCAAGGCAGCGCATGTGGAAGTGGGCCAAGGTCGCTGCGCCAGAGGTAACACTGCGGTCATCAACATATTGTTTGAGCCTTACCATCGCCGCAGTGTTTGCTTGTGCATTGTTGAGAGTGACAAAAGCAACCTTGTTGACGAGCTTCCAGTCTTGTAAAACTTGGCTGAGGCGGTCGGCAATTGCTTGGCCGGAGTGTGGAGGTGGGAGAGGTTGAAAGCTGATGATGTTCTTGTTTAGTTCCCATTGTGAGTCAATATAGTGTAGAGTCACAACCATATAGCCCGTTGTAGGACTCCAGGGATGGATGGGTAATCGAAGTTCCTTTGAGGGGGAAATAAATTGTATGAATAGGTTGAAAGGCTATTACAATCTATGGGTGGTTTGAAAGACCTGCCCCTCCAATAGTACTATGCAAATAACCAAGAGTCTTGTAATCAATATTTAAGAAAATGTGGCAGATTCCAAGATAGCTCTGACTTTTATATAGTAATCTCTATCAGACCTAAAATATCTAATTCAATGTGTTTTTAGACCGGTTATAACTAAGGATAACGTGGTTTGTTATGGTGAAGTTCCTCTACTGTTGTTGATGTTATAATTTGTACTACTACTTCTACTACTACTACTACTGCTAATATGCTAATAAGGAGAATGGGTTGTTGGTTGGTTGGTTGGTTGGTTGTTGGTTTGTTGTTGGTTGGTTGTTTGTTGATTGTGGGTTCTACTACTGCACTAACACTCTACTGACTGACTGACTCTACGCTACTCAAGACTACTACTGCTAAACTACCATATGTGACCAGACCTCTATAGGTTGATGGTCCAAAAAGAAATTATGGGGGGGAGAAGAGCTCCTTGTATATTGAAGAGTGAGGGATTTTAGCTCCAGGGGAATGTGTTTGAGGGAATTTAGCTGCAGGGGATCTCAGTTGCACAGCATATGTACACCTGTACTGCACAGCCACCCAAACAATGAGGGAATTATGCTGCAGTGACACTATTCGTACACCTTATCTGCCTGTATATATTGCGCTGCCTGATGTCATGCGTTGCTATGTACCCAAGCCACCTTCCATATCCTTCAGAATATGTTGCTATGTAACCAAGCCACCTTCCATGCACGCTGCACCCAACTAGAATACTCCCCCTTTCCACGATTTGGGGGTCAAAGCCTCTCTCTGGTCCTCCTTCCTTCCTCCTCCCTTGTCCTTGTATCCACGTCGTGTATTCTTCCGTCCAATCCGCCGCGGTGACCAAAGGGTGTATGTATGTAAATGTTGTAACTGTTGTGCAAGATTATCTCCTCCTCTTGCAATGGGTTCCACCTGTATGTAACTGTACTATCCCAATACCTTTGCATATGTCCTTTTGGCATTGCAACAGGCACAGAACACCACACCGTGAGATCAGACGCGGTCCACATGTTGGTTGTCAGCGCAATATGGTGAGCATCCTTTGCAAGCTTTGAGATCTTGGCCGTCTTCTGGTCGGTAAAAATTTGCACACAGTCGTTTCGGACTGTCTTGCGTCCAGGCATCTGGAACTGAGGCTGCAATTTTCTCATGAAGTCAATGAATCCTTCATGTTCGGCCATCGCAAAGGGATACTCGTGGAGAATAATCATTTCAGCAAGCCGTGCTCGCAATTGTTCTTGGTTGTAAATCCAGACACCGCGGGCGGCCTGAGTCAATGAGGCTGAGGGGAAATTCAAGCGGCCTTGCTTGGCATGGATCATGCCACCCTTCTTGGTTATGCATTGGTTCGAATGTTGCCAAAGGTGCTTTGTTCCCGCAGAGGATCCGCCAGTTAACTTTGCTTGGCAGTAATTACACTCAGCCTTCTCTTTGCCATCGGATTCTACAGCAACCAAAATTCAAACATTCAAACAAAATAAAAAACCTGAAGGCTATTGGCAATTAAGAAATACATAATCACTCACCAACGATCTTGGTGAAATGATCCCAAACCCAGCTGGTCAGTTTGCGCCGCTTGATTGGATTATCCTCTTGGGATTCACTAGGCGCTGGAGTCCGAGGCTCAGGTCAACAAAGGGTAGTTACGCTACGTGTAACGCGTAGATAACGGTAACGTAACGAAATTTTTGTTGTTATCTACTTGTTACGCGTAACGGCAGTGCAATTACGTTATCGCAACACGTTGAGCCGGTTTTTTTTTATACTTGTTGTGTTATCCGGGCGCGCAGAGCCCTTGAGAACAGGCAAAAAATGAGGCTAAAAAGCCTTAAATGGTCCGTTATCGCGTTATCCGGGGGATAACGCAATAACGGGCCTCAAAAATCAGGCCCGTTACGTTACGCGCGGGGCCTGAATTGACCCTGTTACTAGTAAAGTAACGGGGGGTCCCGGATAACGGGGGTAGTTACATTACCAAAATTGCGCGGATAACGCAACGTAACGTAACTACCCTTCGTTGCTCAGGTGAATCTGGATGTCTGTCCAGGTCGGTACTAGGAGGAACCTCAATGTCGTCGTCTTTGTTCTGAGAAGTTCGCCGCGCCATAGTTGGAGACTTGGTGGTTGTCGGTGGTTGCTATGTCACTCCTATCGGCGGACATATACCAGTATATCCTATATCTGCACCGGGGGATCCGGGGGGTGCCCGACGGGCGCCCGTCGGGCTACCCGGACCCGCCCGATTTCTGCCGCGGGTCTGGCGGGCCGGGTCATCTTTTGATTTTTCCCCAAAATGCCGGCCCGGCCTGAACCCAGCCGGGTTTGGGCTGCCCGTCGGCGGGCCCGCCCAATTGCCATCCCTAATCAAGGGTGCTGCTCCCCTCAATGACTGGCACAATTGTTCATTGAGGGGAGTAGCACCTCCCCTCATGACCATCACAGACCAGTCATTGAGGGGGGTGCTACTCCCCTCAATGACCAATTGTGCCGGTCATCAAGAGGAATAGCATCTCCCATTTATGACTGGTACAGATCAGTCATCAAGGGGAGTAGCATCTCCCCTTGAAGGCCGGCACAGATTGGTCATCAAGGGGAGGTGCAACTCTCCTTAATGACCGGTCTGTGCCGGTCATTGATGGGAGGTGCTATTCCTCTCAATTACTGGCACAATCGGTCATCAAGGGGAGTAGCACCTCCCCTTGATGACCAAAACAGACCAGTCATTGAGGGGGGTGTTACCCTCCCTCCCCTTGATGGCCGGCACAGATTGTTCATTGATTCTTCCCCTCAATGTCCAATCTGTGCTGGCCATTGTGGGGAGGTGCTACTCCCCTCAATGATCAATTGTGCCGGTCATTGAGGGGAGTAGCACCCTTGATGACCGGTCTGTGTTGGTCATTGAGGGGTGCCACTCTCCTTGATGATCGATTGTGCCAGTCATTGAGGGGAGTAGCACCCTTGATGACCGGTCTGTGTTGGTCATTGAGGGGTGCTACTCCCCTCAATGATCAATTGTGCCGGTCATCAGGGGAGTAGCACCCTTGATGACCGGTCTCTGTTGGTCATCAAGGGAAGTAGCACCCTTGATGACCGGTCTGTAATGGTCACTGAGGGGTGCTACTCCCCTCAATGACCAATGTGTGCAGGCAACAGTGAAAAAGATATAATACAATACAGTATTGCCCAATACTTTTGTATTGTATCTTTTTCAGATACATTTTATTTGTAGGAAATGTATTGTATCTGATCCACCAATACAATACATTTGTATTGTATTGGTGGATCAGATACAATGTATCTGTTTTGAATGTATTTTATCTGAGTTCCAATACAATACAGATACAATCCCGCAGGTATCTCTTTTTGCAGGTACTAATTCCACTTAATATCACCTTTTCCGTGTGTCATGAGTGGAGGAAGTTACATGGCAAGGGGGAGATACAATCAGAGTATTTATGTGTATGAATACTACTTAAAAGAGCTCTTGTTGATTTTAGCAATAGGACTACATAGAAAGAGAGAGAGAGAAATAAAAAAATGGGAGAGGGAACAATCACTCCTTATGATTGGGGATACTTTTTGATTCTTCGTATGCCTTATCTTCGTTGGCCTGGGTAATGACACACTGTGCAGTTTCAAAGGAGCCGTCGGGCTCAACCCCTTGGACCAACCATTGGTGCAAGCTTACACACCGTTCAATTGTTTTCGCCGCTAGACTGCCTCGATTGTGACCGCAAGTATCCGCTGCCGCCGAGAAAGATCTCTCAACACTCGCCGAGGTGGCTGAACATGCCAGGTAGTCCCTGGCCAGAAGTGCTAATATTGGGAATTCTTTTGCATGGTCCTTCAAGTGAAAAAAAAAACATTAACAACCGGCAATACCAAGCAGGATAAATTCTTGACATACCTTCCACCATCCCAAGCACTGACTAGCTTGAGAAGAAGGGAGCTTGTGTTTTCCCTTGAGATAAATGGTTAGCTCGTCTTCCAAAGGTGCCTCGACTTCGGCAGGAAAGTAATCAATGTCTTCTCGATTGTGGTTGCTTGCTTTGGATTTGTTTCCAATTGGTGCAGCATTATCTCTTGGTGAGCTCGAAGAAGCAGAAATAAAATTGGATTTCTTGGCTTCAAAGAGTTCGCGGATTAGATCAAAAGCCGACTCGTAGTAAATGGGAAAGGAGACCTTGAAGATTGACAGACGGAAACTGGGGTTGAGTATAGTTGCTATGATTACTGCATCGCAGGACATCGCCTCCTTGAGATACGTTTTGGTTTTGGTTAGCATGGCCGCGAGAAAGGTTTTGAATTCCGGTTTGGTCGAGATGACAAGGGTCTTCTTGAGGAATGTGATGATGTACTGGTACTCGGAGATCATCAAGCAGGCCGAGGAATTATCACCCTCCATCTTCTTGGTGATAAAGTAGAACTCCTATGCACAATAGATGAAGAAATGCTTAGTTTTTGGTGCTAATACAATCTAACATTGCCGAGAAAGTGAAGAAGGACCTACACCAAGAATTTTGTTTAAACAATGGACTAATTCCCATTCGTCTCGACTTATCTGTGTGTTGTTATAGTAGTTCTTCCCCCCCTCCGCTTCCTGTCGATCCTTTTCGTTTTCAATCAGTTTCTGGATGATTGTTCGAGCTCAATACCCCCGATCACGGCTTTCGAACTTTATATTCCAGCGAATACCCATTTATCTCAAGCTTTTTTGACCAAGTGTTGAACTCGGAGCGTTTGACTGCTGAGGATGTGATCCTCTGAATAACAAATTTGACCTTAATACAGGAATCAGCTTTTATTTTATATCGGTAAAACTCAAATCTGGAAGCAAAGCCATGAATTTACCTTTTTCGAGATTTTATCAACTCAATTCTTTCCTTCTCTAGGTTCTTCCCAGGAATCTGGATCTTCACTATCCATATCATCGATCACCTCGTCGTCATTGTTCTCGGTTTCCACTTGATTGTTGTTTTTGACTCCTAAGATAACATCCTCCACAGTAAACTGAGGAGCATCTTTGATCTCTTCAGACTCTTCAAGGATCGGTGCAAGTCCAGGGACCGAGCCAAGAACTTGACCTTGAGACGGGACCAATCCGTTTGATGACAGTTGAATCGCTTTAAGTCCTGCATTAAGGATCAGTGCGATCTTATGACAAAAACACTGGATGTGGTTTTCCGAGAGGTTGGGATCGATGCCGGTATTTTTGGTCATGAGCCGGTCGACCTCAGCAGCCATAGTAAAATTGTTTGATCCGGAGTCAGTTGTCTGAGCCAGAATGTATTTAAAAAAGAAGAGTTTGTTAGTTGTATCGAACACAGAGAAATGTAATGATAAAAGAAGAAACAGGACATATCTTTTCTTGAAGGTTCGACTTCTTTAGAATGTTTGCGAATGGGATTGCTAACAGCTTTCCCTTGTGGCTGGAAGCGATGTACTTCATCCCAAGATGTGAGATTTTGAAGATCCAATCATTGGTGATGTAAGAAACCAATATCCCGAGGAATGCATGATGATTACCTTTAGTGGTCCAGACATCGTGGAGCAGGGTAATTTTCGAGCTGAGTTTCTGGAAAATGACAATGAAGGGAAAAGTCAGATCGGTTGTTCAAAATCCTTGAGATCATCTGAGGAACACCAACTTGTAAGCTTGTAATCACATGACTCTGTAAGTTTAGATAAAGACGATGTGCCTTGGTAGCTGCCCATATGCAAGAATAAATATGGGTACCTTGTCTGACATAATTGAAAGTAACACTAAGCAGGAAGTCGTTGAATCGGCTCCAGGGTAAAGAAAATCGAATCAACCAGATGACAAGGAGTTGATTCAAGACCTTGTTGTCAAAGGTGGCGTTCTTCAGAGAGCGTTTGACTAGGCCTTGGTTTTGAGCATCATCCTTGTCTTGAATATCTTTCTTTGACAACGGCAATTTGCACCCCGCCTTGATGGCCTCCGATCGTCCTGAGCAGTGTGCGCGTTGCGAAGTTCCCTCACGGTGCTTGTATAGGTTTGAGTTGGTACCACAACCCTTCTTGTAAACAACAACGCACCATTTGCACCGGTACATCAGTTCCTCTCCCTTCATAAACGAATATTCTATTATCAGTAACTTTATCTGGCAATTCTCTATGTTTGATATGATCATAGAAACTTACTGTGTCCGTTTCATTAGCATGAAATGGGGCCTCAAAGTAGTCACGGATTGGGTTGAATGGTTTGATTTTCTTCTTGTTTGATTGCCGAATTTTCGAGTTTTCTTCATCAGAGTCTTGAGTATAATCCATGATCCTGTTGGCATTTTCAGAATCGTTATCTGAGTCGTTGGTGATGGGGGTTTTCTTCTGCTTGCGCTGAGACTTCTTCTGGCTGGTTGGAGGAGGTTTGCGTGTACGGTTTTGGCTGGACAACTGATTGGGTTGGCTCTGGACAACAGAATCTGCCTCGCTTTCGGTATTGAGACTCTTCCCCTTTTTTCAAGTTCGACTAGTCTGTGCAATTGATCTTTGCGAGTCGCTAGGCCTAACATAGTTGGGATGAGAGCTTTAAGCTGGAGTGATGATCCGGGTAGAATGACGGGAGGGTAGCCAAGAGGGGGTTCCGTGAGGAGCAACAGAGGATTGTGCCATTTCTACAAAGCGGAAAAGAGTTATAATTATTAAGCTGAGGACGGTAACCGGTAAGAAAAGTAAATAAAAAGAAATTGTTAGTGAGTGAAAATCAGACTTACCGAGCTGTCTTCCTATTGATAAAGGTTGTTTGATCTCATATCACACAAGATCGAGAGGCTGGGTGATCCGTTGACTTGGAGTTGAATATATGAGGATATCTAAAATGTTACTGGGTTTTTTGGAAGTCGAGCGCCGATAGACCCTGATATGATCAGCTTCAAGGTTGTATTGTATTGGGCAGGCCAATACATCCGGCCAAAATACTTATGTATAGTATTGCCTACACAATACACGGGGCTCCCAATATCATGTATTGTGTCGGGGGCCCAATAGGATACCGGGACAGAAGATTGGGTGGTATTTCAACCCAATACCGCGCCAATACTGATACATGTCACAGATTGGTTACAGCGTTGGTGCAGGTCTAACAAGCCGGGCAGGTGGGTGGGGGAGTAACTCCCCTCAATGGGGTGCACTACTTATGTACACCATTTCATTTGGTGTACATTAAATCCCACACCAAAAATTGAAGCAGTCTGGGGGTTTTAACACCTGAACCCCAATGTTTTTGGGGTAAGCAGGTCTGCACACCAATAAATTGGGGTACTCCAGAAGTGCACCCCAGTAATATTGGGGTGCACATGTGGGTACACCAAAATGTTGGTGTACATGAAGTAAATTTTTGGGGTGCATTTAGGCTGACCCATTCACCTTTGGGGCCAGAATATTAGTTTTTGTCCATCATCCAATTTCAGTTTGTGATTTATTGATCTTTTTACTGAGCCTAGGATCAACGAGTCAATGGAGATTTTGAAGGTGTTTGTGGAAGTTTTTTGTGCTTCCACTTCGATCTTTCTTCAACGTCGCGCCACACATCCTGTTATTCTTACCCACAACTTGGCAGATTGCGCTGCCTCCATCTTTGGTTTCTTTGAAATGGGTCCACACCCAACTACGCTTCTTTGATTGACTTTGAGGTTGGCTTGAATTCTCGTCTTCGTTGTCAATATCAATCTCAATAACATTGGAGCGTTTGGAGGTGGAACTGGTGGAATTCACAGGGCCAGCGGGGGCAGGGTGAGAGTTTTTCTTGCGCTTCATATTGACTGAGGATGCTATAGATTGCTCAGACTGCAAGTGCACGGCCACAACTCCAGCAGTCTCCTCTGCTCAGCTCAGGGGCAAAAAAAAGCTTAACCACCCGGGTGGTTTCGGATCTGGGGTTCGGGATGAGGCTGACCCCCCGCCCGAACACCCGGGTGCCAACCTTAGTTGCCATCCCGGGGTTTTAGCAACCCGCTTTTACCTCCCCGGGTGGAGATGCTCTCATTGCATACATCGAGCGCGAGACGACCTACTGAACCCTTAATACGACGCACCGACTGATTGGCCGCACCATCAAACGAGCACCATCTTGGGACGATGTCCAAGGTACGACCTGAAAATGATCTGTTACTCCGGGCCTCAAGAGGAGAGAAAACGGAGCGATCGCCGGTCTGGGTGATGAGACAAGCTGGGCGGTATCTACCAGAATTTCGTAAAGCAAGTAATTCTTTCATGAGACTTGGGCAAAAGTATTCAGCGACTGGAAACTAATCTCTCTCTTAATTATATTTGGAAAACATATTGAAAACAAATATCCCATGTCGATTATGATTCTCGGTCGTGTTTTTTGTTTCGATTTGGACGGGCAGCTAAGAGAATCTCATGGATTCTTCGATATATGTCGGACGCCTGAACTAGCGATGGAAGTGACCATGCAGCCGATCAGGAGGTACGAAGGATTGCTAGACGGAGCGATCATCTTTTCCGATATCCTGGTCATTCCCCAAGCTCTAGACATGGAGGTAATCATGAATCCCGGCCCAATATTTCCGAGCCCGATTACTTCGACGGAGCAGATGGAGGAGATGATTAACAAGACGATCACGCCGGAGGAACTCAAGCTAAAATTGAATTACGTTTACGAGGCGATCAAACTGACGACCGCGGCACTGGAAAACCGAATTCCTCTGTTCGGCTTCGTCGGAGCGCCCTGGACGTTGTTTGCCTACATGACGAGTGGTGGTAGTGGATCAGGTCTGAACGGTAGCAAGGCCACCAGTTTCGATACTGCCAAAAGCTGGATACAAATGGAACCGCAACTATCCAGCCGATTACTAGAGAAACTAGCACGAGTCTGCGCTCTTCATCTGGTCAACCAAATCAAGGCAGGCTGTCAGATAGTTCAGGTCTTTGACTCATGGGCTGGCGAACTTAGCGATTATGACTTCACGCACTTCAGTTTACCATACCTCCGGATGGTATCAACTCTGGTCAAAGAGAATTTAACCCAAGAAAGCATAGCACCAGTCCCGATGGTCGTGTTTGCCAAAGGAGCCAATCTCCCCCATCAACTTCGACAACTAGCTGAATCAGGCTATTCGGCAATGTCATTAGATTGGAAAGTCCAACCAGCTTATGCAATCGAAGCCTTGGGTGCCGCATCAAACAAGATCGCTCTGCAAGGAAACCTAGATCCAGCAGTCTTGCACACCAATCATGAAACGATTAAGAAATACGTCAGGCTCATGTTCACAAAGGAGGCCGGTGGTTTTCTTGGTCACTTGCCCCATATCACCAATCTGGGGCATGGGATCACTCCCGGTGTCGATCCGGAGGCTATGAGGACGTTCCTGGAAGCCGTTCATGAAGAGAGCGCCAAGATTAGACAGTCATAACCTTCCTGATACTGCCTAATCACAGTCTCTCTCCTAACGAAGCAAACAAAAAGCATATATTCGAATCAACCCACGAAGCGCAAGGTTCATTTCGATGGTTTCCTCTTTGATATACCTCGATGTTTGTACGCAAAAAGTAGAATTGTCGTACTTGTATCATGATTGGCTCTGAATCTCAACCCGCATAGAACGATAAGAACTAGAGATACCTATAGACTTGATGCATCTATTTCGCATGTAATTTCCCCAGTGATTTTGCTGGGGATGAGGGGTTTGGAGCAGTGAAAACAATTATTCCATGTCTTCCAGACAGATACGTTTTTACAGAATGACAAAGGCTGTAAGATGAAGAAACTCGTCTGCGTCTGGCCTGTTCTAATGAGTTGGAGCTTGCCCACATAAGTCACACGCCAGAGCTCGGGCGAGGTTTCTTCGAAACCAAACAGCTTGTGTAATCTAGCATATGTAGACACCATCGGCCGCAAAAAAAAAGTTGATAAGAATCGCCCCGAGAGGGACACCTTTCGGTGCTTCTTTGTAAACATTGATCTCAATATCGTTTGTGTTTCTCAAGATTGGGTTTGAAGCTCAGAAATCGAGTGAGTGTTGTCCTTTCAAAAAATGAATCCAAGACGAAAAACAAAACAACAAAATAAATCACGTAAAGGTCAAGAAATGTAGAATAAGGGCTCTTTGCGAACTCATGGCAGAGAGAAGATGTGCCCCAAAGCAGCAGAGTCATGCATAATCAAGGTCCTTCGAGTTCTCTTGCCTTCCGCATTCTGAGGAGAATGTCGACGACGCGCTCATCAGCGGCTTTATCGCCGGTAGCTTTGGTAGGGGTGCTAGATCCGGGGGGAAGATCAGAGGAGTTAGAGGCAGGGATTGCAGATGATTCAACGGTGGATAAGTTAGGGTCGTATATGGGTCGATTAAGTCGAGTGGAGGCGAGGCCTTTGGGGATCTTTGCGGGGTCTTCCGGGGCTCGATAGATCGGAAGGTTTGGATTTTCGAGCCGGTTCCAGAGCTCATAGCTGGCCACGATTTCCTGGACGAGTTCCAGGACGAGTGACATGGAGATCGGGAAACGTGCAAAGAAGTCCAACGGGACGACCTTCGTCGGGCTCGTTGGGCTGCCTACCGAAGGCGTCGCTCCCTCGGCACACCCCGAATCAACCTGATTCGAAAGCTGGGACGGTGTATTGAGCGATTGACGTCGTGTTCTGGATGGGCCTATATCGTCGCTGATCCGTCGAGTAGCTTTGTTGGTTTGCGGAAAGGCCTTCATTCCTTGAAGTGACGGATGAGGATGCAATACAACGGTGATGTAGATTGCAGCCAGAGCAATGACATAGGGCGGGTACAGTAGAATTAAATCGGTGCGATAAGTATCGTTAATGATGAACCTACACGACATAGTTATTCGTCAAGGGAACCTCATGTCAATCTGCAGCCCGATGATTTCATGATGATTGGAAAATTTTACCATGCCATTTGAAGCGTCGTATCACTCAAATCAAGCATCGAAGCTTGTCGATCACATTCCTGACGATACTCTTGGTAAAGAGGTGAATTAGGTGCAGGGGTCCATTCGCTCATTCGTTCCATGGCGTCCTTGGGAACAGCCGAATCCTCTCGTCCAGCAAATTGTGCCAAATCACTACAGGGAGATAAAACAATAATAAATATAAGTGCTTAGTGGTCAGGCTCAGATTCAAACCTTTGCAGCTTTGGCTATTGAGATGGGAGTGCAGATTACCGATAAGGGTGCCAAACCATCAGATGAAAATCCAAGTCTTCAATAAGATAAAACTCCATTTCTGCCAACACAGTTGCATCATTTGGAAAAGAGCCTAGGGATGGATAATCTGTTGGAAATCACAAAATAGAAATGAAGGGGTGGGATTAGTACAATCCTCTTTGGTAGGTAAGAGCGGGAAAAAGGATTAACTGACCGGAAAACACGCTTCTAGCAGCTTCCAGAACGCTCTTGATGTGAGAAGGCGCCTCCTCGACCTTGGTAGCCACATAAACCGCTGCAGCCGCTACCAAACAGCTTTTTTTTGAGAAATAGTTTAAAACACAGTCACTCTCTGGTGGTTATGGTGTGATCGGGAGACTACTAACGGGTCTGTTTCTGCGATCGCATTCTTGACGTAAAATCGGCGAAAGTAAGTGACTG
This sequence comes from Puccinia triticina, assembly GCF_026914185.1. NCBI lineage: Eukaryota > Fungi > Basidiomycota > Pucciniomycetes > Pucciniales > Pucciniaceae > Puccinia > Puccinia triticina. The sequence continues at coordinate 2,773,161 of NC_070572.1, forward strand.
CTGTAGCGGTGACGATCTGTCTGCAATTGAGTCGCTTTCCTATCTTATGTATGACTTGTATAAAAAAGCATTGAAACGGAACGGAAATCAGCCATCGATCATTAGGTCCGTCATCCCAGTTAAGCGTACCATTGCTACTCCAGATGTTTATACAAGCAATTTCGCGCTCCCCGGCGTACTTGAGATCGATCGACCTTCCAGGAGAGTTGCGTAGGTCATGGCGAGTGAGGATGTGGCAGTTCCTGAGGACAGTCGTCAAATTTCAGACATGTTCACCAAGTAGTGAGTGAAACAAAAAGAAGAGTCGAACTTACGCGTGCGAGCTCAGCCAATAGTTCGCGGCCATCGAGGTTTTACGAGAAGGTTGCACGTCTCATCCTTCGACCCACCTGGAAGTGCGATGGTTGATATGTTGACGACCGTTTCCGTCTCCGGAGTCCGAGCGGTCTGATTCTCCAGCCCTGGGTCCCGGCCGTTTATTATGTAAGCCTCAAGCGCGCCGCGACTCATTAAAAAGGCCAAAATCCGGATACAGATGACCCGCGCCGGAGCTACATGTATCAGCCCGGCAACCGGCCTCCCGGACCCAATTGTAAGAGTCCTCCGAAAGGACTCTTCACTGGGCAGACACGGAAGTTGGCACGAGGCCAAGGTGGCTCAGAATTCTAGGAACCACTTATGTTTTGTATTTCTAACCCAGGAGAGAAGATCAGCTTCTCTCTGCTAACTACATACAGTCTGATAATGAGGAATAGAAGGAGGTGCTCACCTAACCCAGGAGAGAAGATCAGCTTCTCTCTGCTGAGTTAGGTGGGACGCGGGGAGGGTCGAGTTAAGTACTCCCAGGTTGCTGATGTAATCTGTCCGTGATCTTCATGTGAAGCCTCTGGGTCTTCACAGTCTCCCCCCCTATAATGCGGCGGAAGGGCGGTCATCCGGCCGGAATGTCGGACTCTTCCTGAATTGCGTCCTCCGGTCGCCGGAATTTTTTGAGTTTTGAGATGTGAAAGACGGGGTGTCGTTTGTCGTTTTCCGGCAAAGAAAGGGCTACATTGACCCCATCGTTGAAGACCTTGATAATGTCGTACGGACCCTCGAAACGCTCCTTGAGCTTGTCCACGCCAGCCTGATGTTTCCCCCGCCAATCTGCCGAATTAAGGAAAACTGGGTCGCCTACCGCAAGAGTTGGTGCCGCTGATCGATGTTTGTTGTGTTGGGTCGCTTGTCGGACGCGGCTCGCGATGAGAGTGTCCCGCGCTTCGGCCCAGGCCCCCTCTCTGGACTTGATCCACTTGTCCAGTGCCGGTATTGCTTCTTCTTCTGGATTGATCCGGGGATGGGCTGTGAAAAGTGATGGTTTGCGGCCAAAGAGGAGTTCAAATGGGCTAATCCCGGTTGCCACATTGATCGCCGAATTGATAGCAAATTCAACTGCCGGTAGAGATTCTAGCCATCGGCTTTGACGCTTTGAGGTGAAAGTGCGAAGGATTTGTCCAACTGTTTTGTTGGAGCGCTCTGATCGTCCATCCGCCTGGGGATGGAAAGCCGTGGTCATGTGGAAATCAATGTTCAGTCAATTCATCAGCGCTTTCCAGAATTGAGAGGTCCAAGTTTTGTCTCTGTCGCTGATGATAGAGGCAGGTGGGCCAAACTTGGCAATCCACCCGTTGAAGACCCGCGTCGCTGTCTTTTCCGCCGAGTCCGATTGTAGTACTGGGATAATTTGGATAAAACCTGACAGGCGGCACGTGATTGTCAAAATCATGTCGTAGTGTGTCGCCTGTCGAAGTGGTCCGACGAAATCTATGGCCAAGTCGGTCAGTGGTTTACGTGGGAAGGACGGGGTAAGCATCTTCCCTGCTGGTGAAGTTGTGGGGGCTTTTGTATGTTGGCAAGTTTCACAATGTTCAAGAAGCTTCTTGATGTTAGCGGACATGCGAGGCCAGAAAAAATCATGTCGCAATTCTTTTTTTGTCTTGAGGTAACCAAGGTGACCTAGCTGTTGATGAGCTTCATCGACCAACTTTCTGCGCAATGCGAAGTTTGCCGGGATCACCAGGCGGTCGTCAATAAAAAGGAGGCCATCTTCTTCTCGGCAGTCGTCCCGTAGCGGAAGTGCGTTCTTTAGGGCCACACAAAATTGGTCGTGGGGGTAGCCATCCAGGATTACCCGTTTGAGCAAGGAAGAAAGCACGGAGCTGAACTCAGTCAACGCCGCTATACATGTGATCTGAAGGTTTTGGGTCGGTTCATCATCTCCAAGGTCCTTGCGCGATAGAGCGTCCGCGACGGTGTTATCTTCCCCGCGAATATAGTTAAAACTAAGGTCGAAGTCGGCGAGCAATTCCGTCCATCGAGCTTGACGCTTGCTTAAAGTGCGTTGAGTGGGTAGATGGACGAGAGAGTGATGGTCCGTCATCACATTCACTTTCATGCCGAGGAGCAGCATCCGCCACTTCTGTAGCGCGTGTACCACAGCCAGCAGTTCTTGTTCATGTACTGGGTAATTGCGCTCGGCGGGGGTCATGAGGTGGGATTCGTAAGCTATTGGAGACGCTGTTTTCCACTCCGCGCCCTGAAATAGAGCCGCTCCGAGCCCTGCACCACTGGCGTCGGTGAAGAGCCATATGGGATCATCCGAATCGTAATCAATATTCTTGAGGCAGGGCAAGGATGTCATTATTCGCTTGATGTTTTGAAAGGCGTTTTCTTCTTTCTCGCCCCATTTGAATTTCTTCGGATCAAGTTTCGTGCTCGTCAGTGGGGTAATCGTGCCGACATAGCGTTGTAAGCCCCAAATGAACTTTTTCATCCACTGTACAGTTCCGAGGAATTTCTTAACCGCCTTTGGGGATTGGGGGGAGGGCCAAGACAGAATGTCGGCAATCTTCTCGTCATCAGGTTCAATGCCCTTGGCCGAAATCCAATGGCCCAGGAATTTGATGCGCGGTCGAAACAGCTTCGTCTTCTTTGGGCTGCAGTACAGGGCTGCGCCGCGGAGTCTACTCAAAACTGTACGGACGTGCTTCTCATGTTTGGCGAAGGAATCCGAGAAGATGACGATGTTGTCCAGGTATACTACGTAGAACCTGTTTAGGACATCGCCTAAGGCTTCCTCAAGTCGAGCCTGGTGAGTCGCTGGAGCATTCGTGAGTCCCATGGGCATGACCACCCATTCCATTAAGCCCCAAGGAGTTTTTACTGCCGTTAACGGTATGTCAGCTTCCCGCATGCGCGTTTGGAAGAAGGCATTTGTCTGATCCAAGACAGAGAACACCTTACCCGAAGCTACTATCTGTACTAGCTCATCGACATTGGGCAAGGGGGATCGGTCTCGAACCGTCAGACTGTTCAGTTTGCGGTAATCGCACACCCAACGAGGCAAGGCTGTTGGATCTTTCTTTGGAATGATCATGCTTGGCGAAGCGTATTGACTTGTTGACCGGCAAATGCGGCCGGCATCGAGATGTTGTTGCAAAAGCGTTTGCCAAGCACTCAGGTGTTTCTGGGGATAAGGGAATTGATGTTCATTGATGACCGCGTCCGTTGAGGTTAGGACGATCTTATGTCGAGTCCCAGATGCCGCGGATTGCATCTTGGCCGTGAAGGAGCAGGAAGCTGGTGACTTAGGAGTTTCCATGTCGTCTGTGACCGCTGGTATGTCCTCTGGAAAAAGATCGGCAAATTCCTGTAGAATTTGTTTTTCAGATGTCTCGCAGGGATAGTTGTCGACCGAACGGTCTGTCTGGATAGCCGCGGACACGTCGTCGTCCAAGTGAAGCAGTCGATATGCTGGAATGGATAATTTCGATCGCTTACAGTCGAGTGATTGGTCTTCAATGGAAACTGATAGTCCAAAACGAGCTAGGAAGGGGGTCCCGAGGATGATGTCGTAGTCGCCTAGGATAGGCCCGATTCTCAGAGCTACGTCCTCAAAGGCTTTCAAAGGTCTGAGTGTCCACAACGACGTCACTACGTATTGTCGGATGGGTACAGGCACATTGGTACCGTCTCCGAGCGCCAGTTTTACCCTTGTAGGTCGTGCGAGATCGCGGCGTTCAAGGGCAGCATTATCGACAGCTTTATCAGAGATGATGTCGATTTCTGAGCCCGTATCAATGAGAGCTTTCACAAAGATGTTGGCGATTTTGAACTGGATGACGATGCGGGCCCGTTTGATGGGCGTTAGTGAAGGATCAAATGAATCGGAAGGACTACTTGGTGATGGACGAGGTTGAGCCGAAGTGCTCTTTGAAGACAAGATAGACGATGTAGCCGCGACAGAAACGAGCGTCGGGGCTAAGCGAGGCGAATAGTTTGAGTGGTCCATAACGAAGGGACCAAGCTTGAAGTGGTTTCGAGAAAAAAAAAGTGTAAGAGTCCTCCGAAAGGACTCTTCACTGGGCAGACACGGAAGTTGGCACGAGGCCAAGGTGGCTCAGAATTCTAGGAACCACTTATGTTTTGTATTTCTAACCCAGGAGAGAAGATCAGCTTCTCTCTGCTAACTACATACAGTCTGATAATGAGGAATAGAAGGAGGTGCTCACCTAACCCAGGAGAGAAGATCAGCTTCTCTCTGCTGAGTTAGGTGGGACGCAGGGAGGGTCGAGTTAAGTACTCCCAGGTTGCTGATGTAATCTGTCCGTGATCTTCATGTGAAGCCTCTGGGTCTTCACACCAATCGCTTGCCTGTAAAACCAAACAGCCAGTCCGGCACAAGTCTGGACAGGTCTGGACTGTCTGGACCCGCGGCGGAGTATTGATCAGAAAAAAATTGGTTCAGTACATTCTTCTGCCCTCCACAATCATTCTACATAGACCTTTTTAGACCAAAGTTTGAAACATAGGGAGAAATCGGATTCAGCTAGGCGCAGACAATCCGAGCTGAAACACGCTTAGGAGTCAGTACCAGTCCATTGGGGGAAGACTTCAGGCCGATTGCCCTTTCAAATGACCCTTTCGGAGCTGAAGCACTCCGTGAAAACATTTCGGGTCTGAGGATAACTTGGGATAGCTGTACTGAACCTGGGTTGTTCAGCGGGGGTTGCCGGCAAGAGACAGCTACACCTTTTCACAGTATTATTAAATACGCGCGGCGGTCTGTTTCGATTCCAGTTGGAGACGGCGATACTTGCAATCGAACGACTAACAGAGACGCGCCAACGCTTTACACGTGCTCACAGATACCAAGGAAGCGTTACAAGCACCCGATTGCTTCCTTGTGGTTTGAGGGTGTGGTATTCTGTGATGGGCAGTGGTGGGAAGCTTCGGAAACATGCTCGCCATGTGATGAATTCTGTACCCCACCGCTCCTTGATGACAATCGGGTCTTGGGCGAGTTAGAGCCGTGCAAATGGTTTTAGCATATAAAATAGGGACCATGGCCAACCGCACCAGCTACTCGCGCTTACCAAAAACCTTTCCTTCTCCTGTGAGCTTCCCAATCTTGAGAGTTTCCACTCCTTCACTCTGCATCAACATCCCCTGTTCTAATATATCCTCTCCGGGCTGTTGGACCGATATATTTCTGAAGATTCAATACCAACATCAACTGATACCGTACAGAAGCGAGTATCAACCTCGATAAATAAGGCAGCACTTATGACCGTCTTCCCTCCTGTGAGTTTCTACATCTTCGCCAATTAATGCCTGAGTTGCCTTCTCCTCACCAACCATTCCATGTCGTCTGCGGGGTGTTGGTGCGGTCTATCATCGATGGCACTAAGCAGTCTTCAGAAAGAATGAATTAAATCAAATAATTTGAAACAGTTCCCTAATTCTGATTACACCGTTTGTATGATTCCCTTCCTCCATATTTGCAGGCACAGCAGAGAAGTCCATACCAAGATGAAGACCGCTGGAATTTGGTTCATATCGCTACTCATTCACGGATTGGTGGGCAACCCCGATAAAGTGACCGAAATAACATTGGAACACTTTTCACTTCGACCTATTCACGAGGATCAAGTCTACAGTTTTACCTATGAAATGAAACCTACCGTAGTTGGCGGTGTCGAATGGGGCTCAACGACGAGATCACTTACAGTTTCCACATTGGTCGGCAAGGCTAAGGGTCGGCCCGATCGAATAGTATTGCGCAATACTGGGGAGAAACCTTTACAGTACTGGTTAAAGCTTCCTAAAACAGATGAATGGACCCCAGTGCAAACTCTTCCAGTTTTAGAAAAACACCACCTGCACCCTGATATTCAAGAAGTGCAAATCAACGTCAGAGAATTATTAACAGAGCCGGGCCAGGTGCAACTGCCGCCAAACCCGCCACTCTCCACATACGCAGGCTGGAGTGGGTTCGAGTTTTAATTCGCGTCTCCTCTGAAACAAATCGGAACCAACCAAACAAAAAAATTTGCGTAAAGATGTAGTCCCAGAGGCTCCATATCGAGTTCTGCTGAGTCTGTACACATGTCTCGATCAGAACTCCTTATCTAGCAACACCACTACGTATTCCACATTCCGTCGTTTACCCCAAATTCGTGGTGATTAATCAGTCTTCTCTAGTTTTTCATGTAACGTTTCTGTCCTTAAGCTCTTCTGCATTAATGGAAGACCAAGAGGAGGACCAACCTTGAAGCAGCGAGAAGCTGTGAGTTGACACAAACAGTCTACCAGACTGAGAGAGACAGGAGCACACCTTGAAGCAGCGAGAAGCTGTGAGTTGACACAAACAGTCTACGAGACTGAGAGAGACAGGAGCACACCTGAGGTCAAGCGGATGGAAGGTGTGGATGAGTTTGAATTGAAGATGACAATGACACCAGGAAAAAAATATAGTCACTTGATGGCAAGTGACATGATGCAGCTTTGGTTTCTGCTCCAGCGCTGCTCCAAGTCTACTCCACCAGCACTTGTAGAGCTTGCAGGACTGCACCAGAGCACTCAATGTGGCACAGTCAGCTGATCCTAAATTTTTCCCAGGAACAGCTGATGCTAATCAAAAGCTGAGCAGTAGGAATTGACTGAGCCTTGGCCAAAGCTGAGCATTGGCTGAGCCTGGGCCACATCTGAGCATTGGCTATTCCAAGCCTGATACAAAGCCAAGTGTCAGCTGGACCAAGAATATTCCAAATCTAAGTATCAGCTTAGCCAACAATGGTCCAAAGCTGAGAATCATCTTGTAAAAGGCTTGTGCAGAGCTGAGGATTAGCTGGGACAATACTGTTCTAAAGATTAACACCAGCTGGGCCAAGAATTTTCAAAAGCTGAGCACCAGCTGAGCCAATACTGGTCCAAAGCTGAGCATTGGCTGAGCCAAGGCTGTCTCAAAGCTGAGAATGAGGTGTTTCAAGACTATTCAAAAATATGAGTATAAACTGAGCCCAGGCTTTTCCACAGCTGAGCATCAGCTGAGCCAAGACTGAGCCAAGGCTGGTCCACAGCTGAGCATTGTCTGAGCCAAGGATGGTCCACAGCTGAGCATCAGCTGAGCCAAGGTTGGTCCACAGCTGAGAATCAGCTGAGCCAAGGCTGGTCCACAGATGAGCATCAGCTGTTACAGGGGTGGCCAGAAGCTGTGCATTGGCTGGGCCAAGATTAAACCAAAAGCTTAAAATCAGCTGAGCCAATGCTGGTCCAAAACTGAGCATTGGCTGGGCCAATGATAGTCCTAATCTGACTCTAAGCTGAGCCATTACTGGACTAAAGGTGAGAATCTGCTGGGCCAGGACTGGTTCAAAGCTGAGCATGAGCTTGACACCAAAGCTGAGCATGATCTAGGAACCAAAGCTGAGCATTAGCTGGGAGCCAAAGCTGAGTATCAGCTGACCAGAAATGAGTATTAGTGGTGCCCAGCCAAAACTGAGGATCTCCTGTGGAAATTCTGAAAGGTAGGTAGATGGGGGGGGGGGGGGGGGGGGGGGGGGGGAGATGTGGTTAGATGGTGGGAAGATGGTGGGTAGATGGTGGGTAGATGGTGGGTATCCTGCTGGAGCTGGCACAATGTCACTTGTCATCAAGTGACTATTTTTCTTTCCTGGTGTGAGATGAAACAAATAACATAGATGAAGGGAAAACTTGAACAAACCTTGAAGCAGAGAGAAGCTGTGAGTTGACACAAACAGTCTACGAGTCTGAGAGAGACAGGAGCGCGCCTAACACAACAATAGAACAAAGGGAAGTTTTGGAACAGAAGGGTGAGTGAGGGAGAACTGAGTGGAAGTGAATGATACTAGGCATACCTGAGGTCAAGCGGATGGAAGGTGTGGATGAGTTTGAATTGAAGATGACAATGAGATGAAACAAATAACATAGATGAAGAAAACAACAAAGAGAAACAAATTTGGTTTATATAATCTAGGTTAGGTTTTGGGAGTCTCCTCATTGTGATTCAAACTTGCGTTGTCTCCCGTCCGCAGCGCGGTACAGGTTTTGATGTTGGACGAGTGATGATTGGTGACTTCATGATAGTATTGCATGAAAAAGGAAAATGTTTTGGATTTCTTGGATAAGAGATATACATGACAGTAGCATTTGTAGTAATCTGTAATTTTTAAGTAGTAATCTTTTTGACCAAACGACCTGGTATTAATTTGTCCGCTGAGGTCCATGTAGACGTACTCTAGCCGGCGGGTGGCCTTGGGTAGAGATCCGAGAAAGGGAAGTCAATGTGATTTAGACAGGGAGCAAGCCTTGCAGTGAATTATGGTATTCAAAATTGCATATGCCACTGTTTACATAAAATCATAAAGCCCATTTTGGATGGGAGATGTCAGCCTGCATAAAACTTAAAGTGACATCTCCCAGCCAAAATTGCAGTTTATGATTTCATGTAAAAAAATCTTTTGCAATTTTGAATACCATAAATCTTGGACGCTTTGAGTCCAGGGAACATCCGCTTCAGAGCCTTGATGTCTGGGTGTCCTGCTGACCTGTGAAGAGTATTGACGTTGTGGTGATTTATATAGGCAAGCGCGGTAGAATGTCCACGCGGGGATAGCGCGGGCGGGAATGCACAAATCCGCCCAGGCCGAGTGCAGACATAAGCACTGAGGATGAGGTCAGGAAAGCACGCTAAGAAAGCTTACGGAAAGTCATGCGCAGACTGGAATGCACAGATTGCGTATTGCGGATTGCGGATGGCGGATTTTGGATTGGGTATTCGGATCGGAGCGGAAAAGACAGGGCTGGACTGCGGCGGGGCTACACATGTGAACTGGTAGCAGCGGCGCGTCAGCGGGTGAGCCACGACAGCCAAAGCGGGTGGAACCGGGGTGGAGGCGGTGGCGAGAGACCGACTGACGGGGGCTAGACAGAGGACGGTGGGAGGTCAAGCGTTGGAGAGGAGCGGAGTCTGGGAAAGTGACAAGAGTTATAGCAGGCGGAGCTGGAGGAATAGTGCGGGAAAGTGTCAGACGTGCGGGATCGGGTGGGAACGGCGATGTGCGCGGAGAGAAGGAGGGGGGAAGGGGCTGGAGGATTTTCTCTGCTGGGGGATGGAATTTATCCTATTATTTGGGAAAAATTACTCATCATTGTACTTACAACTACGGGCGTACTAGAGTTATTAGGAGATTATCTGGGATCTTATCTTTACTTTGAGAGTTACTTGCGGATTTTGTGCTTACGAAGTGCAGAGCTTTATTCACTTGTGGATTATTACACTATAGATCAGGCTCAGTAGAGGAGCGCTGAAGGCTAGCGGAAAGTAGCAGTGCGGAGCCGAGTTACCGACAATCACACAGCCCGGACACTAATATTCTTGAAGGGGCGGTCAGCGGACATTTCCACTGACTAACCAGCTTTCATTCTCACAATGTCAGTTGGTGTTGTGATTTTGGTGACTGCAGCGGGAGACTAACCTTTGGAGCCTTAAGCAAGCTTGATGTTGCACACGCCACCAATGACGGCTGTGGAGAGGATCACTGAGATTTTCCTGACAAGGTCAAACATGTTTGGGCAAGTACAAATGACATCACAGCCTTGTTTGAACAATCTGCCAAAGCTGATAAGCGTACCGGCTAGACCCGGAACATGAAGAGCCTTGAGTTTGAGGTCTGTTATGCCGTTTGCTATGATGCGGACGTAACCTTCACCAACAGGTTCAAGGTGATTTCCGTTAGCTAGGGCGATTTGAGTGGTCCGCTTGCAATATTCCAAGAATTGAGTAAGGTTGCTGAACATGTGATGACTGGCTCCGCTTTCAAGGAAGCATGTGTCGTCCATCTTGACGGCCGCAAGCGCTCTGCGGATGCAGAGTAATCCACTGCTGGTGGTGCTGAGCAATGAGGTGTCTTCATTGTCTTCTGCGGGGTTTACAGGCTGCTTAGTGGTTGCCTCCTTGGCAGTCGGTTTCTTTTTCTTTTTGAGAGCTGGACATTTGGCTGGCAAGTTTTGAGTGTCTGGGTTGTGGGTCCCTGGAGAGCAGAATGGATGGGTTGTTGCCGCAAGGGCGGACTCCTGCTTGATTCTTGGTGCTGTGCTAACGGAGGCAGCTTGGTGATTCGCTGACAACGATCCAGTCCTCTTGTTCTCAAGTTCTGTCTTGATCATCTGAATGGGGATGGGTCTTTGCTTGAACGAACTTGACTTGAGGTGCTTGAAGTTGTCAGGGAGTTTGTTGACAATGATTTTGACCAGAAGAGATTCTTTGAGGTTGACTTTTTCTGGTTTACCAGTGACTAGACCAACCAACGCTACTCGGTTTAGTCCAGCGTTTAGGTCGTCGATGAAGGTTGTGATGAAGTCGCAATAAGGAAAGGTACAGAAGTCAAGGTAGACAACTGACTGATTTTGCGTGGAGTGGGATTTGTAGTATCCCACAAGAAGGGCCCAGATGAGGTTGGGCGTCTTCATGTTGCTTTTGGTGACAAATTGTTGGTGGTTTGTTTGACCAATTGGCTGGTAGAGGTTACCAGCGACTTGCTCTTCTTTGTCGAGGTGTTCGGCCAGAAGAGCACCATCCGTTGGTGTGGTGAAGCCATCTAGGTATTTCGCAAGCTTGTGTTGCATGCAGTAACCACAAATCTTGATTTTCCAAGCGTCCCGGCTTGAGTCGTTGAGAACTGGAAAAGATTTGTTGTCCAACATAATCGGCATGATGATTTGGCAAGAGCTAAATGTAGCGCGGGCTCATAACCTAATGGACGACCAAGAGGAGGACCAACCTTGAAGCTGTCAGCCACAGAGTACATGTCACAGTACCTTACACGTACCAAGTACCTGCAATTGTTCACATTACATATAGCACATTCCTTTTACACCTTTTTATTACATATGTATATCATTAGATACAAGTTTAAGAATGTACTCTTGTTATACATTACATTACAGATAACCATAGTTAAATACAGTTACCATAATGGACTGTTGCTATAAGAGTTAAGTTACGTGCAAACAGGAAGATTACAATACCTAGTAATATTACTGCACACGTGAAATACCCCAAGACAGGTATCTCTCATTTATCCCCTGTTACGCCTCAGTCCCTATTTACATAACATATTGGTTATGACATAAATACATAAACAATACATGATGTAATCCAATTCAAAGAGCAATGAATGGAATCACTGATTGGTTATGATCACTGCCAGCATTTAAGCCTCAAATGTGTGCAATGTGTGCATCCCCGTTAATCTGGGATGCACACAACTGATTTAAAATTGGTTGCGCCCATCCGAGTTGATATCGGGGGACAGTAACCCTAGGGTTTGGCCACCCGATTCAAACTTGGCTGGTCCGCAGCCAAGCCAAAATCGGCAGGCTGTCTGACCGGTGCACCACAGTTTGTTTGTCAGCCTTAGAGTCATCACAGCTGACCTAAAAGCTGCCTGTTCTACCTTTGTTACATATAAATTACTTTATATCTTTTTCATCTTAAGAGATAACCTTGTTTTGACTTCATATTCTGTTTCCTCATGCAATTTTAACCCTAGTTACAACTTATCAATTCATTGTAACTATACTCCTTCCCTGAGTTATTGAGTTGTGGCGCGCTTGCGCAGTTGTGACGTGTCAGCGCTACCAGGCGCGCCAAACCACATGTACATATGTAAATTACATAAGCAAACTGTGAAAATTTTCGTAGTCAGGATCCCCCTTGCCTGAGGTGGATCTACAGACTTCAGCACACCAGAACCACACCCCAGATAACCCCAGGATCACCACCAAAGAGTTTACAACACTCCCAGTATACCTACCGTCACAGGCGCCTAGGATATTGACAGTAAGTAACCTTTTTCACTGAACCTTGTTTATCTCAGAGGTACAACTCTGTGTCTTGCTTGATCTGTTCTTTCTGCTGGCCTTTGCCTTCTCTTGATCACAGGGCTGTCCCTCCATAACTGCTGGCCTTTGCCTTATCTTGATTAAAGGGCTGTCCCTTAGGTTTCCCTTTAAGAACCTTGACTATCCAGAAGGAAGCTAAAAAAGCGTGGCTGGATTAAATTTATCTAATCCAGAGACCCTCCACGTTTCCTTGGTGAGAGGAGGCTGTAGCACTCTCTAGCTCAGCTTGGCAGCACTCTTCTGAAGAGGTAGCATTGCCAGTGGACGTGCATTCCCACTAGAATAACCTTGAATATCTGCTCAACTTAATCCTGCTCAGTTTCTCTCTCTCTTTTTCTCTCTCTCTCATAATTGTATTTTCTTTATCCAAAGAAATCCAATTATTCCCCCTTTCTTTCTTGTGTCCTGCTGTCACTAAAGAGACTCAGGTTCACATTCTTATATACTGGCTACTAGATAGGTGCGCAAAGCTGGTTATACAGACTATCTAGTAGCCAATTCCGGATTTGCGCCAGATCCCCGCGGTTCTGTTACATTGCAACAGATTTACATGTTGTCCAACTTCAACCGGCTCGAGCCCCCAACCAGCTGCTGTGCGCTGTGAGAACTCCTTTGGGACGGGTGGCAGTTCTGTGAGGGGGAGATAACAAATATGATATTTGCAGTTAAGCAATATTTATGTTACGGGTGGTTTGAAGGACCTGCCCCTCTATTGTACTACACAAGGATTCTGACAACAAAATTTATTTATTGTTGTGGCAAAACCTTGATAGAGATCACTATGTGTAGTAGTCTCTATCAGACTTATATCAAACAATGCAGATGATGTGCAATGACACAAGCTATTTAAGAACCTGATTATGATCACAGGTGTTGGGTGAGTGGATGTTTGAGATCACACTGTTAAATGAATGAGTGACTGGTTGGTTGGTGGCTGCTATTCACATGCTGAATTCAAATGAGGGGGGAGGAAGGGCTCCTTATATAGTCTATCTACAAGGCGGCCAACTTGTGGTTCTAGCCCTAAGTCTAATTGAATATGCATACAAATATGGTGGTTTAAGTGAGTGACTAGGGGTTAAATGACCTTCAGAATCTAATTATGCAATAATAAATCTAAGAATATATCTACTTCTCATGTATTCAACCATCACTTTATGTAATTTGATACTTGAAACAGATTTGGCACACCACAGCGCGCAGCACCGTGAGCTGCAGCCGCAGGTCTCTTGGCCATTGGCCATCCTTGCCCAAACTTAACACAAGTGTACCCTCCTCGGGGGAGCGTAGCGACCTCCGAAGGAGGGACTTGCCTCTAAAGTTGCATGTCTCACCCTACAGGATTGAGACACATGGCAGGGAGGACCCTACGCTCCCCCATTTTCCCCAATATCTCCCTGTTTCCTTTTGATTCATCCCGCGCCCTTTGCACCATTGGAAAGGCAAGCTTCTTAGCTTATTTTCCCCCACTTCAAACTCCCCCGTATCCATCCCCCCTTGTAAGAAACGTCCTGCAAATGTTGTTACATGGTGGATTTCTGTACCCAATCCCCCGCTTCGAGCCCGCGCGGGCTCAGGGAATTTCAAATTTTGAGCTCAAAAACCGCTGGATCACCTCTCCAGAACCACTTCACAGTAGGTGGAGTGGGCTAGTAATTATGTGTGTCAGCTAGGTAAAAAACTGTGAAATGGAAGCTGAGATTGCAGGCTACAAGTCTGTCTACTCAGATTTTTTTTAAACTAAAAACTACATTTTTAAAAACATTTTGAAAATAAAATATGTGTTTTTTTGCCAGAATAAGCTCGATCTTCGCCAAAGTCCAGCCTTCTCTTCTTCGCATCTCAGCTCAGTAGCCTTACATCACTCATTGCGCGGCGCCATCGAATTCAAATCAACCGGCTTCCTGCTCAGATTACTTGCCAAGTCTCTCTACTCGCGAGCGGCCGAGCCGCGATGGCTGAAAATCGGGCAATTGGTCATTGAATACGATTGGAAGCTGACCAGGTTCTCATTTTTTTGTATCAATTAGGTTTTAGATATTATTGGGAATCTTATCATGGTCCTGCAGACGATGCAAAAATTCAGGAGTGTCATTAAACTAGCTCGATCCTGGGGTGGCTGAGGAACCCGCCAAGTGCCGCTTTGACCTTCCCCGGCGGCAAATACTTCTACCATTCTCAGCTCGCTCATTTCCATCTCTTGCCACCTCGCATCAAGCTCTCAGCCTCCAATTGTCCATCGCGAGTGGATCGTGGAATCGGTCTGCGCCACGAGATAACTCAGGCGTTCAGGAACGCACTCAAGGATATCAAGCTCTCTGTACTATTGCTGACCATCTTTTCATCCGCTTGGTTAATCTTTCTATCTTTCTCATTGCTTGTTGTTCCCGATGGGGCACCACCCTGGGAGGAAAACCTTTGCGAGAAAAAGTAGATGAGTATGAGCTGGATCAAGTGCAGCTGATCAAGTCCCAAGCGAACTGGAAAGAGAACAAAGTCAGAGAAGTACATCTCATCAGGACAGGGGGAAGCAAGGCCCAACGATTCCAGCGAGACCATGTGAAGGTGTAGATCGTCAGAAGTGAGAGTGAGAGCAGGAAGAGCAGGTGTTGGCTGCTGGTTTGTATGGTTTTCTGATGCTGGACGAGCTCGGTGGGGAGCATGCTTGTTGTCCTATGGGGAAAAAAACAGGGTAGGACCAGAAGCGTGATTGTGAACGAGAAAAAGAACGGGATTTCAGGCACTGTAAAAAAGAAAAGGCAGGGACGGGCAAGGATGGAGCTTTGCCTTACACCGGTACTACCATTCACGCTCAGGATCAACTTCAACATGCCCACGCCCAAACAGTCCTTGTCTCACCGCCCTGAAGCCAACCCCTAAGCTCCAGACCAATACCGCTGCCACCGTTTTGGAGGTGGTTGTCCTTGCGGGCCTTTGTTGCTACTGTCTTGAAAAATACCACATCATATGGCCATTGTTCACAGTATAGTGTCCTGTGCTAGGAAGAAAAAAAATAAGCAAATGAGTGGTGCCATCATGATTGCTTGATACAGCGTGGAGACATGCCTCCTTCCTTTTTTGAACTTCTGAGCATTTCATTCAACCTGATGCAAAACGGGAGACTTGTGAAAGCTCTTTCAGCTAACAACAAGTAGAATATGGGGCAGATGATTTTTACAAAGTACATTTTACAGGGTACAGGGCCCTGTAAAAGTAGGGCAGCGTAAAAGTCAAGAAAAGCCAGGGGTATGTGTAGTTTTACAATGGGTCCTCCTGATTTGTCACCTTGCAAAGGGGGGCCCTGTGAATGCAGCCTTGTGAAAATCAGCATGGAATTTTCTATGTGCAAGTTTACAAGCTATGCATTTGCGGGGTGGCACTTTGTAACAACAGGTCCCTGTAAAACCCAATTTCTTGCCTCCAAAGTGGAGATTAACAAGCGGTGAGGGCCACTTTGTGAAATGGAAATTGCAAAATAACATTCAAGTTGCTGTAAAATGAATTTTACAAGCTGTTAAATGAAATTACAAAGTGCTTTTCTACTGAAAATAGATGACAAAGAGATATGAAAAATAGAAAAGTCCGAGCAGTTACTTCTTGGCGGAAGTCCTCCTGCTCCTTCGTGTGGTTGGCTTGCCTTCATTGGGGGACAGAGGTTGATCAGCTTGGGCCGAAGGAGGAGCAGTCGGGTTGGGCGATTCGGGCTGTTTGGATGTACCAGCAACCATGTCATGCGCAGGCTGCGACTGGATTCTGAGCTTCAACTTGATGGTTTTTGGGGCGGGTTCGACTGGATGCAAGACCAGCTTGGTATTGTCCTCATCACCAGAGTCAGATTTGGTGTTGTCTTTGTCACCCGAGTTGGATTTGGCACTACTTGAGTTGTTGTCTGACTCGCAATCTAGATCACTAGCTTCGGAGTCTTCTTCAGCGTCCTTGTCAAAGTTGTCCACGTAGTCGCCGTCTTCTAGAGGTTTGACAACTTGGCTGCTAGCCGCGGTTTTGAGTTGTGGTTTGATCAGGCTGCCTAAGTTGACAAAGGGGGCGTCGCCTTCAGCATTTAGGTGATCGGCTTTTATCTTGCTGATAGAATCCAGGACATATTTTTCCTTGCAAGGAGTCCAGCAACGGGAGTAAAAGAGGAAACTGGTGAAAGGATGGCAGCCCCCAATGGATGAGGGATCTGTGTTGACAAGTCGAGCAATACCTTCATTTTGCTGATCGTCATGCAACCATACGCCAGTTGTACTGCCGCGACCACTCCGGAGCACCTTGTACCAGTAGTGGAATCCGTTCCAGAAGCCTCGCGAGAATAGAGTGTATGACTCGCCGCCAACCTTCAGTTGGTATGGCCAATCCATTGAACGCATGTATTGCTGCTGCTTGATCGGATTGGTGATTGAGGTGACTTCAACAAAGAAATAGAGATGTTGAGGAGGCAGCTCGTCTTTGAAAGCTAGCCAAGAGTTCTCCTGCACATATTGAACCAAGCGATTTGGATCACTCGTTGTTTGAGGTACAACCGTGACTTCTGGTTCGAGATCCTCGTTTTTGACCTTCTTGGGCCGTCCTCTGGTTTTGGGCTTCTGCTCAATGGATGCCACGGCCGATCCGCATCGACAAACAAGTCCGGGTGATTTGGACAGTCCGGTAGTTGTCCAAAGATCAATCAGAGCCAATACGTCCGAATTGGCGACATTGTTCTCTTGGAACATCTTACGTTCAACTTTGATTGTTGTGATCAATCGGACTTGTGGGTCTAGGCATGGCTTAGCAGAGTTTCACACAAAATTCCGGTGCTCGACGAGTTCAAATAATCCATTCAGAGCCTTTGTCGGATTGATTTTTGGATCCAAAAGAAGCTGTCAGCCAGGCTACTATGATAAGTTAGAGCCCGGCTAACAATGCTAGCATATGTAGTAGCGGCGCAAAGGGCCGCTGAAGATAAGATAGAAATTACATTCTTTAACTAATAGTAGCGGCGCAGAGCGCCGCGCACAAGGATAGAAAGGGTATTCATTAATGAATATTAATTGCAGCGCAGAAGGGCCGAGCACCAGAAACTATGCAATACATATCCCCTCAAACCTTAAACAAAGTTGAGGGGTGAATAGTAGAACTCCAACCAAAAACGGCCGGAGAACCAGTTATGAATTGGTTGAAACCCGCTCTCAAGGTAAGAGAACGGGTTGCAAGACATTCTCCAGTTCAATCGAACTAGGAGAAACGACAACAGAAGGACCGATGTGAAACGGCCGGAGGAGTGTAGCAGTAAAATGAACTACTGAATCTCCCCGGCAGCAGATGAACAGTCCAAGAATGACTAGAAAATCAAATACCCTCCCTCGGATCGAGGGAGAGAACCCGTCATCTCCAAAAGATGAATGACAGGAGCAATGTGGATCCTAGAATCCTCAAACGCTCCTGTCCACGCTCTACTCCTCCGGCCGAAGAGCCGAAGGAAGAATAACTAAACAGAGCTACAACCCTACCGGTTGTAGCTCGAATATATAAATGGGGGCCTTTGGGCGATTCAAGGTCCCCCAGATACATTTATAATCACTTCGAAGCTTTGCCCGTCTTGCCCTTGTCTAATTGACCTGTGCGCCAGCTGGACCTTGCCTTGACCTTGGTTTACTTGAATCGGTAGTCTTTTTTACCGCAGACCCTTGCTGAGAGTAAGTCTGCGTTTTTTTCCTTTTCTATTGGGATTTTATCCCAAAGTATCTCCTGGGTGCGAGTAATCGCGCAACTACCCCCTTTCCAAGGGCCCCAGAAGTCACAGGACACAAAAACCCCTGCGCATTTCGTGCGCAGGCCCTGTAAGAACCGCGGAGGGCACTAAACCACCCCAGGCGCCCCTGGCCCCTCCGTTAACCTCTTTTTTTGTTTCATTAGAAGTAGCTTTTCCTAAGCTACTTCGCACTTCTACCGCGCATTTGCTGCGCGCTACATCGCACCGTGCTCTGTCGCCGGCGTAGCTGGAGGAGTATTCATACTCTTGGCATCACCGAGCCTGACAGAAGCTCTAAGAAAAAATCACACGATGCAAAAGCACCCAGCTGAAAATTTTCTTGGTGCCTGTCATTGCATATCTTGAAGAGCTTTGACTGCCCGTTGGTCAAGACGGTCCGGATTCTTCCAATCTTGGTCAGGTTGAAGGTTGTTAGAGATCCAAAGTGGACAACAAGATGGTAAAAAAGAGTTGCACCTTTCCCAGTACTGTTGCGAAGCCAGAGGGGATTGTAGAGGGCAAACAACGATTCCATTGCAGCGGACATCCAACATTGGTTCCTCAGGTGTTCCTCAGAGGAGGCTGCGTAGGATTGGTAGGTTGACCACTCGCTTCGGTCGACGTTCTGAGAGTTCTTTGGACGGCCGAGATTCTTTTTCTTGGTTGAAGGATTGGGTCCGTCCAGAAGGGCAGCAGTGGTATTGGGCGGCCAACCATCATTGATAAATTTGCGCTTCTTGGGTTTGGCCCAGCCCATCGAGTGTGTAATGTTGACCTGCATTTTTGTTTGAGATCCGCATTTGACAGATACCCCGCACATGACAGCATTGAACTCCTCCTCCAACACATTGACAAACCCAAAGAGCTCCACCATGCCTACCATTAGGCATTTCTTCCCCGAGCTTGAGTTCAAATGAGAATGAGAATTGGAGTGAGAATTTGGCTTGGTATCAACGAATATGGAAGCTAGAAGTCCCTCACCTTATCATGTAGTAGACTCTATGCATACTTTTGATGGCGTTTGTAGTATCGGGAAGTCCATCATCACCATCAGGATGATCCTCCAACATTGGTCGACGAGAGGGAAAAAGAATTGATTGGACATTGGACATGGTCCACCAGTCCAGCCAGCGCTTTGTCTTGGGGAAAAGGCAGTGGATCTTGTCAATCTTTTCCTTGTGTGTAGGACCATCTTGCTTGATTGGATCTAGTAACGCCATGCATTTATTTTGGAAGTCGGCCTGATTCAAACTTGTCAGATGGCTTGAACCTAAGAATGAGATGATTTAAGAGACAAAAGGAAAGATCTTACATCTTGATCTGCTGAGAGGATCGATTGGTTTTGCCTCACTCTGGTCACCTGAGCACGGAAGTGCTGGTGACACCCCTCAATCATCTTAGCCGCTCTCATCGGGTCCGAACATGCAAAGACCTCCATATACGCTGCCTTGAAGCCCTCTGTTTGTGCCAGCGAGAAATCAACGACTTGGCAAACCATCAAATCACGCTCAGAGGGGGTAATTTTGGGCTGACACTGCCAGCATAATTGGCTGGGTTGAGGTTATCCCAGTTAAACTGGGATGAAATCAACCAATTTAAACTTGGTTGATCTCAACTGATGAAATATAAATCCAAGGTACCCCCCTTGGGTTTATATTTCCTTGGATGAGATCAACCCATTTAAAATTGGTTGTGCGCATCCCAGTTAAACTGGGATGACTTCATCCCAGCCAAATATGCTGGCAGTGTGAACAAACTGCCGTAAGAGTGCCGAGAAATGTAAACTTGTAGTAGCTGGTGCTGAGACCTCGAATCCAGGAAAGCTGGACCGGAATCCACCTGGCCGTTTGCTCGCAGAACATCGAAGTTGTGAGTAGATATCCATTCTCGAAAAATCTGTACGTCACATCAGATATTAGGCCACCCTGATAGACGTTGTTATTTTCATCTCGGGCCAACAATCAATTGGCCATCCACTTGGTTTGAAAGGAGAAATGCTCGCAGTCGCTTTGAAATCCACACGAAATTATAACAGCCCACGCCTAATCAAATAAAACAATGTGACGAGTAAGTGAAGGTCACAATAAAACATGATATATACCCTGAAGCCAGATTAGAAGAGACTGACTTGTTCCACTGGAACATGTCCATCAAAAACTTGTCACCAACACCCGCGCCCAACTTGTCCGGAACAATGTTGAGCTCTCGCAGCATAAGACGCCGGTAGTATTGCAATTGGTCGGCGTTCACCAGAGACCCGTGAATATTGGTCACACTGGTGAGAGGATCATCAAGACAATCGGCTTGTCCCATCTTAAACCAAAAAAGGCACGAATTAATGTTTGAAAAATGTTTATTGATCAAAAAACAAGGGTCCTAACCTTTAACTTGAAAGCACCTTTGGTTGGGTTCTTGACAATCTCAGCTTTGAGATCTGCACGTGCAAGGGGCTCGGGTTTCTTGGATTCGGGCCATGGATTATTGTGCAGACCTCGATGTTGGAGCAGCGCCCAGCCAGATGGGATATGGAAGTCAAAGCGAGTGGCTGTCCCTTTGCAAGCGACCCACGTGACTGTCCCAGGGCATCTACCAGCAGCTCCAGGGCACTTCGGGGTACTGAATTAATCCAAAACAATAAATGGCGTCAGAAATGGAAAATGAAGAGTATAAATAAAAGACAGCATGGAAAAACTCACGTTTCAAGGTAGTCTTGGATGCCTCCTCTTGCATTCGGGGGGGAGCCTACCCACTAACAGGTGTCCATATCGCAGACCAGGGCACCAAGGCAATAGACCCGCTGGATTTTCCAGGTGCCTTTTGCTCGCTTCTCCACTCCGGTGGTCTTAGTAAATCCGACAGATCCAAAATTAACAACAGTCTGATTGGCTGATTTTACAAAGATTGTGGCACCGTTGGGGTATATTGGGTAGTTTTCACGGTCAAGAGTGCATCCATGATCTATGAAGGTATGGAAAGATTCAAAATCTAATGGCAGCTCCCATTTGATAACTGTGCTCAAAGGGTTTGTAACTATGCTTGACGGATTTGAAAGTGCTATGTCTGATGGGTTTGACCCTGGGGCTCGGGGTCTAACTGGGAAGAGGTCATTGGAATAGCCGGACAGAATAGGGTCCGGATGAGAGGAAGTGGGCTGGGGGCAAGGGACACAGTCCTTATGTTTTTGGAGGATGGATCAAATGGATCAAGACAGGTGGAGATTGATGGCTCCGACTGAGACACATGCTCATCTTGTTGATACACATCTGAAACTGTGAAGCAGAGATGTACAGTGCAAATTGCAGCATGCTTGTATTTTTAATGAAGAGAGGCGGAATCTGTATTCTTGCAAGCCCTCTAAACAAATATTTGCCTGTATCATAGTAAATTTCAATTTCACACTCGCAATTGAGATATTTAGGGTGTCCAGGAGTTTACCTTGTAAACTCTGCCGCATAATACTGTGCATGGAGCAATGACGGTAGTTTATTACAATGTACTTTTTGCAAGACCCCCCTTTGCAAGGTGACAAATCTGGAGGCCGCTTTGTAAAACTACACATAAACCGGTCTATTCTTTAGTTTTACAATGTAGAACTTTTACAGGGCCTTGTACCCTGTAAAAGGCACTTTGTAAAAATCTATATCCCCGTAGAATATTGATTTCACCAAATCACTGCTTGTACTGGACAAAGGCCAAGGAAAAAAAATAACCTTGTGATTGTCAACTTACACCAAATGTTGGTTAAGGCATTCAAATCAACAGGCAAGAGGAGGTAGTTGTGTTTTTTGGCTTGTCCCAACCCATTTTGCCTATAGTCAAATACAAGAAAATCCTCTGGTGTGCAATGCAACCATAAAATTATCTTGCATTTGGGACTCAATTCTTTGTAATTGTCATATTTTGATGGCTTTTGTGTATTTTTACCAGTGTTGTGTGGACATGCAATGGGTTTTTTGATAGTTCAATTATTGTGGTTGGAATTATTGCTTGAGGAAGTTATAGGTTAAGAATTCTACTGCAGATGTCCCTGGTACACAGACAGAAACTCAGCTGCCACTGCCTACAGTGTACACTGAGGTGACACCAAATTTGGGTAGCATAACTTTGTCTGCTTTTTTAGTTCAATCAACAGAAAAAAGCTAAGACATTGAAGACCTTTTTTACATGTCCCCAAAGTCTACAAACTTCAGGAAATTAAATTTGGTAATATTATTATTTGCCCTCAAAATTTTAGCAATAGGGTGCAATTGGATGATGAAATATGGGCTCTGCATTCTGCCCTACTAGCAGTAGGAAAAACAAAAGATAATGAACTTTTTGTGAAATTACAAAATGTTTGGGGTAATAAATATCATGATAATGTTAAATTCCCACAAAATTTCAGCAATGGAGTGTAATTGAATATGGGATATTAAAGGTTGCCTGATTTCCCCCTATACCAGTGAGGAGAACCTGAATATATATTTTCAGACATTCCTGGAGTCTAATAACTGTCATTTATAATACTCTGTGCCCTCAAGCCTTAATTTTCCTACTCTGCAGTGCATACCACCGTTAATCAAACACATGAATGATTCCAAAGAAGGTATGGTTTTTTCATGAGAATTTTGTACAAATGATATTTGATTTGGAAAAATCAATTCAGCCCACACGTGTATGCCCCAAATAGCATATGCTCACCAGAATTTGTTTGTTTTGACAAAACATGCATAATTTGAGGGAGTATTACTTATCTCTCAAATTGAGCAGGGGGCATTGCTAAATGTTTGAGGTCACATAGCATTATCATTATTCACAATATCATATTTTTCAGACTCTAAAAACATGCTAAAAATACATTGATCAGTCTCTTCCCACTATAATAAATCATGTAGGGGGAAATCACACTACCCTAAAAAGTTGAAATCTCATCTTTCAATTAAAGTCCATTCCTAGAATTTTGAGGACCGATAGCAATATCACCAAATTACTTCCCTGGAATTTTGAGCAAGAGGCATTTGGTTTTTTCCTACTGCTAGTTGTAGGGGGTAAATGCAGAACTCATATCTCATAATCCAAGTACACCCCAGTGCTAAAATTTTGAGGGCACAGAGTATGTCATGAAAGTTAATGGCCTGAAATTTCTGGACTGTAGGGACATGTCACAAAAAATGTATTTACTATTTCTAGGTTTTCCTGTTGGTAGAAGAAAGTGAACATATCCATAAAACCTTGGGGACAAGCCTCTCTGTAGGCAGCAGCAAATGAATGTGCGTCTGTGTATCATTCTCAGAGAGACATCTACAGTGATATCTTCAATGTATATCTCCCTCAAGCAATCATCTAGGCAACAATGATTAACTCTTAGCCGGTTAATCGAGGACTTCCCGCCAATCTGGAAACCCAGATGTTCCCAGATTTCGCAGAGAAATCTAGGCAGATCTAGGATTTGAGAAGATTGAGCCCAGATTTCCCCACAAAATCTGGAAAAATCTGGGTTAACAGATTGACGGGAAGTCCTCCAATGTCAGAAAAAAGAGGTTCATGACATATTCACAACACAAAAGCCACATAAATCTGACAATTGAAAAGACCGGTGTGGTGCGCTATCCGGTACACACGGTGTCAAGATCAAAATTCGCGGCGGCGCACGGTTTAGCGCGCAGGTTTTCTTTTTCCTTTATGTAGTTTGGTGTCCGCTTTCTTTTTTTCTTTCTGTTATTTATTTCTACCCTTGTCTATTGTTTTGTTTCTTATCTGCGCGTGTTGGATAGTTTGGCTATGTGGTGGGTTGGTTTTGTCTGAGTTTTGTTTGTTCTGCTTTGGTTTTGTTTTGGTTTTGTTCTTTTCTTTTCTTGTCCGCCTTCTCTCTTCTCTTTTGTGTTTGTTGCGCGCGTGGGTGTATGATGAAGGTCCCGCTGCATGCTGCGCCCGGAGTCTAAGTTCTGTCCAAACTTAGATGATGGAGCGGCATGGGAGACACTCTGAACCATAATCTTTCCCATCAAAATTTAATTGATCATTGGTTTTCTTCACTACTCCAAGCACCCTGAGCCTTATCCATCCCGACGATCTGGGATATTCTCTTATCACGCACGTGGTGTTTCTTGTCGATCCTCATCTGTGCTGACCCCGCCTTCCGGCGCCCCTCGACAATCTTCTCATCTCAAGTCTTCCTCATCCTTCTCAGCTTTCTCTCCCTTCCTCTTCAACAACACAAACCCGCCGACGCGCGCTCAACGCCGTCGTAAATCAAACACCCCCTTACCTCATTGCTAACAGATCCCCCCCTTTTTTTTCTGCGACCATCCCCGGAGGGCATTCCCCAACCTTTCCCCTCCAACAACTGCCGCTGCCTGGCACGGACGGAGTTCCCCATTTGGTCCACGAGCCGGGATCGAACCAGCGACCTCAAGATTTACAGTCTTGGCGATTTTCACGGTTTCAAGATGCTTGGCGGTCCTCTTTCTTTCTTCTTTTTTTTTAGATTATTTTTTTTAGAGTTCAGCGGCGGAGGCACAGGAGACTAAAAGTTTTCTTTTTTCCTCTTCCTTGCGATGGCCGACCCAGAAATAGACGCAAGGCGCGTGAAGATCAAGCCGCAGGACAAAGGCTTGGGTTTCGACGGAACACATGTAGAGCGTTTCTTAGCGGATTATCAGCTGGCCGCAGGCTTGGACGGCGCTTCGGAGTTTGATATGGCGCAGCAAGTGCGTTTCTTTGTGCGCAAGGCCGAGGTCAAGGATGTGCTAGAGACTCTTGAGGGGTACGACCCGCCGGTTTGGGCTTCGCTCAAGGCTGCTATGCTCGCGTACTGGGGCCAGGTCGACACGGCGCGTTTCACTTTGCCGGATTTGGAGGCTTTGGCTCAGTCGTGGATTGCTAAGGGCGGGGTCTCGTCTGTGGTGGACTATCAAGATTTTCGGCGTGTTTGGGAGCCGATACAATCCTATCTCCTTCGCAAAGCTCATATTGACTCGGTGGAGGAAATTAGGACTCTCTACTATCGGTCGCTGTCAAGCGGAGTTCAGGAGCGGGTCAGAGATCATCTGATCAAGGCTAACACCATGATCACTACCCTTGATAACTGATTTAAGCTTCCCGCTTTCGAGATTTTGAAGACCGCGGTTGCGGAGGTTATGAAAGGTCAAACGGCTTTGACTTTTGAGGATGCAAGGACTTCGTCGCCGGTTCCCGCAGGCCCTTTTCAGCAGGCCAACGACGTCATGCGGAAGATTGGGCAGGATCGTCGCCCTCAAACTCCTGCCGCGTCAGAGAAGCCACAAGCCACCATCGACGACATCTCTCAGTTGCTGCAATCCTTCGAGCAGCGTTTGGAGAAGAAATTTGGCGCCCAGTCTTCTCAGTCCTCTGGCAAGGTACCGCCTTCTGAGCGCGGTCCTCTGGTTTGCTATTACTGTCACCGTGAAGGACACGGGACGGGTCGTTGCTTTGAACTCAAAAAGGATAAGGAAGCCAACCTGGTCAAACAGAAGGGCAATAATTTCTTCTTGCCCAACGGGGCACTTATCCCTTTCGATTCCTCCCGGCCCATACGTCACGTGGTCGCCTCTTTTCAACCTCCTCCGACCGCAAGTGTAGTCACGCCAGAATTTCGCGCTACATGCGGTTCTCTCGATCCCTGGTACCCCCCAGCTGTCACATCTCAATCCTTTTCCGGATCCTACGAGGCGGACTCGGCGCGAAAGAAGCATGAGGCGCCGAAGCCTTACAAGGCGCCTGCAGTTCCGCTTTCTGCTGCCCGAAAGCCGGATAAAAGGTCTACGGCGCGTGCTCCCAATTCTGATGTAGATGATTCAGATATGGAAGCTGAACTGTTTGAGAGGGCTCCTGCCTCTCCGATCGTGGACTCTTCACTCCCCGAGCAGTCTTCTTCCGAGCAGCCATCCAAGCCTGCTAGCGCTGCGCCCAAGGTGCGCTTCGAGCGCGATATCTCTATTGAGGCTTAAGTAAGCCGGACGGCCTCTCATGCACTGTACTGCGGACCGTTGATGACTTAGGTTTGAATCTCAATGATGAGACCCACAAACCCTAACGTAGACTATATATATCAACTTAGTTTCTCTCTGTTGTTCCTTGTCATCTTCGTTATTGTTTTTCATCTCACAATTGCTCAATTCAAACCTCTCCACACCTTCCATCTTCCGGTCTCAGGTATGCAGTGTATTTCTCGTTTTCTTTGGCTATTTCTTCACTCATCATCTGGTTTCCATATTGTTTTCTTCATCATTGTTTTAGGTGTGCTCATCTTCACCAGTCTCATTGACTGTTCGCGGTTACTCACAGCTACTCGCTGCTTCAGGTTGGTTCATGTATTCATCATCTTCGTCATTGTTTTTCATCTCACAATTGCTCAATTCAAACCTCTCCACACCTTCCATCCTCCGGTCTCAGGTGTGCTCATCTTCACCAGTCTCATTGACTGTTCGCGGTTACTCACAGCTACTCGCTGCTTCAGGTGTGCTCATCTTCACCAGTCTCATTGACTGTTCGCGGTTACTCACAGCTACTCGCTGCTTCAGGTTGTTGTCCTCCCCTTTGTCGTCCATTAATCTCCAAGGAGCATCCGAACGCCGTGGAGGGCGTGCTCAAGAAGATCTCCGGGCTCAGGGTTCCGGAATTGTCAGTTTCGGAGCTTTTAGCGGTGTCGCCGGCTGTGGCAGAAGGCATGAAGCGATGGGTATCGCGCAAGCGAGTCGAGGTTGGCTCGGAAGAGCTGAAGGTTTCTTCCGGCACTTTGTCCAAGGGCGTGTATTTCAAGGCGAACGAATTCGAGCCTCGTCTCTATTCGTGTCCGTTGGGTTATTTGCCGTGCCTGGTGGGAGACGAGGAGAGTAATGCATCTCCTTTGGTGGACTCTGGTTCCCAACTCAACCTTATCTCGGACGCGATGGCTAACAAGTTTAATATTAGCCCGCGCGTCAACTTTAGTTCAGCAGTCTATGGGATCGGCAATCAAGCATGCAAATTGGTCGGTGTCGCTGAGGACGTTCCGCTTCGCATCGGCAAATCCATTGTGGGCACGTGCCATTTCTGGATCACTCAAATGGTCGGACCCATGATCTTGGGAAGGCCCTTTCTCATGGATTTCGACGCCACTCTCAGCTTCTCGGGAGAGGTTGGCGAGAGGATCTTGCTCCCTGATGCGAATGGGAGAAGGATAGAAGTCTCTCTCTGCGCGACGGATTTGGGACGATGGGAGCGCGAATTTCCTGGCAAAGGGAAGAAGGCTATCCTGACGCGTTCAAGCACGGCGCGCGACGACCCTGTCGAGGGGCGTCATTTTTTATGAGTCAAGTTGATCCGTCGAGCGGCCATTTTAATCTAGGATCTTGCCCACGCGCCGCTGGGTCAAATCATCTGTGATGATACGCGAATCACTCTTTGTTTAGAATCTTATGTTTATATTCAGCCAGTAGCAGTAGTTAAGCGGACTACACAAGATAAGAAATTGACAACAAAGATGATGAGTTAAGAAACGCACAGTCAAATAAGGAAAGAAACAAAGAAAGAACACGCTGAGTAAAGATGCTATCTATGCTTAAAACTGAAACAACGCAACAACACTTGAGATAAGAACAAGACTAGAAAAGAACACACTAAAGAGAAAACAAGTTTTAGTAATTACTCTAATCAAAACACTAAGATAATCCCCAAACACAATGTGACCCTAGAGTATATTGCTGAGTAGCTCCTCCTGAACGAGTTGACCTTTTGGTGACTTGACTAGATGATTGAATATCAACAATAAGTGTAAGTTGAGTTTCACGTTTACTTTTGTTGATAGTTGATCTTTTTAACTTGTGATTTTCTTCTGATGTTGGTTGACTTGACTCCTTGAAGTATTGATTATTCACGATCCGGACGACTTGAGAGCGGTACCAAACAGAGTGAAGAAAATTTTCAGAGATGAAACTTAGAAGCGCCAGTACGTTCCCGCGCAATCACAATAATGCATATTCAACATGCACTAGTCCTGAATTACACTCAACATCATCATCAAGAGATTCACCGGCTTTGTTTTTCTTTCCCATTCAATAATCAAAATATCAAATCTGAAAACATGAAGAAAACGCTGAAACCCTCAAAAACATATCTTTAGATCTCATTTCACGTCTCATTTCACGTCTCTTTTCCGGCTCTCTCGGCGCTTCTCCTCGTGGGCCCTTTCCTTTCTCTGGCGCGGCTCTTGGCGCGTTTTCTTTTGGCAATGGTTTAATGGCGCAGGGTGGAATGGAGGATATGGGGAATTCACAGAGGTTTGGAAGACAGGAAGTAAGTTCCTCCCAGTTATGCACCTCCCAGGGTTCTACTGCACCGTGATTAGCATTACATGCCACGTCTGTGAGCCCCACCGGTTGTTCGCCCCAATTTTCTGTTCTAGGAAGCGGCTTCCCAACTTCTCAATCTTGTCTCCGTGAAGAGAATAAAATAGAAACGTCCTGTGACGTCCTCCGCAATGAGGGTAATCTAGCTAGACTCCACGATGAGCCTAAACTCCCAAGCCTCCGCAACAAGGAAAAACTAAAGATCCTCCAAAATGAGGTAAATCTACGATTTCCTTTGAATTGTGAAAACGGCGTGGTGGAATTCGGTGTTCCGTGGAGGCAATTGGGAATAGAAGTAAGTTTCTCCCAATGTGCACCTCCGAGGCGTGATGCTGCGCAACCTTTCGAAACTCTACCTCGGGCCACACTTGTGAGCGAAGTCCTTCCGTTTGGTTTTGCATTCTCAGATAAGGCGGCTTTCTGGGATTGCGCGGAGCATCGCACGTGTAGTTTGATGGAGCATGGCCTGCGTTATCACGAGCAGGAGGCACTGGTGGATGCATGGACGCGCGGGGAGTTCCTTTCCTTCGCCACAAAGTTCAAGCCGGTGGCGCGCAAGATCAAACCGGTCAACCAAGCTATGCCTCAAGGTCTGAACCCTCCTCTGCAACGTCCGCCTCTTTCTTGCGATCCGTATCGCGGTCTTCCTCGCTCGCTAGTAGGCCCTTTTGTTCCAAAGGGGCGCGTCACGGAAGATTGGCTCACTGTTGTCAACTTCGGCCCTGAAGGCTGGCTCTGGCCGGCTGAGTTGGACTTGCTCAAGAATGTCTTGGAAGAGCGGAACCTCTTGATAGCATTTACGCCGGAAGAGAGGGGTCTGCTCAAGGAGACCTACGGCTTGCCTTACATCATCCCCGTCGTGGAGCACGCGCCGTGGCAGAAGCGCAAGATCCCCATTCCCGCAGCTAAGTTAGACAAATTCATCAAGGTCATCTGTGAACGTGTTGATACGGGCCTCTATGAGCAGTTGACATCAAGCTACTCTTCCCCGGTCTTTTGCGTGCTCAAGAGCAACGGCAAATTGCGCGTCGTACATGATCTTCAACCTCTGAACAAAGTCACAATCAAAGACGCCGGCGTTCCTCTGGCCAACGGTGAAACAAATACAATACATGTATCTGTATCTGCCTGTATTTGTATCTGTTTTGCACCCAATACTATTTATTTGTATTGTATTCAAAGAGAAATACTATACAAATGTATTCAAACTTTGGTATCTTGTTGCAAATACAGCCCAATACAAGATACTTTATTTTTATGCTTTTTGATACTTTTTCTGTATACAGTCCACAGTGGCCAAAAACAAGAAAATCAAGTTTTAATAATTTATTGATACAATACTATGGTATTGTATCTTCAGGCAGATACAATACATTTGTATTTAAAATTTTGTATTTTTCAACAGATACAATACACAAGTATCTGAAGATACTGTATTGTATAGTATCTGTTTCACCGTTGCTCCGGCTACCGAGGAGTTTGTGGAGTCTTTTGCTGGCCGTGCCTGCTATGGGTTAGGAGATATTATGGGTGGCTACAATGAGCGCGCATTACATCCCATCTCTTGACCGCTTACTACTTTTGACACACTGCTTGGCAAGATCCAACTCACGTGGTTGCCCCAGGGCGCAACAAACTCTGTTGCCGTCTACCAAGCGCAGATGGTTTGGATTCTCCAGGACGAGATCCCGGATCACGCGGGAATCTTCATTGACGATGGAGGCATTAAGGGGCCCGTATCTGACTATGACGACGAGGTCCTTCCTTGGCATTCCGGCATACGCCGCTTTATCTGGGAATACGCGACAACCTTGGAACGCGTGCTCTTTTGAATTGAAGAATCCGGTCTGACGGTTTCTGCGTCCAAGCTGGCGGCTTGCGTGCCCGCGCTGGAGATCGTGGGGAATGTTGTGTGTAAAGAAGGTCGAAGGATGGCGAAGAGTAAGGTTAATAAAGTTCTTTCCTGGCAGACTCCTGTCAACGCATCAGAGATTTGCGGCTTTCTGGGCGTGGTAGTCTACGTCCGCATATTCATCCCTTCCTCATCTGAGATCTGCCTCCCTCTCCGGCGCTTGACGCGCAAGGACGCGGAATGGATATGGTCGGCAGAGTCTGAAGAGGCTTTCCAGAAACTCAAGACCATTGTGGGGCAGGATATTGTCCTGGTCAAGATCACTTACGGACTGGACGCGGGCAAGATTAAGTTGGCTGTGGATTCCAGTTTTCACGCCGCAGAAGCCATGCTCACTCAAGAAGACTCCAACGGTCTAGATCGCCCTGCTCTCTACAAGTCCTTGTTGTTTTCCGATGTGGAGTCTCGGTACTTGCAACCCAAGCTGGAGTTGTGCGGCGTGGCGCAGATCCTCAAAAAACTTCAAACGGTCCTTTGGGGACAACATTTTGAGCTTCAAGTTGATGCCCAATCCCTCATTCAGATGATCAACGCCCCGAGCTTACCAAACGCACCGATGACGCGATGGGTCGCCTTTATTCAGTTGTTTTCTTTTGATATTGTCCATTGCCCGGGCAGGTCATTCACGATGCCGGACGGCCTTTCTAGGAGGCCCATGGACAAAGATGAGTCCATTCCAGAGTCTGAATTTGACAAAGACGAGCCGCACATCCGGCCTTTAGCTTTCTGTCTAGCTTCTGCTAATGGCGAGTACTCAGGCTATCAGCAGGGCTTTTGGAGACAACTGGAACAGTATCTCTTGGATCTCAAGGTGCCGGATGGCATGCACACCAACGACTTCCGGGCGTTGAAGCGCAAATCTGTTGATTTCTTTGTTCACACGGGCCGTCTCCTGAAGCGGGGCTCCCTGTGTCCGCGAATTGTGATCACCATTCCCTCTAAGCAAGACGAAGTCCTCAAAAGCCTGCACAAAGGTTTGGGTCATTGCAGCGAGGTCGAGACTTATCAACGCGTTGCGGAACAATTTTAGTGGCCATCCTTGAAGAAAAGCGTGTTGCGCTGGTGCAAGAGCTGTGAAGCGTGTCAGAAGCGCGATCTTCGTTGGCCGATGGAGCTCCGTGGACCTACTGGCAAGAATTCCGTGTTTGGGCGCATGTCCATGGACGTTGTACATATCAAGGCAGCTGGCGCGCAATATCTCATTGTGGCACATGTAGATTTTTTGGGCTGGGTGGAGGCTAAATTTTTGAATACCCTCAGCTCGGAGTCCGTGGCCACGTTCCTTCATGAAAATTGGACTATGCGCTATGGTTTGGCGCGCTCTTACTCGACCGACGGCGGCTCTGAGTTCGGTGGAAAGCTCGCGGAGATGCTGCGAGAACTCCCAGGCCAGCACCGCGTCTCGACCCCCTATTATCCTGAAGGCCAAGGCATGGTTGAGCGCGGCCACGGTCCTCTCAAGGCTGCCCTTGTCAAGCTCGCCGGCGAAAGTGGAAAGAACTGCAGGAAGTATCTCCCTTTAGTTCTGTTTGCCAATAGGATTTCAACTAAGCGTTTGACTGGTTATTCTCCGTACGAGCTCGTCTTTGGCGAGAGGGCCGTCCTGCCCATCGACCTCGAGATGGAGTCGTACCTAGGGATTGATTGGGATGAAGTTCAAGACACAGCGGGTCTTTTGGCGGCGCGCTCCCGGCAATTGGAGCGCAGCGAGGAAGTGCGCGAGCTAGCGCACCAGAAGATGATGAAAGCTCGTGAGGAATCCATCAAGTACTGGGAAGGAAAGTCTGCAAGTCGCCTCAGGACGCCTTTGAAGCCCGGCGACATGGTCCTTGTGTACAATCGCGCCCTCGAAGTTCAGTGGGGCAAGTTATTTGCCAACCGTTGGAGCGGCCCTTTTCGCATGGTTCGGCAAGTGCGTGGAGGTTCTTACATCTTGGAGGAGCTCGATGGTACGCAATTGGCCAGGCGCTTTTCGGCGGATCAGGTCAAAAGGTACTATTCCCGCAGTGTAAGACTCAAAAGGTGTCGTGAGACCCTTTTGCTGAATGGCGAAAGGTATGTATGAGGTGCAAGCTCTGCCTTTCTGTATATCAGAAAACAAGACCACCAAGGTAAGCTTGGCAATTTATTTTGTGATAGGATATGTTCGAAGATGAGATATATAAGAGGATTGTTGTTGATGTCCGAGGTTGATGGGGTTACTGATGTATGCAACACTGGGTTGCTACGCTACGCTACTCTATTTCAGCGCTACGCGTTAGCGTCGCGGCAAAAAGCGCCCATCTATTTTGCATAGCGTTAGCGCGCTGTTAGCGCCGCTACGCTGCGCTAATTTTCAGCGGCGCTAACAGCGCGCCAATTCTTTGTTAGCGTTAGCGCGCCGCTACAGTCGCTACGCTACGCTGCGCTGCGCTACAGCGCTTTTAGCGGAAAAAAAGCCCTTTTTTCCCGCTAAAGGCGCTGTAGCGCAGCGTAGCGCGCGCTCTTTTGCGCTCTGCATGTGTAGCGTTAGCGCAATTGCGCGCATCTGCGCTAACGCTACGCTATCAGCTAAAATAGCTGCGCACCGCGTGCGCGTAGCGTTAGCGCATATGCGCTAACGCTACGCTAAAAAATAGCGCATTTTCGCTGCGCTACGCTACGCTAACCGCTATGGTTAGCGTAGCGACCCAGTGTTGATGTATGTGATAGGTGACGGTGACTTGATGTCTCGAGTGGGGCTTGAACCTAGGTCCTTGGCCTGGGGGGTATATAAGTTCAGAAAGTGAGGAGTGATGAGGGTGAGAGGGAGCTAAGCTCAACCAGGAGTGGAACCGGGGACTGGTTACTGGTGAAAGGTGTGTGACTGAGCGGTGATATGAATTTCAAATAAAGTGTGAAAGGTTTGTGAAACTGAGTGGTGATGTGAGCTGATAACTGTGATATGGATAGATAACATGAGTGATAAGTGAGTAGAGAATATAGACCGCCAGATGGCATGAGGAGGGAACAACTGGCAGGCAGAGGCCTCCTTATATAGACAATGATGAGGGAATTTAGCTCCAGGGGACAGCTTTGAGGGAATTTGGCTGGTGAGAAAGTACAACTGAGGGAATTTAGCTAGACTATCTACAATGCGCCCCTTTGATATGCAAACAGGATCATATATATTCATACAGGGATTTTCCAAGATTAAAAGATATGCAAATGGAAAACAAACATATGCAAAGGAAAATAGGAGGTGAGAACTGATAAAAGGAAGGAACAAAAGTAATTCATGTGCCGTATGCATTATGCCAATAATGGTAGCCAAGGGTTGAGTCTGTGTGTGAAACCCGCTCGTACTGGTGCGTGAAAGGGATGATTTGCGTATCTTCTGATCCGGTAGAGATATGAGAGTGGTTTCAGTGGGTGACTAGGGGTTATTTTGGTCCTAGATTCCATTTCTGATGTCCATTTGGCCGTATCTTGAGGCGTTTTGTGAGTACACATAAAAGTTTGAATTTTTCCTCCTACAAACACAGGAATAATGACCACAGCGGAGGCAGAGGAGACCAGAAGTAAGTCCTCCCAATGTATGCATCTCCAGGGTAGCTACTACCGTTTTCCAAAACACTACTCTATGCCACATTTGTGAGCACCGCGGCAGCTCTTGGTTCTTTTCCCCTTCCTGGTTTTCCTTCTCGATCTTTTAGGCGCGGATTGCTCTTCCATTTCGACAGCAGGCGCGGAGCAGTCTAGGGACAGACTCAATTTGGGGAGGAGATGTGGTGCGCTATCCGGTACACGCGGTGTCAATATCAAAATTCGCGGCGGCGCGCAGTTTAGCGCGCAGGTTTTCTTTTTCCTTTATGTAGTTTGGTGTCTGCTTTCTTTTTTTCTTTCTGTTATTTATTTCTACCCTTTTCTATTGTTTTGTTTCTTATCTGCGCGTGTTGGATAGTTTGGCTATGTGGTGGGTTGGTTTTGTCTGAGTTTTGTTTGTTCTGCTTTGGTTTTGTTTTGGTTTTGTTCTTTTCTTTTCTTGTCCGCCTTCTCTCTTCTCTTTTGTGTTTGTTGCGCGCGTGGGTGTATGATGAAGGTCCCGCTGCGTGCTGCGCCCGGAGTCTAAGTTCTGTCCAAACTTAGATGATGGAGCGGCATGGGAGACACTCTGAACCATAATCTTTCCCATCAAAATTTAATTGATCATTGGTTTTCTTCACTACTCCGAGCACCCTGAGCCTTATCCATCCCGACAATCTGGGATATTCTCTTATCACGCACGTGGTGTTTCTTGTTGATCCTCATCTGTCCTGACCCCGCCTTCCGGCGCCCCTCGACGATCTTCTCATCTCAAGTCTTCCTCATCCTTCTCAGCTTTCTCTCCCTTCCTCTTCAACAACACAAACCCGCCAACGCGCGCTCAACGCCGTCGTAAATCAAACACCCCCTTACCTCATCGCTAACAGATCCCCCCCTTTTTTTTCTGCGACCATCCCCGGAGGGCATTCCCCAACCTTTCCCCTCCAACAACTGCCGCTGCCTGGCACGGACGGTGTCAGGCGCGGTGATGCCAAGAGTATGTGTACTCCTCTAGCTACACCGGTGACTGCGCAACGGTGCGGTGGTACGCGCGGCAAAAGCGCGATAAAGTGCAAAATAACTTTAAATTTATTTTTAATATACCCAAAAAAGGGGTTAACGGAGGGGCCAGGAGCGCCTGGGGTGGTTAAGTGCCCTCCGGAAGATCTTACAGGGCCTGCGCACACTATGCGCAGGGGTGGTGTGACCTGTGACGTCTGGGGCCCAGTTAAGGGGGTATTTCGAACGTGCAAGACGTTCCCAGGAGATGGTGGGGGATATATATCCCGATAGAGAAAGAAAAAACAGTGGACTTACTCTGAGAGAAAGTCCACAATAAAAAAACGACAAATGACTCTGGAGAAACCGAGATCAAAGGACGGTCAGGCTGACGGACTAGTCGGGTAGACGAGGGCGAGGCTGGCGGTACGGCGAAATGGTTTGTATGAATCTGGGGAGGCTTCTACTCGCTCAGAAGCCTCCCTTTATATATTCTTGAGGCGACCGGTGGGGTCGCCTTTATATTTTCAAATTCTTCGCGGCTCTTCAACCGCGGGAAAGACTTGTTCGGACAGGAGAGGTCTAGCGTTCTATTACTCGCATCTCTCCTGTCCTTGTTAACCAACTGCGAGTAGAGTCCTTCCTCGGTCCAAGGGAGAGTTCTACTCTATGTATTGCGTTCAATTAGTTCTTCTTTGGCCGGGGGAGAAGCAGTAGTTTACTTCTTTGCTCTTCTCCTCCGGCCGTTTCCAATCGATTAGTTCTTCTGATTCTCTTTAGAACAAGGGAACAGGAGAGTATCCGACACTTGTTCTCTTGGCTTGAGAACGTTTTCGCTTTTCGTTCTCTTGTCATTAGAACGAGCTTTACTTCATGGTTTTTATTCTTTCTCCGGCCGATACCTGCGGCCGGAGTTTTGTGCACTCTCTCTTCAATTCTATCAATCGTTCGAGGGGAGGTTTATTGCATATTCTTATGCGCGGCGCTCTGCGCCGCACTCAATGCTCACCTGTTGTAGTCGCTAAGGCTGGATGAGTATAGCGACTACTTGGCGCTCTGTGCTGCAAATAGTATGTGCAGTTTTAGTAACATATAAAAAATAGTCAGCTGGGCTCTACCTTATTATAGTAGCCCGGCTGACAGACGGAGTTCCACACCGGGGGGGTGAAATAACATGTCAAGATAATGCAAGCTGTGATAGCTTTGGATTACCCCAGGACCTGCCAATTGCCAGATCAGATCCAAAGATCATAGGCCAGTGCCAATCTTGAATGTGTATATCAGAATAAGAAAATAACATTACATTTCCACACAACACAATAAAAATCAAAGACAAAATTACTAGCATTGGGTGGATTGGGGGCCAACGAGCCCACAGGATGTGCCAAGAGAGAGGCAAGCTCTTCCTCTTTGTCAGTGACTTGATCCATAGCCAACTCGGCCACTGTCAG
Source organism: Puccinia triticina (assembly GCF_026914185.1). NCBI lineage: Eukaryota > Fungi > Basidiomycota > Pucciniomycetes > Pucciniales > Pucciniaceae > Puccinia > Puccinia triticina. The sequence continues at coordinate 2,809,374 of NC_070572.1, forward strand.
CTCATCACCTCTGCGACGACGAGAAGGGAGTGGGCGCTTGGGTCAGAGACTTAAATCTTCCAGATTCTCATTCCCTGCATTGTCATCATCATTCTCGTCATTGCTCTTGTCATTTCTCTCATCATTGAGGTCTTTTGTAAGTTCAGCCTTCTCCTCCTCTGTCAACTGCTTATAAGCCGCCAAGAGTTTCTTCATTGTTCTTGACGCCCTGCCCGCCTGGGGGGAGTAGAGAGGCGAGTGGATTTGCACTCGGGAGAAGGAGGGAGGCAGTCTGGCTTACTAGTTTGGAATATCTTACAGGCTTTGTCGGTCTCCAGGAATCGTTTCCAGCAGTTGGCTTCACGAATGGCGACACGTCGAACCCTGCAGCAAGAAAACTGCTCAGCTTGCTGTGTCTCCAATGGATGAGAGAGCAGTGTTTGACTTACAGTACTGCCCAGACCATGGGCATAGAGACATGCAGCTCAATTGCTTTGAGAATCATTGCAAGCTCCTGCTCATGAAAGAGCTCCATGAAGGCGACTTGATCAGCAGATGACATGGACGACTTGGAGTTCTCTTGGGCAAACTTGCAAAGCTGTGTTTCTGAGTTTCAATTGGAATTGGATAGCGTGGGTTATTCAGATGCTCGGATTCATCCTTTCGTTTTTTGGTATGGTGAGTTGAAAGCGAGAGGATGGTGCCGGGTTCAAAGTCAATGTGTTGAAGGCGGATGACACCGGGTGACGGCAGGAGACGGCAGGAGATGGCAGGTCGGGGCTGGCACCGGCTGGTATAGCAATGGCAGGTGATGGCGGTTGAATCTCAGGAAGTTAGTTATTTTAAGTTGCAGTAACCTTAGTTACTAGTGGGTCCCAGGATGCGGCTGCAGTTCTGGGTGTTGCGTGCACAGCAGCTGGTTGGGGGCTCGAGCCGGTTGAAGTTGGACAACATGTAAATCTGTTGCAATGTAACAGAAGTGCGGGGAGCTGGCGGGAATCAAGCTTAACTAAGCCTCTCCGAGGAGGCGCAAAGCGTCTCCAAAGGAGAGGCTTAGGACTAATGTCCCAATCTTTGCCTGAGGCTGAGAGATATTTACACGGAAAATCATGATTTCTGTGTTTACATCTCTTTTACTCATTTCTCTCAGCACAAAATTCAAAGCCTCCTATACCATGTTGTAGCCCTGCTTCTCAGCTTTTTTGTACATATTTTTTCAATTAAATTTGTCCCAAACTCGCCGCTGAGCGGCCATTCCTGTGAGGGGTTGTCTTGAGCTATGCAATGAAGCCATTGGATCATCCAAAGGTCAAGGTTGGACACACTCTCACGGGTTTTTTCAGTATTGACTTAAGAATGACAGGTCTCACCATGAAAGACCTGAGGGGACTAGGCGGTAGGTAACGTGAAGCTAACTCCAGCCTTAACTCCAACCATACACTTTTGGAAAAGTGGTAGAACCCCCTGATGATGACAAAGGGGCCATTGTTATTCAAGGGGAGTAATGCTGGAGTGCCACTGGAATTCCAGCATATTTTACTGAATGTCACCTGACACCTGTTCACATCATTTTTTCCATGGTGTCTCTTGTCAATACAGAATTTAGGTGGCTTGCGGCAGTTATACACATAAAAGGGTATTGACGTCTGATGTCTAACCTTATCTTCATGTGTTTAGGCCGGATGGGTGATCCGGTCTACATCAGGCCGGATAGGCTCTCAGGTGGAATTTTTACATTAATTTTTTTATTAGGGGAAGGCGGTAGGTGTTGTTTTGGACCGCTGAGATTATGTAGAAATGAAAGAGGACTCTAATGGTACCGGAGGCTGTGAATAAATCAGAGGGGTATACGGTGATATTTGGGTTAGAAGGCATTTTTCAACATTTGGCTGGGCAGCCTCAAGCCAAATGTTGGACATTGGCACAAGTCCCTCCCGCACACAGGGAGGGACTTGTGTTAAGTTTGGGCGGGAATCCGGAATTGGCTACTAGATCGAACTTAACACAAGTCCCCTGCTGCGGGGTGCGCCAGCCAGTTGGCTGGCTGGTTGGTTCGCGAAGCAAACCCCCCCGCAGGGGGGACTTGCGCCTTAGGTCGGCAAACCCCTAACTTAACACAAGTCCCTCTTTTCGGAGGGCCTTTGTGGCTGGCGCGAAGCGCCCCTCGCGCGAAGCGCGAGCCTCCGAAGGAGGGACTTGCGCGGTATACCCCCCTACCCTGCCTACTCTTTTTCGCATTTGGCAGGGCATTATTTTAGAATCACTATAAAATTTGATTCACTCAACCTTTTTTTTTACTGTTTAGTGTGACATGACCGTCTGTTTCCTCTCTACTAACCTGCCAAGATTCAGTCTCCCACCGACTTTAACAGTAGTTCATTTATTTTTTTCAAACCTGAAAACTGGGTTGAAGCGCTTCTGAGGCCTAGGTATGGTTTTACATATCTTCTCCTATCTTCCAATCCACATCTACGATACAGGGCATGTGACCTCCATGATCTTATCAGCCTATCGGAAGTCCAAACACCTGGACTCGGAGCACCAGCCCAAAGTTTCACAACCCTACACACCCGGTGTTTTCCTATCTTTCTGAATATTATCCAAGCCTAGCGTCTCGATTCTAGGACTGGTCTTGGCATTGCATATGGAGGCTTCCACCCAACTTTATCCTTATAAGTTTCATGGTGATTGCAAGATAGCTGGATACATACAATTTGCTATGTACCGGCAATGGGACACCTGAGGGAGCATAGCAGTTTTCCTTTGTCTTGAGTCTAGTGTGTCTGGCACTAGGCTTCCACCCGGCTTTAGCTGTCCAAGTTTCACAAAGATGACGGCATATTTCTCCTCCGCACCGGCAAATACACACCCAGTTCTTGTTCTGCCTTGAGCCTCATGGAAAAATCGGGTCTTGAACCAAGCTATCTCTCACTAACTAAGTAAGGTTATAAAACCCCTTGTCTTGCTCCACAGTTTCCCTTCCTCATCCGCGCACATTCCACTGCTCAATAATTCTTGTGCACTACATACACACCTAGTACCAATTTTTTGTAACCATCAATGGATTCTATCAGACGCCCTCGACTCAGCATGGCGGAGAAACTCAGCATCTCCAAGATCCTGGTCTTCTCAAAACCGGTACCAGCTCGAACAAAACAGTTTTCCCCGCGAGCAAGAGCAGACACAGTTTGTACCTGTAGAGGCTTGGGTTCGTCGTGATAGAAGTCCTTTGACACCGTGCTGATGTAGCTAGATAATAGTTCATTGCTGAGGCCTGTAATCCTTTTCAGTAGTGAGACAGCTAGTTTTTTCACGGAAGTGGTGTTGTGGTCGTTTTCCATGGCGAGTTAAGAACTGTGTTCAATAAGTTGGAGGAAGCTTGTGTTAAACTTCGGGGTTACTGGATGACACAAACAGACATTCACCACCGGTGGAATTCCCCCATAGTGCGGCTTGGAATATTTGTGCATCATTATCTATTAATGTGCATAGTGGAAAGCCACCGGTCACAGTACAGGAAGTGGTATCATGAGACTCGAGTGCTTCAAAATCTATCATTTTGAAGATAAAAAATGGGGAGAAAATCCAGCATCTATGATAAGTATACTACAAGATGCAGGAGAAGCAGGCGGTCATATGGCTCCGCCGAAGCTTCTTGGTATTCCTTAAGAGTGAGGAGGTACAAGCGATAACATAAAAAAACCCAAAAAAACAAAAAAGAGTAGGCCAAGTACTACCATGTAATGTATAAGTCCCTCCTGCGGAGGGTCCCTGGGCGTCCCCCCTCCACAAACAGAGGGACTTAGTTAAGTTAGGCAAACCCGCGTGATGAGTTTCCCACCTTTTGGTGGGAGAAAACTCCAGCCTCGAATTACACAATGTCCTCAAAACTTTGAGGATCTCTGAGCAGGTTTTATGGAAGAGCAGCATCTTCCTGTTCATCCAACCCAAACTCAGAACAAGTGCATAAACTTGTGATTTTATAATGATTTTCATAAAATCACACTTTGAACTTTTTTTTGCTCGAACGAGCGGTTCGAGTACCCCGCGCACACCAAAACAAGTCCTCGGGAGCTGAAAACAGACAGTTTTCAAAAATCTTTATAAAATCAGTGAGGACCAGTACAACAGGATACATAACACCAAAAGAAAGACAAGAAGCAGGCCTTCATTGTCTGCTAAGGAAATCAGGTGGATATGATCAAAGAAGCGGGTACAGGAGGAGGAAGTCAAAAAAGAGGGTTTTCCCGCGAAATCGAAAAACTCATCACGCGGGAATCCCGACGTAAGGTATAGGCCTCCACTGACGTGGACAGCTCCGCTGCTCGCTACCGCTCCCGCCCGGAGGCCTAGTTAAGCTCGCTACTAGATAGTCTGTATAACTGGCTTTGCGCACCTATCTAGTAGCCAGTATATAACAAATTGTGGTGCTCGCCGGGAGTCGACCAGCCGGAGTGGTGCTCCATGACGCAGTTGAGAAGCTCCGGCGAGAGTGTCGAGTGAGAAGAACAGAGCTCATCTCGGAGAGAATAATCATGCCACACGCCCACAAGCTTGCCACGCTCCAGCTGGCACGCCCAGTCCCACCCCATCGAGTCCGACCCTCGATCGACAGAACTCCCAGGATTCCGAACCACAGCCCCAGCCTTCTCACCACCCACATCCCACCCACGACAGCAACCAGAAAGACTCCACCCCCACTCCCATCCTTGTGCTTGACTCGTTCCTGTGAGTACAACTCCACCGATCAGCGAACTGCTTACACATATCCCCCTTGACCATCGATCATCCAGATACCTGTCCGACCTCCCCACAGATGTCCAAGCCTACCGCCGATCGCCCCTCCCATTGGGACCCCAAAGCAACCCCGTATCCCCCCGTCCGCAGGGATCCAAACTCGTCGGAAGTTTTCCAGAGTAAGCAGAACGGATCGGTCACCATCCCGGATCCTTACAGTTGGCTGCACGAGCCGCCGAAGCAGAGCAAGGAGACACAGGTACGCTCTTCCCTAACCAAAAGAAATGCGACGAGAAAAAAAAAGAAGAAAAACCCCTGTGCAATTTGCAGCATAATTCTGATCGGCGATGTGCATTCCTGTTTTAGCAATTTGTCACGAGACAACAAGCCTTGACGAAGGATTACCTAAGCAAATACTCCCATCGAGACGCACTCCACGAAGCAGTGACGAAGAATTGGGACTACGCGAGATTCAGTTGTCCGTCGCTGAAGCCGGATGGGTACTACTACTTCAGCTTCAACTCTGGCCTCCAAGCGCAATCGATCGTATATCGGGTGAAGAAAGGGGAGGAGGAGGAAGCCCTGAAGCGGGCGACGGACCCCAAACAGCCTGCGGGGGAGCTCTTCCTCGACCCCAACCTGTTCTCCATCGACGGCACCACCGCATTCTCCTTCTCGGCCGTCTCCGAGTCCGGCATCTACATGGCCTATGGCGTCTCCCGCTCTGGGAGCGACTGCCAGACTATCTACGTCCGTCGCACCGACTGTCCCCATACCAAAACTGCGGCCGATGGCGGCAAGAGAGGCGAGGACCCGGGGCGGATGAAGGACACGGTCGAGAAGGTCAAGTTCAGTAGTCTCAGTTGGATGAAAGACGATTCGGGTCAGTGCACAAAAACAAACACTACTTCTTCTTCTTCTTTCTAGCCGGCAAGATTAGTCCTTCATTCAAGAACGAGGAACGAGCTGCTTGTTGACGATATTCTGATCGGAAACGCGCTCAGGTTTCTTCTATTCAAGATTCCCTGACGAACAACCCAATACCACCGAGCCCGGCGCAGATCTCAAAGGAGAGGTGGAGGCTGATGCCGGGACAGATACCAAGGCGGACCTCAATCACATGGCAAGCATCCATTCCTTGAATCCGCAGTGCCTTGAAAATCAATCCATCGCAAAAAAAAAAAAAAACTCATCCGAGCTGTTTCTTTCTGTAGCTCTACTTTCACAAACTTGGGGAGCCACAGAGTAAAGATCTGTTGATAATGGAGGTCAGAAGATTTTAAATCCGTTTCTCCTATCCAAGGGTGATGTCCTGAGATTGTTTTGTATTCATCTGGGCCTACAGGACCCAGCGAACCCATCGTACATGTGGGGAGCTGAAGTTTCGGACGAGTAGGTTGCTTTCACTATCTGACCCCCGTCCCCTGGTCCCGCATGGCCTGACCTGATTCCTGTGCTTCCAGCGCCAAGTACCTCATCCTGACGACCTCCAAGGATACCGGCCGCTCGAATCGACTCTGGGTTGCCGACCTAACCTCTCAACCCTTGTCGAGCGAGATGAAGTGGCAAAAGATTGTGAACGAGTTTGGCAACGAGTACATCTTTGTTGCCAATGATAACAGTCGACTGTATTTCATGACTAACAAGGACGCGCCTAAGCGCAAAGGTAAATCATCACCCCTTTTGTTTTGCTGCACACTTTTTCCGCATGAGACCGATAAAGTTTGACTTCGTAGTGGTGACGTATGACTTGAGTAAGCCGGAAGAAGGCTTCCAAGACTTGATCGCCGAGGATCCTCAGGCGGTTCTGGAGGGCTATTCTCCCACCAACAACGACCTGACCGTTCTGAGCTACTCACGGGACGTCAAAGATGAGCTATACCTTCACGAGATCAAGTCGGGCAAGCGGATCAAGCGCATCGGCGAGGAGTTGATCGGCACTATCGGGGGCATCTCCGGCCGGCGGAAACATGGCGAGTTCTTCTTCCAGATCAGCAGCTTCTTGAGTCCCGGCACGGTCTATCGGTAAGTCATCTGCCGCACTTATATCCGATGAGTTGGGATTGGATACCTCTGATGTTGTTTTTATGCGACTATGTGTGTTCATCTCGTCCAGCTACCGGTTCGATCGCCCAGAGGATCAGGCTCTTGCCGAATTCCGAAAGACTCTGATTCCAGGCTTGGACTCCAACGATTTCGTGTCGAAGCAAGTCTTCTATGAATCCAAGGACGGGACGAAGGTGCCGATGTTCATCGTTCACATGAAAGACTTCAAGCAAGACGGCAGCGCGCCAGCCCTCCAGTACGGATACGTCAGTTTTCCTTTCCCTTATGCAGTTATAGCCCACCGAAAACCGGACCGCTGATCGTGGCGTGGGCTGTTCTTCAGGGCGGCTTTTCGATCAACATCTCGCCCTTCTTCTCGCCCTCTTTCATGAGCTTTGTCGCGCACTATGGGGGCGTGTTGGCGGTGCCTAACATCCGAGGGGGTGGCGAGTATGGCGAAGACTGGCATCTAGCAGGCTGGTCAGTTGCTAGTGGTCTCCCAACAGATGTGCCGATATCTCTCGAATACTGATTGATCGAACTTGGAATCGCAATGAAATTTTCGATGGGCACAGCTTCGAGAACAAGCAGAACGTGTTTGACGATTTCCAGTACGCTACCAAATACCTGGTCGCCAACGGGTATGCGGCGCCCGACAAGGTGACGATTATGGGCGGCAGCAACGGGGGTCTCTTGGTAGCCGCGTGCGTCAACCAGGCGCCGTGGCTCTTTGGGTCTGCGCTTGCGGAGGTGGGCGTGCTAGACATGCTACGCTTCCATCGGTTCACGATCGGGTGAGGCTCGTCTCCTTCACCTTCCTTCTCCGCGCGCTTTCCCGTTTTCAAGCTCACGTCTTCCTCGCACTGCTGTGTGTGGCGGCGGGTTTGCAGACGGGCGTGGATCGCTGACTACGGAGACCCAGACACTCCCGAGGCGTTCGACTACTTGATCAAGTATTCGCCTCTGCACAACATCAACCCGGCCGCCGAATATCCGGCGCTCATGCTACTCACAGCGGGTCAGTAGTGCCAGCCCCCCTCCTTTTTTCCATCTGTGTTGATCTCTTAAACGGACCCCGCAGTGCTAATAAGGATGTTTGAATATCTTTGTGCATGTGTGTGTATGTGTAGACCATGACGATCGCGTCGTCCCGCTTCACAGCTTCAAGTACGCCGCCGCCGTCCAACACGCCCTGCCGACCAACAAGCATCCTTGTCTGTTGAGGCTCGAGCTCAAGGCGGGCCATGGCGCCGGCAAGAGCACCGAGATGAAGATCAACTCCGTCGTCGACCAACGTCCGTATTCTCTCTCTTTCCCTCACACCATCTTTCTGGCTTTCTCTGGTCGACTAAGTGTTTTTTTTTTTTTTTTTTTGCGTTTTGTAGTCAGCTTCGTCGCCCTCAGTCTTGGCTTAGAATGGAAGGAGTACGCGGGAAAGAAAGCATCGTGATTTGAGATACCCATCCCCGCACTTTTCCTCCCCTACTTCATCTACTGTCCTCCTATTTCCCCCATCCTCGCCTTTCTCTGCCCCACCAGCAACCCCTAAAACCGCACTAATCAGTACCGATGTGTATAGAAAATTGTTCGTTGAATTAGAAGCGGTTTGCCGCCTCCTGCCTCCTTAGATCGCAACGTAATATCCCCCACTACCAAAAATAATCAAGAAAGAACACCTGTTTTCTTTTCTTTCTACCACCACACTATTTGTTGATTGTTGTTCTTGTTGACGTACCTTGTTTTCTCTTTCCCTGTGTACATAAATGTGCATGTTACTTTGTGTGATACAGGCTGTTCCGATCTTATCACATGTTTATATGCACGTATATATAGATGGTCACTGGCTCTCCTCGGATTGGTGGCCAGTAAACTAAACAATGGCCCTTGCAGAGGAGACTCTGGTCAAGGCAATGCAGATAGGTAGCTCTTGAAGCTGAAAAAATATCTTGAACCATGAACATGTAAAATGTTGGCAGTGCAAGCATGCTTGACAATCAGGCCTCGTTACATTATCGGGACGCCGGCCGGCTGGTTCGCCTCGGCAACCAATGGCGGTGGGTCGTTGGTCGCTGGATGGTGCGCGCCCTTATCCGCCACTACGGCATGTTTCCATAGCCCGTGCACGGCGGCGTTTTGGCTTGGCCCGACCACAGATACGGGCTATAGCGGGGTGGGCTATAGGCTAAGCGGGACAGGTGATAGCTGTGTGAAATGGCACGTGTAAGGAGTGTGAAAGCTCAAAAGGGTACGTATGTAATTCGTACTATGTAGATGAGTGAGGAAAACAAAGACAACGGGCCAGCAGGGTCTATTTATACCCTGCGGCTATGATGGAGAACATGACTGAAAGAGTGTGCTCCCTCAGGGAGAGCCCTGAGGGGCTCGTGGCGTAACAAGAAGAAAGGAAGTAACCGGCGGGGTATCTAAGGGAACAAGCCGGGATACATAACAGGAAACGGGCCTAAGGCCCAAGCATGGAAGCAATCGTAAGGAGAAAAGAAACGTCGGAATGGGCGCCATCGTTGTATTGAGGCGGAGGCGCCGGTCGTAAGAATACCCGGGGCTGTTGCCAAGGCGAGGGTGAGGTCGGAGCCCGCCGGAAGGGCGGAGAATCCTGAAACGAGGTGAAGGCCCAAGCCCGTTGGGAGGGCGAGGGCCGGGTGAACCATGGAGCCGTTGTCCGGGTGTCACGGGCACGGCTACAGGGCGGTGACACTGCAACCGAGCCTCCTCCTCAGGCTTCGGTGGAGCTCGATGCCTGTCTGCGTCGTGTATCGCCCGGCGCCCCCAGTGGCAGGTTCAAAAGCCAGACTTGAAATCATCTTTGTTAAACTCGGTACCTCACGTGCTCTCCATCCCATCAGCTTTACTCCTATTCACGGGACAAACTACTAGGAATTCTTACCAATCATCATAGTAATCCAGACACACACAAGACATGATCACCCTGCGATTCGGCTTGGTTGCCGCAATCGGTTTGATAACCGCGGAGAACTTCCAGTCGGCCAACGCGTGTTATCCTTATAATGTGGTTCAGGATGATTGTAACAAGTGCATTTTAATCTCGTTCTATATTCCTTTCCTCATCACCGTTATTGTTGATAAGCCCTTCAGCCTGACATCCTAAACTATTTTTCAGCGCAATCGAAAAAATTCAACTAGTAAACGAAAAACTGCCTGAGAATGAAAACGAAATAAGGGCTATATCGGGCACCTGTGCCGTGAGTCTCCGATCTTCTGTTTGACATAGCTCTACTTGCGACAATTGAACACAACAACTGTACTTACTGATGGTTACTTCTCGCACCAGGTCGTCGTCTGGAATAAAAAATGGATTAAACATGTGTGAATCAATGGAGTTGACTCAATCGTCAAAATCAACAAATTATTTATGCATGCTGATTCTAAAGCCTGATCTTCATTCACATGCACCTTGGTCCTTTAGCACCCGGGACCAAATACGAGAAGCCGCTACTGAGCATTTCAAGGGATGTCCCGGCCAGGTGCGCGAATGGGGTTTTTGCAGAAGTTGAACTAAGGCGGTTGTGATATAACTGACAAGACTTTTCTGGTTCGGGGCTCGAATATGTAGGCTGGAATAATTCTTTTACCAAGCAACCAAGAACTCGCTTTAGAGTTCAAAATCCGTGCCCCAGCTCTTTCACAATGGGAAGCATGGAATGCGGATGCCGAGTTCAAGAAGGCGTACTGCTTCCAGCCCGAAGACGAACTAGGTATCGGCTCAAAAGAGGATTGTAAGATGTATGTCAAACCCTTGACCGGAACTTCAATTTTCCACATTCATCCGCTGAGAGCATGCTCGTTTTATCATTTTATTAGAGCCTATAACACGGCCGTCCCGGTTAATCCCCAAACCAAGTTTATCTCTCGGACCTCATGGTTCCAAGTGAAGTATGGATCATGTATGGTGTGTCCAAACACGACACTCCTTTTCAACAAGATCCATAATCTTGATCGGGCAAAGAATTTGACAAGATTACTTCTCACTATAGGTACGATTTACCACCAGCGACGGATCACCCATTAGAATGTAAATGCTCCCCGCCAACCAGTCGTTTCACGCCGCTGACCCTGATTCCCTATGGCTTCACATTATCCCGGAACAGGAAGAAGGAAGATGCGGACCAGGCCATCATCGCGATGTTTGACCAATGTGATAAGATAGTGAGTTCATCAATGTTCTAACGCTTACAACCTCAATAAAAACAAATTACTTAGCTGAGAATGTCACCCAACAGCCCGGTGCGGTGAATCTGAACGGGGCTACAGGACCAAATGGGAGACTCTTTGTCCGTACCATGGCTACTAAGAAAAAGCGCCCCTCATTACTCTTGATTTAGCTCTTTTTCTTGCTATACATTCATGTACATCAGTTCTCAAATCATCTGTACGCTGGTTGTGTTGATTTGATGGAACATCTCTTTGTATATAATTGACTCATAATTGCATAGACGTTAAAACTTCAAACTGTCCAAACCGATTGATCTCTCCTAAGTCACCACTTGTAATTTAGTGTACCTGTAGATAGCCATGAAAATCTGTAACCCAAACCCCACACCTTGGAGGTTTTCACCGTGGTAGCTTCTTGTTGTTGTATAGAAGCCAAGCAAGCAAGAAAGATGAGATAAGACAAGCAAGAGCAAAGAGGAAGAAAATAAAATCAAAGAAAAGGATCTCAGTGAGACTTGTTGGAATTTTTGTGGGGTTGAGGATCTAGCAAGCGATGCTGATGAGGATCTTGAAGGGTGATAAGGATCTGATGAGTGATTAGGATAAGGATCTGAGAATCTTGAGGGTGTATTTTGTTGACATTAACAAAGCCTCACTGTGAGAGCCCAAAAGGGGTGGCCCCGCAGGGTCTCTGTCTCACAGAGAGGCATACCTGGAAAAACCAGTATGTGGCTTGAGAGCCCCAGGAATATCCGCCTGTATCCAGCTTTTTTTCACAATTTCCTTTTTTAAAAATCAACTATTAGTCTGTTGAAGTCGCCCCTTGGGACTTAAGAAGTGCTTGACAGTGCTCTTCTTTTGATGCAATTTCAGCTTTGTAGCTTCAAATATAAGGCCTGATCCTCCAGTTTGAAGCTTTTAAGCACTGAGAAAAGTAAACCGCATAGAGAGAGAGATTTATCAATAAATCCATACAGCTGCCTATACAAAGAGACCAGTGTCTGTATTACAGAAATTGATGATGGAATTTCATGTGGATACTGCTGTTATTGCTTACATTAGTAGGAATGTGTCTCAAAAAGAGAACTGCTCTCCAGGCCATGAACCAAATGCTATCAGCCTGTGACTGCCACCAAATTAAAGAGGAGAAGCAGGCCTCTCTTTGGTATCCGAGGCGGGACTCAGTTCTTTTGGGAAGTGGGGTTTTGGGGGGCACAAAGTTAGCCACCTGCAAATACAAAGAGCTGTATGCGGAGCTCTCACGCCAGGAATCAGGGATTCCATGCAAGTCCCACCCTGACGGGAGGTCGCACTTTGTGCAAGGCGCTTCGCGCCGCACCCCCCGGCAGGCAAGCAACTTGTTCTAAGCTTGGTATTTTGTGGATCAGAAGACTACCATGCCTCCCCATTAGGGTTGACGGCGCCACCACTAGGTGCGGGCGCCTCGCATCCACGCACCGGGCGCGCACCTTTTGGCAAAATTGAGGGGTGTGCGCGCATCCCACTTCTGCATGAGATTGGGGGGCCCGAGCCCCATTCTTGAGCTATCTGGGAGGGTTCCCTCGGGGGTAACCGCGGGGATACCTCCACGGGTGAGGCCAGGAACCGCCAGCTGCGGCGGTTTTTGTGGGGGTACCCACGGGGATACAGCCAGGAAAAAAAATAAACTCCTCAAAAAAAACATCAATATGCGTAAAATCCTGTCCTCAGAGCTTCGCCTGGGCGCGCCGCCCTTGCGCCAGCAAAAGGTGCGCCCCTTGAGGGGGTCTTCTAGGTGCCCATTGGCGCGCACTTTCTCAGAGGTGGCGCCATCAACCCTACTCCCCATCTTCAAAGTTTGATCTCAAACTACAGATATTGGACATGTCACAGACATGTTCATCACATCCTTAACTACAAACAAGCTCTACAAAACACAAGCAAAACACTACACAGAAAGAAAGACCAACAAAATACAGAAGAAATGATCAGGAGAAAAACATAAGAACATGAATGCAACTTGGGGATATCAAATCAGACACCCGCACCTGTGGAGCAGGTACCCAAGTGCAAGTGGCAAACCGGAAAAAACCCGGTCATTCAGAGGAGAAACACACCTCTTGGCGACCAGAGCAGACCTGGTATGGAGCTCTGCTTGGTGCTAGGCCGGCGGCAGCGCTGGGAGGGGAAAAGGTGCTCTGGGAGCTGCCCTCACGGATTGTCTGGATGAGCCGTACACCACCACTCAAATTCAAGCTTGGGTTGACGTGGGCCCAACAGCGCGGTCGGCAAAAGGTTGGCCCAGGTGGGCGCCAACCTGCCCGCCCAGAGTGTGACTGCGGGATTGGATTGTGTCAAAGATTGGTTTGGCCCCCCTTGACCCAACCCATCCAGCACCACAGGCGGGGCAACTCAGCCACCACTGGGTTGGATGGGCCGGCCGTGGCTAACCCAGCCAACCCATCCCGGCTCTGATCAGTGTGCCCACGGGAGAAGCTGGTTGGGCATGACAAGAGTCCAAACAGCTTGTAAGCGCCCAGATTTGGGGTACTTCACTGAGTGGGCTAAGGGGACGAAGGGCGAAGGCACAACATTCTAGAACCTCTGTGTGAATTGCAAAGGGGCACTAGTTCGGGGGAAGTCTCAGTACTTCCCTCGAAATACAAATTGAAAGAGAGAGAGAGGGAAACGGAAAAGAAGGAAAGGTCTTGCTCACCTAGTTCGGGGGAAGTCTCAGTACTTCCCTGCCGAACTAGGATAGCAAGAGCTGGGGACTAAGTCGGTGGTTGATGTCGGTCGGTGATACTCCTGTGAACCTCTCTGTGAGCTCGCGGGAGCCGCAGCTCACATTCTCCCCCTCTATAGAACAAGCTCGCCCGGAGGGGCAATTGGCAAAGCGTGAATGGACGGTCCTCAAATCGTTTAGCGCGGTGGGGAGTGATAATGGGTGTCGGGGGAAGGGGAGTCGGTGGACTGCGCAAAGCAGGGCTCGATTTCATCTTTGAATGTTGCAAGGATCGTTCAGTCTTGGCTCGTCCATGTGATCCGATGTTGAGAGGGTTGACAGACTTCTTGGAAGGGGGTTCAGTCGAGGGGGTACAAATGAAAAAAATTGGAGAGTGATTGTGGGAATGAAACGGGATTAGGAAGAGTGGGGAATTGGTAGAGGGTGAGAGTATTGGGCTCGGGGGCCGGTCTCTGGCGAGTATTGAGGTGGGGAGCGTGAGGAGTTTCAATCTCGGCCTAATCACTTGTCTTGTTATCCGCACTGTTAGGATTTTCCTACGTAAGCTTCTTCCTTTATGGAGGAGGTGTAGGTTCTTGTGGATCCTAGGGGAATGTCTCACATACCCTGCGTCCTGTCCTAGGATGGTGCTATCAATGAGGGATGAGAGCAAAGAGGCAAAGCTAGTCTGCATGTCGTCGAAGTGTTGGACTGCGGCGGCTTCCGTTTCCTCGGTGATCAAGTCCTTGTCCTCCCCATAGCCTTGAGCTATGGCCGAGTCGAGTTCATCAATTGCTTCCGTCGCTGCTTTTTCCATTTCTGGGTATAGGTCGTCTTGATCGTCGGATACGCTGGCCACACCCGCTGGGCAAGAGGTTGCTCAACCGGCGCTGGTGTTGGGGGGACGGTTAGATGGACCTTTTGAAGAGCTCCACGCTTGTGGGGCGGAGTAGTTAGACGGTTTGACCGGAGTAACCCAACTGTCAGGGACATTGACTCGATTTTTGTCGCGGGGGGCCAAGCAGGCGCCATTCGGTGAACCACAGTGTTCCCTGCACCAGTGACAGCGTCCTAACGAATCCAAATACGAATGGATCCTCCAACGTAACTCATCCGACATCCGTCCGGTTGGTTTTCCATCTGAGGATGCTTGAGTGGTTGCATTTGCCTGGGAGTTCAGCGGCTTGCCTCGGTTCGATGGTGGTAGGCGTTTTGGCAGGGCCTCGTAGAATGTTCGGACACGCTTCGCGAAGCGGTTGTATTTGAAGGGCTCCGCTTTGAGCAACTCAAATTTTTGTACGTCGCCTTGCAGTTCCTCCGGGAGGCCGATGGTCATCCATTCCGCAAGACTGAGGTCCGAGATAACTGGGGATTCGCAGTCAAAGTTGACCATTCGCTGGAGTGTTCGAGCGCGCGTTTCGAACTGAGTGAAAGTCTCCGTGTTTTCCATTTTCAATCCACGGATCTTCGTTTTGAGCGAGTGACGCCAACAAACTGGAATCGCCGTCTCGAAAAGTGCTTCCTTGAAGTCCTTCCAAGGTCTTCCCAGATAATTCTTTGCTTTGTTCGAATAGAAGGAAAGTAGGTTGGTTTCTTTGATTAATGTCCCGGTGATTTTGATCTTGTTGTCATCCAGAGATATCGTTTTTGTGTCAAAGAAAATTTGTAAGCTGTTGATCCACGACAGGAATGGCTCCGTTTCTTGGAACGGGCCGGTGTAGGCGGGGCCGTCAGAAGTACGAAAACGTCGGAGATCTACATGGTCGTCTTTTGGGGCTGTGGCTGGGGTTTGAGACCACTCTCTTTTCGCAGACGATCGGATGAAGGCCTCCTCCATTCTTGCCAATTGTTCGGCGTCCACTTTCGCCCGCTCGTCCGCTGCTTCTTGTGCTGCTACTGCCCTTCGTTCCGCTGCTCTCTGCGCTTCCAAGCTAGCCTGTTGGATTTGCAGGGACATACGTTGCATCTCCGCAATTAGCCCCAGTGCGTCGACGCCCGTGCTGAGGTTCTGGGTCGGTGCTCCTGGGGGTGTCTCTTCGACAGGATTATCTCCTGCGTTTGCCGACATCTTCTCTAGAGCGGTTGGCGTGGGAGGGATGGAACTGGCGGAGCGGTTTGTGGAGGGGTCTGGTGGGCTTCTCGTGTCTGCTACTTTCGCTGGAGGTGGGAGTGCTGGGAGTGTGGAAAGTAGTGGGTTGAAAGGTCCTGGAGGCGGGGGAGGGGGTCTAATTGATTCCAGGCCAATTGGCGACCAAGCTTTAACTACTGGGGGAATGTCGCTATCAGCCGAGAAGAAGGAGGTTGCTGGACTGTTCGGGAAGCCTATTGCTGGAGGGAGCGTTAAAGAGACTGAAAGCGAAGCCGGGCACAAGTTGGTCTCGAGATGATGGGGCGCCGGAATTGGTTGGGTGCGGCTTGAGGAAGCCTCTCTGGAGGCTGCTGTTTCTACAAGCTCTGCTGATTTGGCTGCTCGTGCTGCCGCTGCTGCCGTTCGTTTTGCCTTATTTGCTGCCCGGAGGAGCGCTTCGGTGTCTGTCGGTGGGTGAAGTTGATCGGATGAGGTGGTTCTCCTCGTGGACATGAGAGACCTATTAGTCGGAGACGAGGGGGGGCACGAAGGGTTTGGGTGTTGCTGGGTGCGAAGAGTGGGAGCAGGTCTAAAGCAAAACGAAGCGAAGCGAAGCGAGGCGAAGCGAGGGGGTCAAGGGTGTCGAATTGGAGGTTCGAGAAAAAAAAAGTGTAAGCGCCCAGATTTGGGGTACTTCACTGAGTGGGCTAAGGGGACGAAGGGCGAAGGCACGACATTCTAGAACCTCTGTGTGAATTGCAAAGGGGCACTAGTTCGGGGGAAGTCTCAGTACTTCCCTCGAAATACAAATTGAAAGAGAGAGAGAGGGAAACGGAAAAGAAGGAAAGGTCTTGCTCACCTAGTTCGGGGGAAGTCTCAGTACTTCCCTGCCGAACTAGGATAGCAAGAGCTGGGGACTAAGTCGGTGGTTGATGTCGGTCGGTGATACTCCTGTGAACCTCTCTGTGAGCTCGCGGGAGCCGCAGCTCACACAGCTTCACTAAGCAGGTGGCCCAAGCCAATCATGGCTGGCGCTGAGTAGCGGGCAAACGTTGTTGAGCCCAGGTTAGGCCAACCAAGAAATGATTTTTTTTTTTAAAAAAAAGATATTTTCTGAGCCTCTTTCCATGTTTGGAAAAAGGCTACATAAGTGAGAAATTACAAAAAAAAAGGATGAGTCTTGGTCCAAATCCGCAGACTTTGTCTGACAAAATTTAGAGAATTGGTCTTTATGGTACAATAAACCGCGGGCCCAACATAGAAATGTGTGGTTCTGTCACCGCCAGCAAACGGCTGAGGTAAACCGGATTTTGTCGCGCTGACAAAATCCGAACTCAATTTCAAACTCGCACCCCGGGTGTGTTGCCACCTGTTCCTGTTGTAGATTTTGTAACCTGCCATTCTCAGTGGCAGGTGCAAGAGAGCATGACTCCCTTGATGGCTGGTGCTAACCGGTCATCAAGGGGACATACACACCTAGCTCCCTTGATGGCCCGTCTGTACTGGCCATCAAGAGGAACACCCTACACCCTCTTGATGGCTGGTCAGTACCGGCCAGCAAGAGTAAAACACTATTTATACTCTTGATGGCCGCTACTGACCGGCCATCAAGAGGTGATACACATACCCCTTGATGGTGTGTCAGTACACTGGCCATCAAGACAAAAACACTAAACTCTTGATGGCCCATACTGGCCGGTCATCAAGAGCAAAACTCTCTGGGTGATGTGTATACACATCACCCTTGATGACCAGTCAGTACCAGCCATTGAGAGGAAAATAATACACTCTTGATGGCCTGGATTGATCAGCCATTGAGAGGAAATGAGCATCTTGCACAGTGACCCAACTGGTCATTGAGAGCAAAGCGCTTCACTCTTGATGGCCAGTCAGCGCAGGCCATCAAGAGTGTAGTATATTCCTCTTGATGGCCAGTACTGACGGGCCATTGAGTGGGGTGTGAATATCCTCTCAATGGCTAATCAGTCCAGGCCATCAAGAGTGTATTATGTAATATGTTCCTCTCGATGGCTGCTGACTGGTCATCAAGGGTGATGTGTATACACATCACCCAGAGAGTTTTGCTCTTGATGACCGGCCAGTATGGGCCATCAAGAGTTTAGTGTTTTTGTCTTGATGGCTGGTGTACTGACACACCATCAAGGGGTATGTGTGACACCTCTTGATGGCCGCTGCTGGTGTCACTCATTCATGACCTGTCATTTACAGGTCTTACCCTCAATTAGGGATCTTCATGTGACACCAGTGGATGTTAATCCACCCACCTGCAGCCATTCATATCCAAGCATCCTTAGTACAGTGGTTAGTACACTTGACATGGATATAAGAGACATAGGTTCAACTCCCATAGAACACATAATATTTTCTGGAGTTTCACATGATTACTGCTGGGGCAAGCTCTTGAGACCTTTCAACTATCCTTAGACCATTGCCTGATTTTATCATCGCCGAAGCGCTGCACTTGACCTCATCCAACGTGTGTCAGGCATGTAATGGAAAACATTGCAGAAAATTGAGAAAAAGTTCTTCCTCTGCAAGTAATCATCTCAAATATTGAGGAGAGAGTTGGAACAAAAGGAAGGGTGTGCTTGCATCTTGCGCAGACCCTGGGTACTACTACCTTCATCTAAGACCTTCATCTTGACAAACAGTTAGTATTCCAAAAATTTACGGAAAATGTTATGCCAGGCTCTCCCATACATTTTTCAGGTAATCAAGAGCTTGAATCATTTTGTATTACAATTTCATCTGTGCTGTCTTTTGTTAATTTGATATTTTCTGTCATCATTTCATTGGAAGAACCGCCATGGAGTTGATTTACTTCAAATAAAATCAAGTCAAAGAATTCAATTTCAGTGGATACTGGAAGCAAAAGCCTGGAGATCTGCTACTCATTACTCACATTCTTGGGTGATCTCATGAGAACCGTGGGACCGCTCCTAAACGTTGTGTATGGTTGCGTGGAACAAAAGTTGACCCAGGCGCATTTCAGTAGTTGGAAGTCAAAAATGAAAATGCCAAAAGGTAGTAATTGGAAATATAATTTTTGCAAAAATGGCAAAAATTAAAAAAATTATAACTCCTCACTGCAGCGCCCAAGCCCTGCCAAAATTTTACAGAGGGCAAGATCCCCTCTCAAAAGAACATGATGAGATTCATGGAATTAGCACACCCCAGGAATGGGGTGTGGTACTGTGCACTCATTTTGGCAGGTATCAACAATGGGAAGTTATGTTATCCGTAACAAAAAGTAACGGATAACGTAACTGAATTGGTGCCGTTATCGTTGCGCTAACGGCAGCATTGTTTTAGTTATGTAATTTTTTGATTTTTTTTCTGTCTTATTAGACCTGTTACATTATCCCCCGCAATCTGAGGAGGATAACGTGCGGATAAAGCGGTTTTTTCGCCAATTTTACGGTGCTTTTACGCCAGATAATGCGGTTAGCGCGTTATCGGCGTTATTTTTTGTGGCATCAAGGCGGAAAGTCCCTTCCGTTACGTTATCCAAACAAGCGCAGGAACATTTCACCAGATAACAATAACGCGTTATCTGGTAACAGTGGGAAGTTATGTTACTAAAATCCCGCTGGATAATGTAACGTAAGTAACTTCCCATTGTTGCAGGTATCCTACTAATGAACACCACCAAAACCTTAGCATAAGTGCCCCTAAGGGTCCCAAAATTTTACGGTGCACATATTAAGCTCTGAAAACAATATGATGAGCTTCGTGGCATTATCACACCCCATTCCTGGGTTGTGCTACTGTGCGCCCATTTTGGCAGGTATCCTACTTTTGAACACCACCAAACCTTTATCCACATTGCCTCAAAGGGTCCCAAAATTTTACAGTTCACACAAAAATCCCTGAAAATAATATGGTGAGCTGCATGGCATTAATAGGGGGTTTAAAAGTTGGCCAGATACAACTTGCATGCCCTTTTGCAAGTTGGTGTTCAATTTCATTCTTGAACACTGAGTTGCAAAAGTGCATGCAAGTCACATTGTACTACACCCCCCAAACTTGCTTGAATTTTTTGGAATGTTGGTGTTGAGGAAAAGCCTTGACAACCAACTTGCAAAAGTACATGCAAGTCATGCATGGGCAACTTTGAATCCCCCTAATACACCTCAGTAATGGGGTGTGCTGCTGTGCACCCATTATGGCTGGTGTCCTACTCAGGAACATCACCAAAACCCTAGCCAAACCCATTCCTGGGGTATGATAATGCCTTGCAGCTCACCATATTGTTTATAGAGCTTAATCTGTGCACTGTAAAATTTTGGGACCCTTTGGGGCACCAAGGTTTCAGTGGTGTTCATTAGTAGGATCAACAATGTAACCATTACAATACATGTATTTGTATTGGCGTGTAACGTATCTTAATATATCGCCGTTACGGTGTAACGGTAGCGTAATTGCTGCCCGCTACGTTACAGTGTAATTTTCCCTCTATGTAACGGCCCGCCGCTGCGATACATCCATTTTCAGACTGGAGTATTGAGTGCGCCGATGCGCTACCGCTCTATTACACGATAAAATTGGCATGTAACGGGGGGTCCTAGGCTAGGGGCTCTGCCCCGGCCCTCCCCCTCTCCCCGGTGCTTCACCAGTCCCGGTGGATATGTATATCCACTGGTATTTGATCCTCAACTCAGAGTCAGGCTAATCCACCCACCAGGCACCATCCCATCATGGCTCAGTCATCCCGTGCATTGGCCTCTCCACGCCCTTCATCCTCCGCCTGTGCCGCCCAACCTCCCTCGCGTCAATCAAATCGGATAATCACCCCAGTTAAGACCCACGCAAACTATGTCCGGCCCAATCATGACTCCCAAAGGTCTCTGGCCCGCAGCGGTGCAAGTACTTCTGATGACAACCAAACCTCGGTGACCCAATCACAAAACAATCCTGCCCGACCCAAAACAGCCTCAAATACCATTTCTGTTTCCAATTCCAGCTCACCGGCTGTTCCAAGTCCCACCAAGGTGCCTACTGTCTCCAAGCCGAAGCCAAAGAAGAGGAAGCGAAAAGAGTTGGAAACTGGTTCCAACCCGGATGCATCAACAATGGATCTTGTACAGATCTCAGATGAAGAAAACGAAAAAGCGTATAAGAAGGGGAAGAAGACTAGAGGCGTAGCTGCTAAAGACACGGACAATGTGGCGTTGTTTTTTGAGTCTCCTACTCGAGGGAAAGGCGAAGGAAGTTCTCTAAAACTTTCAATTATTGTGGTATGTGTTGTACTCATTGTCTTCAGCCTTGTATCTTTCAGACCAAAGTCCCTAAGCTGCATTACAAGTGCAAGTGGTGCTTCAATACCTACAAGCAAGGAAAATATACTCGATCAAACTTAATCAAACATTGGGACGGTGACCTCACGTGATCAGCATGCCCTGGAAGATCTGCTGCCATCAAGGCCGGAGCCTGCTTACCCCGCACCTTGAAGGAGGAAGCAGCTGAAGCAAAGAAGAACAAAACAAACACCATGACCAAATACACCGAAAGCGCCTCCTTTGATAACCGCACTCTCAACCAAATCGTTGTCATCTGGCTCATTGACACAGCGCAACCTTGGATGCAAATTGGTGATGCTGTGCTTGGATTCTCATACGACTACACCCAACGTGGGGTCAAACTCTTTTTGCGCGCTTGGGCTGCCGGCGAGGCCCATAGATTGTACCTCAACCTTAAAGAAAAAGTTAGATATACATTAAAGGTAAGAGGTTTCTCTTAATTTATTTTATGAAATAGTCTAATTTTATGACTATTTCTTAAAGTCACTCGACTCAAAGATAAGCCTGATCCATGACGTATGGACCACCAAGGGCAACCGTCAGGCATTCATGGGTATATTGTTTACCTACATTTTGGATGATTGGACGTTTGAAGTGCGTCACCTAGCTCTAAAGTACCTCTCTTGGACTCATAAAGGGAAGTATCTTGCCGTCCCTTTTGCTCATATCATCACTGACCTTGGGCTTGAAAATAAGATAAGTTTCTTACTATTTATTCATTTCCACTTATCTATTTTCTAATTGTTTTTTTCTCAATCTACATACATCGTAGGCCAAACAACTGATTCCGGCTCTAATAACCGCACAATGACAACCGCCGCCAAAGAGATAGTCTTAAAAAAGACCGGCAAGGACGTCAACCTGGCCGCAAATCACATCCGTTGCTTTTGTCATAAAATTGCTCTGATTGTGTTGGCTGGGCTCAAGGCCATAGCTCTCTCAACCGAGGGCTTAGCCCCACAACGACACGCAGCTCTTGCATTTGTACCTGCGCTGGAAGATATCGCCAAAGTTGTTGAGGAAGGCACTGAGGCGGTAATTCCAGCAGCTGATGCCTTTGGTGACCCACTCCCTGCGGGTGGTTCCGATGCCGGGGGCAATTCTGATGATGAACTCGAGGTGCCAAGCACAAAGCCAACTGGCACGGTCTCAGAGATATTAACAAAGGTTGATTCAGTGATTCAAAGGATCACAAGCTCAGCGGCCAGAAGAGCCGAATTCAACTTGTGGCACAAGAAGCTCAAATATGATGGTCCATCTCTCATTGCAGGGTATGGTATTTGCTGGAATATTAAGTGGCAGAGCCGGGACCGTGCGTACAAAGCTCAAGAAGTTATTGACAAGCTCATCACAAAAAAAAAAGTCAGACAAGAACACGATCAGAGCAGCAAAAACTTCTTTCACGAGTACGTGATTGGCCGCGGGGACTGGGATGTTGTCAATTGATTGAACAACATACTCAGTGTATGTATTCTACTGCAATTGTATTGATTTATTATTCATTGGTGATGATACATTGACTGATCTCATTGCTTTTTGCACACAGGAATTCTACTTTATTACCAAAAAGATGGAAGGCGATCATTCCTTGGCATCTCTAATGCTGTGTGAATACAATCACATTCTCAACTACTTAGAAAAACAACGTGGATCTTGCTCTGAACCCAAAATCGATGTGATGATTGACAAAATGATTGACAAGACAAAAGGCTACCTCAAGGAGGCATTGGATTGTGATGCTGTACTTCTAGCCACAATGTTAAACCCAGTGTACCAACTATCCGCCTTCCCATTATGGTTCAAGTTGCACCACAACTACGCTAAGGACTTACTTGAATCCAAATTTGAAAGAGTCAAGAACATCATTTCCTCCAACACAGGTGCTATTTCACAACGGTCTTCTCCTCCGGTTGTACATAAGTCAACCAGCAACATCCAAATACCGTAGGAAGACCAAGGATGTTGACCTTTTCCCTGATGCCATGGATTCACAACCCAACGATGGGTTGACCCTATACCTTGGAGGTAAAAACAAGATCCCCGTGGCCAATGCAGACCAATGCCTCAAGTGGTGGAAGGTATGTATGTATGTATTAGATTTCGATTTATATCAGTTTTGTCATTGAGCTTCATTAACCATTCTCTTCTATTTGATACAGGACCATCACAAAGAATTCCCCATCCTGTCATCAATGGCCAAGGACTATTTGGCTTGCTCGGCAACCTCGGCGACTGTGGAGCGGTGTTTCTCGGCTGCAGCCAACGTTTGTGAACATGATCGTGGGAACCTGGCCCCTAGAACCGTTGAGAGATCGGTATATCCTCACCAATGGTTGCAGCAAGTATATGAGGCCAATGGCGAGTTTGAAGACACCCAAATTTTTATCACCAAAGGATACAAAGAGCTTGAGAAAAAGAAAAACCAACAGAAAAAGGCAAATGCTAGTACTACTACTAGCGCTGGAGTTTCACATTAAGTAGTCTTTTTTCTTCTTTTTGTTTTATGTGGATGTTTTTTTGCATTCTTTTCCCCTCCTCCCTCCCCCTTACTGCCTCATAGGTTTGATAGTATACATATGTCTTGTAAGGTCCACAATGCTAAAACACAATTACACCAATACACCGGCTACTGTATTGGTAGTGAATTGATTACCCAATGTGTTACAGAGGTTTTCAAACTTATGTATTGGGGAATTCGGTATTCTGCATCAATGTGCCGATGCGCTACACCACTTTTCACTTGGTGTGTAACAGAGCCCAATTACGATACATTGTATATGCCGCTACGTTACATGTATCGTAATGGTTACATTGTTGGTAGGATACCTGCCAAAATGCGCGCACAGTAGCACACCCCAGGAATGGGGTGTGCTAATGCCATGCAGCTCCCCATGTGCGTTTGAGAGGGTTTTCTGCCCTCTGTAAAATTTTGGCGGGACTTGAGCGCTGCAGTGAGGAGTTATGATTTTTTCTTATTTGTTGCCATTTTTCAAAAAATTACATGTCTGACTACCTTTTGGTATTTTCAATTTTGACTTCTGACTACCAAAATGCGCCTGGGTCAATTTTTGGTCCGTGCAACCCAAGCGCAACGTTGTGGAGCCGTCCTCGCCAATGTAAACAGTGTTTGGTAGTCAGAAATTGAAAAATTGGTAGTCAATTAATCAAGACCCTGTATATATTCCAATGTTTCAGAACTTTTTGGCCAATTTGTGGAAGAATAAGGTTTTGAAAAATTAGGAAATTTCTCAAATTCTGACAAAGTCATGTTCATTGATTTGTAAAATAAATCTTGAAAATGTTGCCTCCTTCACCCGCAGTGCGTGAAGTGTTTGGAAGTGTGCTGTTTCAGAACTTTTTGGCAAATTTGTGGAAGAATAAGGTTTTGATTTGGCCAATTTGTGGAAGAATAAGGTTTTGAAAAATTAGGAAATTTCTCAAATTCTGACAAAGTCATGTTCATTGATTTGTAAAATAAATCTTGAAAATGTTGCCTCCTTCACCCGCAGTGCGTGAAGCGTTTGGAAGTGTGCACTGCACAGTGCACAGAGAGGTTTGTGCAGTGTGCAAAGTATGCCCGTTCTTCAAAGGTGATTTTTCAAGCCTCTGATGTAATTATCATCTTATCATTATGTCTGCAAGCTTGATATAGTTAAATTTCTGTATTGTAACCTTTTTTCAGTTATTTTATGCTGTAATACTGGGAAGTTACATGTAACTTTAACAGGTCACTGTTGCTATGTACCAACCATCAAAAACCCTGGGTTATAATTTAACCCCCTAGTCTTGGAGAAGAACCTGGCAAGTCCCTACTAGTCAGCCTTATTGTATAAATTGGATTACTTCCCATTAATGGTTCTGCAATCCTCCCATATTTACACAAACTAATTCTTAATTCTTTGTAGAAAAAATGTTTATCTAAGCCTGGCATTTATTGCTGTTGTGTGTGCTGGCTATGATTTTGTTGCACTGCAAGAAAAACTCACGCAACTGACACCAGTTGAAATGTGAGAGCTCCAAAGAAGCTTAGGGTGATATGCAAGCCTCTGTCAGTCACTGTGCATAATGCAGTGACTGTGCAAATAACTGTTGTGTCCTTGTCCAGCATGACAACAGCTGTTACACAGGAGCATCTTGCATGTCAACTGGCGCCAGTTGCGCAAGCTTTTCTTGCAGTGATGGTGTCTAATTTTAGGATTTAGCGTATACCCACATACGGGCAGTCCTCCTTTGTTTCAGATTTTTTTTTTCTTGCAAAACTGAGACAACATGTGTAAATATGTACTTATACTAAAAACCAGGGAAATTTGTTTCAAAAATCAGCAGCTTGGCTTTTTTCCCCTGTGATGTGAGGGCTGTACAAGGTAGGGCCGGAACCTATGTACCACTCAAGTTCAGTTGTTTGATGATCACAGCTTCAGAAAAATGGCCCGAGCGGAGAGCTTGTGATTCGTGGCTGTTCCGGAAGCACCTAGCCTAACACAATCCCCTCGTTCCAGGGGCCGAAGGACCGGCGCGCCGGGGGCGCCTCGCGAAGCGAGCCTCTGGAAGAGGGGCTTGCAACTTAAGTGCCCGTCCTGGGGTGAGAGATTTCCCATTTTCGCTGTATTTTGGGTAATATTCACTTCAACCGTGGATGGCGTCTTCATCTGAGCTCCCCCTCGGATGAGATGCACATTTCCCAGCAGGCGGGCATCTTGCCTTCCTGCTGGTATTTTTTTTATTAAACATTCTTTAGAAAAATATCACTTTCCTGAGACTTGAAAGCTCTTGAAAGCTGGAGCTCAGCTCGGAGCAGGAAGGAATGGGAATCCACATGGAGCTGTACTCTAGAAGATACAGCCCATCAGTTTTTTTTTTCAGATCATTGACGGCCGCAATTCATGCAAGGATGGAATGCATCCGACTGGCGGGCTTCATACAGTGCAAGCCCTGAACAATCTGCCGGTCACTCGTCTCAAAAATGTAAAACTTCAAAGGGCCATGGCCACCGGATGGTTTGCTGGATTTTATCCATGCTTGGGCATGGGAAGGGCCGGATGTAGGCCTTTCAATTGGTGTAACAGGCCTCGGGAAATTCCCTCTGCAAGATAGGGAACAAGCGGAGGCAAATTCCTCCCACCTAAATTTGAAAACCGCTCACGCCAAAAGTCAGGGATACCCCACAAGCCCCTCTTTCAGAGGCTCGCTCCGCGAGAGGCGCCCGGCGGTGTTTCACCCGCCTCCCTCTGAAACGAGGGGCTTGTGTTAAGCTAGCGGAAGCACCCAGACCAGAAAGTTGCAGGTGTGTGTTTCATAGGATGTCGTCATACACAACTGTCAACGCTTGCTTCCGTTTGGCTCCCTGGCTGGTTGGGTGTCGATGGAAAAGCTGTACAGGATCCCTGGCTGGCCGGCAGCGTGTTTGAGAGAAGCTCGCCCAGCCCACAGTCCACACAGCCATACCTCTAGGCCCACCACCAGCTCCCCCGGCCTGGAACCATACCATCAAGAGCACTCCTGACCTCCAGAAGTCATACATAGCAGTTCGGTCAGTGCATGGAGCCTCGGCTGGACCACATTCTTGGTTCGTACTTGCTTGGATGAATTATGAGACTGACACTACTACCACTGGGAATAGATTGGAAGATCGAGCTACCCGGGCCAGTCAGTTCACTTGCGAAATTGGAAGCCAATAGGAGCGGGACTGCCGATTAAGACGGATATGATTACTCAACTTGGGTTGCGATCGATCGGAAGGCTCGCCAGTGCGTTGTACCACTCTTTTCGAATTGCATAGACGACGAAAGAGAATAGAAAGGTTTCCGCGATGCTGATGGATATGTATTTGATTTGATTGGGTTGCTACTCGCTCTTTTTAGGTCATCAGCGTTCTGCTCTGCTCCAAGTGAGACCGCCGGGGTCGAATGTACCAGTGACGAGGGAAGGCCATCGATGGATATCGACCAGCAAAGTTAATCGGATTTCCTTCGCCCGAGCCGATAAGCAATTGGTCTTGAGTGCTCAACAGACAGCCCCGCCACCCGGTTCGAGCACCCATCCAGAGGAACCTTCGAGCGTCCCTCCGCCGCCCAAAGTCAAACCCCCAACTCACCGTCTTCGCACCTTTGCCCGCACGGTCCTCGTCCTCGTCCTCTCGGCATCTGGTTACGTCGTCTGGAGAGCATGGGAAGAACGTAATCCTCCAGAACAACTTCCCCATGACCCCGAGAAAAAGACTATCGTTGTTCTCGGCAATGGCTGGGGCGCCTCTAGTTTCCTCAAGGGCCTAGATACTGAGAACTTCAATGTCGTAAGTGCACCATTATTCTTCTTTCAAGTGACAACCGGAGAGTTTAGTTTTGGACTTGCATTTTGCCTGGTCATCTAGGTGGTCATCAGTCCTCGGAATTATTTCTGCTTTACTCCTCTCTTGCCTTCTGTGACCGTCGGAACCATTGAGCCCAGATCGGTAATCGAGCCTACCCGATTTATCACCCGACATAAGCAGCGAGCCGTCCATTGTTTTGAAGCAACGGCGACAGAGGTTGATCCGAAGAAGAAGACGGTCCGGTTCACGGACGAATCGGAGATCAAAGGGGACGTGACGGAGACGGAGATCGGATATGACTACTTGATCTATGCGGTTGGTGCTGAGAATAATACGTTTGGAATACCAGGCGTACGAGAGCATGGATGTTTCTTGAAAGAATTGAACGACGCCGAGAAGATCCGTAAGAAGTTAATGGATTGTATCGAGACGGCAACATTCAAAGATCAATCCCCAGAGGAGGTCGACCGATTACTCCACATGGTTGTCGTCGGTGGCGGGCCGACGGGAGTGGAATATGCAGCCGAGTTGCACGACTTTTTAGTTGACGATCTCTCGAGATGGTATCCGGAGATCGCCGGCAAAGTAAAGATCACTCTGATCGAAGCCTTACCCAACGTACTCCCGATGTTTTCTAAACAGGTAAACTCCTGATGCTTTATATTATTTGTCTTAACCCCTACCTCTAAGCCTTAACCCCCCTCAATCATGCCCATCTCTCACTTATCATTCTCCCGCTCCGCAACAGTTGATCGATTACACCACCCAGACTTTCATGTCCAATCGGATTAACGTGTTGACGAAAACGATGGTCAAAGAGGTCAATCCAAAATCAATCACTGCTTTGGATGAGAGGAAGCAACTCATGGAGGTCAGTCGAACCAAAGCACTTCACAATAAGAGCTCAAACGGATTGATTGATTCCTCCGCGGGCGTATTTGCACTCGACAACCCCTCACCAAAAACAAAAACAAAAATAGATTCCATATGGTTTATTGGTCTGGGCTACTGGAAACACATCCCGGGAGCTGACGCGACAGTTGATGGCTGCTCTACCGGAGCACCAAACCCAGAAACGAGGCTTGCTAGTCGATGATCACCTTTCGGTGCTTGGTGCTGATGGCATTTATGCTCTGGGAGATTGCACTGCGACCTCTTACGCTCCAACTGCTCAAGCGGCTAGTCAGCAAGGCCAATACCTCGCTCGACGCTTTGGCTTGATGGCTAAACGCGAAAAACTTGAAAATCAACTTGTTTTGGCTAAGCAGGCTGGAAGCCTGGAGGAACAGGAGTAAGTGTGGATGCTAGAAAACCGATGTGAAAAAGAGTACAGTCATGCTAATGGTGCACTGATTGTTTTCTTCTTTGGTAAAAACAGAGCGACTCTCAAGTCGCTCAATCGAACAAACTTGAAAGAATTTAAATATAGCCATCAAGGATCATTGGCCTACATCGGCTCGGATAAAGCGATTGCTGATTTGCCTTTCTTCAACGGAAACATTGCGACCGGTGGAGTAGCCACCTATTTCTTCTGGAGATCGGCCTATGTCTCCATGGCTTTCTCCTTCAGAAACCGCGTCTTGGTCTGCACTGATTGGGTCAAGGTCAAGCTGTTTGGACGGTTCGTTCCCCCCTTTTATAGATCATCCTTCCGATTGCCGGAACGCTGTTTTGACCTTTTTATCTCTGT
This sequence comes from Puccinia triticina, assembly GCF_026914185.1. NCBI lineage: Eukaryota > Fungi > Basidiomycota > Pucciniomycetes > Pucciniales > Pucciniaceae > Puccinia > Puccinia triticina. Next base: position 2,838,420 of record NC_070572.1, read on the forward strand.
TCTTGAAATATCCTTCATTGGCTCGTCGGACTGTAGGGACGTCTCAAGAGCTTAAAACTGACCAAAACCAGCCAAAGACTATCGCTTTCCTCAAGCACAACATATTGTTTCTAATTTCTAATTGGAGCACCCAGAACGTGTCTTATCTCATTCACCCATCACAATTATTACTTCCAACATAGAGCCTAATGGAACTTCTTTTCACTTGTCATTCATATTCACAAATAGAAGCAGAGGTTTAATAATGTAAATAGTTGTGACCTATATATACAGAACTTCAAAATACTCTTCATTGTTCTTCCCTAATCCTTTGTCCAGAGAGAGCTTATTTTTCATCTTGCTGTCTGCTTTGAATCTGATCTCTCTCCTTTTGTTTTTTCTTCAAAATATACAGGATGATGGTGGAATTGTTTGATTTTTACATGATTCTTCACAGTTATAGATGAATCACTACAAACAAGAATAAAACTAGCTCTCATTGGTATTTACATAGACCCAAGCTTTTTACCAAAATACCGCAGGTCATCTCCAAAGCCAAATGGACACATGTTTGGAAGACCCTTCTGCTGTCCAGCTGATTGTGTGCGACAGGATTGGAAGTGGGATGCGCACGCACACCCCATTTTTGGCCAAATTGTGAGGCACCCGCCCTTCGAGCTTAACTCTCTTTCTCACAGAGAGGCTTGCCCCCAAGTGGCCAATTATGGTTTGAATGCTGACGGGCCTTGGGCCCGGCCAACCTCCAATTTCCACTATTTCCCTCATTCCGCATCACCCGCTGGCCAGATGGGGTTGTGAGTGGCACATCCTTGAAGCCCATATTCTTGTGCAGGCAGCAACCTATTCATCACCCATCATTCCCCCCATACTGCTGCTGGACATGCTTCCAAAAACCATGCCAAGCTTGCTTCAGAAAAATGAAGGGGTTTTTTCAACTCCTGTACACCTTTTGTATACAACTTGTATACCACACGTAGTACGTTCCCTTGTTAAAAAATGATACAGGGATGCATACTTGAGAGCAAAAAGTCATCTCCCATGCATTTGCACGTGTACAGTTGTATGGTCAATCCTTAAATCTTGGAGTCATGAAGTTACATGCCTTCTGCATTCAAACCATTAGAGAAACAAAACCCTGTGGCCTATGTAGTCTTGAAAAAAAGATTTAGGCCTTCAATTTGGCTACTGGGTGGCCAATTTGGTCCACAGGAATCAGGATGGTACACGGTAGTTTCAAAGTGTGGTCAAAAACACCTCCAGTTTGGCTGTCAAATTGATGGATCCCCCTTGTGCATCATCCGGTGTTGACCAACAAACAACCACCCATGCATCAGAAATTCTCAACCCGCCCGCCAGCAAGCATTTGGGCAAACAGCTGGCAAAATTTTGGCCTGCCAACCAAAGCGGCAACTTGACATCAACCCACCTGCAACCCCCCAAAAAAACTGATTCTGCTTCTTTGTTCTTGGGACAGTTGTTGGTTCTCTCACAAGGCACTTCCAACAAGAATTTGGGCCCACCAGGGCACTTGTTTTGGATTTTATTGCATTTTGTAGTTTTTATAAAATCGTTGTTATTTGCTTTTTGACTTTTTTTTACTTTGTGGTTCTAAGGAGTAAAAAATGTGTGGATGAGACAGAAAAAAGAGAAATCAGACCAAATACCAACAGAGAAAAATAAAATGGGAGGGAAAAAAATTGGCAGTGTTGATCAGGCTACTGGGCCAGGGCAGCTTCTGAATCAAGAAGCGCGGCCGTGTATTTGTTATAATCTCTCAACTGAAGCAAATAGTGAGAGAGGCAATGATATCAGTACCTTCAGAATCATCAAATACAACCTAATTTTCTATTAAGATGTTGGAGCAGCATAGAATTAAGAATCAGGGTTCACAATTTAATTTCACAAAACTTTGGAGGTCAATTTAAGGCCTTTATGAACAAAATTTGAGAATTGTGGCAAACTGTTCAGGATGGGGTGTTGCTCACCATTCAGTTCAGCTTAGGGTTTTAAAAAAAAATGGACATAGTTGAAGATTGTGAATTGCTCAGTGACAGTACTTGAGTTAACTATAACTGTGGAGAGAGTATGCCAAATGAATGATGTGGGTGATATTCACCAGGTTAATATCAGATGCTTTAAGAAATTCCGTGATGCTCTTATCATCGGGTTAAAGTGATTCCGAGTTGGGTGATACCAACCATTCAGAATTCACCGAATTTGTAACCCATTGTCAATTTGATAACTGGCAAAACTTCAACTTAACCACCGACTGCTACAAAGCTTTTTTATATTTATCCGCAGTGATCGCTATCAATCAAAGATGACACTCAATTACTGCTCTCGGACTTCCGCAAAGGTGGTAGGGATTCATTGATTCCCTGTAGTATTCATTGAGCATTAAGATCGCTTTTGCATCATCTCTGCGTTGTGTTCGGAAAACCTAGCACCGATTCTTTCCGAGTGTTTCAAAAATTTATCCGCACAATTGTTGACGCAACTTTCCTAATGTTCGAATGAGGGAAACGTAAAGATTAGCTACCTAGTTACTCGAACAACATCCTCGATATCAGACGGGAGTGGGGGAAGTATAGACAGACAGTGAATCAGAACAAGAAAAGGGGAGAAAAACTGACTTCTTTTGAAGACAAAGCCCTCGACGTAAAATCTTGACAGCAACTTGTAAAACATCTTTCGACCAATGAAGAATATAATTTCAAGAAATCTTTCATTTGTTTCTGTTCGATCAATCGGTTCAAATGAGCGGAATCTTGAGAGCTCAACGAAGACGCGTCCATCTAGATTCTGGTGAATATTTATCTGGTGGGATAGATTTTTTAATCAACGGAGATTTGGATCGAAAGATCGATTGGTCTAGTTGAATCGATATGCGGCCGTCGTTAACCCAGGCGCGGAGGCAGCAACAAGTAATTAGACTGGTTAGTTTTAGGATATAGACTCAAAGAAAGGCGTTCCATCAGCTCACAACAAGGTCCAAGTGGTGTCGGGGTATTTATTGGTTTTGGCTTGGTTGACTCGAAACGGGTACGTACTACGAACTGATAATCAGATGTCTATCGGGTCGGCCCGCCCACAGGCTGCCCGGGCCCGCTCAAGTTTGCGTGTTCGGTCACTACTTTCTATAGGCATGGCTATCGGGCGGGCCGGCCGACAGGTCGCCCGAGCCCGCCCGGGCTTGGGCCGGCATTCTGGGGATTTTTTGAAAGTTGGCCCGGCCTGCCAGACCCGCATCAGAAATCGGGCGGGTCCGGGTAGCCCGTCGGGCGCCCGATGGGCTTCCCCCGGGGGGGGCCGGTGGTGCTTAGTGGGGATATCTGTGATATCATATATGGTATATGTGTGTGTACCGACCGGCCCGCCAGATCACAACTCTACCGGACCACCAAATTCAAACATTCAAGGTCGAGACTTGACATGGCAGGTTCAACTTCTAACGGCGAAGGCGAGGAACCTGATATTGTTTTTGCTGAGACTCCTGGGATTCAGACTCTGACTCCAGCAGTAACCACCAATGGTGTTGGCAATTCAGCGGATGAATCTCAGTTGAAGAAAAGAAAACTCACAAGTGGGGTTTGAGAACACTTCACAAAGATAATTGGTTTGTTTATCCCCTCCCCTCTTCAGCCAGTCATGTCTGTCCACTAACTCGTTGTCTTATTTTTTGATTTATTGTTTATGATTTTTACAAGAAACCAACGGCAAGGAGAAGGCGCAGTGCAATTACTGCAATACAAAACTAACAGGAGGCTCATCCGCTGGAACTAACCACCTCCAAAGACACTCACTCAAATGCATCGCCGAGAAAGGCGGCGTTATTGGACCCCGACAAGGCCTGCTCAACTTCAACTCGTCAACTGGAGCTAGTAGCATGGGTGGTGTATGGATTTTCAATCAAGGAAAGATCCGTGAACGTTTGGCCAAAATGATCATTGAGCACAAGTACCCTTTTGCAATGGTCGAACACCAGGGGTTCAACAGATTGATGAAGGAGGCTCAGCCCCAGTTTGCAATGCCGGGACAAAAGGCAATTCAAAGCAATTGTATCAAGCTCTTCAATGAGCGTAAGGCAGCTCTCATCCGCCAGATCGACCAGCAAGCCAATCATATTGCCTTGACAACTGAATTGTGGACGGCCTCTGATCTTACGGGCTACATGGTGGTCACTGGGGCACCTTGTTAAGGTGATACTCAGTTTTTGACCCCTTCTGCCTCCGCACTCCGGCCCAGCAACCTCCAACCGCCTCAGCCAGGTTATCCAAGATTGGAATGTGGTGGGCAAGGTCCAATTTATCACAGTCGACAATGCGACATCAAACACTGCAGCAATGGTTTGACTTAAGTGATTTGTGGACGATCGCAGAGCAACTCCAGGCTCTGCTACCTTGGAGTACTTTCATTTGCGCTGCTTAGTGCACATTATAAACTTGGTTGTCAAAGACGGGATCAAGCTTGCTGGGATGGCCGTCGAACAACTTTGTTCTAGTGTCCACTGGATCCATGGGTCTCCTTCTCGCACGGACGCCTTCAAAAAGGCCCTAACAGCCGTCAACATTGACCTCAAGATGAGGCATCCATTGGAGGATGTTCCTACCCGATGGAACTCGACCTACTTGATGATTGAGTCCTCCTTGCCTTGTAAGTTGGCCTTCCAGGAACTTGCAATTCAGGACAACAAGTTTGCGGATTGCCCGTCGGAGGCTCAGTGGGAGGAACTCCGAGTCATGGAGAAGTTCCTTGAACCTTTTTCCCAAGGTCAGTTGATGCTTCCTTAAAGGAAGCCAAAGGATGTTCCTTTCAATGGCTCATTATTTCTCTGTGTTTCTGTTTTGTGTAGCCACCGTACTATGGAGTGGTACTCAATACCCAACTAGCAACCAAGGTTACCGTGCAATGGCTGCAATTGAAAAGCAACTCAACAAGAGTGGAACAGTACCCCTCCTAGCCGACATGATAAAACCCATGAAGTTAAAATTTGAAAAGTACTGGGAGCCGGTGAAAGAACTCCTCGCCATTGCCCTCATCCTTGACCCCCGTTACAAGATGTGATTCCTCCGCTACAGCCTCAAGCAGAACTCTGCATCTGCTGAAGATCTCAACGATTTCTTAGGAAAGGTTTGGGTGACGTTGTTGGATCTGTGGAACCGGTATGTTCCAGCACCAGCGGCCAATCCAAATACCGCCAGCAGCAAGCCCAAGCTCATTTCTAGCACAAAGAAGTTGTTCAATCAAGACCTTTCCGCCTTTCATGAGTACATGGCTGGGAGTATGGACTCCTCACAACATAACGCGCCGGCAGCTGAATTAGATCTTTATCTTGAAGAGCGCAACCTCATTCTCCCTGAAGATTCTGATTTTGATCTACTTGGCTGGTGGAAACTCAATGCTTCCCGATTTCCTTCATTATCCAAGCTCGCCAGGACACTCCTCATGATTCCGATCACCTCAGTGGCTTCTGAGTCTGCATTCTCTACTGGTGGTCGGGTTCTTGACGATTATTGGATGCGCCTCAGCGAAGAAGCGGTTGAGGCCTTGATTTGCACCCAAGACTGGATGAAGGCCGGCAACCTAGCTGCCAAGTGAATATTTTTCCTTATCATTTTCTTTTCTTATGTCTATCTATCACCGCTCCTCCCTCAAAAAAATTGTCTCCGGTGCTTTATAGGCTCACAAGAGCCTGCTTTAGGCTGCGTTGTTGAAAAAATAAACTTTTCATTTTTTTGGGTGGGGCCTGCGGGCCTCCCATGGGCTACCCGCGGGCAGTCCGCAAGCTAAACAGGTTTGGGCCGGGCGGCATTTTGAGACAAATTTGCCCGGCCCGACACGCCTGATTACTTTGCGGCCCGCAGTGGGCTGGCCCGCGGGCGGCCCGAGCCCGCCCAATAGCCATGCCTAATGATGACCAGGCTGATTTCAATGATGAACCAGCCAATGCTGATGATGAGGACATGGACGATGACAATGCCAATCATCAGCAAGGAAGACAATCAAAAGAAAAAGAATGGTTTCTCCCCAAAATGGGTGACCATTACAACTTACAAGATGTACATTGATCACGGATGTAAGCTTGACAAGCAAGGCTATCCAATCTACCCCAATTGACGGACAACATTTGTGCACTTACCTGAAGACAACATCACAAATTTTGGATCAGTTGGATTTGCAAAGACGAGCTCGGTCAGCTATTGCAGCAACAGGATGTGGAAAATTACTCGGTATTTCTGTCTTGCTGCTCTGGTCTGCAACAATCCGTCCTGCAAGTGGGCTGGTTCTCCCCCTACTGGAAAAGGAGGTCAAGAAAATCTTGAAAAAGGGTAAGTAAGGTTGGATGAGTTGCAAAATACTTTTGCAACTCACATTTTACAACCGTTAATTTCAAATTTACAACCCTTTTACTTACCTTTTTTACAACTCTTATTTTTGCATTTCATCAGCCTCATCAAATTCCGCGGGCTAGCAAACAAGTGCAAAGGCACTGTTCACCATCAGACATGTCCTTAATCCGTGGCCATCCGTTTTGACCACCATCTCCCATCAGGATGGGGGCTCCTCAGGCACAAGGTTAAACACCCTCATCCTTGGCCCAAAGATAAGAAGCCCAACCCGCTCGCGAATAAAGAGGTGAAAGAGGAGATCAAGAAGAATCCCAAAGCTGGCGCACTCAGGCTTAAGGTAAGCCACTTTTATCATTGTATACTCCCCGCTCATTCCTTCTGACCTAATTTCTTTTATTTTCCTTACCTTTTTCACCCTTTATGTAGATGGGAAAGCCTACCAATCCTCAATCCGGCTTTGAAAGTGTGGCTTCAATCCGCCCATATTACCAGAATGAAGATTGGCTCGCCTATTATTGCCAAACCATCTTAGCTGAGTTGGGATTAGCGCCAGACAAACTTGGCGCTGGCGTTGGCAACAAATTCATCTTGGACAAGTTTGGATGGGCCACATAAGTTAATTTTTTTACAATCTTTATTTGAAATTTACAACTCATTTAAATTTTACAACTCACAAGTCTTGTTGCCCAACAAACAGTTGGGGGATGTGGATTATTTTGTGCTTGTTCATGCCAAACACCGAGCATTTCACCTTCCAGACAAGATGGATGGCTGATTGCTTACTTGCTTGCAATTGGAACAATCAGGTGTACAGCGGCAGTCTCATATCCGACGTCACTTACCAATACTTTGAGACAGGATACCTGCTGACCACTTCAATGTTTTGCAAAGATCTTCAACATTGGATCCCTGTTCAATTGAACTGGATGCAAGGGCCCAGTGAAGGATACTATCAGATCCACTTCACTACTCTCTTCTGGCAATTTCTGAAGCCATTGATCACCCCAGCCAAGAGGGACATGCTGGTCTGCAAGGTCCTTGACTTCTCATGGGCTCAAGTCAAAGGATTTGTGTTGGCTTACATCAAAGTCTTTTGTCAAGGCACTTGCAAGGAAGTAAGGGCAATGTTGAATGGTTGCCGGGAGCATTACAGACAATTGGTCACTTGCATCAAACGTAATCAAGCCCTTATAACCATAGATCAGGAGGTAAGCCATCAGCTTAAATGACTTGTAAAATTATTTTACAAAGTCTTACAAACCTTTATGACTTGTAAAATCATATATCTCAAATTTGCAGCTCATAATACTAACAAACAATGGTCATTTTTTCCACAGGAACCCTTCCAAAAGGCATGCATGGGCCTCCTGGAGCGTGCCTAACTGGATGGCCAAACCCACAAACAAAAGGTTGACTACATACAACATTGTTACACCAAGGTCCGCAAATGGCACAATTGGTGGACAGTTTGGATATTGAGGCGCTCTTGTTCCCTTCTTGAACTCCGCAACTTGAGGACACAACCAATGGCCCATCGGATGGCCTTCCTGATACCACCAATGCCCAGGAAAGCATGCATCTGATTTACTATTGGCTCAGGTAAGCATGGGTTGTAAAATATGGATTGCAAATTTTCTAAAATTCACATTTCACTTACCCTGTTTGTTTGAAATCCCAAGCAATGGAAGGCAATGCCTTATGGTAGGGATGATTGACTTGTACACCTGTGTTGACATGCTTAAACACAACTGGAACACGGTGATGAAAGGAATCCCAATCCGCTGTGGAGCGGACACGGGGAAGAACATAGGTCAAACCTTGGGCTTGGGAAAGAAGCACAAGCGGTCCAAGTATGTCAACAATGGAAGACCACCGGATACCACTGATGACCTGGTCAATGGACATAAGAAAAATAAATCATGAGCAGGACAGCCTCCAAATTTGATAAATCAAAACAGAAACCTCTGGGCGGCCTATCCCTTGTATCAAGCAAACCATGAGTCACAGAATAATAACCAACGCTGGCTCGCTGCCAGCTTGGAATCTATATACATGCTGTTCAACCTGTTGTGGCTTGGTGGAATCAGCGGAAAGGGGAAGGATATCTTCACCCATTTGGCCCATCACTTCTCATGTTTATCCAGTGGCAAATTAAACGGCGGCACCTCTATCAGATCAACTATCACACGTGGCCAAAACCACATGCTCAAGGTTTTGAATGCAAAATATCCAGCAAGCTTCATCCCTGGCGCTTTCTGATTGGCCAACTACTTTCTTGAGGTTGCCTTGGATCCAAACTCCACCAGAGCCCAGATTACAAGAAACTCTTCCAGCTCCACAATCATCAAACGTTTACCTGAAAACTGAAGCCTGATACACTGCAGCTCCATCCAACTCGTGCCAATCAAAGCTTCCACATCATCGCCATCAAGCCTCAGATGTTTGACTCCAACAGGATTCCCTACTCTGATGTTGCCCAGCTTGTCAAGAGATGGCAATCAACGGGTTTGATCGGTCATCCTGGTCTTGTGTGCAAGGCCTACAATGAAGTTGAACCTTCATCTAAACCCAAACCTAAGCCAAAGAAGCCAAAGAAAAAAGCAAAACTCAAGAAGGACAATTCCATTGAGATTTGCCACAACCCTGGAGTATCACACTGCACAGCAATCAGCTCACTACATCATTGATTGTTCAAAGCTTACCTTTGATAAGAACAATCCCCCTCTTCACATCAACTTCCACATTGAGGTCAGTGATGTTGATGATGTTCCTCAACAAGACAGTTTCATGGCGACCACCAACTGGCCCTTCAAGCTGAATGTTGGCGGGGCAACATACACGCTCATCTCTTGAGGATATTGGAATGGCGGCCACTACTGGTGTAAGGTCCTTTGGAGCGCAAATATCTTGGCCAAAAAGATAAGTCTAACAGTGGTTTGGTTGCATAAAAATGTGGAGAATGACGGCTATGCTCAACAAATCAATTGAGTGCCAAGTTCAATTGCCAGTGCAGAACAGTACACCAGCTGGGTCTTGTATTCGCGTACGTGGACGCCTTCCAAGGAAGAATATGTTATTAAGTCCATCCAGAGGATTGTGGATGAAAATCCCGACTCAGTTGGAGATGTCCCCTTCAGAGAAATGAAGGTGATCTTGAACATATCTCATTCTTTGACGTTGATTGTACACAAGGGACCAGCGCCAAACAACTCTCAATCTCAAACAGTCTTCAAGGTGATCAAACAGGAAAATATGGTCATGCATATTTTTTTTTGATGGTTTGCAAAAAAACTTGTGAAAAATTGTATTTCTGTTAGCCTTGATGTTATTTTACGGCCTTCATATTACAATCTATGATGAGTTGCAAATTTCCACATAAAAGGGTTGCAAGTGGAAATTTGCAACCCTTTTATCTTGCAATGCATGTGGTTTGCAAAATATGTTTTGCAAAATTGGTCTTCAGACCGCTAATTTAGGTTTTTACAACCTTAGTTTTGCGCACCTTCACTTTGCAACTCACGTTTTACAATGATGAGTGGTAAAATTACATAATTCATGGTATAATGTATAATTTTACAACCCATATGACTCGCAAAAAATGAGTTGTAAAATTGCAGTGACCCATACTTTGTTGGGTATTCTGTAAAAGTTTATAAGGAGATAATGAGGTGTAAGGTTTTGAGAATTCTCATATGAATTACTACCCTGTATTGTGGGTTTTGTTACTAAATTAATTACAGGTGGTCTTTTTGATATTCTAGAGGGTGTGAAATTCTGAAACAACGTGCTTTGGTTGTATAATAGAGGAGGAGTCTTCTTCATGCAGCTTAAACTAAAGTCCAGGGTACAAGATAGAATCCAAGATTGTGTATACCTTTGTGATATCATAGAGCAAGTTGGTCTCCTCAGTCAGTTCAATGCTTTCTTTGAGTCTCTGAATCTCAAGCACTTGATCTTCAAGTGTATCCCGTTGAGTGTGGAATTCCTGGATAATTTTGGTGAGTCGATCTCGAGTGTTTTGGCTGACCAGAGTTGCAAAGGAAGTTCCTTTCAAATGATCATCCCCCTTACGGTCCAATAATTCAAACAGTCTGTCGTCAAATCCCGTGAAAAAGTTTGCTAAAATGTTCTCCTTCGGCTCTTCTGTTGGCGGAGAAATTAACATTCGAGCACAACATCAGAGTCGGAGCAAAAGATTATGCAGCTGTCCAAGGTCAATTAGCTAAGCTGCGCAGATTGACTTACGAGAAATTTTCATTTCACTCAAGAGTTGATCTATCATTGATTTGTCTGGTTGTTGAGGGGGTTCAGGGAAGTAAGACTCGGCAGCAGCTTTGATGATCTTATTATAACTTGCGGGACTCTGGATAAATTCTCTGATTGCCTGTTGATCGTAAATCATCCAAGCTTCAAGCCCTCGGAATGAGTTAGGTTTGAGAAAGGCATCTCGTGTCAGGTAGAGAGACTTGGCTTTTTGATCAAGTTCAAAAAGAAATGTCTGGGTTAGTGCTATGGTTGCTCTCTTCACCACTTCCACCTGCTGGGATTCCGGGGCTATACAATGCTGGAGAATGTCCTCGGCATGCTTTTCTAACAATAGTTTCTTAAATTCAGCTTCTGATCCTAAGCTTTTCACCAGTTCTTCTTTCGACTTTCTTCCTGCCACGTGTAGCCTTAGTCTAGTTATGGGGTCAATGATCCCCTTTTCAAATAATTCTTCAATGAACGGATTATTCACGAAGTTCGTTCCGGACGCTGGTTCCTTGAAGTTTTCCATCTTTGTCAATTTCCTTAAAGTTCTACGAGTAGATGGTGCTTTTTTGATCACTTCTAAATCTTCCTTGGGCAGAGAAGTAGCTGGACCAGTCGATTTATCGAGCGCTAAGCGGATTTTAGCTCGAGGGTCATAAACTTGTTGCAACTTTTTGTATACTGCTTCGGTGCTCATCCTAATGGGGGAAAATCGCCTGAAAAGACTTTCACGCCACACAACATCTTCTTCTTGGGTGCTTTTGAGCACCGTTCCGAGAACACTTTTGATCTCGCCAAGCGTTGGGAAAATATTCCCCAGTTGGTCTACAACAACACCTTCAACAAAATTTGTTACTTGAGGAGAAATCTCTGTCAGGATATTTTCCAAGCCTGAGATCATGATGAAGCGGTTAATCTGTTTCACCAATTCGAGATCCTTGGGCAGGGTTCGGATAATTTCTTCCACCGTCGAGGGAGGATCAGTAGGTATATGAGTTGTCTCCACAGGTTTATTGGTCGTTTGGGCGGCACGGGCTTTTGCAAAGCGTTGGAAATAATCTTCTGTTGACTGATCATAAACGGCGTTGGGAATATATCTCCTCATATCAGTGTGCGATAGCTCCCATTTTGTTTCGCGCTCGATCCTCCTCTCTCTTTCCTTTCTGAGCCTTTCCGCTTTCGATTTCTTGGGCGCCCACGCGGCTGGGACGGGTTCAGGCTTGCCATCTCCTTTGAATCTTGCCCTAGATTCGATACCTGAAATAAATGCCCGAAGCTCTTTATCGAAGTCGCCGCGAAATGCATTGCGATTAAGGTTGTGGAGGGTGCGGATGACCTCCTGCATCGCCTCGGGTTTAGCTTTGCTAAAGGACCGTAGAAATCGTTTGACATCTCGACTGATAGACCTCTCAATGCCTTTCCATTTGTTCATGAGATGGTGGGACTCGAGCGCCTTTATTCTTTGTTCTCGTTCACGGATATCTTCTAGATAAGTCTGATATAGTGAGATGGACTTTTTGAATGCCTCCGGAGATTCAACGTTAGATGGGTTGCCTGATTGAGCCAGCCTCTCCCCTATGAATTGCGCCAACCCTTCTGGGGTCCAGTTGATGTCATCGCCATCTCTCTTGTGACCATTGGCCATTATTACTGCCACTTGATCTCTAGACCTCCCTGAAAAACAAAAAACAGTGAAGAATCAATCTATGGTCAATGTACGATTGAAAATCAGGGTGAGGTTACTTACTGTACATCTCCAGCTCTGTTTGAGTGGGTGGGCGAGACGGAAGAATCTTTAGTGGGGTGAGGGGTCAGTTTTGTCATATCATTGCATCTGAGCAGGCCTTACATATGGCATCTGAAAATCACGGACCACTTCACCGTTGACGATGATTGGCTCGAATTGACTGAAATCAGTTCACAAGGCTCAAGTCAGTTGTATGTGAGCTCATGGAGAGAAGTTGCTGGGTGATGGGCTAAGTGGCAGCTTACCCGTGGCGAATTTTCCGAAGTCTTTCAAGCTTGCGGAACTGAATTTTTTGCTATATATCGAGAAGGATTTTTGAGGTAAGTTGTTAGCCCTTTTCTAAGAATGATAGATATAAGTCAGATTGCCCACGACTTCAGGTTCTGTTGGCTGAGCTCGACCTTTCAACTTGTCCCACAATTTTGGCTTTGAGAAAATTTGATCAGTTTGAATCTCACCAACTCCAGGCACAAGACACAATCAGATTGCAAGACTATATAACTTACTACACAATCCTCCAACTGTTTTAGCCTAGAATGGATGGGCGAATAAACAATTGATCAGACCCAGTTCTCCTCACTAGACTGTTCAACTCACGCGCCTTTTAATTTTTTTACAGGCCACAGATTGTAAAGGAATGAAAAGGAAAATGAATCTCACTGGAAAATCTTTCGAGTATCGCCAGGGGTGGTGGTAGGTCTTGGCTTAGTTTTTTTGAGCTGTAAAATGTTACCATCTCTTATAAGTTTCTTGGCGGCAGGGAAGATCAAAGAATTTTGAATATAAAGGTTCGGAATCACATACAATTTTGCTCAAACTACATTTTGAAAAATTGAATTCAATATGAGTGCTTTGTATATTTTTTTTGAGAGAGAGAAATCAAAAGTTAGCTGCGTACTATTTCTTGGGGGACCTCAGACGGCCGTTTAAAGTTTTGGTACTTAATTCTTCTTCAACATTTGATCCATCTGATTCTGGTGTTGCAGGAGTGCCTGGGGTGTGGCCGACAAGAGAATTCTTGGGGGGCATTTCTGAATGATCGTTTGCTTCTTTTTGGAAACCCGATCTGTCAGAGCTTGGATAAGTGGCGGCCTGGTAGGCGGCCAGGTACCCATCTTGATGCTTGCTGGTGGAAGGAAGGTGTCTTTGCTTGGTTGGTTGTTTCAGTGAAGATATTGCATAGTCTCCATCAAGAGAAGCGAGACGTTTGCTCGCGGCAGCTGTGTTGTCACTTGCCGCAATAGCCTCAGCGTCTGTCGCGACACATCTCTTCGACAAATGTCGAAGTGATCGAGAACTCGAAAGAAAGCAGAGAAAGAAAACGATAGGTATAAGGGATGTTAGGGGGTGCATGATTGTGGCTTCAGGGGAATCTTCGGCAGCGATGTGGATGGGATGTGGCCTGCTTATTGCGTCTTATCCGAGCTCATCCGACCCAATCCGACCCCTTGCTACATGTTCTCAGCTTCAGTACGTACCATTTTGGCATGCTCCAATTGAGGGCCCACCTAGGCCTCTTACATCTCTATTGACTATGAATGTAAGAGATTTCATTGCCGTACATTCGGAGATGTCAGGGTACAGTTGAGAATTATAAGCCAATTGTGATAAAACCGTAGGATCTGAGTTCTGAACTTATGTATATGAAAGATGAAAATTCAGCATGTCACTGAAAGCGCCGCAGTTCGGGAGTCCCTCATTCCGGGCGGGCGCTTCGAAGTTCGCGCCCAGGACTCAGGAGGGACTTGTTCAGCGCACGCCCCCGACGGCTGACGGCCGGCAGCTCAGAGTCTTCAGGGCCCAAAAAATATGGTGATGTGCGGAGGTGGCTGGGGGATTTGCGATTCGGGGTGATAATGATATGAAGGGAAATTGATCATTAATGAAATTCCAAATTTGCGAGTGCGTGCCCGTGCCGTGGGGTTTTACACAAAACAGTGGCAAGTCACTGCCCAAACTGATATGGAAGGAAATGTATTTATCTTGCTTGACTGAAGAACTGGGGCAGAGTTTGATCAATCCAGCTCGATCCCAGGCCATAAGATAGAAGCTAGGATCCTAGATAGCTGGGGGATTTCGAGGGCCAATTCGTTCTCCTCAGCCTGATTTATTCCATCCTTGAGTCGCTGAATCTCAAGCACTTGATATTTGAGTGTTTCTCGTTGAGTGTAGAATTCCTGGACAATATTTTTGAGTTTGTCTTGTACTTCTTGGCTCAGAGTCTTGAAAGAAATGCCTGTTGATTGGTTGCTCCCTTCTACCAGTGGGTGGCACAACAATTCATACAGTCTTTCGTCAAAATTAGGAAACTCTTTAGCTAGAATGTTCTCCTTTGGCTCGTCTTCTGGGAGAGGAACTAACATTCGAGAACAGTATTTGAGTAGCTATTCCAGTTCAATTAGCTTTCAAGTTGCGAGATTCACTCACGAGGAAGTTTCATCTCAGTCAAAAGTTGATCTATCACTGATTTGTACCGTTTTTTAGGGAGTTCAGGGAGGTAAGACTCGGCGAAGCATTTTATGATCTTCTGCGAACTTGCGGGACTCTCGATGAATTCTCTGATTGCCTGTTGATCGTAAACCATCCAAGCTTCTACTTCCTTAAATGAATTTGGTTTTAGAAAGGCATCTCGTGTCAGGTAGATAGACTTGGCTTTCCGATCGAGTTCAACAAGAAATGACTCGGTTAGCATTTTGGTTGCTCTATACACGACTTCCATCTGCTGGGATTCCGGGGCTATGCAATGCTGGAGAAGGTACTCGGCATGCTTGTCCATCATTAGTTTCTTAAATTCAGCCTCTGATCCTAAACCTTTCACAAGTTCCTCTTTTGATAATCTTCCCGCTTGTAGCTTTGTTCTAGTTGTCAAGTCAATGATCCCCTTTTCAAGGAATTCTTCAATAAACGGATGATTCACCAAGCTCTGGCCCGACGTCGGTTCCTTGAAATTTTCTATCTTTATCAAATTCTTCTTCCAAATTTGCTTTTCATTTTCTATCACTTCTGGTGTTTGTTTCTCCATTGGGGACAATGCAGCCATGAAGCTTCTGCGAGTAGACGGTACTTGTTTGAGCGCATCTAAATCTTCCCGGGACAGAGAAGTAGCTGAACCAGCCGGGTTATTGAATATGTCGGTGCGGATTTGAGCTTGAAAGTCAGGAACTTGTTGCAACTTTTTGTATACTGCTTCGGGGCTCATCCCATCGGGGGAAAATCGATTGAAAAGACTTTCACGCCACGCAATGTCTTCTTCTTGGGTGCTTTTGAGCACCGATTCGAGAACATTTTTGATCTCGCCAAGCGTTGGGAAAATATTGGCGAGTTGGTCTTCAACTACAGTTTTAACAAAATCCCTTACTTGAGGACGAATGGCTCTCAGTATATTTTCTAAACCTGAGATCATTGTGAAGCGGTAAATCTCTTCCACCAAGTCTAAATCCTTGGGTAAGGTGCGGATAATGTCTTCCACCGTTGAGGCAGGGCTATTAGGTACGTGGGTTATCTCCGCAGGTTCATTGGTCGTTTGGGCGGCACGGGCTCTTGTGAACCTGTTGAAATAAGTCTTGGTTGACTGATCATAAACAGCACTAGGAAAATATTTCCTCATATCGGTATGAGCTAGCTCCCATTTTTTTTCGCGTTCGATCCTTCTTTCTCTTTCCTTTTTGAGCCTTTCTATTTTTGACTTTCGGGGCTCCCACCCGGCTGGTGCGGGTTCAGGCTTGTCATCTCCTTTAAATCTTGCCCTAGATTCAATACCTGTAATAAATCCTTGAAATTCTTGATCGAACTTGCCGCGAAATTCATCGTGATCAAGGTTGCGAAGGACGCTGATAACCTCTTGCATCGCCTCGGTTTCGGCTTTACTCAAGGGCGGTATAAATTGCATGGTATCGAGAATGATATACGTCTGAATGTCCTGCCATTTTTCCTTTAGGGCCGTGAGCGAGTTGAGAATGTTTTGTCGTTTACTGATACTTTCCAGATAGGTCTGATATACTGAGGTAGACCTTATCAATCCTTCCGCACAGTAGAAGTTGGATGGGCTGCCTGGTGGAGTCAGCCTCTTCTCTATCAATGCCGCCAACGCCTCTGGACTCCAGTCGACATCATCGCCAGGTCTCTTGAGTTCCCTGACCATAATTTGCGCCACTTGATCTCTCAACTTCCCTAAAACAAAGAAATATTGCGAGAGAAAATCATTAAGTATATGGTAAATGCACGATTGAAAATCAAATTAAGACGACTTACTGTAAGTATCAAGCTGGACGTGGGGAGGTGGATAAGGTGGAAGAATCTTCGGTAGAATGGGCGGTCAATTTTGTCTTATCATTCTACCTGAGCAGGTTTCAAGGAATCTGAGAATCACGAACCACTTGATAATCCAAGGTAAATGGCGCGTATTGACTGTAATCAGTTCACAATTCCCAAGTCAGCTCTACGTGAAATCATCGAGAGAGGTTGCAGGCTAACGGGCTGAGTGGTAGCTTACCCGTGGCAAACTTTTGGTTGGCTTTCAAGCTTGGGGATCTGAATTTTTTGCTATTTGTCAAGAAGGATTTATGATGTCAGCTGCTGACCCTTCTCTAGAGATCATCGATGTGAGTCAAAATGCTTACAAATTCAGGTTCTGTCGTTGCAGTTCGAACCTTCTTCATGAGCTTGTTGAGCAATTTTGTCTTTAAGAAAAAGAATGAGCAATTTAGATCTCACAAACCCCAATACACAAGTAAATTGCAAGACTATATATTTAACTTACAAGACAATTATTCCAAGTTTTCAACCAAAGCCTGGGTGGGAAAAGCAACGGTCAATCAGACTCAATTGTCTCACCTAGACCCTCCAAACTATGTGACTTTCTAATCCGATTCCATTCCAGGCTACAGATTATGTAGGAACAAATAATAAAACTTACTGGATAGCCCTTCGGGTGTTTATAGCGATGGAGGTCAGTTGCAGCTTGGTGGTTTTGAACTAGAAAAGGTTATCATCTCTTGTAAGTTTCTTGCATGCCGGGAATGTTTTTTTCTTCTTTGAATATGAGGGTTTGAAATGACATACAAAGTTTCTCGAACTGTATTTTCAAAAACTCAGGTGTCATTCATGAATGATTGGGTTTTCAGTTTTTTTTGGCTATACATAAAAATAAAAATAAACAAGCCGCGCACTATTTCTTGAGTGTGCTCAGACGGCCCCTTAACGTTTTAGATCTTGATTCTTCTTCAAGATTTGGTTCATCTGGTATTAGAGGAGTGACTGCGCCAGCTGGTGAATCATTGGGAGGTATTTCTGAATGCCCACGCGCCTCTTTTTCAAATTTTGGTCTATCAGGGCTTGCAGGATTGATGGCAGGCTCGACTAGAAAAGCATCCGGGTGTCCATGTTGATGCTTGCTGATGAGAGGTAAGCACCTTTGCTCGTGTGGTTGTCCTTCAAGAGAAAGGGGCTGTCTGCTGGCTGACACAACCTCAGCTGCGTTACCAGTTTCCGGTATAGCATCAGCATCTTGTACAGCTGGCAAAAGACTCCTCTTGGCAAGATATCGGAGGCCCAATGATTGGGAAATTGAAAGAATGTTGAGAAAGAGGCTGATAGTCCGCGATAAGATCAAGGAGCGCATGACATTGGGTTTAGGGAGGACTCGGACAGCAAGGTACTCGGGGAAGTTAAACTATGTCGAACGGCTATTGATGATCACATTCGTCATGTACCGGTGGCGCCATGTTATCTCTGAGACTTGTTAAGGATGCGGCCTGTTGTCCGATCGAGGCGCGTGCGTTTCGGACCGGGCCTTTTGCATTCACCGACCCCCTGCTACATGTTTTGCGTGTTGGCAGGCTCTGCTCCTCGGAGGGACTGATTAAGTTCGAGCAGGCACCAATAAGGGTGTTCAAAGTTGAAATAATATTTTCAATGTATAAAATCATAAAATCATAAAACTTTCAAGTGATGATTTCATATGTACCATTCCAGAAATGTTGCTCTAATTTGAGTGCTTGGGTGCAACATATTTTTTCAGCTTAGAATTTTATGATTTTATGGTGTTATGATTTTATGCAAGTCAACTTTGAACACCCTAAATGACCAAATTATGTACAAATCTGGGCAACACAAAAAGCAACAAACTTGACGAAGTCCTGCTGCGGGCGTATGATTTTGCGAATCAAGCCTCCAACAGTTCTTGGAAGGAGATTTGAGCGCTATTGCCCCCTTTTGCGGAGCCAAGATTCTGACTCTTTGTGGGCGGAATTATTAAAGCCCTACAATTCCTTGACCTCCAAACTATTAGCTCAGGTTGTAGTCATCATTTTCCTGACCGTCCTACAAAATTTAAGGTGGTGTAAAAATGGTAGGTCAAATTAGTTTATTGAAACAGTATAGTAAAGAACTCAATAAAAAGTAATACACTTGTAAAGATATAAAAAACAATGGTTAGATAATTTTTATGAATGTAATGATAAGATAACATAAAAAGAAATACCTAAAAGAAAGAACCAGAACAAATCTGAAAATCTCAAACAAGGACAACAATCAATGACCGGAAGCACAAGGAAATACCACAACAAACCAGCCTGAAACAATAGTTAAGAACGATGTCAATACATAAGATCAAATGATGTTATGATAGAAATATGAATCAACTACCTGCCCGGAGACTGGATCTAGCTCTTCCTTAAGCTTAAAGTCTTTGATGGTTGAGTTGATCTTCGATTTGTTCAAACAAGTCCGAAGGAGATTGTCTTCAAGTATTTTTTGGAGTTGATGATAATGGTTGAGTGATATGTATGATGAGGAAGAAAGAATAAATGGAAAGGGGAAGAATAAAGTTGTTGGCGAGTTGAGAGATGAGAGTTGAAAGTTGGTCGTCAGAAGGTTTTGGGAGCGGAGTTCTGATTGATTGTTGTGTACTTTTATGCATACCCACATGCATAAAGTTTAACTCAAAGTGCGAGTTTAAACTCAACAGGTGGTTCATGAAAATCCTGCCACCCTCAAGTGGTCAACTTGAACACTGCACTTTGCAACTTGTGTACACTGATTGATGTTGGTTTTCTGAGCAAGCTTCTCTCAAAATCACACTTGCTCACTATCCGTGAACAACTACTGAGTGAAAAAATAATCAAGGTGGCATTCTTGCTGTTGATCCTGAGTCCTGATGGCCCGGGCCCTGGGGCACAGAGTCTTGAGGGACTTGGTTACATATTTGTAACAAATTTGAAAAATTAATCATATTGTGATGATCTGATGCTCAGAGCAAAAAAATCAATAAAATACCTGAACTTAAATTACAGGATCCCAATAGTTTAAAAATTAGTTCAAGCTTTCCTAATGGAATTACAATACCCTTTGCTTTGGGGATTGGGGGATTGCCAGGCAGGATTGGGTCTTGTCCAAACATAACCCAAGTCCCTCACTGCTGCGGGCGTCTGTTCTTGCAAAGCAAGCCTCCAATAGCCCTTGGCAGAAGGAACTTGCGCGCTATTGCCCCTTTTTGGCATGCCAAGAATCTGAGTTTGGCTGGGTGGTTTCTTAAATCCATCACAGCTCCTTGCCCTCAAAACTTAAAAGAAATTTGCTTGCCACAAAGCCTTGCATCCTGCGTGTCATCCCACACAATCTGAGTTATGTTACACTACCTCCTCAAGGTTAAATAAATTATCAAAGGAGATAGAATCTTGGAGCTTACTGAAGCCAAATAACAGAAGAGATCTGTGCTCAATGACTTGATACATAGTTATTTTTTTGACTTACAGTCAACCCTCTTGATTGCCAGCACAGACCAGCCACCAAGACCATACAACCCTCTGGATGACCGGTACAGACTGGTCTTCAAGGGGATATGTACAACACCCTGGATGACTGGTGTGAGAATGAAAGCTGGTAAGTTGGTGGAGTTGTCCACTAACTGCCCTCTTCGAGAATATTTTTGTCTGGGCTGTGTGATTATTGGTGACTCGGCTCCACACTGCTACTATCCGCTAGCCTTCAGCGCTCCTCTCTGAGCCTGATCTATAGCGTAATAATCTGCAAGTGAATAAAAGCTCCGCACTCCGCAAGCACAGAATCCGCAAATAGCTCTTAAAGTAAAGATAAGGTCACATATATCTCTCCTAATACTCTAGTACACCCGTCTGTGTAAGTAAAATAATGAGTAATCCCCCCCCCCCCAAGATGATAGGATAATAGGATGATGAAAGAGAAGAGAAATCCATGAGCCTTTTCCCGTCCTTCCCTACACGCACGTCACTGTTCCCACCCAACCCCGCAAATCTGACACTTTCCCGCACTAGTCCTTCAGCTCCGCCTGCTTTCCGCACGTCATTCTCCCAGACTCCGCTCATCTCTGACGCTTGACCTGCCACCGTCCTCTGTCTAGCCCCCGCCAGTCAGTCTCTCACCACCGCCTCCACCCCAGTTCCACCCGCTTTGGCTGTCGTGGCTCACCTGCTGACGCGCCGCTGCTACCAGTCCACGTGTGTAGTCCGCCGCAGTCCAGCCCTGTCTTTCTTCTCCAATCTGTAATCCGTGCATTCCAGTCCGCACGTGACTTTCTGTAAGCTTTCTTAGCGTGCTTTTTCTGACATCATTGTCAGTGCTTATGTCACCAGAATGAACTCTGCCTGAGCCGCTCTGTGCATTCCCGCCCGCGCTATCCCCAAGTGGACATTCTACCACGCATGCCTATATAAATCACCACATCCGCCCCAGTTTTCGAAGTCCTGCCCCCAGGATCTTCCCACACTTAACACCTCTCCCGTGCCCATCACCCATCTTTTCCCACCCATCACTTCCCATCACCATGGTAGCTTGCGATTGCTGGACTAGACTCGGCCTACCCTGCGTCTACTCCCGCGCCGGTTGTGCCTGCAACAACTGCCAAGATTCAAAACGCTGCTGCTCCGCTTTCACCCCTAAATCCAACAGCTCTCGCAAAATCACCCGCTGCCTTCTGGATCTTGAAGTTCTTGTGCGGAACCTTCCCCGTCTTTCATCTTGGTCAGTTCCCGCACCAAGTCCCCCTCCGCACACAGTGAATACCTTATGACGCCTCCGCCCATCCAAAACAAGTTCCCAAACGCCAAAGACTACGCCTGCAAGGCCAGGGAATGGTCCTCCAAACACGGCGTCAACCAGCCACTCTTTGACAAACGTATCACTTGTGGCCTTTGCCTGCCATGGCTCCTCCCACCCCAGCCCTTTTACCGCTGTCCCCAGCGGTCTGCAATCTCTGACTCCGTCGCAAAGGTGGAGGTGCCTGATCCGCACCGTCTCCATCTGACGCAACCTCTGAACCCAAATCTCCATTACTTGGCGCAGCACCCGTGTCTTCCGCGCCATCTGAGCCAGCCAAAGACAGAGCATCACCCGGAACCTGAACCTCTTCCTTAGAGTCATCCGATTCCGCAGTCTGGTCAAAATCCATAGAGCCCCGCGCATAAAACCGCTCGAAGTGCGTAGCGGCCGCCTGCCGCTTCAAAGGCATCCCGTCCAGCTCGTAACTACCTCCCGGAAATTGCGACACAATGCAATAAGGGCCATTCCAACGGTTAGCAAACAGCTTACCCCACTGTGACTCAAGGCTACAATTATAGAGCAGAACCAATTCCCCCTTGCGGAGTGAATCCCGCAGCCTGTGGGAGCAGCGGCGATCCCAGTAACAAACTGCCTTAGCGCGACTCTACTTGAGGCGCCCCGCCGCTTTCGCAATAACCAAATCCCGCCGCAACAGCTGCTCCGCCCGTGCCAGAAGCAAGTCGTCTGCCAATTTAACTTTCCACCAGTCTACCGCCAAGTACGTGAACATCTCTATGTCCACCGGCAAGACTGGCTGACACCCAAACAGCATCTTGCACGACAAATACCCCGTTGTCCATTTGGTGGAAATCCAGTCCGCAAACAACACGGCAGGCAAATACTGCTGCCACTTCTTACCCTCTTTGATGCACAGCTTCACCAGAGCGCTCTTGATTGGCTGATAGCCACGCTCAATCATTCCTGCACCCTCTGGATAGTACTCCGTCACCTTGCCAAACTTAGCGCCACTAATTTCCGCAAGACGCCATGGAACTCCACACCGCCATCCACAGTGATCAGCCGCACACATCCAAACCGCCCAAACCAGTCTTCTTCCAAAAACTGCTTGACTTTTGCCGCCGTGAGGTTCACCAGCAGCTGCACCTCCACCCAACCGGAGAGATTGTCCCGCGCCACGATCAGGTACTTGAATTTCCCCGCCTTAATGTGCACCGCATCCATGGATATCCTACTGAAGAGTGTGTCCGTTTCCGTAGGTTTCCCAATCTCTTTAGGCAAACACAGGCCACACCTCTGGCATTGCTTGCAACTCTGAACCCATTGCTGCACGCTCCTCGTGACACCCGGCCACCAAAACCACATCTGGACGCGCCATTTGGTTTCCGCTTTGCCTTGCTGACCCAACTCCTTGTGTAAACTCAATTCCAGCAGGGTAGCGAAGACTTGTCAGGAACGCCACCAAGTACTCGTACCTAGCCGTCTGCCTCACTGGCAAGCCCCCGCCTTCCTTCGCAGTCGCGTTGACTACCATTCATACATCGAGAATACGCCGCTCCACGTCCAGCTGCTCCGCCAACGCGAACCAATCCTTGTTGTTTCCCAGCGGAATGCAGGAAAGCGCGTCCGGTAACGTGAACACCTTTCCTGGCACGTGAACCACTTCAAAAGAAAACAACTGCAAAAACGCCCCCCAAAGTGTCATAGGGGCATTAGGCAACGACAGACAGTTGATCATCCGCACCAACGCCTCCGCATTGACCAGTAATTTGAAATAGACACCCCACAGTATATGCTGCAATCTCCACACAGTTCAAGCTTTGGTTGAGAATACCACGATTCCACATCTGTAAACGTCACCAACTAATACAGCACAGGTCGATCCTTCCTGTCCTCTTCCTGGGTGAGTACTCCACCCGCGCCAAACTCGCTTGAGTCCACCGCCAAACAAATTACGCCGCTATTGTAGTTTACTTTAACAAGATCTTTCTGCCTACTATGTCCTTCAGCATTGAAAACGCCTTGTTGCATTCTTGGGTCCAATTCCATTCCGCGTTCTTACGCGTCAACCTCCGCATTGGGCTTGCAATTTCCGCAAAACTTTTGATGAACATACACACAAAACTACATAACCCGAGGAACTGCAAGATGTGCGATGCTGTCCGCGGTTTTGGCCAGTCCAGGATCTTGTTCTGCTTTGGCTCCGCAACCCACCGCCCGTCTTGAGACACCTTGTGCTCAAGAACCTCCAGTGCCGGCATGCAAACCGCAAATTTCTTGCCTGAAACCGTAAGCCCGGCTTCCTCAATCCCAAACAGAACCTGCTCCAGGGCCACCGCGTACTCCCAGATAAAACGGCGAATGTTAGGATTTTCCGCCAACGCCGCTCCGCTGTAGTCACTCCTTGATCCCTTCACGGCCGCATCATTGATAAATATCTGTGTCACATGGGGTAACTCATCCTGCAGGATCCAGGACATCTGCGCCTGATACACCGCCACCAAGTTTGTAGCTCCCTGAGGAAGCCAAGTAAGCTGCAAGCGCCCCAACTGCGTCTTGAACGCCGTCAGCGGCCTTGAATCCGTGTGCAATTCCCGCTGGTCGTATCCGCCCATGAGGTCCACCAGGCCGTAGCAGACCCGCCATGCCATAGTGTCAATAAACTCCTCTATGCGCGGCGGTAGTCCAGCGTCCCGTATAGTGACCAAGTTAAGCCGTTGTAAGTCGTGCACAATCCGCAAACTCTTCTTGTCCTGCTTAATTACCACAAAGATCTGGCTAGAGTAGCTAGAGCATGATTGCTCA
The DNA here is from genome assembly GCF_026914185.1 of Puccinia triticina. Taxonomy (NCBI): domain Eukaryota; kingdom Fungi; phylum Basidiomycota; class Pucciniomycetes; order Pucciniales; family Pucciniaceae; genus Puccinia; species Puccinia triticina. The sequence continues at coordinate 2,862,606 of NC_070572.1, forward strand.
TACAACCCCGTCCGCAACCGTTCCGGCACAAGCTCCGTCATCTCTCCAGGAATTGCCGCTGGTATAGGGAAGGGCCATATCTGCCATGGCTTGTGCGGAACAGTGGGTATCTGATAAGGGTCCCCAATACTCCGTTTGAGTAAGCCACAATCCTCTGGCCCAAACAACAACACCTTTTCCCGCAGCGTAATGGCCTCCGCCAACAGGTGAAACTTCTCTTTGTGGAGCCATTCCGGTGGCCCAAAATTGAGACTAGCCATACCCTCAACCGTAATGCGCTTTGTCGGCACAAACCTCGGGGTGAACCCAATGTAAAGGTGTCTTAAACGGATCCCGGCTCCACTCAATCTCCCTCAACGGTGGGTTGAGCTCCTACGGCATTGCCACATTCCACGGCCGCACCTTCTTCGCCACTGGCTTGTACCTCCTGCCGTTGACTCATCCAATACTTGCTTCTCCATTGTCGCTAATCGTCCTGGCCACAATCAAACCCCCGCGCGGACGTCTCATTTTGCTCACAACTGTGGCACAAAGGTAGGGTTTTGTAGACAACCGACTTGGAAGTGCATACTTTGGAGGACTTACTTGTATACTGCTTGCCTGACAACCAACTTGGAAGTGCATACTTGGGAGGACTTACTTGTATACTGCTTGCCTCCGCCGCGCAGTTTCCAGTTCCTGCACCCACTTTCCCACTTTCGTCCATTGCCGCTGTGGAACTTCTACGCAAGGCGTGATCTGAGCTTGGAAGGGAATAATAGCAAAACTAATTAAGTTTAAGCTATAAGGTGCTTGAAGGGCTGCCTTCCTTAAATAAACTCTGGGAGAATGTACACTAAGAATTTAGTGTGGCGCAATCTACTGAATTATTTGATTATCTAGCTTTTTCAGAACCTAAGAACCAGGTTTTGTGCGCATAAAAAGAGGTGTTATAATTTGACGTGATTGAGTTTGTTATTAAGGGCAAGTTATATTTATCAATTTCTAAATTTATGGTCTAAGTCTTAACTATGATTATCTAACTATAACAGCGTGATGAATGCAGAAGTAATCTCTTAATATTACTATTTGTGCAAGCATGGGGAAAAAGGAAACAGGAAGGGGCAAGGAAGGCCTCCTTTTATAGATGAAAACTCGTCTGAGAGTGGTTTTTGTGATGTGCAATAATGTATGTAGTGTGAAATAAGAAATCAGTGTGTGAAAAAGAAATTAGTATAGTGTGAAAAGGAATTAATCTATTGTGAAATAAATTGGATACTTTGGGAAAGATGATCACGTCTAAGATGAGATTTACCAAACATGTGAATGCAAATCATTGAGGGGAAATCTGTGTGAAAACAAAACAAGCAGAAGTGGCTGTGCGCCTAGTATGAATATGAATCTTTGTGTGAAACTGATGATTTACTGTGCTAATTTGAGGCGTGATTGATTCCTGCTGAGTGGACTATCACAGGTTTTCTGGGTGATAAAAAGAAGTGAAATCTGAGTGAAAAGATTTAATGTAAAGTATTTGTACTAAAGATATTTAATATGTAGTTTGTAATGTACTTTATTATATAAAACTATACTATTTATGCGCTGTTGATGGTTGATTGATCTCACCACACCGCTATCCGCTTGTCCCTTGTCCCAGTCACAGAGTCACGGCTCACCACAGTGGCGCTGTGGTAGTGCTTTGATCCTTCCACACTTAGAGATGCACACATTGGAAAGCTCACTTTGGTATTGTCCTGCCTCTCCGTCCTTTCGCCAATACCCTCCGGCTTCTTAAATGTCAACCGTCCGAGCTGAGTTGAAGCTTCCTCCGCCCGGATGGCTCGGCCACAACTAAAAATCCTACGCGGGAGGCTCCGCACAGTGATGCAATGCCCTGTTTCCCACCTCCGTCACCCAGTCTCCGCTTTGAGGCTGGCAGATAATCTTCTTGTACTGCTTCCTTCCTCTTGCCTAGCAGGACAGAAGCGCAGTTGCACCCAAAAAGCAAAAAGAGCCGGTTGACCAAGGATGATTTTGTGGGACCTGGTTACCAAAAAAGACAATTTCTTAACCACTTTTGCCACTTCCACGGTCTCTGCTTCCACTATCCCGTCTACTTCACAAGTAAATCCGCCCATTGTGCGGATTTTGATTTTTGTTTTCCGCAGCACCAAGTTGGCCTCTGTCGCCAAGTCCGCTGGAAGAATATTGATCATGGACCCCGTGTTAATCATGGGCCATTTTGTAACGTTCACGAACCTCATGCTTATGTATCCCAGTGGGCAGGACACGGCTGTAGATGATAGAATGGGACGCGAACCCATTGGGTGTCCAAGCTCCACACACTTCACCTCTGCTGTTTCTGCGTTAGTGGTGACAGACGACAATGCGGGCTTCCTTTCCCCTCTCTCTCAGCACACTAATCATCTTGTCCGCCATCACTGGGGAAATCGCCACCAACTCCCTTAAGGTAAGGGCTACTATGGCTTCCGCACCCATTGCTCTCCGTGCCACCTCTGCCGCCTTTTTCTTGTTGCCTCCCACCACCGGAGCTAACGGGAGCTGCTTGGCCTGCTCAGGTCTGGCTTTAGGCATGGGGCAGGATCCAAATCCATCTTTTCCAAGCACTCCCCCAGGAAAACCTCACCCGTCTGTACGCACTTCATGCTGTTGGCCACCGCCGGCGGCTTCCACACCATGCCCTTGATCATCCCAATGTTCACTTTGCCTTCCACCTCTTTCCCCTTCGCCGAAGGCTGTCTGGCCCACACCACGTCCCATCCACTGGTGTCCGATCTGGCCAAAAAAAAGGGCGTCCCCACAAAGAAACCTTTCCCGCACCATGTCCTTCGCAATCAACCCATCCACTGGTGTCCGATCTGGCCAAAAGAAAGGGCTTCCCCACAAAGAAACCTTTCCCGCAGCCCAATCCGCTTCAAAGTACTCGCACTGATTCCGCATATGGCCAGTCTCCTTGCAGTAGTCACACACCGGAGGCCCTCGCCTCCACGGTGGCATCCCACCAGCCTGCGGAGCGCCATCTGCCTGAGGAGCGGCTGCCGGCGCCACGGCCGCCGGTTGCTCCTTTGGTTGCTTGTGCGCCGCTTTCTGCATGAACAGTTTCAACTCCTTCAGTGTATCCGCCAGGTCACATTCATGTCTTTGACCCTGACTGGCGCATGCGGAGCCGGTTCTGCCCTGACAGCCGCCTCTCCTTGACTGTTGTTCATGAGCTCCTATACCTCAAGTTCCGCCTTGATGGCAGACCATAGCTCCTTCATGCTGGGCAACAGTTTTGGCCCTCCAAGTCGTGGTTTAACCATCAAACCCCGCTTGTTGAGCCCCCGCAGCACCTTCTCCGTGAATTTCCGGTCAAATCATTTCAAGAAGATCCGCTTGGTCGTGCCCATGTCGGCAGTCACTATCTCGTTCCTCTCCAAATACCGCCAAGGGTGAAACACTGCGCTATGCACTATTTTTCTCTATCTCCAAAAATGTAAACCAAGATGAAAGAATTTTATGAATATTTTTTGATATTATTGCTCCTCCCACACCCAAGGAGCAAATCCGATTTTTCAGCTTCTGTTTACTGCACTTGGAAATCCTCAAATATATGAAATAAGAGAGATTTAACGCTTTTTTTGTTGCAGCTTTCTTAATGCTTAAAATCTCTCTTAATTCATGTATTTGAGGATTTCCAAGTGCAGTAAACAGAAGCTGAAAAATTGGATTTGCTCCTTGGGTGTGGGAGGAGCAATAATATCAAAAAATATTCATAAAATTCTTTCATCTTGGTTTTCATTTTTGGAGATAGAGAAAAATAGTGCATAGCACAGTGTTTCACCCTTGAATTATTATTACCGCAGAACCTGGTCAAAGCTGGTAATATAGGACACGTACTCCGCTCTTGTCCAAACACCACCTTTTTCCGCACGTTCCAAAGCCACCTTATCCAGTTCACTTTCCCAATACCTGGGCCCGCAATCTTCCCACCGCTTGAGTATCTCCTCCTTGAGCTCGGTCCAATCCTTCTTCTTGAACCCCTTCATGTCCTCCACTTCCCGCAAGTCCTTGCCCTCCGGAAAGAAGTTGACCACCTGGTATGCCTTATCCGCATCAGTCAGGCCTTCCTGTAGGGCTGCCCTTCCAAACTGGTCAATAAAGCGCTCCACTTCCGCCTCTGAGAACTTAAGGTGCGGATAATCCCTTGGCCGTATCTTTGCTCCGCTCGGCACAGGAGCCGCAGGTTGTTGTCCGCCTGGTACCTCGTCCATGATCTTGTCTTCAGTCTCCTCTGGTTGAACTCCGTAAGTTCCGCCCGCTGTCCCTCCAGTTGACACCCCCGGTCGGTTGTTCAGAGTGCTGCGCTGATACAGCTGAAAATCAGCAAGCTCCAGCAAAAGTGGCGCAGTCATCTGTTGCAGCAACGGCAAACACAACCCAAGAGCTACATCCCACGTCGAAGCCGATTGCTGGACAATACATCTGTCAACTAGACCAGCCGACAGGCCTCTTGTGGAGAAGGAACAACCCCACAGAAAACCACGCAGCGCTTATCACACCGAGGCAGATGACAAGGGGGAGGAAGTGCACCAAGTGGCTCTAGTCAAACCTTCCTTCACTTACAACACCACTGTCCCCTCTAAGGCACTGTTGACGATCCTAGATTTGGGGGCAAGAAATCATATGCTTAATTATCTCGAGTTCTTCATGGAAACCACCCCAGTCCACATCAGCACACTCACAGGAAGTGGAAAATCAGAACTCGTGGCGGTGGCGCGCGGGACAGCCGAGCTTTGCCTCTCAACGGGAGAAACAATGAAACTACCAGGCGCGCTCTATGTTCCCAATCTCACGCGCAACCTGGTCTTGATGATCCAGCTACTCCATCGTTGAGCCTCAATATGCGAGAGAAATGGATCATTCAAAGTTCAGATGGACGACAAGAAACCATTTCCAGTCAGTATAGCAAATGACCTTCTCAAAATGGTCAGCGTTGCCCCTGTGGGAAACTCCGCTATTGTCCTCAACACCGTGACGCCACGCGGTCTCTTGGAGTTCGAAATGTGGCACAATAGACTCGGCCATGCCAGCTCGGGTCGAATATCTCACGTGGTTCCGGAAAAGCTCAACCTTGAGAAAACGCACGCATGCAAAGCATGCATGCAAGGAAAGCAGAGTACTGTGCAATGGCACATTCAAAATGATTGACGCTCCAATGATTGTGATACATGCCAACCTTGTTGGCCCCATATCCCCCGCAACAAACAGAGGCGCAAGGTACTTACTGACCCTGGTGGATCAGTACACAGGCTACATTCACACAACCATCCTCAAGGAGAAAGTCCATGTGACTCATGCCATCTTGGATTTTCAGGTGTTCTTTGAAAGTAATCCGGCCAGCCAATGAAGAAGCTCATCTCAGATGGAGGAGGCGAGTTTGTCAACGGCACGCTGAGCAAACATCTCAAGGCCGAGGGCATCCAGCATAAGGTTGCGCCAGGATACACGCCCCAGAACAACAGTGTGGCAGAACGAGCCAGCAGAACCATCATAGACATGACTCAATGCCTCATGATGCAAGCAAACCTTGCCCCCGAGTGGTGGGCAGAAGCTGTCTTAGCCGCAACCTCAACCACCAACTGTCTCCCCTCCCTAGGTCGAAGCAAACTATGTCCGCTGGAACTAATGTTCAAGCAAAAACCCAACATTCACTTCTTCAGGCCCTTCGGCTGTCGGGTATGGATTGTCAAGCCAAAACCAAAGTGTGAAACAAATTTCTCTTTGATCTCGTGGGAGGGAGTCCTTCTTGGCTACAAGAAAAACTATTCTTCATACAAGGTCCTTTGACTCGAGGATAGAGCAGTGTTAACGGAGGTTTAATGTAGTGATAGTGGAGGTGTATCAAAAGATAGCCTACTTTGAGCAGGTTGCTTAAGGGATATGGTGATGTAGCTGATGTGTAAGTGTTGTAATGATGTTGTAATTTTTATGTAAGGGGGTAAAACCAAAATATAGAGTGGGGCTAATACTGTAGATTGAGCAAGTGTTGTACTGTTATGGGGTAAGCTGAGTGCAAGTAGTTTGCTGAGAGAAATTACAACTGGGAGGGAGGAGAGCCTCCTTGAATAGACAAGGGTGTGACATTTTAGCTCCAGGGGAACAAGAGAATGAGGTTTTTTAGCTTCCCTAAAGGCTACAATGAGGTATTTTGGCTGGTGTTTGACAGGTCACATGAGGTCTTGATGTCATATGAGGGAATTTAGCTAGTGAGAAATAGGGGGTGAAATGTTTTAGCTGGCCTGGCCTGTCAAATGATGTCATCTGCAAGCTGCATTAGGGGTTTTTGCTATCTTGACACCTGCATGATCCTGCATGATGTCACCTGTCAGCTTTCAGACTGCAGCCCCTATTACACTAGTCTGCATGCACCTGCATAAGAATGCATTAGACTGCATAATCCTGCATAGCACTGCATGACACTGCATGACATGTGCATAACACAATGTAATGAGTGCAGCTGATGAGGTAAAGTATATGTAAAGGGTAGACAAGCTGTCAGAGTGGTCCATGTAACAGATTACATGTCATGGGTAAGTGTGGTTCATGTAACGGATTACATGACCTGAGTGTGGTGTTTTGTGTGTATGTAACTGGCTGATGGTGTCTTGAAGGGGTTTTATCTTCTGATCCAGAGGGATGTAAGGTGTGTTGTCCATGGTGTCCTGTGTAGTTTTGGCCGTAGAATCCACTGGTGCTGCCATATTGGTTGATTTGAGAGTATACATTGAGAAAAAAGGAATTTTTGAAATGGGCTAGATGGTTAACCATAAAGCATACCACACCTGTCAGCCTTAGAGTCAACTCAGCTGACCTAAAGCCTGCCTTTTTCTACTTACATATGAATTACTTCATATCTTTTTCATCTTAAGAGATATCCTTGTTTTGACTTCATATTCTGTTTCCTCATGCAATTTTAACCCTAGTTACAACTTACCAATTCTTTGTAACTCTACTCCTTCCCTGAGTTATTGAGTTGTAGCAACAATGGGAGGTTACGCTACCCGTAACGGTAGCGTAACAAAAACGTAACGGAATCCTTGCTGTGATCGTTACCATGACGGCGGCAAAACTTCCGTTGTAAGACTCAAAAGTGTTCCTGAGAACCTTTTGCTGAATGGAGAAGGGGATGATGGAGGTGCAAACTCTGCCCTTCTATACTACCAGATAACAAGACCCACCAAGGTAAGCTTGGCAAGTTTTAATGAAGTGATAGGATTGGTTGGTTCAGATGAGCTTGTTGATGAAACTGAATAATTTGTTGATATTGTTATTGTAAGGGTTGTTATGTATGTAGGTTGTTAAGTATATGTAAGACTGTAAATGTAAATGTTGGGGTGACTTTAATTGGTGAGTAATGAACTGCCCCCTAGACAACTGAGGGGGGGAGAGAGCTCCTGATATAGACAAATGTGAGGGAATTTAGCTACAAGGAGGCCCTGTATGAGGGATTTTAGCTGCAGGGAAACTGAATGAGTGACTATGATTGGTCAGAACATGAGGGATTTAATGTGGTACTACTATGATGTCACCTGCAGCTGTCAGTTGTGAAAATCCACTAATTTAGAATGTATGTACATACTATGCAGTGTAAATGAATATGTGTAGCTGTCCTGCAGCTGGGTTGTGTATGTAAACGTGAGTTTGGAATAGGAGGTGAGGTGTATATGTAGCTTGGAATGTAACTTCTAGTCCTGTAGAGTCCCGTCCTTGCGCCAAAGTCCGTGATTTCTGATGAATGTTATGTAAAGGAAAGAAAACAGAGAATTTTTTTTATTTTTGATGTAGTGGAACCTTTCCGTCTACCACACCGTTACGTTTTCTTTAATTTTTTTCCCTCTCTTCCTAGCTTAGTTACGTTATCCCTTGCAATTATAGGAGGATAACCTGTGCAAAAAAGGGGAGTTTTCCCCCTTTTATGGCATTTTGACCTCTGGTAACGCGGTTAACGCGTTATCTCTGTTATTTTTCCGGGTATTGAGGGTGAAAACACCCTCTGTTACGTTACCCACCGGCCCAAGGAGCAATGTTGCCAGATAACTAGAGATGGCCGTTTTGAATCCGGATACCCGCTTGTGTTCGGGTATCCGAGGACGTTTTTTGCCCATTCCTGGCATCCACATCCGCAGGCGGATGCCTCTGTGTGTGAGCGGATACCCGACCCTCAAAAAGCATTTCAGAGAAGAAACAAACATGTATTACATAATTGACATGTGGTGACAGCTGATCACTCGACTGTCACCACATCCTGTACAACAGCGTGCTTGTTTTTAGCATTGGCCTTGCGCTTGTTTTTAGCATTGGTCTTAGATATATTCTTGCGCTTTTCAAGGTATTCGTGGAGAGCAAGAGGTTTGATCTTGTCGTTCTTTGAATAGAACGACAAGGCCATACCTCTACTTACTGATTTCGGATGGAGGTTGTGTCTCCTGACGGAGACATAGTCTCGTCCAAAGCTGAACGTACGCTCCACATTGACCGTGGTTGCTACATAAGAAATGATCAATCAGCAAGCAAGCAGTTTCTTTAATGATTGATTGCAATCTCACCTGGGCAGCACATGACATCCAGGGCCATCTGTAAGAGGCCATTGTGAGTATTGCCGTTTCTCTTCTGCTCGCTCCACCACGCAAGACCGTTTACCGGTGCCCCGTCATCCAAAAACAGGCCGCCTGAGAGCCAAATATCAAACGGGTCTGTTGACGATTCGGCCGATCTGGCAACAGCCGCCGCGCCTAACCCTGCCAAAACACCAGTTGGCTGGAGGGAGAGTAAATCAGTAAACTTTGTCAGTGAACATAACATGAGGCTTATACTTACCTTCGCCGCTGCTTTTTTTGGTGGACTCGGGGCTGAAACTGAACCTGTAGGCTTGTACCACGTATTGTACATCTCGCGAGTCAGTTCAATCGCCTCGTCGATCCACTCCCGAGGCCATTTGGCCAGCTTAAAATATTTGTCTTTAAAAGACGGATGGAGGACTGGGATTTCAGATAAAAGGTAGTGATTAGTTCAAAACGTGATTTGCTGAAACATTAGATTTGATTGGCAAAAAAACACACCCATTGCTATTTGGTAAATAGGAGAACAATCAGTTAGTGAATAATACTTGTTGGTCAACCCAAGCCCCGCACAACATGCATTGCGTAAAGCGGGAGGGTAATTTCCATCCTCATTCCCGATAACTGCGGAAAGACCTGCAGTGACTTGATTGATCATCATCACGACGTCCAAAACACAAGCCGAGGAGCCTAATGAAACTTGAAGGGTCAGCTCGTAAAACGGCTTGAGAGCCTGTACTAGGTCAGCCGCCAAGTCAAAGTCCTCCTGATTTAAATGCACATTGCGGAGGGTTCCGAACTCCTTATCGCGTTGCCACGCGAATCTGTCACAAACATTAAGTCAGGATTTTTTGCCTTGAAAACAATTATGAAGCAAATACTTACATTGCCTCCTCGCATCTGATGATGCTCTTAAGTTGAATGTATGTTGAGTTCCATCAAGTTGGGACGTCGCGTTTGATGTTGTGCGGTTTCTCGCATTGTTTTTCTTGGCAAATGGTGATGAACTTGGCCTTAGAATTAGGTGATTTCTTCAGTTTTGTTGCAATCACACAAAACTGGATAGAAATAGAAAATTATGTTGTTAGGCAACATTGAAACAAAATCAAGGGAGGAATGTTGTGCAAGTGAAAAAATTGAGCTGACCTTTGAGAGCAATTGACGACACATTTGAGAAGTATATGCATCTTCGTCGTCTTCCTCCTTGATGTCTTTGAGATCATCCAAAGTCAGTTTGTCCTCTTCTGCTAAATCACCATCTTGTGCCGCAATGTTGTTTTCCTCCTCCTCTTCATTTGAATCACTCTCATCGTCGCCAAAGCTGCAGACACACAAATTCACACAAACAATCATTGGATAAGCTGATTTGTGGTCTGGAAGGCACTTTGTGCCAGTGAAACACTTACCTTTCAATAAGATCATGTGCCTCGTGCTCTTCATCTGAATCATCCAACTCGGAAGCACCGGGAATGGATTTTTTTAAACACGAAAACGGTTGCAGGATGGCCTTGACAATAAGGTTCAGGATATGTGCAAAGCACCGTATCCACTGTGCCTCGCCTGTGAAGCGCTTCCAGTTGAGCTTAGCCAGCTCGCCAATCATTGTACCACTGTTTGCCGCTTTGTCGGAAACAATACCACAGATCTAATAAGATCAAAAGGGTGGAGTTAGAAGACGAAATGAAAGAGATACATCGGACAAAAGGGAAAAAAAGAGGCTTGTACCCGGTTTTTCAAGCCAAACTTCTCAACAATAAACTCTACCATGCGAGCCAAATACTTGCCTGTATGTTTTTCTTTAAGCTGCACAAAGTCGAGGGGCATTGCGTCTAATCCAACTTTACCTGCACCATCGTCTGAAAGACGGTATATCACCGCTCCAATGATGTCAAATCCATTCGGCGTCTGCCACGCATCCACCCCCAAGTACAGTGTTCCTTTGTGAATCTGAATATTGAAAAACAGGGATTGCAATCAGTATTGTTTTATCCTATCCAGCTTGTAGAGCGAGTAAAAGGAATAGTGCGGACAGGGGGAATCGAACCCTCATCTCCCCGATGCATGCTGGGTTGCTCTACCGTTGAGCTATATCCACAGGTGTGAGGTGTACCAACATATACTACCTCTACACAACTAAATAGCTATGAAAAAGAAACAGGTATACCTCTAATTCACGGCGTAATTCCTCCTGAACGCACAAGTACAACATGTGAATGGCCTGCGAAACCATCTTTTGAGTTGGGAGATGCTTGAGGATTGTCGGATGAAGGACTTTCTTGAAGCTGGGTTCTTCCAAAGCTGAAAATGGGTTTGCCCCCTCGGCACACCAAATAGCACATCGTTGTAACACCTAAGGAGAGATAAAAGGTCAGATCAGTGTGAAAAATTGAACCAAAAAAAGACCTGCCTCCCGCGAGTCAATTTCCCCAGTGCCGGAAACCCCAACCTCTGCAAGGGTCTTGTTATGTGAGGGTATTTGCTGCTTCCTCAAACATCGGCCGGCATGAGCGGAGAGATTACTGCACAAGGATTCTTACGCGGGTTGATTGATAGCTTTACCACACCTGAGATTGATCGCTTTAGCTATTGTTACTTTGCATAAATTAAATCATAAAACACTTACGTCTTGCATTTCCAAGCAATCATACAACGGCGGAATTTATCGACCTGATCGGAAAGCTCTGGCGGATGATAAGCAGAATATGCCAAACTGACTTGATTACGTGCAAGTCTCTTTGCATGTTCTAAATTCAGAGAGTTTTTTTGGTAAGAAAACAAATATGTACTAAAAAAAGAAAAAAGAGAAGTTGTTATTCAAACTGACCAAGACGCTGCTCATCAGTCATATCGGTTCCCGCAGGTGTAGGACTTGGGGTTGAGTTGTCTTCATCCTGTTCATTGTTTGATTCCACGGCCGGCCTTTGAGTTTTGTCTTTGGAGTGTTGTTGGCGGAGCCTCTTACGGCGGTTCATGATGTGGCTGCTGGGGGATATGTGGATATGTGGTGTTGGCAGATTTCCGGTCGGGAATTGAGAGACGCAGGATATTGGGCGACCCCCGGGGGTGGGGGGCCAAGGGCAGGAAAGCCGGTTCAGAGCTGCGCAGCTGCGTGCGGCTCACATAGACTGTAGGATGAGCGGATACACGTTCCGCTACCCGGGTATCCGCCAGATTCTCCCAGGATGTCAGAAATCCGCATCCGCTGGCGGGTATCCGCCAGGCTGAGCGGATAGCGGATACCCGCAACGGGTTCGTCGGGGCCATTTCTACAGATAACGGTAACGCGTTATCTGGTAACGGTGGGAAGTTACGTTACAAAAATCCCTCTGGATATTGTAACGTATGTAACATCCCATTGTTGGTTGTAGCGTGCATGCACAGTTGTGACGTGTCAGCGCTACCAGGCGCGCCAAACCACATGTACATATGTAAATTAAATAAGCAAACTGTGAAAATTTTTGTAGTCAGGATCCCCCTTGCCTGAGGCGGATCTACAGACTTCAGCACACCAGAACCACACCCCAGATAACCCCAGGATTACCACGCTCCCAGTATACCTACCGTCACAGGTGCCTAGGATATTGACAGTAAGTAACCTCTTTCACTAAACCTTGTTTATCTCAGAGGTACAACTCTGTGTCTGTTTGATCTGCTCTTCTTTGCTGGCCTTTGCCTTATACTTGATCACAGGGCTGCCCCTGCTTAACATCATTCTTTTTCTGTGGTTTTTGCAAGAAACAAACCACATAGGTTTCCCTTTAAAGAACCTTGACTATCCAGAAGGAAGCTAAAAAATTGGGGCTAGATTAAACTTGTCTAATCCAGAAGCCCTCCACGTTTCTTAGGTGAGAGGAGGCTGTAGCACTCTCTAGCACAGCTTGGCAGCACTCTTCTGAAGAGGTAGCATTGCCAGTGGACGTGCATTCCCGCCAGAATAACCTTGAACATCTGCTTAATCTTGAATCTGCTCAGTTTCTTTCTCTCTCTCTCTTATATTTGTATTTTCTTTATCCAAAGAAATTCAAATATTGCCCCCCATTTTCTTGTGTCCTGTTGTCACTACCAACGGTGGGCCAGCTACGCTAACTGTAGCATAGCGGAATTCTGCTAAATTTTAGCGTAACGTTAGCGGAATTGTGCCTTCTCTGCGCTAACGCTACGCAAAAGGGTGCGCAGCTAATTTAGCTGTTAGCGTAGCGTTAGCGCAGATGCACGCAATTGCGCTAACGCTACACACGCAGGGCGCAAAAGAGCGCGCGCTACGGTGCGCCACAGTGCTTTTAGCTGAAAAAAGGCCTTTTTTTGCTAAAAGCGCTGTAGCGCAGCGTAGCGACTGTAGCGGCGCGCTAACACTAACAAACAATTGGCGCGCTGTTAGCGCCTCTGAAACATAGCGCAGCTTAGCGGCGCTAACAGCGCGCTAACGCTACTCAAAATGGGTGGGCGCATTTTGCCGCTACGCTAATGCTAAGTGGCCCTGTAGCGTAGTGTAGCGTAGTGTAGTGTAGCGGCCCACCGTTGTCACTATAGAGACTCAGGCTCACAACACCGCTTGCACACAGTATAACTCCGCTAGTAAGTAAGATTTGGCTGGTGAAAACTTTCCGTGATGTAACATTACACAAAAGCTCCACAAGTATGTCCCTAACTACAATAATACCATAAGATTATTAGTATAGAATGATAGATGAGGAAGTGATGAGAGAAAAGCCCCCCAAAAGGTCCCTGTTCCTCCACTCCCTCCACTCGCATAACTCTGCTCCCAGCCAACGTCGCCCACATCCTTCTTTTCCCGCACTCGCCAAACTCCACATGCATCACTTCCCAGCCTAGTACCTCTCCAACGCCTGTTCTCCCGCACCCTCTGTCAAGCCTCCAACCCCAGTCTCTACCTGGCGTGTCCGGCCCAATGTCACCTGCTTTGATGCCGTCCGCTTCCACTGCCCCAGTTCACCTGGTGTCAGTTTGCACTATCCAGTTTGTCCATGAGTCCCACTGTGGAACTCCTACAGTGCCAGGCCGTAGGCAGTGCTTGGAAGTGAAATTGGTGATGAGCCTGCCTTCCTGTGAGGTCCTAGGATGAATGAGATCTGAGAAAAACCAGAGAAAGGGGGTTGAACAAAAATGCCAGTGAGACTTGTTGGCGGGTTTGGGCGTTGAGGATCTGTAAAGGGATGCTGATGAGGATCTTGAGGGTTGATAAGAGTCTGATTAGGTGATGCGGATAAGGATCTGGGAATCTTGATGGTGTATTTCATGGATCAGAAGACTGCCATGCTTTCCCATCATCCAAGTTCAAAGTTTGAACTCAGACTCCAGGAAGTACCCTGTATTGCATCATCCCCTTGGTAAAAGCCACAGCCCTTTCTGATGAAATCATGTATCTGCCTTGGCATTGTACAACCCCCCATATGAGCTGTATTTTCACTTGTGGTATTTCTTATTCCCTTCCTGTTTCTGTATCAGCCACCTTTGCAGTTTCATTGTCTCCCACCCTCTTGATTGTTTGCAGGAATCAGTTTCATATTCTTCCCACTCACTTTCACTTGGCACTTTTCCCCACCTTACACATTTTGTATATAGTCTGCCCTCTTTGTCCTTGTCATTTGATCGTTCACCCTTCATTAGCCTTGTTTATGCCAATAAATTGGATTGGACAAACTTCATATCCCTGAACTCTTATCATATTAAGCAGAAATTAGTATCATTGACACATACCTCTAGGAATCTCCAAGCCACATCTTTTCTTCAAGAGTCCATACTCTTGTTCTTGTGTTTACTCATTCTAGTCCCAGAGAGGCAGCCCATTAAAGCACCTATCCCTCTCCAGCTCTATTCTTCCCTCAGAGTAGTTCCACATAGTTTTCCAACTTTCCACGTGCTTTCTTAGTGGTACATTCAAGGTTTTCCTCAGCTTATATATGAGACGCACAAGGACGCATTCTTATCATCTTGTTTTGGTATGTAGACTGAGCATTTGCTCAGCCACCCCACTGCATTTCTGCTTGTTATGCGGTGAGCAGACATTCTACGCCGCTTGCCTATATAAATTGCCACACTGGTACCAACAGTGGGTAGTTATTGCTACAGTAACACGTAAAATAACAATAACGTAACAAATTTTGGCTGTTATCACTATTTTTACTGGTAACTGCGCTGCAATATCAATACTGCACCGGGGGAGAGCCATTTTTTGAAGGCAGTTACTTTATGTCAGCCTTAGAGTCAACACAGCTGACCTAATGTCTGCCTCTTTTCTACTTATTACATATGAAATTACATCATATCTTTTTCATCTTAAAAGATATCATTATTTTGACTTCATATTCTTTTTCCTCGTGCAATTTTAACCCTAGTTACAACTTACCAATTCTTTGTAACTATACTCCTTCCCTGAGTTCTTGAGTTGTGGCGCGCATGCGCAGTTGTGACGTGTCCGCGCTACCAGGCACGCCAAACCACATGTACATATGTAATTACATAAGCAAACTGTGAAAATTTTCGAAGTAAGGATCCCCCTTGCCTGAGGAGGATCTACAGACTTCAGACCACCCAGAACCACGCCGTAGATAACCCAGGATCACCCCACAAGAGGATACCACGCTCCCAGTACACCTACCATCACAGGCGCCTAGGTTATTGACAGTAAGTATACTCTTCATTTGAACCTTGATTATCCATAGTTATTCTCTGTGTCTCTTGATTGCTTCTCTTTATTACTTTTACTTCAACCCTTCTCAAGATCAAAGGTTACTCTGTTAATCCTAGACTCAGTCTAAAAATCAGAGCAGATTAGTATTACTATTCTGTGTCCCCCCACCGTCTCCTTGGTGCGTGCGGAGGCTGTAGCCCTCGTTGGTCTGGCACAGCTGTCCTTATCACTTTTCCAGGTGATTCAAGTTGACTTTTGAGGATCCTCCTATAAGGAGTAGATAGACCCCCTCCAGATCATATATTTCTCTTTCTTCTTCTTTCTCTTTCTCTCTTACTCTCTGTTTGTAGTTCTTTATCCCAAGAAATACAACCAGTGTCCCCCATTTCTCTTGTGTCCTGTTGTCACTTTAGAGGCACAGGCTCACACTTTATATGTGCGCAGAGCAGCAGATATTGATTAAGATAACAAACAATAAAAGGTCATTTTACAGATAATTTGGCCCTTTATTGCTTTATAGCGCGTTGTCCAGCAGATGACGTGTTACTTTACCAGTAATGTTACTGAAAGGATTTGTGTGTTACTTTATGTGTGATGCCAATTTTTGTGCATCACTGATAACAATAACGGCGGGTAGTTACTTTACTAAAATCTGTCAGATATTGTAAATTAAAGAAACTACCCACTGCTGCCGGGACAGACCATTCATCAAAGGAATATGTACAACCTCTCAATGACCGGTCTGTGCCAGTCATCAAGGGGACTTGACACTCTTGGTGGCCAGGATCAACCATTCATTGAGGGGATACAACCCTCTTGATGACTGGTCTGTGCCATTCATCAAGGGGACTCAACACTCTTGATGACCGGTGTAGGACTCCAGGGATGGATGGGTAATTGAAGTTCCTTTGAGGGGGAAATAAATTGTATGATAGTTTGAAAGGCTATTACAATCTATGGGTGGTTTGAAAGAGCTGACCCTCTAATAGTACTATGCAAATAACCAAGAGTCTTGTAATCAATATTTAAGAAAATGTGGCAGATTCCAAGATGGCTCTTACTTTTATATAGTAATCTCTATCAAACCTAAATATCCCATTCAATGTCTTTTTAGACCGGTTATAAATATGGATAACGTGGTTTGTTATGGTGAAGTTCCTCTAATGTTGTTGATGTTATAATTTGTACTACTACTTCTACTTCTACTACTACTACTAATATGCTAATAAGGAGAATGGGTTGTTGGTTGGTTGGTTGTTGCTTTGCTGTTGGTTGGTTGGTTGTTGATTGTGGGTTCTACTACTGCACTAACACTCACTGACTGACTGACTCTACGCTACTCAAGACTACTACTGCTAAACTACCATATGTGACCAGACCTCTATAGGTTGATGGTAAAAAAGAGAAATTATGGGGGGGAGAAGAGCTTCTTTTATATTGAAGAGTGAGGGATTTTAGATCCAGGGGAATGTGTTTGAGGGAATTTAGCTGGAGGGAATCTCAGTTGCACAGCATATGTACACCTGTACTGCACAGCCACACAAACAATGAGGTAATTATGCTGCAGTGACACTCTTTGTACACCTTATCTGCCTGCATATATTGCACTGCCTGATGTCATGCGTTGTTATGTACCCAAGCCACCTTCCATATCCTTCCGAATGTGTTTCTATGTAACCAAGCCACCATCCATGCACTCTTCACACAACTAGAATACTCCTCCTTTCCAGGATTTGGGGGTCAAAGCCTCTCTCTGGTCCTCCTTCCTTTCTCCTCCCTTGTCCTTGTATCCATGTTGTGTATCCTTCCGTCCAATCCGTGGTGACCAAAGGGTGTATGTACGTAAATGTTGTGACTATTGTGTAAGGCTGGCTCCTCCTTGTATAATGGGTTTCACCTGTGTGTAACTGTACTATCACAACACCTGAGCATATGTACTTTTTGGCATTGCAACAGGCACAGAACACCACAATGGGATTGAACGGCCATCAAGGGGACTTGAAACTCCCAATGACTGGCATGTGTCTTTCATTGAGAGAGACATGCCAGTATGTGCCTTTCATTGAGAGAGACATGGGTACTCAATCCATTGGTTCTAAACCAAAGATAGATTTGCCATTATCTTTCCACTCCCAGCATATTTAGCTGGGATGAAGTCATCCCAGTTTAACTTGGATGCACTCAACCAATTCAAAATGGGTTGATCTCATCCAATAAAATTTAAACCCAAGGGGGGTACCTTGGATTTATATTTCATCAGTTGAGATCAACCAAGTTTAAATTGGTTGAGATCATCCCAGTTTAACTGGGGTAACCTCAACCCAGCCAATTATGCTGGCAGTGTTGGTTTGGAACCAATGGGAGGGTGGAGCTGGGAGGAGCTGTGTCAGAACCACGGAAAACAAGTTTACTACATGCTTCTGACCATTTTTGCTCATTTGTTTCACATCCCTCCTAATCCCTAACCCCTAAAACTAACCCCTAAAAACCTGCCCCCTAACCCCCAAATTGGGGATGGGGGCAGGGGGGATTGAACTAGCAACCTGCCTGTTGGCTAGGCTATGAAAAAATTTTCTGCAAAGGGCTGTTTGGGGTATCTTATTAGCCAGGCCAGCTCTTCTCAGCTCCATCCAGCTCCGCCCTCCCATTGGTTCCAAACCAAAGATAATGGTGAATTTATCTTTGGTTTAAAACCAAGAAAATTGGATTGACACAGGTGCACTGAGAGGACTCAAGCCTCTCAATGACCAGTACTGTACCATTCATCAAGACGAGAGGGTTTTATCCTCTTGATGACCGGCACATACGGTAATTGAGAGTGTTGAGCCCCCTCAATGACCACCACATACCGGACTAGCAAGCATGGTCCTCAAGCTAGCTGCATGTCAAACACACAATGTATTAACCAGAGAGTCCGTGCTCTCATTTTGTGAGTAATTTCTGAAAATCTGGGTTATAGAATTGGTAACAGTCTTAAGGTTCATTTGTTTTGTTCAATTTTTCAGGACTTGTAGAGTAGTGCCAATTGAAGCACTTTGTGCTGATCTTTGGTCAAAGGAAACTTTTTGGGGTCCAGATGGCACAGTCCGCAAGCAGGTGACAAAAAACAGATTTTGTTGCACTGACGTAATCCAAACTCCAATTCAAACTTGAGCCCCGGGTCAGTTGTCACCTGCCATTCTCAATGGCAGTTGCAACAGGAAAGCACAACCCCCTCAATGGCCGGTGCTAACCAGTCATTGAGGGGACATACACACCTCCCTTGATGGCCCGTCTGTACCAGCCATTAAGAGGAACACACTATACTCTCTTGATTGCCAGTCAGTACCATCCAACAAGAGCAAAGAACTAGTTATACTCTTGATGGCCGCTACCAACGGTGCAACAAGTACAATACACACCAGGAAAATTTTCATGTCAACTGGGGGCAGGTGACGTGAAGGCATCTCCAGTTTGGTCTCCATTCCAACTCCACTCTGAAAATCAGCCCACCACTTGTACTGCTCATTCCGATGAGAAGGTTCATTCATGTTCAGCTCACTTCATAAGTATGTCCTCACGCTAGCATGGCTCATATTCTGCTCAGAAAACATATGTATATGTATATGTACATATGTACATCAATGAGCTGTGCTTCGGGATTGCCAGATTCACACGCACGCGTGTAGTCTGACGCCTTGGCCCTCGCACCCATCTGGGGTGCACCTGCTCCCGGAGGATCCGCTCAGCTACAAACCTCTCCTCCCTTACGGACACTTCTTGGCCCTTGGGATCCCTCTCAGGGGACCTCAAGCCAATGCAAGGCCGTGAGGAGGGGAATCCCTAGCGGACTGGGAACCACACCTCCCCCCGAACCTCACACAGGAGTCTTGGAGTCTCCCTCCCGGGTTCTTGGGAATCCTTGGGCGCCGCAACATAGCGCCGAGCCTGTGAGTAGGAACAAGATGGCTCCCGCCGCAAGTTTGAGTTTACATAGCCGCTAAGCACGGGCGGCGAGCTAGCCTAACAAAATCCCCTTGTTTCAGGGGCCGGGGGAGCCTGGCAAAGCGAGCCTCTGAATCGCTCCGCGGGAGGGGCCCGGCGGTGTTTCACCCGCCTCCCTCTGAAACAAGGGGCTTATGTTAAGCTGGGGCGGCGAGCATGCACAGTGCACCTGCCCTGCCAGGAGGCTGCCCCGCCGCGTCCAGGTCAGAATGGACTCAATGGCAAGTGCTGGATGGCGGTGTGTACCGGCCATCAAGCGGAGGGGAGCCCCTGCTTGATGGCCGGTGTGTACCGGCCATCAAGCGGAGGGGAGCCCCTGCTGGATGGTGGTGTGTACCGGCCATCGAGCGGAGCCGGGGAGCCCCTGCTTGATGGCCGGTGTGTACCGGCCATTGAGCGGAGGAGAGCCCCTGCTTGATGGCTGGTGTGTACCGGCCATCGAGCGGAGGGGAGCCCCTGCTTGATGCCCGGTGTGTACCGGCCATCGAGCGGAGGGGAGCCCCTGCTGGATGGTGGTGTGTACCGGCCATTGAGCGGAGCCAGGGAGCCCCTGCTTGATGGCCAGTACACACTGGCCATTGAGCGGTGTCAATGGCCACACAATGGCCATGCCCATAGTCGGCGGAGACTTGCTCTCAAGGGGTAAATACATACATATCCTTGCCCCCTGAAGCTGAACAAAAGTCTGAACTCAAACATTCAAGCTCAGGAGTTCAGCAATGTTGGTGGATGAGTGGACTCAGTATTACTCACCCACCCCTGATGTGCAAAGGAGTAAAGCAATACATTGCACAGAGTTGTGCTGAAGTTGCGGCAGAGTCTCATCCTGTGTTCCTTCATGTCACCTGCCCCCAGTTGACACAAATTTTTTCCTGGTGACATGTAATTTTATTTCACTGTATTGTATTGTATTGTATTGGAAAAATATCAAAATAAATGTATCTGTATCGCAATTTTTTCCAAAAACTGTACATATCACTATGAAAAAACTCGAGAAACTGCTGCCAGTTGACATGTGGCATACTCGATTCAAATGCCCATTTATACAAGGCTCATACCAATGAATCCCAGGGTGGTAAACCCTGGAATTCCTGCACATTGCTCAACTGAACTCTGGTGCAGTGCACAATACTGAGGCACACCAAGCTGAGTCTGAGCTATGTATATATATGTATATATATATATATATATAACACAACCTCTCTGAGCTGAATGCTCAGCTTTGTTACATACCAGGAAGAAACCTTCCTGGTCAACAAGCCCACAGAGCTTTTATGTAGACTGGGAGGGATCCCTCTCAGTCAACATGATGAAAGGGTACACACCCTGCTTGATGACCGGCACAGTCCAGTCATCAAGCGGGTACACATACTCACTCAATGACCGGCACACGCCAGTCATTGAGCCGGTACACAACCCGCTCAATGACCGGCACAGTCCGGTCACCAAGCGGGTAAATATACCCACTCGATGGCCGGCACATGCCAGTCATTGAGCGGATACACATACCCGCTTGATGGCCGGCACACGCCAGTCATCGAGCAGGTACACATACCCGCTCAATGACCG
This sequence comes from Puccinia triticina, assembly GCF_026914185.1. Lineage (NCBI taxonomy): Eukaryota > Fungi > Basidiomycota > Pucciniomycetes > Pucciniales > Pucciniaceae > Puccinia > Puccinia triticina. The sequence continues at coordinate 2,883,408 of NC_070572.1, forward strand.
GCACACACCGGTCATCGAGTGGGTCTAATCCCACTCAATGACCAGCAAACACCGGTCATCGAATGGGTCTGATCCCACTCAATGACCGGCACACACCGGTCATTGAGCAGGTCTTATCCCAATTGATGACCGGCACACACCGACCGTTCTTCGAGATGGTACACTCAATGACCGGCACACATGTTTGCCGGTCATTGAGAGGGATAAGACCCTCTTGATGACTTGCGTGTGCCAGTCATCAAGCAAGTATGTGCCGCTCAATGACTGGCATGTGCCGTTCATCGAGCGGGTATGTGTACCCGCTCAATGACTCGCGTTTGCCGGTCATTGAGGGGGATAAGACCCTCCCGATGACTGGAGTGTTCCGGTCATCGAGTGGGATCAGACCCACTTGATGACCGGTGTTTGCTGGTCATCGAGTGGGATAAGACCCACTCAATGACTGGTGTGTGCCGGTCATCGAGTGGGATAAGACCCACTCAATGACCGGTGTGTGCCGGTCATCAAGTGGGATCAGACCCACTCAATGACCGGTGTGTGTCGGACATCGAGTGGTATTAGACCCATTCGATGACCTGAACACACCGGTCATCGAATGGGTCTAATTCCACTCGATTCCGGCGACTTTCAATGTATGTAGGGCCCTTGTCCAGGAGGGATTCCTCTTGGACAACCGGCGTATGAAGCAGTCGTCCAGGAGGTATCCCTCCCGGGCGACTGATATATGAAGTAGTTGTCCGGGAGGGATCCTAGTCGTCCGGGAGGGATCCCTCCCGGGCGACTGGTGTATGAAGGAGTCGTCCGGGAGGAATTGCCTTCCGGACGACTGTTATGTAGGCGGCGACTGTTGTATGTATCTGTTGTCTGGGAGGGATTCCTCCCGGACAACTGGTGTATGAAGCGGTCATCCGGGAGGATCCCTCCCGGACGACTGTTGTATGGGGCCGTCGTCCGGGAGGCCTCCCTCCCAGACGACTTTTGGTTGACTGGTGTGTTACACATGTTGTTGACTGGGAGGGATTCCTCCTAGTCCGCGTGGTTGGGTCTATGCGGCCTTGTCTGTCGGCTGGAGGGATGCCAGCCACTTGACAAGGGTGCTGGTATGTACTTATAAGGTGCTACTGCTCACCTGTGTCACCCTGTATACCCCATACTATAGACATGCATACAAGGAGCCACGAGCACCCTCATACCAACCCTACCCCGCCAAAAATAAAATTCTTTGTGCCAGCTGAGCATCTCACAAGTACATAACTGCACAAAAAGTTAGTGTGGCTAAGCAGAGTATCAACATACTTGCTTAGCCTGAGCTAATCCATAAAAATACATGGACTAAACCTGGAATAAAGCTGGACAAACTCAGGTATGCAGCAATGTATCAGCCTGGATCTGGCATGTCAACTGACACCAATTTCTTGAGTTTTTTTCACAGTGTGTGTATCATTTTAATTGTTTGGTGAAACCAATACAAAACATATTTATTGTAATTGAATGTATCTGCATGAAAATACAATACAATGTATAGCCTATACAATACATGTATTGTAATTGTTGCAGCATTGCCGCTACGGACAGGCCATTGAGAGGTGATACACATACCCCTTGATGGCCTGTCAGTACACCATCCATGGAGAGGAAAACACTAAACTCTTGATGGCAGGTTGTTGGGATTTTGACTGAAGACCGGAGCACGAGGAAACACAGAGATGAGCCAGAGGGCTCGAGACAGGGCAGTGAGGGGTTGATGGCTCACCGGATTGGCTCAGGAAGGAGGTGCGGACAAAATGAGGAAAAAACCGATGAGGCTTGATTGCTTGATACTAGGCTATCTTATATAGACTATGTACAAGTGATCAAGCTGTGGGTGAGAACAACAATGAATATGCATAGAAAAGAAAAGAACCTGATGGAATGTCAGGTTGGCCAGACAGGTGACATACAAACAATCACACACAGAGCACACGCATAAGAGAACACAGTAGCAGGGAAGCTAATCAGCTAATCTAGGCAGGGAACAAAGTCAACAAGGCTAGTACGGCAAGAGAAAGCATGACCTATACTAAAAGGAAACAGTCTGATGAGCAGGCATAAGGTGAGATGATGATGACAACAAGGACTGGGAATTTTGACAGGAGGAGGAGTGAAGGCAGAAGGCAAGACAAGATGAGGCCAAGATGACGAAAATCCAACACAGTTTTTTATGTCCTCTTGATGGCCTGTCATTATTGGCCATTGAGAGTGTATTATGTTAGTCTTGATGGCCGGTACTGACGGGCCATCAAGGGGGATGTGTATACATTTCAACAAGAGATTTTTTGCTCTTGATGGCCAGCCATTACAGGCCATCAAGACTTGAGTGTTTACCTCTTGATGGCTGGTGTATTGATGGGCCATCACGGGTTATGTGTATCCCCTCTCAATGGCCATTCAGTAGTGGTCATTGAGAGTATAACTAGTGCTTTACTCTTGTTGGCTGGTACTGAGCGGCAATCAAGAGAGTGTAGTGTGTTCCTCTTGATGGCCAGTACAGACGGGCCATCAAGGGAGGTGTGTATGTCCCCTTGATGACCGGTTAGCACTGGCCATTGAGGCTTTCCTCTTGCACCTGCCACTGAGAATGGCAGGTGATGACTGACCCAGGGCTCAAGTTTGAATTGGAGTTTGGATTACATCTGTGTGACAAAATCCAGATTAAGTCACCTGTTTGTGGGCTGTGTGCCACTGGTGGCCTAGTGGTCACCATCAGTGGCATCACCCATGGAAGTTTGGTGTCTCCCCTGCAACAACATAGTATAATCAATTTGAAGAGAGTGAAACATCTGGTGTTCAAATCCCGGTGGACCCAACCCCTGGCCGCTAACACTTCCACCCTTGGACAACTACACACCACCCATTTAACCTTCAACCCACTTATTGGTTGTCCTCTTTACATGTATAAAAAATCTTCAATTTCAATACCCGCTACCCAATTGAATCAACCTGAAAAATGGTTGCACCCCATCCACATCACAACTCATTGTCCCTAGCTGTTAAGATTACCACATCCTCCACAGAACTTGGCCCCATAGAAACAAGTACTAGAAAAACAAACTACAAACATAAAAATAAAATGCTTGTAGGTAGATATCATGATAGTCATAGTGTACAATGCCAAAAGCAAAAATTACACTTAAAAAAAAGTGAAAAATGAAAAGAGGGGTGAAAAACCCATTCTCCGTGCACCAGAATGGGGAGGTACGGTATAGTCCCTCCTGCCAAGGGCTATCAAAGGCTTGCTTTGAAAGACCAGACACCCGCAGCAGTGTGGGACTTTGTTACATAAGTTCGGGCCGCCCAGGGCTTCCGTACCGTTCAGACGGGTTGGGCCTCCATGTCCATTCACGCCTGGAAGCCTCGGGGAGGTCACCAGACATGGTCCAGAGGAGGCTCTGGGGTGGTTCCCCTAGGCCCCTCCGCGCTGCAGTGCCTTAGCAGTGGCTGTGGCGCGTTTCCCTTAAGCTCTCTTTGTCTAGTAGCGCTGGCACTACTGACTGCTCACATGGTGAGAGCCCCGGAATTCAGGGAGTGACTTCCCAAGACTCTTGTGTGTGGGTTGGGGGGAGGATGGTCCCTGATCCGTTGTGCTGCGCTCTTGTGGCGCTTCTGTGCAAAGTCACCCGGGAGGGGGGACAGGACAGGGAGAAGTCCCTGAGGGGGGAGAAGGCAGCAAACAGGATCCTCCCGGAGCAGAAAGCCCCCGGAGGGAGTGTGGGCGAAGGCGCTAGACCCCACGTGCTAGACCTTTCCTAGAACTTGAGTAGGGTGGGCGGGTGGTTGCAAAAAATTATTGATCCGGGAAAAGGGTGAGTGCGAGCGGATGGTTGCTGGAGGGAATTCAGGATATGGGAGAGGAGGATGGGGAGGAGCGTGAAGCTTCAATTGGGAGGGGAAAGCTCTAAGGGCCAAATTATAAACACTGATTGGAATTTTATTGAAAAAAAATCAAAATTCATTTATGTACAGATTCAAAAATATCCCAAATGACCTGGACCAAAAATTTGTTATCCAAACAGATTACAGGCGTACAGTGCATGTATTGGACACTGTAATGCACTACTCCAACAGTACAACTCAGCTACCATTCACCAAATGTGATGCAGGTCTTGGCTACATAGTGTACATATTATACAACTCCAACAGCCCTCCAAATACTGGTCGGTGGATCCAGAAGAACAACCACTGGTTGGCGGAGCCAGCAGAGCAACCACTGGTTGGTGGGGCCAGCAGAGCAACCACTGGTTGCTCTCTGGTGCCACTCTTGAGGGTGCAAGCTGAGCCCCTGTGTTGATTTGACAACAGTCCACCACTGCCCCCGCGGCTCACACTGCACATGTACAACATAGCTGAGGAATAGTTCAGCTTTCCCTCAGAGCACCCAAAGACCTCACAGAGGAGCAATCATGCCCGGATGGAGGGCTTCTGTTCTCATTGTTGGTTCATCAGTTTCCAAATAATCCCAAGGGAGAATCAAACACCCTTTGGGAGATGAGTTTGACCCTTGGTGCCACCTGGTCCTCATGTTGGGGGCATCTCATTATGTTGCCAAGCTGGCCATGGCACGGTGAGCAGAGCAGTGGTCCTAAATTTTGCTGGGTGGGTGGCGGGTTTATAATTCTTACTTTTTATCCTGGCTTTTTTGAAACGTATTTGGGCCTGTATTTGCCACAAAAACTTAAGAGATTCTGTTTTCAATCAAGTTTGGAAAAAATTACAATAGGGGGGTTCACCATTGACTTTTTGGCTCCTGGTGACCCCATAAAATCTTTCTTGCTGGTGCACATTTGTGCCATAAAATTACCGTAAACCATTTCTGGTCATCCAATAGGGACCATAAGAATTTAGACTCATAAGTGTACATAAACTCACAGTCCCCAATACCAGCAATTGGAAACACTCATACACCCCACTCAATGACCCACTTGGTCATTGGGTGGATACACATTCCACTCAATGACTCGGTTGGGTCATCAAGTGGATACCCGCTCCACTCAATGGCCGGACCGGTTCATCGAGTGGATACACACTCCACTCAATGGCCGGACCGGGTCATCGAGTGGATGCACACTCCACTCGATGACCAACCCGGTCATCAAGTGGATACACACTCCACTCAATGGCCGGACCGGGTCATCGAGTGGATACACACTCCACTCGATGGCCGGACCGGGTCATCAAGTGGATACACACTCCACTCAATGGCCGGACCGGGTCATCGAGTGGATACACACTCCACTCAATGGCCGGACCGGGTCATTGAGTGGATACACACTCCACTCAATGACCAACCGGGTCATTGAGTGGATACACACTCCACTCAATGGCCGGACCAGGTCATTGAGTGGAGCGGGTATCCACTCGATGAACCGGTCCGGCCATTGAGTGGAGTGTGTATCTCCTTGATGACCAACCCGTCATCGAGTGGAGTGTGTATCCACTCGATGACTGAGTTGGCCATCGAGTGGAGTGTGTATCCACTTGATGACCCGGTCCGGCCATTGAGTGGAGTGTGTATCCACTCGATGACCAGGTTGGTCATTGAGTGGAGTGTGTATCCACTTGATGACCCGGTCCGGCCATCGAGTGGATCTGGATGACCCAACCAGATCATCGAGTGGAGTTGTACCCACTTGATGACGGGGTATTGGTTACCCACTCACTTGATGACCTTTGGGTCATTGGTCATTGAGTGAGTGTGTATCCACTCAATGACCGGGTTGGCCATTGAGTGGGGGAGTGCGTACCCACTCGATGACCGGGTAGTGGTGATCCACTCAATGACCCAAATTCATCCAGTGGAGTATGTATCCACCCAATGACCGGGTTGGTCATTGAGTGAGGTGCATGGGTGTGTCCTGCTTGACCCAATGATATTGATTGGGGCATATGAGATCAATGGCCGGTCTTGATGTCTTGACCTGCCCGGGTTCATGGTGTGATGGGCAAGGCAGCGCCAGTACGTTTCTGTTACTCCGCCAGCATAAAACCTTCCTGGGGTGAGGTTAAAATTTAATTGCGCAGCTTGCGCATCTCTCCTGGTGAGGTGATAAAATCTTTCTGGCAAAAGTCAATCGTGAACCCCCCTAATAAAACTTCAATATGTGTTTACAGCCATTCTCGAAAAGCTTGCGGGCTTGAGGCCAAATATATTTTTTTCAGCCACAGGCCTGTACAGCCTCACTGTACAGGCAGTCAAAATTCCTTCGGGCGGCCGTTTGGCTCGATGAGGGTGCCGCGCTGGCCACAGGGCAGGGGGGGAGGATGCGGCGAAGGGTCCGATGAGTGTAAAATTGGTCCAACCCTTGAGGCCCCAAAGTTAAAAACAAAGAAAGTAGTGATTTGTTTACAATCACATTACTGTATGCAGCCTGTCATACAGAGGCTATACAGGCTTTGAGGCTGAAAATAGCAGTCCAAAATTTGGGCCTATGTACCCAACCGCAAGCTTTTTGAGAATGGCTGTATAATTGGGCCCTAAGTTCCTTCTGACCTTGAGTCTTTGGTCGAGGAGTCGGTGACCTCCCTCTAGTCCCTGTATGCCGCTATCTCCGCCAGTAGGCGTGAGATAAATTGAGCAGCCGTTTAAGCCATGTAAATGTCTTAGGCTGGCGAGTACAGGGAGGGGCTGGACGGCTCCATGGACTCCACCACCTCCCGCTCTAACTTAAATAAGTCCCTCTATCGGAGGGGGGACGCCGTCCCGCAGGGACCCTCCAAAGAGGTTGCTTTGCTCCCCCAAGGAGGGAATTAGCCAAGTTTAGCCTCCCGCTACGCTCCTGGTAACACAACAGGAAACTTGCCAGAAAGTTAGGTGTGGCTATCGGGCGGGCTTGGGCCGCCCGCGGGCCAGCCCGCTGCGGGCCGCAAAGTAATTGGGCAGGTTGGGCCGGGCAAATTTGTCTCAAAATGCCGCCTGGCCCAAACCCGTTTAGCTTGCGCGCCGCCTGCGGGTAGCCCGTGGGCGGCCCGCAGGCCCCACCAAAAAAAATGAAAGGTTTATGTTTTCAATAGAGATGGCCCCAACAAACCCGTTGCGGGTACCCGCCAGCGTGTGCGTGTTTGGGTGTGGATGCTTGATTTCTGGGAGAAATCAAGCAGGTACCCGGGTATTCTAGCGGGTACCCACTCTTGTTTGGGCAGGTGGCGGCTGCCACAACAACTGGAAGGACTGAGGAAGCCTTCCTTCCGGTCAAAGAGGTTCTGTAACCCCTTCGACCGGAAGGATTCCTTCCAGTTGAAGTGGTTTTGTAACCTCTTCAACTGGAAGGAAGGCCTTCCAGTTGAAGAGGTTACAAAACCTCTTTGACTGGAAAGGCCTTCCAGTTGAAGAGGTTACAAAACCTCTTTGACTGGAAAGGCCTTCCAGTTGAAGAGGTTACAAAACCTCTTTGACTGGAAAGGCCTTCCAGTTGAAGAGGTTACAAAACCTCTTTGACTGGAAAGGCCTTCCAGTTGAAGAGGTTACAAAACCACTTTGACCGGAAGGATTCCTGCCAGTCGAAGAGGTTAAACCTCTTTGACTGGAAGGAATCCTTCCGGTCAAAGGGGTTACAGAACCTCTTCAACTGGAAGGCCTTTCCATTCAAAGAGGTTTTTTAACCTCTTCAAAGGCCCTCCAGTCAAAGAGATTACAAAACCTCTTCAAGCAGAAGGATTCCTTCCAGTCAAAGAGGTTTTGCAAACTCTTTGACTGGAAGGAATATTCCTTCCAGTAAATTTTGAGGGGCAGGTACCCGCTCTGACTGCCCCAGGCAGTGCGGGTGCGGGTGCGGGTGTTGAACTTTTGGGAAAAAAGCATGCGGGTACCTGCATCCGAACAGGTACCCGGGTTCACAGGGGCCATCTCTAATTTTCAACAACGCAGCCTATGGCAGGCTCTTGTGAGCCTATAAAGCACCGGAGACAATTTTTTTGAGGGAGGAGCGGTGATAGATAGACATAAGAAAAGAAAATAATAAGGAAAAATATTCACTTGGCAGCTAGGTTGCCGGCCTTCATCCAGTCTTGGGTGCAAATCAAGGCCTCAACCGCTTCTCCGCTGAGGCGCATCCAATAATCGTCAAGAACCCGACCACCAGTAGAGAATGCAGACTCAGAAGCCACTGAGGTGATCGGAATCATGAGGAGTATCCTGGCGAGCTTGGATAATGAAGGAAATCGGGAAGCATTGAGTTTCCACCAGCCAAGTAGATCAAAATCAGAATCTTCAGGGAGGATGAGGTTGCGCTCTTCAAGATAAAGATCTAATTCAGCTGCCGGCGCGTTATGTTGTGAGGAGTCCATACTCCCAGCCATGTACTCATGAAAGGCGGAAAGGTCTTGATTGAACAACTTCTTTGTGCTAGAAATGAGCTTGGGCTTGCTGCTGGCGGTATTTGGATTGGCCGCTGGTGCTGGAACATACCGGTTCCACAGATCCAACAACGTCACCCAAACCTTTCCTAAGAAATTGTTGAGATCTTCAGCAGATGCAGAGTTCTGCTCAAGGCTGTAGCGGAGGAATCACATCTTGTAACAGGGGTCAAGGACAAGGGCAATGGCGAGGAGTTCTTTCACCGGCTCCCAGTACTTTTCGAATTTTAACTTCATGGGTTTTATCATGTCGGCTAGGAGGGGTACCGTTCCACTCTCGTCGAGTTGCTTTTCAATTGCAGCCATTGCACGGTAACCTTGGTTGATAGTTGGGTATTGAGTACCACTCAATAGCACTGTGGCTACACAAAACAGAAACACAGAGAAATAATGAGCCATTGAAAGGAACATCCTTTGGCTTCCTTTAAGGAAGCATCAACTGACCTTGGGAAAAAGGTTCAAGGAACTTCTCCATGACTCGGAGTTCCTCCCACTGAGTCTCCGACGGGCAATCCTCAAACTTGTTTTCCTAAATTGCAAGTTCCTGGAAGGCCAACTTACAAGGCAAAGAGGACTTGATCATCAAGTAGGTCGAGTTCCATTGGGTAGGAACATCCCTTGATGGATGCCTCATCTTGAGGTCAATGCCGAAGGCTGTTAGGGCCTTTTTGAAGGCGTCCATGCGAGAAGGAGACCCACGGATCTAGTCGACACTAGAAAGAAGTTGTTCAACGGCCGTCCCAGCAAGCTTGATCCTGTCCTTGACAACCAAGTTTATAATGTGCGCTAAGCAGCGCAAATGAAAGTACTCCAAGGTAGCAGAGCCTGGAGTTGCTCTGCAATCGTCCACAAATTGCTGAAGTCAAACCATTGCTGCAGTGTTTGATGTCACATTGTTGACTGTGATAAATTGGACCTTGCCCACCACATTCCAATCACAGATAACCTGGCTGAGGCGGTCAGAGATTGCTGGGCCGGAGTGCGGAGGCGGAAGGGGTTGAAAACTGAGTATCACCTTAACAAGGTGCCAGTTCTTGTCAACATAGTGGCCAGTGACCACCATGTAGCCCGTAAGATCAGAGGCCGTCCACAAGTCAGTTGTCAAGGCAATATGATTGGCTTGCTGGTTGATCTGGCGGATGAGAGCTGCCTTGCGCTCATTGAAGAGCTTGATACAATTGCTTCAAATTGACTTTTGTCCCGGCATCACAAACTGGGGCTGAGCTTCCTTCATCAATCTGTTGAACCCCTGGTGTTTGACCATTGCAAAAGGGTACTCGTGCTCAATGATCATTTTGGCCAAACGTTCACGGATCTTTCCTTGATTGAAAATCCATACACCACCCATGCTACTAGCTCCAGTCGACGAGTTGAAGTTGAGCAGGCCTTGTTGGGGTCCGATGACGCCGCCTTTCTCGGCGATGCATTTGAGTGAGTGTCTTTGGAGGTGGTTAGTTCCAGCGGATGAGCCTCCCGTTAGTTTTGTATTGCAGTAATTGCACTGCGCCTTCTCCTTGCCGTTGGTTTCTTGTAAAAATCATAAACAATAAATCAAAAAATAAGACAACGAGTTAGTGGACAGACATGACTGGCTGAAGAGGGGAGGGGATAAACAAACCAATTATCTTTGTGAAGTGTTCTCAAACCCCACTTGTGAGTTTTCTTTTCTTCAACTGAGATTCATCCGCTGAATTGCCAACACCATTGGTGGTTACTGCTGGAGTCAGAGTCTGAATCCCAGGAGTCTCGGCAAAAACAATATCAGGTTCCTCGCCTTCGCCGTTAGAAGTTGAACCTGCCATGTCAAGTCTCGACCTTGAATGTTCAAATTTGGTGGTCCGGTAGAGTTGTGATCTGGTGGGCCGGTCGGTACACACACATATACCATATATGATATCACAGATATCCCCACTAAGCACCACTGGGCCCCCGCGGGGGAAGCCCATCGGGCGCCCGACGGGCTACCCGGACCCGCCCAATTTCTGATGCGGGTCTGGCAGGCCGGGCCAACTTTCAAAAAATCCCCAGAATGCCAGCCCAAACCTGGGCGGGCTAATAGCCATGCCTAGTCATCATCAAAATCTGCCTGGCCGTCATTACAATCCGCCTTGTAGGCTTGTATTTGCTTTCAACATGAAAGCCCTTGTCATCCGCATTGTCAGGAGAGCTCAATTCAGAAGTGGGGTGCTCGGCCTTTGGGGAGGGACTGCGCATCATGTGTTGCTTGGCAAAATTGATTTGGAGGGCTTGGAGGGTTTTGAAACAGGCTGCTTTGGCTTTGGTGGCATTTCTTCAGATTTTGAGACGGGGGCTTCAGCTGAAACAGAGGAAGATAAATTGACTAGGCAAGCAGAGATGGGACTAGAATCTGGGATTATTGAGTTGATTTCAGGTCGTGGGATGATGGAGTTGGAGTCAATTCCAATGATTGAGTTGATTCCAAAAGGTGGGAGAATTGGGTTGAACCTGTCAGGTGTTGAAGGGTCAGAGTAAATCGGACTAGACTCTGGATCGAACAGCGGCGGATCCATTGTTGGGAGAGTTTTCGGCGTCAGAGTTGTTGTTTTTGTCCTTGTCATTGGCAGTTGGACAGAGTATGAAAGGGAAGGAAGACTGATTGATCCAGCCGGGATTGGACAGAGTGTGAAAGGGAAGGAAGACTGATTGATCCAGCCGGGAGGTCTTGCTGATCTAATTTTTGTACTTTTTTTTGTTTGTTGAGCTTGTTGGTGCATGGTTGATGAAGGATGACGCTGAGTAGGTTAGTGTGATGGGTTGCAATTCAGTTTGAGATGGGTTGTAAAATTGTATCTCAGGGTCCAAAAAAGCTTATTTGCATAGCTTATTTCACAACACATAATGGATTGCAAATAAATGGTTTGTGAAATTCAATTTTGACAGCTTGTTATGCAGTTTCACAACCTTGACATGTGAGAGTTGCAAAACATAGTTTGTGAATCTACTCTATCCACATGCCAGACACAACATTACAAACCATGTTTTGCATACTATCTATTTACAACTGTTGAAACTAGGAGCATGAGTTGTAAAATTCTATTACAAACCTAGGTAAGTAGAATTTTACAACCCATATGGGTTGTAAAAAATGGTTTGCAAAATTAACTTACCCCACAAAGTATTTTGGCAAAAGCCCAACACAATAAATTCCTCCTTGTTCAAATACTTTCATAAAGAAACTGATTCATTAATTTTGAGAAAATGATGTTTGGGTTATCGGGGTTTTTCATTGCGGATATCCACTGGATGACTTCCTGTCACATCTGGGAATTGAAAGGAAATCTAGCTTTTGGGGCTACAGATAACTTCTGGGAGGCCCTCAGATCTTGACAGGAAGTCCTCCACTACAAGTCACAAAACCTTTAATATTTTCCAGAGTCTTGGTTGTGAACACTTCCCATGATTTTGCAAAACAAATACCAAGATTTTGAGACACACCTGTGGTGTTCAAAATTGATTTTCAAACCACTTTCTACATCAAATCATAAGATCTACATGTCCAAACTTTTGATGGGGTGAAAGTTGAGGGTTCTCTTCATTTCAAGTGCCTCTCAAAACTTTGATAAATCTTATGATTTTATGTAAAATGATATTCGAAAATCAATTTTGAACACCCTAACCTCCCAAAATTAGTTGATGTCCACACAACCACTGCAAGATATCCTGAAGTGGTTGAACTTGTGGGGACCAACATTCTTATTTGGGAGTTGTTTACAAGAGCTGTCAACTGTTTTGTGTAAAATGATGTGGGGGTCACTCGCAAAGCCCTTTTTTGAATTTTTGTGTTCAGCATAAACTGATCTAATTGGATTTGTACGCCCCTAAGGTTAAAGAATCCCTTTCAGATACCTGTTGGTCCAAGCTTTCACAACATCTATTGATACGTGGAGAAAGTTCTGCTGTATTGCAATTGTCTGTTTGGATAAATTATCAGAATCATGTGCATGGGAAGGGCAGGCTGAATGGCAGATGTTGGCAAGTGTTTTTGCTGGTGGATGCCATCGGGGTGAGGTGGTTTGGTTGAGGTGAAGTGTTTTGCTCCGGCCTGAGCCTCTTCGAGACCAATGTCCGCCACTCCCGAGGCCCCGAGGCCACCCTTCACCCACAAACCAAAACATGGAACCACCACCATCAACAACGATATCTCACTCGGATTGGCTACACGAAAGACAGTTTGGGATCGTCCTCGATGCTGGCAGCTCGGGAACTCGGATACAAGTCTACAGCTGGAAGTCTCCTCGTGCCCAGCTCAACCACCGATTGTCCAGCCATCAGTCAGCCAAGGTCCTGCCTCGGATAGAAACTGGCGTACAAGATGGTAGCGATTGGCAGCTCAAGGTCGAACCAGGTCAGAAGACGAAACAGTACATACTTTTTTGCTTGTTTCTAAATTTATCACTCATCTGTTCTCTTATCAGGTATCTCATCCTTCGGTTCTCATCCACATCACCTAGGCCAATATCTGAAGCCCTTACTGGACCATGCTCTCAAACTCATCCCAACGCACCAAATTGCAACGTCGCCATTCTATCTATTAGCAACCGCTGGAATGAGACTGCTGCCCCAATCTCAGCAAGACGGTATTGTGGAAGAAGTATGCAGGTATATCAAGAAAAACTATCGATTTCAAATCAAGGAGTGTAATCAACACATCAAGATCATCTCGGGTGAAGAGGAGGGCACATTTGGTTGGGTGGCTGTGAACTATTTGATGGATGGATTCGATCGACCGGACCATCCAACCGCTTCTGGCTCACAAGGCCAATCAACCTTTGGATTCCTTGACATGGGTGGGGCCAGCACTCAGATCGCCTTCGAACCCAACCAACTCGCCAAAATCGAACATGCCGACAATCTGACCAAGCTTACCCTAAAACTCTTAGACGGCACCGACATCTCTCATTCGGTCTTCGTCACCACCTGGCTTGGATACGGTACCAACAAGGCCCGCGAGAGATACACACAGCGGCTTCTCGAGCAATACTCCCAAGATCATCCATCTCGAGAACCCAAACAGCAGGATCAACTGGATGTCATTCCTGATCCGTGCTTACCTACCTCGCTTCTCGTACCCTCATCATCGCCAAAATATCACTTCAACGGAACCGGCGACTTTAAACAATGTATCCAAAACGTCTCCCCACTACTGAACAAAAATGCACCCTGCCTGGACCAGCCCTGTCTATTCGACGGCAAACATGTGCCCCCAATCGATTTCTCCGTCAATAGATTTATTGGGATATCTGAGTATTGGTATTCGACCCAAGACCTCTGGTCGATGGGTGGGATCTACGACTTTGTTGAATTCGAGAAGAAGGCGATCAGTTATTGTCAACTAGACTGGGAAGAGATCATCGAGAATCATAAATCAGGGACTAAATGGCCCTCTAATGTCGAGATCTCTCGACTAGAGAGCCAATGTTTTAAAGCTGCCTGGATCATCAACATCTTACACGAAGGGATCGGTATTCCTCGGATAATCGACAAGGGCGGACAGGGTGATCGGAAGGATTACAACCAAGAAGGCCTCCAGAAAGCTGCTCAAAAGGGCCTCCTGGACTCTCTCCCTCCAAACTTTCAAAGTCTCAATGAGGTTGGCAATATCACTGTCAGCTGGACGCTAGGAAAGATGGTCTTGGAAATCTCCCAACAGCTTTCCTCCAGCCACCCCCCCTCGTTTGGTCGTTTGCCTGGAATCCACACCCCTCAACTTGAAGGGGGCTTGAAAGTCCAACTGAGTCATGCCAAGTCATGGATCGAACCGATGGTGCTGCTCGGAATGACACTCGGAGCATTGGTGATTTGGTTCCTGTATTCATGTTCGAAGACGTTCTGTCAATTCCAAAAGGAGCGACGTCTAGGCGGACAAGGTTACGTATTAGCCTCGATGGAGGAAGGCGATGGCGGACGAAGAGACTCGAGTCACAATCGGCCAAGCACGCCGAGATTTCCGAGGAAACCGAGTCTCAGTTCTCCACGGAACTTTTTCCATTCGGGAGTCGGCAACAGTCCCCCTGGTCTGATCCAGCAAACCGTCTCCCGGGCTCTGGGAGCCTGGTCGAGCCGGAGTACGGCGACCCGCCGAAGTTTCTCTGCGAGCCATCCCAGCTCGCCTCGGCCGTCGCGGCCATCCAGACTCGGCTCGCCCAAACTGCCAGTCAATGCCGGCTTTGGCGAAGGCACCGACGGGGACCAGAACATGCTCATCCCGCCGGTCTCGATTACGACCTCATTATCCGCACCCGTAGGCGGCACTGGCTACCAATCGACCACCTCGACCCGGACCTCGCTCGATGAAGGCTTGTTCGTCACTGTGCCCGTCAGCAGGACTGGCTCGAGTAGTGGCAGCAAACGGTTCAATGATGACTGGACTAAACCTGCTCAGCTCGCTCAAGACGGCGCGGTACATGCCGACCATCTCTTCCCTCTCGATCGGCCTAAATATCGCTTCAGCCACTCGAAATCTTTCCAGTCCTTATCTTCTCCATCCGATCATCATCTTGACGACCTCGATTATCTGCCCCCATCCCTCCACGATCGTCCGCTTTCTTCATCCCCTCATGATCTCCAATCTTCGCGTCCTCACCATCATCATCTTCACCCCCAACAGCAGCAACAGCAACGAACTTTGAATAGTCATAGTTGTAGTAATTTGACTGATTTTTCCTCTCAGTGATCTCTCTTCATTTTTATGTATCACTTTTCAGCTTATAACCTTTTCAAAACATCATACTCTTCAATTTGATTTTCTTTTCTTCTCCCCGTTCAAAGAGACAAAATGTTTATTTTTTAAAGAATGCTTGCTTGATAATTGTGCACACATAGTACATATGTATTTAGTTAAACATACACATCTTCTTTTACCTTTGACTTTCCTTGACCTTTCCTTTAGTTTGTGGTCATCACATGTCTTGAGAGAAACACAAAGAAAAATTGTATACTTGTATAATTAGTAACCACCCAACAATCTGCTCATGTAATATTTATGCATGCATGAATTTCAACTTTGAAGAACATAAAATGTAGTTCAGTACATATTTTTACCTTACAACAGGGTGGTTCATGATATAATTTTGCAAAATCAGATTCTAAGGCCCCGTTTGGAGCCGATATAATCCGGGCAATATATGAGTTTTTTTGCCTGACATCCTATGTGACATCTGATCAGGTCTGCCAAAACTTGATCAGATGTCACAAAATTCCAGATTATATCACGCAATTATATTGGCTCCAAACAGAGCCTAAAGTTTTTTAAAAATGATATTGTGAACCCCCCTGTTGGCTGATAAGCACCTGGAAATGGGCTCTGAAGTTTTATCAAATTCTAGATATGACCTGTCAAATCATGGTGCAAGGGAATGTCATGTATATTTGTTTTGTTTTGGGGTAGAACTACATAAACATCCAGTTACCAAGAAACTTGCTGCTGCCTAATGTAGACTTTATGATATCCAAGCCTA
Source organism: Puccinia triticina (assembly GCF_026914185.1). Taxonomy (NCBI): domain Eukaryota; kingdom Fungi; phylum Basidiomycota; class Pucciniomycetes; order Pucciniales; family Pucciniaceae; genus Puccinia; species Puccinia triticina. Next base: position 2,899,274 of record NC_070572.1, read on the forward strand.
CCCCAGCTCTCCCAGGGGGAGACTCCCCCCAGGCAGAATGTGGTATGCTTCAAATCCAAGACAAGGAGCAGGCTTGAGGCTTGACCCCCGCAAATGAGGTTCTATGATTTTACAATTTATCCATGCATAAATCAATTTTCAACACCATAATTCCAGGTTTAGGTCCAGTTCATGATATAATTTTACAAAAATTTAGAGCCAATTTCAACACCCTTAAGAATTAAATTTGGCAAGATTTTTAGATTTGGGTGTTTCCTGGCAATCAGAACAACTGCATCATTTTTTAAAAAAGGTTGTTGATAAACTCCTTAAATTGGTCAAGTTTTGTTAATTTCTATTGTGTGGGGGGTTCACAATTGAATTCTACACACTTTGAAGCTCAATTTACATAAGGCTTTTATGAACAACATTTTAAAATTTCAAAAGCTGTCCAGGATGGGGTGTTGCTGATCAACCAGTGCTGCTTACCAATTATAAAAAAAAAGTTCATAAACAGGTTAAAATGTGTCTTCAAGTGTGGCAAATTTCAATTGTGAACCCCCCTATTAATTACATAAATCATGAAAGATGATATATTCAAGCTCCACAAGTTGTTGCTCTGTTTTTTGACTGTAGAAATTTTTCAGGGCATTTACATGATCCCCTGACTGGATCGCAAAGACACACCTACTATTCTCAAATTGAATTGTTTTCAGTTGCCTGAGAGGGATTAGACACCGGCCCATGACTCAGATATCAACAAAGCAAGGGAGAAATTTGCCAAGAGTGTGAACGGTTGAGCAAAAGGAAGATGGTAAGGGCAAGCTGCAGTGGGGGATATATATTGTATTCAAATTGGAGGGGATAAAAATCAGATAAGGCGGACGGACCGACCGACCAAAGACGGTAAAAACTCTTCCGAGAGAGGCAGAAAGATTATCTGCCTCGGCCAAACTGGAACCAAATGTTCTCGACACCTTCGATCGAAACAGTACAACAGAAACAGAAGAAAGAAGGAATCATTCACAGAAAATCCTTAAATTGTTTTCAGTCATTGATCAGGGCATAGTAACTGGGAGCAAGCACATATAAATCGGAACCAGGAAACAAATGCAACAATCGGTTCTTGTGGTTTTATGGGGAGAAGGGGGGCTTATATTTCCTTTTTCTAACGTAAGTTAAACTGCAAAGGAAAAAGGCAGACATGAATCAGTTTGCTTCTACTTGTATACGAAATTGAGGAGGTGTATACACACTTACGGATTTTAGCTGGCCGGAGCTCCATCAGTAGCCTTCTTAGCCTTCTTGGGCTTCAAGCTTCTCGCCAATGTGCTGACCAACTCCGGATCTTCGATCTTGACTTCACTCTTAACGATCTCCGATCCACTTCCGACGTAAAATGTTGGAGCCGGTGTGATTCTTGTAACGCCGGTCTTGGTGACAACGAAGGTGGCGAAATATTGGGCAGTCAAGTCTTTGGAGTCGGTTGTCGTGCTTTATTGTTGGGTAAGATGTCAGAAACATCGATCACCTGGTACGGTTTGATCTGCGTTACTCACGTTACATCGAACTCTTTTAGCAGCCCGTGCTGAACACATTCCTTGACACCCATCCGCGCTTTGGTTTGATCTTCCAAAGTACGTAATGTGAACGGGAATGCGCCTGCCTTTTTGACGATTTCGCCATATGTGGACCGGGACGTCTTCATTTTCAACTGATAGGTGGATGTTGTCTTTTGGAAGATTGATGTGCGATCACCATGCGCCTTCGCCTGTAGTACAAGCAGAGTTTATGTTCAGCTTTCCCGATTGGATGGATACGCTGAAGAGACGAGAGAACAAGTTCCTTACTTTGGTTTCTTCACCGGATGTCAGAAGAACGTCGAGACCAAAGACATCTCCTTCTTCAAAAAGGAATGTTGAATCTTTATCCCGGTGTTGTTCGGCAGCCGGAAACAAGTTGATTGTCTTTTTGCCATCGATCACGTTCTGCTCGTGTTGATGCGATATCATGCCTGATTATAAGAAACGCCGAACTGATTAGATCTTCGGGTTCAACCAGAACTGCATGGGATACCTTCAATCAATTTTTTCTACAGAAAAACAAAACCATACTTGCCCTCCATTCCTTTGATCGAACCCTTGTATTCCTTCACAAGTTTAGAAGCTACATCAGTAGCTTCCCAATTCTTGACACCTGGCTTAATTGATCTCAAGACAAGTTCGGCGACGTTATAGGCTGCGGCTACGAGGTCTGCTTTGGTACCGGTGACGGGTGATGCAGCTGAGGCACCAATGATGATACTGCAGGATTGGAGTTAAGTTAGATGCTCGTGGGCATTAGACACGGTGGAGATCAACGGTTGACTTGCGTTTCACCAATGATCGAGGCATATCCATCGATATGGGCACCCATCAGGATCTTCACTACATCGCCATCCTCAAGAGTTTGTGTCGCACCAGGGTCAGTGGGCAATGGAGTGAAATGGCATAGAACACTACGTAAAGTGAAAAGACATCATGAGTATCTCCGATCACTGTTAAACGAAGTTGGGTCGTTTTTTTTTAAAAAAAGCGGAAGGGGATATGAACTCACTTGTTGATGCTCAGAGTGCAGGGAAAAGCGACGCCCTTTTGGGTGGGGTTTTTCTTGTCCTTGTTGTAAACCAAGGCACACGCCTCCTCGATCAATTTGTCACCTTCTCGACAGAGATCAAGTAGGACAGCTCCCTTGACGGCCTTGGAGATCACATGGTGGAGTGCTTTGGCAGCAATCTCAGCTGCGGTCTTATCTGTTTAGCAGATCGAAAAGAAAAAAAAATAGAGAGAAGGGTTGAATGAGTGGGGATGGACTCCATGGAAGCCGAAACGCAGTCGGAGGGGCTCACATTTGGTAAGGGTGTCGGCTGGTAAGGCCGTGGAGGCCTCGGTGGGCGCAGGTTCGGCCACAGGTTTCTGGACGGTTTCAGTCGTCATCCTGGTGTGAGATCGGTGTGCTGAGGGTTTTTTCAGACGATGAAGAGGACTTGGGTGTTGAATGGGTTGATGAGGTTGTGGCTGCTGCTGTTATGGTTGCTGGTGGTGATGGCGATGAGGAGGAGGATGACGGTGGTCAAGAGGCGCGCAGCCATCGAGTTCACTCCGGTCGAAGCTATACTGCGCCCTCCCCGCCTTTTTAAACACAAACCAGCCCGCCGGGTTGAAGAAGCCAGAAGTTCTGGTGGAGTTAATGGGCAAACGCAGCATCGAGCCAGACTCCAGTTGACAAATCAGGCAACCAACTTCCTCTGACAATAGTCTTGCTCCTCCGCACCGAATACGAGCTGCTCATGTGGACCATCGTCTGACAAGTTGTGTTTTCTGTGCCCTTGATTTTCCAAGAATAACCTGCACATGTCGACATCACAGTTATATTGCATACATCATCACATTATGGATATTCAAAATGCGCACATATCCTGTGAAAGAGAGAACACTATCTTAAATCACTTGTGGTTCCACTAAGGTGAAAGCAAGAAACAATCATTGACCTTATCTCTAACATGAACACAAAGACAGTCAGATTTGCAATCCTGGCAATATAGAGTTAAGGGAATCAAAGCAGGAATTGATTTTTGGAAATGAAGGAATGTTTTTGGAAATGAAGGAATGTTTTTGGAAATGAAGGAATGTTTTTGGAAATGAAGAAGCACTCCAGTTGATTATATATGGATTTTTAAGATCATTAAAGTTGGAGATACTTTTTGTCTGATAGAAGATTGCTATAATGTTCAGTAAGATTTTGGATTGAAATTGCAAATAACTTCTGGATAAAACCCTTAGAGATTGACCAGTCCTTGCACTGAAAATTAGACATCTGTTCCCAAAGTGTTTGGGAGTAGCTTTTGACCCATGGATCCAAGAAATCCCAAAGTCCAAGAAAACCAATTCTTGGATTCCGTTCCTGTTCTTGCTTATTCTTGTTGGCTAGATCTTCAAACAATTGGCAAGCTTCACCCAGTTCTTGGGTATATTGATGTTCTTTCTCTATTAAAGGTACAATTGCTCTAATCATCTCAACATGAAACAGAAATAATGGGAAGATTTTTTGATAGTCTAATGGAATTCTGCTTTGACAGTAAGCCTTCAGATCAATCTTGGTTTGTGTTTGCCAGTACTTGTACCAAACATCATCACTCTCTTCAAATAATTTCTTTTTATCTTTGACGAAATGATATTTTTCTTTTTTACTCATCTTTTCACCTCTAGAACTTAGCATACTATGAAATTCCTTCACAGTAGCTTGGAACTCATTTTCATTGATGATAAGTCTCCCTTCATCTCTTGGTTTGATGAGTTGCAAAATTGTTTTCTGGTAGAATTGAATTACATGATCAATTCCGTCCTTCCTCATGAACACATTCACATCCAAATTTAATATTGGTAGCTTGGGGAATTTCAATAACATTTTTGATTCATAGTAAAAAATATTGAGATATCTGCCCATTCCTGAATCTAAGTGATTGATTTTGGGGATATGGAATCCAGTAACCATTGTTTTGATTGGCTGCTGTAGATCTTGTTTGTTTGATGAATGGATGAAACTATTGACCATCTTTCCAATTTTTTTGGAATTTTCTTGTTCCAACAGTGTAACTCCCACACAGTTCCCAGTGATTTGGGGACTGTAAAAATCTGGCGAGTTTTCATCCTCTGTTTTGATCTTTTGGTCCTTTTTATCTTTTTTAGATCTCATTAAATCACCAATCCTTCTTTTAACACCCTTTGAATGATTTGTTTCAGAAGCTGGGCCATTGGAAGATTTTTTCAAGAGGAAATCCTTCTGCTCATAATGTGGTAACATATACCCCATCTGGGAATCCTTGCTGTTCTTGAAGCCAGGTTGGTGCTTTGTTTCTGTAGGGGACTTGCAGAGGGGCCTTTGAAATTTGCCCAAAGAATTGGGGGTAGACTGATGGTTTAGAAATTTTGAACTTGGGCTGAGTGTCAGGGTGTGCCTCTATAGTGGCAACGCACTGAATGAAACCGTTGATATAATCAAGGTTTGACGGCTGATCTCAGCTGTCACGACTGTCTGTCGGTGCTCGACTTGGCCGCAGCACAAGGAGAAAAGCCGCGCCTCCGTCTGGAGGGGCTGGTTGAGCGAATACAACCGGAATCTAAGAGATTCGAGAGAGAGTCCTTTCTAGGACGGAGAGAGAGAAAAGGAAGAAAAGGTCGACTTACCGAGACGAAGCGCGGAAAGTCGAGGGATAAGTCGGAAAAAAGAGAAAAGGTGGATCAATGGGCCCCAATCGTTGTAAGTCGGCGTTGGTGGTCGAATACAACAATATTGGTGGGCTTGGTAACTGATCTGGGGGATCCTTCCTGGTAGGAAGGTTCCCCAGTACTTATACCCCAGCTGTGCTGGGCTGACTTGTGGTCCGGTCTACCGGACCATCTATCCTCCTGGGAATCTCTAAGGAGGTCCCAGGCGGTGTTCACTTGCTCACTCGAGGTCGATACCCGAGTCTTGAGTCCTTCAACATCAATGTGCTCACTCGAGGGCTCCAGGCCCTTCCTTGCTTGGTTGCGGGCCGCCCGCGCTTGTGGCGGCCCGAGGGTTGTCGTCGCCTGCGCTGTCTGGACTAGTAGGCGGCTGACACTCGCCCCCCCAAAAAAGCACTGCTCTGATCGGAGTAGTGCCAGGATTGCGACGCTTGGCGGCGCGAAACTTTCGCAGCAACACGTCTGCGTTAAGGATAGCGTTCTTCGGCAGCCATTTGTCATGGTCCGCCGACAGCCCTTTAAACCTCGTCAGGTAAAGACGACAGTCTTGACCCTGGATCCTCGTAAGCTTTTCGTCGAGGATCCGGAAAGCAACATTGTCGTCTGTCAGCTCAGGAAGCATATCCGGAACCACAGGAGCAGGAGGCTCGCCATGGTCGCCATCAACCACATACTTCTTGAGCAAACTAACCGGGAACGTAGGATGCTTAAGATCAAATCCTTCCGTCAGAACAACCTCGACGGCGTTTCGCCCGTGCAGAGCTTTAACAAAAAACGGCCCCACAAAGGCGTCCTTCAGCTTGCGGTTGCCACCCAAGTTCTGAAAATTTACGGTCGAGACAAGTACTCTGTCGCCAACACATATGTCATGGTCGCGGTGTGACTTGTCCCACCGTTCCTTGTTATACGCAACGGCCTCCGCCAGGCAGGAGCTGGCTTGCTCTTCGGCTCGCAGCATCATCTCCTGAAACCGTGCAGCAGACGGGTGCAGAGTAACTGCCTTACTAAGGACCAAGTCCCGCGGCATATGCGGAATCCAACCTCGTTCAAGCTCAAACGGCGTCTTACCCGTGCTGGAGTGGACACTGGAATTGTACGCGTGTTCCAACGCTGGTAGCAATGAGACCCAATCGTGGGTATAACCCTCACTATCTTTGAACTGTAGCCCAAACGCGCAGTACCGACGGATCATGTCCTCTAACGTCTGGATCATACGTTCAGCCAGCCCGTCGGTCTGCGGGTGGCAGGCCGTAGAGAACGACAACTTTGTCCCCATAAGCTGGAAGAGACTCTTCCAGAACTCAGAGGTGAACTTGGGGTCGCGATCAGTGATGATGACCTTAGGGCAACCGACATCATGGATAACCAAATTCCAGAACAGAAGCGCAACATCCAGCGCAGTGTTCTCCTTATAGCAAGGCAAGAACCGTGCTCGTTTAGAAAAACGGTCCACAATAACAAGAACGGCGTTAAAGCTTTCCTTACCCCCCGGCGGCAGCGCAGTGACAAAGTCCATATTGATCACTTCCCAGCGCTGTTTAGGCTCCTCGATAGCTTGCAACAAACCAAATCGCCTGCCCGTTGCTTTATTAGCTTTCTGGCAATGGTCACAGCTGGAGCAGTACTTTTCCACACAAACGGTCCATCCCGGCCAACACTCGCAACCGCTCCACCGTCCTTTCTTTCGAGAAATGGCCTGCCGCAACATTATCGTGACACTCGTGGAGCATAAGGCGTATATGCTCTTCTTCAACCAGAACTAACGCACAATGATTGCCGGTGCGATGGTATAGAAGGCCATCCAAGAGAATAAAACGGCCGGCGTCGAAGTTCGCTTTCCAGGGCTCTTCCAACTGGGAAATCAAATCCGGCTGGGGGTACTTAGACCAAAGAATCCCAACCAGGGCCGCCGTGTTTTTGTTCGCGTCGTAGCTACGCTCGACGGAGTCCCAAAACTCGTCAGATAACCCACTGACACTAATAGCCATGATGGGCACCTCTCGCGTAACCTCTTCTTCGTCGGACGCCGGGTTATCGTTGTCATTCGGCAATGCCCACCTGGACAGCCCATCCGCGTTTTTATGGACCAACCCATCCCTATGCACAATGGTCATCGAACCGCGCCATTCTTGTATAGAAATTTGCCAGCGCATCATGTGCCGACTGGGGGTTTTCATGTTAAGTAGGGACTTCAAGGCGACACAGTTGGTAATTACCGTAAAAACACAACTGTCCAAGTAATAATACAGCTTCTCCAGTGCCCAGACCAGGCAGAAGCACTCCAGCTGTGAGGCACCGTACTTCTTTTCGGATTCCTTCAGCTGCCGTGATATAAAGCAAATCGGGCCCTCCTGCTCCTTATCACCTACCATCTGAATCTGGTGAAGCGCCGCGCCAATACCTTCCATACAAGCATCGACATACAGAAGAAACGGCCGGCGCGAGTCCGGGTGGAACAGAAGTGGTGCCGTGGTAAGAGCAACGCGCAACACCTTATACGCTTCAATCCGCTCAAGCGTCATCTCAAAAGCTACATTAGGTCTGCAGATTTTGTATAAACAGGAAGCCATAAGGTTGAAGTCTTTGATATGGAGGCGGTAATACCCCGCAAAGCCCAGGAAAGACTGTAGTTCTTTAACAGAAGCAGGAATAGGCTTCAGGAGGACAGCCGCCACGCGGTTCTGATCAATTCCTAGTGACAGGCCATTAACAATATGCCCTAACGCCTTCAGTTCCGAAAAACCAAAAGAGCACTTAGTCAGCGAAATTTTCATACCCATCGAAATGACCTTTTGGAGAACAATGCGCAATTTAGTTAAATGCTCCTCCCAAGTATCAGTGAAGACAATGATGTCGTCAATGTAGATAATCAGCCAGAGCTCACTCAGTTCCATACGGAACTCCGTATCCATCATGCGTTGGAAGTGAGATGGCGCGTTCTTTATGCCAAAGGGCATGCACAGGTACTCATGGATTCCCATATGAGAAATAATGCGCAGGAACTGCCTGCTATCCTTGCTAACAGTGTTCTGGTGGAAGCCCTTCAGAACATCCATGCAGGTAATGTACTTAGCCCCATGCAGCTTAGTCAAAGATTCAGTGATCTTTGGCATCGGGTATCGGTCAGGAGTCGTATAGGAGTTCAGAGCGCGGAAATCGCCTACCAGTCGAGACTTCTCCTTGTTCCATACAATAATTACCAGGGTTGTGATAGAAACCCCCTCATTGGATCCTACTTTGCGTAAAATGCCCATCCTGACCAACAATTCCACATGCTCTTCGATAGCCGCTCTGGTGCGCGGGCTGGCCGGGTAGGGAGACTTACGCAGCGCCAGGGGATAAGGCTTATCCACGGTAAGAGTGATTTCGACCTCATGGCCTTTGATCGACCCAAAAGGCTGGTCCTTTGTAGCAAAGGCCGCTTTGTTTTCCGACAAGGCTCGGAGGAGCTCAGACCGTTGCAGCTTGGTGATCTCGCCACTGATCTTGCAATCCCGTAGAGCCTCTTCTTCAAAGGAGAGCGCCACCTCGTGCTCTGGAGTTATCGAATTGATAGTTTCATCAAAGTCAAAGGTGCGGATCCCAATGGTGAAGCGCCGCTTATCGGAATTCAACAGGGAGATTTTATAATGGGACAAGTAATCATTACCCACAATAAAATACCGTGCAGACATGTTGTCCATTACCACGAACTTCATAACCATTCGCACATTCTGTAATACCAAGCGTATATTAACAACACCCAAAGGAACCAGCGCTCCCGACGCGCTGTGGAATTTTCCAGGCTGAATGGGCAATATGAACTTCTCCCACCCGGGACAGAAGCGTGCCAAGTAACCTTTACCGACCACCGAGCGGACCGCGCCACTATCCAGCAGGACCAGACAGTCCTTGTCACAACAAGTCATCTGAACCAAATTGTTCCTACCACGGGACGTGTCGACAGCAGCCGTGCTACTAGAGATAGCCCCAATAATTGGGCCGTCACCCTCATGGTCGCTACCTTGTTCTGTCGCGGGGTCAGCCTCGGGCTCCTCGTCGACACTGTTAACATTCTTGGGACATGTGCGGGAGGTATGACCCGTTCCTTTGCACGAATAACACTTAACATCCGACAAGGGAACCTTACCCTTATCTCCCACCGCACTCGGCGGCTTAGCAGGGGCGGCTGGGGAGGTCGGCGTACTCTTGGGAGGGAAACGGCGACGGCCAAGGCGGGTTTTATCGCAGATGTCCTCCAAGATGTTAATGAAGGAGCTCAGATCTTCATCCGGCTTTTTCATAGCATTCTTGGCCGCGTACTCAACCTCATTGTCCATAAGGTTCAAAAGTTTAAAATTTATGGACTTGTTGTCAATCGTCGGCTCAAAGCAACGGAGCCGATTGTACTGGCGCGTGACCCACTGCGCCGGTGCGGTCTCGCCAGGAATGAACCTGTCGGATGAAAAGGCATTTTGCTTCTTCCGTTTCCATGCGGAGTGACCAAACTTCTTACAAATCTCCGTCCTCCAAAACGCCCAGGTAGTGTCATGGTGAGAAAGCCGCATTGTTTCGTACCACAACAGTGCCGTACCCGTGAGCATTGTGAGGAGCTTCAGAACAATGACCTCGTCATCCACGTGGCTGTCCTTATGCGCGGTGTCTATCCACTGCACAAAACGTAGGTGATCATACTCACCTTCCCCCGAGAAGGTAGGCCAATCTGACTTAGCAATTGCCATGTTCAGACGCTTCTTTAATTCAGGGTCAATGCCTCCCTCATCCCGCTGGGGAGGCCGAGCCGAGGGGGCATAGGGGTGAGCATGGGCGAGATGGGGAGGGGCATCGCGGCTAGGAATGGATTTAACAGCCGTTTGGACTGTGTCCGACAGGCTAGAGATCTCTTCCCGCAGGCGGGCTCCTTCCGAGCGGTATTGACTCATTACCCTGTCGATTTTATCATTTAGCTTAAGGAAATCAACACGCTGATTCTCACTCTGTTCCTCCAGCTTTTGTTCGACGTCGCTATTGGCCCGGGACTCTTGCGGCGAGGAGCTTCTCTGCTGGAGACGGTCAAACAGTTTATGCTCGAGTTGAAGGAACTTTTGGTCAAAGTAGCCTGTCCACTGCGGGCTCGGTGGTTCAACCTTAGCAGGGGGAGAATCATGCCGCGGTAGGCGCAATATATGTTGTTCTAATTCAAAGATGCGGGCGTGCAAGCTCTGTACCTCATGTATAAGCTTGTCGTCGCTGTTATCGCGGCTCACAATATCAGAAACCGTGATATCAAGCGCATTCTGCACAAAGGCTTTTATCCTAGATTCCATGCCATCAGTGTCACCACTTCGCTCTCCAAGCCTCAGCTTTTCCACCGTATCTTCCAGCTCATTCACCCGTGCATTCAGGGTTTGGACCAACTCAACATTTCCGGTAACAGAAGCAGCAATAGTATTACTAGTTTGAGACAGACCATGAATAGAAAACTTAACAGACTTAAAATTATCGTGTATAATATCTTTAAGAAGGTGAACATTATTAGACACAGGAGTGGAAACATCTTTGTGTACTGATTTGACTAGGGAGGAAATAGAGGAATCGGTGTGAGACATAACTCGACGGGTATTGCCGTCGACAACTTTCTCGATCTCAGCAAACATCTGCTTGAGTATACCTGTGGCGTCCACCAGAGTTAGTGGCGCTAACAAGGCCCTTGGTTTCGGGTCCGCGACTGATCGATCGCCTGATATCCGCCCTGAATTGTTTGGCTCATGCGAAACAGTTCTTCGTATATTGACGTTCTGTAGTTGCGACGGCCCCTCATGCGACCGTTCTGTCCCGGTCCGTTCTGGCCCGGTCGGGGTCGAGCTGCTTGCTGAGCCGCTCCCTGTGGCCCGTTTGCCGGAGGCGCTGGTGGAGGGGCCTGTTGGCGTACAGAGGCTGCTGGGCGGTTTTGGCCCCGAGTGCGTCGGCTGGGGATGCTTGCCGGGTTGTTCGCTGGGTGGTTTGGCTGTCTGTTCGCCGGGTGGTTTGGGTGGGTCACGTGGGGATTCCATCCCTCCGTCAGAGACAACAGAATTTCCCGGCTGATCAATCGTTCGAGGCTGTTGTGAGTCGTGATGGCTTGGTCTCGCAGGAGTATCATCGCCTCCTGGTTGTTGCCCGCGCGAGCCTCCAGGAACGCCTGTTTGAAGCGCAGGTGAGTTTGCAGAAGAAGCTCCGTTGTTGGGTTCCAACCGAGGCGGGACGCTGCCACGTTTAAACTCGCCGGCCGGGACGAGGGAGGGTTTCGCGGACCTAGTAGAGGAGGCATGAGACCCAGTGTTACTGCTGGTCTTCTTAGGAGGGGTCATGGTATTAATTTCGAAAAACTAACCTGCCGGTTCGGTTACAACAATAATGGATTCGACGCTATCCGGAGATTCTCCCCGTACCGTGCTGTTGAGACGGATCGGTTCCCCAAGGGTGAGGATTCTTTCTACTTCCGCCGTGGAGCCTCTATTGGATGTCTCGCGGGATCTGACGTCGTCGATTAACTTGGCAATCGCTGGATGCGCGGGACGACTCGCGGTAGAGAGAGCAGGATTGATGCCAGTGGCCACCGGAGATTCCTGGGTTATCGCAGGGTCCCGATGGGCAGTAGTGGAGGTAGTTGACGGGGGTACAGTATTGGCTGTATTACCGGTTCGTCTGAACAATCGATCAAAAAGATCCGCGACCTTGGTGGATCCTACTGGGGGAGCTGCTGGAGGAGCTGAGTTTCGTTGGACTTGTTCTTCCCCGGGGGCAGACGCAGGTCTTGGACGGTTCGACTGAAAAAAACTATGCAAGGAAGTTTGTCGTGAAGACACTAGCAAAACAAGATCCTTGTTAGAGTCGGGGTTTCCTGACTTGCGGGAAAAACTAAAACTTACTACTGTTACTGGTAGAAGTTTTCGCGAGAGAATGGGTTCGATTTCGGGACTCGTGTCTTACGATCGAACCTAGAGAGGGAGAAAAAATCAAATCACACTGGTAAGTGGATAATAATCGAGTATATATAGGCTCAGGAAAAGGAAATTTCCCGATGAGGCCCCCAAATGTCAGGGCGTGCCTCTATAGTGGCAACGCACTGAATGAAACCGTTGATATAATCAAGGTTTGACGGCTGATCTCAGCTGTCACGACTGTCTGTCGGTGCTCAACTTGGCCGCAGCACAAGGAGAAAAGCCGCGCCTCCGTCTGGAGGGGCTGGTTGAGCGAATACAACCGGAATCTAAGAGATTCGAGAGAGAGTCCTTTCTAGGACGGAGAGAGAGAAAAGGAAGAAAAGGTCGACTTACCGAGACGAAGCGCGGAAAGTCGAGGGATAAGTCGGAAAAAAGAGAAAAGGTGGATCAATGGGCCCCAATCGTTGTAAGTCGGCGTTGGTGGTCGAATACAACAATATTGGTGGGCTTGGTAACTGATCTGGGGGATCCTTCCTGGTAGGAAGGTTCCCCAGTACTTATACCCCAGCTGTGCTGGGCTGACTTGTGGTCCGGTCTACTGGACCATCTATCCTCCTGGGAATCTCTAAGGAGGTCCCAGGCGGTGTTCACTTGCTCACTCGAGGTCGATACCCGAGTCTTGAGTCCTTCAACATCAATGTGCTCACTCGAGGGCTCCAGGCCCTTCCTTACTTGGTTGCGGGCCGCCCGCGCTTGTGGCGGCCCGAGGGTTGTCGTCGCCTGCGCTGTCTGGACTAGTAGGCGGCTGACACTGAGGGCTTCTGAGCATCTCTTGGTAACATAATTTTCACTTGAGAAACCTTGTCTGTTTAAAATTGTTGATAATTCATCAAATTTTTGATTTGTAAATAAATCCAGTGAAGGAGAAATGCCACAATCTCTGTGATATTCAAAATGACCATGGTGGATGTCGGAGAAAGAGGTTGGTGTGTTGTGATTGGTTTTGTAATTTGCGCTCTGGCAGCTTGAATGGGATATAAGCCGCTCTTTTCCACCCTCCTCCACCCCCAAAAAATCAATAAAACTGCAGGAGCAAATGTCACGATTTCTTGTCATAGAGAGATTAACCCCATTGAGCCCAGGCTTCTCATCAAGCAAATTATGTGTCAACTGCACATTCTGAATCCTGGACATGGGATGATTTATTCCATGATTTATCATATCTTTCCTATAGGTGTGATGAGAGCCAGTGAAGTAGGCTTTACGACTCATGTTGTTGTTCAAACTTTGAGCTTCCTGTTTTTCTTGCGCGGTTGGCTCAGTTGGAGATGGATTGTCGCTTTTTCTGGGGGAGTGTAATAGCGCAAGTTCTGTAGAATGCTCGACAACCTGCTGAGCAGACTTCGATGCAAGTTTGTCAGTTGGGCTAGTGGTTCTTCCGAATTTGAAAGATTTCTTGACCATCAAATTGTCCTTATTAAATTCTATTGTTGCCTTCAATTGCGAATCACTCGCACTCATCGGAAGTTTGTGGTGGAATAGCAGGGAGCTGATGCAGGGCTTGACCTCCGATCCTTCCAAGTCAAATGAGGCTCCGGTGCGGGTGTCCACAGGCTCAGCCTGTAGACGAGAATGGTCTCGGTCACTTGGCTGAGAAGAAGAAATGGTGGGGTTATCTTTGCTAAAGAGGGCTTGTTTTACTGTCAAGTTGCTCTCCCTGTCCATGGATTCTGAGAGCTCTACCTTGGGCTCCAAAAGGCGCCCATTCGCAGGTCTGATGAAAGCAGCATTGATACTGGCAATGGCGGTGATAAACAAACCTGCACAAAGACTCCCGGTACATTGTATGATTCCCGATTTCATGAGTGTCGGACACGAAAGATGTCTACCAGAGTGATGTTTTTTTTTTTTTTAATTCCTGTGTATCAAACAAACAAGAAACTTCGATTATGGGAATCAAATGATAATAGGAAACCACGGCGAATAAATTAACACAACTGACAGTGGGTAGGCCTCACTTCAGGAAGTCGGTGCATAAATGAAGAAGAGCCAGCATAAGTGAAGCCGGTATATTCTCGCAGCTTTGAATCTGAACCTGTTACTTGTGGCCTTCCACCCAGACATGACTTGCGCCAGCGAGTCCTGCCACTGGGAACCACGATATGGGGTTTAGAAATATGATTTATGAGGCCTAGCAAAATGAACATGAAACTTAACCGAGAGGGTTTCTCTCATGCTCAGCGCCTTCTGTCGCCAGACAATTCAGGTTGGGTTTCTCCCAAGGTCAAGTCACGAGAAGAGATTTTGCACCACAGTTGCAAGCAATTGGTTCTCTTACCAGCAAGTGCTCGCGGGGCTTTGCTAGCTCGGAGCCCTGAGCAGGAATCAAATAGTCACGATCATGTTTCCTGCTCCTGCTGCTTAGGACCTACTTATTTAGTAGGAGCTAGGGAGTTTGAGCTTAGGAATATCCGGCCAACAAGTATTGTGGCTCAACAGTTGTTATGCACCTAAATCCCAGGGATTGTCAAAGGCTTCTCTAGCAATGAGTGACTTGCCGTCACATCTGGGGCCGAACTTAACTAAGTCCCCCTCTGGTTAGGGAATTAGTTAAGTTGGATCTGGGACACTGGCAGATGTCAATTTAGACCCAAAAAAAACTAGATTTCCACAGCAAAATATCACTTTTGCACTCTAGATCGCTTGCTGGAGGCCCGCAGATCTTGCCAGGAGATCGTTTCAGTAATGATCAAAAAAGGTCCAGGTTGTAATTTGTAGCCCAAGATAAAAGTCAAAACTGTGTTGCAATTACAATGAAACAAAACAAGACAAGACAGTGAAACAGTAAAGATGATTGTGCTGAAAGAGATTTGATTGAGAAAAAAAAGACCAACTGTCCTTTTCCGTTTCTTGCCGTTGTTATCTTGCTATTCATGATTCATTGTTGAAGATCTTGGAAAGAAAACTTATTTTATGTATAAACGTGAATATGCATATTTTTCATTTATTGGGGGCGGAAAAAAAGAAGAGGAGGAAATAGAAGACTCTATAATAATAATAAAAAGGTGATCTGTATATCAGCCTGATTTGAACATATGTATAAAAAAGGAATAATCAATCATCTCTCTCTCGTTCTAATGAGCTTATTTTCTTCACTTTCGGGTGAGGGGGGTGGGATGAAGATGATTCTTGATTATCGATTGTTTACAAAAAGTACTGTCATACAGAAAAAGAATAACAATCGAGAAAGGGAAATGTTAGAACAAAAGACGTTCGAATGGTTGTTTCAATCAAGTAAGCGAGTGATGAGAATTCATTATGAATTCAGAGAAAGGAAAACCGATAGACTGAGTCAGTTTTTAAGTCGTAGCACATCTAACGAAGGAAAAGCACTGACGTCTGGAACTCGTCTAGAAACCAAAGGTTCGCCGGCTCGAGGTGCAGGATCGAATTGCAGGCTAGAAAACAAAGGGTGATATTGATGACATCAACATGTTTTTGAAGACAATTGAAGACAAAAAAAAAAACAGCAACCGAGAAAAAAAAGAAAAATGGCGGACAATGTGAACTTATTATTCTCATCGATTTCCATGATGGCAGCTTGATTACCACATCGATAACAGTAATTAGGAGCCGAGAAAATCGTCACGACGTTTCGTTCATGGGACCAGTTGTAACCCTCCATTACCAATTGATGAGCACGAGCTAATATAACAAGAGCGCATCGTGGGGAGCGAGATCAGACAACACGCGAGCATGATACTGCGAGAGAGAAACATTGCATGACTGACCGACTAGGGTGAGCCCGTTGTTATGGTTGAATGCGTCGGAGATGTCTTGTCCAAAGGTGTAACCGGCACCTCGGGGTGATATTCCCCAGCCACATCTATCGTCGGGATCCGACCACAGTAGATCGCACATAGGGCCCTCATGAGGAACTTCTTGGATACGATCGATCGATCGGATGTGATCCAGAGTATCGATCGAAGGTGACAGCCCTCCATGCAGACAAAAGATCTACATCGTGGGGGGAGGAGGGTGGGAGGGGCAAATGGTAAGAAAATTACTGTCAGATTGCTCGTCCCGCTTTGAACGATCTCCACCAGTCAGGGAGAATGGCGGGAATGTGATCCTTCGACAAACGGCTTACTTGTTCATCGATCAGAGCTGTCAGAGGCAAATAATCAAACAACTCTGTGAAAGATTTCCAGACGTTTGCGTTGCCATACTTCCTAAGACACTCGTCGTAAAACCCGTACACTTGAGTGATCTGCCTGGATTCATGGTTTCCACGTAAGATCGTCACTCGATCACGATATCTGACTTTTAATGCGACCAGCAGAGTCACCGTTTCTACCGAGTAGTACCCTCGATCGACGTAGTCTCCCATAAACAAATAGTTCGTGTCTGGTGCGTTACCTCCGATCCTAAACAGTTCTGAGAGATCGTGCTGTGGTTATTAAAACCCATTACGTTTATCAGGTAGTCCGTTGAAAATCCACGATGACCATCCACGTTTTGTTTTTGCGCCCGAGATAAAGATTCAACGTCAGCGCGAATCAAAGAGATTGGAGCCAGATGATTGCCGAAGCAATGGTATCGAGGGCTCAAAGCGGGTAAACTGACGAATTGGCCGTGTATATCACCACAGACTGTAACGGGGCATCGTACAGGCTGAACGTTTGACTCTTCCTGGTAGATTCAACAAGCATCCGGAGTTAGACAGGATCGCCACAGATGAATCGTAATCAACAGCGAAGAAGAAAAGAAAGTCTATCCTCCTTACCATTAGGATCTCTCGCGCCTGGAACGCGGGGATAACAAACATAGGAGCAAGAAAGGAAGGAAAAAAAATAAGGTTGAGCTCGTGATCTGGAGGGGGAGTGGGAGAAGGTATGACAACCTACCTTCTCGCATAGCCGTTTGACATCAGCTTCTGTAAGCTGTTTGCAGTCGGCCAAGTGGGAGACCCAGGAGTCGATTTCGGCTGAGAACGTGTGTTTATAACCAATGAGGATGTGTTGTGTGCATCAGTAAACAGAAGAGAGATAGAAGACCCCCGCTCGGTGCTGGGTCTGAGTCAGACAGAGAGGCAAGCTGATGGTTACCAGAAGAAAGACTGACAGTTATTCATTGGAACTGGTTTCCTTCGTGAGTGGAGTTAGTTGAATGAGCTGATGGTGTTTGTTGAGGTTGAGGTTTGGGAAGTCCAAAGGGGGGCCGAGCGAGGCCGAAGTGACGCCAGGTGACGCCTGACTTGGGTCCCCCGAGCGGTCCCCCGGAGTGCATCGATCAGTCCCCGGCTAGTGCACCACAGCATTTAAACCCTCGGACAGCCTCGGTCGTTTTTCGAAACATCAGCAGCTGCAGAAGGCTGAACCTGGCTGAACTATGTGTGACTCAGCTGTATGCGCTCCAAAAAGAACAATACGAAATGTTTTTAGGCGCAACGGAGTAATTACTGGGACTGTTAACACCTGTTAACACATCCCAAACAGAGAAAACCAAAAATACCCCAGTCGAAGAAGCATGACAGTACAGTCTCACAAAGACATGGATTAATCTCATCATGTTGCTTAAGTGGGGTTTTATTGGGCAAAAGAACATGTATTGGTGTTGCTATGCCAATTGCGATAAAACAGGATTTGACTATTGGATTCTATGTAAATGGATGATTACATCAACATTATTGACTTGAGTTGCCGCAAGTACTTCATACATATGCATAAGAAATAGAGTCTTTATGTTAAACAAGGACAACAGAACCGAGAACAATAACCGAAACTAGGATGATATTTACCTCTTTATGTTCACGAGTTGAGAAAGAGAACGACGGGGGCGGGGCGGGATTACCATCTGACGGAAGATTCCTTTCCCAAGACGTTGTGTAAGGTGCTAGTGGCGATCTTGACACGCGAGTCGAAGTGGAGATCGAGACAATGATCAAAGTCGTCGTCCAAGTTGTCTCTCTCCTCATCCATCATCGCCACCGACTCATCGTCACCGCCAAATTCGGTATGACTATGCTCACCGATCTCGCTCGCCAGCAGCGACGGATCCGTATTCTCGGGTACCTTCATCTTCTTCGACGCCGACGACGGTGGCGCCGGCGAGCCACTCGATTTAATCTTCACTAGCTTCCGTCGAGCTGGCAACTTCTCCGGCCGCGCTGGTGGGATCGTAAATCCTTCAACTGACCACTCATACCATACTTTCCTTCCTACTTGATCTGTCAACCTCCAGATATGAACGTCCAATTCACTATTCTTTGGGCAGTAAATCGGTTCCTAAATATGGTATCCAAGTTTGCGAGGCTTTAGACATTCGAATCGAGAGTATTATAATTAAATGGGTATCCATACCTTGAGAGGAAAGAACATCGGAAACCATGATAGCATTTCCCGAGACATTCTAGATTCCGGATGAGTCTCAATCGTCACGTCGTCATAAAGAGTTGCACGAAAGTAGGCAGCCAGTCCGTGACAAACGCTAGGTTGGGGGATATGAAACGTCAAATGACTCGAGCGTGCGTTATGGAAGTTAGTGATCGGTACGCCTGTGTAGCATCACGCCCCAAATCAATTTGATCAGTTCCAGTTAAAGGAGGCGTATAAGACATAACAGTTCAACGCACCCGTATCATGAGAAAATATCAGGTCTGTGCGAGGATGGGCGAATGACCAGGTTTCTTGTACCTTGCCCATTTCCCCATCCGGGCCTCCCTGCGCACTGATGATCTCTGCCGCATGAATCATGACCACGTATGGAGTTTCAAACTTGCCAAGCTCAAGAACTCTGGAGTAAATCTTACTGGACGCAAGAGGTGCGAGAAATGAACAATACCCAGACGGGATAGATATTCCATCGGCTGAAAAATAGGTCCATAATCAAAAATGGCATTCTTTTGGGGTGATTTGAGAAAATTGCCTGACATGCTAGCCAGCGAATCACTCCATCCAGACACTCTGGACTGAGCTCATTGTCACCGAATGAGCCCAAAAGCTCAGAGATGATGATATCGATCGCTTCAGTCGGTTGATAGTCACGCATATCACCATACCACAGTTTGACCACCTCCGGATCCCACTCTGTCCTCAGTCTTTCTTGAAGCCTTGAATAATAATATAAGAAAATGATTAACAAGTATCGATCAGAACAAACTAACATTTCTTCCCTCTCACAGCTAAGGAGCTTACGTAAGGTAGGAGTTGGGATTTTTTTCTATAGCGGTCAAAGTTATCGCTCGATCTGCTCGTCGTGCTGCACGCAAAGCTGCCTCGACTAACGGCCCTCTACCGGCACCACAAACGGCAAGCACCCTGCAAGAAATACAAAGAAAAAGTTACATGAGTCGAATACTACTATGTTGGTAGTCTGGAGCTAAGGATTGTACTCACTGCGGCGCGTCGGCGCGTCGGTCACATAGGGCCCGAAAGATCGCTTCTTCGTATTTGGAATACTTGACTGGATCTTTTTCAAATCCCTCATAAACCACAGAGTCTAAATTATCAGCCAGAGGCTGATTGGTTCACACGAAAAAATGAAGAATTGACAAGCCGATTAGTATTGATAAACGGCTGACTTATGAGACATGAGAAACACCATCTACTTGTAAGGGGGCTTGTAGATAATCTAGATAGCCAGCCGCAAAATTTTCGATCGGGTCACAAACTATGGCGGCGGCTCTTTTCTCTAAAAATCGTAAGCTGGCGAGATTGAGAGTACTAGGTGTTAGAGGGCAGGAGTGATCAAGGGTTGGAAGTAAGGGATTTGCAGGGAACTTCGGCTTACTATTGTGCGTATGCCAATGAACCACCTGAGGAATGTTTCCCCTCTGACGTCTGTGATAAAATCACGGTGGGCTTGTACTACAGAAGCCGGGCCAAGGTAAATATGTCAACCGTTGGAGATCGGTGTTAGGGATGAGTTGATCACTGGCTGGACCCACTCAACTTTGAGCATCGCTTTGACAAACGTCTGACAAGATTTGCTTAAGACAGGATAATGCCTGAACCAAACGCCGTTAGGGATGTCGAAGAGAAAAATGTCACAAATAGTTGGAAAGGAGGAAAAACTGACTTGGCATTGGATATAAAGCTGGTGGCAGGGATTAATAGGAATCCTATCGGCTCGGATGTCCACCTGTTTATCAAAGCAGTGGTATCCACCCCTATCCCGACATGGGGAATTTCCAGAGCTATTATGTGATTGGGTGAGAGCAGACCATCGTGAATTGAGGATTGAATACTTCAAGATATCACGACAACGAATGACTGAACTGATATTCAAGCGAGGATGATATCCACACAGCGTTCGCAGACTGTGCCAATCTTCCCAAGCCGTGAACGTCTTCTCGTCCGTATCTAAAATGGGTACGACTATTGAGAGCTATTCAACCTGATTAGTATCATACCAACAGTTAGATTTAAAGAGAAGAATCAAGAGCCTTGTGGGTGTGTGGATGCGCTCAGCCATTACTTACAACAACTGAGCTGGGAAGTCCAGCTAAAATTGAACAAATTGCTCTTCCATAATCTGAAATATACCGCCGATGTCTAATCCTGGGGAGGATCAGGTGGGAGGCGCTGAGATACGTAGCATAGCTGACTTCTTGCTTCATAGCCTGTGATGAAATCCCAAATTTCCAAGAAACAGATTCGAGTCAACAAGCCACTCTCCAATTTTGTTCAGGCTCCGCTTGTCATGTTATCATTAATCATTAATAATTGATCAACTGAGAATGAGAGAAGTAGACAGAGAATGCAGGTCGTTTTTTTTTGTATGCGTGTGTTGGTATGTATGTATTGAATCCTGGTAGATAGAGAGACAAACAAGTTCACAATCAAATCGGATGCCTTCGACAGGAGAGTCCAACTCGAGCCATTCCGATGCAAAGCAGATACATCTGGTGACTTCGATCGTATTATGAAAATTGAGTTCGGGGGAAAGAAAGTAGCCGGCGCGACGCCAGAATTCCGCATCCTGAGAATTATCTGGTGTTTGAGAGGCCTGGGAAGGTTGTGGGGCGATAGGGGACTGGTCGACACAGAGACTGTCCCAACGAGCTCTCCATGTGGGATTAGTCAAGGGTAGGGCCAACGCATCATATTCGGCAAGATTGTTGAGTGAGGTCCTGATGAGCGAGTTTAGCGGTGATGATTGGTTGGAGGTTGGGGGTGGGCCGTAGGGGTTCAGGCTCAGTGAATGGTTATTGAGATGGTTGGTGATATTATCCTTGATCTGGTAAGTTGTTAGTAGGGCGTCGAGTTCGGTCTGGCCTAGTTTGAGGATCATTGGAGTTCGTTGACAGTGGAAGGCAGCTTGAGTCCAATGGTAATCCTGGGTCTCCTGCGATGGACTGTTTTTAATGTTTGCTCTTCCAGAATAGCTCTGATCGGAAGTGGAGGCCATGATATCGATGGGAATTCAAGCGAGGTTGATGAGAAGTCCAACGTGGACAATCTTGAGTGATATTAGCCAAGTTGCAGTGTGTTTAATTTCTCAGCTTCCCATACATATACAAATTGTCCTGCATTTTGCATATTCATCTTATGGAGCATCTCCAACGGTCTGGGCAGCTTGCGGACATCCAAGTTGCGGGCCGTGTGAATACCAAAGAAAGCAGACTCTGTTCTAGGAGGTGACTCTTTGCTGTTCTACCAATCTTCATTGGATTTGATATCAAAGGGTAATTAAATCTGCCTCAAGCTAATAGGGGGGTTCACAATAGGATAAAGATAAAACTTTAGAGCTAATTTTAAGGCCTTTATGAACAATTTTTTTTAAAATGAAGAAGTTGCTCTGATTCTCATGACACACCCAGTCCTGTACATCTTGCCAGATTTTTAAAATTTTGTTGATAAAGGCCTTAAAATTGGCTCTAAAGTTTTATTTTTATCCTATTGTGAACCCCCCTAATTGATGTCCTCAGAGCATCCCCATCAGCCACTAAGAGCATCCCACTGCAGGCACTAAATCGGGGGACTAAACCAAATTTAGCTACCCAAAGCCAATTTAGTCCCTCCACCAAGGCCCTAAAGGAGGTCCTCAATTGGGAAAAACTCATCTGGGCCCTATACTAGTCCCATATCCAGGACAGCATAGCTCCTCACATAGTTGCTCTGGCTCACATATCACACAACCAGAGGCCTGTGATACTTCAACTCTGCTGCTTACAATACACAAACCCCAATATCCCTGAAGTGATTTGGGCTCAGAACTCAGAGGCTAAGAGCATCTCCACCGCGGGGGACTATCTGAGGGACTAAATCCCAGGCTTGCGCGACTGCGGCGCAGTTTTAGCTTCCCAACCAAGGTCTCTATCACACCGCAAGGTTCCCAAAGTAGCACCTCCAGGTTGTGAAACCGGCTACCCCCGGCTCCCCAATGGCCAGTCAGCACAAGAGGTGCAATACCGGTCCTCTCAATGGCCGGTACTGACCGGCCATTGACGTGCAGTCCTTTCGATGGCCGGTCAGTACCGGCCATCGAGATGCAGTCCTCTCAATGGCCGGTCAGCACCGGCCATCGAGATGTAGTCCTTTCAATGGCCGGTCAGTACCGGCCCTCGAAGTGCAGTCCTTTTGATCGCCGGTCAGTACCGGTCATCAACTTACAGTCCTTTTGATGGCTGGTCAGTACTGGCCATTGACTTGCAGGAGATGTAGTCCTTTCAATGGCCGGTCAGTACCGGCCATCAACGTGCAGTCCTTTCAATGGCCGGTCAGTACCGGCCATTGACTTGCAGTCCTTTCAATGGCCAATCAGTACCGGCCATTGACTTGCAGTCCTCTCAATGGCCGCTGTGGTCATTATTCCTGTGTTTGTAGAAGGAAAAATTCAAACTTTTATGTGTACTCACAAAACGCCTCAAGATACGGCCAAATGGAAATCAGAAATGGAATCTAGGACCAAAATAACCCCTAGTCACCCACTGAAACCACTCTCATATCTCTACCGGATCAGAAGATACGCAAATCATCCCTTTCACGCACCAGTCCAAGCGGGTTCACACACAGACTCAACTCTCGGCTACCATACTTGGCATAATGCATACGGCACATGAATTACCTTTCTTCCTTCCTTTTATCAGTTCTCACCTCCTATTTTCATTTGCATATGTTTGTTTTCCAGTTGCATATCTTTGATCTTGGAAAATCCCTGTATGAATATATATGATCCTGTTTGCATATCAAAGGGACGCATTGTAAATAGTCTAGCTAAATTCCCTCAGTTGTACTTTCTCACCAGCCAAATTCCCTCATAGCTGCTCCCCTGGAGCTAAATTCCCTCATCATTGTCTATATAAGGAGGCCTCTGCCTGCCAGTTGTTCCCGGCCTCATGCCATCGGGGGAGTCGATATTCTCTACTCACTTATCACTCATATTATCTATCCATATCACAGTTATCAGCTCACATCACCACTCACTTTCTCATACCTTTCACACTTTATTTGAAATTCATATCGCCGCTCAGTCACACACCTTTCACCAGTAACCAGTCCCCGGTTCCACTCCTGGTTGAGCTTAGCTCCCTCTCACCCTCATCACCCCTCACTTTCTGAACTTATATACCCCCAGGCCAAGGACCTAGGTTCAAGCCCCACTTGAGACATCAAGTCACCGTCACCTACTACATACATCAGTAACCCCATCAACCTCGGACATCGACAACAATCCTCTTATACATCTCATCTTCGAACATATCCTATCACAAAATAAATTGCCAAGCTTACCTTGGTGGTCTTGTTTTCTGATATACAGAAAGGCAGAGCTTGCTCCTCATCCATACCTTTCGCCATTCAGCAAAAGGGTCTCACGACACCTTTTGAGTCTTACAAGGGAGTCCCCAACGTGATCGGATTACCGTATAATTGGATTGTCGAACGAAGTCAACCAAATTAGTCGAATACTCGAATAAGAAGAAAGAACAACAAATCTATCAGCCACTACTGTCATTTAAATAAACGGAAAACTCAGTTACTCTGAAGATCAACTAGTCTATTGAAAAAGACTATCCAGCGACGAAAAAGACTCAACATCTCTGAAGAATAAAGATTGAACAACGAACCAGTACTGAAGGACGTATCTTGAAGAAAGCAGCCAGTTATATACCAGAAGACGGAAGATTGCCAAAGGATTTGGATAACTAGGATCCTGTTAGAAGAGAACGTTGGAGCACCACTCAAAGAAAGCGGACGATTAGAAGCTCGGAAGAAAGGTTATTGCACCTGAAGAAGCCGGACAGAAATAGACTCTGGATAATCGTATACTGTTAGAAGAACCCTCCCAGCTACTATTAGTTATTTGGAATAAACCCCTCAGCTTGCCCTGGTAAAGAGACCAGAGACCATTTATAATCGAGAAAATCAGAGATTAGCAGGATAAATACTCAACAGATAGAATTTTTTAGAACAACCAGAAAAGCAACAGAAGTCAACATGGGCTTACCATTTACAAACATGCCAGAATTGGAAGGCGGATTTGCTCCTCTAGAAACTCCTTCGAGAAACCGATTTTTTTCAAACACTTTGAACTGGAATCCACAAACCGGTTTACCACCACCACGCCCAGACAAAGGCAAAGGACCTGCAAACACGTATAGAGATCAAGAGGAAGGCGGAAATGAATCAGACTCCGGTACACCTCAGAACAAAAGTCGACCTAGACCACAAGCTCAGGGATACGGGATGCATAATGTTCGCCAATCTGAAGGACTTATGGAAGAAGAAGACGAGTCTCCTGTTATGCAAAGAGGAGCACCAAAAATTATTAAAGACCCGGGATTGCTCTACAACGGGACCCACTTTATGAAGTTTCTGAAACGATACGAGAGAGCAGCAAGGACATACCAGGCAACGGATTACGATAAGGCGTTACAGATCGGACGATTTGTGCAGACGGAGGAACTCAAAAGCGAACTCGAGGCGATGGACGGATACGACGAATGCGATTGGAGGAAGTTACGAAAAGATATGGTAGAATCGTGGGGCGAATTGGACGACACAGTTCTATACACCACAGCCGATCTAATCAAAGTAGCAGAAGAATACTCCAGGGAAGGTCAACTTAGCAGTCATCGAGAATACAAAGCATACCTTGGGAAATTCACCACCATCCTCAAGTATCTAGTCAGCAATGAGCACATAAACAAAAAAGAGGATGCCTCGCTATTATTTTTAAGTGCATTTTCAAAAGAAAGTCAGAAGAATATCCGGAGATCGCTCGTCAGCCAAGGAAGACTACCCAAGGGGAAGGATGGAAGTAATAAACCACCACTCTGGGACCATGCGATAGAAGCAGCCGAGTTGGAAATCCAAACGGAAGAAAATGGATATGTAGATGTACGAAGCTTTGCCGATTCGAACCGGGTCATGCAAAAAACCATGGACACTCAGAAGGGAGATGGTCGTCGACGAGAAAAGATGATTACCGACACGCCTAATTCCAAAGTAGCAGATAAACAGGTTCAAGAACTCACTCAAGAGATATCAGCTCTCAAACAACAAATGCGAAGTTTAGTCCCAGTTACATACAACCAAAACCGTCCAGAAAGGCCATCAGATCGATCAGAATTCTCACGAGGGAATGGAAGACCTTCAACACCGCTCTATGAAAGCCAGACTTGTTACTACTGCCATAGGGAGGGTCACTCCACTACTCGGTGCGGGGAAATGCTAAAAGATGAAGCACAAGGTTTGGTAAAACGTAACGGGAAGGATTGGTACTTACCAAACGGCCAGCACATTCCTTGGAATCCAACTAGGCCTATCCGAACAGTTGTAGCTACCGCGTCAGCAGACCCTAAAATGCAAGAAGCAGCTCAGGAACAGCAAAATTCGCAGCCAGTCAAAACCTCCGCACAAATAATTGAGTGGCAACCACCAACCCTGGGGGCCAAAAATTACCTTAAATCACATCCAATGACAAGGTCAGAAGCTCAGAAAGGACGAAGAAACGTAAGGATCCAGGAGCCCGGCCAAGAGGAACAAATGGATGTCGACCAAGAAGAAGAACTCGAAACACCAGTACGCAGCCCAGCAAGACGAATGGTTGAGAAAGTATGGAGCAAAGAGAAGGGACTAGCTGGAAAAGAGAAGGAATTGAATCCGGAAGAAACGCTACTCCAGGAACTAGACAACGTCAAGATACCAACAACATTTGCTCAGCTCACGGCAATCTCTCCGGCATACACAGCCCAGATTATTTCCAAGTTACAGAGCAGGTTACCAGAAAAATCAAACACCACATACATTTCAACAAAGGACACCAAAGTAGCAACTATGGAACTCAATAACCAGGAAGAGGAGAGGGACCCGTGTTACTACAGCTGCGCCTTGGGATACGTTTCAGCCGAAATTAATGGAGCAAAGGTCGATTTCATGATAGATTCAGGATCCATGGTCAATGTCATACCAACCTCAGTAGCACACGATCTTGATTTAGAAGTTGTGGCAGTGGACATACCAATGAAAGGGGTAGGCGGTGCGCGATGCGACATCAAAGGAGTAGTGGAAAATTGCCCGGTAACCATAGGAAGATTCTCAGGGCCAGCTCACTTGTTTGTATCGCCGAAAGCTCAAGATTGCATCCTTGGACGACCCTTCCTTTTCGACTACGAATGCACGTTAGGATACCAGGAGACAGGCGAAATTCTCACGTTCCTGGGCGACAAAGGAAGACAAGTATCAGTACCTCTTGCAAAAGTAGGACAAGGAAGAGGGTGGAACAACATGAAGGATCTCGGCGCAAATAATATACGATCGTTTGGGTTCAGCTTGGTTCCACAAGGGCTCAAAATAGGACAGGTTTTGTTATGTTGGATAATGGCCTTAACAATGATGATTGTGGAGGGATTCAAAGGGCTAGCAAAGATCAGTTCATCAATTTTTAAATCCTTCAACGAAATACTGTCGATCACCCTTTCATCTATCGGTGGCTACGCCAAAACGGGAGCAAAGAAAAGTTGGGAACTAGGAGCGAAATTAAGACGCCCAAAAATGGAGAAGGAAGAATCAATAATCTGCCGGTCCCTATCCTCAATCAAATCAACTTCGAGGTTTTCCACCAACCAGCTGCAGCATCTACTAGCAAACGGCTTACAGATCTCGTTCCAGGAGCAATTATGTTGGAACTGGAAGGATGGGGGGCTTTGGTGTCTGACAAAATACAAGCTGGTGGGGAAGAAGATCAGACCAATCAACGAAGCAATTCCTCAATCACTCAATCCACCACTTCAAAGGCCTGACCTTTCTCGAGACCCCTACAAAACCCCACTCACACGAAATCCACCAGAATTCGAGCCAACGCTGAAAGTAACCGAGGAACGACTAAAGATGGTTAACTTCGGACCTGAAGGATGGCTCTGGAATGAAGAATTAAAACTCTTTAAACACCTGATCACGATTCGAGAAAAAGCAATAGCATTTTGCCCAGCGGAAAGAGGACTTCTGAAACATTCATACGGCTTACCTTACGTAATACCAGTCATAGACCATCAGCCTTGGCAGAAGAAACCGATCCCAATTCCAGCTGCAATAAAAGACGAATATGTGGAGTTAGTCAGGGAACGAATCAGGACAGGCTTATATGAACAGTCAACCTCAAGTTACTCGAGTCCAGTTTTTTGTGTAGCAAAATCAGACGGGAAACTTCGAATTGTCCACAACCTGCAAGAAATGAATAAAGTCACTATCAAGGACGCAGGATTACCACCGGCAGCAGAGGAATTTGTAGAATCCTTTGCAGGAAGGGCCTGTTACGGTCTAGGCGACATCATGGGCGGATACGACGAACGAGAATTAGCGGAAGAGTCACGACCATTGACCACTTTTGACACACCACTAGGAAGATTTCAACTCACTCGTCTCCCTCAAGGTGCTACCAATTCTGTAGCAGTATACCAAGCACAGATGATGTGGATCCTTCAAGACGAAATACCCGGAAACGTGGGAGTATTCATTGACGATGCAGGAATAAAAGGGCCTAGCAGCAGATACAATAACGAAGTCCTAAACAAAAACTCAGGAATCAGAAGATTCATTTGGGAATATGCGGTTACTTTGGAGAGAATCTTGTTCAGAATTGAAGAAGCAGGACTTACGATCTCGGGGAAGAAGTTCGCAGTGTGCGTTCCGGCTCTGGATATTGTTGGTCACGTGGTCTGTCAAGAAGGACGGCGAGTTTCAGCGCACAAGAAAAATAAAGTATCAACATGGCCTACACCAAATAATGTAACGGAATTACAGGGATTCTTGGGAATAGTAACTTACGTTCGAATCTTCATCGAGAACCTTTCCGAAATCGCGGCACCCCTTAGGAAACTCACAAGAAAGGACGTAGAATGGGTTTGGGGTCAAGAATGTGACGAAGCCTTTGAAAGACTTAAAAAGATTATTGGAGAAGAAATCACCTTGAAGAAACTAGATTACTCGGAATATGCGGGAATGATTAAGTTAGCGGTCGACTCAAGCTTCATTGCGGCCAGCGCGGTTCTCCTTCAACAAGAGTTAGAAACAGGACTAGATCGTCCGGTACTTTACAAATCCATCGTGTTTTCACCCGTAGAATCCCGGTACTCGCAACCGAAATTAGAACTTTGCGGGGTAGCAAGAATTCTAAAGAAGCTACAGATATATCTTTGGGGTCAACATTTTGAACTCCAGGTGGATGCACAGTCATTAATTCAAATGATTAACTCATCATCACTTCCAAACGCCCCGATGACGCGCTGGGTATCTTTCATCCAACTCTTTTCATTCGATATTGTACACAGAAAAGGGAGCACATTTACCCTCCCGGACGGGCTATCTAGAAGGCCAATCAGTGAGGACGAATCAGAGTTCTATGAAGACCAAGAGGATTTCGACGAGGACGCACCGGTAATCAAAGTCTGTTCGCAGTTTAGAATTCTGAAGACATCATTGGAACCACAAGAATGGGAAGCGCCGGGATTCTGGATGGACCTTAAATACTTTCTGTTATCTCTGAAGAAGCCTGAGGGGATGGAACCAGAAGATTTTAGACAATTAAAACGAAAATCAGTTAACTTCTTTGTGCAGGACCAGAAACTAATGAGGCGGCACGTACCCATGGGACAACTAGCGATATCCAATACAGATTATCAGTTCAAGCTGTTGAAAAACGTCCACGAGGAACTAGGGCATAGAGGATTAGAAGAAACTTATCAACAACTAGTTTGCAGATTTTGGTGGCCAAGTTTGAAGAAACGAGTGAAACTTTGGGTCCAAAGCTGTGAAGCATGCCAGAAACGGGACTCTTTAATTCCCCAAGAAATCCGAAATCCGACTGGAGAAAGTACATTGTTTGGTCGTGTAGCATTGGACGTATGCCATATCAAAGCAGGGCGGTACAAGTACTTACTGGTGGCCAGGGACGATTTATCTGGATGGGTAGAAGCGGCGCCTCTAGAAAAGCTGACGGCAGCAAAAATCGGGAAATTCCTACTAGACGAATGGGTTTATCGGTACGGTCCTATCAAGACAGTCACGGTCGACAACGGGCCGGAATTTAAAAACGAATTTATCAAAGCTGTGGAAAAGATTGGAGCAAAATTTAAGCCTACAACACCCTACTACCCAGAAGCTAATGGCATGATTGAAAGAGGGCACAGACCTATTAAAGATACCTTGGTAAAAATGTGTGGAGAATCTGGGGGAAAGTGGCGGGAATATTTGCCTTTAGTACTTTTTTCCGACAGGATCTCTACAAAACGGACGACAGGATACTCACCATACGAGTTGGTATTTGGCCAGAAATCAGTTTTACCCGTGGACCTGGAAATGGATACATATTTAGGAATTGATTGGACAGACATTAGTACAACTGCGGAACTCTTGGAAGCACGGACGCGGCAACTGGAGAGAAGGGAGGAAATCCTAGGAATAGCTCATCAGAAGCTTCAAGAGACACAAGAATCATCAGTTAGGTTCTGGGACAGAAAAATGGCGGCCCGACTTCGGAAACCTTTAAACCCGGGCGAAATGGTTCTTATTTACAATAAAAGTCTAGAGGATCAATGGGGAAAGCTGTTTGCGCATCGTTGGAACGGGCCTTTCAAAATTAAGAAGCAACTCAGCGGTGGATCTTACATTTTGCAAGAACTAGACGGAACAGAACTAAAGAGGGCTTACGCAGCATCACATATCAAAAGATTCTATCCACGAGGACGGCTATTGACCGAAATTCAGGAGGATGAAGTCGAAGATTTAGATCAGGATTCGGACCAAGACTCCGAGGAAGAATCGCAAAGCTCAGAATGAATTATATTTCTTTGTTGTAACAGTATCAAGAAGGTAAAACATAATTAAAATAGATAAAAAGAATAGAAAACAATATAAAAAGAAAAAGAAAAAGAAAAAGAAAAATAAAAAGAAGAAGTTAAACTCATTTTTTTTTTCAAGTTGGGGGAGGATCTTTTACCATGTAACAGTATCATTCTCAATTTGGTTGAGGACAACCATCGAAGTTGGGGGAGGGGGTTCTTTCTTATCAGTCTCAAAGTCTCATCAAAGTCTCAGTTTTTTTCAAAATTTTCAAGTTTTAATTATCCCCACTCATAAAAGTAAATAATAGATGAATCAGGCTCGATTTCTTACTCGCAATCTTCAGACATATCAAACATAGGATCGGTACTCGGGACAAGCTGGGAACACACACACATAGCAGGGATTTGGAGCCTTTAGCAGGAGGTACAATCAGGACGACAAGAGGAACAAACAGGACATGGAGGACAAGACGGGTTTTCAGGCGTTACAAGTTTCTCAAGAAGAAGGAATCAGGCGGAACGGAGAAGGGATTCATGTTCAGAGGTCGACACAGTTTCGCCGCCGATATCGAAGCTGGGTCTAAAAGCGAAAAGAAGAAGAAACAGTCAGTACTTGAGTCAGGAAACAAAAAAAAAAAAAAAAGAGACATACCTAGAAGTAGCCGGCGTGGGTGGTAAGGAACACCGCTCGATTGGCGGTGAACGCCCATTGGAAATTCTGAAACAAAGTGATACGGGATTCAAGCTCGTCGAGGGTGGACGCTGGATATCGGTTGCAGTGAAGGATGAAGTCGTCGGCGATATGGTTGAAAATGACGAGCAAGTCTTCTTCCTGGTAGACTTGGGTACCGAACGGAACAGTATGGTCACCCACGAGGGTACGGCGAATTTGGGGAAGTTCAAGATTAATTAGACGAGTAGAAACGGCCGGCGGAGCAGGTGGCGGACCTTCAGTGGCCCAATCAGTGACTGGACCAAACTCAATGGGTGAATTCGGACGAGGAAGAGCTTCAGCAGGATCGACACGGTCAGCCACATAAGGAGGCGGGTCATTCATGACAGCATCAATTGAAGTCCCCTCCGTAGAAGAATCGACAACAATCGGAGCCGCCGCAGTCGCTCCTGGAGCTGGAGAACTGGCGGGCGAAGTGGAGGTAACACTGGAAGGACTAGTGGAGGAATTGGATACCGGCGGATAGACCGGGCTGGCCAAGCCAGGAGGAGCTTGAATGGAGGAGTTGCTAATCCAGGCCGGGGACCAATCACCGCGGATGGGGTAAAAATTGATCCCGTCCTGAACTCGATCGACCTGGAAACAATAACAAAAGATCAGTATCATCCAAGGAAAAGAAAGGGAAGATGGAAAACGAACCGAGTTGAGCACCACATCAGCATGGCGGGGACCAGCGGCAGGATCAACATCCATGTCCTGGAAAAAAAAAAAAAAAAAAAAAAAAAAACGACAAACAAAGAAGTTAGAAACACGGAAATAAAAAGAAGAAGGGAAACTGGCGAACGTACCGATTCGTTGGAGGTCTTCTGGCTAGGAACAGGCTCCCCAACCGCTCCAAAAGTAACTGTGGTATCGATCTCGAGACGGTTCGAAGACACAAGGGTCCCAAACTCAGACTAAATAAAAAAGGGAAAACGATAAAATAAGTAAGGAGGAGGGAGGAGGAGAAGGACGAGCAAAAGTATGTACGTTATCGGTCGGAGGAGAAGGACAAGCATTACGAGCCGGCTGAGGAACAAGCAAAGGAAAGATCACAATCAGAATCGTGGCGCAGAACCTATAGGCCATAAATCAGGAGCTACCACGAAGGGGGGAGCCTCAGCAGAGACACGTTGAGAACGACGGCGAGTGGAAGGCATAAAGTTCTGAAGATAGCTATCGATAAGAGAAAGCTTGGCGTGCAGACTGAAGACGGAACGGAAGAGCTGAAGACGAAACGCTTTTATCTCTTGAGGATCGGCTTTGAAGCGGACGATACTCTCCTTGCACAGGGACCCCATTGACCCCCGTGGCAAGGAGAGGATAGGAGTCGATTTCGAAACGATTCCGTTAGGCATAACAAGGATCCGGCAGAGTTCATTCGAATGTGATATGCATATGGTCGGGTCTTTCGTTCGAATGCAAAAGTAAAAGTGAATAAGAAAAGAGAACGGGCAATTAGTTCTCTCTTGTAAATGAACTAGAAAGTACTAGTGATGGCGAATCTTCGGAAAGGATGCTCTAATTGAAGAAGAAATGAGAAGAAAGCGACTAGGAGACGACTTACCTAAAGATTGAGCACCACCGCGGCCAAAAACGAGGAGTGGGTCGTAGAAGTGGGGATGACGGATGAGGGAGAAGCTGCTCGAAGTCGGAATCGAACGAGCTGAAAGGATATCACAGGCCTAAGGAGATTGTCACGGACTCGTATTCCGAATCGGAGAAACGCACACGTCACCAGAACGCGCAGAGCGCAACTGCGGGCGCAGCAGCGAGGCCCGCGCGACCAATCACGCAAACCAAGTACCCCCGATGACTACTCGACACCCGAGGCGCGTGAGCAAGCATAGCGGCAACCAGCGCGCACTGCGGACTGTGCAGGAACCACGACAAGCAGCTTGGACACCGCAGGACCACGGTTCAAACCCCAAGGGACACAACCACAACCAACCACCTATAACCTGGGTTCAATTCCCACCAAACCCAACAAAATCAGACACCACAAGCGCGCGGTTTCGACCCCAACCTCAGAATAGAAATAAATTCAGCCAACAAACAGGGCGCCGGTTCACGCCTCCGCCTCAACCCAAAAATTCAAGTCTCACTCTCCGCAAAACACAAAATACCTATACAAAAACCATAAACTCAAGAATACACTCTCAAGCCAAATCAAGCCTCAACCTCAAAAAAAACACAGTTATAAGTCATAATTGACTGGGGACAGTCAATAAGTTGGGGGAGGATGTGGTCATTATTCCTGTGTTTGTAGAAGGAAAAATTCAAACTTTTATGTGTACTCACAAAACGCCTCAAGATACGGCCAAATGGAAATCAGAAATGGAATCTAGGACCAAAATAACCCCTAGTCACCCACTGAAACCACTCTCATATCTCTACCGGATCAGAAGATACGCAAATCATCCCTTTCACGCACCAGTCCAAGCGGGTTCACACACAGACTCAACTCTCGGCTACCATACTTGGCATAATGCATACGGCACATGAATTACCTTTCTTCCTTCCTTTTATCAGTTCTCACCTCCTATTTTCATTTGCATATGTTTGTTTTCCAGTTGCATATCTTTGATCTTGGAAAATCCCTGTATGAATATATATGATCCTGTTTGCATATCAAAGGGACGCATTGTAAATAGTCTAGCTAAATTCCCTCAGTTGTACTTTCTCACCAGCCAAATTCCCTCATAGCTGCTCCCCTGGAGCTAAATTCCCTCATCATTGTCTATATAAGGAGGCCTCTGCCTGCCAGTTGTTCCCGGCCTCATGCCATCGGGGGAGTCGATATTCTCTACTCACTTATCACTCATATTATCTATCCATATCACAGTTATCAGCTCACATCACCACTCACTTTCTCATACCTTTCACACTTTATTTGAAATTCATATCGCCGCTCAGTCACACACCTTTCACCAGTAACCAGTCCCCGGTTCCACTCCTGGTTGAGCTTAGCTCCCTCTCACCCTCATCACCCCTCACTTTCTGAACTTATATACCCCCAGGCCAAGGACCTAGGTTCAAGCCCCACTCGAGACATCAAGTCACCGTCACCTACTACATACATCAGTAACCCCATCAACCTCGGACATCGACAACAATCCTCTTATACATCTCATCTTCGAACATATCCTATCACAGAATAAATTGCCAAGCTTACCTTGGTGGTCTTGTTTTCTGATATACAGAAAGGAAGAGCTTGCTCCTCATCCATACCTTTCGCCATTCAGCAAAAGGGTCTCACGACACCTTTTGAGTCTTACACCGCTCAGTACCAGCCATCAAGATGTAGTCCTCTTGATGGCTGGTCAGTACTGGCCATCGACTTGCAGTCCTTTCAATGGCCAATCAGTACCGGCCATTGACTTGCAGTCCTCTCAATGGCCGCTCAGTACCAGCCATCAAGATGTAGTCCTCTTGATGGCCGGTCAGTACCGGCCATCGACATGGCTGTGTGAGTCACTCGATGACTGGTGATTGACCGGTCATCAAGAGGAGATGTGTGTCCTCTTGATGACCGGTACAGCCCGGTCATCAAGAGTTGTGCGTCCTCCCAAGGACCGGCCTGTGCCGGTCATCGAGAGGTGGTGACTCCCCTAGATGACCAGTATAGAATGGTCATTGAGAGCTGTGCATCCTCCCAATGACCGGTCTGTACCGGTCATCAAGAGGTGGTGAGTCCCCTCAATGACTGGCACAGACTGGTCATTGAAGGAGGTAATGTACTGCTGAGTCCCCTCAATGTCCGGTACCGGCTGTTCATATGTGTCTTTTGTGTACATAGTCGGTTCGGCCGGGACGGCCGTTGATACGTGGATGTCTGGGGTTGGGGATATTGGGGGTTGTGTGCGGGAAGGAGCGGAGTATCACAGGCCTCCGGCTGTGTGATATGTGTGTCAGAGGAGCTATATGGGGAGCTATAGTGTCCTAAATCTGGTCTTGGTTTAGCTCCCCGGATGGGGTTTCCTACTTTAGGGTAGCCTTTAGCGCCTCCGGTGGAGGAGCTAAATTGGATCTGGGGAGCGAAATTTGGTTTAGTCCCTCGATTTAGCTCCCGCGGTGGAGATGCTCTAAGATGGACTCAGAGAGATGAGCCTAGAGGCTTGAGATGGAGGGCAGTGAGAGGGAGAGCTCACTGGATACGGTTATGGAGAGGAAGATGGAGTCTGGGGGTTCTGGATCCAAGATGGTAGATTTCAGGATGAGGAAGAGGCTTGGATCTCCAGCCTCTTGAACCTTGAGTATGGTCTGTGACATTAACGTGTAGTCTATGTACATGTGAGTCTGCGCTGCGGAGCCCGCGCTACGGCTCATAACATTATCCCCCCTTTAAT
Organism: Puccinia triticina; assembly: GCF_026914185.1. Lineage (NCBI taxonomy): Eukaryota > Fungi > Basidiomycota > Pucciniomycetes > Pucciniales > Pucciniaceae > Puccinia > Puccinia triticina. The sequence goes on from NC_070572.1 coordinate 2,934,772, forward strand.
GCCCAAGCCTCCCCCTTTTCTGGTTGACTAATGAGAAAAAAAAATCCTCCTCTTTTGGCTCTGCATTCTGTCCCTGGGCAGCATTGTAAAAAACCCGGTGGGAAAAAGCTTTCCCTCTCACTTTCTTCTCCGTGTCCTTCAATGCCTGGCCGCGGCCTCTGGAAATTTTGAGTTGAACTCCTCCAATAGGTCTCTGCTGTTCTTCAGGTTTGCCTCTGGCTTCCACAAATTCTCCGTCAGTCTAAATCTGGGCCAGCTGACAAGGTATTGAGTCGTCTGCCCTCTCCGCCTACTTTCCAGTATGCCTTTGACCTCCCACTCATCTCCACTGCTGACTTTTACCGGCTCCGGGGTCCGCCGCTGTTGGTGAGCAATTTTGTTGGGTTTGTGTTTACAGAGTACTGACACGTGGAAAACTGGGTGGACTACCTGCATGGAGAGTGGAAGGGTCAGTTTGTAAGCGGAGTTTGAAATTCTGCTAGCTATTGGAAATGGTCCAAGCCAGTGGTGTTCCAATTTAGGGCTGGGGCGGGTTGTTGAGATGTTGCGTCCATCTAGCCAAACCTTGTCTCCGCTGTTCCATTGCGGTGTTTTCAGCACTCAGCTGTCAAAATGGCTTTTCATGGCCTCTTGCGCCGCCTCCAGGCAGTGCTTCAGCTTGTCCTGTACCTCCGCAAGCTGGGGGAGTCACTCCTCCACTGCCGGTGCGCACTGTTCCGCCAATGGAACTCCGCTGTATGATGGGTTGAAACCGTAATTTGCCTTGAATGGTGACACCCCTTTTGACATGTGGTTGTTGTTGTTGTAAGCAAACTCCGCTGTTGCCAGGAGCGGAGCCCAATTGTCCTGTCAATAGCTCACAAAGTGGTGGAGATATTGCTCCACCGCTTTGTTGCGATTTCCAACTGTCCGTCTGTCCTTGGGTGGTACGCTGTAGATGGTTGGAGGCGGATGCTGAGTCAGTTGTCCAATTTGATGGTGATTTGGGACACAAAAATGCTCCCTTGGTTGGAGACAATAGTCTTTGGATTGCTGTGGAGCTTCCAAACGTGCTCCACCATCAGGTCCGCTAACTGCTTTGCATTCATGGACTTCCTGCAGGGGATGAAGTGTGCCATCTTTGTCAGGCGGTAAACAACAGTCAGTATGCTGTTGTAGGAGCGGGATTCAGGCAGATCTGTAATGAGATCATAGTTGATGTCCTTCCACGGCCCCGCCGGAATTGGCAGCGGCTCCAGTGTCCCAAATGGCTGTTGCGTCAAGGCTTTAACCCATTGGCAAGAATTGCATCTATCCACATATTGATTGACAAACTTCTTCTGGCTGTTCCACACAAAACTCTGCCGGACCAGGGCAAGGGTGCGGGATCAGCCTGGGTGGTCCGCCGCTTTGCTGTCATGTTGGCTCTTAAATATCTCTATCCGCAGTACTGGGTCCGCCGGTACGACTATCTGTCCTTTTTTGTACAAAATGCTGTCTGCCTCCGTGTATCTGTTCTGGTTTCCCGCAGAGGTTTTCAAGGTTTCCATCCACCTGGTCAGTTGTGCGTCAAGCGGAGTCAATTCCTTGATTTTGGTGATGAGCTCTGCATCCAACATGGCCGGTCTATCCTCTGTGTTGTGCTCCGCCTCCGCTCCTAGTACATCAACCTCAAACCAATGCTCCGCCTCCGCCAAGTCAATTGATTTGTCCTCAAACCAGGATTCAAAATCTGATATCTCCGCAAAGGTCCGCTGCGTGATGCTGTTGGGCTTCAGCAGCTGCCAAGGTCAGTCTCTTGCCAGGGGCAGGGGCTAGTTCCGGTCTTCTGGAAAGGGCATTGGGTTTGGTGGCTTGGTGGCCCAAGCGGAAGATGATTTTGAAATCAAAGCAACCCATGGTCTCCGCCCACCGCGCCTGTCTTTGAGTGAGCTCCTTGGTGGTCATGAAGCTTTCTAGGTTCTGGTGATTGGTGTAAACAATGGCGGTCAGGCAGTGCGGGTTTCCCTTGAGATACTGCCGCCACTCTTTGAAAGCGGCAACAATGGCCAACAGTTCCTTGTCAAAAATCTTGTAGTTCTTCTCCGCGCCAATGATTGGGATAATTAAGCGACGAGGTGGAGTTCTTTGTCTTTGTCGCAGAATTGAGACAGAACTGCTCCAAGTGTGAAGTCGGAGCAGTTGCATTCCAAAATAAACGGCTTGTATGGTTCCGCAATCTTGAGTATTGGAGCAGAGGTGAAGGCAGTCTTCAGGAATTCAAATGTGGAGTTACATTTGTTGTCCCAAACAAAGGGGGTTTTTGCTTTGGTCAGGTTGTGTAAGGGTCTGGTCTTCCCCAAAAAGGGATCAATGAACCGGCGGTAAAAGTTGGAGAATCCAATGAACCGCTGGAGTTCTGTAACGTTCCGCGGTGCAGGCCACTCCGTCACTGCCTTCACTTTTGCGGGGTCCATTCTAATCCGGTTACACACAATTAAGAGTCCGAGATATTCCACCTCTGGTTTTAAAAATTCACATTTCTCTGGTTTCAGCCATAATTAATGCTTTCTCAGGGTCTCCAGGATTCCGTTGAACGCCGCCGTGTGATTGGAACCTTTCTGTGTGTACACCATAATGTCATCCAGGTACGCGGCGGTGTACCTTCCAATTTGTCCAATGAGAATGTCTTGCATGAAGTATTGAAAGTATCCTGGTGCACCTGTGGGTCCAAATGGCATAGTGAGTGGAGCAAATTGCCCTGCCTTGCAGATGAAGGCTAGCTTATCCTCATCTCCCTCCGCCACGCGGAGGTTTCTGTAGGCGTTGTGGAGGTCTAGTTTTGTGAAGGTATCGGCGTTGTGGAACTACTCAAATGGGAGAATAGAGCTTGGAAGGGAGATGGATAGCAACACTAGTACTAATGTAAGCTATGCAAGGGGGCTGATGAGGCTGCCTTCCTGACTAATGCTGAGGGGATGAGAGTAACACTAAGAAAAAGAAGAAAAGGTGCGGCTGATTTCTACTTGATCTTAGGAGCTAGTACTATGAGCTGACTACTGACTACTGAGGGTGAGAGGGTTGGAGCAGTGATGGAAGAGGGGAAAGCAATGACAATGGTTCAATAGCAATGGGTTCAGGAGCAACTGCAATGGTATCAAGAGCAATAGGTGATGAGTGATTTCTACTATAATTTCTGTATATAATCTCTGCACATAATTCTCTGCTGGGGTACAAGTGAGGGGGGAAGGACAGTTGTTATATGAAGGAGGGATGAGCACAGACAATGAGGAATTCTGGCTATGGGAATGAAGGTTGTACAAATGGGGAAAGGTTTTGGCTATGGGAATAAAAGATTGTACAAATGGGGAAAGTGATGTGAACATAGTAACAACTTGTAATGATGAGCACTACTGAAAGAGGTAAGCACAGATCCAATGATGTAATGTGTACAATAGGCATAGTACATAATGAGTAATGTATGTAAAGAGTTTAGTATGTGAGAAAATATCTGTGAAAAGAATGTAATATAATGATTCAAGTAAGTAACTAATGAAAAGAGTATTGTAGCTAATGAAGACTGTAGGTTTTCTGTAAGTCTTATATCCTCTATAACTATTGAACCATTGAAGATAAAGGTGTACTATGTGTGAGTGACTATAGGTGAAATGAGGCGTGAAATCTGAATATGAAATAATAATGAGGCCCCGTTTGGCCGCGCGATGTTATATGATAAATTGTGTATCACTTTACATGACACATGTAGCCAAGTTGAAGTTGTCATAGAAACAATAAAACCAAGACAACACTTATAACATGTGTGTTTGGTGCAGCCACATAAATTTTTCTTGCAAGTCCAGTTATTACTGCACTCATCATTCCCAACTAGCTACCATACATGGCTCCATCAAACAATCAATAATCTCTACAACAAACCCACAAGCAACGAAAAATCAGATGCAAGAAAATGATTATGGAGTTCAGCTCGTGATGACCGATTGATTGGTTATCGAGAGCTGAACTCCCGGTCATTGAGAGCTGAACTCCTCTTCGATGAAAGGTCCATGAAGAGCGTTCTGCTCTCGATGACCGGTTGATCGGTCATTGAAGAGGACTTCTTCACCTCTTGATGTCCAATCAACCGGTCATCAAAGAGGACTTCTTGACCTCGCAACCGGTCATCAAGAGCTGAACTCCTCCGGATGGCAGGTTGAACTGGTCATCCGTTCAGCTCTCGATGACCGGTTGATTGGTCATTGAAGAGGACTTCTTCACCTCTTGATGACCGATCAACCGGTCATCAAGAGCTGAACTCCTCTGGATGGCCAGTCAAACCGGTCATCCAGAGGGCTTCAGCTCTTGATGACCGGTTGATCGGTCATCAAAGAGGATCCTCGTCGAACTGGTCATCCAAGGGGATCCTCTGGATGGCCGGTCGAACCGGTTATCCAGAGAGCTTCAGCTCTTGATGACCGGTTGATCGGTCATCAAGAGCTGATCAACTCCTCTCGGTGACCGGTCAACCGGTCATCGGAGGACACAACCTCTCGATGACCTGTTGACTGGCCATCGAGAGGTGAAGTGGTTGACTGGCCATCGAAGAGGACACAACCTCTCGATGACCGGTCATCCAGACTCCAGAGGTTATGTCCTCTTCGATGACCGGTTGGCCGGTCATCGAGTGGGTCTGTCCTCTTAAATGACCGGTTGACCGGTCATCGAGAGGATGACCAAGAGGGTTTGTCCTCTTCGATGACCGGTTGAAGCGGTCATCAAGAGGTGAAGTCCTCTGGATGGCCGGTCAAACTGGTCATCCAAAGGTCGTGTCCTCTTTGATGACCGGTAGACCAGTCATTGAGGTGTTGTGTCCTTCTTGATGACCAAATGATTGGTCATTGAGAGGTGTAGCTTGGAGACCCGACGAGTGGATTTATCACCCAAAAATACAGGTCCAGACCTCTATTTCCGAAATGGCGGGGATGATAAATTTTCAGTCATGCGATGTCATGTCTTTTATGATATTACTGGCTGCCACAAACACCAAATAAGTGGCTGTTATACCCCGGGCAACCCCCGTTATAAATTGCCCGATTTATCACATCACCTCGCGCGGCCAAACGGGGCCTGAGTTATTTGTGAAGGGGTGTGGGGTAATAGGCAGTTTAAATGTAAAAGAAGACAGTAAAAATACTACTTTTGGTTTGGAATGGAGCACCACAGCGTGTAGCAGGCTGTCAACCAGGTCCATGGTCAGCGGAAGGGGATAGTGGTTCTTCACTGTCAGCGCATTGAGTTTTTGGTAGTCAAAACAGGGGCGGAGGTTTCTGTCCTTCTTGCCGGTGAATAGAACTGGGGCCGCCCATGGTGACGTGGTTTGCCAGATTGTTCCGCTGGCCAATCCTTCTGCAATCAGTGTGTTGAGTGCCTGGTTCTCTGCCGGTGAAAGTGGAATGATCAGGCTTGCTTGTGGTGTGGCTCCGGGGACTAGGTCAACACAAAAGTCATATTTTCTTTGTGGCAGTAGGCTCTTAGCGCTGGATTTTTGGAACATTTCAATGATTTGGTGGTAGCACTGCAGGATTAGCTCTTTGGCGTTTGGCGCTGCAATAGTGGCCTTTCCCGCCGCCGCTAGCTGGGCGGAGGTTGACCACAATGCCTTGGGGGTGCTAATCTCTGCGGTGTAATGTTCTAGGAGAGAAAGGGGCTTGCCAGCTGCTTTGGAGAATGATTGCGGAAAAAATTTATTGGACTCACATTGCGGGGGCGGTAAAATACACACCCCCTTGTCATGAATCCTAGCTTTCCCCATCATGGGCCCTTGGCCCTCTGTTGAGGATGTTTGTGGAGTGGACAATACCGCTGAAGCAGCAGCAAAATTGTCGGCGGGGTTGGCAGGGTTCCATTCAGGTTGCGGAGGGGCGGGATTCCAGTCGGGGTGTGGAGTACTATCTACGGGGAAAACAAGCTTGCCAGCCATTTCAGGGATTATGGATGAGGGTAGTCTATCGAACTCACATTGCGGGGGCGGTAAAACACACACCCCCTTGTCACAAATCCTAGCTTTCCTCATCATGGGCCCTTGGCCCTCTATTCAGTGGTGGGCAGATACATTACGGGGGCAATTTTGGATACCGTAACTATTTTTAGTTATCCATGTCTGCCCTCTGTGATAACGTACATTATTTTTTACTGTATCATAATGTCATGTAACCCACAGATGGGGTACTGTTTTTGCAGCCATGTTAACGTGACTTTGCCGTGAATCAGGTGCGGTTAACATAATTTTGAGGCGTCACAATATCTGTAACATCAAAAAACCCCTTTTAATACAAGTGTTGGGGCACCCTCAGCTACATAGGGGACTGGCTACCCCCTCCCAGGGTGGGAGTTAAACTCGCAACATACACAGAAGCTGGCAGGCACCTAACCAACCCCTTATCAGCTGTTCTAATCCACACTTGTTTGACTCTGGATAACGGAGCACCTCAACCATTACAATATCCAATATCGTAACTTAAACTGCGTTATCCAATTTTGCAAATTGGATAACATAACTCAGCCACCAGTTATCAGTAACTGGGCGGTAACGTAACTGTAAAGGTTATGTTACAGGCAGAGTTATCCAAATTGATAATGTATCTGCCCACCGCTGCTCTGTTGAGGATGTTTTTGGAGTGGAAAAAACTGCGGAGGCAGTTGCAATGTTGGAGTGGTTGGGGTGGAGGGTGCGGGTGGTCCAGTCAATTCGGTGTCCGTGTTTGCGGATCCATGGCATCCCAAGGATGCCGTCATATGTGTCTTTCAGTTGGGTAATGATGAATTTTGAAGGGCGGGGTTCTTCATTCAGGGTCAGGTCAATCTCATACGCTGCTTGGGATGTGGATCCATCAAATCCCAAGACGGTCCGCCTTGAGGCGGTGGTGCTGCGGAGTAATCCCGCTGTGGCGGCGTAGGATTCACTCAACACATTGTGGGTTGCTCTGGAATCAATCAGGAAGGAGGCAGGGGGAAAGGGGGTCTGGGGTGTGGCTCTGGGAGTTGTGATGGTGCAAGAGATAAAACATTGGGGATCAATTTCATCTCTGTTTAAAGGGATCAATTTCATCTCTGTTTAAAGGGATCAATTTCATCTCTGTTTAAAGGGATCAATTTCATCTCTGTTTAAAGTTTGACTAGTACCAATACTACAAGAAAACTCCACCGTGCTCAGGAAAGGTACAACCTTCATTCCTGAGCACCTCCATTTTTTGACAAGTTGGCCCGGCCTTTTCCGCCTTTATCCGCTGGTACGCCTCTGCCTATTGCTGCCATCCCTTCCACTGGTTGGCGGATCTGATCCTCCATTGCCGCAATCCTGGTGTTTCTGCGGCATTTTCCCTTCTTGGTCGGACAGTCGCGGGATATGTGGCACTGTACTCCGCATCTGAAACAGAGTCCTTCCCACATCATCTGGGCCTTCTCGGAGTCGGAGAGTTGTCTGTTTAACATCAATAGGTCCATGGTGTCAGGGTTGATCTTCTGTTTGGTCGGCGCTGTTCTGGTCTCCGCTCCGCTCATCCCCGTTTCAAGCTCCAGGACCAAGCTAGCAACCTCATTAACAGTTGCAAATGCGGTGCGGGAAACAATGAGCCCCATCTGGATGTCCCGCTTCAGGCCTTGGCGGTACTGGTTGATCAGGGTGGGGATTTCCCATCCCGCTGTGGAAGCGTGCTGGACGAAGGAGTGGGTGTAGTCCGCCACGGACCCGGTCTGCTTCAGCGCTCAGAGGGCCTTTTCCGCCTTCTTCTTCTTTTCCAGGTCAAAAAACATGGCCCGGAAGGACACTGTGAACTTTGCGTAGGTCAGGGTGGGCGGGTCTGCTGCTGCCTGGTCAAGGAACGGGGCGGCCCATACGCCCGCGGTTCCGGTCATGTATGAGGACACAAATGGGATTTTTGTTGAGTCGGTTGGGAACAAGGTCATGTAGATGCCGACCTGCCTGGCAAACATCTCCGCTTCCATTTCGCGTTCGCCATTGAACTTGTTGGGTTGGGCAACCTTGTGGGCCTTGGTTGTGGCTACCTCTGCTCTGGCTGTCGGTAGGGGGGGGGGGGGGGGGGGTTGAGTTCTGCTTGCGGAGTGCATCCTCCAAATTGGCCTCGGCCTGACAGTGTTTTTTCTCTTCTTTGTTGGCCTTCTTGGTGATTTTGGCCAGTTGTTGTCGGATTTTGGAGGCTTTGGAGGCGTCCATTTAAAGAATAATGATTTGGACCCATTGCTAGGTACCCAGCACCGCCTGGCGGGTACCGCCGGCACCCGCCGGGCGGTGTTGGGTGCGGTGCCGGGTGCCTCTTTTTTTGTGAAAAGTTGGGGGGTACCCGGGTACCGCTTGAGGTACCCGCTCAAGTGCCTCCCAATGCGGCAGGGGGTGGAGCCCATGCCTAATACATCCCTTCCGGCGAGCTGGACTTTGACCAGCTCGCCGAGAGAAATCTACACCTCTTGGCAAGAAATCCATCTCGCCAAGGGGTGTGTCTCTTGGAGAGCTGGTCAAAGTCCAGCTTGCCGAGAGGAATACACACCTCTTGGCGAGCTGAATTTTTATACCAGCTCGCCGAGGGTGTTCTTCCCGGCGAGCTGGTCAAAGCCCAGTCCGCCGAGAGGTGTGTATTCATCTAGGCGAGCTGGACTTGACCAGCTCGCCAAAAGACATACCTCTGGGCAAGCTGGACTTTGGGGAATTGGTGTCCCCAGTCCCATACGCCAAGTATGTGAAAAAAGGCACAAAGTACCACCGGTACCCGCCCCAAGTACCGCTGGTACCCGCCAGGCAGTGCCGGGTGCGGTACTTGGTCCCTGCTTTGGGAAAAAAACGTACCTGGTACCCAGGTGCCAACCGTACCTGGGTCCAAATCGTTATTCTCTATGTCCATTGTATTGCTGTGTGATGTCAGAGCGGGATATTCAAGGTTTCTAAGAGCAGAGTTGAGTTTCTGAGAGCAGAGTGCGAGATATTCAAGGTTTTGGAGTTGGGATGTTCAAGGTTTTGGAGGCGGAGCAATCTGGTTCTTGTTGGTCTGGTGGGTTCTTAGTCTTTGTCTCTGTGAAGTAGATCCTGCAATATGTTATGGTCTGTTCTATGGAGAGGAAGATGGAGTCTGGGGTCTGGAGTTCTGGGGTTCTGGGGGTTCTGGATCCAAGATGAGGAAGAGGCTTGGATCTCTAGCCTCTTGAACCTTGAGTATGGTCCGTGACATGTACGTGTAGTCTATGTACATGTGAGTCTGCGCTGCAGAGCCCGCGCTACAGCTCATAACACATACAATAACAGAAGGGTCTGGTTATTTTAGAGTATATTATAGGCCCATTGTTGCTGAAGGTGCTACTTTGGGAACTCTGTGGTGTGAAAAAGTCTTTTGGTGGGGGACTAAAACTGTGCCACAGTTGAACACAAGTTGGTGATTTAGTCCCTCAGATAGTCCATCCTGTTGGAGATGCTCTAAGTTAGTGCAGATTAAGGCACTCTGTTTGACCCCGCAACCAAATTGTGTTGGATTTATGGAATCAGCTGGACCTAGAGCTCTGTTTGGAGCTAGTGGGATATAGATGTAGACCCCACTAATCCTGGGACTAAACACAAAATGAAAATTCATCATGCTCAAAAGCATTAACTTTATGTGTTTATGTGCCAAACACATAATATTACCTGCTAATTCCAACCAATGTGGTTGGTCATTTGTGAAAAATTTGCAAGAACTAAGAGTATTTATATCTCTAAGTTAATGGAATGAACAGCTTATATTTGATAAGGAAAAACAATTTATAAGGAAGTATCCTGTTTACCTAAGAGCAAGCACGGGACCACTCTCTACTGAGTTGGTTTGGTATGAGATAAAAGAAAAGTGAAAACAATCCGGAGCTCTGTTGTGGTGGTAAATCCGGGTCAGGGACCCTAATTGACCGCACAGGTTTGTGGAGGTTACGGACTGTGGATTTGGCAAGGCTGGCGCGGTGGATTTCTTTGAGGCGGAGCGCGGATTTGGTGTACACAGCCCGGCGGCGGCGGAGCTGGAATCTACTTACGCAGGCCGGCGCGGACTGGCTAGTAGCGGCAGTGACCGGGGGAAGCCGTGGCAGCCAAAGCGGGCTACGTCAGCGGGCTTAGCTGGTGCGGAGGCAGCGTGTGGGATCTTGGCATTGAGGGCTAGACAGAGGCGAGGAAGCTAAGGCAAGAGGAGTCCAACGGTGGGCAATGATGTGCGGCAAAGTTGACAGAAGATCCGTGTGAGAGCGGAATGGACAGATGATGTGCGTGGTTGTGAGAGCATGGCTTGGCAGATGGTGTGTGTGAGAGGCGGGCAGAGGAGGATGGTTTTCTTTCTCTCATGTGGTTTTTCCTTTTCTATGGAGGGGGGAGGGAGTTTCCCCCCCATCAAAAACCCATCATCACTTGTGCGGACTTGGATTCATTCTTATTATTATTCTGTTACAGATTTATTATGTGTGGAGCTTCTCACTTACTTGGCTTGTGGAGTTTTATTTCCCTTTACTTTATGACGGATTATTACTGTATTTTGTGGCAGCTTTCTATGTGTTTTACGGTTATTTATATGTTATTTTGCTTGCTCTATTATGATTATTGGGCCTCACTACTCCTTTGTGGAGCGGAGTTCTCCATATCACCCAACTTTACCTGGGAACAATATTGTAGCGGTGGTGTCCTGTCAATTCTGCGCAGTGGCCACTTTTGTTTACCACAACGTCACTCACCGCTTGCCTCAAGAAGAAGAAGAATTCTTTTGCCAATATTAATTACAAGAATTTTCAAACTTCTTGCAGAACACACAGCAGCAGTTCAAAAAGCATTGAATGGCCTGGTTCACGTTAAGTCCCCAACCAAAATGCACTTGCTGGTCAATAAAATGCCCTGGGAATCAACCTTTTCAGCTAAAATTTTGTTAAGTGTGTCTGATGTTAATTAAAACTTTGCTTGTTGAGGCCCAATGTGAACCAGCCTGATGGCACTGGCAGTAACATAGGAAAGAAACTATGAGAATGATGAACTGAGAGGGAAAAGGGTTACCACACCAGGTCCGCCAGCACATTCTCTAGAGGGGAGTGTGAGCAACTACACAGTCCAGGACCGGAAGAGAAAAAGTTAGTGGCTGTTCCAGGTGTGATTGTGGACACATTAACATGGACTTGAGCATGTGAATTCTGACCTGTTTCCTGCTCCTGGAGTTTTTTGCTAAGAAGGAAATCAGATCTGTAGAAGAGCTTCTAGAACCATTTGTTTTCTTGCTACTTCTGGGAGCGCAGCGGGAGGTGGGGAAATTCTAAGGAGCTGCACCCAGTAGATGTGCCAGCTGCGCCGCGCAACCAGGGAGACCCGCGGTAATCCAACGGGTAACAGCGCGCGCTTCCTGACTGCTGCGGAGGCCGCAGTAAACCTAATTGTTCAACAAAAACCGCTACCAGCAGACAGACCAGGTGGTGAGTGATCAACATCTACAACTCCGCCAACCTTGCCATACTGCCGCCTGCCAATTATAGGAGTTTAGGAATAAAAAAAATGCCCCACCCACCCACCCAGTTAGTGCTCCCACCCGCCCTTTGGGCTCAGACCTTAAGGTTTGCGGGGCAACCTAGGGTAAAGAAGAATAGACCATCATTAATATGGCACTCCTGAGTACTTTCTACTCCGTGACAGACCTTTCTTCAGAATTGCTAACAAGGCAACAAGAGAAGAAAAGGCACAAGACAGGATCTTCTTTCCTCAATCCCATACTTGGATGACTTGGGGAGGAGATGAAACTCCCAGGCCATCCTAGAAAACTAAGGTTGTTGAAAAAGTTAAGACAAATCAAAATCCAAAGAAGCAAAGCTTCAAGAGGATTTACTAAGAATCTACGCCTGGTGGCGGTTGGACTGATTTTTGGACCTGGAAGACTTCCGGGGGCAATTTTGAAACCCCCTATTGAGGGGGTCAGGGGTTCACCTTTCCTGACAGAAAAATTAGGCATCACATTGCTAATGGTTTGTACTTTTATTTAGGCCGTGTTTGGCAGTGTAATTATTGCACAACTGACATGGGACATTATGGTGCTGGGTTGTCACATGTCACAATTATTATGCTGCAAAACACAGCCTTAATGATTTGTACAATATAACACCTACAGTTATGATGCCTCAAATCAGGATCTGGACCATGGGATCAATTTTGCAAAATTTCTACTTCTCTTGTCCTCTATGCAAAAATTGAAAATAAGAGGGGGTTTCAATTGTTGAGATTCTTCAGTTTGGGCTCAAGACTGCCTTTTAGTGATGTTCAGTTTTAGTTCTGAGAAATGTTGAGAGAGATAAATTTGAAAAAAATAAATGAATTTTTATGCCCTATGGTACAGGCTCTAGCCTTTTGTCTAGCTTGCTCTCTACGCAAGAGTACTAGCTTACATGGGAACAATGGGAGGCAAATGAGTGGGATGGGGAAGTATTTAGGCAGAAAATGTTGGATGGGTTTAATCCAGGGATTCTCCAGGACGCAGGGGAAGTTTAGCGCGAACGATCAGTTCGTCCTTGAGATACCTAGGTTCCAGGCCGATCCTTGGTAAGAGTTCGAAGTAGCTCTTTGGCTTGGTTCGTTTAAGATATTTCAAGATCTTCATGCGCTGCATGACCAGGTCGGACAGGTGTCGTTTAGAGTCTTTGTCTCTTCTGTTTTGCCATGCATGGTCCAAAACCGCATGGATCCTGTAAGTGATCATCGCAGCTGCAAAAAAAAACCCATTATCCGATCATCAGTTTTCATGTACGCAGTCGCGGATGTATATCGATCGGAGTTACCTTGGACTTCCGAGCAACCAGGGTCGAGTTTTTTGGGGTGAAGGGGGTCTTTGGGAGAGAAGGCCTTGAGGATCCTAAGCTTGATAAACTTATCGATCCCCTTCGAGTTCGAGTTCCGCAGGTCCAAAATCCTCATCAGTCGCAGTTTTTTGAGATCCTCTTCATCCTGCTCGTTAGGAATCGAGTCAGAGGAGGCTGAGGAATCGGGTTCGGTGAGCGCAGGGTCGAAGATCGGCCGGTTCTTGATCTTCATGAGTTCCTTCATTTTGGGCAATCCATCAAAGAGGATCGCCTTCTGATGCTCGTTCTCGTCCAGTCCGAAGTTTAAGACGAGGGATTGTTGGTTCAGGTTGTTCTCCTGATCGGTTGTTGAAAGTGCTGGTTTAGAGCGATCTTCGTCCGGCTTTACCGGCCCGATCCGTCCGGCCCAGACGTCCTCTTTCTTGACGATCAGCTTGTTCAACTCGCAGTTTTCCCAGTTCAAGTATGCCTTCGGGATCTGGGTTGAGTAGCCCAGAATTGGGTCCGGCTTCTGTTTCAGTCGCAGACTCTCCCGGAGCGTTGTCTTCGCCTCTTCTGCCTTCAGCCGCTGCCGTTCGATCTCCTTCTTCTGCTTTTTCGTCTTGATCATCTTTACCCCGGTCGTTGAGAAGGATTCTAGTGCAGTGAGGTTCGATCAATGAACGGATGGAAGCATATATGCGAGATGGTCTTACTCTGGATTGATCCCATTCCATTCTTGACTCCGTTCCATATCATTTGAGTCATCGCTGTCGATTAGCATCGATGTCATGCGCTGGACCCAAGTAAGTCCCTCGAGACTTCGGGCCCCCGGGGGTTAGGCCAAAGCGAGTCTCCCGCAGGTTGGATATTATGCATATTCATATGTTGAATGCGCGCGGCACAGCCACTGCGGTGTTTCCCCTAGATATATCCATTCTGAGCTCCAAAAAAACTACCCAAGCTGCCATGTATTCCCGCGAACACACATCCCCTCTTTCCCCCATGGAAGCCATGGACGAATTAAAGAAATACTCGAGGATGGATGGTCTCAGCCTTCAAGAGCTCATGGATTCAACCAAGTATGTAAGCTGTTTCCCTATCTCCTGCCATTCTCAAAGCAACCGTCAGATCAGGTCCGCGCATTCCAAAATTATTTTAATGAGATCTTGCTTCTCTTTCTATGGAAAACAGATTTGGAGGGTTAACATACAACGATTTTCTGCTTTTACCTGGCTATATCGACTTTCCAGCCTCCGAAGTAGAATACTCCACTCTTCTCTTTTTTCTTTACACACAGATCTAGTGATTTTAACGATATCAATTCGACTTTCGGTACTCACTTTAGGTCTCACTCGAGTCAAAAGTCACCCGCAACATTACGTTGAAGACTCCATTCATGAGTTCTCCCATGGATACAGTGACTGAAACCGACATGGCAATCACTATGGCTGCAAGTTACAACTATTAATCAGTCTTGTTTTTCGGACCTTTGAGCTGATCGATATTTGCAATCGTTTAACCTACTTTTTCGTTTGAATCAGCTCTTAGGAGGGATTGGCATTATCCATCACAATATGCCTGCTCATCTACAGGCATCGATGGTCCGTGCTGTAAAAAAATACGAGAACGTAAGCCCGCTATCGTTCGTTCAGATTGTGCTCCTTCCAAAATTGCTGAAAACCCTCCACAAATTTCAGGGATTTATTACCGATCCCTTCTGTCTGACTCCTGAACACACGGTTGAGGATGTTCTGGCCGTCAAGGAAGCATATGGATTCTGTGGGATTCCAGTCACAGGTTTGTCATCCTGCCTATTCGCCTCCTCACGCCACTATCGGGCTTTGCGCAACAATTAAAATTTTGCTATTATCTTTTTGCAATAGATACCGGAAAGCTGGGAGGAATTCTACAGGGGATCGTGACTGCACGTGACATCCAATTCAGATCCTCCAATCAACCCTTATCAGAGGTGATGACGAAATTGTCCGAACTCGTTGTTGGACCGGAAGGTATCAACTTAGAAGAGGCCAATGCGATCTTGCGGGATTGTAAAAAGGGGAAGCTGCCACTAGTTGACTCCGAAGGTCGATTGCGCTCGTTACTTGCAAGAAGCGACTTGCTCAAAAACAAAGATTACCCACTTGCCAGCAAGAAACCCGCAAGCAAGCAACTACTCTGTGGTGCCGCAGTCGGCACACGTGAAACTGATCGAGCACGACTGACAGCATTAGTCCAAGCCGGCCTAGACGTGGTAGTCCTCGACTCATCTCAGGGCAACTCGATCTACCAGATCGAAATGATCAAATGGATCAAGGAAAACCACCCAGGACTGGACGTGATTGCCGGGAATGTGGTAACTCGTGAACAGGCGGCCGCTCTGATTGCCGTTGGGGCCGATGCGCTTAGAGTCGGGATGGGAAGCGGCTCGATCTGCATCACCCAGGAGGTTTGTGCTGTCGGAAGACCACAGGGATCAGCGGTATTCGCCGTAGCAGAATTCGCACGCAGGTTTGGCGTGCCGGTCATCGCGGATGGGGGAATTTCTAACGTTGGACATATCGGAAAGGCGATTGCACTCGGAGCGTCGGCAGTGATGATGGGCGGCTTGCTAGCTGGAACAACAGAAGCACCTGGCGAGTACTTCTACAACGAAGGCCAAAGACTAAAGAAATACCGTGGAATGGGCAGCTTGGATGCCATGGAACATGGAAATGCCGAGAAGAATCCGGTGAAACGTACTGAAAGCCCTTCGCTTCAAACTCGCTTGAAGGCTGGAACCGGTAAATCTTCGGGGGATAACGCTGCAACTTCCCGTTATTTCTCCGAGAGTGGGTCTGTCCGAGTCGCCCAGGTAAATCTGATTATTGCATGGAAGCGACAATAGGAGTCTAAGACAATCTTGACGGAATGTGCCTATTTTTCTCTCGCTCTAGGGTGTTACGGGCGCCGTAGTAGACAAAGGCTCACTCAAGAAGTTTGTACCTTATCTCTACACTGGACTCCAGCATTCACTTCAGGACGTTGGCGCTCGATCGATCGCTCAACTTCGTGAACGAGCCGACGCATCCCAAGTGAGGTTTGAACTCAGGACAACAAGTGCTCAAGTGGAGGGGGGCGTGCATGGACTACATTCGTAAGTCAATTCACTTTGTTTTCCTTCCTCGCGTCTTTTTTGTTGACCTGCCTGGTTACACCTCTAGATACGAGAAACGTCTATTCTCTTGAGTTCCGTAATGCCTGATTCAATTCAAGTCACTCCCAACCTAATCTGACATACTTTCCCGTGCGGCATTGGTTCGTGTTGGTTTGATATTGAAATGTCACACTTCGTGTTTCCGGCAAATTTCCTATATATCATGTCCTCTTGTCGTTCACAAGATTGATCAGTGTCTGACTGCCCTCTTGATTAAAATCACAAACAAAGGCATCAATGCTTCGGACTTTTTTTTCTTTGTATCTAAAGAAAATCTCAACACCACATACTTCCATGTCTTCTAATACATCTTGCGGGGCCAATCTCTTAGCAAATCTATGTTTCCAACCCGCCATCCATTTATACGGACTGTTCAAGTACGCTCTCAATTGTGGAAGTATGTCCGCCACGTGATTCAATCTCCTGGCTGATTTTATTGAAAGGGAAAATTCGTGAATTGATTGATCCGCTCTTTCAATTCTATGTCTGGTAATGGGACCATTTTGTATCTTCCGCTCCATATGAAGCCAATAATTTTCTGTTCATTAGAGAATTTGGATAACTTTTCTCGTTATGTACAGTCACTGGACAGATACATTGGTACCCCCAAAAGCTCATTCTAGAAGGCCAACCCACAAACTTGAAGTCATGAACATCACAAAATTTACAAAATTGCTTGCATTAACTGTCAATTCTTGGAAAATCTTCAATACCATTCCAAAAAAATAAAGAACAATCAGAATCAATAGATTGACATGTGAAATGAATGATAATAAATGAAAAAAATGAAGTCCAAAATCCATTCTGAAATTTTGTGGGCAGTGAAAACACATCAAAAAGTACAAAACTGCACTACAGCCAACAAAAAACCACTGTTTGATGTGTTTTCACTCCCCAACAGAAGGTTAGTGTTGGTGTTTTGCATGACAGTGGGTGCACACCACGGAGTTCCCCCAACCGCGGTTTGACGTTGGACGCAATGTGGAGACAACTCCCGCAACCCCACCCGGAAGTTTTGGTGTCACCCGGAGCGGGAGTGATTGCCACCCGCGGTTGGTGCAGCCTCCCACGTGATTCCCATGTGCGGGGCCCGCGGTTGGCAGATTAATCATGTTGGCCCCCCGTGGGCGCCGTGGTTGGGGTCTGGTGAGCGGTTCACAAAAACATGACTTGCCACTGGGGTCAAACCTGGCACGTCACTGCACTTCAAGGAGTGAGCAATTACAACCCGCTGTGCTACCATGAGGGAGGAAGACTAGGCTTGCTGACTGGCACCGCCAGCAAATGGGTGACATAATCTGGATTTTGTCGCGCTGACATAATCCAGATTCCAAATCAAACTTGTGCCCGTTGTGGATTTTGTCACCTGCCATTCTCAGTGGCAGGTGCAAGTGGAATGCATGACCCCCTCAATGGCACCGGTCATCAAGGGGAAATACACACCTCCCTTGATGGCCCGTCTGTACCGGCCATCAAGAGGAAAACACAACACTCTCTTGTTGGCCGGTCAGTACCGGCCAGCAAGAGTAAAGTACTATTTTCACTCTTGATGGCCGCTACTGACTGGCCATCAAAATGTGATACACACACCCCTTGGTGGCCTGTCAGTACACTGGCCATTGAGAGGAAAACACTAAGCTCTTGATGGCCCGTACTGGTTGGCTATTGAGAGCAAAGCTCTTTTGTTGATGTGTATACACATCACCCTTGATGGCCCATCACTGCCGGCCATTGAGAGGAGCATGATACACTCTTGATGGCCTGAAATGATTGGCCATCAAGAGGACATGTACACCTTGTACATTGACCCAACTGGTCATCAAGAGCAAAGCGCTGGACTCTTGATGGCTAGTCAGCGCAGGCCATTGAGAGTGTGTTAGGATTTCATCTCAACAGGAGGAGGCGATGAAGGGGGGGACTGTTCTTGGGTGAAAGAGAACAGGAACAAGGAGCTGCAAAAGGTGGCTCTGGATGAAAATTGCTCAGACTCGATACTTTTTATTTCATGTCCGAGGAGCGGACTTTAGCCAAACAACTAGAGAGCCCCCCAGCAAGATCCAAAGGGGGGGCCTAACAACAATAACAGGGGACAGGCCAGGTGACAGGGAACAGGAGACAAGTCATGGCCACTCGGCCAAACAAATCAGGACAGGTGACAGGAACAGGGGACAGGGGACAGGAACAGGGGACAGGGGACAGGGGACAGGAACAGGGTTTTGTCCAGCTAAGCTGGACAAGTGACTACAGGACAAGACAGGAGACAGGGCCACTTGGCCATACAGGAGACAGGGCCACTTGGCCATACAGGAGACGGGGCCACGTGGCCAGAGAGGAAGGGAAGAGAATTGTGAGCGGAGAAACTGGAAACCTGACAGAGTGTAGTATATTCCTCTCAATGGCCGGTACTGACAGACCATCAAGCAGGGTATGTATGTCCCCTTGATGGCCAATCATTTCAGGCCATTGAGAGTGTATCATGTTCCTCTCAATGGCTGGTACTGACGGGCCATCAAGGGT
Source organism: Puccinia triticina (assembly GCF_026914185.1). Classification (NCBI taxonomy): domain Eukaryota; kingdom Fungi; phylum Basidiomycota; class Pucciniomycetes; order Pucciniales; family Pucciniaceae; genus Puccinia; species Puccinia triticina. The sequence continues at coordinate 2,953,265 of NC_070572.1, forward strand.
GATGTGTATACACATCAACAAGAGTGATTTGCTCTCAATATCTGGCCAGTACGGGCCATCAAGAGTTTAGTGTTTTGTCTCAATGGCCAGTGTACTGACAGGCTACCAAGGGGTATGTGTATCACCTTTCAATGGCCGGTCAGTGGCAGCCATTGAGAGTATAAATAGTGCTTTACTCTTGCTGGCCGGTACTGACCGGGCATCAAGAGAGTGTTGTGTGTTCCTCTTGATGGCCGGTACAGACCGGCCATCAAGGGAGGTGTGTATGTCCCCTTGATGACTGGTGCCATTGAGGGGGTTTGTGCATTCCACTTGCACCTGCCACTGAGAATGGCAGGTGACAACACACCCGGGACGCAAGTTTGATTTGGAATCTAGATTACGTCAGCGCAACAAAATCCAGATTACGTCACCTGTTTTCTGGTGGTGTGGGGCATCACACATTTCTATGCTGACCCCTTGGGTTATTGTCCCATAGTCACCATTTTTCCAAATTTTGTCAGACAAAGTCTGCGGATTTGGACCAAGACTCATCCTTTTTTTTTTTTTGTAATTTCTCACTTATGTAGCCTTTTTCCAAACATGGAAAGAGGCTCAGAAAACATGTTTTTTTTTTTGAATAAAAAAAACATTTCTTGGTTGGCCTAATGCGGGCTCAACCAGAGTGCAACGTTGGCACGCTGCTCAGCGCCAGCCATGATTGGCAGCTTGGCCCACCCGCTGAGTGAAGCTGGTTGGGCTTTTGTCATGCCCACCCAGCAAGCTCTCTGCCTTCCCTCTGCTCTATGTCTTGATTTGCTCATTTCACTAGTCTCTTTTCTACTTTCCATCTTCCACAACCTGTATTGGCTAGCCTGGCCCCCGGCGGGGGTTGTGTTATGTTAAAGGGAGGGTCCCCATGCTCTTGAAGACCGCGACGGCTTGACTATAACCAGATTGCCTCTGCCAACGGCCCCTTGTGGGGGGGGGACCCGCTCGGCATGCAAGCTCTCCTGATTTCTAGAAAAACTGGGCACCTTCTACACAAATCAAAAGACTCTTATCCAGAAACTCTATGGTGGGATGGAGCATGGCCCCTCCTCTAGACATGACACTTCTTCCAATGGGTAAGGGCAAAACCACTTCCTGTTTCTCCCCAATCCAGCCTTTTCATTTATTTCCTTGTGGTCACCCTTCCTCTCTCTGTGTTCCAATTGCTCCCAATTTTCTCTCATCTTTTCTCTTCTCTATATCGTTTTCTCAATTCCTCTTTATGCCATCCAGATTGCCAACATCCTCATGACATGTTGTACCGCCAATAGGACAGCAAATCCACAAAACAAGATACATACAGTTGTAATTACTCGGCTCTAGTTGTACAGTGTGATATGTGAAATCAAAAACACTATAAAAAAAAAAAAAAAATGCCCACCCAGCTTTCCCCATGGGCACGCTGATCAGAGCCAGGATGGGTTGGCTGGTTTAGCCACGGCCGACCCATCCGAATGCCCGTGGTGCTGGATGGGTCAGGTCAAGGGGGGCCCAACCAATCGCAACACAATCCCGCGGTCAAACTCTGGGCGGGCAGGTTGGCGACCCAGCCCAACCTTTTGCCGACCGCAACGTTGGGCCATCGTCAACCCAAGCCCAAATTTGAGCGGTGGTGTATGTGAGGGTCTTACGTTGACCCTACGCTGGCAGTCAAGCCAAAAGCCCGCCCAAATATCTGGCCGGAGGCGGGAGGGTCAGCGGCGGCCCAATGCCAAGTTTTGTGCCAAGCCACAGTCAACCGCGCCCCGTGGTGTACTCGTGTTTTGACAACACGCTTCTATGCAGGTTTGGCCGGCTTACCTGGCGGCAGTCTGTTGAAAGAGTCACACCAATCTGTTAGTGACGTGATCTGGTCAACAAGTCTGCTGAGAAGAATCACCCCGGGTCACCTTTCCACCACGCACTTCAACCACCACCAGATATCCTGAGTAGGATATCCAGTAAGAAATCTAGGATACCCTGTATCCCAAAGCACACTCTGTAATAGGAGTGGGCCAAAGCACACTCTGTAATAGGAGTGTGCCAAAGCACACTCTGTAATAGGAGTGTGCCAAAGCACACTCTGTAATAGGAGTGTGCCAAAGCACACTCCGTAATAGGAGTGTGCCAAAGCACACTCTGTAATAGGAGTGTGCCAAAGCACACTCCGTAATAGGAGTGTGCCAAAGCACACTCTGTAATAGGAGTGTGCCAAAGCACACTCTGTAATAGGAGTGTGCCAAAGCACACTCTGTAATAGGAGTGTGCCAAAGCACACTCTGTAATAGGAGTGTGCCAAAGCACACTCTGTAATAGGAGTGTGCCAAAGCACACTCTGTAATAGGAGTGTGCCAAAGCACACTCCGTAATAGGAGTGTGCCAAAGCACACTCTGTAATAGGAGTGTGCCAAAGCACACTCCGTAATAGGAGTGTGCCAAAGCACACTCCGTAATAGGAGTGTGCCAAAGAACACTCCGTAATAGGAGTGTGCCAAAGAACACTCCGTAATAGGAGTGTGCCAAAGCACACTCTGTAATAGGAGTGTGCCAAAGAACACTCCGTAATAGGAGTGTGCCAAAGCACACTCTGTAATAGGAGTGTGCCAAAGCACACTCCGTAATAGGACTGTGCTTTGGGATACAAGGTATCCTCTATTTCTGACTGGATATCCCACTCAGGATATCTTGTGGTGGTTGAAGTGAAGCCCAGTTTGACCCCATAACCAATCCACAATTCTAGGCCAGGGGGAGGCCTCTAGCCTAGCTCACGTATGCGCGGGGGCTAGGCTACAAGACCCGCTTTACAATGTCCTCATGTGCACAGACCTGCACTTCTGGTAACAGAGCATGACTGTGACCCCCAAGCCCCGTAGGGGATTGGGATTTGTTTTCCCCCCTTGAGCCCAACTTCATCAACAAAAGTCTTCACACTACCCATTTCATTATTTTTTCCTTCACTAATCACACAGACAACCTCCTTGGGACTCAAGCAATAAGGCTGTTCCCCAAAAGCGGGGTTTGGCTCATGTCCCAGGGTCCGGGGAATTGGGATGGGCCTTAAAAATGCCCCAAACCCCGGGGCATATAGTGTTATTTTGCGGAAGGAGGATTTCTTTGGGGGTGGTGTCTTTTTTTTTGGATTTTGTGTTTTTTTTTGACATTACAATGGCCATATGTAGTATGTACAGGTTTATTTTAATGAAACAAGTTGATAAGCACAAGCAAGAACCCCAAGGAAACGGGTGTAGGCACTGATAAAAGATGAAAGGATGTTACAAGGGGCCATTGAAAGCCTGGTACCATCCCTTGAGACACAACAGGTGCTTGATGTTCCTTGATTTGAGGGCGGATTGCTGCCAGGAGAAGATTTGTTGGCCTTTGGAGAATACACGCTTGGAAGCCGCGCTTGTTGCCGGGATCAACAGGTATTTACAAGCCATTTTCAACAGGATAGGATAAGTCTTGTTTTGACCGGCCAATAGGCAAGGATCTTAGTGCCTTGCGGTTTGGGATACTCCTTCAAGTAGCAACTGATTTCAGAATTGATCCCCTCAATTGGTGCGGGTTGATGATAAAAGGCAGTTGGAAAGAAGTTGGAGCCTGATCCGGAGGCTGGGCATTGTGTTTGGGTTGCTAGTAGACTTGGCCGTCCCGTCTTTTTGATGCTCCTACTAATTTTCAACTTAGAATGTTATCTTTCAGCGGTGTCGCAGCTATGGGTGATAAGTCCAACACAAATATCTGCAGGATATTCACCACAAGCTCGCTTAGAGAGTAACACTTTGAGAATTAAACCGTGGGGATAGTGAACAAGGCTAGGATTTATATTGGAACTTTTCTTCCAATGGTTGAGTTTGGTTAGATAATCAGGAAGATAAAAGGAAAGTTGTTTTTTTTGATTTTTTTTCTTTTGTCATATTTAGTCAATTTATTATTTATATTTTGATTTTGTTTCTTTATGTTGGAGGTTCAGTGGAGCTATAACGAGAAATTCTATTTGTTGATTGGTTGTGTACGGATTTCAGGGTTTACAGGAAAAGGAAAGGAGTATGTAAGTCTGAGAAGAGCTTGCCGGCTGACTACTATGCTCAATGGTTTGGTATTATTTGTCAAAGGTTACTCGTCTGAATGCCGGCTACTGAGATCTGGGGAATGTGGAGATGTTATTGGCTTGCCAGTTGACTACTGGGGTTAACGGTGTCGGAAGAGAATACTCGTCAAGGCCGGCTACAGGTGTATGATAAAGATTTTCAGAACAATTCAAGTTGCTCTAGCAAGAGTCTCATAACCTGTTGGAGGTAGAGCTCAAGGAATTGATGATTTCATTACATACATATGGAATGACTCTAAATAGTATCTACAAGAGTATGTGACAGGCCACATAGTCGAGGTCACTGTACATGTCATCTACATGTACCAACAAAGCTGAGCTCCTTTTTGCAGGCACATCAGTGGTATTGAGTGGCTGCGACTTGTCGGATGTCCCCCCGGTGGAGGCCTCTTCTTTTGTGGTATACCCCTTTGTCACTTGCGAGTAGGTAACTGAAGTGCTAAGTAGACTGGCAAAGAAGAAGGCCTCAGGGCCTGATTGCATTCCCAATGAAATCCTCTCCATATGCCTGGCAGAGCTGGCTGACACTTTTGCTACCCTTTTCAACAGATGCATACGTGAGGACCGGTTTCCCGCTGCCTGGCGCATCGCCACCACAGTCATTATCAGGAAGTTTGCAAAACCGGATTACACAAACCCAGGGGTGTACCGGCCAATAGCCCTGCTCAAAACAATCAGCAAAGTTTTTGAGTCAACTATTGCTGACCGACTTACTTTCTGGGCAGAATCACAGAACATCATCCCCGACGGACACTCAGGAGGACGCCAAGGTAAAGGGTGTGAAGACGCTCTGCTGGCGCTAACTATGTGGGTAAAGCGGAAATGGAGGGAGGGCAAGACAGTCACGGCTCTGTTCTTAGATGGGAAGTTGGCCTACCCATTGGTCAACCCCTGCCGCCTGGTTCATTCCCTCTGTTGGAAGGGATGCCCCACCTATTTGTGGAAGATCATAGGCCGTTTCCTGGAAGGTCAACGCACAAGACTTCGCCTCGTGGATTACAAATCAGCTGAGTTTGAAGTTGATAAGGGGCTCCCGCAGGGCTCACCCTTATCAGTAATCCTGTACATCATCTACAACTCCGATCTGTTGCTAAGGCAATTTGACTTTGATAGGGATGAGGTGTCTTTAGGCTTCATCAATGATGTTGTTGACCTCTTGGCGGGAAGGACCGTAGAAGATGCCAGGGCGCGATTGAATCAGATAGGGGAGGAGTCGCTCTTGTGGGGCAGGAGCCATGGGGCTATCTTCAATAGCCAGAAGGCACAATTTGTGATCTTCACACATTCAGAAGCGGCTAAGTCCCCTTTCCTCTTTAATGACCAGGAATTGGCCCTGCAGAGGGACATCAAATGTCTGGGCCTTCGGCTTGATGAGAAACTGACGTTCAGGAAGCAACATGCACAGGTTAGGAAAAAAGCCAATGACACTCTAGGCCAGCTCCTTAGGATTGGCAGCTTGGTGAGGGGAATACAGGAGCAGGAGCGCGGGCTTCTGATCTCGGCCGTTCTTGTGCCCAGGGCTCTCTACGGGGCGCAGGTCTGGTTCACCTCCCTGAACAGGCAGCAAGTTTCAAACATGATCTCATAGAACGCTTGGCGGCGCGTTTCGCGTTAGGGGCTCTGAAGTCCACGCCGGTCAAATACCTCAACAAGTATTGGCCCTTCAGATGCATCAAAACAACCGCTATAAACCAGATTACAAACTTTTACCTGACTAAGCTGACTAGGGTGACTCACAGGGCTACGGCAATAGAGCAGCAGATTTGAACTGAACTGTTGTGGATGGCCAGGAATTTCCCTAGCCCGGTCCAGGCCTCCCTAAACCGGGAGGTACTCATGGCTGGCCTCGCGGAGAAAAGGCTCAAGGTGGTGAATTTTGTCAACGTTAGCAGGCCCCCATGGCGAACCAAAAGACATATGGAGCTTGTTGTTGACAGGGCCAGCAAGCAGGAGGCAAAACAATCAGTGGTTTTTTCCCTTGAAACAATAAAACCCGCTTCTGACCTTGTTATCTTCACTGACGGCTCTGCTCACCCAGAGGAAGGGCTAGGAGCAGCGGTGGTCTCAGTAGATGGAAGTCTGTCTGAATTTGCATTCTTAGGTCCGCCAGGCACGGCCTCCAACCTTGAGTATGAATTGGTAGGCATCCGGCTTGGACTGGAGATAGGCAGCACGGCAAAGCTCCCAGTAACCGGGGCCCAAATAGTCATCTTGACGGACAGCCAAGCGGCCATTGACAGGTTGAGGAACCCAAGGGCTCCAAAATCAGGCCAATACATTCTTTCTCAAATCCAGGATACATCTGACTCTATCTCAATCTCAACACAGATTATGGTCCAATGGTGCCCAGGCCACTTCAGGATCAAGGGCAACAAGCTGGCCAACAGAAAAGCGGCTGAGGCCAGAGGAGCTTCCCTCCTCAACAAGTCGATCAGGGGCAGTGTGTCAGCCAAGAAGACCAATTTGCTCCGGAAGGAGAAACTATGGAAAGGGTCCCCGCAAATGACCTTTCCTGTCCAGGCGGCATTCCATCAACTTCGCTCAGGGAACATCCATTTGAATGCTTTCCAATTCAAGTGCATTCAAGCTCCATACCCAATTTGCTTGGAGTGTGGGGTCCCCAAAACAGTGGATCACTACCTTGTCTCTTGTTCCAGGTACCCCGGGGCTAGGGCAGTAGCCAGGACAATCCTCCGCGACAAGAGGATCACCACGGTCATGACCAGAACTCTCCTCCACAACCCCTTGGTCTTCCTGGCCACAAAAATCCTTCATCAGACTCTTGGCCAGACTCCCTCAATTCCAACGGGAAATCAAATTTGGGGATACCCTTTGAGATCCCCCTTCCAGCTCTTTGGACCCAACTTCTCCCCACGGTTTCTTCCCTTTTTCACCCATCTTTTCCCTCCTTTTTCTTTCTTCTCTTCTAAATAAATAAATAGCAAAAAGAAATTCTCAAAAGCAAACTCCCAGAAAGCCCGTGAAAGTTCTCCCATCCATTTTTAATTGTAAGGCTGTGTGGTTCTGCTACGTAGTTAAATTTGTAAGCTAGTTGAATATGCATAGTGCACAATGTTGAGTCAAATCTGCACTTAAAAAAAAATAAAAAAAAAGAAGCGCCTTAACCCGTTCATGGCCTGTTGTTATTTCATTTATTTTCATTGTCTGAGTGCAAGTCACACGTACAACTGGGGGTTTTATGGTAGTTTCACAATCTGAGATGCGGGCAAGACAGGGCCCAATGGATGCAAGAGAGTTGGCAGCTTTGCATCCATGATCCATTTAGCATTCACTGCCGTTTATTTCTAGTACTCTTGTTGAGGATAGTGTAAAAACATACGCCTGTGTTTACTGCGCCGCTGTTGAAGCCATGCGCCTTAAAGGTGTAAATTTTCCATCCTCTAGGGCTAGTAGGGATGTTGAGTCCTCAGCTAGCCCAAGTGTGGGAAAAGATTGAGAGTAGAAAAACCCTTGATTTCCTAGCCATCTGGCGTATCAAAGGGTTAGTACTCAATCAGACTAGAAAAGATATTTTTGTTGATTGTAGAATTTTTCAAGAGAGAGTTTGAGGGCAAAAACCCTGCCTGCCCTCAAAATGGGGTGGGTGGGTGGTTAAAAAAAATTGAGTTTGAAACCTTTTTCCCCTAGATACGTTGTTGTGAAAAAAGGGTCTAAAACGAAATATGTAGCTAGGATGGACGGTCGGGGAGCGGTGAGCGAGGGGAAGAGGTCTCTGAGGAGGATACTCTTTATCGACTCAAGACTATCTTCTTGACCAACGCTCAGGCCTGTCTATTCTATTCCGGGCGGATCATTGGTCTACGAAACACGCCTGTCCAATCCTGCGCATGGACTTTGGCCGTTCCTTGCTCGCGTGCCATCAATCTGAGATGTGTGCGAGACAGGGCCCGATGGGCGTGAGAGTGGGGAGCCCAATCCGAGAATCCGACCAGATATTCCGGGTACTTACCAGATATCACGTGACCGCTACCGGATCTTCCGCGCGTGAAATCCAACCATGTTTGAAGTGACATCTCAAATTACAACGTTTTCCATTCCCAGAAATTTGATCAGGGCTTCGTCATGAGGAAAGTAACTTCAGGTGATACCAGAAGTACCGATAGCGGCAGTAGCTCCGGTGAGGGAGAAGGAATCAAACAGGCATGTTTCGTTGGCTACTTCCCCATCCCAGTCAATTTCTTCTGTTTCACTTATGAATGCTCGGAAAATGTATACATAAGTAGTTCGCGTTCGCGGTCAACGGATGGAAAGTGAGTCGTACTTCGGACTCAACATCACTAGATCAAGACTTTATTCACTTGATTGGATTATAATATTTTTCGTAAATCCAGAATACTATGGGCGGCGCATACTATGATCCCTCCGATGGGGTCTTTTATGTGATGGAAGACGCTGTCGATACACGTGGAGGATTTGAAGTTCTCATCATGCGTAAGCTGAAAGCGTTCATGCTAATTGCAGCAACCAATCGACGGGCTCATACATACGCGAGTAAATTACAGTGCTTCAGCAAATCATGCCAGAAGTGGTTCTACTGAGTTCAAAGGCTGAGGAAAGCTTGACATCTTGTATTGAAAAGGCTGGTCAGTTTGTCATGGCGCCCTTTTCTCAACATTGTTCTTCTATGGTGGTCAACTGAGACAGAACTCTCGGCTGTAATAAAATTTAGAATGCCCGGGAGGGATCGATAGGACGCCAACCATTGTGAAAAGACCATCTCGAGAATACAATGCTTCTGATGGCTTCAAGAAGCTGCAGCAGTTAAGCGTTCGCAGTCAGGATAGTATGGCACCCTCGAGGAGACACGATTCTTCCAGTACATCAACGATGCGAACGGTGTCTCAAGAACCTGTGCGAGATCGTAAGAATTCGAACCTGACAGCAAATGCATTTTTAAACGTTGAAGCCTCTCACTATTCGGCAAGTCCTCCCTGATATTAAGACTCTCAAAGCAGAAGTTTTTGACCGTGTTTTATTTCGACAGTTGGGGGGCGTAGCAGCTCTGCTATCTTACTTGCAAAGTGGAATCGCTAGGGATAAAGACAGTAATTCGCTTGAACGTGGTCTGTTCGTGAGCAAAGTGGAGACGATTAAAACTCAAAAGTAAGAGCTCAGTTAAAAAAATTGCCTCGATGTTGATCTTGATTCGTTGTAAACCCGTCTGGATATCTCACAAGATTTGGACCATGTTTCCGTGCACAGATTCATGCATCTTGGCAATGATGTCATTCAATCCTTACAGATATTCGACCAGGAAGCACATGCGAACCTCCATTTCTCTAAAACAAAAGAAGGATTATCACTTTATGGAATTTTGAATGAGTGCATTACCCACAACGGAAAACAGCTTCTTCGAAATTGGCTACTCAGACCAAGTACCGAGCCAGCGGTGATTAAATCTCGTGCGGATGCAATTGAATCCTTTCTGGAGCCAGAAAATGGTAAAGGGATCTTATATATCTTCCTGCTAATCTCCCTGTCCCTATCGATGTTAGTCTTTGACATAATTTGGTTGTCGCAGCCGACTATGTTGGGAAAATGAGGCAAGATCTCAAGCCCTTGGGTAACATAAATCGGACCACAATGATAATATCAAGCGGGAAATCTCGAGTTGGTGAATGGAGCTGTTTAATCAATTCCATTCATGCATGTCAAGCACTTTACGAGGATTTCTCGAAGATGAATTTATCTATCGAAACTCCTCTCTTTAGAAAAGTGAGTCCATAGAAAGAACATTTGCGGGTTGATAGACTCCGATACTCACCAATTGACCCAATTGACTACGATTTTGAACAAGATAAAAAGCCGTGTTCGGCTTGAGGAAGATTTAGAACCACTGGCTTCCAAAATTGACGACATGATCGACTGGTCCGAAAGTAAACTTAAAGGGGGCCGGGTCACGATCCGTTCAGATATTGATGAAGAGCTTGACGATTATCGAGAGCAATATGCCTCGATGGAAACCCAGCTTGTGTGTATTATTTTTCACTTTAAACATTCAGTCATCCATCTGTCTCGCGAGACAAGTTCCTTCTTAGCCGACTTTGAAAGTATGGATTGTGCATGCTTGAGCGAAAGAGAATCACTGAAATTGCCTCCCCATCTAGTATAACTGACAACGCGTCTTTACCGCCTTGTTTGGCAGTGCTCCCTAGCCGAAAAAGTCAGCGCAGAAGCTCCCTTCAAGTCCTTACCAGGATTCTCCATCAACTATTTCCCCCAGGTAGGTGTGGAGATATTAGCACTGCTTGTAATCATGTATGCGCTGACCGGCGATCAGCTCATTATTTCGCTCAGATAGGTTACCTGTGCGCAATACCTTACCCCACTCCAAGCGGCAGTCTTGATCCCTCGACGTTAGAAGATTGGCAATTTCAAGTAAAAAATACAGACTTTTCTTGCTTTGGTTATCCTTTGAGTCGCTGACACTTTTTTCACCTTATTCATCAAGTTCTCCACGGATACTGAAGAACATTATAAGAATGGACTCATGCGGGAGTTGGACCATCATTACGGAGATTTGGCGACCGCCATTGATGATAGAGAAATTGAGCTTAGTCAGTAGTTTCCATACCGGAATCGGAAAATTGAAGAATTCACGCTGATAATATACGTTGTGATTTTTACGCATGGGCCCAACCAAAACCTAAGTGCACCTCCTGGAAGAAGAAGTTTCAAAATTCACTAGCATCTTACTGACTGTTAATGATGATTTAGCCGAGTTAGACTGGTACATAAGACTTTTTCCCTACCTGGAATAAGCCATCTTTTGAATGGCGGATTTCTGAAGCACATCTTGTTTAGCCTCCTATCCCTCGCGAAAGTTACCTTCGACAGAGCATGGGTGCGTCCAAAAATCCTCGAGCAGAATACCATCCAAATCGTTGCTGGACGTCATCCGCTGGTGGAAGGTTGCGTGGAGAGTTATATTCCAAATGATACTCATCTGGTGCGTGTCCTTGATTTCATAAATCGGAGTGTGATTTGTTGAACAAAACAAGAAATGAACTATGTCTAATTCTGCTTGAGAATATTGAACCGCAGGTTGCAAACTCAACCTCAACGTCCCAACGAAAGAAACGGAAGGGCGCCGAGTCATACATGGGTAATCCAATGATCGTCCTAACTGGGGCCAACTTTTCGGGAAAAAGTGTTTACCTCAAGCAAGTAGCGATCATTGTCATCATGGCGCAACTTGGCTCATTTGTGCCTGCGGAAGAATCTCAGATTGGGGTTCATGATGCGATATTTACGAGGGTATCAACCACCGAGAGCGCATCTCGAAGCTCTTCGGCATTCATGATAGATCTCCAAAGAATTTCTTTCATGTTAGTCCATCGATTCCGCCATTGCTTACATGCGCTTGCAAATTGTGACTCCTTTCATCGCTTCTCGTCACATGGGTGGTTCACACACCTCGCAGGTTGCGGAACTGTACTGCTAGGTCAATTCTGCTAATTGACGAATTCGGAAAGGGAACGGATCCCACAGGTCAGACAAATTCCAAACTCGAGACCTTTCCTGTTAGAGTTATATTTGCTGAATTTGCTTGGCTCCAGATGGACAGGCTCTTTTTTGCGGTGTGATAGAGCACTTGATATCGAGAGGATCAAGCTGTCCAATAGCGCTGGTCTCTACACACTTTCATGGTGAGTTCCCCTTCACAATCCTGTGCAAAAAAGCTTAGCTGATTCCAAAAAATTGTCATTTCACTATTTCTAGGTGTTTTTACAAATGGGTTTCTATCGCTTGATCTTCCGATTGATTACGCACACATGTCTATCGTTCTGGAAAATGAAGAGTCAGAAGGTGATGATTCGCCGACATACCTCTACAAGCTCGCGCCGGATCTAGTCAGTACATCCCATGCGATGGGATGTGCCGCCCAAGCCGGTCTTCCAAGACATATCCGAATGAAAGCAGATCGAGTGAGCCGACTTCTCAGTCGCTTCGAGATTCTAGAATTGCTTGATGTTCAACTGGACGAAGAGGAGCGTGAGGAGCTTAGTAGGATGGAGGAAATCGTCAGGCGATTTGTGGCCATTGATTTCGAAGATGATACTGTTTCTAGTAGAGATTGGATGGATTTTCTGCAACAGCATGTATTGACTTAATGATGTTCGTGTGGCTCTCTGGCTCTCTTTCGCTCATTTACATAGTTGTGTCCACAAAAAACAAAGAGCTCCAGCAAATCCAAGCTTAGCACAAAACCTACCTAATGAAGTTCCGCTGTTTTTTGAGGGGGGGTGGCTGCCAGCTGTTCCGCAGGAACCCCCCTCTTCGGTTGGTGTAATGTAATCAGTGTTTTATTTAGGAGGGTTGGGCCTCAATGTTAGCACAAATCCTTTGCCGCAGGGACGATAGAGGCGGAGTGCAACACCTGTCTCTGAGAGACAGAGGTCCGGGGCTCTCCTCCAGAGAGGCAGAGAGAGGCTGTGTCTCGGCGAGCTTTACTCGAGGAGAGCCGCGCGAGGGGCGCCAGCCTGCAGGAGTGACTTTCAGCGTCTCGGGGGTTCTCAAATAACGTCCATATCTGCAACGGGCCAAATTCGAGTTCGAAGGCAACTCCCACTTCAAAGCTCAAAAACTCCGACCTCATAACTCAGCAACTGCGACTTGGTAAGTTGGTGATTTGAAATCAACCAGCCAATCAGCTAGATATCCGATAAACTGCAGAAACGACCCTCTGTCTGGAGTGGCAGCCATGAACTCGAAAACATTCTGCCAGAAGTTGCCTAAAGTTGAATGGTAAGTTCATCAGGCGTTCTGAAAAACGGATCAATTAACTCGTACAAATTTTAAGTTCACTCTTTCACTCACACAATGACGACTCAATTTTTCTCGCCTTGTTGAACTTGACAGTCATGCCCATCTGAGCGGCTCGATTCCTTTAGAGGTCTTAAAAGAACTGCATAAGGATGCTAAGGAACGGCAACCCAATTTAGGACCTTGCCCGTCTCCTTCAGAGTACACGGATTTGAGAAGGTCAGCTTTCGAATCAAATCATCAACATTTTCCGTCGACCTCGCATCACGACGAGTGCACATTGTTGAAGAGTACTGGTGCGTTTATCTCGTCCACCCATCTGCTGTTTTTAGTTTTTTTGCCCTGTTCGGCGACCACATCTATCACATACTCGATACACCCAAAGCCATTACCCGAGCTACAAGCGCCGTGTTGAAATCTTTCAGAGATGAGGGTTGCATCTATCTTGAGCTACGCACGACTCCTCGAAAATTTCCACGGGGTTCGGATACGTTTGAAGAGTATCTCGATGCGGTCTTTGATGCGATTGATCGGAACGACCAATCAAGTATGATGGTCCAATTAATTCTTACCGTCAACTGGGACTTTGAGCCTGATAAGGTCAGAGAGATCGTCGAATTGGCTACGACAGCTCGAAACGCCGGTCGCTGTGTTGTAGGAATTGATATCGCTGGGGATCCTCGAAAGAGTATCTTGCGTACCGAAAGCTTTACCAGAGAATTGATACAGGCTAAACTCAATGGACTCAAACTAACAATCCATTTTGCGGAGGTGAATCAGTGTAGAAAAAACGTGGATTTCCAGACATCTGATAAGAACTCTTCTTTTTGAAAATAAACTCATATTGTAGATTGTGGAACAAAAGCCTTTCCTCGAGAAGCAGCTTGCAGATTTAACTCCGGACCGTCTTGGTCATGCCGTGTTCCTGACGCCCGAAGTTCAAGCAGACATCGTTCGACTGAAACGGCCGATTGAAATCTGTTTAACATCGAATCTTAAAGTAGGCTCGATTGCCTCATTAGAAGAGCATCATTTCAGATGGGCGGTTGAAAACCAGGTTCCGGTCTTGATCTCGGTAAGTACCTAGCCCAAAATACTATTTGAGTGCTTTTCTAAAGACACTGGAACGTTTTTTTTTGTAATTAGACCGACGATACTCTAGTGTTTGGTACCACACTCAGTGAGGAATACGAGTGGGCTTTGGGCTTACTAAACCATGATAGGCAGAAACTACTGTCCGTATTAAAACAGTCAATCACTTGCACTTTCTGTTCGTCAGAAGATCAACAGAACTTAATCCAGAAAGTTGACCAATTCAGTACTATGTAGCTGGTCAAACAAAGCTTGTAAACTGTCCTCCTCGGGCTCAGTTTGTAATTACTAGTTTTTTTGTTGAGGAAGAAAACTAGGTTAGACTCCCACTATCTAGGAAGCTTTTGATTTGAAAATTCCAGTTGGATTTTTAGAAAAAATGTTCAATCACTGCTGTTATATGAATGACTCTCCTGCCCAAGGGGCCTTATGGTTGGTGAGTAATGTGAGACTTCCCTTCAAATCTGTAGGGGGCTACAGAGTCAGATCTGCAGCCTCTGTGACTAGATTTCCCTCCTAAAATCCACATTACAGGCTGCAGATCTAGATCTGTGGGGGGCTGCAGAGCCAAAGGGAAGTCTTCCAATGGCGCCTAAGTGGCTAGAAAAACTGCGACTAATCAAAGATTCTGCTTCATGCCCCAGGATGGTTTGTTGTAGGGGCTGTTAGGGACATGTGTTTTGCACCTTTTTTGGACCTGGTGCAAATAAGATATCTTAGAGCTTGTGGGAGTGGTCAAGAGGCTAGTGAAACCAGTTATCCCATTTGTTGAAAGCAAATTCAAGTCTGCAGGTTGGTACACTACCAACAAGTTGCAGCCATCATCATCATCATCATGGCTTTTAGAAGCTGGCTCAATCCTTGATGATCAGATCCTAGCATGCAGGTTATCTTTCCTTTTTCTGTTTGTTTTTTAATAGTGGGCTTCAAAATGGAGTTTTAAACAACTTCACAGTAAATCAGAAGTGGCTAATTAGGAGGACGTATCTTTGAGGCAGAGCCCCCCTCCAGAGAGGCTATGATATGCTTGCCCTTGACATCAGTAACAAAATATCATGTTTAGTTGTGTTTTTTTATGAGGGGGGGGGGGGGGGAGAAAGAGGTCAAGGAAACTGAATGTGGGGTAAAATAAATTTGATTCTCAAAGTGATGGAATGATAACTTTTCTTTTCCTTTGAATTGATGGGTTTCAAAGCAAGTGCTATTCCCAAAATCATTTATTCTTCAAATTGATTGCTGAGTGCTTCAATTGAATGGAAAAATACATTGTTGAAAAAAGCTTTAGTAGATTGAGAAATAGAACCCTCAAAATTTACCAAATCAAACAATGTTTTCCTCGATGTCTCCATCCATAATTGTAACAAGATCCAAAGATGTGGTTGTGCCATTTTCATTGCTTTCTTCTCTCCAGAGGGAAGGATTTCATTATAAAATCCTTTTGTCCTTAATGTTTCAGGTAATCTTTGAAGAAATATCAATGCTTTCTTGAGCTCTGATCCAACTGTGAAGTCCTTTTGTGAACATGGTACAATTGTACTGATCATTTCAACATAAAATAAAAATGTGTATGTTATACTCCTTTCCCTGGAGTTCTCAATGTGCTTAACACTTTCATCAAACAGGTGAAATTCAAAGCTAGCTTGTTTGTGCCAATCCAAGTTTATTAAAGACAGAGAAACACAGAAAGAAAGATCAAGGGTTCCCCCTACAAATCAACAAAATTACAAAAAAAAAATGCAAGGGTTCCCCCTTCCAAAAAAAAGCAAATCACAAAAAAAGTGTTCTTAACAAAAAATCTAAACACCACAAACTAGACCCACTATCCATCCCTGTCTAGCAGGGTTTAAAATAGTGGGTGGATGGCCCCCAGCGCGCCGCATTGAAGGCATTATGCAAAGGGGGGCCAACGAGTTTAGCCCCTCAAACTGCGCAAGTGCAACAGCGGAGGGGTGAGGGCGAACTGCACGCTGGAATTACAGCGGCAGAGGACGCCCTGGGGGACACAAAGACACAACCCAGAGTCCTCTTTTATAGACAATCGGGAATTGCCCTCAGCAAAATCGACGCCACATTCATCAAGCCATGACTACTACGCCACCGCCACGCCCCTGCATGTAACGCTGACCTCCGCGGCGGTGTCTGGACCGGCGAGGCGTTGTCAACAAGAACAGTATACACTCCGACTCGGACAATCTGCTCGTCCAGGAGGGCGACATCCAGGTCGAGATGAGCGGCAATTGGTCCGTCTCCCGTTCTCCCTGCCCCCCGCGCATGACTGATTGAGTGTTTTGGGATAGGTTGATTCGAGGCGTCGGACTCCGACCTCCCGTTCGCGTTCTACCGGGCCTACCATCGCCAGCTGGCGACCTACCTGCGTCCGCAGGCGCGGCCGGTGGTGCACCCGTCGACGCTGATCTCGATGCCGGGCTTCCTGCTGGTCTCGGCGTCCTTCCTGGACAAGTGCGACTCGCTGGTGCACCGCAGCCTGCGCTCGGTTACCACGCTGGGCCCGACGACGAGCAGCTTCAATGCGGGCGAGTCGGCCAACCTGGCGATGGGCGCCAAGCCCAAGGTGCTCGAGCTCGCCCACCGTCGGCTGGTCTCCACCGCCCTCGACATCGTCGGCGGCTCGCCCAGGCCTCCCTCCTCCCCCCAGGAGCAGCAGGAGGAGGAGGAGGAGGGAGAACTGGACGACAGCGCGCGCCGGCGCCAGTTCTTCGGCGGCCTGCTCAGCCTCTGGATCCGCGCCATCACCAAACGCACCTCCATGTGGAACACCCGCTCCGTCTTCCTCCTCCTCGACTTCCTCGACGGCCTCTTCTACACCGTCCTCTACACCGCCCCCGCCCCCCCGCTCCTCCTCAACGACCTCCCCAGCCCCCTCGTCCTCGTCCGACCCTCCCTCGCCCTCTTCAACCTCCCCTTCATCCTCGACGTCCTCGCAGGATCCTCATCACCGCCAACAACACCGTCTGCGTCATGCGCACCATTGCCTTCATTTACTCCCAGTTCAAGGCGTGCGTCTCCCCCTTCTCTCTCTCTTTCTTGTAACTGACGAGGGGGTTTCTTGGGATAGGTTGACGACGCAGCCGGAGACGCTGAAAGCGCTATGTCTCGACCTGCTGCTCGACCCGCTCGTCTTCCAGCATTTCTTCCTGCACTGGAACTCGGGCGTCCGCGGCTACTACATGCGGCTGCTCGTCTGGCGCCTCAGCCGGCTCAACGCCGCCGCCGCCGGGCCCAGGACCCCCAAGGCTAGGGACGTCGTCAAGATCATCCTCGCCTTCAATGACCGTCTCGACGCTATCCGCAAACGCCACGATCAGCTCTCGCCCGTCTCCGAGCTCTTGGGCTCTCAGGAAGAAGAAGACCGGCGTCGTTGACGTGCGTCTTTCCCCCATATTGTTCTTTCCATCAAAGTGAGGGAATGTTATAGATGTAACTAGAAATATCTTCTTAGTTTCTTGAAATATTTCAGTGTCTTGATAGCCAAATTTCCTCAACCTGAACCTTTCAAGTTGAGCGTGATTTCTTGGATCACAAACCTGCACCAAAATGTCAGTAAGTCGTACTAACACCGCGACTGGTATAACAACATCAATGCTTGTGTAGGCTAGCCCCAAATGTAGCTCTTATAGTCAGACTCAAAGCATGCCTTGTCCCAACACTTCCATTGGCAAATGGTCCGTTATACTCTCACTGATACTACTGATAACCAGGACAAGATCTAGCTTCTGCCAAACCCCAAGTATCCAACCTGAACACATACAGGAGACCTGCAATTGCAAATTTCCCCAGCTCAATCAAGGTATCTGCTTGTCCTCAAGGCGGGGGTTTTACGACTCGGTGTCAGTTCCCTGTTTCAAAGCCCCCACAAGTAAAAAATATCATAACCTACCACAGAGACCCTGATACTGGCTTTCATGGGCTTCCTTCTCCCCTCCCTGGCACCTCCAAACATCAACCAGGGGGGGGGGGAGGACTCAACAAATACAACACATGGAGAGGACACATGGAGTGTATTTGGTAAACCTTTTTCATTGAAGATGCAGACCTACAAGTCCCATTTTTTTGTTTTTAGCTATTATTGTGTATATGATGGCTGAAAACAAAAAATAGGACATGTAGGTCTCCATCTTCAAGAATAAACATTTACCAGAGACACTCCATGTCTTGTATTTGTTTCAGCATTGGGAGGAGGAAGGGTACTCATTGTTGGGGCCGCTGCATAGGTTCCTGGCCGCCACACCAAACTTACTAAGCATCCCTGTGCCCTCCCCAGCATTTTCCCAACCTGCCCAAGTACCCATTGATTCTATTTGCCTTTGCTGTTGTTGGAAACAAATTCCCAATGCTGATTAGTGCTGTCCCATCTATGGTGAACCTTGTGTATTGATCTAAATAACAATTAAAGAAATGTACATTTTAGCCAATGTTTCCCCCCCCCCCCCCCCCCTTAAAAGGTTGGGCAATGGATGCAGTATCATTCAGATGGGTCTGCTTCCTGTAATCTGCAAAATCAGAATATCATATCATCCTCTGTGGGTCACACAATCTATGTAGGCTCAAGCTGATCCAATTATGAGATCTGTGGGGTTCTTGGTCTTGTTTTATACATAAACTTATTCAAGTGGTTGAGTGTGTTGTACAATTTACCACTAGGGGTGTTCAAAGTTGACTGCATAAAATTATAACACCATAAATTCATAAAATTTTAATCTGAAAAAAATGTGTAACACCCAATCACTCAAAAAAGAGCAACAATTCTAAAATGGTACATAAAAAATGATCACTCAAAAGTGTTATGATTTTATGATTTTATGATTTGAAAAAAATATGATTTCAACTTTGAACACCCTTACTGTAAATATTTTCAAATCCAGTCTTTTTTGCCCAACAGAAACATTAACCTGGGTGATTACATATGTATCACCTCAAGAAATGTGTACATTCAGCATTCAAAAACATGGTGGCATAAAATACCACCGCTGAGTAAAAAAACCATTGCTGCTGAGTGAAAAAGCTACTGTTGCTGACTAAAAAGGGGAAGAAACTTCTATGATCTAAGATAGGAGGAGTTAGGTGTTTCAAATAGTGTTTGAGGGGGCAATGATCTCAGTGGGGTTTGTGGCTATGACTAGTCTGTGTTTTTTGTAATTGGTTTGGAGGGTGAAGTGTATCAAGGGTTTTGATAAAAATTTGGGGGCATGCTAGGGAAAAGTCACTAGAAGACAGGGTGAAACATGTGATCTGGCAAAATGCTGGAATTCAGAGGGGGAGAATGTTTGGCACTGGCTGGAATAGGTTTTATCCAAGAAGGAGATTGGGGAATCCTGAATATCAGTTTTGAGGTGTAGCCTGGGAAGAGAGGGGATATTATTTATCCAGTGCTTGACCATTGAGTTGGTTTCCTGAACGTCTGAGGGATTTGTTGAGAAGGGGCCAGGAACATGAGATTTGTTCTTGATGTGTGATATGGGTGTGATTTGTGGTTGGTGGATTTCTTGGTGGATCAGGATTGGTGTAACACACCACTTAGATTACCACTTAGATTACTGCTGTTATATAATACTCCCACTCTGTGTGTGATTCTATCTTTGAAATGGGGATAGTGATACACCAAATTAGCTCTAGCCAGTTGGGCTGTATTTTTTGGGTTCAATTCATTCATGACCTTGCATGAAACAAACAATATAAATCACAATTTTATTTTGCAGAATGAGTGAATTTGCAATGAATGAATGAATAGGCTAGGGAAATTGGAAAGAAAAGAAATGCTTCCTTGCAGGAATCATAAACATAACATTTTCAGGTTTGGTATTGATGTGTTTTAATTTTATCTCTATCAATTTCTGGATGAATATAAAAGCTCTATTGCATGGATTGATTGTGTTTCAATCTATTGGTGAGTGCTTCAATTGACAGAGAAAACACATGCTTGAAGAAAGCTTTTACAGATTGAGGTAGGAATCCCCTATAAGTTAGCCTTTTATATAACCCTCCCCTTGAATTCTTCATCCAAAACTCTAACAGTCGCCAAACCTTTGTTTTTACATGAGTACTTTGGAAGAGTTGTTTTATGATGATATTAAAATCTTCTTCTTCTTCATTATTCCCTGGCAATATGTTTCTACCTTGCCATTTCCTACGTTGTGGTAAGGCAAAATATTTCCATAGAATGATTAATGCTTTGCCAATTTCTGATCCCATGGTTTCTTCCTCCTGTGACCTTGGCACAATTGTGCTGATCATTGCAATGTAAAATATATATACAGATGGTAGAATTGCTTTCCTAGGTTTTCCCACTTGTTCCATTTTTTCAGAAAGGTGCTTGAATTCAAGATTGGGAATTTGTTTCCAATATGCTAACCAAACATTCATGTTTTTGGTGAGCATCTCTTCAGCCGCGGCAAATCCTTCTATTCCATGTTGACCTTCTGTTGAAGTGCGACAGGCCATGGTATGGTATTTAACAAATTGGTCTTCAGTCATAACCAGCTTTTCCTGGTGATTTAGACCTGAAAGAAAGTCGAGCATTACAAGGATATTGCTTTGGCATGATGGATTTTCAGGAGTTGATACTTTAGGAGAAGTAAAGATAGCCCGATCAAATTCTAATACTTCTGATTTTGATTTCTTCTGAATAATCCCGTCTTCACTAGCGCTGTCTTTCTGCCCATTGATCATGAATTTTCTAGGAACCCTGAAGCTGGGTGGAGGCATCCTAGGATCATCCGAGTTAAACATGGCGGTATCGGTGACTACATTTTTGCTTCTCCAAGTTGATGAGGGATAAACTGGGGTTGAAAATCTAGATTGAGTCGGATTTCCACCAGATGCAAACAAATTAGCTGGTGCCATATGTTGTGGAATGGGATTTAGGGACGGCATTGTGGTAGAAGTTTCTAACATAGCCCCTTGGTTAGCTGGATTTATACTTCTGGAGGTTACTGAGGAAACAAGCGAATTCGAAGGGCAGGATTGACCAATCGTTCCATCATCAGTAGACGTGGGGGGTGGAACAACGTAGGGCACTAGGTATCCCGATCTGATTGTCCTGGTTACATGGTGAGCCCACCAATCCTCGAACACAGAACAACCAGGTGTGTACCCAGACAAAGAAAACTTGGAGGATGGACTACTCATACTGGGAGCTGATACGAGATCGAAATGTATCCGTTTAAGATTCCTGCGTAATTCTTCTTTGGATGACATCTCCATTCGCGCCGGCACTAGTGGGATTTCTGGGGCGGTTTGGGGGTTGAAGGTATGACTATTTATTTTGTGTTGCATCTGGTTCGCGCCGGAATGTCTCTGGCCAAACTCATAGTGCATCTGGTCCAATTCAGATTGTCTCTGGGTTGACCTCTGTTTCACGAAGTCGCTGATTGGGTGGTTTTCTGCTGGCTGGACAGGTGGAAAAAAGGCATCGACACTTCCGCAGTCAGATGCTTGGGATTTAGAAACTGAAAGGGGAACAGTCGGATGCTGTTCATGATATCTTTGGACATTGGCAGAGTAATCATTTGGTGAAGGAGTGGGCAGGAAATCATCAAGCAAGTATTTTGTCGCACTGCAGTTGATGATCAAGGTCAAGGCTACAACCAGATGATTAATACCGGTTCGCATGGCTGGTTTTGATTGATTCTGAATGACCACGTGTAGGGGATAGGAATTATCGGGCTCGATGCCTGCATTATGTATCTGAAAGTGAAACTCCATGAGCTCAACTGACTTGCATCGTTTCCAGTGTTTCACATCTGCATGCGCCTCCACAGAAATGATCTTTCTCATGATAAGCATTTGTATGTATGAAATGCACATACAACTTTATTTTGAGTTACAAAATTACGGGGATTTCGTATTGCTATAGCATCAGGGTTTTTTTTTTCAAGACAAATGCTTATGAGGGTCAAAAAGGGGGTGTTTTTTCTGGGATTGATCTAACATAGCATAAATATACGGGTTGCCCATCATACGCGGTTTCTTCAGGTCTGATTTTTGAGAATGATGAAAAATGAATTTAAATGTGCTCTTTACATGGATTGTAAGCCAACGGTTTCGACCCAATCCTTAGTTAACTTAAGTTCCTCCTTGATCTTCTCGTCAACGCTCAACAATCCATTAGTTTGTGGATCAACTTCGTTTCCGGCTTGGTCTGCGGCATGTCCGTTTTCACCAACTGGTTGCTTTTGATGATCCAATCGGTCCATGACTTGATCAAATTGTGTGGAAATTTCCGGTCCAAACTGGAAAAAGGAGGGGAGAGAGAGAGAGAGATAATGAGTTGGTATGGTAGCTAGTTGAAGAAAGAGTAGATGGGGACTGACCAATCTGTAGAATTCTCTACACCAACCTCTGAGCCACCAGGCTTTCCAAAATGCGACATCCTTCGCAGAAACCTTGCGAACTTGATCCTTTTGGTCGCAGTTTGACGGTTCTACTACCTCATCAGCGGGTTGACTGTCCTGTTCATTTTTAAGTCTCTCTTCTGCCTCCGAACGAGCGCTCGAGAATCGGCCAATCGCCTCAGCTAAGACTATGACTTGCTCAGTTAAATTGGCTTCCAATTCCCTTTCAGCCGTGGCTATTTCACCTCGTCTCATGGTCTCCAATTCTTCTTTCAGCTGTATCGTTTCCCCTTTGACTTCCTCCGTCCGTTCCTCATCTTTCTTCCCCTCCTCTCCATCGATCCCATCTTTCATGTCTGGTATTCAAAACAACAACATCGAAGCATTAATGATTCTGTAGCGAGACGAATAGTCGGTTCATGTTTAAAAAACTTAACTGATATCGCCCATATTGGCAGCGCCATTTCCAGCTTCCAAGATTTCACCACCAGCAGCACGTTGGCGATCACGTTGATCCTCCTCATCCTTCTTTAACTTGGCTAATTTAGTACGACTAGCTTTCACCCTCCTAGTCACTTTTTCGATCGTCATTTTCATTCCATCCCAAAATTGCAATTCACCCCATTGTGAAGTCTTATAAGTTTCGAAACTATGTCGGAGACTATCGATCGGATCAATCACTCGGTATTCTAGTAGCTTGTCAATCACTATCAGTTCAAATTGGCCATTCTTTCTCCAGAATTTCGACACAGTCTGGAGCAATGAAGCTCGCGCGGAGGCGGAATTTGTCAGGTTTCGTAGGAGCTCCAGATACCTAGACGTATAAAAGCATTAGTTTTTTCCCGTCTTTCAGTATATTTGATTGATGCAGCCCCTTTGGCAAGTAAAAAGCGAACCTTTCTAGAATGTTCAAAAAGTGCGAAAACGATCGGGATCCGACGTTCAATAGTGCCTGGATAGCCACCTCTCGAGTAACGTCTTGAACGGATTCCTCAATGCCTTCGGCTGCCAATCGTTCTTGCATTTTAGTGAGGTAGTCCAGCAGTCGAGACACAGGTTCTTTATGCTTCAAGAGCTGGACAACATCCAGCGCAGCAAGATGGTCTCGGTGGGCTAAGTTGGCCACAATGATAGTTTTGTTTACGGATCTGGTCAGCGAACCTTGCACGTTATCTCACATATATTTGAGTTCGGGACAACAATAGAAAGAGTCTCACCAGGATCTTCGTATTCAAAAACGGGGCCAGGTGCATCTGATGGCATAAGCTCGACGTCTAAAAATACACTGGGGACTGTTTCCTTGATCCGGTCGTAGTAACTCAAGCGAATCTCCAGTTCGATCACTCGAGAGACGAATACCCGCTTGGGATGAGGCACTGGCAGGTCTGATACGTCCGACCTAAAGGTGACGTTTCTCGTAGTGAGCTACGCCATATTATACAACGCCCAAAACAAGGGTGGTGGCGTACCAATCCTTCCAAGCCCATAAAAATCCGAAATTCGAAAGATGAACTCCGAACCACTCGGCAAAGCGTCTAATCCCCTCAGGTTCCAATCTAACCGTGACAGCATCAGCCCCAACTTCTCCCAATCCACCATAAAGCCTCCTAACAGATTTCCCGAGAGCGGGGGCAACAGTCGAGGGCGAAAGTCGACATAATTCGACTATCAGACTGTGATAGTAAACTACGGGTCGGATTGGCGGAGTGGGTATAGCAAATACTGATGTGACGATTGACTAAGCCACCCGCGCGAGTTTTCAAATGGAAGAGTGAGAAAGATTAGTCGCAATGTCGTGGTTCAGAGGAAAAGGAGAAAAAACTTTACCTCAAGGAGAAGATGCTCAAGTATCCATTCGGATGATTCCGTTGCCGATTCTTCAATTCTGTTTCCCGCTTCGTCAGTTTTGGGCTTAGGGGCTGTACCCTTCGTTTTGAAAGTACCCCTACCGACCCAACGCGGTAGTTCGAGTAGAATCTTGGCACATTCTTTGCGATTAACTTCGAAGATATCAATCACATCGTTCACCAAGGTGCGTAGTACCACTCCGTTGGCTGTTGCTCGATTCGGTACCGTCTACAAAGAAAGTAATGCGAATTTTGAGACAAAATGATTATCATTAATTGTGTGGATAAACAGTCAACGATCCCGAAGGCAAGTATGGGGATAGATAGTGGAGAGAACTAACACTGTCAGAAAAAAGCTTTAAAAATAATTTGACACCAAGATAATTTGTGCGATCCTTGGAGTCCAAGGGTATCGGGCCGGGATCATTACCGAGATTCTCAGGTTTGGGAGCCGGTGGATGGGTTTCTAGGCCAGGCTCTTCGACGTCGGGCGGTAAGAGTACGATCGGCAAATCGAAAGGTGTTGGATATGCCGATTCGACGCCAGATGCGGTGATACGTTGTTCGAGTAGTGGGCCAAAGGCCTCGTCAAGAACTGGTAGGATGTCAACACTAGGTCCACCCTCAAGCGCAGCAACAAGTTCTTCGATGGGCTGAAAAATCAAGCGTAATAAACAGTTGTCATCAGGCGATCATCGGGTGATTTTGAGACATGGTGAGAAAGTGTTTATGAGTCTAACATCAATGTATTGAGAAAGGCAATCGGGTTCATTGAACAGCGAGCGATCGAGACGACGGTTGACGACCATATGGACTCGAATCGATTCGACGAGCTCGTTGACTTCCTTCTTAATCTCAGCATCCTCACTTTTCAACAGATTACTACGCAACAGCCCTTCGCAAACGATTCTCAAACACTCGTCTGCGCGGGCACCCGTACAAGTCAATTCGTCTGTCGTTGCGCTAAAAATAGCACGAAGGAGGGCGAGAAGAGACTGAGAGGAGACCAATGGTCGGGAGAGCGCGTGCAAATGGCCAAACAGGTGAAGATATAATCTGGTCGATCGCCACCGACGATTATCAATGTGCAATTGGAAGGCACGGGCCAGATCCCGTATGATTTGAACGCCTATCGAGGGCAGAGGGGGGTCTTTATTTATGGACGTCTCATTGGTTGGTGGAGGCACCGAGAGAAAAGAGATCAGCAGTGCCAAGTGGGGTAACTTGTGTGGTAACTCAGCAGCCCTACAAGATCAAAATTTCCCGATGAGATAAATCAGTTTTGTTTTAACTCTTCAGGAACGATTTTGGAACGGTAGTAAGATGAAAAGCAAGGAAAGAGACTCAAACGCGATGCGGAAAGCTTTGAGGATGTCATCTGTCAGCTGAAGTTGGGCGTGATGAGACTCGATTCTCTTGACGAGTTCAGGGATTTCTTGTCGAAAATCGAAGCGTTCAGAGTCACCGAAGCTCCATATGGCCTTCAAGAAGTTATCGGTGATCTGCTGGGCTACCGAGATGGAGCGCTGGTTTGGAGAGGCATTATAACCACCCGTGCGCCGGCGTTGACTGTCTCTTGGGTTTCGATCATTGTATCGTCGGCTCTGCTGATATCTGGGCGACGAATAATCTGCATTCGAATCTGAATCTACTCAATAGCAACAAGGAACCCAAGAGACCACGGAAGTAGCGATGTATTCAATTAGTTTCGTAATAAATTTTGACAAGTTGGAGGTGGGATGACGTGCCTCTAGGCCGCTTGTGCGGGGTGACGTTCTCTTCTCGATGCTGGGAAGTTCTCTCTTCAGATTGGCCGTTGTTCATCGTATATTGCAAGGACTCGTATCTGTTTGGTGGTCAGGCAGTTGTTGGGTTGCTGTGGCGTGTGGTGGGCCTGGGACTAGGCCCCCTGGGGGTGGCCGGTATGCATAAGCAGCGTCATGATTTTGCATGTCTAAATTCAGAGGCGGCTTGACACAGATCACACTTCTTGCTCTCTGCTTCACAGATCACGCTTCTTGCTCTCTGCTTTAACGATAACTGGAAAATTTTAATTGCAGGGGTGGATGAGCTAACTCGACCAAGTCCCTCGCGGCTACTGGCCGATGACTTGCCGGAGGGACTTATTTATTTACATGGGACAGTTATCTGGGATTGGGAGGGCATGAGGAAACCTGAGAGACACAATATGGCCGTCTGGTTACAAAAGCCTTTGGTGTTTGTGTCATGCGGATAGACACAGTGGAGGACTTCCCGTCAATCTGGGAACCCCTTCCAGACCCAGATCTGAGCCAAATTTCGCAGGGAAATTTAGGCTTTGAGACTCTGGGAGGCTCTCAGATTGCTCCCAGATTGCGACGGGAAGTCCTCCAGTTGGTGAATCAAAATTGATCAACCAAGTTTGGGCAAATGCTCATGCCAAAGTCCTGGATTAGCCCCTCCGGGGAAGCCATCAGATTGTGAAAGTTAGGGGATTGAGTACATGGTTAAATTCTCTCTTTTCAGCGAGTTTTAAGTAGGATTTTACAAAGGGTCTAGATACGATATGAAAGTATTTATTTAGAAGGACAATCCAACATGATTTGAGGGTAAAACCAGTAGGACAAAATGAAACCTAAGAGATAGGGATATTGTGTGACTCTTTGTTGGGAGCAGACTTGGGGATAGAGACCTCTAGGACGCCATCTTTGAAGCCCGCCTTGACTTGGTCATGAGTGAGTCCTTGAGGAACGGCGATCACTCGACTGAATGAACCAAAAGATCTCTCGGAAATCTGCGAGCCGAAGGGCACATTGGGTGGAGATGTTAGCAGCCCATAAACTTTCAAGTGGAGAACGGCTGTGGAGGGAAGAAAATGGAAAGGGGGGCTTACTCTGACACTGCCCTCAGAGTGTTCGCTCGAGGCTTTGGTTTGCCCGGTGATAGAAAGTCGGCCGTTTTGAAGATCGATGGAGATATCCTCTGCAAGCAAAACGATGAGGTTAGACCCTGTGCGTGTTCTAGCTTCTAGAGACGGACTCAAGATCATTCGCTTCACACACCTTTCTTGGCACCGGGAAGCTCCGCAGTCACCACGATCGAACTGTCGGTTTCGACAACGTCCATTTTGGGCCGAAGGACTTTGCTGACCGGGTGAGAGCCGGAGGTGACTGCCTTTGATTCCGAGGCACCTTTCGAGCCGTCTGCTGGGGGACCGTATCGGTCAGTGACTAACTTGTCGAATAGCTGCTCGAAGTCGTCCCACTGTGAAGGCGCAATGAAGAAAGACATTTTTGTTGTTGTGTTTTCTTTTTTGCGAGTGTGGAAAAGGCGCTTGAAAGGTTATGTTGAGTTCGGTGTTATCGGATTCTTGGATGTGTGTTGTGATCTGGGGCAGGACAGCGACTAGAGAGGCACCTTATATAGACGGTGAAGACCTGGGGAGCCATCAGGGGACACGCGAGGGACTAGCATAGGGACGAAAGCCGAGAATTTACTAGAAAGGTACACTCGGTGTCCATTCAGTTCCATTTCCATGCCACCATGACCCCTCTGAAGTTAACAAGTGAAATTCTGACTTGCACGCGATTTTGCTAGAACTTGCTTTACCTCTCTCGACCCGACCCGCTTTCTCCACGCATCACACAACGCTCCGACCGAGATCCTTCGATACCCAATGTCAAGACGTGACAAGTCGGATGATCATCGCCACCAGTCTCCTCGCAGAGTCTCGGAGGTACAATACCAGTGCCAGGGACTTTCAATAAGTCATGGGACGCCGTCCCCCCTCCGGTTGGCGCAATGCGACAAGTATTTACCACACCACCCGGGGAGGAAGGGAACTAGTCAATTTGGGATCAGTACATATGGAGAAGTACAGGCATATCGGTTCAAGGCCCCCACTAGAGCCTCGGCTCCTTTGAGAGATATACCTTTGTCAGAAATCAAGGGAAATATCCATTTACATAGTTTTGGGTAAACAAGGCTCTTGGTGGCCTTATGGGGAGTTGAGGTAGCAGGTTTGCAGCTTTCCCCAAGCTGAACCTAGCAGTATCCCCTCTGGAACTCTGCGACCGTCCGATTGGATGCCGGATAAAAAAACTCCACGAGTGACTGCAGTGCAACACTTTCATCTGATGTGCGGGATCTCCAGTTCTTTCCAGATGTGCGGTGTCCTGACGTCAACCGGATTAATTCTCGAGATAGTCAAGGTGTTAGCAGAAATGATGTTGATACAATCCTCAAAATGGAAGCTCTATACAGTTCTTTTGTATGTTAATTCTAATCAACTAATCAATTCTAATCAACTAATCAATTCTAATCAACTAATCAATTCTAATCAACTAATCCTACTCCTACAAGAAAAAATGTTCATGAGACCATTTTGATGATCAAACCTATGAAAAATGTGCCCACAAAGGGATAAATCAAATACTGATTTGTCATTTTTATAACAGAATAGCAAGAGAATGATTGTCAATAGGTCATTCATCCCCCGAGGAAAGAGAAAGAGCGAGAGGGAGAAACGAAACAAAGTGAGGAAAAGACGTAGACTTGCCTGTATGGCTACAAAAGAACAAAGTAAATCAACGTTACTAGCGACTTCGTTTGAATGTTCTCCAGACTTCAAAAAGATCCCAGCAGCAATCGACGTTAAGGAGATTTGATTTGTTGAAGTGATGGTGCAAGAGTAATACAGGCATATCAATTTCAAAATCCTTCCCTCTTCGCCATCAAAAAAACCTGTAGACCTGTCGATTAATGAAACCGCCACGACTCCGAGGGCCGGAAGAAAGACTAGTTTGATGATCATCAATCCCAATATAGCCCTCAGCGGTAATCTGTGCCAAGACCTTCGTGGGATAGACATGTTGGCAAAGCTTGCACCAGTCACAAGTAACCCGAGGGGAATCGCGGCTGCCCCTAGATATTCGGTGGAATCTAGGATCACTGAGAGTAGTGGCTTTCCATCGGGTGTGGTGGGTTTTTGGACCGCATGATCTTTTGGGACTGTGAACAATCCTTTCAACGGTGGCGCCACTGCAACAAGTGTCCCAAATACTAGCGATACAATGACCGGTGACAGCTGATCGAATAAACGTGTCAAAATGCCTTTATTTGCTAGACCTTCTGGACTTGAAAATTGATGTTCTGGGATTGTCCGATTTAATAGATCAGTATATGATTTCACAACACGGGTATAGCACAAAGTTCAAAATACTTGGGTAAATAAAGCGTTTGGGGAAATATTTCTTACCGGCTCGCATCTCAGAAGCATCTTCCAGGGTTTCGGTAGACAGAGATGGTTGATGTCAGCCGAGGCGAATTCTGGTTGATAAATGGATACTGGGGGACGGCCGGTCATTACCTGTTATGGTCCGATGATCTTCGCCATCTTGTCCTGGCTGTTCATCGGTAGTAGGTCGCTGAGTTTGGTTCAACGTAGAATTACATGGCAGATATGGTGTTGTAATAGTGTCTTCTTCAGTGCTCATGTAATCTCGATCAATCATCCTGTTATTATCCGCGGGCCACAGGGAAGCATAAGAAGGGAGAAGAGATATGAAAATTCAGATTACATAGGCATGATGAAACGGAAGAAACACATTTTGATGAGAGCAACTCACTTTGTCCCCGGTCCCACAAACATCATGACCTTGTAAATTCCGGTTCGGGAACGGCCACATCAACTTCAATTCTCTTCTAGCGAGGCCAATCTTGGTAGGATACTGCGCGTTTGAACTTACATTGTACACCATTACAAAGAATGACGCATACGAAACACCCATCTCGACGTCCTCCGGCTTTCCAAACGGCGGCCCAGCTGCCAGGGATTGTATCACACTCATCGGGATATTGCCTGCAAGTAGCACAAAACTGACAAGATGAGTCATCGTTGATTCAAGTGATCATTCAAACGGGATCAGTTTTGCAGATGGATCACGAAAGCTTACCCCAGTTAGACCACTATGGGGTGCATTAGAATCAGGCGGCATTTGGTCGTTTGAGAGGGGGTCATCACTAGTTCATGAGAAATTCTCAGGTGCAGATGTCTTTCGAAAGTATGACAGGAAACGTCCTCGCTCACAACAGCAGCCACCACGAATCCGTTTCGAAAGTTGTTAGGCACAGGGACAGCCATCAGAAGAATCTTGGAAAGAAGATAGCTCATCAACTGTCAAAGAAACAGGTAAATCAATATTCTCTTCAAGAGCCCGATGGACCGTACAAACACTTGGAAAATTGATGTGATTTAACTGTAATGAACAAACCATGTAGAAAAGGCCAAATCCGACGCAGACCAGGATTCGGGGAGAGTTTTGTGCAGTGATCGATGGGACGATATTGGAAAACATTAAACACTTTGATCCAGACCAACGAAAATCAAGTGGCAACCAAGACATTAGTTTCTTGGATAATGATTTCCCGATGAAAATAAATAAAATCAGGAGTTTGTTTGGAGAATACGACTAACCGGAAGAGCTCCATAGATTTGGATGTGAGCAGCCGCCTTCAAGCCATCTTGATCGAGCTTTCTGTACTTGACCATCGCTGCGCCTACTACGGTAGGGAGTAGAACCTGAGAAAGGAACGCAACAGGAATTTAACCGATTGGACGCTTTGTAGCTCGCATTGTGATGGACTTGCCTTGATGAGCGGTTTTATGGAGATCCATACCACATTGGATAGGTTTAAGTCGGACATGGGGTCCACAGGAAGGCTCAGGACGTGGATCAAGGCGGTCTTGTATGTTACGATTGCTGAAGAACTTCAACAGGTCGAGTCTATCACATGTCAGATGGCCTTTAAGCGATCCACAATTCTGTTGAAATCTATTAATTCGATCTTGAGCCGACAGTAACTGCTGAGGCTGTATGCATGTGCACAAACAAAAGGAAACACCAGAACCCAGCCGAGTTCTGGTGAAACATGTCGTAACATCAGCCGTTGTAACCTTGGAGGTTATCAACATATCGATATCTTCAGCGATAAGCCAATCAGGCCAATTTTGCCCCCTTACATCCTTGACGAATAATGTAAAAACAAACCTCATGAGACGAGGTGGAGCCGTCAGGCAAGGAGCTCAGGGGAATCACTTTGGTTTACACACAAACCCTTATTTCTTGGTTACACCTCTCTGGTGGCAAGGGGTCTTTGAATTCTGAAGGCAGATGAATTTGCAGAGCGCGGATGACATTTGCAGCAATTGAAAGGATTGTCTCTCTTGCCGTACTCGGCAGCATAAGATATCCACATGGATGTCACCCAATTCCATCCAAAAGGCCGAGTAAAAAGATGTTGCCAATGCCTCTTATGGCTTTACCTGGCACGGAATGGCAGGGAAGCCTCTCCAGCCAATTTAAGAGAAAGCAAACTTTCAAGGATTTCTGTGATAAATTGATATACCAACCCACTTGCACCATTGTATAACTTACCTTCTCCCCAGATCCGTACGTTGCTGTTCTACACATCTCGGTTGGAAATACTCTTTTTAATGAACACGGACAGTGCTTTCCGACTTGTTCCATTTAGACTCAGAATACCCTCTAGCATAGCTATTATGCCAGCTCTCTGCCTCATGAATTCTACTTGTAACATAGTTATAAGCAGCATCTGAGAGGGTAAGTTTATTTGTCTCTGGTTATTATTATTTCTTTCTCTCTTATCAAGATGTTACGATGGTCTAAGGAGTTTGAGAAAGAGCGGATAATCGTTTGGATTTCTTGAGGATTTCTGAGTTGATGAGCTGGTTGAACTTGAGATGATCTTGGATTCCGAGATGATTGGAGTTCTTGACACGTGATCCGATCAGTCGATTGTTATGATTGATTGGACTATCCGTCGGTTTTGGCGAGGGCGAGGAGGAGGAGGAGGAGGGAGCGGAGCGAGTGGCCGAACGGTCGAGAGTTTTGCGAGTAGAATTGGCATTAGATTGTATGATGAAGCGGTCCTGGATCTCGAGCGAGCGTTTGATCAGGTCTCTTCCCCACACTTGATCATCCTTCGTCTTAGTCTCTGGCTGAACTTGGCTCGCCTCGTCTAGTTCTCCTTCAAGCGGTGTACTGTAATACTCAGCCTCTTGTCGGGCGAAACTCGCCCGGATTTGCTCCTCAAACCGTAAAGTCCGGAATTCGCTGACTGCGATCTTATAGGCCTGGTTCAGGTTGTAGCCTCTGTCATAGTGTAAACGCTCTGCGAATGCGATGCAGCTGATTATTACGATAAATAGCGGAAAAACACAGCTTTCAGCCTTTTTTTTCTTGTATGACCATGCATGATCTGGGATAAACGAAGAAATAAGAGCGAAAGATAATTTATACGCAACTCTTCAGCAGATGGTTTACAACTGATTTGATCCAATCGATCACAGGCGGAAAGATCCCGATGGACTTTAGATAAGAGGTGCTCGGCGGATTCTTCGACGAGGCTGACGGGTCGATAGGCTTCGAAAGGATGGTCCCTGAAGAAAGCCTTGCGGAGCCTGTCCCTGACGACAAACTTGATCGGCTCTAAGTTCTTCTTTTTTTGGTTCGGGTGTGGCGTCGGATTGGGTGGGAAGTTCACTAGAGCCGGGTACGAGCGGGGTGGTTGTTTTAACAGGCCAGCTTGCAAATGGGCTGAAATTTGTTTATGAACTAGAATCGGGTGGTGACGAGGCATCTTGTGTCAGTTGAAGAACGGAAAAATCGTTTTTCAGGTTGCTGGATTCAATCCGTCCTTGCTTGCTTCAACCGCCCGTGATGCTGAGGCCTGGGTGGGCCGGGCGAGGGCCAAACAAAACGACCTGACGTAAATGTCGGGCCAGGGTGAGATCCGCTGTTCGAGCCCGAGTCCGAGTCTCGAGAAGTTGTCTTTATGTGGAAGTGCTGCATCTTGGCAGACATCTCCACATCATGATGATCTACTATTGCTCTTGTCTGTGCTGCTGTCTGCTTTCTACTGGATTCATTCAATTCCTGTTTGATAACCAGGCACGTCTGGAGAAAGAGGAAGAAAAAGAACTACCTGAGAATCAGATGAAAAAGAAAAATAGGGTGTTCAAAGTTGACTTGCATAAAATCATAACACCATAAAATCATAAAATTCTAAGCTGAAAAAAATATGTACAACCAAACACTCAAATTAGAGCAACCTTTCTAAAATGGTCCATATCCATGTCTGTTGCGCCTAAGCTGTACATTTTTCGGAGGATGCGTGGTATGGGGATTTATTTCCTCATACCCATGCAGCCTCCTAGGGTAGCCCAAACGTTCCACCACAGTTATGGTGTTCAAAGTTGGTTTGCATAATTTTATGCATGCATAAATCATAAAATCATAAAATCTTTTTTGGAGGGGATATGACTGTCTGATTATGTAATACAAAAATTCCTCACCAAAATATTTTTATGATTTTATGATTTATGCATGCATAAAATTATGCAAACCAACTTTGAACACCATAAGTGGTTGGCTCCAAGCTACCCAATGTGTGGGTCAAGTGCATGAGGAAACCTCACAAGCTGGTGAAAGGCTCATAGCACTTTCCTCCTGCGCGGCGGCGGCTCTTGGCGCCGAGTGGTCTCTCCTCTGCAAGACAGCTTTGAGCGCATAGCAGGTTTCTTAGGAGGGCCTAATGTGAGCCCCAACTCCTCTTCTATTTCTCTGCTACCTGCTTTTTTCATTTACACCTTTGTTAGGATCAGCTCTAAGGGAGAAGGACCGGGTCGTGCCTCTAGCGGCAAACTATGTAGATTGCTAGATGAGGAGAGTTTGGGGATCTCTCCTCCGCTCCCCCTTAGGGTGGAGAGCTGTGACATGTACTAACTACAACATGTCCCAGGCGTGACATAGCGTACGGCGCGCGTGCAGCTCATAACACTATCCCGCCCTTAACGCCCAAGCCCCCGGCTCTGCGTTCTCTTCCCCGGGCAGCATTAAAAAAACCTCATGGGTAAAAAAGCTTAACCCTCATAATCTCCTCCTTGTCCTATGTCGCGCTGCCGCCTGTGGAAAATTTTTGTTGAAGTCGTCCAATAGTTGCTTTGAATTTTCCAGATGATCTTCCGGTTCCCACGAGTTATGTTGCGGTTCATATCCCTTCCAGCTAATTAGATACTCCCGTCTCTTTCCCTTTTTTCTGCAGTCCAATATCTCTTCCACTTCCCATTCCTCCTCGCCTTCCACAACCACCGGCGTTGGATGTGCCACTTGTCGGCCCGCGATTTCGTCCTGTTCCTGTTTCCTAAGGACAGAAACATGAAACACTGGGTGTACCCCTCTCATTGAGGGGGGTAGCGTTAGTTTGTACACCGCAGACGATATCTTCTTGAGTATAGGAAAGGGGCCTAGCCATCTGTGAGCCAATTTTGGGCTAGGTCTCGTTGTCGAGATATTCCGGCTGTTGAGCCACACTGAGTCGCCGACTCTCCATTGCGGTGTGTCGCGGACACCCCGGTCGAATTGAGTCTTCATAGCCTCCTGAGCGCTTTCCAACCCGGCGGCCAGTTCTTCCTGAACCTTTGCTAGTTCCCTCAGACGCATCTCCACTTGTGGCAGGCATTGCTCCGGAGAAGGTATCCCCGTGAAGGACGGCTCGAACCCGTAGTTGGCTTTGAAGGGGGACATCCCTATTGACACGTGCTCGCTGTTATTGTAGGCGAATTCAGCTGTTGGCAGTAGGTCGTCCCAGTTGTCCTGCCGGTAGGTGACAAAGTGTCGTAAATACTGCTCTACCGCCTTGTTGACTATCTCCGACTGACCATCGGTTCGCGGGTGATAGGCCGTTGAAGGACAAAGCCGTATGCCGAGGCGTCTATTGAGTTCTCTCGTAATCTGGGACACAAATATGCTTCCCCTGTCGGACACTATTGTTTTGGGTGTACCGTGTAACTTCCATACGTGCCGAGTCATGAGGTCCGCCAGTTGGATTGCCGTTGTCGACTTCTTGCACGCAATGAAATGTGCCATCTTAGTTAATCGGTCGACCACCGTAAGGATGCAATCGTTGCCTTTTGACTCCGGTAGATCTGTGATCAGGTCGTAAGAAATGTCGGTCCACGGGCCCGCGGGTATGGGCAAAGGCTCTAGGGTCCCGTACGGTTTCAGCAGAGATGGCTTCACACGCTGGCATGAGCTACAACCGTCCACGTAGCGGTTGACGAATCGCTTTACCGACGGCCAGTTGAAACAGCGTCTGACCAGTGCTAGTGTTTTGGCCCTTCCCGGATGGCCTGCTAGTAGGCTGTCGTGCCGGCTCCGAAGTATTGCCGTCTTGATGCCATCGTCTGCCGGTACTTCAATTCGCCCATGACGATACACCAGGCCCTCCACCGTAGTGAATCCGCGCTGATCCGGGCGGGTCGTCAGATCATTCATCAGCCCCGTTAATCGTGGGTCATTGGGGGTAGCAAGTCTGATAAGACTTATCAATTCCGTGTCCGACGGTATGGGGTTCTCTTCCTCCACTGATTCGTCTTGATCCGCAACCCCTACCACATCAATTTCAAACCACCTCGCCGCATCCTCAGCCTCAAACGACTCGTCCACGAACCAACCGTCGAATTCCGCAACCTCCGCGAATGTTTTAGGTGTGATGTTATCCGGTCGTAGTAATTGTCCAAAGGACAACTTGTCCTCCTTCGCCGGGGCAAGATCCGGGCGTCTGGACAGCGCGTCTGGTTTGGCGGCCTGTCTGCCGGGTCTGAAAACAATCTCGAAGTCAAAGCATCCCAGCGTCTCTGCCCATCGAGCTTGGCGCCTAGTGAGTTTCTTTGTTGTCATGAAACTCTCCAGATTACGGTGGTCAGTGTACACTATTGCCTCTAGTCTGTGGGGGTTGCCCTCCAGGTAGTGCCTCCATTCCTTGAAAGATGCCACGATTGCCAGTAATTCCTTATCGAAAATCTCGTAATTACGCTCCGCCTGGATTAAGGACCTGGATAGGAACGCTACAGGGTGTAGCTCGCCGTCTTTTGCGCACACCTGCGACAACACAGCTCCTAGCGCAAAATCCGAACAGTCACACTCTAGTATAAACGGCCGGTATGGGTCGGCGATTTTCAACACTGGCGCCGTAGTGAATGCCGTTTTCAAACGCTCGAACGCCAGTTGGCATCGATGGTCCCAATGGAAGGTTTGATCCCCTTTTGTCAAGTCGTGTAGCGGCCGGGTAGTCCCCGAGAAATGGTCGATGAACCGTCTGTAGAAGTTGGCAAACCCAATAAAACGTTGGAGTTCGGTGACGTTGGTGGGTGCCGGCCAGTCAGTCACGGCGGTGACCTTTGCCGGGTCCATGCGCAGTCGGTTGCATGAAATCAGAAGTCCCAAGTACTCGACCTCGTCTCTCCCAAATTCACATTTTTCGGGTTTGAGCCATAAGTGATGCTTGCCCAATGTCTCGAGGACTCCGTTGACCGCTTCTTCATGATTGGATCCCTTCTGGGTGTAGATCATGATGTCGTCCAAGTAGGCCGCCACGTCCTTCCCGATGCGTCCAAGTAGTATGTCCTGGATAAAAAATTGAAAGAATCCTGGTGCCCCAGTTGGGCCGAACGGCATAGTCAACGGTGCGAACTGTCCAGCCTTGCACACGAATGCAAGTTTGTCTTCATCCCCTTCAGCGACGCGCAAGTTGCCGTACGCGTTTCGTAGGTCAAGCTTGGTGAATCTGTCCGCGTCGAGGAGGCTGTCGACGAGATCCATGGTCAACGGCAGCGGGTACTTATTCTTGACGGTAACCGCGTTAAGCTTCCGGTAGTCAAAACAAGGCCTCAAGTTCCCGTCCTTTTTTCCCGTGAACAGCACAGGAGCCGCCCACGGAGATGTCGTCCGTCTGATGGTCCCATGTTGAAGGCCTTCGCGGATCAGGGTGTCCATTGCCTCATTCTCTGCGGGCGATAAAGGAATGATCCTGCTGGCCTGCGGGGTGGCGCCCGGTATTAGATCCACCCGGAAGTCGTATTGGCGCCTCGGTGGCAGTCGCTGAGCGCCAACCTTCTGGAACAAATGTAGGTACCAATGGTAGTGCTGTGGTACCATCTCCTCCACCGTCCTCGTTGGCCCCACGCGTCGTGCCTCAGCCGCCAATCGGGCCGATGTGGACCAAGACGTCTTAGCCGTATCGATGATTGTTTCTGTTGGATGTCCTAGTATGGGCAGACGCTTGCTAGCTGCTTCACTGGGGTTAAGGGATAGGTGTGCTGGGGACTCACATCGCGGGGGCGTTATCCCACTAAAAGTGCGCACCCCCTCGTCAAATATCCTCACTTGCCTCACGGGCCCTCCCCCGTCTAACAAGGCTTTTGTCGGATAAGACGACGTTGCATCAGCAACTGCGATGTTCCCGACCCGGTTCGACCCGCCCGAGGTGATGGTGTGGTTCGTCGGTGTCCTGTCATTGCGGCTTTCTAGGAGAGGATCCTGCTTGCCAGTTGATTCTCTCGGAATGTCAAGGGATGGGAAATCGAGCTTACATTGCGGGAGTGCTAACGTGCTCGAAGCACACACCCCCTCGTCAACTATCCTCACTTGCCTCACGGGCTCCTCCCCGTCTGGCGAGGCTTTTGTCGGATAAGACAATACCGCCACCGCGGTCGCAATGCAGCCTTTGTCCCGTCGTAATGAGTCTCCCGATGTCCTGTGGGATTGGCTTTCTAGGAGAGGATCCTGCTTGCCAGTTGATTCTAACGGGGTAAGGATCAAAGGGAAATCGAGCTTACATTGCGGGGGCGTCAACGTGCTTGAAGCACACACCCCCTCGTCAAATATCCTCGCTTGCCTCACGGGCTCCTCCCCGTCTGTCGAGGCTTTTTTCGGATATGACGAAACCGCTTCCACGGTCGCAGTGCAGCCATCCCCCCGTCGGAATGAGCACGTCCTCCAATCAATAAGGTGCCCAAACCGTTTGATCCACGGCATCCCTAATATTCCGTCGTAGGTATCCTTCAGTTGAGTGACGATGAACCGAGAGGGTCGGGTCATCCCCTCGAGCTGGAGTTCCAGCTCGTACGAAGATTTCTTTGTCGATCCATCAAAGCCCGCGATCGTCCTTGTGCACGAGGACGCCAGGCCTAATAGCCCATATTTAGCCGTAAAAGAGAGGCTCAACACATTATGCGTGGCCCCCGAATCCACCAGGAATCTGGCCGGACGAGGGGTGGTAGTCGTGGTATGCTCAAGGAGGGTGTGCGGCGCGAGGTTAAGAGGAATAAACAATCGGGGGTCGAATGCATTACTATCAACCAAATCGCTAACGCCAACACTAACTAACAACTCCTTGTTTGAGCTCGGGAGGGGCATACCCATCAGTCCCGAGCTCCGCCTTTTTTTGACCCCTCCGCAGTGCCCTCCTCTCCAAACCGCTTCGCTCCGCTCCTCCACTGGTCCAGTTCCTCCATTGCGGCCACTCGTACCGCTCCCTTCCCTTTGCCCTTGTCCGGGCACTCGCGTGATCGATGTCCTTGCTTCCCGCATCGAAAGCACAAGCCCTCTCTCATCATACGGCTCCTCTCGGATTCGGACAATTGACCTCGTATCGCCGAAATGTCCATCGCATCCGGGTCCGCTGCCGAGGTCGAGGGGACGTTGTTGGACTCGACCCCATTCAACTCGTTATCGATCTTGAGCGCCAAGTTCGAAACCGCAGCCAGGGTATCGAACTGAGTGCGGGACAGGACCAGGGCCACCCGGACTTCCTT
Organism: Puccinia triticina; assembly: GCF_026914185.1. NCBI lineage: Eukaryota > Fungi > Basidiomycota > Pucciniomycetes > Pucciniales > Pucciniaceae > Puccinia > Puccinia triticina. The sequence goes on from NC_070572.1 coordinate 2,992,118, forward strand.
TTTTAGGCCCTGGGTGTAGAGGCCGACCAGGGTTCGCGGTTCCCATCCCGTGTCGTGAGCATAGAGGAGGAATTGGTGGGTGTAGTGGCCCACCGTTTTGGTCTGCTTCAAGTGTCATAGGGATCGTTCGGCCTTGCTTTGCTTCTCGGTGTCGTAGAACATGCTCTCAAACGCCGCCGTGAATTCGGCGTAGGTGGCCGCTTGGTTGTCGCAAATCTTGTGCATCCAAGGTTGAGCCCAACTACTCGCCTGTCCAGTCAGATACGAGAGCGCAAAGATGATCCTCGACCTGTCGTCCGGAAAGGCGGCAACGTTCGCAAGGATGTACAGGCTGACTTGGCTCGCATAGACCTCCGCTTTAACGCCACGAGAGCCGTCGTATTTGTCTGGCACGCCGATCTTCGGCGCTCGAATAGGTTGCTGGGCTCCTGGTATGTTGGCTGCTGCCTGGGCGTCCGGAGGAGGTTGGGCGTTCTCGGCTTGCTGGCGGGCGGCTTCGGCTGCTTGGCGGGCGTTCTCGGCCTCTTGTCTGGCGGCTTCGGCTCGTTGACGGAGGCCGCGTTCTTCATTGACGACGGCCATCAAGTCGGCCAGTTGTTGTTGTAGTGCGGCGACGGCGGCGGCGTCCATCTTGATTACAGGGGTTCAGGTTGGTTTCTTGGTTCGTGTCTGTTCGGTTGGTTCTGTCTGGGTCCAGCGAGTCGGTCTCTTCTGGTTCGGTTTCTGGTTCGGTTTTCGGTTCTAGTCGGTCCTCGTTCCTTATTTATAATGAGATCTAGCAATATGTTAGGATCAGCTCTAAGGGAGAAGGACCGGGTCGTGCCTCTAGCGGCAAACTATGTAGATTGCTAGATGAGGAGAGTTTGGGGATCTCTCCTCCGCTCCCCCTTAGGGTGGAGAGCTGTGACATGTACTAACTACAACATGTCCCAGGCGTGACATAGCGTACGGCGCGCGTGCAGCTCATAACAACCTTATCTTCTTTGTGATTTGTTTCACTCTTCTCTCCTTCTTCCCTTGCCTTCCCCCCCCCCCCCCCCTTTTTTTTTTTTTTTCTTTTTTTTTTTTAAGGGAGGGAGGGTGGTTGAGAAAATTTCTGAGGCAAGAAGTACGCTTTTGTCAAATAAAATAGTGAAGGAAGGGCGCTGGACAAGTGGACAAACCTTTGGGCAAGCTGCTGGCTTAAATAGCCATGAGACTGCCTGTGACCACTTCCTTGAACGGAACTTCCTTCACAAGGGCTGTTGCTGGCAAGTTTGAAATGAGCCGTGCTTGTCTGTCGTAACTCTGGCGGTTCCGTGAGTGCGCGTATCTTGCTCTTGTGGAAAGGATCTGGCCTCGAGGTGCCTTTGGTCATACTTCTCAGCCAACGGTTTCGGACGGCGCTGTTCATGGACCTCGGCCACCTCTGCTGCGCGCCGGTAACCCCCAATAAAATCATCATTTGAAAGTTTTATGATTTTGTAATTTTATGTAATGAAAATTTTATGATTTCAACTTTGAACACCTTAAAACTCGAGCTTAACAAAGCCTCACTGTGAGAGCCCCAAAGGGGCAGCCCCGCAGGGTCTCTGTCTCACAGAGAGGCTTACCTGGAAAAACCTGTACCTGGCCTGAGAGCCCCAGGAATATCCGCCTGTATTAGGCTTTTCTTCACATTTTCCTTTTTTAAAAATCAACTGTTCATATGTTGAAGTCGCCCCTTGGGACTTAAGGGGTGCTCGGCATTGCGCTTCTTTTGATGCAATTTGAGCCTTGTAGCTCCCAATATAAGGCCTGATCCTCCCGGTCAAAATTTCCAATCATGGAGGAAAAGTGGCCATGTAGGGAGTGAGATTTACTGTACAGAACTGTACAACTCTATTAGTCATCTCAAATGATTCTCGGAAAGTGAGCTCCTTTGAGCCAATCTCCAGCTCATGGGAGGAGGGCAATGGTGGCAGGCCTACCACCAATTTGAAGAGGAGATGCAGGTCTTTCACCGGTTCAAGAGGCGGGCAACATGCCCTCTGGGAAGTGGGGGATTTGGGGGCACAAAGTTGGCCACCTGCAAAAAACACCAACTGCACGCGGGGCTCTCACGCCAGGAATTGTGGATTGCACGCAAGTCCCTCCCTGACGGGAGGTCTTCGCGCCCCTGCCCCCCGGCAGGCGAGGGACTTGTGCTAAGTTTGCTTAAAACTAACAAGAATGGGCTGGCCCACCTTCACCATGGTGAGGGGTTTGAACTATTTTTTGAGCGGGCTGCTGATAATATGGACACATAAGGCATGTTTGGAATTGTTCCAGGAAAGGGGTTTGCTACTGTGTTTTGCAGGTGTCCTACTAAGGAAAACTATAGGGCCCTGGAAACCCCAAGTAAGTGGGTAATGATGTATGAATTTTTCTGTTTTTTTTTTTCAAAATAGTAGGCATCAAGTTGTCTGAATGGGATTTGAAACCCAGGAGGTTAGGCATCAAACATGGCAGAAATGTATGAAATTTGCACCAAAATTTGATTAAATCTGCTACTACCTACAGAACCCGGCTTTTCATCAGGATTTTGGGTTTCCCCAGGGGGATTTTGCCTCAAGCATAAAAATGCAGATGTATGAATTGGCCCTAAAAAGGACATTCCCCAGTTCCCACAATGTATAAATTTAGCCAAAATTCCAGATTTCACATTACCCTCATTTATTGAGGGTTTCCAGGGCCCTAAAACTACCAAAACCTTAGTCAGGGTGCCCCAAAATTGCAAAGCTGTGCTGAAAATCACTTTTTCAGTGCAGAAGTTTGTTTTGCAGTCTTACACAATGCAAAAATGCATTCTGCACTGCAAAGCACACATTCACACCACAAATTGCACTTCCAAACTGCAAAACACAATTCTTCACTGCAAATAGCACTTCTCATTGCAAAAATCATTGTGAAGGACAGGTTTTCAATGTTACAAATATGTTTTGGGGCACCCTGGCCAAGGTCTTGTTGGTTCTCCTTAGTAGGATACCTGACAAAATGGACCCACAGTATGCACTAATGCCATGAAGATCAACATCTGCTCTTCAGAGGGCTTTCTACCCACAATGGTTCAACAAATACAATACATGTATTTTTTTGTTTTGTATAACATATACATTGTATTTGTATTGCATTTTTCATCCAATACAATCCAATGTATTGCCCTCCCCAAATGCAATGGTGGGTAGTTATGGTACAGTTATCAGTAACATACCAATGTCATTACAATTTTTTGCTTGTTAATGTTACCATTAACTGTAACAGAATTGTGTTATAATGTCAAAACTAGAAGAATTTTATTAATTGATGTCCGTTAAAATACCTGCCAGCACAGAGGGGTAGATATTGAAAATTAGAATATTCAGAGGGGTCTGTTTGCCCCTCTTTGTCTTGTTATCCAGTGGTTGATGTGTTAAGTTACTAGTAACGCAAGTAACCACAAATATGGCCCATTAAAATATGGGCCCGGGCTTAAAAAAGTTGTTACTGATCAAAATAACACCTGAGCATAGTAAAGGCAAGTGTTACTTTACACAAATAAAGGTGTTTATTGTAGTTTATGCTAACTACCCCAATTGTTGAAAAATGTACAATCCTATGGATTGGCAAGGTCAAAACATTTTTTTGGGATGTATTATATTTTTTTGGGTGTACATACAGTGCAACACAAATGAACAAAGAAATTTTGTATTGAAAAATAAATACAACACAATTTATAGCCCTATACAAGACATGTATTGCATTTGTTGCATGCTTGCTACCAGATGTTAAAGTGTGGTATAATTTGAACTAGAGTCCAAGGCGGCTACGCCGCCACACTTCCAAGGGAATTGGTTGAATGAACCCCTCTCAGTCTCATCCCAACCCCCACTGTGCCCAAAGCCCAGTTCAGCCATCCCCCACTTGAAATTTTGCATCATTGCTATCCTCAAATCTGAAAAAACATAGATTCATGTAAATATAATATGAAGACACCTTCACAATTGCAGTGAAGTTACTTTATCTGAGCTGATTCACACAAATAAAACCTAGGAAGAACCCCTAGACCTCACACCACCAACCCTCTATCCCATAAAGAAAACAGTTATTTTTACTACCCCCACTCCAACCCCTTCAAAAAAATAAGTCAAGAACACTAAGTGCATGTGTAGATTTTTTTTCAGGCATACAGTGACGGTGTGGTAATACCAATCAAAACCAAAATCTTTGAAAATAGGTTAAAAATACATTTCACATACATTAAATTTATATACATACCGTCAAAAAGCGTGGAAGAATTCAGTTTAAAAGTCATAAGGCTATTACATACAAATTACATAAGAACTGTTTATCTTAAAGCGCTCAAAAGCGCTGAACACCCTTGAAAATCACATGTACACAATTTTGTTTTCACATGGTGTTTATTTTATCACAAGTTCACTTAAAAACCACTCATATCTTGGCAATCACCTGAATTAGGTCATATTTTCCACAATAAGAAATTTCCCCACTTTGATCTTCAATCACATGTAGCAAATCACTTCTTAGACGTAATTTTCCTTCCCAATTAGTCCAAGCCAAGTAATCATAACCCAAAGAGGAAAATTGTTTTCATTACATATGTAAATCTTTCCTAACTGGTACATTTATTTCACATTACATTGAACAGCTTTCCTCATTAGTACATTTATTTCACTACATTGTAAATCACTCTCAGATGTGATTTTTCCTATAAAAGCAGGCCTCTCTTGCTCCTTCTTGTTTTCTTTCCCCCTCATGCTTGCATTAGTGAATGAAAATTGATATCATTCAGCAGGCATCACTTCAAAAATTGCCCCCTTCCAACATTGTCTTATAAAATTGCCCCCTTATCAAATATTGCCTCAACTTCTCACTTGACTCAAAAATCTGACTTATTAATTTAAGTTCAGGAATCTCCCAGAGTACTCATCACGCCAAACTCTTCTAAATTATAACATAACATCAAAATTACATATTACAAGGTTTAAAATAGCAACAAGATTTACATAGTTAAATTCAGAAAGATTGTGCCACACTAAAATAAATAGTGTATCTCCTAGAGCTTAATTACAGGAGGGCAGCCCTTCAAGCACCCGTGTAAACTGTCAAATCGTTGATCTTTACATTTCCCCTCCAAGCTCTGCTTACGCCCTGCGTGAGAGTTCCACAAGTGGTGTCCCAACAGTGGCTATACCTTTTCTCAGAAATTTTTAAACTATAAAAATCACGTTAAATTTAAAACCTTAAATATTTTAGAATTTAGTATTATTGTGCATTCTTTTTTTTGCGCTAATATTGACTTTTAAGTCTTATATAAAATTTTACTTATAAAATTATATAAACTAGATACAAATATAAAAATTTAGAATTTATAATGGAACCTCAACCTCCACCGATTAACCTTTACGCCAATCCCGGCCAATTTAGAAACCAAGTTCCCCCGTCATCAGTTGGATCATTTCATCCCTTAGATCATGCGGAGGATATACGCGATCAGGCTAGAAGTCCGGAATCTGATGACGCCGAGTTCCTTCCTTTCTTAGAAAGAGAAGCGGAAATGCCGCAATACGAGGCGCCGTTGCCTGGAACTCGAATAGTCAAAATAAAACCTATTGATAAAGATTTGTTCTTTGACGGATCAAACATACCTATCGACAAGTTTATTTCTCGGTATGAGGAAGCTGGCCAAACCGATGGAGCTGGACCTAGAGAATTGGCGAAACAGTTAATTAGTTTCATGAAGGGCCTAGATTTAAAAGATGAACTGGAGGCGATGACTGGTTACGAAGATGCTGATTGGGAATTATTAAAAAGACAGCTAATTTCGCGGTTCGGAAAATCGCAACCTTTAGTTAAATATTCAAAAAGAGATCTACGTTAATTAGTAAACTCTTCCACCCAGAAGGGAGGAATTCGTACTCAAGAGGAATTTAATATATTTAAGAATAAATTCGAAACTATTACCCATTATCTCGTTCGAATGGGATATAGTTCAGATTTGGAGGAATACCGAGAGATGTTAATGGAAGCTTTAAGTCCGGAGCTAGAGGAAGCCACGACAAAAGCGTTACTTAACAAGAATCAAATGAAGTCATCCAGGGACGGAGGCGACATTTTACCGCGGACTGTAGTCATTGTTTATTTTATTCAAAGAGAATTAAAGTCAGCTTCTATTATGGTGAGGCGAGGATTGGCGGAATCTACCTTTTCTCCAGGGGATACTTCCACCAAGAAGGAGGAATCCAAAAATGTGACGGTAGCGCAACCAATAAAAGCCTTTGAAAAGAAATTAGAAGACATAACAAAGCAATTAGCATCTTTAACCGCGGGAAAAATGGCCCCACCACATATGTCATTAGATTTGAAAGTACCGCAGCCACCCGCCGCGGTAAACGTACCTTATAAAAGAATTCCAGGATTTAAGTGTTACTATTGCTTCCAAGAAACTCATGGAAGCAATAGGTGCGGTCTATTTGCCTATGACGAGTCTAATGGGTTAGTTAAACGAGATGGGAAAGATTATAAGCTTCCCAACGGCGCCGTTATACCTTGGGATACTAGTCGACCGTTGAAACAGGAGGTAGATAAGTTTGCTAAAGCATCAGCAACGGTCACGGCTTCGGCGTCGTTTGGCGAATTAGAAGAGTGCGAAGAAGAAGATCGGGTAACGGCTGAAACGGATATTGGTAAGCGATCTCGATCAGAAAAAGATCAGAATGGATCTAGCGGAGTAAAGCGGACCAAAAGTGGAAAAGATACGGTAATGGATATCGACGCTGAAGATTTGATCGAAAAAGCCACGGCTTTAAAGCCTATGTAAATCCAACCAAAAGGTAAAAATCAACCTAAAGTTAGATTTGAAGAAAGTATTGAGGAGGGAAGAGAAAAGGAAAAGCCAATCAAGAAAACTACCTTAGAGAAACCTTTGGCAAAGGAGTTTCCCGGGTTAGAAGAAGATACCGCCCGTAGGATGCTTCTGGAAGGTAAAATGACGCTTAGTTACGGTGAAATATTTGCTATTTCAAATAGTTTAGTAGATGTTTTTAAAAAAAAAATATCAAACCGTCGAGTTCCGGCGGAAGAGAAATCTGCAAGTTATTTAGCGTTTGAAGAAGATCTAGTGGAGGTGCCGACAACGCATTACTCGTGTCCGTTAGGATATATCAAATTAATTATTGATGGCCATGACAGTGAGGCGCTATTGGATACGGGCTCAATGGTTAATCTAATGCCCAAACAGTTAGCGCAACAGCTTGGATTAGTTATAACAGAAAAACCCATGAATTTAAAAGGGATAGGAGGTCATCATACCAGCATTATAGGGATAGCCGAAGGAGTTGAGGTCGAGATAGGAAAGATAAATAGACCGGTACATTTTTGGGTGGCTAAGGGACCAGTTCAGTTTATTCTGGGCAAAACGTTCCTGATGGATTCAGCCGCCACCATTAAATATAACGGCGAAGGTGGTGAATCTTTGGCGATTCTAGATCCTAAGGGACGTACTTATTTAATTCCAATCCTATTACCCACTCAACATAAGTGGGAAACTTCCCTTCCAACGAATTCAGAGACGCATAATTTTTTAGATTAAACCCTGGGCTTCAAAATTCAACAGAGAGCCTGGGGAAAATCAATCAAATTAATGCCGCAAAATACAAAACAGTTGCAAGAAAAATTAAACCTATAAACATACCAATGCCAATAGCAATTAATCCTCCCCTTCTTCGACCGCCATTGTCGCGGGATCCTTATAACACGCCATTAACACCTAATCCTCCCGAGTTCAAGGAAACTAAGAAAGTAACCTTCGAGTGGCTTAAAATGATTAACTTTGGTCCGCCAGATTATCTAAATAAAGCGGAACTTAACTTATTTTATCATTTGATTTCCTTGCGAGAAAAGGCGTTGGCCTTTGATGAAACAGAGCGAGGATTATTAAAACATACCTATGGGAAGCCGTATGTAATTCATGTAGTACCCCACGAGCCGTGGCAAATAAGACCAATACCGATTCCGGCTCCAATTAAATCAACTTTTATTGAATTAGTGAGAGAAAGGTTAAAAACTGGTCTTTATGAGCAGTCAAGCTCGAGTTATTCAAGCCCAATTTTCTGTATTAAAAAACAAGATGGGAAATTACGAATTGTTCACGATTTGCAGCCTTTAAATAAAGTTACTATAAAGGATGCCGGTTTGCCGCCTTTGCCGGAAGATTTAGTTCAGTCTTTTACAGGTCAAGCATGTTATGGGCTAGGAGACATTATGGGAGGATATGAAGAGCGCGAATTAGCACTAGAGTCTCGCCCTATGACAACATTTGAAACTCCTTTGGGAAGGTTTCAACTTACAAGTTTACCTCAAGGTGCCACGAATTCCGTCGCAGTTTACCAAGCCCAGATGACTTGGATCCTGCAGGATGAGATCCCTCACAATATCGGAATTTTTATCGATGATGGGGGAATCAAAGGTCCTGAATCAGATTATAATAATGAAACATTAGCCGATAACCCTCAAATAAGGCGGTTTATTTACGAATATGCTGTAACTCTAGAAAGAATACTGTTTAGAATTGAAGAGGCGGGACTTACAATCTCGGCGAAGAAATTCACATGTTGTGTGCCGGCTCTCGACTTAGTAGGCCATGTTGTTTCCAAAGAAGGTTGTCATATATCAAAAAAGAAGTTAAATAAAGTTGAAAACTGGCCGACGCCGCGTAATGTAACCGAAGTTCGTGGTTTTTTAGGGCTTTGCGTATATGTACGCATGTTTATAAAAGGCTTTTCAACTATTGCGGCGCCATTACGGCGGTTAACCTGGAAAGACGCAGTTTGGAACTGGTCAGCGGACTGTCAAAAATCTTTTGATGAACTAAAAAGAATTGTGGGGAAAGATATTACCCTAAAGAAATTAGATTTCGGCGAAAAAGCCGGGAGAATAAAGTTATCCATTGATTCAAGTAGCATCGCAGCAGGCGGAGTGCTTACGCAAGAAGACGAAGAAGGTCGTGATAGGCCTGTTGTGTATGAATCAGTAGTGTTTGCGCCGCGAGAAGCCAAATATTCCCAATCTAAATTGGAGCTTTGTGGCGTTGCTAAAGTATTAAAAAAGTTACAAACCATGTTGTGGGGTCAGCATTTCGAATTAAGGGTAGATGCTAAATGTTTAATAGGAATGATAAACAATCCCTCCTTACCGAATGCCCCGATGAACAGATGGATCAGTTTTATTCAACTGTTTTCTTATGATTTAATTCATGTTTCAGCAAAAGAGTTTCTGGGTCCCGGCGGTTTATCACGGCGACCACCGGATGAGGACGAAAAAGCTGAGTACTTTAACGAAGATAAGGAATGGATTAAGCCACATCCTGGCTTCGGCACGAAAGAAGCATTCTCAATTCAACTTCTGGGGACATCAGCCAAGTTGGGAGGGGAGGTTAAGAATCTACAAGAAGGATTTTGGAAAGACTTGGAATATTACCTTACCACGATGAATAAAGCGCCGGGCGTTAGCGCAGAAGAATTTAAACAAATTATTCGAAAATCTGTTTTCTTTTTTATGTCGAATGGAGTATTGAACAAGAAAAGTCAGCCAATCTCTCAGGTGGTGGTCACGGCACCCGCCATTCAAAGGAAAATACTAGAAGAGTTACATGAAAGTCTAGGACATCGTGGTACAGAAGAAACCTACCAAAGAGTGAAGTTGAGATTTTGGTGGCCTCAGTTAAAGAAATCGGTTAAGAAATGGGTGCAGTCGTGTGAGCCCTGCCAAAAAAGAAGTAAAACTCTGCCTTCAGAAGAAAAGAAAGCGACGGGAGAATCAGCGCTGTTTGGCAGAATCAGTTTAGATACCGTACATATTAAGGCCGGTAAATGGAAGTATCTTGTTATTGCTCGAGATGATTTGTCGGGTTGGGTCGAAGCTGTAGGATTAGAAAAGCTTCAGGCTAAAAAAATAGCTACTTGGTTCCACGAAAATTGGATTATACGTTATGGAGCACTGCAGATGGTGGTTGTCAATGGTGGATCTGAATTTGGCAATCAATTTCAAGCAGGACTTAAAGATATGGGAATCAAAATTAGAGTAACGACTCCTTATTATCCCGAAGCTAACGGGATGGTCGAAAGAGGCCATCAAGCTATAAAAGATACATTAGTTAAATTATGTGGTTCAGATGGAAAGAAATGGCGAACTCATTTACCTTTAGTTTTGTTTGCGGATCGAATCTCAACTAAAAGAACAACGGGTTACACGCCGTTCGAATTGGTATTTGGCCAACAAGCCATTCTTCCAATTGATTTAGAGTTTGAAACTTATTTGGGGCTTGATTGGTGGCGCATTAAAAATACTCAGGAGCTTTTAGAAGCTCGGGTAATTCAATTGCAGTGCCGCAAAAAAGTTTTACAAAAAGCGCACGCACATCTGATAAAAACTAGACAATCTGCGGTTAAATATTGGAATGAAAAGAAGATAATACGACAACCGCTGGATAAAAATCAATTAGTGTTAGTATACAATAAAAGTCTTGACTCGCAATACGGAAAGCTGTTTGAAAATAAATGGAACGGACCCTATAGAGTTTGGCGCCAGCTTTCGGGTGGCTCCTACGAGTTAGAGGAATTGAATGGCACGTTATTGTCTAGAAAATACGCGGCCATACATGTTAAACCTTTTTTCTTACGGGAAAAGGAGGAAAGTTTGATACTTACAGTATTGGGTCCCATAATAGATAGGGTAACCATTAGCGTTTTGGGCCGGTAACTCGTCCAACTCGTCAATTTCCTTGTCATCTGGGCTTTCTTCCTTAATATCGTGCAAGAAGACATGTATATTGGTCTAAATAAGGGAAGATATATATTTAAGTTAGCCGAATTCCATAACATTAATAGATAAACTAGAGGCCAAGGCGGCTTCGCCGCTGCAGGGGGTGTGTTAGGCCATTGTAACCCCCCCTCTCAGTTCAAATTCAATCTAGACGCACTGCCCAGCTCCCCTTCCCACCCTGTGCCAATGAACAACAAAGTGTGTGCCTGGGTGCCAGGGTGTGGGGCAGGAAAATGTAAAAGTCTGACAAGACTCTTCACTCAAGATTAAGGATGAAGACCTTTCAACATTTGGACTCAAGGAAACAAATTATGAAGACTGATTCTTCAAAGAAGCTTGCTAGAAACCAAGATTTTTTTTATTCCTAGTGCAACAGAAGAGGCTGAACCCCGCAGGACATGCAGGGCTTCACACAGGGCCCCAGGCCAAAAAAGATGATTTTGTTGTGCGGCCCAAACTAAGGCGGAGATGGGCTGTCTAGTACAAGCGCCCTGCCGGGATAAAATCCAATGGCATCCAACTGAGCAGAGAAACAGAAGAAGACGGAGAGTGCCAGACCGTCTTCGTGAAAAAGGCGCATGTGAGACAGAGAGGCAGAGGGAGACCAGCGGCAATGGGGTTATAGGAGCAGACAAGTGCCTCCGTCAGATATATATGTGTGTGTATAAGTAAAGCAATCTAGAAGGCGCCAGGGCCCAAGTCCGAATGCAACGCGGGCGTTTTGGGCAACAAGAAGGGGTAAGGGTGTCACTTTGAGGCGGTAGCGCAGCGGCGGCTGCGGGTCGCGGGAGAAGGTGATGGGGGAGGCGGATCTAGAGCGCGGGGGGCAATGCCGAAGGAGGCGGAGGTTGGGAGGGTGTTGAGGTGGTGCGGATAATGCCGGTGGTGGTGTATTCGGGGACAAAGCCGGGGGGCGAGCCGCGCGCAGAGGGCGGGGGGATAGCGGGGTTGGGGAAATTTGGCTCTCCGAGCCCGCCAAGGCTGGGGGGCTCGTCCTCCCCCTGGTCAAGGATGAGCCCGAGCTTGTCCGCATGGACGGTGGAGTACCCCGCGCCGTCAACGCTTGAGCACCCGTCGTCGACCGGGTACAGGCACCGGCGGCCGCGCCACCTCCGTCGTGTCGTAGTTCCCAATTGCTAGTCCTCACCGGTCGTCCTCCGACGACACCATTGACACCATGTCCCCCCCCCCCCCCCCCCCCCCGCCGCCCGCCGTCGACAGATGGAAGCCTTGCGGCCCAAACGTCCGCTCGAACTCCCGCCTGCGCCGCTCCTCGCGCTTGATCTTCTTCAACCTTAACCTTACAAAATCAAAAAAATGGCCTTTTTTCCAGTTGGCTTCTTTCTCTCTCTCCAGGCTGCTCACCTTTCCCAGTCATCACATCGTCGATGGGGGATTGTGTTCGCGTCAAACGTCGTCTTGGAGCCTGAATCGGGGCCTTGGCTCTTCGCCTCGCCCTGCGCTTTTCGCGTCTCGCCCCAGGAGAAGTCGCCGACTTCTGCGGGGAGACAACAAAATCAGCACCACATTGCGATCAAGAAAGGGGTGGGGGCTGACAATGCCAGAAAGCGTAGAGCGGGAGGACGAAGAGGTAGATGAGCATCCAGAAGACGTAGGAGACCTCGCGGGAGGTGGCGAGGATGAGGACGCCGGGCAGGCCGAGGATGAGCGGGATGGCGTCGGAGAAGTTCTTGGGGGGGTGGAGGAAGGAGTTGATGACGAGGGAGTAGGTGAGGGTGATGGCGATGGGCAGGACGATGGTGCCGATGAGCTCCATGAAAACGAAGAACTGCATGGAGAAGCAGAACGTCCCGCAGAGGTTGGGCCCCCGGACAAGCTCCATGAGGTTGTGGATGGTCGAGTTGATCCAGCGACGGCGCTGGGAGACCAGGACGGCGAACTCGTCCGAGACGAGCGTGCAACACTTCGCCTGGGGACAGAACATCATCTTGCGCGCGGGGAAGGTGCGGATCATCAGCGTTGTCCCTCCCCCCAAAAGGAGCAGGTTCTTCTGGTGGAGGGTGGTGACGACCGACTGGGAGTATTCGCGGCAGATCTCGGGCTGGGCGAGGATGGGGTCCCAGTCGCCGTCGTTGAGTCTGCGCGCCTTGAGGCGGTACATCGAGAAGCAGCCGGGCAGACAGGTGACGCCGCTGAAGACGGACTCGAAGGCCTTGGTGAGGTGGTGGGAGATGTAGTACTCAAAGACCTGGATGGCTGTCACCCAGCTCTGGCGCTTGTTTGTGATCCGCGTCTCGCCACACACCCCGATGATCACGGGTTGTGGTGCATGCAGTTCACCAGATGGGACACCGAGTCCCGCTGCACCATTGTGTCCGTCAAGCACACCTCGAAAAAGTCCGGCGTCACACCCATCAGCGCTTGCATCTTCCGCAACAGTTTGTAGTCTAGGGGCGACATCTGGTTGTTGTACGTCACCTGGGAGGAGATATTCATCAGGATCATCTGCGAGTCGCGTCCAGCCAGGATGTCCTGCGGCTCGGGCGAGTGTTTCTGTCTTAGTTTGCTGGTGAGGGACGAGGCGGATGGTGAGGCTGGGAGTCTATAGGTACATGTGTACCTGCATGTAGGTGAGGTTGGGCGGGCGTTGAAAACACCAAGTTGGCGTGAATTTTGGAACAAAGGAAAGAGCGACGTGGTGGCGGCCATAGTTGCCAAGGCGTGGCGGAGTCACACCAAAGAGTGAGGCTGCTGACAGATGTTGGACCATGGAAGACCGCGTATCTATGGATTTTTTATGGTGGACTTAAGCGCTCATCAGCCAAGTTGCGGGGGGTGAGGTGGAGCCAGCAAGGCAGAACGTACAGCGGGCGTGTGCAGGGAGTTAATGGTTACACCTGGATTGGGCGTGGGAAGAACGGTGACGGTAGCGGTGGCAAATGGTAACAATCAAGGCGGTGGCGATGTCCGGTACAGTCTTTGGCAGCAAGTGGTGGGTGGAATTGGCGAGTATTTAAGGGAGGAAGTCAAGACTCAAAGCCATTTGTCCCCCCAGGGGATCCGGTTTCGTCCTACCCCCTCCCTGGGAGCCCCCTAACTGCTTGGTTAGGCCCTCCCTGGACACCTTTAACAACCGGCCCCTTTTTGCTTGTTGCTTTGGCACAGCTGGGGGGTCATCCATAGGGCCTCCGGGCCTTTGGGGATTTTCAACGTGCGCAGTGAGATATAACAGCAATTTTTGGACAATTTTTTGAAAGAAATACACCCCAAAACTTAGATCTACAGGTCTAGGATTTTGTGGATTTAAGAAAGTGGGATAAAAAGAAAAACAAACCATGGCGAAAGTAAAGATGTCATCAAGTACTCGTTTGCAGGTACCCGCTACTTGTTGGCAAGTACTTGGTTTTAGAAACAAGTACTGGGTGCAGGTGCGGGTGTCCACTTTTGGTGGGAAAAAAACAGCAAGTACTTGCAACAAGTACTTGCCAATACTTGCGAAGTTGAGAGCATCCAGATGTGTAGGTTGACAGTTAGATACAAGCATATTATTATGCATAATACCATACTTATAAACATTTACAAGTCCATACCCGTCCCCAGTCCATACCTGTCCCCGTGACATATCCATCTCCATCAACCTCCTCACCACCACCTCACCACACCCATCGGCCGCCACCATGGCAAGAGGTAAGAAGCGTCACAGGCCAAGTGGATCACCAACATCTTCTATATCCATCCCCACCAAAGATCCGAATATTTCTGCTTCACAAAAGACAAAAAGCCGATCGATTGTCAATGTACCCAACGATTCCGACGAAAGCGACAATGTTCTCTCCAACTCAGAAGCTCCGGAAAGCACTCAGAACTCAAAGGTTCAACAGCTGACAGATGAGCAAGAGCTGAGTAAGTCATTTCTAGCTCACTCATTTACTTAACCAAACTGACTGACTTTCACTTTGTGAAATTCCAGAAAAGGCTCGGAGACTTCATGCGAATCGTCTTAGCGCTTGCTATGCAGCTTTCGAATCACCACATCTTTCGGATTTGCTTGACAAAAAAGGCCGGAGGATGATTGTCTACCGTTGTAAAACGTAAGTCGTTTACGTTTTTTTTGATTGTCTTGCAGCCTGTATCTAATTTCTCTTTCGTTTGTCGTTTTAGCTGTGGGAACAAAATCCACCGCCCAGTATCTGACACTTCCCCATCGAATCTAGCTAAACATGTAGCCAGCTGCGCCAAAAAAGAACGCGAGGCATCCGATAATCAGAAACTTTCGTCGATGGGGATATCCGGGACCGGCGAGATTGATCCCCGAGAAGTAAGTCTTTTATTTCTCCTCCCCATAATAGCAGCAAGTTGACAATTGTTCTGATTGCAATTGACCTCCAGGTACCTCAGCTGTGTGTGATCTGGTGCGCCGAAGCGGCCCGACCGTTTTCAGCTCTTGGAGATGCGGCTCATCGAGCAATGTTGCACCCGGTCATTATCAAGAATTTACCACCACGGAGAACCGTCTCAAATGATATAGCCCGTCTATATACAGCTGTGCAGCAGGAAATGATTAAATCGCTCAAGGTCAGTTTTTGTCATCTATCTAGAATTCATGTAAATTAAACCTCATCGATCTGACCTTTATTCTTATTCTAGGATCACAAGGGGGCAATGTACCTGGGGCTAGACGCCTGGCAGTCCCCAAATGGCTATGATGTCTTAGGAACGGTCATATACCGCCTCGTGGAAGAAGATACGCCCAGTGGATATCTCTTGGAGGCGATGCCTCTCGACTTCGTCAAGCTTCAAAGAAGCCATACCGGTTCGTATTTAGCTGAAACTGTTCAGCGCATCGTTGAGAAATTTGGGATAACGGAAAAGGTATGCTTTTTACTGTGACTTATTTCTCTTTTTCTTCCTTTTTTGGTGTCCTGATCAGAAGATATTATGTTGGATAGATACATGGGATCGTCACCGATAACGCTTCAAACAACCAGACCATGATTGAAGCCATCAAATCTTTCAAGTGGCCTAGGTTCAAAGGTGAAGGCCAGTGGATCCGATGCTTTGCTCACATACTCAACTTGATCGTTCAGGCGATCTTACGACCCTTTGGCAGCCACAAAAAACAACCCAGAATGTCTGCCTCGCTTAATCTGGACCTAGACACTGAAGACGACATTTGTGACTACGACGACGAGGAAGATGAAGACCTAGATGATCCAGATGAGCAGATTCAAATGTAAGAAATCTTCTGATTGTGATTGTTTTGATTTTTCTCATTCATTTTAAGGCTGACACAACGTTTATGCTTAGGTTTACCGGGAGTGAATCAGGAGATGATCAAGATGATGAGATTGAAAACGACTCCAGGGAAAATATCTTGGCCGCCGATCTCATTCGTGAGGATGAAATTGAACTCGAGGATGATGATCTGAATGAGTTCAGCAATGAGGGGGAAGATGATCGATACACTTCCAAATCTTCCAAGGTGACCTTAGCCAAGGTAAGAAGCTGTCTCCAACTGATTAAACAGTCAACCGATTGCTTACCGACTTGAATCATTTTAATTTAAAAACAGTTCCGAGCGATTTCCAGAAAGTTAAATAAGTCACCGAACTCAAAGGCTCTCTTCAAGGAGATCTGTGAGGAGGTTGAGTGTTCAAGGCCGCATAACGTTGGGCGCGACGTTCGGACCCGGTGGAATTCAACTCTGGAGCAATTAAAAAGCATTCTGCGATGCTCAGCAGCAATGTGAGCTTTTTTTTTCCACTCACAACATCAACGATCAGTCCTGATAGGCTGATAGTTTTATATTCCAATTGAAGCCTTCAGTGGCAAAAAGATAAACGCCACGGTCCCGCTCGACAATATCATATTAACCAGGAGGATCTCAGCTTAGCACACGACCTCGCTGAGGTTCTTGAACCTTTCTACGACATTACCCTGCAGGTCTCAATTTGTGGTTCCGCTCGGATCGCCGACATCGTTGTCTTCATCAACCAGATCACCAGCCATCTCTCTTCTGCAATCTCGGAGAAGCGTCACAATTACCCCCCTGCCTTGAGGAACGCGTGTCGGGCTGGACTTAAGCTAACAAATAAATACTACATGCTGACCGACTGCTCACCATTATACCGGGTCGCTATGGGTATGCTTTCAATCTCTACCAATGATTTTATATTGTACTGATGGTATTTCTTTATCTTAAGTCCTACATCCGTCTTTTAAAGACAAATATTTCAAACTTGCTCGATGGCAACCAGAATGGATTGAAGAATCCATAAGGCTCACCCGTGAGATGTGGGAAACTCACTACAAACCTACATCTCAGCCATCGACATCACAACCAATTATCATATGTCCTAAGGTGAGTGAATGGGATGTTTCTGATCTACTTCATCCGATCGAATGCAAGCTAACTTATGATAATTGGTGGAATAAAGCCCCAGAAAGGGGTTCTTGCAGGTTTGATTGGAGCCTCCGAAGCGCGAGGAGGGAACACATCAACCGATCCGATTCACATGTGGCTAGCTGGCGGCTTGACTTTGACTGATGACGGTCAGCCGGTGAATCCCCTCAAATGGTGGATGCGACAACGGCGTGCAGGGAATACTCACGGGGGTCTGCTACGTATGGCCCTCGATGTCTTAAGCTGTCCGGGTAAGTTGTTGGTCTCCTAGCACAGATGGCCAGTTTGATTTGCTGACACTTATGTTTGTAGCAACGACCGTGGATGTCGAACGATCATTCAGCTTTGGGAGGGATTATGTTTCCCTTAAAAGGCACCGGCTCGGTGCCGCGTCAGTCACAAAAGGTATGACGGTCGCTTTTTATTCGAAGAATGGGAAAATAAAACCCGGGGTATTACATAGATGGAAGGTAAATAAGGCGAACAAGACTAAGCAAAAAGGTAAAGGGAGAGCAGGGAGAAAATGATGTGCTTGTTGTTTTTTTTTTCCTTTTTTCTATTTATTTCTCTAAGATATGTAATCACGGCAATGCAAGAGAGCGATGATTCTGAGCTGCAAAAAGAGCAAGTACTCGCGAGTACTCGTAACAAGTACGCGCGTACCTGCCCCCTGCCGCTGCGCGGGTGCGGGTGCGGGTGCGGGTGCCCAGATTTTGGGTTTTTTTTGGCAAGTACTCGCACCCGTGGCAAGTAATCGCGTATCAGGTGACATCTTTAGGCGAAAGCATCCCAAATTTCGCGATATAAGTCGATTCGGTTCATTTGTTCAGTGAAATTGCGAGGAAAATTCTGGTGACAGTATTGGATTATCTGATGTAAAACGTAGTTTTCCAAGAAGTCAAATTCGGCTTGAGAAAAAGAATCGCCGATAGTAGGGGCGATCCCATTTGGTGAAAGAAGTTGCCCTATCTCTTTGTTGTCAGCTTCTCGGGCCGATCTAGCGGTGTAGTGCGAGGGGATGAAGATAGGCGAGCACCAGGAAAATAAAATAGCCAGTTGATGACAAGTGACATCACACCAGCTCCAGCCAGCTACCCGCCATCTATCCAATATTTATCCACTATCTACCCCAATCTCCCAACCATCTCCTCAACTTCCAAAATTTACCAAGGAGGTCCTGTTCAGTTTTTGCTGAGCCCAACTGATCCTCAGTTCTGTCCAGCTGATACTCAGCTTTGGTACCCAGCTCATACTCAGCTTTTTTGCCCAGCTCATGCTCAGCTTTTTCACACATCTCACTCTCAGAATTGGAATAAAGCCTTTTGTCCAGTCCTTGCCCAGCTGATGCTCAGCTTTTTACTAGTCCTGGTGCAGCTGATGCTCAGCTTTTTACCAGTCCTTGCTCAGCCTTTTCCTAGTCCTGTCCCAGCTGATGCTCAGCTTTGAACCAGTCCTGGGCCAGCTGGCCAGCTGATGCTCAGCTTGCTGAGTATCAGCTGATCCAGGCCAGGGAAAAAGATGGAAATTAGCTTGGACAGGACCAGAGCTGAAAATCAGCTAGGATAGGGCCAAAGCTGAGCATCAGCTGAGCCAAGGCCAAGACTGAGCATCAGCGTTGCCAGGGCCAAAGATGATTATCAGGTAGCCGGTGCCAAAGCTGAGCATCAGGTGGGCCATGGCAAAAGCTGAGCATCAGCTGAGCCAGGTTAAAAGCTGAGCATCAGCTGGTCCAGGGCCAAAGCTGAGCATCATCTGGTTTTTTCACATTGAGTGCTTTGATCCTGACACCTGTCATGTGAGCCCTAGATGTGCTGGTGGAGAGGAGCAGCATTGGAGCTGAAAACAAAGCTGCATCATGTCACTTGCCATCAAGTGACTACTTTTTTTTTCCTGGTGGAGTGTTGTGACATAGTGGAGAATTGTTGGTTTAGATGGTATATTGGAGGAAGATTGGCTTGAAGGGTTGGTTGGAGTCGGAAAAGATGGGAAACGGCGGGCTTAAATACTCGGAAATGAGTGATCAAAATTCCATAGCGATCAGAATCGAATACTGTGCTGTGAAGATAAGATAAAAAAAATGGACCAATCCGGTGGAGTCCTGAAAAGCAGCCGTGGGTGAATCAGTTTTAAGATTTCGTTTGTCATCTAGCTTGTTGAGAAGGAATAGAAGCAAAGAAAGCGCTGTTCATACGTTGAAATCTTCCAGAGTAGGCGCAACTTGACTTAAGATTCACACTGGTCGAAGGATCACAAATATGTTCACTGAAAATTTGTATAAAAAAAAGAGAGGAACGTGAATGTTAGTTGAAAATCGGTCACAGGAGGAATGGTTGTTCACCTTTTGATCACCGCAAATTGCTGGCAAAGTCGAGTACTTGGTTGACCAGTTAGAGGATACGGCTGAAGGTAGCGGAAAGCTGTGAGGAGTGATTGAAGAGGATGATTGGACGAATTGGTAGGAAGATCGTGCGATGAGCGGAGATGGTTGTTTAGATTTGAAGATGAAAATTGAACTCGGAAGAATCAAAAGTTGATGATGAAAATTGTGAAATTCCAATTATCCTTCATAGTTAACACGATCTATGAAGGCGGATATATTAAATTTGATGATCGTAGATTTGAACATTAAGATTCTGGCCAGCTCAATGATCTGAATTGAAACTTTATAACTTTTGGACCGCGAAGTGCGATTCCTCCGGCCAAAATGTTTAATCATGCGCTTTAAGAACGCTACGCCGCAGCCTAGTCGCAGACTCGATGGTCCATCTCAGTCAAAAATAAAAAGACAAAAACTGAATTAAAATCTCCGCCGCAGGTCGCAGAAATCATCACTATCTTTATTGAACACCTTCATTTACAAACATCACACACACTGAGGCGCAGGATCAGCACTCAGACACTAAGAATTAAATTTATTTCTTTACACCTTCCTTTGTTAAAGATTGGATTTTGTCTGAGGGCAGACAAATAAGTTGGGAGGGGATGTGGTAAGACCAATCAAAACCAAAATCTTTGAAAATAGGTTAAAAATACATTGCACATACATTAAATTTATATACATACCGTCAAAAAGCGTGGAAGAATTCAGTTTACAAGTCATAAGGCTATTACATGCAAATTACATAAGAACTGTTTATCTTAAAGCGCTCAAGAGCGCTGAACACCCTTGAAAATCACATGTACACAATTTTGTTTTCACATGGTGTTTATTTTATCACAAGTTCACTTAAAAACCACTCATATCTTGGCAATCACCTGAATTAGGTCATATTTTCCACAATAAGAAATTTCCCCACTTTGATCTTCAATCACATGTAGCAAATCACTTCTTAGACGTAATTTTCCTTCCCAATTAGTCCAAGCCAAGTAATCATAACCCAAAGAGGAAAATTGTTTTCATTACATATGTAAATCTTTCCTAACTGGTACATTTATTCCACATTACATTGAACAGCTTTCCTCATTAGTACATTTATTTCACTACATTGTAAATCACTCTCAGACGTGATTTTTCCTATAAAAGGAGGCCTCTCTTGCTCCTTCTTGTTTTCTTTCCCCCTCATGCTTGCATTAGTGAATGAAAATTGATATCATTCAGCAGACATCACTTCAAAAATTGCCCCCTTCCAACATTGTCTTATAAAATTGCCCCCTTATCAAATCGGACTTACTTCGCGCACTGTGGCGGTCGTCGTCTCGACGTCCCGCCCCCAGTGCGCGCTTTCGCCACGGCTCTTCGCGCACTGTGCATTCCCCCCAAAAAACGGCTTGCATTTCTTGAGATATTTTTTGATGAATCAATAGAATGAATTTTTATGATCCCCCTAAAAAATAATCAAGTCATTTAGGGGTCTCCTTGAGCCTAGAGAAAATTGACATGAAAAAATCATATTTTAACGCGGCAGGGACCTGTAATACCGCTTCTTGTGCCCCAGTAGCCCCAAAGATTTCACAGTATCATGGTACATGTGCAAATTCATGACCTGATAATTTTCAGAATTTTCACCAGCTTTTCTTTAGCCCAAATAGGTATTGTGTTTATTATTTTGCGTATATGTATAACTTTTTTGTTACACACAACAAAGGTACAAAATTTTGAGAGCACAGAGAAATATGCTTCAAATTAATTCCCTGAAATTCCTAGCAATAGTGTGTCATTATAAAATGAGATATAAGGGGTGCGCAGCAGGCTTAGTAGGAAAATTACTGCTAACTGTATAGCTTTTTTGTTACACACCCAAACAGTCCCAAAATTTCAGAAATTTTTTCATTGTGGATATTCTCCGCGCCATAAATTTCTTGGCAATAGTGTGTCATGATAACATGAGATATAAGGGGTGCGCGGCGGGCTTAGTAGGAAAATGGCGGCTACATGTATAGATTTTTTGTTACACGCTGAAACAGTCTGAAATTTTCAGGAATGTTTCAATTTTTCATATTCTCCGCGCCATAAAGCTCTTATCAATAGTGTGTCATTAAAACATGAGATAAGTTAGCAGTCATTTTCCAACTAAGCCCGCCGCACTACATCTCATGTTATCATGACACACTATTGCCAAGAAATTTATGGCGCGGGGAATATCCACAATGAAAACATTTCTGAAATTTTGGGACTGTTTGGGTGTGTAACAAAAAAGCTATACAGTTAGCAGTAATTTTCCTACTAAGCCTGCCGCGCACCCCTATATATCTCTGGGAAAAATTCTGAAAATTATCAGGTCATGAATTTGCACATGTACCATGATACTGTGAAATTTTTGGGGCTACTGGGGCACAGGAAGTGGTATTACAGGTCCCTGCCGCGTTAAAATATGATTTTTTCATGTCAATTTTCTCTAGGCTCAAGGAGACCCCTGAATGACTTGATTATTTTTTAGGGGGATCATAAAAAGCCATTCTATTGATTCATCAAAAAATATCTCAAGAAATGCAAGCCGTTTTTTTGGCGGAAAATGCAGTGCGCGAAGAGCCGTGGCAGAAGCGCGCACTGGGGGCTGGACGTCGAGACGACGACCCCCACAGTGCGCGAAGAGTTTTCCGCAGTGCGCGAAGTAAGTCCGTATCAAATATTGCCTCAACTTCTCACTTGACTCGAAAATCTGACTTATTAATTTAAGTTCAGGAATCTCCCAGAGTACTCATCACGCCAAACTCTTCTAAATTATAACATTACATCAAAATTACATATTACAAGGTTTATAAATAGCAACAAGATTTAAATAGCTTAATTCAGGAAGATTGCGCCACACTAAATTAATAGTGTATCTCCTAGAGCTTAATTACAGGAGGGCAGCCCTTCAAGCACCCGTGTAAACTGTCAAATTGTTGATCTTTACATTTCCCCTCCAAGCTCTGCTTACGCCCTGCGTGAGAGTTCCACAACGGAAAACTCTAAACTCAATAAGCAATAAAAAGAGAGCAGGAGAGAAAGAAAAAGAAAGCCTTTTAAAAGGTGTGGTATGAAAGAATCAGATCAGGAGTGAGAGTAAATGGATGTGACTCTGAGGAGGGTGCAATGGAAATAGGGAGACAGAGCCAGGTTGATGAGATTTGTTGTGGGAGGAGGGATGAGAGAACAGAATCCAAGTGATCAATTGTATTGGATGGTGTATCTATGTCTAGCAGCCTTGAAAATTTGGTGCCTACAATTACAAATGACAGAAAGACTGAAACAATCTACACAACCATGTGGATGCACACACACAAATTTGAAATAAGAGCCCACTGGCAAAGAAAAAGGTGGCACTTGTGTGTGTTTGTGTTCAAAAAGAAAAAAAAAAAAAAAAAAAAGAGAAACAGAGAAAAAAGCAACCAAGCTGCTGAAAGCAGGAGAACAAAGCTGGAGAGCTACACATGCACATGCTACAGATAGACGAGTAAGAAAGGGAGAGAAATAACAAGGAGGGGGCTAGGTTAGAAGAAAAGATTATGGGAGAGTTAGAGGAGCAGGCTGAGCGCGGGGCCAGTCAACAAGAGTGTCCTGATAAGGTCAGCAGAAGGGAATCTTGAACTATTTTCTATTTTTCACCAGTGCCAGTTTCTCTGGCAACAGTTTCTTAGCGCTAAATTTTTTGGATAAGAGCATTCAGTCGGAGGAGGGCAGGTTGTGGGCTGAGGCAAGGGAGGGATTGTCAAAGGCGCCAAGGGCATAGAATCAGGTCAGCAGCCAGTCCTTATCAATCCATCGGGCGTGCAGCCATTGATAAAACCGGGTGTTCTCCTTGGAGGATGGGTGGGCCCTGCCCATCTCCTTCTTCTCTTCCCCGCTATTGCTGGGTCTGGGGAGAAGGAGGGCAGGAGTTCGATGGAGATGGAAGCGACGGGGATGATCTTGATGTGGATGTGCACCTTTGGCGGCGGGTGGCCATACCCAAAGATTGGCTGGAGCTTGGAATAGCTTCTGGGAACGTACCCGTCTGGATGGATGCCTGGGTAGCCAATGGTGTGGAACTCTCACGCAAGGCGTAAGCAGAGCTTGGAGGGGAAATGTAAATATCACGGATTTGACAGTTTACACGGGTGCTTGAAGGGCTGCCCTCCTGTAATCAAGCTCTAGGAGATACACTATTTATTTTAGTGTGGCGCAATCTTCCTGAATTTAAGCTATTTAAATCTTGTTGTTGTTTATAAACCTTGTAATATATGTAATTTAGATTTAAGATGTAATTTTGGAATGTTTTGACGTGATGGGTACTCTGGGAGATTCCTGAGCTTAAATTAATAAGCCAGATTTTTGAGTCAAAGTGAGATGTGAGGCAATTTTTGATAAGGGGCAATTTTATAAGGCAATGTTGGAAGGGGGCAATTTTTGAAGTGATGTCTGCTGAATAATATCAATTATTATTCACTAATGCAAGCATGAGAGGGAAAGAAAACAAGAAGGGGCAAGAGAGGCCTCCTTTTATAGGAAAAATCACGTCTGAGAGTGGTTTACAATGTAGTGAAATAAATGTACCAGTTGGGAAAGATTTACATATGTAATGAAAATAATTTCCCCTTTTGAGTTATGATTACTTGGCTTGGACTAATTGGGAAAGAAAATCACGTCTGAGAAATAATTTAATATGTGTGATTGTAAATCAAAGTGGGGCAAAGATCCTATTGGGGAAAATGTGACCTAATACAGGTGATTGCCAAGATATGAGTGATTTCTACGTGCTTCTGTAATAAAAGAAACACTATGTGAAAACAAAAATGTGTACATGTATTTTCAGGGGTGTTCAGTGCTTTTGAGCGCATTAAGATAAACAGCTCTTATGTAATTTGTATGTAACTATCTTATAACTCGTAACCTAAATTCTTCCACGCTTTTTGACGGTGTGTACATGAATGTAATATATGTAAAATGTATTTTGATGTATTTTGTAAGGGATATGATCTTGATTGATCTTACCACAATGGTCAGGTCAGCGAGCTGCAGATTTGGCACCTTTCGGCTCAGCGCATGCAGACAGAACAGCGGGCCAGTCAACTGAGGCGGCAAGGAGTGTTTCAAATCGTCCTTCGCCCCCCACTGGCACAAGCCAGGATCAGCGCCCGGACTCAAAGGCAGGGTGTGGTCAGAGACAAACTCACAATAATAGATTTGACCGTAATGCTTGCACTTGCTGCCCGCGTCATCACCTTCACCAGTGTGCCCTCCGGGAGGATGAGCAGGCCAACTTTGTCCAGCGCACGGTCTCCCGGATGGCGGTTGTCCGCCACTAAGCTGTCTAGCTGGTTCAGCCGTCTTGCTTTTCCGTCGTCAAGGTGCGGTCAAGCCGTTTCTCCTCGCTGAGTTTGTGGGAGAGAGCAAGTTTGAAGGCGTGCTCAACGCAGGCCTTACAGGGGTAGTAGCGCAGGGTTTTAGTCTGGCCGTGGCGCAGAGAGCTGGCAAGGCCGGGGCTGGAGATGTAGTGCTAATCAAAGGAGGGCACGGAGTTGGCGAGTGAGCGTTAGTTGAGGCCGAACAGCCGGCCCGGCAAGCCCATTGCCGACAGAATCGACCACCTCGCACTCCCCATCTTTGACCGCACTGCCGACGAGGCGCCTTTTTGCCCAGAACTGCTGTGATCCGACGGCGGCGAGGAGACTGGAGTTGGAATTTGGGCGATGGAGGAGGGTTGGAAGGATTCAGCCCGACATGGTGTTTGGACCAGCCCCACTTGGTGGTCTCCCGGAGCTGGGCAAGGGTGGAGGGGAAGAAAGTGTGTACATATGATGGTGATCACCAAACCAGCAAAAAGGGGGAGGGGGTGTATCATCAGAGGCAACAAATACAGCCAGATTGAACTCGCGGGTATGTGGCTGTCCTTGGCGTGGGATTTCTTGCGGGCTGAAACGGAGGGGTTGATGGATGTGGCTGGTGGGCAGGGTGATGTGTTGTGTGCTTGGCAACAGTGAGTATGGTCAAGTTGTGAGGGGGGACCTGACAAGGCTATATAACACGGCCACAAAGCAGTGGCAAATGTCCTTCAGGGCATCCCCCGTTGCACTTGCGCGGGTTGATGGCCTCACAGCCCCGACTTTTGCTTCTCACACTTGTGCCAGGCTGAGCGGGTTAACTCCGGTCTCTTTTCACCTGTGGCATGTCACAAGCTGGGAGTTTGTTAAATCTTTGGGACTTCTTGTAAATACTTTCTTTTATAATTTGTGTTTTTTGTTTGTTTATAGCTTGTATCTTTTTTTTTTTGTTATTGCATGTCTACAGGGGAAACCCTTGAATTTTTTTTTGGTGAAACTTTGGTTTTAATAAACTTAGATTACCTGTTCCAAAAAGTGTACATCCCTCTATTTGATATTCAAAGTTTGTGCACCCCAATTTTCCCTGCCCAAAATCATCCACACACCAACCTCAACCACCCCTACACAAAATAACCTCAACTTATTCTTCAATCACTCAATTCAAAAGACCACACCTTCCCCCCACCCTCCCAGTCTCAAACCCCCTTGCCAAGGCCTCAGCCTCTTCCATTGGGTTGAAAGCCTACCAACATGCTCCAAAATCTCCATTTGCTTTGCCTCACTCGTCCAATCAGTCAACTCAGCCACCTCACCGGTTGAATGTTCCTGATTCAACCCAATGATCCTTCCAATCCTGCATGTATAGAGTTGCAGGAAGTCATCAAAGAAGTATTGCAATCCAAGCCTGAAGATTCAGTTGATGAAGGCTGGAGTATCCTTTGATGAGCAAAATGTATAAATTTATTTGACTATGGCAACTATGTGTTTGGGTCTGTTGTCGGTGTAGGCAATGAAGCTCTTGCAGAACATACATATGTCAACATTGTGGTCCTTCCTGCAAACATGAGCACAACAGAGGAGGCCACCTGAGGTTGTGCTTTGCAAATGAGCAATCCACCATCCCATATCCCATCCACAATAACAATCCACAAAGGATGCCCTGACTCTGGCAGTGACGTAGGGCATCTCAAATGGATGTTTCTGACGCACACCAGAGGAGGCCTCCTGAGGATTTTCCTGGGAATGGGTATTGGGGTTGGAGGAGGGAGGGAACATCTGGAGGCTTCAGTTTGCTTGCTTTGTTAGAGAAGAAACGCTTGCCTGCATGCTCATGATTTATTTTTATGTTAATTTTCCTTCAAGCGTTGTTGAGATAACCTAGAAGTGTAAATTGCAGCGTGGAAGGTCAGCAAGGCCTTGCTGAAGCATAAGAAAAATGAAAATACTCACTTGAGGAGTTGAAGGGGTTTCCAGAGGCAAGGGAGGTGTCCGGAGCAAAGTAGCAGGCTTTGAAGGTCAATGGAGGCCTGGATGGTCAGCCAGGCCTCTCAGGTGCATTAAAAAGCAAAAAAAAGATCAAAAAACGCTCACCTCAGGCCTTGGTGGGGGTTCCAGTGGCAAGGGGGATGTCCAAGGCAAGGTTGAAGGCTGTAGAGGTTAAGAGAGACCTGGATGGTCAGCCAAGCCTCTCAAATGCATTAAAAACCAGTCTTGATCAATCAATCAAGACCCAGAAAAAACACCAGGGGAGAATTTGACACACTCTCCAGAGAGTGCCTGACTGTAATTTTATGTTGTTCTGGGTCTGATGTCAGTCAGATGTGTATTAGGAAATGATTTATAAATTATTCAAAATTCAATTGGAAGTCTGTCATAATTTATGAGGAAGTATCACAGGACCTCATGCAATGTTGTATAGAACTGTTTCATTCTTTAAGGATAACTCAATTATAACCTATAATGAAATGATATTTACTCAATGCCTAATTATCAATCATTGCTGGTGAATTTATGTTGATCAATTTCTCTATGTGCAAGGGGTTTCACACAACATAAATGTGACTAGCTGGGGCTTTAATAGCTTTCTGACCAGTTTTCACTTGTCATGGAGCTTTGAAAGTCCCCTCTGGTGATCTGTCACCCCAATGTACGCGCGTACACAAAGGTGACATTGTCAAAATGCAAAACAGCTCACATGCATTTGCATGGATACATTGGAAAACAAAAAACCATAAAAACAACTCACAAGCTTATATGTGTTAAGAAGCCAAGTTTTTTGGCTGAAATCTGGTACCACAAACCTCCAACATTCACTTGAAACATACTTTCACCCTATTTTCATCCTTTTTTGACTCAATTATAGATGTTACCTGCCTTTTTTAGGTAAATATGAAAATTAAGGCGGGCCTTTCACATCATTCTTACCGGTGTGTATGTGTTGTTGATCTGAAAGAGGCCCAGCTTGCAATTTGGAACAACCTTTTATGAGCGCACATGAGGGAAAAATTAGCAAAGTGAAAACAATGAACACCTTCATGATTATGTGAATAATATGAATTGAACCCCAAGAAATCATCCAAATCAAAAAACAGGTCAAATTGAGTTATGATTTAATTGCAGTCATTGTGTCTTAGTGGTTTCAACTGTGTTCTGATTGAGTTCCAGTTGAGTTCTGCATGACCCCTGGATGATTTGTGGATGAATCCAGGATCATTTTCAGAACAGTTGTGGATGAGTTCAAGCATTGTTCATTATTTCTTACACTCCTTTCACCAAAAGCATCCAGCACAGTTCTGGAAAGGTATGGTAATCTCTGGAGAGTGCGTCAAAATCACCCCTGGTGAAAGAAAATGAAAAACACTCACCTGAGGCCTTGGTGTGGCAAGGGGGGTGTCCAAGGCAAGGTTGAAGGCTGTAAAAGTGAAGAGAGGCCTGGATAGTCAGCCAGGTTGATTTGATCAGGTTGTTGGATGGATGAAGTGGGATGAGCAAGCAAGCTGGGGTGTAAAGCGGTTGAGATGAGTCAATGAGCAAGCAAGCTGGGGTGTAAAGCAGTTGAGATGAGTCTTGAAAACTAGTATATTTGAGTTGACTGGTTTCAAACAAAAAAAGTTTGATTTGTGTATATCAAAATCCACCTTGGTTGGGTTGGTGGATTTTGAAAACCCGTCAGTTAGGAATTGTGGATTTGGCAATTTCTAATTGACGGGTTTGTAATGGTGGATTTCTTATATTTGATACCCCCTATTGTATCTTTTTTTCAATACAATACATGTTATTGTATCTTTTTTTCAATACAATGAATGTTATTGAATTCTGATGTATCAAAAAAAACAATACAATATGTGGTATTGGAAAATACTGTTCCTGTCAGCCTTAGAGATACATCAAGTATCCAAAAGAATGCAATAACTTAGTAAATAATAATAATTATTAAATTATTATTGAAGAATCAGATTCCTCATCATTAATTAAGGGGGGTCACCCACTTAAAGTACCCCCTTATTCCTACTCCTTCATGTACTAATTGTATAAATAAGAATTGGCCCCAGAAAGCGCCCAAAAAATAGTATTACATGCATAAATTTAGTAAAACAACCAATGTACATAAAAATAAACTGTTGTACATTAATGAGTAATATTACTCGTGTAAAAATACCCCGTGAAAGTATTATGTAGACTTCTACTGAAGCTCTTTCACATGACAATTGGTTATAAACATGTCATGTGACAGAGTCAGGGAAATTAGTCTATTACAATACAATTAAATTACCCATAGCCAAGCCTTTTTCACGGCTACACCCCTGGATACTCCCATAGGGAGAAAAGGACTCAGTGTTTACGCCCACTGAAGTCCCCTCTAAAAATAGAGGCCTATTTGGCCCTCAGGAAAAGATGCCCCAGACCATTCACCGCCCATAAACTGTAAGTTTGCCGTGAATATTCTCCTCTGCTACATTTGTAGCCACTTTTTCCTTATAAACCATCCCCAGCACGTAAAATCCACTGGATTAAACCCTTTAAATCATCAAAAATCCCTTATTAGCATATTTAAAGCTTTATCCTTATAAGTAGTTGCCGTAAGACCACCGCCTCTGTCAAGCAGCCAATCAGTTTAAGCGCTTACCACCTACTTTTACGCCAAATTAATTCCCTGTAATTAATAATTACATATTATTAATTACATAATTAATTCCTCCTCTGTTACAGAGTGTTAAAACCCTTGTAGTGGCTATATTTGCCACGTAACAAGCTTGGTAATTTAAATTACCAGTGTTTACATCAGCACAGTTATAGTGCTAGGGCTAAAAACCCTTATTTTGACGGGTTTTTTGCCCTAAGCTTCATAAACAGAGCTGTCAGTTCCCGTATTGTATTGTTTCACTGTTGTTTCCAAATTGATGGGAAGTCCTCCAGTGGGTGAATTCCTGTCAAGATCTGAGGGCCTCCCAGAAGTGGGGGACTTCCTGTAGTCCAAAATGCTTGATCTGGAGGAAAATGATAAACCTTACTGCCTGGTGGAAATTGATTGCAATTGAGTTTTCATTGCCGCTTACCAGGAGTGCAAGGGGTGAGAAAGTCCAAGGAGCCACGTTGAATGAATGCGCTTAGCACACCGCGTGGTGGGACAGACACAAAGCTGGGGTCGGGGCACCCCCCCCCCCCCCCCCCCCCCCGCTTGACTGCTACAGCAGCACCCGGCTGCAGACAACTGCAGGGAGCAGCCAAAGCCTAGTGGTTCCCAGGAAACCAGAGAGGAGCCTTCAGCAGAGCTACTGGAAAATCTTTTCCAGCCCTCATATCAACAACTTGGACACCCCGCTGTTTGCCAATTGCAGGACGCCACAAAAGAATTTATTTTTCCCTACCCACCCACCCAGTTGAGATTCCCACCCGCTGTGGAACTCCTGCTGTGCCAGGTGGTAGGCAGAGTGTCAAGGGGATGGGTACTGTTGAGGCTGCCCTTGTGGGGTCCAGAAAAATGAGAGGAGGATCAAAACGTCATAGCATTGGGGGGGGGTTTTTGAGAGACAATGGGGATGGAATACTATTGGTGGTGGTTGGTTTGTTGAGGATCAGATGATGATGATAAGGGGATACTGCTCAGAAAAGGGTGATGGAATTTCTCTTGGATCAGAGCAAGTTCCATGCCGTCCCATCCTCCAAGTTTGAACTCAAACTTGGACTCTGGGGAGTGACATGTCACAGGACATGTCATCACATCCCTAACTACAAAACAAAACCACAAGGAAAGAAAAGAAAACACAACCCAACAAACAACAAACAGAAGAGCAGGGAAAAACAGAACAAAACTAGATATAAACCAACATAACAGAGACTATGTTTTAGGACCATGAAACTGAACAGATGAGAATAGAAAAAAGAAGAAATAATGAATAATAAATGTATGAATAAAATAATAATAATAAACAATCAATCAAACAAACAAACACATGAAAATATATATGAATCAAATAAAGGAGTATCTTGATGAACTTGATGAGGATCTTCATGTCCTTGATCTTGAGGATACTTGAAGTTGAGAATCTTGAGAGTTTTGATTCTTGAAGAGCTTGAGTTTCTTGATCTTGAGGCCCTGTACCATTAAATTCACCACACCACCCTTTGGGCTCAGACCTTAGTGATCTCTCTAGGTAGCCTAGAAGGGGGGAATAACCCTCAGCCAAGAAGGAGAGCTTATCTCCTCCACAATAATTGCCTCTTTTCTGGGACCTTCCAAGAGGGCCAAGAAAAGGAAAGGGCAGGACAGGAGAGAAAGTTAACCCATACTTGGATAACTTGAGGAACTTGAGAGAGACATCCTGGGCCATCCTAGACAACAAACCACATTGCAATGCATAAACAAGTTTAGAAGATAGTAAAACCTTTACATTGAAAGAAGGAGCATTATGCCTGAGACTTCAATGAAAAGGAGTGTGAAAGAAAGGAAAGGAATGATAGTGGTGGATTGGACCTGCAAGCAAGGTTTAGTCAACTCTAGGGGATCCCTCTAAATCAAGCCATTTAGGCAATGGGAGGTCCTCCAGTGATATGGAGCCCCAAAGCTAGATTTCCCGGCACAAATCTAGACTTTTTGGGTCTATATCCATAAAGGACTTCCCGTTGCCTAAATGGCTAGAGTTAGCAGGAGGCATGTTTGCTGGTGAAAACTTGATCTCAATCACTTTTCACCAGCCAGTACGGTTTAGCCTCTCCATCCAGATCAAGTGTTTTAGCCAACAGGAAGTCATCTACTGCAAGGGTTGCAGATGAGTCATCTAGTGGAGGACTTCCCGTTGCAATCTGGGGGCAATCTGAGAGCCTCCCAGAGTCTCAAAGCCTAAATTTTCCTGCAAAATTTGGCTCAGATCTGGGTCTGGAAGGGGTTCCCAGATTGACAGGAAGTCCTCAACTCCTCCAGTTGTGACCAGCCAAATGCTACACGCCTGCACAGAGACTTGGGGACCCAGATTTCCCTGCAAAATCTGAAATTTGGCAGCTCAGATCTGGCTTGCCAGATCAACAGGAAGTCCTCCACTGGAGGACCCCGTTGAGGTCTACAGACCCTGCATAACCAGATCTGCAGCCCCTGGGACAGCATTCCAGAGCATTTCCCCGCAGAAATTACAGCTTTCTGGCTGCAGATCTGGTTCTGCAGGGGGCTGCAGACTGACGGGAAGTCCTCCGCTGGGACTGGTGTTAAGGTCAACTTCCCACACAAAGCTAGCTCTTTGCTCCTAATAAAATTGAGGCTTGTATACTCGCAGCCAAAATGTAATCCTTTCAAAACACCCACCTTTGCACAGAAACTCCCAACCATACCCCAGTGTTACCCATCCTCCAAAGTTATTGGAGGACTTCCTGTGACCTAAATGTCTTGATTTAGAGGGAGGCTCTAAACCTTGTTTGCCCGCAAAAACTGGATCTCAATCAATTTTTACCAGCCAGCGAGGTTTAGCCTTTCCCTCTAGATCAAGCATTTCAACCGACACCGAAGTCCCCATTGAAGCGCGCGTTTGAGGTGCGATTCCTTGGTCTGGTTGGAGACTGATATCGCTGAAGTACAGGATGTTCTTTATGCTTTATCTATCGGCTATCCACAGCCAAGTGGCAAGATCCAGGCTCATAGTTCGGGATGGAGTTGACGCCATAATATGCATACTTGAACAATTGTGGGGCAGCTTGCAGGCCATCACCAACGTTTAGATTCTTGAATCGCCGGAGCAGCTCGGAGCTTCTCCGTGTGCATGTCGATGTGGGGACGCGCCTTCCCCGCCCGAAGAAACGTAACGTATCCTTCTCAAACACCGACAGCCTCGCGCAGCCTTACTGTTACACAGGGCAGCGGAAGCGATCGGACATCATCTGCAGGCCGAGCACCCAGCGTCTTTTGATCATCTCGGTCATTCCGCACCTCAGGAATGGCATTTTTAATCTCAAATCCTTCTGGGACGATGCACACGAATTGCCAGTCAAGCCATTGGGAGTGCGCTGGAGGCTTGGAATGGGATTCCTAAGCCCGGTGAAGTGCGAGAAGTGCGACGGTCTCTGGCCCTCTCTGGCATCCTGTGACGGCCCGGTGATAAAAAGGGATGATCACATCTAAATTTTGTAACACCGCGCGAAAGGCGAGATCCCTCGATCCACCTAAATCCATATCAAGATCGTATGTTGAGGCTGTCATTATGACAACACTTTGCATTTTCTGGTGGTCATGACCCTCTCGCCCTCTCAGGCGGGCTCATGAGCTCCGACTCATATCATGAGGCGGTCCGCGCTTGAGCTATTACAAGGGCACCCGAAGAAACCATCGCCGCTGGGTTCAGGATGCCCGTACATCAGTACTGAAGTATAATGCACCGCAAACATGCACATATTTATTTACAGGGGTCTGCTGTACAGTGGCTGAACGGAGATGTTGCGGCTTGCCATGCAGACGGAGACCGTCCGATTGTTAAGCGCCAAGTCGTTGCTTGAGCACTTGCCTTTTCCTGGATAGTCTATTCACAAAGTTACTAATCCGACCGTCGTTGTTCAGGCGTTCCCTGTACCCTGGCGAAACTCACAAGGCGCTGGGCGGAGCGTGTCCATCTTCCTTCTGTTTGTTCGTCTGAGTTCTACATCTTGAGACCTCCATCCAAATCCCAGACAAGTGGACATAACATCTTTACATGTACTGTCACGCTGGTAGTCTGTAATATATCTCCGATATTCCATCTCACGGTTCTCAGCGAGAATCAGGACTATCTAGCGCCCGCTCTGATCGGTGTGGTCCCGCCGCTCTAACTTCACCAGCTGAACCATTTTATATTTTAACTCTCTTCCTCCCTGTTCCTCTCCTCGCACGTCACCCACCCTTCTGGATCGAATGTCTCGAGTCGCGCTGGTTTTATCATTTGTTGGGCCGCTGGTGTTGTCCAAGTTTCTGCTCGAATCTTTCTCGGACAACCCTACCTTCTTCGATCGGCTCGTTGTCTTCTGTTTGTCATGGCCAATCGCAAGAGAGGTACGCCTGAGACTGGAGCAGAGGGACTTGCGAGCCCGGGCCAGCTCACGAGGAGCGGTCTTGGCCCCACTCGTTTCCTCTCGTCTCCCCTTCGGCCTTTCGGTGCTCTTAACCCGTCTGCGGATGATTCACTCGGGCTCCCCTGGTGACGTATTGGACTTGTTCAAAACCGGCGTCGCTCAACCACTCAACCCAGATCGGCCAACCAAGGTCTTTCGCAGCCGTGTCATGGGGGTTGAAACGATCTGGACCATGGACCATGATGATGCCAAGTATTTCCTCTCAACCGGCTTCGGCAACTTCGGCAAATCCCCGTTATTCAAGGCCGGCTTCCGCAGACTTCTCGGCGACGGCGTCTTTGCAAGCGACCAACGCGGGCTATGGGCCTGGCATCGTAGCCTCACCAGGCCTCATTTTGTCAGAGAGCGGATAGCCGATGTCGTGGCAATGGAAGAACATTCTCAGCGGGTTGCTACTTGGCTATCCACGCAAACCGAACTCGGCAAAAGCGTCGACATTCAAGACAGTGTGTCACCCCTTTCCTCTCCTTGAATATCCATCTCGAAATGCTATCAACATGTTTCCAGATATCTGACGTCATTTGCTTCAGTTTTTGCGCGGTACACGTTGACCGTGGGTACTCAGCACCTCTTTGGACGATGCGTAGATTCCCTCAACGACTTGTTTCACGACCGAACTCAAAACGGACCCAATGCTGCAGATTTTGCCCAAAATTTTGTCGCTGCACAGCACTGGGCGATAATCAATTCGTTACTCCTTCATCGTGGGTCGTTCATCAAGTAGTTACCACTTCAATTGTTTGTTACTGATTCAAGCGCATGCATCTTTTAGCTCTTTTAATTTCACTTGGATTCCGCTACAGAGACAAAGCGACGGAGGAAGTACGACAGGTAGTTGACAGTCTGGTTCAGGATGCATCCCAAAGCCTAGCATCTGACATCAAAAGCAATGCATCTGACACCGATAAAGTCGAGGGAGGAATAGTGGCAGAGAACCTGCTTGACCATCTCCTGACCTCTGGATGCTCCAAAGAACTGGTCCGACACGAATGTCTAAACATCCTGTTGGCAGCAAGAGACACTACCGCCTCGTTATTAAGCAGCTGTGTCTATGAACTTGCTCGCGAAAGTACTCGTAAAACCGAAATCTGGAAAAGGTTGAAGGAAGAAGTTGAGCGCCTCGGTTCTGGTATTGATGGCCTCCTCACCCTGGACCAAGTTCGTGAAATGAAATATCTCAGAGCTGTGCTAAATGAGACGCTTAGGTCAGTGACTTCTATTTTGTTCACCTGCAATATTTGATTTGTTTTTTTGCCAATGATTAATTGACCATTGCTTGATAATATTGTCATCAGACTTCATCCGCCCGTATGGGCGAATACTCGGCATGCGTTTGAAGATGACGTGCTACCTTCTGGTGTTTTCGTTCCTGCTGGGTGCGTGGTAGGCTTAACGAGAATGCTTGCCGAAGTGACTGATGATCAACCTTGGCTTTAGTACCGATTGTCGCTACTTTATCCGAGAATTCCAAAGGAATCCTGAGGTATGGGGAGAGGTCAGTTTTTTCGCTTACATGTAATTTGATTTCTAAGATCACTGACCTCGATCTATCTTATATACCATGTCTTAAACAAAGGACGCGGAGGAGTTTGATCCTGACCGCTGGATCGATAGTCGCAAAGCCTTACAGGTTAAAGATCCCTTCAGCTTTCAACCCTTCAGCGCAGGGCCAAGGATATGCCTAGGGCAGCAATTTGGTACGGTGGTATACTGTCTTTACAGTTGTCTGTCACTCGGAAGCTGATCTTCCTGTTTTTGTTTTAGCCCTCACCGAGGCGTCGATTTTGATGATTCGAATTTTGGAACAATTTGATGGGGTAGATTTAGACTTAAGTGAAGGCCCTGTTGGCGCAGAAGCCCCTGCGGTTATACTTACCTTCAGAGGAGGTCTGAAAGTCCGATTCAAAAGATGAAATGAGAGCACTTCCGCCGAAAGAAAAAAAAAGTCGAAAGTCTCTCAAGAGCCCAAATAAATAGATCAATCAACTGGATTAATGGCTGTTAAACTAGTAAAGAAAATTTTGTATGTAAGCACAAAGGTGAAGGACTTCAGTGTGTGTGTAAGCCCGAATTATTTGTGGAGGCAATTGCTGGGGAAAAAGAACCTGTTTCAAGTTTCATCTTTTTTTTGTTGTACACATACAAGCCTTTTTCATCGTTACTATATGATATGTAACAGCCCTTTGCGACGTAAAATGTTGATAAACATACATCTGATTGTCTTGACTTTTTCTCTGTAAGCTCAACTGTCCCCCCATTTTTCCTGATAATCCTTTCATTATGTCATACATGCCAACGTTTCCATTGGTCCTCATCTATCAACTCAATTATAGCAAATTGTGAAAATCAATCAATTGACCACCCAACCAATCAGAGCGCCCAGATCTGTAGTTTATTTCTCAAGTCTACTCAGAAACAAGAAGTAACTGAAGAGTTAGCGCCCAAGACTGAACCATTGCTCAAAGAGGCAAAATCAGGTACATTATATCTGATCTTCTGTCAATCAGTTTTAAATAGCAGTTTTCATACCAAAAATTCTTATGATCATCAGATGATGGAATTATGAACATTTTATTCATGAATTGAAAAGAATCAAAGATCCAGATAAAACAGGTAATAATCCAGAAGATTTGGATGCTCAGATACTTCCGGGTGGTCCCAGTACACAAGTCCAAGGTGATTCTTTTTTAATCACAATCAGAGGCAACTGCCCCTACCCCTGAAGTCCAACCAGACACCACAAACCTCAACCCCAGAAAGGTCAAACCTGAGACTACTCTGAACCTCAAAACATCCAGAGTAAGACCACTGACCCTGACCCTGAAAATTTCAAACCTGAGACTAACAACCCTAACCCTGAAAAAGTCCATCCATCCCAGCCTCTGACCAGCCATTCATCAAAGATTCCATCCAGGTTCCCTCAAAATTTACAACACTGCCTCCACCAAAGCCAATGGCCTTATGCACCTATGCACCCACCACCAAAATTGCTGTGGTCTAGATGGCCTGTCAAGGAGTGACCTTGCAAGAGTAAGGCTGTGACCCAAACTGGTGCCCTGGGGTCTGACCCCGGGGCACGGGGTTCAGGACAACCCTCTTTGAGACCTTGAAGCCCTGGGGCATGTTCAAAACAAAAATAGGGGCTAAAAGTCAATAGAGCACTGTAATGCAGTGCAGCGTGTGCTTTGTGGCAGCCTGTGAACCCATGGGAATATATTCTACACTCAAAATTTAGCAGAATTATGCAGCACTACTGCTAGTGTAGCTGGCACAGGTTTTCTTCTAGTTTTGTGTCCTCTTTCAATGTATCACAATATTTCATCTCTGATACACTCAAAAGGCACACTTGGCTGATAATAGGCAACCTACTCAGTTTCCCAAATTCCCCCCAGTCCTTTTGTTTAGAGAATTTCAAAATGGACCCGGATACCCGCACATTTTTTCCCAAAATCAGGCACCGGGCGCCGCTGGGTGGGTGCAGGTGGTACCCGCCCACAGGTGCCAGGTACTTCCAAACGGGTACCGGTCAACAATCTCTACTCTTTTGTTGGTGACTCAGGATTTTTGAAGAGACCTGGTGTGTTGTGAATGATCCAGAAATTTACAAGGCACAGGGAAGACTGGCCACACTGACCAGGGAAGATTATGGGTTCATATTTGAGCTTTTCCAATTGGAACCTGTCCTGTTCTTGGAAGAGATGCGAGAACACTTGTACTACTCAAACAGGGTCCTGCCAACGGTGCAACAAATCCAATACTTGTATTGTATATGCATATACGTTGTATTGGATTTCTCTGTGAAGACAAAATGACTTAGTGTATTTGTATTGTATTTTGCCCCCAATACAATACAATACAGTCTCAATAAAATGTATTTACTATTGACCAAGCCAATCCAAAAGATATTACATATGAGGGGGTCATAAAAAATGCAAGAAATACAGTGTATTGTATTGGATGGGCAATACAATAGAAATACAATGTATATGAAATACAGGGGAATACAAATACATGTATTGGATCTGCTGCACCATTGGTCCTGCTCAGTATTGAGGCGGTTCTCCAAAACCTTGTCCATTGTTTGTCAATCACGCTGAAGAGACCGGATACCAGGAAAATTCACCAATTGACACTTGCAAAGTACTACTTCATCAAAAGCAAGGAGCATCTCCTAGCAGACTTCCTAGTCTTCACAGATGTTTTTTTTTAATTCTCCATTTACATCAATTTTTTGTGATTCTTTAATGTGAGCAGATGAAAGCTCCTTTTGTGATAGGGATCTCCCCCAATGGTATGTTTGTTCTTGATGAGGGGCCCCCATAGCTTGCTTTGTAATCAATCAGAATCATGTTCAATTAAGTCTGCTTGTGGCCATCTCAATTGATGGACTTGCAGTTGCAGCCCTAACAACTACTGCCAACACATTTGATGGACACAAATTTGATCTCTGTGAACAATCCCTGGTAAGCTATTTACATATTATGGACTCAATTTGAGGTGTGTATCACTGATTTCATACTCAGCCAACCTTGCATGAATTTATACCTCAATTTCAACTCCGCTCATGTGTGTGACTACACCAGAATCCACCAAGGCAAACATCAGCAGGAGCTTTGAAAGGCGGCTGGGGTAAAACTCTTATACTTGCCACCCAACTGGCCTGGATTTAATCCTATTGAGCTTGGTTTCATCAATCAAAAATTGGTTGCAGGGCTCACAGTTCCTTGATTGCACTAACAAGGCCAAATGGAAAACCTGCCAAGCTGCTGGTGATGTCCTGTAAGCTTAAAGCTTATTTTTTCTTAAAAAAAATCTATAAGCACTGCAGGTATTGTTCCTCACCACCTGAATATATTGGTGCTCTTAACCCAGTGAATTTATTTCAGTCATCTCACCAATCCACACTTTACCTCTGATTAGTATAAGAAAAGCTGTGAATATATTATCTCCTTCATGCCCATCAGATTAATGTCTCTCATCAATTGATCTTTTCCTTTCCTCTTCACAGGGATGTAAATGGGTTGGGTTGACCTGATGGGTTCTGGGTTGGGTTTGGGCATCCTTCAGGTCTCTCTTTAAAAATATGACCCAACCCATTGAGACCCAATTAGATAATTTGGTTGGGTTTGGGAAGGGTTTTTTTCCATTTGGGTAGGCCCATGAACCAATTGGGAAATTTTACTGTTGCTCAATTTTAAAATGCACATACATTGCTGACTGAAGCCCCTGGATGCCCTCAGGGGCTGCAATATGTAAACAAGTGATTCTGCCATCCAAGCTTAAGTCCCATTACCACTTAGTCATACATGCACAATCACAAACTGTGGAATCAAAAAAGCAACCCACTATTATTCCATGCAGACTGAAAGAGGAAACAAGAATTATGTTTATTGATTTCTTGGGATAGAATTGTTGAGGGTAACTGGGGTGACACAAGACTAAGAGAGATTTGACAAGGTGTCAAGGACAAAGTCTGAGCACAGTAAGTCAAAGTAAAATCATCATTTAGTGAGGAAGGATCAAACAGGGGAAACAACTTGGCTATATACATGTACTGCGTAGGCTAAGTTGTGGTTGTATAGGTTAGAAGCATAATACATAGATTGATGCTAACACAATATCTTAACAAGAATGAAAGGAAACAAGAATTATGTTTATTGATTTCTTGGGATAGAGTCTATTTGTTCTTTACAACCTCAAAATGACTAAGTTTTATCAGATATTGAACAAATGTACAAAGCCGTACTGTAAGGCTTCAGTTGAAAGTGATTCAAAAGCAGTAATTTAAGAATTAGTTCTGAACTGTCTGTTTGAGCAGCCTTTTGGGTCAAGAGGTGTCTCTTGATTTTGAAAATAGCCTTTGTTGTGTGGTGGCAAATTTGGGGTTTGCCATGAGGACCTCAAAAATGGCCTTTGTCATGATTATATATGGTCCTTTTCATACATTATTTGATATCCAGTGATTGATTTAAGCTCCCTGGGAGCTGAAAGCTTTGTGAAAACCTTCTGATTGGTATTCAGGAATCTCTTTTTAATAGCATCCCCAATGAACTCTGTGGCACCATCAAACTTCCAGTTGCACTCTTGTGCAACAATCTCATGAAATTCCTCAAGGGTCAATGAAGCAGGCACCAGAACCAGGAATTTCTTATTGTATCTGACCATTCACCAGCCCTTAATTATTGGGTGATTTTGATTTTGGGTAAAAGAGACTGAAACCTGTGCTGCAATCAATCATATGTGGCTGAAAGAAGGAAGGCAGACAGCGCATAATCATCAGTAAGTTGAGCAGCAATCAAAATTTAGCCAGCCCAATGTTTACTAAGGGTGGACCAATTGCCCAAATTCAGTAGAGCTTGGAAGCAGATGCTCCCTTCCAAACAGATTGGATTGATCCCCAACCTAGACATGTCTAAACAATTATAAACCATCAGAATCAAAGAAGTAAAAAACCTCGCATGTTTGGAAGCCTGAGCCTGAGGCTGGCTACAATTACCAAAGCCAAGATTGTTTTTTAGGGGGGCCGAAGACAAGATCATTGTGAAAATTAGAGCAGAAAAAATAATGCCATGGTTCTGCACAGCAAACCCATAATTGAGCCCAAGCGTTTTAAAAATCACAACACTTATCTCATTGCCCATCCACTCTCCAGAACATAAGCATACCACAGGTTTTTGTTTGCCTGGTTTTTCACCCACTGGTTTCAGCAATACTGCACATGTAATTATCATATTTTGAAGGAATTGAAATTGTAATTATTGTCCAAACTTGTAATTTGTTGCTATGGTACAGGCCCTGATTCATGGGGTACGATGCCATCAGAGGCCAAAATACACTTAAAAAAATGTGCTTCAGATAAATATCCAAACAATAAATGAACCCAGCGGTGTGTGGCCTCATCACTATCCAAATAAGCAGACATAGGCAACTGATTTTCCGTCCTTGTCCTGGAAAGAGTTAATGACGACCAGCAAGATTGGACGGTGTCAAATCAAATTACGTTTTCTTTTTGCGGTGTTGAATGGAAGTAAAAGAGATCATGTATCTTACCATTAAAGGAGTTAGGTGGATCTTAGTCAGTACCAATTTAGATAAATCTTCTTCCCTGGTTATTGATCTGTGTTGGGTGGGAATGAGCAGCAACGGAGTTGGCATCCGAAGATGTCAACATTTAAGAGTTTGTGGAGAAAAATGGCCACGGCGGTCCAACGAAAACACGAATCAAAAAATAAAAGGCTCACGAGAAGAACCCTCTTTCGATTGACTTGACTTGACAGTCTACACTGATGGGCAAGCCACTTTACATACATCATAAGCCGGAATAACATGAGATCAGCTGGGGAGACAATCGATGAGGGATGGTGGGGAACGAATAAGAAGGAAGGCGAACGTCTTGATGATCTTTTTCAAATGAGCACGAAGATTCGCCACACTCTCTTTGATGGTGGGCGTCAGCGGCCAGACCAATTCCAAGAAATCGATCTGGATCAGTTTCGATTTGTAGATCTCTTTCGTAGTCGAGTGCGTCAGTCCAAACAGATTGATCACTTCTTTGGTCGCAAAGATCACTGCAAAAAAGCGAACGACATTTGCTTGTAAATTGCTGATCGATACGAAGAGGTCTGATGAGATCTTACCACGTCGAGAGTCGCGTTGAAAGACTAGCAGATGTGAATAGGTGGACTCGAAACTTTTGATCTGGTCTGATAACGGTTTGGGCTCGTGGAAGAGTGCCTCGGCACCGATCAGTTTCTGACTAGCCTTTTTGGAAGAAGAGGTGGGAGGGTAGGGCTGGGCAAAGTTCGCATGAGGTTCGCAATGGTTGAAGCCGGCTAAACGACGAAAGAAACCCATAGGACCTCCGGTGCGAAGCGTGGGGTTTTCTTTGGCGGGGGTGGGCTCGAAGCCATCCATGATGATCGAGCCAGCGGCATGATACTCTCCTCCCGTTGTGTTGCCTCGGGCATCGCTGCCCTCGACATTTTCTCCTTTCGAGGACGAGGTTTGTTCCGAGCCGCTCGAGGTCATGCGTCCAGTTAAAGCAAACTGTTGCATCGTCGGCGAAAATGAATGCCGGCTTAACCCCACGTGGTCCAGTAAGTCATCAGCGCTTCGACCTGCACTTCGGGCCGAACTTCGGGCTAGCGCATGGCCGTTGGGGTCGCTGTTGCCCATCAGAAATGATAGGCTTTGCTTGTCTGAAAGCATTCCTGTTACATTAATCTGGCCCCCAATAAAGTCTGTTTACAATCTGCCTCAGATCGTATCTCTTTCTACTAGAGGGTGCAAGCTGATTGAGACTACTGACATATCAAGGCCCCAGTTACGTCCCGAAAGGGAATGATGCATAGTAAACAGTAGAACGGCGTGCCGTCCTTCCGATAACTGTGACATCAATCAAAACAGAGCGCCATTTAAGAAACTGGTGATGTGAGCAAATTTTATGTGAGGATGACGACTTACTTTAGCAACAATTCAGTGCATCCTTCTCCCTAAACAATTTCAGGGTCAAAAAAGAAATGTTCAATTAAGCGGGGAGTTATGGGAGCAAAACCAAACGGAAACTAACAGAGTTCAACCCGTCCCGAATTCTCTGGACGCTCTCCGGGGAAGTCCCAGGT
This sequence comes from Puccinia triticina, assembly GCF_026914185.1. Taxonomy (NCBI): domain Eukaryota; kingdom Fungi; phylum Basidiomycota; class Pucciniomycetes; order Pucciniales; family Pucciniaceae; genus Puccinia; species Puccinia triticina. The sequence continues at coordinate 3,034,730 of NC_070572.1, forward strand.
CCCTGCAAAAAAGATGAAGAACTTATGACTACATAGGTTATTTTGATCGGATGGATTGAGAAGAGGCTTACCTGAAGAAACCGGCAGTTTTTGCCAACAATTGCGTCACGTTCATACCCAGTCACTTTGGTAAAGCCTTCAGAAACGAGGACGATGGGGTGATCTCTGTGGACATACAAAAGCCTCAGCCGTCATTGGGGTGATGATGCTTGAGAAAAAATTGGCACCGACCTCAATCTCGGATTCGTCAAGCAAAAGCAATCACCTTATTGATGGGTAAGAAGACACGTCTTTTAATGCGCAAATTCGTTCCGTATTACGGGTTTTTCTTAACAAGATTGAGAAATGAAGTTACCGACCTAATCCATCTCGATCAGTCTCGTTGAGGTTGAACTTTCCCAATTTGACGACGACAGTGGAGACCAAATTCTGTTTGATAAACAGGGGGAACTCGTTTCGGTAGAGGGACATCAAGAGCCGATTCTCGACAGCCTTCAGGCCGATCCCCTGAGGCTGGTCAAACTCGTCCGCCATTTCCGCTTGCTCGTCCGTGGTGGCAGTTCCATAGTCGTTTTCTTCCTCGTTTTCAAGAAGCTTCAGCCGGTTGATCGATTTCAGGAGGCTGCTGGGGATCCCTCCGACGCTTGGCTCGGGCAAGATCGCGTTCAAGGCTTGGCGCGAGTCCGCGTCCCTTAGATATACATCTTCATGGTATTACCACCACCCGGCAATAATAATATTAATTCATTTGCTTGAGATTTCGCTCAAGATTTGAGAGGGCAATAGAAAGAGACCGACCAATCAATCCGTTTGTGCCGATCTTCAAGAGGTTGAGGATCTGGTTCACGCCTCTGCAGTCCAACCAGAGGTCAAGCTTAGTGAGAGAGAGAGTTGAGGGGGTGGAAGAAAAAGAGAGGCCCTGGATGATAGCTTGACGGAAAGCGCGTCTACTCGCAGGATCCTCGAGCACTTGTCGGAAGACATCCAGGTTGATTAGGCGCTTGAAGGAGTAATCTAGCTCCGCAGAGATCTTGTCGATCGGCTTCGCGTCCTCCTCGCTTGGCCCATGCTGGTGGTTGAGCATCCACTGCTCACCGAACTCTAGCGCATTGTTGGGACTGGTGGTGTTGCTTTTGCCTCCGTAGGTGTGGCTAATGAACTCTTTCCCTCCGGAGTCTTGGCTTGCCGTTGTGGGGATTGTTTGATGGTCAGTCGAAAAAGAAGCCGGACTCCTGTTGTTATTTGTTTGTGAATGAAGGATAGAAAATGGAGCCCAATTGTTAGCTGATATATCCAACCCTGATGGACGGTTGAAAAAAAAAAAACACTGACTTGAGAGAATTTTGAAGATAACTGGTAGGGATTGGCAGTGAGTAGGGATGCTTGGCTGGAGAATGCAGGTCTTGGAGAGAAGTGCTGGGGGTTGGCCTAGTCCGAGGAGCTGACAGGTGCCTGGGGATATACGTGGTTGGCCGGACGGAAGAAGGTATGTTGGACGGATTGCTGCCAGAGGAAGAGCCTTGGGAGGAAGAAGTAGAAGCAGTATAAGAGCTGGATCGGTGGTGATTTGTCTGAATAGGCGCTAAGCTCGTCCTGATTGGCCGGATGGGGGGTTGCGAGTCATGGTGGGCTGGGGGGTGTTGCTGGTGGATATTGTCGGAGCTGTTGGGATTTGGGGGAGGAAGCTTCTCGGGTCCATCGCCTTCTTGTTGCGGATGATATTCAGCAGGCACATTCTTCGAGGAGGGTGTGGGGGGTGGAGTGCTGAGTGAAGTGGGCATCTGGCAGCTCCTCAAGGCTGGATCAATCCTTTGCTGGTAGTCATCTTCGCCGCAAGTAGCCATCTTCGAGTGTGTGTTCTGCTTGGAAGGGAATGAGACTTCTTGGAAGTAGTGTTTGTTTATTTACAGTATGTATTCAAATGGGCCAACAAACACCTTCGTGTCCGGGTTCTGGTTCGAGATTCGGATGGGCAGCAGCGCGATCAAAGAGGCTCTGGATGGGGCAGAAGCTTCTGTGTACAGAGCGTCTCTGAGTTTATGCCTCAGTCCTTCCTCGCTACAGAGCCCACCCTTGGGGGACTAGTACAATTTACATGAGTACACATTTTGGGGGATTTGAAATGGACGGTGGAGTGATGCTTGACAGTTTGTCGATGATGGGATTGAACAGCTGTACAGGGCAATTCGCCTCTGATGAGCTCTGATGCACTGCCAGTCTTCTGGCGAACATCAACCCTGTCCCTGGCTTGCCCCATTTCTTTCAATGCAATCCGGAATCTGAATCACCGATCGATACAAATCCCATGGTGCGTGCCCCCGGAACAGCCGGTGATGCAAGTCGAAGTTCTCAGAACCGTCTTCAGGTTTGTTCTCCAAGTCGAAGGCTTATGTATCATCCATCCATCCACTCCCAGACCTGTTCCTTCTTGGCTCGAGCGCTGTCGTGAATTGGCTGAATGCAAATGTTTGTTCTCAATTGGTTGAGATCATCAACCGATGCTCAGTCCCCATTGACCCACTTCATTCGGAACTGAACATTATGTAAATATTTACCACAAGTCTTGACAAGCCGCATCAAACCTTCCCTGGCTCAACCGGCTCACCAGGGCTCAGCAGCAGATTTGGCCAGATCTGGGGGCCCATTGGCACATGGACCCTTAGCGGTGGCCGCTGTAGGCTTTGGTGCTTCCGTGTGCGTTGGCAGCTAGCAGGTGAGCTTCGTTAGGCTATGTGCCCTTTCATCCTCTTGCTTTAAACACCACACAAAAGCATGTAAGGGTCATGGTAATTGGTGACTTATTTATAAACCTTACCTAAACATGCCAAGCTACCAACGGAAAGCAGTTTTTTTTTACTCGCGAATCCTTGGGTCTCCTCTTTCCCATGGATGATTATACCTTCGCCGCAATATCGCCCCACTCTAGTCTCGCAATGTACTAAAAGAAGATGAAAATAGCGGCCAAGGAACACCTTTATCCAACGGTAGCACTGGATTCAAGCCTGTGTTCGAGATGGCCAATGGCAGGGACTGGCCTATGTACTTGACAGGGGAGGTACCCCTTGCAGATGCTCAGTTGAAAATCAACGTTAAACCTTTTCTTGATGATATCTTGCACCAAAGATGCAACATTGGGGAGAAGGACTGGTGACATTGCTGACACAGATGAGCATCTTGACTGCGAGGGACGTGCGCATCGAGCACGTCTTGGCGGCCGACTTGGCCGAGGCAAGAGAGGTTGAGCTATGCAAGCTTGACAAAGTCTCAGATGATCTTTCAGACGAGCGGCGCGCGTGATGTAAGGTGTTGAAACTTTATGTAGCGCATCGAGAAAAAGCAGTTTAAAGTCATTGCCGTACCGCTCGGTAGCTTGCGGCATGTACAATCTAAGTCTGATGCTCAATGGAGCCACACAGGCCACTGGCTCAAAGCGTTCTTAAGTTCATTAGGCACAAGGCTTTTATAGAGCCAAGCGGGAGTAGTGGTTGTAGGTTGATATTTTGGTTTTTGAGAATACAATACAAATCGTTCAGCGGAAATGGGTACAAAAAACCGAATGTGGAATCGGGGGATTGATCAAGGGTATGTAAGAGCAATCCAACGGCCTACCGAGCTGACCAACAATTATGGATGATGAAAAGAAATTCAAGTTGCAAGAGATCAAGAAAACGATGAAATCTTCAAGAGGAAAAAGGATCACTTGGATGACGTGTATTTGGTAACACCCTCTGTTTTAGGAAGAACGGAGGTGAGAAAGAGGAACACAGGTCAGATCAGCAAAGATGATCGTAAGAGGTGAAGAACTGAATAGGCAGGTTGGATGTTACTAACTTGTTCCTTCTGAGATAGCGTGCTTGGAAAGCTCGCCGGGAAGGATTAATCGGACGGCGGTTTGAATCTGGAGCGGAAGGGGTAAGGAGGAAGCGTACATCAGCATACGAACCAAATGGACAAGAGATGTTTGGGGGGTTACTCACCTCTCGAGAAGAGATGGTTGATTTTTTGTTGTACATTGCAAGCTTGGAGGCTTCGGTGGCAATGCGCTCGAAGATGTCGTTGACGAAGGAGTTCATGATCAACATGGCCTTGTTGGAGATACCGGTGTCGGGGTGGACCTGCTTGAGGACCTTGTAGATGTAGATACCACTGTGGAGATGCGAAGGCCGAGTGTCAGTTCAAAGGTTCATGAGCGGGAGGTTGTTGGGAGGAGGAAGGACTGACTAGGTCTCTTTGCGCTTGGTGCGCTTTTTCTTCTTCTCGCCATCGGCAGGCTTGGTGGACTTCTTGGCTTTCGCCTCGCCGGCGACCTTGGTGGCTGGGGCTTTGGATGCGGTTGAGGCAGGAGCCTTGGATGCAGTGGAGGCTGGCTTCTTTTCGGCGGTGGTCGATTTTGGAGGCATCTTTGGTTGAGTTGGGTGTGCTTGGATGGGTGGGTTGGATGGTTGAGTCGAGTGTGGTCGGGATGGTTGAAGTGAGTTGAGTGGTGATGGGGGAAGAGGGTGGTCAGAGGATCTCTATTTATATCTTCAGCAGGAGTGGAGTGGGCAGTTCGACAAGGGGCACGCGCCCGCGTCGGAAGACAGGCTGAGTGCGAGGAGCATGGATGGAGTGAGGCAGGCGCGTGGTCGGCGAGTCACCGGCCTGTGCTGCGCTCTGATTGGTCAGGTCAGACGCGGCGCGACTCATCTGGCTTCCGGCCCTCTGAGGCCCTCGGGTCCGGGGACCGGGACACACACGACGCGAAACCCCGGGCCGTGGACGAATCCGATTCACGGAACATGTCACATTCCGACTCCGGGCTTGCCTGTGTCATTCAGTGATCAGGACCTCCGCACACGATCTTCTCCGTATAAGAACCCTGTGAAGGGGTGAATCTGACGATAAGAATCACGTCGCCTTGATCAGCTCGGGCACGCTCGGTATCGGTCCAACTCTCGGTATTGATTACTAACCTGACGATAAGAATCACGTCGCCTTGATCAGCTCAGGCACGCTCGGTATCGGTCCAACTCTCGGTGAGGAAAGAGTAGAACCGGTACCGGGCGAGCTGACTATACACCCGGGGAGTCCATCCACGGGGAAATCACGCGGATTCCACGAGGACTCCACGTGGTGGCCGCGCGCGAGGTCGGACCAGCGGCTGTTGGTCCACACGTTCACGGGGCCTCCACCAAGTGGATCACGGGGGCACCTCGTGATGGCCCCGAGGATCCCACGGATACTTACAGATTGGGACCCGTGAAATCCACGTGGCCACGTACATCGGCAGGCCTTAAAAAGTAGGCAACTTAATAAAACTGTCGCGATTGGGAGTCGAACACGGGGTCAAGACAGGGAATTAAGGTGAGAGGGACTGCCACACGACACAGCCATTTCACATTGTTTCACCCCGCTCCTTTTTACACTATCAACCCCCCAAACGATGGTTTGCCTTTGGGTTTGCGATTGGTTTTTTTGTTAAGTTTTTTTTTCATTTTTTTTTCCCTATCTTCAACATCAAGTTTTCTTGGGCTTTCAAAACCTCAGGACCAGCCTGAGGTGGTCTTGGCTGGAAGTGAAAAAAAAAGAAATGTCGTGGAACCGACGTGAGCAACGAGCTGACGTGGTCTCCACGCGTGCCAGGAAGGCACATCGTGGAACCGACGGGGAAAAGTGTGAAGCCCATCGGTTCCACGTGGAAAAATCCTGTTTCGTGGAACCGACGAGCTTACCAAGGGGTTACCGAGCCGATCCTCGTCGGCTCCACGGATTACCCTCCTCGCGTCGGTTCCACAAACGGGCGGGGCAGGAAGTACCCCCGCCGTGTACTACAACTGGTTCGGGCGCAGCCGCAGTACAAGTGGGAACGTGCGGATAAAAACTACATAACTATATACAGATGAGAAATATAGTTATGTAACCTTGATGTTTGTCTAAGTTTGTAACCTTGGCAATCTCAACTCCTAACATCCCCCCCCAAGGTTGCAAACTTTAGCCTTCAATCCGAGATTTACCAGCGCTGCTTCGATCTTGTTTGGTCCGAGCTTCTTTGTGAAAATGTTGGCTTGCTGGTTTATTGTACTCGTCCATTGTATCTTAATTTTGTTTTCTCTAACAAAATCTTTGATGAAATAAAATGCCCTTATCAAATACCGTGTTTTTTTCTTCGACGCGTTGTCACCCGCAATCAAAACAGCCGCTTCGTTGTCGCAGAAAATCCTCATCTTGACTACATGGTGGAGTTCTTCCAGCAAAACCGCTATTCCTGCAAGATGTTGTGCCCCATCCGACAGAGCCACGTACTCCGCTGCGCACGTCAAAAGTGCAACCACCGTTTGCCGCTTCGCACCCCAAGCAATCGAATCTCCGAGATGTTTGATCACAAATCCTGACGTTGACCTCTCATGTTCGCCTCCCCAGTTCGCATCCGACCACAAGTCCACCGTCTCGCCTTCTCCCTTCAACACCAGCTTCATCGATGACGACCTCTTCACATATCCAATCAAAAAATCTAGCGCCTTCCAGTGACTGTTTGACGGATTTTGACTGTACCGCGCCAGTAGATTTACCGCATACGATAGATCGGGTCTTGTCCCTGCCGCCAGATACATCAGCGAACCCAAGATTGACCTGTATTGAGTTTGATCAACGGGTTCTCCTGTATGAAGTTCAAGCGACATTTCCGGTAGCGTGCTTCTTTGTGTGAAAACAGGTTGAGAATAATCATTTACAATCTGTTGCGCTAGTCTTTCTTGATCCATTTCAACAGCTGTACCTACTATTTTGATGTTCAGACCCACAATTCCAGTGATTGTATTTGACCATTTGATCTTGAGTTCGTTCGCTATTGCTGTCTTCAATTCATTCATTAGGGAATCACTTGATGCAACTACTAGTCCGTCATCCACATGAAGCCATATGATGATGAATTCGCTTCCCCGACGATATATGTACAACGATTGTTCGAGCTCGGACACGCCAAACCCCAGTGTCTCCATTTTGTTCTTGAAGAACAGCCACCAGCACCGCGCAGCTTGCCTGGTGCCGTACATGGCTTTCTTGAGTTTCATGATTTTGCCTTTCAATTCTGGTCGAATCTCCACCGGTGGCTGAACATATACATCTTCATCAATCGGGCTGTAAAGGTAGGCCGAACTAACATCAAATGTCGCCATTGGATATTTGTATTTCATCGCCATTGAGATCAGCATCCGCAGAGTTACCAACGATGCCGTGGGTGCGTACGTTTCATTGCAATCACAACCCATGACTTGATTGAAACCTTTAGCGACATATCTTGCACGGAATATTTCAGGATCCCCGCATTTTTTCTCCAGGTTTTATGACGAATACCCAGCGACATCCGAGTGCTTTCGCTCCGCTAAACGGCTCCACAGCTTCCCATGCATCAAGCTCAAAGAATTTGTCGATTTCATAATTAGCTGCTGTTAGCCACATTTTCGCCTCGTTCAATATTAGTGCTGTCTTGATCGTTGACGGTAATCTTCGGTCCTGTGTCATTGGAAGATTAGACATAGCTTCTTGTTCTGCTTTCGCATTGACTTCTGTCTGCTCCTCACCTAGTTTTAGCACTATTTGGTTTAGAATGAAATCAATGTCGCTTTTTTTTGCCTCTCGTGTCTTGACCGGTAGGTTTTGGAACTCGGGAAAAACAACTGAGGTCGAGTGTAGTATTCTTCCATCGCGGCTCGAGTGAATGATCCAGCCCGCGCCAGACGCCGGATATCCGATTAATTGTCCTTCGATGGCTCTCTGAGACAGTTTATTGCGTTTTTCTTTTGGAATGTGTACTATTGCTTGCGCTCCAAAAGGGTAAAGAGAATTTGGGTCGATATCTATTCCATACAGTGCTGTGACCGGACAAGACTTGATCTTCTTATTTGGTATCCGGTTGTGGATATGTGCAGCCAGTTTATAAGCATAACTCCAGTAAGGCCTAGGCATTCGTGACTCGTGCAACATTGTCCGTGCCATGTCGCCAAGAGTTCTGTTTACTCTCTCAGCTTCACCGTTCTGCTCTGGGCTGTACGGCGGGACCGGCGCCAATCCAACTCCAATCGGTTTGAGGAGTTTCTTGAGTGATGCCGTGTATTCTGGTGCGTTGTCACAGCGGATATTCTTTGGGTATCGGCCAAAAGTATTCTTCAAATGATTCAGCCATTCCATGATCTTCTTGGGTACTTCACTTTGTTCAGTCATCACCTCGCACCAAATGTACGTTGACGCGTGATCGCGCATTGTAAGAATGTATCGCTTGCCGGACATGTCGTACGAGAATGGTCCCGCTACGTCTGAAACTAGCAGGTTGAGTGGCTCATCACAAGGTATCAAGGAGTTTCCACCAGGAGATTTCTTATCGATACTCTTCGACGTTGCGCATTGGGTGCAAAAGAAGGATTCCCAGGACTTCCCTTTCACTTCATCCGGGTAATGTTCTTGAAGATACTTGCGGACAACTTCCTCTGACACGTGTCCAAGTCGACGATGCCACAGGAAAGGATCAAACGACGGCTTTTGTGTGATCTTATTCAATTTCAAGGTTTGGTTCATGTGAGATAAGAACCAGCAATAATTTTGGTACAACGTATTAAATTCTACATTTGTTGGACTAGAAATGTTTGCTGAGTTTCCTTGAAACGAAACTTTCCACCCAGCATCCGTCAACCGACCAACCGATAGTATGACTCCATCTACGCCAGGACAGTAGTAGACATCTTTAACTTCCACGTTCCCCTTCGACGTCGGGATTAGGATTGTCCCTTTGTATCTAACATCCACTGAGCAGTCAGTAACTGCAAGGAGAATTCGTCTAGGGGATGGCAGTTCTTCTCTAGATATATAGAAATTGAGTGTGCCACTCACGTGGTTCAATGCTCCTGAGTCGAGTAAAATCTTCCCATCGCTTATTTCCGGAACATCTAGCTGCCTGAGTCGGTTATTTTTACCAAACGGTTGTTCTGGCGGAAGATAATTCGAGCCGGGCGCGTCGTGATCTTTGGGCGGTGGCTTGATGACTCCAGCGGCAATGTCTTCCCAAAAAGCTTTACAGTTGTTGTACCAATGTCCATCCTGCTTGCAATAGTAGCAACGGATGCCCCATTTCCCAGTAAGGTGACTGTTCAATGGGATACCACGGTAGGCGGTTGCTTTCTCGATCGATAGATTGTGCTTTTGAGTCAAAGTTGGCAGTGCGTTTTGCTGGGTTGTCTGTGGCCTTTGTTGTTCTCCGTAGGCTTGATGGTTGCGTCTATGAGGAGGCGCATATCGAACTGGGTTGACCCGCATCGCATTGACGGCATCGAGGTCCATTGGGGCATACGAGTCATCTACAACCGGCGCTGTTTTGTTCTGAGACTTCCCTGACGCCGCTTGGATTACCGTTACCACATCGCTCAGCTTCACATCAGTTGCCGCTTCGAGCTTTTGGCTGACCACAAATTCAAACGTTTTCGGATCAATGCCGATAGGTGCCGCAAAACTGTTCTGAAGGAGTAGGCCGCCAGCTTCTTCCCATGTGATCTTCAGCTGTGTCATCTCGGTCCAGATTTTCGTCCAATTTGCTAGACGAGTGTCCGTTCCAGGCGAGCGATCCCCAACAAGCTTCGCAAACTGGTCAATGATGGCTAGTTTATGCTGTCGATCAGACCTGTCGCATTGACTTTTCAGGTGCGGAAAAATTGTCCACGGATCATCCGAGTTCAACCCATCAATGATGTCTAACAGATTTGTCTCAATTGTCGATCTTAGGAGGCACGCAATGGCTGCTTGATCCTTAGTCGACCGGGATTTGAAGTTGATTTCCTTCTCCGTGAACGTGTTGTTGTTCTCGTAGACGTACTTCAAAGTTCTGTTAATTTCGCGATCCCAAATTTTGAAGTTCGCTTTGCCTTTCGCAAGCTGGGTTTTCTTCGGATTGTGCATATAGTGTAGATCCAGGGGTTTTTTATAGAAGCTATTCAATACACTATTAGATCCATCGAGGTGAGGTGGTTGGACTGTCTGTCTAGCTGTCGAGTCTTTTAGAAGTCCTTCAAGTCGTTGGAATTCAGCTTTGAGTTGATAGAAATCTTCGGTGGTGGGCCCTTCTGCCATTTCTGCGTGGAGATTTGAGGAAGATGGAACCGGTTGATTGTTTTGTTTGTAGAATTGTCTATTCTGTTCTTCGAATTCTCTGATAGTCTCTAATCTTTTCTTCTCTTCTATTTCTCTTTCTCTCTTTTGTTGTTCTAGCGTCTCTTGTATTGCTTTTTCTTTGATCTCTTTCAGTTTATCTCCTCTACCGACCATTCAATCTTTGGTCTCCCGAATATTGGACGCGAATCCCGATAACGTAACCTATAGCCGGCTTTTAACCTATAAGAACCCTGTGAAGGGGTGAATCTGACAATAAGAATCACGTCGCCTTGATCAGCTCAGGCACGCTCGGTATTGGTCCAACTCTTGGTATTGATTACTAACCTGACGATAAGAATCACGTCGCCTTGATCAGCTCAGGCACGCTCGGTATTGGTCCAACTCTCGGTGAGGAAAGAGTAGAACCGGTACCAGGCGAGCTGACTATACTACAACTGGTTCGGGCGCAGCCGCAGTACAAGTGGGAACGTGCGGATAAAAACTACATAACTATATACAGATGAGAAATATAGTTATGTAACCTTGATGTTTGTCTAAGTTTGTAACCTTGGCAATCTCAACTCCTAACACTCTGGAGTATACATCCCTACCAGCTCCTACAACACGCGTATCGCCTTTTCCGCTAAGCTTGTACATAAATGTGAGGCCCTCAACCAGGAATCCGAATAAATGCTTGCGTAGCGCAAGCTGCTCAAAATACGACGAGAAATTCCTGATTGGCAAGCGGGTGTGTCAGACTGCGGGAATGGGGGGCAGACGTTGTGAAGCTGCTGCTGACTCCGCCATCGTTTCGCAGATCACACTGTGCACATTTGTGATTCCAAGAACGCTTGGCCGGATTTTCGAGCGGTGCAATGCACTCAAAATCATGGCATCATGTTTTGGTATTTTATCACTTGAAGCTTGACACCAAATCATCTAACTTGACACAAGTCCCCCCCTGGTGGGAGGCTTGCTGTGGCTGGCCGTGAAGCGGCCCCTCCCGCAGGGAGGGACTTGTGCACAAAGTCAAAAATTTGGCTGAGAGAGAAATCACAAATGGCTCAAGGAAAAATACTTGGCATCACCCGTCTCATCTCCCCAATTCTTATCATTTTTGCTGTACTAATGTTTTAAAAATAAAAAAACACAAAGAAATGTAAACTGAGGAATTACAACCATCATGCCTTGTGGATATTAAGGGTTTTCAAAGTAGACCTGCGCATGCAACTTGCAAGGCAAGGCAAGCTGGTGTTCAACTCAAATGTTGAACGTCAACTTGCAGTCTCCCTGCAAGACTGGGTTATGCAAAGTGACCTGCATGCACGTGCAGGTCTACTTTGAAACCCCCTATTGGATTCACAAACCTGCAGATATCTGCAGATCCTACACCTGTAGCCACTTGAATGTTGCAGGTAGGGTATTCAATCTTGCATATTATCAGAAAATCCAAAAATGGATCTTCAGAGCAATGGGATATCCTTCAGGATTCCTTTGACCTCTCCTTCAATCAGTTTTTGAGTTTATGCCTCAAAAACTTGGGTGAGGGTGCCCATCAGTACTGCAAAAAAACTGTCTATTCAGTTTTCCTTGTACACATGTTGGTTGGTGAATTTTAAAATGTGTTTTTGTGTTTTTAGGATTGAAAATCTTTCCTTTGTCTGCCAGCCTTCAGAAATTAAAGGCAAAGTTCTCTCCATGACGAGTGATAACAGGTCTATCACGGTCACTAAAGGAGTACATCATACATACCTCAACAGCAAAGGGAGCTGTTGATGACCTGACCGTTCATCAAGAGCTCCCCACAATGACCGGCATAACGGATCACTGAAGAGGGATATCTACTCCCTTGATGATGGGCATGGCCGGTAATTAAGGGGGCTATCTACTCATTCGATGACCATTATAGATTGTTCATTGCAAGGTTTATCTCCTCCACAGATGACCGGTATAGACCGGAAATCAAAGGGATTTTGTACTTCCTCTGGTCTTTGAGAGGAGTACTCTCAATGACCAGTACAATCAGTCTTTGGGAGTAGTACTTTTGATGACTGGCACAGCACTGTGAAACCCTTTGATGACCAATCTGTGACACATTTTACTTCAGCCTAGTTCATCCTTCTATTGTGGCTTATACAGACAATTTGTGATGGAAGGAGGAAAAAAGCAGAATATGGCTATAATGTCATCTCCATGCATTGCCAGGTTTGTTGGTTTAAATTGTTCTGTCTATTTTGACAATGGGTTGCGCTCATCATAAATGGCTGGATATGCCTGGCCAGCCGGCGCTCATCATCATGTCCTGGCCACTTTGGCAGGTGAGTTGGCCATATTGGGTTGATTTCACCATGATTTCAGGAATTCTGTTCAGATTGGCACTCCAGAGCCTCCATAGTTCCCTCAGCAATCCCATCAAGCCATCCATTTCCCTTTTGTTTTGAGATCAATCAATAAAAATGTCACATTTTGCCATTGATCTCCTTGGACGCACGGTTCCACTGCCTGGATACCTTACTACAACTGAACAGTATCATATTGGTGGTATAGGCCCACAGCAAGCCCCCAGTAATCTGGTCAATTTTTTTCCCTTTGTTGGGCTCCTCATGACTGCCAGCAACAGTGCAACAAATCCAATACATGTATTGTATAGTGCATCAAGCCCGTCTGGGCACATGCACAAGTTCGGGAGTGAAAAGCCCAAGCCCGCTTGGCCAAGCCCAAAGCGTGCGTGACACACCGGAAACCCCCGCTTGGCACATGGCCAAGTTGGCGGGGTTTGGCACAAAGCCCCGCTGGGCCGAGGCCAAGCGAGGGTGCCACGCCTGCCAAAGATGCCGGCCATCAAGGAGAGAAGTTCCACTCCTTGATGGTTGGTCTACACCACGGGTGCAACAAAATATTTTGAAAAACAGTTTGATTGGTTTTCAGAACATTTTTTTTAATTGAGTCCGGACGTCCTGAAGAACAAGTTGGACTAACCATTTTCAAATATTTTTAGCATATTTCTGGAACCACCTGAGGTGGTTTTAAAAATACTTTGGAAATCAATTTGGTTTGAAAAATATTTCCAGAACCATTTGAAATGGTTTTGTAAACCATTTGGATGCTCCTTCTCTCACGGCACAGTTTTTGGGACCTTTTTGGCAACAGAATTTGTCCACAAGCCAGATTCTGACCAATTTGGTTCTGACAACCACTATCCAATCAATTTGGTTTTGACAACCATCCCAAAAACTTTTGGTGCACCCGTGGTGTACAGACCGGTCATCAAGACTTTCCCTTCTTGATGACCGATGCAGGGACACATTGACCACCAAGAAGGGAGTCGTCTCTCCCTCTCGATGACCGGTTTGCAGACCAACCATCGAGGAGGGGTAGTTCTCTCCTTGATGGGGGCGCTCCTCCCCAAGACTAGCAGTGTATCAACCCTTGATATTGACACATCCGATGGCCGGTACACACATCAGTCTAGATATGTTACCGCGATGATCCCATTGGCCCAGAGCTTGGGGTTGGCCAAGCGGGACTTGGGCATGTGCCAAGATCCGCCGCCCGCCCAACCTCCCCGATCAAGCCCTCTGGGCACCCCCCAAACCCCCGGTGGCGCTTGGCTGCGCGGGACTGGGGCATGTGCCCAGACGCGCTTGATGTACTATATATGCATATATGTTGTATCGGATCTCTCTGCAAATACAAAATGACTTGGTGTATTTGTATTGTATTGCCCCCCCTATACAATACAATATAATACAATACAATACAATACAATACAATACAATACAATACAATACAATACAATACAATACAATACAATACAATACAATACAATACAATACAATACAATACAATACAATACAATACAATACAATACAATACAATACAATACAATACAATACAATACAATACAATACAATACAATACAATACAATACAATACAATACAATACAATACAATACAATACAATACAATACAATACAATACAATACAATACAATACAATACAATACAATACAATACAATACAATACAATACAATACAATACAATACAATACAATACAATACAATACAATACAATACAATACAATACAATACAATACAATACAATACAATACAATACAATACAATACAATACAATACAATACAATACAATACAATACAATACAATACAATACAGTCTAAATAAAATTCATTGACCAAGCCTATCCAAAAGATATTACATATGAGGGGGGCAATACAAAATGCAAGAAATACAGCCCATTGTATTGGATGAGCAATACAACACAAATACAATGTATATGCAATATAGGGGAATACAAACACATGTATCGGATTTGTTGCACCGTTGCTGCCAGCTGAGATAATGGTGGTTTTGTCTGTCTGTTTGTGCAGTTTCAAATTGTCAGCTGCACGATATTGTTCAAACTTTTTTATCAGAAGGACCAGGGCCAGACCAAGCCCGCTTGGAAAGAAATACCTCCTGGTAAAAAGTTCAAGTTCAAAATTCCTGTTAATTTAATGAACTTTGAGGCTTTCGAAAAAGCAGTTGCCAACACATGCAAAAAACAGTTCTCCAAATCTGGGAATATCATAGAAGATGCAGTTGAATGTGGCTTTCCCCCTCTCAACTGGGTAGCTTTTATGAATATCCATGAAGCAGGCGAGTTTAAACAATGAGCAGTCCTACGCATGTTGGATGGCTACTGTAGTTGAAAACAGAAGGGACCAAACCAAGGTGTGGCTGGAGCTCAAGATGGTGTTGGAATTTGAACTTTTTTCCGCTCTCCTGTTTTCCTGTCAGCCTGTCACATGCATGTTAGCCTTCCCTTATGCATGTATTTTCTTCTTTATTCATTGTGTTTCTTTCTGCTCGCGCCCACATCTTGAACACATGTAGATAGTCTATTTAAACCCAAGACTATCCTAGGAAATCTAAACCATCAGTCCTGACCATATTGATCCCTTGTGCGCACTTGAGCCCGCACTCTGTCTTATCTACAAAGGCACTTAAGCCCCTTCGAGTGAGTTACTTGGTCCTTTTTCTCAGACATTGTCTGCTATCGGCTAAAAGCCGATCTTCTTCCCTCCGCCCGTTCTGCTTGCCTCCGGTTAAAAATCCTTCAGATGGACATCCCCACTGTTGGAACTTCAGCTTCTTCTCTTTACTTACCCCCAAAATCTCTTATTCTATGTTAATGTTTACTTAATATTGTAGCCTGTTTTTTGATCTGATCTTAGCCTTTATGGCAGCCTCTTGTAGTCTAGAACCCTGAGGAATAGTCTCTATTACTATTTCTTATTCAAAACATGTCTCCTTATTCTTTTATTCATTATACATACATTCTTTATTAAATCATGTATATATTACTTTATTTTTACAAGTAATAACATCATCAGTTCTCCCCTTTTCCTGAGTTGACCACCTTGTGCCCCCTCCAAGGATATCGAGACTGTTCACCAAAATCACCCTCTCTCCCTTTTCTCTTACCCTTTTTGGTGAGAATTCTAACACCCACAGACAAGCTGTAGCGGCAAATGAGGTTCAACAACATGTCTTGACCACGCAGGCCTCCAAGGATGCCATATCCACCTCCAAACACAAAATGCCAAACAATGCTGGTCCTGGAGGCAATGGGATTCAACTGCCAGTGGTAAACTTCAAAGCTCTCAACTTTCTCATGAACAAGCTCTTTGACCTTCACAAGCCCAAGCACAAGTATGAAGATTCTCTTCTGGTATTCATCAATCCTGCTAATCCAATATGTTGCTTTGAAAACCCTGATGGTCCATAAATGAGCCAAGGCCTTTTTATCAAGCTTGTGGAACTTTGTGAACTGATCCTCCTGAAATCATTGATTAAAATGGATAAAGTTCCTGGAGTATCAATGAACAAACCCCCAGCAATTTCAAATTTGAACAGTTATTGAAAAAAAAGAAAATTCACAAACAAGACTGTGGGTCATAGTTGTCAGGAAAGAAATGGAAGGACTCAAACCCGGGTTGGGCTAACTCTAGGTACCTGCTTTACCACTAAGCTACAAAGCCTGAGTTGCCAGATTCATAATCTAACATCCTCCCAGAATCTGGATGCTTGAAGGCTCTCCTAGACCCGCTGATGTGCCCACTCCTCTGCAGGTACACTTGGCTCTTTGAGCTTGAGACTGTAAATCTGTCAGAAAAGAAATGGTATCACCAGGACTCAAACCCGGGTTGAGATAACTCTAGGTACCTGCTTTACCACTAAGCTGCAAAGCCTGAGTTGCCAGATTCATAATCTAGCAATAGTTTTACCCCCAACAAATCAATATTTATACCCAATCCTGACTTATTCCATCTAAGAAAGAGGCAGTCATTAAGGCTCTGGATGACAACAATATAACCCATCCAAGATTTTTCTTATCCAAAAATATCACACATGAGTGCATGAGTGGATGGCACTTATCCAATGGGATAATTGTCTAGTTAAAAGATAATGTGAACAAATTCTTAGTTGAAGAAATGAGTATACTATACTCCTACTTCAAATTAACAGACTGACTTTTTTAAACAGCTAACTCAACCTGTAAAATTTTACCTTTGTTTTTTTATCTGAACCCTCTATTTTGCCACACTGAATTATCCTGTTATAATACAAAAATATATAGATGGCCATCTGGACCCGGGTACCCGCCTCTTTTTCAGCAAATCTTTGATACCCGTATCCGGAACCGGACACGCGGCAGCAGGTACCCGGGTATTTTTGGCTGGTACCCGGGTACTTTTTTGGTACTTTTTCAACAAACAAGCTTGATATTTCATTTCATTTCATGTACTACTTCAACCCCATAATAGATATTTTCACCTCTATTTCTCTTTCATCTTTCTCTTCTTCTCGCCTTGGATCCCTTCATTCCACTTATTTAGAACCCCATCCTTTATCTTGTTATTTTTCGAATAAAAAGCTACCGCCATTCCCCTGCTTACAGATACTGCACTAAGCCTGTGCCTCTTGAGTGCAACATAATCTCTTCCAAAACTGAAAGCGCGCTCCACATCAACCGACGTAGCTGGAAATTCAAAGGAATGATCAAATAGTAAATTAGAAATAATTCCGAATACCATTTAGAACTAAATAGCATACCCGGACAACTCAATACATCCAGTGCCATTTTCAAAAGCCCTCCGTAAGTGTTTCCTCCCCGCTTTTGTTGCAGCCACCAGTCAAGGCCGTTGACTGGCTCCGATCCATTCAAGACAAGCGCCCCGGCAAGCCAAACATCAAGTGGGTCCATTGATGAGTTCCCCAAGCGTGCTGCAGAAGCCGCACTAAGTTGAGAAAGGAATCCAGTCGCGGGCTGGATTTAAATTATGTTAGATATATAAAAATGTTTGAAATACTAATAAGAAAACTTACTTTTGCCTTTGGATTGGTAGGTTTGGAAGCTGTTGGTATTGGTTTGGGCTTATAGTGATTGATCCACATCTCGCGTGTCAGGGAAATTGTGTCGTTAATCCAATCTTTATCCCAGCCGGCAATCTTGAAATATTCATCCTTGAACGAGGGGTGTAGGACTTTGCGGTTGGCCAACAAGATGGTTCCAAGTCAGTTTAAAAAAGAAACATGATATAGACGATACAGAGAACAAAAGTAAGATATGAAATGGAGACTTACTCGTAGCCACTCTGTAAAGGGGTGAGCAGTTGGTTAGCGTATAGTATTTGTTAGTAATCTTCAAACCGCCACAACATGCGTTCCTCAAGACGGGAGGGTAAGATCGTTTTGCTATGATTGTCGAGAGATGTTTGGTTATTTGATCAATGAAGACCACCACGTGCGATAAACGAGGTGATCCTTCAACTGAAACCTGGAGTGTAATTTCAAACAATGGCTGCAGTACCGCAGCCAAATTGTTAGCTAATTTGATGTCGCCCTTGTCAATTTGATATTTCCGAGAAACTCCATATTTTTTATCCTTCTGCCATTCAATAATAAGAAAGAGGCAATCAGTTTTTGGCCAGTTTGATGGAGAATAATCAAGCCACATAACTGAACCTACATTGCCGAGTGACACCTGATGATGCTATTGAGTTGAATTAGAGTCGAGTTCCATCGTGTACAGACATCTCGTTCGATAGTATGCGGTTTATCACACTTCTCTTCTTTGCAGAAGCCGATAAACACTGCCTTTGAGTTCGGCGAATTTTTGAGCTTACGGGAAATGGCACAAAACTGCAGGCGTGCATCAGTGGTATTATTGTCCAAGAGTAACGTGAAAAGTGAAACAATTCAGCCCACCTTTGCAAGAGTTTGTCTGCAACTTGAAGATGTGTATTGGTCCATCTCTTCATCTTCTTCACTCAGACCTTCGATGTCATCAATGTCGAGATCATCAGTTTGGGTGCCTTTTGAAATTGGAATCCCCTCTTCGCAATTGTCATCATCGGATTCACAGTGATCTTCTCTAGCCTTTGTGTACCTAGGGAAATCCAATCAAACAGCTAATGAGGATGATTATTGATTGAGGCAAGGTTGAATACTTACAACGCGATCTGTTCCTCGCAATCATCTGATTCGGAGTCCGCATCAGATTCATCAGTCAATCTGGCCTCGTCTACGGTGTCTTCTTGATTTCGTTTTTGTGGTCCGAAAGGTTGCAGGATTGCTTTGGCAATGAGATTGAGTATGTGGGCGAAGCACCGTATCCATTGAGGTTGTCCTTTGAAGTGGGGCCACTTCAGCTTTTTCAACTCATTTACCATAACTACATTATTGGACGCATTATCTGACACAATGCCATGAATCTGGCCAATCAAAAAGAGATAATTAGAAACGTACAATCCAATAAGATAAAAAATAATTGACCTTGCTTGCAACGTCAAATTTTTCAACAACCAGCTGCACTGTTTCAGCCAAGTATTCACCGGTGTGGCTGCGCATTAACTTGATGAAATCAAGCGGCATAGATTCAAGCTGATACTTCCCACCGGCCTGCTCGTTAAGCCTGTAGATTACTATACCAAGAATGTCAAACCCGTTGGGGGATTGCCATGCGTCCACCCCAAGATACATCGCGCCTGTGTGGTTCTGATTACCAATTAAATAAATGAGGCCAATCACAAAGAGAGAGAAACAGCGTTGAACGCTCCTCACCTTTAACTCCAACTTGAATGATTCCTGTACCGCTGTGTACAGGAAATGGATCGCTCTTGAGACCACGCGTCAATCGGGTAAGTTCTTGAGGAGAGTTGGGTGCAAGAGGTCCCGGAAGCTGTTGTCTTCCAACGCAGAGAAAGGTTGTGCAGCCTCTGCACACCAGATTGCACATTTTTGTGTCACCTTTTCCTCACAAAATGTCGCACAACTTCTAATCAGCTTCATTATACACATATGAATGATCTAAACATGAGAACTCCCCTCGCGCGGGTCAATTTCGCCAGTTCCCGTGACTCCAAGAGATCCAAGGGTCCGAGTACAGTCATTAGTGTGCTTCTTCTGGGCACAGGCTGCAGTGTGTTTAAGGAGATTACTGCAGGATGCGTTATGCATAGGTCGATTGATTTTCTTGTCACATCTAAAGGACAAAAGAGCATTAGCAAAATAATTCGAAAAAGTGATAATAAAGATAACCATGAACCTACGATTTGCAAGGATAAGCTATCATCCTCCTTCCATTCTTATCAAGTTGATTGGACAGCTCAGGTGTGTTGTATGACGCATAACTGGTACTGGCAGCGGTTTTGGCAATTTGTTGTGCTCGGCCTGTAAGTGTTTTAGATTGGGGAAGAAAGAAGTAAGTATTAAAAACCAATCGACCAACTATCAATCAATCAAGACCAGACGTACTAAGCTCCTCCTGATCGGTAGTAGCTCCGGCAGGCCCTCCACTGGCAGACGGAGTTGTTAGACGTTCATCAGGATGCTCCTTGTCCACATCAATTGGATTGGTAGTGGCAGGCTCTTCAGATACGGACGAGATACTCCTACTCCTTGCTTGGGGGGCATTTGGCATAGAGACCGAGTTTGGTGATGATTCTTGACCAGATTTCTTGGTTTGACGGCGTGGGTGGGGCATAGTTGTAGTGTTGAGGTGGGATGGTAGTTTTGAGGTGGGATGGTAGTGTCGAGGTCGGATGGTAGTGTTGAGGTCAGATGGGTCAGATGAGGTATATCAACAATATGATGATATACTTTGTGATAGCTGCTCCACACCTGTAACATGTAACATTACAGGTGTGGAGCAGGTATCACAAAGTATATCATTATACACCTGTCCCATATTTATGTACGTGTGCTGGGTGGGTATCACTGGTGGTACCCGGGTACCCGGACAAAAATTACATGAAATTCAGATACCCGTACCCGTACCCGGACACGCGGCGGCAGGTACCCGCCAGAGCAATGAGTACCCGCCGGCGTGTACCGGGTACCCACTTGCCATCTTTACAAAAATATACCACCTACATGTCCAAACCATGTTTAATAAAAAAACTGTTGTAGCATCTTGATCTGGGTTGGACTTAAACAGCGGCTTGCTCACTTGTCAGACTAATTAGTAAGATGTATTCACCAATCTGTGTTTGCTTTGCTCAACAAAAAGAATTTTCTCAAAATTCAATATGGGAGTCAGTATGCCCACCAAGGATGGTATAGCTCCAGACCTTTTGGGCAGTGAATTGCGGGATTTGTCTGATATTGATTGCTAGGCTGAGCAGATGGAAACAGAACTTCACAATATGTTTTTTGTGTATAAATTTTAAAATAAATCTGGAGTCTTTTAGAGCAGTTATATGCTTTATTGATTGCATATTGGTTGCTAGAGTGGGCAGACTGGACATACTGCATCAGAAAAAAGTATTTTTGGGGGATAACTGGGCTATTAATGTTTCATTAAACAACACAAGTGATAGATGGTTACTGGGCTGGGTTGTTCTGTTTACTGTGAGTGGATACTTAGGTTGATTATTTGGAATTGGATGGCATGCAGTACCCACAATGTGCAAAAACATTAGAGCACAAGGCTTTATTGATTATTTCACCAGTAACTCAACAAATTTACTACTCTGTGTCCGGGAAATAGCTCAGGCTCTTATTCAAGACAAGCTTCTTCTTGATTGCTGCAAAACAGAGTTTGATTGGGTTGAGCTTGGGGAAGTACAGTGGTAGATATACAATTTTGAAGAAAATGTGGCCAGAGGCCTGAAAATGAGGTGAAGTGAGCTGAAGAAGGTCAAGTGCACAGGATGCACAGGGACTCAGAAAAGCAGTGCAGAAGTCTCCAATGGAGCAGGTCTGAATACCAATGGCTCAGAACTAAGTGATGTCTGTATTTCATGTGGGGACAGATGAAATACATGGAGGAAAAGGGGCCTAAAGAGGGGCCTGAGTGGCTGAGGGACCCTGATGGAATGAAAAGGAACAAAAGAGAAATAAGCCCTCTTCTGGGCATGGGGCATCATTCTAACAGATTTGGACCCCAATTGTATTGCAAAGATATTTGACTCAAGCGCCCTCTGTGGATTGTTGTGTCATCACAGAAAAGCACAGATTTCACATCTGGATATTGATTCATGCAAGGGAGCTACAGGAGCAGATTTCAGCTGAACAGTTCCCAAAATCTGGTCAAGTATGTACTCATCAAGTCAAATTCAAGAAAATCCTCAAATTTTTCTCCTTGGAATGTTTGGCTAATTGTGGTGAGTGCAACCAAACTGTTGAGAAACATTTCAGGCAAGATACTCCAATGTCTGGGGTTCTTGTTGATGATCAAGCGCTGGGCTGGAGATCCTTGCTCTGACCTTTCAAACACTTGGAGCAGATCCTTGTCACAAAAGGAGCTCTTATCTTAAACAGAAAAGATAAATCCACAATCAGTCTAAGATATCATTACCAAAGGAAAAGTAAACAGACTCACCTGTGAAAACCAGAAATTTGGCAGGAAAGAATTCCATTTGCTTGACAAATGCAAACTTGCAACCAACAACTTCCTGCAGTTCATTGTTGAAGGATTGTTCAAGGTGATTGAAAAAATGTTGACAAGATTCTCATGTATTGCTTGGATACTAAGGAGCTTCCCAGTAGATTCAAACAGTTGCTGCTGCATCTCTTCAAGGAACAACCACGGTTTGGAACAAACCAACTGGACCATGAATCAACATTCCTTGTTTGAGAGTGTTGCAGGTGGTTGGTGTGTTTCTTAAGATTTGGGACTTCAAACAATGGCCTTCGTTTCTTGGTAAATATGTATCCATCACTGGAAAGATTGCCCAGGCTTGACAGATATGCAATTCAGGAAGTCCCTTGAGTGCCATTTGGAGGGTAACCACTTTGATCACTGGCAGGTAGGGTACAAAAACCATGATGGTAACAAGTGTGGTTGGTTGGTTTGGAGGTGTTTGTTGAGAATGAGGGGGTAGAGGGAACAATTGATCAGCTTGATGCTTTGTTGGGCAGAAAATGGCAAAAAACCAAACCTTTACTTGTGCTGTGCCTTGCTGTACACTCCAAACCCATGAATTGAGCCCAATTAAAATCTAGAGTGGTTCAAGATGAAGCAGAATCACAATATGTACATAAATCTTGCAAAGTCTTTCCAATGAGCCTGCTGCCACACAAGCTGGAAACAATTTGCATGGCCCATAAAGGCATCCACATTGTTTGGTTAACTTGCCCAGTTCTGGCAACTAAACCCAACCAGCAATCACATTGGTCCAGGCAAACCCCAGGCTTGATTCCAGGCTATGAATATGCAACACCTGGCCTGAAATACACCAATGAGCCCCAACATTACACCACCAGGAAACTATCCACATTGTTTGGTTAACTTGCCCAGTTCTGGCAACTAAACCCAACCAGCAATCACATTGGTCCGGGCAAACTCCAGGCTTGATTCCAGGCTATGAATATGCAACACCTGGCCTGAAATACACCAATGAGCCCCAACATTACACCACCAGGAAACTGGGAAATTGGCCCAACATGTGCTTTGATGGTTGGGCTAACCAAACAGTCTGGCTTTGTGACCAACATGATTCCACTGCAATCATGACATGTTGGGTTTTCACTTCCCTCTGCCTCTCTTCACAGACTCCCTCAAAACCTTGTATCCTCACACTTATGCTTGTTACACTTACAATGGATGTCTTTTATTACTTGGTCATGCTGCTTTTCTTACTGATCATGTAGACTTTGATCCCTGCTCAGATTAGACTGATAGCTTTCCTTGATTACTGCCTTCCTTGTGTGTGCGCGTGCTCTGCCTGTGACAGATACTAGTTTCCTGTGAAAGTCTTCTCTGAGATTCCGGAAGTGTTCTATTCATTTATCTTTATATTCAGTATGTTGTCACCCACAAGTGGATCTCTTGTACTTAGTCTATATATCATAGCCAAGTATCAAGAAATCAAACTCATTGGTTTTCCCTCTATTTTTCCGCGCCTCCCATCTGAGCCAATCCAGCAAGATTGCCATCCTTGCTGCCCTTTTCTCAAGCCTCTGGCTCATGTCTCGTCATCACTCTTATGAGCCCTGCTGTTGAAAACCTAACATGACATCCCCAAAGGAATGGTGGGACAATTGGCACAACAGAGTCCCCCACCTTCACACAACCATATCCCAATCATGGAATTACAGCTGTGCAGCCAGCTGCTGGAAAAAGGGTGACTCAAACCCATAACCCCAAGGCCATAGGCATATCAAGCAGTCTAACCATGGTGCTAATCACATTGGATTTGTATACAACCTTCTTTATATATATTACCCAAATAGTCAGCCAATTGGCTGATTTTTTGAGGTTCCATGGGAAGTTTGAGTGATTGGTTGGGGCATTGGTCCCTGATTGTGCAGATTGCGGATTGGCTGGATAAACCAATCCCAATCATGTAATAGGTTGGTCAGATGTTCTCCAATCAGGACATGTTGGACCAACCCACACTGATCACAGGAAGTGACCCTGGGCTGTAACCTCCCCAATCATTCCAGGGGAGCACAGGTAGCTGTATTAGTCCAAAAGAAAGTCATCAACACCTAATCCATCCGCAGTATTGGTCAAGGGAGGAGAAACCCATTGCTTTCCTCTTGTACCAATCTAGTTGTATTGGTCAGAGAGGAAAAAGAGACCAACTGGAATTCATCAAGCTTGGGCAAGTGGTGTAAGATAGGCTTCTAAAAATGAATCTGAAAAACAAAATGCACAAAATTGTTTTCCAGTTTTGTGGGAAGTTTCAATACTGCTCCTAAAAATAAAACAAAATATTGAAACAAACAGTCTTGCATGCAAGAAGAATAACTCATCCAATATCTTTGTAAGTTTTGAAGAAACAATTTCTTACATTTCGGTTTTCAGAATCATTATCAGAAAACTATTTTACACCACTTGACCAAGCTTGATGAATTCAAGTGGGTGGTTCAAGGTTCAGTAATCCAAAACAACCAGCCATAAACAACTGGTACTTTAAGGACCTGTAAAAGGGTCTGGTTTAAGAGGGTCTTTGTTGCCTCTTGTTTGGAGAGGTCAGAGTTGGTATATTCAAAGTTTGAAGAAGTCAGAGTTGGAATATTCAAGATTTTTTGGATTCAGAGGGGTCAGAGGAGTTCTGTTTCTTTGGTTGGGTGTTCTGTTGATTCTGTGTCATAGGAGAGTCCCCATTACAGCTCATAACATATCACAACTTCTGAAACATAGTATCATCAAATACAACCTATTTTTTTAAATCCAAATGGTCCCACCCAGACTGACAGACTCAGTTGAACTCACTTGTAGCTGATCTTGCCTCAAGCCTCAATACAACCCCAATACACACCCAATACACACCCAATACACACCCAATACACACCTTTGCCCTTCCTTTCTCCTCCTATGCTTCCAAGTTCCAATTCCCTTATCTCGCTTCACCCATCAACATCTTAAGATCAACTTCAAGCTCAAGTCACTCTCCAACAATTTCACCAAGGCAAAACAGCCCACCAATTCTAGCACCCAACTTGGTGGTGAGAAATGCAATTCACCACATTTCCATTAATTTCCTCTCCATTCCTTCAGTTGTCTTTCATCTTAGTAATCTTCTGCTCACCTCTGATCAGTTTTGGGGCATTGTGAACCCCAATATTGACCCTTTGTCAATTCCATCACATCCAACAGTCTACAAGCCCACCTACATCCAATAACCATTACACCACACACCCCCGGTCCCATCCCATAAACACAAATCTAGGGCAACAACAAGAACAAAACTGCCAAAAAAGAATGGGGAAATTATTTTGGATGACTAGATGGATCAGAAGTGCAGATAAATTGGATGATGGTTGACTCTTTGGGCCTGTAACATACGGCATGACAATTGAAACTTTCCAAATTTATCTTGCTAAAACAAAACTGAACATCACCAAAATGTAGTCTTCAGGGCAAAAGTGAAGAATTTCAACAGTTGAACCCTCCTCTTGCTTTCAATTCTTGTGTAGAGGACAATAAAAGTAGCAATTTTGCAAAATTGAAGCCTATGGCACAGGCCCTTCATCTTTCTCTAAGCTGCCTCAAATGATATCTAATGTTTCACCACCATCAATAATATCCTTCAGGCGGGGTAAAGTCAATCCGATCCGACGATCTGTCACTCGTCCCTATTCCCCCCCAAACAAACAAACAATCAGTCTTCCGCTCTTATTCTCCGCATTTTTTGATGGGAAAAGGGGCTTATATACTTGATGGAAGTTGTATGTCTTAATCTTTTACAATCGGTTGGTGTTCTTGACTTGAGAAAGACGCGATTCGCGAGTCTCGATCACTTTTTGTCGCAGTTTCAGGGCGAGTAATCGGGCCCGTAAGATCATGCAGGCCCGTTCGCGATTCTAGATGTGCATAAAAGAAAATATGTTTGAGGAGAGAGTGGGAGGATAAAGGAAAGGGGTTTTTTGGGGGGAAAGACGAGAAAAGGAAGAGCGGCTCAACTTGGTGCTGGGAGCGCGAGTCTTGCATCGAGACAGCTGTTCCGGTAGGGATGTGTGTCAATCTAACCGCCGATCCAGTCTTGTTGACGGGCTACCATTCCACATCCATCAATCAAGGAAAATAGGGAACAGAACGTCAGGATAGTGTCCGACAGTAAATAAAAGGCATGCGAGGATAGGCACTTAACTTGTCCTCCAGCGCCTTGCGATCGCATCGTCTCTAATCTTATATCTTTTTCTTCAAACAAATTTTCTTATGGGGTTTCCTCTGATCCGACCGGGTTAAGAAGCAAGACCTAAGAAAAGAACAAATTGAAAATTTCCTTTCGGCGAAGGGGATTGAAAGGGCATTGTACGGACCTAGCTTAACTACGAACGGAGGGTCCGGGGGACCCCGACCGGAGGGCTGTCCACAGGGAGGGGCCGCTTCAGGCCGCCTCAGGCCCGCCAGGGCCGAGCTTAACCAAGCCTCTAACTTACAGCTAAGTAAAGGTGTAACCCGGGGTTCGGGACGGGGGGTGAGGCTCATCCCGACGCCCGTATCCGAGTTCACCCGGGTAGACACCGAAACACCCGGGTGTTCCTTTTTTGTTTTGGTGTCACCGACTGCTCCTCAAACGGTGACTCAAACCCTCAGAACATCTCCCTGCAGCGGCAGCACCATGAAGAGAAAGAGAAACCCAGCTCAAACAACGCCCAAGCCGCCAGCAACCCCAGATCCTACTCCAAAAGCTGTGATTGAAGTCGATGAAGATAGCGACTCAGACCGTGGCAAAAATTCTAAACAGCAGAATTTGCACCGTAGTTGGGTTTGGACTCGTCAGCTGAGTCAATCTCAGACCAGCTCCTGTTGCGCCGTGCCTTCGCTTTTGGAGCTAGGGAATCCATGAGGGCTTTGACTGCATTGCCAGCGGTGTGGTAGACGGAAAAGTGGAAAAATAAAAAGTTTTTTCTTTGCCACATAATTACTCATACTAGGCCTCAAGATACCATCAAATGGACCCCAGAAATGGATTCTACGGCCAATTTCACCCCTAGTACCCACTGGAACGGTCATTACAACCCCGCTGGATAAGAAGTTACACCTCTGTGGACCCCACCAAACACCTATCACACGGCCAGCCCCAGTAACCCAGCTGTCACCTGCCCCAACCCAAGTTTCACATTAGTACACATATACACATCACAGGATACAAACATAAATCTCCCCATCAGGCTACACTCATTACATATTAACTACATACACTCCTTTATATACATAGTATGACATCATTTACACTGTTTCTGCAGCCTCAGACTTTGTGTATACACTAATTCCCCCTGTATGACAGCTCATGCAGTCTACTGTCACCTCATGCATGCGTTAGAATGCTCTGTGGTATATTCTGACACCATCCATGCGCCCCTGAGGGGTTATGACATCATTTGTATCTACTCCCACCAGCTAAAATCCCTCACCCTGTTGTCTAGATTAGCTGAAACCCTAACCCACAAGCCCCTTTGGGGCTTCCCTTTTTGTCTATAAAAGGAGCTCTCTCCACCCCCAGTGGTCTGCTCCCCAGTTCCTCACCCAGAACTCACAAGTCACCCAACACTCATCCACACTCAAATCCTAAAACCCTTATAACAATAAATCAACCCTTATAACAACCATTCAACCCTTATAAAAAAGTAATTAAAACACTTACACGTTGCCAGTCAAACAGATTTCATCTGGAACAGACCAGACCTATCACTTAATAAAACTTTCCAAGCTGAGCTTGGTGGGTCTTGTTGACTGATAACAGAAGGGCAGAGCTTGCAACTCCATCATACCCTTCACCATTCAGCAAAAGGGTTTCATTACCACTTTTGAGTCTTACAGCGGATCTCTCTTCGTAGTACCCAATACCGGAGTTCTTTGGACAAGAAGGTCAGATAAGACTTTTACATATATTTTGATGCTGGTACATGAAATGACTTACAATGAGGAGTAAAGCCATAATACCAACGAAATCCTGCCAATCTGGTGGACAGTTTTCTCCTTTGGAGAGCACAATTGAGACTATTGCCGCACCTTCCATGACCCATGACAACGGGCTGTGTAATAAGATAGCTCCATGGTCAGTTCACGCCTGTTGGAACCGGATAACGGAACTTGAAACTTACTTCCACATGAAGCTGAGGAACTGCAAGAACGGATTGACTGATTTCTCTTCCAAAAAATTGGGACCAAATATTCCGCGTCATCACTCGACTTCAGCGGCATCCAGGCCATTTTTGCTTTTCCTAGAGGTGCAGAGGCTGTGTCAAAGGCTGGTACCAATCTTTTGATGGGCCTATTCTTTGATTGTCTTTTTCCACCTATTCCCTCTCACAGTTCATTTATTTTCTCTCAATCTCTCTTGGCTTCCACCCCAATACCTGCAAACAAAAAAAAATGCCTGTGATTGTACATCGTGATAGTATTTCAATGCCAAAATGAAAGCCCTAGGCTCAAAAATTGACGGCAATCGTCCCTCCCCTCCCCCAATCTTTTGTTTCAAGAACACCCGGGTGTTTGGGTGTTTACAGGGACCCATCCCGTAGACCAACACCTGGGTGGTACCACCCGGGAAAACACCCGAGGCTTGGGGTTTGGGTCACAGCTTTACAGCTAAGGCAACAAAGCTTGCGGGCCCGCAAGGCTGAAATTCCGACACACAACATTTTTCATTTCAGCCCCCTCGCCTGCAGCCCACCATTTTTTCTTCCAATTCTTCCTTTCTTCCGAAGTCTTCCCTCTCTCCACCACCCCATCTCTCTCTCTCTCTCTCTCTCCCCCCCCCCTATTCATTCAAGCGATCATGACTTCTAAACTTGACATGGAAACCCGGTCCCAGATGAGTTCTCCCAAAACTTCTCGGAGTGGACTCTCAACTACCTGAAAATGAGGGACCGCTACAACTACCCAGTCCTCGCCAAGTGGATCCTGGCTCACAAGGAGCACTGTGATTGGCTCCATCAAACACAAGGGTTCATGGTTACCCTTCGCTACGATATTTGGATCAGGAATAATGCATTTGCGTTCCAGGTTGAAGAAGACGGAGAATAATCCTTCTCGGACATCTCCAAATTCAAGCAAGAGACCGCCAATGAAGCAATCTCCACTTGCAGAGACTTCAACAAAATCGGACTCCTGGACAACCCCTACGCCATTGGAGACGGCAAAGTCGGAGGCGACCCTTTTAAAGGGATCAAACTATTGAAGACCAAACAAGTCAACCACATCCCCCAATCCTCCCAAACCAAAACCAAAGCAAGCCACAAAGAACCCTCGGTCGAACCATTGTCCCAAGCCCAAGGCCACTCATCACTCCCAGCCAAACCGGATCAAAGCCGAGGTACGAGAGGAAGTGGTTACAAGGGTAACAATTTCAACCCAAATCACACCGGCGGCAGCATCCAGAACAGAAACCGTTAAAAGTAGGTTGCAAATCCCTAATGCCAAGAGTGTCCATCGAGTTTGCCCCAATTATCCCCCCCCCCAATCTTCCTCCGCTAAGACATCACACTAGTATCCCTACGTTGCCCGAGTTGTTCCCCTTTCTCTTCTCCTCTAATCTTTTCGTCCATTCCCCCCCTCCTTTCAACCCGTGTTTCAACCCAGCCATTCCTTCTCACAAACCACCACGCCAATCCTATGAATATACCTTGTAGTAGGAAGCCAACGCCCCTCCCAATGAATTAAGAAAAAATCAGAGTTTCTGACAAAAACCCATTTGTCCGCATCACAGATGGGAAACTCAAGAGTGCCCCAACCCCCCTGAGCCCACTGAGCCACCCGTGAGACATAGTTCGAGATAACAAACTCCCAAATGGCCCACTAAGGTGACCTGCGAGATGAACATAGCGGAATGGGAGAAAGCACTTGTGCGTGCAGGCCTGTTGGAGAAGTACTTGGACGTGATAACGGGCTTCCAGGAAGGTTTTCACCAAGGAATTCCTGAGCACAACTTCAGACCAGATGTCCCATTCTACACTCCCCCAAACCATCAAGGGGCCCTCCTGGCATGAGAAAAAATAGAAGAGACCATTGCAAAAGAGATCGCCGCAGGCAGGATGTTTGGCCCATTCAGCCACAAACAACTCATGACCAGATACAATTTCTTCAGGACAAACCCGCTTGGTGCCGCGGTGAACGGCGATGGATCAATCAGACCAATCAATGACCTGTCATTCCCAAGGAACAACCCAGAAACCCCATCCGTGAGTTCTTTTGTCGATAAGGTAGACTACCTCACTACATGGGACGACCTTGAGACTACCTCTTGTTTCTTTAGGAAGCAAACCCAGCCCTTACTCCTTGCCATCTTTGACTGGGAGAAAGCGTACCGCCAGATCCCCACAGCCAAAAGCCAATGGAAATACCTCATGGTTAGAGATTTCAATGGAGGCATCCTGATTGAAACACGAATTGCCTTTGGCGGAGTAGCTGGATGTGGCTCATTTGGTAGACCAGCGGACGCATGGAAGGAATTAATGGAAAAATGAATTTGACCTAGAGCACGTATTCTGGTGGGTAGACGATAACCTTTTTGTCAAAGGGTACAACAAGTCAAGGAGTTCCTGATGCCAAACACCAAGTTCTCCTACAAACAAGTGGAACACCTAGCGGGTTGACTCAATCACGTCTTGTACATCCTCCCCCAGTTGAAGTGCTATCTAAATAGCCTCTACAGATGGATGAATGGGTGGATTCACCGCAAAAAACTCTGGACCATCCCAAAAGACGCTAAGACGGACTTAGAATATTGGCTAACAACCCTACTTGGATACAAGGAAACTAGGATGATACAAATCCCGGACCCAGTTGAAATTGGGTGGGTGGGCAACGCTTTGACAAGTTTAGGAATAGGAGTCCTCATTGGGAAGCGATGGGCCCAATTTCAGCTAACACAGGCATGGGATGTTGTCCCAGAACCCAAAAGAGACATTGCCTGGCTTGAAACCGTTGCGATAAGGCTAGGGCTCATTGTGCTACAACAACTAAGCATCCGACCTGGGAAAACCCTCATAGTATGGACTGATAACACCACAACTGAAACAGTAATCCGCCAACGTAAGTCAAAACACCTCGCCGTCAACGAAGAGTGGAAAATCATCCAGAAGATGCTAGTAGATATGGAGATTGATATAGAGTCCCAACGTGTTATGTCAAAGGAGAATGCCGCCGATGGCCTATCTAGAGGAGACAGATCTAAACACAACAAGCAATATCAAGTCGCGAGAGTGATCCCCTGGGACCTAGAGCCAAGGTAGTTTCAAGTTTTTATTGCCTGATTAGATATTGTTTAGTTGTTTCAGGTTGTGCAACCCATACAGACACACGTACCATTTTTTCCCCCTCTCTCCTCTGATGCAACATAAAAACCAAAGCCCTAGAGCAAAACAAAAGCTGGCCTATCCCTCTGACCACCAATAACCATGGCGTCATTAGAATGGCTGTCAACCCGCACAGCTTTAGCTGGCAACGGCTCCAACCCCAGAGAACTCACCGCCCAACACAAGCACTACCTGCTGGGCTACCGTTGGAAAAATTTAGCCTGCTATAATTCTGCTGTCAAAAAATATATCAAGTTTGCTGCCGCCACTGGAAGAACCCCCTTCTACCTCCCCCTCTCGGATAAAGACATGTTTGATTTCTGCTATTGGGCAGGGAGAACTTTCGAGCCACCGGCTAGCCACAAGGTCTCTTTGGTAAACCTAGCTAAATATCTGGCAGGAATTCAAATGTGGCACACAATGCACGACGCCCTGTACCCCCAAAACACCAAGAACAAAGTCACCGTCTTCTTAAAGTCTTCAGCTTATATCAACGCAGAGTCTGCTAGCAAGCCAAAGAAGAAGGCCGTCATGATTAGACACCTTGTGATGCTGACCACGGCTTGGATCAATGGCAATGAGCTCCAATTGACCTAGCTATTGTTGCCTTCTGGGGTCTAGCGCGGCTCGGGGAGCTCACATACAATGACAAATCCGGCCCACTGAGGAAATTGGTGTCGGTCATGGTCAGCAACGTATCCATCAGCTCAACCGGACTTGGGAGAAGGGAAATCGTGCGAATTTGGGGAGCCAAGACGGCTGAACCAGGCGAAATTCAGAAGTTGAACCTCATCAGAATGAAACTTATGCTATGTCCTATCCTCGCTCTGGAAAGAAGGATAAAAGACACTAAAGGCAGAGATACCTCTCTCTTTGGATACTGGGAAGCCGGTGAACGCATACACATCACCAAACCCGCTGCCTGCCACGCCCTCACGCAATTCTGGAACACCAACGGATGCCCAGGGATCTCAGGACACTCCTTCAGAGTCAGAGGCGCCTCCCTTTGACACATCACTGGAGTTGTTAAAGAAGAGCTGTGCTGGCTTGGCAGGTGGAACTCAGACTGCTACAAGCTATACCTTTGGGATTACTCGGCAGAAGACATAGCAGATACTAAAACCATCATGCACAAGCTCCAAGATTGTTGGAAAAAGTGAAATCAACCTTGATTGACATTCAGCCCCACTTTCAGTGTTAAATGCAGCCAACCAAGGGCGCCTGGCTCCGGCCACTAGCCGGAAAATTGGGTCTAGCACCCTTGCCCTCACACCTCCGGTGTCTTTCTGCTCCGGGAGGTCCCGCTCCACTGTCCTCTCCTCCCTCGGGAGCTCCACGCAGACAAGTCTTCCCTCCTGGATAACTTAATGCTGGAGCAACCTAAAGAGAGATCAACACAGTGAGTCGGGAACAAAAACCTCCCCTGACCCACACACAGGAGCCTTGGGAAACCACTCCCTGGTTTCTGGGGCTCCCTAAATGTGAGCTGAACACGCGGGTGTCAACCAAGTGATAGCATCCCCTGTAAGGGCTAGCTGTGCCCGCAGGCTAACAAGTCTAACAAGACCAGTGCGGCATCTGCGGGAACTACTGCGGTGTGCCTTAGCCGCAGTCCGCTAGGCCTTCCCCACCGACATACGCCCTCCCTGAGGCGCCTAGGTAAAAATGGATCTGTTGGAAGGAGAGTCCCCAGTACCTCAAGAAAATTTTGGGGAGGTAATAATTACCCCCTTCAACAATTTATAGAAAAAAACTAACAGAAAAGATAGGTCTTCTTGAGCAGTGCGCGAAGAGCCGTGGCAGAAGCGCGCACTGGGGGCGGGACGTCGAGACAACGACCCTCACAGTGTGCAAAGAGTTTTTGGCAGTGCGCAAAGTAAGTCCGTATATAGATTTTTTTTTTGAAGAGGTAAATAATAATTTCTGTTTCAATTGACACAAGAATTAGGGTGTTCAAAGTTGACTTGCATAAAATCATAACACCATAAATCATAAAATTCTGAGGTGAAAAAAATATGTACACCCAAACACTCAAATTAGAGCAACATTTCTAAGATGGTACATATGAAATGATCATTTGAAAGTTTTATGATTTTATGATTTTATGTAATGAAAATTTTATGATTCCAACTTTGAACACCTTAAATATAAGGAAACCGTTGACTAACAGAAGACATTTCGTTGAATTTTTTTACAGCCATTTTGAGTGGCTGGGCAGCTTTCTATGAGCTCATACTGCGATGATGGAGAAGATGAAGAAGAGGCTGATGCTGATGTTGTTGCAGGGTTATCTTTTTTCAAGACTGATGAGAACGTTCTTAACCGCTTGGATGAGTTGTGGATGGTTGTGTCATGTGGTTGTGGTGTGGATTAGTCCGGCTGAGTTCCGGATAAGTGTGACATTGATGGCTGGCTGACTTGGAATTGGCCTGGGCTCATCTGGGCGGGGGCTGTGACCTGCTGTGACAGGACTGCTGACAGGGCTTGTGAAACTATCCAAGCCTGAAACAAGACTGCTGTGACAGGACTGCTGACAGGGCTTGTGAAACTATCCAAGCCTGAAACAAGCGAATCTGATACTCCAAGATTGTTTCAAAGTTCGAGTCGGAACACCCTCCCACAGTTTTCTTCCGATACATATTTAGTTCTGGAACACCCAGCAACGTGTATGTAGGCGCGTATCAGGATCTGATGGACCCTGATGGACCATACATCCAGCTTCCATCATATGAACCTAGCCCGACCGGTCGAGATTTCCTCGCCATCGAAACTCACGATCAGCCGCGTCAGTCCTCTAAACTTTCTTTACAAGCTTCAAGTTCGGGAGTGCTGATTGGTTGCCAATTTCCTTTCTTTTTTGTTATAGGTTTCCTGTCCATCGCGCGATTCATCTCTTTCGCTATCTGTTTGACTCGACCACCCCCCTGGTTGCAGGTACGGCCAATCATACTTTCTTTCAAGTTTCGTGATCAATTAATCTGACTTTCATCCTTCTTATTCTTGAAATAGTTTCCCACAAGGTGAATAGTGTGTGCTGGTGGAAACTTCTTGTCGGGTGCGACAACCATAAAATCCTACCAACAGGTGCAATCCCTCTGCAAAATCTATCAAAGAATACATCATCTTAACACTACTCACACAATCTGAAACCCTGACAGAACTTATCACGCATTTGAAGAATAAAAATCCCTTGAATTATTGCGATGGCTGCGTGGTTATTATGGCTATTAGTTAAGCGCTCTTCATTCCATCAAGAAATATTGGGATTATAATCTTTGAATTATACCACTCATTATTGAATTTCTAGCTTGCTGGGTACAGCTTACAGATGGAGCATGCAGGAGGATTTACACATAACTCAGACATTGGACCCGCTATACAGCTCTCTAGCCACTCCGACACAGCTGACAACTACCGAGGTCACATCATCGTGGATATACCTCAAGAATTCCTCGATAATGTGAGTGCTTTTTGTTGGCAAGATTGAGCCTTAAACTTCCTGATTCTTGCGAGCTGAATTTTATTTTTTATTGAATTGAGGAGGGCAGCAGCCCGAGGTATCTTTGAGCAGGGCATCTTCACAAACTTCCATCCACGCACCCACTGTTTCCGCAAGCACTACTGGTGAAGTGAAACACATTACCATCCGCCCTGATGACGAATGTGGGATTTGCCTCGAACCACTCCTTGAGATAATAGAGGCCCACAAAGCAGAACTAAAGGCCAAAAAACTAGAAGAGGCCAAGGAACCAGAGACAAACAACCTAGAATTAGAGGCCAAAAAACCGGAGGTCGAAGAACCAGGCGCCGACGCCAAAATGTCAGATGCCCAAATACTAGAGGCCAAAAACCCAGAGGCCGAAGAACAAGAGACAATAATTACAACACTTCAAGTATGCAGGCATTCATTTTGTACCAAATGCATTAATGAATGGTTCCTAAAACAGTCTAGCTGTCCAGTTTGCCGAAAAATTGATCCTCACGCAAAAGCATCCAGACCTCCAGCGTCAGTTGCTCCGGGCTCAGATGTGCTAACCCAAATCCAACCACTTTGGCAAAGACCGGCAGTTAGGCTAACCAGAGGTGACTGGTGTAAATTGGCTGCCATTGTCATAATTGGTTACACGGCCATAGCGTTGGGGATTCTTAAACTGTAAGTTGTTTAGTTATATTTTAAATCAACTTTTGACTTGAAATGCTTCTTATGCACCTGTTTCAACCCCAGTAACCATGTTTACTAATTATAGCAAGGGAACATGAAACTTCAGTGGCTGTAACTCTTTCCCACCTCCTACCCAGCCACAATTTTGTGACATTGAAATCTATATTACTACCAGTGGTGGGCAGATACATCACAGGGGCAATTTTGGATACCGTAACTATTTTTAGTTATCCATGTCTGCCCTCCGGGATAACGTACATTATTTTTACTGTATCATAATGTCACGTAACCCACAGATGGGGTACTGTTTTTGCAGCCATGTTAACATAACTTTGCCATGAATCAGGCGCGGTTAACGTAATTTTGGGGCGTTACCATATCTGTGACGTCAAAAAACCCCTTTTAATACAAGTGTTGGGGCACCCTCAGCTACATAGGGGACTGGCTACCCCCTCCCAGGGTGGGAGTTGAACGCGCAACATACACAGAAGCTGGCAGGCACCTAACCAACCCCTTACCAGCTGGCACTACGGGCAACTAGGTGTCGTTGCGGCCCGCAGCGTCACCTGACATTGCATTTGGGGTTGCGGCCGCAGTGACTGCGCCTACTTGCGCAGTCACGCGGGCTTGCAACGACAGGGTGACGCTCCATCCCGCAGCAACAGCTACATGCCTGTAGTGTGGTCTAATTCACACTTGTTTGACTCCGGATAACGGAGCAACTCAACCATTACAATATCCAATATCGTAACTTAAACTGCGTTATCCAATTTTGCAAATTGGATAACGTAACTCAGCCACCAGTTATTGGTAACTGGGCGGTAACATAATTGTAAAGTTTACGTTACGGGCAGAGTTATCCAAATTGATAATGTATCTGCCACCGCTGTTACTACCAGAAAGTTTGCATCCAATTCTTCAGACAGTTCTAGTGTGGAATGGGTATCTGTAACAACTCTGGTTTGTTATTACAGCTAGAGCTGGGCTAAACAAACCTGTTACATGTACCTGCTATGTGCTGGCAGCTACAACACCCCAACAGCTGCGCTTTGCTGACAAAAGTGCCAAAATAGTAAAGTGCAGTGGCCATCCGCTTTTCATGGTGCCAAAAAGCAATAGCTTCAGCGGCCAGGCGCTATTTTCAGTGTCAGCACAGCGAAAAAACTGCTGTGCAGATTTTGATCCTCAGTTAGCAAAGCATTTTTTTTCCTGCTTTTGCTGCAAAATAGCACAGCAAAAGCGCGGCAGCGTCTGGAGGCGCTTTTCTTCACTTGTTGCTGCAGAAAGAGTTTCTAGCGCAGAGCGCTGCGGCGCTTGGGCCCACTAAGCCTCCTTTTGCTTAGAATAGCAATGATAGCGCAAGAAAAACCGCCGTTTTGTGTGCTGTGGAGTCCAAATTTTACGTTGGAGCAACCACAAGATGTGCAGCAGTGAAAAAATTGACCACTTTTCAGCAATCCTCACCACTTTTCAGTGCTCAGCGCTCTTGTCAGCAACGTTGGCCGCTTTTCAGCGTGCAGTGCAGCGGTTTTCTGCTGGTTCAGCGGTCAGCACAGCGGTTTTCTGCTGCAGGCCGCTGAAATCTTGTCTTTTTCCCCCCTCAGATCAATCTGGGAAAAGCACAGCAAGTAGCAGAAACACCAAGAAACTACCAAATTATTGATATCTGGCAAATGAAAACAATGCAAACATTACGCTAAATGTAATTAGGGCCACTAAAAAAGTAGTGTAGCGCTTGCCCCTAATAATCTGGGCAGTTAGCAATAGCGGTAGCGGTCCAGCGCTACATATAGTGCGTAGCCTAGTGACACCCTTGCTACACCATTTCCCTCCTCCGTGTAGTTTAGCGTTTTGAAGGCACTGACACTAAAAATAGCTGTATTTTAGGGCCAAAGCTGCTACACCCGCTAAAACATTGCAACATGCCAGTTTAGCGGGATGAACGCTAATCATTCAGATTAGCGCACATTAGCACAGTAATTAGCGCATCAATAATGGGGCTAATGCACATCCTGCTAAATCTTTAACTTAGCCCAAACATTAGGGCATCAATAGCTTATATATAGATTCTGGAGCTGGAGGTCTAGTTTTTTCCCAGATTAGATAATTACCACCAATTATTCAATAATTACTGCCAATTATTCAATAATTACTGCCAATTATTCAATAATTACTGCCAATTATTCAATAATTACTGCTAATTATTTATCAAATTAGCGTAGCAATAAGGAACGCTAATATATTGCTATATGTTGAGTTTCATTTGCCGTGACAGCCCTGCAAAAGGAGCTGTAGAATCTCTCCCTGTAAATCTGAACTTGTCCATCGTCCATTCCTCCCTCGCCGGCTCTTCCTTGTCTCCTTTGCTAGCCCTTCATCACTTTATTCCTCAAACTGATCCGGCCATCTCTCATTGACTTTGTAGACCTTTACTCCCTCAACTGTCTTGACATCAATCAAGAACTTCTCTTTGTCACTCCGCTTGACACAGATCGGCTCATTCTCCAATTTGGTGAGAAACAAACAAGGCTTCCTTGGTCCTTCCTCCCTTGGCTAATCCCCTCTCTTTATCTTTCCCTTTAGTGTCCTTGTTGTCCTTGTTCCTCTTATACATCTTCTTGTTATCTGGTTGTCTGATTCTCTCTCTTTATTGTGGTGGTAATTATTCTCTCTCTCTCATTCTCATTATCCTTATCTCTTCCCCTCATGTCTAATCCTGTCTCTGTAGTCTGGTTCTTGATTTCTTAGCAATTCAGATAAAATCTTCACACAATCAACAGTTGAACATCGCCGATCCTTGCGCTTTGAATCATATGTTGTCTGACACCAAGGAATCAAAAACGAAATCCACCGTTAATCATAACCAGCCACCCCATTCTAAACCTGCTATCTCTACAACCAAGATGAAGGACTCTATTATCTCCGCCAAGAAACTCAAAGCATTGGCCATTGAAACCGCCATCAAGTCAATTCCTGCATTGACTCAAGAGAATTTCTCGAGCTGGAAAGAACAAATGATCAATTTATTTGAAAATCTCAATATCAAAGAGATATTTACACTCAATACCGGCTTCATATCCACCAAGAATGAGCTATTCATTCAAGCGATCATGACTTCTAAACTTGACATGGAAATCCAATCCAATGTTGTGAACAAGGACAACCAAGGAGAGACTCTGAAGATTTGGAACACCATCCTTGAATACTTTGCGTCTAAACACAGCGCAAATTGAGCTCGCATTTGGAATCAGTTCTCTTACTTAACCTTTGAAGAGACCAATATCAAAACTTTTATAACTAAAATCAAGAAACTTATAAATGAAATGCACGAAGTCGGCATCCAAATTGATTTGGACATAGTTGGCTATGAAATCCTGAAGAAATTTCCAAGAACAACCAAAATGGACAGCATGAAGACAACAATCACTCAAAATGGTCTTACAAAACCCAAAGAAATTTTGGATCACATCCGTATCCATGTTCAAAATCTCTCTATCAATCAATGTTCCTCAAAATCGTCTTTGTCTCAAGTGTTGCTATTTAACAACCCTTCTAAGAATTGCGCCAAGGAGTATCACAACCCGCGTGCCAATCATCCCATTCCAAGGAACAATGCTGATATCTCTATCCCAAACTTTGTCCTCCTCCAAAGACCGACAATGCTCAATCTGCAGCTAAAAACACTCAATTGGAGAACAGTGTTAGTAGCTTCCTCTCCTCTTCATCCTCCCTCTCCTCTAAATTCATTCTCAATTCTGGTTCCCCTGCTCACATGACATCTGACTTGAATCTTTTCACCTCCATATCACTGAAAGAAGAAGGAATCGTGAAGGCCAGTTCCGGGACAGAATCACTGAAAATCAAGGGAATTGGAACGGTCAAACTATCAAATGAGCTCAGTGATATTCTTTCACACAACCAACAGTGGGTCAGCTACACTAACAATAGCTGTAGTGTAGCGTAGTGTTAGCTGTTTTCAGCTACGCTAAAGAGAAGTTACTGTTAGCTTTCATTTTTTCCAACTGACACTAAGGCATTTTCTTGAAGAAAAATAAATAGCTGTTAGTGTAGTGTTAGCCAGAATTGAAAAAAAAAGTTAACACTATTCAAATTCTTTGGAATTATCATTTTAGCAATGTTAGTATCCCAAAAAGCTACACTAACTGTTGGTCTGGTGCTCTGTGAAGTTACGCTAACTCTCAGTGTGGTGGTTGTACTTTGATTACATATGTAAACACATGTTGTGTATTTTTGCCCGAGACCAGGTTCTAATTGAACTCAGTGGACCACAGTAGACCTCAGACAGCATCAATTTTCACTCCTGATATACTATATGAGAGTACACAACCATCATTCAGCACACCAGACATCATTTATAATACTCATTCATAACTTCTCCCTCAATAAACTCCACTCATCTCTTGCTTGATTGCTTCAACTCATCACTCACCCACCCTTGTTTCTCTTCTTTTTAATGGTTTGTCTGCTTATATGTTTTTTTTCCTGTCTTGTTGTGATGTCTATGATAATGAAATGAGATATCTCAGGCAGACATCTGCCTGGGGACTTGAAATAATTTATCTTATTCATCATAATAAGAAGGGGTAAAAAAACACCTATTTTCTTCATCCCAAAGCTTGTGCTAGTGTAGGACCCTGGCAAGCGCGGCCAGAGGGTACGCATGAAAATCAATTCAAAAATCATGGGATTCATACATTTTTAAAAGACATTTTTGGCTTTTCTTGCCAACATTTACCACATTTTGAGGAGAAATTAGCAGTACATTATTCTCCCTTGAAGCCTACATGTGCCCATCTTTTCAGAATCCATTTATCATGTTTGGTTGTGAGCCAAAGTGGCTTTAAACATTCATACATTTTCATGCGTACCCTCTGGCCGCGCTTGCCAGGGTACTGCTAGTGTCTGGTTTGAGTGAAAAAAATTAAGCTAACCAATTTAGTTCAGCGTAATGAAGCTTCTGTTTAGTGTAGCGTAGTGTATGTTGTCACTAGCTACGCTAAATGTGTGCAAAAATTTTGTTAGCTTATAACAAGTTACACTACTTTCTAGTTTAGCGCTTTTCATTTAAATCTAACGCTATTTGTTTTGGAAATGAAATTATTATAACTACGCTGACTGTTAGCGTAGTGGGTTGTAACTTTATCTAACACTAAATGAATCCTGGAGGGAAAAATGGCTGCTACGCTAAGGCCCTGTTTGGCAGCGTGATTATTACGCAATAAATAATCTTGCTGTGTCCCCCTACATTGTGTAAGACAGTACTTTTTTGCCTGATCTTTTGGAAGTAAACTGCCGAGCCTTATGAGGGTTTACTTTCAAAAGATTATCCTAAAAGTACATGTTTTACCATATGTAATATAGCATTTTTCCTATTATTACGCTGCGTAATATGACGCTGCCAAACAGGGCCTAAGAGATTTTGGTCAAATAGCGTAGTTTAGCGTAGCAACCCACTGTTGACACAACATTCTTTTTGTACCCAACATTGTTGTGAATCTTAGACGGTGACCGGACCCGCAGGGGTAGGTCACCCAGGTCCAAACATGCAAATGAGATAGCTCAGACTGGGCTAAGGGACTTGTTAGGAGGAATTAGGTTCAGGACTAGGCCCATGCGCATGTCACAAATCCTCATAACCTAGCCACCAAGCTCCTCTTACCCTGCTTCAGCGCCCATCTCCATCACTCTCCATCATAGCTCCGCGGACCACACACATTTTTTCAGATTTTCTTTTCAGAGTTCTTTTGATTAAACGTAACCATCAGCAATCAAAGGAGAAGGTCATGGTCGAAGAGATGGTAAAACGAGCAACCAAAAGATTAAATTGAACGCCCGACACACAAATTACAATGGGTCCCAAGGTTGCAGGTAACAAAGGAGAAGAGAGAGTATCTCAGGAGAGCTTAAGTAGTTAGTTTCTCAAGAATGATTTGTTTGGGCTACCTAAGTTGTTGGTTAGCTGATGGGATTTTAAACCCTTCTTTAGAAGATAAAACACCAACTTTGAATGAGAAAGATAAGGCAGTGGCAAGAGATAAAGAAGCATCTCATGACATAGATAGCGAGGATAGTTTTAAAGGTTTGTTTGCTCTCAAGGTTGCTGAGAAGTAACACTCATTTTCATTGGCTCCCTAAGTTGCTGGGAAGCAACATTCCAGTTCATAATCACATCAAAATTTGCTCAATAGTGTATTGATTATTTGTTTGTAATTTGTCAATTTTGACAGAAATACCAAACCCGTCCAAGGATACGGTATTGAAGTATACTATAAGGACGTGTTAGCAAATGTACCAGACATAGTCGAGCCGGATGGTACCATCACGGTATCCAGACGTACAGAGGTCAACCTCCCATCTGATATTGCATTGGACGTTGCACCAATAGAAGTAGTTGCGGCGAAGTCCGAAAAGCAGTTGATTTGGGACAAGGCTATGGAGGCCTTTGAGAAAGGGGACAAGAATTCGGTCGACTTCTATTTACAGGTCTACAGCAAAATGAAAGACGGATCCTCTTTAGATGCACCTGACAAACCAGATATCCTCAGATCGGCTTCTAGTGATGCAGTTAATCCCGCGGTGAAAGTGGCTAGGCGTGCTATTGAGAAGACAACCATTGTTTTCGTGAAAGGTTCTCTCCCAAAGCATTTTGATGTTGGTTTTACACCATACTTTGATAAGAATATTCAAGAATTTAGAGGTCCAATTCCCCTGACAATTTTCGACAAGAATTGGCAACGAGATGCTATTCAGTATGGGGTGGATGATTTTTACAATTGGTGTTTTACAATGCCCACCCATTGCAAAGTGCGCACATTGTAAATTTGCATATGAGGCCCAATTAAATTAATTTTGCAATTTGTTGGGTACATACTACACAATGTAAAGTTACAACATGTAAATCAACTTTTGTAAATTACAATCTGGCTACATGTAAACTGTACTTTTACAGTGCCACGTGTAACAATGCTTGTAACAATGCTTGTAAAACTGTACATATGTCTACAAACAAATAAAATTACATTCACTTAACTTACAATGCCCCTTCATCACCCTCAAAACATCCTCCCCCAAGCTTAATTGCACCTCTGGGAAGCTTCCACAAAGCCTCCGCTGACCTAGGTAGGGCTAAATTTGATACACAGACACTCACCCATCATCACCTTGGTCGGAATCAGTCCGATCACTTTTTTTTGCTGCTATTGGGTGATTTCCCACCCAAATCAAAACCTTAATAGAGTTCTTATTACATACCCTGCGATAAAGCAGCAACCTAATCCGGATAAGCAATAAGCTTGAAAATCTTGTCTTTGTAGTACATAGATTCACCGCTCCTATGCCCCGCAAAAGACGATTCACAGCAAGTATCCCACTTCCCACGCCTCCACCCCCTCCACTCAATCCTCCCAGAAATACGATATCCACCGCCACATTATCTTCTACTGGTAGTATCCCAACATCCACTGCAAATAACACCAACATCAAGAAAGCTTGA
This sequence comes from Puccinia triticina, assembly GCF_026914185.1. Classification (NCBI taxonomy): domain Eukaryota; kingdom Fungi; phylum Basidiomycota; class Pucciniomycetes; order Pucciniales; family Pucciniaceae; genus Puccinia; species Puccinia triticina. The sequence continues at coordinate 3,077,779 of NC_070572.1, forward strand.
GCTGGCGGCCCTGAAGATTCCAATCCGGAAGAACCCAAAGACTTCCCAAACTGGCAATATCCCGTCGCCATGGACAAGGAATTCAGTACCTTCATCAATCATGGATGCAAGTTGGACCGCCAGGGTTATCCCCTTTACCCAAACGGATCGACTACTTTTGTGCTCTCTCCCGGTGCGGACGTCAAAAACTTTGGAAATGTTGGGTACACAAAGACGAGTAGCAACGGTGCAAAGTCCGACCACTGGAAAGTAGTTTGAGTGTACTGCAAGGGAGTTCTAGTTTGTGATCGTGAAGGATGTGATTATACCGGCCCCCCACCAACTGGCAAAGGTAAAATTGATGAGCTGCTCAGCACGTTAGTCCCTTCTCTTCCATTTACCTTGTATCATTTACTGATTACCATGGTGTTGACGCCTTTAAATTTTATGTGATCTTGATCAGTAATCCCACCTGCAAAGGTCTGGCCGGTCAATGCCTTGGTAAGATTTACCAGCAGAAATGCTTGAATACGCAATGTCGCTTTGATTTTCATAAGAAGACCAGCTGGGGGCTCATGCGACACCAAGGAGTTCACGCGCATCCATGGCCATCTTCCAAGAAAGCAGACCCCCTCGCAAAAAAAGATCTAACCAAAGCAGTCCTGAAAAATCTGAAGGCAAGTGCTCTACAGCTCAAGGTATGTTCTCATACTTTCCTTCTCCTCGGGCTCCCTTTCTCCTTGGAAGCTGACTGCCCAATGCATCTCTCAGATTGGCAACACAAGCGGGCCTGGACAGGAAATTGACAGTGTGGTTAACATACATGAATCCTTAGGCAACTCAGACCGGCTGCGTCACCTTCGTCGCCAGATACTGCAGCAGATGGATCTTGGTTTGGACGGGGGAGACAAGTTCATGCATGACTTATTCCAGTGGCAACTGTAAGTATCTCGGATTCGGCCCATTTGTCAAAACTTCACGTTGTTAATTTTACAATCTCTGAACCTCACAGGAATGGTATGGAGGTCATATCAATCGCCTGCAAGCCAGGCCACGAACACATAACACTCCAGACTAATTGGATGTCGCAGCGGCTTCTTGATCGTGGCGAGGATGGCCATAACTTGTACTCTGGCGGATTAATCTTGGATGTTACTTACCGTTTCTTTGCGTCCGGATATCTGCTCACTACCTCAATGTATTGCGACGATATCGGCCGATGGATTCCCATACAACTTAGCTGGATCCGTGGTCTAAGCAAATCCTACTACACAGTTCACTTCACAGTACTTTTCCGTCAATTTCTCATTCCATCTCTCTTGCAACACGAGCGCGAAAACATGGCAAGGAGTATTGTGGATTTCTCAAAGGCTCGGCAAAGAGGATTTGTGGCAGCGTACATGGAAGTCTTTGGCGAATCCAACCCTGATGAAGCCCTGTGCAAACTGAAAGGATGTCGGGAACACTTCCGTCAATCAATCACCCGAGTCAAGCAAAACCGTGCTGTCATCATGGCTGACGAGCAGGTGAGATCTTATTTTATTTTATGTGTTTTCCTACTTTAATCTCATTCCAACTCCCCGCCAACACCCCCGCCAACCGTGACTCACATGTACATCCTCTCCAGGCGCTATTTGAATCCAAGTTCCTCGCGCTGTTGCAGCCGTGCAACAAGGACGGGCCTACTCACGACGAAAAAATAGATGAGATGCGTCACAGATTTCCCAAGACCAAGGCGTGGCTGGACTGGTGGACAATGGCCGACGTGGAGTCCATCTTATTTCCAAGCCGCCGCAAGATGCTGGAGGACTCACCCAATGGTGATGATGGTCTTCCAAGCTCAACCAATGCTCAGGAGAGCATGCACCGACTTTACTACATGTTCAGGTTTTTTTTTTTTTTTTGTCTTTTACAATCTTTCACATTTGGATTGCAATTAATCACTAATGTGTATGTATGTACCTTTACACTGTAGTGCGGGTAAGAAGACAATAATCGCGGGGTTTTCCGAGCTCTATGCCTTTGTTAAGGCATTGGAAAAGGACCATCTACTTGTGATGCGGGCATTCCCATCCGTTACGGGATCAAGGCCAAGGGTCAGCAAGACGTCGCCCAATCGATCGGGTGGATCAAACCAACCAAACGGCAGCGGGCTGCGTTCAACGATGGTTGACCACCTGACACCACTCAAGCCCTCCTCAATCATCCCAACAAGCGCGCAAAGTCTGGCAGGCCGCCAAATTCCCAGAACATCAACCGAGCGGTGCACACAACCTTTGTGTCATACGCCGCTGAGAAGGAGGACCACTTGAAGAACCGGTGCTGGTTGGCGCAACGATGCATCAGCTAATTACGGTGCTTTTACTGTATCTCTAAAAATGAAAACTAAGATGTCATAGACATGTGGATTTTTTTTTGATATTCTTGTTCCCCACAAACCCTAGAATCAAATCCGCTTTTTTGGCCCACCTCCACTGGGGGATCTGTCCTGAAATCCGTGAAACAATTTCAATTACAGTCTATTACTGTAATTGAAATTGTTTCACGGATTTCAGGACAGATCCCCCAGTGGAGGTGGGCCAAAAAAGCGGATTTGATTCTAGGGTTTGTGGGGAACAAGAATATCAAAAAAAAATCCACATGTCTATGATATCTTAGTTTTCATTTTTAGAGATACAGTAAAAGCACCGTAATTAGCTGATGCATTGTTGGTTGGCTGGCGGCAGCTTTGGAATCTCTCTACGCGGTTTACAGCCCACTCTGGCTCCAAACCCCCGGCGGCAAAAAAACCGACATTTTCCACACTCTGGTCTCGCATTTCACCTCCAGGACAACTAACGAGCTCATCAAAAATAAAAATCTCAAGTCGTGCCTCACCCGCGGAACTCACAAGCTATTTGAAGAGGCTTGTAAACTCCATCCACATTTGTTCATCCCTGGTGAGTATGCCTCATGTGATTTCTTCATGGAAATCCTCCTCGATCCCAAGTCAAACTTGTCAAAGATCCTGCAAAGCCTGTTCTCAGTCCAAGAGTCCCGCGAATTCTTGTGCCCCCAAAAGTTACTCACCCCCAAGGCGAACGCCGCTTGGTTGCGCTCAAGCTCACTACGTCCATGTTTGCCGCCAATGGGATCAGCTCAACCAATGCGGAATCACTTATCACTCAGTGGACAACCTCTGGCCTTGCGGGAGCTTCTGGCTTACAATGCAAGAGTTGTAACAACTCCCGACCCAAAAAAACTCGTCGAAGTCAGACCACCAATCACAAAGACCTTCCTCAGCCAAGTAGTTTGCTCAATGAAGTCTCACTTATATTGTTCCCTGATTCTCAAGCTCCACCTCACCTCTACTTCCACATCGACATATCATCCATTTGTAATGAAGATGAACAGCAGGATTTCATGGGCAAGATGATCCGGCCGTTCAAGCTGACCGTCTCAGGGGAGGTATATACCTTGATCTCACGTGGATATTGGGGTGCAGATCACTATTGGGGTAAGGTTTTACGTAACATTTGAGGAGTTACCGGTGTTTGGCTCCACAATGATCAAATCAATGCCGGCTTTGCTCAATTGGTTGATCCTCTCCCCGGAAGTATTAGTGGGGCACATCCGCACACCAGCTGGTTGATTTACTCGCGGGGATGGACAAACAATGAAGCAGCTTTTGTGGAACAAAGTGTTGAAAGGATCCGCCGCGACAACCCCAAGATCACATCTGTGATCCCGTTTTCTCACATGAAGAACCTTTTGAATATATCTTACAACGGTGATGTGACGGTGGACCACTTCAATCTGCCTACAACCTTTGAATCCCGGCCTCAGAAGAAACACGTATACCATGGCAATATCTGGGACAATATCAGTGATCCATCCTGCTCGGGCACCTCTAGCGAGGCAGCCACTGAAGATTCTGACTCTAGCGAGGCTGCCACTGAAGATTCTGACGATGGCAACGGTGAATCGGAACCTGAATCTGGCAGTGATGCCTCTGAATATGAAGCTCCCGGATGTCCACCAAGCCCGCCTAACCATAGCGAACCAATCAAGATACGGCTTTGAATGAACCAGACTCAGCCTCCTCGATTGAATCCTACGCCGCAAACCATTGCAGGGTCTGCCCCGGCCCCACCAATCACCAAATCCAAAAAATTCCTGCCTGGAAGGCGGCCACGCCCTACAAAAGCTCGGCCAGTTTCCCCCCCTGCATCGGATCCAAAGACAGCTCTTCCAGATTGTGGTATTGAGGTTCCCAGGTCCAGTCAACCCCTCTCTTCTGTCCAAAAACCCCAGTCTACACAACCGGTCAAGCCAACGTCCTCTGCAAAGAAGCCTGCAGGAAAACGGGGTCGTCCAAAGAAGGATCCAGCTGACGCTAGCAATGTCACCTTCCAATCGGCCCCGTTGACCAATGCTGACTGGGAGCGCATTACCGCCCATTCGGCGGCCAACTGGTCTGCTCATTGGAAAGCAGAAAACGAGAAAATATGGTTGCAGAATATTGGACGAGTGCGTGAATGCCCACTAGTAGAGGTAGGTCCAGGGCCTGGTTTGATCACCTCAAAATCTGTTAATACGGCCGCCACTCAGAGATTGTCTCAGCGATTGGAGACCGCTCAGAAAGACGCCCCCTCTCAGAAATTGCTTGCGGCTAAGAAAACAAAAGCACCCACCCAGCCAAAGGTGGGTATGCGCAGATCTTCTCGAAATGCAGTGGTTTGATTTGTTGTTCCTCTGCTTCCTATTGTTGTTCATCTGCTTCCTATTGATGTCACTTGACACTTGTGATTTTGCTTGGATAATTTGTTTCCCTTTCATTTTTTGGCGGGTTTGGTATCAATCTCTTCTTGTTTTTTCCCTCCATCTGGTTGTATGTTTGCTCTGTCTTGGTTTTTTTCAGGCTGTTGTGGTCTTTTTTTACAAGGCATTGTAAAAATGCACCTGATAGGAGAGAAATGTATTTTTACAACCTCTCTTTTACAATGTGCCCCCCTTTGTAATGGGATCTCATTGCAAAACTATTTGATTAGGGGATATGATTCTTTTTCACATAGCCCATTTTTACAACGGGTGAACTTTGTAACAGTTAAGTTGTAAATTTGCAAAATGTATGGTGCCAGGTACATTTTTAAAACTTAATTTTTGCATTGCATTGTTTTGCGGTCCCAGGAATTGTGCCCCATTATGTAAAATTAATTAATTGTGGGTTTATATGCAATTTTACAATGTACCTACATTGTAAAAGAGGAATTGTAAAAATCAACAGCCCCATTCAGTATTACACAAACAGAAGGTCGAAGGGAGATGAGAAAGACGTACACTATATTGGTTATGAATATCCCAACGAGTGGACGCAATCATTCAGTAAATGGACGACTAATCATCAAAAATTTTACATCACCTTCCGCGATCTGTACAATTATCCGGAATTCGCCGAATGGATTTTATTACACAAAGAGAACGTTTATAAAATAGTTGGTGAAGAAGGCTTTATGACGGCCTTCAGATACGACATGATAGTGAGACAAAATGTGTGCTCGTATCAAGTGACGACAGACTCTGGTGCTATATCTGCGGTGGATATTTCGATGTATCGGGATGACATAAAGAGGGAAGCTTGGCGCATCAGGTTGACGTTGGGCAAGAATGACGAGATCGATAATCCTTACGCGTACGGAGCAAAGAAATTCGGTTTTGATCCTAATACCGGGAAGCAACGTGTGAAGCTTTTGAAAGGGGGTGAAGATCATCCAAAACAAGAATCAAACTCAAGCCGAGGCAGAGGAGGTTTTCAAGGAAGAGGTTCAATGGATAGATGGTCTCAAGATCAACGCAATTCGGACTACGGTGGCTATAACGGCCGTTATAACGGCAGTTATCAAGATCATCAGCAAGACAAGGGTTATAATAAGCGTCCCAGAGATCAAGGTTATTTTGATCATGATTATTACAAGAATAATGAATACGGCGGTAATAATTGTCAGCCTTAGAGATACATCAAGTATCCAAAAGACGAGTTTTGTCCCTTTCTTTCTTTGGCTATTAGCCAAAGAAAATAATGCATTTTTCTTTGGCTAAAAGCCGAAGGACAGCAGAGCTGGCCGGGCCAGCTCCACTGGAGCTGGCGCGCTGGCTGGCGCTGGATGAGCTGGTATTGGTATGTATTGGATACATTACTGTATCCAATACAAATACATAGCGATACGTATCTGATACATAGCTATACGTATCTGATACATACCGATACATATCCAATACATACCTGTACAATGTACTAAAAATACATACCAATACGTACCCAATACATACCGATACGTATCCGGTACATACCAATACGTATCCAATACATACCAATACAATGTACCATACACCTTGCCACGTTTTTTTTTTAAAAAACTGCCCTAACCCCTAACCCCTCACCCCTCACCCCTCACCCCTCACCCCTCACCCCTCACCCCTCACCCCTCACCCCTCACCCCTCACCCCTCACCCCTCACCCCTAACCCATAACCCCTAACCCCTAACCCCTAACCCATAACCCCTAACCCCTAACCCCTAACCCATAACCCCTAACCCATAACCCCTAACCCATAACCCATAACCCCTAACCCATAACCCCTAACCCATAACCCCTAACCCCTAAAACCCGCCCACTAACCTGCCCCCTAACCCCCAAATGGGGCATGGGGGCAGTGGGAATTGAACGGGCAACCTTGCTGTAAGGAGGTTTGCAGCTGCGCTGCAAACCACTAGGCTAACAACCATTGGATGCGCTGCCCAGGTTTTGTGGCTAGGTTCCTATGAACTCAGCTCTGCCAGCCCGGGCAGCTCCAGCGCTCCTTCGGCTTTTAGCCAAAGAAAAATGCACATTTTTCTTTGGCTAAAAGCCGAAGAATTATAGTGCCACAGGTGCAAAAGACTGCAATAACTTAGTAAATAAATAGAGGCCAAGGCGGCTTTGCTGCTGCAGGGGGGCTGTTAGGCCATTTTCCAAACTCCAGTTTACCACTTTTGTTATTCTTGCAGTGGATTTTGGAATCTCATTCTTTTCTGCTTACTTAAACAAAAATCACACATGTTAATTGAACTCAAATAGGTTACAATAATCAACCACATTAATGTGAATGATCTGATACCAGGCCACCAACTCCTTCAAAAACCCTCTCAGGATCACCTGTTTCAATTTATGAGCTCTGTTAAACTTTTATTTTATCATTATAAACCCATAAGATAGAAGAAGGGATCAGGGATCTGTATGGTGGTTGCCTCTGCCAGGCTACTGTATCCTTGATTATCTTTATCTGCCTTGGCTTCGCCAGTCTTAAGATTGATAAACAAATATGGAATTCCAGTGGGCAAATCAAAGATTGGTAAGAGCCGAGTTCCCAGGTCGACAGCTTTCTCCAAGTAGATGGTGTTGTTGCCCAACAGGTGATAAACCGATAAAAGACCACCAAGTATTCTGATTGTCGTTTCAAACGCGTTCAGGTCACCATCAACATCAAAACTCAAATCTCTCTTGATGTACTGCCTCACACGCTGATAGTCCTCTTCCATTTCACTGGTTAGTAAAATGGTATTGATTACACCAACAATAAGGAAGCCAATCGATCCAGCCTTGGTTAGGTTAGTTCCCGCTTGACTGATGGGATGAAATTCATCGCATCCCCAGGCAGAACTATCCGCATAAGCTCGCCACGAGTTTCTGATTGCTTTCTTGATGGCTGATTGTGCGCCAGACTCCCATGGCAGGGCGGGGAGAGGATATTGGTTGAAGGTATTTGATGTCGAGGTCTCTGGCGCGGCCGGCGGAGTCCGTGGACGGTAATAAAGCAGCAGGCATCAAAAGACCAATGGCAACAGGAACACCACGACGAGGTTTCTTCTGCTCTGGGAGACTGGCTTGCTCGATTGGCTTGGGGCAGATGGTTCTTGTTGAACACCTGGAGGCTGCTTGGTTGTGTGACGTCTGTGGCGTGCATCTGACATCGTTAACCTTCACCGACCCAGTGTTGGTCATGGGGGCGGTGGGGGGGCGGTGGCTCTTGTATGCGCCACGCCGTGGCAATTATGGGTCACAAGGGGCGCCGATTTGGCGTGGCTGTTTGTTCAAAGTTGGTGGCGCCCCGCCCCCTCTCGATTGGGTGTAGTTTCCCATGCGGGGTCAATGGGGCGCCACGGTCGCCGCCAATTTGACGCCCCACTCGTCCCGTCGTCATACCTCTGTTGAATGTTTGGGAGGTGGCGTCGGTTGGGGTGGCTTTGGGCGTCGTATTGGGGACGGTGTGGCGGGATGGGTTGCGGTTATGGCGTGGTCTTTGGGTTGCATTGAGCTTGGCGGGGTGGAACGCCTATAAGAAGGGCGGTGAGTTTGAGGTGTGAGTTCCTCAGGCGACTCACGGGCTGTAATTCCAGCTCGGGGGTCGCCTCACCCCCGTCCGCTGTTGCATTTGCGCAGTCTGGCGGGGGATATTCGTGGGCCCCCCTTGTGCTTTAGGGCTGGGGGCCTTCCTCCCAACGCTTTTTGGCCCTGCTAGACAGGGATGGGCGTTGGGCCACGGTGCGTCAGCTTGCTGCGCTGGGTGGCAGGGAGCGGGGTTTTTTTTCTCTTGTTTTTGGTTATTTGAATTTTATTTTTAGCTTTTTTTTGTGTGTTGTGCATGAATTGTGAGGTCAATTAGAGCCTGTATTTACTTGTTTTTTAAAATGGGAAACCATGGCATTTTTTTTTGTAATTGCTTCATGTATAGGGGAAACCCTTGATTTTTTTTCATTTTTTTGTAATTTGCTCATGTGTAGGGGAAACCCTTGATTTTTTTTCTGCAAACCTGAAGCTTTAATATACTTGGATAATAATTATTAAGTTATTATTGCAGAATCAGATTCCTCATCATAAATTAAGGGGGGTCACCCACTTAAAGTACCCCCTTATTCTTATTCCTTCATGTACTAATTGTATAAATAAGAATGGGTCAGCCTAAATGCACTCCAAACTTTTACTTCATGCACTCCACATTTTTGGCTTTGGGGGGCCAGCACTCCAAAAAAGTTGGAGTGCCTTGATTTTGTACTCCCAAAACATGGAGTCCCCAGATGGGCACTCCATGTTTATTGGAGTACACAACTGGGTACTCCAAAATTGACCAAAATAGGGGAGTGCAGCTAGATGCACTCCAAAAAAAATGGAGTGCAAGCCCAAGCACTCCACCTTTTCAGTGAAGGATTTTGGCTTTGCACTCCAGCTGGCAAATACCAAATGGAGTGCATTGGGGTGCACTCCAATGTCTCCTTTTTTTTGGAGTGCCCACAATCACACCTCTCGATGACCAGTCTGGACCGGTCATCAAGGGGCACACGACCGGTCATCCAGAGGACTCATACCTCTCGATGACCAGCGCGGACCGGTCATCAGTCACACCTCTCGATGACCGGTGTGTACCAGTCATTGAGGGGAGGTGCTACTCTTGATGACCGGTCGGTCTGACCGGTCATCAAGAGGAGATGTTACTCCTCTCGATGAACGGCACAGACCGGTCATCGAGAGATGTGACTCACCTCGATGACCGGTCATCACCGGTTATCGAGAGGTGTGAGATGGTGTGAGTCCTCTCGATGACCGGTCTGTGCCGGTCATCGAGAGGTGTGAGCCCTCTTCATGACCGGTGATGACCGGTCATCGAGAGGAGGTGCTACTCTCGATGACCGGTTGGTCTGATCGGTCATCGAGAGGTGTGAGTCCCCTCGATGACCGGTCTGACCGGTCACCGAGGAATGTGACTCACCTCGATGACCGGTCATCACCGGTCATCGAGAGGTGTTATTACCCTTGATGACCGGTCTGACCGGTCATCGAGAGATGGGACTCACCTCGATGGCCGGTGATGACTGGTCATCGTGAGGTGTTGTTACCCTCGATGACCGGACTGACCGATCATCGAGAGGTGTGAGCCCTCTCCATGACCGGTGATGACCGGTCATCAAGAGGAGGTGTTATTAGCCTCGATGACCGGTGGTGACCAATCATCGAGGTGTGAGTCCCCTCAATGACCGGTCTGTGCCAGTCATCGGGAGGTGTGACCGGTCCGCGCCGGTCATCGAGAGGTGTGAGTCCCCTCGGTGACCGGCACAGACCGGTCATCAAGAGGAGATGTTACTCCCCTTGATGACCGGCACAGACCGGTCATCAAGAGGAGATGTTACTCCCCTCGATGACCGGCACAGACCGGTCATTGAGAGGAGATGTTACTCCCCTCGATGATCGGCACAGACCGGTCATTGAGAGGTGTGATTTCCCTCAATGACCGGCGGTCCGGTACAGACCGGTCATTGAGAGGAGATGTTAATCCGCTCAATTCCGGTCTGTACCGGTCATGGATATCAGGAGGATCAAGTGGGGTGTGTTTGTACATAGCCCGGTTGAAGTTGTAGGCACTCCAGCTCTGGCTGGAGTGCACAGTACTGCACTCCCCTTTTGAGGAGGAGAAATATCAGGAATGGAGTGCTAGGGGAATGCACTCCAATCTGATGGAGTGAGACTCATGGGCACTCATTACATTTCCTGGCCACTGGAGTTCTTTGTGGTGCACTCCAAAGATTCTTGAGTCCCCGGTTCTGCACTCCAATCGACTTGGAGTACTCTAGTCTGTACTCCAACAATCATTGGAGTGCACACTCCATACACTCACTCTTGGAGTGCTTTTGGGATTTTTTTGGAGTGCATTTAGGCTGACCCATAAGAATTGGCCCCAGAAAGCGCCCAAAAATAGTATTACATACATAAATTTAGTAAACCAAACAATGTACATAAAATTAAACTGTTGTACATTAATGAGTAACTAGAGGCCAAGGCGGCTTTGCCGCTGCAAATATTAGGCTTTACAGTCCTGTGTTTAATCCCCCTGTCTAGAAAGACTTCAAATTTCAAACTCTGACCCATGCATCCCTCAAATCTCTCAAAATGACACCCAATTCTTCCTTGAGACAGCTCTTGCGGGTTTCCCTCTCTGGGGACGACTAAAATCCTCATCCAACCACTGCAATCAAGTTCAATAAAAGTCAAAATCTCCTCTCTTAGCCTCTGTATGTCTTTCAACCTTTTCAGATTAGTCCCTGGGAGCTTCCTACTATCACCAACTCTCTGATCTAGGAGTGCCTGTAATCACACCATGCATGACATGAGGAATAAATTATGTGTTGGGAGCTTTGTTTTCCTGAGGTGCTGAAATATGTACATTGCAACTTCACATAAAGCTTGGCTGGTCTGTGTAAATGTATGCTTGATCCCAAGTGCCATGATCTTGAGGATCAGGAAGTAGTGTTAAGTTAAACAACAGTGGTTATTCACCCACCAAAAAAGCTGCAAATTATTCTATGACTGACAGGCTGTTGGTTTGTATGTATTACTATTTCTCAGTTTGGTTATAGCTATGTGCTAGCTGCTGATGTGGACATATAAATGATGTAAGACAATGAAAAGAAAAAATTACATTAAGTTTTAAGCAGTAAATCTTCATAGACCAACCAGGCATTCAAATAGGAAATCCAAACTTGTTAGTGGATATCTGACTGACACAGAATGCAAGGGTAAGGGACAGTAGACATACCATCAGAAGTTCAAGTGTTGAAGTCACACAGTTGAGAAGTCCTTTACATGTAAACTATTTCACAGATTTTCATGTCTTGCATTTTGTGCACCTTATTTCATTTCATAATTACAAGGCAAGATACATCATAAAATGAAGTTTGAGATTGCAAAGACATAACAAATAACTTTGGCAAAGCTATGCCAACAACTGTACATGAACATTCAGCTTTTATTGTCTGTCAAAAATAGGCAAGATGGACAGAAGCAGAAGGTTCTCACTCAGCAAAAAGGACTAAGGCAAGCTTCCAAAATTTTCAGAGGAAAATAAAACAGAAAACTGATATTTTTCTTGCTAATTATAATAAGACAAAAAACAAGACAAAACACACAAAGAAAAGGATGATGAAGAAAAAAAAGGGTGGGGGGAAGGGAAACACTTGAAGAAATAATGGCCAAAGGCCTGAGACTGAGAATGGTGAGCTGGGAAATGATCAAGCACAGAATATGTGCAGGGACTCAGAACAACAGAAGAGAAGTCTCAAAAGAGCATGTCTCACTGATATGGGCTCGGAACTAAGTGAGGGTTGTATTTCATGAGGGGACGAATGAAATACATGGAGAAAAAGGGGCCTAAGAGGGGCCTAGGGGGCTAAAGGACCCTGATGGAAAGAAAAGGAACAAAAAGGAAATAAACCCTCTTCTGGGCATGGGGCATAATTCTAACAACACTTATTATGAAGACAAGCCAGGAGAAAATATCCTTTTGATTTGGTTGTGATCTGTATATAAACCAGGTTGGGGAAGACATCTCACAAGGTTTTACAATCTTGGCAGTAGGTAAACTGTGACAAGATATGATTATCAAGCCTCTTTGTGGATAGATTTGGATGAATTGTATCAGAAATATTGGGAGAAGAGTAAAGGTTGAACCATTGTAAATGGCTAGACATGTACAGCCATTCCGAAAAAGCTTGGTTCCTTTGAAAGGAATTTCCAACTTGTGTGTATCCAACAACAAGGTTGGACAGATGGATATCCATCCCCACAAGCGCAGTCGCTTAGAGGATGCTACCGGCCAAGCCGTTCGGTAGCAAAAAAAAATGCTGGCAGCGGGGGGACCAGCATCCTGACACCAGGGTGCGTCCATCATGATGGCGGACCGGGGTAAAAATTGGTCAAGGATTCCAATTCTGGAATCAAAAAAGAGGGGAAATGAGTAGAATTCAGTGATTGAGCTCACCTACTCGTGATATAGGTGTCCTGCCTTTGCATACAAGGTTGGAAAATCCCACTGGAATTTCCAGCGGAAATTCCCTCCAAAGAAGCCAAGCTTTTTTGGAATGGCTGTAAAACAGAATTGGGTTTGCTAGGGTTGCCCAACTGTTTGACCAGAGTTACCAACAATACGTGTATTGTTGCCCAGGACACCGGAAGGGAAGTGACGAGTGTCTCGAGGAGGCAATGGTGCCAATCAGTTGATTGGTCACTCTATCCAACATTCAGGCAGCGGTATCCTTGAAATTGATTGACGGATCCTGCATCATTTTAATCAGGGTTGGCAGGGCCTGTGAGACGAGTGGGTACATTGTCTCAGGAGCTGACCGGTCAAGAGGTGAGTTGAGGGCCATGATGGCTGCATCTCGTTGGTGCCAGTCAGCAGACTTGATTTTGATTCCCACAAACGGGATCACAAGTGTTCCTATGTAGTGCATCCCCAACGGTTTGGGTGAGTATGGCGAGCCACAATACGGCGGCCATACTGATGTTCCATTCGCATCAACGGGTACATGAACTCCGTCGTGGGAGTGGAGGCGACGGGAGCCGGCCAGCAGCCAGCGCGACTGGGCGGCCGTCGTCTCGCTCGTGTTGCCGGCGTGGGATTGGGTGTGGAGGGTGAGTTGGCAGGTCTTCTGGTCGACGCGCAAGGTGAACACCGAGCAGCCGTCGGCGGAGGGCACCATGCAGAGGATGTCGGCGCGATGGGCGCGGATTGTCTAGCGCCGCACACACGACTTGGCGTCCCAGAAATGCACATTGCCGAGCGAGTCGCCCGAGATGATCGTGCCACTGGAGACAGAGAGATGTTTTCAGAGGCGGCTGGTGTGGTGAGAGAGAGAGAGAGAAAGGGCGACTGACTTGAGGACGGTGACGGTCCAGACAAGTGTGTGTTTGCCCTGGAGTTTCTCGACGGTCATCCGGTTGAGACAACGGCCGGAGCCGGCGGCCCACTTGCGCAGACTGGAGTCGGCGCCGCCGGCGACAAAGAAGAGCTGCGAGTCGGTGGGCTCCTGGAGCGGGGGAGGAGTTTTGGAGGGTGAGATGCCCCAGGCGAGGCTGAGGAGACGGGTGTTGCAGCGGTCGAGCTTGCGGACGAGCTCGAGCTGGTTGTCAGCGATGGCGGCGATGCGGATGGCGCCGTTGTCGCAGGCGATGGCCAGCCGGGTGTGTGCGGGGGAGGGGGCGAGGGACCAGATGGCGACGGAGGGGGGCATGGCCAGGGGGCGCTAGACAGAAACAGGTTAGTGTATGTGTGATTGTTTCCGACATTTGGAGACGTGCAATAAGCTCAACAGGGGACATGACTGGCACCTGGATAATGAAACTTATAATCAGGGTTTTTTTTTTTGGATCGTTTGGTCAAAGAATTGTTGAGACTGAACGCAACTGGATTGAAGAAGTGTAGGCCAACTACACGAGAAGGCGAAGTATCGGGACTGGACAATTGGTGTGGACCTTGGTTAGGATTGATGGCTGAGGCTGCGATCTTGGTGAGCAAAATTGAGGATGTGTTGGAGGCAAGGATGGTTCTCGGTTTACAGATAGAAGCGAGCTGAGAGAAGATTGTTTGCTTGAGCAATAGCTTCTTGGCGATTGCCTATTGAGCAAACAAGCGGATCATGAGTTGATGCTTCTGGCGAGTGTGGAAGTGGAGCCCAATTTTCGAGGCATCCGTGTTGATTGTCATCATGATAAGTACCACCAATCAAAGCGACTTCCCTGCGGCATGTGGTTGGGTTTTCTACTTGCTTGGTGGGTGGGACTCCTTCTTCTGCCGCTTTTGCTAACATGCCTTTGTGGAATCAACCTGTGGGAGAGGGGAGGCAGGGCATGTCCACGCGAGATCAGAATCCAATTTGATGAACAATAGAGATAAGGGAGCATGAGACTCGTACCACGGAGGCATTGTTCTCTCAAAGCCTGCACCCTGAGTTGACAAAGTGCTGATCAAGGGAAAAGGGCCGTCAGACAATCTGGATTCTGGTGGATCTTGACGCAGGGGCAGATGTGACGACGGAGTGGCTTGGCATGCTTGCAACATTTTCAGGCTCAGCTGGTGGTATGTAGAGGGAGGTGTGAGGGTTGGTTTGTGGTGGCGGTAGAAACAACAAACGCAAACAGATGAAGCGTTGTTGGGGACGCGGTGGTGGTTGCAAGGCTGGAGTGGTTGAGTAGATGTGTGTTTACATCCAGACAAAGCGTTGCAGAGGACGCTACGGAAGCCCTAAAGGGACACGCATCCGGCCACTGTTTTGAAAGATCAGAAAATGTGATTTTACAAAATACAGATGCATGAAACGTGTACCACATGTATACACCTTCCAACTTCGGGATTCCATGAAACCAGAAGTTGGATTCTTGAATCAATGGCCGGTGGAGATCGGTCATTGATAGGAGTCCACACCTCCGTTGATGCCCGGCCCTTACTGTGAAGCCTGGCCTACTAAACAGTTCGCTATAAGAGGCTATGAAACTATCCGAGAGGATAATTCGCCGAATGCTTGCTTAGTAAACTTAGGATATATAAGATTTTGGAGTCCTTGGTCACGATGATGATATGAATGTAATTTATACTTTGAGTTTTATTTGTAGAGTTATAAGAGTACGAGTTTCTCGGATAACAAAATATAATGTGAAGAAAGACAATAACAAAGAATATCCCGATGGGAAAAGAAAGAAGAAAGAGGGAGAAAGAACAACCCAAAGAGCGCAAAAAAACCAACGGAGACACAAGAGAATTAATGACATCATCAGAGAAATCAACACGTCATAGATGATGAACTGCTAAAGTGATTCAACGTTCATCGGAGAAATCCCGATGCTGATCGATTCCGCATAACAATCTAACAATCTACAAGGATTAATCAGCAAGATTTGCCCATAATAAGCCTTGTTAATCAAACCAGGTCGTTACAAAATAAGCCTAGCCTACTATCATTCAGATGTTAGTTAACCTTCTTCTTCTTAATTTTCTTATTTTGCAAATCCGCCAGACGGCGGAATTCTTCTAAATATTTATTTGCTGATTCAGGAATGTGATTTTGAGAGACCCACGTGTCCTCCCCTGGCGTAGAATTGAGCCATGACATTAAGTAATCAAACTTACCCTTACCCGCACTCCTCACTTCGAGAACTGCCTTGATCCTCGACCAATCAACAATCTGATCATCCGTGTTGTTTTTTATACCTAGATTAGACAAACGACCCCGCACCGTATCCGGGCTTATATAACAAGTTAGCAGGGACACATTAAATACAGGATGCAGCTTAGGATAATCAGCAGCCAAATCCAGCTGTACCGCATTAAACCCTACCATCTTCACTACCGTGAATGGACCGATGTACCTATAGTCCAGCTTTGAATTTAATCGCCTTGACTGAATGAACTTACGAAGTAACAAAACCTGGTCCCCTTCCTTATAGACAGGAGCATCCCGCTTCCCTCGATTGTAATATTCCGCCTGCTTGATCCGAGCCTGGCGCAAACATTCCATAGCCATCTCCTGAGTAACCTGTAAATCCACTACAAAATCGTCCAAACCCTTCCAGTCAGTATTTTCAGTCAAAATGTTAAACCGTGGGTGATAACCATACATAAAGAAGAAAGGAGAAATCTTCAAACTCGCCGAATCCGCATTATTTATGGAAAACTCGGCCATGTCGAGGCACTTATCCCAGTCATCCTGATGATAAGAACAGAAGTGGTGAAGATAATCTTCCACCACTTGATTCATCCTTTCAGTTTGCCCATCCGTTTGAGGGTGGTAAGCAGTCGACAAAGCCGACTTGATTCCTAAAGAATTCATCAACGCCTTCCAGAACTCACTGACAAATGTACTCCCCCTGTCCGAAACAATCTTTTCAGGCAAACCGTGCAACCTAAAAATATTCTTTTTAAACAAATTAGCCAAAACAGCGGAGGAAGACGCCTCCTTACAAGGAACAAAGTGCGTCAATTTGCTCAATAGGTCTATGACTACCAAAATGGAATCAAAACCGCCTGATAACGGCAACTTAACAACTAAATCCATCCCTATCACGCTCCATGGCCTCGGATCCGCCACAATGGGAACTAATTTCCCATCCGGGGCTCGCCGCCTCGCTTTCACTCGCTGACAGGAATTGCAGCTATTGACATACCAAATCACCGAGCTTTTGACCCCAGGCCAAGAGAACGTCCGCGTCAAAGTCGACAAAGTACGGGCTATTCCCGGGTGCCCCACCGCCGGCGAATCATGATACATTATCATTATTCTTGTGCGCAAAGAAGAAGGCACGAAAAACCTGTAGTTATGCCAATAAACATTGTCAATTAATCGAACATCCTTTTTGTGTTCAACCTCGGCTGGCAGATAAAACTTCTTAAAATAAGTCAGTAAGGTTAATGTTGGTCGTTGGAAGAACAAGTCATGAGATGTGGTAGGGGAGATATCCTTATTACCCGAAATTTCCTCACAAGAAACCATCCGCCTTGTGATCAAGTTTGCATCTCCCGATATCATTCGCCCATCACAAAAATCTTCCCAGCGGCTTGGTCCGTTGGCGGGATTCTTAGAACCTACAATATGATAGATAAGCATGTTGAAATTATCCAAAAACAGGGCCCATCAAGCTTGTTTCGGCGATAAATATTTCGCTGTTTTAAAATAAAGCAGATTTGAGTGATTGGAAAACATGGATACAGGGTTCCGGGTACCCATCAACCAAGCCCTCCATTCCTCACAAGCCAACACAATGGCTAACAGTTCCAAATCGAAAATTTTCCAGGAACGCTCCCTATCCAAGAGTTTCCTGGAAAAATAACTTACCGGAAGATAATCCCCGTTAGCATTTGGCTGGCTAAGGACAGCCGCAATGGCATAGCCCGAGCTATCAACGTGAACAATTCTATCCTTGTCAAAGTCGAAGTGAAGTAATAAAGGTTCGTTAACAAACAACTTTTTGAGAGCTTCAAAGGCGATCACCGCATCTGCTGAATTAAGTAAAGTAGAGTCACTATACTTATCCTGCGTTAAAGTCGTCAGAGGACCTGCCACCGTTGAAAACTGCGGAATGAAGCACCTATAAAAATTCGTAAACCCTAAAAACTTCCTTAAACCACGAACTGTTATTGGCAACGGCCAATTATTAATAGTATCTAATTTACTTGCACTCATTTTTAAACCTTGATCAGTAATATCAAAACCCAGGAAGGTAACTTTTGAACAGAAGAAATCACATTTGTTCAAAGAAGCTTTTAAAGAAAACTCACAAAGTTTCCGCAAGATATTCCTTAAATCTAACAAGTGTTGATCTCGAGTCTTAGAATAAATTAAAATGTCATCAATATAAACAAAACAACACACATCCAAGTACTCACGCAGTACATGTTGAATAAACCTTTGAAAAGTAGCAGGAGCATTAGCCAAGCCGAAAGGCATTACCTGATACTCGTACAACCCCCAAGGAGTCCTGAAAGCAGTTTTCCATTCATGGCCTTCCACCACCCGGAGGAGATTAAACGCCGCTTTAAGATCTATTTTTGAAAGAAACTTGCAGCCCTGCAGGTTGTTCAGCAAATGCGCAATTACCGGTAAAGGATAAGAATCTCGAACCGTCATACTATTTAGAATACAATAGTCCACACAAGGGCGATTTGCCTTCCCCTCCACCTTGACATAAAAAATAGGGGCGGCCGCCGACGAAGAAGATAGCCTGATAAAACCCTTAGCAAGATTTTCGTCAACGTAAATCCTCAATTCATCTCTCTCTTCCTTACTTAAATTGTACATCTTCCCAAATGGGGGCACCGCTCCACCCTTCAAGTTGACATGACAATCGAACTGACCCCGATGGGGAGGAAGTGTTGCCAAAGACTCTGTGACAAACACGTCCGCAAACTCATTCGTAAGCATCTTAGCTTCATTACAATCAGAAGTACATATCTCTTGTATACTTTCATACATTACAACATCGCTATCAGCACCTCCAACAAAAGTACCCAAATCTTTTAGCCATGAACTACCTAATATAATATCTGCGGATGCTAGCTGAGTTAAATATAATATAACATGCGTACTGAGAAAAGAATCGCATGTGGTTGGAATCAAAACAACTCCTTTTGCGTAAGACGCAATCAAGCCCGACTTTGCCGCTGAGCCGTCGAACGATTTGCACTGAATTTTGACAGGCATCTCAATAACATCTAAATTCAAACCTTCTGCAAAAGTAATATCAATAAACGATGAAGATGCGCCAGAGTTGACCAATACATAAACATCAGCCTTATTGTCATTATTTATTAGCAACAAACCATTAAAGAAAGGGCGGTTATCCTCACGGAATGCCTTCTTTACAAAGTGAGTTTGCTTACAATCTTTAGCACTCATCTTTTCCGACATACAAGTGTTAAAGAACACTTCTCCCGCCGACATCTCCTCCATGGCAATCGAGTCCGCCGACAAAACCGGGTCGCCTTCAACGCCTTGAAGAATAGAGGAACACTTCTTGAAAGGCAATTCAACCTCTCCTACAGACTGTTGCTTCTTGCCCTTGTCAGGATGATCGACTGGCGAAATCAATTGGCTTGGATTATTTGCTGGAGCAGATCTTGATTTAGTCGTGCCCGAAGATCGTCGATTTTCAGGCGCCCACTTTGATTCACTATGCTTCCTTTGAGTTGACCGGCCCCATTCCTTCCACATCTGAAGCATATCAGGTAAATCCATCTTCATATCCCGGCACAAAGTACAACCTCGCTTTCGATAATGCGCCTCATCGAATTCACCACCGCATCGAATACAGATGTTTCGATTGACACATTCCTGACGAAATTCCGCGTACAAGAAACCGATGTCCTTTGCTGCGGCAGAGACCTCGTCCAGATCCATAGCATCACTGTCTGGCAACCTCGCTGGTTGAGATGAAGATGTCGGGGGAGGAACGCGAGGAGGTAGATGAGCAGGCTGATTATTAGAACGAGCCTGATTAGCTTTGGGGTCCAAAATCTTTGTCACCCCCGCCACATTCTT
This sequence comes from Puccinia triticina, assembly GCF_026914185.1. Taxonomy (NCBI): domain Eukaryota; kingdom Fungi; phylum Basidiomycota; class Pucciniomycetes; order Pucciniales; family Pucciniaceae; genus Puccinia; species Puccinia triticina. The sequence goes on from NC_070572.1 coordinate 3,097,630, forward strand.
AGCAACCAATACCGCTATCTCCTGCTTAGCTTCTAAGTCCACAACCTCGTTCCACGGCCCCCGCAGCAACGCTAACTTGACAAGATTCTGATCGATAGATTTGTCGTAGGCCTTGCATTTAGAACGATCGTCTAACACTAAAGGCCGGAGTAACGAATTAAACAAAATATTGAATTCTTCAATAGTTTTGCTTCCTTGCCGAGCCAAGTAAAAGGCAGATTCGGCCTCTTCTAATTCATGATGGTTAGCAAAAGTTTGTTTGATGGCATCAATGAAAGAGTCAACATCCTGCAGCTCAGCTATAACGTATTCCATCCTGGCTGAAGCTTTGAGAGCTGGCAAATTCAGAACCGCCGCATTATTTGAAAGTAAGCCGCGCCACCACGTGTAGGAAGGAACCTCTCCTTCAATTCGACCGGATCCCGCGCGAAAATATCCCAAGATCCACAAAATTTTCTGCTTTTCCGTGTTAAATTGCTCCCCAAATCGTTCAAAAGCGTTTCTCATAGTAAAGCAGAAATTATTAGTCTCTCTGGGCGCCCCGGTGAAAAAAATATGAGACTGATGTGGGGGCTCAATAAAGATCCTAGGACGCTCCGTCATCGAGTGAGTATTGGCGATTTCCAAGTTTCCCAGCCTCCCAGCCAACGCCTCATTTGAGCCTTCCAATAACCCTCGAAGATGCGCCAATGACTGAAGATTTTCGGAATGAGCCTTTTTTAACTCGTTGTGAAAGATGTCCTTTATGTTCTTCGTCTCCGATTGTAACGCCACAATCAACGTCTTATCCTGTCGGGCTTGTGCGTTGAGAAGAGCGATCGAGGCCGATTGTGCTTGAAGGAGAGAAGATTGAGAAGAGTTGTCGACTTGAAGATTGGCAAGCAGAGTCAAAAGGTCATCAGCCGTGTGACCTGCAAATCCGGAAACGTCCGCCTGACCAGGAGCCGAAGAGGATGACAGGTTTGGGTTTGGATGAGGGGATGGATGAGGAGCGTTCGGAACTGGAAGAGACGAAACCGATGGTGGACTAGGACTGAATCTTGGCGAGTTTCAAATAGGAGTGATTGGGTCAATTTCTGATACGTTGGACATAATTGTATGGTAAAAAAAATATGATTTATACAAAGTATGCGATATTTTGAGGAGATCGGGATATAATTGTGAAGCCTGGCCTACTAAACAGTTCGCTATAAGAGGCTATGAAACTATCCGAGAGGATAATTCGCCGAATGCTTGCTTAGTAAACTTAGGATATATAAGATTTTGGAGTCCTTGGTCACGATGATGATATAAATGTAATTTATACTTTGAGTTTTATTTGTAGAGTTATAAGAGTACGAGTTTCTCGGATAACAAAATATAATGTGAAGAAAGACAATAACAAAGAATATCCCGATGGGAAAAGAAAGAAGAAAGAGGGAGAAAGAACAACCCGAAGAGCGCAACAAAACCAACGGAGACACGAGAGAATTAATGACATCATCAGAGAAATCAACACGTCATAGATGATGAACTGCTAAAGTGATTCAACGTTCATCGGAGAAATCCCGATGCTGATCGATTCCGCATAACAATCTAACAATCTACAAGGATTAATCAGCAAGATTTGCCCATAATAAGCCTCGTTAATCAAACCAGGTCGTTACACATACCGGCCGTCAATAGTCACTCGCCACATTCTCGATGACCGGTTTGTTCCGGTCATTGAGAAGAAGATGTACTTCTCGCGATGACCGGTTTGTTCCGGTCATCGAGAGGAGTTATGTACTTCCCAAGATCCGGAACGAACCGGTCATCAAGAGAAAGATGTACTCCTCAAAACGACCGGAACAAACCGGTCATCGAGAGAGTGATGTACTCCTCACAACGACCGGAACAAAGCGGTTATCTTGAGGAGTAGATTGATGACCGGTTTGTTCCAATCATCGAGGGAGTATGCACTCCTCCCAATGACCGGTTCATTCCGACCATCTAGAGGAGTACATACTCCTCCCGATGACCGGTTTGTTCCGGTCATCCTGAGGAGTACATACTCCTCTCGATGACCGGTTCGTTCCGGTCATCTACAGGAGCGTATACTCATCTCAATGACCAAGAGGACAGCCCATTGAGGGGAGCCCTCAATGACCGAACGGACCTGCCATCGAGGGGAATACGTTCCCGATGGCCGGTGTGTACCGCTCTGGCTGACCGGTCATTATTGGTGACCGAGGAGTTGTTGATGAATCACCGGTCCCATGGTACGCCTTCTCAAGCTCTCACATGAAAACATGAGCTCTGAGATTCAATCCCAAAGTTGGAAGGTTTATACATGTGGTACATGTTTCATGCATCTGTATTTTGTGAAATAGCATTTTTTGATTTTTCCAAACGGTGGCCGGATGCGTGTCCCTCTAGGGCTTCCGTAGGACGCGGAGGCGGGAGTCAGGCTGAGGCGGTGGAGTATAGGGCCGTGGCGGTGGCGTTGACCATTGTTGAAATGATGATCAGTGCAAGCTTCAGGTGGCGGCCTGAGCTGGCCTGAGGCTGGGATTCTATAAATAGGAAGCCTGAGGAAGAGATGTTTCCTCAGGCGACTCTCCGTGCTGGCTTCCAGCGGGGGGTCGTCTCACCCCCGTCCGCTGTTGCAATTGCGCAGTTTGACGGGGGATACTCGTGGACCCCCCTGTGCTTTCGGGCTGGGGGTCTTCCTCTCATCACTTTTTAACCCTGCTAGACAGGGATGGGTGGTGGGCCACGGTACATCAGCTTGCTGCGTTGGGTGGCAGGGTGTGGGTGTGGTTTTGGTGTTTTTTTGTAGGCTTTGTTTCTGTGTATTTTGTTTTTTGTATTGGGAATTGTGGATCTTTGTTTGCTTGTTTTTTAAAAGGGGAAACCCTTGATTTTTTTTGTATATTTGGCCATTTTGTAGGGGAAACCCTTGAATTTTTTTTGTACATTTGGCCATTTTGTAGGGGAAACCCTTGAATTTTTTTTGTACATTTGGCCATTTTGTAGGGGAAACCCTTGAATTTTTTTTCTGTGAATCTGAGGCTTTAATATACTTGGATATTACTTGTGTAAAAATACCCTGTGAAAGTATTATGTAGACTTCTACTGAAGCTCTTTCACATGACAATTGGTTATAAACATGTCATGTGACAGAGTCAGGGAAATTAGTCTATTACAATACAATTAAATTACCCACAGCCAAGCCCTTTTCACGGCTACACCCCTGGATACTCCCATAGGGAGAAAAGGACTCAGTGTTTACGCCCACTGAAGTCCCCTCTATAAATAGAGGCCTATTTGGCCCTCAGGAAAAGATCCCCCAGACCATTCACTGCCCATAAACTGTAATTTTGCCGTGAATATTCTCCTCTGCTACATTTGTAGCCACTTTTCCTTATAAACCATCCCCAGCACGTAAAATCCACTGGATTAAACCCTTTAAATCATCAAAAATCCCTTATTAGCATATTTAAATCTTTATCCTTATAAGCAGTTGCCGTAAGACCACCGCCTCTGTCAAGCAGCCAATCAGTTTAAGCGCTTACCACCTACTTTTTACGCCAAATTAATTCCCTGTAATTAATAATCGGACTTACTTTGCGCACTGCAAAAAGCTCTTCGCGCACTGTGCAGTGCGCGCAGTCCCAAAACACTTCGCACACTGCGGGTGAAGGAGACAATTTTTTCAAGATTTTTTTTGACGAATCAATAGACAGGAATTTGATTGTCATCTCTGATTTTTTTGGGAGTTTTTTGAAGCATCCTTGTATGCAGAAAAACCCTATTAAGAAGAAAAACAAGTATAGTCAATTGGGGACTTGGAATTCATGTTCCCGCATGCTAAAAATTCCAAATGCTTTATTGAATCATGATTCATATATATTTGACTGTTTCAGAACTTTTTGGCCACTTTGTGCAAGAACAAGTCTTTGAAGAATTACAAAATTTCACATCAAAACTTGCAATGTGCCCAGGTACGTGATGCAATCGCCTAATTTTTCAACACCTTATTCTTGCACAAAGGGGCCAAAAATTTCTGAAACAATCAAATATATAAATACCATGATTCAATAAATTATTTGGAATTTTTAGCATGCAGGAACATGAATTCCAAGTCCCCAATTGACTATACTTGTTTTTCTTCTTAAAAGGGTTTTTCTGCTTACAAGGATGCTTCAAAAAACTCCCAAAAAAATCAGAGATGACAATCAAATTCCTGTCTATTGATTCTTCAAAAAAAATCTTGAAAAAATTGTCTCCTTCACCCGCAGTGTGCGAAGTGTTTTGGGACTGCGCGCACTGCACAGTGCGCAAAGAGCTTTTTGCAGTGTGCAAAGTAAGTCCGTTAATAATTACATATTATTAATTACATAATTAAATCCTCCTCTGTTACAGAGTGTTAAAACCCTTGTAGTGGCCATATTTGCCACGTAACAAGCTAGGTAATTTAAATTACCAGTGTTTACATCAGCACAGTTATAGTGCTAGGGCCCAAAACCCTTATTTTTGACGGGTTTTTGCCCTAAGCTTCATAAACAGAGCTGTTGATAATTGTGGCGGCTTCAATCGCAATAGGAGCGGCTATGGAAGAGACCAAGGTCCTGCCAAGACTTTCAAGAAAAAGGACACTTCAGGCTCAGCTAAGGATAAAGATGCTTAGTGGGCTTATTTTTTTGTGTTTCCTTTTTTGTCCTTTTTGTGTGACGGCTTAGGCTTGAAGTCCGAGACAATTTCATTTGGAAATTCTTCTATCTTTTTTGACATGTTGGTGTATAAGGATAGAGTTCTGACTCCTTTTTTCACTGTTTCATTCATTTTTTATGGTGCTTTGTTCTTCCGGGTCGCTTTTTTGTTCTTCGATGTAGCAACAGTTGGTTGAAATTTTCAGATATGAACACTCAATTGCACTGCAATGAAGTAGCACCTGTACTTGGTAATCAACAATGTTTACCACCAGCTTTACTGATTTCAGTCATGTGTGAGATGAATCTGTCAGAATGGGAGGTCACGCTTAGGGACAACAACCTACTTCCAGAGTATGAAGGTGTATTGCATGGTTTTGGAGCAGGTTTTGATCAAGGTATCCCAGATCACGATTTAGGAGATTTGGACTGCTTTACTCCAGATAATCATGCATCATCAGAGAAGGCGAGATCTAAAATAGAAGAATCAATATTAAAAGAATTGAATGGAAGACGGATGTATGGACCATTTACAGAGGATCAAATGCTTAATATGTTTGGATCTTTTAGGTCAAACCCTTTAGGAGCAGTGGTAAACGGGGATGGGCAAATTCGCCCGATCAATGATCTGTCATTCCCAAGAAACAATCCTTCAATCAAATTGGTGAATTCTTTTGTCAACAAGGCGGAATTTGATACAACGTGGGACAATTTCAATCATGTATCAAAGTTTTTTGCTAGCGACCCTAGACCTCTTGAATTGGCGTTGTTTGATTGGGAAAAAGCTTATTGTCAGATCCCGACAAAAATGGCACAATGGAGGTATTTAACGGTGAAAGATTTTGACGGCAACTTTCTTGTCAACACACGTATCACTTTTTGAGGCGTGGCGGGCTGCGGGTCATTCGGAAGGCCGGCAGATGCGTGGAAGTTGATCATGAAGAACCATTTCGACCTAGTCACGATTTTTAGATGGGTAGACGATAACTTATTTGTTAGGGTCAAAGGAGATCAAGTTGACATGGAAGACATTGTTGAAAAGTCGGTGAAATTGGGAGTCCTGACGAACAACACGAAATACTCTCCATTCAAAAACAAACAAAAGTTTATTGGTTTTGTTTGGAACGGGATTGACAAAACGGTGCGGCTTCCGGAAGGGAAAATAGAAAAGTGGCTCGGTCAGATCCAACCGTTTGCTCTCGAGGGCTTTAAAGTTTTCTTTGAAATAAATTCCTTCTTCATCACAAAAGACAACTCAATCGTCATGAAAGGCTCCTATGAGAATAATCTGCCGACTCTACAGATTGAGAACCTGCATCAATCTTGCCACCTCACAACAAGTGAACTTCTTCACAAATCTCTGGGTCATGTGAGCTATTGGAGGATTTGTCAAAGACTCGGAGTTCAACTTAGAGACTACGGTGCTTGTGAAGCATTTGCAGTTTCCAATATCACTAAAGGATCCTTCCACTCTCGTCACTCAGTTGCCTCTAAGCCTTTCAAAGAGATACATCTTGACATGGTCGGCCCGATCACTCCCTCCTCACGTGAAGGGCACAGATATTTTCTAACAGTCGTCAAAAGTTGCACAAGGTATTGCGCTGCTATTCCGCTGAGGAACAAGAGCGATGTCGCCCAAGTCTTGGGGCAAGCAATCGACCTAGAAGCTCGTCGTTTTGGCTACTACCCTACTGTAATCCATTCAGACCGAGGTACTGAATTTATCAATAAATATCTCCTGAATTTCTGTAACAAACATGTCCGGGCTCAATATTCCAATGCTGGTACCCCTCAACAGAATGGATTGGCCGGAAGATTTAATTGATCCATTCTTGAATCTGCCCGAGCTATCTTCAAAGATTCTGGTCTCAACAAACAGCTTTGGAGCGAGGTTATTAAAGCCAGCACTCTGACGTTGAATCAAATACTGGCTCATAGAAGCAAAAAATTTCCATTCAAACTCTTCAAGAACCGATGTTATTCAACTTTCTCTGTCAAGTTCTTGACACTACATCTCCCCCATGACAGAACCCAGTGAACTGATGCAAAAATTCCACTGAATTGCGCTACAATTCCGCTAAACTGTGCTAAAACTCAGCTAAAGTATGCTACACATGAGCTAAACTGACGCTAACTTGGGTGCTACATTAATAACTAGTGTAGCTAAAAAAAACTACACAGTTTTTTAGTGTAGCTGATGATTGTGCTACACTGAAAGGTCACAGCGTGGCATGTAATGCTTTCGATGTGTGTAGATAGCCCAGGAGGTGCACAATGGATGGGACTTACTTCTACTCTCCCCATGTCCCGCGACTTCCCTTTTTCCTCCTCACCCGTACCTCTTCTAACGTCCGACTGAAATTGAAAGCTGAAATGGAAGTGCAGGAAAATCTTCTTTTTGATATTTTTGATTATCTTGAAATGTTTTTGGGTTTTCTGTTTACGATGATTGGAATTTGAGTCAAAGAAACTTGAAGTCCGGTAATACTCTGAAAGGAAAGTTGATCCGTCGGCAAGAATGCAAGTATCTAGATTAAGACTGCCAAGAACCGGACCAACGTTGTTCATAAAAAAGGACGTTCCTCCACAATTTCGTCGAAGAATCGCACCGAGTGACTCAGCACGCCCTTGCGACCGTGCCCCGGGAAATCACGCTCCCAGTGTCCCGTTCCCGTCGCACACAGAGAAACCTCAATGTTTCTTCCTGTCGCATCCAGAATGATGAGCCTCTCGCCAGTCTGAGAAGAGAACGCCAGCGTCGCCGCCACATCCATCAAGAAGGGCCGGCCTAAGATCAACGGACCGTCCATCTTCGTAATCCAAAAATGACAGGTCTTGACCAGTGACTTTCCAATTTGGATTTGCACGTCCTCAGCGACGCCCATCAGTTTGCAAGCCTGATTATTAATACCATAGACCGCTGATGTGAAATTTACTCTGGGGCTTAGATTAAATTGATTGGCCATTGTGTTGGAGATTAAATTCAGCTGAGAGCCCGAGTCGACTAACGGGGTGGCCGCAGTTTTGTTGTCGCCGATGAGACATGGAAGATAACCCAGTGGACATGAGTAGAGATTGGGTTCAAATCCCAAATCCCTGTCGGATACTTCCGCCAACGTTCCGGAGTTCACTTTCAGTTTGTCATTCCCCACTTCCACTCTTCGTCTCGAAACCCATTTCTTCATGCCTTCTGCTATTGACGGTGAGATGGCCATGAGTTCAGAGACTGTGATGTTGGGTACCAGCAAGACCGAAATTTTCCGTAACACGCCATCCACTGCATTAGGATGCTCCCGGGAAACCTCCCTCTCAAAACGAACCTTAGGACCCGTGGTTTTCTGGGTTGGAGCCCGCTTGGGGCTCAAGTCTTTTGGCGTCTCTTGAGTATCGGAATCCTCAGCACCACGCTCAAATAACACCGGCTCCTCATCCATGACAGACGCTTCCTCTGGAACCGGGACGACCAACTGATGCCTCGCGGAACGCTTAGCTGCACTTGACGGGGCGAGAGGGGCTTTGTAGGGCTTTGGGTCCTTGTGCCTCTTTCTTCCCACGGGATCAGCCTCATAGACTCCGGCAAAAGACTGCGAAGAAGTTGCAGGGGGACACCAAGGCTGGAGAGACCCGCATCCTGCCTTGAATCCAGGGGTTGGTTCCGTCGCTGCCTGTCCGGTAGATGGTTTGCCTGGTTGAAAAGATGCTACCACGTGTTGTATGGGCCTGCTAGAATCCCAAGGGATCATAGCTCCGTTTGAGAAGAAGAGATTCGTCCCTCGGTGCTCCACGAGGTTGGCGTTGATATCCTTTTGCAGCTCAAAACAGCGAGCGGTCCCATGGCCCTCCCTATGACAATAAAAGCACACCATAGGCCCTCGCGGCCCCTGAGATTTAGACGAAACAGCCACTAACTTCTGATCCAACTTCTGTTTGAAAGCCTCGAACATTCTGGTAAGGTCGTCCATGGTAGGGACGGGCTTGTCCGCCTGAGGTACGTCCTTGGTCCGTCAATCGGTTCCCATCTTTTTCATCACTTCGTTCGCTTCTTGGATCGTTGACGATGGTGCTGGCTTGGTGGCTTTTGAATCCTCGAAAATCAAAGCGGTCTGGCGCTGCATTACTCCGTTAATCGCCTTCTTGAGGACCTCAAATTTTAGCGGCTTAAAACGTCTGTCGGCGGTAGTGATCATAGTGTTGTCTTTGAACAGTTGATATCTTATTCTTTCCTGAACGCCAACCAAGAATGTCTGGTAGAATTCGTTGCGGATCTCTTCCGCAGATTCGATATGTCCTTTGGCGACCAGATATGACTGTATAGGCTCCCATTCTTTCCGAAGAGCTTGATAGTCCGCGACCGACGATACCCCACCTCTAGCTAACCAGCCGTCCTTTACAACACGGATGTTTGCTCAGCACCTGTTTACGAGTGCCTTCTCTCAATTCATGCTGAGGTTTGGTCCAAACCTTGTAAGGTACTGGTTCGAAGTTGGTTTGAAGTTGGTCTGATCTTTGTTCAAAGAATGGTTGATGTCAGGCGCAATCTAACCGGATCCTAACTGGAATTGTATGAGATGTATTGTGAAAGGTACATGTAGAACATACACCATACCTATGCTGAAACTAAGCCCAACTGTGATCAGGTGGACTTGATCCACAATATTGACCAAATATATGAATTTTTTGACCTGATTTTTTACCTCTGCGTATACCCATACCCTGTAGATTGCTCTGATGCATGTTTTGGTATTTTTTTGGGTCAGCCTAAGTACACTCCAAAAAAATCCCAAAAGCACTTCACAAGTGAGTGTATGGAGTGCGCGCTCCAATGATTGTTGGAGTACAGAGTAGAATACTCCAAGTTGGCTGGAGTGCAGAACCAGGGACTCAAGAGTCTTTGGAGTGCACCACAAGGAACTGCAGTGGCCAGCAAATGTATTGAGTGCCAGTGAGTCCCACTCCATAAAATTAGAGTGCATATCCCCAGCACTCCATTCATGATATTTCTCCTCCCTGAAAGGAGAGTGCAGAGCTCTCCAGCCAGAGCTGGGCCTCCAGCCAGAGCTGGAGTGCATATGGGGTTCAAGTTGAACCCCAGTCAAGCAGGGTATACTATGTACACACCCTGTCTGGCCCACCCGGATGCCCGCTGACACCTCTTGATCATCGGTACACCACAGGGGCAAAAGAAAAAAAAAGTTAATTGGAGTGGAATCTCCTCTTGATGACTGGTCCATGCCGTTCATCGAGGGGACTCACACCTCTCGATGACCGGTGTGTACAGGTATTGAGAGGAGTGATTCCCCCCAATGACCAGTACAGACCTGGATCAAGGAGGTTCACACCTCCTCTCAATGACTGGCCTGTGCTGGTCATCGAAGGGAGTCACACCTCAATGACAGGTTTGTACAGGTCATCGAGAGGTGTGATTCCCCCCAATGACCGGTACAGACCGGCATCGAGGAGATTCGACACACCTCCTCTCGATGAATGGTCCGTGCCGGTCATCAAGGGGACTCAAACCTCTTGATGACTGGATTGTGCCGGTCATTGAGGGGACTCACACCTCTTGATGACCGGTACAGACCGGTCATCAAGAGGACGTGTTACTCCTCTCTCCCCTCGATGTCCGTCCAGGTCATGATCGAGAGGAGTAACACCTCCCCTTGATGACTAGTCTGTGCCGGTCATCAAGGGCACTTCCACCTCTCGATGACCGGTCTATACGGGTCATCAAGAGGAGTAACACCTCCCCTCGATGATCATCAGTCTGTGCCGGTCATTGAGGGGACTTACACCTCTTGATGACCGGTCAATACAGGTCATCGAGGGGAATAATTCCTCTCGATGACCGGTCCGTACCAGCCATCGAGGGGAGTAACATCTCCTCTTGATGACCGGTCTGTGCCAGCCATCGAGGGGAGTCACATCATACATGTCCTCTCGATGACCTGTACAGACAGGTCATCGAGGGGGGAGCACTCGGGCATTGAGTGGGGTATGTACTCCACTCAATGGCCATTGAGCGGCATTAAACCCCAGAACGCCGCTCGATGGCCGGTCATCGAGTGGTGTGCACAGGACTCGATGGCCGGTCGTCATTAGTGGAGTACACACCCCAGTTGATGCCCGGTCATCGGGTGGGATGTATACTCCGCTCGATTGCCGTTCATCGAGCGGAGTGTGTACTCCACCCGGTGGTCGGCCATCGATTGGAGTGTGGGTTGAAGAGATCCACCCGGCCAGTTGAGGAGCTTATTACATAAGCCTCTCCGAGGAGGCGCGAAGTGTAGGACTCCCCGTTGTCACACAAACGTACGGGCGTACGTTAGTGTGGCACACACCAATTCAAGTCAACCGCTTCAAAACCAAAAGAAGTCAAAAATTTAATTCAAAAAATTACTCTACTTCTACAATAGACAGAAGTCTGAAGAGGAAAAAATTACTAACACAACTTGGGAAGACAGCAATTCCCAAATTCCAGACTAATCAACAGTAGTTCAGGCTCAAACTTTGAAGCAATGTCAATTGTAAGTCAGATATGTTATTTTTTTCTTTATTTAAAAATATTTCTTGAATCAGGGAGAAGAAAATGGTGCAGTAAACCAGAAAAAATGTGATCCTTCTGGAAAGACAGTTTTTTATAAACTTGGCAGATAATTCAATACAAAACAACTCACGGATTCAGAATTCACACCTTGAGTATCTTGAAAATTGTTAATCCTCATTCTGAATTGAATCAATCCATATTTTTTTTCTGAAAGATCCATGTGCAGTGGAAGTTGGAATTCAGGGTGATTCAACATGCCTCAATTCAATTGTGCATGGCTTGCCCTTAAATCCCCACCAAAAAAAGAAAATTTGGAAAATTTGCTTCAGGGAGCCAGTTACGGCACACAAAAAGAATTTGCAACTATATTCCAAGGTGGCTACACCACCCACTTCCAAGGGTGTAAATATTATATGTTGCCATTTCAAGAATCAACCAGCAAATGGTAGAGCCACTCCACCTCATACCCAAAGCCCATTTCTGCCAATAAATTAGAAGAGAGATCTCACATCCCTGATCATTTTAAATGGACTGAATTGGGGATTGCCAATGCATGCATTCATCATTCTCAAATGGAACTTAACTATGGAATTTTCAAACAGTCTGCTTCAATTTAAACACAGGCTCAGCCACTACCAGCCAGATAAAAAATGATACTCTCTTTAAACATCAGCACCATTCAAAGACCCCATTCCGCCCAACAAACTTGAAGTAAAAATTCAAATTCAAAATCAACTTGCATGTCAACTCCCTCTTCTACCCAACATATAAATCAATCACAACCAGATTTTTGAGTCTTGTACAAATTCTTTCCTTAAATCCAAGTGAACATAATGACTTGAGGCGTAAATATGATTCTTCTTCTTATAGTTTTCCAGAGACACATCTTGCTATATGTTGATTCAACCGTTGAAAATCTCAGAAATGGTGAACTAGATCACTTCTGGGATGTTGCTTTTGACTGTGAATCACAGGTTGTTTGTTTCCATGCATTTTTGTGTCACATTTTCAGTAACCATATTTTCATCCTTGATAAGTGTTGCCTAATTGTATCTAAGCCTTGTGATTTTTTGCTACAATCTGTTCATGTAACAGCTAACCTTGAAGAATCAGACAACCAACTTGCAGCCAAAAAAAAAACATAGGGATACCCTGTTAACCAAGCTGATCTTTTATTCTTCTTGAATTCCTTTGAGGAATAAAGAATGTCTGCTAGTTGAAACCTGATGGTAAGATATCCGCTTGTATCTTTTACAATTGTTCTTGCTACCAAGCTCCTGAGAAACCTTGTAATGTTTGCTCTTGTTTTGGGTAGGTTCCTTCACATGTTGAATTTCTCAAGGTTTGGGTTTCGGCCAAAGAAAACACCAGCTGAGGCTCTTGGAATTCTAGCAGAGCTGATTGCTTGTGGGCCATTGACACAACATGTCAAGCAGAACCAATATAGCATCTGCAGGTGGGACAACGAGCATTTAAAATGATGCACATTCAATTAATAGCAAATATTTCAAAACACTACTCCCCACATCATTCCTGAAACAATCAAAGGGAGCCAATCTAGAATATGATGATTCAATATAAAATTAGCCCAGAGAGCCACAGAAATTTGAGTAAGAATAACATGTTCAGATTGAAATTGATACCCAAGATTGTCCACTCATCATGTCAAGCAGACCCAACCTGGGAAATGCATGCGTACTGGAAAACTGGAACAGAGAGTAATGAAGATTCAATCTAAAAGAACTGTTGGAGAGGAATTCAATTCTAGAGAAAACACACCAAAAATTCATTGTTAAATATTTAATACATCAAAACGTTTTCAAATTTACTACCAAATCTTGGTGTTCAGATTGAAATTCATTTTAAACAATAGATGAATCAGGAATTTTGTCGAAGCGTTTCTCTTTTCCAAGCTCACATATCAAGTTTATCTACAGCTTTATTTCTTATGAAACAACTCTCTGTAAGCTTCAATGATTTATCTTGAGCATCTTCTAAAGCTCAGAAGGGTGAATTCCACTCTTTCACAAGAAGTTGAGGAATATCTCCTGGAAATTTGGGAATTCAAGTTGACAAGATCTTCTCATAGAAAAAAAAAAATTATCCTCACAAGAGCCTTAGAATTCAGTCTCAAGCCAGATTGAACCCATCTCAAACTTGCCTTGAGCTAAATTCAGCATTGATTCAACATTAATTCAGCATGGATTGACCACAAGTTAATTGAGTGGAAATTGAGTGTAACTTGCTGATAGAGTTCCGGAAGTAAGTTTAAAAGGTTAAAAAAATTATTGAATGATTGGAATTGCATGCAAGTGCTGAGCAAGCTCCCCTGGTATAACCCCATGATTAATCAAAATATATTATATAGTTTCAATAGAAGAAACCATTGTTTCTGCCAAGCAGTTGACAATTCATTGCAGTGTGGTTGTACATATGTTTTCAAAGAGTTAAAGTAATATATACGGTCAAGTTGCAGTTGGTATAAATATGATATCAGACCCTTTCCAACATGACTTCATAAACATTCAGCATAACTTCAGCAAAAATTCAGCACAAAATTACACATCACTTGGAGCCAAGTCCTTAAAGAGATCTTAAAGGGTTCCTAAAGAGAGGGGTGAAGGCACTTGCACGCAAGTGCTGAGCAAACATCTGTGGTGTTAATGATTTGATGTCGCTGGTAGTGAACTTCGCTGCATCGACATCCTCCCAGTATGACAACATAGAGGCCTTTAGCTTAGGCCAATCCGGTGGGTCGTAGCCTTCCAAAGTCTCCAGTACGTCGAGCAAACTGTCGTCCACAAAAAAGAATAACTGCTTGGCCATGTCCCGGCCGAACGCTTTATCCAAGCGTGCGGCAACCTGATATTGACTGAGAAACCGCACCACGTTGGTGCCATCAAACTTCAGACTCTTGCCATGCGGCGGCTTGATCTTGATGGATTCGACGACGCTGGGTTCGGCCATGATGCTTCGGTGGATCTTCAGACTGAAAAACGAAAACGGCGAATAGGGTGGGGCTCACAGCGTGGCAGGTAATGCTTTCGACGTGTGTAGAGATGCCCGGAGGTGCTACTATGGAGGGGACTTACTTTTGTCTCTCCTATGCCCCGCGGCTGACGTCCTACAACAACAATGAAATAAAATTATTCCGGTCTTGATCCTGAAACGAGGAAACTGGACCGGTCTCAGATGATTCTCGAATTGCCCCAAAAGAAAAGCTTGAAAGAATCCAGCCTAAGCCCGCCAGTCCGTCTCAAAATCCTGAGGCGAGACTGTAAATCTTGAGGTTGCTGGTTTGATCCCGGCTCGGGGGACCAAATATGGACTCCGGCCGTGCCAGGCGGAGGCAGTTGGGTGAGGGGAAAGTGCTCGAGTGCTGCCCTTGTTGGTGGTCCTGCGAAAAGTATTGAGAATAGTCGAACAGAAAAGTGATAGCGGTTGGGGGGGGGGGGGGGGGGGAAGGGATTTGTATGAGAGGGAACGAGGGGGGTGGAATACCCTTGGCGGTTTGTTTGGGTAAGAAGCTCAGAAGAAGAAGGAAAGAAAATGGAGGGAAGGCCGGCGCGTTCGTTGGACTATCAGAGGGTGATCAGATGAAGAAAAACTCAGAGACTCGGGATCTTCACGATCCAGATCAATAAACTCAGAACTCAAAAATATGATGATATTCCTCGTCGTCCAGAGGTGGATACCATGCGGATCCTTCCTCCAAGTTTGGCTGAACTTGGATTCAGTCCCGCAACATGCCGCGCGACGAGCCCTCGTGCCCGCTGCGCCCGTACAACTAAGATGAGCATGGAAGAGAGAACAACCAAAAAAAAGAGACAACAAAACAACAAACAAAGACCAAGAAAACAAACAAACCCTAAACCAACCCTCCTCCAACTCAAACTCTCCAACGCGCGCCAGGTAGAAACAGAAGAAAAAAAAAGAAAGACATGTGTAAAAGAAATGTAAAAAGTGGAAACTGAAACAAAACCAAACAAAACAAAACAAAAAAAGAGAAAAGAAGAAAAAGGAAAAAAAAGGAAAAGAGAGGAAGGGGGAAAAATGATAACAGCTGCTTGAAAGGTCTTGAGGGGGTTGCGTGCGCCGCGCCGTCGGATTTAAAGCGTCTTGATGATCCTCTGGCCCTTTTTCTGGTGTCTTGATCCGGAGTACGCGCCTGAACACCACAGCGGCAATGACATCTCCATGTTGGCTTCCAGAACTAATGTGTCCCACTCTGAGGAGGTTTTCAAGGAACCTCTTGGCCTGGCAACTGACTACCAATGGAAATCTGAGGCGCTGACCAAAGATGAGCTGAAATTGCTCTACTATCACCGGGCTTTTGGCCACGCAAGCCTACGCCACATCAGACGGATAATAAAGTTAAGCCTTGGCAATGGCTTACCACAAGATATCCCAAGTGGAAAAATTCATTGTCCTGTCTGCGCGATTAGTAAGAGTACTAGAATCAACCCGTTAGCCTCTACCCTTAGAACAGTAGAACGAGTGGAAATTCTGGCAGCCGACCTGATGGGCCCATTCCAGGTGGACTCGATTGACGGAGGAAAGTACCTACTGACCATGCGAGATGTTGCGACAGGCTACACTTTCATTAAGGTGTTGAAACAAAAATCAGAAGCCAACCAACACATTATCGACACTATCACGCGCCTGGAACAAGCCACCAGAAAACGTCTTCAAGTCCTTCGAAGCAACAACGGCGGTGAATTCGCCAACAAGAAGCTTGACGATTTCCTGAAGTCCAAAGGCATTGTAGCGGAGAAAGAACTGCCTTATCATCACTACCAGAACGGCGTCATAGAAAGATTCAACCGGACAGTAGCAGACACGGGAAGAACGATTCTCATTGACAGTCCTCTACCAAAGGGGTTCTGGAGCTACGCTTTTGTCTGGGCAACGTATGTGCTTAACAGGTTACCTAACAAGGCAAGCGGTGACAAGACACCTTATGAGGCACTCTTCGGCAAGAAACCACAGTACAACAATTTCCGCGTTTTTGGCAGCACGGGCTACGTTCACATACCCGAAGAAAAGCGAAAAAAGCTTGACGAACGCGCGTTGAAAGGTTTTGCCATAGCCCACCTAGAACAAAGCAAAGGCTGGCTCTTTTGGATCCCGGATCAGAAACGCTTTGTTTCCTCCGCAATGGTGCGTTTTCCAGCAGACCTGGCGAATGTACCTGTGAAAGCAAAAGTCAATACAACAAATGTTGCGGATTCTGAAGACTCTCTAGCTACTGGATCAAAATTATCAGTAGATTACATCATGAACCTCCTCCATCTGGGAGATTTCTCACAAGAGATCAAGTTCGAGAATCAGGAGCTAATAGTCGACACAATCATTGACCTCTGTCAGTTCTACGCGATCTCGGTGCCAAAGACCTTCAAACAAGCAATGAAATCACCGGAAAAAGAAGCCTGGTCCAAGGCAATTGCGGTGGAAATGTCAAACCTAGAGCAGATGCGCGTCTGGATTTTGAAGCTGAAACCGGAGGACAAGAAGGCGCTAGGGGGTTGCTGGGTTTTTGCGACAAAGACAGACTCGAATGGCTCTGGCAACGGTGGATCACTACTTTACGGTTATCAATATCGTAACGTTATCGTAGTGATTTTTGGTCCCTTTACGCTAACCGGACCGGTAGCAATGGGGAAATGTGGTGCAATATTGATATTGCACCGGGCGGGTGTTTTTTTTTTCAAGGCCGCTACAATATCTATGGGCAGAGCAGCAGGTATTTATCAACATATTGAGCAAGAAAAGGCCATTTCAGGGCTGATTTGGCCTTTCACTGCTCAATAAAGTGTTGCTCTGCTTGATAAGGGCCAATTTGACCCTTAATTGCTTAATAAAATGTTAATTTTCTCGATAACACATTACTTTACTAGTAACAGCTGTACAAAAAAAGGCCAGTTACGATAACCGTGACGCGGCGATCCGCACGCTAGCGTTAACAATAACTGTAAAAATGTTAGGCGCAGCTCGCTAATTTACTCTACAGCCCCGGTTATCGTAGAGTAAAGTAGCAACCCACCGTTGGCTCTGGGGTTCGTTTCAAGGCTAGATACGTGGCGAAAGGTTTTACGCAGGTTGAAGGTGAAGATTTCAACGCGACTTTCGCGCCGACAGCAACTTTTGTCTCTCTTCGACTGCTACTGGTCGTTGCGGCGGCACACGGATGGCCGGTTCAAAGCTTCGATTTTGTGGCGGCATATCTTAACTCGCCGATTGACAAGGAGGTTTGGGTGAAACCATTGGACGGAATGAAAACGCCGCCTGGTCACGCTCTCCTCCTAAAGAAGGCGCTCTATGGTACTCGTCAAGCCGCCCGATGCTGGTGGCTGCACTTGAAAAATGTCCTGGACAAATTTGGATACTCACCATCGCAGTACGACAACAGCCTGTATATTCTGCGTCATCCGGATGAAGCGGGAGTTGTGTGGCTCCATGTCGATGATGGTGTAGTCACTGCTTCCAGTCCAGCCCTCTTGAAGAAACTGGAGGAAGACTTGAAGGGGATCCTCAAAATCAAGTGGTCCCATAGTCTTGATTCAATTGTTGGACTCAATGTTACGCGCTCAACGCAAGGTTTTCAACTGTTTCAGAAGGAGCTCGTGGAGGGAATTCTCTCTGAACACTGGGACGGATTGACGACAGCAACCACTCCTCTGCCGGCCGTTTTCAATGCGACAACGGACAAAGACGGTGTCCCGGCAGACTCTGGGCGGTATCTGTCGGTCATCGGGTCTTTCAGTTATCTGGCCGTGGGGACGAGGCCAGATATATGCTTCGCTGTGAACTACTTGGTGAAGTTTGCGGCCAAACCGGGGGCCGCGCACTGGAAGGGAGTCAGGCACCTGGTTAACTATTTGGCAGGGAGTAAAGATCAACGTTTATCTCTGTTTCCTTCCTGTGATGCTAAACCTCTTAAGACCTTTGCAGACGCCTCGTGGGGGGGCGAATTTTCTAGGTCCTCATACTGGGTACTGATCACTTTCCTCAACTGCCCGGTCCTTTGGGTGTCCCGGCGCCAGCAATCTGTGGCGTCCTCGACGTGCCACGCGGAGTATATGGCTCTGGGCGTGGCGACACGCCAGACACTGTGAGTCCGACACCTCCTGAGGGATGTGTTGAAGAAGGATTTTGTAGGTTTTCTATTCTGTGACAATCAATCAGCAATAAAAGTATCTACAGATGACGCGTCAAATAAGCGGACTAGGCATACTGACCGTGATTTTTATATTACAAATGAGGTGTTATTTCAGAAAAAGACAGAGCTAGAATGGGTCAGCACGAAGGACCAGCTTGCTGATATTTTTACTAAGTGCATGCCGGCAGAAAGTTTCACGTTATTGAGAAGGAAAATTATGTCTGCGTAGTTTTTTTTTGCTGGGTTCTGTCAATTTTTTCCTTTTGCACATATTTTTTTTGTTTTGTTTCTTTTGTTTTGTCTCAATTGTTTTCTTCCTTTTCCTTTTTCTTTTGGTTGTTCTGTGGTGTTTGGGATACCGCGTCTACGGCGAGAGGGGGGGTGTTGTAGCCCAGAGGGCTACGCACTCCGAGACTCGCCGCAGTCGTGGTATCTTCAGCATCCTGGACTTGTGTCCGGGCTGAGGGAGTGTGAATCCATCCACATCTGTCATTAGAGTTCCTGAGTCACATCAGCTCTATCAATGACTGGCTATAGCGGTCATTGCTGGCTATAGTAGTCATTGAGAGCTCTCTTGATGACTGGCTGTGCCGGTTGTCAAGAGATCTCTCAATGAATTGCTATACTGGTCATGGAGAGCCCTTTCAATGACTGGCTGTAGTCTCTCAATGATTGGCTACATATACCGGTCATCAAGAGCTATGTTGATGACCGGTTTTATGTTTGATGACTTGGTTGCTTCTGGGTGCGTATGTATTATAGCACCCACGGGTGTGTGCCAGAGCCCCACGGGTTGCTATATGCCAAAATTTGTGAGAATTCACGCCTAGGTGAACGGCACCAACCTCATAAAATGAGAAAAGTGCCGGGATCTGAAAAAGCTGCGGAAACTGGTAAGCAAAGCAAACTGTCTCCGCAGTCCAAACCAAGTGCCATGTGTTGTGGCAAAATTGAAAAAATCTCTTGGATGATTACAGGTCCAACATCTGTGAGCAGCAAGGTTAGCCATAAAGGAAATCCTGGCCCAAAGTCATTGTCAGAGAGGATAACAACCAGCGCCAAAGGTAAGCAGTTTTTATAACTCAAAAACAAATAGACCAGATAGATGCTAATGCTCTATCCTAACATTTCTATAGACAAAGTCAAAGGAAAAGATACCAAGCACCCCGAAGCCACTCAAAGAGTAGGAAAAACTATTGGTAAGTGATTGTGTTGTCTCAAATGATGAGGAAGGAGCACAGTGAGAGCTAAAGCAATGCATTGGACTGGAAAGACAATGTTGCAAAGCTTCTCAGCCGATTTGCTGACTCAGAATAAGGAAAGGACAAAAAAGGGTCACATCCCTTGTTGAGTTGTCTGTTAGTCTGCTATGATGATGTATCACCACAGTATGGAGGGCTGTCGGATTGACCCATGAGCACTACCAACCAACCACCCAGCTGGCAGCCACAAGTGTCTGTAGCCTAGTTGGTAAATGCAGCACTTTAGTATGTGTCTCAGCATAGCTGAGGTCGTGAGTTTGGCTCTCACCAGACACATCTTCATTTTACAGTCTCTACATCCCTGTCCAAGTAAGAAGAAAAGTTCCTTGTAGAAAAGAGAGATAACGTTTGAATGAACTAACTGGCAGATACTTTGTAACAGAATTGATCATAACAATCTCCAAACTTCCCGCAAGTTCTCTATCTCTCAACTACCTCAACAACCAAAGAAGAAGCGGCCCAGATCCTGCTCTTAGGTAATAACCTGTTTCTGCTCTTTTTATTTTTTTATTTCTTAGCCCAAACAAAGTTGTATTTACATCAAGAGATATCATCTTAGTTCTCTGGAATCTTTCAGATTTACAGTCTTGATAGCTAAAAACGCAACCTCAGATTCAAAAACTAGGAGCAGGACAGAAAGATGGCCAATTCCCATACTGACTCCAGCAATTCATCAATCTGAGGAAAACCCACAATGAAAGTTCCTAAATTCACTGGAGAGAACTTTGAAATATGGGAGAAGAAAATAAGATGGCACTATCAACGGTGCACTGCTACACTACTTTTAGTTTTTAGCGTAGTTTAGTGTAGTATTTTTACGCTAATCTACACAAAAATTACCTGTAGCGCCAATTCTAGCCAACTAACAACTAACAAAATAAATTAGTCAAAAAAAAAACTGGTAGCGTAGCGTTAGTTTAGACCTAAATAAGAGAACTAACGCTACCATCTTTCACTGATAGAAGCTGTTTAGTAAGCGTAGCGTAGGTATCAGCTGCACTACCTTTCAGTGTAGCGCAATCATCAGCTACACTCGTCCCTTGCCGCCCCATTTGTTGCCCAGTACTTTTGACCACGTAAATCCTGCTCCGCGTCTCCGAGAAGAGAATAAACTATCTTTGTTTCATTTCGCGGAGGCCTCAGCCCCACCTCGGGAACCCTCCACAAGCTCTCGTTTCCCGTTTCAGAAGAATGCTCAAGAGCCAAACCTCGGTAGTCTCCGCAAAGAGAATAAACTACTCCCCCTCTGTGAAGAGGCTAAACTATTTACGTCTTGTGACGGCCTCCGTGATGAGGTTAAACTAACTCCTGTAAAGAACTTAGATGCTCGGTCATGCGGACAATCGCGGAGGATTGGGAGTAACAAAGTAAGTTCCTCCCAATATGCACCTCCGAGGCGTGATGCCGCCTTAGTTTCAAAAACCCTATCTCGTGCCACTCTGGTGAGCCACTCTCTGGATTTTGGCGCTCTTCTACTAGGACTTGGAATCTCCGACGGCGCGAAGCTCCGAGACAAGCTAAAACTATGCGGACATCATGTGGATTGCAAAGAGGGGAGCTTGGTGTTTGGGCCTTCGTGGAGAGCTCATGGCGTGAAAGTAAGTTCCAACCATGATGCACCTCCGAGGCGTGATGCTCCAAAAACGTCGAAAACCCTGCCTAGTGCCTGTAAGAGTTTCACTCAGGTTTCACACTTACTCAAACTGAACTCATTAGACACATATGTACTTATGCTTATACATGATATTGTTGCCCGATATATCTTGTACTCCCGTTTGAAGGACTCCTCTCTCCTTTTTTCCTCAAGCTGGTCTTCACCTAGGTTTCCCTTTCTCATTCATTCTTTTGAAATCACACTCTTTTCATAGAACTTCAGGCCTTTGGCCCTCCGCTCCACTGATCCTCTCAGTGAAGGACTTCCAGTCCTTACAGTGCCACATACGTGAGCGAAGAAGCTTTGTCTGGATTTTCCCTTGCAGATAAAGTAGCGTTCGAGGATTGGTCGGAGCATCGGACGAGTCTCTTGGTGGAAGCGGGACTGAGGTGCGGCGCGCAGGCAGTGCTAGCGAGAGCCTGGCAAGAAGGCAAATACTTGGCTATGGCAGCCAAGTATAAACCGGTCGCCAAGAAAGTCAAGCCAATGAATCTGCCCATGCCTCAGGAGCTGAACCCCCCTCTCTGCCGTCCGCCGCTCTCGCGAGATCCGTATCAGGGTTTGTCTCGCGCCTTGGCCGGTCCCTTCGTGCCCAAAGGAAGAGTGACCGAAGAGCGTCTCTCAGTGGTTAACTTCGGACCCGAGGGGTGGCTGTATCCCGATGAGCTGGCCCTAATCAAGAATGTGTTAGCGGAACGAAACCTTTCTATTGCGTTCACGGAAGAGGAGCGAGGCCTGCTGAAGAACGACTACAGGATGCCGTATATTATCCCGGTGGTTGAACACAAGCCTTGGCAGCAACGGAAGATCCCCATCCCTGCTGCTAAGATGGAGGAATATGTGTGCATCATCCGGGAACAAATTCGAAATGGCCTATACGAGCAATCCACCTCTAGCTACTCGAGCCCCGTCTTTTGTGTGATCAAAGGGAACGGGAGGAACGGGAAGCTTAGAATTGTTCACGATCTTCAAGCACTCAACAGGGTGACAATTCGAGACGCGGGCACGCCGCCAGCAACCAAAGAGTTTGTGGAGTCGTTTTCAGGGCGCGCGTGTTATGGGTTGGGGGATATCATGGGCGGCTCCGACAAGCGCGCCTTGGATCCTGTCTCCCGGCCTCTAACGACCTTTGATACGCCGCTTGGGCGATTTCAGTTAACCCGTCTTCCGCAAGGTGCCACAAATTCTGTGGCCGTTTATCAGGCCCAGATGGTCTGGATACTACAAGACAAAATTCCGGAACACGTCGGGATCTTCATCGATGACGGGGGCATAAAGGGGCCAAAATCGGACTACGACGGAGAGCTGCTCCCTTGGCATGCTGGTATTCGCAGATTTATATGGGAATATGCCGAAGTTCTGGAGAGAGTCTTATTCCGGATCGAGGAATCAGGGTTGACAGTGTCGGCCACGAAACTCGCGGCCTGTGTTCCAGCGCTGGAGATAGTAGGCCATGTGGTTTGCAAGGAAGGCAGGAAAATGGCCGCCAGCAAAGCGAACAAGATCACCTCTTGGCCAACGCCGGTTAACGCCACCGAAGTGCGCGGGTTTTTAGGAGTCGTGGTCTATGTCAGGATTTTCATACCCTCTCTTTCTTGGATCTGTCTACCTCTCCGTCGGCTTACTCGCAAGGACTCAGAGTGGGGTTGGACAGAGGAGTGCAAGCGGGCCTTTCAGGAGCTTAAGAAACTGGTCGGGGAGGACATAGTCCTGGTGAAGATTGATTACGGTCCGGACGCCGGCAAGCTCAAGCTGGCTGTTGATTCGAGTTTTCACACCGCCGGCGCCGTTCTCACTCAGGAGGATTCGAATGGGCTGGACCGCCCTGCGCTTTACGAGTCTTTGTTGTTCTCGCAGGTCAAGTCGCGTTATTCTCAAGCCAAGCTCGAGCTTTGTGGAGTGGCGCGGATTCTTAAGAAGCTCCAGACCGTGCTATGGGGACAACATTTTGAGTTGCTGGTTGATCCACAGTCGCTAATCCAAATGATCAATACTCCAAGCCTACCGAACGCCCCAATGACACGGTGGGTCTCCTTCATACAGCTCTTCTCTTTTGATATTAGACATTGCCCGGGAAAATCTTTCACCATGCCGGACGGGTTGTCGCGGCGGCCATCAAGTGACGATGAGGAGGACCGCCCATTCGATTTTGACAAGGAGGCTCCGTGGATTCGACCAGCGCGCGCTTTCTCTGTGACGGAGAAGGAGTACACTGGTTATCAGGAGGGTTATTGGCGACAAATGGAGCTCTTCCTCACTACTCTGCTCAAGCCCAAAGGAATGGACGGTGTTGAGTTTCGTGCGTTGAAGCGGAGGTCGGCGGATTCCTTTGTGCAAAACGGACAACTTATGAAGAGGGGCAGCCCACTGCCCCGGATTGTCATCACCATTCCATCAAAACAGGAGGAGGTTCTGCGGCAGCTGCATGAGGACTTGGGCCACCGCGGGGGGACGGAAACGTATAGGAGGATAGCCGATCAGTTTTGGTGGCCATCGTTGAAGAAGACCGTATTACGGTGGTGCCAGAGCTGCGACGCCTGTCAGCGGCGCAGTCTGCGGAGGCCTTTGGAACAGCGGTACCCAACCGGTGAATCAACGGTTTTTGGACGGGTAGCTATGGACGCCATGCATCTGAAAGCTAGCGGAGCTAAGTATCTCATCGTGGCTCTTGACGATTTCTCTGGGTGGGTAGAAGCAAAAATCCTGAACAATCTCACTTCAGAGGCGGTAGCCGCCTTTCTTCAGGAACATTGGACAATGCGGTACGGGCCGGCTCAATCTTACTCGACAGATGGGGGTTCCGAATTCAGAGGCGCATTGGCGGAGATGTTGCGTGGTCTTCCTGGCCAACATTGGGTGTCAACTCCCTATTATCCGGAAGGGCAGGGCATGGTCGAAAGGGGCCATGCTCCTTTGAAAGCGGCTTTGGTAAAACTGGCAGGGGAAAGTGGAAAGAACTGCCGTAAGTTCCTACCCTTGGTGCTCTTCGCCGACCGAATCTCCACCAAGCGCACCACAGGTTATTCTCCCTACGAACTGGTTTTTGGGCAAAGGGCGGTGCTTCCAATCAATCTTGAGATGGAATCTTACCTGGGTGTCGACTGGGAGTCGGTACGCACAACCACGGACCTGCTGGCGGCAAGGTCGCTGCAGTTAGAACGCAGCAAAGAGACTCGAGGGGTTGCTTACCAAAAAATGATGGAAGCAAGGGATGGTTCAGTCCGGTATTGGGAAGACAAACACGCTGATTGACTTCGCGACCCGCTCGAGGAGGGAGAGATGGTCATGGCGTATAACCGATCTTTGGAGACGCAGTGGGGCCAGTTATTCGCGAACAAATGGAACGGGCCCTACCGCGTCGTTCGCCAAGTTGAAGGAGGCTCCTATGTCCTGGCTGAGTTGGATGGCACTGAACTCAAGAGGCGTTTCGCGGCGGATCAAGTCAAGAGATATTTCTCTTGTGAGGACATGGAAGGACAAAAGTAAGTCCTCCCATGTGTATGCATCTCGAGGGTTCTTCTGCACACGTCGAAAGCATTACATGCCACTCTGTGAGCCACTCTTTGGTTTTCTCTTCCGGTCCAGCGGCAGGTTTCAGCAAGGCGATGCGCAGTCTAGGGACAGACTGCAAATGGGATGGGGATGTGGTGTTCAGGCGCGTACTCCGGATCAAGACACCAGAAAAAGGGCCAGAGGATCATCAAGACGCTTTAAATCCGACGGCGCGGCGCACGCAACCCCCTCAAGACCTTTCAAGCAGCTGTTATCATTTTTCCCCCTTCCTCTCTTTTCCTTTTTTTTCCTTTTTCTTCTTTTCTCTTTTTTTTTGTTTTGTTTGGTTTTGTTTCAGTTTCCACTTTTTACATTTCTTTTACACATGTCTTTCTTTTTTTTTCTTCTGTTTCTACCTGGCGCGCATTGGAGAGTTTGAGTTGTAGGAGGGTTGGTTTAGGGTTTGTTTGTTTTCTTGGTCTTTGTTTGTTGTTTTGTTGTCTCTTTTTTTTGGTTGTTCTCTCTTCCATGCTCATCTTAGTTGTACGGGCGCGGCGGGCACGAGGGCTCGTCGCGCGGCATGTTGCGGGACTGAATCCAAGTTCAGCCAAACTTGGAGGAAGGATCCGCATGGTATCCACCTCTGGACGACGAGGAATATCATCATATTTTTGAGTTCTGAGTTTATTGATCCGGATCGTGAAGATCCCGAGTCTCTGAGTTTTTCTTCATCTGATCACCCTCTGATAGTCCAACGAACGCGCCGGCCTTCCCTCCATTTTCTTTCCTTCTTCTTCTGAGCTTCTTACCCAACCAAACCGCCGAGGGTATTCCACCCCCCTTGTTCCCTCTCATACAAATCCCTTCCCCCCCCCCAACCGCTATCGCTTTTCTGTTTGACTATTCTCGATACTTTTCGCAGGACCACCAACGAGGGCAGCACTCGAGCACTTTCCCCTCACCCGACTGCCTCCGCCTGGCACGGTGAGGGACTCTTGTCCGTACAAGCGGAGGCAGTCGTGTGAGGGGATGGGTGCCGTTTAGGCTGCCCTCAAGGTGGGTGGTCCGTGAAGGTTGAGCGCTGAAAATGGGGGGGGGGGATCTGGGATAGCTTTGTGGTTGGGGTGGTTTTGAGAGGTTCGCCGGGGTTTTGGATCCTCGGCGGCGGTTGTTCTTTTGTTGTTGAGGGGATGAGAAGTGATCTTAAAAAGGGGAAGGAAAGGGGATCTGGATTTCTGGATGAAAGATGATCGGCGGGCGGAGCCCGTAAGTTGAAACTCTGAAGACAGGATCTATAGACTTGAGGATGGACCGTATTCTGGGGATCAGAATGCCATGCCTCTCCCATCATCCAAGTTTGGCAAACTTGGACTCTGGGAGAGCCACATGTCACATAGATTTCATCACATCCTCCGCACGCTACGCGCGCACACACACACAACAAACAAGAGAAGCAGGAAAAAGAGAACACAAAACAAGGAAATAAGGAGATCACAGTGAGTTGAGACAGAAAGAAAAGAACCAAAGAAGAAAAAGGGAAAAGAGGAAAGAGAAGGCAGAAACACTCAGGACAGAACAGACAGAACAAACAGAAGGAAGAGGACCAGAAACAACCAGGGAATAAACCCACAGCAGGCGCTTTTGTACATTGGAGCTTTGCCCTTCTGTTTGTCTGGTCCGGTGGTTGTTTCTGGGCTGGGAGGCAGTTTTTCGAAATTAGACTGCAACAAAGCGATATCTTCAGCCAGTTGGGTTCGGTGAGATATGTCGTTGATGTGCCAATTCGAGGCACCCACTGATTTTGAGGTCAAGGCAGGATTTGGTGTCGGAGTCATGGATGAAAACGTGGAAGTCAAAATGGGGAAGAAGGGAAGGAATGGGAAAGGAAAAATATTGGAGAGTAAAACGGAGAAGGTTTTCGGAGATATGTAAGCAGGTGAGAAAATAGGGAAAGGTGGAGGGAAAAACTAAGTTAAAGGTGAATGAGGAGATTGAAGACGTAGAGATATATAAGATTAAGGATATTCGGTAGATAGAAAAAGGAAAAAAAACAAAACAAAAATCGGTCGAGAGAGGAGGAGTGGAATCGGTCGATGCCTAGGACGTAGAAGTACCTAGAGCTCTCTTTCTCTAAAAATCAGCAGCGAACAAGACCGGGCCACAGTCTTGTATTCGGAAAGATGGCTAGTCTTCCTAGCTACTGAAAATTTTCAAAATCAAGCTTTCAATACCTCCGGCGAGTCCTGACTGGGTGTTGTCCAACTAAGTCGATCCAAAGAGAGAGAGAGTCGGGGAAAAAAAAATATGTGACCTGAAGAAAAGTGATTAACAGATCAAATAAGCAAACGTATTAAGTTTGGCGGCCGCTCGAAGAGTTTGAAGATTTAGATATTCAGAGGATTAGCCGGAATTTATAAGCGTTGGGGGCTCATAACCTGATGTGACTCAGGAACTCTAATGACAGATGTGGATGGATTCACACTCCCTCAGCCCGGACACAAGTCCGGGATGCTGAAGATACCACGACTGCGGCGAGTCTCGGAGTGCGTAGCCCTCTGGGCTACAACAAGAGCAACCAGTAGAGCCGGTAATTGAGAGATCTCAATGACCAAGCTTTCTTGATGACCAAGCTTTCTCAATTACCAAGAGCTCTTGATGACCTGCTCTCTTGATGACCAAGCTCCCTCAATGATCAAGCTCTCTTAATGACCAAGAGCTCTCAATGACCGGCTCTCTTGATGACCGAGCTCTCTTGATGACCAGTATAGCCAGTCATCAAGAGAGCTCTCAATAGTCATCAAGAGAGCTCTCAATAGTCATCAAGAGAGCTCTTGATAATGACTGACTGTACTTTTTCAATGTCTGCCCAGTCATTGAGAGCATTAAAAGCTATTGATAGCCGGCTGTATCAACACTGGGAATTTATGCTATCCAGGTTGCTTGGATGTCATTGAGTTATCCAGTCCTATGTGATGTGAAAAACAACATAAATAGAATCTGTGGGTATCACAAGAAAGCTTGAATGTTTCTCAACATGATAGGACCTAATTTCTTTGAAGAAATTCATGTTTTTGATTTTGAAATATCACTTTTGTCATCAAAAATTAGTTATCTAGCCTAAGTTACCCAGATAACTAATTTTTGTTCACAAAAATGATATTTCAACATGAAAAAGAGGAGTTTCTTGGAACAAATCAGGGCTCATCTTGTTAAGCAAAATTCAAGCTTTCTTTTGAAACCCACAGATTCTATTTATGTTGTTTTTCACACCACATAGGACTGGATAACTAAATGACATCCAAGCGACCTGGATAGCGTAACTTCCCAGTGTTGGCTGTATTTACCAAACATTTAGAACATTGCAAGCTAGCCACTACCGGCTAGACCAGTCATCAAGAGCTCTATCAATTGTTTTTTGTAGCTGTACTGTATGGTCGTTGTATGTACCCAAGGTGGTAAGTTTGGAGGGGGGATGAGCTGCAAGGAGTTGCTATTGAGTTGCTAGCGAGTTGCCAGGTGTAGCAACCCAATGCTGATTTTTACCTCCGCAGGCAAAATGGAAACTTGTTTTACACCCTGGGTGGGTGGTTTTTTTTGGGTTTGGGTTGGTAAATGCGGGATAGCAACCCGGTTTACCTCCCCAGGTGGAGATGCTCTGAGGAGTCAATTTTTTCCCTTTTTTGAAAAAAAAGTAGATTTGGAGACTTCTGATAACATCAATGGTTGAAGTAAAGAAAACAATTCAAGATTTTTGAGAGCCCTCAGTCACCCTGGATTAATCCTAAAACTTGCAATGTCTTTTTTTCAGGAAGAACAGAATGGTGTATGTAGAAATTCATGAATTTTATCAGGCAAAAAAAAAAAATCCTGTGGCTTGAAGCTAACACAGGTGCAAGTTGAGAGATTATAGGAGAGTATTAAGGAGACATGGAACACAGACAAAGGCATCAAGAGGAATAAAAAAATTGATCAATATACGCTATACTGATCAATATACAACATCGCAAATTCATCCATGTTGGTAGTGTGATTTAATCACAGACCTCCCTGAATCCGGCTCATGCAATAGCATAATGACCGTTGTTGACCACGTGACAAAAATGGTGCACTTTATTCCCTGCAGAAAGTCCATGAATGCGGAGCAACTGGCGGACCTGATGGCAGAGCATGTTTGGAAACTACACGGCACTCCGAAGACTATTGTTTCCAACCAAGGAAGTGTTTTTATCTCCCAAATCATCCACAATTTAAACAACTGACTTGGCATCCGCCAACGGTGGGCCGCTACGCTACACTACGCTACAGGGCCACTTAGCTTTAGCGTAGCGGCAAAAAGCGCCCGCCCATTTTGAGTAGCGTTAGCGCGCTGTTAGCGCCGCTACGCTGCGCTACGTTTCAGCGGCGCTAACAGCGCGCCAATTTTTTGTTAGTGTTAGCGCGCCGCTACAGTCACTACGCTACGCTACGCTGCGCTACAGCGCTTTTAGCGGAAAAAAAGGCCTTTTTTTCAGCTAAAAGCACTGTGGCGCACCGTAGCGCGCGCTCTTTTGCGCCCTGCGTGTGTAGCGTTAGCGCAATTGCGCGCATCTGCGCTAACGCTACGCTAACAGCTAAATTAGCTGCGCACCCTTTGCGCGTAGCGTTAGCGCAGAAAGGCGCAATTCTGCTAACGCTACACTGAAATTTAGCGGAATTCCGCTACGCTACGCCACGCTAACGCTACGGTTAGCGTAGCTGGCCCACCGTTGCATCCGCCTCCACCCCTCAACAGCTTACCACCTGCGGACCAATGGGCAGTTGGAGATTGCAAACAAGGCAGTGGAACAATACCTCCGCCACTTCATGTGCTACCAACAGGAAAATTGAGCCCCGCTTCTTGCAACGGCGGAGTTTGCCTACGACAACAACAAGCACACATTGACTGGGGCGTCACTGTTCAAGGAAAACTATGGATTTAATCCTTCGTACAGCAGGACCCCGGCAGTGGAGCAGTGCGTACCAGCCATAGCGGAATGACTCTGCCAGCTTGTGGAGGTGCAGGACAAGCTCAAACACTGCCTCAAATCAGCGCAAGAGACTATGAAAAGCCTGTTATATAGAGGAGTGCGGGACACACCGGAATGGAACAGCAGAGACAAGGTTTGGCTAGATGGACACAATATTTTGACAACCCGCCCCAGCCCCAAATTGGAACACCGCTGGCTAGGACCATTCCCAATAGCTACAAGAATTTCAAACTCCGCTTACAAACTGACCCTTCCGCTCTCCATGCAGGGAGTCAGGTGGAGAGGGCGGACAACTCAATATCCTGTCAGCTAGCGCGGATTTGGACCGGTGGAGAATTAATGGGATCCCAAAAAAAAATCCGTTTTAGGAAAACAAATCCCAAAAAGCGCGGTAGCCCAAAATAGGGGCCAGGTTGACGTCCGGACCCGGTCGCGATTTGGTCCCAGCGACGTATGGGAGTCGTTTTACCAATTTATGGAGTCGTTTTTCCAAGTCCCTTATAAAATTCAGTATAAAATCACAAGGTTCTGCATTTCTTCTGGTTTTGGGTTGGATGAACAAGATGATGCAGCTCTTCCAGAAACCCTGACCAAACATCCTCAAAGTTTTGAGGATGCCTGGTGGGTGCAGCTTGAAGTTTTCTCCCACTAAAAGTGGGAAACTCATCGAGCGAGTTTGCCGACCTATGGCCCAAGTCTCCCCTGCGGGGAGTTTGCTTCACGAACCCGTGGCTGGCCCCCGGGCAGACTTGTGTTAAGTTCTGTGGCAGGACTGCTGACAGGGCTTGTGAATCTATCCAAACCTGAAACAAGAAGACCCAAAAAGAAGCATAAGCTGCTGAAGAATCTTCTCCTGAATGCCGATGTTTCAACTAACTTAAAACAAGTCTCTCTTTTCGGAGGGCCTTTGTAGCTTGCGCGAAGAGCGAGCCTCCGAAGGAGGGACCCTGCGAGACGGCGTCCCCCCTCCACAAACAGAGGGACTTAGTTGAGTTTAGATGTTTCAAGTTCCAGTCGGAATACCCTCGGCCCACAGTTTTCTTCGGATACATAGTTCTGGACACCCAGCAAAATGTATGTAGGCGCTAACTGAACCAAGTCCCTCTCTATGTGGAGGGGCCGACGCCGTCCCGCAGGGACTCTCCGAAGGAGGAAATTAGCTAAGTTAGATGTAGGCTCGTATCAGGATCAGATGAACCATACATCCTAGCTTCCATCCTACGAACATAGCCCGGCCCTGGTCAAGATTTTCTTGCCTTCAGAACTCTTGATCAGTCCTACTAGACTTTCTTCACAAGTTTGAAGAAAGAATCGAGAGTGCTGATTGGTTACCAATTTCCTTTCTTTTTTTGTTATAGGTTTCCTATCCATCGCGCATTTCATCTCTTTCGCTATCTGTTTGACTCGACCACTCCCCTGGTTGCAACTACGGCCAATCATACTTTCTTTCCAGTCTTGTGATCAATCAATCTGAATTTCAGTCTTCTTATTCCTGAAATAGATTCCCGAAAGGTGAATAGTGTGCGCTGGTGGAAACTTCTTGTCGAGTGCGACAACCGTAAAACCCTACCAATAGGTGCAATTCCTCTTCAAAATCTGTCAAAGAATACAACGTCTTCCAACAAACACTACTCACACAATCTGAAAACCTGGCAGAGCTTATCACGCATTTGAAGAATAAAAATCCCTTGAATTATTGCGATGGCTGCGCGGTTATTATGGCTATTAGTTAAGCGCTCTTCATTCCATCATGAAATATTTGGATTGTAATCTTCGAATTCTACCACTCATGATTGGATTTCTAGCTTGTTGGGTACAGCTTACAAATGGAACATGCAGGAGGATTTACACATAATTCGGGCATTGGACCCGCTATAGAACTCTCTAGCCACTCCGACACAGTTGACAATTACCGAGGTCACATCATCGTGGATATACCTCGAGAATTCCTCAATAATGTGAGTGCTTTTTGTTGAAAAGATTGAGCCTTCAGCCTCCCGATTCCTGCGAGCTGAATTTTGTTTTTTATTGAACTGAGGAGGGCAGCAGCCCGAGGTATCTTTGAGCAGGGCATCTTCACAAACTTCCATCCACGCACCCACTGTTTCCGCAAGCTCTAGTGTTAGATCTAGTGGTAGAGCGGTACACATTACCATCCGCCCTGATGACGAATGTGGGATTTGCCTTGAACCACTCCTCGAAATAATAGAGGCCCACAAACTAGAACTAGAAGAGGCCAAGAAACTAGAGACAAACAAACTAGAATTAGAGGCAAAAAAAACGGACGTCGAAGAACCAGGCGCCGACACCAAAATACCGGATGCCCAAATACTAGAGGCCGAAAACCCAGAGGCCAAAGAAGAGAAAATAATTACAACACTTCAAATATGCGGCCATTCGTTCTGTACCAAATGCGTTAATAAATGGTTCACAGAACACTCTAGCTGTCCAACTTGCCGAGCACTTTATCCTCACGCAACAACATTACCCATACCTCCAGAGTCAATTGAGCAAACCTTAAGTCGATTACTTCAGCGAACACCAGTAGTTAGGCCAACCAGAAGTGCATATTGTCAATCGTCTGCCATTGTCATAATCAGTTACACGGCCATAGCGTTGGGGATTCTCAAAGCGTAAGTTGTTTAGTTATATTTTCATCCCTCACGTCATCTTGAATCAACTTTTGGCTTGACGTTCTTCTGATGCACCTGTTTCAACCCCAGTTGCCATGTTTATTGAATCTAGCAATGAGCCTGAAACTTGAGTAGCTGTAACTCTTTCCCACCTCCTACCCAGCCAAAATTTTGTGACATGGAAGTCTATATTAATGCCATAAAGTTTGCATCCAATTCATCAGACAGTTCAAGGGTGGAATGGGTATTCCATTGCTTGAGATTGCATTTACATAATGTTCCTTGTATTGAGTTCTTCTCTTCTTTTTGAATTTCCCTTGTTTGATCTTCCTCTTTTCTTACTTGTCTCATGTCACTCCCTGTTTAACTCTTGTCACTTGTTTCATTATCAGTTATCCTGTTTTTTTCCTTATTCATTATGTATCACCATGGCACCCACAAGTTGATCATTTTGTATCTAGTCTATTTAAGCCCACTAGCTACTGATAAATTACAACTCATCAGTGCTGACCAATCTGCATCCTTGAGTTGGCACTTCAGCCCCTTGAGTCTCTCTGCTTAGGAACTTGAGCCCCTAAGAGTGAGTTGCCTGGTCCTTTTCAGACCTTTTTGTAAGCCAATCTTCTTACCCTGTCATCTGTTCTGCCTGACTCTGGCTTTAATTTCAACATCTTTACAATGTTCTTTTACAGATTGATTTTTTGACAGTCCCTGCAAATAAGGTTTTTGTTTTCATGACATATGTTGGTATGTTGTAACTTTGAGGACCTTAACTCCAAATTGGTGATTCAAGGTGTTACCCAAGCTTATCCAAGTCTCTCCTTTGGAGACTCTTTGCACCTCCAAAGGAGAGGGTTACCTCTAATGTCACACCATGGGCCCTACAAACCCAAGTTTTTCTTGTAAAAAACCATTATTATTTCAAAATGGTTTTGAGAGGGTAGTTTGTGATTTTGAAGAAAACTGAGAAGAAAGACTGGTAGCCTGCTATCTCAGATTTTCTGCAGATTGTTTTCCCAATGCCTCTCATGACTACTAGCCCAATCCACCTACTCTGAGGTGGTTCTGAAGTGGTCTTTGAGCCTAGGTGCTTTTGAGTTCAAAATTTGAAATTTTCTGTGTTCAGATGGCCTCGGCTCAAATGAGACAGATTGTTACAAAAATCAATCATTTGAACAAATTTACAGGATGCTTCTTGCCAGGGGCAACAATGGGTATATATTATGTTCCTTTATTTGCATAATTTCGGTAACATAACTACCCTTGTTACCCATAGTTGCCAGTTACATTATTTGTAACAGGGTCTTTGCAGGCCTTGCAAGTAAATTAGTAACAGCAGCGGTCAAAAAATACAATACAAGACCAGTATTGGCCAATACTATGTATTGTATTTTTTTTGATACATCAGAATTCAATACCATATATCGTATTGAAAAAAAGATATGATACAGCATATTGTATCTAAAAAAACAACACCTTTTCTGGGCAATTGGCGCTCAATCCAATGTCCCCTCCCAGCAATACACTTGTATTGTATTGTATTGGAATGTATTGGCAATACAATACACATGTATTAGATTGGTTTGGTGACTTTATCCAATACCAATACAGTGTATTGGACTCAAAAACAATACCAATACATGTACTGTACCGTTTCACCATTGGTAACAGGCTCTTTTTTTGAGGTTGTTACTGCGTGTTATCCACCGGATAACGCATAACGGGCCAAAAATAGGCTGTTATCTGGTGGTCCGCAGGCGCCAGTAACGTAACAACTATCAGGATTTTTCTCTTAAATGAAGTATTGCAATTACAATTAACAGTAAAGATAAAAGCTAAAAAAACGCTATGTTAGACCATGGGAGTTTGCTCAGCACTTGCATGCAAGTGACAATTCTGAACTCAGTTATAGATTTGGTTGTATCTCAGTTAGATACTAGTTTGAAGGCAAGGTTCATGTCTGCCACAACATATTCTGATATTAACTTGAACAACACTTGATGTATTGTATAATGTATGTGTAAAATGTATGCCATACCTATCCTGGAAACAAGGCCAATTTAATGATAAGGTTTACTTGATCCTCAATCTTGACCAAAGTTCCTCATGTTTTGATGGTGATTATTTTTGACCTCTTTGCAAACACATACCCTGTTGGTTTCTCAGAAACTATTTTTATATTGATTTTCAGGGTGCATACCAAAAATCTGCTAGTTTTTGTTAAATCCAAGTTTATTGAATCCACACAATCATGGAGCTCAAGATCATGGTTTTGGCCTAACTTTTTCTCAAAAGACTGTTGAATTTACTCCCCAAACACTCCGGAGAGCACCTTGGAATCACCCTCCAGCCCGTGCCGCAGCAACACGCAAAAAAGGGCGGGTCAAAATGAATTTCAAGGAGGGCCTAATCAAGTGATCAGGGAAGCTCCAGGGAGGGGAAACACACCTCCTCCCTCCTTAAATAGACATTGGGTCGCCATACCTGTTTGTCACCCGCGGCCACCGCCACCGCCCACGCCTTGCTGTTGATAACAACAGGCTCCCACGTGACCTATCCGGATCAAACTCGTCTGTCTTCGGACCCTTCCCCTCGCCTTGTTGGTTCACAACCAACACCACGGCAATAGTACCACCAAGCAGTATTAGAGATGTCATCAGGTACCTCTTTGCAGGTACCTTGTGTTCGTGGGCGGGTTCCTGTTGGCGGCTAGCAGGTACCCGCCGGCGGGTGCGGGTGTCTGGCCTGATGAGCTGCTACCCCAATACCCGTCTACCTCGCCAAGTGGAATCCCTCATGGCGAGCGGTATACAAACAACCCCTTGCCAAGAGGGATTCCACTCGGTGAGCTGGTATACATATACCAACTCGCCAAGATGGATCCTTCTTGGCGAGTGGGTATACTACACATACACCAGCTCGTCGCCGAGAGGGATTCCTCTTGACGGGCTGGTATGATACTCCAGCTCGCCAAGAGGGCTTCATCTCGGCGAGCTGGTATACATATACCAACTCGCCAAGATAGATTGCTCTTGGCGAGTGGGTTCACACACACCAGCTTGTCAGATTCCTCTCGACGGGCTGGTATGTATAATGTACACCAGCTTGCCAAGATGACTTCCTCCCGGCGGGCTGGTATGCGGACACCAGCTTGCCAAGACTTCCTCTTGACTGGCTGGTATACATCCACCAGCTCGCCGTGAGGGCTTCCTCTCGGCTGGCTGGTATACATACACCAGCTCGCCGAGAGGGCTTCCTCTCGGCTGGCTGGTATACATACATCAGCTCGCCGAGAGGGCTTCCTCTCGGCTGGCTGGTATACATACACCAGCTCGCCGAGAGGGCTTCACGCCAGCTCGTCGAGAGGGCTTCCTCTCGGCTGGCTGGTATACATATACCAGCTCGCCGAGAGGGCTTCCTCTCGGCGGGCTGGAACACGTACACCAGCTCGCCAAGAGGGCTTTCTGTCGGCCGGCTGGAACACGTACACCAGCTCGCCAAGAGGGCTTCCTCTCGGCGGGGTGGTATACATACACTCACTGGCCGAGAAGGCTTCCTTGCTTACGTAGCCGCAAAAAATCTCCACACCCGCAGGTACCCGGGTACCTGCTTCCTGCTCCTCAGAGGGGTGCCGGTGCGGGTGCAGGTGCTGAGAATTAGTGGTTTTTTTGGGGAGGTACCCACACCTGTGGCGGGTACCCGGGTATCAAGTGACATCTTCATGCGGTATACCCAACGTAATGAGTTCATTTGTGTGCAACTGAAATTGACAACACTTTTTTTTGATATTTAGCTTGGTGCCAGCACTTATCCTTGCAATTGGGACTACAAATTCTTGGGGTATATTGCTGATTGCAAAAGTGTTTTCTTAATGATTGATTTCAGTCTAGCACGTTCCACCCCTTGATATGACAGCTTTATTTTGTTAAATTTTGATGTTTGACAATCTAGATGGCCCATATCTCAGGACTGATAGGCAAACCAGTGGAAACCAACCCTGTTGAGGAGTATGATGTGGTGATAAAGACAAACACAAAATGTCACAATGACCACGGTCAAGAATGATATGTTTCTGAAAGGATAAAAATGAAACAATCAAGGATTGAATCTAGAAGGCGGTGTTTGCGGGCTGCCAGGGCGGGCCACAAAATCACAAAATTGCGGCCATAGCGGTGGCTAAGCCAAGCTTTGTAGATTAAGCGCGCCTAGCTTTGTAGATTAAGCGCAAGCGGTGATCAAGAACTGCAAGGCTCTTCTGGAAGAATTGTTGAGCTTGGGCATAACTGGAAGCAAGGTCAAGAAGATCTGTGATCTATGTTGAACCCACCCCTTTGTTCAAAAAGGATCCTTCACTTTTCGCCTGAAGAGACTCTCACTCTTGAGGTGATTCCTTTTTTCCAAGACTTGTTTACTATTAACAATTCCATTTCTGGTGACAACAAGCCCATGTACCAGGATAAGTCCAGCTATGAAGGTACCTCAGCAATCAACACATGTCTTAGGAGATGGGCAAGAAGGCCAACTTCATGCATTGCGTTGTCCAGAAGCTAGATTTTTGATGCTTTTGAGCAACCTTTTCTTGTCATCATCTCACTCCCCAAAGCCTTCAGGCCAAAAGCAGTGGAGTACTTCATCAACCATTCCAAGACAAGGCTGGTTGTCAACGCCTGCCACATCATTCATGAGCTGCACTACGCACATGTGACCTTGTACATTAAGGTCATCATCTCTGCCAAAAGCAAAGGAACTCCAGCCTGTTGAGCCCAAAACTGTCTTTTCTGGGGACCAGCCCCGGCGCCTGAAGTGATTGGACTAACAGCTTGGCATCAGCATCCAAGAAATTGAAGCAAGGATTTTGGACGCAGCACTTTCTTTGGGAAAAAAAGTTACACATATGTACTGAAATCAACACCCTTTCACCAAAGCTTGAAGTTGTTCCCATCCTACAGCTCACATTCCTTCAAGTCCAGCCTCACTGAATTCATTTGGCTGCACCTCTGAGACACTTGGGATGCTCAAAGGGGTTGCATGACTTAATCAAACCATTGCTCTTGTGTGGTTGGGCAACTGACCTGGCTCAGGTTGGACAAAAGGGCACAACATTGTGTTCTTCTCTAAACTCAGTGGCTACTGTGTCTCAGCCAACAAACCTATTTAGCTATGTTTTGAACTGCACTGATCCTCTGGCTAGTAAATTCTGCCTTTCTTTTCCCCCTCCCCCCCACTTCCCCCACATTATGTTATTTGTGACTCCTTTGACCTGCCAATTTTAGTTTATTTTTTCTGATGCTGGAGATTAGTTTTTTTTTTTTTCTTTTTTTTTTGCTGCAATGTCATGCATCCTGAGGGAAGTAGAAAAATCAAAATGAGGCCTGTCCTGATTGGGTGTTATTTTTCTTTTTTTGAGTTTTCTCAGATGTGTCGAACTGTGGTGAATGTTGAATGAGTCCCCTTGAATCTTTTGAACTGACTTACTTGTGATCCATACTTCAAATAAGAAGAAAGCAAAGTTTGATTTTCTCAAACTTATGGGTCTTTGTCAAGTTCCCCCAGGCTGTTCTGTAAAATCATGAAATGGTTTTACAATGTCCTATATAGTGTTTAGGGTGGTGCCAAAGCTTTTCCACCAGACCTCTGGCTACAAAAAATTAATAGGAACCTGTACATACCTGGTAAAATTGCTTTGTTGAAAGGTTTTCCTCCACGGAAAAGTGGGAGAAATACTATGGAAAAATTTTCAAGTTTGAATTTGAGCTGGGTGGCCTCTTGCTGTGATGGGGTTTGCAGCGGCGAAGCCGCCTTGACCTCTAGTTGTTTCTATTACATATGGTTCAAACTTATGATGGAGTGTAGTGAGACTCTGGGAGGTCTGATTTCGCCCTGGTACTATGGTTTGACTTTGGCTTGCATTGGCTGAGGGTCCCACTGTCACACAAACTTATAATGCGTGTGGGCTTGTGTGACAACTTGTGTCACACAAACGTACGCCCCCACGTTTGCGTGACACATTGTCCATCACAAAACAATATTGCACCACACTGAGTGCCCCTGCAGAACCAGGGGATTCAGAGAATCCTTGACAAATTTTACTTTATTTTCATACATCTGTACATAAATCTCTTTGAGGAGATCTTCTGAAGTCATTCACAAACCCTGTGTAATCTGGGGCCCCCCTGGACTTGTCCCAGAATTTAAACTCCCTGGGGAAGAAATTTAGCAGCTGAAGAATATTTTACACAAATTTACACATGCATGGTGGTGTGTCACATTTTTTATCACCAAGCTGAGTGCGCATGCAGCACCACAGGCTTATGTGGACCATTCACAAATTGTATGTAATTTTCAGCAATATGTATAAATATAATCTTAGGGAGATTTTATGAAGTCAGGTCCAACTCCTAGTTAATGTGAGGTTTTTTCCCATGGAATTTTCCCTGAGCTTCAGCTATGTTTTGAAAAAATTCAGCAACTGAAGAATGTGTCACACAAATGTGCATGTGCATGTTTTTGTGACACTAACATACATAAAGATTTTTGGAATTTATGATAAACACATGAGAAATCCAATATATCATTCCTGTGAAAAACCCCTTTTTTCTGCAAAGTATCTGATATTGCTTTGCAAGGCATTTTGAAATGTGTTCTAAAATAGTTCCAATAATACATAGAGTCAAGTTTGGGCTGGTTTTCAATCAAATTCAACCCTTTTTCAGCATTCCTTCAGCTCAATTGAGCATCATCTCAACATGAATTCATCATGACTTGAGCGTGTTTTGAGGTTAATGTTCCAGGATATATCTAACAGGGCTCTAAAAAAATATTGTGTGATGGCACTTGCACGCAAGTGCCAAGCAAACTCCCATGGCCCTTAGTCTTTAACCAGTGCCTCCGCCCCAGCTCCACCCGCTTTGGCTTTTCTGGCTCACCTGCTGGCGCGCCGCTGCTATCAGTCCACAATTTTGGTCCGCCGCAGTCCAGTCCTGCCTATCTGCTCCAGTCCGGGTCCCCAATCCAAATTCCGTGTTCTCCCAAACCGTGCATTCTGTCCACACGCAACTTTCTGTAAACTTTCTTACTGTGCTTTTCTGACATCATCCTCAGTGCTTATGTCACCAAAATGCACTCTGCACTCAGCCGCTTTGTGCATTCCCGCCCGTGCTATTGCTGAGTTGAAATTCTTCCACGCCTGCCCATATAAATCACCACAATGTTGGGGAGCAGTCCTCCCAACATAAACTGCATTTGGTAGTTGGAAGTCAAATTTTAGTTAGTCAATTAATCAAGACCCTACCATTATTGGCAACGTAACTACCCATCATTGCCGGGGGGGATGGATATGAAGGAGTTTGAAGTGGGAGAAAATAAGCTAAGGAGCTTCTGATTTCAATGGTGCAAAAGTAAAAGTGAGCATCAGAAGTCTGGAGGGGGATATTGGGTAAAATGTGGCCAAGTCAGGTCTCCCCTGCCATTTGGCTCAAGTCTTTAGAGCCAGAAAAGCCATATTAGGTGCAATTGCCTCCTTTGGAATCAGAGTTCACTATGCTCCCCAAGGAGGGTCTACTTATGTTAATTTTAATCTACATATCATGATTGATGAAGAGATCATGTGGTTCCATCTTCATTCTTGATGCCAGCACTACTCAGCTTATCACTAAAGTAAGGGGCTTCCTGTCAGTTCTGCAGCCCCAGTTCTGCAGGGGCCGCCCGGCTGTAGAACTGATGGGATGTCTACCAGTGTCATAGGCAGGCCTGCAGGAAGCAGTCCAGGAGTCACTTTTCTTGCCACTTGGTGCTGTTTTTATTTTTAGTTTTAAGTGCTGATTGATTAAACATTGCACACTATGGTGATATTAAAGGTGTTCAAAGTTGGTTTGCATAGTTTTACGCATGCATAAATCATAAAATCATAAAAATAAATTTGCAGGTGATATAAATGTCTGATTATGTAATACAAAATTTCCTCACCAAAATATTTTTATAATTTTATGATTTACTAGAGGCCAAGGCGGCTGCGCCGCTGCAATTTGAAGGAGTTAAATTTTCTGTCTTTGTAGCTCTGTACAAGATAAATTCACATAAAATCCATCTCATTTTTCTACTATGCAGCATCTCAGATAAATAATTAGGTTTTCATAGGTACAAAACCAAATTTCAAAATGACACACTTGTCTTGGCTACTGAATTCCACAGCTGTTAAATGTATAATTTTTTTTCAAAATTGTGTGGAGCTCAGCAGCCCGGCAGGGCCGCAGAGGCACTTACTGTACATGACAACCAGTAACAGCTGCAAAGAAAAGAAGAACAGCATGGTGTGTCTGAGTTTGGTTCTGGTTAAAACAAAAAGAGGTGGTGGGAAAGGTATTCCAAATTGCAGAGATGTATACAAAAAGTGGTGGATGATGTTGAGGAATGGAGCATTTTGGGGGTGATGATTCTCCCTGACTTTCAGGTCATGGTTTTCAAGGAGGACCAACTTGTATGTGAACTGACTGCCTAGATGGGAAATGGCCAAGGCCCAATCAAGCAGAGAATTCAACACCTTGAGGGGACAGAATAGAAATCCATACTGAGCCCCCATCTGCAGGGGACTCTGTAGTACCATCCTTTGTCAGGGAACAGTTCATAAAAAAAATGTTCTGATCAATGGAAGGGCCAGATGGCATAAGATTTTCTAGGGAGTACTCTAGTAAAGAAGGGCTACCCAGGCAAAAATAGAAAGAACAAAATTGTCTTCACATGACATGGTACATGATGTGGAGCCCAACCAATCAGGAAATTTTCCAGGGAGGAGAGAATGAGTGGAAGAGGCTCTGTTTCTTCTGGAAGACCAACTGTTCAAGGGATGGGACGAGAAAAGGCATGATGTCTTGCATGACCGGGCGAAAGTTCTGGGTGATGATGCTATTGAAGCTGAAAGACAAAGAATCAGTGGTTTGCTGGAAGAACTTCTGGAACAATGAGGTGAGATTCAAGAAGACTGCTGGAAAAAAACATACAGGTCAGCGTGAGTCTAAAGAAGTCAATTATGATGCGCACTCACAAGCAGAAATTTGGGTAAAAGGGCTTTTGCCAAAGGTGGTTTGCAACAAGCTCTTGAAGTTAGTGAACTGGATCATAGTGCTTGAAGCAACGCTGCTAGAATGGCCCGGGTTCTACAAGAGAAAAGAGAGGATAAACAGGTTGCTCTTGTGAAAACAGAAAATTTTGTTGGAAAGCTACTTACGTTGAAGCAAATACCACATCCGTTGGCTTCGTTCAAGGTGGCCTGGAAAGAAGCAGTGAGTTTCTGAACTCTTTGGTATGCAATATCTTGGGTGAGATGCCCGCTTGCAAGTTGGGATTGGAGGCCGCCAATCATCCTGTTGAGGCTTTGGAAGCTGGAGCGGATAGAGGACAAGCTGGAACTTTGCTGGCTTGTTGAGAAGCTGCATCTGCCGGCCCCGAATCAACGGTGTATCCGCTGCGCTACGCTAAAAAAAGCGGCCTTTTAGCGTAGCGCAGCGGTTGACCGCTACGTGACCAGACCAAAAAGCGATAGCGCAGCGAGAACACCGCTGCGCTACTCGCTACGCGCAGCGATTGTCCGCTACCCTCCCAGGGCCATTAGCGAAAGCGCAGCGAAAGCGAAAATTCGCTACGCTACCCGCTAAATTAGCGGATAGCGGAACAGTTTTGTGTTCTAAACATGTTTTTACATACATTAAACCCTTTTTCCTTTTTTTTTCTTGGATCCCACATGGCATAGAGAAAAGCGGCGCTGACCGCTACGTGATTGCTTCTTTAGCGCGCTATTTTTTGAATGTTTTTCCGGGAAAATCAAAAAGCGCGTAGCGCGTAGCGCAGCGACCCGAAAAATCGCTGCGCTAACCGCTTTGCTGCGCTATATGCAGCGCAGCGGATACACCGTTGCCCGAATCCACCCATGGTACCAGCAGTGGAGCTGTTGGTGTTCAATTGTTGATTGAAGATTTTGCTGCTCAATTGTTGTATGGTGGGCAGGAGGGCATGGTCCCTTGAATGACTGGTCCAAAGTTCTAGGGGATAAGGTTAGTGGAGATGAACAACAAAAATGGTGGCGCTTTAATTTCTGGAACAACAAGGTGATCATTGGTGGACTTGTGTTGAGTTAGGTTGAGTTTGACTCCCAGGAGGCCTGTTCAAGTCAGGGATCCTCCGCATTTGGTGCCGAGGTGACACTTTTTTGTCACAAGTCCGAAACTCGAAGATTTTATTCAATTCAAACATCCGCCCGTGTTAAGCTTACATAAACATACCATACACTAACACTACATTACCATTCCCGCAAACATCCCATTCCCAAGCAAGCTCCCCGCAACTCGACTCGATTGGAAACCTCACCAACCAACCAGTCCCGGTTTTCATCGACGATTCCACTCGACCTGACGATTATTCACCCCTCCATCGGACAGCATGCCACCCAAAAAGAATGACAAGGCCGGCGGCTCGACCTCCAAAATTGTGGCCGACAAAACGTGAGAATCAGTTTCTTTCAGCCGGCATTCTTCACCCGCTTACTCTGCATTTCGTCTTCTGCCTCAGGTTCGGCATGAAGGTTAGTGGCGGATGTGACCGCGTCGACGACCGCTTTCGTCCAGCTGACTGATCCATCGCCAACCAATAGAACAAGAAGGGTGCCAAAGGCCAAGCAGCAGTCGCTCTGGCGAAACAACAAGCCGCGCAAGTCGGCAAAAATAAGGAAGCTATGTCGAAGGATAAGGCAAGAATGGACAAGGAAAGGGAGAAAGAACAGGAGCGGAAGAGGAGGGAAGAATTAAACGAGATCTTCAAACCTGTTCAAGTTGCCCAAAAGGTCGGCCAGCTTCATCTCGAAAGTATCAACGAAACATCAATGCGACTGATAACTGACTAGCTGAAGAGCTTTTCCTCAACCGAAATCAGGTTCCTTTCGGCACTGATCCCAAGACGATCTTATGCCAATATTTCAAGACGGGAACATGCGAAAAAGGGTAAGCAGACAGTAATAAACAGTTGTTTTTGAGCCTATCAGCCATTGATCGCCCCTCAACACCTCGTACAATATAGGAACAAGTGTAAATTTAGCCATGATCTCAACGTCGACCGAAAGACAACGAAGAAAGATCTATATACCGACGGGCGAGATACCAAAGAAACAGGTAAATAACACCATGGTCGTGCGGATCTTAAACCGTTTCGACAACGCTACTTACCTGCTTTTTTGGCATGGTAGATACCATGGACACATGGGACGATGCCAAACTCCAAAGCGTCGTCATTTCCAAGCACGGAAACCCCAAAACGACCACAGACAGTCAGCAGCTCAGATTCCGCACTCTCATTCGCTGCTCAGTCATCTAGTTTCTTTCGGAGCTCTCTGACATCGGTTTGTCCTTCCCAGTTGTATGCAAAAACTTCATCGAAGCCATCGAATCAGGGAAATACGGGTGGTTTTGGGTGAGTGAAATTCAGGATGGGGAGGGGGGGGGGGAGCGAATGAGCTAAGGAAGGTTGGACCAGTTTCAGACTGACTGAATCATGCCGGATAGGAATGCCCATCAGGCGGGTTGAACTGTAAATACCGGCATGCGCTGCCGCCGGGGTTTGTGCTCAAGGCGCAGAAGAAGAAGGACGCGGAGGAGGCGAAGAAGAACGAGCTCAGTCTGGAGGACTTCCTGGAGCGGGAGCGGCATCAGCTCGGCAAGACGCTCACCCCGGTCACCAAGGACTCGTTCGCCAAGTGGAAGGCCGAGCGTCTGTCGAAGAAACAAGTCGAAGAAGAGGGCAAACGGAAGTTGAAAGAGCAGCAGGCTGCCGCCGGAAGGATGAACGGCATGAGTGGAAGAGACCTGTTCACGTGCGCCCGCTCTTTTTCTCTCGTTCTCTTGCTAATCGTCCAACGAGGAAAACTGATCGATTGGCGGGATCACCCAACAGCTTCGACACGACGGGCGTGTATGGAGACGATGCCTACTCAGACGACGAAGGGCCCGACGAGACAGGCGAAGAAGACTGGGATCTGAACAAGTACCGCCAAGAGACTGAGGCTGAGCGCACAAGATTAGAGGAGGAGCGGATCGCCAAATTGGGCGGGATCGGGGTCGGAGTGG
The DNA here is from genome assembly GCF_026914185.1 of Puccinia triticina. Lineage (NCBI taxonomy): Eukaryota > Fungi > Basidiomycota > Pucciniomycetes > Pucciniales > Pucciniaceae > Puccinia > Puccinia triticina. The sequence goes on from NC_070572.1 coordinate 3,142,160, forward strand.
GCAGTCTGAGTCTGGGCGAATAATAAAAAAAGTCACCAATAGAGACACTGCTGCTTCCCTCCCTGTTGATCTTACCTGGCCACCTACACCGAGCGCCAAATCCTTCCTCCTTGCTATATCGATCAAGTCGTATTCCCTTCTGTTTAGCAATACAAGATTGGCCAGTTTTGTACCCCGCATGCCCAAGCAAGATGTGTCCCCAGAGCTCGGGTTTGTTTGCCTCAATATACCCCTCCCTCATACCGAGTCTGCTCCAACTGCTCCACCCATCTGGACGGTGCTTCCTGGATAATATGCAGCAAAGAGGGCTGGGGAGCTCCAGGCGTCGTCCGCCACGATGGTGGATTGTTGAAAAATTCGGGAATCATGACGCCCATCATCTGCTTTGCACGCACTGACAGGGCCAAGCATTGATACATAGAGAGTGGGGTAACTGTGTGGCTCCAAGTGTTGCTGGCCCAGCACGCCACAACTGGACCTGCAAAAGGCACCGCACACCTTGCCTGAATGGCCGATCAACTTCGCACAGCACAGGCAGAAAGACGCTTCGCAGGGAATTCCACTACACACACACGCGCATTACATAACTCCAAAAGACATACAAAAGCGGGGCCATACACTCACAACTCTCCGATAAACATCCCAGCTCATTTCTAGCACTCGATCAAGTGGGGGGGTACAAAAGGAAGCGCAGAGAAACAGACTCTATTTTTTGCTTGGGGGGTTTTCCTCTATCGTGACTAAGTACATATACGCAAGTATTTAGGTCAGGGCAACTCTAGAACAATAAACAGGGAGCCCTCTCTGGGGTTCCTGAGCAGAAAGGGAAAACAACAACAACAACGGTACAAAAAAGGGAGGGGGTTCTAGCCCGACGAAGAAAAGGGGGTGTGGAGGAGGGAGAAGTAGAGGAAGACAATACAACAGCAAGAGTGGGGGTTTAGTGAAGAAAGAAAGGGCAGAAAGCAAGAGGGGATAAGGGGGGAGGTCAAGAGCCTTCGCTTCTGGAGCAGCCGCGTTTCCTGCGCTTGACCTCGATCTGGAGCGTGTTATCGCCCTCCTCATCGTCGTCGTCGTCGTCGTCGTCCGGGTCCAGATGCGCGTCGCGGCGAGGCTGGCCGAGGCCGGCGGGGCCATCGATCTCGGGCAGCAGCCGCTGCTGGTGATGGTGGTGGTCGAGGATGAGAAGGGGAGTGATGGAGGGGTGTGGGGGGACAGAGGGGAGCGGCTCGGTGGTGGTGCTGGTGGAGGTGGAGGTGGTGGAGGTGGAGGTGGTGGAGGTGGAGGGACAGGGGTCGAATTGGGGCTGGGACATGTCGCGGGAGATAGAGGAGGAAGAGGTGGACGACGAGGAGGAGGAAGATTCGTCTTGTTTCGGCTTCCACCCACCTTGTGGTTGCTGTTGCTGTTGTTCCTGTTGATGTTGATGTTGGTGGTGATGGTGGTGATGGTGGTGGTGTTGATAATGGTGACGGCCACGAGGAGGAGGAGGATGGTGATCGTCGTCGTCGTCAGAGGAATGGTATTCGGTGTGGGAGAGCTCGACGGAGGCGGGTCTGAACGTGAGCCGGGGCTGGATCCAGGGCGAGGATGAGGAAGAGGGGCCGGGCGGGGCGAGCAACAAGTCGTGGCGAACAGAAGTGGGCTTCGGGTTCGGAGAGGGGGAGGGGTCGGAGTCCAGGGCGAGGCCCTCGAGGTCGCGCGCAGCTTCGTGGACTGCCGGCGTCGTCTGGGGGCCCTCTTTCTGCGAAACCATCATCTGCTCCAGCCAGTCGTGTGCCCCGTCTCGCCCGCGCGTTTTGAGTCCATTCTCGTCGGTGGCTGGGAAGGTCCATTGGGTGCCGTCGTGGAACATCAGCGGCTTTCCGAGGCTCTCCGAGCCGACCTCTTCCTCCTCCTCATCATCCTCATCCTCATCCTCCCCCTCTTGACCGTCACCGACTGCTTCCGGGAGCCGGGAGTGGTCGGGGGAGATAGACGGTTCGGGGTCGGAGGAGAAGACTTCAGAGGGCGGACGATGGGCTCTGAGGTGGTCGAAGAACTCTTTGGAGCCCGTTGCGGGCAGACGCGAGCAGGGGTCGGCAGAAGGATCGCGGGCTTGGATGGGCGTCCGGTCGAGGTCGTCGGATGTGGACAGGTCGGTAAGGTGGCTGTTGCGACGATGGGGCGAGCGAGTGAAGCGGCGTCTGACCCGGAAGAGCGCGTCCCTGAACCAAGTGGGCGGAGGGGCAAGCCGGGCCTGAAATTCAGCCTCGCTGGTGCAGGCGGGCGAGGCCGTGCGGGGCGGGATCAGCGAGGTGCGCGAGAGTGAGGTGAGTGCGTGGAGAGGTGCGGGGGAGCTGGGCAGCGAGCGCCGATGGTTGTTCTTGTCCACCGGGAACGAGATCGGGTCGAGTAACATGTGCGGATGGTTGGCATGGATGGAGGAGCGGTGGAGCTGGTTGACTAGCAGGCAGGTGCTTGGGGAGGAGCTGCGGGGGACTGAACGCGTGGAGGAATGGCTCGGGCCATCGTTGGCCTGGGAGGGCGAGCCGGAGCGGGAAGATACCGAGGAGAGACACGAGTGGGAAGGACCGACCCTGACTGGGGTTTGAGGCCGGCTGGTTGTTCCCGTTCGGCGGTGGGAGGTAGAATAGACTGGACTTCCGGGCTGTGGAGGAAGGCCGGTGTGCCGAGAGGATGTGGATTGGAGGATGGTCGGCTTGGGGGTGATGGCCGAGCTCCATCCTGAACAGACGCCAAAACCGCGCTTGATGGATGCACTCGTGCTCAATGGATATGAAAGAGGCGTGATCGGTGGAGTCTCGGGTCTAGGGTGGCTACTAGGGGGCAGATGGGTTGTGTCGATTGAGATCTTTTGGCGGACGTGAGAGGTGGATGACAAGGGAGAGTGGCGGGGGTTGATGACTGGGAAAGTGGCTTCGACTTGGGGACTTGGTGAGCCGCTGGCGCCGCTACTCACACTCTTTGATCTGATCCTTGAGATCTTGTTGGTTGGTCTCTGTAGGCCTAACTTGATGGCCGCTTTTCGGAGGCTCTGCTTGACGCCAAACAGCGGTTTGTGGGTCGTCAGACTAGCTCGGGGCCGTGAAAAGTTGGCGACTTCTTCCGTCGTCACGTAGACTGCATCACCCCCTACAGGAGCGGTTTCGTGAACCCAATGTTGAGTGTTGTCGAGGTTGTTGAGGACCCAGGGATGAACCTTGAATGGCAAAGATTGTTAAATATGGCGAGATACTTGAAGATGTAGATGAGAACTTACCTTGACATCTTCAAGTTTGATCCGTTTGCGTGGATCTTTTTCCAATAGTTTGCCCAACAGGTCGATCAGTTCCCTCGAGTCCCTCTGTACGGGCCCGTCGAGCGAGCGATTAGCGGGATCGAATTCAAGTGATTGTCGTTCGATGCCCATCGTCTCGGGCACCAAGATAGGTTCGTTCCAAATGACGTTAAACAGTTCGTACTCATTCGGTGCATTGAACGGGGTTCGTCCGAACAGTAAGCAGTATAGGGTGACGCCGAGTGCCCATATGTCGATGGCCTTCCCGACAGCAGGCCGTTCGCCTTTAGCAAAGGTCTTGATGGGCAGTGGGAGTGAGATGAGACGGGCTGAGCAGGCCAATGGGATGTTGTGCTTGGGTGGGGTATTTGGGGAATCGGATGTGCTGGTGCTGGCGGGTTTGTTCAGGGTGGAGCTTCTGCGCTGGGTGAAGTAGTCGACTGCGGTCGCTTCGGGTGGAGTGATGCCCGGGGTGGCCTCGACGGGGCAGCAGAGTTCGGGAGCCATGAAGGCCGGACTGCCTTCGGTCTTGCGTAAGGCTTTATCGTCTGTTGAGTTGATCGTCCGCGGAGACTCGTCGGCGGGCCCATCACTTGGGACTATGCTGGCCGGCAGATTGCAGTTGGATGCCGAGCGCTTGAGGACGCCGGAGATGTGAGAGACCCCGAAATCGGATATCTTGACTGTCTCTCGGTCGGCAGTCCATAGCAGATTAGCAGGCTTGATGTCACGGTGGATGATGCCTTGGTAGTGTACTATCCGGAACCAAGGATTGATTAGCTGGCGAACAAGAGACGGTCAAGAGAGATGCATACAGTACTCGAGTCCAAGCAGAACTTGTCTGAACGTGTTCCGTGCCTGCTCGACGGACATCAGGGGAGTGTGGGTGAGGGGGTCTTGCCATAGGACTTGGCCACCCTCCATGAATTCCAAGACTGTTCGTGCGTGTGTTTTTTTTTTAGGTCAGTAGTTAGCCTAGCAGCCGGAGTGAGTGAGTGAGATTGACTGAACTCATAAAGACTTTCTTGCTCTTGGCATCGTCGATGACCTCCTTCAGCTGGACGATATGTTTGTGCCTGAGACGTTTCATGATTGCGATCTCCTTCTTGAGTTTGTCGTCGACATCCTTGAGGAGGGGTACCCGACCGACGGCTGTTGATGGATGGGGAGAGAGGAACCCGGCGTGATCGCCAGCGGCCAGGACTGGAGCACTATCGGAAAGGTATCCGAGTGCGGATTGGGTGGCGGCGGCTTCCCTCTGCTGCTGCTGTTGTCGTTGCATCTGTGATCGTCTGAGTGATTTCGGTCCCTTGGGCTCTCTCCGAACGACCTTGATAGCCTGTGTGTGAGAGTGGTATGGATTCAGCAATCTAAAGCTGAGGCAGCAGCTAGAGGAATGCTGACCACGGTCTCGTAGTCTTCCTCGGTCCATGTAGATGTCCTTGCGGGGCCCTCGCCATCCTGGAGTTGGAGGTTTGGTGATGATGATTCGGTGGGGATCGGTGTGAGTTCCTGGGAGTGGTTGAGGATGGATGGATGGTGATGCTGGGGAGGCGAGGTTCGGATGAGCTTGTCCATGTTTTTGCCGATGTAGACGATTCCATGGACGCCCTATAAATGGATGGATGCGTATGTATGTGTGTGTGTGTGTGTGTGTGTGTGTGGTGAGTGCTTGGTTCTTTTTTTTTTTTTTTAAAAGTCGAGAGGAGGATGGAGAGAAGGGTTTACCCGACCGAGTTCGTTTCCCTTCATGTATTGGTTGATGATCAGCCGGCCTGTTCGGGAGTCCCTGGTCTTGAGCAGCTTTGTGGTATGCCTGACGACCTCTGATGGGCTGGCCAGTTCGTTCCAGTGGGGGAGGGACTGGGATGAGTTCTTGGGGGAGAGGGGGCTGCTGAGACTGTTTGATGAGCTCTGAGAGGTGTCGAAGTGGGACTGCTGGTCGAGGCTGAGATGGTGGTGGGGTGCTGAGGAGCTCTCCCGGGAGGCTGAGGAGGTGGTGACGGAGAGACAGTGGAGCATTCCGAGCTGCTGTGGTTCTGGTCTGGATCGGAGGTGGTGCTGCTGTTCATGGGCTATCCGGCTTGCTGGATGGTGGCTGAGGAGCATTTGTGGTTCTGTGATGTTTGATGTTGATGTTGATGTTGATGTTGTTGTTGTTGTTGCTGTTGATGTTGGTTTGGGTTGTGTTTGCCAGGAGATTGGGTTCATTTAACTCGAGCGTGTTTCATCTCCAGATCAGCAGCCACCCACACAACCATCACCACACCCACCCGCGCCAGCTGCCGATCCAGACCCAGAACATGATCCAGAGCCTGTGTATCCCAAGCAGGCGCTTGGGTTGCCTGGCTGCAGCCTCGCTAGAGCCACCATCAGCAACTGGTTTTAGTATGGCCGCTCAGAAAGGGCTTAGTCCGAGTATAGTGTAGAAGCAGACTGTTTGGCCGCCGTTACAATGCCCTCATCGCGAGGGCATCAATCATCAAGGCTTGACACCTTTTTGGACCCGTTGTTGTGTTGTCTTTTTTGAGCGGACCACCCCCGGCCTCCCCCGGCAGATCTATAAGTGGAAGAAGCCTTGGCATGAATTTTATCTCACCGATAGCTTTTCTCTTTTCTTCTTCTTTTTCTCTATGTATGTTCTTGAAATCTACAGTCCCTGCAGAACCAGATCTGCAGTCAATGGGACAGCATGTCCCCGCAAAAATTAAAGCTTTCTGGCTGCAGATCTGGTTCTGCAGGGGGCTGCAGATTGAAGGCAAGTCCTCCACTGGCTAGTTACAATACTCCAGGATGCAGATTTGTACTGGGTTCCTTTGTAACTAACCACACTAGTGGCCTTCAAATTTTGAATCACAATTCAAACACCATAGAAAGCAAACCTTGAAACAGGTTTGAGTGAGTAACACCACTGGAAGCTTCCTCAGAGTTCTCAAGTATCCCACATCTCAACTGGTTGGCAGTTGGGGAATTTCTGATTGCAGAGCCACACTTGTAACTTATAAATTACATACAAACACCAAAAACACAAAACCATCAGTATCTTGCTACAAACACAACAATATTGCTACCCTCACTCAAAAATGGAAGACTTCCTGTAGGATCTACGCCCCCCGTACAGACTAAAATTTCACAGATATAAACCTTACTGGCTGGTGAAAAGTGATTGAGATCAAGTTCTCACCAGCCAGTAAGGTTTAACCTGGCCTGACAGATCTGGCTTTTTAGCCCACGGGAAGTCATCCAATCACATTCTTTCCTTGTCATCAAACAAACACATCTCAAATCAACCACTCCTATTGTTGGAATTTCATCTCTGACATCCGCGCACGCGTGCATCAATTGGTATACCCGAGTCAACCCAGGTGTCCATGTCTCTACTTGAACTTGCCTCTGCCAATTCCCGTCTTCTCCCTTCCTGAAACAACCTACTCCGCCAACCAATTCTTCTCAAAACATCAACCATGCACGTTTCAACTCATTGTTTCAATTCAGAACCACAACTTGGCCGCTCAGTCTTCAAGCTTATAAGCAGTCTCTGATCACCAGTTTCTTGGTTCCTCAGCAGACTCCTTGACCTCGAACCAGCTTTGCTCCTCCAACAACCTTCCACCATTCCTTTCTTCACGCTCCCCATACAAATTTGTGTCTTCCCATCCTTGCTTCTTTATCTTCTATTGCCCACATCAATCATTGTTCAATCTCATTGCTTCCAACCTGAAATCAAATTGTCCTTCAGCTCAACAGCTCTCATTCTGGTAGCGCCTACCCAATCTCTTGAATTCATTAATTGGTTATTTCCAATTTGGTGAGAAACAACAACTCCTCAAGACTTCATCAACAACCCAACCTAACCTTTCCCTGTTTATTCCCCACAGTGTCTACTATTACTCCTTGTTTGATCTGATCTACCTTAGTCTGTCTGTGCTTGTTCCTTCAAAAACTCACTCACATTGTGGTATGCTCATCTTCATCTCAAATGTCATTCAAACGGTCTTGTTCTTGTCCTTACAAATTCCAACATCTATTGTTGTTTTAGTCTTGGTTCTAGTTTCAATAATTAAACCTGTTTTCTCTCACCTATCACTTGGTTGAAGCTTTCAAAGTTTATCTTGGTTGGTCTAAGTGTCCTATAGTTCCTCTCAAACATCAAGAAGAAGGGTTTCACAGTGCACAACCAGATTTGAGGCTCTCACTGGGCCCATATAGGTTTGAAACAAAAAAACCCCTGTGGGCATGGAATAATGGCTCCTTGAACAAGGAAAGAGAAACAACGAAAATTGCTTCAAAATTCCAAACATCTGGGGAACAAGAAACTCAAGAGATTATTTTCACAGATTGTTATTACATCAAGTGAGTCCAGACCAACAAAAGACATTTTAAATTTTGTTGGGTGGTATGAAATAGATTGAATGCCAGGGCTTTTGTTAGGATATTTCCTCCAAGAAAAAGGCTACTTCCTCTTAGGAGCAAGAGGGGGGGCGGTTTGAATCAGTAGCCTTCCATTTTTACCCGCAACTCCCTTAGCCTTGGCAACAGTCCCAGCCTGTTGGAGTGATTGGAACAAATCTCAATATCAGTCACCGGAAAAATCCAAAACAATATCAGGCTAGTTTAATTACCTGGCCCTTGCAAGTTTTAACTACACTGGTGAATAGCTGAAGAAGTGAAGTCTTTGTGCTATTAGGATTAAAGAATGGTGGTTAATATGTTACAGCACCAAGTACTAGGAAAGGTTATATTTTAAACTAAAGAGCTCACTCAGTGATAGCTGATCCATCAGTTGAAATGATTTTTGCCTAATTGGAAGTGATGTGCATATTGAAGAAAGTTTCAGATAATATCACACAGATATGGCTCAATGTTGAGAAAAATCAAGAAACTGGAAGTTTCATTCCATGAAGTTTAGGTCTTGTCTATTTACATTTACGCTTCTAGGCGGCAAGAGGAGAGATAAGAAATCTTCTTTACCTGGAAGCAGGTAGAGGGCCGCTGCTTGTTTTGGTGCGTGCTGTGGTTTGACTTTTGTTCTGCGGTTTTGCAGTCCGTCTTCTACAGTTCGGGCCGCGAGTCTTTGCTCTTGTTGGCCTAGCTGAGGCACGATGATTGAAACGTGTTGACGGGTTTATCTGTAGTTCAGATTCGTCAACGTCAATCTTTTGTATCGCTATTGTCCTAGCTTAAGATGGATTGGGCTGCTCACCTCCTTCGGTTCCTTTTTGGTACGAGGCGGTGGCTGCTCCGATCTTGCTTCCGGGCGTTTTGCCTGTTGAAGCGGGGACTAGCAGTTATCTAACAAAGCAATCTATTTCAGTTGCTCCAATTTTTTCAGATTTACAGTCTCGACCAGCTCTACTTGACTACCTCGAAGAACAACTGAAAGCAGGATGAGATAGCTCTAACCGGCGGCCTGATAAGGACCACGGCAACGTATCAAAAATCTTGAAGGCTCTAACTTGACCTTGTGGCAGCGAAAAATACACATGAATCTTCGTCTTCGTTACCTTGAATCACTCCTGGAAGGATCTACGTCGGAAAATCCTGATCCCTCCACCATGACGAAAGCTCTTGATCAAACCTGCAGCAAACTGAGACCGACGCCGGAAAATCCTGATCCCTCAACCAGGAAGAAAGCTCTTCGAACCTGTAGCATACTAATCTTACTTGGTTGTGGAATCGTTGGACGTCGCACCAGAAACTTGACGGTACTAACTAAGGGTAACACGGCACATTGACCGAAGTAAAAGCTACCTTTGAATCCATCGGTCATCTGTAGGAAGCCGCTCCACATCCAGAATACAAACGCTGGACCTTGCATGCTGAGCTCAGACCAGCAAAACGACCTCAAGTCTCTTACCGCACAATGGGGTTAGAAAATGAAAGCTCGGAGGGCAATACGGCACGACCACCATTTACGTACAACTTGGTGGCTGGTGTAGCAAGCATGCTGCAGATAAACTTCGATTCAGAAGCAAACAATCAAATGCTCTATTTCCTGCAATAATTTGAAGAAACGACTCCGGTTCAAATCAGCATCACCATTGGAAGCGGGGCAGCGGAACTTACCATAGTAACGCAACAAACACTGATCTTTTCTTTGAATCCGGACAAGCATCTACAACAAGAACGGAAATATTGAAGTCAAAACGGACGTGAAAGGCCTTCTTAAGGTTGATGTTTTGAATGATCTACTCGGCATCGTTGGCATAACCCATTGGTTGAACCAGGCTCCCCAGTTTCGACACCACCGATCCTCTACCACTCAGCAAGGAAGATGATGCAAACGGTGATCTCCAAGTGGAGAGTGAAGATGAAGAAAGGCAAATTTCGGACATCGCTCAGGATCTTCGATTGCGGAGTTCGTAAGCCAACGATGAAAGGCAGTCTCCATCTGTAGATCAAAAAGCAGCAATTCTGAGTCGTGGCAAACAATATACTCGGACCACAGCGCCGCCGTCGTACAATATCAGCAGCTCAACGGATAGTGGAAACCTCGCTCCGGGAAAGAGGACCCATTATGCCTTGCTGGTCAAGATTGAAGCTGACCTCACAGTCGCTCAGGAAAGCTATGAACAGTTAAGACCAGACTCAGTGGAAAGAAGCTGAAGCAAAAGAAATCAGCAACATGACGATGCACAGAGTTTGAATTTTTCGCCTCTGGCGAGACTCTGATGAGCCAATGCCGGCCACGTGGGCGTACAGAAGGAAGCTTGGGGCTTTAGACAAACCCACAAGAAAAACTTCGACATCACCTACGCTTCAACCGTCTAAGTGGCGCCACTGCGGCTCCTGATCTCCTTCGCCGTCTATAATGGTCTTCTTATCCACCAGCTCGCTCACAGAGCGTTTTCAAGGACAGATTGCAAATCAACCAGACCCAGCTCATCGAGCAGAAGCGGGTCAAACTCGGACTTGAGAAAGAAAATCCCGCCTCCTGTCCGCTGAACTCTTGTGCACCGCAGAAGAAAGTCACTTTGCATGAAATCCAAGTGTTTGAGACACTAGATGCTTATTCACGTTGTCGCAATATCCTGAACATCCGGGTACCAATGTATATCAAGCGGCGGCACAAGTTTTGGATACTTGTCAGGTACTTGACACGGCGGATTGACGATCTTGAAAATGAAGACGACGGGAATGATATTGTAGTCGGCTCCGAAGTTGGCAGAGAAAGAACTTAATCACCGGTGAAATTTTGGTTGCTGAACCTCTTGTTTCTGCTCCCGAGAAAACTCAAGTCAACGATCAAACGGCGGCTCAAGTCTTTCGATACTTGTCAGATACTCGGCACGGCGGATTGACAATCTTGAAAATTAAGACGACGGGAATAATATTGTCGTTGATGGCGTTCTGGCCGATACTATTGAGTCACATACCGGCGCGGCCTCCGGAGCTGTCCTTGCTGCGGACTTAGTGAGAGCGCAAACCTAATCATGATGTATATAGTTCAACTTTATTCCACCACGTTGTACTCTATTTGTCATTCCCATTTGCAACTACTCACTCCGCACATCTCCTCCCGGCTGTCCGCAGGTATGCGTCCTCACTTCTTTCTCTCATCTCCCCTTCTAGTGTCTCATTCTCACCTGTTGTGTCCCCAGGTGTGCTTCCACCATCAGTCGTCGTGTCCTTGTTCGTGTAGCTCACGGCACTTCCCGTGTCATCTCAGGTTGGTATTATATTGTCATGTTTTCATTCATTGGTCATTCCCATTTGCAACTACTCACTCCGCACATCTCCTCCCGGCTGTCCGCAGGTGTGCTTCCACCATCAGTCGTCGTGTCCTTGTTCGTGTAGCTCACGGCACTTCCCGTGTCATCTCAGGTGTGCTTCCACCATCAGTCGTCGTGTCCTTGTTCGTGTAGCTCACGGCACTTCCCGTGTCATCTCAGTGCTTGCCTTCCTCGCCCTTTAGATACCAACGTTAACCTTGATGGAGAGGAGCTGAGGGCTCCAAAGTTGGGAGAGAAAGAACCTAATCGCCGGCGACATTTTGGCTGCTGAACTCCTCGTTTGATGGCGTTCTGGCCGATAACAACGTTAACCTTGATGGAGAGGAGCTGAGGGCTCCGAAGTTGGGAGAGAAAGAACCTAATCGCCGGCGAAATTTTGGCTGCTGAACCTCTCGTTTCTGCTCCTGAGAAAACTCAAGACCTTGATCAAAATATCCACCCTGCTTTTAGACAAGAACCGGCGGACACCATCAAACAAAACGATGATAATTCTAGCATGGGTCCCAGGATTGTTGATCGACCCAGCAGCATGATCACTCTTGTTTTATCTGCTGCTAATATGGGAAATCCATCACGGACGGGAAGCTTCTCAGTCGATGGATGATGGCGTGAAAACGACTCGGAAGTCTTGTAAACAGCCAACGGCGTCTTTTGTCGACATCCAAAGCGGAATGCAAAGCTTTGTCAGATTCGGGGCGCAACCTGGACCAGTCCGGCGCCACTCATCTGGCAATTAGCAAAACATCACAGGACAGCATCCGGACAAAATACACGGATACTCAATTGCATTTCGGTATGAAGCTTATCCATCATCTAACCAAACTTGGCGTCTTTTGTCGACATCCAAAGCGGAATGCAAAGCTTTGTCAGATTCGGGGCGCAACCTGGACTAGTCCGGCTCCACTCATCTGGCAATTAGCAAAACATCGCAGGACAGCATACGGACAAAATACACGGATACTCAATTGCATTTGGGTATGAAGCTTATCCATCATCTAACCAAACTTCGCTACATCAAAACCACAGCAAACGCGGCCGACCTCCTGACCAAGGCAATAGGACGATCGGTTATCAGGTTCAGATCAGGGTACTCCAAACTTCAGAGGCTGCTTCTAATCTCGCGACTAGAAGCATGCGAGGCTGTAGGAATACAGACCAATGACACCAGCAGGAACCATTATGGACACTGCTTGGTTAGACTCAGCTGCGTTGAAAGGCAAGCCCTTCCGCGGTCCCCAGAACCCAGACCCAGTCGCGTTGAATGGCGAAGCCCTTCCGCGGTCCCCAGAACCCAGACCCAGCCGTGTTGAATGGTAAGCCCTTCCGCGGTCCCCAGAACCCAGACCCAGCCATGTTGAATGGTAAGCCCTTCCGCGGTCCCAGAACCAAAACCTAACCCAGAGCATAGCTGAGAAAGTATCGCTTCTACGTATGCAGAAGCGAGAACTAAAACAGTCAATGCCAAGGAAGAAGGAAGACTAGAACCAGAACCAAGACAACCTCCTAAAGGAAATCAAAGACAGCTCAACAAGCAATCACACAGCGACGTTATCGTACGCACAGGACAAATTGAGGAGATTAAGCTGATCAAGCTAATTACTCGTAAGTCCCAGAACAGAGACATAAGTAGGGAAGAACAGACACAAGATTGAAGGAGCTAACAAGCTCCACAATAGTTGACAGACAACAAGCTGAAGTAGCATTGGCCATATAGGCAACTGCTCAATACTACAAGATTCCACAGTCCTATCACTTAAGCTAGAACATCTTGTTCTGCTTTCAGGTAAATTTAGCCTACAAGTTTTAATCTCTTTACTTGTATCTAGTTAGTTTCTCTCAGCATCTAACAAAGCAATCTATTTCAGTTGCTCCAATTTTTTCAGCTTTATCCTTGTCAGTTATCCGGTAGGGAACTCAAGTACTCACCAGAGGTGTCTCTCGAGATCCTTTCCAGTAACGACGGTCGGCAGAGGTTATCTGTTTTTTCGACCTTGCTGCTCGTGTGATTGGTACCTGCTTTCATCAATTCGATGCTATCAGTTTTCCCGGTCTCATGAGCAGCTTGGACTGCGGAGGGAGGTTTGCTTTGCTTGCCTTGCTCCGCAGCTGAGATGGGTCGCGCCATCCTTCTCACTTTGTGAGTCGAGGGTCGGTCTCCCTGGTCTGCATTCTTACAGCCGTCCGTGCTTCGTGGCGCAAGATGCGAAGCAAGCCGAGAGGCTTGGACTACGCCGATTTGATCCAGTGCCCTTCTGATGATTAGGCGACCGGTGGGCTTTGTCAAGAAATATGCCGCATTGTTGGCGGTTTTGACATACAGAAGCTTGATGAGCCCGTTGAGAATGAGCTCTCGCACGAAGTGTAGTCGGATGGACATGTGTTTGGTGCGGAATGAGTTTTGAGAGGTTTCGCTCTTGGCCAGGTCGATGGCGCCTCTGTTGTCCATGTGCACCTTGATTCCGCTGAGTCCGGGAAAAATCAAAGTTTCATCTGCAAGACTCGCTGTCCACGCTAGGTCCCTCCCGAGGTCGGAAAAGGCTTTGTATTCTGCCTCCGTTGTCGAGAGAGAGACCGTGGTTTGCTTGGTCGATTTCCAGTTGATCAGGTGTCCTCCGGCCAGCACCACGTATCCGGTGGTGGAACGTCTTGTATCAGGGCAATTGCCCCAGTCCGAATCAACGAAGGCTCTGACTCCGCTTGGCTTCTTGGTCCAGTAGGTGAGTCCAACTTCTCGAGTTCCGCTGAGATATCGGAAAACCTGCACCGCTGCTTGGTAGTGCTTGATTCCAGGAGCTTCCAGATATTGCGATAGGGTGCTGACGGCGTAGGCGATGTCAGGCCTCGTCCAGATGCTCAGGTAGTTCAGTGAACCCACCAGCGCGCAATAGTTCACGCCCATTTTGCTGAATTCGGCAATTTCCGCTCTGCTAGCTTTCCTGAGATACTCTCTGGGGTTGAGTGGGCACAACGCCGGATGTAAGTTAGAAAGGCCAAACTCTTGCAGTTTGCGGTTGATGTACTGAGTTTGGTTAATTTGGATCCCGGTTTTGAGCCGATCGATGTTCATCCCCAGCAAGAATTCGGCGTCACCCATTTACTTGATGTCAAATTCCCTTTTCATTTCCTCCTTAAACACGGTTGGGTCATTGCTGATGATGACCAAGTCATCCACATGCGCGAATATCCAGGTGGCCGGCTTACCAGGTGCTGGTGTGCGCCAGAATACGCATGGGTCCGACAGTGCCGCTTGGAAGCCAATGAGCTTGAGATAGTTTGACAGCCTCTTGTACCAAACAAGGGGGGCTTGGCGCAGGCCGTAGATTGCCTTCTTCAACTGGAGAACCGAGTTTGGCGGGCAGTCGAGGCCTGGTGGAGGCGTTAGCGTCACCTTATCCTCCAGGGGGCACGTGAGAAACGCAGACCGAACGTCTAGCTGATGGATCTTCAGTCCGTGATTAACGGCAAAGGACAACAAAAATCGAAGGGATGATGGTTTTCCGGTTGGCGCGTACTTCGCCTCGAAGTTCAAGCCGTGAGTCTGCTTGAATCCCTGCGCGCAGATTCGCGCCTTGAACTCCACCACTTGGTTTTCGGAGCCCAGCTTTTTTCTGTAAGCCCATGTTGAGGGAATCGGATCGTCGCTTTCAATTCTAGCTTGGACTATCCACACGTCGTGCTTCTGCATGTTGTTGATCTCCTTGAGTTCAGCCTCCTTCCATTGCTGGCTTTCCGGGCATGACATCGCCTGCCTGTGATTCTTCGGTTCGATCGACAGAGTGACGGTATAGGCCTGTTTCCTTTCACGCTTTCCGGTTACAATGTTGCGCTGATTGATGTCGCCTCTGATGATCTGCGACAAAGGGTCTGCCTCCCAGGGTTGGTCATCAGTGCCGTCGGTGCTGAGAGGAGTCGCTTCTTTGAGGTTCTGAAGAATTTGGTGGATTTCCGCCTGTTCTTCTCTTTCCTCAGCAGCTTCATCCTCCGGGTTTTGCTCCGCCGGAATTTCTTCATCTTCAAAGGGCAGTTCTTGGTCCGCGTTGAACACCGGCAGTCGATTGGCCCCAACGGGAATTCGACCACGATGTAGTGCTTTGCAGTCGGGGAAGGTGGTTTCGTCAAAATGCACGTGCTTCGCCATTATAACCTGTTTATCTTCAAGTCGAAAAATTTTGTACAAAGAATAGTCATTCTCGTAACCTAACAAAATTCCTTCCCATGATAGCGGGCCCAGCTTCGTTTCCCGATTCGGTTTTGGTTTGACGACCCATACCCTGCAGCCAAAGGGCCGAAAGAAATTCATGTTCGGGCTGACCTTGAAGAGCAGTTCAATAGGCGATTTCTTGCTCTTCGACAGAGAGGGCAGGCAGTTAGTCGTCGCCGTTGCGGTTTTGATTGCCTCGCCCCACCATTCTGGGGCCATGTTTGCGTGCATCATCATGCATCGCGTCATGTCCAGGACCGTCCTGTTCGCCCGTTCGGCTATTCCGTTGTTCTGCGGGGTGTAGGGAGGCGCTACATTGTGTTGTACTCCAGCTTCTTTCAGGAGTTCTCCCAGCAACCGGTTGCAGAACTCGCCGCCGCCATCGGTAATGAGCTTCTTGACAGCGTTGCCGGTTTGTCGCTCGAACAAGGTTTTGAAGTCTGCAATTGCCGCCGCCACCTGAGTCTTGTCTTTCAGGATCGTCGTGTGTATGTACCCCCTGTGTTGGTCTACCAGGGTTAAGAAGTACCTTGCCCCTCCATTTGTTGGTGGAGTAATCGGGCCCACGAGATCGCCGTGTATCACCTCCATTGCCGACGTCGTTGCTTTGAAGTGACCAGTGCAGGGCTGCCTTGTTATCTTGCCTTGCATGCAAGCGTTGCAGGCGTGGGTTATTGTGAGATCAAGTTGCTCCGGCACTGCTGTTGCTATTTGCTTGGAGCTGGCGTGTCCGAGTCTTGCGTGCCATTTCGAGAAGTCAGATTGATGCTTCTTTTCCGCAAGCAAGCCGACAGTTAGGTTGGCAGGATTGATGACTCCCTTGATTTCCAGCAAGTCATTGCTGACATCAACAGCAAACGGTTTGCCGTCGTCGATGCGGACCGCATAGCCACCTTGGTCCTGATGAACTAGCGCGCGCCGTCTCATTAGCTGAACGAAGGACACCAGGTTGCGTGTCAGCTTCGGGACGTAAAGGGCATCGTGTAACGTCAGAGAGCCGCCATGCTCCAGGAGCAAGGTCGCCGTTCCTCTTGCAGTGGCAATCAGTTCGCCTGGCCCGCTTCCTGTCACTATTCCGATATGCACCGGTTCGGTTTCGCTGAAGTAAGCCAGTGAGTTCAGCATGTGATCACTGGCTCCGGAGTCAAGAATTGTTGTTTGCGAGTGTCGACCTGTTGTCGCGTTGAGGTGGTAACTAAACGACGGTCTGATGTCGTTGGTTGGTTCTCTGTCGACTCTCGGGTCCATGGCAGTGTGCAGTGATGTAGCCGCTTCTCTTGCCTTTTTCTCATCCTTGCGCTTCTTTTTGAGGATGCCGGGGTGGAGAGTCCAGCATTCTTCAGGCGGATGTGTAGCCGCCGGATTATGGCCGCCAATGCATCGAGGTGGATTGTATGGCTTCTTGCGTTTTGTTCCCGCGCTTCTAGCGGCAGGAGCGTTGGTAGCTAGGGCTGTCGTTGCTGGAGATGCTTCAGGCTGTTTCTCCTTGGATGTTTTTTCGAATCGACCAATCTCGCGAAGTTTGACCAGGAGCATTTTGGGCTTTCCGAGTGCATTCAGATCACCAAACAGATTTTGCATCAACATGGGTCGCTTCTTTGTGATCCTGCTGATGACGCTGCAGCATATTACAAAGTCGGGTACCACCATCCCGAGGGAGTCGAATTTGGCGAGGCAGTCTTCTATTCCCTTGATATATTTGGCCATGTCGTCGTGGTATTGGGTGTCTTCCCAGCGAGCCCACACCTCGTATCCGGCTAGAATGGAGTCAGATGCGTAAACGGATTTGAACATTGCCCATAAGGCGTAGGGATTCGCAGCGTTATCCTTCTTGACTATAGTGTTGAAGACACCGTCCGTTAGGTTGGTGCAGAGGATGTTCGCTGTTTTTATCATTTTCCGTCTCATCTTGGCTGATGGGTCAGGGAGAGGAGGCTTGTCGATGAATCGCAAGAGATTGTGCTCGTCGAGTGCCATTCGGACCTTCCTTTCCCATATTTCAAAGTTATCGCCATTGAAGCGCGGAACCTTCATTGAGGATTTTCCGTCATCGCTGGAGCTACTTGAGTCACCATCGGGATCGGCCATTTTCTTCTTCCTGCTTCCGATTTCCTGGGATTTTTCGAGGCCTGAGCGTCGAGACTGTAAATCTGAGAAAAATCAAGAAACTGGAAGTTTCATTCCATGAAGTTTAGGTCTTGTCTATTTACATTTACGCTTCTAGGCGGCAAGAGGAGAGATAAGAAATCTTCTTTACCTGGAAGCAGGTAGAGGGCCGCTGCTTGTTTTGGTGCGTGCTGTGGTTTGACTTTTGTTCTGCGGTTTTGCAGTCCGTCTTCTACAGTTCGGGCCGCAAGTCTTTGCTCTTGTTGGCCTAGCTGAGGCACGATGATTGAAACGTGTTGACGGGTTTATCTGTAGTTCAGATTCGTCAACGTCAATCTTTTGTATCGCTATTGTCCTAGCTTAAGATGGATTGGGCTGCTCACCTCCTTTGGTTCCTTTTTGGTACGAGGCGGTGGCTGCTCCGATCTTGCTTCCGGGCGTTTTGCCTGTTGAAGCGGGGACTAGCAGTTAGCTTTATCCTTGTCAGTTATCCGGTAGGGAACTCAAGTACTCACCAGAGGTGTCTCTCGAGATCCTTTCCAGTAACGACGGTCGGCAGAGGTTATCTGTTTTTTCGACCTTGCTGCTCGTGTGATCGGTACCTGCTTTCATCAATTCGATGCTATCAGTTTTCCCGGTCTCATGAGCAGCTTGGACTGCGGAGGGAGGTTTGCTTTGCTTGCCTTGCTCCGCAGCTGAGATGGGTCGCGCCATCCTTCTCACTTTGTGAGTCAAGGGTTGGTCTCCCTGGTCTGCATTCTTACAAATGTTTCACAAACAGGTTTTACTTGCCTGACAACTGTTTGAAGTTTGTAAAATTTTGTCACTTGCTTGTCCAGTAAATTGAGATATCAGTTTATTGTCCTTATCAACATTAATTGAATTGAAGGCACTACCGGTAAATTAGCAAAAATACCATGTCAGATAGCTCCAAGTCCAATCATCTTACTGTATTTATATTGCAGTAAAAAATACATACTTCAGGCAATCTTGATCTAGTAATCCTTGTTGAATACTGCTGCATGATACTTGGAGTGGTGGAAAATTATCATCAAGAACCTTTTCAACTGGATTGGTTTTAGGTTGCTTGATCTGAAAAGTAACCCGTGCATCCTCTAGGGCATTGATACTTCCAGCCTAAAAAACAAGCTCAGAGTGAAATTAGAAAAGGAAAGTGCATTGGCTCATGAATCACCAAGCTATATATTTAGCAGAAAAAAAAGCAAACAAAACTTACAAGACCTTTACATTGAGTTACAATTGCTTTGATGGCATTTTCAAAATTTACCTGGGTTCTAATGATATCAAACAAATTGGTTGTATAAACAGTTTGTTGACTGGTTACCCGGAATCATACTCATAGAAATTTTGCTTGACTCACATCAATGGAGGTTTACCACCAACCGGGACGCTTCTTAACCTATCATAAACTACCTGATGACAGAAGTAGATTCATCAGCTTCCAAACAAGGAAACCATTTAGAATTTCATTGGAATTTGCGCTCTAAACGAGGCCTTACCACACAGCTTCCAGAAACCCTTTCAATGTGAGTTTCAATCTCTTGAATTACAGGTGGCGCAGCAGGCTGAGAGGACGGACTTCTGCCCTGGTAGATAACCTGTTTAAGTGCCCTAATTGAAACAAAAATTGAGATTAAGATAGTGCACAAATTAGTCAAAGAACTTCTGAGCCAGCCCCTGGATGTTGAAATCCATAGCTTCATAAGTAAGGCCGATGCAAAATTGGATATAGCAAGCTTACTGAGTGCAATCGTTTCCAGCGATTCTGGGGGCTTTTGTATCAGTGCTGCATTGTACACCGGTCTGGCCAGCTACAAGGAAGCCTGGAGCAGGTATCAGGCTGAGTACTGCAATGCAGACAGATTGGTAGCGTAGCATATCTTTCTTTTGATGGAGTGTCGAAGTTCGATGTCAATGAAGTAACGACCGGAGTTCAGTATTCTTTACCGGACTACAAGTTTGTAAATATTGGTTTCTATCGCCTGCAGACACAAATGCGTTAAGGACAAGAGGTGAGTTTTTGGCAGGCTGATCAGATGAGTTAGTACCGCTATGTCTCGCTATGTAGTACCTCCATTTCATGTATTGATGCTCTGTTAAGTCGCCACATCCACATCCTGTCCGACGCCGGTGATGGCTCGGCACCAGGGGATGACACCCGAGCCGGTTGCACCAGGTCCGAATCCATTGGTTTCTATCACAACACGTTCCAATTCCTCACAACAGCCATCCATGAAACATCAGTTCTGAAAAGGGGAGCAGAAACTACATCGGTGCTATCTTGCAGGGCATTGATTAGTCTAGGGGACTGGCCGACGGTCATTCTGACCAAATGTGTAAATAGATGCTTGGCGCCGGTGGTCCACCGTGCTCGAGATGATTCCCAAGCCAGGTACACCCAATTCATTAGCACTGTTCAAATTGGAGGGTGTTGTTTGCTGAGGAAGGCCAGAAAATTTGTGGAAATGTGGTTAATTTTGGTGTGAATCACACCTTCAAATTAGCCTGTTCACATTGGATTTTTAGCATCATTTTTATCACATTTCCCATTGAAATTATTCAAATTTTTCAAGTTTTTCAGATTCTTCTGAAGTTTTGAAACAATCATCTATGATGGTTGAAAAATCTACCCAAAATGCATAATAAAATCAAAGAAAATTAGCACCAAAGTTACCGATAGGACAGTTCACATCTGAGACTTTAGCTGATGTCACAAAAGTTTAGCGCAAAAAAGCCAAGTTTTTGAATGGGCATGCTGATGGTGTGCTAGCAGAGCTGCTAAAAACATAGACGTGAACCATCCTAATAGGGGGGTTCACAATTGAAATTTACAAAACTTTGGGACCCATTTTAAGGTGTTTATGAACATTTTTTAAGAAATTTGATAAATTGCACTGATTGATCAGTATCACCTGCTGCTGTGCAATTTCCCAAAATTTTAAAATTTTGTTCATAAAGGCCTTAAATTTGGCTCCAAAGTTTAGTAAAATTCAATCATGAACCCCCCTAATGTGAACTGGGCTATTGCTGTTTGCCAGTTTAATCTGATATAACATCAAATTTGACTGATTACAGCCCCATTCACCTCAGGCAAATTGGGTTCATGAGAAGCATGCAGGTTTCAGGATCCTTTATGCATTTCAGGTGATATAGTTCCTAAATTTCTGTTGCATATATATACAGGACAAGATTTCTGGATCATGACATGTAAACAACGGGTGAAGTTACTCAAAATGATTTTGGTTGGCAACCAATATCATTTTGAGGTGTCTGCCTGCAAGGATCAGACGGTTGGTGTTTCCACTGGAATTTTCCTGGCAATCTACTGGAGGGCAATCCAAAAATATCACGGATTGCCAACCCCCTTCCAAATTGCTTTCAAATGCTATTTGGAATGGTTGCAGGCTGTGGCGGCTGGTGATTGGCTCAAAATGAGGACAACACAGATCACTCAGCCAAAAGAGGGGCTTGAAGTTTGAACCAGCACCATGTTGCTGATCCACCCCCACTGGAGCTACTTGACCACTATGCTAGACAACCCATACAATAAGGGGATTGAAAGTTGGTCATTTGTGACTTGCATGCACTTTTCCAAGTTGGTGTTCAAGGCTTTTCTTGATGACCAACTTGCAAAAAGATATTAAAAAAGGCTTAGGGGCTTGGTACAATGTGACCAGCATGCAATTTGGCAACTTGGTGCTCAAGAATATAATTGAACACTGACTTTCAAAAGTGCATGCAAGTTGCACTTGGCCAACTTTGAAACCCCCTGATGTATGGTGTAATTTGTATATATGAGCCTGCATCTGCAAGGCTTGATCAGTCATATACAAAAATGATCCAGGAAAAATCCAGGGAAAATAACGGAATGGAATTCCAATCTGTATTTCCTGGAATGCAGTCAAAACCTTTTCAACTTTGTTCCAATGTGAACCTTTTTTTTGGGTTTGGTTTTCACCCAAATTGCACTTGGAATGATTCCAGTCCTTCAACCATACTGGTGTGAGAATAAAGGATGGTTAGTGGGTAGAAATGACAAGTTTCAGCCTCCGTCAAGTATATGTTTATCCGGGCTGAGTGATTATCAATGTCTTGGCTCCGCACTGCTACATTCCGCTAGCCTTCAGCGCTCCGCAATGAGCCTGATCTATGGTGTAATACATAATATGCAAGTGGAAAAGCTCTGCGCTCCATAAGCACAAGAATACACAATAGTAATCAATTATCACATAAGCAAGATAAGGGTTACATAAAACTCTTCTAATGCTTTAGTACATCCGTAGGTTGTAAGTACAGTAATGAGTAGAAACTAAGATGATGAAAAAGGAAATAGAGAAGAGAAACCATGAACCTACACCAACAGTGGGCCAGCTACATTAACTGTAGCGGAATTCTGCTAACGTTTAGTGTAGCATTAGCGGAATTGTGCCGTCTCCACGCTAACGCTATGCGCACAGGGTGCGCAGCTAATTTAGCTGTTAGCGTAGATGCAAGCAATTGCGCTAACACTACAACCAGAGGGCGCAGAAGAGTGCGCGCTACGCTGCGCTACAGCGCTTTTAGCGGAAAAAAGGCCTAAAGAGCTGTAGCGTAGCGTAGCGTAGCTTAGCAACTGTAGCGGCGCGCTAACACTAACAAAGAATTTGCGCGCTGTTAGCGCCGCTGGAAATTAGCGCAGCGTAGCGGCGCTAACACTATTCAAAATTGGTGGGTGCTTTTTGCCCCTACGCTAGCGCGTATTGGCCCACCGTTGCCTCCACCCCCCTTCCTTCCCTCCATGCACATCTCTGTTCCAACCCAATTCCGCAGATCCAACACTTTCCTGAACTAGTCCATCATATCCGCCCAATTTCCGCATGACATTGTCCCAGGCTCTGCTCCTCTCTGACACTTGACCTCCCCCATCATCTGCCTAGCCCCCGCCAGTTAGTCTCTCACCAGCGCCTCCGCCCCAGTTCCACCTGCTAGTGGAACCCACTTTAGCCATCCTGGCTCCCTGCTGGCACGCTGCTGCTATCAGTCCCCACAGCTTGGTCCACCGCAGTCCAGCCCTGCCCATCCAACCAGAGGGGAATTTTTGCCCAGTAAATCAGGGGGAAACGTTTTGGAAACAATTCAGCTGGACATGTCCCTCTGGTCTGAAAAGTGTGTGATTTGTCACCCTAGTACAATAGAATGACAAATCAGACACTCTTCATACCAGAGGAGGATTTCTGCTGAGTAAATGAGGGTAAAATTTAAGAAACAATTAGCTGTAACTGCCCTGATGGACTACAATTTGTCACATTGCGCCAAGTTATGAAAAACATTCAAGGTAAGGCACTCCCTGGGGAGTGCCCCCCAAGCTTCCCTGGTGTCATTTTGATTGATACCAAGCCCAAATTCCTTTGTTTTGATCTTTATCAGTAAGTGTACAGCAATCACAATTTTGACATATAATTCCAACATCTGATTCATTTCTCTTTCATCTCCAACTGTCTCATCTCTATTCATTCAGCTCTCATCCTCTGTTTAACCCTCCTTCTCCCTCACTTTATAATTAGCTTAATTTTCTCTTAGTTATACTATTTTCAGTTAGTAAATATCCAGAGACCTGCCAGTCCATGGTAGTATCTGCTCCTCCATGATCCTGTACCACGGGAAACCAACCTCCCACTAAGTCTATTGCCGCAGTGGACCATACCAAGAACATGCTAACACAGATGAGCCTTTTAGAATATTTTAGCAAATCAGCCCACCATTTCAACCTGCCTTATAATGAAACAAGCTCATCTTGAGCTAACCACTTCTATCAATTGGTTAATGATTTCCAAGCATACCATGGAAGTTCATCTGATCAGGTGACTGGCAGAGCACAGCTCAGAGGTCCCAGGTGTCCACGGGAGCCTGAGGTGAGCCAGTGGCCTTAGCTTGAGATTCTTGCATGTCAGGCAAGACTTTCCCAAGATAGAGTGGTCAATTTCTACAGGCTGCACTATTTGAAATACACTAGTGTGTGAACCAAGTAGCTCCAGCCAGGGGTGGTCACCAGCACCAGAGAGATGTGATAGGAAGAAGCCTTCTCAAGAAAGCCCACATAGCAAACAGAGTATGAGCCAATGATTGTCTCAGGAACTACGTTCCTGGGGTCCTTTTTGCTCCAGCCACCCAGCCAACATGCACTGCGGAGAGTTTAGAGCCTCAAACACCACTCCCTGAGCAGTCTA
Source organism: Puccinia triticina (assembly GCF_026914185.1). Taxonomy (NCBI): domain Eukaryota; kingdom Fungi; phylum Basidiomycota; class Pucciniomycetes; order Pucciniales; family Pucciniaceae; genus Puccinia; species Puccinia triticina. The sequence goes on from NC_070572.1 coordinate 3,165,707, forward strand.
GTTTTCTGCCTTTCTTGGAGGAGATTCCTGATTCAACAGAGTCTCAACCCTCAGGCGCGTCAAATAAACCTCCTCTCTTGGTCCCACACACAGTTGTTCCGCAGGCCAACAAAAACAGGGGCTCCCGGTACAGTTGAGCCCTGTCTTCGCCTAGTTCCGACTGTTTCAGATGCAGAAAACTGCACATAGAGAGCGGCCAGACAGGCTGGCTGCACAGATGCAGTCTTCATCCTGCTGCGCCGCTCCTCTCCATCATCCACTCACTGAGCGCCACGGAGGCGGCAGTGGATTTCATCTCATAGGTAGCAGGGGAGAGATTCCAGCTCCCCCTTGAAATCAAGCAAAAGAAATTCACAGCCAAATTTAATTCTTACCTTGCATCCACATATATGATCAAAGAAAACTCCCACCTGAAGTCTAAAAAATGCAGCAGCTAAGTGGCCTTGGCCTTTAGCTAGATCAATGGTTTTATTTAACATTTGAAGAAATTTGATTCACTATTCTAAAAACTTTGAAAATTTGGGGAAGAAGAAATTCAAACAAGGTCTTTTTGAAAATGTGTAGTAAAAAAATAATTTTTTACAATTTTTTGACAAATGATGAAAAATGGGTACACTTAAAATTTACAACAATTTTTGGGTTGAAAGAGAATGTATTGGATGGGAAGACATTGGGATATCTTTTCTGAGAAAGGTCTAGTTTTTTCTAGGAGGGGGTGTAGTTTGAATGAGTAGTCTCCCATTTCTGCCTGCAACTCCTTTGGCCTTGGCAACTATACCGGGCTGTTAGATTCATTTGAACTCATATCCATATCAGTCATCTGAACAATTAAAATTAATATTATTAAAGGAAATTTAGCAATTACCTGGCCCTTGCAAGTGTTAACTACACTGGTGAACAGCTGAAGAATTGAAGCCTTTGTGCTGTTAATTTTACAAAATAGAGATTAGCATATTGAAGCACATAATGGCAGGTTTAAAGGTCAATTTAAGAGCTCACTCTGTGATAACAGATCCATCTGTTGACACTATCTTTGCCTAATGTGCATATTGAAGAAAATATCAGATACCATGGCACCAACATGAGGCCCAATGTGGTGCACACAGGTTTTACTTACTTGACAATTATTGAAAGTCTGTAGAGCTTTATCAGTTGCTTTTCCAGTTGATGATGATATAAGTTTATCATCCTTATCAACAGGAAGTGCATTGAAGGCCCTGTTATTAAATTAAAAACAACAACAGGTCAGATAGCTCTACTCAATTGTATTTAATACAGTCAAAAAACATACTTGAGGCACTCTTGATCTGGTAATCCTTGTCTAATACCGCTGCATGATACTTGGAGCGGCGGAAAATTATCATCAAAAATCTTCGTAGAAGGATTGGTTCTAGGGGGCTGGATCTTAAATGTGACTTTTTTATCCTCCAAGGAATTTACACTTCCAGCCTACACAAAACTCCCAGGGTGAAATTAGAACCAGGAACGCGTGTTGGTAAATGTATTCCTAAGAGTAAAACAGAAGTTTATATACTTACCAAACCTTTACATTGATTTACAAGTGATTTGATGGCATTTTCAAACATTGACTGGGTGCTGATGACATTCAACAAATCAGTTTTATGAGGAGTTTGTTTGCTGTTCACTTGCGCTGAATCATGCCCATAAAGTTTTTTTAACTCACATCACGGCAGGTTTACCACCAACCGGACCGCTTGTTGACCTATCAAAAACTACCTGATGTCAAAAGAATATTCACGAGCTTCAGAAATAGAGAATCTTTTGAATGTTGCGCTTTAATTGAGGTCTTACCACACAGCTTCCAGAAACCCTCTCAATGTGGGTTTCAATTGCCTCAATTACCGGTGGTACACCAGGCTGATTGGGTGGATTACTGGTCTGGTATATAACCTGCTTAAGTGCTCTAATTGGTTTAGAAATTGAAATCAAGATAGTGCAAATAGTTAGTCAAAGAAATTGTGAGCCAGCCCCTAGATTTTGGATGCCAAAAATCCATAAGAATGACCTGTGCAGTATTGGATATGAATAGCGTACTCAGTACAATCTTGTCCATTGATTTTGGGGGCTGCTTGATCGGTGCTGCATTTTGTGCTGGCCTGGCCGGCTACAAGGGATCCTGGAGCTGGTACCAGGCTGAATACTGAAATGAAGAACAATTGGTAGGTAAGCATCTCTTTTGTTTGATGATGTGTCTATGTTTGTGAAATAAGAGGAGTTAATTCTTTTGGCGGGCTGGTCGAATGAGGTAGTATCTGATCAGCTAGTAACTCCAGTTTATATATTGATGCTTTTTTGCAAGGTCAACCGCCATATTCAGATTGGTTGCCACGTCTCAACCGTAAGGCAGGCTGTGCGACACCGGTCATGACTCGGCGCCGGTGGATGCGGACAACCGCGCCAATTGCACCAAATCTATTGTTTCTATCACAGCACACCTGTTTCCCCCGCAACGATCAATTACAGATTCAGTAATGTCTGCGGGACTGGACACCGGTCATGCTCACCAGCTAAGCTATGCGGATACTCGGCGCCGGTGGATATGATTCCCAAGCCGGGTGCTCCAAATTCTTTGCTGCCTCACCACAACACTGAAACCACAACAACAGAAATCTTAGCGCTGCTCGCGACAGCAGTTTGAGAAGGTTTTAAACAAATGAAACTCTCATAGTCAGCTGGCAAGCAAGTCAGAGAGCCAAAGAAGCTTTCAGCTGGTACCTGAGTTGGTCACTTCACTTCTCCATTGACCCTGTTTGAAATGTACATATTGTGATTGCTGTCATGAGGAAAGAATGCACTGAGTGACTGCGATATGTTATGGCCTACGGACCGAGGAATTTGGCGAACCCAGCTCGTATGCCACCGGCTCGGTAGCCATGCCATCGGCTCGGTGACCATGTCATCGGCGCCGGGCAGGTATTAAATTAATGACTGACGTCGCACAGGCTGCTTTGAACCTAGAGGGTATCAAGGTGAATATGTAGCTCAAGGTGCACTACAGAAACAACTCCAGGTGTCCGCCTTAAAAAACACACCACCCCAAAAAGGGAGGCAACATGTGCACATTGCCATGCTGAAACATTTATATAAAAATAGTTGTAAATTCATCAAATAAAACTGAAACATGCCTTGTATATGTTTCTTACATGTTTCCTATATGTTTCTTACATGTTTCCTATATGTTTCTTACATGTTTCCTATATGTTTCTTACATGTTTCTCATGCAATTTTTATATTATCCTTACATTTTACTTATGTATTCCTAATCTTTCCCCCCCAGAAATGTGGCATGGATACTTCTAGTGTAGCACAAAAAAACCACATCAAAAGTGTGCAATTTATGTCAAAATGCCTTCTTTTTTTATTTGAGGAAGTAGATATGTTGCATGATTTTTTTTTCAATTTACCCTCCTCCATCACCTCACCTGGTTCCTCAATGAAAACTATGCAGGCAGGGCATCAGATGTCACTGGATTCAGTTTGGGCTGTCCATCTCCACAAAGATGCATGGGCCTCATAATGTCCATTTTGTTATATTCTGGCCCCAGAGCTCATGTTGTCTTAAACATGCTATGTGATTTGCTAAAGATTGTAATACTACTTGAGAATGTTTCAACAAAAATGAGTAAAATTGGCACAAGCAACAGCAGGAATTCATTAATATTGATTAACCAAGCATTTTTGACAGGCACAAGTACTTTGTCAGGAAATTATGTTTCAATTCAGAAGCATGAAGAGGCATCCATGACATTTCTAGATAGTGAAAATCCACATTTCAAACCACCCTGTAGACATGAGCATAAAAGACAAAAAATAAATTTGACATTTGGTGTTTTTGTATTTTTATATTCTGGAAAGTAACATAATTTAAAAAGGAAAATAATTTTATACTGGAAGAGCATATTGGTGAGCAAGAAAAAACAAATCATTTGGCAGTAATGCTGCGAGGGAGTTCAAATTTAGTCGCCGGGAATTGGTTTTGAAGGCAAACTAGGAAGTCGGCGGTAATTGCTTCGGCAAGTTGAAGGATTTGTGGACGGCGGAAATTGAATAGGCAGTTGGGGGTGAGGAAAGATTCGATGAAAAGACCGTCAATATAGGAGCCAAGCCTTTTCCAAACAGGTTCCAAAGCCTCGCGCTGAGGAACGTTTTTTTTGAAGAGGAGTTCCACAGCGCTCAGGAAACCCAAAGTCGATGCACCGGAGGCAAACTGCTGGTTGTTAGGAGCCAACATAAGACCACGAACACCGGCGACAAGGTAAAGGCAGAAAGGAATATAATTATGTCTTGAGCGATATTTTTCGAGGTCCTTCTTTTGCAGCACGAGTTCCTGACTATCTGCAGAATTTGCCTTGGGTTCCACATCGGCGGCAGCAGAACCTCGGATGATTCCGTAGGTGATGAGAACATCGATTATCAAGTCATGCAACTGATTCAAGGGTTTAAGTGCCATGTCGTTGCGCACGGTTCCGTCGTCTGCATTTGAGTTCGATGTAGAAGTCTTGCAGTTAGTCAGATAGTCAAGAATGCGCAAATGCAACCCAAGGTTGTTGCTTTCCAAGTTGGCTAATGGCGGCGGCTTAACGGAGAATCCCTGTGCAGTCAACTGGATCGAGGTGGCGATGCAGTTGGACCATCGAGACAACTGGAGCTTTGACGGTTTTTGGATTTCCCGAAGCAACAGGGCAAAGCTGAATTCGACATGGCTACTTGCCTTCAAGTCTTCGAGGTTTGCCGACTGGATTTGTGAGATATCAATCAATGTAGGCGCGAACCAAGGCTCATTGTTCGCGGGTAATAAAATCGTTCCCACTGAATTGAAACAAAAGAAGAGGGTGAATTAAGAAGGAGATAAAGCAATTTATTATGAAAAATAATATTCCGGCAAACGGTCAGACTTACAATGCTTTTGAATCTCTTTCAACCAAGATTTATGGGTAGATTCCGACTGAACCAAGCTGAACTGAGGTAAATCCGGTGGCGGGGTCCTCTTGTGCATAGATTTTGCTCAACAGTCAAGGAAGGAATGGATAGAATTGTGCGCAGCGGTGAACTTTTGACGGTTGAGGTTTCCCTGGAAATTCTTCAGGATGACATGCACCTCGCTTCTGATAGATTTGTCTTTGATGAAACTGATAGGACTCGGCTGGCTGGTAGATGTAGAATGAGCGTGTGTTTGATCTGAAGGAGCAGGATGTGCTGAGCCTGTGTTTGCGGCCGATGAGAGAAGAGTGATCATGGGGGCAGGTGGTGCTTTAAGGAGAGGAGCATTGGTGGGATTGGCCGGCGAAGGAGTTGGGAAGCTATCATGAGGCAAATTGGGGTTGACTTGTGGCCCAGTAGCGGGTGGTAAGGCCGGATTGTTGGTAGAAGTCGGACCAGTCGATGTTGCTGAGGAAAGATTCACTCGCACCTGCTTGTCAGTCGAGTTGGCTGGTGTCTGAGTCTTAGCAAGATCTGGCCGAGTTGAGTTGAGTGTGGTGGTGGCCGCAGGGGCAGCAATTTCAGGAAGGGTACTGGTGGTATGTGAGGCGGTCCGAGATGCAGCGTCTGGATGATCTTACAAAAAAGCCACATTTAGACTTTGAACAATGAAGGGGAAGTCGAATAAAAACTTACCTATTTTTCCATGTAACGGGGCATCATGAGCATCCTCGGCGGGACCAAGATGATCTGGCTTGTGTTGGCCGACCGATGGGGAAGAATGGGGGGATTCTGGGCGAGGGGACTGCTGGGGACTCGTTTTTTTGCACGGTAATTTGTTGTCCTCTAAGCGCTTACGTTTGGGGAGTGATTTGGACGCTGAGGTTACTTGCGTGGATTTATCAAAATCTTCATCGTCGCTCTCGTTCGTAAGGTCTATCAAATCCTCCGGAGGGATTGGCTTCCCTTCGTTCACGTCTGAAAGAAGTTGGGGAGTTAGTGTTGTACCATGCAGCCAGTAGTCGCGTAGACATGACTCACCTCGCTTTCTCTTTTGGCACTCCTCTTGGATGTCTCTGATCCCGGAAATGATTTGGGCCGGAGGGACAGGAAGAGACTCTGAAAGACCCAAAGCCTGCTCCAATATTTCCTCGAGCCTGGAACAACTCGTCACATACTCCTTTTTTCCAGCTTGCCTTCTCTCACTACGAAGGAGAGTAGGTTGTGAGATTGCCTTGTAATTCGCGTAGGCTTCGAGCGAAGGGGCCGGCCCCCTGAGCGTATCTAAAGCTACAAAAGCATAATTTGAAGTTGGTAAATGCTCGGAGGAGATAGGAAAGTGTTAGATGTACATACCAGAAGACGAGACCACATTTTCTGCATCACTGTGGACATCCGGAGCGGGCGCGTTTGGTAGGAGGGCTGGATTTGGGAGCAGGGAGGCATCGGAAGCAGGATCCATAGAGATAAGGCCTGGGGAGAGTAAAAGTGGGAGGGGAGTGCACTAGTGTGACGGAATGAATAGATAGATTTTTTTGAGAGTTAACAAGGATGAAACTGGCCGGCTTGACGAGTGAAGATTGATAGAGGGGGGGAAAGACAACACCAAGGAACAAAGACGAGACTGAGACCCTTACATGGCAGACTATTTTGGGGGAGGGACCGATCGTTGAAGGTAGTGGGAAGAAAGCTTGAAAATTGTAGAAAAGCTGACCTACGGACAGATGATGACGGACTACCTGAGCCATTCATGATTGTTTGGATTGTTGACGGAAAGCTCAAAGGAAGGCAGCTGCTATGAAAATACGAAAGGGATTAAGTTTATGATCTAATCTTCAAGTCTGCAAAGAGATAGGGCCGTGAGCAAAGGAAGGCGTTGAGCTCAAACATACGCGAAAGCTTGAAGGGAGATGAGGCTTACATAGAATTCTGAAGCTAGAAAAGCGCTGAAAATTGATGAGCTCATGGGACGTCAGCAGAAGGGATAGAGGAACGACAAGGGCCAGAGCGTCGATGTTGATGTTCCCAAACTGTAAGTGGGTGAACCTTTCCAAAAGAGCAAGATAAGATGTTTCTTAGAATGTACATAGCGTGGAAAGTGAAGGGGAGGTGAAAGAAGTTGGGCGCTCACTTGTGGGGTGATTGGTTGCAGCTATATGTACGTCCGGATTCATGTACATTTTCATTGTCACGTTTCAGGCTCACTGTGTAATGTTTGATGATCATACATGCCTACGCAGGCGCATACATATAACTTTGCACCATGTCAAAATTGTTTGGACTTGTGCAAATGTATGTACATAATAGGCCGCAATGGTGTAGAGGGCACCTAACTGCTATGACCTAAGTGAATAACAGGAGTAGATATGTATGTGTGCGGGATGTCCGCACATTGTCTGAAATTCCGCCATAGAGAGACTCTATCATTCTGGTGGAAAATGGAGTTGTAGACAAATGTCCATGATGATATCCATCCCAGCTACGCCGCTCGGATGATTGGACAATTGGCCAGCTTGGACGATCGTCCAACTTGGACGATTGTCCAACTCAAACGATTCTTCAGGTGCAGGATAGTCATCCAGGTCAGATCACGATCTGGATCAATCGAGATCGTGATTCAAGATGGACAATTGTCCAAGTTGGACAATCGTGCAAGTCTGACCTTGTCTGGGAATTGGGATGGCAGTTTGGAGGGTTTTGCATTGGGCAAGGGCCAAATTGATGGAAACCTTTACCTACTACTTCAATTCGCTTTGAGAGGTGGAAGGCCTTATCATTCAACAATCAATTTGTGAGGGTATGGGAACATGCATGTCCAAGCACCCATCATCGTTTCTTGATTGTGCTTGTGTTGGACGATTGGCCAAAGTCCAAGCGGCCGGGCACACCTTACTGAAGACAATAGGGCGCAGGCTATATATGAATTGCATCAAGACAGTTGTGGGGATCGCCTGATTGATGCAGCTGGTGATGATTGTGAAGGCCGATACCTTATTCTGCACACCTTTATTGATGCTTTTCCCTGAGGTCAGCACTTAAAGCTACTTGGGACCGCTCTTGATCCCTCTCAACGAACAAAACAAATGTGCCTAAGTCTTAAGTGGCTGATCCGAGCCACACAAAAGCCAAATAAATATCTGGCTTCGCAAGGTAACAGGTGATCAGTCAAGGAGCTCCTGGTGCTTGGGGTTGGCTTTCTGGTTATACGTTGAGAATCATATCTCCTGGAGCCGACCACCGCCACCAACATGGGATGCCCTGTGATTTTGAGTACATACTAAGGCAGTGTGATCCATTGGGGTGGGAAATACCTTACACAAACAAATGCAGATACATAAGATAACACAAACGATGGTAGACAGGCAGTTTGCCCTGGTCGAATGTAACTTCCATGCAGCCAATTGAATTCAAGAAGTTCATTGGAAGTTGTGCGGGCTTTGCGTCCCCCTTTCAGTGATGATTTGGAGTATTTCGATTGCCGGGTCAAGCCGCAAAAATGAGCATGTGCCCGTGTTGACCTGGTACTTGATTAGCTGTAGTGTATCCATCAAGTACAATAAGTACACTTGCCGGTAGTCTCAACACCATCTCAACTTCTCACCCGTTACCTGTCTAGCCTTTAGTAGTTGGATCGCCGCCCCCGGATTGCAAGCGTCGCGGTTTTTTGTCATGGATATTGATGACATCTTCTTTACGGAGGCAGCTGTGGATCCCGGTTTGACTGAAAGAGCGGTTGGAGGTAATCGCTGTTTCTCTCTAAGTACCGATGTGTGCTAAATCTGATGACTAATGAGTTTTGCTTTTAATTATGTTTACAGATGTCCCGCTGGAAACCCTAGCTGAAGGCAGCAGCCGTCGCCAAAGGGCCACCAAGGCCCGCACTCAGGACCGACAAACCAATCAGGACTTGTCTAGGATCATTACGCGGGCAGCTGATGAGAAGCCTCATCATCGGGACAAAGTTCTACGGAGTCTTCAAACATTCACTCGGGCCATGATGGGGCTACCACCCAACGCAAAGCCACAAGATCTTCCGACTTCTGTAACTGTAGAGGAACTCGCGAATTGGGACACCTGGAGAGAGCGCCGAAAGGAAGCCTTTAGTCAGCGATTGGAAGAAGCAACAAAGAAGCACCCGCAAGCAAATGAACAGGAGATCAAACTCATCCGGAAGACTGAGATGGAATTACTTAAAACTTGCCTTGTACCTGTGACTTTCCGAGCTTCTCCCGTTAACACGACCTCGGCTGTCTCGATCCATGTGAAGAGGGAGATGGAAGCCGATCTAGCCAAGCATGGGTTTCCCCGCTTCACCTTTGACTGGAATGCACCGTTTGTACGGGATTGCTTATGGAACACAGTTATGGCAGACATTACGGTTCGGCACTGGCTGCCATGGGCGAAACGCATCAATGTTGAAGTTCTTGAGTCAGTAATTCCCGGAATCAAAACACAATTTTTCGAATGGGTCAGCAACCAAGGGTTGACTAGGTTGAAGGCTCAGGTCACCCCAGCTGTCGTGGTCGCACAGAGGAAGCGCACCCAGTATGTTCGATCTACAAAGAGAAAGGTAAGATAGGTGCATTCCGTTTGTCCTCATGACCCGCTTGGAACAACATGATTAATTGAAAGAATGTGGCTTTAATTATATCAGATTGCCAACCTCCGCGCGGACACCTTCCTATCCCTCTACCCCACAAAGAAGATTCTGGGGCATTTACTTCGTGATCCAGATGCAGTCTTGGACTTTGAAGAAGACGATGTGAACTCCTTGCCCCAACGAATCACAGCATACTGGCGGAGCGCGCAAATGGAAAACATAATTCGCTGTATTGACCGTGCTGCATTGCAGCGTGCCAAAACCCCTCAAAAGAAGATGTCGGTAAAAGGCCTGTTGGACCGCAAAGACACCCGAAGCCCTACTGCTGAAGAATGGACCGAGCAAACTGTACCCAATCGCTACCCCCGCGACGCATATGGGGATAACTATTTACAAGAAGTTGGTGAATTCCACGCAGAACATATCGCAAGCGAACACATGGACCTCGATAAGCTGGCAAATGAGATGTTGGAAAAATCATCTGGCGCATCAAATCACCGCCCCCCGGTCCAGGGAAGCAGTCGTTCAACCGGGCCGCAACAGGCGGCGCCGGCGGCCAGCAAACAGGCAGGCTCCTCAGGTCCAGAAGCTCAAATGTCTGGATGAAGGTATGTGTCCAGTCAGTTAAACCTAAAATTTTATGATTGCCACTGAGACATTTGGATATTTGGGCTTGATTGGGAATCATGTGACGGGCAGGGATGAGGTGGATAGAGATAGAGGAGTCTGGATTTTCATAGGACAGCCGGGGGAATAATGATGGGCGATCTGGTTTTGCTTATCATTCACAACGGCGTAGGAGATGGGGAAAAGTACGACTTATAACATGACTTGATGTATTTGTATGGAAATGTGGGCCAATAAAAGCTCAACATAACTTAAGGATGTGGTAAATCGTGGTCAGAGCTTTCCCCGCTATAGATTTACATAGTAGTTTTTCATTTGATTTCATTTGTGTGTATATATACGTGTTTATCAATGAAGAGGAGTGAGGCGCCAGAGGGGTAGGGTTTGTAAATAGATGTTCCGGAGAAAGCTTCATCTATTTGTATCAATTGTCATGTTTGGCCAGTGGGATTTCACCTCTCTGAACGGCCAAACAATATACTATGTTGAATTCCTTCTTGACGGGGATTCCTGCTCGGAAAGAATAGTCAGAAGTGTGTCCCGGGGGTTTTTGCAGGAGAATGACTAACCTCTGCCGAGCTTGGCCCGGCGAGCTACCCAGAGAGAGTAAAGGTCAGGGAATTGATCACTCAACCGCATGGATACGGCTTCCTGTCTTGCACCATTGTAGTAAATGTTAATGTGCCTCAGCACATGATCGTCGTCCAGTGCCTTTTGGAGGGGGGTCCTGGGGTCGTTGTCTGGTTCAAACTTGGTATTGACCATGGATTTCATGGAATCAATTACGCCGTAAATCCATTGCTTTTGGGATTGAGTCAGGTGATTGGACCAAGAACCATCCAAATCTCTTTTTTTGGAAGACTCCGGGTGGGAACACATTGAGAAGCTCGCAGGGGTATCAGTTGGGAAATCTTGCGGGAGGCTTGAATGGGGGCAGGCACAAGAGATATCCATTAAGGCTGGGGGAGCTCTTATTTATTTTCGAAAGCCTGCTGGCTGGCAGATGGCAGTCTGAAGACCAAACACCGCACAGGGTCTACTGAAACATGTGGAGATGCTCTTCAGAGTAGAGGATGGGCTGTGCCGGACACATCTTATCATGCAGTGAGATTGTCAAAAGGTAAATCTATATCCAAAGTCTTAGGGAGGATCGGAGGGGGTGGTAGATATATTGAAATTACAACATTGCTGTAGTTTGAGAACCACGCCGCGGAAGATGTAGAAATGGAACAAAACGGGGGAGGAATAGAAATGGGCGTACATCTTGTGGTAGGTAGCATTTCTACAGATTGGTTGTAGAGAGGGACTGCGTCAGAGGGGGAGTGGGGCGGAGAAGCTGAGAGAAAGAAACATGTAGGGGGGTTTTGAAAGTTGGAAATGTTTGGAAAGGGTTGGAGGCTGTGGAACAAGTTGCCGGCGACACGTACGGCAAAAGAGGGAGGCTGAGGGAGATTTGGACGAGCATCCAAATGGCCATTGGCCGGAAACTTGGACGATCGTCCAAGTGGGAAGGTTTGGAAACTTGGACGATCGTCCAACTGGGGAGGAATGGTGGTTTGGACAATCGTCCAAGTCCCAGGGGCCAAGGGTTGTGTGTCAAGTTCCGCAATACGTCCAGCGAAGAAACCGTTGGATGTTGTCAATCCCTTGTCACGCCCTGAGGTTAAAGCTTATGCATCAGTGGACGCCGATGAGAATGAGGGGGATACAACGGCATGATACCAGGGGTTCACTCACCCAATGATGGACTAAGGCCACTGAAATGGTTTCAATGTTCACGCCAAAGACCCCTGAAGGATTCGTCATTACTGCCACATGTCCTATGATATCCTTGGTGGGTAACACAAGTGTTTGAGGAGTGTTAGATCGGACAAGAAGTTGGTAGTGGAGCCTCGAAACCTCTCGGTACGGATTGATATGCGCGTCCTTCTTGTCCAGTTCCGCAAAGAGGGCCACATGTACCCATGTGGCGTTAGGAAACTGCTCAGAGGTGAAGATTGTTTGGATACTTCCAAACTGGTTCTTTCCTCCCAACCTAAAGTGAATGTAGGAGTTGCCTTTATGGTCCTTTTCAACAGTGTAATTCTTCTTTTGTGCATCCTTAAAGCTTGGCTGCAAGGTCACCAAAGGATTTAAAATTGTGGACGTGTTCGAATTCCTTTCCGATGCTTCGCGAATCCATTGGGACAATGAGTATGGAGGGTATTTGTTCAGATGATCTCGCCAGTTGGCATATATTTCACCTGGGAGCACTGTTCGAGAAACCGTTGGCCTTGTCCCCGCACTGACGCCACAAACGTTCCTATCAGTAAGCTCACTCAAGCGTTTAAATGTACTCCGCTGCATCCATCGGCGAAACAATGTCTTGCTCAAAAAACCTGGATCCGGATCACAATATGTTAGTCAATTGCCACACATCCAGAATCAGAACCAAGTGAATTGCTGACCGGAATGATTATTGGTTTTGGCTTTCCCAAGGAGTCCGTTCAAGCGCTCCTGGGCCCATGCGGCATACGAAGCTGGTGGCCCAAAGCGTTCGATTACTTCCGGGAAATGTTGGAGAATATGGATGTTTGGCTTTGATTTAACTGTCGGCCAGCTCTCAAGCGTGTGCTTCCTGTACTGCTCGATTGCCTTGCGGATGGAGTTTAACTGTGCACTGGTGATCATCCAATGGTTCAACAGATGGATGATGTGAACGATTTTCACCAAGCTTTTGGCTAACACTTTACGATGATTGTTTTCCTCACAAAGGTCCCATAGAGGCAATAAGACGAGAGGGTAAAACACAGTGTACAAGATTCCCCATTTGGCTGCTTTCAGTGAACCTGCACTTGCGGCGCCTAATTTGAGAGGCAGGCGGTCAACCCACAACGGTAGGCAAGTTTGCTCAATAGCCCGCCAAACACACTCGAGTTCTTCAGGGAGCAAGCGCGGCATCTGATCGTCTAACTGCCTCTCCGGCGTGCTTTCCTCCTCGTCGTGAGTGTCCGCTTCGCTCTCCAAGCTTCCCCCAAGAGAATGACGTGATGCTCGGGCAGATTCCTTGCGCAGATTTATGGTTGCTTGGCTTGAAACACTTCCTTTTTGGCTGGTGAGGCGCGCTCGTAGGCTGTACTGATGAACTGTGGCGCCGGAAGCTTGTGTTCCTTGGGAAGAATTTCCTTGTGGGCGTGTTGCTGGAAGGTTGTCTGCACTTGTTGCGGCCAAAGCTAGAACATTTTCTGTTGTTAAGCGGCGTTTTGCTGGATGTTTGTCGTCTTTGGCGGGACGTTTTTTGCTCTGAGTTCTCCTTTCAAGTAACACCTCGAACACGGCCTCTTGTTTGCTCGGTTGAATTTTTCGCATCTTCTTCAGATCGGCCTTGAGCTTCTTCCCAGTAGCTGCCAACCCAAAGTACGAGAGAGAATGGTCTTTGAGCACGCCCAGCATTAAAGCATGCATAACATCAATACTAGAGTATTCCAGGGGCCTCCAGTATGGTAATTCGTTCAACGGGCTATAGCGGACACCTTTGTCTTTGACGATGGCATTCCTGCGCGTACTATCAGGGCTATCGAGCCATTTCCTAGCCCACTCAATGTGATCTTCATGATTCTGGGGAGGAAATTTTGACGGATCATAAACATTGATCTGCGGGCGAGTAAGCTTACACAAAGAACAGAACAGAGTGGCTGAATGAGACGCAAATCCGGCCACCTTTCTCAGTGCTGGGAGATCGGCTATCAATGGGAGTAGAACTGCGTGGATCGTTCTTCCACCGGGAAAGCGTGACGCTTGTTCGAATGCAACTCCATCAGCAAATTCCAAGAACTCCGTCACCAGCGGTTGAAGGACATTGTGTATGTGATTGGCTGAGGGCTGGCCCGGAGTGATTCCAAACAGGAAAATATTTTGCTCTAGATAGCGGTCTCCTGGAGGCAAGTTAAGACAGACTAAGGTTACAGCGCCAGCCTCCAAACACTTTCCACCTATCTTATTCCCATGAGGATTGAACCAGTCGACGTAGAGGCTAAATACCAGGTTTCCAGAAGTGCGTGTGTAAGGCTCCGAGGCTGTGCTGGGATGTTTGAAAGTCTTCCATACGGTACCGTCCCATATATCCCGCATGACACCGTCTTGACTCGTATACTTCAAAGGCGCTTCAATCAGGTCCTCAAAGTCCTGAAGGAGAAGCTTCCTCTTCAGCCAGTCTCTCAGCCTCTGATAGCAGAAACTTTTAATTGGTCGCCAGGCTGGTTTCCCAGAGGCTACGAATTCCTTGAAAACTGGCTCTTCGCACTTCCGAGGCTCTTGTTCATTTGACGCAGAGAGGCTCCTGGCGGATGTGAAGAATTTGGCCGTACAGCGAGTCGTCAATGTAGCGTGAAGTCTTTGCTTCGCCCAACTAGCAGAATCTGGAATGGCTTCGTAGAGCGTCCAACATTTTGGACAAGTCGCCTGCTCCTGAAAAAAACAGTCCAACCCAAGATGCAATGTTACAGTACTCATCGAAGCTGGGATGTTTTTCAACATGATCGATGTTTCGAAGCCGAATCTGGTACCCAAGCGAGATAACTTTTGTTTCTCGTCAGCCAGGAACCGCTCACACGCCTCTTCACTCATATAATCCTCAAAGTGGAAGCGAGTGGCTTGAAGTAACACATGGAGGGAATGTGGATCTATGAATCGCAGCCCTGGGTCTAGATGGTGGTTTTCCTGCGTCTGTGGAACGCTATGTGTGTTGTTGGGATCGCGCCTGGGATTTTCAGTGTCTGATTGGGATCTCGCAACGAATACGGCTGAGTTGCTGCTTGGGCCTTCTGGGCGGTTTTCCTGGTTGACGGCGTCCGGGATTGGGATTTGAGATTCAGCGGCTTGTATTCCGGAGGCCGTGGAGAGGGGCCGCGGATGGGGGGTAGTTTCTTGATTATTGAGCCGTCTACTTCCCAGTATACCGGTCAAATTAGCCAACCTTTCGTGTCTTCGAAAACTCACATCTGACAACGGAACACCCATCCGCTCAATTCCATTGCTGTCACGGTAAACCTTTTGCCCACAACCAAATTCCTCGCAGCTACAAACGCGCATAACCTGAGATGCATACCGTTACCATCATTGCTACATGCTGTTGAGGCGAGGAAAGGACAAGGAGGTACTCACAGATGGTGTTGGAGTATGTGGTTGAGTGTGATTATGCTGACCGACAAGAGGGATGTTTGGAAGGTTGAATGAATTCCTGGTTGTTGGCAAACACCAGCACTGGCATGAATGCAAGGTTTGGGTGCATTTTCTACGTATGTGCAACAGCTCCTGGGCGCCCAAAATTTACATATGTACACACACACATGTTTGTACATGTTTGCCATCCCGCTGGCGCAATGGCACAAGCGTCCGGCTGATATCCTTGAATCCCTGTGAATTCAGAGAGCTCAACGGGCCATGATCCACTCGCCATGTACTACATATGCTGGGGGTTAAACATCCAACCAAGGGATTATCATTGCTAGCATTTCCGGACGCTTTGGACGATCGTCCAAGTTGTTCCTTTTTCAAATTACCGCACCGCCTTCTTCTTAGGCACATTGTCTAAGAGAATGATAGCCATGGCAGTCAATTTTATTGCCAGAGTTTGACTTGAACAATGGTCCAAGGTCTTTAACAACTTGGACGATCGTCCAAGTCATTTCCAAAACATAAACCACCTCGCTTCAGAATCTAAATACATACTCTGCAATGCATTTTTTTTGCAAAAACTCATGACCATCTTTGCCTCTCAAAATTTCACCCCCTCAGGACAACTTGGACGATCGTCCAAATGTCCAATCGTTCATTGGACACCATGGGCTTGAAATTTCCACCCATGAGCCCTTCATCCCTCCGCCACAAGGGACCGGTTCATCTTGGGCGGCTACATCAATGAAAGGGGATTTTCTGCGGCCAAATCAACCATGTACAACAGATCCCCAATGTCTGGGTGCTTGGCCACCGGGTGTTGATTTTTTTGCCAACCACACCACCATTTCCACTTTCTCCCTCACTCCTTTGATCGTCACACTATCAGATCAACCTCTTCCGATCACCAAGATGAAGACCCATCATCCCAGCCTCAAGAACGGACTTATGCAAACCACTGTCACTAACCTCCACTCACAGCTTGTTGCGAGTGGTATTCCATCTGCTAACTCTGCATTCGCTCAATCCCTCTACGACTTCACGAGGGTTTTGCTTGGAATCGACGCTGCCAAGAGCGACCTCCCGCCTTTGCCACCCCAATCACAGCTTTCCACGTTCAAGCAGAAGGCAAACGAGGCATACACTAACTGTCAGCCTGCGTGATGCCAAGGACAATAATCCTTCTAGCTACACGAGCTGCAAAGTGAAATACTAGAGTTTTAAGGACTCTGGGGATGATATCCAAGGCTTTGGAGAGGTTGTGTGGCGTAAAAAATAGAGAAATAGTAGTTTAATTATATTAATAAAATTAATATAATTAAAATAAGAGGGGCCTGCAAGCAGGGGTGGTTTAGATCCCTCTAAGGTATCGTGCAAAAGCAGAAGATTTAGGTACCTGTTAGTACTGGGGCCTGCAAGCAGGGGTGGTTTAGATCCCAGCAAGAATGAAGCGGAGAATCTCAAGAGAAAGGGGTTAAACTTACTAGAATTAAGCCCTTAAAGTCTTGAGGTTCTTCAGGGGAGAATCTGAGCAGATTCAGACGAAGGAATTGAGCTAAAGTCAGCAACTAAGGATCTTACCAGGCAGAGAACAGGTGTTGAGCACGTGTTGGAAGCGGGTAATGATCAGAGTAGGTGTAATAGCATGAGGGAGGGTCTTTGGAGCGCACAGAGGGCCCTTTAAATAGTCATGAAAGCCCTCAGGGAGCGCTCAGGGAGCCATATAGCTGCTGGCCAACTTGTGGGCGTAATTCTGGCTCAATTTGGCGGTTGGCCAACTTGTGGGCGTGATTTTAGACCAATTTGGCGACGCTACAGGAGGACTATTCCTTTTTGGGGCGTGCAAATGGCTGCAAAAGTAATATTTGGCCGTATCAGGACTAGTCTAAAACACTTCTAACTAGTAGGGGTTGTTACGTGTGTCCTATCTTCTAGATTGGGCCACTTATGATGCTCCTGTATCATAATTAGTCTGAAACACATGGTAATTGTTTCAGGCTAATTTACAGGTTACATAATAGTAATTACTGTTTGGGACATGCAGACTGTCACGTGTGGCCAATTGTTCTGCTTTGGTCTACATAATGACATCACATGTACCAATTGGTTGGTACTTCTTATCTTTGTGCGTCAAGAATGTTTTATTTACATCATTACATATGTAATGGAACATTCTAGGCGCTCATGGGACTCAGAAGGTGTCATATCTTCATAGTATGGCGTGATCACGGCCTTTTTGGGTGTCTGTGGCGCTTACAAGCATATGTACATGAGCATATAAGCATGAGCGCTACCTTATCCGTGGTAACTGGGTATATTTTCATGTGTAATTTACACAGGGAAGGAGTAAGAGTTTAGGGTACGTTGCAGTGAGGTACCCTAGTTTATTTTAGGCGTAGATTAGGAATCTGAAGTAATATTCTACAATTTACATATGTAAGAGTGCGTAATAATGTCTCTTTCATAGGTAATATTTATACTTTTTATAGTGTTACATATGTAGGAGATTAGTAATAATGTCTCTAACATATGTAACAATTTATTATTTTTCTGTGATATTATGTCACGGTGGCTCTGACATAGTAGCCAGCTGACATTCCCTACCCCTAAGATGAGTCTCCAACTCAAACAAAAAAAAAAAAAAAAAATTGGGCTCATATAAAGCAACAAATCCAAACAGGGGGTAAGCTTGGGAGAAGAAAAAAAAAAAATTACTAGTTTCTTTTGGACACCCTGTAATTCCTGAGGTGTATAGCACCGTCCGGTATATTATTCTCCGGCAACCATTCATCTTTGTCGGCTGATTGGTGTTTATACCTGACCAAATAAAGACGTATATCTTTCCCTTGTATCCTTTCTTTCTTGTCTTTAAGAATTTTCTGCACCTTCAATTGTCCTGAAGGGGGAGTTTCAATAAGGGGTACTGGCGCTACAGGTCCTGGGCATTTTTCAGACCTGGCAGAATAGGGTTTCACCAAGCTAACAGGGAATACTGGATGTTTCCTGGACAGTTCTTCAGTCAAAATGACTTCTACTGCATTTTTACCGTGTAGCTGTTTAATGGTAAAGGGTCCTATAAATGGAGGTTTAAGCTTTTTGCTCCCACCCAAATTGTTAAAATTAATGGTGGAGAGGAGAATTTTTTGGCCTACTTTGAACTCTGGTTCCTTGTGACTTTTGTCCCATCTACCCTTATTGTATTCTACAGCATCATCTACACATTTTCTGGCGTGTTTTTGAGTAGAATCCAGCATCTTTTTGAAGTCTAATGCTGTGGGGTGCAGATGAGGCAATTTATCATTAAGTGTGTCTTTAGGCATGCGGGGAATCCATCCTCTTTCTAAGACATAAGGAGCTTCTTTTGTTGAGGAATGCTTGCTACTATTGTACGCAATCTCTAGAGCTGGTAAAAGGCTTACCCAGTCATGTGTGTATCCATCATGATTTTTGAATTCAAACCCAAAGGAACAGAATCTGCGTAACATATCTTCCAAGGTTTGTATCATTCTCTCGGCTAGCCCATCCGTTTGGGGGTGGTATGCTGTAGAGAAAGCCAGTTTAGTTCCTAGCATATCATGCAAGTTTCTCCAGAATTCTGACGTGAATTTGGGGTCTCTGTCACTGATGATGATTTTAGGTATTCCTACGTCAGCCATAATCCTGTTCCAAAATAACAAGGCTACTTCCATAGCTGTGTCATCTTTATGGTTAGGGATGAATCTGGCCCTTTTAGAGAACCTGTCCACAACAACTAGTACTGAGTTAAAGGAATAAGGTCCTCCTGGAGGTAAACCAGTTACAAAATCCATATTAATTATTTCCCATTTTTCCGTGGGCTCTTGGATTTTCTGGAGAAGTCCAAATCTTTTACCAGTCTGTTTGTTACCTTTCTGACAGACGTCACAGGACTGGATATAATCATGTACCTGTGCTTTCCAATCAATCCACCAAGCAGTTTGTTTGATCCTCTCCACTGTCCTTTCTTCTGAGAAGTGGCCAGAATTAACATTATCATGGCACTCTTGCAAGATGTTTCTAATCTGGTCTTTGTCACTCAGAACTAACACGCTGGAGTGCCTGTGGCGAAAATATAGCAATCCATCAAGTAATGTAAATTTTCCAAGTTTGTAGTGTTGGGCTAGACTATCCGGTAGACTGGCTATCAGCTCAGGTGGACTACTATTATTTCCCAGTATCTCCACTAACTTGAGTAATTCACAATTCTCATCGTAGCTTCTCTGAACCATTTCATAGAAAGCCTCATCCAAGTCACAGACATGTATACCAAGAATGGGAAAAATATCCTCATCTTCAGGATCATATGCCGGATTTTCAGGAGTATTAGGCAAAGCCCATCTACTTAATCCATCAGCATTTTTATGTTTAGCTCCTGCTTTGTGAACAATTGTCATATGACCTCTGTAAAGCTGTATTGCAATTTGCCACCGGAGCATATGCCTGTTAGGTGTTTTCATATTCATAAGAGTTCTTACAGCTGTGCAGTCTGAAACAACTACAAAGTTGGATCCTTCTAGATAATAGTGGAGTTTTTCCAGCGCCCAAACCAAAGCTAGACATTCCATCTGGCTGGCTCCGTACCTTCTTTCTGTACTTTTAATTTGTCTAGAAATGAAGAGGATAGGTTTTTCCACTGGTTTATCCTCTATAATGAATTCTTGATGCAATGCAGCACCTAGACCATCTAGACAGGCGTCAATATAGAGTATGAATGGTTTCGTGTAATCTGGTTGCGCCAAAACAGGCGCAGAAGTGAGGAGTCTCTTCAGTTCTTCATAATCTTGAACCCTTTCATATGTCATCTCAAAGATGGCGTCATTACCACAGATGGCGTACAAGCTCTTACTGACGTGGGCAAACTGTGGTACGTGTTGCCTATAGTAGCTGCAAAATCCTAAGAAGGACATGAGTTCTGTTTTGTTCTGGGGCATGGATTTACACATCACAGCCGCAACTTTATTCTGATCTGTTGCAAGAGTAAGGCCTGAAACTACACGTCCTAGCGCTATTAATTCGCCATAACCAAAGTTACACTTCTTAATAGACATTTTCAACCCAGATTTTATAGCAGTACTCAAGACTAAATTAATTTTCTCCAGATGGGTATCCCAATCATCAGAATAAATTATTATGTCATCAATGTACACCATCATCCAATTTTGTCGAATAAAAGATCCAAAAATTGAATCCATCATTCTTTGGAAGTGGGAGGGCGCATTCTTAATTCCAAAAGGCATCCTGAGGTATTCAAAAATTCCTAGGTGACAAATAATTCTGAGGAATTGTCTACTTTCTGGATCTATAGGGATCTGGTGAAAACCTTTGAGCACATCCATAGTGGTAATGTATTTGGCTTTGGATAAATTATGCAAGGAGTGATCTATGCGTGGTATGGGATAATAATCAGGTCTGGTATAATTATTAAGGGCACAAAAATCTCCCACCATCCTGGATTTTTCATTATGCCATGCAATAATCACAGGAGTTGTGACTTCTACTTGCTCATTATGCCCTACTTTCCGTAATACTCCCAATTCCTGCAGCTCTTTGATGTGAGTTTCAAGGGCCTCTCTGGATTTGGGGCTGGAAGGGTAAGGGGGTCTTCTCAGTTGCGGAGGGTAAGGTTTCTGGACTGTCAATTCCAGTTTCATGTCATGACCTTTAATATTACCAATAGGTTCTTCTGTAGTGCAGAAGGCTTCTTTGTGCTTGAAACAAGCCTTCAACACGTCAAACTGTTGGCTCTCAGTTAATATATCACTGATTGCTGCTTGGGACAGGTATTCAGATTTAAAGGAGTCAAGATCATTCTGGTATTCCACATTATTAGTGGTAAGTACATCAGGGAGCTTGATATTGATGTTGCAGATTTGGAATTTCCTTTTCCAATCACCTCCAATAGTATAGAACCTGTCTTTGCTTTGGAATATGTCTATTCCATACATGCAAAAGGTATCATTACCTAAGATTAAGTAATTACATACAGCGTCTTGTAGTACTACGAATTCAACAGTTAGCCTCAGAGATCCCTTGGAATGCGGGAAAATTAGAGGCATGACCACTACTCCTACAGGCTTCATGGAGGAATTGCAGCTGCTGAATTTAGCTCTGGGCATGGGCAATAAGTGCTCTCCCCAATCTGGGTAGCACTCATCCAGAAAGTTCTTGCTGACACAAGAACAGAAGGCCCCTATGTCCAGCAAAGCTTTCAGCTCCTGGTCATGAAATAAGACAGCAGTATAGCTTGTTTTTCCCATAGTGTAACTCATTCCTGCCTCAGGTTTGTTGGTAAGTAATTTGGCGTCAGAGATATGGCCAATTTTCATTGAAGGGTCCCATTTCTGAGGCAAGTTAGATTCCCCATGGATGGAGTTAATTGACATTTCATCACCAATATCAGCTTGAATTACGTGGATCATGGGATCTTCAACCTCTGCAGCATTAGTGGTTACTATGTTAAACTCAGAAGAGTCTTCATCCTCACTATCTGATACTTCTTCTACTTCTATATTGTTGACCTTTCTGCGTGGATTAGGGCATTCAGGTCTCTTATGGCCCTTCTCACCACAATTGTAACACTCAGGTACTGCTGCCTTCCTTACAGGAGTTTCAGCTGCAGGATTATTGGGTGTTTCAGGCTTGGGAGCATCTCTTTTTTCAGGAGCAGAGTTTCTGACGTATTTTTTATTGAGACCATTTAAAATAACAACTTCATGAAGTATACCTATAAATTTAGCCAGGTCTACATTCATGTCACTGAGTCTGCACCTCATCAAGCTCTCAATTTGTCCTTTACATTGGTTGAGGAGTCTGTCATTAATTTCCTCTTTGGAGGGGTTGTTATACATACAATCAATCCTCTTCTTCTGGCGTAAACACCATTCTGTAGCTGGCTCTTTAGTTGGATCAAAGTAGTCAGCTTCAAAAGCTTGGCGCTTTTCTGTCCTCCAAACTCTTGTTCCAAATTCCTCCTTAATATATTCTTTCCATTTTCCCCAGGATTGCTCACCAACTTCTTCAGTTTTAGTGATAAACCAGTCTGCGGCAACACCTTCAAAAAGCCTAGGTAATCTGGAAATAATAGCCTCCTCATCCGCACGGTATGATCTGAGCATATGATCAATAGTTCTAATAAAATTCATGTGATCATATTCTCCTTTGCCATCGAACCTGGGCCAATCTTTCAAAGGAGGCATTATTTTATTAATTGCTGTCATATCCAAAGTCCTGTAGGGGGTGGATTGTCGTGAATTATTCACTTCTGGTACAGGAGGAAAATGCATAAAAGGATTGTTATGCATAGGCTGAGTTGATGGGTGCGTTTCACCAGGATATTCATTCTTTGGTTGCGGCGCAGGAGTGGGGGAGGTACTTTGGTAGACTCCTTTGCGTTGATGATGCGCATCTCTCATGCCAAAGGGACTGTCTGTAGGGATCTGAAGATGTGGAGGCTCATCCTTAGAGGTGCAAGGAGGAATTTTTTCAGCATGTCCTCTCATTTCAGGTGCTCTATTAGTAGGGACCTCTTTTTTGTTGTCTATTCTTTTACCCAAACCATGTACCTCCATATTGAGGAGATTAATTCTGTCGGATAAGCCTCCAAATTTCTTATCCATGCTGTTATGTAGCTGCTCTAGTTTTTCATTCATACTTGCATTCAATTGTAAGATCAATTCAGTTATATCTGAATTATCTTTACCATTTTTAGGTAGGATATCTTTTTCCAAGCTATGTAGAATGTGGTCAGCGGTTGAGTTGAGAACAGCTGCTGAGTTTCTGGAGTACTGTAAAATCTCAGATACCTCATACTTAGTGTCATGTACTATCTCCTTAATGAGTTCGCACTCTTTGCTCGTCCCAATGATGTGCTCACAGTGTCTCGCAGGTAGCTCAAAGGGAGCTGGTTTGTCTAAACGGTTAAGCACAGATAATATGGTTGAATTCACTGTTTCTTTTATCGCTACTAGACTATTATCAATTTTATTTACAATAGTCTTGAGGTTTGCTTTGTTATTATTATTGAGAGCAGAAAGGTTAGAATGGACAGCATCGAGAGAGTCAAAGAGAGACATTATGATAGAAGGGCTTAATCGATGTTCTGGTACAGATTCTTCGCAATCTGAAGAAGATCGGCGGCTCGTTTCCATTTCCCTGGATCGTTGAAGTTGGTCGAGGTGGAGCTTCGATTCTTGCCCGTACCGTTCTTTTTGAATTTCATTACGATCTTCTTCGGCGGGGCGGGGAAGTATAACTTCTTTTCTTCCCAAGGGTTCCAGCCTTTCACGTACCCTTCTATCTCGTTGTTGGGAATGAGCTTCTGAAGAGACTTCTGACTTTCTTGCGCCGAAGTCAGCAAAGCTCGCAGCTCGGGAGTCGCACCGTCCTTCACGATCGCTTGGTATTGCGTCCAGGTAGCGACGTGCTTTTTCACCAGGAGTCGGATTTGTTCCGACTTCGAAAGCTCCTTGATATCTGGGTGCGTAAGGGGTTTCTGGGTAGGCTCCGATGAGTTGAGGATGATTTCGTCGATTTCGTCGATATCCATCGCTGTGTCGTTCTCCGAACTCGGAGGTGGGGCGTTTTTGGGTGGACCATTGGTTTCGGGAGGCGCTGGGGTAGCCTCGGGGGTCGCTGGCGTCAAGTCCTTGCGTTGGATCGCGGAGACTTGGAGGTTCTTGACCCTGTTGTGCAGTTCCTTTGCGGCCGCGAGGTCTTGTTGGAGGCGGGAGGGGGCCTCGTAATTCGGGACGGTTCGCTCTGGTATTATTAGTCATGTTAGTATATATAACTAGGTAGAATGAGAACTTGGGTGAATTAACTTACTGGTAGCTGCGGCGGTAGTAGCGGCAGGGACAGCAGAGTTGGCGGTGGCGGCAGCGGTGCTAGTAGCGGCGGCGGCGACGGTAGCGGCGGCGGTAGCGGGAGTAGGAGCAGTGGTAGAGGCTGGTCCTTTCGCGGGAGCTGGTGCTTTGGCTGGAGCGGCGGCGGGTGCAGTCGCTGGATTAGTAGCTGGGGCAGTAGCTCGGGCTGTAGGTCCTGTTGCGGCATCGGTAGTGGTCTGTGTGTTTCCGTAAGCAGCCACTACAGGAAAAAACAGGTTTCTTGTTAGCCGAATTCGGATGAGATTGTCGGAGAGGGGAAGTGTTTTGAGGGATAGAAGTTTTTGCACGAAAACGGACGAGTGGCTTACTTTTAGCTAGGTATCGTTCGCGGTCGGCTTTCAGTTTTTTCTCTTTTGCTTCCCTGGCGTAGTTCTTGATCTTGATCTCAGTCTCGAGATCCTCTTCGGCGCGGATGTGGAGGTGGTAAGCGGCAAGGATCAGCTGTTCCTCGTGTGTAAGCAATTCCCACGGGGTAGGTCGGTGGTCGCGGCGTTCGGATTCCTTGCGCAGGCGCAGCAACTCCAGATAATACTGGATAAGTTCGGCGTTTTCTTTGAGATTCACTAGAAAAGAAAGCAAAAGAAAAAAAAAAAAAGGTCAGAAATGATAGAATAAATTTGAGATATATTTTTTGATTGTTTTATCGGGATTTTGAGAGAAGAAATTATGTACTTTTTATTGTTTTTAAGAGTTTTTGATTTTTAGTTGATTGCGCCGTAAAAATAGGGAGAAAAAAGGTTATTTTTGTCAGATTTTAATTTTTTTAAGAGCGCTCAAAAGTAGAGAATAAAAAGTAGAAATTTTTAGAGATATTTTTAGGTATTTTTAAGAATTTTTTGACGTGAAAAAATATCAAATAAACAGGTCCTTTCTTTCAAATAAGTTTGAAGGAAATTTCCCGGCCAGACCCCCAATTGTCAGCCTGCGTGATGCCAAGGACAATAATCCTTCTAGCTACACGAGCTGCAAAGTGAAATACTAGAGTTTTAAGGACTCTGGGGATGATATCCAAGGCTTTGGAGAGGTTGTGTGGCGTAAAAAATAGAGAAATAGTAGTTTAATTATATTAATAAAATTAATATAATTAAAATAAGAGGGGCCTGCAAGCAGGGGTGGTTTAGATCCCTCTAAGGTATCGTGCAAAAGCAGAAGATTTAGGTACCTGTTAGTACTGGGGCCTGCAAGCAGGGGTGGTTTAGATCCCAGCAAGAATGAAGCGGAGAATCTCAAGAGAAAGGGGTTAAACTTACTAGAATTAAGCCCTTAAAGTCTTGAGGTTCTTCAGGGGAGAATCTGAGCAGATTCAGACGAAGGAATTGAGCTAAAGTCAGCAACTAAGGATCTTACCAGGCAGAGAACAGGTGTTGAGCACGTGTTGGAAGCGGGTAATGATCAGAGTAGGTGTAATAGCATGAGGGAGGGTCTTTGGAGCGCACAGAGGGCCCTTTAAATAGTCATGAAAGCCCTCAGGGAGCGCTCAGGGAGCCATATAGCTGCTGGCCAACTTGTGGGCGTAATTCTGGCTCAATTTGGCGGTTGGCCAACTTGTGGGCGTGATTTTAGACCAATTTGGCGACGCTACAGGAGGACTATTCCTTTTTGGGGCGTGCAAATGGCTGCAAAAGTAATATTTGGCCGTATCAGGACTAGTCTAAAACACTTCTAACTAGTAGGGGTTGTTACGTGTGTCCTATCTTCTAGATTGGGCCACTTATGATGCTCCTGTATCATAATTAGTCTGAAACACATGGTAATTGTTTCAGGCTAATTTACAGGTTACATAATAGTAATTACTGTTTGGGACATGCAGACTGTCACGTGTGGCCAATTGTTCTGCTTTGGTCTACATAATGACATCACATGTACCAATTGGTTGGTACTTCTTATCTTTGTGCGTCAAGAATGTTTTATTTACATCATTACATATGTAATGGAACATTCTAGGCGCTCATGGGACTCAGAAGGTGTCATATCTTCATAGTATGGCGTGATCACGGCCTTTTTGGGTGTCTGTGGCGCTTACAAGCATATGTACATGAGCATATAAGCATGAGCGCTACCTTATCCGTGGTAACTGGGTATATTTTCATGTGTAATTTACACAGGGAAGGAGTAAGAGTTTAGGGTACGTTGCAGTGAGGTACCCTAGTTTATTTTAGGCGTAGATTAGGAATCTGAAGTAATATTCTACAATTTACATATGTAAGAGTGCGTAATAATGTCTCTTTCATAGGTAATATTTATACTTTTTATAGTGTTACATATGTAGGAGATTAGTAATAATGTCTCTAACATATGTAACAATTTATTATTTTTCTGTGATATTATGTCACGGTGGCTCTGACATAGTAGCCAGCTGACACTAACGATGCAATTCTTGCCCGCTTCCGCTTGTACCTCACTGAACACAATCTTTCAGACCTTGAGGTTGCGGGGAGAATCAAATGTATTCCGATCATCTGCCAACAATTTTTCATTGAAGATCTTGCCGCCGTGAATATCCAGCATATTAGTTTTGCATGGTATGAATCCCCAGGATCTCCTTACAACGAGTGGTTTGCAAGTATGATCTGGAAGCATTGGACTTTTGCCAAAAATAACGGTCTTTTGCACAAATTCGCCATCTCACCCACCGACGATACATTTTCTAACGGTCAAAAGGTCCTATTTCGTTGGGTACATGGGCGCCATGCCGATCTCCAACAATCTTCTTGCAACCCCACTTGGCGTCAGTCAAAGTCTGCCCGTGAAACTTGAAGCAAAAGGCAAAAACAGGTGTGTTTTCTTGTTGCTCACAGAAGCTAAAATGTCTCTGACTTTCACCCTCTGATTTGCTTTGAATCATGCATATCTGCAGTTGAGCAATCGTCGTGTGGATACCTGTGTGGCCTTGTCTCTCCCTACGAGTGTAATTCACATTTTCATGGATCCCGCTTGCACCTCTGACACAGAAGAAGACGGAGCAGGGGACCTCTCTTGAATTCACTTACCTTGGCGCTCCCATGAACTCACTGATTTTGCTCACAAATTGGACAAAGCCACGGTTGAACGCTTGCGCAAAGAAAAAGGTCCTAGGGTTGTACAGAGAACTAAATTACTTGAATTACGACGTCTCAACCCTATCAACACATCTCCAGATTCGGCGGTCCCCATTGGCTTGCCTCGCAGCTGCTACGATCCCGCATTTCTCCAATCCAGACCAAAAGTAGCCCAGGAAGTCTTGAATATTCAGGATGAACCCTTCGAATTTCCTTCCATCTGATCCTCTTGCTGGCGTTTGAGATTAATTGATTCGATCATCATCCGTACCACTTCCTTCATGTTATCGCCCGGCTGATCCAATGCTAAACTGTGCAATCACTATTGTTTGGCGTGAATTCTTCTTTGAAATATGTAAATAAAAATTGCTTACTGTGCCAATTCCTTCTTCCTGTTTTGTATCTAAAATTTATTATATACGGATTTTCATTAGCCTCTTTTAGAGCTACATTATCAGGTAGAGCTTACCTCTATCATCACCAGGGGAGATATGTTCCCACTCCCCAGGGAGTGCCACCGCTGAATTTTATGTGAGTTTTGGTCGGATGTCAGCCGGATGGGAATAGTAACTTATCCCTAATCTGATCAAGAACTCTGTCAGAAGTGAGTCACAAGAAAGTTGAAATTAATCCAGAAGTGATTCACAATTGATGCATAAGTACGGCAACGAAATGAGGCTGAATTGAGTCTCAAGACAGCTAGAAGAAATGTGGGAGGTAACACAATGTTGTGTAGAACTCTTTGATTTGCTTTTCTTAATTGTAGTACAACTGATGTGCAATGAGACATTAGTCCAAGCCATTCAAACAGTAATTCCTGTTGAATATGTGTTGCGCATCAGTGTAACTGAATCATTACTCCAGAAAGATTTCGTGTTGTGGAATGAATGCCCTTGCAAAGAAGCATGCTTTGCCCCACCTCAAGCCCCATTCCACTGTGCAGGACAGGCAGGGTGAATGTGAAATCTGGCAAGGAAGTGTGATATTTTAAAAAAGATACTACTCAAAATGTAAAAAGAGCTATAAGGCTAACTGGATGGCTAGATAACGGTTACTTAACTGCAAGGTTCATTCATGTGACGTACCAATGCTTCAGGGGAAAACCTTATATTTTGCAGTCGTAAGTGAGGTCACTCCCACATATCCCACATATTGGATATTCAATTGTCACGTTAAACATAGAAAAACAATCTTCATGAATATCCTTGCCTGTGAGTTTACACAAAGATTCAATATCCAAAGGGGCAAAGGGGAGATGATTTCATGTTCATGATATGTTCAAGTTGACCCTGCATGCTCTTGTAATCAAGTAGCGATTTGGACCACCCTAACCCAACCTGCAGAGCTCAAGAGCCCAAATACAAGTGCCAAACAAAGTCAAAACAGATTTTTTGATATTGTCATGCTCAGTGATACCCCCAGTGGCCCATCTCTGGAACGTTTCAAAAGGAACACACTATCTCCCCTGTCTTTCTCAGTTCGCATTTGTGTAACAGAATAAATCAAATTACCCATCCCTTTCCACAAATGTCTTCAACATTCTGTCTTGGCCAATTTATCATCACCTTGCCTTCCACTAGGACTGTAACACTTACTTCTGATGTCCCTCAGGTAGCTTTTCTTCAACGAGGCCGACAGCTAGTTCACATATACTGCGGGCCACATAATTGCTTTAGAGATCTCAGCCGAAAGCAGAGTGAATATCTAGGTCCATTATTAGGGCCAGTTTCCAGCTGTTCAACTCCACCCACCCAACCAGAAATCCCTCCCAATGATGTAGCTCTGGTGAAGTTGCGTGCCTTTCTCGTGACCAAGAATTGTATACAGCCTCAGCTGAGGGGATGTGTCTTCAGCCGCTCGGAAAACATATCTCAAGTCCAATTGGCCTTTGAAGCTGCCGAAGTGGAACTAAGCCCAATCTGGAACTACAGCCCAGATGTTTTCTTCGCAATTCCTCACCTCACTGAAACCACTAGGGACTCAAACTCCAGACCAGCACCTTGGCTCTCGACATCGCTTCAAAAGTGCAAGACAAGTATGAAACCCCATCAGATTTCCGCCCTAAACTTCCTCCTCAAGAATGAGGACTCCGAGAACAACAAGCCAGAAGCCTTGTGGTACCATCATGACAATGCCTGGCTTCGCGATTACTGCGAGAAAGATTCAAATTCTAGCGCGAAGGAACCAAATCACAACAGGTCCCAGGGATTGATACTAGCTGACGATATGGGATTAGGAAAGACGTTAACAACCCTTGCTTTTATCCTGGCGACAAGTGATAACGCAAGAAATTTCCGACAAGCTGATCCCAACAAACGATCTGCAGCTACACTAGTCATCTGCCCTCTGGCAACCCTTTCAAATTGGAAAAACGAAATTGATCTCCATTTCAGAGATCACGCAATCCCTTATGAGGTTTTCCATGGAGACAATTGGAAGAGCCTTACTAGTGAAGACCTGCAGTCGACAATGCTGATTTTGACAACTTACGAAATGATCGGAACGAGTGGTAACAAGAAACACCCCAACCAGCACAACATTGGAGCTCTAGATCTGTTCTGGTTCAGGATTGTATTGGATGAAGCCCAGTAAGTGAAATGATTCATGTGGACAATTGGCATACATGGTTCTGATTTATTTTTACGATGATAGCTTGATAAGGAATGCAGCAACGCACCGAACCCAGAGCATTCAAAATCTTCAGTGCCAGTTTGTTCTTTGCTTGACAGGGACACCTGTCCAAAACCGATTGACCGACTTGCAAAGCTTGATTACGCTGTTGAAAATACATCCATGGGACGAAGAGTGGGTATGGAGGAGCTGTCTGGTCCCTCGAATGAACGTTGGTGCTCGAGAGGCAATCAAGACCTTAAGCCAACTCATGGAAGCTGTTTGCTTGAGAAGAACAAAGGATGTTTTGTTGAATCTCCCCGAGAAAGTGGAGAAATTCATACTTGTCAAAATCAGCTCCGAATGGGAGGAGATTTCGAAGGATCTGCACCAGATGTTCATCCAATATTTTGGGAGGCTAGATAGCGGGGGAGCGATGGGATTCATCGGAGTTTTTCAGACAGTTGACAATGCTTCGTCAATTTTGCAACCATCCATTATTTGCAAGATCAGAGATACTTCATCAACCAAAATGGCGATGGCCGGATTCAGGAAAGATTGTCCACCTAGTCGACAACCTGAAGGTCTTCTTGGGAGGAGTTCGTGGAATTGAAAGGACGAAAGCAGTGGTATTTTCTAGTTTCACTGGGTTTCTGGGGATGTAAGTTATGTTGTTTTGCTTTGGAGCATGGAAAGGGGATAGATGTTGATTCTGATTCAACCTTATAGTATTGAACGGGCACTTCAGGAGAACGGTATTGGATTAACCTGGCTTACTGGGGACCAGACAATCAAAAAACGTGATGAAAACCTGAATCAATTTTGAACCAACAGACAGTGTAATGTTCTCTTGGCCTCAATCCAAGCTGCCGGGGTAGGCATTGATTTGCGTTGCGCTCAGAATGTGTACATGATGGTAAGCCATAGTTGTTTTTTACAGGCATAGAAGAGAGCTAATAATACTACATGATTCAGGAACCGGGGTGGAACCCTGCAGCAGAAGTCCAAGCTGTCGACCGACTTTACCGCTTGGGACAGGGTCATCCAGTTCATGTATATTGATACTATCTAAAAGGGAGCCTGGAAATGAATATATATCAGGTTCAAAAGAGGAAAGGAGAGCTTGCACTGTATGTGATTTCTTGCTAATTTCCTTTTTGTACTTACTGATTTGAGAATGTCTCGTAAATAGGCTAAGTGTACCATCGGGGGGAAATGAGCAGTATGAATGTGCACAGCTACTCATGAGCAATATGACAGCTTGAAAGTCGCTGAATGTAACTCACGGTGGACAGCAAGCCTTATCTGACTGTTAGCAATTCCGAGAAGTTGATGGTATCCGTTGGATTAAGAAGATTTCTCTGGGACTCGGAAAGCATCGACAAGTATTCGAGGGAGTAGCAGTTCAACGGAAGATTACGAGGAACTTCCTTGAAGCCAGCTGGAGGAGATGTGGTTGAAGTCTGCCTGCGAGCTTCCAAGACAAAATCATGTACAAATTGGCGTCCTTTGGTGCTGGTCTTCTTCTGAATAAAAATCTGATCCAATTCTTGCGCAAATTTTGAGAACTCCGGTGACCTCCAGAGCAAAGGGATTTTGAACAGAGAGCGAGGGGGATTGATCTCAGTTTCAGAAGTAGCCTTGATGTTATCAAATAAAGATTTCGTGTTAGGGTTGAATGGGAGTGTAGAGAGCGTTTCTTGAAGGTGCTGCGAGATCTGAAATGAAGAAAGAGCTTAGCCCACATTTTGGGCAAGAGAAAAGCAAGAATGTGGCATACCTGCATTCGTACTTTGGATTTAAATTCGGATTTTTTCTTCTTGGATTTGTGCTGCTCTGAAAACTGACCCAATCGTAATCCTTTCTGCCTTCCAAGAAACCATCTGTGGAGAACGCCAAGCTGGAAGGATGTGTTTGAGGCTTCAACCGGATCCATGAAAAAAGGAGTAAATGTTCCAGCTGCATAGGCATTCCTCCAATGTTTTAGGATAAATTTTGCGAAAAGTTGGTTCCAGTGAGAATCCCATGGATGAGACCAGCGAAAAGTAACACCAGGAAAACAAGATTTTGAGAGGTCTTGGACAAATAGGATTCGAAAGATTGGGGATATCTTCTGTGAGGTGGGTAATGTTGAACCAACAGGAATGGGATCAATGGGCTGTATGAGAATGGAGTCTGGCAAGTTAGAGCCAATGTGGAAATCGTGGGCAGAAGGTGGGAGCTTCCATGCCTCTGAAGGAGTTTTCTTGCGGTCATATTCTATGTCTAAGAGAGCTCGCGTGAAGGCAGCAATACAACGACTAAATGATGATTTGGAATTGGGGAGGATTTTTGAGTATGCAAGATTAACTTTTGCAACACCAACAGGTGGTTTGCCATTGGCGAAATGAGTCTGGGATAAGGACATTCTGAAGTAAAGGAATCACAGGACAAAAGAGCAGAGTCAGGAGGGGGAAGACAAGAGGAGGTCCAGATTATATATTACACAAATCAGGTCGTGTCTAGGAAAGTGCAAAAGGATGAGGGGAGAGAGAAATTATTAATGTGAATGAAAGGCAAATGAGAGTTTATGTAATTGACAAAGGGCCTTGGCCAACTCAGAACTCAGTTTGGCTCTCATTTGATGAAAGGAGTTGTATTTGGTCAATTGAGTATCCCTCTCATGTACGCGCGTACATGGGGGTGACTTTGGGCAAATGCATTGCTTGTTCCAGCTTGGTATTACAATCTGAATATTTGGGCCCATCACATGTGAAAACACATAATCGGTTTTTTGCCCTCGAAGGTTCCCGCCCATGCACGCGCAAACATGACAGTGACACCCACCAGATCAAATATTGGGGAGTACATGAGCCGCAACCATTGCTATCTCTTCCTCGTGAGCAAACACAAATACCATGTATTCTTTAGTCCCAACATCCAGCAGATTCAATGCCTTTCCTGAGTGTTAAGCCAAAGCAATATACCTTTGGTGTAAAATTCTGATCACTGTATAGCATAACCTAATATTTCCAGACAACGTCAATACATCAAAAATTGATTGCTAGCTGAAGTAGATTCCAAAAGCAGAGACACAGACATGGGAAAAAGAATAGATTTGTCTGACGTGCAGGGGACACAAGCCATCTCATTGCAATACACAACCACAGACATCAGATAGATAGGAGATTGTGAATTTCTCACTTGAATCTGGATCAGAACAAACCAAAGATTTACTACCATCCAGACAGAGGAAGCACAGAACAGAACCAAAAACAGGAAACCATGAGGCAGTATTGTGGAATCCAGAGAGAGATAAGCCAGCTAGCTGTTGGTAGAAGGAACAGTTAGTTACAGGAAGTTAGCAGTTGTCTTTTGTTCTGATAACTTACAATCAAACTATACCCAATTGTTTACCCTTGATCATCCTAAGAATGCTGGCCTGCTGCCGAGCCGCCCAATCCCCCTGGGGTGGTATCTGGCGTGGAAAACATCAATGGTCCTTGTCAAATGTGAATTGAAAAATCAGCTCAGCAGAAAAGTAGAAGAAGAACTTGAGGCCAAATACCTTTTCCAAGACGGTTCCTTTTTGCATCCCATATGGCCTTGACGTTTGGGATTGCCCATTCAGGAATACGCATATCTTGTGCTCCCGCTCTGATTTTTCCATCACACAAAATATACCAACACCAAGCCTCATGTTCCCTTTCTTTGGTGTTGCTAATGTTTAATTGTTGCTCTTCATGAG
This sequence comes from Puccinia triticina, assembly GCF_026914185.1. Lineage (NCBI taxonomy): Eukaryota > Fungi > Basidiomycota > Pucciniomycetes > Pucciniales > Pucciniaceae > Puccinia > Puccinia triticina. The sequence goes on from NC_070572.1 coordinate 3,199,304, forward strand.
AATCTGGCTCAAAAATCTTGAGTGATTCATCAATCATTGTCTGCATGTCTTTGAGCCAAACAATTTGTATGAGAGATAGAATAGTACGAAAAGGTTCCATTGGTTGATGAGATGTTGGATTGAGATAAGATAGGTCCTCTGCCAATTAATATTTTTTGTAATGGGGGAGAATGTCATTTCCAGAGTTGTGGACCGTGGGTACAACACCCTTTTTATGATGTAAAATTTTATAACAGGCTAACGCAACCACAAATATGTGGATTCAGTTGATGCAGTCTTCTCCGAAACAGCATCTGAAGGCATGATGGTCGCGGGGTTACAAGGGGCATTAGAACTTGAGATTCAATCCAACCAAAAAATGTACATCCAGTTCAACGAGGAAGCATCACAGGGTGAGATGAAGTCCGACCTGGGCCAGCTCCTCATGAAAATGTACTGAAGCACATGATATGTACATATGCTCATCTTGCTATCTAAATGACTTGCACTTGTGCATGATTGTAGCACATCACATCAACTTGGTGGCTTGCATATTCTTTGGTCAGGTGGTGAGTCAAGATATGCACATGCAACTTTTGGGTGCCAAGTACGTAACTGTTTCCTCAAAACATTCATGAAAAAAGTAGATCTTGGTATCTGAGTAGCGATGATATAAAGCTTGCATCAACCAGCTTTCCCCAACTTATATTGTATGAATGTGAATTTTTTCCTCGTGTCCCATCGAATATCTAGAAGACGTCTGAAATTACTCATCCCCAATCTACTCGAATTAAAACAAACAAACTCGCAACATGCCTAAAACAACCAATCTCGTTTGCCATTGTGAATTCTATGGGTGCAACACCACGCAGCATGCAGAAGATGGCGGTGGAATTTTTCCTGGGAGGGTCTTGGGACGGAAAGACTATCAATTGCATCAGAAGAAAGCAACTATGCAACTCTAGAAGGAAGGGCCAAATCATCCAGAGGCACACCCAATGGGCTCTAATCCGATCCGGGTGAGTTGAATCACATCTGCTTCAAAAGCATAGTTAGATCTTGAGCTAATCCAAGTTTGACCCAGACTGGTCTGACTGCCTCCACCTCTAATCCACTGGAAAACAACACGAGGAAGGCGCCACTTTTGGAGGAGCAGTTTTGCACACAGGTCATGATTCAGATGGCCCAATCTGTCTTAAAAGACAAACTGAGCAAAGATGGGTCCGCATCTTTCCTCGAGTCAGCAAGGCAGAACATCTCATTCTTGGCAGAGCTGTGGAGCACTGAGGAACGAATTATTGATGCTAAAGCAATGATCCAACAGATTCCCAAAACTAGAGATGCAGTTTTTCATTGACTTGGCCTTGTACCAGATCTGACAACACAAATATGTTGCCAAAAATGTTTTGCACTCTACCCTCTGATAAAAGGAGACAAAAATCCTCCGATCACATGCACCCAGTCCTTCTTTTCCCAATATCAGGGGTATTGTAAGTGGGCTAAGTTGCAAGAAATCGTACCCAGATGTGATCAAGCCCTCTTCAAACTTGATAAACAGCAAGCATCAAAACCAATTCGGACATACTCATACTTAACTCTCAAGTCATGGTTGAAACAGCGGCTTTCTCAGAATTCTTTCGAGACCTTGCTAGACTCCAGCCTTCCCAAAACTAGATGGGAACCACACCACGACATGGAAGATGTGTGGCATGGTCAAATCTGGCGCGAATTCCCCAACTCGGACGATGGAACTGGGATATTTACCCAGAATTCTGGAAATCTTGTGTTCAGCCTATATCTTGACTGGTTCAATGCCGAAGGAACTTCAAATCTGGGGAAGCATAACTCTGTTGAAGCGATTGTCTTGATCTGCTTGAACCTTCCTCCAAATCAGCGCTACAAGCAGGAAAACATATTCCTTTTCGGAATTATCCCTGGGCCCAACGAACCCAGTCTAGACGAGGTGAACCATCTCTTACGACCGCTGGTGAATGAATTGAAAGAATTTTGGAATGGAGTCTTCTTTGAATCCACTGCTTCTCATGCTCAAGGAAGAACTATACGGGCTGTGATCTTTCCCCTGATCGCAGATCTTCCTGCTCTCCGGAAGGTTGCTGGATTTGGAAGTCACACCTCAATTAGGTTTTGCTCTTTTTGTATGTTGAGCAAGCATGAAATTGAGGAAACGGACACCACAAAGTTTACCCGGCGGACGAATGAAGAGCACCAAAAACATGCAAAACTTTGGCTTCAACTAGAAAATGCGACTGAACGTAAGAAGTTTGTGAAGGAACATGGCGCAAGATGGAGTGTGCTCAATGAGCTCCCATACTGGAGGCCAATAGAATTCTGCTCAATTGAATTGATGCATGCCTTGATTTTGGGTGACTTGAAAGATCACACGATGCGCTTCATGTCATTGCCATCAGTTGCATCCAAGCTTAAGGATATTCAAGAGAAGGATGCGGAATGGCAGAATGACCAGTCATATACCGATACTCCGTTTGCAACAAATTGTGTCCCTAACTCCACCAACAAGGGCAAGCGGAAATTAGACGATATCGAAGAATCAAATCAAACCTCTGAAAAACCAAACAAGCGAGCCCGTGCAGCCAAAGCCAAGCAAACACCAGCCACAACAACGCTAGGTCTTGGTCAAAGCAGAACATGTAGTGGTGCTGGTGCAACATCAGATGGGTCATCTGCCCATTCCTATAGCCTGCGGATGCGGAAGAAGGCGCTGTGTGACGCGAATGAGGAGGTAACCACCGATTCCGCAGATGAGAGTGGAAGTGATCACACTGCCACTCGTCCTCGACATAGAGCTTGCAGAGCTGCTGCATCACCAATTCCGGATTTCAACCAACCGAAACTCTTGCCAGAGGAGCTGGACATAGTACGGCGGACTATCTTGCATACAATTGTACCCTCTTGGATTGATAGGGTTCCACGCAACTTGGGATTGGCTACCCACGGATCTTTAAAAGCAGCAGAATGGCTGATACTTTACAAGATCTACTATCCCATTGCCTTGATTCCTCTTTGGACCACAGCATACAAGGATTGCGCAACTGAGGAAAGCAAAATAAGGATATCCTCACTCCTAGAATCAACTACCTTGCTATCCAAAATTTCTCACTTCCTGACTCTCCCAAAGATCAAACTTCAAGATCTTGATGAGCTTGACAGTTTAATCTTGGATTATCAAAAGTGTCTTCAAAAAGGCTGGCCAGAAGCACCAAGCAAGCCAAATCTACATCTGACACAGCATTACTCTGAAGTTATCCGCTGATTTGGCCCACCTCAATCAACAGCAGCTTGGGCACAGGAAAGAGTTAATGGAATGTTGCAGAGGATGCCAACAAACCATCACATCGGTTAGTCTCATGCTTATTTGTGTGTAATTATTGCCATTGTGAGAATTTAATTACTGAGAAGGTGACATGTGTATTGTACTTAGATGATATACCGAAGACATTGATGAAGGAATGGCATATCAACTCAACATTCCAGTTAGTTCTCAAAGACCACACTGCAAAACACAACCGCGGCTCGGAGGACAACAATAAGAAGAAATCTACTCAGTTGAACAGAACTCTGATGTCAAAATGGAAGCGGGCGGTGGCTGGAAAGGAAGGTTCAAGGGGAAAGCTTGGTCAACATGCAGGTGTAACCCCACTTAACTCAACAGTTGATCTTGTTGAATACATCAAACTCAACGGCAAGACATTCACAACTAAAGATCGGCATCCAGCAAATTCCTTGGTCGAGTTCTACCTAGGGAAGGACCAGCGATTCGGTGAAGTGGAGCAAATTTTCCAATCGGAACAAACAGCTGGGAAAACTTGGTTGATCGTGAAACCATTCAAGGAAGTGGGACGGGAGGAAGATCCATACAAGGATTACCCAGATCTCAACTGCCGCTTAGTGAAATCTGATCACGACCTGACTGAGGTAATTGACAGTGAAAGGGTCATCGGACATGTTGCAATTCTTCTAAATCCGATCTCAACATTTGGTTTTGAAATACAAACAATGAGTGCTGTGGGATTGGGGACAGCTGTAAGTCTCAACAACTACCATTAAAACGTGCTGGTCTATGTCTTTCTGATATTTTATTTGGGCTTTATTTACACATGAAGGGATGGGAAGGCCTATGCAACGATTTTTAGGCATAAAACAAAGGGGATCATTATTTATTTGTTAGCCACATGCTCCCTTTTTTTGAATTGCAACATCCGTATAACTGTATTTTCCTCCATTTGAGAAACAAAGTGGAGCCTGCCTGAATTGCCCGGCAATTCCCCCAAATTTGTGTTCTGCTTATAACTCCATCCAACATGATTTCACGTTTTCCTTAAACTATTCCATATCCTCAACCACCTCTTTTGCTCGATTTCACCAACAAAACCTTTGCATTGTATACTGCAACCCGTCTATCATCTGCTTTTTGCCCCATAAAAATCTACTGATTAGCTTCTTGAATCCAATCAGTCCCCATGCCTTCAGCACAAGATGAACAGAGCATATCTGGGAATGGAAACCAGGGAGATACATCTTCTTCTGTGGATCCAGATGAAAGTTGGATTTCGGCGGTCGTAGATGGATTTCTTCCAAAAGCCCAATCAGTGGGAAACAGTTCTGCAATGGAAACCGGTCCTGATGGTGAGTAGCTACTTTTTGCTGTATGTATTTTCTTGCTGAGAAATGTTTTGAATCCGTAGGAGCAATTCCTTCAACACAACTGAACCAGCCATCAGCTTTGCTTGAAAAGTCTCGACTAGAACCAAAGTTTGTGGTTGAAAATGCCCGGCGCGCGAGGGAGGAGGCGGAGGTTGATGAGGACCATAATTGAGCTGAAAAACGGATAAGAGGAATTGCGGGAAAACAGGCTCTGGCGGAACATTGTGATAAGATCTCTCGGAGTATCCAAACCTTTGTCAAGTTTTTTCTTGGTCATCCAACTCAGCCTCACGATTACCCAGCTTCTCCAAACGCTGAAGAAATCAAGGCCCAATACTGGGTGGAAAGAAGGATGGCTGAAATCAAGAAGCAACTCAATCAATTACGCCTCACGTTGAAGGCTAAGACTCCGGCAGAGATAGAATACTTTGTCTCTCAGGCAGAGAAAGAAATACGGAAGAACATCAAGTCGCCCCCCTTTACTCCTGCTCTCTCAAAAGGCCAACATAAGGGCCTAGCCATCAGCTCTCAAACCAAGGCCGATGTGGAGAGGACTCTTGCGTTGGCCGGTATCTCAAGACTCACTTTTGACTGGGATACCCATCTTGGTGCGGATTCGCCTTGGAACTCCACTGTGGTCGAGGTTTTGGCAACCAAATCTATTGAGTGGATCCGTCGATCAATGCCCTTAACCGATCAGCAGGCTTCACAGGCCCAAGCAATAATCCAACGATGGTTCCATACTAAATGCCGCGAAATTCGCGAGTCCAGAAACATAAGCGGTGACGATTACAAGAAATTGAAGGATCAAAAAGCCACGAGGGCACAATACCAACAATGGAGGAAGAAAGTCCGTACATCCTTTCTACTTCTCCTGTCTATCTGTAACTCATTCTGACAAAATATGTAAATATATATTTCCGTGTGTTAAAGATACGAGAGAACAGGTGCAAGATGCTTGGTCAAGTCCTAAAAGAGAATATACTACTGGCGCACGTTGTTGAAAACAAGGACTGTGGCTCCGATATTGAAGATGGCGATCAGAACACGTTACCGTTAACCGTTTCCCCGAATTGGCGTAGCAGCCATCTCACCTCCGTTGTTCACTGTCTTGACAAAATGGTACAGGCACAGGCAGATCACCACAAGACTATTGCCACTAATCAGAAGATCTATGGCCGCTCCGCAACTCGAATCAAGAATTTCAAAGGCGTCAAGGGGGTCCCCAGAGATTTGCCGCGTGATTGCTATGCCGATGCTTGGTGGCAACTCCTGAGTCCTTTTGAGCAACAAACCATCTCCAAGGTCGAAAAAATGGGGCTGCCAGAGATTACCAAGAATCTCCAAACATACTGTTTCACCACCGCCACATCCACTGGTCAACAATCCGCTTCTCAACTCCCAACTCGTAACAACAACAAACGGAGGTTAGAAGATGAATCTGGAAATGTTGGTCCAAGTTTAGCTCCCGGAGAGGGTTTGGCCACGGCTGCCGGAGGGAGGATGAATGTTGATTAGCTTTATTTTATCATCTCACCCATTTCCATATCAATTTGCCTGTTGAAACGCTTATCATTGAGGGATGCTCCAGCTGCTGTGTTGTTTTTGAGATTACTTGGTAACTAAGTATTTTGTATCCATGGGGCCAGCTGTTTGTCACCTACACATGAAAAATATATACGGCATTGATTAATGCTGAGATGTCCCTCTCATGTACGCGCGTACATAGGGGGGGGCTCATCCTGCCAGAAGCTATCATGATTTGAGATAACCTGATATATACTCAGTCAATTCGGTACAACTGCGGGACCGGAAGTGAGTCTGATGTCCACTCTAATGTACGCGCGTACATGAGTTTGCACCAACTTCAGAAATCCTTGAAGTTCACTTGTGCATGGGACCTCACCTGACTTATCCAAATGTCTCTGCCAGTTGCCCATAATCCTGTAATTAAGATCATTGCTCCAGATCTGGGCAGTTCCATGAATAATCTGAGTAACAGTCTAATGAAGTTATTTGAACATTACAGCTGTCCTGATCACTTCATCATGCGCACTGCCAGCATTTAAGCCTCGGATGCGCGCATCCCCGTTAATCTGGGATGCACGCAACCGATTTAACATTGGTTGCGCGTATCCAATGCAATCCGCATCCGAGTTGACATCGGGGGACAGTAACCCGAGGGTTTTGCCACCCGATTCAAACTCGGCTGGTCCGCGGCCGAGCCAAAATCGGCAGGCTGTCTGACCGACGAAGTAAATTCCTCGATCAGTGGCCAGCCGAGTTAACCTCGGCCGCCACCAACCGAGCAATGGAAGCTCGGTTGACAGCTCAAGCGAGCTTTCATCTGATATGAAAGCTCGGTTACGGACCCACCGAGTAAAATGAACATTGGTGGGTCAATCACCGAGGATTTCAAATGATCGGTGGGTAAATCACCGATGATTTCGAATCATCGGTGGGTAAATCACCGATGATTTCGAATCATCGGTGGGTAAATCACCGATGATTTCGAATCATCGGTGAGTCAACAGCCGATGATTTTGAATCATCGGCTGTTCCACCCTCCTCGGAGAACTTTCCCGGGGAGGAGCCCTCCGGCAGTTAGCACGTCGAGCCACAGTGGCCGGAGCAGTCTGCTCGCTGGTCCAAGAACTCGACTCGCCGGTCCAAGCAGACTGCTCAGACTAGCGAGCAGTGCTGCCCGATCACGTACAGGTACTATACCCGCTTCGCCAGCAGGTTAACCTGTCAAGCTGCTGGCCGAGCAGGTCAACCTGCAGGCGAAGCAGGTTCAGGTACCTGGCCAGCGAGCGGGTCAACCTGCTGGCCAAGCAGGTAACAGTACCTGGTCGGCGAGCAGGCTGACCTACTCGCCGAGCAGGTAAAAGCTTGTCGAGCAGGTACTTTTACCTGCTCGGCCATTAGCATAACCTGCTTGTCGAGCATGTACGGTTACAGGTACTTGCTCCGACTCGGCCAGCAGTTCAACCTGCTGGCCAGGAAATAGTACCTGCTCGGCGAGCAGGTTGACCTACTCGCCGAGCAGGTAAAAGCTCGCGGAGCAGGTATTTCTACCTGCTCGGCCATCAACCTGGTCGCCGGGCAGGTACAGTTACAGGTACCTGCTCCGGCTCGGCCAGCGGGTCATCCTGCTGGCCAAGCAGGTAACAGTACCTGCTCGGCGAGCAGGTTGACCTACTTGCCGAGCAGGTAAAAGCTCTCCGAGCAGGTACTTTTACCTGCTCGGCCATCGGGATGACCTGCTCGCTGAGCAGGTACAGTTACAGGTACCTGCTCCGGCTCGGCCAGCGGGTCATCCTACTGGCCAAGCAGGTAACAGCTCGCCGAGCAGGTATTTTTACCTACTCGGCCATCAACCTGGTCGCCGGGCAGGTACAGTTACACGTACCTTCTCCGGCTCGGCCAGCGGGTCATCCTGCTGGCCAAGCAGGTAACAGTACCTGCTTGGTGAGCTTTTCCCTGCTCGCCGAGTAGGTCAACCTGCTCGCCGAGCAGGTATTTTTACTTTTACCTGCTCGGCCATCAGGATGACCTGCCCACCAAGCAGGTGCTTTTACCTGCTTGGTAAGCAGGTTGACCTGATCTTCAAGCAGATACCTGTAGCCGCTTCGAAGCGGGAACAAGTACCTGCTTGCCCAGCAGGTACTGTTACCTGCTTGGCCAGTTGACCTGCTGGCCGCGCCGGAGCAGGTACCTGTAACTGTACCTGCTCAGCGAGCAGGTCATCCCGATGGCTGAGCAGGTAAAAGTACCTGCTTGGCGAGCTTTTACCTGCTCGGCAACTATGTAGGTCATAACCTGCCAGTGCTAGCCAATTCCTGAGGGCAAATCTCCGCAGGCAAACTGCTAAAACTGCTAAAGCAATTTTTCCTGGGAGAAAAACTCCACAGGCAAACTGCTAAAGCAGTTTTCCTGGGAGCAAAACTCCACAGGCAAACTGCTAAAGCAGTTTTCCTGGGAGCAAAACTCCACAGGCAAACTGCTAAAGCAGTTTTCCTGGGAGCAAAACTCCACAGGCAAACTGCTAAAGCAGTTTTCCTGGGAGCAAAACTCCACAGGCAAACTGCTAAAGCAGTTTTCCTGGGAGCAAAACTCCACAGGCAAACTGCTAAAGCAGTTTTCCTGGGAGCAAAACTCCACAGGCAAACTGCTAAAGCAGTTTTCCTGGGAGCAAAACTCCACAGGCAAACTGCTAAAGCAGTTTTCCTGGGAGCAAAACTCCACAGGCAAACTGCTAAAGCAGTCTTCCTGGGAGCAAAACTCCACAGGCAAACTGCTAAAGCAGTCTTCCTGGGAGCAAAACTCCACAGGCAAACTGCTAAAGCAGTCTTCCTGGGAGCAAAACTCCACAGGCAAACTGCTAAAGCAGTCTTCCTGGGAGCAAAACTCCACAGGCAAACTGCTAAAGCAGTCTTCCTGGGAGCAAAACTCCACAGGCAAACTGCTAAAGCAGTCTTCCTGGGAGCAAAACTCCACAGGCAAACTGCTAAAGCAGTCTTCCTGGGAGCAAAACTCCACAGGCAAACTGCTAAAGCAGTCTTCCTGGGAGCACAACTCCACAGGCAAACTGCTAAAGCAGTCTTCCTGGGAGCAAAACTCCACAGGCAAACTGCTAAAGCAGTCTTCCTGGGAGCAAAACTCCACAGGCAAACTGAAAAAATAGGAGCAACTGAAAATAATAATTCTAATTAAAGACTCCGCTAGCTAATGAAAACCTTTGATGATGAAGAGAAACTTCTGAATAGTGAATAGAAATCACCTGAAAGCAGGAACGCGCTAGCTTTGTCTTTTGCCTAACGGCTGGATAGAGAGAAGAAAGAAAGCTTTGATCTGAGAATTGAGAGAAGAGAAGAATCTGCACAATCGGGGTCAGTCGTGCTTCTATCTGTCTCACAGGACTAGCTCTCCCTTACTTTGCTTTTGCGCTGAGAATTGATTAAGTGTTTGGCGCTATAGTCAATGTGACTAATTTGAGAACTATGACACAAGGTGTTTGTTAGTTCTGTCTGATCTGGCTCTGTTGCTTTGAATGTCTGGGACTTGCAAAAATATACAAATGCTATTTGAATAGCTTTGTTTTATCTTGCCTGAATAAATCAGCAAGGTCTGGTTCTGAATGACAAATGAGAATCAAATATCTGTTAGCTTGTTGTTTTGGTCTGTGGTTTCTAGGACCTGAAGACCCACAAATGTCAAAGTCTTCAGTGATCCTGCTTAGCAGTTTGCTAGTTGTCTTGGGGCCAAGGCGCTCTGTGAGGATTCTGTTAAGAATTGCAAATCAGTCAGCTTTGTTGAAGGCAGACTTTATCATCACTTGGTACGCACAAGGTTCTGTCTGAGTCTGTTGATTCTGATTCCCGCGCGTTGACCACTAAGGTTTGATCTTCTGCATTTGCTTCTGTAAACAGCATGCGATACATCAGCAACGACTTGGGTTAGGTTTCTGGTCTGGACTGCGGCAAATGGACATACCTATTTGCGCAGCTTGGCTTAACCTCGCACGCTTTCTAGTTGAATGCTGCGGGTGGTCTGGGGGGTCTGGAGCCGTATTCTTACAGCCTGGCATGCTTCTAGTTGTAAGATTAGAAGCAGCTTCTGAGACTTGGATGACTCCTAGTTGGCTGAGGGAGCGCCGAATGATTGATCTTCCAATCACCTTGGTGAGGAAGTCGGCCGTGTTTGATTTGGTCTTGACATAATGAAGCTTGATGAGGCGGAGTGTGATTAGCTCCCGCACAAAGTGAAGACAAATGTTCATATGCTTTGTTCTGAAGCTGTTCTGTGTCATTTCTCTGTTTGCTAGATTGATTGCGCCCTGATTGTCGACCAATACTGCTATGTCGCTGACAGATTTCTGCAGCTGAACTTTGGTGATGAGGCTTGCGAACCAGGCAAGATCCCGCCCCAAGTCCAACATTGCCTTGTATTTGGCCTCCGCCGTCGATAGCAAGACAGTTGGCTGTCTGCATGACTTCCAGTTTATTAGGTCGCCACTAGGAAGCCAGAGGTGGAACATCTAGTGTCCAGACAATTGCCCCAGTCGGCATTGGAGAATGCATGAAGTTGAGCCTTCTTTGACCTGTTGAAGGTCAATCCGACGTGCCTAGTACCCAACAAGTATTGAAAGACTTGAACTGCTGCTTGATAATGTTTGATTCTGGGGCTTTCAAGATACTGTGATAGGGAGCTGACTGCAAAGAATATGTCCGGATGTGTCAGGATACTGAGGTAGTTTCGGGATCCCACTAGCGCTCAATAATTAATGTCAATTTTGCTGAACAGGTTGATTTTGGGAGCAGTGGCTTTCTTGAGTGGCTCTCTGGGGTTAAGTCTTACATTCAATGTATTGCGTCTGATTGATTTGAAGGCCATTGGTGTAGTCGTTATTCCTGTGTTTGCAGGTGAAAAATTCAAACTTTTATTTGTACTCTCTAAATGCCTTAAGATATCACCACATGGACTGCAGAAATGGAATCTACGGCCAAAACAACCCTTAGTCACCAACTCAGACCACCACCATATCTCTACTGGATCAGAAGATACACGGATCACACCTTTCACGCACCAATCTGGGACAGTTCACATAGTATTTCACACATGGTTTCACACACAACTCAGCTCTAGGATACATTGCATAGGATATTGAATACCTCATATTGAATTCCTTTGTTTCTTTTATTTCCTTCCTTTTATTTCACTCAACCACAAGTTGGCCATTGTTTTGACCATGCATACATATGAAACTAATGTAACCCCCTAGAAGTTAGACCCCTTTTCAGTTTACTACATAAGGAGGCCTCTGCCTGCCAGTTGTTTCCTCCCTCATGCCATCTGGCACCCACATATTTTTTATCCACCTGTCACAGTTATTTATTACACATACATATCACAGGTATTTACTTGCAATTCACAGTCATACTTAGTTTCACAAACCTTTCACAAGTTCTAAAGCCCTCTGTTCCAATCCTAGCCAAAGCACAGCTCTCAAACCTTGGCTTCATCTTTTCAGCCTTATATACCCTCAGCCCAAGGACCTGGGTTCAAGCCCCACCTAAGTCATCAAGTCTTTTCTGACCAGTCAACATATCATATATCATCCAACTATACCTTTCATCTTCAAACACATCCTTATCACTAAATAAAATTGCCAAGCTTACCTTGGTGGTCTTGTTTTCTGATACATAGAAAGGCAGAGTTTGCACCTCATCCATACCTTCCTCCATTCAGCAAAAGGGTTCCACAACCACTTTTGAGTCTTACATCGGAGAAGCGCCGGATATTCATTCCAAGCAGGAATTCTGTCAGCCGTGGTGATACTAAGAGCCGCGCTCTTCTAGCTACACTGGCTGATGGGGAAGGAACAGTGGCGCGTTTTCTGGATTAGAACACTGGCAAAGATAAAAGGTATATTTATTTTATTCACGGAGGGGCTTAACTCTAGGAGCCAAGGGTGTTTAATTGCCCTCCGGTAAGTTTCCAGGGCCTGCGGAGCAGGGGTGTTTACTTTAGGGTGCCTGAAGCAGCGGGGGACTGTTTCCAGGTTTGGTTTGCTAAAAAACCCAGAGGAGATCTAATATTCTCCTAAATGTTTGTGCTTCTTTTCTGACTGCTAAAATGGAGTTGATAGAGTTATCAAACTCAAAGGTCTTCCCCTTCATGTAGAATTTTCTGCCTACATTTTTGAGAAGTGATGTATTATAATGTGATAAGTAGTCATTGCCTAGAATAAAATACCTAACAGGCATATTATCCATCACCACGAATCTGATGGTAAACTCAAATGAATCAAAGCATAGATTTACCTTAACTATTCCTAGCAGTTTCAGAGCCCCGGTGCAGCTATGAAATTTGCCCGGTTTTGCCGGAAGAATATATTTCCTCCAGTCTGCAAAACCGCTCTACTCTAGGTACTTTTTGCTAACCACTGATTTGACTGCTCCACTGTTGAGCAAAACAGTACAGGTACTCCCCGCGCAAGACATAATAACTAGATTATTTTTCCCTTTGGGTGCTATGACTGCACAGGAAGGTTTAGAACCAATAACCAAATTATTATCATCATACACTTTGCTTTCTTGTGACTCTTCTTCTAAAGGCTCATCTATTTCCCCTACATTATTAATTTTCTTAGGGAAGCTCCTCGAGGTGTGCCCTGTTTTTTGACAAGTATAGCATTTAATTTCCCCTACTCCCGACTGGCCCTTATCCTTCCCATCTGTTGCTTTAGTGACCAAATTTTTGGATAGCAGTGGTTTAGACGTGAATTTTCCACGGCCTAGACAGGTCTTGTCTGCAATGTCCTCAAGTACATTGATTAAAGAGCTCATATCATGTCTCGTCAAATTCATTGCCTTCTTGGCTGTGTACTCAACTTCCCTGTTCATTAAACCCAATAGTCCAAAGTTAATGGACTGTTGGGACAGTTGCTGTTCAAACGCACGAAGTCTCTTATATTGCCCCATAACCCATGCTGAAACCTGAGTTTCTCCCGCTGAGAAGCAGTCTTTATCAAAGGCCTCTTGCTTTTTACACATCCAATTAGATGTTCCGTACTGAGCTGTAATGGCTTCTTTCCAGAAGTCCCACTTCTTATCTTGGTGATTTTTTCTAATGGATTTGTACCACAATCCAGCTACTCCCGTAAGGCATGATAGGAGTTTAACCTGTATGTATTCGTCAGGTACTGATGTTTCTGCACGGCAAGTATCAATCCACTTGACAAATTCAGAGTGGTCGTATTCTCCTTGCCCAGAGAGTTTGGGCAAGTCCATCTTGTTAATTGCTCCCCACAGCTGTTTCTGCATCTCAGACATCCCGCCTGTATGTTGTGTGATATGATGTTCCGGCTGTCTTCTTTCTTGTGGCAAGTCTATTACCTCCGGACTTGGCGGTTGAGGCCTTCCTCTCCTAGGGGAGTGTTGTCTTGACAAGGTCTCTGATCCAACCAATGCCTCATCAAGGTGTTGGTTAATCTCCTGCACTTTTGCTTGCACTTCCGCTCCATCCTCTCTGAATTGGCTGAGGAGTCTGTCCAGTTTAGGGCTTATTGCACTTATGTCCCGGAGATGGGCTTCATCTAATTCTCTTAAAATTCCTTTAACTTCCTTTGCTGCGGTTGTGTCTTTGTTTTTAGACTGGATTGCCGCAGTGAGGTTCTTGATCTCTTGAGCATGACATTGCTATCTTTAGGTTCCCTTTTGCTTGCTAATACATTCTGATCCTTCTGATCTGGTTGCAGTTTATCCTCCGGTCTGTCTTACAAAAATGGATATCTCCGCCGCCAAACTCTCAATTTTGGCGTCCAGGGTTTGTACTACATGGACCAGCTTATGATCTTTACTCTCAACCACAGAGTTAAGTTGCTAATTGCTATTTGAAGTTGTTTACTTTGCTCACATCCTTGGTAAAGGATTTTTTATTTATCTCACACTGGCAACTGCCAGTCTTCCTTTGATCTGCTACCTTTGGTAGAAATAACCACTGTGCGTTCTTGGATAAATCTTGCAACATGTCATTATGACATTTGTTAGGCATTTGCCAGGCATTTTCCAGGCATTGCCAGGCATTGCCAGGCATTGCCAGGCATTTTCCAGGCATTGCCAGGCATTTGCCAGGCATTTGCCAGGCATTGCCAGGCATTTGCCAGGCATTGCCAGGCATTTGCCAGGCGTTTACCAGGCATTGCTAGGCAAATCCTCAACCGAAGGAATGCCTCCGGTCGAAGAGGTATGTATACCTCCTCAACTGGAGGCATTCCTCCGGTTGAGGAGTACATACCTCCTCAACCGGAGGCATTCCTCCGGTTGAGGAGTACATACCTCCTCAACCGGAGGCATTCCTCCGGTTGAGGAGTACATACCTCCTCAACCGGAGGCATTCCTCCGGTTGAGGAGTACATACCTCCTCAACCGGAGGCATTCCTCCGGTTGAGGAGTACATACCTCCTCCATTCCTCCGGTTGAAGAGGTATGTATGGGAACTTGATGACGTAAGAGTTTTGTGATTTGCAAAACTCTTACGTACAACTTGTAATATATCCCATGTATCTACATAGCCCATGTACAGCTATGTAGATACATGGGGCTTAGGTAAGAGTTTTGTGAATTGCAAAAATCTTAAAGCAACATATGTACCCGCGAGTTCTTGGCCGGAGATTGAATCACAACCACTACAAATTTTTCAAAATACACTCAACTCGACAAACTCAGCACTTCTCATGTCTCCTCCACCTCTCCCGGATCCCCCTCCTCTATCAACAAGACAAAAACCGGAGACACCCCTTCCAATTCTAGATAGCATCACAAGATTCCTGACGGATGCAATTTCAGACAAAAACCCAACTCAATCCCTTGATCAAGGCCAAATCATCAATCTCATCATCTCCCTTGCCAAACTGAGATCAGCTATCATTGGCAACAGCAACTCAGCAACAACAGACACAAACACCCTGTCAGGCTCGGTGATGCCAAGAGCAATATAGCTCCTCTAGCTACACCGGCGACAGAGCACGGTGCGGTGGTAAGCGCGATAAGAGCGCGGTGAGAAGGGTAAAAAATAACTCAAAGTTATTTTTAAGAGAAAACCCAAAAGGGTTGTAACGGAGGGGCCAGGAGCGCCTGGGGTATTTAAGTGCCCTCCGGTGGTCTTACAGGGCCTGCGCACAATATGCGCAGGGGTGGTTATGGAACCTGTGACTTCTGGGGCCCAATTAAGGGTGTTTTTTGAACGTACTAACGTTCCCAGGGCAAGGGATATGATCCCGATAAAGAAAGAGGGAAACAGCGGACTTACTCTTAAAGAGGGTCCGCGAAAGAAGACGGCAGACAACTCAAAGAACCAAAATTGTAACTATACTGGCAAGCGACCGGTCGGGTAGACGGGGCGGGGCAGGTATGGCAACGAGGTGGTTGGTATGAATCTGGGGAGGCTTCTTCTCGCTCAGAAGCCTCCCTTTATATATTCTTGCGGCGACCGGTAGGGTTGCCGTTCCTATTGCAAATTACTCGCGGCTTCTCGGCCGGGGACATAGCTAGTTCAGACAGGAGTGATCTCGAGTTCTATTACTCTGACCACTCCTGTTCACTGTTCTCATTATTGAGTGTAGCTCTTCCTTGGTCCAAGGAAGAGTTTTTCATTCAGGACGTCTATTCTCGGTTGAGAACTTTGGGCTGGGGGAGAGTAGACTGTTCACTTTATTGCTATTCTCCTCCGGCTGGCTCCACTCGATCAGTTCTATTGTCACTTCTTAGAACAATAGGACAGGAGAATGTCTAGCACTCGTTCTCTTGGCTTGAGAACGCTTTTGTATCCCGTTCTCTTGTTATAAGAACGGGTTTCACTCATAACTACATTCTTTCTCCGGACGATACCTGCGGCCGGAGTTTGTATACTCTCTCCTTGATTCTATCAATCGTTCAAGGGGAGGGTTTTTGCATATTCATATTCTTATTTGCGGCGCTCTGCGCCACACTCAGTGCTCAAAAAGTCGTAGTCGCTAAAGCTGTGTAGGTTTTGCGACTACTTGGCGCTCTGCGCCGCAAATAGTATGCACAGTTAGCAACACATGTAGAATTGTTAGCTGGGCTCTAACTTATTCTAGTAGCCCGGCTGACACACCCTGCAGAAAATCCTAGACCGTTTAGATTGTATCAAAAGACAACCCATCCCAGCTCCTATCCCGTTTCGTCCGACTTGAGATTTGGTCACTGCTGACAAACAGAAAGGTCCAAACACTAACAAGAACAGAAAGGTCCAAACACTAACAAGGGAACTCGGCCAACGGAACGCATCACGGTGTAGTCGTTATTCCTGTGTTTGTAGGAGAAAAAATTAAAACTTTTATTTTTACTCTCTAAACGCCTCAAGATAGCAACAAATTGACTGCAGAAATGGAATCTACGGCCAAAATAACCCCTAGTCACCAACTGGAACCACTTTCATATCTCTACTGGATCAGAAGATACACGGATCACACCTTTCACATGCTAGTCCGGGACAGTTCACAGAGTATTTCACATATGATTTCACACACAACTCAGCTCTAGGATACTTTGCATAGGATATTGAATACCTCATATTGAATTCCTTTGTTTTTTTTATTTCCTTCCTTTGATTCCACTCAACCACAAGTTGGCCACTGTTTTGATATTGCATACATATGAAACTCATGTAACCCCCTAGAAGTTAGACCCCTTCTCAGTTTACTATAGAAGGAGGCCTCTGCCTGCCAGTTGTTTCCTCCCTCATGCCATCTGGCTCCCATCATCCATCTACTTACCTGTCACAGTTATTTATTACACATACATATCACAGTTACTTGCAATTCACACTCATAGTTGATTTCACAAACCTTTCACAAGCCTCTCAAGGCACTGGATTCCAATCCTGGTGGAAGCATAGCTTTCAAACCTTGACCTTCTCTTTTTCACTTTATATACCCTCTGCTCACAGACCTGGGTTCAAGCCCCATCCAAGTCATCAGTATTTTCTGCCCATTTCAGACACCTCATCTGTTTCTTAGACACTCAGAACTTTCCACAATACAATCCAACTATACTCTTCATCTCTGAAAATATCCTCATCACTGAATAAAACTGCCAAGCTTAGCTTGGTGGTCTTGTTTTCTGATATCCAGAAAGGCAGAGTTTGCACCTCATCCATACCTTTCGCCATTCAGCAAAAGGGTCTCACGACACCTTTTGAGTCTTACAATGGCACCGATACCATCCAATGTGGAGCTTAACGAATTCAAACCCTCCAGTTGTGTTATTCACACACCGCCTGGATTCAACGCACTCAACACAGCCTCAGCTACCAACATTACAACCAGCATAAATAAGACTCTGGCATCCATCAATGCCAACATTGACTCTGTCCCAATTGAAGCGACTGGTATTGCGGTTCTCCCATCCAAGGATCTCAAGATATACACCTCATCTAGAATCAAGGCCTGTTTGATCCTTGATAACAAACATCACTGGACAGGCCTTTTTTGCCCTAGCCTTGCCACATTTCCAAACAGATATCCGGTACTCTTACACGCCATACCGGCACATTTTGACCCCAACAACAGAAGCCATTTGGAAGCCCTTGGTACCCAAAATCAAATCGATCCAGCTCTAATCCAATCAGCATGTTGGTTGAACAACCCGGCAGAAAACGGGAAAAAGAATGGTTCAATTGTTCTACAAATCATTGACAAGAAAATTGCACTCAAAATCGAAAAATACGGACTTTTTCTTCAGCACGAACTTTATCAAGGGGCTCACTACACCCAATCAATCCCGCAATGCTTTCAATGTTGGAGGATCGGCCATACCGCTAAGTGGTGTAAAAACAATCCACTCTGTAGTAAATGCCACGGTAGCCACAACTCTAAGACATGCAATACTGCTTCACCATCCGCACAATCCTGCTGTGTTTGCCTTCTACATGAACAGTCTTCATCCAACAAGACAATCAATAAACTTGATATGAAGTTTGCTCATTCACCTTGGTCAACAGATTGCCCATCAATGGAACAAGAAATTCTGAATTGCCGGAGGCGCCGATGGAACCCTTGATTTCCTTACTAGTCCCCTCTTTCTCCATGTTCCTCTCTCAAAACTATTTTACTCTAAAGATGAAAACGTTATAGGCACTTGTCAAATGTAGAGTTGTCATTTTTTTAGCCTTGTAGTCCTCTTTTTGATATACTTCAACTTGTAGGTATACACTACAGTGCGCAATGCTAAAAGCCAAACTGCACTTAAAAAAAAAAAAAAAACATATGTACCTGGGTCCCGTCCGACAAGGTCGGACGGGACAGGCCAGCCAATCCAGCCCACTTGGCGGGCTGTATTGGCTGGTGCTCGCCCTAGTCCTCGTTGGGAGGGACATGCCCTCCATCCAGCTTGTCGTCTCCCTTCGCGGCGAGCTGGATGGGTGTATACAGGCCATGTCCGCTGGGACTTGGCCTGTATACACATAGCCTATGTACATCCCTTGCTTGCCTTTTGGCGTGCGGCTTACACACGCCAATTATTTTGGCGCGTGCGAGCCGCACGCAAATTATTTTGGCGTGTGGGAGGCACACGCCAAAGGCAAGCAAGGGCTCGCTTGCCGTTTGGCGTGCGGCCAAACACACCAATAAACCCTGGCGTGCGGCTCCCACACGCCAAAAAAACGGGGCGTGTTGGCGGGCGTGTGTTTGTCAACACCCGGCATTGCCAGGCATTTGCCAGGCATTGCCAGGAATTTGCCATGCATTAGCCAGGCATTGCCAGGCATTGCCAGGCATTTGCCATGCATTAGCCAGGCATTGCCAGGAATTTGCCAGGCATTGCCAGGCATTTGCCAGGCATTGCCAGGCATTGCCAGGCATTGCCAGGCATTGCCAGGCATTCCAGGCATTGCCAGGCATTGCCAGGCATTGCCAGGCATTGCCAGGCATTGCCAGGCATTGCCAGGCATTGCCAGGCATTGCCAGGCATTTGCCAGGCATTTGCCAGGCATTGCCAGGCATTGCCAGGCATTTGCCAGGCATTTGCCAGGCATTTGCCAGGCATTTGCCAGGCATTGCCAGGCATTGCCAGGCATTTGCCAGGCATTTGCCAGGCATTTGCCAGGCATTTGCCAGGCATTTGCCAGGGATTAGCCAGGCATTTCCAGGCATTTCCAGGCATTAGCCAGGCATTTCCAGGCATTGCCAGGCATTTTCCAGGCATTGCCAGGCATTTGCCAGGCATTTCCAGCCAGGCATTGCCAGGCATTGCCAGGCATTGCCAGGCATTGCCAGGCATTGCCAGGCATTGCCAGGCATTGCCAGGCATTGCCAGGCATTGCCAGGCATTGACAGGCATTGCCAGGCATTGCCAGGCATTGACAGGCATTGCCAGGCATTGCCAGGCATTGACAGGCATTGCCAGCCAGGCATTGCCAGGCATTTCCAGGCATTTGTCAGGCATCACAGGCATTTGCCAGGCATTGCCAGGCATTGCCAGGCATTGCCAGGCAATGCCTGGCAATGCCTGGCAATGCCTGGCAATGCCTGGCAATGCCTAAGAATAATTCTAAAAGATTGCGCCACACTAAATATTCTTAGTGTAAAACTCCCAGAGCTTATTCAAGGAAGGCAGCCCCTCAGGCACCAGTTTATCTTGTCAATATCCGTGACAACTTACATTTCCCTTCCAAGCTCCTAAATCCCCGTAGAGTGAAGTTCCACAGCGTTTATCAACGCCCAAGCGCAAGCACCAGCGGCCTAGTGCTTTAAATTTGTGCAGCAAAGCCATGTAGCATTGAATCCGGCGCGGGGCGTCAAGTTTTCCAATGGGGGGTTCTGGGTTTGCAGTGCCGCGAAGCAGTCTCATTGGAGCTACAGGAGTTCATGGAATGCAATAAAATGTTGTGCAACTGCAAACAGTTGTCATGCACAAACTCTGTGGAATCTTGGGGGAGAGATGGCATTTGGGACCCGGATACCCGCCGTGGGTCCAGGTACCAGGTTGTTTTTCTGCCTCAAATCAGACACTGGTTACTGCACCGGTAGCCACCTGAGTAACGGCGGTATTTGGGTGGTGTACCCGCTCCCATTGGGAGAGCCAGATCTGCTGGTGGCGGAGGAGATGTTCCAGGAGGGCAAGGAGCTCAACCAGGGTGCTGCAAACCTTGATATTTCAGGTACTGACAATTTAGAGACACAAACACTCTCTCACTGGTGAGTACTGCCAATTGAGAGAGCAAATACACCCACCCAGGGCCTCTCCTTTGGGCCAGAACCAGGTAGATTCCATTTTCTCTCTCTACTGCCGGCCTGGCCGCCCAAGTTTGGGGTGGGCACCCACCAGGTCATTTTTTCATCAAAAACTGACAACCGGTAACACACCCAGTTTAGCTGTTATTCCTGTGTTTGCAGGTGGAAAAATTCACAATTTTATTTGTACTCACTATAAGTCACAATATTCCACCAAACGGGTGTCAGAAATTATGGAATCTACAGCCAAAATAAACATTAGTCACCCGCTGTTACCATCCTCATATCTCTACTGGATCAGAAGATACACAAATTACACCTTTCACATGCCAGTCTGTGACAGTTCACAAAGGATTTCACACACAGCTTCACACACAACTCAGCTCTAGGATACTTTGCATAGGATATTGAATATGGCATATGAATTTCTTTGTTTCTTTTATTGAATTCCTTTTATTATACTCAACCACAAGTTGGCCACTGTTTTCATATTGCATATATATGATACTTGTCAGCCTGTAGGTAACTAACCGTGTAAAATGAGGTTGTTACTACCAGTTTGATGGTGTAAAGTACCAAGGATGGGCCAAGGTGACGTGATAATATCTGTAAAAGATAACACTCAATCAGTACACTTGGTACTGAGAGTCTTGCTCAATGAAGGCGCATCCAGATCAACACAAGGTGCTAATAGGCATCCAAGGAATAACTCACTTGGGTTTGTGGGTTTTACCTACAAAAGGTAAAGGGTAATCAAGAATCTATGGAGTTTCCTGAATTAAATGATGGTTGAGAATGAAGCCACTGTTTAACTGTTAGTATGTTAAAACTTGCTATAAAATATTCTAAGCAATAAACAGTCCATGAGGGGCTGTTTATATATTGAAGAGTGTCCAGGGAGAAAAGAATGGAAGCTCCCAATGACCAGTGGGGAACTGGGAGCGCTTCACAGGACAGATCCTCTGAAGGATCAGTAATACAAATGATCTGTGCAGTGTAATTATCAGTAAGTGAGCTACTGGTCTCCCACTAGATCAGTAGTATCTGTATTGTTGTATAATAACAGATCTTTGTTGATTACTTTCATTCCATTCAGTCTCCACTGAATAGAAAAACTTCATACACATTACCTCACTGCTTTGGCCAGCCTGTGGTACGTGTATGAATCAGAATTTTCACATGTAAAGGGAAATAAGGGCGTTACAAGGTTCTAATGAGTGATACCTTGTCTGGTACACATTACACGTGTACTGTACGACCTAACTGGGGCGGGGTGAAAAAAGGTTTCCTGATCGGCGGGGTTGATAGGTAAGCTGAGATCGGCTAAATCCGGTGGAGTCGTGGTTCTGGGTTGGCTGCTGCAGGCCAGTACCGGTTGCTCCTTGACCAACTAGGTTTCAGCGCTTGACCGCTGCGAACTCATTTGCGGGGTGCCGCGCCTCCCCCGGGGGAGGCGCTGCTGATCAACCTCCGCCTGCGCTCTTTGGTGCGCCTTTGCGCAGGGTGCCACCTCTCCCGTTAGCGCTCCTGGACTTGATTCACCTACTGCTGCGCTGCCAGTAAGCGCACATCCAGTCTGCTGACACTCCCTAGGTGTCTACGTGGGCCAGGGATAAACCCATGGCCTCTGTTGGTACTGTTTATTTTGCTCAGCGTGTGCTGAATTCATGTGGGATTCCACTGTGATTCAGGTGACCCGGAAGTTTCTATCCTTCCTCCCCAAGCCACCTGGGTATGGGATAAGGGAAGAGCCTATTTTCTCCCTCCCCCTCCCCCTTTTTCCCTTCTCAGCCCTATAGGGCCTCTTGGGATTTGGGAGGGGTTGTAGGGAGTGGTACACCAGGAAAAATCAGTAGTCACTAGATGACAACTGACATGACACCTGCTCCAGCTGGCTATCCAGCCTCTAGTGCAATTTTCACAAGCTGATCCTCAGCTTTGTCCCAGGCCCAGCTGCTGCTCAGCCTTGGCCCAGGCCCAGCTGCTGCTCAGCCTTGGCCCAGGCCCAGCTGCTGCTCAGCCTTGGCCCAGGCCCAGCTGCTGCTCAGCCTTGGCCCAGGCCCAGCTGCTGCTCAGCCTTGGCCCAGGCCCAGCTGCTGCTCAGCCTTGGCCCAGGCCCAGCTGCTGCTCAGCCTTGGCCCAGGCCCAGCTGCTGCTCAGCCTTGGCCCAGGCCCAGCTGCTGCTCAGCCTTGGCCCAGGCCCAGCTGCTGCTCAGCCTTGGCCCAGGCCCAGCTGCTGCTCAGCCTTTGCCTGAGCAAGAACGGGCATTGATAAATGCACACCCGTCCCCCGGGGGCACGCCCACGCCCACCCCCTTTGAAAAGCTTTATCAAGGGCGTGCGAGGGCGTGCACGCCCCCACATAGGCGTGACAAGCGTGCACCGTGCCTGCTCGCCGAGAGCCCCTCGGTGGGCAGGTGCATGTACATACATATACCTGCTCGCCGAGAGCCCCTCGGCGGGTAGGTGTATGTATCCCTGCTCGCCGAGAAGGATAACTCTCGGCGAGCAAGTATACAAACACCTGCCCGCCAAGCCTGCTCACCTAGAGCCCCTCGGCGGGCAGGTACAGATCCCACCTCGCCGAGAGCCTTGCCTGCTCGCGAGAAGGATAACTCTCGGCGAGCAGGGCATGTATACCTGCTCACCGAGAGCCCCTCGGCGGGCAGGTGCATGTATACCTGCTCGCCGAGAGAAATTATCGGCGAGCAGGCATACAGATCCCACCTCGCCGAGAGCCTCTTGGCGAGAAGGTATACATATACCTGCCCACCAAGCCTGCTCACCGAGAGCCCCTCGGCGGGCAGGTGCATTTATACCTGCTCGCCGAGAGGAATCCTCGGCGAGCAGGCATACAGATCCCACCTCGCCGAGGGCCTCTCGGGAGCAGGTATACTTGAACCTGCCCGCCGAGGGGCTCTTGGCGAGCAGGCTCGCCGGGCAAGTGTTTGTATACCTGCTCGCCGAGAGTTATCCTTCTCGGCGAGCAGGCAAGGCTCTCGGCGAGCGGGGATATGTATGCCTGCTCGCCGAGAGGTGTATGCCTGCTCGCCATGGATTTCTCTCGGCGAGCAGGTATACATGCACCTCCCGCCGAGCCCGCTCGCCAAGAGCCCCTCGTCGGGCAGGTGCAAGTATACCTGCTCGCCGAGAGGCTCTTGGCGAGGTGGGATATGTATGCCTGCTCGCCGAGGAGGTATAAATGCACCTGCCCGCCGAGGGGCTCTCGGTGAGCAGGCTCGGCGGGCAGGTGTATGTATACCTGCTCGCCGAGAGGCTCTCGGCGAGGTGGGATCTGTATGCCTGCTCGCCGAGGATTTCTCTCGGCGAGCAGGTATACATGCACCTGCCCGCCGAGGGGCTCTCGGTGAGCAGATATACATGCACCTGCTCGCCGAGAGTTATCCTTCTCGGCGAGCAGGGATACATACACCTACCCGCCGAGGGGGGCGGGCAGGTGTTTGTATACCTGCTCGCCGAGAGTTATTCTTCTCGGCGAGCAGGCAAGGCTCTCGGCGAGCAGGTGCATGTATACCTGCTCTCCGAGAGGCTCTCGGCGAGGTGGGATCTGTACCTGCCCGCCGAGGGGCTCTCGGCGAGCAGGTATACTTGCACCTGCCCGCCGAGGGGCTCCCAACGAGCCATGGTGCACGCCCGTGAACGCCCATGTGGGGGCGTGCACGCCCTCGCACGCCCATACAGCGGCGTGCATGCCCTTCGACTCGCACACCCTTGATAAAGGGCGTGCGGTCCACCTGACCGGTCCGCATATTCCCCCCTTGAAGGATTGTTCCCGCGCGCGCGGGAGACATCCTTCAAGGGTGTGTTACACCCAACCAGCGCCACACGCCCTTTTCGAAGGGCGTGGGCGAGGGTGTGCCCCCGGGGGACAGGTGTGCGTTTATCAACACCCGTTCTTGCTCAAGCAAAGGCTGAGCAGTGGCTTTTCCTGTGCCAAGACTGAGGGGCAGCTGGGCCTGGGCCAAGGCTGAGCAGCAGCTGTGCCTGGGACAAAGCTGAGGAGCAGCTTGTGAAAAATGCAAGCTAGAGGCTTCAGCTGTGCCAAAATGGGCACTGAGCTGTGTGCCAGCCAGCCCTTAACTAGCAGATGGAGTAGCTTTGGAGCTGAAACCAGAGCTGTGTTATGTCAGTTGTCATCAACTGACTACTTTTTTTTCCTGGTGGTAGAGTGTCCTCACGCCTCCCTCAATGGGTAGTGTGATACAGCTCCCCCTTAGGAGCTCTTTAGCAGAAAGGTCTGAGCCCGTCCCACAACTCCAGGGGCCTGGAGCCAGCTTAGACCTAACCAACCCCTATCCCCTCTAACTGCCTTGTCTGAGGCTAGCCCTAACTCCAGGCTCTTATCTAACTGACATCTAGTTCTGCTTGTTATGGTATTACTGTGAAATGCACTCAATTCCTAACCTAATCCGTCTCGGTGACCTGTGTGATTAGCTCTTCCAGGTCCCTTGAGACTTCAATCCGCAATTGGTCCCTGTTTTGGTGGCCTTGCCGCACTCCCCTAGATAATGTGTCCGCCCGATTTTTGGCGGAGACCACCCGCTTTGCTACCAGGTTGATCTGATGTTCAATCAAGATTTTCTGGATCTTCTTCCACTCGTTGTTGACGAGGTGGTCCTTTGATTTCCGTTTGAGGATTGCGCCCTCTGTCGTGGTGTTGTCTGTCCACACAATGAAGGTTTTGTTAATCAACAAACTAAAGCATGTATTTCTGGTAAGCAATTCTGACAAGGGAATACATGTGATGAAATAAAAATATAAAAATAGAAAATGTACCTAAAGGCAAAGGGGACAATTTAAAGAGACACAATAAGAACAAGGACACAGGACACAGGAGGACAAACAACTGGGAAAAAAAAGAAAGAGTCAATGATGTTGACCGGGATGAGTCCAATGAGCCGTTAAGAACCTACAAGTCGTATGAGTGCAAATGGAGATTGGCAAAGAAGATCGGCGGATTTGTTGGAAAGAAGGGAAAACCAAGAACTGAGAGTAATCAATGATCCGGATGCAAGTCTGAGGGTCTTGACGAAGGAATTGAGCAAAGAGGACTTGAGCGCACAGGAGATAGTATGATATGATAACGTAGAAAGTAGGTTGATGATGATGGTGTTGACCGATGATGATGTTGAGAGTGGAGGAACAGCTTAGATAAGAAAAGATAAGCTTTTATAATGATAGGCAGAATGTGATACTGCAGGTTCCCCGAGGGAAGGAAACAAAGACAATGGAAGGAAGAGTTTATATATGGATGGAGAGGTTCCAGCGGAGAATCTTGCTGGGAGAGATTTGAGGGATCTGAGCGTTGAAAATGATGTCATTGAGGTGCGAGCGTCTTGATGAGGTCATCAGGAGAAGTGAGACCGCTAGAGTCCTAGAGGGATGTCACACGAATGTCAACAGGTTTTCCCTCCTCTTGCGCCAAGTTTCAGGAGCATCAGGAGGCCTAATCTAACCGCGACTGTCTCTAGTCGGGCAATTTTTTCCTCTTCTTTGTCCCCTTCAATCCCCTGGTCAAGAGCGTCCATTGATCTCAACCGGAATTGTGCCCAGCGTTTCCCTACTATTACCCCAATTCCGTAGCTAGTCGAGGTGTTGTCTATCCATCCTATTTCGGTGGGTTCTTGGCGCAGGATCAGTCTGGTGGGAGCGAATTTCTTGAGAGTTGTCAGCCACTCATGGAGGTCCTCCTTGGAGCCTTTCAAAATTGGCCGCCTCTTATGGACCCACTCCATTAGCCATTGATAGATTCCACACAGGAAGCACCTGAGTTGTGGTAGAATGTACGACACGTGGTTGAGGCGTCCTGCAATGACTTCTACCTTGTTGTATGAGAAACTTGCGCCAATCTCCAGGAAGTGTTGGACTTGCCTGATGTTTTTTGCTAGTTTTTCTTCAGGGAGTCGGACAGTTTTGTTGGAGCCACACTGCATGAATTATCCCCTCGGACATGCTTGTCCGGCAAGAGCTCGGACGGGCATGTCCGACCAGTTGTCGGACATGGCCGTCCGAAGGGTGGTCGAGCCCACCCGTCGGATCAACCCATTCGAGCAGAAGTCGGACATTTCTGCTCAACGGGACCTCGAGCAGCTTGGCCCGACCACCCATCGGGCTTGTTTGACCGCTCTGCAGTCGGACAGCGCAGCCCGAGCTTCCCTCGGACTGGCTGGTCGGACCACATCGTCCGAGGAGATTTTGGACATGTCTGTCCGACCAGCTCCCACTGGTCGGACCTGTATGTCCGACAAGTTACCCAGTCGGACAGACCTGTCCGACAGGTTCACCGGTCGGACCAGCTTGTCCGACGGGTGTGAGTCCGACAAGTTTGACTCGTCGGACATCTCAACTCGACAGGTTCAACTCGTCGGACCAGAGATGTCCGACGAGTTAATCAACCCCGCGTTGCCCAAGCCGCCAAGCTGGCAGCTGGTGGAAGCCCTCTCGGCGAGCTTGTTACGGGTATCCAGCTCGCCGAAAGGGCTTCCTCCCGGATAGCTGCCAGCTCGCCGAGAGGGCTTCCTCCCGGATAGCTGCCAGCTCGCCAAGAGGGCTTCCTCACGGATAGCTGCCAGCTCCGAGAGGGCTTCCTCCCGGATAGCTGCCAGCTCGCCGAGAGGGCTTCCTCCCGGATAGCTGCCAGCTCGCCGAGAGGGCTTCCTCCCGGATAGCTGCCAGCTCGCCGAGAGGGCTTCCTCCCAGATAGCTGCCAGTTTGCCAAGAGGAAACTCTCCCGGCTAGCTGGAGTGAGCTGGTTACAGCGAGATGATTTCCTCGCGGCGAGCCGGATACCTGTATCCAGCTCGCCGGGATAATTTCCTCGCGTTGAGCTGGTTCCGGGTATCCAGCTCGCCAAGAGGTTTTCCCCCCGGCTAGCTGATTCCTTTGTCCCCTGCATTGATTGGGTGATTTTATCCCGACCATCTTAGTTTGATGCTCTTCTGTCTGGTCTTTGCCGGATTGGCAGCCAGTTGCGTCTTCCTTGGAAAGAATCCTTTGCTCTGAACTATTTCCATGTACACCCTCTTTGCCGCTTCTTTTTTCCTTGCCTTGGCTTTCGCTATTCGTGTGGGGATATCAAACTCTTCAAATCCTAGAAAATCTAGCTACATTCCTGAATCTCTTTTTCTCATTTTTGGACAGTTTTCTATTGTAAGTTATTTTCCTTTCTGCACTGCCCTCTTTTGTTAATGTGGTTGATCTAATCCCCTCTCAACCATGATTAGTTGGATGTTTGGGCGATGCTGATGCAAGACAAGCTAATAGACTTTTACGACAATGTGAGTCATGCCTAACAACTCTGACCCTTGTTCCTATAGTATGCAGGACCCCTTCCCCAAGACAAGATGAGGCAAGCTGTTCTAATACATTTATATTTTGTAATCAGTGGTTTACACTTTGTAAACTGTGGTTTACACCTTGTAAACTGTGGTTTACACATTGTAAACTGTGGTTTACACATTGTAAACTGTGGTTTACACATTGTAAACTGTGGTTTACACCTTGTAAACTGTGGTTTACACCTTGTAAACTGTGGTTTACACCTTTTAAACTATGATTGACACCTTGCAAACTGTGGTTTACATCTTTTAAACCTGTGGTTTAAATCTTGTAAACCTGTGGTTTACATCTTTTAAACCTGTGGTTTAAATCTTGTAAACCTGTGGTTTACATCTTGTAAACCTGTGGTTTACATCTTGTAAACCTATGGTTTACATCTTGTAAACCTGTGGTTTACATCTTTATAAACCTGTGGTTTACATCTTGTAAACCTGTGGTTTACATCTTTATAAACCTGTGGTTTACATCTTGTAAACCTGTGGTTTACATCTTGTAAACCTGTGGTTTACATCTTATAAAGCTGTGGTTTACATCTTGTAAACCTGTGGTTTAAATCTTGTAAACCAGTGGTTTACATCTTATAAACCTGTGGTTTACATCTTATAAACCTGTGGTTTATATCTTGTAAACTTGTGGTTTATCTAAGTTTCAATAAAACAGTGATTTACGGAAATTTTTATCATGGGTTCACCCGGTTCTTTTCCCTTTCTAACAGTTTGGTGTAATAAAGGTTTTCAAGCCACCTGTTATTTTGGAATTATCCGTAAGACTGGAGCGAGTCCCGCTAACCAGTCAGAAGCCCCCATTGTAACAGGCGGCTCCGGCAGCATAATAAAGCCAAGATCCGGAGCCACAAGGGAAACATGTGACCTGCATGGCAAACAGCCTTATATATTCTTTTGTAATTTGTTTTTTTCATCCTCAGCGTACCCTCCGAACAACTTTACACACTCATACTCAACTCCCTACAGAACTGGAACATTCCCAAGTCACGCGGCCCCCTCGTTGGGCACGGATTACAATGATTTGAGACGTTTTGCCCTTGACCCGGGCACATCCCTTGCACGCCATTCCCTGTTTGTTCATAATTACCAAACTGGAAACTTCCCGACACGCGCCCCCTCCTTGGGCACGGATGACAATTACTGAGACGTTTTCCCCTTGAACCCGGCACACCCCTTCCACGCCACTCCCTCTTTGGTTACAACTCACAATCATCAAGATGTTTTGCCCTCAACCCAGGCACAGCCTCCTTCCAACTCAATGGATTATTCAGCGCGAAATGTTTTGGTGTTTCATTGTCTTTTCCTTGGAATTGTCAGTACTTACCTTGTGATGTTTCTTTTTCCGGTTTAAATTCATACAAACCCGCATTCGAAATCAAATTTCCCTACAAGGGCGACCCTTACTCGTCTAAGGTCTTCCTTGTGGAACACTTTCCTATCCCTTGCGCCTCGTTGTGGTGGCCGTTCGGTGCGGGGCGCCAAAGTGTCTGGTAAGGTTCGGGCGCGCGGCTGCGGCGGGGCATGAGGGCTCCGCAGGCGGTTTGGGCGGCGCAGGATCTTCAAGCGGCGGAGGCGCAGCGCATAGGCTGGGCGCGGAGCGTGCGGTCAGAGGCGGCGGAGCTGCGGCGTGCGGAGCGGAGCGGACTTGCTGAGTCCAGGCATTCCAGCGCGGACTATCTAGAACGACGCAGCGATTGGGGGAAGCCGTGGCAGCTGAAGCGAGTTACGTCAGCGGACGTAGCTGGGGTGGAGGCGGCGTGTGGGATCCCAACACCGGAGGCTAGACAGGGGCGTGGATGATGGATGATCGGAGGTTGGGCGGCTGTCTACGGCGATCAGTGGAGGCGCAAATGACGACGTGGGAGCGGAGGCATGCGGCGTGCGTGAGATGGGAGGAGGATTTCTATTTGTTATTTCCTTTTCTATTGGTTTATGACATGTGGCGGAGTTTTCTCATGGTTTATTTTTCTATGGTGGAGCGATGGAGAGTTGTTGATATGGGAGGGGGAGGGGGAATCTTTCCCTCACGGACCTTGGAGGGGATTTTTATTATTATGGGATGGCGGATTCTTACTTTACTTTACTGGGCGGATTTTTGATTGCGGAGGAGTTTTTTTATTACGGTTATCTTATTCTTTACGGAACGTTGAGCGGAGTTGTTCAGGAGCGTTACTTTACCGTTTTAGATGGACCTTTATTATTATGATTACTTTATGGTTACTTTAAGCCTGCGGAGCTATCTTGATGCTTTTATTACGCGGAGTTTGGAGTTTCCCTTGACTACTTGGGATTATCTTGCGTAGAAGAAGGCTGTCAGCCTACGTGATGCCAAGGATATTATCCTTCTAGCTACACGTGGTGCAAAGCAAAAGATTAGAGTTATAAAACTCTAAGACAAGGCTATCAGGGTTAATTCCAACGTAATTGTTGGGAATTATGGCGTAAGAATAAGGCAATTTGGGCCAATTTGACGTAATAAAATGAGTATAATTAATTTTAAGAGGGGCCTGATAAATCAGGGGTATTTAATCCCTCTAGAATGAAGAACTGGGGCCTGTAAACAGGGGTGTTTCAAATCCCAGAAAGAAATAGCGGAGAATCTCAAGAGAAGGGGCTTAAACTTACTAGTATAAGACCCTAGGGGCACTTGAGGTTCTTCAGGCGTGAAGTTGGGCAGTTGGAGGCGCTCAGAAGAGGTAATATTGAGGGCAGGGTGGTTACTGGACAGCTTCAGGGCGGAAATTGGGGCTAAAAATCACAAAAGTAGGTATTTTACCTGGCAAATCACAGGCTAAGGAGGCTGTTGAAGGCGGGTAAAATTCTAGTAGGTAATGTAAAGCTGGGGAATCTACTTTTGGGCGGAGAAAGGGCCCTTTTTATAGCCTAGGCAGGCCTCCAGGGGCGCCCAGGGGACAGGGGGACACTTGTGGGCGCATTCTGAGGCAATTTGGTTGCGCTAGAAGGCGCTGTAGGTCGTGGAACATTGGGGCTTGGATACAAGGGTTGCCAAGAGCCTTTTACAGAGGTTCTGCGTGTTTTTACACATGCCTTACACGTCATGGGGGCTGGTTTGGGGGTTCTGTGACGCTCATTTCCGTGGAAATGTGCCACAGAAGGTACTAGAACTGGCTTCTGTGTACTTGTACACGTGCAAGCAGTGCTTCATACATGTTCTGGAGGCGCTTATTAAGTGCTACAGTTCATTTGACCCCTTCTACATATTTACTACAGTTGTAATTTACACGTAGTGAGGCTTGGGAGAAGCTGGGGCGCTTTCTAGTGTCACCTGTGCATGTTGCAAGAGCCTTTTTCCATCTAGAATGTTTTGATATTGAATGACGTGGTAATTACATCTTGTTTGGTGATTAATTACATGTGTACAAGACATATAACACATGTAATATTGCTATTGGGGCGTATTCTAGCCCATTCTTACTTACTGGTAAGCTGAGCACTTTGGTTGCGTGCTAGTTTATGCATTATGCATATATGTACACTAGGAGCGCGGGCTTGAGCTCTAGGCAACAGAGCACGCGGGCTTGGGTGCGCCACGCAACAAACAAAGCCATCTTTTAAACTATACACAACACCTCAGTTACGTCACTGAAAATGGGGGTAAGTATATGTACTTATATGTATATGTGCATACAAGTGCATCCACGCGGGGCGTGATGAACTTGCGCAAACTTTGAAATTAGTTTACACAAGGAAGGGATAATAATTTGGACTTACTTCGCGCACTGCAAAAAACACTTCGCGCACTGCACAGTGCGCGGATTCCCAAACACTTCGCGCACTGCGGGTAAACTACGCAAATTTTTGGAGATTTTTCTTGACAAATCAATAGACAGGCTTCTCATTGGACTCTCTGAATTTTTTGGAAGTTTTTCAAAGCATTCTTCTATGTTTAAAAGAATCATTAAAAACCAGAAGAAATGTAGGATTTGGGCGCCTAAAAAACAAGGTTCCCATAGACCAAAAATTCTGAATCATTTTTTGAGTAATGTAACATGTAAGAACAGCTACTTCAAAAAATTTCAGCCACTGTGTGCAAGCATACAGGTCTGAAAAATAAGAAACTTGACCACATATTAGCACATTGCATCCAAATTATCCTCATTTTTCAGACCTGTATGCTTGCACGAAGTGGCTGAAAAGCTTTGAAGTAGCTGCTCTTACATGTTTCATTACTCAAAAAATTATTTGAATTTTTTGGGCTATGGGAACCTTGTTTCTTAGGCGCCCAAATCCTACATTTCTTCTGGTTTTGAATGATTTTTTTAAACATAGAAGAGTGCTTTGAAAAACTTCCAAAAAATTCAGAGAGGCCCATTAGAAGCCTTTCTATTGATTTTTCAAGAAAAACCTCCAAAAAGTTGCGTAGTTTACCCGCAGTGCGCGAAGTGTTTGGGAATCCGCGCACTGTGCAGTGCGCGAAGTGTTTTTCGCAGTGCGCAAAGTAAGTCCGATAATTAATTACTCAAATTTATGTAATTAATATGTAAAATATTATAGAAGATTCTTATTCTACGGGTAAAATAACCTAGGGTACCTCACTTACAAGTACCCTTAATTATTACGGACTTACTTTGGTGCATCCACGCGGGGCGTGATGAACTTGCGCAAACTTTGAAATTAGTTTACACAAGGAAGGGATAATAATTTGGACTTACTTAGCGCACTTCCAAAAACACTTCGCGCACTGCACAGTGCGCGGATTCCCAAACACTTCGCGCACTGCGGGTAAACTACGCAAATTTTTGGAGATTTTTCTTGACAAATCAATAGACAGGCTTCTCATTGGACTCTCTGAATTTTTTGGAAGTTTTTCAAAGCATTCTTCTATGTTTAAAAGAATCATTAAAAACCAGAAGAAATGTAGGATTTGGGCGCCTAAAAAACAAGGTTCCCATAGACCAAAAATTCTGAATCATTTTTTGAGTAATGTAACATGTAAGAACAGCTACTTCAAAAAATTTCAGCCACTGTGTGCAAGCATACAGGTCTGAAAAATAAGAAACTTGACCACATATTAGCACATTGCATCCAAATTATCCTCATTTTTCAGACCTGTATGCTTGCACGAAGTGGCTGAAAAGCTTTGAAGTAGCTGCTCTTACATGTTTCATTACTCAAAAAATTATTTGAATTTTTTGGGCTATGGGAACCTTGTTTCTTAGGCGCCCAAATCCTACATTTCTTCTGGTTTTTAATGATTTTTTTAAACATAGAAGAGTGCTTTGAAAAACTTCCAAAAAATTCAGAGAGGCCCATTAGAAGCCTTTCTATTGATTTTTCAAGAAAAACCTCCAAAAAGTTGCGTAGTTTACCCGCAGTGCGCGAAGTGTTTGGGAATCCGCGCACTGTGCAGTGCGCGAAGTGTTTTTCGCAGTGCGCAAAGTAAGTCCGATAATTAATTACTCAAATTTATGTAATTAATATGTAAAATATTATAGAAGATTCTTATTCTACGGGTAAAATAACCTAGGGTACCTCACTTACAAGTACCCTTAATTATTACGGACTTACTTTGCGCACTGCGAAAAACACTTCGCGCACTGCACAGTGCGCGGATTCCCAAACACTTCGCGCACTGCGGGTAAACTACGCAACTTTTTGGAGGTTTTTCTTGACAAATCAATAGAAAGGCTTCTAATGGGCCTCTCTGAATTTTTTGGAAGTTTTTCAAAGCACTCTTCTATGTTTAAAAAAATCATTAAAAACCAGAAGAAATGTAGGATTTGGGCGCCTAAGAAACAAGGTTCCCATAGCCCAAAAAATTCAAATAATTTTTTGAGTAATGAAACATGTAAGAGCAGCTACTTCAAAGCTTTTCAGCCACTTCGTGCAAGCATACAGGTCTGAAAAATGAGGATAATTTGGATGCAATGTGCTAATATGTGGTCAAGTTTCTTATTTTTAAGACCTGTATGCTTGCACACAGTGGCTGAAATTTTGTGAAGTAGCTGTTCTTACATGTTACATTACTCAAAAAATGATTCAGAATTTTTGGTCTATGGGAACCTTGTTTTTTAGGCGCCCAAATCCTACATTTCTTCTGGTTTTTAATGATTCTTTTAAACATAGAAGAATGCTTTGAAAAACTTCCAAAAAATCCAGAGAGTCCAATGAGAAGCCTGTCTATTGATTTGTCAAGAAAAATCTCCAAAAAGTTGCGTAGTCTACCCGCAGTGCGCGAAGTGTTTGGGAATCCGCGCACTGTGCAGTGCGCGAAGTGTTTTTCGCAGTGCGCAAAGTAAGTCCGTTAATTATTTATATATGTATTTAATGTTTTTGCATAGTTTTACATATGTAAGAGTAATAATGTCTCTTTCATATGTAAAACTACTTTTTATATTTTTATTTGTCACGGTGGCTCTGCCATAGTAGCCAGCTGAAAAAGGCTCCACCGGACATTTTGTCATGGTAGGACCAGTTCTGACTACCACATCGTGTATCCACGTTCACTCGACCATTCCTATTTTCCGCCTCATTTGATTAACAGAATCACAGGAGAATTTGGAAGATGATACTGTCATTCAGGATTCAGGGACAAGGGTTTGGAATCTCACCCCTCGTCTTTTACCGCGCCCTTTTGTAAAAGGGGTTTCTTCTCAGCTCAACCCTTCGGAAGAGTGGCTTCAATTTTTGCGGTTCCTTGGCTCAATGGGTGGTCTCTTGTCACAACATTTTGACAAAGGGTCTTCTTCTCAACGCACCCTTGAGAAAAAAAGTGGACAGTTTCATGAGTGATTCATTGAATGGGTTATTCGCCTGCGCTGCTTACCGCGCCCTTTCGCCAAAGGTTTTTATTCTCAGCTTGACCCTTCAGAAGAGTGGCTTCAACCTTCGCGGTTGTTAGGTTCAATGGGTGGTCTGAAGTCCCACCATATGGAAAAAATAAGGTTTCCAGGTTCTTGAGTGATCTGATGAATGGGTTTTTTGCCTGCACTGTACACTATCAATTTTTTTTCCACGTTTTCTATAAATAAGAACTTTCCGCGCTTGACTTTTCTCTCACACCGAGTTGATCCTGTTGACCCACAAATAAATTTAAACATCTTCATAAAACCTCCATGTAAGAATCAGTACCACTTTTCCAAATTCCTTCTTGAATTTTCAACAATGTCAACTCCAAGACCATCAAACCATCCAAACATTGTCTCTGGACACTTTGAAGCCACAGCTGATGTATACATATTTCTCAAAACTGTTGGTCTATTGTGATGCTTACGCCTTTTTGTTAGTCCGAACTTGATGTATTCCGCGGCAACCAATACGGCTTGGTGACTACTGGCACTTTCTTCCAATTTTCCGGAGTCGCAGGCAAGAAGGAAATAGATTTCAAAGTCAAACTCATGGCAAATACGGCAATCAAAAACGCCCTTGAGGAGGGCATTCTGTATTCTCTGACTGGAGGGCAAATGATTTTCCTTAACAATGGCAGTACTCCAACTATCACATATACACAGGACTCAATAATGTGCATTGGTAAGGAATCTGACCTCACCCTTGATTTTACCAATCAAACTGGGATTGTCAAACTTGGTGTAATTGTTGAAAAGTCCAAGATACCAAGCCCACACGTGGGAGAGGATAACCAACTCAAGTTTAATTCCTCAAACTATACCTTGTTTTGAGTTTGAACTCAACAACGACACAACCATAATCTCAGGCTTTACTCATCCGCAAATTTTATGTTACATACATAATCAAAAATTGTGAGATGCGCCCTCATGTATCAGATAATTTATATGCAGGAGTGAGGGTGCAACTCAAAGGGTTGTTGGAGGGGTTTGACTCAAACACAGCTAGATTGATAATGAAGGTGTGCATTTCTTGCTCCTAAGCCAAGGCAATGGCTCCTAAGCCAAGGCAATGGCTCCTAAGCCAAGGCAATGGCTCCTAAGCCAAGGCAATGGCTCCTAAGCCAAGGCAATGGCTCCTAAGCCAAGGCAATGGTTCCTAATCCAAGGCAATGGCTCCTAAGCCAAGGCAATGGCTTCTAAGCCAAGGCAATGATAGCTAATTCAGCAGTTTTTCAGGTGACATCTGGTGTTTTTGTCCCAAATGGGTACCCTTCTGCTTGTCCATCCATCTCACATATCCCTCTATGAAAAAAAGAATCCCATTTTGTTTTCTTCTCACTCCCTTAGTTGACAGATGGAACAATTTATCATTTTCTTGACGTCTTCCTATATTCTTAAACTTTTACCTTTTCTTATTTTTCCAAAGTGTGATATATATTACTCCTTGCGGACTATTTTTAAGTAGCTATGAGGGAACTTGGAAGAAAAGTTTCAATTCAACTTGCAATTCACCATGGTCTGTGACGAGCGGCGGCGCAGCCGCCTTGAAAGTCTAGTATCTTGTAAAAATGTGGTTTACACCTTGTAAACTGTGGTCTAAACCTTGTAAACTGTGGTTTAAACTTTGTAAACTGTGGCTTACACCTTGTAAATTTACAAGATTACAAGATGTAAACCACAAGTTTGCGAGATGTCAACCACAAGCTCACAAGATGCAAACCGTGAGTTTACAATATTTAAACCACAGGTTTACAAGATGTAAACCACAGGTTT
This sequence comes from Puccinia triticina, assembly GCF_026914185.1. NCBI lineage: Eukaryota > Fungi > Basidiomycota > Pucciniomycetes > Pucciniales > Pucciniaceae > Puccinia > Puccinia triticina. The sequence goes on from NC_070572.1 coordinate 3,235,669, forward strand.
ACAAGATGTAAACCACAGGTTTACAAGATGTAAACCACAGGTTTACAAGATGTAAACCACAGGTTTACAAGATGTAAACCACAGGTTTACAAGATGTAAACCACAGGTTTACAAGATGTAAACCACAGGTTTACAAGATGTAAACCACAGGTTTACAGGTTTACAAGATGTAAACCACATCCACAGACTTCAGACCACCCAGAACCACGCCGTAGATAACCCAGGATCACCCCACAAGAGGATACCACGCTCCCAGCACACCTACCGTCACAGGCGCCTAGGTTATTGACAGTAAGTATACTCTTCATTTGAACCTTGATTATCCAGAGTGATTTCTCTGTGTCTCTTGATTGCTTCTCTTTATTGCTTTTACATCAACCCTGCTCAAGATCAAAGGTTACTCTGTTAATCCTAGACTCAGTCTAAAAATCAGAGCAGATTAGTATTACTATTCTGTGTCCCCCCACCGTCTCCTTGGTGCGCGCAGAGGCTGTAGCCCCTGTTGGTCTTGCACAGCTGTCCTTACCACTTTTCCAGGTGGTTCAAGTAGACTTTTGAGGATCCTCCTATAAGGAGTAGATAGACCCCCTCCAGATCATACATTTCTCTTTCTTTTTACTCTTTCTTTCTCTTTCTCTCTTACTCACTGTTTGTAGTTCTTTATCCCAAGAAATACAACCAGTGTCCACCATTTTTCTTGTGTCCTGTAGCCACTATAGAGGCTCAGGCTCACACTTGATGCCCGGTTTGATCGGTCATCAGGAGGTTTGAATCCTCTTGATGAACTCTGACTGGTCATCAAGAGGTTTGATTCCTCTTGATGACCAATCTGACCGGTTATTGAGAGGTTTGATGCCTCCCAATGACCTCTGACTGGTCATTGAGAGGGTTGATTCTCTCAATGACCAGTCACATTTCCTCCCCCAGACTAAGTGCTCCTCCCCCAGGGCAGATAGGCTGTTTCCCTGTTGGTCCCCCAGTTGCCCCATTGACCAATGGCAACACCAAATGTTGTCTGTGCGTTGAAACCCCGTCTGCACAATGGATTATCTACATCCATTGGTGAAGAGGTCAGACCTCCGCATGCTCAATGGGTCGCTTGACATAGACAATGTAGCCCCATTGGGAACATGTCTCCTGTACCAGACCGTCTCACCAATGGTATCCAATGCCAGAAGCAGGTGTGGTGGTGCACATTCTGTAAAGTGTGGTTTACATCTTCTAAACTTGTGGGTTACATCTTGCAAACTTGGGTTTACATCTTTTAAAATTGTGGTTTACATCTTGTAAACTTGTGGTTTTCTTGTAAACTTGTGGTTTATATCTTGTAAACTGTAGTTTACATGCTGTAAAGTGTGGTTTACATCTTGTAAACTGTAGTTTACATCTTGTAAGCTGTAGTTTACATGCTGTAAAGTGTGGTTTACATCTTGTAAACTGTAGTTTACATGCTGTAAAGTGTGGTTTACATCTTGGAAATTGTAGTTTACATGCTGTAAAGTGTGGTTTACATCTTGTAAAATTGTGGTTTACATCTTGTAAACCGTAGTTTACATGCTGTAAAGTGTGGCTTACATCTTGGAAACTGTAGTTTACATGCTGTAAAGTGTGTTTTACATCTTGTAAGCTGTATTTTACATGCTTTAAAGTGTGGTTTGCATCTTGTAAACTGTAGTTTACATGCTGTAAAGTGTGGTTCACATCTTTTAAATTTGTGGTTTACGTCTTGTAAACTTGTGGTTTACATCTTGTAAACTTGTGGTTTACATCTTGTAAACTTGTGGTTTACATCTTGTAAACTTGTGGTTTACATCTTGTAAACCTGTGGTTTACATCTTGTAAACTGTAGTTTACATGCTGTAAAGTGTGGTTTACATCTTGTAAACTGTAGTTTACATGCTGTAAAGTGTGGTTTACATCTTGTAAACTATAGTTTACATGCTGTAAAGTGTGGTTTACATCTTGTAAACTGTAGTTTACATGCTGTAAAGTGTGGTTTACATCTTGTAAACTGTAGTTTACATGCTGTAAAGTGTGGTTTACATCTTGTAAACTGTAGTTTACATGCTGTAAAGTGTGGTTTACATCTTGTAAACTGTAGTTTACATGCTGTAAAGTGTGGTTTACATCTTGGAAATTGTAGTTTACATGCTGTAAAGTGTGGTTTACATCTTGTAAACCTGTGGTTTACATCTTGTAAACCTGTGGTTTACATCTTGTAAACCTGTGGTTTACATCTTGTTAACCCTTGTGGTTTACAACTTGTAAACTTGTGGTTTACATGCTCTAAACTTGTGGTTTATATCTTGTCAACTTTTGGTTTATTTACATCTTGTTAACTTATAGTTTAAATCTTGTCCATGTAAGTTTTGTTTGCCTTTTTTTAGCTGTACATTTTTCAAAGGGAGGGCGCCATAGGATTCTTCCTTGCCCGTCCCCTTCTAGGGAGGCCCGAACCGTCTAATCTCATCAAGGGTTCCAGGTCTCCCAATGTGTAAGTCGACTGCATGAAGAGCCCCTCCTTTTGGCTGATGAAGGCCGTAAGGCTTGTTCAGCGTGCCCGTGTGCGCTGGGCGCTTAGGGCGCCAAGAGGGGTCTCCTCCGCAAGACAGCTCTTTAGTGTTATTAGGAGGAGGTTTCTTAGGAGAGCCAAATGTGAGCCCCTAGAACTTGGCTTCTGAGAGCCTGAGACATTAGGTAGACCCAAACCTCTAAGAAGCAAGCATTGTTGTTGCACACGCGTCAAGTAACTGAATAAGACCCACATCACAATACAAGGTTCTTATTGTGTTTTTCAAGAAGCTTGGACGATTTCAGTAATTTTTTATTTCATGTTATGGATTTATTTTCAGCTTCCAGATAGACTTTGCGCTTAAATATCCCACAGCCATCCTTTGATTGTAGTGTGTGTAACAGTCCTGAGCTTGGTCGGTCCCTCCGTTCAGGCAGAGGGCAGCAGCCTAGCTACATGATGAGGGGCAGCTGGGAGGGGAAAAAAGCCTCTCTGGTTCCAAATATGAGGTTTTTTTTTTCCAAAAGTCTACTCCCTGACCATCATCTGGAGAATGATGGCTCAGGGATTAGATTTAGGCTTGGGCCTCATCTGACACCTGTCAATACTAAGCGTGGAGTAAACATGAAAGATATGGGATCTGCCAGGATCTACCCCAAATAAAACTTTGTGAATGTGTCCAAGCTTCGTGAAAAACACAATATGTAATATTCCTAATGCCACAGCTTTCTCTGATGGGGAGTAGTGTCTGATGTACAGATTGTAGCAATCTGATTTTCAGCATCCTAAGTGACAGGTCTGATCTACCGGTACCCCTAAAGCGTTCTGCAGGGAAGCGCCTCCGACCTGGAAGGAATGGCCTGATATGCCAGTGTACCCACCATTGGACAGGAGCTGCTGGATGAGTTGGACCGCGTCGGCGCGGGTCAAGTTGAATTGGTCGGGGCCGTGTTGGTAACTGAAGAGTACCCCGTCTGAACCTGGAGCGGCTTGTCGCAACGCAGGATGGCTGCTACTGGGCAGAGGAGCCCGCCCAGCCGTTTTAAATGGAGTAGTTGGGGCTCTCCGGGCTTGGCGGTCTTTGCTCCTCGGAGAGGCAATGAGACCAGGTTAGAATCAAGGGTTATGCAATGTCCCTCAACAATGGTGTCCTTGACTAAAACGGTTGAAGATGGCTCAGGTTGTCCTGTCGCGTTTGAGCAGGTCAGCTCAGCTAGTCGGGCCATCCCCCAGAACGCCACCACCGCCATATCGAATATCGCCCTGGATTTGGGGGGGCCGTCCTTCATGCACTTGGCCAGATAGAGGAGGTGGTGAAGCTGTATTGCTTTCTTGGGTGGACGCGGCGGTTCGGTCGCATCTAACCATGCGGAGGACCGAAGGAGCACCGCCACCTTCCCAAAGGACTCTGTCATCATCCCGGCGAGCTGGATACAGGTATCCGGCTCGCCGCGAGGAAATCATCTCGCTGTAACCAGCTCACTCCAGCTAGCCGGGAGGATTTCCTCTCGACGAGCTGGCAGCTATCTGGGAGGAAGCCCTCTCGGAGAGCTGGCAGCTAGCCGGGAAGAAGCCCTCTCGACGAGCTGGCAGCTATCCGGGAGGAAGCCCTCTCGGCGAGCTGGATACCCGTAACAAACTCTCCGGAAGGGCTTCCACCTGTAGCTGCCAGCTTGGTGGCTTGGGCAACGCGGGGTTGATTAACTTGTCGGACATCTCTGGTCCGACGAGTTGAACCTGTCGAGTTGAGATGTCCGACAAGTCGAACTTGTCGGACCCACACCCGTTGGACAAGCTAGTCCGACCGGTGAACCTGTCGGACAGGTCTGTCCGACTGGGGAACTCGTCGGACATACAGGTCCGACCAGTGGAAGCCGGTCGGACAGACATGTCCGAAAGCTCCTCGGACGATGTGGTCCGACCAGCCAGTCCGAGGGAAGCTCGGGCTGCGCTGTCCGACTGCAGAGCGGTCAAACAAGTCCGACGGGTGGTCGGGCCAAGCTGCTCGAGGACCCGTCGAGCAGAAATGTCCGCCTTCTGCTCAAACGGGGGGATCCGACGGGTGGGCTCCACCACCCGTCGGACGGCCATGTCCGGCAACTGGTCAGACATGCCTGTCCGAGCTCTTGTCGGACAAGCATGTCCGAGGGGATAATCCATGCAGTGCCATTCCAAATGAAACCAATGTACTTCTGTTCAAGCAGGAACGGGGAGTATTTTGTTGTACTAGTTTTCACCCCAAGTTTGTCCAACCTTTTCACAACATCCGTCATCAGGGTCTGGGAATTGACCCTCTTCACGAAGAGGTTGTCATCTACCCAACGGAAAATGTTCATCACATCAAATTCTGCTAGCATCAATTTTTTCCAGGCGTCCGGGGGTCTGCCAAAGGAGCCGCAGCCTGCGACACCGCCAAACGTTATTCTTGTATCCAATAGCAGTTTATCGTCAAAGTCCCTTACCATGAGGTAAGGCCATTGATCAGGGGCCGTGGGGATTTGGCAGTATGCCTTTTCCCAATCAAAAAGTGCCAAGAGCACTGGCTCCTTTAAGTCTTTGAGGAAGTTCGCCACAGTGTTGAAGTCATCCCACGTTGTCTTGAAGTCACAGGTGTCCATGAAAGAGTTGACCGACGGGATCTCCTCCCTACCGTGCGGAAAAGATAGGTCATTTATTGGCCTCAGCAACCTGTTGCCGTTTATTACGGCCCCTAGAGGGTTTGTACGGAAGAATGGGAACCGTTTGGCTACTTGGTCATAGGTAAACGGTCCAAACATCCTTCTGGCTTTTAGTTCTTTGTGGATTTACTCTTTGATCTTTGCTTTTGCTAGCAAGGCAAAGGTGTGCAGTAGGTTATGTTTCCTGCCAACCTGTGTACCGGGATGCCCTGGTCAAAACCAGACCGGAATCCTTCTAGCACTTCCTGAAACTCTGGTAACAAGCGTGCTGTTTCCAAGGCTGTTTCCCACACTCCGATGTTCATCTTGCGTGATATGGACACGGGCCAGTCACCTAATTGGTCTTCCGCGTTTTCTTCTTGTACGTGCTCCCAATTTCTCTCACATGTGGGGCGCTCTTATTGTATGGGACACATTTGAGATTAGTCAGCAATTGCTTAACATGTTCATTGCTACTAAGACTTAATCTTAAATTGCCGAGTTCAATGTACCACTGGGTGGTGAGGTGTCTATTGACAACCCCCCTGAAGCCATGAGTTTTAATTGAATAAAAAATCAAAATGAACCCGCTAACTAATAAGATTTCCCCTTATTGTAAACCCTTCCTGCATTACCTCCCCCATTCCCAATCCCACCACGATTCCCGCTTCCCCCCCATGTCCGCCATTGCCTTGTGCCCCTCCTTTGTCTCAATCGTTGATGCTAGGCCCCAAACAATTGCTTTTGAAACCACCTTGTTTAGAGTGTTGATCTTTGGACCCGCTTGGTCCCTTTGGGATATCTAATCCTGGTCGCGTAGAAAGAGCTCCCCCTTTTGGTGTAATTTGTTGAAGGTGGAGAGGAATCTTGCTTGACTGGTTGTCTTTCTTGGCCGTTGGTTGGCCTGTGATTGGGTCCCAACCAAACCTGCAACCCCCTACGGCGTAAGGGTTATCTTTGAACTCATCCTCTTCAAATTGGAGCACTTTTGAGTGTACTGTGGATACAATCTCCTTCTGGTAAATTGAAATGTTTGCCACCAACAAGGACCCATCCGGCATTGTCACCCGGTGCGTAAGAACGTTAGTCCGTACGTGGATATCATAGGGTAGCGTTGTCATAAATCCTTCTCTTTTGATGATTTGATCACAATTTTTCTTGTGGAGTGGTAGCCAGACTGCAAGGTTGGCTTGGCTGGGTATTTTAACTACTGCTTCAAAAAAAACCTGATGGTTCACTGACCATTCTTGGTAGGTCTGGAGGTATTTGCATGGGTATGGGTACCCGTTGTAGCGGTCTTTGTCCCCGTTGTCTGACTTCATCCTCTTTTTGGCTTGATAAGCTAGCGCCCGATCCTGCCAGACCTTGTTGAAAATGGTCAGCGGGAGTGGCGCCCTGAAAGCGAGGAGGTTCCTCTCAAAAAACGGCGTAAATCCTAGATTGTCATTGGTTGGGATTGCGGCGTCGTTGAAGAGGACCGGTGTTCCGGTCAGGTAGGGCCGAAGAGCGCAGGCAGAGGTTGATCAGCAGCGCCTCCCCCGGGGGAGGCGCGGCACCCCGCAACTGAGTTCGCAGTGGTCAAGCGCTGAAACCTAGTTGGTTGAGGAGCAACCGGTACCGGCCTGCAGCAGCCGACCCGGAACCACGACTCCATCGGATTCAGCCGATCTCAGCTTACCTATCAACCCCGCTGATCAGGAAAACTTTTTTCGCCGACTAAGGAAAACTTAGGACCCTCGCCGATCAGGAAACATTTCAAATGTTAGGTGGATCAGGACACTAACAGTATGTCAAATTTGATAGCAGCAGCGACGGCGACTGTGAAACAGATCGCCGGCATCAGCAACACTCAGGCGGATACACAAGAACAGAGGGATACAACGTAGCCAAGGCTGACTCGAGAGTCGTCCACGCAGGTGCAAGACCAGCAGGACAAAATAGAAGTGGAAGGACTACCCACCCAAAAATTCCAGCCCCGCCTTCCAAAAGACCAAAGAAGGTCACCATCAAAGCCTCAACGAGGAGAATCCGGACCAGATTGATATCGCGGGCTCCAGAAGGCAAGGAAGGAGAGATAGAGGAGGGGCTTGATGGGTTAGGGAAAGAAGGATCAAAGGGGGCAGAGGAGATATGGGAAGAAATAGGAGGTGAAGGAGAGCAAGGGACAAAAGGAACCAAACCCTCGTCAGGTAACCTCAGCGAACTCAAAACAGATCCATAAACGGAAAAGGGGTCATGATGCTGAGATTTTCTGCAACACTTGCACTGTCCAACAGAGAATCCAGTAGGAGTAGCGGGGAGAGTGGAGGCAGGTTTGGCAGGACAGTGGCTTGGGAAGATGGACATCAAAGTGGCAATGCTAGAAGCATTCAAGAAAGGGATGGCGGCAGAAGCAGAGGGAAAGTTGGGTCAGGCAGAAGTTTTCTACCAAATCAGCGCCGGTCTTGGCGGGAAACCAAGAGGGGAGAACACCAAGCAATCAAGCCCAACTACCACCCAGACAGCCACTACCGCCAAATCACTGGCAACCCCATCCACAAGGGTACAGACATCCCTCACCAACCCCCCTCACACCATCCAACCTCCCATCCATTTCAGGTTTTAAAGTACCGGTCCCGGTCCCTGCAATCACCCGTCGAACTCAAGACTTTGACGAAATGTCAATCGGTTTTGCGCAGGGTGCCACCTCTCCCATTAGCACTCCTGGACTCAACCCACCTCCCGCTGCGCTCCCGGTAAGTGCACAGAAAATGCCTGTCCATTCACGCCGGGACGCCTCGGGGAGGTCACCAGGGAAAGCTAAGAGGTGGCCATGAGGCGGTAACCCCAGGCCTCTCTGTGCCGCAGCCACCCAGCGGCGGCTGCGGCGCGTTTCTTTGGCGCTCACTTTGTCTAGTAGCGCTGGCACTACTAACTGCTCACATGTTGAGAGTCCCGGAAGTCAGGGAGTGACTCCCCAAGACTCTCGTGTGCGGGTCGGGGGGAGGATGGTCCCCGATCCTTTGTGCTGCGCTCTCGTGGAGCTTCTCCCCGCGGAACAGGGAGAAGTCCCAGAGGGAGGAGAGGCAACGGACCGGATCCTCCTGGAGCAGAAAGCCCCCGGAGGGAGTGTGGGCGAAGGCGCTAGACCCATTACTCTGGCTTGGGGAAGCACAGAGCCGGGCGCCTGACTGCCTTCTGCTCTTATCACACACTTGGAGGAGTAGAGTTTGGGATTTCATCGAAGGGGGTAAAGTTTTTATTGAGACCAGCATCTTTGTAGTTCTCATAGGATTTCGCTGGTATCGTTGCTTTCCTCTTTGGTGTATTCCCTGATGTAAACCTTGTAACAATCGGAGGTCCAGCGGCCGAGCCAGCGGAGGCCGTCTTTGTGGACGCCAGCCTCGCGCAGGAAGGAGGTCCCTCCAACTCTGAAGGAGTGGCCAGAGATCCCCGTGCACCCGTGTTCGTTCCAGAACTGAGACAGTGCGCGGCACGCTGCCGGTTTGGTAAGGTGAACTCGACTACCGGACTCCCAATATCCGAACAGGGAGGTGTTTTGCCCCGCGGCATTCTTGATCCTTCTTTCGAGGGCTGGGAGCGGGCAGATCATCATCTTCCTCGCAGCCAGGTGGATCTCTTGGATTTCGCCGGGACTGGCTGTCTTGGCGCCGCGGATTGTTAGTGTAGCTTTCCTTTTGAGGTTCACCGTCTGGAAGCAAACATCTCCGACAAGCACCGAAGCCGATTCCCGGAGGGGACCTATTTGGTCATTGTAGGTGAGCTCCCCTAGCCGGGCTAGGCCCCAAAAGGCGACTATCACTAGGTCTAGGAGGGCTTTCTGGAACTCGGTCCCCTCGATCCACGCCGATGTGAGCATTACCAGGTGTCTAATCAAAACTGCTCTTTTCTTGGGTTTGGCGGACTGTTCCGCGTCGATATACGCTGAGGACTTCAAGAGGACGTTGACTTTGTTTTTGGTTTCATAAGGGTACGGAGCGTTGTGCATCGTATGCCACATTTGGAGGCCGGCCAAGTATTTGGCGAGGGTTACCGATGACACTTTGTGAGGGGCTTGGCACTCGAAGGTCCTACCCGCCCAATAACAGAAATCATAGACATCTTTGGCGGAAAGCGGGATCTGGAAAGGGATTCGTCCTGTGCTCTCTGCGAACTTGAGATATTTCTTGACAGCGGAGTTGTAGCAGTTCAATGTATTCCAGCGGTACCCAAGAAGGAAGTGTTTGTCTTGGGTTGAGAGGTCTTGGGGAGAAGACCCCTTCTTGGCTAAGGTCGTTAGACTCTCTAGTTTCTCGGCAGAGGCCATATGGGATGGGGCGCGTTCTGATAAGTCACACGGAAAGGGGAAGAAGTAGGTTTTTATTTCTGGGGCATAGGAGGTGTAGGAGGCACAAAGGGGGGACAGCCTTATCGGAGAGGGACGGGAAGAAGATTACACCTGAAACAGTCTATATTCTAAATCCCATGGTACCACTACTGCTACTTGAAACTGCATGTCATGTTTCGACTTATCCCCTCGCGACAGAGCGTCCGCCGCATTCTCCGCCGAGGTGACACGTCGAGAGACAATGTCTATCTCCATATCGACTAGCGTTTTCTGGATAATCTTCCATTCTTCGTTAACCGCCGGGTGCCGAGATTTCCGTTGGCGGATTACAGTTTCTGTGGTAGTGTTATCCGTCCATACAATCAGGGTCTTCCCGGGTCGGATTCCGAGTTCTTTGAGGACAAGGAGGCCGAGTCTTATTGCAACGGTTTCAAGCCATGCGATATCCCTTTTGGGGTCTGGTCCTTTGTCCCAGTTCTGGGCTAGTTGAAATTGGGCCCACCTCTTACCTATGAGGACGCCGATTCCAAAGCTGGTAGAGGCATCACCCACCCACCCAATTTCTATGGGGTCTGGGTTTTGAATAATTTGTGTCTCTTTGTATTGCAGGAGCATTGACAGCCAATATTCGAGGTCGACCTGAGCATCTTTTGGGAGGGTGCGGTCCGTCCGCCTGTGGATCCACTCATTCATCCATCTATATAGGCTATTGAGGTAGCAACGCAGCTGCGGGAGGATATACGACACGTGATTCAGTCGTCCTGCTAGCTGTTCGACTTGCGCAAAGGTGAACTCGGTGCCAGGAACTAGGAACGCCTTTACTTGTTGTATCCTTTGGTATTTCTTATCGTCCGGGAGGCGCACGGTTTTCTTTGTGGCGTTCCAGACGAATCCGATGTACTTCTGTTCTTCTTTGAATGGTGAGAACTTTGTCGCATTGGTCTTTACGCCTAGCTGCTCTGAGCGCGCCACGATGTGGTCCATTTCCACCGCTGAGTGGGTAGTTTTGACAAAAAGATTATCGTCAATCCATCGGAAGATGTTGACTAGGTTGAACTCCTTCTGCATTAGTTCTTTCCAGGCGTCTGCTGGTCTGCCAAACAAACCGCATCCCGCTACTCCGCCGAAAGCGATTCGTGTATCAATGAGGATTCCTCCGTTAAAGTCTTTAACCATCAGATATCGCCACTGGTCTTCGGAGGTAGGGATTTGGCGGTAAGCCTTCTCCCAGTCGAAGATTGCTAGGAGTAGCGGCTGAGTTTGACTGCGGAAGAATCGCGATGTTGCTTCGAAATCATCCCATGTCGTCATGTAGTCTAGTTTGTCCACGAAGGAATTCACTGAGGGGATCCTGGGGTCGTTCCGAGGGAATGATAGATCATTTATTGGGCGGACCGATCCGTCGCCGTTGATCACGGCGCCCAGGGGGTTTGTTCTGAAGAACCCGTATCGTTCCATCAGCTGTTCGTGGGAGAACGGGCCGAACATTCTGCCTGCCGCTATCTCTTTTGCAATGGTGGCCTCTATTTTTTCCCTCGCCAGCATGGCTCCTTGGTGGTTTGGCGGGGTGAAGTAAGGGATGCCAGGACCCAGGTCGTGCTCTGGGATTCCTTGGTGGAAGCCTACTTTGAAACCGCGGATGACGTCGCTGTACTTCTCTCTCAGACCGGCTCGGCTTAAGGCTTTTTCCCACTCCTTGATGTCCATCTCACAGGATACACGTGTAGGCCACTTTGGGGGGTCTAGACAGCTCACAGGTTCGGGCGTTGCTCTCTGCTCGCGGAGGCTCGGGTACTCATGGCTTCTGTCCCTGATGAGGTGCACAGATTCACATATGTTAGGGGGGGGCTCTCATGTTTCTTATTGCATGGGGGGGGCATGGGATGACAGACACGCCGAAGGGTGGGGAACAGATTGTGGGATGATAAGGGGGGGAATGAGGAAAAGAGGGCGATATCATTGGGGGATCTAGAAGGGGGCCGTTCTACGAGGAGGTTACAGACGGGTTAGGGAGTCTGAAACAGAGAAAAAGGAAAGAGGGAGTGCTAGGGTGGGGGGGATCTTGTGGACACTTACTGGTCGCGGTTTCGGTTTCGCACACTTCCTCCCGTGTGGTTTGGGTTGAAGTGGTTGCCCTTATACCCGCTTCCAGGGGGGCCGCGGCCTTGATCCGGCTTGGGGGGTAGAGATGAGTGGCCTTGGGTCGTGGATGAGGACTCTTCTGTGGGTCCTTTCTGATTGGGTTTGGTTTTTGGTGGGTTGGGATTGGCTGGAGCGTTGGACTTGTTTGACTTCGCTGGCCTGATTCCTTTCAGTGGGTCGCCTCCGACCTTACCGTCTCCGATCGCGTAGGGATTCTCTTGGAGGCCAATCTCATTGAAGTCCCGGCAGGTGGCAATGGCTTCATCGGCTGTCTCCTGTTTGAACTGGGAGATATCAGAGAATGATTCTTCGCCGTTTTCTTCAACCCTGAAAGCGAAAGCGTTATTTCGAATCCGGATGTCGTATCTCAAGGCTACCATGAAGCCTCGCTTCCGGTGGAGACGGTCGCAGTGATCTTTATGAGCCAAGATCCAATCTGCAAGGAACGGGTAGTGATACCTGTCCTTCATGGTTAAGTGAAAACATCGGTGGTTGAGGGTCCAGTCGGAGAAGTTCTGGGAGAACTCGTCAGGGACTGGGAAGCCGTGGTAGCGTAGTCCTTTTTCCGAGGCTGTTTCTTCGATTTTCGGCCGGTTTTTTGAGTGCTCGGCCAGGGCTTTCTCTTGCCATTCTCTGTTGAAGATGGTAAGAGGGAGTGGGCCTTTACATTCGAGAAGGAGCTTATGGAAGTAGGGGGGGAAACCACCATCGTCGTGGGAGTTTGACCGACCCGTGATGAATTTGACGTTTCGCACCTGTGTTGTTTCGCCTGGATGCGCTGGTCTCTTCTGTGGGACGATTTGCGGCTGGGTGATCACGGGCTCGAGGCATTTCACTGCTGTCTTCTGGGCGGCTGGTGTTTGGTCTGCTAGGACGGCTTCATACATTTTCATGTAGCGTTCGACCTTCGCGTCGTCTCCGGCTTTTTCCGCTTGCACCATCTTGGCCATGAGGATTGCGCGTGCCTCACGATCGGCTGTCGCCTTTGACTCTCCTTTGACTTCCACTGGTCCTGTCTCTTTCTCAGTCCCGACTGGTTCTGTTGGGAGGTTTCATGTGGGGGTTCTGGTCAGTTATGGCTCTTTCTCCTTTTAGTCCGGTCTCTTTGGAGCTTACCGCATACCGGGCTGAGTATCTCAGCAATCTCCGGATCGTGGAGTGGTCCTTTTGGGGGTTCTCCCGAAGTAGGTTCAACGCGCGGAGTCGTGGCGTTGCTCTTAGCTGCTGCACGTGTCGTGGGTTTCGTGGTTTTCACCGCTTTTGTTGCCTTGGGCGGCTTGGGGTTCAGAACTGGGGCTTGCGACGATGTGGCCTGTTGGCTTTCATCTGTGTAGTTCTCTTGGGCTTGGGTGGTGGGGAGTTGAGCCATTTGGCTTCCCTCACCCGCCTCGGGGGCGGTTTGTTGGGATGCGGCTTTCACGGAGTTTGTTGCGTCGGAGATGTTTAATCCTGACATTTGGCAACTAAGGTTTGGGTGTGAAATGAGATTAAGGTGGGGAAAGCGTGGGAGTCGATTACGTGGTAAAGATAGAATGTGGATATGCGGGTGGATTTTAGGTTGGATTGTAGGAAATGTTGTCTGTTTTGTTGTGTAAGATAGTTTGATAATTGCGAAAATAATATGATCCAGGAGGGGAAGAAGGGGGGTGCGAGCTGAAGGTCGCTGGGAGGAATTTCGGATCCGGGATGAGGAGGAAGGAGGGATCAAGACGTTTGGGCGTGGAGAGCTCTAGGTCTCTCCTGTCCTTCGACTTGGCCGAGGGGCCGGAGACCTCCCCCTAGTCCCTGTACGCCGCTATCTCCGCCAAGGGGTAGGCGTGAGATAAATAGGGCAGCCGTTTCAGCCACCTTGTACATGGCTTAGGCTGACGGGTACAGGGAGTGGCTGGGTGGCTCCATGGACTCCACCCACCTCCCGCTACGCTCCGGGTAACCTAACAGCAATGCCTGGCAAATGCCTGGCAAATGCCTGGCAATGCCTGGCAATGCCTGGCAAATGCCTGGCAATGCCTGGCAATGCCTGGCAAATGCCTGGCAATGCCTGGCAAATGCCTGGAAATGCCTGGCAAATGCCTGGCAATGCCTGGCAAATGCCTGGCAATGCCTGGCAAATGCCTGGCAAATGCCTGGCAATGCCTGGCAAATGCCTGGCAAATGCCTGGCAATGCCTGGCAAATGCCTGGCAAATGCCTGGCAATGCCTGGCAAATGCCTGGCAAATGCCTGGCAATGCCTGGCAAATGCCTGGCAAATGCCTGGCAATGCCCGGCAAATGCCTGGCAAATGCCTGGCAATGCCTGGCAAATGCCTGGCAATGCCTGGCAAATGCCTGGCAATGCCTGGCAAATGCCTGGCAATGCCTGGCAATGCCTGGCAATGCCTGGAAATGCCTGGCAATGCCTGGCAAATGCCTGGCAATGCCTGGCAATGCCTGGCAAATGCCTGGCAATGCCTGGCAATGCCTGGCAAATGCCTGGCAATGCCTGGCAATGCCTGGCAAATGCCTGGCAATGCCTGGCAATGCCTGGCAAATGCCTGGCAATGCCTGGCAATGCCTGGCAATGCCTGGCAAATGCCTGGCAATGCCTGGCAATGCCTGGCAATGCCTGGCAATGCCTGGAAATGCCTGGCAATGCCTGGCAAATGCCTGGCAATGCCTGGCAATGCCTGGCAAATGCCTGGCAATGCCTGGCAATGCCTGGCAATGCCTGGCAAATGCCTGGCAATGCCTGGCAATGCCTGGCAATGCCTGGCAAATGCCTGGCAATGCCTGGCAATGCCTGGCAAATGCCTGGCAATGCCTGGCAAATGCCTGGCAATGCCTGGCAATGCCTGGCAAATGCCTGGCAATGCCTGGCAATGCCTGGCAATGCCTGGCAAATGCCTGGCAATGCCTGGCAAATGCCTGGCAATGCCTGGCAAATGCCTGGCAATGCCTGGCAATGCCTGGCAATGCCTGGCAAATGCCTGGCAATGCCTGGCAATGCCTGGCAAATGCCTGGCAATGCCTGGCAATGCCTGGCAATGCCTGGCAAATGCCTGGCAATGCCTGGCAATGCCTGGCAATGCCTGGCAAATGCCTGGCAATGCCTGGCAATGCCTGGAAATGCCTGGCAATGCATCCACATTGGGTCCGATTTAGTCGGACTAAACTCCTCCTTGGAGTACGATTTGGAGTAAGCAGGAGTAACTTTACTCCTCGCTACTGCTGGCAACGGTGGGTAGTTACGATAACCATAAATCCTCTTCTTTGGTCTTCAACTCAAAATTAGGAACCAAATAATAATATTTGTTTAATTCAGAGGCGAAAACTAAAGTATATTTCAGTTAGAGATGAACAGAAGTGAAATGAAAACAAAGAGTAGCTGAAATACCTAAAGGATCGGGACAAGCTAGAAAGAAAGAAGACTTGATAAACCAGAACAACCACAATACTCCACACTATAACTCTCAGACAACAGACTGAAGAACACAATTAGTTGAGACACATGGAGGATATCGGAGAGAGAAAGAAATTTACCGCAGGTCTGATTGCTGGCAGCGGATGATCTCGAGGAGGACGACTGAAGGATGGCTTTATGCGAGATTCGTCGTACTCTTGCTGGACCTGATTGGTTTGACTCGAGATGAGGAAAAGGCGATGATCTGAGTTGAGCCGCGAGTTTGTTCCACGAGCTGCGGAGGGTTTGACTGCGCCTTCCGCGCGCTTGAGCAGACGAAGGCATATTTTGACACACCCCCATGCGCATTACCCTAGGATGATGAGCATACCAGCCGAAGACTTCTCAGAGCGCGATGAATGGTGGTTTTTCCCACTGCCTTTGTAAGGAAATTGGCCAGCATTTGATTGGTGGGCACGTAATGGAGGACAATGGACTTAATCTTGATCTCTCTTCTGATGAAGTGGTGACGCAATGACATGTGTTTAGTTTTGTAATTTGAGTGATTGGATTCGTTGTTGGCCAGGGCTATGGCCCCTTGATTGTCTTCGAAAATGGGAGTTGGACCAGGAATTTTGATGTTGAAAATCTTCTTGAGAAGTGTCTTGATCCACATGAGTTCCTTCGTGATGTCCCCAAGTGATTTGTACTCTGCCTCAGTAGAAGACAGAGAAAGGGTTGGTTGTTTTCTGGATTTCCAGGAGATAACATTGCCGTTGAAGAGGATGAGATTACCGGACACTGATCGTTGAGATTCAGGACATGAGGCCCAGTCAGCATCGGCGTATCCTACGAGAGTGTCATCTGAGTTAATGGATCCTTGGAGCTTCAGACCAATGTGTTTGGTGCCCTTTAGATATCGGAGAACCTGAATTGCGGCATCCCAGTGATTGGAGCCTGGTTCGTTGAGGAATTGAGATAATGAGCTGATGGCAAAGGTTATGTCCGGTCGAGTAGTTACACTGAGATAGTTGAGAGCCCCCACCAGAGAGCGAAAGTTATTGCCGGATTCAAGATGTTGTTTGCATTCGAGCTTGGAGGCCTTGACCAGGTGACTGTTAGGTTTTAACGGTGTGGACGCGGGATAGAGATGTTGACAGTCAAATCTTTCAAGTTGGGTGTCAATGTAGTGACTTTGAGTAAGGGTGACATAATCTTCCCCTTGGATGACATTCATTCCGAGAAGCAAGCTTGATTCACCAAGGTCCTTGATTTTGAACCGAGATCAAACTTCCTCTTTGAAGATTTCGGGATCTTTGCTGAAGATGGCTAGATCGTCGACGTGAAGATACAAGAATGTTCCCTTTCGCCAGAAGACGCATGGCTCGGCATCACAGCGGCGAAAGCCGATTTGAGACAGCCAATCGGTAAGAGTGCGGTGCCACGCGTTTGGCGCTTGTTTCAAGCCGTACATGGCCTTCTTGAGTTTGAGAACATGATCGTGAGGAACATCAACTCCAGGCGGAGGATTGAGAAAAATGTCCTCTTTGAGAGGAGCATTCAAGAAGGCACTTTTGATGTCAATTTGATGGAACTGGAGCTTCCTTTTCAGTGCGAAGATAATCAGCATTCGAAGAGAGACAATCTTGCCGGTGGGTGCGTAGGTTTCCCAGAAGTCGGTCCCTTTGATTTGTTGAAAACCTTTTGCGCATAAACGGGCTTTGTATTCGATGGGTATGTTCAGTTGATCTTTCTTAACTTTGAATACCCAAGTGCAATTTATTCGCTTTTGATCACCTTCTTTCTTGACGATTATCCAGACATCATGTTCATACATGTTGGAAATCTCTTTCGCAATTGCCTTCTTCCAGAAGGATGACTGAGGGGAGTTGATTGCTTTGATGTAGGAGGAAGGTGTGTCACATTCCGCGTTTTCAGTCAGATATACCATCACAGCGTTTCCCCTTCTGTCCACGTCCAGAATGTTGTCGGTTGATATTTCACTGCTGATGTCCCTTGGGGCTTTGGTCAAAGCAGGAGCGGGATCCGTGTCCGAGTTATCGAGGATAGTTTCTGGAGACTCAACTTCCAGCGGCTGTTGGTTGAGAGATGTGGACGACGTGTTCCTTGCTGGGACTTCAAAAATATCTGGCGAGTAAGAGTCTTCTTGAAATGTTAGGCCGGGAAAGACGTTTTCATCAAAGGTAACGTTCCTGACGCCTGCGACTCTTCGTTCCTTCAGCTTGTAGACTCGGTACGTGGATAAATCGTTTTCGTAGCCTAGCATGATGCACTTCTTGGCTGTGGGCATGAGCTTAAACGTGCGAAGCTCCTTAGGGATAAGCGAGTATGTAAGGCAGCCAAATGGTCTTAGCGCATCTAGATTTGCTTTTCGTCTCATCCAGGTTTCGTATGGAATTGACAGCTTCCGAGTGCCTGACGGAGTGAGGTTGGACAGCAGTGTGGCCGTGTTGACAGCTTCAGCCCAGAATGATTTGGGTAGCTTTGATTGTACAAGTAAGCATCGGGCCTTCACTATGATTGTCTGATTGGCTTGTTCAGCCATTCCGTTATTTTGTGGATTGTAGGCTGGAGAGATATTGTGAATGATACCTTCGGATGCACAGTAGTCCTTGAAGCTGCTGTTGACGAATTCACCCCCGCCGTCGGAGACAAGCATGCGAAGATGACAGCCGGTTTGCTTTTCCGCTTGGATTTTGAATTCTCTGAACCGCTCGAACGTATCTGACTTGTTCCTCAGGAATTTGACTGTTCGATAACCACTTGCCTGATCAATCAGAGTGAGAAAGTAATTGTATCCGGACAGTGAACTCGTGGAGAGTGGTCCTACTAGATCCATATGAACCGCTTCAAGCAGTTGAGTTGCCTGCTTGAAGTGGCTGCTGTACGGCAATGCCTTTAGTTTGCACTCTTTGCAAATGTTGCAGTCGGAACAAACTGATCCAGGCTTCATGATCAGTTGGTATTTGGGATGAGGATGCCCCAGTCGGGCATGCCAGTCAGGTGACGCTGGACTTGAGAGATAACAGGAAGAAGAAGATTCAATTGCAGCAAAAGAGGCATCTAACAATTCTAACAGGTTGTTTTTCACAGTTCCTCAAAAACTAAACTTCTCGTCGATATTGACATTAACCTCGTCTCCAGTCATTTTGGTGATAGAGAGTGCTTTTCCGAAGAGTCGCGGGATTGAGATCAATGATTGACGGAGAGATGGTACCAGCAGGACATTCTCCAGAGTCAACTTCTCGCCTTTGTGGTTGACGATCACGGCAGATCCAATAGCCGTGGCGTTGAGATAGTTGCTGTGGCCTCCGGTGGTAATTCGAATGTTCGTCTCCTTTGAAGCTTTGAAGATTGAGGAATCATTGACCATATGATGTGTGGCTCCTGAGTCCAGTACCGTTGGTTTGCTTGTGGATTCCGTGAGCAACAGAGAGACATCGGTCTCATTTCCTTCATCCACTTCGACAAGTTGAGTCGTTGGCGGAAATGGAATACCGGCGAGTTTGGCGAAGTGAGCTTGGCGAAGGGCTGGATTGATTTGCCAGCAGTTGGCCTTGTCGTGGGACTTGACCGCGTCGTTGTGTACACCGTCTTTGCAGATGGGGCCTTTCCTGGGCTGTCTCTTCCCTTTCTTTGATGATTCATTGAGAAGGGCCGAGGCTGATTCCACAGGTTCGTCGGGGGTTTTGGTGGGAGCTGAGGCGACTGGCTTTTTGCTCTTTCGAGATTCCTCAAGATGGACAATTTCCTGCAATTTGGTAAGCGTTGCAGAGGGACTTTCGCAAATGACTTTGTTCATTATAATATTATCGACCACGTTGTACAGGTCTTCCGACAGTTTGGCAAGAATCGAAAAGCTGAGGATGTTCTCAGGAACGCCTAATTTGCATACGGCTATTTCGGTGAGCATTTTGTGCATGTCGCTGATGAAATTGGCGAGATCTCCTTTGTACTCGTATCGCATAAACTTGAGCCAGACACGGCCTTTATTGTTTACTGTTGTCGAGGCGAAGCGCGAGATTATGGCTGACCAGATACCGTGAGGACTCTCCTCGTTCTCAGGAGTGACGACGCACTCGAAGACGGTCTCGGTCATGTAGTTCATCAGGATGTCCACGGTTTCATTGTGCTTCTTCGCAACGGCTTCGGCTGCAGCACCGGCAAGGGTGACGGGAGGTTCTAGGACATATTTGATCAGTCCGCGATGTCGTAGATGGGCTTTCATTCGCATCGACCAATGGAGAAAATTTTTCTCATCGAGACGAGGAATGTTGACCTTGCCAGCGGAGCTCTCGTTGTCTGCCATCTCGATCCTTTACTTGTTTTCGTCGCTCGAGACTGTAAATCTGTTTAATTCAGAGGCGAAAACTAAAGTATATTTCAGTTAGAGATGAACAGAAGTGAAATGAAAACAAAGAGTAGCTGAAATACCTAAAGGATCGGGACAAGCTAGAAAGAAAGAAGACTTGATAAACCAGAACAACCACAATACTCCACACTATAACTCTCAGACAACAGACTGAAGAACACAATTAGTTGAGACACATGGAGGATATCGGAGAGAGAAAGAAATTTACCGCAGGTCTGATTGCTGGCAGCGGATGATCTCGAGGAGGACGACTGAAGGATGGCTTTATGCGAGATTCGTCGTACTCTTGCTGGACCTGATTGGTTTGACTCGAGATGAGGAAAAGGCGATGATCTGAGTTGAGCCGCGAGTTTGTCCCACGAGCTGCGGAGGGTTTGACTGCGCCTTCCGCGCGCTTGAGCAGACGAAGGCATATTTTGACAATATTTTCTGTCAGCTAGATCAAGAAGTCAGAGCTCTCCTCTAAAAATTGGTGAAAGATTTTTCCATCTTTGTAGAAAGAATGAATTGATATCCCTTATTCCGTGTCAAATTTTGCATTTACTAGTAACTAAAACCAGTAAATAAAAACTGGAAGTGTAATCAAGTATATACAGTCAGTCTATTTACAAAAATGGGAAATTATTTCACCAGTTATTAGAGTAGAGCTATGACTTCTTGATCTAGCTGAAAGAAATCATTATGTGGATCTGAATTTTAAATTAAAGACCAAAGGAGAAAAAAAACTGATAGTAACTCTTATTGTAACTACCCACTGTTGCTTCTGGGATTAAGAGCAACTTGAATATGCAAAACACCTGGATTAAGCCAGAGTAGCTCTATGTAGCCATCTCAACCGTGGTACACCCACCTATTGCCCCATCTCCACATCAACAGCCGCCCCAGACTGCCATCCCATGCCTGCCGCAACGGCCCAGAATGCTTCAGCCCCATCACCAGCCCCTGCCACAAACTCCCCCGCTGCGGCAACAAATACAACCAAACGCCGAGGACCCAATTTCACCACGGAGGAAGACGAGCAGCTGTCAAAAAGCTGGGTTAGGATTTCGGAAGATGCTATCCGGTCTAATAACCAAAAGATAGATGATTTTTGGTCTTGGATACTTCAAGATTTCAATCAGTTCAGCCCGGGACCTTCACGTGGTGCTGATGGTTTATTAACCATGACAGCGGACCGCCAAGGATGGTTGATAATATTGGATGGGTCAACATCACCATTGACTCGAGTCGGGTGAGGACCAAGGCGGAGGATGAGGCGTTGAGCAGGCTGGGGAGGCCCCTGTTGGTCAAGGTCGCTACCCACTGACATGTCCGACGAGGAGGAAACATCAGAGTCCAAGTGATCTTCAGGATCGAGGTCCTGTCAAGGATCCTCCTCTTCATTGCTGTCAAAATTGATGAGTGGGAGAGGTGGTTGTCCGGAGAAGTCAGGTAGTGGATCAAGAGGGGATAGATCAAGACTAGGATTAAGCGCGGAGAATGAAGGAAATTGTGACTCATCGAAGTATGCATTTCTCGTCTCGATGATTTTCTTGTCTGAGGTCCTGATGACCCTATAAGAAGAATAGTCATTGGTGTACCCAATGAGAATGCCATCCCACGAGATGGCGTCAAATTTGGATGTGCAGAGTTGGTTGGGCTTGATCACCCACATTTTGCAGCCAAAGGGTCAGAAGAACTTCATGTTGGGAACCTTGCCAAAGAGTTGTTGGATTGGGCTGATCTTGCTTTTTCTGAGAGAAGGGAGGCAGTTAGTGGTCGCCATCGCAGTGAGAACGGCTTTGCCCCACCATTCCTTGGCAAGCTCAGACTGCACCATCATACATCTGTCCATGTTGATGATGGTTTTGTTGGCTTGCTCAGCTACGCCATTGTGCTGCGGGGTGTGTGGAGGCAAGGCGTTGTGTTGAATTCCGCTTTGGTGAAGGATACCCAAAAGAGAGTGATTACAAAATTTCCCGCCCCCGTTGGTGATCATCTTCTTGATGATGACTTGGCCAGTCTGGCGCTCAAAGAATTTTTGAAAGTCCAGAATTGCAGTGGTGGCATCAGATTTCTTCTTGGGAAGAGTGATGCTGATAAACCCCGTGTGTTGATTGATCAAAGTGAGGAAGTAGCGTGATCCTGCGTTTGTAGCCTTCTCTTCTCTCAATTCTCAGATCAAAGCTTTCTTTCTTCTCTCTATCCAGCAGTTAGGCAAAAGAAAAAGCTAGTGCGTTCCTGCTTTCAGGTGATTTCTATTCACTATTCAGACATTTCTCTTAATCCTCAAAGATTGTCATTAGCTAGCGGAGTTTTTAATTAGAAATATTATTTTCAGTTGCTCCTATTTTTTCAGTTTGCCTGTGGAGTTTTGCTCCCAGGAAGACTGCTTTAGCAGTTTGCCTGTGGAGTTTTGCTCCCAGGAAGACTGCTTTAGCAGTTTGCCTGTGGAGTTTTGCTCCCAGGAAAACTGCTTTAGCAGTTTGCCTGTGGAGTTTTGCTCCCAGGAAGACTGCTTTAGCAGTTTGCCTGTGGAGTTTTGCTCCCAGGAAGACTGCTTTAGCAGTTTGCCTGTGGAGTTTTGCTCCCAGGAAGACTGCTTTAGCAGTTTGCCTGTGGAGTTTTGCTCCCAGGAAGACTGCTTTAGCAGTTTGCCTGTGGAGTTTTGCTCCCAGGAAGACTGCTTTAGCAGTTTGCCTGTGGAGTTTTGCTCCCAGGAAGACTGCTTTAGCAGTTTGCCTGTGGAGTTTTGCTCCCAGGAAAACTGCTTTAGCAGTTTGCCTGTGGAGTTTTGCTCCCAGGAAAACTGCTTTAGCAGTTTGCCTGTGGAGTTTTGCTCCCAGGAAAACTGCTTTAGCAGTTTGCCTGTGGAGTTTTGCTCCCAGGAAAACTGCTTTAGCAGTTTGCCTGTGGAGTTTTGCTCCCAGGAAAACTGCTTTAGCAGTTTGCCTGTGGAGTTTTGCTCCCAGGAAAACTGCTTTAGCAGTTTGCCTGTGGAGTTTTGCTCCCAGGAAAACTGCTTTAGCAGTTTGCCTGTGGAGTTTTGCTCCCAGGAAAACTGCTTTAGCAGTTTGCCTGTGGAGTTTTGCTCCCAGGAAAACTGCTTTAGCAGTTTGCCTGTGGAGTTTTGCTCCCAGGAAAACTGCTTTAGCAGTTTGCCTGTGGAGTTTTGCTCCCAGGAAAACTGCTTTAGCAGTTTGCCTGTGGAGTTTTGCTCCCAGGAAAACTGCTTTAGCAGTTTGCCTGTGGAGTTTAGCTGCCAGGAAAACTGCTTTAGCAGTTTGCCTGTGGAGTTTTGCTCCCAGGAAAAATTGCTTTAGCAGTTTTAGCAGTTTGCCTGCGGAGATTTGCCCTCAGGAATTGGCTAGCACTGGCAGGTTATGACCTACATGGTTGCCGAGCAGGTAAAAGCTCGCCAAGCAGGTACTTTTACCTGCTCGGCCATCGGGATGACCTGCTCGCTGAGCAGGTACAGTTACAGGTACCTGCTCAGGCGCGGCCAGCAGGTCAACTGGCCAAGCAGGTAACAGTACCTGCTGGGCGAGCAGGTACTTGTTCCCGCTTCGAAGCGGATACAGGTATCTGCTTGAAGATCAGGTCAACCTGCTTACCAAGCAGGTAAAAGCACCTGCTCGGCGGGCAGGTCATCCTGATGGCCGAGCAGGTAAAAATACCTGCTCGGCGAGCAGGTTGACCTACTCGGCGAGCAGGGAAAAGCTCACCAAGCAGGTACTGTTACCTGCTTGGCCAGCAGGATGACCCGCTGGCCAAGCCGGAGAAGGTACGTGTAACTGTACCTGCCTGGCGACCAGGTTGATGGCCGAGCAGGTAGAAATACCTGCTCGGCGAGCTTTTACCTGCTCGGCGAGCTTTTACCTGCTCGGCGAGTAGGTCAACCTGCTCGCCGAGCAGGTACTATTTCCTGGCCAGCAGGTTGAACTGCTGGCCGAGTCGGAGCAAGTACCTGTAACCGTACATGCTCGACAAGCAGGTTATGCTAACGGCCGAGCAGGTAAAAGTACCTGCTCGACAAGCTTTTACCTGCTCGGCGAGTAGGTCAGCCTGCTCGCCGACCAGGTACTGTTATCTGCTTGGCCAGCAGGTTGACCCGCTCGCTGGCCAGGTACCTGAACCTGCTTGGCCTGCAGGTTGACCTGCTCGGCCAGCAGCTTGACAGGTTAACCTGCTGGCGAAGCGGGTATAGTACCTGTACGTGATCGGGCAGCACTGCTCGCTAGTCTGAGCAGTCTGCTTGGACCGGCGAGTCGAGTTCTTGGACCAGCGAGCAGACTGCTCCGGCCACTGTGGCTCGACGTGCTAACTGCCGGAGGGCTCCTCCCCGGGAAAGTTCTCCGAGGAGGGTGGAACAGCCGATGATTCAAAATCATCGGCTGTTGACTCACCGATGATTCGAAATCATCGGCGATTTACCCACCGATGATTCGAAATCATCGGTGATTTACCCACCGATGATTCGAAATCATCGGTGATTTACCCACCGATCATTTGAAATCCTCGGTGATTGACCCACCAATGTTCATTTTACTCGGTGGGTCCGTAACCGAGCTTTCATATCAGATGAAAGCTCGCTTGAGCTGTCAACCGAGCTTCCATTGCTCCGTTGGTGGCGGCCGAGGTTAACTCGGCTGGCCACTGATCGAGGAATTTACTTCGTCGGTCAGACAGCCTGCCGATTTTGGCTCGGCCGCGGACCAGCCGAGTTTGAATCGGGTGGCAAAACCCTCGGGTTACTGTCCCCCAATGTCAACTCGGATGCGGATTGCATTGGATACGCGCAACCAATGTTAAATCGGTTGCGTGCATCCCAGATTAACGGGGATGCGCACATCCGAGGCTTAAATGCTGGCAGTGGCGCATGACTGTTGACTGCAAAACGTCTCCTACCAAAACCATGAATTGGCACATCACAAACTTTACACATTACAGCCTGAGGAATCTATTGTCTAAGTCAAAACCATGCTTAGTCTGGTTTTGGTTATACCAAATAGATCCGTCAGCAAATCTAATCACAAAGGTGGATTGTGGGTGGACAAAGGCTGAGTGAAAAAATTTTACACAAGGGGATCATTCTGGAATGAAATCCTCAATATATAAGTGGCTCCTCCTCCTCTGCACTTTCACCTCATTCCTCCCCCATCATCGCATCATTTATTTTTGTGACCCCCCCACATCCTCAAAAACCATTGGCGAAATAACTACTGCTCTCAATTCATATTAACATGGCAGAGCCAGAGTCCAGAATTTCCCCTCAGCTTCCTCAGGAATCAACATCTGTGCAACCACCCCTCCCATCAGATGCTCCGACTCCACCACCAAGTAAGTCGATAGACTTATCCTCATGATCACCCCCCAGGCTGTTTCTCACTTTACCCATATCCCCCTAGGTCAGCAGGTGCTTGAAGCAAACTTTCCAGTCAAGATGTTACCAGCACCCACTTTTGAGGAGTTTGCAATTAGCAAAAGTGATCCCGGCGGCCCTCTTCCATTGAATCCTACCAAACCGATCCTCAATAATGAAATCCAGCAAATTACAGCGGAGGAATTTGGACAAACAATCCAAGCTGCTGAGCAAGCAGCCAAAGGGCTGAGAAATCTCAAGCTTCCCCGTAGTTGGAAACACCTAGTTGATGTCCTTGCTAATTCCATTACCAGCACGAAACGCAGTGAGTTCAAGTTTTCCCAGATTGCCCTCCCCATCCGGATGTTGCCTTCTCTTTTGACTGAAGCTCTTGCAAAGCCTGGGAGGAAACAGGCGAGATTCCGGACGATGAAGCCATCAAAATTGAATCAATCAAACCAAGCTCCACATCACCTCGAACATCAACTGGAGCAACTTCGAGCAAGCCCCCCAAGAAACAAGCCAAAAAAGGTGCCTCTGGTCGGCCAGCCGACTTGTTGGAAAAGAATACCAAGACTCCAACAAACAGTAACGATTCCAATCCAGCAGCTCTCTCAAACAAATCAGACACATCTCAGCTTACCATCCCGAAACATGCCCCTACCGAGAATCCAAACATTAACACCCCAATGGGTGCAAAAGCAGCTCTTGCCACCATCAGAGACTTGGAACCGCACCACTCTCCGGATACCCCTGATAATGCTGTGCAGGCTTCACCAACTCTACCTGCCAACTCTCAAGTTGGACCTGTAGCTTGCGACTCAGTGGTTGGAAATCCAGAACATCATATCCCGCCCAAATCCTCTCCATCAGCTGCGACTGAGACCAACAACGCAAAAGCTGGGGTCTCCAACACTAATCTAGCCGCTCCGGTGGAGCCACCTGCACACTGAACAACAACGGCCCCTCAACCATCCCCAACCAACCAAGTTCTGCAACCTTCCCAAAGTATCCCAGAAACCCATTCTGGTCAAGCAAATCCAACCCCAAGTGGCCCATCCAACCCAAACCCTTCCGATCCCTCTTCTCAGGTTGTTGTTTGCCCGCTGACAATCCTCAAGTCTGTCAATGTGCGAATTAAAGTTGTTCATATTCACCAAGATTTCGAGGGATCCAAACCATCTTGGCAAAGGTACCAAACCACCTGGGCTTCCCTCACGTCTCTGGTTCAATTTCGTGTACAGTCCATGCACGCTTCAACTCCTTCAAACCCTGAATTCCAATTCCAACGCACGGCATGCTCATACGCATCATGGATTAAAACAATCAGCTCCCTGAGTAAGTGTTCTTTTCTTTTTTCTACATTCGTGTCTCCAAACACAGCGTAACTAACTGTTAGGTTGTTTCTCCCATGTATCTAGCGGACAGCTTCTTGTCACCATCCACCAATGAACAGTGGTACTGTCCCGACATCATTGATTTCCCCTTGCTTGCCACATTTGGAAACAAGGACAAATCCATCCCGCCGCAATCCTACATCTCTACTGCTGCAAAGACACCCCATCCCGAATCAACTCTAGTCCGGTTCTTTTATCGACTTGCGCACCCTACCAAAACCTCCATCTCAGAGTGGGCAAAGCTTGTTGCCGCTTCTGTGGAGATCATGGCCGATAGTCTGTACAAGCCACCCGTCCCCACAACCCAGCAGAGCAACGATCAAATCATTCAAGGCGTACAAGTACTTCAATACATCAAGGCCATCAAAAACCGCCCCTCCAGCTTTGAGTCTGCCGAAGAAAATCCTACCTCAGATGCTCCAGCCCCCCAGCGATCTCATTCTTTCGATGTTCTCCATGATTTCTTAAACCTCATTCTTGATGTTCTCTCAGCATATGTCATCTTCCAAACTCATGCATTCAGCGAGCCCCCACAGACAGAGGTGCACAAGAAAACCAATAAGCGGAACCGCGGTGCCACCCACAAATCATCTGATGCTCTCACTCAGACGAACCAAGAATCATCAGAATTGATCCAGCTTCAAGATGAATCAACTCACAAACTACAGTCCTACCAGCGTCGTCAAAACTACCAGCCCTTGATATTTTTCCTCCTCGGTGGTGTTCGCGGTCTTTTTCTAGCATCCAAGAACCACCGCCACGCCGTTGTCTCTGATTGCATGGAATTCACCCAGGTAATCTCAGTAATTAAACAAAACTCAAGTTCAACTCATACGCCCGAAGAACCCATCTGGAAAAACCTCTCAGCATACATTGTTAAGATATTCTCCCCTGTCTTCCGCCTGCCGAACAGAATCTCCCACATGGAAAAGACCCCAACCCGACATGAGATTGCTCAGGCCATTACTCTTGATTTTCTCAGTCATTGGGCAGAATGCCAGCCCACTTCACCTTTCCTTATTCCCCATGCTTCCCGTCATATAGAAGACAGTTGATTTTTTAAACTTGTACATATACATCAGTACATACGCTGAAGTTTATTGCTGTCTGGCCTCTTCTCACTCAAACTGTTCTTCTCGTCTTTTATTCCCTTTGTGATTTGGTCTTTTATATCTCAAATTCAGCTTCCCAGATACCAAGCCTGTACTAGTCAACTGTTGTTCCTAGCCACAATTGTTTATAAGTAATTCATCTTGCCCTGATGCGCTTAAGATTAAAAATTGCCATCGTTCTGCTGATTTCTGAAATGAAGTCTCTCCAATGCTCTCCCTTACATCTGTTTGTGCGTTTTGCAAACCGTGGAATGTGTAACACTTCCAAACACCAAGCAGATTCTTGCCTCAGACAATGGGTATTCATCAACGAAACCTCAGTGACCATAGTAGTCTTCCTTCCATGCATCACTTGCGGTTTCTAGTCATTGGCGCATGGGATATCTTTTCATTTGATAACGGTTTTAATTCATTTCTCCTTTAGGACATAAGTTATATATATGTAGTAATCTTTGAGAAAAATCAAACTAAATGCCAATCGTCACGTTTGGCGGCGGTGAAATTTCTTGGTGGATTTTCTTCGTATAGTGCGGGGTGCCTTCCAATCCTTTGCTTCGAGTTTGTATCTCTTTTTTGGATCACTCCTCAAGCCGTATCGAGTTACCTCTGATCGAGAAAGTTTCACTATACACTCAACCTAATATGATATACACCCAGACCACGAGTCAGTGCTTATTGTTAGAGTCAATCTTGATTATATGGAGTATCACATACACCAACAGAAACAAATCCGTAGCGGACACTGGGAACTCGAGCTGCGTTGCCACTAAATCTAATACAATCTCCGTGTTTGAGGTCTTGAAAGTTTTTGAGCGCCTCGGAATTGAGTGAACACAAATTGATTCGACCTGAGTGGGACTGCGCAGGAACAAGGTCAGCAATTTGATGGGGCACACTCAAGCAAATGTTCATGGGCATTTTAGAGAACTGCTATATTTAGTGTTCAGTCTAGAGGTAAATCCCATACCTGCTTGATGGTATTATCCACAATTTCGAGATGAGAGACCCTCTCGTGAATCGGATGCCAGTGGACCTGCACAACTCGAGCCATACCAAAGACCTGGGCATTTTTGTATTGATATAGGTCGGGGAGTTCTCCATGGTGAATATACCAATTAAGGTTCTCTACAGTAATCGTTGGTTGGTTGGATACAGGACACAATGATAATTTTCCACATAGGAAGATCTGGCTGAGAGTATTGTCAAAGATTGCAGGAATATCAGGATCATGAAATTTGAGCACAACATGATATTCTTGATACCCAGTGAATGATGGGGGAAGATTAAATGATGCAATAGGGGTCCCAAGGTGTATTTCATCTCCAACTTGTTGTATACTACGTGTATTTGCAAGAAGTAAATTGGCAGCAATCTCAATCATTATGATTGTCTAATAGTTTGGAAATACGGCAGGCTGAGTTATGACTGGCAATTGAGGAATTCTAGGGAGGGGTGGGACAAGAAGAGGCACCTAGCATTCAATCCCGCCTTTTAATGGCGATACTCATCTATCCCAAAGTGTTGGAGGGCAAGCAACTTTTGTTTTGGCCTTCCACCCACAAAGGCAAATGACTTGTTCCCTTTCCTTCCCTGCATTATCTCATCTCAGGAATAAAGGATTTTATGTATCAATTTTGAAATGTACAAGTCAATGTGCCTCTTTGTTCTACTGTGTTAATTGGTGCAATTTGAAAATTGCTACAAAGTGTGTTCTCCACGGCAGGCATTTTGGTTTGGATTTGTTTGTCTTTATGTGTAAGATATCCTTTGTCAGGCCTTCCTGTTAACCGTTTTATTTGGATAATACATAACATATTTGTGTGATTAACCTTTGTGATAGTTTCTTGCATACGTACAATGCAGTGTTGACTGCCATGTACGCGCGTACATGATTGTGACCCATTTCACGAAATCCCTTCCACCACCAAAATATCCATGTGCACGACGGACTGCAAAGTCTATTTCTACAATGTGTAATACATAAAAACAACAATACCACCACCCATGCCCCCAAGGTCTTCTCCACCCAATTACCCAAAGGCTAACGTAACAAGAAAACTCTTTCTTGGAACCTCACAAGGGAATCCTCAATTTGGAAGTTCCATCATAGAAATCTGCCTCATTTTCTGACAAGGACTTCATTCCTCTTGTGTAAAGCATGTTTTCTGGCAAGGAAAACTGGACAACATTGTAAATGGTAACTTACTGCTTGTAATCCAATTGTCCTCAAATGAGAAAATGTTTGCAGATAAAAAATTCCCCAGCATACCGGGCAAGACAAGAAAACTTGTAATTGAGTAACATCTGCATAACAACCAATGGCAACCAGCACAAATTGAATCTTCTTAGTAGCGGTTGTGTGAGTCTAATCTAAAACGCCGATTTGGTCTCTCCCGGAGGTTGTGATTATGCCCTGTATTCCTGGGTAGTTCGTTTATATCAAAGACCTGTTGGAAGATTACTGCAGTCAGTTTCCGGAGGGCTCAATCAAAATCTCTCATGATTCCCGCTCAGCTAGCCTTAAATTTTACACACACCTGGATAGTTAATAAGCTGGTACAATCCCCTGGAACAATTGATCCCTTCATCTCGATCTGATCTCCCACCCTGAACCTGGCCAGGTTAAGGTTATTCAGTTGTGGATCACCTACCAGACGCATTGGCGTGGGCTGATTGGCCATGAAATATGCAAAAGGATCAACAGTTGGTTTCCCGCACACATAGCTTAGAGTAGGGAAATGACAAACATTCAATTCGCTGGCATCTACAGCAATCAGAAATCCATGATCTGATTCGTTCCCACCGGGCGAAAAGTCACTTGTGATTGCCACTCTGCGCCCCACATGCATTCTCTCTGTTGCATCCGGTTCCCCCAGGTGGATACATAGCAATCCAGAATGCGGAATCCAATTGCCGTTGTCGGATGTAATAGTTGGGAATGGTATATTTTGTGTAAGGATCAGAGTTCCTGAAAGCAGAATTTGTGTGGTGGATGGCAGAATAACTTCTGGTCTGGGTGTATTACAGAGATTTATATTATAACGTCTCATTTGTTGTGGGTAAATTCTAGCTTGGGAGTTACGTGAGAAGATGACACTATTAAAACTAATCATATCACCATGACTGCTTTGTGGGGTATTTGTGTCTAAGAAGCAATTTGCAAAAATTTTCATCATTGTGTGTATAATTCGTTGTAGGTGAATATCAGGAAACAAAGGACTGGCTGGCAAGAAATTCCTTTTATGGTTGTGCTGGCATGGTGATATACATCAGGGCCTTCCAGTTTTTGGGTAGTACATCAAATTTATCTTGGCAGCAGAAATAGCTGATATTACACCTGAGTCATCTTCGGAGTCATTATTCTGTTTTACCACTTGAAGATATCCCACCGCCGGAGCTTAATCCTACCATTCTCCGCCCCTATGATTGCTGCCCGTTTAATCATCACACATAATTAGATCAGAAGATCATTCAGAGTTGGATCTTGTTTGAATCTCCATACAAACTTGACTTCCCTGCCAGTGCATCTTTCGATGTCCACCATCATGTACGCACGTACATGATGGGGATGCTTCTTGTTTCCTCTATCTCCAGTTATGTAAAGAATCATGCATGCGCAGACTGAATCATGGGAATACATATGCCCACATGATACAACCTCAGTTCCAGAGGGGAAATAGAATTTCGTACAACTCACTTGAATACAGATTTCATTTCTGCCTTCGCTTGCCCGTACATGACAATGTACTGAGCAAATTGTTTCCTTGCATGTGCCTCCCTGCTATTGAATCTGTTATATAAACATTTCATTTCATAGATATGTATGTAGTCTATTCAAGTGAATTCTAACTTTGTGATCCAGCTTTCAGCGTGATTTCATAGCCAGCAAACTCTGAACAATTGATACACTATACTTTCCAAGATTCGTCACATCAGGCAAATTTTGTATTTGCATGTTCCTCGTGAGAGAGATGTCAAAAAATCACCTCACATGTTTAAGTTCTCAACATGATTTTGTCTGGGTCTGTTTGGGTCCAGATTGGACCTCACCATCATATCCCCTGCTCAAATTGACGTGTACCCAAATAGCAAATCACAGTTGATTACTCAACATGCTGCCTGATATTCATAACGTCATCCAGTTCCCACTTCCCATTTGTTCATTCAAAGGCTTTTCATGTCATTTAGATGTACAAAGCCTCATATGAGGATCCTAACCATCTAGATTCCGAAATTTCTACTCAACTGGACCACATCTCCCTGATCTCCCACTGGCATCTTTCTGATGAACTGTTGCAAAATGTTCATGAGGCAAGGGCTTGTTTTGTCATTTTATCATTGAGGACCGTTGAGTACTACATATATGTATTTCCAGTCTGATGTGCTGTTTTATTTTCAATTGGTAGGGTTTTTTGATCTTCTTGTCTGCTCGCTCGCTCTTTGAATTTGTTGCTTACAGCATCACTCTCCCACCGCGCGCCCCTCATTTCAAATGCTTGATCTAGACCCGCTGCTCCTTCTGGTGAGTGCCTCGCACCTGTTTGTACCTCAGCTAACGAACAATCCGAACCTCGTTTTTGAATGTGAGTGTTGCTCTCTAGAGCAAAGACCTCATTCTTCTGTAATCTTCTCCTGGAATCGCTCAACAACCCCTGCCTGCAGTTTTCAGAACCTCTACAACTTGCCTATCAACCCTGATCACTCGTCTGCATCTGTTGTTCAACCCCCACCTCGATCGTTTCAGTGCGCGAGCGCTCATCCACCCATCAACCCAGGAGTATCCTGTATCATCCATGGAGCTAACGGATATTGGTTTCAGCAAAGATTGATCAGGAGCGGGCGTAAGAACACCTTTCCCTTCATCTATCCTACCGCGTTGATTCGATAACAGCGCTGATATCCTCTTAAATGACCCATTCTGATCGTTTGCTCCAGGAGAACAATTCGGCTCTTGAACAGGACAGTTCCCCTGCAAGCCCACCTCGGTTTCCTGGAGCTTTTGCACTTCGGGATCAACCCCATCGCCCGATTCCACTTATTTCGGCCTGCCAATCTGTAACAGGTGTAATCGATGCCCCAGCTCCTCTCTTAGTCCACTTTACCAATTGGTGGTCACATCATCCCCTTGTGTACTCCTATCCCACCCGCCAGAGAATCATGTTGACTTCCTTTCCCCTACAGCCCCCATTTCCTCGGACGAGAAGCGGCTCAACGGTGTACTTCTGTAAGAGTCCTCAAGGGACTCTTCACTAACTGGGCTGGCACGAGGCACGAGGCCTAAAAGGTTTCTATGAACCACTCTTGTATTGCAGATAGAACTAGCCCAGGAGAGATGTATCAGTTTCTCTCTGTACATACAACTAGGATAATGAAATGATGAAAGGAATATGCTCACCTAGCCCAGGAGAGATGTATCAGTTTCTCTCTGCTGAGCTAGGAGGGCGCGGGGGAACCGAGCTTAAGAGACTGTTGGGTGGCTTATGTAATCTCCGCTTGTGAGCTCTCGAAGGGGGCTTCACAGTCTCCCCCCCTATAAGACCTTGAGGATGAATGTCAAGAGTGATCAGAGAGCGTCGAGACAGCGTCCGAAGTGGTATCCGATTCGCCACGGAGGGGTTTGATTTTTGAAATGTGGAATGTCGGATGGCGTTTGTCTCCAGCAGGTAGAGCTAGTGTCACAGTTTGGCCGTAGTTCGAAACTTTGGTGACCGTGTATGGGCCCTCAAATCGATCTTTCAGTTTGTCGACGCCAGTTTGATGTTTACCGCGCCAGTCGGCCGAATTCAGTAGTACCGGTGTACCAATTGTCAAAGGAGGAGGATTTGTGTGTTTCTTGTTGTGCTGAATGGCCTGTCGGACCCGGCTGGCACAGAGCACATCACAGGCCTCGGCCCAAGCACCTTCACGAAGTTTAATCCATTTATCAAGGGCCGGGAGGTCCGGAGGTGTGTCGCTCAGAGGTTGGGGTCGGGAGGGAAAAAGCGAGGGCTTACGTCCGTAGAGAAGCTCCAAGGGGCTGATCCCCGTAGCGACGTTCATTGCCGAATTGATGGCGTATTCTACAGCAGGTAAGGCTTCTAGCCATTTCGTCTGGCGTTTGGAGGTGAAAGACCGCAGGATCTGACCTACTGTCTTGTTGGAACGCTCGCTACGGCCGTCAGCTTGCGGGTGGAAGGATGTCGACATATGAAATTTAATGTTCAACCGGGAAATAAGAGACTTCCAGAACCGTGATGTCCAGGTCTTATCACGGTCACTGATGATGGAGGCAGGTGGGCCAAATCGGGCGATCCACCCATTGAAGAATCGGCTCGCTGTCTTTTCAGCCGTGTCTGTTTGGAGAACCGGAATAATTTGAATGAATCCGGACAATCGGCAAGTACACGTGAGAAGCATATCATAGTGGGACGCCTTGCGCAACGGTCCCACGAAATCAATCGCAATGTTTGTCAGCGGTTGACGAGGGAAAGAGGGAGTGAGCATTTTTCCCGCCGGTGCTGTAGTGGGAGCCTTGGTGCGTTGACAAGTATCACAGCGCTCGAGAATTTGTTGTATGTCGGTGGACATCCGTGGCCAGAAAAAATCCCGCCGGAGTTCGGCGGTCGTTTTGAGAAATCCGAGGTGGCCAAGGCGCAGGTGCGCTTCATCAATGAGTGATCGGCGTAATTTGAAGTTTGCTGGGATGACCAGTCGTCCATCGATGAAAAGGAGACCATTCTCTTCCACGCAATCTGTCCGGAGAGGAAGAGCATCACGTAAGGCGATGCAAAATTGGTCATGTGCGTAACCGGTCAGAATGGCCTCTCTGAGGGAAGGTGCAATTGACAAACCAAGCTCCGTTAATGCCGCCACACAAGTCACTTCCTCTGTGGAAGGTTCGTCGTCGGGAAGATCCTTCCTGGAGAGGGCGTCGGCAACAGAGTTGTCTTCGCCCCGAATGTAGTTAAAATTGAGGTCGAAGTCCGCCAAGAGTTCAGACCAGCGCGCTTGTCTCTTACTCAGCGTGCGTTGTCGGGGAAGGTGAACTAGAGAATGATGATCTGACATCACGTTGATCTTCATTCCAAGAAGTAGCATTCGCCACTTGTGGAGTGCATGTACGACAGCTAACAATTCTTGCTCATGGACTGGATAATTGCGCTCCGCCGGTGTCATCTGGTGCGACTCGTAAGCAATCGGGGAAGCAATCTTCCAGTCTTTGCCTTGAAACAAAGCCGCTCCGAGTCCCGAACCGCTCGCGTCCGTGAAAAGCCAGAGCGGGTCGTCGGATTCGTAATCGACATTCTTTAAACAAGGGAGTGTCGTCATGATGCGCTTGATATTCTGGAAAACCTTCTCTTCTCTAGGGCCCCATTTAAAAGCTTTATTGTCAAGTTTTGAACTTGTCAAAGGTGTGAGCGTGCCGACATAGCGTTGCAGGCCCCAGATAAATTTCTTCATCCATTGCACAGTACCAAGAAACCGTTTTACCCCCTTGGCTGACTGCGGCGACGGCCAGGATTGGATATCAGCTATTTTGTCGTCATCAGCTTCGATTCCATTGGCTGAGATCCAATGGCCCAAAAACTTCACACGACCCCGGAAAAGTTTCGTCTTCTTCGGGCTGCAGTAGAGGTTGGCTTGACAAAGTTTACGGAGGACCGCGCGCACGTGTGTTTTGTGTTCTTCAAACGAGTTCGAAAAGATGACAATGTCGTCAAGGTACACCACGCAGATGTCGTTGATGAGATTGCCTAACGCTTCCTCAAGCCTAGCCTGGTGAGTAGCTGGCGCATTCGTCAGTCCCATCGGCATTACCACCCATTCCATAAGTCCCCATGGTGTCTTGACCGCTGTCAGCGGAATGTCTTCTTCTCTCATTCTGGTCTGAAAAAACGCATTCGTTTGATCCAAGATCGAGAACACCTTGCCGGAAGCGACTAAACGGACAAGTTCGTCGACATTGGGGAGTGGAGAGCGGTCGCGAACAGTAAGACTATTGAGCTTACGATAATCACAAACCCAACGGGGAAGAGCCGTCGGATCTTTCTTTGGAATGATGAGGCTTGGGGACGCATATTGGCTAGTCGAACGACGGATACGACCCGCCTTAATGTGTTGATCCAGGAGAGTCCTCCACGCCGCGAGATGTTTGGGTGGATAGGGGAATTGACGCTCATTGATGACGGCGTTGGGATCTGTCAGAACAATTTTATGTCGAGTGCGGGACTCCGCGTCTTGGAGTTTTCTCGGAAAAAAGTTGTCCAACGCCCGAACATCCTCGTCAATCTCACTGCTAACCGCTGGGATGTTGTCAGGGAAAAGGTCCGCGAATTCCTTCAAGATTAACCGCTCCGAATCTGCGCAGGGGTACTCAGAAGATGAGGTGGACACCGCGGCTGCTGACTGAGGCGTCTCGGGGTCCACTCGGTAGTCGTAAATCAGGGTATTTGAGCGAGAGCACTCTACTGCCTGCAGTTCTACGGACACCGAAAGTCCATGTCAATGTAGGAACGGAGTTCCGAGGATAATGTCGAAATCTCCTAGGACAGGTCCAACGCGTAGCGGTACGTCTTCAAAAATGAAGGATGGACAAGCGATGCGCAACGTAGTCGTCACGTAATGTTGAATGGTGAGGGGTGTTGCTGAGCCATCTCCAAGCGCCAGTCTGATTGAGCTCGGTCGTCCCAATGGCCGACGAACTAAGAAGGATTCGTCCGCGGCACTATCTGAGATAAGGTCGATCTCGGAACCCGTGTCAACAAGGGCCCTGAAGCAACGTCCTGCTAATTGGAGCTCGAGAATAACCCGCGCTGGTTTAATGGGATTCAGAGAAGGGTCGCTGGTGGATGGTTTGGGAAGAGGGGGGGGAAGCGAGGCCGAGGGCGAAGACGAAGGCGAAGACGGAAAACGAGCCGAAATGCTCGACGAAGATGAAATGATTGAGGAACCCATCGCGAAAGGGACCTCCAGGAGTGGTATTCGAGAAAAAAAAAGTGTAAGAGTCCTCAAGGGACTCTTCACTAACTGGGCTGGCACGAGGCACGAGGCCTAAAAGGTTTCTATGAACCACTCTTGTATTGCAGATAGAACTAGCCCAGGAGAGATGTATCAGTTTCTCTCTGTACATACAACTAGGATAATGAAATGATGAAAGGAATATGCTCACCTAGCCCAGGAGAGATGTATCAGTTTCTCTCTGCTGAGCTAGGAGGGCGCGGGGGAACCGAGCTTAAGAGACTGTTGGGTGGCTTATGTAATCTCCGCTTGTGAGCTCTCGAAGGGGGCTTCACAACTTCCCCCTCATCGATCCCCCAACCATCTTTTCCTTTGGCGGATCGTTCGATGGTGCCTTACAAGGCGATCTATACTCATTCAGCATTGATCCTGCCGTCTCAACACCAAACTTAACCACAAAACTTGTCGCCACGCGAGGTCCCGCCCCAACTCCTCGATCTGAACCACTTTTAGCTGCAGCAGATGGTCATCTGTTCCTCTGGGGTGGCATGACAGAAGAACCAGGTCGTGCCGAGCAAGATACACGCATCTATTCCCTCTCGCTATCGACTAGTTCCTGGAGTCGATACACAGTCTCAGGACCCTTTCCAGCTGCGACGTTTG
The DNA here is from genome assembly GCF_026914185.1 of Puccinia triticina. Classification (NCBI taxonomy): domain Eukaryota; kingdom Fungi; phylum Basidiomycota; class Pucciniomycetes; order Pucciniales; family Pucciniaceae; genus Puccinia; species Puccinia triticina. The sequence goes on from NC_070572.1 coordinate 3,272,529, forward strand.
GATCAACAACAACGATATTTGAAGGATTCTTTTACGTTTACGCCGGGACTGACATGAATGGATTGGCTCACGATCGCCTTTGGCGAATTGACATCAACCATTGCAAGCTTGTCTCTCTTTCTGGCCTCTACATGATCTCAAAGCTGAGAGCGTCTTCTATTTCAATGTATATCTCTCCAGTGACCTCCAACTCGCTATGGGAGAATGTTTCATACCCCCGTAGCCCAGCAGCGCGAACAGGCCATTCGGCCATTGTATATGCTCGCTCATGGATTGTTTTTGGTGGTTCGAACGGCAAAAACATTTTCAACGATATATGGACGTTTGATTTTGTTAAAAAGGAGTGGACATCTGTAGCTTGTTCGGGATCTCTTCCCCCTCCACGCCAACAGCACTCAGCACTTCGACTTGGCGAGAAAATGTTCGTTTTTGGCGGAGTAGATGGCCAAACTTCGAAACTGTGCAACATGTGGGCCTTGGACCTCCTGAGTGAGTATCTCTTCTGCTTATTGGTCCAATTGTGCCTTGCTTGCCCTGCACCTGAACACGAGCTTCTTTGTCATATGTAGGTTATGCTTGGTATGAGGTCGCTTGCAAAGGAGGTGCAGAAATGATGACTATCGGCCAACTCACAGCGGCGTGGGATGAAACGATTTACTTATTGGGTAGCAACACTACCACTGCCGGCCTGCCCCTTCGTCATTCGCTCTACCACACGCTTGACTGCTCAAAAATAACTTCATCATCCACACCATCCTGGGATTTCCAGCTTATAGTATTCGGGGATGTCTGCGAAACTGTTGTGGCGCTGCCACATGAACTGTACCCGACAAACGATCTACCGTGAGTTTTCCTCTGATAGATTCCCTCAATCCTCATGGCTCCCCAAGAATTGGTGTTTTGTAGAGTTAGTGCAGTAGGCGTGCATATCATCCGTGCCACGGCTAATTCTACAAGGCACTGATTCTTGGGGAAGCCGTTGGACCAGGGAGGTTCTGGTGTTATGTACGAGTAGTGCGGTTGGCGTGCACATCAACCGTGCCACGGCTACTCCTATGTACACCACACCTCTTCTGCATTACCACCAAGCGGTGCTCAAGATTATTTGGACCGGCTATTCTCGTCGTATCTCCCTTCTTGTAGTGAATTGTGTAATGTTTTTTTGGCTGATATAAACTCTTCATTTGTTTATTCAGCCCAGGCAAACGCTCACGAATGGGCAAGGACGCTAAGCGATTTGCGCGAGAAAAGGCAAAAAGAGAAGCACCTGTTTGTATCCCCGGCCAGCACGACAACATACACCACCGTACCGTGCCACCTTCTCGTCAACATGATCCGTGCCCTGATGAAGTCATTACAACTGACCAAACAATCAGAGAACATTACGTATCCCTGACGCATGGCGTTTGCATCGTTGCGCCGAACAACCTTCCTCCGTTCTGCATGGCAGCTTATTATCCATTCGAAACAATGGCGGCCAGCGAGAAAAAAGGTTGGGAAAAATTTGTCCTTCACCTCCTTAGCCAAATCGACTATGTTTCCGAAATCAACACCAACGGGCCCCAAATTCGTGGATCTTTATGGGGCAATGGCTGGTGGAAATGTTCAAAGAACACTGAACACTTTGGACGGTTTTGCTCCGTGGAGTTTTTGCGGAAACAGATGAAGCTCCTGAAATTCGACCCAGAGGACCAGAAAGCCCGACTCCTTGAAGCTGGACAGTGGATCTCTGACAAATTGAGAAGCTTTGTGCCTGGCGTCCACGACTCGAATCAAAAGCTGCTCATCACTAATCAGTACCCTTCGATGAATCACACGGAGTATGGCGAACCCTATACATCGGCCGACTTCTCCTCTTTCCTGACCTTTACCATGTACGACTTTTACAATCATCCGCACACCGATAACGATGTGAACGACTGGACGCTTGTTGGTTGGATTCCGATCTTCAACCCAAAAAACTTGGATAATCCTCAGATCTTGGCCGATGAAATGTTTGACATGGAGGGGGGTCAGTTCTCCTTTTGTGATTTTCAATTCTGTCTAGACTTGAACAAAACCCTTGGTGTTACACTGTGCGTATTCAGATCTCAAGACTACCGCCATCAAACTCTGCCTGGCTGTTCCCCTTCTGGAATGTATACCAGAATTGGATTTTCTTGTCAGATGAACAGGAGAATGGCTAATGCTATTACCGCTTATATCAATGGCTTATATAAAAAATATTTAGACATTGGTGGCTTGCAGAATCAAATTGACAATGCAAACGCTCCTCCAAAGAAAAGAAATAAATAGTTGTTTTCCAAATCTTTTTACAATTAGTTTTAAATAAAATGTCATGATTTCCTCTTTTTTTTATGTTCCTTAATTTCCAAACTCTTCATCCAACCCATGTCTTGAAGTGATCTGTCTTCAATCCAATTCAAGTTTCCTTCTCAAATGTCCCAAACAGTGCTTTGATCCACATCAATTTGTGACAATGTATCTCATCAGTTGTGAAAGTCAATTTCTGACAAATGAATGGTTTGGATGAATGTGGAATATTAAGTTTTTGATGAAGAACCGGTCAAGTTTCTTTCTCAACAGAATCAATATACCACGCTGAAAATAGTCAAAGTGCTCATGCGGTGTGCTTAAACATTTGTGAAAGTAACTGAGATTAAGATTTCTGGTTCAAATTGACCAAACATATGTGCATTTATGTATGAGTTTTGTCACTTTCTTTCCTTTGGACAATTTGAAACATCACAAGCATTTCTCACTGCATTTTGTATTTGAGGATGAAATCATATATCACAAACCATTCCAACAACTCCCTCAATCCCTTGGCTTTATACTGCAATTGTAATCTGATAAACAATAAATCTTTGTGGAGATTAATTGGGCTTTATTTAAGCCATTCAGAGCTGTAATCAATTTAGACAAGGTGTTTTTAGCACTTGTTTCACTGTAGTTAATCCATGGATAATTCTATGCAAGAATGACTGTGTAACAACATGAAAATGGAATTATCAAAAATTGGATCAATTCAACATGCCATGAACAACAGCTGGCATCATTGAAATTTAGTACTTCAGCAAGATAAGGTTATTTAGTTGTACATCAAAGCCACTAAGAATTAGCATTAACTATTATTTCTAGGTGCAAGTTGAATGGTTTGTTTGTGCTCAACTGCAAGAAACAACATATCCTTTTCAGAAACATTTGTCACTTCCCGCTGGTGCAATAAACAAATGGCCACAAATAATTCAATTATACTTACAGGAAACTGCTTTGATATGTTCCAGTTCATTTACAACTGATTTGAATTTGAGTTCTGGGTTATATTTCAAGATGAGTTATGGATGATTCCCAAATTAGTTTGAATTCAGTTATAAATTACTTATTGATACTGTCTGGGAGAGTTCAGGGTGAGCTGTGCATCAGTTCTGAATAATTTTCCCCTGTGACAAGAAGACTTTTGGGATGAGTTCCAGACCACTTATGGATGATCTTCCTCACTATATACATCACTGCTTAAGCTATATTTACTAAAGGCCTCCAGCACAGTTATGGAAAAAAATTCACGTAGGGCACTCCCTGGAGAGTGGGAACATATCTCCCCTGGTGCATATTCACCTCAATGCTCCCTTCTATGAAGTAACGAATGATGCGAGTGGTGCAGCTCTGGCCCAGCCAATAGGCGCGATCTGTTGCCTGGCTTTCTACACTTGGATTCCAACAAGGTTCCTTGAAGCATTTTTTGTCAGTCCAAGGCGCGATAGTGTTAATACACACTGAACTCACCATCAAGTAGACCTTTTGTGTACAGGTCAGGTCAATCCCCACGCCACCTGCTCCAATCGTTGCCAAAAGGACTTGGACATTAGGTTCCTGTCTAATCCTGGCCAAACTTTTTTCCCTCTGCTGTAGTGAGCAGGAGCTGTCTAGTGTTTCAAAGGCTATCTGATTTTCGAGAAGTGCTACACCCACACTGGATCACAATTTCATCAGCGGATTATAGATTCCAGGTAAAAAAATCTAAGTTGGAGCTCACATTTCCAGGAAGGAGGTCCACTGAGAAAAAACCACCGCCTTGGGAATATTACCACCTTGCTCCGAAGTTAAGTGCGTCTTCAGATCTTCTACCAAATGCGCAATTTTTGGACTATTGTGCCATGTAGTTTCCTGCCGTGGTAGATCATAGTGGCTCCCACCAGCCAATCGTGGGTGATTGCAATAAAGTCGGAGCATCAATTGTTGAAAAAATTCTGCTGAATCCCAGCTTTCATTTTCTCGGTCAAGTCCATACTTGTCGGCAAAAATGTGATATCGCTGGCGGTAGTCTTCCGCCCAAGGTTCTGGCATCTGTAAGCCTACTTTTTGTTCTACTTTCGGTGGTAAACGGAGCACATCTGTTTTCAGTCTCCTTATCGAAACAGTTGCCAGAAGTTGTTGAAGCAATTTGATTGCTTTCTTGGATTTTCGTCGTATGTTTGGTTTGATGAACGTCTGCCAAACCTCTTCTCTCATCCACGGGTCCACCTTTATAAATCTGATCAACGTGTAAAGGTCGCTTAAGTTATTCTGCAACGGGGTTCCTGTCAAGCATAGTTTCCGTTGGGTCTCCAACGCTAGAATTGCCCGGCTTCGCTTTGTCGCTGAGTCACGAATCAAGCTAGTGAAAAAAATAACAGTCAGCAGTGCATCCTTTAAGCACATTATACAGGCCAGAATGAACTCACTGGCCTTCATCCAATATGGTACGAAACCAGGTTGCTTCAAATAAAGCATCACATCTGGACTCATAAAGATTCGCTACCGTATCATAAGTGACAAGAACGATATCATTGTCCCAAAGCATTTGTGCTGTCCACTGTTTGCGTTCTTCTCCGTGATACACAGCGTACTTGGTAAGGCTCTGGTCGAGGTGCTTATGGATTTCCGCCTCCCAATTGGCCAACGTCGATAATGGGCATATCACTAATGTTGCCTTTGTGTTTCGCTTGTTTGTGTTGGCAAACAATTCAGCCGCATCCTTTGAACTGACAATTAGCGCTAGGGACGTTAAATTCTTTCCAAGACCCATATCGTCGGCCAAGATTGACCCTTGATTATTATGATTAATATGCTCCTTGGTTCTGCCAGTACTTGCTGAGTGTTCAAAGAATTGCTTCAGCCACGCGCAGCTCAATGAATTCCAAAAGGCGGAAAGTGTGCTTGATTCTGGGGATTCTAAGTTCAAAATGAAGTCCAAGGCTTGTTGCTGGTGCGTCAAGATGTTCGTTTTGCAGCCATGAATTGGTCTTGCAGCTGGCAACCGTTGCCCGACCTCGAGATGCAACGAATGGGGAATCCCCCAGCAGTTTTCCGGATGGTAGCGTTCGATCCTCTCGACTTGCAGACCGCTTTCGCGAAATATTTGAATTACCTCGGCAGAGTGTGAAGAAGCGACAAACAGCATTAAGACTACCGTGAGAGTAGGTGTTGGTGTGGGGGAAGCGACAAGGGTGGCATCCATAATAACGGTTGGGAATGACGTCTTGGGCGAGCTTTGATCATGTGGCTCGCAATTCAAAAATGTATCGAGCTCTGTTGACACCGTGCCAATGGGCCCCACAAGCAACTTTTGCAAAACACCAGAGAGGGGCTCGGAGACATGCCCGGCTTGCGCCCCTAGCCAGGTAAAGACATTGATGCTCTCAGGTCCTTTTTGAAGGAGCGCGCGCGTTTGGCTTGGGTATTTGATTGATCCTCGAAGGCCGGCAACCATTACACAGTTAGCGGAGACTGTTCCAAGGCATTCGAGGTTCTTTCGGTTTTTGCTTTGGGTACTTTTCTCTGGGGGTGGGTTCATTTTTATTTAGAAGAAATCGAACAGGCAGTTTAGCAATAATAGTTGATAGATAGATAGTAGGAGAGGGGAATAACAGATGAAATACATATCTAGTGATCCCGGTCATTGCGGGTGACCTATGTGGTAAGCTTTGGTCAAGTGTGGGGTTGACTGAGTGCCTACACAAACTTTTGGTCGAAAGCTTGTCAATAGGTCCCAAAATTTGCTGCTCAGATTTTGTTGATTGAAGTTGATATCAAACCCAATGTGTAAGCTGACAGTAAACTCGGCAACCATGCAACTAACATCCCATAGCAAAAATCAAATTGTAAGACTATGAATGTCGCGGTTGTGATAAATACACATGGCTTCAAAACCAGTACACACTCATAAGGAATGATCACCCAATCTAGGCGCTCATTGCAATCTCCCAATAACTTTGAAATTTGGATTAAGTTATAAACTTTTTAAGTGATACATTTTGCTTCTTTGAGAGGTAACATATATAATATGTTGCTTGCTACACCATCTTAGAACTTTGAACTGGAACACAGAACTGCCTGCACTTGTTAGCACACAGAAAAACAGGACCAGCTCAGCAATCCTGGCATGCAATTCATCTTGATCAAAATACAACATACTGTGAAAAATTTCTTGAAGATCAAAAGTCAGGCGGCATTCTAGGCATCATGCTTTGTCACCTTGACATATTGTCTCTTTGAATGGCAAAATTATTTCTTTTAGTATTCTTATATTTCTTATATTTCAGATACAATTTGCAAACACATCTTAATGGGGTGTTTCATCCTAAGCTGTCAGCCTTCCTTACAAATTTAATGATTCTACAGTCAACAGAATAACAACAGGGAAAAAAGGTGACTTTAAAAATGAGTACTGTCTACTAAATAAGCATAAAATAAAACTACTGGATTTGAGTAAAACACATCTGTGGATGGTACGTTTGAATTACACTAAATATAACACCAGGATTGAAAGTGAGTAATACAATTGTAACTCAAGGCTATTATATGAGTAATTTCTGTATAATATCAATGTTTCAAGCATGGCAACATGCACATGTTGCCTCCCTTTTTGGGGTGGTGACACCTGTGCCTTTACATATTTTTGTCGATATTTGCAGCATTGTATCCTTTTAAAATTATCCTCCATTTTTTGTGCACTTCACTTACATCAAGCCTAAAAACGCCATCAAGAGGAAGAGATGCTTGCCTATCAATTTACGTTTATTATAATACTCAGCCTGCTACCAGCTCCAGGCTCCCTTGCCATAGTCCAAGATATAAAATGCAGTGCCGATGTAAAGGCCAAGATTGTTGGTAACGATTGTATTCAGTACGCTGGTTCTATTCAATTTCGCATATGTATTCCGTATGAGGCTGCATTAGGTTTCCAAATCTAAAGGCTGGTTCATCTTTGACTTTTGATTTGTACTGTCTTGATTTCAATTTTGAATTTCCTCAGGGCACTCACCCAGGTTAAGTACCAGGCGAACAGTCCACCCGGTCAGCTTGCGACAATCAAAGATATCGAAACACGTATTGAAAGGGTTTCCAAAAGCTGTGTGGTGAGGCCTCAATCAAACTGTTGATTCCGATGACTTTTGAGACCCTTGCTTGTTTCTGTAGCTGATGGATCTTCTTTTGCAATCAGATTGTTTATGATAGGGCCAGAACGGCCCCAGTTGGTACCCCTCTTGCCATGTGAGTTCAAGGAAACTTTATCAGCTTAGGCCCCGTTTGGCACCAATATAATTATAGGTGATATAATCGCTGATTAATTCAATAAAAAATACAAAATTCAACATAAAGCCTCCAAATTTTTTTTGTAGGCAACCTACAGTGCTGGTCTCTTCAACTGTGAACCCAGAATCAACTTATCCATCCATCTTCAGCACCATAATACCATTATATCACTTCATATTGGTCAAAAGTGATATAATGGTATTATGGTGCTGAAGATAGCTGAATCAGTTGAATCTGATTTCACAGTTGAAGAGACCAGCACTGTAGGTTGCCTAAAAAAAAAATTTGGAGGCTTTATGTTGAATTTTCTATTTCTTATTGAATTAATCAGCGATTATATCACCTATAATTATTTTGGTGCCAAACGGGGCCTTACTTTTGCCAATGGGCAAGTGGAAAGTCAATAAAATGTTTATTCCCCAAATCTCATGTAAATCATCAGTACCAAGGGAAAATTTGATGATGCCATCAACCAGATTGTTCAAAGGTGCAAAGGTTCTGTAAGCATAAAAACTTCTGTTTTTCTGTAACATAGGCTGGGGATCCATGGCCCATGGAACGTTTCTGATTCTGATTTCACCTTGAGATTTTTTTTAGGCTGGAAGAATGATTTCCAAAGATGATTCACGTGTCACATTTGAGATTAAGCCTCCTAGAACAGATCCAGTTCAAATGATTTATGATGATAATTTTCCGCCACGTAAAGTAGTATGCAGCAAACCTGCTCAAAAATTAATAAACCAGGATTGTCTTGAGTATGTTTTTTTGCATGGATCAGAAACTTATTGGAGTTTTCTGATCAATTTTTTTTACATTTGATAATAGTGCCTTCAATAAATTTGGTGGTGATAAATTGATATTTACAGGAACTGGGAAACCAACATATATATTTTCACAGACTATCAAGAGTTGCCAGGTAAGCACAGTTTGGATTTAATATTGCACCTCACTTTTTTGTAATATTATCTGACTTTTCTTTTCTGTGCATCAGGCAACAATAATGTCATCAGATGGATCAGATATCACTGCGTGAGCTCTTAAATTTAAACCAAAAATTGTCTGGCTAATAAAATATACTAATCCCCAACTTATAAATTAATAAGCACAAAGACTTTGCTTTTTCCACTATTCCAAAGTGTTCTTGACAATTGCGGTGGCAAGGGACAGGTGATTATACTTCTCCCATCCTCTTTTGAATTGGTCTTGGGATATATTGAGCTGAATTCAAATCCCTCTCACAGGCTGGTATAGTTGCTCAAGCTAGTGGAGTTCAAGGGAGCAATGGCAGGCTATTTGTTATAACATCTCCCCCTCCTAAAAAACAATAGCCCTTTTCTTATTACAGATATCCTATTAGAAGTGTTTTTCCATTGGATGTGATTTCATTCAACTCAAAATTCAATGAATTGTATTTCTGTTGGAAAATTGACAAATCAAGTCCCTGAAATTGTTTCAACCTTGTAAAAATAACTTCAAAAATTGTTTTTTTGTGCTCCTCAATAGAAAGTTTTATTTCTGCCCAAATGTTTCAAAATTTCAAGAACTCAATTTCACATGTCAAATAGAAATATAGATTGTTGATTTATACCCTTGTATCAAACAGTAATTTCTTTTGACCCAAATGAAGTACCTAGTAATGCACTGGGCACGGCCTGGTGACCCCAGGCACTTTCAGCATTATTTTTCCCCCCTTTCTTGGCACAAAATCTTCAAAGGAGCAGTAGAGGGGCTTGGTTGTGAAATTTGAAAATCAGGAAGCCTGAATGGCTTGATTTATAGTGAGGCACTCTTGTTTGCTGGCAAAACCTTGATCTCAATAAATGTTCACCAGCAATTCAGGTTTAGGCTTTCCCTCACATCAAGCATTTTAGCCAAAATGAAGTCCTCATTTTGATTGAATTTGAAAGAATGGCTCAGATCCAAGCTTTGATGCTTCAAGTTTGTAAGGAGTGAGGATGAGGGCAGCAGGACTTGGCTCTCCTGAAACAGAATTTTACAGAGTGTTGAGGGTGCTCTCTCTGTTCCAAGGCCCACCAAAGCAATAATTTCAAAGGGTCTCTCTTGGTCCAAAGACCCTTGAGATCCAAAACTGCTCAAAATGGTGTGTAACTCATGAAATGCCAGGCAGCAGGCAGTTGGTGCAGGGATAGTGTCTTCTGGATTCCCCACTCCAGCCAAAGCCATTTGGCCATTTTAAGAAGACCAACAGTTTCCATGGTTTGAGAAACCATCAAGAATTTGAAGATGTTGATTGAAGGGTTGTTGTTCCAGTCAAATAAAAAGCTTGGTTGTTTTGGCACAGTTGCTTCACACCTTATTTGGGTTCAGTTTGAGATCCAACTACTGTTTCAGGTCAGTTATGAGTAATTCTAGACCCATAAATTACAAAACTATAAATATCAAGTGTTATGTGTTATTCTTCAGAACCCACAATATACACATGTTCCAAAATCATGGCAATCAAAAAAATACTGGCCCATAATTTCTCACAAATTGCTAAAGAGTGGGATAAATGAGCGTGAAACATAGTCTCAGAATGCAGATGGTGTAGTAAAATGTATCTGTCCAGGGGACATGGTTTGGGATGGAGGATAGGTGTCCCGCAAGCAACCGGCGGATGCATTCTGGGGAAACGTCCACCATTGCGCAATGCAAGTGGCATCCAGCGGACGTTTCCTGCAGGGCCAGAGCTGGACATCCCCGGACATGTCCAAATGCATGTCCGACCAACGTCCGCAACGGCCCGTGGTGTATTGATGTAAATATTTTGTACATGCCCAATACCAGTGGACACAATTCCTGAGCCGGGTGAGCCAAACCTCCAGCAACGGTGAAACAATACAATACGGGATTGGTATTGGCCAATACTACATATAGTATTGTTTTTTTGATACATCATCAATACCATGTATTGTATTGAAAAAAAGATACAATACAGTGGTATATTATCTAAAAAACAACACCTTTTCTGGGCAATTGGCGCTCAAGCCAATGGCCCCTCCCAGCAATACACTTGTATTGTATTGTATCAGGATGTATTGGCAATACAATACCCCTCTTTCTCTGGCTGTCTGGAGGGTCTAGCCCCTATGTCTCCAAGGTCCGCTTGAGAATGCTATTCCAACACCAAACCTCTTGCAAACACATATATCATTGAGTCATCTTGTGTTGAGGTAGGCCGGCCCCAACATGTCCTGAGAGGCCATCCCCATTGGCTGTGGATCAGAGGGCACTGGCCACAGACCTTGGTGTTAGCAGCAATGGGCCACTGCACTACACTAACGTTATTGGACAATAACTGTTAGTGTAGCCATTTTATTGACTCCCAAATTTTTTTTATTTGTTATCTCAGATACAAGTATCCATACTAACAATAACAGGAAATACCAGCAATAACAACAATAACAGGCGTTTTATTGCTACTAACATTATACAATAACAGTTATTGCTGTTATCCATCACTATTTCCTGGGCAAGTTTCTGTATTGTTAGCAGCACAAAAAAAGAGATAACAGAAAATTCATTGTTATTTTTAGCTGGTTTTGGCTACACTAAAAAATAACATTAGTGTATTGGCCCACCGTTGGTGTTAGGAGCTGCGGTTGCACTGAAAGGTGGGCCACTACGCTACATTTAGTCATTAGTTCAGTGCAGCGTAGCGGATCTAAACTACAACTGACGGGGTTTTCCGTTAGTGGTCAGTGATTGCCCGCTACCGCTATCAGGCACCCCTCAAAACTACAGGGCTGCTATCAGCGCTAGCAGTGCTATTCAACCGCGAAAAAAGCTGATAGCCCTGTTAGCGCCTGTTAGTGTAGTGTAGAGGCCCGTAGTGGGCACTCCAGCTAACATCACTGTGCCAGGAACTACGCAGCTCTAAACTAGCAGATAGTTTAGCGTAGTGGCCCACTGCAACTTGCAGCATAGCCTGTCCTTCACTGTGCTTACAGCCATGTCAGAAAAGCCTGCAGTTGGGTAGGCCCATCTTTTGGGCTGCTGATTTCAGCCTCAAAGCCTGTATGGCTCCTGTATGTCAGGAATGCCATTGGAAGAAGAAATCCAGTTTCTTTGTTTTTAACTTTGGGGCCTCGAGAGTTGCACCGTTGGAATCCTGGAGTGATTTGATGGCAATCTGGCCCTTCGCCGCACACCCCCCCCCCCCCCCCTGCCCCCATGGCCAGCCCGGCACCCTCCTCGAGCTGACCCAGCTGCCCAAAGGAGTTTCAACTGCCTGATGCAGAAATCATTTTCAGCCACACGAGCCCACAAGCTTTTCCAACATGTCTGTATGTGCGCACCAACTATGAAGGTTCCGCGGCTCCCTCCATGCAAGGTAGGGGGAATCAATGGAGACTCCTTTTCTCTCGTTAGTATTTTCTGCTCAAATTGAGCTGCCAAAATGTGTGTGTGCCAGTTGAGCTGTCGAGGAGGTCAACAAATGAACTCCATTCTTGGTGCGCACTGCGCGAGTCCCCGAAGCCGGGAAGCCCGCGCCCGGGCATCCGAGGCAGGCGAAAGCTCGGACGGGGCACGGGCTCGGGGGGCACGAAACGAGGCAAAGCCAGACGTCAGCCCGAGAATGGAAACCGCACCCTCCACCACCACCACCACCACCACGACGACTCGAACCAGAGAAACCCGCAGCGACCGATGGGCATCTTCGACAAGCTGACGGGGCCGAAGCCTGCCGGCACGGCACCGCACCAACAAGGCCCTGCATCCAACCCGTACCCCGCCCAGCCGGGCGTGCCCGCAGCCACGCACGCCTCCACCGGCCCGATGACCGCTGGCGGCGACGCCCGGCCGTTGCCGCCCGGATGGGAGAAGTTCAGCCGCGCCCCCCCCCCCCCCCCCCCCCTCTCTGCTCCCCATTCCTCCTCGCTGACTGATCGTGGCGGGTTTTTGTGCGGATAGACAATGGGACGCGACATACCAGCGCTATTTCTTCATCGACACCCGGGCGCCGGGCGGGCCCCAGTCGCACTGGATCCATCCGAGCGACCAAGCCGGCGCCTCCGACCCCCGCGGGGCGCCGCCCGGCCCGGCCTCCCAGCCGCCCCCTGGCGCCCCTTACCAGCCGTCAGCATCTCTCTCTCCCTCCCCGTTCCCCCAAGAAGTCTGGGCTGATCGCGCGCCTCCCACAGTTACGCCCAGCCCTACCAGCCCGGCTACGCCCCCCAATATCAGCAGCCGCAGCAACAGCAGATGGCTCCCGGCCCGGCCCCGAACGCCCGCCGCCCGGGAGGAATGAATCCGTACCGCGCTTTCCCTCCTCTCTCTTCTCCCAACCCTATCGTGCTGACATTTGACGCGGAATGGACTGCGTGTGGGTATGATAGGATGTTAGCAGGCGCAGGCGGTCTCGCGGGCGGCATGTTGCTGGGCTCGATGCTCGAGGGCCACCACCACCACCACGACGCGGGCTACACCTCGTCCGTCCTGCTCTTTCCTCTCCCCCCCCCCCCCCCCCCCCCCCAAACCCCTTCCGTCCGTGCTGATGATCCCCTCGGGGTTCTGTGTGTAGGGGGTACGAACAGGGGTACGAACAGGGGTACGATAACGGGTTCGAGAACGGCGACGATTGGGGCGCGGACGGCGGCGACTTCGGCGGCGACTTCTTCTGACCTCTTCTCTCTCCCTCCCGCTTGTACACACGCACAATCGTCTCTCTCTTTCTCTCGGCACTGCACATATCCCACACACATTGCAAATCACACTCTTCTCTTCTGCTGTCTCTGGATGTATCTACTAGCACTCCCTTCTCCCTTACCAGCACACACGGACATGCACTTCCCCACTCATCCTCCTTATCCAAAAATCACTATGTATCATCTTTTTTGCTCTTGGCGCAAGAGCAAGCATGTCTCTCCCAGGTCACACAAACCACAGAGGCCAGGTGCATCGGAAACTCGTTGAAGGGCACAAGCACACGGGTTTTTGTATGGATGTGAAGAGCCAGAGACCAGAAGACATCTTTATAAGTATTACGCAGCACCTCAATAACCACACAGACACACACACTTCTTTCTTTTGTTTTTTGATAAAAAGGATGATCCGGGAGAAGACAAGAGATGAAAAGAGCAGCCAACATGCATGTATGTAAGATTCACTTGCTGAGAGAGAGAGAGAGATGTATATCTATGGGATCTTGTTTTGAGGAGACACTATCGATCAATCAATGATATATATACAAAGAAACCAAGCGCAGCTCTTCTCTCTCTCGAGAAAGAAATTATTTATAAAGAAAGAGAGAAGAGGAAAGAGAGAAAGGGGGGAGGGGTTAGGAGAGATAGAGATGGTTGCGGTCGTGGCCTTCGAACTCGGTCTCGAAGAGCGCCTGGAGCTGGCTGTGATGGGCGGCGAAGTTCGAGCGTAAGGGGTCGGTATCGGGGGCGGTGGTCAGCCCCATCCGGAGCAGGCCGGGCGAAGGAGGGGACGCGGAAAGCGGGGGGTGGGTGAGAGTAGACGCGGAGGGGGGGCGGGGGTGCTTGGGGTCGATAGGGAAGCCGAAGATGCCCCAGTCGTCGAGCTTGAAGAGGTCTTCTTGGTCGGGATGATGGCGGTGGAGGAGGAAGGGGTCGGGACAGGAGGGGCGCTCGTCGGGCGCGGGCCCACCGTCGGCCTCGTCCTGCTCTCCCAGGCCACCCAACACGAGATCAAGCAACAGGCCATGATGGCCGTCTCCGCCGAGGTCCGTCGGCCCAGCCAGCCGGGCCCAGCCCTCAGAAGGAGGAGGAAGAGGGCCGGGAGGAGGGGCTGGCAGGCCGGGGCGGCGGAGGAGACGGCCATCAGCGGGCGACACAGCGTGCTCACCGGGGAGACGCAGGGCGCTCTGCGGGAGCTGTCCGGCCGGGCCGTCCGACCCGCCGACCCACCGTTCCGCTGCAGGGAATCCTCGCGTGCTACGAGGCGGGGGTGGGGGGCGGGGGGGACGGGGTGTGCGGCGGGGGACAGCGCCGACAGGGCCCGCTCCGCGGGAGCCTGTGGTTGCTGATCAGGTGGAGGAGTCTCTGGTCGAGTGGGAGCGAGGGTCGGAGGGCGGGGGTCGCTCGGCGAGCCGGATGGGCTCGGCCACGTTCCTTGGTTCCATCGTGTATCATCCATCGCGGCCATCGTCATCATCGTCTCGAATCGGTCGTCGTCATGCGAGGAGTCTCGGTGTTCCTTGCTCGTCGGGCGATCGGTGGTGGGCGAGCTGCTCGGCGAGGGCGCGGGGCGGTCGAGGAGGAGCGAGTCCCAGTCCATGGACAGCTGGCTGAGCTCGTCGGGATGATGATGGTGGTGGTGGTGGTGGTGGTAGTAGGTCGGGGTGGGTTGGGGGAGGTGGTCGGAGGGGGAGAGGAGCTGGGCGGGGGACGGGGAGTGGAGGGACTTGTCGATCTCGTCGTCTTTCAGGATCATCTCGATCATCCCTTGGTCGATCTCGATGGCGGGCGAGGAGCCTTGGGGGCGGTGCTCGTCCGGGGCGCTGAGCGGGGGTAGCTGGGCCTTCTTGAGCTCGTAGGCGAGCTGGCTGCGGAGCTGGCTGTTCTCCTCCTCGAGCACATGGATGCGCACCTTGGAGAGATACTCGGCCTGGGCGGGGGAGATCGTCGGGGAGGGGTGGTGGTCGGCGGTCCTGTTGAGCTGGGGGTCGATCTTCTTGTCCGTCTCTGGGGACGGGGATGGTGCGGCCGGGCTGGGCTGGATGATCGAGGGGTCGATCGAGTCCGGCGAGAGGGCCGACCAGCTGGCGGGCTGTGGGGGGCTGGCTGGGCCGGAGGGCTTCCCGGCCGACTCGCCGGCGGCTTGCTGGCAGCACGGGCGCAGACAGGGCATCGCTGGCGGGGGCCTGGACAGGATCCGGAGCTGTTCTTCGAGCTCCCTGACCCTGTTCTCGAGCTCGGCGACATGCTCCTTCTTGCGGTCCCTGGAGGCCTGGGCAGCAGCTGGAGGGGGGGAGAGGGTGTCAGTGCGGGTGGGTGGGTGTCTCTGGTGTGGTGGGTTCGGACTGACTGCGGTTGCGGATCATGCGTGCCAGCTTGCGCTCCTCCTTGGACATGCCCGGGTGGGGGCTGAAGGGGTCGAAGGGCAGCTCCTGGATGCTGGCGGGGCGGGAGATCTTGGCTGGCTTGGGGTTGTGGCCGTCGTCTGGCTTGCGCTTGGCGAGGGAGTGGTCTGAGTTGGAGGCTGAGGGGGTGGGCGAGCCACTGCGGAGGGTGGACATGGTGAGGAGGGTAGTGGATGAAGTGGATGGGGATGAAGTCGATGGGGGTGGGATGGGGTGGATGGGGTGGGGTGGGGTGTTGATGAGATGGTGTGGCGTTGTTGCAGCAACCACTCGGAACCAAAAACACCGAACCAAACAACAGCCAAACAATCCCATTCGATCAAACAACCCACTAAACCTGTCAGGATGACCAGCTACATACAATATAATCACAAACAGCAGAGTCCAGACAAATCCACAGTCGAGAAATTCATCACTCCCACTCCAAAAGCCAAATTATCCATCACCTGGAGCTGGCAAATAATACTCACAAGGGACTTTAACCATATGTATATCCCTATCCTCAATCCCAACTCATATAAGAAAACACCGTCGGAATCCTCAGCTGGATCAAAAGAACTATAGACCAATTGAACTGTGATTGAGAAAAATAAGCATGGTGAAATTGATCGGATCAGAACAGATAAAGGTAATAATACCAAAAAAAAAAAACAAGCAATAAAATCCAAGAAGATGAGCAGGTAGCTTGTAGATGTGAGAAACAAGCCATATAGGCCAACGTCCAGGGTGCTACACAACGCTACAGCTACAAGCACAAGTGGGCAGATATGGTAAGCCCACCTATACTCAGTGGGCTGATCAGGTTGATGAGGGAGTACATCCAACTTGGGTATTCAAATTGGAGTATGAGACTAGACAAGACAGATATCACAGTAAGGCTGGAGGTGTGCGTGAGAGGAAGAGAAAAGAAAAAAAAAAAACAGACTTCCAACAGCTACCACTCCAGAAAAGTGATCCTAATTGGCAAGATATCAAGAATCTGCAGATCCTCAGTTGGAGCCTCTGGGCTGTCTCTGGGAGTACGTAAATCAGCAGTGGCAGGGGCTACAGATTCATGACAAGCCTCTGTCTACCCAAATCATACTCAAAATATCATCAGTGGGATGGTTTGACTACCACTGCAGTCCTCAATCAAAGCATCAGGATGACCATCACTGCAAGAAAAACCCTGGAAACTGCCATAAATTACATCCTGCCCTTTCATGCACAGTCACTGTGCATCCAACCTTGGTTGGAATAACCCTTGAGAAAGGCTTGAGTATCACCTCAAGCTTCTAGAAATGCTTACTTTGAATCCGGATACCCGCCACCTTTCTTATTCATTCCCAGAAATCCACATCCGCACATGTGTGTCCAAACGTGGATACCCGCCCCTCAAAACCCACGTAAGACATAAAATATAAAATTTATTACTAGAGATGTAACCGCGCAGGAGGCCACTGCGGGGAATACCGCAATTGGGTCCCAAAACTCAATGCAGACATTGGGTCCCTGTCAGCGGCAGCGATACCAAGACAATAGTCTTCTAGCTACGCTGGCTGCAAGGATGAGATAGAGATTTAAGACTAAGCCCGGATGTTTCTAGAAAAACACCGGGAAGTAGAAATAGTTTTATTTTTAATACGGAGGGGCTTGACTTTAGAGAAAGTCAAGAGTATTTAAGTGCCCTCCGTTAAGATTTCAGGGCCTGTAGAACAGGGGTGGTAGAGTGCCTGAAGTAGCGGGGGCCTGTAATACAGGTTTGGTTCGCTAAAATAACCCCAGAACAGATCTTTTCTAACAAAGAATCTGAGAAAAATAAGGAAAGTTAAGCAGACTCACTAAGAAACTAGGATTTCGAGGAAGCTAGCTGAGAGTCGGCTGAAAGTTCCTTTTGCGATGAACAGCGGAATCTAGAGGGGAGGCGATGAGAAGCGTACCACCACGTAAATTCTAAGACTTCAGGCGAATCGGACAAGACAAATGGGTAAGCAGGACGAAGTTTGAGGTCGAATGTTTACTGGGAAGGTTTTGTCGGGATGTCTGAAGATGTCTCTTCTTTCTTTGGCGGAGAATAGTCTCTTTATATAGAATTCTCTATGGATCTCTTACTTCACCGTAGAGATCCAGGTCTCTAGGGATCATTCGCGACTTTCCGCGGGAGCTCATCTCTTCGTCATGACTTCTTGTCACGGAGATGAGCCCTTCTTTTTTTTAGGGAAGCTAAGATGAGCGCTTTCTATGCTACCGCGAGTCTTCTTCGTAATGTTTTGCTTATGTCTCTTGTTTTAGCGATCATAGTCGCATGTCTCCCATTGCGAGTGTAGCAGCTTTCTTGAGCTATCTTAGTTTCAAACGTTTTTTTGTATTCTTTTGTACTTCTGTGCCTCCTTTCTTATTTTAAGGAGGCGCTATTTATTTATGTATTTTTCTCTTTATACTTAGATTTTTTATTACACATATTCCTTTTTAGAGGAATGTGCTTTTTTCTTTGGTTTTTCTATACTTGCTTTGTAACAGCATTCTAAACTCGCTTTGTAACAGTATTTTTTTTTTATGTATCTTTCAGCTAACTCTGGTACAGTAGCTAGCTGACAGTCCCAAGACTCAATGCGGTAAGAGATGAATTAACTGCAGAGGAGGCCATTGTGGTGATTTATATTGGCAAGTGTGGTGGAATTTCCACTTGGCAATAGTGCGCGCGGGAATGCACAAACAGCTGAGCTCAGAGTGCATTCAGTGACATAACACTGAGGATGATGTCAGGAAAGCACAATAGGAAAAGCTTACAGAAAGTCACATGCACACAGAATGCACAGATTGGATGTTATGTGGATTACGCACCACAGGATTTGGATTGGGTGGCGGACTGGAGCGGATGGGTAGGGCTGGACTGTGGCTGACCAAACACGGGGACTGATAGCAGCGGCGCGCCAGCGGGTGAGCCAGGGCAGCTGAAGCGGGTTCCACCAGCAGGTGGCACTGGTGAGAGACCAACTGGACGGGGCGGGGCAGAGGATGTGGGAGGTCAAGCATTGGAGAGGAGCAGAGCCTGGGAAAGTGATGTGCGGAAATTGGGCGGAGGTGAAGGACTAGTGCAGGATCGGGTGGGAACAGAGGTGTTGTAAAGCTCAAAAGTGTTCCTGAGAACCTTTTGCTGAGTGCAGAAAGGGATGAATGAGGTTACCTCTGCCTTTCCTGGGTCACTAGACACTAAAACAAGCCCCCCCAATCTTAGATTGGAAGGTTTATGTAGTGATAGTGGATGACAGCTCTGTTTATGAAACTTACGGCAGAAAACCCGTCAAAATAAGGGTTTTGGGCCCTAGTACTGTAACTGTACTGATTTAAACACTGGTAATTTAAATTACCAAACTTGTTACGTGGCAAATATGGCCACTACAAGGGTTTCACACTCTGTAACAGAGGAGGGATTAACTATGTAATTATTAATTACAGGGAATTAATTTGGCGTAAAAAGTAGGTGGTAAGCGCTTAAAATGATTGGCTGCTTGACAGAGGCGGTGGTCTTATGGCAACTACTTATAAGGATAAAGCTTTGAATATGCTAATAAGGGATTTTTGATGATTTAAAGGGTTTAATCCAGTGGATTTTACATGCTGGGGATGGTTTATAAGGAAAAGTGGCTACAATAGTAGCAGAGGAGAATATTCACGGCAAACTTACAGTTTATGGGTGGTGAATGGTCTGGGGGATCTTTTCCTGAGGGCCAAATAGGTCTCTATTTATAGAGGGGACCTCAGTGGGTGTAAACACTGGAGGACTTCCCTTTGATTTACACGGCCGTGTAATGTCAGATCTGGCACTTGTAAAGCCAGATCTGACTCACCTTGTATTTTTTAGCTTTAGAAGCTTTTCCGCAGGCTTTAGATGCTAGAATACCTGCCAGATTTACACCCCCAGGTATTCCAGCAACTCGGCCTCATCCGCAACACCCATCAAATCAACTACTACCTCGACATCAGGACCACCTCATCCATCATGGAATTGGAATTCCAATTCGACCACGCTCGCAGGCGCCAGCAAGATGATGACGACGCAGCTCTGGCGATAATCTTATCATTGGGCCTCTCAGGGAAACGATTCAGCATCCGGACACTGCGAACCTACCTTACAAGAGCTGACCTTGCTGGTCACCCTTGATTCAACAGCGCGTGGGCCCACCTGCGAGCTGTAGGGAACGATCGCGCGTACATGACAACAATGGGTGTTGATCTTCAAACATTCAAATCACTGCTGGTCCCTTTTTCATAGGCTTGGTCTTTCTCAACAATCACAAGATCAGATGTGAATGCAAACGGATTTCCTAGACCTGACAGGCGTTCCCTTGATGCCGCCGGTGGTCTGGGTCTGCTTCTACATTGGATCACCTCAACGATGCCGTGCTACAACCTCCAGCAGATCTTTTCAATCACGCCGGCTGTTTGCACTCGCGACCTACAGCACGCACGCCACTGCCTACTTTCAGTTCTCAGAGGCCTCCGAATAGCTCGAATTACTTGGCCTTCCAAGGTAGAAATGTGTCGCACATACAGTTCAATGATTGAAAAAAAACATCCTCGCCTCAAGAACTGTTTTGGCTTCATTGATGGCTTGAATATCCCGGTGGATGTAGCTGATGATGAAGAGTAAGTTACACCCTTTGTGACGTCTTATCTGCCTGTTACTAGACATCTGATCTGGTTCTTTCTTTGCTATCATAATAGCCTTCAGAACGCATACTACAATGGCTGGACTTGCTCGCATTACTGCAGCAATATCCTAACCTTTGCACCGGACGGTACGATTATTCATGCAATCCTAAACGCTCCGGGCTCGTGGCACGACTCAAACATTGCTCAGAGACTGTACAAGAAGCTCATGGATGACACACCAGCTGGTTTCCGCAGTATCAGCGATACCGCGTTCCCACGACGCACCAACCGCCTCAAATACCGCATCTTGGCTCCGATGAAACGGGGTGACCAACTACCGACTTCTACTAGTTCGTTTGCTCAACTAAAGCTCCTCAATGAAGAAGTGGTCTCTGCCCGTCAAGCAGCAGAATGGGGAATGCGATCTGTTCAATCATCATTTGCTCGCTTGAAGCTACCTTTACCAGCATCTGACCACAAATACCGCGCAGAGGTACTCGAGCTGGCGGTTCGTTTACACCAGGTCAAGTGCCGATCCGTTGGGATCAATCAAACTCGGACGGTCTACAACAGTGCCCCTAGCGAGTTAGAGCAAATTGGTCGCCGATTTAACAATATGTTGTTTCCTGAGCAGCGACGACGTGCTCACATTAGCCGTTATTACAATGGCTGGTTATGAGATGTTTTTTCCAAGTGTTATTAAGTGTTATACGAAATAAAAAAGCGTTTTTGGAGCTCTTCAGCAGCGACTTGCTCACAGTAGCAAAGGTTATGATTGTTTCATTCAAAAGCGTACTATAAACAAACATATGATGAGATCTGTAAGCTCGGGTGGCAATGACTTTAACCCTTGAGTTCTCCGATGAACAGGACAACAAGATAAAACTGGACCACTCTGATTTGAATTGCAAAACAAATGATTGGTCCAACGTGAAGAGCAAGATCCCTAGGAGCAAACCAAAAAACAATCAGATTTGAATGAAAACTGTCAGCAAAAACCTTGGATCAAATTTGAACCAGTCAGTCTGATTGGAGAATGCAAGATGAGGGTACGCACCTCTCTAGTATTGATTGTTGACTCCATGAGAGGCAGATCGGGAAGAGCCATCGCCCGCGAGGTTGCTGGCGCGTCCAAATGACTCCGCGGCTCCAGTAGCGCTGCCAGCTTGTCCAAAAGAGTCCGCTGATCCTCCGGTGAAGTCATGACGAGGGAAATTGTGCCCACAATTTTCATTCAAAGATCCATCGCAAGTGGGGATCCCGGATTTTCCAAAAGAATTCATAGCTCCACCAGCGCTTGCTTGTTCAAAAGAATCAGCCGCCGCTTGGGGGGTGTAGTCGTGCCTGCGAGTGGCATTCCAATAGCCTTCAGCAGAGAGGTTGGCCGAACGTCCAACAGGCTGCGAATGAAAGAGGGATGGGCCATTGGACATCATCTGCCACATATCAAGCTTGTTCTGCAAGGCTTGAATCTGAAATCGCTGCTCGGAAATTGTATCCTTGAGCTTGGCAACTTGGCTTTGATCACCCATACGTAACGCCACATTTTCTTGACGTAGTTTCTCGATAGTCTTGGTTGCCTCGCGAAGCTGTATGGCGTAGAACTGAGTCATCCCCGTCTCGGTTTCCTTTTTCTCGCGGGCCACCGGATCATACTACGCAGCAAGGGAAGCCTCAAGGGTAGACCCTGCTCAAGACGTGAAAGTGCTACTACGAGAGGCCTTTGACGGACTGGACGACATCGCTGGGGCTCAAATCCCTCCACCGGCGCTTTTCTTCATGTTGGACCTGTGGGGGCCGCTCTGGGAAGGGATCGAGTCATCTGGAGACAAGGGGTCACCAGGGAAGCGTAAAGGGGGAGGCAAGGTGGCCGATGAATCCATGGAAGTGTCCGGATCATCGTTTTCATTGTTATTTTCTTCATTCTCATTGTCATCATCACCATTGGAATCTTTTGGTGACAACTGGTGATTGACTGGCGAAGGTGGTATTGGTGCACCAACACCATTCCTATATTGATAACAGGAAAGTTGTCAATCTCAGCCTCCAATGTGAGAACTCCTTTGGGATGGGTTGGCAGTCCTTTGAGGGGGAAATAACAATATGATAATATTCCAGCTAAGTAATACTAATGTTACGGGTGGTTTGAAAGACCTGCCCCTCTATTATACTACACAGAATTCTGACAACAAATTTATTTATTGTTGTGGCGTGACTTTATGATGGAGAAAACTTGTATGTAGTAGTCTCTATCAGACCTAGATCAGTTTTAACAAGTACAAGGTGCGTATACAACCTCTATATGGCAAGATGGGCAAAGAATATAATCAAGTGAGAATATGTTTTGTTGGGTTTTTAATGGTTTGAGCAGAGGGAAATGATGATGGAGTGTGGTATGGGATTTCTATGTTAATGTATGATGACTGTGTCTTCTGTGATGATGGCAAAATGATGACTGGTGACCACTGAGCTGGGGTGCCTGGGTGATGATGGAAAAATGGTGGGAAGAGGGCCTCCTTATATGTTCTTTTCTGAGTTATTTTTGCTGGTGAGGGCTGCACTTGAGGCATTTCTGCTGGTGGTGACCCTGTGGATTGCACTGCCTTCTGCAAGGGGTGCATGACTTAAACTGATGTTCCGCATGACAATGTGTGATTTGTACTTTTTAAGGCAAAGGCCGCCTAGGTTGGTTGCACTGCCAAAGTGGAGGCTTTCTGACCGCATGCATCAATGTAAGGTTTGCGCAAATCTGTTGAGTTGTTGAGTGGAGGCCTAGTCAATGCAGTTTCCAATGTGCCTGTTGTGTGAGGTGATCTGTAGCTAATAGTGGAGGCCTGCCTAACTAGTAAATCTAACTATACTCTTCTATATATGCATGCCTTTTATGATTTATTATATGACTTTCCACCTGGGTATGGCCTGTACTAAACCTATAATTGTAACTAACTTCTAAACTAAAAGAGCTAGCTGGGTAGTTGAAGTGAGTGACTAGGGTTAAGTTTGTATGTAGAATCTATTTCTCTAATAATATTCTATCATATGCTAGTATTGTAGGCTGTGAGTTGAGGTTTTGGCAGTTTTGTTGCATGCAACAGATCTGGATCACCACACCGATATCAGATATCTTGGGAAAACAAAACACTCACTCCTCGGAGTCACTCTCGTCTTCCAAGGCCTCTAATGAAGCACGGCTATCAATGAGCCTTTGGACAGCTTTAGCCTCACGGACATGAGCTGGACATTCCGAAGAGCCTGTTGGTTTAGAGTGGTTGACCAACGCACGGAACTTGTATTTGAGTGGTTCAATCTCGCGGGTAGGTCGGTTGTTTTCAATGGCATATTTGTTGTATTGCTCCAAGACGGAAACCCAATCGTTGGCCCCCAGGGGAAGTACGGATTTAACACATTCAACTAGTTTGGTGGAGTCTTCAGCGGTGTATCCTTTGGAGCCTTTGGCACGGCCAGCACGCTTTGAACGAGGTTCGGAAGGAGCTTGTTGAGTGCTGCGAGCTTGGGAGTTTTTCTGAGTGCTAGATGGTTGGGTTGGCATTTTCAAGGGATTGATTTTGGGGATTTCGAGTGGTTGAAGGAGTTCGGTGGTTGGGGCTATGTATGTGCTGTTGGGAGGGAGTTTGATCTAGCTGCTAAAAATCTAGCCGCTGAAAAGTGCGTGTAAAACCAGGGTGTAAAAATCTGGCTTTACAAGTGCCAGATCTGACTTTACACGGCCGTGTAAATCGAAGGGAAGTCCTCCACTGTACAACAGTTTATTTTTATGTACTTTATTTGTTTTACTAAATCTTTGTATGTAATACTATTTTTTGGGCGCTTTATGGGGCCAATTCTTATTTATACAATTAGTACATGAAGGAATAGGAATAAGGAGGTACTTTGAGTGGGTGACCCCCCTTAATTTATGATGAGGAATCTGATTCTGAAATAATAATTTAATAATTATTATTATTTACCAGGTTATTGCAGTCTTTTGGATACTTGATGTATCTCTAAGGCTGACAGTGGAGGTGTATCAAAAGATAGCCTACTTTGAGCAGGTGGCTTAGGGGTTATGGTGATGTAGCTGATGTGTAAGTGTTGTAATGAGGTTGTAATTTATATGTAAGGGTGTAAAACCACAATATAGAGTGGGTCTAATACTGTAGAGTGAGCAAGTATTGTAATGTTATGGGGTAAGCTGAGTGCAAGTAGTTTGCTGAGAGAAATTACAACTGGGGGGAGGAGAGCCTCCTTAAATAGAAAAGAGTGAGACATTTTAGCTCCAGGAGAACAAGAGAATGAGGGGTTTTAGCTGCCCTGAAGACTACAGTGAGGTATTTTGGCTGGTGGTTGACAGGTCACATGAGGTCATGATGTCATGTGAGGGAATTTGGCTAGTGAGAAATAGGAGGTGAGATGTTTTAGCTGGCCTGACCTGTCAACTAATGTCATCTGCAAGCTGCATGAGGGGTTTTTGCTATCTTGACACCTGCATGATGTCATCTGTCATCTGCCAGACTGCAGCCCCTGTTACACTAGTCTGCATGCACCTGCATAAGACTGCATTAGACTGCATAAGCCTGCATCAAGTGTGCATAACACTGCATGACACTGCATGACATGTGCATAACACAATGTAATGAGTGCAGCTGATGAGGTAAAGTATATGTAAAGCGTAGAGGTAGACAAGCTGTCAGGGTGGCCCATGTAACAAATTACATGTCCTGGGTAAGTGTGGTTCATGTAACGGATTACATGACCTGAGTATGGTGTTTTGAGTGTATGTAACTGAATAATGGTGTCTTGAAGTGGTTGTAACTTGTGATCCAGAGGGGTTTAAGGTGTGTTGTCCATGGTGTCCTGTGTAGTTTTGGCCGTAGAATCCAGTGGTGTTGCTGTATTGGGTGATTTGTGAGTGTACACATGAGAAAAAAAGGAAACTTTGAAATGGGCTAGATGGGTAACCATAAAGCATACCACAGCGTGTGTGGAGGGAAGGAAAGGGGTGGAGGCAACACCGCAGCCGCTGAGCTGCCACAGCAGGAAGCGTAGCAAAAGCGCAGCGGTTTTGGAACCGCTTTGCAAAAGCTTTTGGCAGCGGGTGAACCGCTGCACCTTTTGCTAATTGATACGGGAGGAAAAAAAAAAAAAAAAAAAAACAGATTTCAGTGTGCTTTTTCACCGGCGCGCAGCGGGTCTTCCGCTGCGCTAACCACTGAAAAAGCGCAAAATTGCTGCACAAACCAGTTAAGGTTTGTTTTTGTGCATCTTTTTTCTCCGCTCTCACCGCTATTTGCAGCAAGAAGCGGCTCAGCGGGCAAAAGCGCTGCAGCGCTCTGTGCTAGAACTGTTGAAACTTGCGCTCCTCATCGCGTGCGCTCCGCCTTTTTTAAAACTTGCGCGTCTCTGCTTTCTCATTTCCGCGCCTCGCGGCTCTGCTGCGCATATCACAATCATCAATCTTAACCTAAACCTTCCTCGTACTCCCGGAACGCTAGCCCCTCCGCAACTCATCAGAGTCAATTAAGAACATCAAAAATACCGACTCTCCGATTCTCGTCGATCCGCTGCTCCCTCAAAAGATCAAGATATTCTCGACACCGCTCCTCTCTCTTGTGTGTCGCACAAGTCCGGTGAAGCTTTAACTTGGACCGCCTTCACTAGCTTCCAACTTGGTGAGAAATGCAGCCAGCATTTCCATACATCATTCTCACATCTCGACCCCTCAAATCATCAACACTAACCTCCTTTCCTTCTTCCATCAGTTATATCTCAGATCTCTCAGCACTCTATTTTATTTCAAATCTTATTTCTCTTGTTTCCTATTGTCACAGGGTTTGTCTATTTCGTGTTTAACATTTCTCAATATCCACAATTAATCCTTCCTTATCCATCACTTCCAGACTCATCAGACTCGTCTCAATTCCCCATCAAATTCCTTATTGTTAGATTTACTGCTTTATATTCAGGGTTGGTTTCATTATTTGCTTTGCTCTTCTTTCTGTTTTTCTTCATTGTTCTCACGTTTATGTTTCTTTCCAGATTCTGGTCTTATTCTTTAGTGAAATACAGTATTAGGTTCTTTAAGAACCTCTTTCTGCAGCAAAAAGCTGCTAAAAGCGAAGAAAAGCGCTTCTAGCCGCTTTTGCTGCGCTATTTTGCAGCAAAAGCGGAAAATAATTGCTGCACTATTTAACAATTAAAATACATGCAGCGGGATTTTTGCTTTGCTGATGCTGAAAACAGCGTCTAAGCACTGATGCTTTTGCTTTTTGGCGCAAGAAAAAGCAGATGGCCGCTGCACTTTGCTATTTTGGTGCTTTTGTCAAGACAAATATATTATTGAAGAAGGCAGAAGTGGTCATTTCTACACACTACCCATCCTTTATTCCCACACTGCTGCACAGACTACCACAATTGGGTCTTGGGACCCAATCACCACCCCAAAAAGGGAGGCAACATGTGCACATTGCCATGCTGAAACATTTATATAAAAATAGTTGTAAATTCATCAAATAAAACTGAAACATGCCTTGTATATGTTTCTTACATGTTTCCTATATGTTTCTTACATGTTTCCTATATGTTTCTTACATGTTTCTCATGCAATTTTTATATTATCCTTACATTTTACTTATGTATTCCTAATCTTTCCCCCCCAGAAATGTGGCATGGATACTTCTAGTGTAGCACAAAAAAACCACATCAAAAGTGTGCAATTTATGTCAAAATGCCTTCTTTTTTTATTTGAGGAAGTAGATATGTTGCGTGATTTTTTTTTCAATTTACCCTCCTCCATCACCTCACCTGGTTCCTCAATGAAAACTATGCAGGCAGGGCATCAGATGTCACTGGATTCAGTTTGGGCTGTCCATCTCCACAAAGATGCATGGGCCTCATAATGTCCATTTTGTTATATTCTGGCCCCAGAGCTCATGTTGTCTTAAACATGCTATGTGATTTGCTAAAGATTGTAATACTACTTGAGAATGTTTCAACAAAAATGAGTAAAATTGGCACAAGCAACAGCAGGAATTCATTAATATTGATTAACCAAGCATTTTTGACAGGCACAAGTACTTTGTCAGGAAATTATGTTTCAATTCAGAAGCATGAAGAGGCATCCATGAAATTTCTAGATAGTGAAAATCCACATTTCAAACCACCCTGTAGACATGAGCATAAAAGACAAAAAATAAATTTTACATTTGGTGTTTTTGTATTTTTATATTTTGGAAAGTAACATAATTTAAAAAGGAAAATAATTTTATACTGGAAGAGCATATTGGTGAGCAAGAAAAAACAAATCATTTGGCAGTAATGCTGTGAGGGAGTTCAAATTTAGTCGCCGGGAATTGGTTTTGAAGGCAAACTAGGAAGTTGGCGGTAATTGCTTCGGCAAGTTGAAGGATTTGTGGACGGCGGAAATTGAATAGGCAGTTGGGGGTGAGGAAAGATTCGATGAAAAGACCGTCAATATAGGAGCCAAGCCTTTTCCAAACAGGTTCCAAAGCCTCGCGCTGAGGAACGTTTTTTTTGAAGAGGAGTTCCACAGCGCTCAGGAAACCCAAAGTCGATGCACCGGAGGCAAACTGCCGGTTGTTAGGAGCCAACATAAGACCACGAACACCGGCGACAAGGTAAAGGCAGAAAGGAATATAATTATGTCTTGAGCGATATTTTTCGAGGTCCTTCTTTTGCAGCACGAGTTCCTGACTATCTGCAGAATTTGCCTTGGGTTCCACATCGGCGGCAGCAGAACCTCGGATGATTCCGTAGGTGATGAAAACATCGATTATCAAGTCATGCAACTGATTCAAGGGTTTAAGTGCCATGTCGTTGCGCACGGTTCCGTCGTCTGCATTTGAGTTCGATGTAGAAGTCTTGCAGTTAGTCAGATAGTCAAGAATGCGCAAATGCAACCCAAGATTGTTGCTTTCCAAGTTGGCTAATGGCGGCGGCTTAACGGAGAATCCCTGTGCAGTCAACTGGATCGAGGTGGCGATGCAGTTGGACCATCGAGACAACTGGAGCTTTGACGGTTTTTGGATTTCCCGAAGCAACAGGGCAAAGCTGAATTCGACATGGCTACTTGCCTTCAAGTCTTCGAGGTTTGCCGACTGGATTTGTGAGATATCAATCAATGTAGGCGCGAACCAAGGCTCATTGTTCGCGGGTAATAAAATCGTTCCCACTGAATTGAAACAAAAGAAGAGGGTGAATTAAGAAGGAGATAAAGCAATTTATTATGAAAAATAATATTCCGGCAAACGGTCAGACTTACAATGCTTTTGAATCTCTTTCAACCAAGATTTATGGGTAGATTCCGACTGAACCAAGCTGAACTGAGGTAAATCCGGTGGCGGGGTCCTCTTGTGCATAGATTTTGCTCGACAGTCAAGGAAGGAATGGATAGAATTGTGCGCAGCCGTGAACTTTTGACGGTTGAGGTTTCCCTGGAAATTCTTCAGGATGACATGCACCTCGCTTCTGATAGATTCGTCTTTGATGAAACTGATAGGACTCGGCTGGCTGGTAGATGTAGAAGGAGCGTGTGTTTGATCTGAAGGAGAAGGATGTGCTGAGCCTGTGTTTGCGGCCGATGAGAGAAGAGTGATCATGGGGGCAGGTGGTGCTTTAAGGAGAGGAGCATTGGTGGGATTGGCCGGCGAAGGAGTTGGGAAGCTATCATGAGGCAAATTGGGGTTGACTTGTGGCCCAGTAGCGGGTGGTAAGGCCGGATTGTTGGTAGAAGTCGGACCAGTCGATGTTGCTGAGGAAAGATTCACTCGCACCTGCTCGTCAGTCGAGTTGGCTGGTGTCTGAGTCTTAGCAAGATCTGGCCGAGTTGAGTTGAGTGTGGTGGTGGCCGCAGGGGCAGCAATTTCAGGAAGGGTACCGGTGGTATGTGAGGCGGTCCGAGATGCAGCATCTGGATGATCTTACAAAAAAGCCACATTTAGACTTTGAACAATGAAGGGGAAGTCGAATAAAAACTTACCTATTTTTCCATGTAACGGGGCATCATGAGCATCCTCGGCGGGACCAAGATGATCTGGCTTGTGTTGGCCGACCGATGGGGAAGAATGGGGGGATTCTGGGCGAGGGGACTGCTGGGGACTCGTTTTTTTGCACGGTAATTTGTTGTCCTCTAAGCGCTTACGTTTGGGGAGTGATTTGGACGCTGAGGTTACTTGCGTGGATTTATCAAAATCTTCATCGTCGCTCTCGTTCGTAAGCTCTATCAAATCCTCCGGAGGGATTGGCTTCCCTTCGTTCACGTCTGAAAGAAGTTGGGGAGTTAGTGTTGTACCATGCAGCCAGTAGTCACGTAGACATGACTCACCTCGCTTTCTCTTTTGGCACTCCTCTTGGATGTCTCTGATCCCGGAAATGATTTGGGCCGGAGGGACAGGAAGAGACTCTGAAAGACCCAAAGCCTGCTCCAATATTTCCTCGAGCCTGGAACAACTCGTCACATACTCCTTTTTTCCAGCTTGCCTTCTCTCACTACGAAGGAGAGTAGGTTGTGAGATTGCCTTGTAATTCGCGTAGGCTTCGAGCGAAGGGGCCGGCCCCCTGAGCGTATCTAAAGCTACAAAAGCATAATTTGAAGTTGGTAAATGCTCGGAGGAGATAGGAAAGTGTTAGATGTACATACCAGAAGACGAGACCACATTTTCTGCATCACTGTGGACATCCGGAGCGGGCGCGTTTGGTAGGAGGGCTGGATTTGGGAGCAGGGAGGCATCGGAAGCAGGATCCATAGAGATAAGGCCTGGGGAGAGTAAAAGTGGGAGGGGAGTGCACTAGTGTGACGGAATGAATAGATAGATTTTTTTGAGAGTTAACAAGGATGAAACTGGCCGGCTTGACGAGTGAAGATTGATAGAGGGGGGGAAAGACAACACCAAGGAACAAAGACGAGACTGAGACCCTTACATGGCAGACTATTTTGGGGGAGGGACCAATCGTTGAAGGTAGTGGGAAGAAAGCTTGAAAATTGTAGAAAAGCTGACCTACGGACAGATGATGACGGACTACCTGAGCCATTCATGATTGTTTGGATTGTTGACGGAAAGCTCAAAGGAAGGCAGCTGCTATGAAAATACGAAAGGGATTAAGTTTATGATCTAATCTTCAAGTCTGCAAAGAGATAGGGCCGTGAGCAAAGGAAGGCGTTGAGCTCAAACATACGCGAAAGCTTGAAGGGAGATGAGGCTTACATAGAATTCTGAAGCTAGAAAAGCGCTGAAAATTGATGAGCTCATGGGACGTCAGCAGAAGGGATAGAGGAACGACAAGGGCCAGAGCGTCGATGTTGATGTTCCCAAACTGTAAGTGGGTGAACCTTTCCAAAAGAGCAAGATAAGATGTTTCTTAGAATGTACATAGCGTGGAAAGTGAAGGGGAGGTGAAAGAAGTTGGGCGCTCACTTGTGGGGTGATTGGTTGCAGCTATATGTACGTCCGGATTCATGTACATTTTCATTGTCACGTTTCAGGCTCACTATGTAATGTTCGATGATCATACATGCCTACGCAGGCGCATACATATAACTTTGCGCCATCTCAAAATTGTTTGGACTTGTGCAAATGTATGTACATAATAGGCCGCAATGGTGTAGAGGGCACCTAACTGCTACGACCTAAGTGAATAACAGGAGTAGATATGTATGTGTGCGGGATGTCCGCACATTGTCTGAAATTCCGCCATAGAGAGACTCTATCATTCTGGTGGAAAATGGAGTTGTAGACAAATGTCCATGATGATATCCATCCCAGCTACGCCGCTCGGATGATTGGACAATTGGCCAGCTTGGACGATCGTCCAACTTGGACAATCGTCCAACTCAAACGATTCTTCAGGTGCAGGATAGTCATCCAGGTCAGATCACGATCTGGATCAATCGAGATTGTGATTCAAGATGGACAATTGTCCAAGTTGGACAATCGTGCAAGTCTGACCTTGTCTGGGAATTGGGATGGCAGTTTGGAGGGTTTTGCATTGGGCAAGGGCCAAATCAATGGAAACCTTTACCTACTACTTCAATTCGCTTTGAGAGGTGGAAGGCCTTATCATTCAACAATCAATTTGTGAGGGTATGGGAACATGCATGTCCAAGCACCCATCATCGTTTCTTGATTGTGCTTGTGTTGGACGATTGGCCAAAGTCCAAGCGGCCGGGCACACCTTACTGAAGACAATAGGGCGCAGGCTATATATGAATTGCATCAAGACAGTTGTGGGGATCGCCTGATTGATGCAGCTGGTGATGATTGTGAAGGCCGATACCTTATTCTGCACACCTTTATTGATGCTTTTCCCTGAGGTCATGAGCACTTAAAGCTACTTGGGACCGCTCTTGCTCCCTCTCAACGAACAAAACAAATGTGCCTAAGTCTTAAGTGGCTGATCCGAGCCACACAAAAGCCAAATAAATATCTGGCTTCGCAAGGTAACAGGTGATCAGTCAAGGAGCTCCTGGTGCTTGGGGTTGGCTTTCTGGTTATACGTTGAGAATCATATCTCCTGGAGCCGACCACCGCCACCAACATGGGATGCCCTGTGATTTTGAGTACATACTAAGGCAGTGTGATCCATTGGGGTGGGAAATACCTTACACGAACAAATGCAGATACATAAGATAACACAAACGATGGTAGACAGGCAGTTTGCCCTGGTCGAATGTAACTTCCATGCAGCCAATTGAATTCAAGAAGTTCATTGGAAGTTGTGCGGGCTTTGCGTCCCCCTTTCAGTGATGATTTGGAGTATTTCGATTGCCGGGTCAAGCCGCAAAAATGAGCATGTGCCCGTGTTGACCTGGTACTTGATTAGCTGTAGTGTATCCATCAAGTACACTAAGTACACTTGCCGGTAGTCTCAACACCATCTCAACTTCTCACCCGTTACCTGTCTAGCCTTTAGTAGTTGGATCGCCGCCCCCGGATTGCAAGCGTCGCGGTTTTTTGTCATGGATATTGATGACATCTTCTTTACGGAGGCAGCTGTGGATCCCGGTTTGACTGAAAGAGCGGTTGGAGGTAATTGCTGTTTCTCTCTAAGTACCGATGTGTGCTAAATCTGATGACTAATGAGTTTTGCTTTTAATTATGTTTACAGATGTCCCGCTGGAAACCCTAGCTGAAGGCAGCAGCCGTCGCCGAAGGGCCACCAAGGCCCGCACTCAGGACCGACAAACCGATCAGGACTTGTCTAGGATCATTACGCAGGCAGCTGATGAGAAGCCTCATCATCGGGACAAAGTTCTACGGAGTCTTCAAACATTCACTCGGGCCATGATGGGGCTACCACCCAACGCAAAGCCACAAGATCTTCCGACTTCTGTAACTGTAGAGGAACTCGCGAATTGGGACACCTGGAGAGAGCGCCGAAAGGAAGCCTTTAGTCAGCGATTGGAAGAAGCAACGAAGAAGCACCCGCAAGCAAATGAACAGGAGATCAAACTCATCCGGAAGACTGAGATGGAATTACTTAAAACTCGCCTTGTACCTGTGACTTTCCGAGCTTCTCCCGTTAACACAACCTCGGCTGTCTCGATCCATGTGAAGAGGGAGATGGAAGCCGATCTAGCCAAGCATGGGTTTCCCCGCTTCACCTTTGACTGGAATGCACCGTTTGTACGGGATTGCTTATGGAACACAGTTATGGCAGACATTACGGTTTGGCACTGGCTGCCATGGGCGAAACGCATCAATGTTGAAGTTCTCGAGTCAGCAATTCCCGGAATCAAAACACAATTTTTCGAATGGGTCAGCAACCAAGGGTTGACTAGGTTGAAGGCTCAGGTCACCCCAGCTGTCGTGGTCGCACAGAGGAAGCGCACCCAGTATGTTTGATCTACAAAGAGAAAGGTAAGATAGGTGCATTCCGTTTGTCCTCATGACCCGCTTGGAACAACATGATTAATTGAAAGAATGTGGCTTTAATTATATCAGATTGCCAACCTCCGCGCGGACACCTTCCTATCCCTCTACCCCACAAAGAAGATTCTGGGGCATTAATTACTTCGTGATCCAGATGCAGTCTCGGACTTTGAAGAAGACGATGTGAACTCCTTGCCCCGACGAATCACAGCATACTGGCGGAGCGCGCAAATGGAAAACATAATTCGCTGTATTGACCGTGCTGCATTGCAGCGTGCCAAAACCCCTCAAAAGAAGATGTCGGTAAAAGGCCTGTTGGACCGCAAAGACACCCGAAGCCCTACCGCTGAAGAACGGACCGAGCAAACTGTACCCAATCGCTACCCCCGCGACGCATATGGGGATAACTATTTACAAGAAGTTGGCGAATTCCACGCAGAACATATCGCGAGCGAACGCATGGACCTCGATAAGCTGGCAAATGAGATGTTGGAAAAATCATCTGGCGCATCAAATCACCGCCCCCCGGTCCAGGGAAGCAGTCGTTCAACCGGGCCGCAACAGGCGGCGCCGGCGGCCAGCAAACAGGCAGGCTCCTCAGGTCCAGAAGCTCAAATGTCTGGATGAAGGTATGTGTCCAGTCAGTTAAACCTAAAATTTTATGATTGCCACTGAGACATTTGGATATTTGGGCTTGATTGGGAATCATGTGACGGGCAGGGATGAGGTGGATAGAGATAGAGGAGTCTGGATTTTCATAGGACAGCCGGGGGAATAATGATGGGCAATCTGGTTTTGCTTATCATTCACAACGGCGTAGGAGATGGGGAAAAGTACGACTTATAACATGACTTGATGTATTTGTATGGAAATGTGGGCCAATAAAAGCTCAACATAACTTAAGGATGTGGTAAATCGTGGTCAGAGTTTTCCCTGCTATAGATTTACATAGTAGTTTTTCATTTGATTTCATTTGTGTGTATATATACGTGTTTATCAATGAAGAGGAGTGAGGCGCCAGAGGGGTAGGGTTTGTAAATAGATGTTCCGGAGAAAGCTTCATCTATTTGTATCAATTGTCATGTTTGGCCAGTGGGATTTCACCTCTCTGAACGGCCAAACAATATACTATGTTGAATTCCTTCTTGACGGGGATTCCTGCTTGGAAAGAATAGTCAGAAGTGTGTCCCGGGGGTTTTTGCAGGAGAATGACTAACCTCTGCCGAGCTTGGCCCGGCGAGCTACCCAGAGAGAGTAAAGGTCAGGGAATTGATCACTCAACCGCATGGATACGGCTTCCTGTCTTGCACCATTGTAGTAAATGTTAATGTGCCTCAGCACATGATCGTCGTCCAGTGCCTTTTGGAGGGGGGTCCTGGGGTCGTTGTCTGGTTCAAACTTGGTATTGACCATGGATTTCATGGAATCAATTACGCCGTAAATCCATTGCTTTTGGGATTGAGTCAGGTGATTGGACCAAGAACCATCCAAATCTCTTTTTTTGGAAGACTCCGGGTGGGAACACATTGAGAAGCTCGCAGGGGTATCAGTTGGGAAATCTTGCGGGAGGCTTGAATGGGGGCAGGCACAAGAGATATCCATTAAGGCTGGGGGAGCTCTTATTTATTTTCGAAAGCCTGCTGGCTGGCAGATGGCAGTCTGAAGACCAAACACCGCACAGGGTCTACTGAAACATGTGGAGATGCTCTTCAGAGTAGAGGATGGGCTGTGCCGGACACATCTTATCATGCAGTGAGATTGTCAAAAGGTAAATCTATATCCAAAGTCTTAGGGAGGATCGGAGGGGGTGGTAGATATATTGAAATTACAACATTGCTGTAGTTTGAGAACCACGCCGCGGAAGATGTAGAAATGGAACAAAACAGGGGAGGAATAGAAATGGGCGTACATCTTGTGGTAGGTAGCATTTCTACAGATTGGTTGTAGAGAGGGACTGCGTCAGAGGGGGAGTGGGGCGGAGAAGCTGAGAGAAAGAAACATGTAGGGGGGTTTTGAAAGTTGGAAATGTTTGGAAAGGGTTGGAGGCTGTGGAACAAGTTGCCGGCGACACGTACGGCAAAAGAGGGAGGATGAGGGAGATTTGGACGAGCATCCAAATGGCCATTGGCCGGAAACTTGGACGATTGTCCAAGTGGGAAGGTTTGGAAACTTGGACAATCGTCCAACTGGGGAGGAATGGTGGTTTGGACGATCGTCCAAGTCCCAGGGGCCAAGGGTTGTGTGTCAAGTTCCGCAATACGTCCAGCGAAGAAACCGTTGGATGTTGTCAATCCCTTGTCACGCCCTGAGGTTAAAGCTTATGCATCAGTGGACGCCGATGAGAATGAGGGGGATACAACGGCATGATACCAGGGGTTCACTCACCCAATGATGGACTAAGGCCACTGAAATGGTTTCAATGTTCACGCCAAAGACCCCTGAAGGATTCGTCATTACTGCCACATGTCCTATGATATCCTTGGTGGGTAACACAAGTGTTTGAGGAGTGTTAGATCGGACAAGAAGTTGGTAGTGGAGCCTCGAAACCTCTCGGTACGGATTGATATGCGCATCCTTCTCGTCCAGTTCCGCAAAGAGGGCCACATGTACCCATGTGGCGTTAGGAAACTGCTCAGAGGTGAAGATTGTTTGGATACTTCCAAACTGGTTCTTTCCTCCCAACCTAAAGTGAATGTAGGAGTTGCCTTTATGGTCCTTTTCAACAGTGTAATTCTTCTTTTGTGCATCCTTAAAGCTTGGCTGCAAGGTCACCAAAGGATTTAAAATTGTGGACGTGTTCGAATTCCTTTCCGATGCTTCGCGAATCCATTGGGACGATGAGTATGGAGGGTATTTGTTCAGATGATCTCGCCAGTTGGCATATATTTCACCTGGGAGCACTGTTCAAGAAACCGTTGGCCTTGTCCCCGCACTGACGCCACAAATGTTCCTATCAGTAAGCTCACTCAAGTGTTTAAATGTACTCCGCTGCATCCATTGGCAAAACAATGTCTTGCTCAAAACACCTGGATCTGGATCACAATATGTTAGTCAATTGCCACACATCCAGAATCAGAACCAAGTGAATTGCTGACCGGAATGATTATTGGTTTTGGCTTTCCCAAGGAGTCCGTTCAAGCGCTCCTGGGCCCATGCGGCATACAAAGCTGGTGGCCCAAAGCGTTTGATTACTTCCGGGAAATGTTGGAGAATATGGATGTTTGGCTTTGATTTAACTGTCGGCCAGCTCTCAAGCGTGTGCTTCCTGTACTGCTCGATTGCCTTGCGGATGTAGTTTAACTGTGCACTGGTGATCATCCAATGGTTCAACAGATGGATGATGTGAACGATTTTCACCAAGCTTTTGGCTAACACTTTACGATGATTGTTTTCCTCACAAAGGTCCCATAGAGGCAATAAGACGAGAGGGTAAAACACAGTGTACAAGATTCCCCATTCGGCTGCTTTCAGTGAACCTGCACTTGCGGCGCCTAATTTGAGAGGCAGGCGGTCAACCCACAACGGTAGGCAAGTTTGCTCAATAGCCCGCCAAACACACTCGAGTTCTTCAGGGAGCAAGCGCGGCATCTGATCGTCTAACTGCCTGTCCGGCGTGCTTTCCTCCTTGTCGTGAGTGTCCGCTTCGCTCGCCAAGCTTCCCCCAAGAGAATGACGTGATGCTCGGGCAGATTCCTTGCGCGGATTTATGGTTGCTTGGCTTGAAACACTTCCTTTTTGGCTGGTGAGGCGCGCTCGTAGGCTGTACTGATGAACTGTGGCGCCGGAAGCTTGTGTTCCTCGGGAAGAATTTCCTTGTGGGCGTGTTGCTGGAAGGTTGTCTGCACTTGTTGCGGCCAAAGCTAGAACATTTTCTGTTGTTAAGCGGCGTTTTGCTGGATGTTTGTCGTCTTTGGCGGGACGTTTTTTGCTCTGAGTTCTCCTTTCAAGTAACACCTCGAACACGGCCTCTTGTTTGCTTGGTTGAATTTTTCGCATCTTCTTCAGATCGGCCTCGAGCTTCTTCCCAGTAGCTGCCAACCCAAAGTACGAGAGAGAATGGTCTTTGAGCACGCCCAGCATTAAAGCATGCATAACATCAATACTAGAGTATTCCAGGGGCCTCCAGTATGGTAATTCGTTCAACGGGCTATAGCGGACACCTTTGTCTTTGACGATGGCATTCCTGCGCGTACTATCAGGGCTATCGAGCCATTTCCTAGCCCACTCAATGTGATCTTCATGATTCTGGGGAGGAAATTTTGACGGATCATAAACATTGATCTGCGGGCGAGTAAGCTTACACAAAGAACAGAACAGAGTGGCTGAATGAGACGCAAATCCGGCCACCTTTCTCAGTGCTGGGAGATCGGCTATCAATGGGAGTAGAACTGCGTGGATCGTTCTTCCACCGGGAAAGCGTGACGTTTGTTCGAATGCAACTCCATCAGCAAATTCCAAGAACTCCGTCACCAGCGGTTGAAGGACATTGTGTATGTGATCGGCTGAGGGCTGGCCCGGAGTGATTCCAAACAGGAAAATATTTTGCTCTAGATAGCGGTCTCCTGGAGGCAAGTTAAGACAGACTAAGGTTACAGCGCCAGCCTCCAAACACTTTCCACCTATCTTATTCCCATGAGGATTGAACCAGTCGACGTAGAGGCTAAATACCAGGTTTCCAGAAGTGCGTGTGTAAGGCTCCAAGGCTGTGCTGGGATGTTTGAAAGTCTTCCATACGGTACCGTCCCATATATCCCGCATGACACCGTCTTGACTCGTATACTTCAAAGGCGCTTCAATCAGGTCCTCAAAGTCCTGAAGGAGAAGCTTCCTCTTCAGCCAGTCTCTCAGCCTCTGATAGCAGAAACTTTTAATTGGTCGCCAGGCTGGTTTCCCGGAGGCTACGAATTCCTTGAAAACTGGCTCTTCGCACTTCCGAGGCTCTTGTTCATTTGACGCAGAGAGGCTCCTGGCGGATGTGAAGAATTTGGCCGTACAGCAAGTCGTCAATGTAGCGTGAAGTCTTTGCTTCGCCCAACTAGCAGAATCTGGAATGGCTTCATAGAGCGTCCAACATTTTGGACAAGTCGCCTGCTCCTGAAAAAAACAGTCCAACCCAAGATGCAATGTTACAGTACTCATCGAAGCTGGGATGTTTTTCAACATGATCGATGTTTCGAAGCCGAATCTGGTACCCAAGCGAGATAACTTTTGTTTCTTGTCAGCCAGGAACCGCTCACACGCCTCTTCACTCATATAATCCTCAAAGTGGAAGCGAGCGGCTTGAAGTAACACATGGAGGGAATGTGGATCTATGAATCGCAGCCCTGGGTCTAGATGGTGGTTTTCCTGCGTCTGTGGAACGCTATGTGTGTTGTTGGGATCGCGCCTGGGATTTTCAGTGTCTGATTGGGATCTCGCAACGAATACGGCGGAGTTGCTGCTTGGGCCTTCTGGGCGGTTGTCCTGGTTGACGGCGTCCGGGATTGGGATTTGAGATTCAGCGGCTTGTATTCCGGAGGCCGTGGAGAGGGGCCGCGGATGGGGGGTAGTTTCTTGATTATTGAGCCGTCTACTTCCCAGTATACCGGTCAAATTAGCCAACCTTTCGTGTCTTTGAAAACTCACATCTGACAATGGAACACCCATCCGCTCAATTCCATTGCTGTCACGGTAAACCTTTTGCCCACAACCAAATTCCTTGCAGCTACAAACGCGCATAACCTGAGATGCATACCGTTACCATCATTGCTACATGCTGTTGAGGCGAGGAAAGGACAAGGAGGTACTCACAGATGGTGTTGGAGTATGTGGTTGAGTGTGATTATGCTGACCGACAAGAGGGATGTTTGGAAGGTTGAATGAATTCCTGGTTGTCGGCAAACACCAGCACTGGCATGAATGCAAGGTTTGGGTGCATTTTCTACGTATGTGCAACAGCTCCTGGGCGCCCAAAATTTACATATGTACACACACACATGTTTGTACATGTTTGCCATCCCGCTGGCGCAATGGCACAAGCGTCCGGCTGATATCCTTGAATCCCTGTGAATTCAAGGAGCTCAACGGGCCATGATCCACTCGCCATGTACTACATATGCTGGGGGTTAAACATCCAACCAAGGGATTATCATTGCTAGCATTTCCGGACGCTTTGGACGATCGTCCAAGTTGTTCCTTTTTCAAATTACCGCACCGCCTTCTTCTTAGGCACATTGTCTAAGAGAATGATAGCCATGGCAGTCAATTTTATTGCCAGAGTTTGACTTGAACGATGGTCCAAGGTCTTTAACAACTTGGACGATCGTCCAAGTCATTTCCAAAACGTAAACCACCTCGCTTCAGAATCTAAATACATACTCTGCAATGCATTTTTTTTGCAAAAACTCATTACCATCTTTGCCTCTCAAAATTTCACCCCCTCAGGACAACTTGGACGATCGTCCAAATGTCCAATCGTTCATTGGACACCATGGGCTTGAAATTTCCACCCATGAGCCCTTCATCCCTCCGCCACAAATGACCGGTTCATCTTGGGTGGCTACATCAATGAAAGGGGATTTTCTGCGGCCAAATCAACCATGTACAACAGATCCCCAATGTCTGGGTGCTTGGCCACCGGGTGTTGATTTTTTTGCCAACCACACCACCATTTCCACTTTCTCCCTCACTCCTTTGATCGTCACACTATCAGATCAACCTCTTCCGATCACCAAGATGAAGACCCATCATCCCAGCCTCAAGAACGGACTTATGCAAACCACTGTCACTAACCTCCACTCACAGCTTTTTGCGAGTGGTATTCCATCTGCTAACTCTGCATTCGCTCAATCCCTCTACGACTTCACGAGGGTTTTGCTTGGAATTGACGCTGCCAAGAGCGACCTCCCGCCTTCGCCACCCCAATCACAGCTTTCCACGTTCAAGCAGAAGGCAAACGAGGCATACACTAACGATGCAATTCTTGCCCGCTTCCGCTTGTACCTCACCGAACACAATCTTTCAGACCTTGAGGTTGCGGGGAGAATCAAATGTATTCCGATCATCTGCCAACAATTTTTCATTGAAGATCTTGCCGCCGTGAATATCCAGCATATTAGTTTTGCATGGTATGAATCCCCAGGATCTCCTTACAACGAGTGGTTTGCAAGTATGATCTGGAAGCATTGGACTTTTGCCAAAAATAACGGTCTTTTGCACAAATTCGCCATCTCACCCACCGACGATGCATTTTCTAACGCTCAAAAGGTCCTATTTCGTTGGGTACATGGGCGCCATGCCGATCTCCAACAATCTTCTCGCAACCCCACTTGGCGTCAGTCAAAGTCTGCCCGTGAAACTCGAAGCAAAAGGCGAAAACAGGTGTGTTTTCTTGTTGCTCACAGAAGCTAAAATGTCTCTGACTTTCACCCTCTGATTTGCTTTGAATCATGCATATCTGCAGTTGAGCAATCGTCGTGTGGATACCTGTGTGGCCTTGTCTCTCCCTACGAGTGTAATTCACATTTTCATGGATCCCGCTTGCACCTCTGACACAGAAGAAGACGGAGCAGGGGACCTCTCTCGAATTCACTTACCTTGGCGCTCCCATGAACTCACTGAGTTTGCTCACAAATTGGACAAAGCCATGGTTGAACGCTTGCGCAAAGAAAAAGGTCCTAGGGTTGTACAGAGAACTAAATTACTTGAATTACGACGTCGCAACCCTATCAACACATCTCCAGATTCGGCGGTCCCCATCGGCTTGCCTCGCAGCTGCTACGATCCCGCATTTCTCCAATCCAGACCAAAAGTAGCCCAGGAAGTCTTGAATATTCAGGATGAACCCTTCGAATTTCCTTCCATCTGATCCTCTTGCTGGCGTTTGAGATTAATTGATTCGATCATCATCCGTACCACTTCCTTCATGTTATCGCCCGGCTGATCCAATGCTAAACTGTGCAATCACTATTGTTTGGCGTGAATTCTTCTTTGAAATATGTAAATAAAAATTGCTTACTGTGCCAATTCCTTCTTCCTGTTTTGTATCTAAAATTTATTATATACGGATTTTCATTAGCCTCTTTTAGAGCTACATTATCAGGTAGAGCTTACCTCTATCATATTCACCTCAATGCTCCCTTCTATGAAGTAACAAATGATGTGAGTGGTGCAGCTCTGGCCCAGACGATAGGCGCGATCTGTTGCCTGGCTTTCTACACTTGGATTCCAACAAGGTTCCTTGAAGCATTTTTTGTCAGTCCAAGGCGCGATAGTGTTAATACACACTGAACTCACCATCAAGTAGACCTTTTGTGTACAGGTCAGGTCAATCCCCACGCCACCTGCTCCAATCGTTGCCAAAAGGACTTGGACATTAGGTTCCTGTCTAATCCTAGCCAAACTTTTTTCCCTCTGCTGTAGTGAGCAGGAGCCGTCTAGTGTTTCAAAGGCTATCTGATTTTCGAGAAGTGCTACACCCACACTGGATCACAATTTCATCAGCGGATTATAGATTCCAGGTAAAAAAATCTAAGTCGGAGCTCACATTTCCAGGAAGGAGGTCCACTGAGAAAAAACCACCGCCTTGGGAATATTACCACCTTGCTCCGAAGTTAAGTGCGTCTTCAGATCTTCTACCAAATGCGCAATGTTTGGACTATCGTGCCATGTAGTTTCCTGCCGTGGTAGATCATAGTGGCTCCCACCAGCCAATCGTGGGTGATTGCAATAAAGTCGGAGCATAGTCAATTGTTGAAAAAATTCTGCTGAATCCCAGCTTTCATTTTCTTGGTCGAGTCCATACTTGTCGGCAAAAATGTGATATCGCTGGCGGTAGTCTTCCGCCCAAGGTTCTGGCATCTGTAAGCCTACTTTTTGTTCTACTTTTGGTGGTAAACGGAGCACATCTGTTTTCAGTCTCCTTATCGAAACAGTTGCCAGAAGTTGTTGAAGCAATTCGATTGCTTTCTCGGATTTTCGTCGTATGTTTGGTTTGATGAACGTCTGCCAAACCTCTTCTCTCATCCACAGGTCCACCTTTATAAATCTGATCAACGTGTAAAGGTCGCTTAAGTTATTCTGCAACGGGGTTCCTGTCAAGCATAGTTTCCGTTGGGTCTCCAACGCTAGAATTGCCCGGCTTCGCTTTGTCGCTGAGTCACGAATCAAGCTAGTGAAAAAAATAACAGTCAGCAGTGCATCCTTTAAGCACATTATACAGGCCAGAATGAACTCACTGGCCTTCATCCAATATGGTACAAAACCAGGTTGCTTCAAATAAAGCATCACATCTGGACTCATAAAGATTCGCTACCGTATCATAAGTGACAAGAACGATATCATTGTCCCAAAGCATTTGTGCTGTCCACTGTTTGCGTTCTTCTCTGTGATACACAGCGTACTTGGTAAGGCTCTGGTCGAGGTGCTTATGGATTTCCGCCTCCCAATTGGCCAACGTCGATAATGGGCATATCACTAAGCGTTCGATCCTCTCGGCTTGCAGACCGCTTTCGCGAAATATTTGAATTACCTCGGCAGAGTGTGAAGAAGCGACAAACAGCATTAAGACTACCGTGAGAGTAGGTGTTGGTGTGGGGGAAGCGACAAGGGTGGCATCCATAATAACGGTTGGGAATGACGTCTTGGGCGAGCTTTGATCATGTGGCTCGCAATTCAAAAATGTATCGAGCTCTGTTGACACCGTGCCAATGGGCCCCACAAGCAACTTTTGCAAAACACCAGAGAGGGGCTCGGAGACATGCCCGGCTTGCGCCCCTAGCCAGGTAAAGACATTGATGCTCTCAGGTCCTTTTTGAAGGAGCTCGCGCGTTTG
Source organism: Puccinia triticina (assembly GCF_026914185.1). Taxonomy (NCBI): domain Eukaryota; kingdom Fungi; phylum Basidiomycota; class Pucciniomycetes; order Pucciniales; family Pucciniaceae; genus Puccinia; species Puccinia triticina. The sequence goes on from NC_070572.1 coordinate 3,315,487, forward strand.
GCTTGGGTATTTGATTGATCCTCGAAGGCCGGCAACCATTACACAGTTAGCGGAGACTGTTCCAAGGCATTCGAGGTTCTTTCGGTTTTCGCTTTGGGTACTTTTCTCTGGGGGTGGGTTCATTTTTATTTAGAAGAAATCGAACAGGCAGTTTAGCAATAATAGTTGATAGATAGATAGTAGGAGAGGGGAATAACAGATGAAATACATATCTAGTGATCCCGGTCATTGCGGGTGACCTATGTGGTAAGCTTTGGTCAAGTGTGGGGTTGACTGAGTGCCTACACAAACTTTTGGTCGAAAGCTTGTCAATAGGTCCCAAAATTTGCTGCTCAGATTTTGTTGATTGAAGTTGATATCAAACCCAATGTGTAAGCTGACAGTAAACTCGGCAACCATGCAACTAACATCCCATAGCAAAAATCAAATTGTAAGACTATGAATGTCGCGGTTGTGATAAATACACATGGCTTCAAAACCAGTACACACTCATAAGGAATGATCACCCAATCTAGGCGCTCATTGCAATCTCCCAATAACTTTGAAATTTGGATTAAGTTATAAACTTTTTAAGTGATACATTTTGCTTCTTTGAGAGGTAACATATATAATATGTTGCTTGCTACACCATCTTAGAACTTTGAACTGGAACACAGAACTGCCTGCACTTGTTAGCACACAGAAAAACAGGACCAGCTCAGCAATCCTGGCATGCAATTCATCTTGATCAAAATACAACATACTGTGAAAAATTTCTTGAAGATCAAAAGTCAGGCGGCATTCTAGGCATCATGCTTTTTCACCTTGACATATTGTCTCTTTGAATGGCAAAATTATTTCTTTTAGTATTCTTATATTTCTTATATTTCAGATACAATTTGCAAACACATCTTAATGGGGTGTTTCATCCTAAGCTGTCAGCCTTCCTTACAAATTTAATGATTCTACAGTCAACAGAATAACAACAGGGAAAAAAGGTGACTTTAAAAATGAGTACTGTCTACTAAATAAGCATAAAATAAAACTACTGGATTTGAGTAAAACACATCTGTGGATGGTACGTTTGAATTACACTAAATATAACACCAGGATTGAAAGTGAGTAATACAATTGTAACTCAAGGCTATTATATGAGTAATTTCTGTATAATATCAATGTTTCAAGCATGGCAACATGCACATGTTTCCTCCCTTTTTGGGGTGGTGAATGTCAGCAGTGAGTCTTGGGGGTGGGGGCAGGCAAGCCAGTTCAGAGATGGTGTGTTGCACAGCTGTGGCTCACATAGGCCCTAGAATGAGCGGATACCCGTTTAGATACCTTGGTATCCACTGAGGTTTCTCAGAATCTCACATCTGCATCCGGTGGCAGATACTCGCTGAAATTGGCGGGTATCCACCAGTGGATAGCGGACACCCGCAGCGGGTTTTTGAAGTGACCTTCTCTACCAGCTTCCTTTGAGCTTTGGCATCTCAACTGCTAGAAGTTTCTGGAGCTTTTCTTGTAGTGTGCATAGATACAAAAAAATACATGTTGTGATCTGTATTCAGAAATCAGGCAGATTTGGGGAACTCACTAGAACACACTAAATTGTTTGTGGGGCAGGTTCAGCCAGAGTAAAACAATTACTGGGTGTGTGTTCCTGCCTAAGAATGTTGAGCTTTCTCCCAGCTGTCTGCTGGATGCCCAGGAGACCAAACAGGGGTTTCTTGAAGGAAACATGAATCCCTTTTGATCACCAACAAAAACAACCAGTCTGCAATAGCATGAAAAACTGGCCTGTCATTTTTTGGAAAGTATCAGATTGACAGTAGGAATTGAGATACCCATAAGCACCTGGGTAAGTACTTCAGTACATACATACATGTAATCGTTCCGCTTAGATATAGAAAAAAAGCTTGAGTTCTAATATTCTTTTTCTTCAGGTGTACATGTTGAGAAATCAAGTAGCTCATGCCTTCAGAGTAGCACTCAGAAGGCTCTCACCCAAAGTAGGAATGACTGGATCAAATATTCTAGATGGAAAGATCAGCAAAATCTGCTTGTTGGGAAGCTGGAGAAGTAGTATTAGTGGTCCTCAAAACTGAAATCATAAATACATAAACATAAAATCATAAGTGACTTTGGCAGGGACATTTTTACAGAATCACAGTCAAAAGACATTCATAAATTTATGTTATGCGGTTCTGATCCAATCTTGAAGACCACTAGCGTGTTGTACAACAAGCCATGCCCCAAAAACTAGTTAACTAACACCCAAATCATCTTGTAAGAGTGGAAAAGGCTGGCAAGAACTCACAAGAAGCACTGGGTTGCTAGGCTACAGGGCCATGCAATGATATTGTTGCAAACCTTGTGGCAGCCCTGTGAAACTGTTTGTAGTGCTACGCTAGGCTAGAGCACTTTTAGCGGCAGAAAGGGCAAGATGACGCTAACAAGCGTTGTAGTCTAACTTAACACAAGTCCCTTCCTTCCGAGGAGGCGCGAAGCGCCTCCAAAGGAGGGACTTGAATATAATGTCCCAAATCTTGCCTGAGCGCAACCAGCCATTTGGCTGGGGAGGGCATTACAACCTCAATATCCCCCACAACCACCCAGATTCATGTCACGCCTCCTAGACCATTGAAAAGCTGGCCTTTTTCTGGTATCTGTACAGCCCTCAAAAATCCACATACCCATAGCAGTTGGCAACTAGGGGGATGGATAAGTATGACAGCTTTGAACAATCCGCCAAATTCAGGCCCAGATACAATCCCGGATAGATCCGGTCCTTAGTGCATGAATAGTATAAGGTATACATCAAAAGGCATAGACATAATTTTTTGGTTTATTCACTGCTGGCCAGCACAATTCCGGTGCCACCATAGCCTATCATAACCTCAAACAGCAAATACTCGACTTTGAGCTAGATCAATGGCCGGCCTACCACGTACCAGCACAATTGAAGAATTACATGATGTAGACGAGCTATACGAGATGGACAACCATTCAAATATTCAACCACCACGTACCGAAGCCGAAAAAATTCTGCACATCTGCAAAGAACTCCAGAAGATGAAGATGACACCAAAGGTATTCATCACTGGTTTTCTTCGCTCAAATGATTCAGATATTGCCTTCCGACGACCATACTGGCGCACCGGTACTGGGCTAGAAGGAGCTCTGGAAGTTGTTCAAGCTGTTAAGACTACAGCTACCAGTACACCCAAAGGAGCCGCTATGTGGAAAGAATTTATCAAGGATGAGGTCAGTATTTTGTGCTCTTGATCTATTTCAGAGCATTTAGCATATGCATGCTCACTGAAGGATATTTCCAAATAAAGGCTGTTGAGATACTACGTCAAGAGAGACCCCCGAGCGGGTATTACCCAAATGGATCGTTTTATAGCAGCCAAGAGATTGGGCTCCCCTTTTTTACACCCAAAGCCGTGTTGGAACGCAAAAGGTTGCTCACGGAAGAACACACACCCTTCCTGTTCACACTGCTGAAGCGGACCATGAATGATGGTGACAAAGACGATAATGGACCTTCAGAGGATCGCCACAATACAGGTGAAGATGCGCTGTTGAACCTGGAAGGGATAGAAATAGAACCCAGCCCTACTCCGGTTGATCGGAAAACTAAGGTGATGGATATATCTGGTATTAGCTGTTTGTTTTTTTCGGTGCATTGCTGACTGGCCAATAATTCAGATTGCTGCAACCATTTGTTCCATGGTTTCGTTTGCTAGGAACCGCCGACACAATGGACTTCAGCTTTTTAATAGCATACAATTTGTTTCAGCTGGCTTGACTGAGCGGATGAATGAATATCTCCAACTAATTGGTCTTACATCCTGTCGACAAACCGCAATCAGTGCTCTCACGGTTTTATCTTCTTGTGCGGCATCTGAACTGAAGACGGCAATGAAGCTCAATGAAAGCTTTCCATTGGGCCCAAGTTTGTGCATCGATAATGTCGACATGGAGCAACGTGTGCATACACATTCAATTGGCCATCGATCAATGATGTTTCATGGCACCTGGGGCTATATCCATCATCCACCGCCATCCCTTTTAGCCTCTGTTGATCACACAAAATTTACATTAGACTCGTATTACACAGCCCTCAGCCATCTTCCTGATTTCGAAATTCAACCATCTCTGTTCCTACCAACGTATGAAGAGAACATACATTTTGAGGAAGTTCTTAAAAGCCAAATTGCACAAGTCATGTATCATTACATGGCACAACCATTGGATCCAAAATTGGCAATCTCAAGGAAGCCTCCTCCGATTGATCCGATAGACTGCTTGCCACCAAAAATTCAGATGCTGAAGCTCATGGAAGCTTCTGATAATTCCGGGGAAGGCTTTGGACAAGTTATCGAAATGATCATCAATCAAATCGGCCTAAAGCCAGAGGAGTTTTGCTCGCGAGTTCAGCTCATTGATGGAGACCTTGGGACATCTCAGAACTTCAACTCACTTCGGACGCTGCGCACCCCAAGCAATTTTCCTGATCACCGACTTCACAACATCTCTTTTCAGCTGGGGGCTTCACACACCCTGTGGAACATTGCACAGAGTATCTTGACAGCACACTTCGGAGACCAAGAGCAATCAAATGATCTTGGCGCGTGGCAGTACTTGCATGCACTGGGAATCCCTCCGGAGAAGGCTATCCCTAAAAAGGACTTCACGTCTATGATTAACAATATCAAAAAAGTCCATGAAGCAACCATTTTTTATTGTCTTTGGTAAGGCTGTTGTGTTTTTCACTCTGAATGAATACTCTACTCTCGTGCTAATTTTTGTATGTTTTAGTTTAATGATGGGTACCGAAAATGAACCTATTCCCAATGTGCAACCAAAGATTGCTACCACTCAATGGAACGAAACCATAGAAGCGTGCTATACCAATTTTTTTTCACCCGAGGCTCGCCGAGCCACCTCTAGAGACAGCTCACCAAAGTTACATGCACTTCTCCTCCGTTTGCATGACTTTTCCACCGTTGTGGAGGCTAATCGTGCCATGAAGGCAGGAGATATTGGTCGAGTCATGAAAATGTGGAAAATCTGGTCAATCATGACTCAGGCGCTACCGGGACTCGTGAACTATTGATCTTACCTACCTCGCATGGTCCTTCTCCTCCAGAATATACTTCCCCCCGACATTAGCAAGTATATTCTCCACACTCTTCTCATGTCACCAAGTGGCCGGCAAAACCATTTTGTTGCCAAGGATTACTATCTGGAGCTGCAGAATTACTCGCTGAAATTCCTTTATAATCAAACTGGCTTTGGCACCCAGGTCGAAAGGTTGCAGGAGATTTTTTCGTTAAACATGAACTTGGTGAGCCATGTCCACATTTAAAAAGACAAGATTTCACATCTGACTCTCCATCCAGCTCCGTTCAATGTTCCTCAGCCTTAGGATGGAAAGGGGTGGGCGACTGGTCTATCAATCTCACAAGAACGATATCACCACTCAATCACTTGAAATGTTTGTTCGCATGGCTCGTAATGAAGACATCACGGATAAAGACCACAAAGACACAAAGCAATCTGTTCCAGACTGCAAAGACCTCTTGTTAGAAGGACTTAAAGTCCTTCAGAATGATATTACTTCGGGAAAAATATCTCGACTAAAATTGCATTTTTTCTGGGATGCTCCTGCCGGAGAACTAAACCAAAGTATTGTCCAAGAAGATCCAACTGATCTTGAAGAAGAAGATCAGGAAGAAAATGAACAAACAGTCACCCCCAAGACTTGTTTTGAAATGTAACCCGCACATAATTGACCTCTTTCTGATTCGCCTTCGGCCGCCCCGCGCACGCTTTGCTTGTTGTTTCCGGTCCCGTCGACTTCGATAGCCCAGGCATTGTTTTTGGATACCTGAATTCCTGTATTCACACAGCGGTAGAGTTGCTTTGAGCGGTCGAGTTGCTTTGAGAGGCTGCAAGTGCCTTCATTCGCTTGTTTGCTCGGTAGCGAGCAGCCGATTCCCTTCTCTTTGCCTTCTTGAACTCCTCCGCCTCCTCCTTCAGTCGCTCTTGATTCATGATATGTTTTTGATAGCTCACATCGCCTTTGAATCTAGTAATTAAATCCATCAAAAACTGGAGTTGTCCATCTATGGCCTCGCCACCGATCAGTTTTTTTAGATTGGCCATATCTTGTAATTCATCGAGATTAGAAATGATTGCCTTGGCGTGCTCTTCGCGGAATACATCACGGCCAGCAAACCGAGATGATCTGCCCATCCGAGTGTCATAATACTTGTGGAAAGACGAGAGCAAGAGATCTTTGAATTTGTGGACAATGACCTGATCTTCCTCACAACCCAGCGAGGTTTTTCCAGCATGACGAGTGTGCTTTCTCTTGTTAGGATTGATGTTAGTCGAATCTGAGAATTCTAGCTGATCGATCATCGCGTCGTCAAAGTTGTCTTGGGTTAATTCCTTGAGGTTTCGGACAAGTTTGTCTCCGGATTCAACGTTGCAATTGCTGCAACTGCATGGTAGAAACTTCAGAGCTTTCTCACGTTCAATCTCGGCGATGTAGTGCGGATCATCCTTGGAAAGAGGGATATAGCCGTGTTTGTTGTCTATCGCGAATACCACTTGAAGGCATAGAGGGGTAATAGCAAGTGCGTCCATACGATCATCATCCGACTGTTGATGAATATTTGTAAAATCATTCATTGTATTTTTTCCCCCCTTCCGATTTCCTTCGACGAAGAGGATTGCAAGACCATTCTTCCCATCTCTCCCACACCTGGAGCAGGAAATAACTCATGTAAGTAAGCAAAAATGATTATTTCGACAGATAAGAGTGTATTCAGCTGTACCTTCCAATCATTTGAAGTATATTTGCAGGATCGGCCCTGCCCATGTGGATGACACACCTAACGCGCTTCCAATTTTGCCCAAGGCCAAGGGCCATTGTCGAGGATATTATCGGAAATTTCCCGTTCAAAAACCCTTCAACGACCAAATCTTTATCTTTATCGCCGGTACAAGCATGGAATTGCCTTGCCAAAGTATTATTTGGATCCAAACAATTTTGAGGGGTCCCCCGGGCCATGTCAAGCACTTTCAAAACTGTAAGTGTTCGAGCACGAGTTCCGCTGTAGATCAAAGTGGGTACAAGATCTTCATTTGAAGTCTTCTCTTTCAAAGGGAAAACATTTAGTAGGTCCAAGTTTGATTGCAGCGAAGAATTCATTTTGATGCGGATGATACAAATTTCTGTGCGAGTCAATTCACCTTGCATGATGTCAACTAGATCCTGCGTCAATTTCAAGCTTTTCAAGATGGCATCCATCGCAACTGGTCGGCAAGTCGCTGAAAGAAGCAGTATAGGTGCGCTGTTTCGAAATTGTAAGTGCACCGCAATTTTACCGTAAGACGGTCGAAAGATTCCGATGTCTTCCAGTTGAATAAAGACCGCATTCACTCTCCTTCCATTACTCTCCACTAGTCCCCAAAGGTACACCATGTGGGCCTCGTCTACCACTACCAAGGCAAGTCGTTGCTGGAATTCTGTGCTGAAGTATACCAAATCCCAAAGCTTGTTGTTCAAAAATATCTCCGGGCTGAGATACACAAAATTATAATCGCCCTGCTTGATTTCCTCCGCTACGTTTTTGTTGAAAGTAAGCTTTGTTAAATTGATGGCAGTGAATTTGCCTTTCTTCTTGGCCACTTGATTGTCCCCCAAGGCATCCAGGGGGTTCAGAACAAGAACAACAGGCTTTGTGTTTTGAGGCAAGAGCTTAAAGTAGATTTCTGATATTCTCGACTTTCCAAATCCAGTCCCAGCCAACAGAAACGTGGGCCGACCCCGCGCAAGATTTGCAACCGCATCGATTTGAAGGGGTTTGGCTTCTTCGCCGCCGTAGAACCTCTTTGCTTGGGATGCAATTGCCGCCTTTAAATCCGAGTCGTTGCTTTGAAGAAGCTTCTTGAGGATGGTCACGCCGGTATTGAGTTTCTTTGAAGTACTTCGAGTTGATTTCGGACTCGTCTTTTGTCCCGGTTTACTTTGCTTCGCGTTCACGGATGGAGTGCTTAGATGGCGATTTGCCGTCGGGATGCGTTTTGATTTTCTAGTCATCGTTGGCAGAGTTCAACTGTAAAGGTAGATTGTGGACCCAATTTAAAATTCCCATCAAAATTGTATGTTTGTAAGTTGATACTTGAAAAAAACCGTGAGACTTGGTCTGATCCAAAGAAATTATAATCCGGAGGGTCATCAAACTTTAATTCACCAAACCTGCAAATGCCCTTGCAAAAAAGTCTGCTGAGCAGGCTATTTATGGCCAAATTTTACCAAATAAAAGCCAGCAGATTCCCAAGATGGGCAGCTATAATCATGCCAAAAGGCATTTAAAAAGGATTTGTGGTTTAGTTGGAATTCTGTCTTGAGTTTATTTTTCATCATTTCCCTGCCAAAATTTGGCTGTCCTCAGGCCGCGGGTCTGACTTTACAAGTAAGCCTCTCCTTCGGAGAGCGTCCCTTCGGGACGAGGGGTCGGGCCCCCCCGACCCTCCGATCGAGAGGCTTAGTTTCTCCTTCGGAGAGCGTCCCTTCGGGACGCGGGGTTGGGCCCCCCCGACCCTCCGATCGAGAGGCTTAGTTAAGCTCGCGTTGTACACCCGGGGAGTCCGTCCACGGGGAAATCACGCGGAATCTACGAGGACTCCACGTGGTAGCCGCGCGCAAGGTCGGACCAGCGGCTTTTGGTCCAGGGAATCACACACAGGATCACCACCGGGAGGATCACCCGTGGATTCCACGGCAGATTTCCGCACTGCGTGGAATCCCCGTGAATTCCCTGTGATCACAACGTGAAGGTCGGGCCCACGGGTGGATCACGGGTCCTTCAACCGTGGACTCCCCGTGGATTCGCCGTGATACCCACGGGCGGGTCAAGCCCACAACAGGCAATCCGGACACCAGCTATAAAAACTGGATTGTTTTGCAGCAATTCATATTCATCTGGAGTACAGGGTAGCATATGCTGCATTCCATGGATTTAAAAAAGAAAAACAACAATAGATCCTATTTTACAACAGGAGAGAGAATAAAAATAGAGCCAAGAAAATAAGGCAATCATTGCCAAATCTTGACAATCACCACTAGTCCACCAGACTCCTGAAGAGACATCAGTGAGCGCGATGATCAACCAGTTGACACCGCAATGATGACTGCGGGTGGGAGTACCCGGCACAATCTCCGGCGTGCTTGGCGTCTGTCTTCTGCTATTCTCGCTTGTCGTCCGATGATTGCTGTCGTATTCGTCAGACAAAGAGTGCTTGGGACAAGAGGTGGCTCAGAGGCCAAGTAACCCTTGGACAACCTCCTGGCCGATCTTGTCGTGCAGAGCTGCTCTGAAAGCAGCGTTGTTCGAGAAGCTCGGCTTGTTTTCCAAGAGCTCGGTCTCTATCGCGATGAAGACCTAGTTGAGTAAAGCGGGAAACCGGGGCAGGAAGGGAAGAGAGAGGCATCAAAGGCAGAGGGAAGGATCATGCGGCGGCTGCGATCACAGGGGCGGGCTTGGTGGCCGCCTACAAGACCTCGGGCGTAGTGTTGGCAGGAATCTGCGGGGCGGCGTCGGAGACGGGCGCGGGCTGATGGTGCGGAAGAAAGCTGCTCAGCAACAGCGACTCTGGCAGAGGGGGATAGTGTGCTTACCTCAGCGGGGGCTGCCGATTCGGCCTCTTTCTTCTTCTCGCCAACAGCGCCGAACAAGCGGCCGCTGAACCGTTGGGCCAGCTTGGCCAAGTCCTGCACCAAAAGAAGCATGAAGAGATGAGTGGACAGCTCTGGGAGAGAGAGAGAGAGGAAGATGAATCGGCTGACTTTGGGGGACTTTTCCTTCTTCTCAACTTTTGCCTCCTCTGGTGTCTCTGCGGGAGCAGCAGCGGCCTTGGCCGGTGAGGCTTCGACAGCCTCGACGGCGGGCGCTTGAGGGGATGCAGGAGCAGCGTCCTGGGCAGGCAACGTCAGCGTGCAGTCTGATTGGACCCAACAGATGCGGGGGGGGGGGGGAAACAAAACAAGGTTGGGGGTCGGCGGTTGGCTCAGCAGCGACAGGGGCCTTGGGCTTGCTGGCACAAGTCCCTTGTTGCCCTGGGTCATCCAGAGTAATCAAGCCGGACCGGAAGTTTGAGCCGCGGCGGTTATCATCAAATTAGCCCTAATCTCCCGGTGAGCTGCATTCTTGTCGGTTCCACCGGCAATGCAGGGCCAGCCGTGACGGCGTGGGTTCCCCGTTGTTGAGAACAATGAGGAATCCACGGCTGCCCCTGCATGTTGTGTGCTTGTGGGCTCCACTGCAATCCCACAGGCGGCCGTGGAATCCTCGTCATTCTTGACGTGGAAATCCCAGGCGGGTGGAGACGACGGGCTTTCCCGTCGTCTCCACGCATTTTCCACGGGAGGGTGGAGACGACGGGGGGAGCAGTGAAATCCACGTGGATTTCACAGAGCTGGTGATCCCGTCGTCTCCACAAACGCGCGGGCCAGGAAGCACCCCCGCCGTGTAGTGCAGCGTGGCAGTGCTTTATGTTACGCCTTGTGCACGTGGCGCCAGCGCAGATCCGGCGGAAAGGCGATCAGCTGCGCTAAACCATAGCGCAATTTTGCTACGTTACACTACACCAATGCTCCCGTTAACATAGCTGGCCCACTGTTGAAATTGGAATGGTACCTTATCTTCTTCAAATTGGTAACACTTATAAGTACGGTTGCACAAGAATTGGCCTTCTGGCAAGAGTTAAAACAGGTCTAGTTATGATTGCCCCGCACTGCGCCACTACGCTACACTTGTCTATGCTACGCCAAGATGCGCTACGCTACGCTATGCCAAGGCAAGCTGTGCTATGTACGCTAAAGCGTGCGCCATTAGCGGCGAAATCCCGCTAAGACAGGCTGAAACGCAGCGCCGCGACTGCTTATTTGCGGCCTGTGCGCGTAGCGTAAGCGCACAGCTGCTAATAGCTGACGGTGAATCATAACGCTATGAGGAGCTACGTTAACGCTAACAGTGTTGTATCACCCCCGCAAAGTGCGTTGTTTGTGATTTCTTTTTTTTCTGGGGGTTTGTTTTCAACGCCAGCGAGGCGACCGGAGGTCCTGTTTGCTCAATGTCGGACTTACAAATTTGACAAATCTCTAGCTTCCCTCTTGGACTTCAAGAAAAGATGTCGGATTGATTCTGAATGAGAAATGGCAAGACCTGGCTGGAGCTCTCTGTGGTCTGACCACCGGGTGGAGCCGAGCTTGGCCTCAAGGCGAGCACTGACATACATTCACCACTTCTTCAGCACACTGTGTAAAACTAATTGATCCACTCTGAATGCCGGTGGCTTAGCAGCACACACTCTGGTGAGGCATTTCATGGCAACCTTCTGTCCAACGGTTGGGACTGCCCAGTGCACTGCTGGTGTAATACGCGTCATCAGCCCGAACATTGAACCCGACGCGCTCAAAAACAAGAGAAAAAAACCGGCCCGGTGTCTGGTCCTGCTCGGGACGACCGGAACTTACGCCTTGGCCATGTCATAGCCATGCCTCATCTATCCCCAATCCAGCTCGTCGACTTCAGTCACGCCAGCACTTCAAGCCCAAGAGAACAAACACATATATGGGCAACCCCCTCGGCAGCCCGACGGCAATAACTTATCCCATTTTGTTTTCAAACATTCCAAACGCCATCTCTTCTCTTCTTCTGGTTCCTGGTGAACGGAACATACCATTTGTGAAGTGCAGTCCTCACTCCCTCTTACTTGGGAAGATTACGAGTTTCTTTTTCTACTAATCCCTCTAATTGTTTATTCCATTTATTTATTTAATTTATTTGTTTTACTATCACCCAATAGCCCTCTGAAATAAGTTATCGCCTCTCTAATAGTTTCGTATCTGTTCTGCACCCCACCCGCCTCCCTTTTCCACCTCCAACGTACTCCGTTCGAGATGGCAAGCTTCTTGTGGCTTCTGATGGCCCTGACCTACTCTTTACCCAGCGCCATCCAAGCTCAACTGCCGACGGCACAGCCAGCGCCAAACCCGCAACAGTCCAACATGCTACCCCGTCCCATGGCTCAAGCATCCTCCGGCCAACAGCAGTTCTTATCTCAACAGCAGCCAACCTCTAGGCCCGGAACCATGCCCCCAGCTGGAATGGTTCAAGAGAGCGGAGCTTACCCGAGAACCGGCGTTCCCTCACAAACCCCTCCACCTCAAGACGCATCTTCAATCCAAGAGTCGCCAGCCCAGTTTCCGCCCAATAACCCAGCGATGGTAAGAAACCAGACACCACCAATGAGTGATGCTATGGGAATGAATCCCCCTCAGACGATGGCCCCACCCCAGACTATGATGACCTCAGCTCAGACGATGACCCCGCCTCAAACAATGATGACCCCGCCGCAGACAATGATGTCTCCCCCTCAGACAATGATGGACCCGGCTCAGACAATGACCCCGTCGGAGAAGATGATGGCCCCGGCAGATAAGAATCAGACAAAGACGCCACCGATGGATTTCTCTTCGCTAATACCATTCCAGAAAATTCCGCCGATGTACTCGATGAAGCAAGCCTCTAACACTAGCCTTACACCGTCTCCGACAGGATCAACAATCAGTCCCGCCTCCTCTGATCAGACAAAAAATAATAGCCCTGCCTTGAATGCGACGATGTCTGCCTACAACAAGAAGAACGCAACCGCTAAAAACCAGCCCTCCTTGGCGACCAAAAACCAGACCCTTCCGGCGCCCGACAGCTTGTCTTCGATAGGCGCGACGAGCCTCCCGTCTTCAGCCAACCAGACGATGGCGTCTAAAGCTAATCGAAAAGCGCCGCCCACGGATATGTCTCCAGGACTGCAGATGAATAGCTCCATGTCTCCAGGACAGCAGATGAACAGCTCCATGGAAATCTCCCAGGCAGAAATGGCAGGACCAGGGACGGGTCAAGTGTCACCCAAGGCGATGAAATCCGCCCCGATCATGGGCACTTCTGCCCCCAGAATCGACACTGTCACTACTCCTTTGCCATTAGCAGCAGAAACCAACGACAGTACTACTCCTGATTTCGCGCAGCTCATCGCCACTGAAAAGTTCAATGGCATGATTCAAGTTAATGCTCAGGATGATCTAAAGGCTCAAGAGTTGATCAATCGATTGAGGGCCGCTTCTAAAATGAAATTGAATAGCCATCAACTCGGCAATCAAACTGTATTTGTAAGCTTCAAATTTCCTCTCCGTTCCTCTATCTTTGGTCCTTTTTTTCTGACGTTCCGTCGAGGTTTTTCTGGTTTGTTTTTTGTTTTATGATTTCAGTTGAATAGTTTGACAGCTGAGCAAAAAATGATTTTAGAGGGTAAGATGAGAAGCTTAGCATTAACTCCTACTCAGCTACAACTGGAGGCAAACTATCTCGTAAGTCTTTCGACAGAATCCTAAAAGCCTTTCTCATCCCCCAAGGAATTAATCGTTTGTTTTATATTTGGTTTGCGACGCTGATAATAATAGGGTAATTTTGTTTCTGCAACGGACAAGATGGCTCACCAAGCTGGCTTCGACGCCATCAAGAAATATTTAACACCTGAAGCCCAACGCGGATTCGACGCGTCCGAAGGAATGAAAAGTTTAATACTAACTGATGTAAGTGTAATCTCGTCTCAACCACTCCGTAGTAAACCAGATCCTAATGTCCTCGTTCCTTGGTGGATAATAGGAGCAAAAATATCGGTACGAAGAAGGATCAAGAGAGTTTTTGGAGGACCCGGGCATGCGTAACCAATCTGGAGCAAACCACAATTCGAGTCATCTGTCCGACCAAAATCTCCTCGTCTTGTTCGGGCTCTTCATCTCTGGCCTTTTGATCATCAACGCCTAAAGTCGAACGTGCATTGTGTACTTGGTTTTCTGTTGATGATGAGCATTGTAAAATCGGCTTCTTCTTTAGACTGTTGTATTTTTTCTGGACTATCCAAGATAATAAAACTTTTCGCTGAAAACAAAACTTTTCACTGCTTATGTGTGATTTGGCGGAATAAAAAAAATAGTTGAAAAAAGTAAGTCGGACTCGTGGCCCTAAAAGTGAGAGAACCAATGAACAAGGGACAAAAGAAGCAATTGAGCCTGAGGGCACACGTGACATGTACTCCACTTTAGTCGGGCATTGGGCCATGCTTGCCTTTGGCCGTATACCTGAGGCCGTGGGAACATACTCCAGCACATCACTATGAGTAAGATCCAGTAGAAGAGGAGCAACCGTTGTGGAGGCTTTCGGAATCTGACTCTCCGCCGCAAATCATCGAGCCGTCCGGAGAGAGAAGGACTTGTCGTGTTCAAGCACAAGGGTTTGGACAGAGGTTTTGGCAAGGGGGGTTCACAATTGAAATTTACAAAACTTTAGGACACATTTCAAGGTGTTTATGAAGATTTTGATAGAAAATTGATCAATTGGACTAAGTGACCATTACTACATGCTGCTGTGCATTTTGCCAAATTTTTAAAGTTTTGTTCATAAAGGCCTTCAATTTAGCTCCAAAGTTTTGTAAATTTCAATTGTGATGGCTTGGCCTTGAACCTGATCACTCAATGGGCAATGCTTACCCACCTGAGAGCAAAGCATTGATCAAAGAAATGCAAGCTGCTCTTGAGTGGTACCGCACAACCACTGGACCACCGATCACGACTAACACCTTGGCAAACTCGGAACGGCAATGCGAGCTGATTGATCAATACCACCAAGCCCTAGAGAAAATTGAATCCAAAGCTGATTTTGAGTCAACAGCAATGCCAATATTTTGGGATATATGCCTTAGACCAACACAAGTTACAAAACAAAACTGGGCAAGTTATGACACCCTGATTGGAGAATGCTCTTGACTTGCTAGCCACCACAGCCAGCCAACCAGGTGGGAGTAGTGGACTTGGAAGAACCAGCAGCAAATCAGAAAAGCTTCAGGACCAGAAAACTGGAGTTTACAATCACAAGGACCAGCCTGTTGATTATCACCAAACCAGAAGCAATCACAATGGCAGCTCCACTTCTATTCCCTGCAATCATATATTATCCCAAGTTCCATTTGGTGACCCAGCCAGCAATATATGTGGAATTTCCCTTGTACCATTCAAGTCACCTACACAAGCTGAAAATAATAAGTGGTCATTCACTCAAGTTGCAAAAATCAAGAATTGCCCACATTGCTTCCACTTCCAATGCATTCATAAGTGGATGGTCAAGAACTTGCAAAAAAGCTGCCCATTTTGTCGCCAAACATATCCTAATCATTAAGGCCCAGAGTAGCCACAAATGTTCTCTAAAACAAAGACAACTCCCTCTTGATTGATTTCCTTTATCTGATGATAATCATAGTCTTGCTTGCAAAAGAACCATATAATATTGTTTCTATCTAATCCTTACATCTCACTTTTCCTATTACGCTAGCTACAAGAAAAAATAAACCCCGGGCTGCAGTAAGTTATCGCCTCCACATCTGCCACAATGTATTAATCAGAATCAGAGCAGGGTGTTGTAGCAGCTGCCTGATACAATGAACGTCGCCGTCAGCGCGTCAAAGAATGCCACATGAGCGTGGATTTGTTAATTTCAAGGGCCATTAATTGGGAATTACCGATCATTGAGCCTACTTTCTCAGACAGCCATGGATGTATAAGCATGCACTAATAATTCAAAGCCAAAGAAAGATAGACACGAAAAAAAACAAATGGAGTAGCAGTGAGAAGTGTGGAAGCAGTGTTCTTTGCGTGAGAAGAGTCGAGTGGTAACAACGATGGTAATATGGATCTGCGGCTTGGCACAACGGACAGGGTGGGGAAGTCGGGTGCAATCGAAATGAGGAGGGGGTTGCTTGCAAGATGCGTAAGTTTGACTATATTTCATCTACTTTGGACCGCAGAATCTAGAAGGAACCGGGCAGAAAAGCAAGGAAAACAGGTCAGACTGCGAGCGGACTGAAGCAAGCCGAGAAGAAGAGAAAGGGAAGGAGATAGAGGAGAGACGGACCTGGAAAGCGGGTGTGATCCAAGCGCCGCAGCTGCACTGCGAGCCCGCCCAATCGAACGATCCGAGTTTGGCGGCGCAGTGGGACCCCGGACAGAGGAGTTTGCCATGCAAGTGACCAGCCTGGAGGGTGTTTCCCATCCAACTGAGGGGCTCAACGAAGTAGGGGGAGCAGTCTGTGGAAGTGGAGAGGGGGGGAGAATGGAGGTTGAGGTGGAGGGCGGCGGGGGACTCGCGGCTGGTGGCCGACGACGTCGGGGGCGACGGCGAGGATGTGCCGGAATCTTCGTCCGAGCCGGTTGCCCCCGGCTCAGCCGGGTTTCGGAGGCCGTTGGGCGGGACAGCGATGCGCAGACTACTGAGGCCTGCCAGCGGACGGGAAGGAGGGTCGGTGGCGGGCGGCTTGCGGTCCGGAGAGAGCTGGTCGAGCCGGAACTGGGCCATGTCCTGCCGTTGGGGCGCGAAGGCCTGCTGGCCCTTTCCGGGAGAGTGGAACAGGATGTGGTCCCGCCCAGCAAGCTCGCGTCGACACATCTTGCAGCGCAGTCTGCGCCCTTGGATCACCACTTGACCCTTCCCCAGCTTCTCGACCACCGGCTGCGTCTCCGAGACCCGCGCCTTCGTCAAGCCGCCGGAACTCGCGCTCGATTCGCTCTTCTTCGTCAATCGCCGCCGCGCTGGAGGCTGTGCAAGCGACATAGACATAGGCTGGCTCGCTATACTCGCGGCCGTCAGCAGACTCGGCGTGTTCAGCTTCGTCTCCACTGAACTCGTCTTCAGCGCCGTCATCGCTAGGCTCGTGCCCTCGGCCGGCGACGGGGCGGGTGAGGGGTAGTAGGCCAGGATCAGTTCTATAGGTTTGTCAATGCGGTCAAAAATCGGGCACCAAATGCGTCAGTCGTCTTCCGCCTCTCTTTGCTGAACAGATCTCTATGCGACATACTTTGGGCTCCAGCTCCGTCTGATCCATCATTGGTCGCAAAATAAGTTTGGATTAGAACTTTCACTCAGCAGCAGTATTCGAAAGGGGCTGGATCTGGATCGGCTCACCTTTCATTTCGTCGGCCACGAAGCTCATGAGGAACCGGCGCTGCTCCTGATACTTTTGATGCAGGAAAAGCAATACAGAAAATGTCAGAAGATAAAAGACGACGAGGACGTGAAACATGTTCCGAAACATCAGACGGGAAGAAAAAAAAAAGTCACTTTGACAGGGTTCCATTCGCAGTCGCAACGTTCATACATTTCGAGCTGGTGGAAGAAGAAATCGTTCGGTTGGACTTGTGGTCTCTTGGATGCTATGAAGCCAACCGCTTCTGTGGACCGCGGCCGAAAAAAGGGAGTTGATGTATGTCAAGCATGCAAGTAGTTTTAAATAGATACACATACCATCGGTGGTTAATCGGTAGGCTTTCATCAAGTACGCAGCCAACAGGGTGGTGCTGCGACTGACGCCCTATTGCATGAACGAATGTGCACATTCCAAGCGTGAGAGCTGCTCTCTCGCGTCTACACAAGTATGTATCGCCCAAAACTCCTCTCAACTCACAGCAACACAGTGGATCAGTACGCCATATCCGTTGGGGTCATCCAGACGGGCTTGGATCCAGCTAGCGACGGTATCGAACCATTCTGTGCCAACAGGATATCAGCGGCTTGACCAAAAAATAGGGAAAAAGAAAGGGTGCGATTTACCGCATATATTTGTACGTTCGGTGTCGTCGAGGGGTACGGAGAGATGGTTGAAGCCGGGATGGTGGGGGTACGAGTGTTTGATGACGGAGACGACGTTTCTGATTTGGGAGTCCTTCAAGGCCTGGAGGGACTGGGCAGCGGTGAGGTCGCCGATGAAGAGTCTGGGCAGGACCTGTTGCATACGCTCCTCGGGCGGATTAAGCCTGTCGGTATCATGATGGGTGGATGGCACCGCTGGTGAGGGGAATGCTGGGGTGGTGGTAGTGGTGGTGGCCATTGATCGAGCAAAGGGTTTGTGGGGGGATCGCTTTGCGCAGATGTATGCGGGGATAAATGTGCGTGGTCAACTGGGGCCGGGTGGATGCAGACAGCTGAGCCCAGGGCCTGGCTATGTAGTGCCCAGACGGGCGGTTAGTGGCTTGTTTGTGGATAGTTAGCAGCTGAGGAAATACCTCAGAACAGCTCGCTTCGTGTCTCCAGGCAACGACGATCGAACGCGGGAATGGCCTGGCGCCGGAGAGATGGCTCCGTCCGTGATCCAGGAGATGGGCGTCGCGGTACATAGGCCCATCCGTCATTGCTGGGTACATAATAAATATGTATCACCTTACATACCCAAACTTACCCGACTGCAACTCCCAAGGTTGTCGGGGCGGTGCAAGGCATGCATCATAGTTTTTGGAGGACCCGGGCATGGGTGACAATAATTCGAGCCATCAGTCCAACCAAAATCTGCTCGTCTTCTTCGGGCTCTTCTTCTCTGGTCTTTCATCAACGTCTAGACTCTCAAGTCGAACGTGCACTGTGTACTTAGTTTTTCTGTTGATGATGGGCATGTAAAATCGGCTTCTTTTCTAGACTGTTGTGATTGTTTCTGATTAAATGCCTCAAATCGTGAACCCTCCCATGACGATGCCAAACACCACCTAAAGCTTTTCACCGCAAACAAAACCTTTGACTGCAATGTGTAATGTCGATTTGACAAAAGTAAAGTAAAAAACCCGTTGAAAACAGGCAAGTCGTGGCCCTAAATAGTGAGAGAACCATGAACCTCGATGGCCAAGGGACCAAAGAAGTAAGTGGGGGCACTACTCCCGTTCAGTCGGGCATCGGGTTTACACAAAGAGTGATAGTACTGCATGTATGTCTAGCATCAAACCGCCCTCGGAAAAAAAAGAGTGTAAAACAACAAAAGAAAGCACACATCCGGGATACACCGAGGGGTCCCTCACCAAGGCTACGATTGCTTGGCACGGAAACAGGGCCAGCAAAGACGGCCCAAAGAAGAAGAGCTCACACAGGAAAGAGAGAGAGAGAGATGGATGGGCTCTGAATCGATTGGAAAGATGCGGGACAGAGGAACATAAAAGAGGAAGATCATCGGGTATGTTTGATAGCATGTACAAAGCGGCATTAAACGCAAATATCGAGTGTGCGACGACGACGATGATCCCAGAACCCCTCGACACATAGACAAACACAAGTTGAGAAGAAGGGATGGGGAGGGTTATTTCAAGAGCGAGAGCGGGAGGATATTGCCGGCCTTACCGGGCCCGCGTTTCTTGCCCGCGCCGGCGCGAGGCGCAGATTTCTTGACCGGGCTGAGTTCCGGGGGGAGCCCGAGCATGTTGTTCTGTCCAACACCGCCCACAAGGAGAAAGCACAGAGTGAAAGAGGTGAGTGGGTGGATCGGGCTCTGATCGGCCCGCAGAAGACGACGCACCTCTTCGCCCCGATGGCTGGCCCAGGCCAACGCCGGCTTCTTGGAATGGAAGATCTTGCGCCTGCAATCGAAGCCCGCCGATCAGCCCACGCCCGTCCCCACAACACGCGAGCTGGGACCTACTTTTTCTTGTTGAGAGTTTCTTGCAACGCGCGCTGCTCGTCGTCGTCATCGTCGTCCCCAGGACCGTCAGCCACACGCGCGCCGGGGCCCTCGTCAGCCTCTTCGTCGTCGTCGTCGGCAGCGGCGCCGCTCTTGCGTTTCGTGCCCTTCCCACCGACAACCCGACCCGCATCGACCTCGCGGCCCTGATCTTCCCCCTCCCGCGCGTCGGGATCGGGGGCGACATGCGGCGGCGGCGCACTCTTTGCGCCCTTGGCCTTAGCCTTCGTCTTCTTCTTCTCTGCGCCCTTCGTCTTCTTCTTGGCGGCCGGCTCAGGGCTGTCCGGGGCGGCCGGCTTGGCGGTCTTGGCGGTCTTCTTTTTGCCGGGCGCGGGTGAGGGCGAGGGCGGGGTGAGGATGGAGCCGGATGGGGACGGCGAGCGGGGCGGCGGAGCGGGCACTGCTGGGCGTCTGCCTTTCTTCGGCCCGGGCGCGGCCGACTCGACCTCCTCTTCTTCCTCGCCCGCTCGGGACGCATCCTCCTCCTCCTCATTGTCGTTCTCCTCCTGGTCCGCAATAGCCAGAATCGCAGAGTCGCCGTGATCCCCATCCTCCTCCTCCTCATTGGTAGTAACGATCAGATCCGACTCGTCGGCCGGATCTTTCTCACCTGGGGGTTCCGCCGCCCGGGCCTTTGTGGTCGGTTTCCGTCGTCCACGAGGAACGGCGACGACGGGCTTCTTTGCTCCACGGGGTTTGGCCACCACAGCCGCGTGCTCATTACTCTCCTCCTCCTCCACTTCTTCATTGGTATCCTCGTCATTGTTCTTGCGCACAGCGGCTTTGGCTGTCTTTTTGGCGGCCTTGCCTCTCGCCGGTCTAGACTTCTTCGCCGGCTGCTCGTCGACGTTCTTCTCCACACTCGGCTCCCGACGATCAGTGGCTACAGGAGAGCCGACATCCTCGGGCTCTGAACTGGGTTGTTTGGCTTTCTCCTTGCCAGCCCTTTTCTTCGGCGACGTGTGAGCAGGTTGTTCGGGAGCTTCTACTTCTGGCTGTCCGACGACCTCTTCCTCCGGTGCTTGGATGACTGGGGTCGCACTCTTAGAAGATGGTCCAACCCCAGTATCACGCGTAGTCGAGGCGGTCTTGGCGCCCTTTGCTTGGCGGCTCCGGCTGAGCTTTTTGGCGACCGCGCCGATGGAGACCCAGGAATCGGAAGTAATCAGCCTGGCCGGATTGTCCACATCCTCATCCCCGTCTCGCTCTTCCTCCCCCTCCTCCTGCTCCTCTGGCGGATTCTTCTCACCCGCTTTCTCCCGTCCACGTTTTGTCACGGGCCGCGATGGCTGGGAAACAGCGCTGAGATGGGCATTCAAGGTGATGATTTCCTGCTCTTTCTCGGCCAACGTCGAACGTGCTGCCAGGAGATCTTGTAATAGCATTCGCTGGTTGCTCTCTTCACCCCTACGCCATCCACCCAACCCAACAAACACTTGAATTAATCTTCCTCTGGGTAGGGAAAAGGACGAGTGCTTACTTGTGGAGTTGGGACAAGGTCTTATTGAGGTCGGCTGTCTGATCCGACAAGCTCCTCACGCGACATTCGGCCAACTCGAGCTCTCTGGTGAGTTTATCCTTGAGCGCGGACTCGGAGATCAGCTGAGCCTGGAAGTTTTTAGACTGATCGGCGATTTCCCGGAGCTGTTCCTCGAGACGTTCGGCGCGGTTCTCGGCCTTGACGATCTGATACTTGAGCGTGTTGATCTCAAAGTTGGGCTCGAGCTGTGACTGGCGAAGCTCCTGCTCGTACCGGCCCTGAAGCTCCTCCTTCTCCCGCCGTTCGATCTCGATTAGCGACTCAAAGTTCTGGCCGATCTGCGCCCATTCTGTATTGGTGATCCGAAGCTGCTGGAGCTCGGCGTGTAAGGCCTGGTACTGGGAGACGGCATGCTGTTGATGCTCGTTGATGATGTCTGCTAATTGGCAAGCTTGCTGGTCTTTGATTGCAAGCTGGTTTTCTAACTGCTTGAGTTCCAATGCTTTCAGCCGTAATTCCAATTCGTGAGCTTTTGAGGCACTTTCCATCGACCTGATCCGTTCTTCGAGTTTCAGTCGCCCGATCTCTTCCTCTCTACTTCCGTCCCATTCGTCATTCCAAGCCTTGTCCGACTCTTGGACTTGTCGTACCAACTCTGACATATCTCGTTCGTCCTCTAGTATCTTGACGAGCTCCTCCAACTCTTCAATTCTGTGTTCCATGAACTGGAGGTTAGAAGTCAGACTGGTCGCGTTGGATTCTCGGCTGGTATCATAATCGGCCGCAAATGATTTTCGGGATGTAAACGTCTTGTGCCCTGTAAGTTCAGCTTGAGTCGTAACTACTACTGGTGCAGTGAACTTGGGTTGCTCGATGGGCATGGTAAGTTTAACAGCTTCATTGTGTCGACTTTTTCTGCGCGAGGTCTGTTTGGGTGCAGCTTGAGGGGGTAGTGGTGGGGGCTGAGATGATTTGTTTTTGAAGATCGGGAGTTCGATTGGCAGAGGAGTGAGTGCGGGAGGATGGGTAGTCTGAGTGAGGGTTGATGTCTGAGTGGATGGGATGGCTTGATTTTGAAGGGTCTTAGCGGGAGTAGATTTTGGGATGTTACTGGTTTGATGAGTTGGCGGATCTTCGGTTGGTTCGACAGGATGTTCTTCTTGGCCATCTTCATTTTCATCAGCGTGATTTTCATCTCCTTCGCCCTCTTCTTGACGCTCCTCCTCTTCTTCTTCTTGAGGTTCCTCTTCTGCTTCTCGTTCAGGCTCCTCTTCTTCTCGTTCAGGCTCCTCTTGTCGCTCGTCTCCTCCTGTTTGATCTTCTTCTACATAAACATACAAACAGTCACGTCAATAGGTTGATTCCGATGTGTTTTTGAGTGGGATGGACTGACGCTGGTTTGATTGAGCTGGTGCTGGTTGGTTTTTGATGATCCTGGGTGTTTTAGGTTGTCGGGTGAGGATGGGTATTGATGATGGTTGTTGTTGTGGGCTTCTGACCAGTTTTGGTTTCTTCTTGAATGGGTCTAGTTCTTGTAGGCTCGTTCGTTTTGGGATCGACCGCGGTGGCTTGAGCTGTTCTGGTGGTGGTGATGGTGCGATTGAGTTGAGTAGGCTGTCGAGTTCTTGTTCTTGTTCTGGTGGTGGTGGTGGTGTTGGTGACTTGGTTTTCGTGGGTGGTGTTCTCATCAGGCCCATCGTCGCATCAGGTTTGGGTCGAAGTTGTCTTGCCCCTTTAATATTTTCACAGCACGAAGCATTGTACAGCAGCAGCAGGCGGGGGGACGAAGGGGGGCACGGGGGAATCACAGCGGGTACTCAACATGGACACAGCAAACCACGCAGCCACCATCCAAGACAGCACACGATGGACAACACCAACCAAGGTAAAAACAACCGATCAGCAGATTCCATCCAGAAACTGACATCTGATCCGCATTGTCTATCCAGTCGACTTCATCCTCGACATCCTCGAAGACCAGAAGCGAAGGAAGAAGCGGAGGATCGAGCTGATCAAGGACGAGTTCGACGAAAACCTGAACGAACAAGCCCTCATCGACGAACTCATCAACATGCCCGGCTTCGAAGCATTCAACCAACGGCCCCCACCCCCAGCCACAGAGAAAGGAGCGCCCGGCGAGAGCGGAGAAGCAGAACCGCCGACCAGCAACAGGCGACGGCGGCCATCCCAATCATCCCCCTCCCTCGACACCGCCTCCTCCGCCAGCAAACGCAAGGGCAAGAAGCCAAACGTCAAGCGCGACCATCTCGGCGCACACCAGAAGCTCATCGACGACTTCTTCAGATTCGACCCCACCCATCATCACACCAACCCATCCCGCCAGGACCGGGAAGAGGAGCAAGCGGAGGATGCCCGGTTTTGCGCACAGTTCAAGCTGTCCAAGCGGCTCTTCAGACGCATCCACAGCGACCTCATCAAGCACGACCTGCACTTCACCCAACGAAAAGCGAGTCCACCGTCCAGCAGAGCTCAGACCACAATATTACACATGCTGACCTCATTCTTCCCCCGGGGGGTGTGCTGCAGGATGCGCTGGGCAATCTGGGCCATTCGAGCTACCAGAAGGTGCTCGTGGCCGTCCGCCAGCTGAGCCACGGCATCGGGAAGCCCGAGGCGATCCTGGACTGCTACATCCGGATGGCCGAGAGCACGGCGCTCGAGAGTCTGCTGCGGTTCTGCACGAGCCTGGGCGAGCTGTATGGCGGGCGATATCTGCGTTCGGCGACGGCGGCCGAGGCGGAGCGGGCGAGTGTGCACAACCAGCGGCGCGGGTTCCCGGCGGGCTTGCAGGGGTATCTGGGCTGGCGGGCGTGGGAATGGACGCACTGTCCGACCGGCTGGAGCGGCCGGTTCAAGGCCGCGTCTCCAACCACCGAAGCGATGGCCGCGGGCAGGAAGAAGATGCCCCCGACGATCCTCCTCGAGGGCCTCGTCGACTTCCGCGGCTGGTTCTGGGCCGCCTACGTCGCCACCCCCGGCGCCTGCAAAGACCTCGACCTCTTCGCGCCCCTCCCGCCCATCTATGCCCCCGTCTTCGCCCCGCCAACGCTCGACAACGGCCGGCCGGCCTTCTTCCTCGCCCACCCCATCTACCCCGCCCGGCCCCCCCTCTGTCCGCCCCCCTCTTCTGCCGCGGGGCTTCCTCCTCCTCCCCAGGAGGTGCCCGCCGAGCTCCGGAGACGGCTCCAGGACGAGTTCGATCGCGCCGTCGACAGCCTCGAGAACCGCTTCAGAATCATCCATCTGCCCTGCCGCCTCTGGTCCTCCAACTCCATGATCGTCCTCATCAAGGCCGCCCTCATCCTCCACAACATGATCATCGACGACCAGCCACAACCGGACCCGCCCTCTCCTCCTCCTCCGCCGCCTCTTTCGACAGCCGCAACCTCCGATATCCAAGTTCATCCTTCCTCCTCCGCTTCCATTCCTGCAGCTCCTTCGACTCTCCCCTCTCATCATCAACACCCCACTATCCCGCCCCATGTATTTGCTAAACTCAACTATCGCTACCAGCTCTTCAATCCTTCAAGCTCCTTGATCCCTCCCCAATGACTCCCCTCACTTTTTTATATCGGTCAATCTGTTGTTGTCTTTACTACTTTTGGCCATTGATATCAGCTTATAATACAAGTACACAGGCGGGTACAGAACGGGGGACAAGCAGCCAGGCACTCAGAGAGGCCGGTGTGGAGCTGGTCAGGAGAGGATATTGAGGTTGAATTCGTTGAGGATTTCCTGCTGTTTGAGCTTGAACCAGAGCTGGGACTCGGAGGAGTTGAACTGAGACATGATCTTGATCTGGTTGGTCTCCTTTTCGAGCCGGTTGAACTCGGCCAGGAGCTGGTTCTTTGTGGTGATGGCCTGGAGCAGGTCGGCGATCAGCCGGAGCCGCTTGTCGTTCAGCGCCATCAGCCCGTCCTTCTCCTGTACACCGGCGGCGGCGACGGCGGGGACGGCGGAAGACGAGGCGGCGGGGCGGGGAGGCGAGGCGGCGGGGGGCGGGATGAGCTTGGGGGCTTTCGCGGGCGGCGGGGCGGAGAGGGATGTGGGGATGTCTGAGGGCAGTGTGTTGTTGGTGGTGCTGGTGTTGTTGGTGTCGGGGGTAGAAGGATGTTCGGGCAGCCGGTGGTTGTCGGCGGAGGCGGAGGGGATGGCGGAGAGGAGCTGAGGATGGAGCGGCAGGCCGGGGTCGTTGGCGGGGGCGGGCGGCTCGTCGGGGATGAGCTTGCGCTTGAGCGGGACCATGCGGGGTCTCGCGAGATGGTCGGACCATTCCTGGCGGTGGCGGAGGATGGCCCAGCAGGAGTAATGGGCGAAGTTGTGGTCGGTGCGCAGCTTGTACTGCTTGAGGGCCTCGACCATCAGCTCGTCGGCGGTGGCGGCGGGGCCGAGGCGGGCCTCCTGCTCCTCGTAGGACTCGCCGAACTGGCTGATGCTCTGGTGCAGCTTGGCCCATCTATCCACGAACAGGTCAGTGGATGCGCCCTCCCGGCGGAGAGATGAGGGGGCGGCCTACCTCTGCTGGATCGAGCGCGGCGGCCGGCGGGATGCGGGGGAGGCGCGCAGGAACTCGTCGGCGACCCTGGTCCAGAAGGTGTCCTGGGCGCGCTGCTCGGCGTTGGCGGACGGGTTTTCCTGGGAGACTTTGAGCCAGGCCCGCGAGAGCTGCTCGTCCTCCTCGGGCTGCCACTTCTTCCCCCGCCCGAGGTGAGTCTGTTGGTGCTGCTGCTGTTGCTGTTGCTGTTGGTGGAGGTCTTCGGCTGAGATGAGGAGGGGGGTGTGTTTGAGGAGTCGCTCTGCCTCGATGACTGCGGGGTCGACCTCGACTGGGCCTACTCCGCGCTCCGGCGGGGGCTGGCTGGCTTCGATGTCTTCTCGCATCTTCGCTTGTCGCTTTCCGGCCGCCGTTCCAGCAGACAGCTTCCCTACGCTCGAGCAATCGGGGGGAATTATGTAGTCGTTGTGCGGGAGTAGAGGGTGGTGGTGAATGTGGTGCTGCTGATGGGCGGCAGTGACATCCCCAGCCCAGAAACCCCAGGATACTGTCACAGGACTGTCACAGGACTGTCGCAGGACTGTCACACGCCACCCAACACAACACCCACCCAAGCCAAACCCATCATCCACCTGCCCACCCCCCTCCCCCTCAGACGAAATACGAAATGGCTAGCACGAACCCAGCCAAGAACCCCAAGCTGCCCTCCACAGAGCCCACCAAGCCATCAAACACCCAGCAACAGGACACGCTCGGAGAGGACGACGAGTTCGAAGACTTCCCAGTCGAGAGTCAGTCGCCCAGCCTATTTATCCCCCCCCCCCCCCCCACTCTGTCGCTGAATTGGCACTATCCACAGACTGGACGGCCGCCGAATCCGACATCTCCACCCTCGCCATCCCGGCCAGCCATGCCAAACAGGCCACCGCCGAGGGCGCGCCCAAGAAGGCGACCATGGACGACCTCTGGGAGGACAACTGGGACGACGACGTGATCGAGAGCGACTTCGCCCACCAGCTGAGGTGAGCCGCCCTCCCACTCAGACGATCAGATATAAGAGACACTCATCATCCCCCCGCTTCCGAAATGTGTCTAGGGCCGAGCTCGAGAAAACTAAGGCTAATGGCGCCGGTCCTGCGCCCATGCAAACTTGATGCCTGTTCTCCTCCTGAGCCCTCTCGCTAAAAGAAAAAGAAAGAAAATGTTGTAATGCTCCCGCCCCTGTAACGGCCCATCCAGCACATTTGCTGAGGCCCTCAAGATATCTCTTGCGCTCAAGACCATCTTGCGTCTCTTGTTCGAACTTGCGCCCATTAGTCCTCCTGGCCACTCCAGTGACTGCTTTATGGTTGCCCAGCAAACTGACATGGATGGCCCAAATGGGTGCTGTTTACAGACGCACCAGTGGGGGTGGGGTCTCCTGAGTGGAGTTGGGGTGGAGATGCTCTATACTCCAATCCGCGGCTACACCCTGACCCACCACTGGTTTCCGAGAGTCGGAGGAGAGAGAGAGAGAGAGATGACGAGCAGTCCACGACTCGACGGTACGCACGCCCATGCCCACCCCGAAAGACAGACACGCTGACCAGAGAAGAACTGCTCTTACAGTCAAGCCGCTCCTGCCCTCGCCGCCCACACCCACGACCACGACCACGACCACGCCGACGGGGACGGCGGCGGCGGGAGAGAGGACGAGTGGGAAGGGCCGGCGAGGATGCACGCACCAGCCAGCGCGGCTATGGCCCGACGAGCCCGACGCGGCGGTCTTCAAGAGCCTGGCCATCCTCCTCAAGTCGCTCGCCTCGCCCGGCCCGGAGGGCCCGAGCCTGGCCGGCTTCTGTCTGCGCTGCCGCCAGGCCACCGCCCCCCGGGTCGCCTGTCTGGGGTGCGCCGGCGTGTTCTGTCTCCTGCCGGAGCCCGACCACAACGGCGCCTCAGCCCCGTGCTTCCAGCGCGCCCACCAGCCCGCCAAGCCGCCCAAATGTCTCCTCGGTCCGTCCTCTCCCTGCGGTCCTCCCACACCCCATGCCTGAATCGCTCACCGGTCCTCTCCGCAACAGGCTTGGACCTCGTCTGCAGAGAGCTTATCTGTATGGTCTGTGGCGCCATCGTCTTCCCGGACGACCTCGAGCTCAAGATCCTCGCCAGTCCGTCCTCCTCCTCCTCCTCCTCGATCGTCTTGCCCATACACACGTCCTGATTGTATCTGTTTGAGTGGGAGTAGGAAGACTGTTTCCAGCGGTCAAGCGCTCGCAGGCTCCGGGATGTTTGGCGCGGACGACGAGCGCGATCTTTGGTGAGTCGCCCACCCGTCTCGGAAGCCGCATGGACGAGATCTGAGCGGCGGGAGGGCACGGGGATCCAGGTCCGCGAGGGTTCCGCAACCTCGGAAACAGCTGCTACATGAACGTCGTCCTCCAGATCCTCCTCCGGATCCCCGAGCTCCAAGCCTACTTCCTAACCGACCACCACAACCGGCTCAAGCATCGGACGACAACCGGCGAAGAGGTCTGGTGTTGCGCCTGCGAACTCATCGACATCTTGCAGCTCCACCATCTCTCCGCCGCTCCCTCCGAGAACACCGTCAGTCCCGTCGGCTTCTTGTTTGCACTGTGGACGAACTCCGAGGACGGCGATCAGTTCGCGGGCTATCGGCAGTCGGACGCGCACGAATGCCTGCTCGCTTGTACACATCCTGCCCCATTTTTCTCCCCCAGGTCAGGAGAAGCGAGGCTGAAGTTTTTTTGTTTGTGAATGTGGGGGCGAGTGTAGGTCTGAACCAGCTGCACACGGCCACCCAGGTGCCCCTCAGCCAGCCGGTGCCGTCGATCGGCGCAAGCACGACGCCGACGTCCAGCGATCCTTCGTCCGTGCGCTGTCAATGCCCGATCGACCTTCTGTTCCGGTGCGAGTTGACGAGCCTGGTCTGGTGCGGCAACTGCGGCCAGACGAGCCACAAGGTCGACCCGATCCTCGACCTGTCGCTCGAGATCGGCCACTTCGACCTTGCCCACACCCTCCGGCTCGAGGACTGCCTCCATAGGTCTCTCTCTCTCTCTCTCTCTCTTTCTTGTTTATCGAGCCAAGGCGAGCGTTGGAAAGCTACTGATCGACGGACTCCCGCCCCAGCTTCACCAAAAATGAGCGCCTCAAAGACCTCTGTTACACCTGCAACCACTGTCTCCAAACGTCGCCGGAGACGACAAAGTCGCTGTCGATATCCCGGCTGCCCCACATCCTGTGCATCCAGCTCAAAGTCCGTCCCTTTCTCTTTTTTTGGGGGGGTGAGCAGTGGGGGGAGGTGGTTGATGGTGAGAGATGTTTGTAGAGGTTCGAGCATCAGCGCTCCTCGGCTGCATCCAAGATCGACCGCTTCGTCAAGTTCCCGCTGCTCCTGGACATGCAGCCCTTCTCGTCCTCCTCCTCGAGCCATAGCCCTGCATCCGACCCCGCCGACCACCCCTAGTCCGTCCCTCTGCCCCCTGCTCCCTTATCCTAGCCGCGCCCGGCCCGCCGAATGCTGATCCCATCCTCCCCCTCTGGGCGCGCTTAGCTTTTACCAGCTCACTGGGATCGTCCGTGCTCTTCCCTGTCTCCCCACACATCCTGCTGAGCGTATGTTGCGTGAAAGAAGATACGACACTAAAGCTCTATGTGTCTGTGGAATGGTATTGTGTAGGTCCGACATCAAGGAAACGTGTCCTCAGGACACTACCAAGCGATCGTGTACCAAGACGACCAAGTGGGTCCCCCCTCTCTCCCCGTCCCACCCTCTCACATGATTTATAACCTCTGACGCTTTCTTGTGGGGACGGGGGTGAAAGTACTTCTGCTTCAATGACGAAAACGTGTCCGTTCTGAGGCTGGATGAGGTGCTCAAAATCGAGGCTTATCTCCTGGTGTACACGTTCATCGGCGCGGCGTAGCTTCCTCCTCTCCTCGCTCGGGGATTATCGCCATGTCCTCTTCGTCTCTCTATTCTCTACTCAAGCAATCTGGTCCCACTTGCTTCATACCTGGCATCGACAAAAGAAAATGAATGAAGGATCTCTTCTTGGACTGCCGTCTGCAAAGTTGTATTGGATGGTGGGCGGTGGGAGGATTGGCGGACTTCCAGGGGCGATCAGGGAGCCTCCCCGACGCGATCAAGAGTCCCCAAGCCCAGATTTCCGTGCCAAAATCTGGACTTTTAATGGGTCGATATTAGCTTGTGTGAGGGTCCCAGAAACGGGGTGCCATCGAACTTAACTAAGTCCCTCTCTCGCCTGAGGCTTTGCCGGAGGGCTCTCTTGCCTGAGGCTTTGCCGGAGGGACTTATGACTAATCAGGGATTCTTGCATGAGAGATATTTTCGTTTTGGTGGTGATTTCCTTTGAACCACCAGAACTCGTTTCTGACCATTGTAAACCTTCTAAGATTTTGGTGGATGGTACACCTGCATCTGCCCCTCCTTCTCATATAATTTTAGACTCCCTTGCCTCAATCTTCATCCCTCTTTTATTTTTTGAAAAGTCTCATTTTTGAGTAAATTGACCGGATCACACAGAAAAGGTCCGAGCGCGCTCAGCCAAAGCGCTGTACTTTTATTGAATTATTCTTTTCTCAATTATGGTGTTCAAAGTTGGTTTGCATAATTTTATGCATGCATAAATCATAAAATCATAAAATCTTTTTTGCAGGGGATATGACTGTCTGATTATGTAATACAAAATTTCTTCACCAAAATATTTTTATGATTTTATGATTTATGCATGCATAAAATTATGCAAACCAACTTTGAACACCATAAATCAAATGTTTAAAAACTTTGAGTTAAGAAATAGACATCTGAAAAATGTGTAAAATATAAGAAAAAGCATGCAATGTATAAAAAGTTGGTCTTGTGAATGATGGTTGAGAATTACATGAGATATGGCGGATGTAACAAAATGAGGGCTGAAATATCTGGTTCTCTCACGCGAGAATTCCTGATAAGTCATAAATCCCTCCGGCAAAGCCTCAGGCAAGAGAGGGACTTTAGTTAAGTTCGGGGTGCCATGGTATGTGATTTCCCAACAATCCCAGATCAGGAAGATGGTGAAGAAGATGACTGGCATGCACGGGTGGGCAAGAGAAAGAGTGGGAACATGTAAGCTTGGAGGGCGTGCTAAGCTGCCAGCAACAGTAACATCCTGATCATTGATCATTTTGCTAAAAAAACAATCTTGAGTCCTGGCCTGTTTTACTTACGCTACTGGTAACATAACATTTTATCTGTTAGTTAATTGAATGAAGCGGGGAAAATTGCCCTCTCTTGTTAACTTATTTTCTGATTTCTGCCCTTCTGCACAGGCAGATATTTTGAAGGATGTCAGTCAATGGTCCAATATCATGTTGCACATCTGTTACTGTTAACAGTAACATCAATACTGTCACAATTAAACATGAGGATAGGAATAGCAAGCGCTACACTACACAGATAATGGGGGTTATCTTATCAGATCATAATTAACCACTGTTGCTGTGACCCCAAGAAGTTCATGAGGACAGGCTGATGGGGGCACAATGACCCTCTCTTTTGACTTTAAGAAAAAGAAGAAAAAAATCTCCTTGGCCAACTTGCATCAACAGCCCCTGCAGTTATGGTGTTCAAAGTTGGATTGCATAATTTTATGCATGCACAAGGGGAAGCCCCCAAATTTGGGGTTACAGGGGGTGTTAAAGTCATAGGGGTTTGTCAATCACAGGAGGTGAAAGGTAAAAGGGTAATGTGACAGCTCAAAGGAAACAGATTAGATTTTTCAAAACTTTGATGTTGCAATTCCTGGGTGACTATCTAAATAACAGGCATTCAGTCAAAGGAAAGAAAATTTGAAATGAAAACTTGGTAAGAAACCAAAATTAGTGCAAACTGGTGAAATAAATTCAAGTTTTTTGAAGAAGACACAAAAGTTGTGCTGGAAAGACAATTGTTGGGGAAATATTGATGAGGTAATTAATTCATAAACTCTGAACATGAGAAAGAAATTCCTTGTAAAAAATGTTTTTAAGTTTCATATGAAGCCTGGCCAATTTCAGGCTGAGGAATCACTACATTTGTAGTTTGGCTTGACTTGCTTCTTGAAAGTGCAACATAGAGCTGACAATGACTAAAAACAGGTTCATGAAGCACAATACCAACATTTCCAATTCTTTGACCTTGAGATTTATTAATTTTCAGGGAGAAAGCCAGATTGACAGGAAATTGCTTTCAAATGAGCTTGAAAGGCAGTCCAGACTTGTCTGGGTCAGATATGAAAGGAATGTGAGGGATAGCCACAGAATCATTAACTCTGTTACCTGATATGACTCTTGTGTGAATCACATTTGGACCCAAGTTTTCCACAATCAACCTGGTTCCATTAAAAATTCCCATTGTCCAATCAAGGTTGCTGAGCATTATTATTGACACTCCACGTTTTAGTTGAATAATATGAGGTGGGAACCCTGAGATGTTCAACCCTTTGATATACTCTTGCAAATATAGGTTTTGGGGATCATCTTCCACAGAATCAAAGCTTGTGTAAGTTCTCCCCTGAGATGGAATGGATTCTAGAATTCTAGAGTTGATTTGTTTTAAAGAAATATTCTTGCAGTCTTATGAGATGATTCAAATTTTGCTCCTGAGAACCCTCATGAATGACCATAGAAGCAGGTGGGTTGATTTTGTTGTTTGATTGAGTGATAACTTCACATCTCCAATGGATAAGAGAAACTGCTGAAATTGAGGATCACATGCTGCACACATGTTGTCTGGAAGTTGGATGATATTTTGTTGAAAGTATCTCCAGCAGTAAGAGTTGACAATGCTTGCATCAAAAATCTAGGGACATGTTCCCTTCCGCACCACTGGTAAAACCTGACGTAAATAACCTCCAAGTACAATTACCTTGCCACCAAAGGGTTGATCTGAATCCATCAAGTCTTGGAGTAATATGTCTCAGTGTTTCCCAATTCAAGGGCATGTCTATGTGTCATTGGGGCTTCATCCCAAATGATAAGCTTTGATTGCCTCAACACATCAGCCTTTTGAGAATGTTTTGTGATTGAAGAAACTGAATTTTGCAGAAGCTTTGGAGGAATCCCAAAATTCAACTGAGCAGTCCTGCCATATGGCATGTTCATAGCTACAATTCCTGTGGGTTCAGAGAGAATAAAAATTAAGATGGTATGACTGGGAAAATGAGACCTCACCACTTCTTGCACCTGTGATAGCAACTCTTTGGGTTGATCTGACATTTTCCAGTAAGCAGTTGTATCAGAAAGTCTTTCCAGATCCCCCTGGACCATCATTAAAGGAGCAAGCAGGTTGTTCTGAATAGCATGCATTGATGATCTGATCAAAGCCTGATCTCTGCTGATTGTTCAAATGATTTGCATTGTCAATATGAGATATCCACATGTTGAAGACCATTTTGTAAAAGGATTGGATTGATTACTTCAATCATCTGATTTGTCATGAGTGCATCATCTTGAAATCCCTGATGGATCTCCAGTCTTCAGTCATGTAATGGGAGGAAGAATTTCCTAAACACAGAGGGTATTAAGGTTGAAATTTTGCTATAAGTATGCCAAATGACTTTTGCAAATAAGATGGCATCATTTTTTCATTTGCTTCAGCCATTGTGGCTTCCAAATAATGATCATTTTCCAACAGACCCCGGGCCAAAGCAGCTGAACAAAAACTGTTAATTTGTCTCTGAAATGTACAAAGATCATCAAAAGAGGTTGCACCAGTGACATGATTGAGTAGTAGCTGCCATCTTTCTGCATCAGAAGGATAAACTGCATAAATTCTATCAATTAAAAAACCCCTCTGCCTTGGCTTCCATTCTTTGCTTGTGGGGTGCCATGTATAGTCCTGGATGTCAAAAAAAAATATGGAGAGATAAGTTGCAGATAGTTTGAAAGAGAAAATCCTCCAGCATGCTTCTGGAGCTGCTACCCATCAATAATCTCTGAATCTATTCACCCCATCAATATTTTCTTCAACATCCAAGGCTGATTTATCATAATATTTGTACAGGTATTTGACTGCACAAATTTCTACATTGATGTGACAGTGAAATTTGGCTGATAAGTATGAATTGGAGGGCATGACCCAGCAGTTGTCAATGATAAAGTGGTTATTTCCTCTTGTGATTGTTAGTTCATTGTAAATTCTCCTATACAACTGGTAAGAATTTTCATTCATTAGAATTTCAGGGGAGTTGACTTTGGGATTGTTGTTGTGGGTGTTGTTGAAATTGCATTTGATTTGGTGTTCTTGCATAATGTTTGGGAAAATGAAAATCTGGATTAGAAACCCCCCTTGAAAATTTTTGTGATGGAATGGGAAAATGAAAATCAGGGTTATAAAACCTTCTTGAAGTGTGTTGTGATGGTATGTATTCTC
Organism: Puccinia triticina; assembly: GCF_026914185.1. Lineage (NCBI taxonomy): Eukaryota > Fungi > Basidiomycota > Pucciniomycetes > Pucciniales > Pucciniaceae > Puccinia > Puccinia triticina. The sequence continues at coordinate 3,349,501 of NC_070572.1, forward strand.
TTAAAGTGGCTGGTCTGATGATTACCAAAGTGGCTGTTCTAATGAATACCAAAGTGGCTGGTCTGTTGATTACCAAAGTGGCGGGTCTGTTGAATGCCAAAGTTGTTGTCCAAAATTTATCCTGTACTGGTAGTTTTGTGTACATGAAGATTATCTAGATCATTACAAATATGGGAAATCTTGTTAAACCACTTCTTTGTATAGCAGTCTCATTTTTTTTATTGTGAAAAGAAAGTGAAGGGGAAGAAGATTCTGCAAAATAATGTTGTGTTTCTCTGAATCTAGCTTGCTGTTCTGCAGCATAAGCTCTTCTCAATTGTTCATTGGATTGTTGCATTTTTGCAATGAAAAAAAGCAAAGGATTATTAATCAGAACGGGGAAGTTAATTGAGGTGTGATGAGGAGGATAGTAGTGGGTGGTGTCTGACGAGTGGATTGGTTGGGGGGAACTAAAAGCAGATTGTGTTGATTGTGTTGTTTATATAATGTGTTATGTTGAAGGTTCAGATGGGTACAATCAGCCATTTTCAAGGTTATAGATGTGTAACCAAGTCCAATGAAGCTGATTGCCTCAACAGACTTGGTTGTTGGTGTGAAGCCAAGTCTGATGAAGCAGAATTGTTGTGGAAGTGGTTATCAATGATATTGAAGACAATTACCGGTGTGGATATCTGTCCAAGCAATCTGCACATCCCTAAGGGAACACTGAACCGAGTCAAAGCAAGTCCGTTGAACGGAGTCCAGGGATGGAGTATAAATTTATGGGGTCCTTCCAGCAGACTTGGAGTTGTCCACTCAGTCTTGATGGCCGCAGTCCTCCAGAGAGCGCGAGTATGCCTTGCTGAGGAGGTGTGAAGCGGCTCCAACTTCCTTCACCCAATGGCTGGTATACACCCAACAATCTGCTTGAACAGACTGGGTTATAGATGTCTCACCCTGTCTGTTCAAGCAAAATTAAAATCAATGCCGGCGTTACATGCATACCAACGCCGGCGTTACTTGCATAGACAGATTTTGTATGGGTTTGTTTGGCCCCCAGACCCTATATCTTGAGTTATATGTAAATAATGAGGATCAATAAGACCCCTTTGTATGGCAGCCTTGTTTTGTGCATTTTGAAAAGAAAATGAAAGGGAAGAAAATGCTGCAACAGATCATTTCCTTTTTCTGAATGTACTTTGCCTTTATGCTGCATAAGCTCTTCACAAATGTTCAATGGATTTTTGCATTTTTGCAATGAAAAATGAAAAGATTTGAGAATCAGAATAGGGAATTTAATTGAGGTGTGAATTGATGAGTGGGACAGTATACTCATCAAAGTGGGTGGTGTCTGATGGCCAGTTGTTGGAGTGTATGTAGCCAAGCCTGATAAAGCAGACTGCTTCAACAGACTCAGTTGTTGGTGTGCAGCTGAGTCTGATGAAGCAGATTTGTAACGGAAGTGGTTATCAATGTGTTCACTTTTACCGGTGACACATCTGGAAGCGAGTCCGTTCAAGCATCTGGTGCTGAACGGAGTCTCTTACAGACATGCAGTACGGATGGGTTGAATGGATTCTGTTAAACTTACAGGCACGCCATACAAAGTTGTGGGTGTGCCGCGTCGCCATTCCGTTCCAGAAGACTGGCACACATATTCCAGAGACACAGAGCTGGCTGCTGGGACTTGAGCGAGTCCGTTCAAGCAGTCTGATTTGAACTGAAATGGTGACGTCTCACCCAAAGCTGCTTGAACGGACTCCTTAATACAAAAAGAGCATTGACGCCGGCGTTACATGCATACCAACGTTGGGCCGCTACACTACACTACGCTACAGGGCCACTTAGCGTTAGCGTAGCGTCAAAAAGCGCCCGCCCATTTTTGAGTAGCGTTAGCGCGCTGTTAGCGCCGCTATGCTGCGCTACGTTTCAGCGGCGCTAACAGGGCGCCAATTTTTTGTTAGTGTTAGCGCGCCGCTACAGTCACTACGCTGCGCTACAGCGCTTTTAGCGGAAAAAAGGCCTTTTTTTCCAGCTAAAAGCACTGTGGCGCACCGTAGCGCGCGCTCTTTTGCGCCCTGCGTGTGTAGCGTTAGCGCAATTGCGCGCATCTGCGCTAACGCTACGCTAACAGCTAAATTAGCTGTGCACCCTTTGCGCGTAGCATTAGCGCAGAAAGGCGCAATTCCGCTAACGCTACGCTAAAATGTAGCGGAATTCCGCTACGCTACGCCACGCTAACGCTACGGTTAGCGTAGCTTGCCCACCGTTGTGCATACCAACGCCGGAGTTACTTGCATGACATAAACTTGTACAGGATATTGACGCCGGCGTTACTCGCATGACAGATAACTGTACAGGTTTGTTTGGCCCCCAGAGGCTATTCCTTTAGTTATATGTAGACTAGAGTCCAAGGCGGCTTCGCCGCTGCAGGGAACTAATACAATTCCCAAAAATCTAGCATTAACTCACCCCAACTCCCCTTACTTACCTTCACAATATTTGCAACTTGACGCCCTCTCACACCTCCAGAAGCCCTGATCAAATTGGATCTGCAAAAATAATTCTCTCTAGAGTTTGAAGTGGCTTTGCCGCTGCAGGGTACCAAGGGAGTATTTTTTCACCCTTGACAGGCTGCCTGCCATGGGTGATAATAGTTACATGCAGATCAAATTGCTGGATTTCTAAGTAGTGGTTGATTTAACAGATCTGATTTTAGCTTTCTCTCACAGAATGCCACAAGCACTACAACCCCAGATTTTCTCTCAAGCTACAGATGAATGAGTGTAGGACCCGGGCAATCCTCTGCTGAACTGGCTCATGTAACCAGTCATACAACTTTTTTTTCCAAAACAATGCTCATGAATAACTGCAATTTGGTAGCAATTTTGGATTTTCTTTTTGAACTGACACACTCATGTAGTTGTTCAGAGCTGGCAGTGGTAGCAAAATTGCTTGAGGTCATGAGAAAGATGTACTAAGCAGTCCAAAAATAGTTGCAAAAATAGCACATGGCTGAAAATAAAACATTTCATGGTGAGGGTGAAGATTACATTTGTCAACAGTGCAAGAGCTACGCTACAGAAAGCGGCAGCGTAGCAAAAGCGTAGCGGTTTTAGCCTCGCTTCGCTAAGCTTTTTGTAGCGGACTTGGCGCTTCGCTATTCGCTACATTTCTTAAGGGTAAAAAATTAAAGAAAATAGCGCGCTTTTTTTAGCGCAGAGTAGCGGCAATTCGCTACGCTTCTCGCTATAGTAGCGGAAAAAACGCTACTGTAGTGATTTTGCTGCGCTACCATAGCACCATTCAAACATCAATACTGCACATCATAAAATGATGGAGGATTGATGTTTGTGTACTATTTGTGGCATTTTCCACCAAAAGGCAGAGATGCCCGCTACGCTTTTGGCACAAAAGCGACCCGGTTCGCTACGCTTTTGGCGCTAAAAAGCGCTATTAGCGCCAAAAAGCGTCAATTTTTCCGCTGCGCTATACTGTAGCGAAGCGGCAAAAAAAAGCGCTTCGCTACGCGCAGGCCAAAACTGCAGTAGCGGTTCTGGCGCTTCGCTACCGCTCAAAGTAGCGATTTTCCGCTAGCGCTAACGCTATTCTGGATCCAGAGTAGCGTGTTTCCGCTTCGCTACGCAAAAGCGCCGCTTTTTGTAGCGAAGCGTAGCTCTTGCAGTGTTGCATTTATGAACATACTCATTTAAATGCTATTGGATTTTTTTTTCCAGCACAAACCCCAAGTTTTGCCCGCAACAGAAGTGCATTTTTGCCCATATTTACATGACCTGGTTCAATAGAGGTGTGCTGTGGTCCTATGAACCTGAATCTTACCAAGCCAGTTTGTGTTAATATGGTGTTGAGCAGTAGCAGATTAGCTTACTCTGGGATTAGCGCTAATCCAGGCCCTCAACTGCATTTGCGGGCGAAATAGATGACTAAGTATCTTGTATGCACCTCCAGCTTATGTAAGCTGTTTTTGGCGCATACTTTTGTGGGGAGGAGTGTCTGCATTATGGATGCTCTAAGTCCCTCAAAGAGGCTTGTTAAGCCTACCCCCCAGGGGCCAAAGTCTTGAGGGATTTTTTAGTTTACAACTGGGTAGAAAGATGAAGATTTTAAGTGATCACCTGGTGTGGATTAGCAACCTGATATAGCAACTCCCTTGGAGATGCTCTAAGGTCAAACTCTTCAAGTCACTTAACTACAGCTGAACATGCTGCCTAGCCAGGGCACTTGTACAGTTGAGATATGAAACTGATACCTTGATCAGCAGACCATCAAATGGAATCAATCTGCAAGAACTGTTGTCAATAGGTAAGAAATATAATCTTATCATGTTTAGGTAGATGACATTCTAGTTTGACCTGCTGTTGTGAAATAGGCCAGAAGAACAAAATATCAGTCAGGCATTATGTAAGAGGAGTGCCATGTCAATGAATTTGGTTCTGTGGCCACACCCTTCAGTCTCACCATGTTTAAACTGCTTTTTTGTTTTGTTTGTTGCTGATAATTATGAATATAATAAAGCATAATTAAAAAGGAAAGTGTCGGGAAAGACATGGTATTCTAGGTTAATTTACTGCAGTGAAAAAAGCAAACAAAAAGAAATATCATTCAGGCAATCTCGGCGAATTCAGTATTTGGTCAAGCCTCCCTTATGTCTTGTTACACTTCAGCAAAGGGGGTGTTGTTTACAATCATGCGCCTTGATGGTCTGGAAAAGGCCCGCGCCAAACACGCCAGAGGCCGGATTTCCCGGCTGAGCATCGGTCGCATATGGTTACTCTTGACTTGCCGGCGGAGCGACCGGCAGTTGAGCACCTTGAGGCCCGGGCTGAGCGCCGAAAAGGGCACCCAGGGCCACCAGCGATGAGTGGCCTTCTGAGATCCGAGACGCTGCCCTTCTGGCCAGGGATGTAGTGGAGGACGTTGAAGAAGTGTGAGTGGGCAGCTTCCAGGCCACGGCCCTTGGAGCACTTCCTCCCGAGTGACGGCTTGCGACAGAAGCTAGGTGCTTGTGCTCGAGTTCAAAGTTGAGTCGTGGCCTTCCTGGCTGCCCGAGCCGGCCAATGGGGGACTCTTCAACAAGCCCGGCGTGACGCTAGAAGGCACCTATGGGAATTGCTTGCCGATTTTGGCCTGCTTCTCGGCCAATGAGACCTAATTGGCAGGTCAAAGATTAGGAACGGTGCTGCAAGTAAGGTTGAGATCAGGCCTGTCAGATGCCAGGACAGAGCTGGAGAGGCAAGAGGCAGTGAGACTCACGTTGAGGCGGGCATCTTTCTTCGGCCGGCTGTTCGTTGGAGAGGATGGAGCACTGGTGTAGCCGAGATTAGGCTATATACTACCGAGGCCTTTGCGCGAGCGGGTGTCACCAACACAGCTTTGGGTTTCAACGGATACCTCTGGGGGTGGAGTTGAGAGGGAGAGCAGTCGTCCTCACCTGACTTGGAGGCACAGGCCCATGGCAGAGCCGGGTGGGTGAGCTAAGCGGAGTCCCGCTGTCCAAAGAGCGTGGGCTTTGTCGGGAGGAGCTGGGCTGCATCCAAGCACGCGAACGGCAATGGTTACGCTAGGAGGCGGAGAATTGGGTGTTTTGATTGGCTGCGAGGGCGGTAAGCCAGCTGGGTGTCTGGAGGCAGCCGCGTGAAACTGGCTGATAATTTGGGGCAACGGAGCCATTGGGGAAGCGCCCAACTTTTGGTCCATGTTCATCGTCTCTTCATCACACGCATGTGGCTGGTGGCAGGTGTGCTACAAGGCGACGGTTGGGAGACCCGTGGTTGATATGGCCATGTCGATCATGCCGCAAGGGGTTTGTCAAATTTCAAGATGGCGCGGTGAGGTGGACATGTGCGGTGGCGGAAAAGCAAGGGGTGGTCAGCATATCAACAGGCCGTGGCTGCGGCAACAATGAGCACGACAATACATAGCAGAAAGAAAACGTACCATGGGTGAATTGTATTGACTGGAGGCTATTTAAAGTGAGTGAGGTTGGGGTGCTTGTCCCCCCAGGGGATCCGGTTTTGTCCTACCCCCTCCATGGAGCGCGCTAATCATTTGATTAGGCCCCCCTTGAAATTCAATTTGACCGGCCCACTTTTGCTTGTTGCTGTGGCACAAGCTGGAGGGTCAATCCGAGGTGTCCTCTGGGGTATTTGGGGATTATTTTCAACTTTTTATGTGCTTTTTGCTCATGAGCACAGGCAAAAACCATGATCTTGCCTTCTGTGTTTCTGTGATTTTAATAAACTTGGATAAATCATAAAATCATAAAAATATTTTGGTGAGGAAATTTTGTATTACATAATCAGACAGTCATATCCCCTGCAAAAAAGATTTTATGATTTTATGATTTACAAGGGGAAGCCCCCAAATTTGGGGTTCCAGGGGGTGTTAAAGTCATAGGGGTTTGTAAATCACAGCAAGGGATAAAGGGGAAGCCCCCAAATTTGGGGTTCCAGGGGGTGTTAAAGTCATAGGGGTTTGTAAATCACAGCAAGGGCATAGCCCCCAAATTTAGGGTTACAGGGGGTGTGAAAGTCACAGGATGTAAAAGGCCCAAAAGGGAATGGGACAGCGCAAAGGAAATGACATAAAATTTTCAACCCTTTGATGATGCAATTTCAGGGTGACTATACATTCAGTCAAAGGAGAAACCAAATTTCAACTGAAAAATAGGTCAAAACACAACATTTCAAGTGAAAACTGGGTGAAATAAGGGCATTTTATTTTGGGAAAAGACACAAAATGTCTTACTGAAAAAGTAAATATTTGGAAAAATGGTGATGAGAGATACTCAAAAACTCTGAAAATGTGAGAGAAATTCCTTTTAAACAATTTTTGAAGTTTGTTATGAAGGGTGGCCACTTTCAGGCTGTGGAATGACTACCTTAGTAGTTTGGCTTGACTTGCTTCTTGACAATGCAAAACACAGGTTCATGAAGTACAATGCCAAAATTACCAATCTTTTGACCTTGAGATTTATTGATTGTGAGGGAGGAGGCCAGATTGACAGGAAATCTCTTGTGTATGAGCTTGAAAGGCAGTCCAGACAGCTCCAGACTTATCTGGGTCAGATGTGAAAGGAATGGGACTCTGAGGGATGGGCACAGAATCATTAACTCTGTTACCTGATACAACTCTTGTGTAAATCACATTTGGGCCCAACCTGGTTCCATTACAAAGCCCCATTGTCCAATCAAGGTTCCTGAGCATTATTATTAAGCAATTTGGTCACCTGTTGGGAGTTTGTAAACTCTTTGATCCACATTTGCAGCATTATCAGTAAGCCTTATTGAGTGATTTGGATTTATTTCAGATGGAACAAATTCAAACTGTTGCATGAGAGGATATTAATGGTGAAGGATTGTTTAGATTCTTTGCATAAGTCCTGGAAGTAGATCTTGACCATGAACTCTGTGGTTTTCAAACTCATTTTCTGTGTCATATATGTTCAGCTGTAAGAATTTGGGGAATTCCTGTGAAAGTGGAAGCAAACTTCCAATGTTAACGGTGAATTGTACCCTTCACTTTGAATGTATGGATACCTTCACCTTGATTGTTGAGTGCATCTCTGGTTGAGGCATTGACTCCAAGAGATGTAAATGTGAAGTTGCTATTCATCAAGTGGATGGATAGAATGAGTTGATTTCCCTCAGGTATATTGGGTTGATATGTAATTTTGAAGATCTGAAGCAATTCAGGGGGTGGGGGTGGTTTTTATGAAGTGATCCTGCCTTGGCGGCAGCAAAGTTAGGTTGTTTATCCTGTGAAGATTATGGCTTGACACTTCACACAACATCTCACTGCCCTCAAATTTTCTGGCCTGAACCCAGGAGGCTCAGTCCAACACCATGCATTTGGTCTGTTTACATGATTCTTGGAATATTTCCAAAGGAATGGTTACCTGTGAAATCATGTTCAACCAAATTTCCAGCAGGAGGATTATTTAAAAATCCTGCTCTTGAGATAAACTTGAATCAATTTGTTCCTGAATAAGGCCCAAATCAATTCCAGGTGGGTCATTCCAGTTTGCGGGTATTTGCACAGGGGATAGATTTGAAGAATATTCATAAGTTTGAAATGGACTCTGCATATTTCTTGGTGAAGCAATCTGGGAGTTGAGCAAGTTAAAAATAGACAACCTGGAGGTGTGGTTGCCATGATTGTTATTTCCATGCTGGGATGGAGATTTGTGTGAGCTGTGTTCAGATTGGTTTTGTGGTTGAGGATTGAAATTGTAAGAAGATTCATGATTTAGATGATACTGTGTTTAGATTGGTTTTGTGTTTGACAATTGAAATTGTCAGGAGATTCATGATTTTGATGATACTGTGTATGCGGGGGTCTGTTGTCAATGTTGATGGAAATTTGGGGATGAAGACCACTCATGATTTGGATTATTTGATTGTTGAGTATGAGGAAAATCTTGAGGCTGATAAATAGAATGTTGATGCTCCTGCCACAGAGAAGAAGAACATGGGAATGTGAATATTGCTAGTAATGATGGGAGGGCAAGAATTGATGATAATGGGATTGTTGAGAATGAAGAGAGTGTGAAAGTTGATGATGATGGGATTGTCAAGCATATATGATGAGGGGAATTATGTAGGTGTTATGATTGCTGAATTCATGCAGATCAATTATCAGTTTAACATTGCTTGAATGGAACTGGGGTCTGTAAGAGTCTGTTTGAGCAATCTGCTTGAACGGGATTGATTATTGATGTGTGATAAGAGTCCATTCAAGCAATATGGTGGAGCGGACTCGGTGAAATTTGATCACCAAGTCCACTTGATGAGTCTGCTTGAACAGACTTGACAACATGACTCTGGAGTCTGATTTAATGGAGTTGCTGGTCTGTTCAAGCAGAAGAGCAAACTCTCTTACCAAATCCTTTCAGAGAGTCACACCAGGAGTCCGTTCAAGCAGAGTCAATTCAGAGGGAACGGACTCTGCATTGAACGGACGCGGTTAATACAAAAAAGTATCAACGCCGGCGTCACTTGCATACCGACGCCTGTGTTACTCGCATGACAGGTATTTGTACTGGTTTGTTTGGCCCCCAGAGGCCATTTCTTTAGTTATATGTAGATGCATGCATAAAATTTTGCAATCCAACTTTGAACACCATAAGTGCATCAAGCAATTTATTCAGCGCACAGAGCATTCCCAAGTCTACATGTTTCATGATTTCTGTAGTAAGGAACACAACACATTTATAGGATTTTAGAGCATAATCAGAGACATATTTTGGGCAGCAAGAAGGAAGGGAGTCCCGCAACAGGCCAGAGAAATGATGCATGCTTTGAACAAGAGTTATAAAAACGTGTATGTATGGTGATTCTAGACAAGCAGAATTTCAAGTGTCAAGCTGGGAGGAAGTCCTATCTTCTGAAGCCTTTACGGCAAATGTTCAGCCTCAGGAGTTGGAAGCGCACGACAAGTTGGACATCCATCATTTCTGTATTCTACCAGCCACGGTTGAATGCATTTGGGGTGAAAGTAATGTCCGCACTGCCTCATCCTTGCAACGGTAGAGAAGGCCCACTGATTCATGGCATCTTGGACGGGCGGCTCAAATTTTTCCAGACAGATTGCACATGGATCCTGGCCTTGATTGCCGACAACTACATCCACTATTTGTGGATTGGGTGGATTAGAAGTTGAGTTTTCATCGTGATTGCTGTTGGGTTCATCATCATTGGTGCGCTTATCCTCCTGACTGTAAGCTTGGGCTTGTTGATGCTGAAGGTTCTTTGATTCGCTATTGGCGCTTTCAAGTCCACCTCCGGCATGCTGAGGATTTTCAAGTGCATTATTTTCACAATGCTGGCTAGCTTCTGTGGTGGCTAGCATGTGTACAGCTTGGTCCAATGAGATTATACACTGCTCAGTGCTTTTGGTGTGCAATTGCTGGTTATAAGGCATATATGCCGAAATGATGGTATTCCTATCAAAAGCCAATCTCCTGGCTTCCAACTCTTGCTGCTGGAGATCGTGGGACGCTAAGCCCTTGCAGGATAGATTAGTAATACTAATAGCAGCAATTTCAACATTGGGCCAGAAACACAAACTCTACTTACTACAGGTAAGGATGCTTCCATCGTAGAGTACCATATACCAGCCATGCTGTGCCGTGATTGCCATTCGCAAGGGATCAGAAGCACGTCGCTCGCTCATGGGACCACGGCGGCCACGAAGGCGCCGACGTATCCATGCCAATGCTCTTGCACCTGGAAAACGAGACCTGCTTCTCTCACTGGTTGGCGCGCGAATTTCCTGCCGAGGATCTGACTCTAAAGATGCTCCAGGCAGGTGAATTTCCCCTCGTAACTCAAAGCTATCTTCCAGATCACTTTCTGGCAGCCGCGGGCAAACGGCCGTAGCTAGCAGGATAAAAGAAGACTAAAATTAAAAAAGGCCAGGTGACAGGTTCTATGCATAGTCAGTTTGTGGGTTTGCTAGTTTCAGTTTTATAAAGTCTACTTGAACTCAACTAGAATTAAGATGAAAAGCTTCATTCCTGGCCGCCAAGTGTTTGTGAATCTTTGACTTGATGGGTTTGTAGAACACTTGATTGTTGATAAGAAATGTGACAGGTTGGGTGTTTTTGAGTCAGTGCTTCATGTTGGCTTGATGGGAATCATGGGTGCCACACTTCATGTAAAAATAACTGCCCATGAAATATAATAGGGGTGATGAAAGTTGAAATCAAAAAACATCTGAAACATAAAATCATAAAACCATAAAACAATTGGGTGATAATTTTCTTATGTACAATCTTAGAATCAATGCTCTACCTTGAGTTTTTGGGTGTTTTTCTGCTTGGAAGTTTATGATTTGATGCAATCAACTTACATCCCCTGCATATTGAATTGAAACTGTTTTATCCAGACTTTATTCAGAGTACCTGCTGGCAGGTTCTGGGTACCTGAGTGCCAACAGGTGCCTACATTGCATCTCTATATCAACCTGAAGCTGTCAGCAAGCAGGAAAAATGTGTTTTATAAGTAGATTGCATGTCTAAATGATGAGAAGCTGCATTATCCGGGTCATATCTGGTCCTATGTGGGGTGAAAAACAGAGTAACTAGAATCTGCAGGTGTCAAAATGAATTTTGAATGTTTTTTAACAGTATGGACCCCAATTTTTTTCCAAGACACTCCTAGTGATGTTTTTATTCATTTTTATCTGGTTTTCAAACCAATTGCAGGAGGACAGATATTTCATCACATTTTTTGCGTGAAAGATCTGCAAAAGTTTTCTGTGCTTGGGGGTGCAGTGCTGCTGGGGAAAGAATCCATTTTTTTATAAACTATTATCCAATCCTTCCTTCTCAATTATTTTGAACTCGCCCAAAGAAAGCATAAACAGCACCTTTGAATTTCCCTTTCAAAAACTGCCTACTGCCTGGAAGTTGAACAGTAGGAGCTCCACAATGTGGTATTTATAAATTTTTCCTCCACAAAGCTGTGCATTCCAGAAGTGGAGGCAATTGATATTTCTCCTATTTTTTATGGAAATTCAGCTTGTGCTTGCTTGATCATTTTTTTTCTATTGCTGCCATATAAATTGCTTGGAGGGATTGATAGTTTGATTATAAAGATGACCATTGGGTACCCGGAATCCATTGCCAAGCAAAAGACCCAAAAATTTATCAAAATCTTCAAAGTTGGAATTAGATGTTGGTGGAAAGAAGCTTTCAATTTTTCACTGGGCACTGAGGCCTTGAGGTTGCATCAAAGGCCTCTGTAGTACACAAGGCATTTGGAAATTTTATGTTTTGTGATTTCAGAGAAGCAGAATCAATCCCCAGTGACTTAGTGAGAAGGAAATCAAATTTTTGGGATGTGGGATACTCCAAAGACATATTTAGAGCTTGAAGAAGGGATCAAAACTAGATTTTGGTAAACGTTGTGATATAAGGACCAGGGGAGATCTATTCCCACTCTCCAGCAACAAAGGGTAGTTGTGTTACGTTGTGATATCCACACAATTTGGTTAACATAACTACCCTTGTTACCTGGGGCTCCAATTTACTAATAAAGGGATCTTTTTAAGCCCCACACGTAACGCAATGGGTCTCAAAGAAGAGTCACATTATTGCATTATCCGGCCTGTTATTGCTTTATCCCCTGGATAACGCAAAAAAGGACCATTTAAGGCTGTTTTGGCCTCAATACTTGCTTGTTATCAGGGGCCCTGTGTGCCCTGATAACGCAACAAACATAAGAAGAAGGGCTGTAATGTGGTGCAATAATTTAATTGCACCACCATTATATGTAAAGTGTAGATAATGACAAAATATCTGTGAAGTTACCATTATCTATTTGTTACATGTAGCGTAACTACCCTTTGTTGCTCCAGGGAGTGTCATATGTAAAATTCTTTATATAAATGTGCTGGAGGCCTTTGATGAACATAATAGCACTCTTCACGTAAGCTAAACATCAGCAAGATTGAAATAAAGTTTATCCCATTGTGCCAGCCAATTTGGCTGGGAAAGTATGCTGATGTATATCTCTCACCATGGTCATAGATTTCTTACGTGAACAGTGCTAATGTTAAGAAATAATGATCAAATCTGGAAATCATTTGGAACTCATCTAAAACTCATGCAGAAATTGGTTGGAACCAATAAGCTGGAAGTCAACTGGAACTCAGTTGGAACTGTAAAGACACAATGGCTGAAATGAAAGTATAAGTCACTGCAAAAAAAACTGTGTCAACTGGGAGCAGTTGACATGCGGTAACTCTGAGGAAGCTTGTGGTTTTACGCCAGCCTTACTCAAGGTTTGACTAAACCCAAGCTTCAATGCACAGTCACTGGGCACCTTGCACATTGGCTTTGCCAAAAAAGGCACTTGTGCATTCAGGTGGAGTTACAATGGCAGCTTGGCTTGAGTATCACGCATGTCAACTGCAAGAAGTTGACCAATTTTTTTTTGCAGTGAGTGAATTTCAAATTTTTGGAAATTTAGATCATTTATTGGGTTTTAGTAAAGATGAATCTGTTTAAAGTGAAGGGTTATATGATACAGGCATTCCAAAATGAGCTACACCACTGACAAAAAACTAAGAAGTAGCTTTGAAGTTGCTTCAAATGAGAATAAAATGAAAATCAATTCATTACGGCTGTCACCAACCCTGTTCCACAGGAAATTTCCCATATTTTTTGAATATTTCCAGAATAATGTTCAAATATTATTCAAATTCTTGTTTATAACTATCAAGCAGTACCCATTTGAATTAAGCTTCAAGTGAGACCTTAATGGGACATCCGACGCCGTGGTGTCCAGCTGCTTACCTTTGGCGCTTGCTGTGGTCCTTTCGGCGAGTCTCTTCTAGCTGGGGTTTTCCTCAAGCTTGTTCTTCCTGCTTGCAAGTGTTTTACCTGTATACCTCCATAGAATGTTATCAGTTTTCCAACTACACTGCACTGGTTTTGGACTGCGGACAACTTCAACAAGGGCTTACTTTTCTTACCTTTGTTTGCAGCTGAATTAGATCCCAAAATCTTTCTCAAGTCATGAGACCAATGTTGTTCACCTAGGCCTGCATTCTCACATGGAATAAAGCTCCCCTTATATCATGGGAAGTTTCTACAAAACATTTCATTGACTCCCAAATCACTTTCAACACAATTATAAAAAAACTTCTGATTTGTTTCTGACACACTCCAGAATCATTTCCTAATACACATCTGATTTTATGCAACCAAAACTCACATAAAATTCAGCTCTGGAACTCCTTGGAGAGTGGGAACATATCTCCCCTGGTGAAGCCATGGGGGAATGAAGACAGAGGCTTTCAAGCAGACTCAATTGAGCACTCTGGTGGTACACAAGTGACATAATCAAAATTTATGGGGAGAGCCAAGATGAATCTATTTCTTGTATTCAGACTGAATGAGACTATGTAAACGTATGATCAAACTGTGGCCAAGAGAGAAGTGAACAAGATAAAAAAAGAAAATGATGAAAAAGAAAAGGATGTTACAGCAAAAAAAAACAGATATAAAGCATCTCAATCCAAGAGGATAGACAGAAAATCATGAGAGAAAATAGTTACTTGTTATTCAGGGTTCTAAGACTACAAGCTAGGGGGTCATATTTAATAACAGCATGATAATTCAGATTATAATGGAGAATTGTTTCATATTTTGGTGGGTGTAAACCCTGATTCCTAATGATCTCTACATGAATTGGGATTGAGGCAGCAGCCAGGTTGAGGCAAGACACACGTAGAGGCCAAAAATTCAAGAGGAAATGATGAATGATTTGAAAACAATATATAGAAAACATTTGAATATGTTTGATGATTCTAGACAATCCAAATTTCAACTGTTATGCTGGGAGGAAGCCATAGTTTCTAGAGCCTCTATGGGGAATTTTGAGCCTCAACAGTTAGAGTAACACGGCAATTTGGACATCCATCATTTCTGTATTCTACCAGCCACTTTTTAATACATTCAGGGTGGAAGTAATGCTTGCATTGCCTAATCATTGCAGCTTTGGAGAAGGACCACTGATTCTCAGCATCTTGTGTAGGTGACTTAAATTTTCCCAAACAGATTCCACATGCATCCTTATCTTTATTGCCTACAATCACATCCAATATCTCTTTATTGGTTGGATTGGAAGTTGAGCTGTCTTTGTGATTGTTGTTGGTTTTGAGATGCATATCCTCACAACTGTAAGCTTGATTTTGTTGATGCTGAAGGTCCTTTGATTTGCTGTTAGCTCTTTCAAGGCCACCTCCGGCATGATGAGAATCGGCAAGTGCATCACTTTCACCATGCTGGCTGGCTTCTGTGGTGACTAGCAAGTGTAGAGCTTGGTCCAATGAGACTACAACCTGCTCAGTGCTTTTGATTTTTAATTGCTTGTTATAAGGCATATATCCCAAAATGATGGTATTCTTGTTGAAAGCCAATATCCTGGCTTCCAACTCTTGAGGCTGTAAGACATTGTGGGATGGATCAGGAAAGATGGGTCCTATGTAGGTCAATAAATACCCGCCCATCTGTATGGTGATTGTTGGTCGAAAGGGATCAGAAGCAGGTTGCTCGTTGATGGCTTCGGATGCAACTGATTGATCTCCAAATTCTTCGCTGGCTGCTTCGGACGTAGCCGATGGATGAGCATTGGACATTGGGGGATCAAGGCAGCCACCTAATCGCCGGCGCATCCACGCCAATGCTCTTGCACCTGAAAAACAACAACTGCTTCTATCCCTGGTAGGCGGGCTACTTTCGATCAGGCGAGGGCCTGGCTCTGGAGCTGGCACAACCTGTCGAACTTCCAATAGTCGAAAACCAGGGTGATTTTCTAGACGAAGCGGTGGGGAAACAAAGGCCGTAGCTACCAGGATAACAGAAGACTACACATGAGCAAAAGTTCAAATGAAAGGTTAAATCCAAAGTCAGTTTGTTGGTTTGCTTGTTTTGCTTTGATATGTAATGTTTCCAAAAATCTAATTGAACTCAACCAAAATGAAGATGAAAAGCTTCATAGAAATCCAAATTTGCTTGTGAATACTTGAATTGATGACTATGTAGAGCACTTGATTGATATCAATCAATGAGTTGGGTTAGGTGTTTGTGAGTCAGGGAGCCTAGATGGCCATCATGCAGGGTGCCCCATGTCATGTACAGATGACACTGCAAAGATAAAGATAAAGTTCAGACTGTTTTATCAAGGCCTCTAGAATCAGAGTCCCCCCCCCCTCAAAAGAAAAGAAAGAAAAAAAAAAACAGGGTTTCTGGTCCCAGCTGAAACTCCATGAAATGTTATGTGTCCTATGGGAGCTGAACCCACACGGCCCGCAAGCGGGTGACAAAATTCAAATTTTGTCACTTCTGCAGTGACTGCGCACCCACAAAACAAAGTGACAAAATTTGAATTACGTCACCCACTTGCGGGCTGTGCCATGTCTCTTATATCCAATGCCATGTCAAGTGTACTAACCACTGTACATGTCACATGAAGTTACCTAATTGAGGGTAAGACCTGTAAATGACAGGTCATGAATGAGTGACACCAGCAGGTATGATAAAGTTAAGAGTAGCAGAGCCACAACCTGACACTACATACGCAATTGTGTTATGTATTTTGCACTTTTTTTTTTTAAATATTTTGGTTGTCAGAATTGTTTTCTGAAACATATCTTATGTTACATACTTGACAATTATGGTATTCAAAATTGCAAAAGATTTTTTTGCATAAAATCGTAAACTGCAATTTTGGCTGGGAGATGTCACTTTCAGTTTTATGCACGCTGACATCTCCCAGCCAAAATTGGTTTTATGATTTTATGTAAATAGTGACATATGCAATTTTGAATACCATAAATGCCTCATGACATCAATTTTGTAAGTTGCATAAAGCTAATTCAATATTTTGAATTTATGGTGACAAAACATGCCATTGTGACAATGTCTTGGGCGTTAATGTAAATAGAGTTGGAATGCCACCCAACTTGCAACATGAATTTTGATAACTCAGTCCCCCAACCAGACTCTGCGGAAGACCCCTCTCCTCCATATTTCCTCATGAAGGGAACTCCTACAAGCATCATGGAGGGGATTTCTGTACTGTCAGATGTTTAGGGAAGCCATGTCTGTTAGATATATTCCTTCACTGTGATTGGTATATAAAGTGCCATGTTAATTGACTGACACAAGTGCTCTTGTGACTGGTTCCTACACAGAGCAGTCTGAAAGGGGATGCATTTGATAATATGTATAGACATTCAATTCTTGCTTGCTTGATCACTTTTTTTTGCCTTTGTTGTTTTGCTTGCATATTTGCTGGGCAGGCAAGATGGTGAGGGGACATAGTGCCTGTGTATGTATGTACATATTTGATTGCAAGCTTGCACTTGGGTATTTGCTAATTGCTGGGGTGGCTCTCTCCCCTCCACTCCAGACAGGAAGAATTGCAGGAGCATGTCAAGGCATGTCATGAATGGACCAACAGCAAGGGTGTTCAAAGTTGAAATCATAAAATTTTCATTACATAAAATCATAAAATCATAAAACTTTCAAATTATGATTTTATATGTACCATTTTAGAAATGTTGCTCTAATTTGAGTGTTTGGGTGTACATATTTTTTTCACCTCAGAATTTTATGATTTTATGGTGTTATGATTTTATGCAAGTCAACTTTGAACACCCTAAGCCTTTGAAGTTACATAGTTTGAACAACCACCATGACTCCTTTGTTCGGAGCCAAGTTGGCTAAGCAGCAAAGCTAAACCCATACGAAAACTGTCTAAATCTGTTTTATTCCCTCGACAAAACCGGAAAAGGTGTCAAAGGGCATGGCTTTATGTGAATGTCATGCATGAATGTATGTATTTACTTATGTATGTATATATACTCTGCACAGCAACATCCATCCATATCACCACCACTGCCCATCACCCACTTCCCACCATCAACAACTCCAACTTCTACTTACCTTTCCATCCAAACCAACCAGCCCACCACCCACGTCGCCGAGCTGACTTCATCCTGACCAAACTCACCCGCTGGAGTGCTCTCAATGAAATATCTCGAAATCCCCGAGGTCAGTTACACTTCTCCAAACTATCTGTCTACCTTTCTGCCCGCGCCCGTGATACCTGGCTAACTCCCCCTTGATGTATTTATGCACACCCCAGCTCGGGCTGCTGGCCTCAATGCTCTCAGACTCCTCCCATTCAGTTCGAACGATGACAAGGCTTGAGGCTTACTCCTGCAAGTCGGTCGCCAGCGAACGCAAACTGATGAAATCCCTAGACCAAGAGTTCGCCTCTGATCTCGAGATCTCAACCTCATCCTCATCCCCAGAAGCTCTCTCGTCATCCAATGCGCTCGAATCCGCATTCGGAAGACTCGATCGAAAGGACTGTCGAAAGACTTTCTGGCTGCTCATCGCCACCCTCAACGCTGCCTACCCCGACCACAACTTCAGTCGGGTCAAGGTCGAAGACTTCCAGGCTGAATCCCCTCAAGCCGTCCTCACTAAGCTCTCAGAGGCGCTCGAGCGCGACCGATCAGGCGCCAACTTCGCCTCAACCCTCGGCGCACTCTCGACCTCTCCTGAATATATCCCAAAGAAGAACTTCAGCTCCCCCGAGGACTCCCAACCACCCAACAACTCTTCACTCACCGCCATCCACCCTCTGATCCGCCAAGTGCTTGACCCTGTCATTGACCTCTCTCACTGCGAGATCTATTCGTACTGTCCAGACGCCGATAGCGACCCGCATGCCGTAGTCTCCGACGACGAGGAAGACGTCGAGAGTGTTGCCTCCTCGATCTATGGCTCACCTAGACACGACCTCCTTCAACACTCCTACTCGACTGATCTTGCCGAGGAAACCATGTGGGAAATCGAAGGTATCGACCATCCAACCTACAGCCAACCTACCACCCATCCCGTCCGTCTGGCCTTCGGGACATCCAACCTACCCACCCAGACCATCAGCACCCCCTCCTCCCCACTGCCTAACCAGGCCACCCATCCCACTCAATTCTCAAAACCATCCCAAAAACCGACTCGGCCGAACTCCGAGCTCCACCAATCCTTCAAGGCGCACTCAGATCTCCAGACCCCACTTCTCTCCCCGTTATCAAGCTCGGGCGAGTCGAGCTACGAAGAAGAATCTGCCGGCGGACTGCTGTGGAGCTCGCACTACTTCTTCTACAATCGAAAGATGAAGCGGATCCTCTTCGTCTCTACCTGGGTCCGGAAAGCCCTGATACCCTCTACGACGATCAATGAATCCACAGCCAGTCATTCGACACACGAGCCGGTCGACTATCTCTTTACCTCGCATCTCAACCGTCCATCGACAACGATGGCCGACACCGATGCTGTGTGGGACCACCCCTCCCAGCTCGTCTTACCCACTCCTGATAACCCTCATCGCCGTGACTCTAACAACCTCCCCAAACGGCGCGACTCGGTCCAAAAGAAATCGGCCCAGTCCGCCAAACGGGCCGTCGATCGCTCCGAATCTTCCTCCTCGCTCTTGACTCTATCCAGGCCTCAAAAGAAGAAAAAGTCCGTCGGCGCCAGAGCTTAGTCCTTTTCAGTGTCACTACCACTACTCATTACCCGCTCCCTCGATCCCCGGCCGTGTGTGTTGAGATCCTGTGATCATATCTATCCGGATATCTAAGCTTTCTTCTTTTTGCCCGGCTTCACGTTCTTCTTGTGTTGCCATCATCATCATCAGTCGTGCACCGTCTCGTCTGCCCTTACCCCATATTTATTCCCAGCCATAGGCGCATATCATATCCACATCAGTCTCTCTCTCTGCTATCTGTAATTTTTCTCTGTCATCTCTTCTTTGGGAGAGTTGCTCGGACCGGATGTAACTTTGTCTTAGTTGTATGGTATTGTGTAACTTCTAGGTACATTTGTCCTTTCTCTTCGCCCTCTCTCTTCCTCCCACTTTCCGCCTCTTTTTTAGTAGCCCCGAAAATTGCTCGGCGTAGCTCACTGTATATGTATCATACAGACACCCAATCTCTTTTCTGGCTGTCTGCTCTTCTCTCTCTCTCTCTTCCTCTCTGGCTGTGTTTACTTCTGTGCTTGACTGCTTATCTAGTGTGTTGTCTCATTTATTGCCTGCTGGCTGTGTATGCTCTCGAGAGCGGGTGTAATCCAAGGCATTGGGCCTGTGCCATAGCCATAATTACCGTAGTTTTGATTGGATTTCTGCTCACTTTTGAACTTCGAATTTGGAGTTGAACATTGCCTGCGATGGCTCACACAATGACCATGAATCCAGAGAAAACACATCATGATGCAGGCGACTGAGAAAACACATTTATGATGCAAGCGACTTTTATTTTGATAACTTCTGATGCAAGCTAGTTTTGTTTTGATCTTGAACGATTTAGAACGAGTGGAGACGGAATCTGTCAAACAGTGTTGACCTGAAAAGGGAAATTGAAAATAGTCCAAGCTCCCAAGAAAACCCCAGTAGTCACGAAAACAGTAGCGACACTTGCAATAGAACAAAAGACGAGGAAACTATAAGAACGGTAATGGCACAAGCCGCAGTCGCTCGAGGGAGGATCAATGACCCGTCACGCCGCTTACTCCTCTGGAATCGAGTCTTCTGGTCGGCGCAGAAACAGTCCTCTCTGGTCCAGCCTGTCCAAGCCACCGGTCATTGAACACCGCGGAAATCATCTCGTTCCTGTCCACAGCTGGTGGAGTTTAAAGCGTGCAGGAAAAATCAGCATTGATGTCTGTAATCAATTTTTGTTTCTGGTTTAATAAAGCTGCTCACGGCTCTGCAAGTTGTCGAGTTGGGTCCATACGGGACCGGCGAGGCTTTTTGTCCGAGGAGGATTAACGGATTTCCCGATGGGCTGTCTCACGGCTTTGTAATTGTTTGTAGTGCGCGCACCCAGACGCTCCTCAGACGGCGCAATCTGGCGGTTGATAGCGGCGGAGTCATCGAACGAACGCGACAAAGTGCCTCCGGACCATCTTCGGTCTGCCGGACCCGTCGAACGCATGAGGTTTCCCGTCGAGAATTGTTGTTGTGCCCCGAGTGCTTGTGGCGCTTTGATCTCCAGCAATGCATGATTGATCTTTGCCTGTTCGGCCGCCTTCTCCGGCAGTGTTAATTTACCAGGTACCCAAGTTGAAGAAGACAACCGTCCTCCACTGCCGGTGCTTGGTTGTCGCGTGCCATCTGGAAGCTCCGTTTGGTGATGTCTTGGGATGAACGCTCCTGTGCCTGTGGGGGTAGCAGTCGAGTGACCCGGGTTGTTCCCAACGGCCACCCTGATTTGTTGAGTAATGAGCTCAGGCGACATGGTGTTGCGGGCCGGTTGGCCGCTCTTGACCTTTGTAAATGATTGTTGGACAGCAGGGGGCAGTTGATTGGGATATTGTCGAAAGGCCATTCCTGTGCCTGGGGATGTTCTTTGGTCGTAATTGACGAAGTTGGCCGGATTGCCTCCTCCGCGGGAGGGAACCGTCGAACTGGAGTATGACGCCGAAGATCGCATTTGTTCTGCAGAAACCCTGATGTCGGGCGCTGCAGAGAAGGCCTGCATGCGTTCCCCGGCCCGCACGGTATTAGATGATAGTGCTCGGCGACGAAGCGGGCTGGCCAATCCATGTGGGACTGAGAACCTCAGGCCATTGTGCATCTGCTCTCCGGCTTTTATCGCACCCATCGAAGTCGTAGAGAGTGGCGTAGGTGCAGAACGAACCGGGGCCAAGACATGATGCCAGGAAACTAACAAAAAGAGGCTAAAGTAATGCTTCATGACACGAGGAGCGCGGTTGGATGTCGCTTGTTATTCTGGTTTCTAGCGGTAGCAAGTATAAGGAAAATGAACGTGTTTTCTTGACGAAGCGCCAAAAGGAAGGTGTACGGAAAGGAATGACTTGGGGTAAATATTTAAATAAATATTTATTTTTGGGTTTTTTAACGTTGATGGGTTGGTATGATGAGGTGATTATAGCAAAGCGTGATGGGCGGGGTGAACACAGGCCGCCCGGTGATACGATCTCTTAAAGAGCCCCTTCGTGGTTACCGCATACATCGCTCCTGTTTCGAAATTACATACTCGACCCCCATGAAGTGATCACACACCGTTCTGCCCGGAGCCCACTGCCAACGAAAACACCAGGCCTCGAAACAGACACTGATACATGTCACAGAGACATCCAGGTGAGAAATCTTGAAACGGTTAGCAGTGTACGAGCACCCCGGCGAGGTAGAGCCGCTTAAACAAAACAAACAAGCTTCAACAAGAAGCAGGCAGTGCACGCTGGATTGGTCGGGGAGAGGTATGCGAACCCTGTCGTCGATGCTACGCGGCAACCGTCGGAGTAAATGAGAATTGCCTTGTTAATGTTCGACTCACCAGCTTGGGTAAAAAAGGAGGTCAAAAACCTCTAGGCAGGCGCAAATCAGAAGCAGAAACAGACATGTATAGAGATGTTAAGTCCCCATACTTTGCTCTTCGGGATGGTCGCAACAAGTGAAGGGAAAGTAAATTCCACCATCCTAGGTCCATACTTGAGTCTGAGAGAGCTGTACTTGAGATAAAAAAAGTATGTAGATTGCTATTAGGAAGGATAATAACAGTCTGGTTGATCTGAGGTTATGTATAGTGCATCAAGCCCGTCTGGGCACATGCACAAGTTCGGGGGTGAAAAGCCCAAGCCCGCTTGGCCGAGCCCAAAGCGCGCGTGGCACACCCGAAACCCCCGCTTGGCACATGGCCAAGTTGGCGGGGTTCGGCACAAAGCCCCGCTTGGCCGAGGCCAAACGAGGGTGCCACGCACACTAAAGCTCACCATTCCATGGTGAAGGGGTCATCGCACCCCTTCCTCACTGTCATCACTTTCCAGATTTGCATGTTAGGGTTATTCATTGCTAGCTATATCACATAGATGTATATTACTACTATTTAGATACATTTTTTATCTTTATTTTTATTTTTATTTATTTATCGATGTGTAATACATAATAATAATAGTAATAAGCATTAGAATACCTAATTTTAGGAAGGGGCAGCCAAGATGGGCCCAGTGATTTCCTGGTATTCAGAACATGGGCGGTAAAGACGCCGACAATGAGAAAAAAAATGGGTTGACTTTTCCGGGGTAATTGCTTCGTTGATTGCGTTCTTGATCTCGGTAACTAAAGCTGTTTGATTGGGCGGCTCTTTTGATCGGACATAGGTTTTAATCGAGTGAAAGCTGTACTCGATTGGATTGAGGAACGGGGAGTATTTCGGAAGGAATTCGATCTGAATCGATTTCGAGGTGCTGAGCGATTGTCGGACCTCGTCAAAGCGCTCGCCTCGGTGGATCGGAGCATTATCGATGATGATTATAGAATCGGGAGGAAGCCTAGCACCAAGGCTCCCAAGGAAGAGGCAGAACTGATCCGCACCTACCCCCTTAGCCTTGGTGTTGTCCGCGTTGAGGAGTTCGTGATAGACGAAACCCTCCTCCGACAGGGCACCTATCAAGGTCACCTGCTTCGCCTTGGGTACAAGACTCAAGACAGCAGGTTGGCCTTGATTCAACGCAAAAGTCAGCAAGAAACCAAAAAAGAAAGGAAGAGAAAACACCTACCGGAGGGAGCATATCCGTGAGATCGACCCGAGTGAAGATCGAATCCAGCCTCATCGACGTACACGACCTTCCGCCCAAGATCAAGCCCACGGCGATTCACAAAATTAGCCCGTTGCTGAGTAAGGTAGGGCTGATTCCACGACGCCGGTATGTTGGTAGCCTGTTTCCATGATATGTCCATATCATGGATCAGGTTGCTGATTGCCTGAGTCGATATTTTGACGTCGAACTCGTCCTTGAGGAACTTAGCAAGCTCTGGAAGTGTAGTCGAGGATCGCTGATCAAGCTGCATGAGGATCTCAGTCTTCATCTCGTCGGTGAACTTGCTGGGGCGTTTTTTTTGCGTCTTGACAAGGTTTGGATCTTCAGCTTTGATACGCTGAATTTGACGTCGCGATACTTTGAAGGTTTTCTCAGCATCAACCACCTTCATACTGCTTCCAATAACATTCTTGCGTATGAGTTCGCGGACCTCGGGTTTAATCATTGCATTCGGTTTTCGTTCTTTATGGGCAAGTCGATCGTTTTCGTAGGTTCGTTTATCATCGATCTTGGCTTTGGCCTTTTTGATTACTTCCTGTTGAGCAATCTTCTTGTTCACATCCCGCAGATCCTCGACGAGCGCCTTGGCCTTTTCTTGATTTGCCTTGAGCTCCAGTTCCTCGGAGGTGGACATCTACAAAAAAGTGGTCAACAAGAAAAAAACCCTCAATCAGAAAAATGGACTCAGCAGTCACTAAGTAGTAGAAATTTACTCACCTGGAAAGATTTTTTGTTCTTGTGTTGTTGTTGAGTGGGTGTGGTGGGTGGTTGAGGTGTAGTTGCCGGCACGGCTGCCGGTGATCTCATCGGCCCAGAGCTTGGGGCCGGCCAGGCAAGACTTGGGCATGTGCCAAGATCCGCGGCCCGCCCAACCTCCCCGATCAAGCCCCCTGGGCACCCCCCAAACCCCCGGTGGCGCTCGGCCACGCGGGACTGGGGCATGTGCCCAGACGCGCTTGATGTACTATATTTGTTTGTAAAAAAAAAGGAATCAAAGTATCATAATTAGGATTCAGGAAGTTAAATGGAGGACTTCCCGTCGAGTCTGGGAGCCTCCCAGATCTCAATTTACACACCCAAATTCTTAATTTTTGACAAAAAGGGAAATGTTTTCCTAGCCCTACAGTTCATTACTTTCATGTGCACTGGTTGAGTTTTTGATAGGTGTGTTAATTTAGGATTTAGAGGGGCATCTAGAGCTCTCTAAATGATGACGGGAAGTCATCCAATAATGGCAGGAGTGCAAGTTCCTTGCAGCTCACATTCACTATCACTATTAGGTTTGTTGCTATTCTTACTAGCCACATCTTGTGTCAGTTTTCTCTTCCCCAAAACCTTGTGTCTAACTACCATCTTCTCAGATGCAATCTGTGCCAGAACCTTGATGTGATTTTAATTTACGTAATCGTGATTTTGTCCAATGTTTTGCAACTTCTGCATGTTGATTAGTTCACTGATAACCCCTTGTAGAAAATCAAATGTCTGCAGGGCCTCCTGTTTGCCATACTTATCAAATTTGATTCATTGATTTTGGAACAAGTATACTCTATCTGCAATTGTCTCACAAATGATGCCTCAATTTTCAAAGAGTTCATATGAACACTGGTCTCTGAAAAACACAGTTTAACATTAAGGCCCAGTTTGGATGCATTTTTATCCATCAGCAATATTCATAAATGGGCTTCCATTTGATGAATAAACTCCACCAATGTAGGGTTTGTGCATTGTAAATTTACCCATTTATGACATATAACAGGGACTGGGTGTCCAAACAGGGCATAAGCACCCAATCCCCTTTCTGAAAATAAATTCATCAATAATGTCATGAACACAAACCAGTCCAAACAACCTATCTGCTTTTTTGAAAAGATTTCTGTAGCATTTTTTTTCTGCTATGTTCCCTGCAACAGAACATATGTCCTAACTAAATATCTGGTTGAATTTTTGGCAAATTGTTTGGTATATCAGTTTTGGAAGGAAAAAATGGTATTTAATTGTCATGAAATGGTCCATGCCTCTTGACATATGCACATGAACAAAGAAAAAGTGAGAAGCATAAGTGTCTGTGTATCATTTAAGTTTCTTTCAAGAATTTGAGGCCCTGTTTGGCTGCCGCGTTGTACGTCATAAATTGTCAAATTTATGACGCGCGACCCCCGGGGGTTTCAAAGTTTTGGTGGCAACGGGGGGCAAACTTTGGGTCGCGGCGTCATAAATTCAACCATTTATGATGTATAACGCGGCAGCCAAACGGGGGTATAATAATGTAGCAGAAAGAAGTGAAATGGTAACAGTAGGTAATTTAACTGATTGTTGAAGCAGAAAAAGGGAATATGATCCAGGTTGAAACTGGCTAATTGATGAAAGAGGTCCAGTTTGGTTGATTGGTTGTAACTTGTTGTAACAGCTTTGATCCAGTTTCTGTGAAACTTGAATCTTCCAGGTTCATCTTGAAAAAAGATAGATATGTACATGGACTGAAACCATCAAATAAACAGTGAATCTGAAGACAATTTGTCCTGGAGGTGTGTAATGCTAAAAATTGCCTGAGGAATTATAGGATTTGAAAGTGAACATGTGGTCAGAATATGAATGCATCCTAAAGTTTGTAGGGAAAGGCATGAGTGTTTTATAATGATCCTGGAAACTAATTCTAAGGTTTTGGGCTCCCAAAGTTAGTTGATTTGGCTGGTGGGAGTACCGGAGGGTACAATTCTTTTAAAACTGCTTTTTTGGGATCTGGTTTCTTGGGCTTGCTAATTGTGTTACTGAATAGCTCTTCAATAGTCATGCTTGTTGGTGATAGAACAGGCTTCTTTATTTCCCCTTTTTTCCTTCCCATAGATGCCAACAGTGGAGACGGTGTTAAGCCATTGTGAACTTCTTGATGAGACCTCTGTTCTGTTGGCTTGAAAGATTTCAGAAGCGACGAACTTGGAAAATCATATTGTGACGGTGTTCTAGTGTGTTCCATAACAGTAGCTTCAGGGGGAACTGGCGGCAGAGGGTGACCACTTGGAATCGTTCGCTGGGCTGGCTTTGCATTTTTCTGAAGGAAGGGCGAAGTTGCACGGGAACCAACTGGCAGATTTTCTGGAGTCCGAAAGAAAATGGAATCTTTTGGCTCAGCAATAGAAGTCTTGGATGCTCCATTGCCACCTTCCGCAGCTGGATGCGGAAGAGGAACTTTGTGATTATTTGCCAATGAGTGTGGCAGAGGGTTTCTGTTTTTCCTATGGGAGGCCACAGCTGCGTTGAAACTGGATGGTGAAGTCTCTTGAGTCCGAAGTACGCGATTTTTTGTTCGGGATGGCTTGCTGAAAGCAGTTGAACCTTCATACAAAGAAGTAGGAGGTGCTTTAGTCCCATATCGCTCATCTGGATGCGGAAGGGGGATATTAAGATTATCCGCCAATGGGGCCTTCTGCTTGATGTCCCGCTCTGGCTTTGGTAGAGGCTGAGGTTGAGACCTATCTGATTGGATGGGTGTCTTGGGAGGTTTTTGCCCCGCAGTCAGCTTGGAGGATGTGGTTGGTTGAGATGGCATATGTTCTGCAGGTGCAGGTAATTTCATTTACAAATCATCCGTGGCTGGCCTGAAGTTGGGATTAGGAGTCCTGTGTAGCGTTGCATCAATTCCCTTGGCTTCTGAGAAGGGAGAAGGGCTGGGCTGCGGGAGATTCGTCAATTTTGATACGGTTTTTGCACCTTGATTAAACATAGGAGCAGAGCGGGCCGGGACCGCTATCTGATGAAAAGAGAGTGATAGGAAGATGAGGTGTATGGCATTGGAGACAAGATAAATGCGGTTTTTTATCATTGTTCATACACCTTCCTCCTAGTGACGTGCAAAAAGGAATGTCTGATGAAAGATTGCTTGTAGTTACCCGGTTAAATAGAATATGTCTTTGTTTTTGTATTAATGTTTTTCTGGCGGATAGCAAGGAATGTGGGCTTAGCAAGGAATGTGGGGATAGCAAAGAATGTGGGGATAGCAAAGAATGTGGGGATAGCAAAGAATATGGGGATCTGTCA
Source organism: Puccinia triticina (assembly GCF_026914185.1). Lineage (NCBI taxonomy): Eukaryota > Fungi > Basidiomycota > Pucciniomycetes > Pucciniales > Pucciniaceae > Puccinia > Puccinia triticina. The sequence goes on from NC_070572.1 coordinate 3,376,685, forward strand.
GGTTTTGAAGCCCTCTCAGCTCTCCTTATCAAAGATAGCCTCTTGCTGCCAGAGCACCCTCGAGGTTTTCTAATGTTTCATCCAGAAAGACTGAGCCCGGTTGTCATGTTTCATTTCAGTTTGAGCGATCATCTAAACTTGCAACCATAACATGATGGAAGTCCCTCAAGAGCACATTCGGACTCCTGGACAAGTAAGCTGGAAGTTGCCAGTCAGAGGGAAGCAGGTGCTTGACCACCTTTGTTAGTCCGCTACACGCTGCCAGTCAAGAAGAGTTGAAGGTTCTGCTTCACATAAATGGTACAATAATACCCTTTGCCATTTGGAAAAATATTTATCCTTCCCTCGAGCTGGACCACGGAATCAAAGTGTCCAATGCAAAGAGTTATACGGTTCAAATCAGTATGAAATGTTTTTTTTATGTATGACCATCAGGCCCAAAGCAAACTAATCAACTTCAAAATGGTTTTAGGCATAAAATCAAGCCAGATTACCCGGTACAAGCAGCTGTTGGGCAGAATTTTTCAAAGTCCTGTACTTTCCTGATTTTGAACTTCAGTCCATCCTTCAGGTGGCAGGCAGGAGCCTCCTGTAAAAAACCTGGGCTTCTGAAACTACAGGGTCTCTGTCACTAAAAACATCACAGACTCGGCTGGCCTTATATGAGCAAGTTGATTTGGTCATTGATAAGTGTTCATCAATCCCTTCAAAATGGTTCCACATTGTGCAAATTCAATGTACACAGCGGGGCAGATCGGGCAAAGCCGATGCGTCCAGCTGGCGTCCCAGCACTCCATGCGCCACGGTGGCGTAACAGGGACCCAGGGCCGTACAGGCGCCACTCTGTCATGCTAGGGGGCGCCACCGGGACTGTGGGCATAGGTGGCGCCCCTCGGGCGCCACTGAGATGCCACCAACCTGGGCGCCAGATGGCCGCCCCGGTGAGATGCCAGCGTGACGCACCGGTAGGGGAGGCGTCACCGCCGGCTGTCACGGGGGCGTCCATGCGGGTCGCCTGGCTGACGCAGGGGTCCAGATGGCGCCACTGGTTATGGGCAGCCGCCACTGCGTCCTGGGGTCGCCGGAGCGGCTAGGACGCCCGATGGGCTCCCCGTCCAGGTGCGGGCGATCAAAGGGCCCATGAGCCGCCATCCAGTCGGCTTGGCTCCGGCAGGCCCGCGGCATGGATGAGGGTGGGCAGTGTCTGTGGTCCTCGCCCCGGCTCCCCCTCAGATGCCTCAGACAAAATATGTACATACAACAGAGCCCCTTCGTTTCGCCTCATACAAAGGTTGGCAAAACCGGGAGACCTGTTTAGATGGGGAACCAGCCTCCGATGGCTCCAATTCAGAGGCTGAGGCAGATGCAGAGGGGATTACCGACTCGGATGAGTCGGTTCAGGTTCGCAATCTTTTCTAAATCATTTATCTTTTGTTTTTCATTTCATTTCATCAAATAAAAATCTTTACGCGCTCAAAACAATAATCGTGAAGAAAAAGACTAATTGTCTTTGCGCGTCCTTCCAACTCCATTGTCTCATTTATCCAAATCACCCATCTGCGCTTTCGTTGTCGCAGGTGTGTTGTCGAAATAGTCGAGTCGTTTTCCTGAGCTTGTCACTCAGAATTATAATTTTCAAATCCATCTTTCAGGTGTGTTGTCGAAATAGTTGAGTCGTTTTCCTGACCTTGTCACTCAGAATTATAATTTTCAAATCCATCTTTCAGGTGTTGAACAATTCTCCCAAATCTTACACTCCAGTAGCGTCAAATCGACGGCAAACTCGTTGAACAGGATCTGCTCGTCGGGGGCGTACTCTTGCGTCCTTTTCGTCGGCGGCTGTTGAGGGGGGGAGCCCAATGGCGCCATGGGTATACGCCGGTCTGTTTTGCTGGCCCAATGGAATGGTATGAATGGATGATGACTTGTTTAACGGGCCGCCTGGCCTGGGCGGCCCCCGGAGATTGGGGCACCGGAGCTTGGGGGCCGGCGGGCCCCGCCGGCCCGGAACATATCTGATGACTAGGCCCGGCCCGCGCCAGCCCTATCCAATTCCAATCAGTGTTAGGACCCTGGGATGCGGCCCAGCGGCCAATCGGGGGGCTTGACCATGTCTGACCAGACCTAACCCAGACCTGGGAGGAATTGAATAAAACTTCTTTAATTCCGAAAAGAGAGGCAGTTGCGATGATACATGCAATCAGCAACGGTTGATCATCCACCAGGACCACAACAGCGTAAAAAAACTTAACCACGTTGTAGAGCATATTGGGTTCTTGCACCTTCTGAATTCGCGGCTTGGCCAGCGGGTACACCTCATCAACACTGGGATGTGTGTTCTTCGGTGAGCACCTGCCCACCAGGAGGGATTTCACTATGGAGAAGTCCGTACCAGCTAGCCGAGAAAGGCTGCTTTTGGCGGACGGCAGGGAAGTGTATTGGCTGGCCGGACAACAGAAGGTGTCTTGGCTCGCCGGGCCCGGGGGAGGTTGCTCCCCAGCAACCACCTGCACATGCACGCTTGCCGAGGATGATTCCTTCCCACCGGACAGAATTCTCGACGCTTGTACATGCCTGCCAAGGAAACTGGCCATCAAATGGAGTACATACTCCCTTCTCCACTTCATGACCGCTTACATCGGCGGCCATCAAGAGGGGTTCCTGAAACCCGAAGAGGCATTCTTGTGCCGGGCAGGCAAAATGTGGACTTTGAACACCTTTTGCAAGCTTCTTTGAAAGAGTAAGGCTGGGTGGGACAATCATTGCAAGATCAGCAATGTGTAGGTTCTCAGGCCATTTTTTTAGCAAATAAAGAAGTTTTATTTCGGGGTGCCAGACCTGGGACCTGGGTTAGGTCAGGGGATATCATCTCCCCGGCTCCAAGGTAACCACCAACTCTCCCACAATTCCGGCCCCAATACGGACGGATCTTCCTTGACCCAACCTCCCACGCCTGCGCCCTACTCAAGACCACGCACCGGCCCAGCTCACCCCCCCCCCCCCCCCACGGAATGTCGTCACAGCCCCGCCGGGCCTCCTGCGACTGCCACCCAATCGACCCCTGGGCCCACACGCAGGGGCCGTTCCCCCAGCGATCTCGGTGAGCACTCCCACCTCCGTCACTATTCCCCCTTGGCAAACCTGCTGACTCCTGCTACCCTCGACATCGTAGCAGCGGGGCCCAAGCGAGCCGCCCAACGACAACGGACCGGTGCGGGTGGGATCCCCCCTGGGGGGAACCCATTTCTCCCATTAAGGCCCCCGCCTCAACAACTTCCCCTCCCCCTCGATGCTATTGTTTTGCCCCCCAACAAGCGATTCCTGGCCGACCTCGGAGGGGTCACGATTGTCCCAGACGATCTCGCAACCGATTTCAATGAGGTCAGTGGTCCTGAATCGCTGGGCTTATCACCATGAGCCCTGAGCCACTGACTCATCCCACCCCTCGCTTTCCCAAGCCCAGATGACCGAGCACGACCGCAATGTAGTCGTCTTGTCAACCTTGAGAGCAGTTCTCTCAAGGTTGGACTCATTAACTCGTTCCCCGGCGGCCCTAAATGGTCCACAGGCCCCCGCTGCGGCCGACGTGCCCCTGGCGGAACAGATCCGGAGGTTCCTTTTCCTCCCGGCAGACAAGGTAGGACCCCTCGCAGACTCATCAGTAGCCCTCCTGACGACCATCATCCTGACGCCCCCCTCTCCTGGCTTAGGAGCTCATGCGGGTCGCAGCCCGCGAGGCCATGATGGTCCCAAATCTCAATGCCTACGCCAATGAGAATCGCGAGCGCTCCCTCTTCCGGATGGTCATGGTAAGCATTGGTACCACCCCTCGCACGTCCGTGCGCGATGCTAACAATCTTCCATGCCTGCCCGCAGACTCACAATCTGACATTTTTTCCGTATTGTAGGTGGCATCGCCTGATTTGCCAGAAGGACGCCGAACTCTTCGGTGAGTCCCCCATGTTGGACGACTTAGATAAATCGGCCTGTGTTTGCCTGTCCAAGGCCGACGTCAGGGCCCTAGCTACCGAGATCGCCGAGATGTGAATGCCCTTGTGATTGGTCCCCCCCTCCCCCCCCCCAAAAAAAAAACATTCATTAGACATGTTCCCTCCTTCTTGCCACCCCCTCAATATTGTGTCTCCCCCGTTATATGTGTATCTAAGTAGATGTCAGTGTACTTAGAAACCGTTGAGAAATGATCAAGATCCCCCCAAACGTTGACCATGTGCGCTATTGCATGTGAGGGCCACCCACCCATCGGCCAAACTGGATGCACCCGTGACCCCGTCCGCATTGAGATGCGCCTGGCAGACTCATCACTGGTGACCCAGTGTCCGCGAGCAGCGGTCCCTCATCCACCCCCTCCTCGCCCCCAGGCCGTCCCTCGTAGCCTAAATGGCCACATCACGTGCGCGCCTGACCGCTAGCCCACGGCGGCCCCCGAGGCATCCCCATGCATGTCCTCCTGCTCGCGCAGAAGCGCGAGCATGCCGTCCGAGAGACCGTCTGCCTTGCATCCCCGTAGGCGCCCTGAGGTCATCCCCAGACATATGTCCCGAGGATCTCGACATGGACGCCCGCGGGAAATCCAGCCATGGCGCACTGCGGTCGCCCCCCCTGCGCCTCGGTCGGGTTGGCGCCCCTCTGGGCTGCCCTAGGTGCGCCACCCGAGATGGCGGCAGGGCGTGGCTGGATGACGCCCTGGGGGCGTTTGGCAGAACGGCGGCATCAGGGCGTCCGACTATTGCGGGGCCCTGCTGGCGTCCGGTCGGCCGCCCTCCTGACATCCCACTTGTCCCGCTGTGTAGAGGTCTCTAAAGGCTTTTAAACATCCATTCTCACTGGAGCTGGTGAGAAACTAGCATTCTTCCATCTAGCAAGATGATTAAGAGTCAATAAATTAGACAAAAAACTGATAAAGTCAGTTATGCCATTCAGGTATGACTCAGATTTTCTGTACAATAAGATAATGATCTTATATATTTAATGTGTTCTTCATGTTTTACTCAACCGTCCAATTTAAATTGAGAAAGACAGCCTGCTGATCTTGAGCCTGAGGTTTGATCATCTACCCTGTGATGTTAGTGTGATTTTGAGAAACTGATTGCTTTCTCAAATCAAACTCCTATATCAAATCAATGAACCAATAGATTGAAATATATACCACTTTCTTGGAAAGAAATATTGCATTGTATTAATGGTGGGTGAAATGTGATTCTTCTGGAGAACATATTTCATTATTATGGATCTATCCACCCACCCACATCAAGGCTGTAAGAAAATGGACAAGAGGAAAATAGGAGATTAAGGGAAATTAAACATGAAAAATAATGCATTTTTCAACCCATTTATCCATCAAATCAGAAAGAAATATTGGAATAGGAGCTTGGAGAAAAGGAAAACTACATGGAAGGGGAATCAAGGATATCAATTAGCTCTTTAGGCAAAAGATCTTCAAGCTCTTTAGGCAAAATGTCTTCAAGCTCTTCCTCTGTGGATCCATTGATGCAAATAATATCAAAACAGGGATTGAATGTGGCAAATTTTGGTAGTCAGCATGTGATTCAAGTATCAAAGAAAAAAAATTGTGTGGTTATCCTTACCTGTGATTTCTGAATTGGTTGCAATTTGACTTAGAATGTTGTGAATGTGCTGGTATTGGTAATTCCAATTATCAATCCCATGTTCACGCGGTTCCCTCTCAAATGAAAATGGATTGGGCTCCAAAGATTCAGATTCTTGAGCATCAGGCCCTGGAGCCGGGTTTGCAATTTTCAGAGACTCATTAAGGTCATCAGCCACAGGATCCTGCGGGTTAGGACCATTCAGTTCAGTTTCCAAAATCTGATCAGGAACTGAAGCCTGGGCTTCACAAGCATTAGAACCAGCTGGTGGATCTTCTGAGAGACGGAAAGATGGCATATTCAAGTGTTCCTTGAGAGAGACAAACGCTCGTGTCTTGAAAAACTGTTCTGGTTGGCTAATTAATGCTGAAAGGTAGGTCTTTTCATTGGAAGCAACTTCTTTGTCTGCAATTGGACCACCTGATAGACTTTCTGAGAGAGGAAGATATAATAAGTTCAACAGTTTTGCTGAAGACACATTCCTCTCATTATTGGTATCAAGCTTAGACTGAGCTTGCGGGATTTTGGAAAGAGGAAAACATTCATTTCTCAAGATTTGTCTTAAAATGCCATTCCTCAGCTTCTTGACATATTCAGGTATTTTATTTACTGCTGGTGGTTGTGCTTGCTTGTCAATACTAGATCCTTGGTGTTCAGTTTCCTCAATTTTCAGAGGCTGATTAGATTCAGAAGCCAAAGGTTGAACAACAGACATAGGTTCTTTAATTGAAGTGGAAATACTTTCCGGAGAAAGATTGGGATCCAAAGTTGTGGGTTTTCCCAAAGCAGGTCCAGCTGATGGAATTCCCCAAAGAGAAAAAGGTACTGCTTTTGATGTTTCTTTTGAAGACACAGGCCTTTGGATATTCTCATCAGCTGCTGGTAACACTTTATTTAATTGTGATATATAAGGGTCATCATCTGAAGTCAGTCCTTTATTTTCATTCTCCACTCTTTTCAGAGAACTTTTAGGATCAGTTGTCACGGGTTGTGCAGTGGAGATAGGTTCCTTGTGCACTGTTGATAGACTTTCCCAAGGTTGGGTGGGATTCACATTCACGGCTCCCCCAAAAGTGGAACCGGCAGGCGGACCTGCTTTCAGAGGAGTAGATTTCATCTCAAAGAATTTTCCTAAAACCACTAGCTTCTTTCTAATACTTCCCTTCTTGACTGCTGAGGCATAGCTTTTGGTATCATTTGGAAAATTATCTTGGTGCCCAGTTGGCGTGTGTTTCAGAGCCTGAGTGGTGTCCAAAGTAACAGTTTGGACAGCAGGATTGGGTCCTTTAATTAAATGTGGCGGTTGCGAAGCCACATGGCTCCAAGCTACTGGTGCAGATTGATTAGACGAAGGTGGCAGACCATTTAATGAGTCAGGTGGAAAAGGTTCTGAATTCCCGCCCTCTTTCAGAGCAACTTTTCTTGAATCATTGAACTCTTCTACCACTTGCTTGACTGGTGAAGACTTAGCGGCTTCCTGAACAGAGGGTACATATGATTTTGAACCGACCGGCATATTTGACAGAAGCTGGTATTCTTCAGAAGTGTTTGGAAACAAAGAAGTTTGAGAAAGGTTTTCGCGCAATGGCGCTTGATGCTTCAATGCTTCCAGATAACTATTATCACCGGGCCGAGGTTCTGCCTTAGGACCAGTTGGAAGACTCATTAGAGGCGGGTATTCTGACGAGTCCTTTTGAAGCATTGGAGCTTGGTCAAGTTCCTCGTGCGGCTGTTTTTGCCGCCTCAATGCTTCTAGATAGTGAAACTTATTATCGAGAGGCTGAAGTTCTGCAGTAGGACCAACTGGAACTGGAATACTTTTCAGAGGCGGATATTCTGCAGAGTGCTTTTGAAGCAATGAAGATTGATCAAGTTCCTCGTGCGGCTGTTTTTGCTGCATCAATGCCTCTAGATAGTGATACTTATTATCTAGAGGCGGAAGTTCTGCAGTGTGGCCAACTGGAACTGGAATACTTCTCAGAGGCGGAAATTCTTTGAGATTATCTTGAGACACTGACCCCTGATCAATTCTGGAAGCTGTTGCACGGTCTTTGACTGGAAACTCAGGTTTTTGAAAGTTTTTTTGTTGTGCTTTGCCATCATTTGTGGGCTCATAAAGGGAAGGGGTAGATGCCTTGGGTGCAGCTGGCGATCCCGGGAGCTGCGTATTGATGCCAGATTTCTCTGAATATTTGAATTTGTTATTTGTCAGATAGTCTGCAAGTTGGGGTTTCTTTAAAGCTCTCCGATAATCAGATTCTGAAGCCCATGAATTATGAGTGACAGTCCCAGGTGCTTTTTCTTCGTCTTTCTGGCCCGTGAGAGGTGGAAATTCACTCGCATGAATTGTGGGAATGGACTTTGGTGCAATCTCTCCTTCCGGCGGGGAAAATTTCTTTGTAACTGGTTGATTGTGAAGCTGATCTACAATTGGCCTGGGTTTCTGAGGGTGGCGCCCCTGAAATCCTCGTGATGGATTACTGCTCCTGTACTTCATTCCATAATTTGGCAAGTAAACTTGAGTGCCTAGCGCTGTCCTTTTCTGGGAGGGCTTGTCCAAATAGCCATTTAGGTCATGTGAAGCTGCCGGTGGAATATGATGTGCAGCCGATGGAAATTGTGGATATTGTCCTGTGGGTGTCCAATGGTAGTAATGATTTGGGGATGCTTCCAACGGAAAAGGCATTGGAGCGTAATAGTATTGCCAGGGGGGTCCCTGGTTATAGTGTGAATTGAGCCATGGAGGTTGCCCATATTGTTGGGCATAGGCAAATCTCGCATCGTATGTGGGCCACACATTTTGCACCTGCGGCCCCCCTACAAAACCCAAGTCGTGATCAGGGACTGCAGGTAGGTTAAGATGGTGAAAATCAAGTGCTCTGCGGCGAAGAAGAGGGCGGTCCGTTTGAGCAGACGTTGCAGGCGGTTTGGCATAAATCGCCAAGTTTTCTCCAACCATTGTTGCACCTTCTGAAACTGCTGAAGCTGGTGCAGAGAAAACTGGAATCGTGATTGGGTGGAAAGCCCCTAATATTAAAAATGAATGTATGAAGACACGCGGAAAGCGATATAGCGCCATGTCGGATTAATCGAGTGCAGGAAAGCAGTTTATGACGGTGGCAATCACAGAACTTTCAATTGCAATTGTTCAGAGTTTTCTGGTTGATTGGAAGAAATGGGATGCTGCACCAGTTAACCATATGAAGCTTCGCCTAATACGGCCTTTTAATGACCAGGGTGGCCGCCAGATTAAAGAGCCCACATTTTGACAACAGAATAAAAGCGTCATCGCTGGCCCATCATACAAGAGCAAAATCAGGAGCTGATACAACATCCAAGCTGTGAGAACGGTGACACTGAGGCTTTAAAAGCTTTAAAAGCAGTTGCATCGTCAATACAGCATATCAGTCCAGCTTGAAACTTTGTCCTTGAAGTCTGCTCGGTGAGGCGCCTTTGTAGGCGAGGACCAGCTTCCCTCGTGGCCGCCTGTTTGTATGCTTGGCTTCTAGTTTCTGATGTCAGATTTTCAGATCTGCTTAATATTTATTTACAATGTCTTGGTGTGACCTCTTTTGACCAAGCTTGATTGGATGTGTTCGTACACCCGGGGAGTCCGTCCACGGGGAAATCACGCGGATTCCACGAGGACTCCACGTGGTGGCCGCGCGCGAGGTCGGACCAGCGGCTGTTGGTCCACCCGTTCACGGGGTCTCCACCAACTGGGCACGGCGAGGAATCCACGTGGGCTTTTGGCTCTCCGTGGATTCCCCGTGGATTTCTCGTGGCACCGACGGGATGGTCGGGTCCACGCCGGCCCCACCACACCACCGACGGCGATTCCACCGAGGAAAACCCGTGATCACAACGGGTTGGTCGAGCCCACGAGGCAGCGACACCTCGAGCGGTGGTCTCCACGTGGCTCACCGGTCCGTCACATTCACCCTTGGGGGGTGCGGTGGCTCAGTTAGCCTTGCACGGAGCGGATCAAATCCGCGGGTTATATCTGCAGCAGAATGTGGTACCGCCTGGGTACCACGCACTGCATTGCATGGGGGACATGGAGGAGAACTGGACGAGGAAAGATAAGAAAACAAATAACATAAAAAGGAAAAAAAGGAAAAAAAGAAAAAAAAAAAAAGGAAAAAAAAAAGGAAAAAAAAAGGAAAAAAAGGAAAAAAAGGAAAAAAAAGGAAAAAAAAAAAGGAAAAAAAGGAAAAAAAGGAAAAAAAAAGGAAAAAAAAAAAAGTAAAAAAGGAAAAAAAAGGAAAAAAATGGAAAAAAAGGAAAAAAAGGAAAAAAAGGAAAAAAAAGGAAAAAAAAGGAAAAAAAAGGAAAAAAAAAGAAAAAAAAAAGGAAAAAAAAAAAGGAAAAAAAGGAAAAAAAGGAAAAAAAGGAAAAAAAGGAAAAAAAGGAAAAAAAGGAAAAAAAGGAAAAAAAGGAAAAAAAGGAAAAAAAAGGAAAAAAAAGGAAAAAAAGGAAAAAAAGGAAAAAAAAGGAAAAAAAGGAAAAAAAAGGAAAAAAAGGAAAAAAAGGAAAAAAAAGGAAAAAAAGGAAAAAAAGGAAAAAAAGGAAAAAAAGGAAAAAAAGGAAAAAAAGGAAAAAAAGAAAACATGAAAACAAGATAATTAGAAGCCGTCTGCGGCACCATCTTCATCTTCATCACCCGGGGCCTCCTGGGCTCTGTCACGCAGCATCGCCTGCACTTCTTTGTCAGAGGGGAGGGCAACCGAGATGCTGGCAATCTCACGCGCCGTCTTTGCGCCATCAAAAATGTGTCGGTTGTAGTCCAAGATGAGACGGCCATACCTGATAGGTAATCACACATCAGAAGATGTTCATCATCAGAACATTTTTGTCCAATATACTGAGGAATAAAGTTGAACTTACGCCACTTTGTAGTCTTGCGACTTGTGTTGCATGGTCTCCAGGTGTTGATCGATCAGCTCCCAAGGGGATCGAACCAAGGTAGTCGTTCGATCCTGTTGATGCTGCATGTACATATGCAACCAAAGGTACGCCATGCGTACCACCAAGCTGATGCGGATTGATCGAGCCACATCGGCTCGCGTCATGAGTGCATGTTGAGGGGAAAATTCTCGCAAAACCTGATTTCTTGGCAACAAAGATTCCATCAGCCTTGGTCTTTTGGCTTTAGATTAAAGTGATAAGTGAGACTTACTGTGACAACCACATCAGTGATTTGTGGGATAGGCACAGCAATTGCCTGGGCCCCTGGCCTCGCACCGGCCATAATCTAAGAAAGGTCATTGTGATCAGCAAGTCAGTTTAAGGGATGCAGACCATGTGGAATGGTGACTGACCATCTTTGCAAGCGCGCTCTTCTCGTATTTCAGTAAATCTCGGATGAGGAGGGAGACACTATTGACAGCGTGGTCTTCATGATCAATATAACCCGCCGGGAGGTAGGTAGTCTTCCACTCGTGGTCCATTGCATCCACCTCGCCCTGCAGTCCCAGCTATCGAGTCACCCAGCTGACAGGTGGAAAGGATGTGGATTAAAGTCTGCTCACCTTCACTAATACCAGGGGGGTTTGAGGAATGAGGGCGCGGGTATCCACGGTATGAGTTTGACCATATGACTGCAGGGCTGGCATGAGGAGCTTTTGGCGAGTTTTTGCGCGAATTAAGGCCTAATTAAGTCATTCAAACACATGGGTTAGTCCTGTATATCCTAATCTTGGGTGGGTTGACGTACTCGGACATCGCGATGGTAAATAAACCCCCTACTGGGATTGACATCAACAGGGGGGATATGGACGGGGGCTGGGACATGTTCGGGCCCACGCTGGGTACCAGATTGTTTGACTCGAGCTCGGATCGATTCAAGGTACATGAGCGTAGCCAGCACACAATCAGCCTCTGACAGCTGGGCCGGGGGAGATGTGTCAGATCAAGCAAGATGAACAGAGGATGAGGACATATAACTTACGGCTGCGACTTGTCGGACCCGCTCGATCTGACCGACATCTAGGCCCAGTTCATCTGCCAGTCGTTCAACTGAAATGGTGTTATTGGGCCCGGGGGGAGTTTCATCTGGCGTCGGCTCACTGCGGTGATTTTCAGGTCCGTCTGGAACATCACTGGTGTTATCGGGCCCGGGGGGAGTTTCATCTGGTGTCGGCACACTGCGGTGATCTTCAGGTCCGTCTGGAACATCACCGGCATTATCGGGCCCGGGGTTGCTATCTTCATTCTCGCTACGCAGCATAGGGATGATAGGGGTCAGCTCTTCGTCTCGAGCCGCACCATCCAGGTCAGGATGGATTGCAGCCGATGCCCCTCGAGTTGGGCTCCTGGCTGTGTAAGGAGCCGCAGCCAGTCGGGCCGGGCTGATAGTAGCTCGCATGGGGCTGGTGACTCCTGCTGATTCGTTCAATCAGTCAGGGGAATACATAATATACATGTGTTCAATGCAGACTGACCTGTAACTGCCGGTGTTGTGCGTGCACGGAATCAAGGAGTAAAACGGCCTGTACGCAATGACAAGTTGGACATGATATCACAAATGAAGGGGTGTCAGGTCTGTATTGACGGACTGTAACTGGGTGGGGAGATCGAGCTTACCTGCCACAGATTCGTTCCTTTTATCGTGAGCGGCGAGTCTTGTCGGAGGTGGGGTTGCTTGGTGGGATGAGTTTGGCTGAGATGGTTGGAGCGATCCCCGCTGGTCGGAGCGAGCGAACCACGATCACATGAGACATTTGAAATTCTACTTGGTGATCTCGACATGATATCAACTCCCGTGATTTTGACGGATCACTCTCTCACTCCCCATTCTTTCCTCACCGGGCTCTGATCTTCTTATTGCACCTGACCGCAGAACATCTTTTTAGATTAAAGCATCACAATTTGAGCCGTGTTATCTCTGAATTAGTTTGAGTCAGATCCATTGTCTTGACATAAGCTACATGCCATGCAAAACTGCCGAGGAAATTTCAACTGAAGTCCAAAAACATCCCCCTAAACATTTATTTCACAGTCCATAGAGTTAAAAGCAAAAAATTCTAACTTTCTAATAAGTCAGTAAGATTTAACACCTCTGATTTATCTCTATTACTGCATATTTATTTTATCCAAATAAAATCCCATACACACAGACACAAAAAATTGAGATAATAGACATCCAAAAAATATTTATATTACTAACAACTTACTCATTCCATCATTTAAATCAAAGTCTGTTCATTTCTATTTGGATTATTTTATCTCCTATCTGTTCCAAAAACATCTGGAAAACCAGAAATAAATCAGGATTTGTATTTCATAAAGAAATATCCAAATGGAGGAAATAGCAGGTAAGGGCTTATTGGCTTGTTGTTATGAGGATTGGCTCTGATTCTTTGATTTGTCTCTATGGACCGGATTTGTCTCTATGGACCGGCAGGATTCACAAGGTTTGTAGATTCTCATGGGGAGGCAAGTTACCAATGTCATTACTGTCATGGCCGTAGAATGAAATCTGTCACGCAGCACTTGAACTCAGCTGCACACCTGAATGCTGTCAGGCAGAATGTTCTTTTGAGCCAATTACATCTCAGGGAGCTGACAAAAGCAAACACAAGTCCTGTGGCACAGCGGGGGCCTTCAGATATGGATTTGGACCATACCTGGCCAGCTCAAGATTCTGTTGAAACTGAACTCCACTTCCCCCAGGTGATCCAGCCTGAGTATGTCATCAGAGATGATGATGATGTAGGATTCGGCTCAGATTCATCTGGGGGGCATGAGGCCCCATCAGAGTATTCTGATGAATTTCTCTCTTGGGATATGTTTGGAGAATCAATAATTGAACAACGTGAAGAGGCCATAACTCTTGCAAAAGCACAAGACACGCGTCAAGCAGGTGGTGCACCAAAGGTCAATTGGGATCCATTCAACAGTGAGGAAGTAAGACCTACTACTTGAGATTGTGTTTCTATCATTTTACTCATGATATTTCTGCATCTTACTTTCCAGGATTTGATAGCATGCCTCATTATGGGATATTTGCACACTCTTATGTCACATGTAACATACCTCCAACTTAGGATTATCCTAAAAATGAAGAAATTAGCTCTGCCATATTGGGATGCTGTACGTAATTCAAGAGAAAGAATAAGAAAGCTCCTGAACTTTGTCAATAAGGAATCTATCAGTGTGTGGGATAATAAGATATTCCACATTAGTGTCAAAGGAATCTTGTCTAATGTAGTTAATTCTTTGACTGTAGAAGCAATGAGTATTGAGCTGATTTCATTTTCTTCCTTTTCATAGGAATTGCTGAATCCATATGTGAATGGGCATCTTGAATTTTATCCCCATGACCCATGTGGCGATCCAATTGACAGCCTTTGTCAAAGCTTCAAATGGAGAGAAGATCTACCACGTGACATCCGGGTGCAAATGGTGCACATTGAATCAAAGCATTTTTACATATATGAACCCACACAGCTGAAATCAGGTGAAGCGGTGATTCCCACCTTTTTTTACAAGGCCAAGGGGAAGTTGTATGCAAAATGCTATTCACCAGAATTTATGCCACATGAAACTGGAGATGCATTTGATATCATTATACTGGCGGATATTAAATTCACTGAAACCCAGCACCAGCGGGTTGTTGATATCAATGATTTTGACAAGGTTTATTCAGAAATCTCAGAAATTCCCATGGGAGATGGCACATACATTACAATAAAAATTGGTGATAATCTTTATGGTGAGTGCATCAATCATTATATACAACAAGCGTGATTTGGTAATTTGACCAATATTGTGTTCATAGAAGAAGATAACAGTGGAAAAAGAATCCAAATTGAACTCCCCAACCCTTGGCGGGAAAAGGCCCAAAACTGCATCATCCGACATGTACCACTTACACTCTATGCAGACGACACATCTGGTAATTGCTCCAAACAATGGAACAAACATATATCATATTATTTCACTTTGTCAGGACTACATCCACACTGGTCAAATCAGGAGTACAATTGTCAATTCGTGGCAACCTCCAATGTAGCAAGTTGCTTGGAGTTGGCAGATCCAATTATTGAGGAAATTAAGTAAGTTGTTCATTAATTTTCCATTTAAAAATCATGATCAGCATCATGTTGACACTTGTGGAATTACTTATTATTCCTTCCAGTGATATGAGCATCAATGGCCATTTTGCTTATGATAGCATACTGAATCAGAGGGTACTAATTATGAGTTTTGTACTAGTAGCGCTTGGGGACTCTCCAATGCATGCAGAAATGACCAGTACACCCATGCCCGCAAAAGCCAATAGTCCTTGCCGTATGTGTCAACTTTCGGTGGTAAGGAAGGAGGATAAGTCACTCGTGGCTTATGTGAAAGATTTTTTCCGATTGACCACAGGGGGACATGTGGTAAGTAGTTCAGTAAATTCATTTTTAGTATGCATGGATGTGACCTGACAATCACCTTCAAGCCCCCCCCTCCACGCAAGTGGGAAGAAACAATATCATCCATAAAGAAATGTTGGCAAGAATCCAAAGATGAAGCCAAGACCGCATACGATGACAAAACCAAAGCAAAAGGTCTTAAGGACAACATAAATGTGGAATTTGTTGAGAGATACCACCAGAGAAATAAGCCAGGTCAAAAAGAAGAGATAGAAGCCATAGAGAAAGAGTGCCCAGACAGGCTGTATAATCGTTTCTACACTTTGAAGGGTGAGCCTCTCTGATGAAAATTTACATCTGTTTGATACTGATAGCCTCCAAATTTGGAACAGGATTTGATGGATGTAAAGATACGCCTGTAGAGATCTTGCATGTATTACAGCTTGGAATCATTCGATACCTTCTGCGTGACTTCATGGAAGGCCTTGGGGAGGCAGACAGACGGAAATTGGAGGGAAAATGGGAGTCTTTCAACAAAGGCGCACTAAATATTCCTTCTTTGAGGGGGGTGTTTATGGTCACCCACTACAAGAGTTTCATTGGAAAGCATATGAAGATTGTGGTTCAAGCTGCCCCGTTTGTCTTCTTTCCATTTATGAACAGGCAGCAAAGGGATATATGGATGTCGTTGTGTTACCTGTGTACATATGTATACCAAACAAAAATCGACAACATGGAAACATACATTGAAGATCTGCAACATCATATTGATATATTCCTGTATCATATCTTGAGAATGAATGCACAGTGGGTCAATAAAGCTAAATTTCATATGCTCCTCCATCTTCCCAAATCGGTCAGGCGGTTTGGTCCACCTAGCTTGTTTTCATCTGAGAAATTTGAATCATACAATGGAATAATGAGGAATGCTTCAATTCATTCCAACCGTCAAGCCCCAGGGAGGGACATAGCAAACACCTTCTCAAATTATCAAGCAATGAGGCTCATACTGTCTGGTGTTTTGCTCTATAATTATGTCAAGAGGTATTATTTCCGACCTTCAAAGGAGATCACTCATATATTTAAATTCAATAAAGAGGTACAAAAACTCATGGGGATTGACCTTTCAGAACCCATAAGGTATCCAATATTGTACAATGAAGCAGTGCCTCAAAATGAAGTGGCTATTCCAAGTTTCCTTTATGAGAATTTCCCGGAAATAAAGTGGAAAAGGGTAACAAGTATCAAAACTGGAGAGCATGATATAGTCCAGACAGGCATTTTTGTATTGGTAAGTATGAAATTTGTAGTATGAAGATGAACAACATATACTTATCAATCCAATGGCACATGTAGATACGCAGACCCAAGAAATATCCAATTGTTGGATATGTGATTTCAATTTGGCAAGCAGAACATTCATCAAGTACCTTTTTTGTAGAATTCCACACTTACAAATCATCTGGAGTCCATGCTTTTTATCAAATGCGGGAATACCAGGGCACAAATACATATCTCTATGTCAGAGCTGTGGTGAGTCAACCAATTTGTGTGGCTTTCAAATCACATATATATTCTACAAATCTGACCGAGAATTTGTGTGAAAGGATGTAATTTGTTGTCTCAATTTCCAGCATAACTGCAATGACGCAGGGTGCCAGGTAGTTCATGAGAAAACAGACAGAGTAGGTAGGCAAGAAGGCCAAACCTCCAAGTATAATGTCAAGCATGACCACAGCCAAAATCATAGTTATATACTTAATGCATGTTCATTAAGATCAATGATATACCACAGGAATGAATCCAGGTTGTCATTTCCACGAGTTACAGCAGATGAATGGGAAGATGCCACCAGAAGAGGCATGGAAACGTGGAACAATAAACCTTATCAGCCAAACACAAAAACCAAAAACCCAGCCCAAAAAAAGGGGAACCCCTTGTTAAATGGACAGGTCCCTCAGACAACCTCAAAAACACCCCCCCAAAAAGATTTGACATCTCTCATAAGTCATCAGAATTTTCAACCTCAGATGAACACATCTTATTCAGTAGCAGCCCCTCAAACCAAACAATTTGTTCAGAATCCTAGTAAATCACAGATAAAGATTAATGCCAGTATTCAAGGGCTCCAAGCTCCCCCCGCGCCACTCATTCACAGTGGGCATGATTCACATTATCCAGGTAGTCAGATGCAGCACAGCCTACTAGGAAACTACTCTCAAAATGCACCACTCCACACTCAAAAAAGAATGGGTGCAAGCATTCCAAATTCTCCTGGTTTTAATGAATCATATTCTCCCCAAACAATTATGCAGCATTATCAAAATGCACCACTCCACACTCAAAAAAGAATGAGCGTTGAAAATTCTCCTGGTTTAAATGGATCATATTCCCCCCAATCAATTATGCATATTCAGTGTATCCCTTCAAACTTATCCACAAAGTACAGCCAATCAGAAACTGCTAAGAGAAGAAAAAGCATCTCTGATTCAGTATCTGTGTTGAATCCAATATCCATCAACCATCATTCTTTGTACAATTCATTACGTGGTCCAATCTCCAAGTCCATTGACCCAGACTATCAGAGGTATTAACACCCAAAACTTTCTCAAATCAGCTAGTTAAAGGAGAGGAAGCAAACCAAGGAAATAATAAAATATTCAATTCCTCAACATCAACACCCAAGACTTTCTCAAGTCATAGAACACTTTCAGACTCTTTTCATTTAGGACCAAAACCTCATCCACCTGATATGAGAGATGACTACATATGGGAAATTCCAACCCCAATCCAGCCGTGGGTGAAACAAATTTTTAATGTTAAAGGAGATGGGCACTGTGGATTCAGGTCTGTAGCATTCCTTTTGGGAAGAGGAGAAGAAGACTATATGAACATACGGCATGAGCTATCAGAAGAGTTGAAGAACAGGAGAGTCTTTTACCAAAAATCCAACCCTTTCTACACTGTTGAAGAACATTTAAAGATTTTGAATGCGCCGTCTCCTGAACCATGTGGGGTGGAATATTGGATGACAATGCCAGGAATGGGAAAAATTATTTCAAATACATATCAGACCCCAGTTTGTTTCTATTCGCCATATGAAAGTACATCATTTTTCCCGGACTTTGTTCTACCAAATGACAATCAGCCAATTACATTTGCTTTGATTCCATCAAAGGCACATTTTGTTGCTATCACATTCGTAGATAAGGATCATTTACTAGTCCCAACACCAGCTGGATATGTGGGAGAGACAATTTCAGAAGCACAATTAGCCTGGCGGCAAAAGCTAAGCACACCCTAGTGTGCAAAGATGGGGGAGCTTTTGAAAAGACCATCAACACTGTGAAGAAGGAATATGATAGAGTGGTGGCAAAATGTGAATTTTTACATGGTAGAGTGGTAGAACAACGTGAATATTTGAAACAATTGCAGAAAAAGAAATGAATGCAATGCCTGATACAGTAAGCAATCAAGACTGTGTAGTTGATTTCTGAGTTAGTCTTATTGTTTGATCTATAATTATCAAATAGGAGCAGAGTAGCCTAATAAGATAACCAAACAGTTGACAGGTGTTTTTATGAAAAAGTATATGATTTTTTTGAGAAAATATGATGTGAATCTTATAATAACAATGTTTGGAGTCCATCTGCCACATCAGTTCAGAGTGCCTCCTCCCCAGCTTAGAGTGCCTCCTCCCCAGCTTAGAGTGCCTCCTCCCCAGCTTAGAGTGCCTCCTCCCCAGCTTAGAGTGCCTCCTCCCCAGCTTAGAGTGCCTCCTCCCCAGCTTACAGTGCCTCTGCCACAGCTTAAATTTGACCTCAATTGGACACTCACTAGCAGTTTTAGAGTAAGATATATAAATATATATATTACTGAGTAGTTGAAATAGAGACACAAGTAATCTAAGAGCCAGTGTAGAGTGAAAAAACAAGTGTTCATTCATTGGTTTATCATTCCATGGAGTAGTGGATAGAAAGGAGAAAAGTGGAAAATAAAAGCTTTGAAACAACTATTTTGAGCGGCGGGGTCTTGGTGTCGGTGGAGGAGGATAGTTGGGTGTTCGGGCCCGCTTCCTGAGGGCGCTGTTTGAATCCCTGACGACATCCGCATCATCTTCGACTCGGATTGGCCGTTTTTCTGGACCCTGACGAACAGTTCGTATTCGATACTGATCGATATCTTTCCATCGGTCGATCTGGTCGAAGCGGGGTGGTGATGGTGGCTGGGTCTGCAGGATGACACATGATTGTTGAGTGGGAGGGCTGCTAGTTGTTGTGGGACTTAAGAGGGACTTGAGAACAAACACACAAGTCTCGCCTCTCACGGCTCGAAAGGATTGACGTGGAACCCACGAACGCCATGGAATTGTTCCCATCGGCTCCACCGGGCATCCAAGCAACGGCCGTGGATTCCCCATCTGTGGGAACCACGAGGATGCGCTGTTTTACACAGTTGTCGGCTCCACCGTGATTCTATCACGAGGAGATCCCAGGAGGGTGCAGTTGTCGGCTCCACTGTGATTCTATCACGAGGAGATCCCAGGAGGGTGGAGCCGACTGGATATCACATCGTCACCACCCATTTTCGACGGGGTGGTGATGGCGACGTGGGGCGCAGTGAATTCCACGCGGTTTTCACGGAACCGGTGTCACGCGTCGTATCCTCAATCTCGCTCGCCAGGAAGTACCCCCGGCGTGTACGTGGAGGTGCTGTTAACAGTGTCACCGGCTGATGTTTCGCTACGAGTACAAATACCTCGATCAACAAACCTGTATTGTGCTCTTGTCGAGAGCCTGGGTCGAGCGAGGTTCCATTGGAGATCTGGCTTCACTGTATCCACGGCAAGGCTACGTGTCACAACTGGCTCAAGTCAGATAATTGTGGCATGACGTTCGTTTGCGAGTCCTGAATCACCATATTGTGGATCTCGTCCTCGACCCTCGATGGGGATTTCGCCTGGACGTTGTATTACACATGGGAGAGGCCGGGAACGGGGGCCAGCCTACCTGCGACCCCGCACGCGCCTCTCGGAAAGAAACAACCACCAAGAACAATACTATGGCCAACGAACGACGCAACTCATACCGGGACGGGGGCTCAGCTGAGGGGAACGACGTCCTGGTGGGCAGGAGTGGAATCAAGATCGATGAAAATGATGAGCCCGCTGCCCGGGCCTCCTGGAACGCGCTGCACAGCTTTCTTCAACCAGTTTGGCCAGTCCCTGAACACTATGCGCCTCTGTCATCCCCTCCCCAGCATGTCGTTCAGGCTTTTGCTCATGTGATAGAGATGAACGCTCAGGAGGAGCTGTTTGATTGGTACAAAGGTGGGATTCCCTCTGCATTCTATTGCTCTCTTCAAGGCTGCTTTATTGTCATTGACATAATGATCTTTGGATTTCGAACCAGGTCAGATCTGTCGCTGCTTCAAGAATGTCAAGAATGAGACAGTAGGAATTGCTGCTGCACACGAGAAAGTCGGTTCCGATTCGGTCCCTCAATTTTTTTACGAGGGCGGACATTCAAGTTGACTCAATTATTCCTGATCCGCCCAGCATTCCCCAGCTCATCAGCTCGTTTTTCAGCTTGTCGAAAGATGGCACGTCATCTTTTTGACTTGGTACGACCCGCTGCGCGTTTTGACACCCGAGTTTGTACTCATTCCCTTCTTGCTACCTTATCAACATGGCTCATACGCACCGTTTTTTTTTTTCTTGACATCTGTACAGAGATGCATCAGCTTCTAGCCTCTACTCGAAATATTTCTATACTCTTTTGCTTTCATGCATTCCGGATTCCTTTCCTGCCGCGATCAAGAAGCTCTTTGCATTGGACTTCACTACCTCTTCGTCTTTGCTTTTCAGACCCACATCGACCTATCCTTTTTCTTCGCTGCTTGGTCAGCTGACTAAATTAGGCCTGCTCAAGCGATTTCAACCTATTCTCTTCTCGGTCGGATATGATGCCATCGACGAACGAATCGAAACGGTCTGTCGTGGCGAATGGCTCGAATCATCGAGTGCCTCTCTGGAAGGAATGATCGGATGGTTTCGTCAAGAAATTGGAGTCTGGTTACTTAAAGTTCTGGAAGCTGCAGATCAGTGTATGACCCCGTCATCCGACCAACCTGACATGGGCCGTGTGATAGAAATCGTGCGTCCCGCCATGTCACGATTTGAATATCATATTTATAAAAGCTTGTCAGAGCTCAGGTTGGCATCACTCATGATTGAAGTCACTCCATCAGAGACATATCGATGTAAAAAAAACTGACAAACATTGATTCCAATGCATATAGGATCAATGAATTGTTTGATATCATTGTCGACTTTCCAGAAACAATGCCCGTACTACAGGACCTAAAGGTCAGTTAAGTGATACTGCTGATTGAACCTGGCATATTCGGTGCTTGCGACTATCATCCTTCAAAATCACAGTTGGTGATCTCACACTTGTGAATTTATACAGATCTGCTTAAATAAAACGGATCAGCGCGCTTACTTGGTACACAAACTACGTGCAGCAAATACTCGAAGGCTTTTACATCCAGGAGCTGATACCCAGGATATAATTACTCAGTATATCTC
Organism: Puccinia triticina; assembly: GCF_026914185.1. Taxonomy (NCBI): domain Eukaryota; kingdom Fungi; phylum Basidiomycota; class Pucciniomycetes; order Pucciniales; family Pucciniaceae; genus Puccinia; species Puccinia triticina. The sequence goes on from NC_070572.1 coordinate 3,398,263, forward strand.
GCTCATGAAAGCACTGCGTGTGTTGGATCCTCCTGGGGTTTTATTAAGTTGTGTTGCCCAGCCGGTTCGAGTTTATTTGAGGTTAGCGGGTCCCTCTTGACTACGGCTCTAACCTGGGAATTTTTTCTTGATGCTGTTTGTACTGTCTTGTAGGAATCGTGAAGATACGATTCGCTGCATCGTGACCTCTCTCGTGGAGCCTGGTCATTCACTGGGAGATGAATTAGATCAAATCCCAGATAACGATAACGCCGCTCAAGGATTGAGTTCAGGCCTACCAATTCAAGAAGAGAATGACTACCAGCTCACAGACTGGATGCCTGACCCCGTTGACGCCCCCATTGGCTACAAGAGCCTACTGAAAGATGATGTGATTGAAAGCCTTGTTAGCATTTATGAAAATCGGGATGGATTTGTCAAGGAGCTACAAACCCTTTTGGCCAGTCGGCTGCTAGCTGTGAAAGGGTTTGATGTGACCCAAGAGGTAGGCACCTTTTGCCATTAGTATTATCTTAGTGAGACAAGTTTTGAATCGACTTAATGTTCGTCCATAGCTCACTCGGATCGAAATACTGAAAGGAAAGTTTGGGGAGGCAAATTTGCAACCTTGTGATATCATGCTGAAAGATCTTTCAGATTCAAAGCGAATTGATACAGCAGTCCATGAAATCATTCCAAAGGTAAAGCTTATGACACGTTGCTGCCGAGCGCCATAATCACGCATGCAAAGTACTGACCGCCAACATCACATTTTTGACAATGTTCCGAAGGCACCAATCCATCCGATCATCATCTCCCGATTATTTTGGCCCAATCTGGCATCCTCCGCATTTAGGTTCTCTCCTCGGCTGGTGGAGTTGAGTCACAACCTATCTCTCCCTTCAATGTCACTTTAGCCTTCTAACAATCACATTGAGTTCAGGTTATTGAAAGCGTTCGAACAGACATACACGTCTCAAAAAGTAGATCGACGACTCAGATGGTTACCTCAATTGGGTAGTGTTGAAATAGATGTTGAACTTGAAGACAGAACCCTCAGTTTGGAGGTGACGACACTTCAGGCTTCAGTAATTGAACTATTTGGAACATCTGGTGAGCCGAGCAACACTACTGCACAATTTAGAAGGGAGGATTGACTACAAAGATTCAAATAATCTTCCACGCAGATACATGGACGTTTGCTCAACTCAGAAGCACACTGAGAATTCAGACCGATCTCGTCTCGCTCCGAAACGCATTATACTTTTGGTCTAATCAAGAGGTCTTGAAGGAAGTTGAATCTGGAATCTGGAAGCTCTTTGAGACTCGTGAGAGCTATAAATCATCTTCCATTAGGCCGGCTCGAGCTTTGACTTGACAAGGATCCATTTTTTCCCTGGCATGTCTAATTACACCTTATAATCATTTCTTCCTTTCTGATCATCGAGCACCCCGCGGCTGATGCTGAAGAAGATTCCGTGCATAACACAATGTTGGGTGTGTGCTGTAACTCTTTTCTATCCTAGATAACCTCATTATGTTGTTAGAACAGAGCTCGGGGTTACAATTACAGCGGTCAACAGGAGCTTTATGGAAGGCCTGGTTCTCATGGGAGGATTGGGAGGTTTTTGCTGCGCACTCCCCTTTAGCAACACTGCAGCTTTAGTGGCAAGACCGATATTTCTTCCCGGTGTCTTTTGGTACCCTCCCATCCTGGCTTCATTTGTCATGGATGGAAGACCATTGGGTTATCTGAGGATGTGGTTGGTTGAGGTGACACCTGTGATTTCCATTTTGGATTGTCCTCGGATGGCCTTTCGTCAGGACCAGGAGTCTTGAGTAGTGCTACATCAATCCCTTTGGCATCTGAGCTTTGAAAAAGAGACTTGGAAAAACAACTCCCAAAAGTTGGGAAAACAACCAAACTTGTCTAAGTCCCTCCTGGGCGCGAAGCGCCCGCCTGGGCACACCCTGCCCAACATTATTATCCACTGGGTGGTTGTGTGTATTTTACATGATTTTTACAAACAAAAAGGACCTCAGAAGCCCAACCATGACACGTGAGCATGCACATTTTAGACACAAGCCTCTCCCGCACTTTGTGCGGTCGACAGAGAGGCTGTACACGCTTGTGGCAAGAGCTGCTGTGCTTCTGCTAGATGGCAGTTTAGCGTAGGGTAGCAGCCCGCCATTGATGTTCCCCTCACTTAACACAGGGCTGATAAATGTGAAAAGCCCTGCATATATAAATAGCTGGTAGATGATTGCATGAATAAAAAGGAAATGTTTAGAGTGGAGGAAAAGGATGTAAGTTCAAGATCACAATTGAATGTGTATCCTTTAGATCAGAAAGGCTATTTGATTTAGAATATTTGTCTCAAGTTGGAGTTTAATAACATTGACTGTGGGGCCATTTGAAATAACCTTTTTATTTTGGATTTTAACATAACCAACTATTGGGGCCATTTGAAATAGCCTTTTTATTTTGAATTCTATTTTAAGATGCTAATATATTGCTGTGTCAATTCAAGGCCTGTATTCAAAGAGGGGGACTGAGAGTAGGGAATGGAGCAGCTTGAGCTGGGATTTGCAGCAGCGAAGCCGCCTTGGCCTCTAGTTAGAATATGTAAGGGGTGTGCAGCAGGCTTAGTAGCAATGGTGAAACAATACAATACAAGACTGGTATTGGTTTTTTTTTTTTGATACATCAGAATTCAATAGCATGTATTTATGGTGTTCAAAGTTGATTTATGCATGCATAAATCATAAATTCATAAAAAAAATTTTTGCAGGAGAACACAGGAACCAGGAAAGCGCAGCCAGAACACAGTAACAAAAATCAATTCAACACCATGGGATTCATACATTTTTTAAAGAGGTTTTTCTTCATTTCTTTCAAACTTTTCCCGCATGTTTAGGATAAGATAGCACTGAGAAGTACCTTATTTGCCCTTGAAGCGTACATGTGCCCATCTTTTCAGATTGAGTATATCATGTTTGGTTGTGAGCCAAAGTGGCTTGGAACATTCATACATTTTGGTTACTATGTTCTGGCCGCGCATTCCTGGGTCCTGAACACACAAGTTTGATTATGTAATACCACTGAAATTGTTTTATGAATTTATGATTTACACTATGGAGAAAACTTGAGAAACTGATGTCAGTACACAAGCAGTTATCATGTTAGTACTTTGATCAGTACAGTGGGTAGACAATTGTATACACCACACCATTTTTGGACCATCAAAACTCAACCAACCAAATTCAAGTCACAATTACTGGTGAGATGGTTCAAAACAGTCTTCAAAGCACAAATATGAAAAAATAAAAACAAAAACAAAAATCATGTAATTTACAAAAAAGGATGTACTTTGCGCACTGCAAAAAACTCATTGCGCACTGTGGGGGTTGGCAAATCAACGTTGCGGCCACAGTGCGCGGTAGCTCAAAACGCTTCGCGCACTGCAAACCCAAAACTTTGAAATTCTCACTTTCTTTTCTGCCAGCCGGCAGAGGGGATTTTTCTTGCTCCTCCATCAAATTCTTGAAGGATTTGGAGCCCTAAGCTGGACACAAAAAAAGGATGAAAAAGAAACACAAAAAATAACCTGAGCGCAGGCTCCTGCTCCCCTGGGAGCGCTCCTCCGGGGCTTTCAGCCTGCCAAATACTCACGGATCGGGTACACAGCCCCTCAAAAACAAAGTTTGGGGGCAGAAGCTCCAGCTGCCGTACCAATGGCCGGCACAGCCCGGTCATTGAGCAGCGTCTACACACTGGATCCCCCAATGACCGGCCAGGTGCAGTGAAGATTACCGGTCATCAAGGGGAATATGTACTCCTCTCAATGACCGGGTCGCTCTGGTCATTGGAAGGAGCACATACTAATAAGCTGCAACCAATACTATACTATACATGTATTGGCCAATACCAGGTATAGTATTGGCTCTTCAATACAAAGTATCAGAGATACATGTATTGGTTTGGTTTTCCAATACAATACCAATATATTTTATTGGCAATCCAATTATGGTATTCAAAATTGTAGAGAATGTCAAACAGTACCCGTTTGGCGGTACCCGGCACCCGCGGGCGGGTACCGCCCGCACCCGCCAGGCGGTGCCGGATGCGGTGCCGGGTGCCCTTTTTTTTGGAAAAAGCGGTGCGATATTTTATGTAAACAGTGGCATATGCAATTTTGAATGCCATAAATTTCAAGTATCTGAATACCAATACATTGTAGATACTGTCACCCTGGGCAAATCAGGGTCATGAGAGCTGTACAGGTTGCATGGTCCTGTGTGCATGTCAGGTCATGCAGGTCCTGTCACATATACATGACAAGCTGTCCAGATCATGACATGCAGCTCAAATCTCCAACATGTCACATGCACAGTGACTGTGCAGAGGCTTTTGCAGACCTGTCAGCTACAGATCACATACATGAAAGCCAGTCCTGCAAATGATGCATGACACAGGGCGCGGGAATTTTTTATGTGACATGCAGGACTGTGCAACCTGTATGCCTGTCATGACCCCGGTTTGCCCGGGGTGTGTATCACAGGGATCTATTTGGGATTAATAAAGTGGAATTCTGTGGACCAAAATCCAAAATTTCACCAAAATTTCCCTTGAATTGAACCCACAACCTCGGCATGCCCAGAAAATTGAGGCAGACATAACCAACATGGCCAATGCACATGCTGCTTGGCCGCGTTGTTTGCCCTTCACACAGACATCGTCAACGCCGGGTCTCCATCCTGCCGGGCAGGCTACTCAACTGTGCTTGTGCCTGGTCGGGCGGGAGAGGAGGCTCAGTTTTGTCTGGGTGGGATGTGGAATCGGTGGGAGGGACATACCTTGGCGTGTCCTCGGACCATCCCTTCGGTGCTTGGGCGATGTGGTGGTGTGGTGGAGTGTTGGCGGGAAGTGGGTTGGTGGCGGGAAGGGGGCGGGGGCTGGGCGGAGACGCGCGGCCACCAACCACGACCACCACGCCACTCGACCCAGCAACCACCACAGAAGCACGAGGATGGCCGCAAGGACGAGTCGCAGGCCGGCCCACGACGCCGACAAGCCGGTGAGAGACACCGACCTCGACGCGGCGCTGGCCCGGTTCTCGGCCGTCTCGAAGAACTACCTGCACGAGTTGAGTGTCTCCGCCCCTCCTCCCTTCGCCCGGCCAGAGACTGACGGGGCCGTCCACAGCGACTATGCGGCCTTGTTCGTGCCCGCAAGCCTCTCGAGCCGCGAGCGGGCCCGGCCACCATGGGTGAACATCGGCACCCACCAGCGCACATACATGATCGACGAGCTGGTCGACCGCTTCCTCCTCGGAACCGCCGCAGAAGGGCCGCAAGTGGTGTCGCTGGGCGCAGGCAGCGACAGCCGCTTCTGTCGCCTCCGCTCCCGGCTCGCCGCCCGGTGGGCACCGCTGGCCCGCTGGGTCGAGACCGACCTCGAGTCGACCGTGCGCCAGAAGATCCGGACGATCGCCGCACACGACTCACTCCGGGGTCTGTGTGTGGCCGCTACTCGCTTGATCCTTCCGCAACAACAACGCCTCCGGCTGATGGCCGGCCTGGTGAGTGGAGCTGCTCTCTCTCTCCCCAGACAAGAAGAAAGACGGTAATATCGGAGAATCGGGCAGGGCAGATGGCCCGCCGACGGAGCTCCATGGCGCCCATTACACGCTGCTCTCGGCCGACCTGCGTCGGCCAGCGGAGCTCGTCGCGAAGCTCAGCGCGTCTGCTCCGACCGCCGACGCCGCCCCGGTCCTGCGCGCCTCCGCCCCCACGCTCATTAACACCTCGATGACCGGCCAGTTGACTGGTCATCGAGGTACAGACCTTACATCTTGATGACCGGACAGCTTGCTGGTCATTGAGGTACACAAAAAACACCTCGATGACCGGCCAGACTGGTCAGCAAGGTACACATGTATACACCTTGATTACTGGCCGTCTGACGGATCATTGAGGTGCATGCCTTGATGAGCGTCTATCCCGGTCGTTGACAGCAACAACTGTGTACCTTGATGACCGGCCAGCTGGCCAGTCATTGAGGTGCTGCCTTGATGGGCTGTCTGACTGATCATCGAGGTGCTGCCTTGATGACTGGCCGTCTGACCAATCATCAAGGTGCATGCCTTGATGAACGGCTATCCCGGTCGTCAAGAGCAACAACATCCCCTTGATGGCCGGACTGTTCCGTTCATCAAGAGGGGTACCTATTCCCAGGTACTCCCTCAATGGCCGTTTCGTAATCGGTCAGTGCCGGTCATTGATGTGTACTTTGAGACTGGCCATTTGACTGGTGATTGAGGACTCAATGACCAGCCAGGTGGCCCATGTAGGTCTATGATGACCTGTATGACCTGGCCATCCACAAGTTTCCAGGTTATCTTGCTGGCTAAGACCTGCCTCTGTCATGCATCTGTATGCTGCTGAGGTTAGGGGGTTCAATCCTGGGTGAATTTGTGCTAAAATTTTGAGTTTGGTACTTTCCAATCCCATTTCTCAGATACAGTATTGGTATAGGGCTGTATTGTATTAGAGACCTGGGATGAGACACATGTATAGTATCAGATTGTTGATACATATGCAACCAATAGCACTGTTCACGTAAGAAATCTATGACCATGGTGAGAGATATACATCAGCATACTTTCCCAGCCAAATTGGCTGGCACAATGGGATAAACTTTATTTCAATCTTGCTGATGTTTAGCTTATGTGAACAGTGCTAATACTATACTTGTATATTGGGAAACCCAATACAATACCAATACCAAATATCAGGATGTATTGCAATACAATACAGCCCAATACCAACACCTGTATTGTATTGGTTGCAGCGTTGGGACTATCCCAAGGCGGTGGAAGGCATACTCCAGAAGATTTCTGATCTCTTGTTGACAATCACGGTTGCAGAGCTATGTGCCGTCGCACCAGCTATTGCTGATGGGATGAAGCATTGGGTCTCAAAGCGCTGCGTGGAAGTCAACTCGGAGGAGCTGAAGGTCCATTCCGGGACGCTTTTGGAAGAGTCCCTGCCTCAAGAGGAAGAAAACCGGCTGTATTCCTGTCCATTGGGGTATTTACCCTGCTTTCTCGGAGAAGATGAAGGCAATGCGGCCCCTTTAGTAGATTCAGGATCTCAGCTGAATTTGATCTTGGATGCAAAGGCATCAAAGCTTAATCTAAGCCCCCGCGTCAACTTCAGCTCTGCGGTGTACAGGATTGGGAATCAGGCTTGTGAGTTGGTTGGCGTTGCCGAAGACGTTCCCATTAGGATTGGGAAGTCAATAGTGGGCACCTGCCACTTTTGGATCACGCATGTGGATGGGCCCATCATCCTGGGAAGGCCCTTTCTCATTGATTTTGATGTCACACTCAACTTCTCCGGTCAGACAGGCGAGAAGATCCTCATTCCGGACGCCAATGGTCGGAGAATTGAGCTGACTCTTTGTTCCATGGATTCTGGGCGCTGGGAGTGTGATTTTCCGGGAGGCGTTTGCAAGGCAATTCTGATGCATAAAGGGAAAGCTTGCAAAGATCCTGTGGAAGGCTGTCATTTTTTGTAGAGCGGGTTGGCTCGGGAAGCGGCGGACTTAATTTAGAGTCTCGCAGTCTTGCCGCAGAGTCAACTTTTAATCAAGAGTCTCATGGGCGCTATTCTTCCTTCTCTTCTGGTATTCGTCAAAACAATAAAACTGAAAAATAATTCAAAATCCTTAAAAATCCTAATAACAGTTTTCCTAGCTCTGAATCATTTTCATCAAGTTTTCCCGGTTTCTCATCAAGATTCCCTGATTCCTCAAGCTCTCTTTTGTCTTCTTCCTCAAATCTCTACTCTCTGGCGCATTCTTTGGGCAATGGTTCACGGGTATCGGCGTGCAAGGAGGATAATGGTGTTACACGGAGGCTGGGAGGAGTAAAATTAAGTTCCTCCCAATTGTGCACCTCCGGGCTAGATGCCACCTTGTTGTCAAAAACTCTACCGCATGCCACTGTTGTGAGCCTCGAAAAACCCCCGTTCTGTCCTTCAGCTTCAGATGGCCCTTCATCCCATCAAACGCGGCTCTCTTCTCAAGTCCCACATCAAGACGTGTTTCCGGCTTTGTCTCAGGATCCGCCGCAAGACTCAAGTCACCTCCCCTCTCTGGATTCTCTTTTGGGCGCGTTTTGGTCTTTCCCTTCCGATCCCATTTCCCTTCACCATCAAGACGCGGTTGAGGACGCGCTACTTGACGGAACACCATCAGTTTTCCCGGGTGTTTGAGGAGGGAATTGGTACCCCGCGGAGGCTGGGAGGAGTAGAAGTAAGTTCCTCCCAATTGTGCACCTCCGGGCTAGATGCTCTCTTGTCGTCGCAAGCATTACATGCCACCACTGTGAGCCGCATCCCAAATTTTGGTTTCCTGGCATCTTTAGGTGGCACAACGGTTATCGGAAGCCTTCTCCGCAACAAGGATGAACTATTTTCTTGGACCCTGGATTTTGAGGGTGGTGTGGTGGAGTTTGGACCGCCGTGGAGGCCATTTGGGGTAGAAGTAAGTTCCTCCCAATGTGCACCTCCGAGGCGTGATGCTCCACAAACTTTGAAAGCCCTACCACGCGCCACACTTGTGAGCCACTCCTATCCGTCTGGTCTCCCTTTCGCAGAGAAGGCAGCTTTCAAGGACAGCGCGGAAAATCGGACTTGGCAGCTTCTGGAATGTGGACTCAATCAAAGCGCGCAGCTGGCGCTTGTGGACTTGTGGAAGGAGGGCGGATTTCCCTCTTTTGCTGCAAAATACAAACCGGTGGCCCAAAAAATCAAGCCGGTGAATCAACCCATGCCGCAGAGCCTCAACCCTCCGCTGCAGCGCCCCCCGCTGTCTCGCAATCCTTATCCCGGTCTTTTGCGTTCCTTGGCCGGCCCTATTGTGCCGTGTGGACGAGTCACGGAGCAGAGGATTCAAGTAGTCAATTTCGGTCCTCCAGGGTGGCTATACCCAGCAGAGTTGGATCTCATCAAGAGCGTGTTGGCAGAAAGAAACCTTTCCATAGCTTTCGACAAGTCTCAGTGCGGATTACTTAAAGATTCATACGGGCTTCCTTACATTATACCTGTTGTGGAGCACAAACCTTGGCAGAAAAGGAGGATCCCATTCCTGCGGCCAAGATGGAAAAATACACAAAGATCATCCGCGAGCGTGTCCGCAACGGCCTCTACAAACAATCTACGTCAAGCTACACGAGTCCTGTTTTCTGTGTGTTGAAAGGCAACGGCAAGATGAGGATAGTCCACGACCTTCAGCTGTTGAATAAAGTCACAATTTTCAGCTGTTGAATAAAGTCACGATTTGAGATGCTGGTGTCCCTCCGGCTACTGAAGAATTTGTAGAATCCTTTTCTGGTTGCGCTTGCTATGGTCTTGGAGACATCATGGGCGGCTACAACAAGCGCGCTCTGCATCCGATTTCAAGGCTGCTCACGACGTTTGATACACCGCTTGGAAGGTTCCAGCTCACCCGGCTCCCTCAAGGTGCAACAAATATGGTCGCAGTGTATCAGGCTCAAATGGTTTGGATTCTTCAAGATGAAATCCCGGAGCACGCGGGTATTTTTATTGATGATGGTGGGATCAAAGGCTCAGTGTCGGATTACAACAATGAAGTTCTAGATTGGCACCACGGAATTCGGTGCTTCATCTGGGAATACGCCAAAACCCTGGAGCGCATCTTGTTCAGAATTGAAGGATCCGGTTTGACTGTGTTGGCTTCAAAGCTTGTGCCGTGTGTGCCTGCTTTGGAGATTGTGGGCCATGTAGTGTGCAAGGAGGGCCGTCGTATGGCAAAGAGCAAGGTCAATAAGATCCTCTCTTGGCCAACCCCGGTTAATGCAACGGAGGTGCGTGGGTTTTTGGGCGTTGTTGTGTACGTTAGGATCTTCATCCCCTCCCTTTCTCAACTCTGCTTGCCACTTCGCCACCTGGCGCGCAAGGAAGCCGATTTTCTTTGGAATCCGGTGTAAGACTCAAAAGTGGTTGTGAAACCCTTTTGCTGAATGGAGAAGGGGATGATGGAGGTGCAAACTCTGCCCTTCTATACTATCAGCTAACAAGACCCACCAAGCTAAGCTTGGCAAGTTTTAATCAAATGATAGGTCTGGTCTAGTTCCAGATGAAGTTGTTTGATGATGGGTATGTGAGATTTGAGAGTGAGTTCAGTAGTTATTTGCAAATATAAGGGTTGTAGTGATGTGTGGTGGTGATGGTAAGTGTGAAGGGTGGTATGTAAATAACTGGTGAGTACTGAGCTGAGGAGCTGACAACTGGGGAGGAGAGAGCTCCTTATATAGACAAAAGTGGAGCCCCAGAGGGCTTGTGGGTTAGGGTTTCAACTAATCTAGAAAACAGTGTGAGGGATTTTAGCTGGTGGGAGTAGATACAAATGATGTCATAATATGTCAAGGGTACATAAATGATGTCAGAAGAATGCAGTAGGGCCGCATGAAGGCTGCTTAAAGTGACAGTAGACTGCATGAGTTGACAGGTGGGTGCAGGGGGTGCATAAATGAAGTCTGAGGCTGCAGAGTCAGTGTGTGATGACATCATAATATGGAAATAGAAGAGTACTTGATAATATGTAATGAATGTAGTCTGATGGGGAGATGTATGTTTGTATCCTGTGATGTGTATAAGAATAATGCTGTGATCCTTGGCTTGAGGCTTGTGACAGGCTGGTGACTGGGTATGTTGAACGTGTGATGGGTGTCCAGTGTCCAAAGAAGTGTAGGTTCCAATCCAGTGGGGTTCAGGTGATGCTTCCAGTGGTGACTAGGGGTAAAATTGGCCTTAGAATCCATTTCTGAGGTCTTTTTGATGGTATCTTGAGGCGTATTACGATTAAATATATGTATGAGAAAAAACTTTTGATTTTTTACTTTTCCGTCTACCACACCGGATTGCAAGGACGCGTTTGAGGAGCTGAAGCTCATTGTTGGGAAGGACATTGTCCTATTCAAGATCAATTATGGACCGGAGGCGGGTAAAATCAAGCTTGTGGTAGATTCCAGCTTTCACGCGGCTGGCGCAGTCCTCTCCCAGGAAGATTCAAATGGGTTGGACCGGCCTGCCCTCTACAAGTCCTTGCTGTTTTCTGACGTGGATTCAAGGTACTCTCAGTTAAAACTGGAGTTATGCAGTGTTGCTAGGATCCTCAAGAAGCTCCAGACCATTTTGTGGGGGCAGCATTTCAAGCTCCAGGTCGAGGCGCAGTCCCTCATTCAAATGATCAACGCTCCAAGCCTACCCAATGCACCAATGACGCTCTGGGTGACTTCCATCCAAATCTCTTCCTTTGACATCGTCCACTGCCCAGGTAAATCTTTCACTATGCCGGACGGTCTCTCCCGCCGCCCTCAAGGTGATGACAACTCGGATCCCCCCTCCTCTGACTTTGACAAGGAGTCTCCTTCAATCAGACCTCTTCTTTCTTTTTCTGTGGACACGGTTTCAGGCTACTCTGGATATCAAGAATGTTTTTGGCGCCGAATGAAGATCTTTTTGGCGACGTTGGCTCAGCCCGACGGCTCGGACGCGCAGGAGTTTCGCGCCTTGAAGCGCAGATCCGCGGACTTCTTTCTGCAAGCAGGCCGTCTCATGAAGCGCGGGAATCCTTTGCCCCGCATCGTAGTAACCATTCCAGCAAAGCAATACTCGATTCTGTGTAAGCTTCACGAGGACTTGGGCCACTGTGGCACTGCTGAGACCTATTGACGCGTCTCTGAGCGCTTCTGGTGGCCGTCTCTCAAGCACTCCGTGGCGCGTTGGTGTCAGAGCTGCGAGGCGTGCCAGAAGAAAGACCTCAGGCGCCCCCAAGAGCTGTGCTACCCAACTGGAGAATCAACGGTTTTTGGGTGTGTGTCAATGGACGCTGTTCATCTCAAGGCAAGTGGCGCTAAATATCTGATTGTGGCTCGCGACAACTTCTCAGGGTGGGTCGAAGCCACCTTCAAGAAAATCGGACAATGCGCTACGGACTAGCGCACTCTTATTCAACAGATGGTGGATCCGAGTTCGGCGGTGCGTTGGCGGAGATGCTGCACGCTCTGCCGGGACAGCACAGAGTCTCTACGCCCTATCACCCGGAAGGTCAAGGCATGATCAAGCGCGGCCACGGTCCTCTCAAGTCTGCGCTGGTAAAGCTGGCAGGAGAGAGTGGAAAGAATTGCCGGAAGTATCTACCTTTGGTTCTCTTCTCTGATCAAATCTCGACAAAAGAGGCGACCGCCATATGAGCTTGTCTTTGGCCAGCGCGCAGTACTCCCTTTGGATCTCGAAATCAAATCTTACCTTGGCGTCGACTGGGACGCGGTGAAAGACACGGCTGATCTTCTTGTCGCGCGCTCCCGGCCATTGGAGCGCAGTGAAGAGGCTCGTGGAATTGCTTATAAGATGCTGATGGATGCGAGAGGTGATTCTTTGCGCTATTGGGAAGAGAAGAATGAGGCACGGATTCGGGAACCCCTCAAGCCTGGCGATCAAGTTCTTGCCTTCAACAGAGCTTTGGAGACGCAGTGGGGGTAGTTGTTTGCCCACCTCTGGAACGGCCCCTACTGCGTTGTGAAGCAGGTTCCCGGCGGTTCCTACGTCCTTGCGGAGCTTGATGGCATGGATTTGAAACGGCTTTTTGCCACAGATCAGGTGAAAAGGTTTTATTCCCGTGAGGACTTTCCTTACCAGAAGTAAGTTCCTCTCCTGGCTAGCTACTACCGTCATTTGTCGAAACCCTACTTCTTGCCCCACTTGTGAGCATTGTGTTGGCGCCCGGTTTTCTCCCTTTAGGATCCCTTTTCCCTCCTCTTTCCTTTCTTTTCTTTTCTTTAGCGCACGGACGGAAGATGAGCAGTCTAGGGACAGACTGCAAGTGTGGTGGAGATGTGGTGATCATTTTTGTGGCGCCCGTGGTGCAGAGTATTTTTCAAATTTTCAGCCATCAAGACATCAACTCACGGGGCATCAAGATCAATCAGCGCGCTTGGCGCGCGGTGGAATCGGCAAGATGTTCCAGGATCAAGGACCCCGGTTTCTTGCTTTGTTTGTTCTGTTTCTTTTTTTTTTCTGTTTTCCTGTTTTATGTTCTTTTGTTTCTAAAAATGCGCGTGTTGGAGAGGTTTTGTTATGTGGAGGGTTGGTTTTGTTTCTGTTCTGTCTCAGGTGGTTTTCTTTTGTTGGTGTTGTTTCTTTCTTCCCTCTCTTCTCTCGTTGTTGTTGCGCGCTTGTGCGCGCGGGTGTATGATGACCTGTCCACAGATGTCACCAACTCCAAGGTTTGAGTTCAGCCTGAACTCAGGCTTGAAAGAATTCAGAAAACTAAAAGTGTTGTTTTTATTTGTGTAAGTATAATGTGTGCTATAAGTACAATGATAATAAAAGAAATCTTTTATTGTACCTAAAAGGCAGATGAAATCTGCTAGCTATTGGTTATTTAATAATAATAATAAAGACAAATCTTCTTGAGGTAGATGAGACTAGTTAAGAGTTTTATATCTGAGAAAGAAAGATGGTGTTGTTAGCACACAATAAGTCTTGATTTTGCAAATAATATTTTTAAAGTAATATTACTTTTTATTCGCTAATACCGTACAAGATTCAAGCAAATCTTTCGGCTTCTTCTTCGAGATCGATAGCTGATAGTTGAAACAGTATGTTATAAACTGTTTATCAGTTTCTTTTCTTTTCATCTCAATTGATGCTTGAATTAAAGCATCATATTAACTCACCACCAGGTGAGGTTATACGAGTTATCAACTTCTTGTTGATTTCAATTTTTGATAGTTTTGATCTGGTGGTTGATGTCAAGAGAAATTGGTTAGATTCTTGTTGACCGTCAATCAGGTTTAGAACCATTAACTCACCTTGAGTTTGATGGTTCTCAATCTTCACTATCAATGACATCATAGTCATTGATCATCGAGCATACTGCTCTTTTGCCAATTGGCTGTTCCATCACGGAACAGTTTGAATCTGCACATGAAGGAAAAATCTTTCAGTTTTTTAACTTCCATGAGTACATGTGAAACACATGTCGCTCACCAGGTATTTTTCTCTTTCAAGAGTTTGCGTCATAAGACGAATTCCAACAAGGCTTTGGAGCGGCATGGACTTTGTCTGAACCATAATTTTCATCTCAGATCATCCATTGCAACCCCAAATCCCAGCAATTAGATATCAAAAGCTTATTGATCACTTCCCCGTGTGCCTTCTGAGTTTCAAGCTCTCAGCCGCCGAGTCCCGAGTCACGAAACCTTTCCCGGATCACAACTTCCGGCCCCTTTTGCAGGCTTTCTTCCTGAATCATTTTCTTCTGATCTCTCAAACAAACCACCACCAACAAGGATCTAACCCCCGTCGCCTCTCAATACAAATCCCCCCCTCTCAAAGCTACACTTTGAATTCCCACGACTCTTTTCCGGATCACCGCGAAGGCAGCGCACAGCGCACTTTTCTCTTCCAGTAACTGCCAATGGCCCAGCACCAGTCGGAGTTCCACATTGTTTGACTGCTTGCTGGGGAGGAATCTTCCTGGGAATCATCCCCGGCAAGAGGATCCCCACTCACCTGGAAGGATTCCTCCTGTGCAAGGACCTTGCACCTGCTTGCCAATAAATCTTCCTCAAAAAACAGGTTCAAGTCATTGGGGGAATGGAAAAAAATACATCCCACCAAGTACAAAGGTGAACCCATTTGGAAAGGCTCCCTGGAAAGCGGTTACCATTTTTAACTGCTCAGAGGAATCTTCCTTGGAATCATGCAACAGTGGAAAAATCCCCAAGTAATATGTAGATGTACCTGCTTGCCCAAGATGATTCCCAGACATTGGCAAGCAGGTGTCATTTTCATGCCCAAGAGGAAGCCTCCCGGGCTGCCAAGTGTGTACAAAGCTGCTTGCTGAGGTCCTCAGCAAGCAGGCACATCTTCCTTGCAGGGGCAAGCTAAAAATTTGCCCCACCAAATGGGTACAAAGGTGTTGCCCGCTTGGGTGGCCAGGGACCCAGTTGGGAGGTTAAATAGCTAAGGTTGATCCTCCATCAAGTACATATCTATGCATTGTGAAGAAAAAAAAACTCAAGAAACTGCTGCCAGTTGACATGCAATATTACAAAGGTGCCTTTTTAATATTGCATGTCAACTGGCAGCAGTTTCTTGAGTTTGTTTTAACAGTGATGGTAGATTCTGTCAATCCAGAATTGCTTAGGTTATATTCAACTCACCATAAATGGAGGTTATGGTCACATATCCAGGCCCTTTGGGAGTACAAAGCGGGGTTTACTTACGAAAAGATTTGTTGATTCAAAAGGCTAATGACTGGAGCCCAGCCTTTTTGATGAATTTAACGCCTCACCCGATCGAATCTATTCATTGTGTGTTTGTTTTTTGAGAAAAGCATGGAAAACCGACAACACATTTTTTGACTTATAGTGGCTGCAAGAAGCGTCCTACTGAGAAAATTTACAGAGAGAGAAAAACATTGCGGTACTTTAGGCCTCTGACGAGCTTCTGTTACTGAACTGTCAAAGCCAGACCTGATGCAAATGAAATGAAAATGAAATCGGCTTTGGCTGAAAAAAAGGGTTCTAACAATTATAATAATAACATGCAGTCTAAACAGCAGAGCCAAATATTTGATATCTTCTGCAAATCGAAGGCCCGTATTCCATGTAATCGGCTTTCGAGTGGCAGTGACTGTAAAACTCGGGCTGGAGAAAGATAAGATGACAAATGTTTTATTCATCAGGATGATCCGCTAAACAAATAAAAAGACGCGCGTAAGATGCTCACCGTTGAAGCCATGAGACTACCACCGAACCACACGGCATAACGTTGGCGCTTGTGGGTGATCACGTTGACATCCATTCCGGATGACTGTTTTTGCCATCGAACCAGTCAGCCGATGCTTCTCATCGAGAAAAGAAACAATATAACAGGCCACGATCCAATACTGACTTTGATTAATCCACCACTGGCTACCTCTGAAGCATAGAGTCGATCGTCCACAATTGACTTCAAATCACGCTGAAGCCGCCGGCCGAAATGATCATACATCGTTGATCCACCAGATAACACAATGTTCTGGAGAGGAAAACATAAATAAAAGATGGGCATCAGTTGGCATCAGGAGGCTTCTCGGATGAATGGAAATTGCCATGAGAGGTCAAAATTTTGAAACCGGCTACGCACCTTATACAATCCTCGACGGACATCAATCGGACTAGTTTGGATCACGTTGTCGACGACCTCGGGTAGAGGAGTCAGAAAATCCGAGCTGTAAATTTCGGGATTGAAGAACACTTCGGCCGCCAAAAACCTTTCGTATCCGACATCGATAGTATAAGCCTGTCGAATAAAACAACCGATGAAGCCTTGTTAAGTGTTAGTCACCAGCTCGTCTTAACTTAGGGAATATGGTATACCTTGTTAGTTCGAGTGTCAAAGCCTTCATGCTTAATGATGTATTTTTCTGGTTCACTGTCGTACTTCCTGAACTCCTTCACCATATCACCACAGACATATCCGTAATCCTCTTTGATTTTCTCAGCAATCCTTAAGGACTCATCGACTGGGATGTTCAAGGATTCATTACGATCCCTGAGCAGCTGTTGTACAAAGTAGGTGATATCTCGTCCGGCAATTGGGATGTGCTTGATAGACGATCCAATGACGTATCCTTCTGCCTGTAATAGAGCTTATTATAGCTCAACGGCCAGACTGAAAATTAAGCTTAATAGCAGGAAACAGCCTCGTACCACTGGAATCACGTGGGTTACCCCGTCTCCTGAATCGATGACCGTCCCCGTCAACGTTCGGTCTGTCACTTTATTGCTGGACCAGCTGGCAGCTAGGGCAAGGACCGCCTGAACGGCAATGTAAAGCCCTACCGGAAGTTATAGAGTCTTAAGCTGTCTGCTCAACCGTCAAGGGTAGACGGGCTGATGAGTTCTACCTTGGATGTTCAGTCCTTCAAACATTATTTCCGCAGTTTGCTCGCGGTTTTCGGGCGCGTTCATCGGTGGCTCGGTCTGTGTAGCACCACCCGGGAATGAATAAGACGTCAGTCGGTTGGGATGCGGAATTTCAGGAAATTCTTCAAGATATCCATCAAGACGAACGGAGAAGAAATTAAACCGACCAGTAAGACGTGATGATCCTCTGGCTCAGCCCTGAGATATTTGAATATTGTTTGCTGCCAAAATCGTTCCATGAGATCCCAGTCTTCGATCTGACCATGTCTGATAGGATAGTTGACGTTGTAAGTTTTACTGTTTGCGATGGCTTCATCTCCGATAAAAAAGTCCAGATCGTCGATCCCCCGTTTGGTAGCAATGTTGGAGGAGGCAGATAGAGCACCAGGCTTGGAGGGGATCGAAGGTCGACCGGTGATCGATGGCCCGGAGGCACTCCCACCACCTGACGTACCACGGGTGGCAATGGCTGTTGGAAATACAAATGATGGATCTGAGTTTCCAGCGAAACTGAGGATTGAGCCCATCAGGTATAACAAACGCAAAACATAACATCGACTAGTGAGCCTCTTTCCTACTTGCAAGGTTCAGCGAATGACGTAAGGGGCACTTACCCCATCTTGCTATATCCCGTGCCATTGTCGATGACCAAAGGCGCAAGACGAGACATTTTGTGAGGTTCCTTGGCGATTTGTAACGCAGTCTCGATTGCTTGGGATCTTCGTTGTTCGTGGTCCAAGTTGATGATCGGTCTATATGTTGTATGGACAATGAGTTGTTGACTTTTCGCAGTCTTCGTGGGCTGTCACCGGCTGTTTCCCTCGAGGTTCAGTCGCTTGGGCCCGCGACATCCAGAGCAAACCGTGTTTACTGTATGTAGTTGGGACTGTGTGTACAGGTAACCTTCGTCGTGCAGACTTGTTCCGTTTCGCATCATCATCACCTCCTTGGAGCTCCTTGGTATTTTATTACATGGCGATGGCTATGTAGGCTCATCATCTTTAAAACTGGAACCGTCTCTCAGCGATCTGACTGCTCAGTCTCTTTGGCGAACCACCCGCGGGAAAGAAAATAACATTGGGGTGAGTTAGCTACAGTACAAGCTGAGTCTTAAAAAGAAACATTTACATTGAAGGTGCTCGTACCTCATCTTACCACTCTCAAAGACCCGCTGGTTGAAGCTCGCGGATAGTCGTGGAGCCGTACATATGCAATTCGTCATTAGGAACTACCAAGAAAGATCAAGCTAACAAGTCAATCAACCCTTCAGGCGCCTTACCCGTTTCCTTCATCACGCTTCATATCAAAAACTCTTTCGTGGATTGGTTTTAACTGGGACGTCATCACCAACTATCAACCCCTTCAAAAATAAAGGTTCAACTTGAGAACGGCTGTACATCTATGACTTGACTCTCCTCCTCTAACCTCGATTCACTCAAAACGTCTGAAGAAACCGGGTTTGAAATTACAACAACCCTTCAGATTACACAAAGTCTCGCAGAAACTGATCCTGATCGAAAGATTGATCCTTGGTAAGCCTTCTTCTCAATCCCCTTGTTATGAATTGGTACTGGCTGCCGATTACTGACTGTTATGATTGTGTGTTTTATGTGGGAATTGCTCAGAGCGATCGTCCATGATCACTCTTCAACATCGGTCTCCTCCTCGACCCATTCTCCGGACAAAAACTGACTTCCTTGCACGCGGTTCAGAATCCTCTCGCCAAACCCGCCCCAAGATTTTCACCGTCTTATCTCACTTCCTACTCAAGCCGGACCAAGCCGTCATTTTTTACGTTTTGCTGTAAACTAGGACGCCACCCTACCTATCAAATCCACCGACACGAAAAACCGTTCCTCAGATTGAGAAAGTGGTCATCCTGAACAGAACCAACAGCGCTTTTCAGCAGCGATACGTAAGATACACGCTCGAATCGCAAATTCTCCGCTGGATGCTTTTAGCCCTCTGCTTGTCATTGACCACGTCAAATCTTATCAGCTGCGGTTCTGTTCCTGCGCGCCCACTCTTCTATTAAGTTAACTGTGGAACTTTCTTTCCGCTATTATCCCCACACTCTGGTTCATTCATTCGATATTGGCTTTTGCGCTCGAGCCTTCGGCATCTAAATCGACCCGCCAAAATGTTCAATCGCCTTCGGTCTAGTTCGATCGGCAGCTTGATCGATCTTGCAAGTCCACGCTCCGAGGTCGAAAGTCCGAAACCACGGATGCCTAATTCCGTCCCTTCTCGACAGCGCAGTCTGAATTTGGCTCCTAGCAATCGTGTTCCTTGCACTCCTTCCCCATTGTCAGGCTGCTTTACCAAATCACGACGCACTCCGCAATCATCTCCGCAAGCTGAACGGGCCTTGGCGGTCTCGAAGAAGGAATTGACCGAAGTGATTGAATTACTCCAGCAAGTTCGCCCGAATGATTTATCACAAACACGAGCTCTCCTATCTCTCATGGTTGCCATCCTCTCCGACACCCCTAAATGTAGAGAGTGCATGAGAGAGAACGCTGGATTCTTGACCTTGGTTACCGTCTTGGCTAGCTTGGGTGCTGATGCCCTTCCTGAACCACAATCAACCGCCCCGATTGAAAATAACCCCGATTCTGATTCTGCAAGTCTGAGAAGAGTTCCGTCGATTACACTTGATGGCGATTTGACATTCTGTTTCACTGACTCACCAGATCCAGCTTTGGCAGGGCCGCAGTCAAAACATTCAGAGCTGCAAGAAGAGCGTGATGCGGTGGCCACACTCGTCTTCAAATGTCTCGCGCTTGGCTTGTCCAACCATCGTGAAAATCAGCTATTTTTTTCTACCAAACTCGGCTTTAAGCTTGTCTTGGACGCACTTCGCCTTTCAAACTTCATCCCTCAGTTAGCCCCAGGAAGCCAGTCGAATTGGCCCTCTGCTCATTATCGTCGAAACAAAATTGAGAAATTCTTCGGGATTTTATTCGCTTTTATCGTTGCCGATTTCTCATGCGTCGATATATTTTCTACCGTCCGAATCAAGGCCAATCAGCAGGGTGAAGCCCTCGCATCACCCCAAAACCTTCCTGGTATCAACTCAGAAGAAACCAGCTATTTTATTCCCCAACCGGGCAGCAGTGGTGGCCAGGGTTCCAATTCGACACCAATCTCAATCAAGCCCAACTCCGACTCGAAGTACCCGAAAATGGCTGAGTTGCTACGTCAAGCGATTTGCGACCGCTCGGAAGCCTTGCGTGTCGAAATAGCTGACGCAGTCTTGCTGCTTTTATCCCTTCATGCGGATTTATTCAATCCAGCCGATGGTAGTTTGCAGAATCTTGAAGACAATTTCGAATTGCAGTTTTTAAGCCTCAAAGCCATCGAGATTCTCGCCGCCACTTCAAGGCATAGTCAGATCGCTCTCAACTCGATTGAGCTAACAGCGGTCCTTCTAGAGAGACTCGCTCTCCAGTCCAGCCTCACGTCTTCGCCCTCCGGCAAGAAAACGCAAGGGAGTGAATCTACTCTTCCCAGTGCCGGTCTGGAACCTTGGAACCCGAAGACATTGATTGCAGGTTCTGATAAAAGAGATAGGCAGTGTCGGCAAGTTGCCAAAGCAATTGTACATCAAATGCTACAAGTGGGAACCTCCCCTCGAGAAGCAAGGATGCTATTTCGGCAAGCGGTGAAAAGGCACGAAGTGGGTAACAATGGGAAAGAAGCATTGGACGAGGATTACCTGGAACTAATGTACGTGTCCACTATTACCTGTGTGGAAAGTTGCATAGGCCATGGAGGAAGGGTTTTAATAATAAACTTCTTCTTTTGGCGCAGACTATCAGGTATGCAAAGCTCTAACTGTCCGCCTTTCATTCACTTTGGATCCTCGAAAGCTGGATGCGCATATGCGGTACTTGACTCGTTGGGTGCCAACGCGTTCCCGCCCATCCAAACTAGCGGCTGGACATTCGTGACCTGGCTTCAAATTGAATCATTTGGAAAAGATCCAAACATGCCCCTCGAACTGCTCACCATTTCCAATCCAAACGAAGAATGTTATGTACAAATTGCAATCTCACATTGCTCCTCTGTTATCATTCAAACCGCTCGTCCTCCTGTGTTATCATCTTCCCCCAGCGATTCCAAAAGTGGCACCCGCGGGATCAATGAAAGCTTGCCGGGATTAGCTGGTTCGGAAACAGTCGCTCAATTCAACAAGATCACACTCGAGTTGGGCCGATTCTATCACTTTGCTGTTGTTCAGAAACCAGGAACGAAAACTTCGAGCTCAACCGTCAGTTTATTCATCGACGGAGAATGTGCTGGCTCGCTACCTATCTCTTGGCCAAAGACTCCCAAATTGCAGCGTCTCTCTGCCTGCTTTGGTTCCATGCCATCCCAATCTAACCCGAACCTCGGTTCCCCATATCCTCGCGTGCAGTCTAGGCTGGAAAGACCTCGATGGAACCTCGCTGGGTGTTGGCTATTGAACCAAGCTTTGTTGGGTGATATGCTGTTTGTCATGTCTACTCTGGGTCCCAAAATCTTTACGTGCTTCCAAGACGCCCTCGGATCTTTTCAAACTTATTCATCAAGCACTCTGCTAAATTTGAAGATTGACAACCTACGCCACCAAGTGCCCAAAAGCAAACTAAGCCCTGATCAAGCTTTGCAGAGATCTACTCCACCCCCCACAGCGCCTGTAACAGCAGCACTCCTTAATAAATCCCCACTGATCAAGGCCGTCAAGGAGCCTGCTTCGGCTTTTATTCCTCAAAAGTCAATTTACTTTGCTCTATCAGCAAAAAATGGCATCGTTATCCCTGATCCTCTCAAGGATGCAGAAGACGAATATGACAACGTGGACAGTGCTAACTACATGCAAAAGATCTACACACCGATCGATCCACCCTCTTTTGACCACCAAGCTTGTGACAAGGTCACACTAGCATCAGGACCCACATCGTCTGCCTTCGGACCCGTATTTGCGAACGGAATTTTGAATGCTAGCACTCCCAACTCGAAAGCATCTCATTACTTTATGGATCCCCTGGCTTCTTCTGCACCTGGCCTGTCTCCGCCTCCGATGGCCCCATCCTCCTCAAAAGAATCCACAGGCAATACTACCCACGATCAAGTTCTCGAACTAATTGGAGAGGTGAAAATGTGCTCTCCGAAACGATTAGATGATTCGATTTGGACAGCTTCAGGTTCAATATTCTTGGTCCGGCTGGTTCAGCTGTCATCCACCGAAAAGCAGCTTCAGATGGCCTTGCAGATTCTTTTTGAAGCAATCAGTCATAATTGGAGATTAAGTGAAGATGCGGAAAAAATTCAAGTAAGCCCTGCCTTGAGCCATTTATACGAAAAAAGTGAGGCTTACGTGTTGCTTTCTAGGCGTATGAGACCCTAGGATTAATCTTGAGATCAAAGGCTCATTTGATCACCCCACCCGTGCATCGAATTTTGCTCCGCTTTGCCGGTATCATGGTTGACGATCCATCATGTCACCCATCATTCTCGTCGGACAAATTGCGCAATCTATCTTTGAATGAGCACATTCCGACGGCTAAGCCTGACATCAAGCACCACAACAACGGTCTCCGGCATTCGGTGATAACCAACCCGTTAGCATTTCGGTTCTTGCTGTTGGATTTTGACTTGTGGTCTTCAACTTCGCTTGAAATTCAACGATTTCATTGTGAGAGTCTGTGTGGGATGATCGAGACTAGCATATGGAGTCGGTTCAGTATGAAGAGAATCAGTAAAATGAGTAAGATGATTTATTGCAACTCCATACTTGGAGCTTTTTACTAATTGCTCAATCACATTTTCAGATCTTTTGCCAAAAATGCTACATGCATTGCGGAACCGTCAATTCTCGGCGTCATCAGGAAGCGGAGAGGTAATCCCCGCATACATCCGATTGCTGGGCTGTGTCCTTAAGGCTCAATTCAACTCGCAGGTCATTCGGCATTTGGCAAGTTATCTTACTGCCAGCTTAACCCCTGAGCAGTGTTCCAAACAAAAGCTTCCAGTCGGTGGCACAATGGAGCCAGCAAATTTTCAAGAAGCTGCAAGCACGCAGACAAAACTCGGCGTACCAGTCGCTGATCCCAAATCTTTATCAACCTCAATAACGCTTGATGAACCAATTATGGTACTGAAAGTCCTTCACGACCTGCTCTTATCGTCAAATGATCAGGAAAGCTTCAGTTATATCGCACAATTTCTGAAAGCTATCAACGGTTCGAAATGGTTGTTGATGTTTTTCCGGAAAGACACGCACCCTGAAGTATTGTCGTACAGCCTTCGGATACTCGCCAGGTTGATTCAAACCCAAGATTTTCGATGGCTGCAGCACTTTAAAAACACCCTCGCTGGTTTCACAATTATGAGATCAGTCCTTACTAAATTTTGTTTCCAGAACGAATCGATCTTGGTCACTACGTTGAGTTTGTTGAGTCAAGTTGATATCAGGACGGTGCCAATGTTTAGTAGCAGCAGATCTGCTACCTCGGTTACTTCACCTCTGATGTTCAAAGATGACCTCCAGGGTGTGATAAGGTCGATTCGTGGGATCCCGAACGAATTCGTCTCGCCTGAGATGCTACCAATTGTAATTTCTCTACTCAAACCCGCTTATGTGGTACGCTGTTCCGAAGAAAACATGACCCCGATCTACGTAATGGAATGGCTAAACCTTAGAATGGAATCGCAAGATGATGGTTGGAACGAAATGCTCGGAGACAAAGACATAGTCAAACTATGGGCGAACTACGTCACCTTACTGAGCTGTTTGCCACACCAGGAAAGCCTTCAACCCGCACAGGAGAACCCACATGATGAAATACCGGGAAATATGACCCCGAGGTCACCTGAAGCCTCCTCCCTTTCCTCCTTTCCCCTCACCTTCACCACACCTGGTCTCGATCAAGTTTCTCAAACGCAAGCAGGCGTATGTACAACTTCACCTCCAAACGTCGACCGGGACTTGGTTTCAACTCTGGGAACCAAGTCGCAGAACAAGAAAAGGATGAGCAATCGCCACAGCCGGCTTGCAATCTCCTCAATCTCATTGAGTGTCACCGTACCTACAGCTCTGATGATCAACGGAGAAATTGCTCCCTTGACCTCTCCTCGCGTGCAGGAAAGGACATCGGTTCACGGATCCCATGATGTGCGGGATGACAGCCCATTTGACCCCTCTTTCGACGAATCTGATCTCACCTCAACCACCACTTCATTATACTGTTACGACAATGCCTTGGAAGATGTCGTCGAAAACCTGTCCAGCATTACCGACAGGTTTCTGATGAATTTCCTATTTGATCAACATTCTAACCTCAGTCACTCGAAGCAAACAGAAACCGACTCTGGACGAGCGTTCGAGAAAAACTTGAGGGCAAATAGACTGGATCAGTTGTTGACTCTTGTCATTAATCGATCCGGAAATGATGTGAGTCATCTCAGGCGAACCCTCGTGCATCTACACTGTTCTTCGTCAGATTAATTGATTGTGATAATTCGGAGTACTACAGCGTGCCTGGATTACCCCATTTGTGAATCAAGTGATCCAAATGATTGTACTTCAAACTGATCCGACTTCTGTCCCTTGGGATTGGCTAATTGCAACATTAGCAGACGGATATCTTTCAGGTTTGGTTTTCTATATTTTCATGCCCTCTTGAATGATTACGCATCTAATAGACTTGGTCGCACATGATGATAGGCTGGTTGCAACCAGATGCAACATCCGTGTCCCAATTGGTCACCTTTGTACTCGCCAGACAAATTCAAGGCCCCATTGGGCCGCTGGGGGATTTGTTGCTGATTGTGTAAGTGCTCCCAATGTTTTACTTACCTTTCTTTCCATTAGAGTGATATATTAAATCGGGAATTGCAATTTTTTAAACACCAACTCTAGGCTTACGAATCGATATACTTCGCCCGAAGTGTTGCTGGAGCAACTTTGTAGTCATCATTTGGCAAACTTGATCGCTGCCGTCCCTCCGGAGCTTGTCCCACGACTAGTGTACATTCTGACACAATACCTTTCCCGGCCCCCTAACCTGAGAACATCTGCCTGCGATGTGCTTAAGCTCCTCTTCTCATATCACCCTCTCATCTTAGAGGAGTTTTGTCTTAATATCGATTCATCCAGTTCAGCGATCCAGCGCGCAGGTTCGCTGTCGGTGTCTAGTGATACCACCGACTATCCTTCAACGACCGATGATTCGATGTCACAGGTTGAAAGAGACCTGTCGAAGGTGCTTCAAATGCAGCCAGACGAATTGAAAGAAGTGCTGGAAAAGAGCTCTTCCATCAACTGTACTGGGAAACTGGACTGGATACAATTTTTGACCGAATCAGAGATGAAAGCAAACCGAACGAGATCAGATACGCAAACCAAGTCCCAGGTGATGTGGAGTGAGCATTCGAACAAAGGCGTAATAGAATCCAGGAGGCTGGAAAGCGTAGTCAAGAAATTGGAGGTTTGGGCCAGAAGCGTCAAAGAAATTGATGCAGCACGGTTTGCCAATGTAAGAAACTATCTTACTCGTGCATCTGGACATGGATGTTGAATTGAGGTTGGGACTAATCTTAAAATTGACAGCTTCGTCAAGATAATTTTGATACGAAGCACTACCTTGAGATACAGTTAGCAAAACGGCTTGGAGAGCTTTATCGACCCTTTTCTATTCTCGCTACATCCCAAGATAGTAGCGCAACCTACTGGGCGTTGGATTCAACAGAAGGGCCGAGTCGTCAGCGAAGAAAACTGAGGAAATTGGGACAGAAGTTGGACGCCCACTTAATTCAGAGGCCTAAAATAAGGCACCACCGAATGCGAAGCTTAGGTGCATCACGACGTGACTCATACAGGGATGAGGAAACGTTTGACGAGTCCAAAAAAAAGGCAGATGAAAACTCGCCAATAAGTCCGACTCATCACGAATCCCTTCTTCCCCTCAGCGAAATATGGGAAGAAGAATCTGGAGAATACGATGACCTCGGGGCTCAATCAAATGTCGTTAGAAACGCTCAGCCGTCGGGTGAGCTAGCTACAAAGAGAATCCCCCTGGATCAAGCTGTCGGAAAAAGGCACGGTGAAGATGGACATTCAGAAGACTTTAACGAGGATAAGTCGAGGCGAATTTTGAAAAGCTTAGAAGCTGGTGATGTCATACAAGGAGTTTGGAACGTAGAGCAAGTTATTGGATTGGATACCTGTCGTAAGCGCAGTTTTCTCTCTTTTTCTTTCATTTTTTCTCTTCTTTGTTCAGCGGGTCCTGGAAAGCATAAATTGATAACTTCCCTGTTCTTCAAAAAGCTGCCTTATTCTTAATGGCGAAGAACAAGTTGAGCAAAATCCGAAAAATAATTCTTGCTTGGATTGTTCTTACTGTTTTTTGCTGATCTTCTTGTCACACCTTTTCCTTGAAAACTTTAAAAAGTATCTATATTATAGATGGATTCTTCCAGAGATCAAATGGCGAATTGGTAAATTCCTGGGATGCTTGGGAAGAACGAGACCCCCACCTGCGTACCCTTGCCAGTCTATCTCGACAAACAGCCAAACTGAATAGTCGAGCAGCTGCTCACCAAACTCGTCGCTGGAATTATAGTGATGTTGTGTCGATTTCGTCTCGGAAATGGTTGTTCCGGGACATCTGCATGTGAGTAGCTTTTTGTCCCAATGCTCTAATTTCTATTTCTGCATGTCTAATACAAGCTTTGTAAATTTCCAGTGAGTTTTTATTCGCGGATGGCCGAAGTAGGCTGCTAACTTTCTCAGACAATAAGAGAGACGAAGCTTTGAAGAGATTGAAAAACTGCATTCGAAGATCCGTTGGGCCTGAAGTTTTGTCACAAATGAATCTGTCTCTAAAATCCCAAACTGAGCTCTGGCAAAATGGTCAAATTTCAAATCAAGCTTACTTGCTGTATTTGAATGACGCGGGTTAGTTATTTTCATTCCCCCACTTATAGCCGCTTGGGTCTATTGTCGTTCACACTTAATTTTTATATCCTTCAAGCTGGTAGGACTTATCGAGATCTGACACAGGTTTGTTAAACTCGAGCCTATCAAACAAGCTGAATGATTGGCTCGCTAATTTTCAGCTTGTTTTGCCCCTCCGAAGCATCCCGTATTTCCATGGATCTTGGCGGACTACACCAGCTTGACACTTGACCTTGAGAAACCTGAGACGTTCCGCAAGCTGGATTTGCCCATGGGTGCTCAAACTGAATCTCGTAAACGTATGTTTACCCAATTATTAATTATTGTGTTTGGTCAAGATACTCAAGCTACACTTCCGCAGATGACTTCATTGAGCGTTTTCGTAGTCTAGAAGAATTTGGAACTATTGGCGACGAAAGAATGAAACCTGCACACTATATGGTAAGTTATGGCTCGATTTGATTTCCCGAAGTTGAACCTCTGGCTGACTTTGTTGCCGCTTCTTGATATACGTCTAGACTCATTATTCATCCGCGGTAGTCGTTTGTGGGTTTTTGATTAGACTGCAGCCTTTTTGCGATCATTTTATCGAGATTCAGGGTTCTTTTGACCATGCAGACGTACGTCGAGTTCAACTCCTGTAACTCGTGATTGTTTACCAAACTAGGCTGACTTCTTGTAATACCCGTCTTTTTTGCCGCTTTATTTGAAAGCGAACGTTTTGGTCAATGCATAGAGCTTGGCTTTCAGCCTCGGAGCAAAGCCGAAGTGATGTTAGGGAATTGATTCCTGAATTCTTTCATTGCCCTGAATTCTTGCTGAATCTAAATAAGCTTAGTCTTGGTTGGCCAATTGATCCACTGAATATACTTGCTGGTTCTAGCGCAAATTTGGCTCTACTGACTGATCTTGTCATTCTCATGGGGCTATGACAGGTTCCCGGCAAGAAGGTGGGGCCCCTATCGGAGACGTAGAACTTCCTCCCTGGGCACACGGCGATCCGAGGCTTTTTGTTGAGCTCCACCGTGAAGCACTTGAGTCGGACTTCGTCAGCGCAAACATACATCATTGGATAGACCTCAGTAAGTCCCCCAATTGACACGACAACGAATATCCTTATCAATAATCAGTCATCTTCCCTTCGATCAGTTTTTGGTTACAAGCAACGCGGTCAAGCCGCATTGGATGCCGTCAACGTTTTTCAGGAGGTTTCCTACGAAGGCACGGTATCATTAGGTTCGTCCTCAAATATCGGATTCATTATTAAATCAAGTTAACTTCAACTGATCTGCATTGCAAATCCTTAGATGCCATTGCTGATGATCGAGAAAGAAGTAGCGTGCTGGGTGCAATGTGTAATTGGGGTCAGTAATAGATTCATCTTGAGGCCAATTTGACCAGCGACATAGACCTGACTAATCCAAAACCCAAACCTGAATGCATAGGATTGACACCAAGTCAAATCTTTGAGGTACCTCACCCCGCGCGTACAAAACAGCCGAAGCATGCGTTAGAACCCAGATCTATGATCACAGCTTCTACGTGTCCTGCCCTCATCCAGTCGATCATACCGATTCGAGACATCAAACAACCAATTGGCCAAATTCATCCTGGGATAAATCTGGAGAAAATCTTTGTTTCTGGACCCCAATCATTACTTGTTCCTCCAAACGCTACTCATCGTCTCGACTGGGACTTTCTAGACCAGACGCTTCGAATTTTTGATTCTGCAACTTCTTTGTGTGCCACATTTGAAGGAGTCAGCTCGGAGCACATTTCATCGGCTTGTTTCGCGGACCAGCGCACTCTTGCCACCGGCTCTACTGATTCTACTATATCGCTTTGGAGGTTTGCTTGGCTGGCTAACGGTGGAGCGC
Source organism: Puccinia triticina (assembly GCF_026914185.1). Classification (NCBI taxonomy): domain Eukaryota; kingdom Fungi; phylum Basidiomycota; class Pucciniomycetes; order Pucciniales; family Pucciniaceae; genus Puccinia; species Puccinia triticina. The sequence goes on from NC_070572.1 coordinate 3,427,071, forward strand.
ATTTACAGCAGATTGAAGTTCTGCGAGGACATTCCGCTCCCATCACATGCATTGTTGCCTCGCGTACACTTTCTATTGTTGTTTCTGGATCCGAGGACGGATTGGGAATGATCTGGGACTTGAATCGAGCATTACTGGTTCACAGTTTGCCACATTCAAACCCCGTATCTTTCGCCGCGATTGTAAGTGATACTTGGTATCTGCAGAATCCTGGCTTTGTTCTGACGGTCGTACATGACGTCTCTTGTCATTTTAAGAGTGAATCCACTGGCGATATCGCAACCTGTTCACAAAATACGGTAAGAGTTTGGAGCATCAATGGCGATCTACTTTCCACATTGTCAACTTCTCAGCATACTACCGATGCCATCACGGCTTGCTGCTGGTCCCTAGTTAGTCCGATTTCTTGATTCATGATGAGACATGTCCCCGCCTTACTGATAACGATTGTCATAGGCTGAAGTAAAACCGTTGCTCGTCACTGGGCACCGAGCCGGGAAACTGATGTTTTGGCAGCGCAAGAGTGTTCATGCGGAGAATCCAAGCGAACGTATGTCACCCATACGTCTTCTGTGCATCTTTGAGAGACCAATAACTCACACTTTTTCCTCTGTCTTTATCACACGCCCTTCAGCATGGAAAATGGAGCTTATTCATGAGGCCCACCATGAAAGCGACCATGCAAATAGCGAAATTCGAGCCTTATCCATGACTGAGAGGACGTTGCTGAGCGGTGACAGCTTGGGGAGGTTATTCTGTTGGTCCCTGCCTGGGTCCGCGTGCCATTTGCCGGATTGTAAGAACATTTTTTTTCACAGACCTTGCTTGTCCTTACTGACTCCAATTGCTATCAGCAATCACTTCCTGCTGTATGCTCTGTGAACATAAATTCGGACTTTTGGAGGGAAAGAGAAGATGTTCATGTTGCTCGGCCATTATTTGTTCGTCTTGCCAAGATACTCTACCCGGCTGGAGCGGCAAGTAAGTCAATTCAGAACTTCCTTATTGTAAATCTCAAATCTGGGTCCAGCCTCAAATCCACTCATCAATGTACCCGTCTTCTCATTTTGTTTTCCAGATGTTGTCTATCTTGTCTACCAAAATTGATGAAATCAGTGGCAAGGACGTGATTGTGTCATTTTGGAAACTAAGCGCGTTCGAATTCAATCAATCAATCTCAAAAGCCAAGCCCATTTAGTCGATCCGAATCAGAAGCGTAGTATCAACTTTCCAGCAAAATATTCGGTTCTGGTTCATTCCGGTGGTGCCTACCTAATCCATTTGAAGTTCTGACCTCGTTTTGCTCATTTCAGTCCAAGACTTAAATTGTTCTCATCCTCAGAGTCTGAAAACTGACAAAATTTTCATCCTCAGCTTGTGAAAGCTGACAAATTGCGCGTACCGCGTTTTTGTTTCTTTTGTAATTTTTTGTTAGAGTTGTGATCATCATCCCGTTAGGCTACATCTTTCAAATTCATTTCCATCTCTGTTTTCATTATGTTTCAGAATATTCACATTTAAGTTTGTTGCATGATGCATGTTGCACTGAGCACATGTACATTTTCTTCTTGCTTTTTCTGTGCGATCTCTCTTTCGGCCTGGCTCATGACGCATGTTGTGGAAATTTATATCTGCCTGAATGTAAGATAGAACAACTCAAACCCGTCTCATCTTGGAGTGATGACATAACAGTTTCATTGATAAAGATTGATAACCAGTGCAAATGACACAAATTTTGTCCAAATGTTTGAGAGCCATGGGCGTGCTGTCGGGATTGGAAAGCAATGTGCGTTCAATGTTCACAAACATGTGCTATCCATGTTCAGAAACATCTGCGGTGAATGTGTAGGAACAACAGTCCTTTGCCCAAACATACTCCTGATTCAAAGTTACATCGTCTCTGAACATACATAAATGGCTCACTGTTAGCATCGTCACTTGACCAATTGCAGGAACGAAGTCGAGCCGGCCAAAGAGCATGACATTCACACGTCCCAAGGCGAAGAATACAAGCCCTAACAATCCGGAACTTCTGTAAAACTTTGCCACTGGTCTGGGCTGGTGACAAGTTGAGTATATGGAGTTTATACATACTCTCAACAGCAAACAAAAATGGACTGCGTCATTTGTCGAAAAAAATTACACGTATTCCACAGGAAAGTTTCTGGACATCTAGCCATAACAATTCCTGATCAATTTGCCACTTTGCCGTGTGGTTTTGCCAACCATTCTAGTTCTCGTTTAAGTTAGAATTTCGTAGACACCCACTTTGCTCTCCGGGGGAGGTTTTCATTCACCCAGAACACAAATGGCAGTACGTATGGCGGCACGATCCCAGAAGAAATTATGTCTTGTACTTGCCTTATTAATATATCATGGAGGAACCGATGGGGCCTTCATTCCACATGATTCCCAAAACTCGATCCGAACAATTGATTGTAGTGCTGGGGGGATGTTTTCACCCCCACAAGGTTATATGCTGCATCCAGGTCTGTTCACTCGACTACCTCATCAGCTCGTTGCAATTTTCATCATTGACATTTCCGTCTCTTTAGCCGTGCAGAACGGCATGCGAAGGCGACTGGGGATCGAGTGGGGCCCACCGGCTAGTCAAGAAACGTGAGTGTATTTCGTGATTTAGACACTGCCTACACTGCCTACGACTAAGCTCCCATTGGTCATTATTCTGGCATCGCAGACACTTACCAACCCAAGGAAGCCAGGTGATGGTCGGCGCTGAAGCCTTCAATCCTGCTGTTGCCCGGAGGGGCACTCCTTCCCCTGTATACCCCCCCGATCCGTATTACAGATTGCAGACTGGCATGCCGAGGCAATCAGGAACCCAGCGAGGCCAACCAGTTCTTCAAGAAATGTGAGTGTATTCTGTGATTAGACCCTGTTGTGTTACATCATGCGACTAAGCTCCTACTGGTCATCATTCTGGCATTGCAGGCAGTTACCAATCCAGGGAAGCCAGCTTAGGCCCGATGCTGAAGCCTTCATTCCTGATGTTCTCAGGAAGAACACTCCTTCCCTTGCATACACCCCCAATCTGTGGGTTGGGCCTAATCACTTTCATCATGGCATTCACACTCCTGTTAGTATTTTTCATGCATTTATGGTGTTCAAAGTTGGTTTGCATAGTTTTATGCATGCATAAATCATAAAATCATAAGATCTTTTTTGCAGGGGATATAACTGTCCGATTATGTAATACAAAATTTCCTTGTCAAAATATTTTTATGATTTCATGATTTATGCATGCATAAAATTATGCAAACCAACTTTGAACACCATAATTCATTTACAGCTGCAGTCATAACTGCCCCAGTAGAACTTATCAGCATCCTGTATAGCCCCATGGACAGGAAGTTCATCCTGCCCCTTTACATCCCTCAGGATCTGCAACCCACAACCTTGCTGTCTCTATGAACACAGACTGGTATACTGCAAAAGGTAAATATCAATTTTTGAAAAGAAAAAAAAAAAACTGAACTGTGTGAATACACTCTCCTACCAACAAAAAATCATCATGCATTTCTTGTCTTGGATAATATAAATTCAGAATACAAAAATTGGCTGAACTGAAATGCTTTGATTTGAATTTTGCAACAATACATTGTGAATGATTAGGCCATGGCGGTGGAAATTACAGTAAAAATAAAACTAAAAATTATGGTGTGTCTTCTTTCCTTACACCTAGGCCTGATTGGTTCTGAAAATTGTGCTAATATGAAGCCAAACCTGATGAAATTTATATTCATCAGGTGAAATTAAAGATAATGTGGATCATGATTTATACAAAGTTCTCCCACATGAAAGTGATCTTTTCAAGGGTAAGCATCATCAGATTTTCTTATCTGATCACATATATCTCTTTTGGTCTTCAATATCTGATGAAATTTCTATGAATCAGTTGAAATTGAAGATGATATTTTATCCAAGCTTCCAGATGAAAGTGATCTTTTCAAGGGTAATCATCATCACATTTACTCATCTAATTTTTTAAATCACTTTTGTTCTGAAATTTTTCACACCATTTCTTATGGACTACATGGATTGTCTACTTGCCTTTCTTCCACATTTTTCAGACATCTATGAGAAACCAGAGAAAAGTGGAGCCAATGACAACACAAACTATATGCTCTCATTGGATTCCAAAGGCACTGGTAATGATTCTTGATTTTTTTTTTTTCATTTGAAGTTTGAACTGTTTCAATCAATTACTGAAATATTTCCTCCCTGAAAGATAATATAGACAGCCCAAAGGGCCCCAGGATAATTCCAGGTAAGCACTCAGCATATAATGATTGTAAAGAGGAAGATGTTCAGGTAACAGAGCTTATAGTTGCACATTGTAAATCCAACTCAGATAAGGGCAAGGTAATTCAACCAATTCAGATGTCTTCACCTGCCTACACAAGTGAGATGGCTGGTATCAGCAAGCAAACAGGTTAGCAAACATGTACATTTGGAATTTTGGACATTCTTGATCAGTTTGTTTGACTAGAAAAGGTTCTTATTCCAAACATTTATAGCTCATAGAAATTTACTTACTAGGAATACAGCTGGCTACACAAGGGCAAAAGGTAAAGTTTGAATTCATGGTGTTATTCATACTGTCATCTTCACTTACGTATTTCATCTACTTGAAATTCTTCTTAAATTGAATTTTTATAAAACAATTAAAGGAGATTGGAAAAAATCTGTAAGCATTCAATCTTCACTCCCATAAAATATTTGAACATCAACAATACCTTCAATCTGAATTTTTCTTGGTATAAAACTTCAAAGTCACAGTCTTATAGAAAATACCCTGAACAAGAGTGGATGAGGAAACCAGATTTGAAGCAAACAAATTCCTAAAGTTTTCAATTGTCTTGAAAGCAATGATCCAAAAATTTTCATAGTATTACCAAAAGTAATTGCCTGCTCAACCCTAAATAACAAATTTTAATTTTTTGCATTCTTGGTCTGGTATGCATGATATTTTGAAACAATTGAATTGTGAAATTTGTGGATTCAATGAGAATCAGTAAAGAAACAAAGTATACCTTTCTTTCTTCTTGAATTTAATCACAATCCCCATAGAATTCCTAAAAAAGATTATTTCAAAAAACTAGTGAAAGTAGAGGGAAATATTTTTGGAAGTAGACACCACGGATGTTTGCTCAGCACCTGTTTGCGAGTGCCTTTGCACAATTCATGCCAACATTTGGTCCAATGCTGGTTAGATACTGGTTCGAAGTTGGTTTGATGTTGGTCTGATCTTGGTTCAAAGAATGGTTAATGCCAGGTGCAATCTAACCGGATGCTAACTGGAATTATATGAGATGTATTGTGGAAGGTACATGTAGAACATACACCATTCCTATACTGAAACTAAGCCCAACCATGATCAGGTGGACTCAATCCACAATGCTGACCAAATATATGAAAGTTTTGACCTGATTTTTTACCTCTGTGTATACCCATACCCTGTAGATTTCTCTGATGCATGTTTTTATTTTTTTTTGGTCAGCCTAAATGCACTCCAAAAAAACCCCAAAAGCATTTCAAAAATGAGTGTATGGAGTGTGCACTTCAACAATTGTTGGAGTACAGAGTGGAATACTCCAAGTTGGCTAGAGTGCAGAACCGGGGACTCAGTCTTTTGAGTGCACCATGAAGAACTCCAGTGGCCGGCAAATGTAATGAGTGCCCGTGAGTCTCACTCCATAAGATTGGAGTGCATATCCCCAGTCTATTCATGATATTTCTCCTCCCCAAAAGGGGAGTGCAGAGCTGGGAACTCCAGCCAGAGCTGGGAACTCCAGCCAGAGCTGGGAACTCCAGCCAGAGCTGGAGTACATATACTTGAACCCCAGTCAAGCAGGTTATACATACTACACACCCTGTCTGGCCATTCCGTGGGCTATGTACACACCCCACTGGATGCCAGCTGACACCTCTTGATCACCGGTACACCACGGGTGCAAAAAAGCATCTCAATTTGAGTGGATCCACATAATCCACATCTCCTCTTGATTACCGGTCCGTGCCAGTCATCAGGGGAAATACTCCTCTCAATGACCTTACACACCATTCATTGAGAGGTGTGATTCCCCCAAATGACCGGTACAGACCGCTCATTGATGGGACTCACCACCTCTTGATGATCGGTCTGTACCGGTCATTGAGGGGACTCACACCTCTCAATGACCGTTCTGTACCGGTCATCAAGAGGTGGAAGTCCCCTTGATGACCAGTCAGTGCCGGTCATTGAGGGGAGCTGTTACTCCTCTCGATGACCAGTCTGTACCTGTCATCAAGAGGTGGAAGTCCCCTTGATGACCAGTCAGTGCCGGTCATCGAGGGGAGGTGTTGCTCCTCTCAATGACCGGTCTGTACCGGTCATCGAGAGGTGAAAGTCCCCTCGATGACCGGTCTGTTCGGTCATCAGGAGGAGGTGTTACTCCTCTCTCCCCTTGATGACCAATCTGTCCAGGTCATCAAGAGGAGTAAAACCTCCCCTCAATGACCAGTCTGTGCCGGTCATCGAGGGGACTTCCACCTCTCAATGACCGGTACAGACCGGTCATCAAGAGGAGTAACACCTCCCCTCAATGAACGGCACTGACTTGTCATCAAGGGGACTTCCACCTCTTGATGACCGGTACAGACCGGTCATTGAGGGGAGGTGTGACTCCTGTGTGTCACACCAACGTACACCTGTACGTTTGTGTGACAACGGGGATCACCGGGGGGCACTACGCGCATCATGCCCCCTCAGAACACTCCAATCAATGGCCAACCACTGGGTGGAGTACACACTCTGCTTGATTATGGTATTCAAAATTGCATATGTCACTGTTTATATAAAATCATAAAGCCAATTTTGGCTGGGAGATGTCAGCGTGCATAAAACTTAAAGTGACATTTCCCAGCCAAAATTTTAGTTTATGATTTTATGTAAAAAAATCTTATGCAATTTTGAATACCATAGATGAATGGCAATCAAGCGGAGTATGTATCCCACCCAATGACAGGCCATCAACTGGGGTGTGTACTCCACAAATTATGACCAGCAATTGAGTCCTGCGCAGGCCACTCGATGACCAGCCATCAAGCGGCATACTGGGGTTTAATGCCACTCAATGGCTATCAAGTGGAGTACATGTGTACCCCACTCAATGACCAAGTGCTCCCCCCTCAATGACCGGTACAGACTGGTCATTGAGACCAATTCAAATCAGAAGATTCAAAACCAAAAGAAGCCAAAAATTTAATTCAAAAATGAATTCAATCACTCTATTTTTAAAATAGAAAGAAGTATGAAGAGGAAAAAAATAGTAACACAACTTGGGAAGACAGAAATTCCCAAATTCCAGACCAATCAACAGTAGTTTAGAATCAAATATTTGGATCAATGTTGATTGTAAATCAGAATGTTACTTTTTTATTTATTTAAAAATCTTTCTTGAACCAGGGAGACAAAGATGGTGCAGTAAAACAGAAAAAATGTGAAAAAAATGTGATCCTTCCAGAAAGACAGTTCTTTTATAAACTTGGCATCTAATTCACTACACAGCAACTTAAGGATTCCAAATTTACGCCTTCAGTATCTTGAAAATCATGAATTCTCATTCTGAATTGAATTGATCCACATTCTCCTTCAGAAAGCTCCATGTGCAGTGGAAGTTGGAATTCAGGGTGATTCAACATGCCCCAATTCACTCGTGCATGGCTTGCCCTTAAATCCCTACCAAAAAAAAGAAAATTTGGAAAATTTACTTCAGGGAGCCAGTTACAGAGCACAAATACAATTCACCACTATATTCCAAGGTGGCTACGCCACCAGTTTCAAGGGTGTAATTTTATACATTGTCATTTCAACAATCAGCCAGCCAATGGGACAGCCACTCCACCTCATATCCAAGGCTGATTTCTGCCAATAAATTAGAAGAGGAATCTCACATCCCAGATAATTTCAAATGGGTTGAATTGGGGATTGGAAATACACAAATTCACAACTTCTACATCATTCTCAAATAACTACTCTTTGGAACTTAACTATTTTAATTTTCAAATGGTCTGCTTCAATTTGAACATGGGCTCAGCCACTACCAGCCAGATAATAAAAGATACTATCTTGAAACATCATCACCATTCAACAACCCCATTCTGCCAGACACAATCAAAGGAAAAATTGGAATTTGAAATCAACTTGCACGTAAACTCCCTCTTCTACCTAACATATAAATCAATCACAACCAGATTTTTGAGTTTTAGATAAATTATTTCCTCAAATCCAAGTGAACATCATGACTTATACGGTTCTTCTTCTTATAGGTTTGCAGAGACAAGTCATGCCCTATGTTGATTCAAACCTTGAAAATCTCACAAATGCTGAACTAGATCACTTCTGGCAGGTTGCTTTTTGAAAATGAATCACAGCTTGTTTCCTTGCATGGATTTTGGTGCCAAGTTTTCAGTCGCCTTGTTATCATCCTTGAAACATTTTGCCCAATTAGATCTAAGCCTTGTGATATTTTTGCTATGATCTGTTCACGTAACAGCTGACCTTGAAGAATCAGGCATTCACCTTGCAAGCAAAAAATATCATGGGGATACCTTGTTAACCAAGGTGATCTTTTGTTCTTCTTGAATTCCCTTGAGTAATAAAGCATGCTGAATTTTTGCAACCTGATGGTAATCTTTTTGCTTGAACCTCTTTCATTCGTTCTTTCTACCGAGCTCCTGAAAATCCGTGCAATCTTTGGTATTGTTTTGGAAAGGCTCCTTCACATGTTCAATTTCTCAAGGTTTGGATTTTGGCCAAAAAAAACTAAAGTTGAGGCTCTCAAAATTCTTGTAGAGCTGATTGCTTGCAGGCCATTGACTCAATATTTCAAGCAGACCCAACATAGCATCTGCCGGTGGGAAAACTGGCATGGAAAATCATGCGCATTCAATTGATAGCAAATATTTCAAAAAACTACTCCGCACATCATTCGTGAAACAATCAAAGATATGATGATTCAATATAAAATCAGCCCAGAGAGAAACAGAAGTTTGAGTAAGAATAACATGATAAGATTGAAATTGATAGCCAAGATTATCCACTTAACATGTCAAGCAGAACCAACCTGGGGAATGCATACTAGAAAACGGAAATGGAGAGTAATGAAGATTTAATCCAAAAGAACTGTTAGAGAGGAATTTAATTTTAGATAAGACACACCAAAAATTCACTGTTAAATATTTAATACATCCAAACGTTTCAAATTTACTACCAAATCTTTGTGTTCAGACTTGAATTTATTTTAAAAAACAGATCCATCAGGAATTTTGCTGAAGAGTTTTTTATCAGAATCCTCTTTTCCAAGATCATATATCAAGTTGATCTACATGCTTGATGTATTTCTTATGGAATTAGGGAACACACCGCTGTGCTGTGCTCCCAATCAGGAAATGATCACCGGCACCCCATACACCATCTTTACCAGGCTCAGCACCATCAGCGGGTAGATATCCAAACACCAGGTATGTATCACCGGGGACCAACACCCTCAAATGAACCAACACAACACAACTTTGTTTTAATTGCAAACCATAGTTTCAATAGAAGAAACCATTGTTTCTGCCAAGCAGTTGACAATTCATTGCAGTGTGGTTGTACATATGTTTTTAAAGAGTTAAAGTAATATATATGGTCAAGTTGCAGTTGGTATCAATATGATATCAGACCCTTTCCAACATGACTTCATAAACATTCAGCATAACTTCAGCAAAAATTCAGCACAAAATTACACATCACTTGGAGCTAAGTCCTTAAAGAGATCTTAAAGGGTTCCTAAAGAGAGGGGTGATGGCACTTGCACGCAAGTGCTGAGCAAACATCCGTGGTGAGAGATTAAAAATTTGGAGCTTAGAACAGATTATCACATATTTCTAGGTCCTAATGTTTAAAATTTCATCTAAAAACAAGCAAAACATGGCCAATTGATATCATTTCAAAAATAAACTTGGTCAACTGCTCATGGTTAAAATGCAGTATGCTTCAACCAAGCTTGTGTTTTAACCCCATCTGTTTACCTAATTGCATTTTAGGCACAGCCACTGTTCATCTATAGCTTTATTGAGTATTTTTTTTTTGAAAAATTTGAAGTAACACCACAGTCTTCCCTGAAGTTCTTGCATGTAAACAGCTCAATATTAAGGTCTGGTCTGAGAGGAAGATGGAGTCTGGTGAAGATCTAAGTCTGTGTATCTGTATCAAATATCCCATGTATAAACTGACACTTCAGGTTTCTAGGCAAGGAGTACACTGATCTTTCATGTCTCAGTACTCCCAACACTGAAAATGTTCTGATACCAGGAATGGTATTGGCCATTATTGGCTCAAAATCTGATCCGATATTTTTGGATTTGATTTGATTTGCCTCAGAGTGTAAATGGGTCGGGCCAACCCAAAACCGACCCAAGACCCGTTGGGTTTTGGGTTGGGTTTGGGCACATTCTTAAAGAAAATGACATGACCCAAACCCGACCCAACCCAACTTGTAAAATTGTTGGGTTGGGTTCGGGCAGCCTATTTCCTAATCGGATCAGCCTGCAACCCAACTATGACGCCTCCAACAGTCAAGTTGGGGGCTTTTGGTGCCTAAGAGGTTGGGTCAACCCAAGACCCAAACCAACCCAAAATAGTATGACATTGGGTTGGGTTCAGGCAGCATATTTCAAAATCTGCCCCGACCCAACCCGACCTGCGCTAAATGTTGGGTTGGGCTTGGGCGCTAATTTTTTGTTAGAGTTGTGATCATCATCCCGTTAGGCTACATCTTTCAAATTCATTTCCATCTCTGTTTTCATTATGTTTCAGAATATTCACATTTAAGTTTGTTGCATGATGCATGTTGCACTGAGCACATGTACATTTTCTTCTTGCTTTTTCTGTGCGATCTCTCTTTCGGCCTGGCTCATGACGCATGTTGTGGAAATTTATATCTGCCTGAATGTAAGATAGAACAACTCAAACCCGTCTCATCTTGGAGTGATGACATAACAGTTTCATTGATAAAGATTGATAACCAGTGCAAATGACACAAATTTTGTCCAAATGTTTGAGAGCCATGGGCGTGCTGTCGGGATTGGAAAGCAATGTGCGTTCAATGTTCACAAACATGTGCTATCCATGTTCAGAAACATCTGCGGTGAATGTGTAGGAACAACAGTCCTTTGCCCAAACATACTCCTGATTCAAAGTTACATCGTCTCTGAACATACATAAATGGCTCACTGTTAGCATCGTCACTTGACCAATTGCAGGAACGAAGTCGAGCCGGCCAAAGAGCATGACATTCACACGTCCCAAGGCGAAGAATACAAGCCCTAACAATCCGGAACTTCTGTAAAACTTTGCCACTGGTCTGGGCTGGTGACAAGTTGAGTATATGGAGTTTATACATACTCTCAACAGCAAACAAAAATGGACTGCGTCATTTGTCGAAAAAAATTACACGTATTCCACAGGAAAGTTTCTGGACATCTAGCCATAACAATTCCTGATCAATTTGCCACTTTGCCGTGTGGTTTTGCCAACCATTCTAGTTCTCGTTTAAGTTAGAATTTCGTAGACACCCACTTTGCTCTCCGGGGGAGGTTTTCATTCACCCAGAACACAAATGGCAGTACGTATGGCGGCACGATCCCAGAAGAAATTATGTCTTGTACTTGCCTTATTAATATATCATGGAGGAACCGATGGGGCCTTCATTCCACATGATTCCCAAAACTCGATCCGAACAATTGATTGTAGTGCTGGGGGGATGTTTTCACCCCCACAAGGTTATATGCTGCATCCAGGTCTGTTCACTCGACTACCTCATCAGCTCGTTGCAATTTTCATCATTGACATTTCCGTCTCTTTAGCCGTGCAGAACGGCATGCGAAGGCGACTGGGGATCGAGTGGGGCCCACCGGCTAGTCAAGAAACGTGAGTGTATTTCGTGATTTAGACACTGCCTACACTGCCTACGACTAAGCTCCCATTGGTCATTATTCTGGCATCGCAGACACTTACCAACCCAAGGAAGCCAGGTGATGGTCGGCGCTGAAGCCTTCAATCCTGCTGTTGCCCGGAGGGGCACTCCTTCCCCTGTATACCCCCCCGATCCGTATTACAGATTGCAGACTGGCATGCCGAGGCAATCAGGAACCCAGCGAGGCCAACCAGTTCTTCAAGAAATGTGAGTGTATTCTGTGATTAGACCCTGTTGTGTTACATCATGCGACTAAGCTCCTACTGGTCATCATTCTGGCATTGCAGGCAGTTACCAATCCAGGGAAGCCAGCTTAGGCCCGATGCTGAAGCCTTCATTCCTGATGTTCTCAGGAAGAACACTCCTTCCCTTGCATACACCCCCAATCTGTGGGTTGGGCCTAATCACTTTCATCATGGCATTCACACTCCTGTTAGTATTTTTCATGCATTTATGGTGTTCAAAGTTGGTTTGCATAGTTTTATGCATGCATAAATCATAAAATCATAAGATCTTTTTTGCAGGGGATATAACTGTCCGATTATGTAATACAAAATTTCCTTGTCAAAATATTTTTATGATTTCATGATTTATGCATGCATAAAATTATGCAAACCAACTTTGAACACCATAATTCATTTACAGCTGCAGTCATAACTGCCCCAGTAGAACTTATCAGCATCCTGTATAGCCCCATGGACAGGAAGTTCATCCTGCCCCTTTACATCCCTCAGGATCTGCAACCCACAACCTTGCTGTCTCTATGAACACAGACTGGTATACTGCAAAAGGTAAATATCAATTTTTGAAAAGAAAAAAAAAAACTGAACTGTGTGAATACACTCTCCTACCAACAAAAAATCATCATGCATTTCTTGTCTTGGATAATATAAATTCAGAATACAAAAATTGGCTGAACTGAAATGCTTTGATTTGAATTTTGCAACAATACATTGTGAATGATTAGGCCATGGCGGTGGAAATTACAGTAAAAATAAAACTAAAAATTATGGTGTGTCTTCTTTCCTTACACCTAGGCCTGATTGGTTCTGAAAATTGTGCTAATATGAAGCCAAACCTGATGAAATTTATATTCATCAGGTGAAATTAAAGATAATGTGGATCATGATTTATACAAAGTTCTCCCACATGAAAGTGATCTTTTCAAGGGTAAGCATCATCAGATTTTCTTATCTGATCACATATATCTCTTTTGGTCTTCAATATCTGATGAAATTTCTATGAATCAGTTGAAATTGAAGATGATATTTTATCCAAGCTTCCAGATGAAAGTGATCTTTTCAAGGGTAATCATCATCACATTTACTCATCTAATTTTTTAAATCACTTTTGTTCTGAAATTTTTCACACCATTTCTTATGGACTACATGGATTGTCTACTTGCCTTTCTTCCACATTTTTCAGACATCTATGAGAAACCAGAGAAAAGTGGAGCCAATGACAACACAAACTATATGCTCTCATTGGATTCCAAAGGCACTGGTAATGATTCTTGATTTTTTTTTTTTCATTTGAAGTTTGAACTGTTTCAATCAATTACTGAAATATTTCCTCCCTGAAAGATAATATAGACAGCCCAAAGGGCCCCAGGATAATTCCAGGTAAGCACTCAGCATATAATGATTGTAAAGAGGAAGATGTTCAGGTAACAGAGCTTATAGTTGCACATTGTAAATCCAACTCAGATAAGGGCAAGGTAATTCAACCAATTCAGATGTCTTCACCTGCCTACACAAGTGAGATGGCTGGTATCAGCAAGCAAACAGGTTAGCAAACATGTACATTTGGAATTTTGGACATTCTTGATCAGTTTGTTTGACTAGAAAAGGTTCTTATTCCAAACATTTATAGCTCATAGAAATTTACTTACTAGGAATACAGCTGGCTACACAAGGGCAAAAGGTAAAGTTTGAATTCATGGTGTTATTCATACTGTCATCTTCACTTACGTATTTCATCTACTTGAAATTCTTCTTAAATTGAATTTTTATAAAACAATTAAAGGAGATTGGAAAAAATCTGTAAGCATTCAATCTTCACTCCCATAAAATATTTGAACATCAACAATACCTTCAATCTGAATTTTTCTTGGTATAAAACTTCAAAGTCACAGTCTTATAGAAAATACCCTGAACAAGAGTGGATGAGGAAACCAGATTTGAAGCAAACAAATTCCTAAAGTTTTCAATTGTCTTGAAAGCAATGATCCAAAAATTTTCATAGTATTACCAAAAGTAATTGCCTGCTCAACCCTAAATAACAAATTTTAATTTTTTGCATTCTTGGTCTGGTATGCATGATATTTTGAAACAATTGAATTGTGAAATTTGTGGATTCAATGAGAATCAGTAAAGAAACAAAGTATACCTTTCTTTCTTCTTGAATTTAATCACAATCCCCATAGAATTCCTAAAAAAGATTATTTCAAAAAACTAGTGAAAGTAGAGGGAAATATTTTTGGAAGTAGACACCACGGATGTTTGCTCAGCACCTGTTTGCGAGTGCCTTTGCACAATTCATGCCAACATTTGGTCCAATGCTGGTTAGATACTGGTTCGAAGTTGGTTTGATGTTGGTCTGATCTTGGTTCAAAGAATGGTTAATGCCAGGTGCAATCTAACCGGATGCTAACTGGAATTATATGAGATGTATTGTGGAAGGTACATGTAGAACATACACCATTCCTATACTGAAACTAAGCCCAACCATGATCAGGTGGACTCAATCCACAATGCTGACCAAATATATGAAAGTTTTGACCTGATTTTTTACCTCTGTGTATACCCATACCCTGTAGATTTCTCTGATGCATGTTTTTATTTTTTTTTGGTCAGCCTAAATGCACTCCAAAAAAACCCCAAAAGCATTTCAAAAATGAGTGTATGGAGTGTGCACTTCAACAATTGTTGGAGTACAGAGTGGAATACTCCAAGTTGGCTAGAGTGCAGAACCGGGGACTCAGTCTTTTGAGTGCACCATGAAGAACTCCAGTGGCCGGCAAATGTAATGAGTGCCCGTGAGTCTCACCCCATAAGATTGGAGTGCATATCCCCAGTCTATTCATGATATTTCTCCTCCCCAAAAGGGGAGTGCAGAGCTGGGAACTCCAGCCAGAGCTGGGAACTCCAGCCAGAGCTGGGAACTCCAGCCAGAGCTGGGAACTCCAGCCAGAGCTGGAGTACATATACTTGAACCCCAGTCAAGCAGGTTATACATACTACACACCCTGTCTGGCCATTCCGTGGGCTATGTACACACCCCACTGGATGCCAGCTGACACCTCTTGATCACCAGTACACCACGGGTGCAAAAAAGCATCTCAATTTGAGTGGATCCACATAATCCACATCTCCTCTTGATTACCGGTCCGTGCCAGTCATCAGGGGAAATACTCCTCTCAATGACCTTACACACCATTCATTGAGAGGTGTGATTCCCCCAAATGACCGGTACAGACCGCTCATTGATGGGACTCACCACCTCTTGATGATCGGTCTGTACCGGTCATTGAGGGGACTCACACCTCTCAATGACCGTTCTGTACCGGTCATCAAGAGGTGGAAGTCCCCTTGATGACCAGTCAGTGCCGGTCATTGAGGGGAGCTGTTACTCCTCTCGATGACCAGTCTGTACCTGTCATCAAGAGGTGGAAGTCCCCTTGATGACCAGTCAGTGCCGGTCATCGAGGGGAGGTGTTGCTCCTCTCAATGACCGGTCTGTACCGGTCATCGAGAGGTGAAAGTCCCCTCGATGACCGGTCTGTTCGGTCATCAGGAGGAGGTGTTACTCCTCTCTCCCCTTGATGTCCAATCTGTCCAGGTCATCGAGAGGAGTAAAACCTCCCCTCAATGACCAGTCTGTGCCGGTCATCGAGGGGACTTCCACCTCTCAATGACCGGTACAGACCGGTCATCAAGAGGAGTAACACCTCCCCTCAATGACCGGCACTGACTGGTCATCAAGGGGACTTCCACCTCTTGATGACCGGTACAGACCGGTCATTGAGGGGAGGTGTGACTCCTGTGTGTCACACCAACGTACACCTGTACGTTTGTGTGACAACGGGGATCACCGGGGGGCACTACGCGCATCATGCCCCCTCAGAACACTCCAATCAATGGCCAACCACTGGGTGGAGTACACACTCTGCTTGATTATGGTATTCAAAATTGCATATGTCACTGTTTATATAAAATCATAAAGCCAATTTTGGCTGGGAGATGTCAGCGTGCATAAAACTTAAAGTGACATCTCCCAGCCAAAATTTTAGTTTATGATTTTATGTAAAAAAATCTTATGCAATTTTGAATACCATAGATGAATGGCAATCAAGCGGAGTATGTATCCCACCCAATGACAGGCCATCAACTGGGGTGTGTACTCCACAAATTATGACCAGCAATTGAGTCCTGCGCAGGCCACTCGATGACCAGCCATCAAGCGGCATACTGGGGTTTAATGCCACTCAATGGCTATCAAGTGGAGTACATGTGTACCCCACTCAATGACCAAGTGCTCCCCCCTCAATGACCGGTACAGACTGGTCATTGAGACCAATTCAAATCAGAAGATTCAAAACCAAAAGAAGCCAAAAATTTAATTCAAAAATGAATTCAATCACTCTATTTTTAAAATAGAAAGAAGTATGAAGAGGAAAAAAATAGTAACACAACTTGGGAAGACAGAAATTCCCAAATTCCAGACCAATCAACAGTAGTTTAGAATCAAATATTTGGATCAATGTTGATTTTAAATCAGAATGTTACTTTTTTATTTATTTAAAAATCTTTCTTGAACCAGGGAGACAAAGATGGTGCAGTAAAACAGAAAAAATGTGAAAAAAATGTGATCCTTCCAGAAAGACAGTTCTTTTATAAACTTGGCATCTAATTCACTACACAGCAACTTAAGGATTCCAAATTTACGCCTTCAGTATCTTGAAAATCATGAATTCTCATTCTGAATTGAATTGATCCACATTCTCCTTCAGAAAGCTCCATGTGCAGTGGAAGTTGGAATTCAGGGTGATTCAACATGCCCCAATTCACTCGTGCATGGCTTGCCCTTAAATCCCTACCAAAAAAAAGAAAATTTGGAAAATTTACTTCAGGGAGCCAGTTACAGAGCACAAATACAATTCACCACTATATTCCAAGGTGGCTACGCCACCAGTTTCCAAGGGTGTAATTTTATACATTGTCATTTCAACAATCAGCCAGCCAATGGGACAGCCACTCCACCTCATATCCAAGGCTGATTTCTGCCAATAAATTAGAAGAGGAATCTCACATCCCAGATAATTTCAAATGGGTTGAATTGGGGATTGGAAATACACAAATTCACAACTTCTACATCATTCTCAAATAACTACTCTTTGGAACTTAACTATTTTAATTTTCAAATGGTCTGCTTCAATTTGAACATGGGCTCAGCCACTACCAGCCAGATAATAAAAGATACTATCTTGAAACATCATCACCATTCAACAACCCCATTCTGCCAGACACAATCAAAGGAAAAATTGGAATTTGAAATCAACTTGCACGTAAACTCCCTCTTCTACCTAACATATAAATCAATCACAACCAGATTTTTGAGTTTTAGATAAATTATTTCCTCAAATCCAAGTGAACATCATGACTTATACGGTTCTTCTTCTTATAGGTTTGCAGAGACAAGTCATGCCCTATGTTGATTCAAACCTTGAAAATCTCACAAATGCTGAACTAGATCACTTCTGGCAGGTTGCTTTTTGAAAATGAATCACAGCTTGTTTCCTTGCATGGATTTTGGTGCCAAGTTTTCAGTCGCCTTGTTATCATCCTTGAAACATTTTGCCCAATTAGATCTAAGCCTTGTGATATTTTTGATATGATCTGTTCACGTAACAGCTGACCTTGAAGAATCAGGCATTCACCTTGCAAGCAAAAAATATCATGGGGATAACTTGTTAACCAAGGTGATCTTTTGTTCTTCTTGAATTCCCTTGAGTAATAAAGCATGCTGAATTTTTGCAACCTGATGGTAATCTTTTTGCTTGAACCTCTTTCATTTGTTCTTTCTACCGAGCTCCTGAAAAACCGTGCAATCTTTGGTATTGTTTTGGAAAGGCTCCTTCACATGTTCAATTTCTCAAGGTTTGGATTTTGGCCAAAAAAAACTAAAGTTGAGGCTCTCAAAATTCTTGCAGAGCTGATTGCTTGCAGGCCATTGACTCAATATTTCAAGCAGACCCAACATAGCATCTGCCGGTGGGAAAACTGGCATGGAAAATCATGCGCATTCAATTGATAGCAAATATTTCAAAAAACTACTCCGCACATCATTCGTGAAACAATCAAAGATATGATGATTCAATATAAAATCAGCCCAGAGAGAAACAGAAGTTTGAGTAAGAATAACATGATAAGATTGAAATTGATAGCCAAGATTATCCACTTAACATGTCAAGCAGAACCAACCTGGGGAATGCATACTAGAAAACGGAAATGGAGAGTAATGAAGATTTAATCCAAAAGAACTGTTAGAGAGGAATTTAATTTTAGATAAGACACACCAAAAATTCACTGTTAAATATTTAATACATCCAAACGTTTCAAATTTACTACCAAATCTTTGTGTTCAGACTTGAATTTATTTTAGAAAACAGATCCATCAGGAATTTTGCTGAAGAGTTTTTTATCAGAATCCTCTTTTCCAAGATCATACATCAAGTTGATCTACATGCTTGATGTATTTCTTATGGAATTAGGGAACACACCGCTGTGCTGTGCTCCCAATCAGGAAATGATCACCGGCACCCCATACACCATCTTTACCAGGCTCAGCACCATCAGCGGGTAGATATCCAAACACCAGGTATGTATCACCGGGGACCAACACCCTCAAATGAACCAACGCAACACAACTTTGTTTTAATTGCAAACCATAGTTTCAATAGAAGAAACCATTGTTTCTGCCAAGCAGTTGACAATTCATTGCAGTGTGGTTGTACATATGTTTTTAAAGAGTTAAAGTAATATATATGGTCAAGTTGCAGTTGGTATCAATATGATATCAGACCCTTTCCAACATGACTTCATAAACATTCAGCATAACTTCAGCAAAAATTCAGCACAAAATTACACATCACTTGGAGCTAAGTCCTTAAAGAGATCTTAAAGGGTTCCTAAAGAGAGGCGTGATGGCACTTTCACGCAAGTGCTGAGCAAACATCCGTGGTGAGAGATTAAAAATTTGGAGCTTAGAACAGATTATCACATATTTCTAGGTCCTAATGTTTAAAATTTCATCTAAAAACAAGCAAAACATGGCCAATTGATATCATTTCAAAAATAAACTTGGTCAACTGCTCATGGTTAAAATGCAGTATGCTTCAACCAAGCTTGTGTTTTAACCCCATCTGTTTACCTAATTGCATTTTAGGCACAGCCAC
Source organism: Puccinia triticina (assembly GCF_026914185.1). NCBI lineage: Eukaryota > Fungi > Basidiomycota > Pucciniomycetes > Pucciniales > Pucciniaceae > Puccinia > Puccinia triticina. The sequence goes on from NC_070572.1 coordinate 3,446,550, forward strand.
TGTTCATCTATAGCTTTATTGAGTATTTTTTTTTTGAAAAATTTGAAGTAACACCACAGTCTTCCCTGAAGTTCTTGCATGTAAACAGCTCAATATTAAGGTCTGGTCTGAGAGGAAGATGGAGTCTGGTGAAGATCTAAGTCTGTGTATCTGTATCAAATATCCCATGTATAAACTGACACTTCAGGTTTCTAGGCAAGGAGTACACTGATCTTTCATGTCTCAGTACTCCCAACACTGAAAATGTTCTGATACCAGGAATGGTATTGGCCATTATTGGCTCAAAATCTGATCCAATATTTTTGGATTTGATTTGATTTGCCTCAGAGTGTAAATGGGTCGGGCCAACCCAAAACCGACCCAAGACCTGTTGGGTTTTGGGTTGGGTTTGGGCACATTCTTAAAGAAAATGACATGACCCAAACCCGACCCAACCCAACTTGTAAAATTGTTGGGTTGGGTTCGGGCAGCCTATTTCCTAATCGGATCAGCCTGCAACCCAACTATGACGCCTCCAACAGTCAAGTTGGGGGCTTTTGGTGCCTAAGAGGTTGGGTCAACCCAAGACCCAAACCAACCCAAAATAGTATGACATTGGGTTGGGTTCAGGCAGCATATTTCAAAATCTGCCCCGACCCAACCCGACCTGCGCTAAATGTTGGGTTGGGCTTGGGCGCTGTTTTTCAACCCAAACCCAACCCGTTTACACCCTGAGATTGGCCTACTGGTGGAATATGTTTTATTGGATTACCTCTCCAATCTGATACACCAATATGAATAAAATTAAATCATGTATTGGGTGAGCAATCAAATGCTTGGTATCACCAATAAAATCTGCATATTGGAACAATTGCAGTGTTGGTACTCTGCAAACATCACCCTGATGCAATAGCAGAGCGGCATTGGCAGACTACAGACCCAGTTGTAGTGGATGGTGGAGACAAATGGGAGGTGGATAAGACTCTGGACTGTCAGCATGAAGTGTCTTCCCCCTCTGGAAGGGGCAGACACTTCAACACCTTGTCAGTTGAAACATATTTGGGCAAAAGAGAAATTTGTGGGAACTGGAAGCAAATCTGAAGAACTGCAGAGAACAACAGGCAATGGAAAATTCCCACTGGAAGATAGGGCCGATTAGGCAGTTTCAAATTCTTCCCACCAAACAAGTGGAACTGCTCACCCAAAAAGTTGATGATGCCATAAAAGCCCTAGCTTAACAAAGCCACTCAAACAGAGTTTGGTCCTGTGTGGAGCCCTCTCTGTAGGAGAGGCTTATGAGACTTGAGTTCTCTCTCACATCAAGCAGGAGCAGAAAGTATCTGCTACACAACAAGCCAAAAATGATAAAAGAAAACTGAATTGACAGAATGTTAGGTTCTGCCCTTGGGAAAAATTTGAGCCACTCAATTGTCTTGTGGCTGGAAAAATGATTGCCAGAGTCACAAACTGGTGGATCCCCATTTGGAACACTTCATTTTTGGAAAAATTATTCAAGGTCAACCAACGGTGATAGAGAAATTCCAAGCAGACTAAAATTGTAGGGACAGTGATGTAGCATAAGGTACTTTTGGGTCAGTTTTGTGGAGAGGCTAGGGGAGGACCTCGCAGCCAACCGAACTTCCTGCTCCCGCTCAAAATTTGCAATAATACAGCAAGTCTCTCCCTGCGGGAGGGGCAGCTTCGCCGCCAGCCACAGCGAGCCTCCCACTACGGGGACTTGTGTTAAGTTAGATACAAGCCCCTCTATCTGAGGCTTGCTCCGCGACAGGTGCCCGGTGGTGTTTCACTCGCCTCACTCTGAAACGAGGGGCTTGTGTTAAGCTAGGCCTAATTACGCACTGGATAACAATTTCCGGTAGTTGCCAGCTGATTGCCCGACTGAATGAAATGGGGTGTTTCATTTTCATGTAGCTTTCCTCGATGCTTGCGACTATATAGCTGGACTATTTCAACGTCGGGAATATTCTAACTTGTTTGTAAATTAGATGATGCTGAGACAAGCAAACTGGAGTGATCAAAGATCTGCAATGGAGAAGTGTGGTTTTTCTGTGCATATTCTCTTTTGGATTTTTTTTAAAGCAGAATCGGATATATTTTTAAGTTTAAAATCTATGATATTTCTTGCTGAGAAAAATACTGTTTGGATTTGAGGCAAGTGCTATTGATACAACCGGGGCAACGAAGGGTCATCTGAGTGCTCGTTGGCGAAAGACCAGAAGATTTCAAATGTTCTGCTACAATATCAGCCAACGCTCTGACGAAAATGGGGTCTGCATTGAGTGATTCGACTCTTTTGACTCCTGTCAGCCCGGCCTGTAAGAGCAGGAAAGTTAATTTCAAGCAGCAGGTGTTAGAAGAAAGATCAGTTATCCGCACCTCTTTGGCCTCTTCAATGTATTCGAGGTCCAATTCAAACAAAGTCTCGATATGATCCGAAGTAAATGCAATCGGTATTAAGAGCATGTCGTTGACTCCTTTCTTTGCGTATCCTTTCAATGCATCCGAAGTTTGGGGACCTAACCAGGCTGAAGGGCCGACTTGACTCTGCCAAACCAATCGATATGGATTCCGATGATTTAAGCGCTTCATCACTGCATGAACTGTTGCCGCCACTTCCGAAGGATAGGTGTCGCCACGATTGACCACCGACATGGGCAAGGAATGAGCAGAAAATAGGAGGATGACCTTCGACCGGACGAGGGGGTCGTACGATTCCAGAGCTCGTTCGACATGTGTTGCGAAAGCCTGAACAGCAAGAAAGATGTATAAGATGATCAGGCGCAAGTAGAACGCCCGAGCTGAGCCGGTGTACATACCTCAATCAGCCCAGGATGAGTTGGCCAACGATCAATCACACTCCACTTGATTGAGGACGGACCATCCTTCGAATCCTTGATGAGCTGTCTGTAAAGCTCGTTCAGGCTGCTTCCAGTAGTAGAACAGCTGTATTGGGGATATTGTGAAAAGGCAACGGCACGAGTGACACCGTCTCTTTTCATTTCTTCTAAACAAGTCTCAGTAAGCGGGTGTGCATATCGGAAAGCGACGTATGGACGATGAGGAGCGGTTTCCGGCGATAGTTCGTCAAGGATCTTAACCATTCCTGATGCTTGTTCCTGGGTCCACTTCAAGATGGGTGAGCCGCCTCCGATGTCTGCGTACTGTTTCTCGATCTTCGGAGTCCTTCTTTTCGCGATGAATGGAGCTAGGGTGGATTGAAATGGCAGCGGAATCAGATCGCCATCATGGAACAATCTCGACAAGAAGTCTCCTGTTTCCGATACGGTGCGCGGTCCACCCATGTTCATGAATACGACCCCAGTTGGTCTGGCCGGCGTATGACATCCAGAAGATCATCAGTCAAGCACAAGGATAAAATGACACATGCGATTAGTGAACGAGAGACCGACCCGTTCTTCTGAGCTCCATTGGACGAACAGAAAGCTCTCCTTTGAGCCAGATGTACGCCCCGGATTCCTGAGACGACTCGACAGCTCATCATGGCCACGACAGGTGAAGAAGGCCAAGGTTGGTAATACGGGAATATGTATGCATCGATCGAGTCATCCGGGTTCCGATTGGTTGGACAAATTGCTTATGTAAGCCGGATGCCATCTCCGATTCTCCTGCAGTCGCCCTGGAGGCCAAACCTAACACAAGTCCCTCCCGTGCTGGCGGGGTCCGATTTGCGCCTCCTCGGAAAGGCTGTTAAGCTCACCTGCAGAGCGTACAGGGAGACCCTCCTTGGAGACATCCGCTAGCCATTCGACTTCACATGGTCCTGGGTCTGGATCTTTTGGGCGCTTTTTTGGATGTTCATACTTCTCAACAGACCAGATCTGCAGACTCAAAGGCACAAACGAGCTAGACCAGTTCTAATGTCGGCTCCAGGGTGGTTCCCGGCAACGCTAGCGTACTTTGGGACGACTTGGGGACATTACATGGGTCAGATGAACTGACGAGTCGCAAGGTTTATATATGCAGCATAGCACTTTGATTAAGGAATGGTAATTGATCAAGATGATACAAACGGCTAGAAATCCAGACAAGCCAATGTAAACATCAGAATGGGGATGCAAAGAATTAAAACTACTATAAGGGGCTTAACTATTAATAGAAGGAAGACAAGTAAAAATGATAGTTAGTTTCAAGAGGTTGTAATGAGGGCTGTAGCAACAAACGTACCTCAATGACATCAGAGGAGACTGCCGAGGCTGGCAGGGCTAGGAAGACCTGATGAAAGCTTGCTGATGCCTGGAACGGAGCTGATCAAAGGGAGACTGCTGAAGCTCGGGACGGAGCTGATCAGAGGGAGACTGCTGAAGCTCGGGACGGAGCTGATCAAAGGAAGACTGCTGAAGCTCGGGAGAGAGCTGATCAAAGGCAGTTTGCTAAGGCTGGGGAGGCTGCTGGCACCGGGGATTGATCCGACGAGCGGGAGCGAATTGACGGTAGAATCGCGCTTCAAGAGGGAGGTGAGTCCGACGGGCAGAGCAGCGACCGGCGCAGACTTGTGGAGACCACCGCTCAGCCCGCCGACCTGGGAGGTGAGAGCTTGAGTAACCGGCAAGATCGATCCCACGCTTCCTAGAACAGACATGACTTGGACACCGTTCGCAACACTTCCGAGAGTGTCAAGGACCATAAGTCCTTGACGGCGTCGTAGGGAGCCAACGATACCACCGAGGGGGCCTTCAGAGCTGAGGAGTCCTTCGTCACCAACTAGGTCCACTTCGGAGAGCACATCGCCGTCGGCCGAGACGTCAAGAAGATTGCCAGTTAAGTTGCCGGTGACCGGGTGCAAGGTGTTTGAGACAGTGTCGACCAATTGGCCGTCGTTTCCTAGGAGGGGAAGGCTTCCAAGACCTAAAACTGGGAGCGACTGGATCTCGCCAGCTGAAAAACGACAAACCAGTCAGTCAAAGACATCCAGTGGCACGCTGGCAAGCGCCGTGAGAACATCGAGTCCACTCGACTTACCAAGCATTATAGCAACAGACACGAATAAACAGGAGACGCGCATATTAACGGTAGTGACGGTCTACGAGTTGGGGTGACTGATAAGAAAATCGAAGGTGGCTGGGCAAAAGGAGTGTATGGATGTTGTTGCCCAAAAAGATTAGTTGTGTTTTAACAAATATTAATGTAGGAATCAAGTCGAGAAATCGGAAGTGGTATGGGGGACAATAGCTCTGGCTGGGGATGCCTGTCCTTATACCACTGCTTTGCAGCATCATCCTCACGTCCAGGGCAAGTGATTCTGTCTCAATCGCGGGCCGTCTGGAGACTCTGCAGTGCTGCACGCACGCGCGTGAGTCCGGGTCTTTTGATGATCTTAGGCCATGACTAACAACGGACGCGGATTTACTTGAACCTTCATCGGAGCTCACTTATTTTCGGCTTGGGTCGACAAGCCGAGCCAGATTAGTCGAAATCATCCTGACCGGCGATGGATTTTTTGACGAATGAAGTAAGTCTGTTTCTTGTGAGACGGGTGATGTCGAAATCATCGGAGGCAGTCAGCTCCTTCTCGTCCTCTTGCTGAAGTGGGAATAATCAGTGAGCCATCTGGCTACGTGAGTGAATTGGTCCCTCTGAAGGAAGACTTCAGAGCTGGGTGGTGCTCCGATTGCCCTCCTTCTCGCTGCTCGGCTCCCAATACCCACTTAAGAATGCTCCGCTCTAGCACGGTTAATGTTGCTCGCTTCTCAGGACCTCCTGATACGTCCACCACAATATTAAACCGGCTTCTCGAACTAAAATGTCTCCGGCTTTGTTGATCCAACTAACCCACATGCGATAAGGCTCGGCGTATGAATCGGATTGATACCTCTGTTACACCTTGCGACTGTCCTTTGCACTCACGGCTTTACATGAGCTTCTTGGGCTCACTTACACGGTCACCTTCACTAATCAGTCGATTGAAGCAACTGAAGTTACAAGAGCACATATTCTTACAATCTTGTTTTTAATTTCAAAATGAAGAACTTGAAGAACTCGTGTATGATGTGCCAGTAGGTTACAAGAGAGAAATGGATTCGAGCCGGGTCGACACAACCTTCCATGAATTCGGCACTATCATTGTGGTGTGCAAAGTCATCAAGTCGGCAAATCCGTACCTCATAAATAGAGCTTATCAGGTCCGCGGGATTTATCAAACACCTGAGTTTGCGATAATCCAGAGGCCAATTGAGCTTTAAATGCGAGTGACCGACCAATATAACCACAACACCTTTCTGCTTCCGTGGATATACTCGTATTGAGTCTCCTCCTGCGACTCTCTCATTTCCGTGACTATCTTGACCGCAGAGGAATCGAAGATCTTTTCCCAAAAGGCTCTCCAGGACTTGAAAGGATGATCATTGCCATAATTGCAAAATTTGTGACGCAGAACTTCAGTACATATCTCATCTTGTTTGCTGAAAATGGTGAGGAGTATGCACTATCCTTACCTCTGCAGAGTGGCCGTACCAGTGTGCTTCCGCGGCGTAAGGTCTATAGTGATATGAAGTTTTGGGTTTCAAAGGTTAACCGGCCTGAGACGCGCATGCCACAACTGGGAGGGGTGACGAAAGCGAGACGAACAGTTTTTGGATTCCCGCATTTTCACTTCCGCGCTGTAACCCAAAGATTGAGCTACCGGGTTGGTTCGAGAGCAATCGAGCAAGGCAAGCGCCCAGGCGCTCTTGGTCTTTTTGCCCGAACAGGTGGAACATGAAGTCTGCAGAGATAATCGTGGCCCGCCCTTTCAAGCTGTTGAGGTCCTTCAACGAGAACAGGTCCAGTGTGCCCTCGAGGGACCCCGGCGGCTCATGGGGATCAAACACTTCGGCGTTGAAAATGTCACCGATGAAGTAAGGAATAGGCTGATCAACGTCGCCAAAGAGCTCATTGCCCAACTCGATCATACCTACGTATCAAGACGATCGGGAGGTAATGAGTTCTTGAGCCGGCAGGGACAAGTTATGGATTTTATGGAGAAGAATTGGTAGGTGCACTCACCAGGTAGAACATCGATTGCCAACACGTTCTCCCGCTTCCACCCGTCATGAACAACTTGCCTCAAATCAGATCCCACTTCGTATATCCAGACGAACCCAACAAAACGTGGTGAAAATCACGATATTTCAATAGCCAATACACCACTGCAACCAAAAGCTCACCGTTGGCTCCGAAATCCACAAAGATCTGTTGCGGAACGGTCTGGTTTTTGGCAGATTGGATAACGTCCTGGTACATAGGATGGTGTACTAACTTCCCTCTGACGAAGTCGAAATCTGTCCATGTCAGGATCAAGATGGGCAGGAAGTACAGGGAAACAGAATGACGATAGCAAGCGTCAATTATATGTTGCCGGGGGCGGGAAGAATGATGCGTTGAAAGGTCCACCAACTCCAGACACAGGGGAAAGGGAATAGCTCGTATATTTTTTCCTGGATACGGCATAAGTGCAGCTTCAATTTTCCATCGTCCTGAATTCCCGTTTTGGCCTTGAAGAAGTCCAACTGCTTAGACAGGGATGGGTCATCAAGAGGGTAAACCGGCTTGCTACCCGCAGGAGGGGAGGGCAATTTCAGGATAATAGACATCTGATTCTGGGTGAAGTTCGACTGCTTCGCAAAGATCTACGGCTTGGCAACTACGCCCGTTTTTATATTTAGGAACAAATCATCGCAGAGGCTTCTTCTGCGGACATTCCAATAGCTATTTAACAGTTCAACGGGCTGGCTTGGTATCATCCAACACGTCGAGAACAGGGGCACGAGGTCACAACAAACCCTCTGAAAGTTTGCGTGCACCGGATGAAAGCTCGGGATTGTCGGAGTTCATGACACCGCAACCATATCCCAATCACATCGATCATCTATAAATAGTTTGTTTACTCATCCGCCAAATGGTTGGCTCGGCAGAGGAGAGCATTTTTAGTGTTCGCGCCTGTCCCCTCGGCTTTACTTTTGATCGAAATCGCTTGACTCTGTCCACTCTATAGAACTCACGGAGCCTCACGCAGCGGCAGAGTCCATCGATGCGAAATGTTTTTTTTAGATTCTCGCGGCATCCTGATATGGTTGAAGTAACAATCGATTGGAGGGTGCCCCGCAAAACACAGTGTTTGGCAGGAGCGTGGCAAAGGATACGAAGATAGAAACCTATGCAGTGGTCGGGTCGACTCCCGGTGACCAGCTGCAAAATCAGGCTTTATGAATGCTGTTTCTCATCTTAAGTTTACAACATCTTAATTATCCAACTAGGCCTCAAATATGTCATTATGATGCAATCTTTGCACCCTCGGGCGCGCGATGTATGATACAGCTAACACTTACAAGCTTGCGGAAATACACTCTTTTTTTACCGCGCACATATTTTTCCCCTCCCCCCCGAAAAATGCATCCCCCTGCCCCCGGACCTGAGTCCATCTGGGGCAGATCCGATCGGAGATTTCTCCAGGAAACGTGTCACGCTAAGATCTGAAAATTGTTGTAAAGACAAAAAGTAATGAGCATGAGGCCGAACAAAACCAGGGATGAGAGAGAAAGAAGCTCACAGCAATCAAGATTATGGACAAGACAATCACGAAGATGATTAGCAAACACAACATCTTTTTGCCAGATTTCTTTTGATATTCGTGGGCCTGATTTAGTTCCGTGACAGCACCGCTCATGTCGTTATTGATACGATGGACATTGCTTTCAATATTATCTTTTGTTGATGTTCGCAGTCGATTATAAGATCAGATACAGATCAGAGGAGTTGCGTGTGGAGCTTGGAGTGAGTTGAAGGAAGGTGGAGCTGTGAAATGGCCTAAACCTACCGATATTACCGCCTTGTTCTTGAACTATTGTTCCTAAATCCCGAAATATCTGATTCAATTCATTGATACCTACTTCGATTTCTCTGATTTCATTCTCCCTCTCCTCAATTAACGCCTCTTGATATTCCACCTCGTAGTCTGGTACGACCTCCTCCCCGTCTTGCTGTCGTTGAGCTGGTTTCTGGAGTTGCTGCTGGAGCTGTTGCTGTGGTTGAAACTGCGGTCTTGTTTCTGATAGTTCATGACTTTCCGGTTCAGTGTCTTGACTGGCCATCCTCGCATGTTTCCTAGTTTGATTTTATGAGGACACCGTGGAAACTAATTAGGACTTCATTTCGCTCGTCGACTTTTAATTTCATCTAGCAACGACAAGAGCGTACGAAGAAGATACCACATTCGATGATTTCACCCGGTCGACAAATTGCTTCTGTCGTTCGACCGAAAGCCTTGACACTCGTTGAAATGCTTGTATCGAACTCGCATAATCTCTAGAAACCTTTTGTTGTTCGATTTTCTACAAAGATAGATCAATTGCGAGATTTAGTGTGCGAATGGGTTAACTCTTTAAGAAAATCTGATGATCATCTTTGCAGCTGTAGTCCGCTTACATATGAGTCCGTCACCTGCCAACTAGCTAGTTTTTTCGCATCTGCCGATGAATTTTTGATGAATTCCCTCGTCGATTCTGTCAAGTCATGTCTTTGGGGTGTTCATCACGGAAAGAACAAAATTGTAAGGGCAGATGATATTATGAGAGTATGTATACAGCTCTACCAAACAGTTGATCAGAAATCCGTACAGCTTCTTACGGATGTCGCTTGTATCTCTCGAGCTTCCCAGGAGGTCGATAAGTTTTTGCAAACCCGAGACGTTGCTGTTGATTCGGAAAATATGGGTGGAGACCTTGTTGGCCAAATTTTGAAAGTCTTGGTCTACAACCGGTCCTACATGACCACCGGTTTTGAAAAAAAGAGACATATGTGAGTATTTCAGCGCTTTTGTCGAAGTAGAAACACTGGAAGGCCAGGAGTTGAAACTGAGGATCTCACTGACCACCAGGAAGAGGGTCCGCAAGTGGCGCTCGTTCGTTGAGTCCCCTTTCAAGATCGTTGAAGGACATCGTCCACAAGTTTTGGAGTGTGTTGGTGATGATAGGGAAGATTCAGTTGGATCCCGCTGGGTTTCTGGAGTTGGTCTGGATCGGCGTGAGTGGTGGTGGTACACTGGTAAATCGGGCTGGTTGCGTCGCATCGGTGATGCGGGTCAAGCTCAGCAAAGGATCCAGTCCCCCGGGGACTCCGGGGGGCTTGTCGCATCGAATCAAGGGCGAGCGCCGGACCCGCTCACACCTGAGCCGCCGCCGGGATAGCCCCTCTATCAGACCGGCCCGAGAGCCCAAGATGCGAAAGAGACACCCGCAAAAGGAGACAACCAATGAGCATAAATTACGGGGACAAAACGCAGCGCGCCGATCATTTCGAGAATCAAGTACAGGTACACACAAACAACAAACGCTTCAAGGAGGTACTACGAACTGCTATCTATGCACATAAATTATATATAACTGTATATGTAAATATGTATGTATATCTAGAGAAAGAAAACAAACTGGACCGTGTCGGCGTCGGCGTGGCCGACCAAAGAACGTAAAGATGGGTGTGTATTATCTGCTCATTTAAAACAAGTTCATGTGGCCGGAAGCAGGAGTGATTATGTACAGAAAGGATGCGCTGTATGGAAGAGAGGCTCGTCTAGAGAGAAAGAGGGGCGGGAGCGGTTCATACGGATGTGTGTATATATGTCTATGTGTCTACCGGCCCCGCTCCCGGGCCGTCATGCGTATGTAAGATCTAAAGAGAGAGAGAGAAAGAGACGTGTGAAGGCCGAGGACCTGTCGTAAGAAATGGACAACCCAAAAGAAGAGACGATGGTGGCGGACAGATATAAGGGGAGGGAAGAAAAGATCCGGGGAAGGGAGAGGGGACGGCGGGATGTGGAGGTGCGGAGGGGGGAGCGAAGGATGGGGGATGGGGGCAGAGCTAGTCCGTAGTGGCTGGGGCGTCCTGTGACGTGTCAGGATCGAGGGCAGGGCTCAAGGGCGTGTCGCCGTGCTGAGGCACGCTCGGGTCCACGGGGGACCGAAGGGGAGGGATGAGGGGGTCGAAGGCGGGGAAGGAGTCGAAGCGTTCCGGGGTCGGGATCTGGAGCGAGATGGTGGGCCGGGCGGGGTCGAGGATGTCTGGGGTAGTCGAGATCGGGATGGCTTCGTTGAGGACAATGGTCGACGGGCGGGGAGAGACCTCAGGCGGCGGGTCTCCGGCCTCGCCGCCGGGCGCTTCGGCGCGCTTCGGCAGGCGGCCCTCGTCCTCCGTCCCGGAACGCTCGCTGGCGTGCTCGAGCGAGTCTCGGGCCGACGAGCTCGGGTCGGGAAGCGAGGAAGGCTCGCCCAAGCGGGCCTTTTCGCGCAGCTGGGTTCCGCGGGCCTTGTCGGAGCTCAGATAGAGATGGTCGGCGACTTCCTTAGCCTTCCTCTGAGCGAGCGAGCCCGTGAAGGACAGAATAGGCTTCTCGCCGACGGGGCCGGGACCGAATCCGGGCGCCGAGGTCGAGTTGGCTGTTCCAGTCCCGGCGGGAGGCGGAAGGGCGAAGCTGGAGGCGGAGACGGGCAGGGAGCGGTTGAGCGGGTTGGAGGAGGCGATGTTCGGGTGGGAGAAGCCCGAGAGCCAGGCCATGGATCCCCACTCCAACAGCTTCTTCTCCAGCCAAGCTAGCGAGACCGGCTTCGTCAGGAAATCGTTGCAGCCCGCCGCCAGGGCGACCTCCCGATCCACATCCAACGACGAGGCCGTCAAGGCCACTATGATCACTGACACATTGTGTGGCGTCATCCGCCCCGTCGTCGTGTTCGGCACCACCAGCGACGGCGGCGTGTTCCCTCCTACCGCGGGTGGCGTATTCGCAAACGCATTGATGTTCACCGACCGCTCGGCTTCTCTGATCTCCTTCGTGGCCTCGATCCCATCCTTCACCGGTAATTGCAAATCCATCTACCATCGTCCGAAAAAAAAAATCATTCTGAGGTTAGTCACCGGAAAATCGCAGCATGTCCAGAGTAGGATGGATGGATTACGGACCAGGACGAGATGGAAGCTCCCAGTCCTCCATTTATCGACCGCTTCTTGACCGTTCATAGCGACGTCGAATTTGACAGACTTTTTGCGCATAAAGGTGGTGAGGATAGTCTGATTGATCCTGTTATCTGTAGAAGATATCGACAGGAGTCTTAAGTATCTCTCTCTCTCTCTCAAAAATAAAGGACAAGCTGAAGAGAGGGGGGTATACATACCTTCGACGATGAGGACGTTGATCGGCGGGACAAGCGCCGTGGTCGGTTTCCTGGAGACCCTTCTCCTTCCGAGCCGATTAGCCATCATCGAGTCGCCTACGGAGGCTCTCCTCCTATTATTAGCGGCCAAAGCGCTGACGGATTTGGAGAGGGCGACGCCGGGGATCTCGTTGATGCCCAAGCCGGACGAGGAGGTCTTGCTATTGGGCTCGTCGGGTGGGGCAGCGACGAGGGGGGGCCGATGGGTGAGGATGGGGGGCGAGTTCTGGGAGGAGCGCGACTTGGCGAGCGACAGGGGTTCGTTGTTGTTGTTGTTGTTGTTGGAGGCCATCGGGCGCCGACGCGGGGAGGGCAGCGTGACGGAGATCGACGTGGGCAGGTTGGCGGGGATAGAGGGCATCCTGAGCATGGGCAATGGGCGCGGATTCAGCAGGATTTGTTGCTGCTCTTTCGTCAATGGTGTCAGCCCCGTCTGGACCACATTCGGCGTCACCGGCGCCGTGCTCGGCGACGGCGTTTGGACCGCCGACTGGAGCGATGAGCCCGAGCTTTGCCGCTGTTGGTTGGCCGCATACAGGCCTTCTGGAAACGGGAGCGAAGGCGTCCGGGGCGAAATCGCTTCGTATTGAGCCAGTGCGATCGCGTGCGGGAACGCAGTATCGGGCGGGTCTCCCAAGATGGTGGTGGTGCTCAGGTTGTTACTTCGAGCTGATTGACCAAGTGGATTCTGGGTCTGGGTCTGGGTCTGGTTCTGGTTCTGGTTCTGGTTCGAGAGAGTAGAGGTCTCACTCTTGGTGGTTGGATCATTCGAGCCGGCGTTTGAGAGGGACGAGGGCGAGCGGGTCCTAGCTGAGCCCTCAGCACTAGCCATGACCTGCTGGGCGAGCGTCATGGGCTCGGAATTATTAGGGTCAGCACTGATCATTTCGCGGAGCATCGGCCGACTGGAGCTGTTTCGTCCCTCGAGCTTCAGTTTGCTACTGGTTAATCCGCTCGTGTGGGAGCTTTGGAGAGCGCCATGGATCGAGTGATTGAACAGCTCGTTTCTCAGCCGATTGGAAGACCCAGAGTGGTGGAAAAACATCGCTTGAGGTCGGCCATCGGGCGATTGTAAGACCACACCCGTACTCGAGCTGCCTCCGTTCTCGGTTGCAGCTTTGGAAAAGTACTCGAGAGCTTCGTTGGAGAGCAAGGCCGGCGAGGGCACACCAGGTGTCCCCGGGGCAGTACCAGGAGTGCGTAAGCCGGGTGGAGTCAGGTTTTGGATGGATGGTTGCCGAGCCAGGCTTGAGTTTTCATTGCCCTGGTTTGCCTCATTCTTGAGGTGATTTTCGGCAGCTGTATCGAAGTCGGTCACGCCGAGGTAGTTGGCTGGGCTAGGCCTACCTAGTTGACTGCTGCCCAGGGGATGAGAGGTCGAGTTGAGGTAGTGGGGTGTACCAGGGCTGGAGGGTGAAGTGGCGATTGGGACAAATTGAGGCTCGGTGATAGGTCGACTGAGTGCGGTGTGTAGAGCGGTCAGAATTCTGCGGGGTCCGATCGGCTTGGGGATGACGAGAATATCGGGGATGGAGGCCCACTGGACCCCATTAAGATGCTTGCGCACGATATCTTGAACTTTCCTGAAGTTGGAGATACTAGTGAAATGGATGACAGAGGTGTGGATCGGTTTGGGGGGTGGCTCGAACCGCTCGATTTGAGTGGAGGATTTGACTCGACGAGACATGAGTGGGCGCTGGGATGGGTGATTGGGTAGGACGTTGGCCGAGAGGTGAAGCAAACTGGCGGGCGAGGCTTTCAGCTTGACTAACTGTGCTTTCAAGGTCGTAAGGTCATCGTCAATGATGATGAAATTGTTAGATCGGATGGATCTGCTGCTAGCGATCGGGGGAGGTGCGGCTGCAGCAGATTGGGCTGCTGATATTAGATGATATGGTCAGCATCACACACATCCCATTTGTTGAAGCTAAACTAGTAGACACGCACTTTTTTCAGCGGCACTTGCCCCGACGACTCCTGCAGATGTCTCCGTGACAGTCTGGTGCGCAGCCGATGCGTTGTTGGCCAGATCATGTTCGCTTTTCTCGTACGGCATGTGGGAGACATCGATATTCCAGCTGGTCAGATACGTGGTGATGTGTTTGGCAAAGATACTCTGCTCGGCAGCGAAGAAGACGGCCTTCTTTCCTTTCAGCGCTGTCTCCGCAAACTTGGTTAGCTCATCCGCCTGTACAGTTGACGAAGCAAATGTGTCCAACATCAATATTCAGAGGAGGCAGGGCAGGACCGATGTGAAGCTTACAGTAGGTTCCCTGCTTGGAGTGACGGCGGCAAGGGCAGAGACAGAAGCCTGAGAATGACCAGCGTACGACTTTCGAGAGGCCGTATCAGTTTCCTCAGATTCACGGCCGATCCCTTTGCCAAAGATCCCGGTGACTTTCCAGCTGTGGCCGCTCGAGGTCAGTCTACCGGTACTGAGCTTCATGCCCAAGAGCTTCTCAAAGATGATTTTCGAGAGTGATTCCTCTGGGCACAGCGGGAGTTCGGAGGTCAGATTGGAGGACATGCGCAGCCGGGCAAGGGTGGCGGATGCACGAAGCTGGGCTCCGATCGAGGCGCGGCGGTCGGCCTCGGGATCGATGTTTTGGAGGTCCGTGGGATGATGGGCGACTCCGTTTGCTGGTAGGTGTGGATTGTTCTGGGTGTCGTGGATCGTTTGTGGAGATGCTGATCTGGGGGACGGGGGGGGCATGAGAGAGACGTCGAAGACGCATTTCCAGCTCGTGCAGACCGAGCCATCAGGCAGAGAGGGGTCCTCCTGTGGGGTAGGATCGCGCTTCTCGTCGGCTGCTTGATGAGGCTGGGAGGGTGCTTGAGAGTATAGCGGGGTGAGATGAAGCCCGACTTCGATGGTGCTCGAGCGTTTGGCGCGATAGAGGATCTGTCTGAGTAAGCAGGTCAGGCCGATGATCAGCCCCTTCTCGTCAGCCTTGACGGAGATCTCTCGGAGGCCGCCCTCTCCGTCTGCACCGGCGCCCAGGAAGGGGTTGGGGGTCTCGGGGGAGGGATCGATGTTGGTTCGGGTGGCTTGGTCGGTTGATGAGTTCCGGGTGGGGGCGTGTTCGGAGGATGAGGATGAGAAGTGGTGGTGATCGGGGAGTTGGTCGTGTTCACGTGCAGCATTGAGGAGGTCTAGTTCGGCAGGCTCTGGGCGGGGGGGATAGAAGATGTGGTAGAAGACGATCTCGATCTGGGATTCGGAGCTGATGGCTGAGAGGATGTCCCCGACGTGCTGTAAGGTGTTTGCAAGATCGAAGCTTCCGAGGCCCTGGGAGAGATGGTTGTGAGTTTGTTGTTCTTGTTGTTGTTGTTGTGATGAGCTAGGGGTGAGTGTTGGGGTGTGGGTTGAGTAAGCGTGGTAGCTGATCTTTGGGTTGGGGTCATCGGTGATCAGCTGGCGTTCTTTGAGGTTGATCCATTCGATGCAGTTCAGGAGTCTCCAGATGCTGGAGATGGAAGTGATGGGCAGGGCGATGGAGGATGCGCTGAGCTGTTCGATGGTGGTGGGGAGGTGCCTGGAGGGAGGGTTTGAGGATGTTGTTGTTGTTGCTGTTGGGGGTTCGGTTTCGTGCTGCTGCTGCTGCTGCTGATGGAGTTCGTACTCGTCGAATATCCTGAATGCGTCAGAGGATCCGAAGCAGCTTGAGTGTACGCCGGAGAGCAGCTGGGCGGGTGCTAGTTGGGCCAGGGTGACGAGTGCGGGCTGGGTGAGGAGGGAGTGGATGGAGCTCGTCATGGAGACGATCGAGCTGGCCGGGCGGACTGAGGTTGTGGTGAATGCGCTGATCGGGGGATGGTGGTGGTGGTGGTGGTGGATGGTTGAGTTGGGGTCGGTTGAGGTCCGGTTGGGCTGGCTGTCGAGGTCGATGAGGGATGAGTTTTCGGTTTGGGAGCTGTTTGAGGAGGTGGCCGTTGACTGCTTGGCCCGTGAGGAGAGTGCGGAGAGTGCATGTAGTTTGAGGGTGGCTGCCTGGCGGGCGCGGGAGATCTTCTGGCGTGTGTGGGTTTGCTGGGGCAGGCTTGCTGATGAGCTGGTGCTGGGCTGTGGCTGTCTGGCGCTGATTCTGGATGGGGATGAGCGGGGTGGCTGGGGTGGTGGGGGTGGGGGTGGTTTGGGGACGGTGCTGTTGAGTCTGAGGTGGTCTTTGATGGCGTCGAAGGTGGTGGAGGTGCCTCGGCGGAGGAAGGGCTTGATGATGCTCCGGAACGGGTCTCTGCGTTCTGCCGGCGGGGTGGCCGTCAGGGGCGAGGCGGGCGGGGAGGGGCAGACGGAGGAGCTCATGGTGGCTGGCCGGATGCAGGGTTCTGGCGTCCCTCGGAAGACGACCAGCAGCAGTTTAAGTAGCCAGCAGCACAGCCCCGCAGTCAATTAACACATCCGAGTCAGCTTCTCTTTTACGCCCAAAAAACTGTCGAGGATCAACCATCTGGATCAAGCAAGACAGCTGAGAGACCGCACCAGCCACGAGTCTCAGTGGCCGGGTGTGCAAAAAGCAGACGAGGGGCTGCTTCGTCGCGGATCCTGTCCATTCCCTGGTCAGAGGCTGATGCCATGGGGTCCACTGCAAAAAAACAGGCGAGCCGACACAGCCTCTCCTCGGCCATCTTCTCCGCGAGAGTCAGCGCGACTCCCGAGAAGACGCGCGTGATCATATCCACTCACCACCACCAAAAAAAAAACACTGCACACTGTTTCTCGAAGTTCCATTCGACGGACAGAACCTCCGTCTTGGACCCAGCGACACGCGCTACGGACTTCCCGATGAGATAATATCTCCAGTTCCTTGCAACTTGGACCGCGGATTCAACAACAACTTTGGTGGGACGCACTATAGATGCACTCTAACACGCGCACCAAACGCGCCTCACTGGTCAACTGTGTGCCGGCTGTAGATTCTTGGCTAACAATAAATGCATTCCAAAAAAAAGAAGAAAAAAAAACACTCTTTTTCATGTTGCACATGAAACCATCATATTTTCACAGGGGTTCTCCTCAGCTCTGGGGTGCTGCACAGGAGGCGGATCATGGTCTTCCAGTATAGCTCGTCAGTTTGGAAGTAACGGGTCCAATAATCGCCGCCACGGTCGGAGTTTTTGTACCAATAACCAATGAGAGTCAGTGAGAGCCGAAAAACCATGTAGCTCGACTTCCTTGTGCTGATGTAGTGGATCAGCTCCTTCTGAACGATATTGAAATTTGACGCCGAAGAGATCGCGGCTGGACTTTCAGACATCGTCTCAAGTGTTCCGACAAGAGGATATGTGGCACCATCCGGCTGGAGTATGACCCTCGAAAGCCACTTAGACAAAGCGTTCTGGGCACTGTTGATTTGCTTGGTTTGACCTAGGTTTAGATGATGGAGTAAGTGACGGTGGCACATTTGCAAATGGAAGAACAGATATTTCATCTTTGACCGCAACGTTTTCATACGAATATCCTTCTTATTTTTGTACACAACTCTGACTGTGAATTGTCTTGTTGGGCTTGTATGAGTGGCCAGCTCTAGTTCGTTTTGATTTCCTGGTTCTTCGACGAGTAAAACCGGAAGGTCTGTCATGGCTAGTCTTTCACTGGATTCGAAAGCAGACAAGGGCTTTTGTTTCTTGAAGGCTGTCAGGATCTGGCCTTCATATTTTCCCAGACTGGCCGGTTTAGATGTAAAAATCGCTGGCAAGAGTAGATGTGGCAAATTATTCCAGCTCGGAACCATGAAATTGCCGACTTGGATCCCCGGTTTGTTGAGATACGGCCTCGAAAGATTGTCAGCCTGCCATCGGGAGACAGTTGCCTCCAACACGAGTGTTTGGATAAGTGGGATCAAACTTGGTCCATCATCCAGGAGATGTTTGCCCAACTCTTTGTTGAGACGCGTGTGCCAAGCCTCGAAAATTGAAATGGAGGCTCTGAGGCAGTTTTCTGTCGATGGCTCCTGGCTAAGGTACTTCAGAAGCGAAGCCTGAAGGCGCCCGAAACCCCTGCTCTCTAAAGCCTGGCCGTCTTGTGGCAGCATTGGTTCTGGAACCACTCCCATTACAGGGTAACCGTCTCCGGGCGGTCGAAACGCCTCTTCCCAAAGCCAATCAATCAGCAGGACGTGAGAAGTTCTCTCGGCTTCCAGGTCGGCCCCTCCGCTAGTGTAGCTCCTCAACATGGCCGTGTTGATGAAGATGAGCCAGGTGATTAACTGGTTGAACATTTCAATCATTTCCTCCGAACCTTTGGTCTCCAATCCTGGAGAAGATCGGTCCATCACCCGAATTATCGAGGGTTGCGGTGGGCCCTTTCGAAGGACGAGTGAATAGATAACAGCCGGGAAATCATTGATTTGAACACGATCATGTGTTGCGACCTTGTGCCTTCTAAAGTGTCTTAGGATCTCGATACGAAATTTTTCTTTGAACCGTTCCAAGAATTTTGGCCTCATGCTGCTCTGAGGATAAGACGTCAGCTTGATTTGCTCTTCGAGATCTTGGAGCAAGGCCATTGAAAAACCTGGGTCATCATCTTCTTTCTGTTTGTCTTCGGCCACTGGTTGGACCACCTGCCCAGTTGCGGTGTTCCTCTCGGTTTCGGTATGGTGATTATCATAATTCACCAAAACACGATTGGAGGGGTTTCCGTGAACCTCGTCGCTGCGACTGGGGCTTGAAGGTTTTGAGGTTAAATGGATCACTTGGGCTGGATTCAAGTCACACAAGAAGTAAGCTAACCTTAAATCGCAACCAGTAAAATCAGTGCTACTTGTCTTCTTACTCACCATGAGCTTCCTCGGGGCGTTCAGCAGGCTGAAGAACTGGTTCCTGGGATTTGGAATTGGCGGGATCGTGAGCAGTGTTCTTGTTTTCCTCGGGGAGGTGATCATAATCCACGAAAAATTGCGAAATGAAGTCGTCCTTATTCAAGTCGCGCTTATGAGCATGTTCTCCGTCGGCGTCGATTGGCGTTGAGACTTCTGGACCTAAACCAGTCATCGGAGCTTCACACAAGATGAAGATGAATTCCAAGAGTATTAAGTAGAGCCCTGAAGTATATGGCCAGATTGGACTTACAATGAGCCAGCATGTGGATCTCGGTATTTTGAAATTGAGGGGAGTTGGATGCACCACCATGCTGATAATTTTGCCTGTTTTCCTCACGGCGATTGGCGTGACCCCCCGACAGGGGTAGTGACTGTGATATCATGTGGCCCACATTAGCGTAACCCTCTCCGTCCAGCGGGAGTGGCATCAAGTGGTCCTTATTAGCATGGTGCCCGTTGGCGGGGCTCGGGAGGAAAGGTGGCCAAGTAAAATCTTCAATCGGAGCTGAACACGCAGGATGTGGATTTTTTTTCAACCGCGATAACACAAAATAGCAAGTATACCCGGCTGTAACGACTTACAGCGTGCCTGGATATGGTTCTCCGCATTTTTTAAGACTGGTTGCAGGGAGCTGGATGCGACGCCCAGAGGATGGTTGGGTGCGTTTCCTTCAGGATAATTAGGGTAACCTTCTAGCAGCTGTGACCACAAGTCGTCATCGGTCGTTGGAGCAGGTTCTGTGGGATCGTTTTGTTCATTGAGATTGGCATTATCTCCCAGAAGCTGTGAAACGAGGTGGTCGGCATCACCAAGATGTGTGGTGTCGCGCCCCATGGGGAAAGCTGACGACGTCTTCCGGGCTAGATTGCAGTCACAAAGTCAAATTCAAGAGAGAGAGAACTTTACTCGAAGGTGTTAACTTACCACTGTCGCGGTCCACACAATATTCCAGACCGCTAACGGGTCTTGCCAGCTGTTGTCCCAAGACTTGAGAGCCTTTTGGGACAAGATAGTCTTTAAAATAAGATGGCCACGAGATGGAGGACGCATCTGAATGCCTGCTGCTTGAGCCAAACTGAAAATTTGACGAAGAAGGAAGATGCGATTCTGATCCCGACGGCAAAGTCCGGCGATGCTCCTCTGGAAATCTATTGGTGGCTGCGGAGTATGGGGTGCCTGATCCTGACGGCAAAGTCGGGCGATGCCCTCCATCGGCGCTTGCGAGGTATGGGGCGTTGGTCCAAGCAGGTGAGAAAGGATACAATGACTGGCCACCAATTGACGGATCTATTGAAGGCTGATGATAGGCTCCCGCCGGGCTATCGATTCGTCCCCAATCTGGAACCCGCGCCAAAGAGGCTTGGATGAATATAGTGGACTTTTGGAGGGTAGAATCCATTGGCACCATGAATGAAGGATGCGAGATGCTTACTTTCCCGCATGGCCAAGAACCACGGCTCATTTTCCGTTGTCGATGAGCCGCATAAATCAAGATGAGCTTTCAAATGATCCATGGCACTCTCCTGAGTTTTTTGTCGTTTTGCTGCATTCGATCCCAGCTTTTCTCCGCAAAGAATATCTGAGGTCATGTTATCAGTTTAACCATCACCGCCCGCAGCCTTTGCCGGCATTGATAAAAAGATAAGCACACCTTTCTGCTTGTCATTTGATCCCATATTAGTTGAGAGTTGTTGCAATATCTGGTCCGCGTGTTGCTGGTTCTGGCCCGACAGCCGCTTGCGATTCAATTGTTTCTCTTTGAAGCTGGAACTTGGCGGTGTCTCTGGCCCAAGCAGAAAATTATTTCCTTCAAAGCCTCGGACCTGACTATTTGAGTCAAGGACAAAGGGGATGGTGGCATCATACTTTGGTAAACCTTCCAAGAGCGGCCTGGCCACAGCCTTGGAACCAATTACAAGGAGCCATCCCACTTGGAGAAAGAGAGAGGCAAACATTTCGCAGAATTCTGAGTTGACAGGTGGTGGTCCTCATCAGCCCGATCAGGGCCCATAAGAGCCCAGATTTATACACGGACAATGTTCATTGGTCATGCGTTGCAGCCGGGTGGGCATGAGGAATCTACTATCGACCTGGTCACCTGCCTGGAGTCTGGACCGCCGAAATCGAGCCACCATGTGCAAGAACCAAAAACCAAGTCGTCAACCTGTGTTCCAGAGATGGCACATGTAATCCCGCCAATTCAAGATATCTGAAACCGAAGTCCAACACACGTTGCTGGATAGGGTGTACAATCCAGCCAATGTGTCCACCTCGCGGCTCGCACAGGCATCGGAATGTGTCCTCCGGACTTCCGGTCGGCTGCTGCGCCCGCGACAGAGATCTGTACAGCTGCTTTCCGCCGGTGCTCTTTCCGATGCGCGTCGATCGGCTGTCCGGTGCGCCTGCGCAGCCGCACAAGTCGTATGAATTTTTTGGTCCAGAGCGATCGAGAGATGAGAATTACCTCATCTTACTAGCACTTTGTCAACAACGCGCCACACGAAAAAAGGGAAGAGAACACAAGGGTTGCAGCAAGTAGGACCATCAGATCGACTGGGAACGAACGCGAACTAAAATATAATACCCAACTCTCCGAAACGATGGCTGAAGCAATGTATGCCACTGATGAAGTGAGATCACTCTTTCCTCGCCTCACTCACATCTATCCATCTGTCTTTAAAGACTGACTGCGAACATCTGGACTGCAGTATGGGCGCCCGTTCATCATCATCAAAGACCAGGGTACCAAGACTAGAAGCCATGGGATCGAAGCCATCAAGGTTAGTCACCGACCTTTTTTGAGAGGAAATTCCGTTCATTGGGGTTGGGTCGATTGGCGCATTCATATTTAAATCAGATTGGCCTATGCGGTCTCCTTTTCTTGCTTGCTCTCTCTTCTATAGTCTCACATTCTAGCCGCCCGAACAGTGTCAAATATACTCAAGACTTCCTTAGGACCCCGCGGATTGGATAAGATCTTGATATCACCCGACGGAGACATCACCGTTACGAATGATGGTAAACTCATCCCTCCATCCATTGAAAACCCAGTCTTTTTTCAGGATGCTCGAAATGTTGACCTCATACATGAATTTGGTGTAGGTGCCACCATCCTTGGTCAAATGGAAGTCGAACACCAAATTGCCAAGCTGATGGTACAACTCTCTCAATCCCAAGACAATGAGGTTCGTCAGGCTTTGAAGTAGTGCTTCAATTTACTTGGTCGGCAAAGTCGTCTCTCCATTCATCCTCCTTTCCAACCTTATTTTACTTTTCTCTTCACAGATTGGGGATGGTACCACTGGAGTAGTAGTCCTCGCGGGTGCCTTACTAGAGGAGTCGGAGGCCTTGCTCGATCGAGGTATTCACCCTATCAGAATAGCCGATGGATTCGAGAAGGCCTGTAATGTGGCAGTCCAGGAACTTGATCGAATCAGTGCCAAGCTGGAATTCAGTAAATCGGACACAAGCCAGTTAGAGAAAGTCGCCGCCACCAGTCTAGGTAGCAAAATGTCAGTTCCGCCCCGTTTACCTACCTGCCCAACCTTTGCTCACTAGACTTACTCTCGAGTTCTGCCCCTTCCTTTCCGTTCTACGGACACCTCCAGTGTCTCTAAATCAGGTGATCTATTCCCCAAGATTGCAGTCGAAGCAGTCTTATCGGTTGCAGACCTCGAGCGAAAAGACGTCGACTTCGAACTAGTGAAAATCGATGGAAAAGTTGGAGGCTCGTTGGAAGATACGCGCTTGGTCAAGGGTGTGATAATCGATAAAGACATGTCCCATCCCCAAATGCCCCGAAACCTCAAAGACTGCAAGTTGGCTATTCTCACCTGTCCGTTCGAGCCTCCCCGACCGAAGACAAAGCACAAACTTGACATCACAAACGCCGAACAATACAAGAAACTCATGGGATACGAACAGGAGGTCTTCCTGCAAATGATCAAGCGGCTCAAGGATTGTGGCGCTAACTTGGTCATCTGTCAGTGGGGCTTTGACGACGAGGCAAATCATCTCCTGCTACAGAATAACCTACCTGCTGTACGATGGGTCGGGGGACCGGATATTGAGGTTTGTGATAATTCGTCGCCATTCGAGATACGACTCTATGGTTCGATCAAAGTTATTCCCACGCTCATCAGACCATTGCGCGATGACTCTAGTTGATTGCCATTGCTACCAATGGTCGGATTGTACCTCGATTCGAGGATCTCACTGCTGCCAAGCTCGGAAGTGCTGGAGTGGTTCGAGAGATTGATTTCGGGACAACGAAGGAGAAGATGCTGGTAATCGAGGAATGCGCCAACTCAAGGGCAGTCACTGTATTCATCAGAGGCAGTAACAAGATGGTAATCCTTAGCTTTCCCAGGACTCGACAAGAGAATTCATCTACTGATCTGTGTATTATATCTCCCACTTCACTCTATAAGATCGTCGAGGAGGCCAAACGGGCTTTACACGATGCTCTTTGTGTGGTCCGGAACTTGGTTGTTGATGATCGGGTAGTCTACGGCGGGGGTTCGGCCGAAATTGCCTGTTCGATTGCTGTGGCTAAGGCTGCTGATGAGGTTTGATCAATTCGTTGGATCCGATCGACAGGGACAGCTTTCTGACCGTTTCTTGAGTATGCGTTCCAGATCCCATCGATTGAGCAATACGCCATGCGCGCATTCTGTTCAGCATTGGATGCAGTACCGCTCGCCCTGGCGGAAAACTCGGGCCTTTCGCCCATCGAAACCCTTGCGGAAATCAAGAGTCGACAGATCGAAGAGAAGAACCCCAACCTTGGGATCGATTGCGTCGGATTGGGAACAAATGGTTCGTCTACCGCCCTCTTGAATCGCATCAATTGTGCCTCTCCTCTCTGACATCGCTTTTCCTCTCCTGATAGACATGAAAGATCAGTTCGTTATCGACCCCCTAATATCCAAGCGACAACAATATTTGCTGGCTACTCAGCTCGTCCGCGCCGTGCTCAGGATTGATGATGTCATTCACAGTCACGATGTTGGAGGAGAATACTAAAACAAAACAAAAACAAAGAAAGTATATCGGGATACATTCAATTCGATCTCACATTGACTTTATCTTCACATATCTTTCAATTTCTTATTTTCATGAGTGTGTACGATACGATGTGTTATGCTGCTAAACCTACGCTCAAATAACCAAATAAATAAACTCCAACAATTACCCTGATGATAAGCCACTCAAACTGTCGATCTGGATCTTAAGACAAGGCACGTTAGCCATTCTAAAGACATTGTGGAATATACTCCGCATGGGTGGCTTCATAGATGTCTGCCCCATGCACTGTTAAGCTAGTAGTACACTCGGCCACTGTCCTGGTGGTGCTTTCAAATGGAAGGAGCAAGTGGCTTTGTTGGCGCGAGGATCATAGGTGTCACTCTGGGTAGTCATGTTGCCAGAACGAATCACATTCCTATTCAACCAAGACACACATCAGCTAAAAGGTGGGCAATCATAAAACACGGTGGATGGAATCAATAAGCAGGACTTACATCCTTGGGAGAGGCCATGCAGGCTCATCTTGATCACAATTATCTTCATGTCACACAGATATTTTATGAAGACCATATCTGGATGGTATGGAGATCTTACAGTGCCAGACTGTAGGCAGCGTGGTGAAGGGAAAGTGCTCTACAGATGCCCTTGTGGTGGTCCATAAAGCGTAGTTTAATGTAGCAACCCACTGTTGACATAAAGACAAACAAGAAAAATAAGTTTCACTCATTTCTTTTAGAAGTTGAACTTGGGGGAGGATCATCTCTATGTAACAGTATTCATTTCATTCTGAATTGGTTGAGGACAACCATCTAAGTTAGGGGAGGGGGTTTTCAGTTTTGCTCCTCTTTCAAGCTTTCCATTTAGGAAGTTCAGTTTTTTTTTTGGAATCACATCAAGCAAACAGAGCACCCATTCAAAACACAAGAAGACAAAAAAACTGGCCATGATGTATTTCACATAGCAGATAACAAGACTTAGCCAATAACAAGATATCAGAGGCATTCAGCCAGGTGGTACAAGAGCAAGGAGGAGGAAGTTTTTAGGATTCTTTGTTTTTTTTGTTTGGTAGACAGTACAACTATGGAAGGGAGAGATAGTAGAAGCAGATAGAATCTGAGGACACCCCAAATTCCCAAAACAAACAAAAGAACAAGTCAGGAAGAGGTAAGGGGGGGAGTTAACAAAGAAAAAGAAAACTTACAAGCTCAGGGACAATGGTGAAAGCGCTGCGCTGCAGATAGCGCAGCGTAGCGCTTTTTGGCCCGGATGCGCTGCACCATTTCATAGCGTTTTTGGGCTACGCTTGCGCTTTTTGGTGCAAGCTTGTAGCTTTTCTGTTTTTTGCCCACTATTTGTAGCCATAAAATAGCGCAAAAGTGCTACGCTGCCGCTATGAATAGCGCGCTATGCTATTTTATAGCGCTTTTTTGCGCTTTTTTTGGGGGAGGGGAGGAAGTAGCTTTTAAACAGCACGCTGCACTTTTTTGCGCTTTTTTTGGGGGGGAAGGGAGGAATTAGCTTTTTTATTTTATTTTAATGGTTGATTTGGTAGTATGGAGAAAGAGGAAGAAATTTGTAGAGGGGGAACATATAATGGGGGAGATATTAAACAAGCTATTCATCCCAATAATCTATTTTGATGTTCCTTGATTTGCCATGTTTGTGGCCTCATCAAATTTGGGGTTACAGATGATGGGGGTGACAGACTGAGGAAGGGGAGAGAAGTAGAACTTGAGGGACCAAACCACAGCAGGGTATTTGCAAAGCCAGCGGCCACCCTCTCCGGAGTCTCTTGCAGCGCACAGCAGAGGTCTTGGGATCCATCATATCCAAGACCTTGACTGTGGGCTATGCTGCCCACAGCAAAACAAATCAGAGCGGCTGCGCTATTGCGCTTTCATAGCAGAAAAGCGCATGTAGCGCAACTTTAGTGCCAAAAAGCTTTTTTCAGCTGCGCTGCGCTATATTAGCTCAAAAGCGCAGCTTTTCCCGCTGCGCTTGCGCTTTTTCACCTGGGGAAATAGCGCAAGTAAGCTGCATTTAGCCGTAGCGCAGCGTTTAGAGGCCGCACTACAGCTTTTTGAGGCGGGCACGTAGCGGACACGCGCTGCGCTGCGCTAAAACGGGTGCTTTTGGTAGCGCAGCGCAGCCTTTCACCATTGTCAGGGATATCCAAGATGACGAGCCAAGAAGATGGTGCAGTTGGTGGTGAACACCCACTGGAGGTTGCAGAAGAATCATACGCAGGCCTTGATCTCTTGGAGCGTTGATGCAGGGAATTCAGTTCACAGGCTAATGTATTCTTGAGCAATGTTGTGGAAGAGGAGGAGCAAGTCCTCTTTGCTGTAGAATTGGGTGCCGTAGGGCATGTGGTTGTTGGAAACAAGTAGCTGGCCAATGGCAAAGTGGTCAAACTCAATCATATCCGCAGCAGTAGGAGCGGGAGCAGGTTGAGGTTAAGGCACGGGGGGAGGAGCAGCTTCAGTAGCCCAGTTGGTAACCGGACCAAATTCAATGGGAGTGTGCGGACGAGCCGGTTCTGGCGGTGGGTTTTGTTACCAACTGAGCTACTGTAGCTGCTCCTCCCCCCATGCCTGAACCTCAACCTGCTCCCGCTCCTACTGCTGCGGATATGATTGAGTTTGACCACTTTGCCATTGGCCAGCTACTTGTTTCCAACAACCAAGAGGACTTGCTCCTCCTCTTCCACAACATTGCTCAAGAATACATTAGCCTGTGAACTGAATTCCCTGCATCAATGCTCCCAGAGATTGAGGCCCGCGTCCAATTCTTCCGCAACCTCCAGTGGGTGTTCACTGCAAACCACACCATCTTCTTGGCTACTCATCTTGGATATCCCTGAGCTTGTAAGTTTTCTTTTTCTTTGTTAACTACCCCCCCTTACCTCTTCCTGACTTATTCTTTTGTTTGTTTTGGGAATTTGGAGTGTCCTCAGATTCTATCCGCTTCTACTATCCTTCCCTTCCATAGTTGTACTGTCTACCAAACAAAAAAATGAAGAATCCTAAAAATTTACTCCTCCTTGCTCATGTGCCACCTGGCTGAATGCCTCCGGTATCTTGTTATCCGCTATGTGAAATAAATCATGGCCAGTGTTTCTGTCTTCTTGTGTTTCAAACGGTTGCTCTGTTATCTTGATGTGATTCCAACAAAAAACTGATTAGCAACTAGTAGCTGGCGGATGGCAAAGTGGTCAAACTCAATCATCTCCGCAACAGTAGTAGCGGGAGCAGGTTGAGTTTCAGGCACGGGGAGAGGAGCAGCTTCAGTAGCCCAGTCAGTGACCGGACCAAATTCAATCGGAGCGCGCAGACAAGCGGGTTCTGGTGTTGGGTTTGAATGAGAATTAAGAAGAGCCGGGTTGACTTCGATGTTGAATAGGGTGGCTTCTTCAATGACAATAGGAAGGGAAGCAGAAGAGCCAGGCTCATCAATGGTAGCAGGCAAGGAAGGAGGAGCAGGCCATACGGAGGTGTTGGAAGAAGGAGGAGTCACAACAGGGATGGAATCAGAGGAGCTAGCTTCATCGGCGAGTTCTGCTCCGCAATACACCGGGCTGGGAAGAACAGGTGGAGGCAAGAAGACGCAGCCCTGATTGACATAGGCAGGCAACCAGTTCCCAGCTACCGGCACCAGGAAAAGAAAGTAGTCACTTGATGGCAAGTGACATGACACAGCTTTGTTTTCAGCCCCAACACTGCTCCAATGCTGCTCCTCTCCACCAGCACATCTAGGGCTCACATTACAGGTGTCAGGATCAAAGCACTCAATGTGACAAAACCAGATGATGCTCAGCTTTGGCCCTGGCCCAGCTGATGTTCAGCTTTTACCCTGGCTCAGCTGATGCTCAGTTTTTCCCCTGGCCCAGCTGATGCTCAGCATTGGAACTGGCCACCTGATGATCATCTTTGGCCCTGGCACAGCTGATGCTCATCTTTGGCCCTAGCCTAGCTGATTTTCAGCTCTGGTTCTGTCCAAGCTGATTCCCATCTTTTTCCCTGGCCTGGCTCAGCTGATACTCAGAAAGCTGAGCATTAGCTGGCCAGCTGGCCCAATACTGGGTCAAAGATGAGCATCAGCTGGGACAGGAAGAGGAAAAGGCTGAACAAGGACTGCTACAAAGCTGAGCATCAGCTGCGCCAGGAGTAGTACAAAGCTGAGCATCACCTGGGCAAGGACTAGTCAAAAGGCTGTATTCCAATTCTGAGAGTGAGCTGTGTGAAAAAGCTGAGTATGAGCTGGGCAAAAAAGCTGAGTATGAGATGGGTACCAAATGACAGAACTGAGGATCAGTTGGGCTCATCAAAAACTGAACAGGACCTCCTTGGTAAATTTTGGAAGTTGAGGAGTTGGTTGGGAGATTGGGGTAGATAGTGGATAGATATTGGATAGATGGTGGGTAGCTGGCTGGAGCTGGTGTGATGTCACTTGTCATCAACTGACTATTTTATTTTCCTGGTGCGGGTAGAAGTTTATCTCATCTTGGACAGGGTTGGCCTAGAAAACAACTACAAACATCAATATCAAGCATCTTGGGAAACAAGACATACCATTGCCTCATCAAATGTATGCGGAGAGAAAGTGATCGGGCACTGAGTTGCAGGGCTAACACAATTTGGAGGAAACAGAAGAAGGAACTAAGAGGGATGACTGCTCAGAGTGGTTGAGCTGGGGAAAAGGATCCAGAAGGAAGTGGCAAGGTTTTTATAGACAAGAAGCAAAAGGGTCTGCCTTTTTGCACACCAAAAAATTACCCCGCGCACACCAAAAAAGATGTGCACTCCATGGTTTTTTGGAGTGCACAGGTGTGCACTCCAGCATTTCTTGGAGTGAAAATAGTTCACTCCAAAAAGATGTAGTTTTAGGAGTGGCCTATTTTCACTCCAGGAAATGCTGGGTGTGCAGAAGCTCACTCCAAAAAACCTTGGAGTGTGCACCCTGTTGCACTCCCGCCTTGACGGCCGCGGCAGACCAGTCATCGGGAGGAAACAACCCTCTTGATGGCCGGTGCTGGTTATCAAGATCCTCTCAATGACCGGTGCTGGTCATCGAGAGGGGTGAGTCCTCTCAATGACCGGTGCTGTCATCGAGAGGACTCAACCCTCTCAATGACCAATACAGATTGGTCATCAGGAGGAAACAAGTTCAACCCTCTTGATGACCGGTCTATACCGGTCATCGAGGAGGTGAGTCCTCCCCATGACCAGCACCAGTCATCGAGAGGACTCATCCCTCTTGATGACCGGTACAGATTGGTCATTGGGGAGGAAGCAACCCTCTTGATGACCGGTCTGTCCCGGTCATTGGGAGGAAGAAACCCTCTCAATGACCCGGACAGACCGGTCATCGAGAGGGATGATTGGGATGAGTCCTCCCAATGACCAGTACCGGTCATTGAGAGGGTCCCAATGACCGGTCTGTCCCGGTCATTGGGAGGAAATCAGGAGGAAGCAACCCTCTTGATGACTGGTCTGTCCCGGTCATCAAGAGGGATGAGTGGGATGAGTCCTCCCGATGACCAGCAGCGGTTATCGAGAGGGATTTTTCCTCCCGATGACCAGCACCGGTCATTGAGAGGGTTGGTTCCTCTTGATGACCGGTCCATACCGGCCATTGAGAGGGATGACTCATCCCTCTTGATGACCGGTATAGACCGGCCATCAGGAGGCAACAGCTCTCTCAATGACCGGTATGCCCCGGTCATTGAGAGGGATGAGTCCTCCCAATGACCACCACCAGTCATAGAGAGGGTTGTTTCCTCCCGATGATCAGGAGGGATGAGTCCTCCCGATGACCAGCACCAGTCATAGAGAGGGCTGTTTCCTCCCTATGACCGGTCTATACCGGTCATTGAGAGGGATGAGTCCTCCCAATGACCAGCATCAACCGGTCATTGAGAACTCCAGGGAAGCGTGGTCTTTGGAGTACCTGACCCGCACTCCATGGAACTTGGAGTGCACAGACATGCACACCAAGTAATGTGGTGTGCACAGACTTGCACACCTTTTTGGTGTGCGCGGGGTAATTTTTTGGTGTGCAAAAAGGCAGACCCAAGCAAAATTGCGGGGGAACGGCTATGTCCTTCTTTTGCAAGGGCACCACAATGACCCCCTTGCAAAAGAGGGAGTAGACAAGTTGACTTCCTTTCATCGAGGAACGAGTCCATTTGTATCCAGAAACAGGTTGGTGGGGCTCCTTTGGTTGTAAGAAAAGGAGAGGTTAAAAATAAAGAAGTCAGTGATGCATACAAAAGTGACTTTTGTTACCGGCGCATCTTGATTTGATTGTTATTGGAGGGACTAGAAGAAGTAAGAAGAAGTTGGGCTTACCTTGGCCAAGGATCCACCAGCAAGTCGATTGAATATGTATTATGATTCCATGAATGCTTGGACGGATTTTCAAGCTGTGTAATGCTGTGCACCCAAAATCATGGCATTATGTTTGGTATTTTACCACTTGAAGCTTGACACCAAATCACAGTGTCTGAACTTCAAAGTAGATCACTGATCCTCTGCCACAGCAGATGGGAGCAGTATTGATGGGTGGTGATGACCGAGGTGCGTTCCCTCAACCATCCCATCAAGCCCTCCATTTTTCTGTTTTGCTAGGATTGATCATTAAAGATGTCACGTTTTGGAATTGATCTCCTCGGACGAGAGGTTCCACCACCTGGATACCTTACTGCAAGCGAGCAATGGTGTATTCGTGGTATGGGCCCAGAGCCAGCCCCCGGGAATCTCGTCAGCTCTTTTCCTTTCTTGGGTTCCTCATGACTGCTAGCTGAGATAATGGTCTTTTTGTGTGTCTGTTTTTGCAGGTACAAACCATCAACTGCACCACATCGTTCAAGTTGTTTTATCAAAAGAACCAGGGCCAGACTAAGCCAACCTGGAAAGCAATACCTTACGGGAAGAAATTCAAGATTGAAATTGCTGTTGATTCGACGAACTTTGAGGCTTTTCAAAAAGCGGTTGCCGACGCCTGCGACAAACAGTTCTCAAATGCTGGGAAGATAATAGAAGATGCGGTTGAATGCGGCTTTCCCCATCTCGACTGGATAGTCATCATGAATCTCCGTGATGCAGCCAAGTTTAAGCGAGCTGAAAACTATACTGTCAACGATCAGCAGTCCTACGCACACTGGATGGCTACTGTGGTTGATAACGCAAGGGACCAAACCGATGCTTGGTTGGAGCTGAAGATGGTCAACCCAACCGAAGTCGCAAGACAAGCTACAGCGGTAAATAAGGTCCAAGAACATGTCTTGACCACGCAGGCCGCCAAGGATGCCGCATCCGCCTCGAAGCGCAAAGCACCAAACGATGCTGGTCCTGGCGGCGAAGGAATTCAAGTGCCGGCCGGAAACTTCAAGGCTCTCAACTTCCTAATGAACAAGCTCTTTGACCTTCACGAGCCCAACCAAAAATATGAAGATGCACTTCCTGTCTTCATCGATCCTGCGGATCCAAACCGATACGTCGTTTTGAAAACCCCAATGGTCCAGAAATGGGCCAAGGCCATCGTGAGTTTTTATTTATCAACCTCATGAAGCCTCACGAACTGATCTTGTTCACATCATCAATTTTAGATGGACAAAGTTCCTGGAGTCTCGATGTACACACCACCAGGTGATTTCAAATTCGAACAGTTATCAAAAAAGAAAAGAAAACTCGACAACAACACCGCGGGTCATAGTCGTACCTCCTCATGTGATCCCGATGTTTCAATCATTATCCCGAATCCTGACTTAGTACGTAGTTATGTAGAGTTTGTAAAAATCAACCCCTCTAAGAAAAAAGCAGTCCTTAAGGCTCTTGATGACAACGATATCACCCATCCTAGATTTTTCTTGTCCAAAAATATCACCCATGCGTGCATGAGTAGATGGGGCTTATCCAATGGGATCATTGCCCAATTGAAGGATAATGTCAACCAATTCCTAGAATTGAACAACTGAATACACTCTACACGTACTTAACCTTAACAGAATGACTTATTTAAACAGCTCAAGCAACCTTTGAAATTTAAGTTTTGTCTGTTGATCTCACCCCTCTATTTAGTCTATTACCCCACCAAATTATCCTTTTGTAATACCAAACTGCACCACCCACATGTCCATACAAAGATTAATAAAATGATCTGTATATTTGTCCCAATAATGAGCAAGATAACTATCCTTAGTGTTGGCCCCACCAACGGTATTGCGGATGAGACCTAGCAAGAGCATCCAGCTTTTTATAGCTTCAGATTTTTTGGGCAGTGTATTGCGGAGTGGTATGGTATTTATTGCTAGGCTAAACAGAAGAATTGGACCTTTACAACAGGAGTTTTGTTGGATAAACGAGCTATCAAATCAAGAGTTTTTTAGAGCAGTCAAGTGTTACATTGATCGGGTATTGGGTGCTAGAGTAGACAGGCTGAACAGGTTAAATGGTACACAAAGACGTTTGGTGGATAACTGGGCTAACATTTCAATCGAGAACAAGAGTGATTGGCGGCTACTGGGCTAGAACGTTGTGCTTAATAGGAGTGGATATATTGGTTGATTTAGTTGGAATTTGATGGGATGCGGTACCCACAATGGGCATACACTTTCGAGCACAAGGTTTCATCAATTATTTCTCCGGTAACTCAACGGATTTCCCACTTGGTGTCCGGGACATAGCTGAGTCTCTGAGTCAAGCGAAGTTGCTTTTTTATTGCTCCAAAGCAGAGCTTGATTGGGTTGAGCTCAGGGCAGTATGGTGGGAGGTAAATGATTTGGACACCGGCTGCATTGCAAAGATCTTTGACTCTAGCCCCTCGATGGATCATTGCGTTGTCACAGACAAGCACCGAGTTGACACCTGGATATCGATTCATGCGAGGGAGCTGCAGGAGCTGATGTCAGCTGAAGAGTTCCCAAAAACTGCTTGACTGGGTACTCACCAAGTCGAATTCAAGGAAATGCTCGAATTTTTCTCCCTGGAACGTTTCAATAGTCGTAGTGAGCGCAACCAACCCGTTGAGCAATATTGCTGGCAAGAGACTCCAACGTTCGGGGTTCTGGTTGATGATTAAGCGCTGAGCTGGGGTTCCTTGCTTTGACCTCGCAAACGATCAGAGCAGGTCTTTGTCACAGAAGGAGCTCTCATCTTGGATAGAAAAGAGCACACCTCTATTAGTCCGAGATTTCATAACACAAAGGAAAAAGAAACACACTCACCGATGAAAACAAGAAAGTTGGCAGGAAAGAATTCCATTCGCTCAACGAATGCGAACTTCGCAACCCGCGACTTCCTGGAGTTCACCGTTGAAGGCTTCTTCAAGGTGATTGACAATCTGTTGACTAGGTTCTTGTGTATCGCTTGGATGCTAAGAAGGGTGCCGGTGGAGTCGAACAGTCGCTGTCGCATCTCTTTGAGGAACAACCCCGGTTCAGAACGAACCAACTCGACCATAAATCGACATTCCTCGCTTGAGAGTGTTGGAGGCCGTTCGCGAGTTTCGTAAGATTTGGGACTGCAAACGATTGCCTTGGTTTCTTGGTAAAGCAGCATCCATTGCTGGAAGGACTGCCTGGAGATCGTCTTGCCGAGGGTTTGACAGATGTGCGATTTGGAAAACCCCTCAAGCGCCATCCGGACGGCCACAACCTTGATCGCTGGCGGATAGGGTACAAACACCATTATGGGGAAGGAGCTGGGTCGGGTTGGGTGTGGTTATCAAGAATGAGGAGAGGGAGAGGGCAGGAAGGATTGCCGGGATAGGGGGTGGGGCAGAAAACCAAAACAAAACTCGTGCTGTGCTTTGCTGTACACTCCAAACCCATAACTTTAGCCGGATGAAAAACTCGAACGGTCCAAGCTTAAGCGGAATCATAATAGGTGTGGGCCGTCAAGAGGAGCCTGGAGGAGCAGAGGAGTTGTGGGGCGGTCGACTAGGGACGATATCACAGACCTGTGACGGTTTTTGGACTCGTAATCCGAATCGGAGGAGCGCACACGTACACCACGGGTGCACTAAGCCATCCCAAGGAAAGCACTCTGTGGGATGACCCCAGGACGGTGCAACATACTCCATGGCCCATCCCAGGGGCATGCTCATCCAAATATAAATGATCATCATAGGGACGGCCCTAGGTGCCGTCACCAAAACGGCTTGAGCATACAGCCTGGGGCTGGATCAACAGTACCATACTGCCATCTCGCGGCCTGAAGGCCGCGTACCACGCACGTAGGCTGAATGGCCCATGTCTGTCCAAATGCCAGCAACAAAATATCCCGCCCAGACCATGCGGCCGTGCCACAGCACTGGGACATTTGCATCACACCTCGTGGAGTGCCCAGTAGCATGCAAGGTCGGCTTGGATGCATCCCCAGAGCATATCCGCACTGCACGCCACCCAACAGACTGGCTGCAACAGCATCAGAAGAGCGGCAGCTTTGCTTTCCAGAAAGCAACCGACAAAGAGGGAAGTGTGTGTCCTGACCACCAAGGTCACAAAAGAACAAGAGAAAAGTTTGATTGTGCCGGGGCAATAGGCAAAATGACAGAGAAAAAAAGAATGTACAATGAAAAATATGTACAAAATAACAGACTGGAAAATATTGCCTGTGGTCAAGAATCAACTCCGTTGTCTTGCAAAGCCAGTTTGTCGGTCAATGTGTTGGCTTCCATGCAAGCTAATATCTACTCCTTGGTTGGCAAAAGGTGGTAGATGGTTGATGTGGTCAGTCCAAGCAAATTCAGCAATACATCCATGCTTGATGTAGGGGTTGGTTTGGAGTACCATAGTAGGTCAGTCGCGCTTGAGTGTAGAAGTTGAGGATGAACAATAGACAGGACACATAGAACTGGATGAAGAACGAATGGATCAGGCGTTGTGTTAGGCTGTTCTGTGCAATAATCAAAAGGCTCTGGTTATAACTGACTTTGATATAGTAAACATCTGCTCTTACCCATCTGAGCCTGGTTGGTGTGCATGATGGTTCTGTTGATGATGATGTTGTTTTTGACCAAGCACGACTCCGTTTGGGAATACACAGAGTAGGATGGATTTGGGTAGTTCCATAAGCGCTTCTCTGTCAATTTTGAATGAATGGTTTGTGAGTTCGAGATGGATGAGGTTGGAATATGAGTTGGTGCGATGGGCTTTGATGGAGAGGAGTGGAGAGAGTTGAGAGGGATCTGGTAGGTGAAGATTGATTCAGGCATGTTTGTTGGTTGAGCTTTGTATGCATTGAATTTATTTTAAGTACTAGAACCTCTGGAGATTGCCCCCTGCGGGGCTTGGCTTGGGTTGCAAAAAGGCTGCCTCTTGCGGATGTCCCTGGTACATCCACTGTTCCCTGGATGCCAGTTGGTTATGTGGGTAAAGGTGTAGGTAGCCCGGTGGTGCAGGTTTCCTATTTCTGGGTTATCTGACTGGTGCTGTTGCAAGAGCGTTGGATCTGCACCCATAGATACTCAGAACTCTTCACTAAACAATCCAAATATACTCTTCATCTTTGAACATATCCTTATCAACAGACCATAGCACGGTGGTATTCGAGGCCTTTTTTAGGCCCCTCAAATACCTATTTGTTGAATAGTCGAGTATTTGCAAATATTTGACTGAATAAAACTCAAAAACCGCCAAAAACATGAGAAAAAGACATTTGAGGTCTTTACACTTGTTCTGTAATTCCAGAATTATCAATTTCATTTCAGACAGTCATTTGTTTAAATTAAGAACTGTTTTCATTCATCTTGGCGTGTATTTGGCGTGTATTATATGTATAATTTTTGATTTTGAGAGGAAAACTTGAAATAAACACAGAAAAAAACCCTAAGAGACTATGTTAATTGAATTATATGCCTTATCAACTAAATTGCCTCGTAACCAAGATCACATACACATGTTAGATTCAACTGAATCACCTGAGAGAGAAAGCCTTTTTACAGCAACTAGATTACCTGACTGAGAGAAAACCCGCTTGCTTGCTGCTGAACTAGCCAGAATTGCAAGGAAGTCCTTGGCTATCATCGAGAGCGTTGGAAGTATGTATTGATTCTCTTTCCACCAATCAAGGATGTCTTTCTTGAAAGGTGGTTTGGGCATCTGCAGATAGGAAGAAATTTCATTGGTTGGAGACGCGTTTGATGTCTTCTTGTATTTTTGTAAAGGGTGGAACTGAAGTTTTTCTTTGGTCTTTGTGGAAACC
Organism: Puccinia triticina; assembly: GCF_026914185.1. NCBI lineage: Eukaryota > Fungi > Basidiomycota > Pucciniomycetes > Pucciniales > Pucciniaceae > Puccinia > Puccinia triticina. The sequence continues at coordinate 3,482,803 of NC_070572.1, forward strand.
AATTTGGAAATGGATTCATCGGTTTTTGTTTTCTTCTTGACGGCAATCTTCGCTGAGTAATCTTTGAATGTTTCTTGTAAAACCTTTATTGCTTCGTCTTTGAACTTGATCTGAGTGTCTTCATTTGTATTGATAGTGTTGCTGTCAGCATCAACGAGTTGTTGTTCGAATAGAGTGAGCTTGAAACGTGGATCCAAGATAACAGCGAGTATAGAGTGTTTTGAGTGGACTGAATAGTAGCCTTCAAGCTTTTCAACAGCTGCCGTAGCAGCTTCAATCATTACCGATCTCAAAGGGCGGTGGGACTTTGTAAACTTTTTGATTGTTTTGTTGAAGTGGTCCATCAGTGCCTTGTACCACAGGATCACAATTGTGAGAGTCACATATAATTCGCCTTGGGTGTCAATCAATGCCTGTTGGAACTTCTCCAAGAAAGAATGAATCCACTCGAAAAGGTTCCAATCATCATCATTGATGACTTCCTGTTACATAGATGGAATCTTATATTAGAAACCAAGCTGGTGAAACCAAACAAATCTAAAATGTGAAGGGATTACTGACCAGTTCTTGACCTTTCTTATCATTAGAATCGCGCACCGCATTGACAATCTGAGATTTGCCAGAGTTACTTTTACCCTTCTTCTTTGGTTTAGTTTTCTTTTTTTTCCCTTTTGACTGGATCGGTTAGATTTCTTGTAAGAGGATATAAGGTCGTCAAGAGCTGGTCTTTGAATAAGAGCTAAATCGAGCATATTGAAGGTGGAATTCCAGCGTGTGGCGTTGTTGATGATCGGCCTTGAATCTTTGACATCATTATCCTTGCAGAGAGCCTGAAATGAGCTATAAACTTGATTGGACAGTTGGATAAGTAAAATAATGGCTTGAAGTTTATTTAAAGAAGGCTCAAAGACACGGAGAACATCATTTGCCGCAAGGTTGAGTATGTGGGCAAAACATCTAATGTGAGCTTCAGGATAGCTCAGCAGTTTGGAGTCTAGGGCAGTCTGGATGAATTTATTGTTGTTCAAAGCATTATCCAAAGTGATCGATAAGATGCACTTTCCGAGATAAGAGAGATCCAGTTTGTCAGTGGATAGATCTTCGTTCTTCTCAGATTTGCTAGTTTGGTGTGCATTGGTATTGGATTCAGAAGTGCTAGATTTTTCATCCAAGGTATCATTAATTTCAATTGCTTTTCTTTTTTTTGAAGTCATGTCACCAAGTTCGTGATGACAAAAGAACTCCTCAAGGATCCGGAGGATTTTTTTGTGGATGTTGGTACCGGTGTGCTTTTCTCGGAACGGTTTGAAGGCAATAGTGGCCAAGATAGCATTCCAATCTTTTGAGATAAAATGAAAAGTAAGCGAGATATAAGGGGTTCCGCCAGCTGAGGACCAGATATCGGTCGTGAAAGAGAAGCGCTCGGATTCTTTCTTCAAGAAGTGAAACACTACAGGTTTACTATCCGCAAAAAGGGCCTTGATTTGCCAAGCAACGGTATGTTCGCCAATGATGGTGATCCCTGGGTCAATTCCTTGGATCATCTTGACAAATTTAGATGCTTTCACTTTTGCATAAGGTATCTGGTCTTTGATGACCCAGTCGATAAGATTTGAGTCGAAATTGGACTGTCAAGACTTGAGCATGATCTGCTGGAGGGGTCCTTTGACTTTAGAAGCTGGCAATGGCTGAGAAGTGGCGGGGCTACCAGAAGTTAAAGGAGTTTCAATACCGTCTTTGGCATTTTTGGATGCTTCCAGGGCAAGTTTCCATTCGCTGGGGTGCTTGCGAGCTATGTGGTTGACAAAATTCACCTTAGTTGTTTTGTTTGCCACTAGCGAATCACCACAATTTTTGATCAAGCAGGTACGTCTTCCTTTTGAATTGGGTGGACTAAAGAATGAAACAGCTGCCTCTGATTGGTTAACTACTCCGAAGGATTTGCGTCTCTTGAGTGGTAATTCTTGTGAAGATGACTGGTTCAATTGTGGAGCGGCGGCGGGAGCTGGGTTATCTTTTGGTGTATTTGGCGTAGGATTGTTTTCTTTTGCCGTGATTCTGAGACTGCAGCTGCTAGTGTGCTTCCAAACAAAACAATTTCATTATCAGTCATTGGTACACAGGTATTAGAAAAAAAACTCTTACCTTTCAAAGCACCTAGTGGGCAGGCAGTAACCAATGTCGGGCAACAGTCAAAGGTCGTAGGTGATGGGTGGTCTGATGCCGGATATGTGATATCAGCTGCCCCGGTTGGGCGGTTCCAGTTTATGTATATAGTATGTATTTTGGTGCTGCATAGGGGTCCAGGGGGCCCATTGAGGGCCTAAGAAAGCTCCTCCGGGGCCCAAAAGGTCCCGCATGGTAATATGAGAAATTATTCGATGACATTCGAATATTCGAGACAAAATCTGCCCCCCCATTATTCGAGTCGAATCAAATACGAATACGAATACTCGAATCGATTCGATTCGAACTGCTACGGTCTGCCTCTACCCACCTCAACTGCTGGTTCCCCTCTGGGGTACCTTCTATCATTTGCGGAGTACATTGAAGCTGAGATGCTCAGCTATCCTCTGCACTTCAGTTCGCTGACTCACAATGAGTGTGCGCTGTGTAATGTCACTTTGATTCAAAAAGTTGGCCAAAAGCCACAAATTTGCCGAAGCTCTCACGGGGAAAAATACCCATAACTCATAAGCCTCCCATTGGGAATGGGGGATGCTTCGCATCGGGGTGCTCCGCACCAGAGGCTTAGTTAAGTCAGGAAGGAGGCGGGCGCTTTGCTTAGTTAAGTTCGTAGTTCGCGTTAGGTTCAGTTAACATACATATTTACATTCCCCTCTGCTGCCCCCTTCTTTCCTTAGTCATTCGGCAGCCCACCAAACTTCAAACCCACAACAACACAACAGAAGACAGATCCAGAGAGAGAAGAGCGAGCCCCGGCGCGGAAACACGGGGGAAAGACATGCATGTCGCGTTGCGAGCGAAGAAACAGAACGACAAGACGTTTGGAGAAGGCACTGACTATATACAAGATGTGTGTACAAGAAAGCATCTGTGAGATCCAGCAAAAGGCAGAGTCAACAACAACGACCAGCAAGGTGAAAAAAAATGGATTGTGATCGAGAGAGGGGGGGAACGGGGGGTCACTGGAGCGGGGCGTCGAGACTGTCCGCAACGCCGCTGTCTTCATGAGCAGCAGCAGCAGCAGTATCAGAGCGCGTGGGGGTAGTAGCGGCGGGAAAGAAGCCGGGAGGCAAGCTGTCTCTGGGCCCTTTGCTGAAGACCGAACGGGGAGACGCGCGGTCGGGAGAGACCAGGAGGGGGTTATCGAGATTGGCAAGGTTGTCTCGGGGGGGCTGAGCAGGGGGCGGAGGGGGGGCGAAGAAGTCGGTCTTGGCGGCGACGGCGAGCGAGCGGACTCTGAAGCGATGGGAGCGGTCGAGGTCGAGCGAGTACGATTTGGTGGGCGGGGGACGGGCGCGGAGCAGGGATGTTGGGAGGGGCTTTTGGCCGAAGGAGTAAGCCGCGAAGGCTTCGCCGTGGCCTCCCTCCTCCTCCTCCGCTTCCTCCGCCTGGTGCTGGTTCTGTTGATGGTCGGGATGGGGGCGTGGGGAGTGGGGGTCGATACGTTTCGGCGACAGGACGCTGGCAGAGACGGAGGTGGAGGTGGACGAAGAGGACGGGTAGTGGTGGGAGACCGAGCGCGCGCTCTTTAGGTGGCCTAGAAGCCCGCTTTCGCCTGGTCGGATACTGTTGGCTCGGTGGGGTCCGAGGACGGAGTGGGTCTTGGGCATCAGCTCGCGCTGCTCGAAGCTCATCAACTCGGCCAAAAACCCGATATCTAGATTGCGTCCATCTCGTCAGTCCTCTCCTTTTTTTTCCTCCTGTGGGTACAGAAAAACACTCACTCGGACAGATCCCCGCCCGCCGTTCAGACACATGCGCATACGCTTTCTTCAGGCTCCACCGGTAGCGATGGATCAGATATGCGAGGACAATAGTCACCGAGCGCGATTTGCCGGCCTTACAATGCACATAAGTCGGGGCCGAATGCAGGAAGGCGTCGTCTGTTTGCGTGTACGAAAAAAAAATCAGAAACTTCTTTTTATGCGTAATCAAAAGCAAGAAATGTGGACGAAACTGAGGACGCGATTAGCCTGGTCGATGCCCTTTTGGACCCCGGTTTCTTCGACAAAGTCTCGCAGCGGGATCTGGAAGTATTTACGAATGAACGGGTAGCGGGTCCGGATGAGCTCCTCCTCGTCGACGCATTCGAGTGCAGTGTTGAGGATGCGCTGGATGCCGAGCCGGTCGAGCTCTGCGAAGTCGGTCTCCTTGGATGGTTCGGGGCCAAGGTAGAGGAAGGAGGGGATGATCGTTGAGACTTTGAAGTGGATCTCTGGGTTGGTACTCGGCGAGCCAGGCGAGTGGTCGTAAGAAGAGTGGCCGGGTCTGTTTGGTGGTTGTGGCTGATCATGGGTAGGATCATGGTGGTCGTCGGAGAACTTGACGTGCGGTCTGCAAGTAGTCGGTTCGGCGGATGGACTTTCCTCAGGAGGATGGGAGGAGCTGAGCTTGGAGAGGGGCGAGGGGCTGTGATGGGAGGTAGGCGAGCAGGCGATGGAGAGATGGTCGATCTTGAGTTGGCCGAGGGAGTGCTTGGAGCTGAGGGCGAGACTGGCGGTGGAGCGGGGGGCGCTGAGGAGCGATTCGGAGGTGTCAATCCGCCGCAGCTTGGGCGGTTTCGTCCTCGACGGAAGCGGGCCTACGGATGTCGATAGGCCGGGCGAGCAAAGCGGGCCAGGCTGCTGCTGCTGCTGCTGCTGCTGCTGTGGTTGGTGCTGAGTAGGTTCTCCATTGCTCTGGTCAACAGATGGTAGAGATCTCACCGGGGCACTGGGTCGTAAACGCAAGAGTCCCTGTGGCCCAGATGCTGATGTTGATGTTGTCGTTGTAGTTGCAGTTGATGACGATGTATTTAGGATGGTTTGGGAGAGATGGGGGGGATGGGTAGGATTGGTGCTCTCTCCTTGTGATGCTTGCTGAGGTCGCTGGGGTTCGCCAAGGAGCAGAGAGTGTTGGGCGGCCGGGTTGTGGCTGAGGTTTTCGAACTTTTCGTTGAGGAAGTAGAGCCCCGAGGAGCGTTGGTGCTGGGCAAAGAGCTTGGCGAGAAGGTCGAGGAATACGCTTCCGAGTGAGTTTGAGGTCTGCTTGGGTAGTTCGTCCACCAGCTGGTCGTCGATCACACATATGTCGAGCTGGGCGAGTACTGAGGATGACGATGAGGACTGGAGGGTGTTTTCGAGTTTTGAGTAGTAGCGTTTGCCGGCCTCGGTGGTGATGAATGGGTTGAGTTGGAAGTGGTTGGGCACGCCTTTTCGGAATCGTTTGATGAGCAGTGATGGGAAGTTGAGGTTGCTAGATTGCAGACTCACAAGGTCAGAGTTTTTTTTTTTTTTTTGTTCTGTGGGGATTCTGGTTGCTCACATGGATCCCTTGAGCCGTCCGTTGGGTCCGAGGTAGGTGTTGAGGCATCTAAGATCGATGACGAGGAGGGGTGGCTGTGCTTGGTTTGAGATGAGCTGGAGGAGCTGATCGGATGAGATCGGCTGTGGTTTGATGTTGTGGGAGGTGGGGGTGGTTTTGAGCGACTTGCGTCTGTTGATGGACGTCCTCCGGGAAGATGCTACTCGGTGGATGTTCTGTGAGCTGGATCGGCTGAGGGTGCTGTTGGTGTGCTGTGGGGATTGGGGTGGGTCGATGAACTTGACTCCGAGCTGTTCGATCTCGCTGATCTCTGCCTGGGTGAGTGTGTTTCTGAGTCTCTGTTTGCTGAGCCGTCTGTTGGTTGGGGAGTGTGCTGGGGGCGAGGGTAGGCTGTTGGTACTCCAGGTGGGCGTTTCGAGTGCGATGAGATCTGTGATATGAACAGTTAGTCATGATAATAGTCTTCTGGCTGGCTGTGTGTTGCTTACCCTTTGGGCTGATGATCACTGAGCTGGTTCGGTGGCTGCTGAGTGCTGCTGATAGGCGGTGGGTGTTTGTTTGGGTTGGTGAGTTCATGGTCGTTGTGGTTGTGGTTTGGATTTGTGGATGGGGGTGGATGGGGATGGGGGTGGATGGGATGGTGGTTTGTCTCTAAGGAAACTGCTTAATTATGGTAACCGATACACCCCCCCGCAGATTAGGGGGGTTCAAAATTGATCCAGGAAGCTGTCCAGGTCCGAAAATCCAGGAAAAAAATCGAACCTGGAAGCTCTCCTGGGGACCTGGGGGCCTGCTTAGAGAGAGGCTCCAGGAGGGTCGTTCCTGGTCCAGGAATCAGGCCGAAACGACAGGAAACAACTTCATCAAAGACTTTTTCCACACCCCGGCCACCCCCGACCCACAAGTATACCTCCTCAACCGTATACACATGACAGAAAGAACCGGCCATTGGAGCAGCTCACTGCACCCTTGATGGCCGGCACAAGACATTCATTGAGCAGAGTACATACACACTCCACCATGACCAATGGCCGGTCAGTAGGCTGTATATTCTTAATAGCTGGCCTGGTCATCAATAGGAGTACACTCCTCCCTTAACGCCGGGTCCGCACTGGCCATCGATAGCCATTTGCTATAATTCTTGATGACCAGTTTGTTCCGGTCATATACGTACTCCTCAAGATGACCGGAACAAACCGGACATTGAGAGGAGTATGTATGTACCTCTCAAGATGACCGGAACAAACCGGTTATTGAGGAAAATGATTACTTCTCTCGGTGGCCATGACGGGCCGGTCATTGAGGGAGTATGTACTCCTCCCGACGATCGAAACGAACCGTTCATCGAGGGAAGTGATATGAGTAATCACTTCCCTGGATGACCGGCCCGTTCCGGTCATCTAGAAAAGTGCATACTCCTCTCGGCGAGCCTGAATGTAGCCTAAGCAATGTCGAATTAATTTGGTTGCTGCCTAGAAAAAAAGTGACACCAAGGCCCCGATATAATTGGTGAAATAATCACGGGTGAAATAATCCGTGACATTTTGATTATTTCACCTGAAATAAAATGTAATTGAATATATCGCTGGTGTTTGTCAGTACATTGGTATAAACCCAGCCAGCCAACCAACCACCCACCTCTCGATCAACCAAGAAAGCAAATGGACAAACTCACCCTCCACTTGATGACCACCCACCCGGTCATCGTGTATAGCCTATGACCAACACTGCAACTGTTCCGATCCGTGGATCGTATCGGCGATACCATCGATCAGATTTAATTTTGTTCCATAGTTTTGCCAAGGCAGGGTAACGGATAGCCGGGGCGATCCAATCCATGGGATCGGATCTGTAAAACCGATACATACTCAGCTCAGATCATGGATTGTCTCGCAATACCAGTACAATCCGATCCGGGATCGCAGGGCTTTTTTTTTGTGTGTATAATTCTTTACCCCATGGTTTCTTTGTGTATAAGTTTAACTCTTTACTTTGTGTATATTGTATTTATATATTTAACTAGCTTTACTTCGTGTATATTGTAATTATTTATATATTTAACTAGCAGCTATGTGGCCCCTTAGTAAAAGTGGTGTATATTATGGGGCTTGGACTCGGTAGAAGAGACAGACTATTGTATGGGCCGGGATAGATAGAAGATGAAATAGGGAGTAACAAGAAACAAACAGGGGGAGGATAGAGAGAAACTCTAAAATTTACGGCTTCTCCTGATCGGGCACCTTTCTGGTCTTGATCATTTCTGTGTCTTCCATACATGATTCAACTAAAAGTTGAGCTTTGGCGAAATAGCCATTGGGTTTGACTCCCTGCTTGAGCCACTGATGGGAACTAACACATCTCTCAATCGTTTGCGCAGCCAAACCACCTTGGCCTCGTCCACATGTATCTGCGGCGGCAGAGAAAGTCCGTTCAACACTAGCTGATGTTGCAATGCAAGCCAAGTAGTCCCGGGCTAATGTTGATAAGATTGGAAATTCATGTTCATGTTCCTGAATCAATGAACATGTAAATATTTAGTCCAAACGTTCTCGAGTAGCTCTACATAGCATTGGTTTGTTGCTCACCTTCCACCAGTCGAGGCACTGGTTGGCATCAGATGAGTGCAGCTTATATTTACCTCCGAGATAAACGGTCATCTCATCGTCCAATGGGCCATCGTTGGTCTCAGGGAAAAAATCCACATCCGCCACCAGGCGGTGATGCTTGCTGCCTTGCAACTTCTTTGGGATTGGAGCCAAGCATTCAATTGAATATTCCCTTGCAGCTGAATCGACTTCAGATTTCCGAGCTTCATATTTCTCTCGGATCAGTGACTCGGCGTGGTTGTGGTGACTCAGGAACCATGCCTGAAACATGGAGAGCCGATATGCTGGGTTGAGAACTGTTGCAAGAAGGATTACATCGCAGTTGAGGGCCTCGCGGAGATAAGTTTCAGTCTTGGAGGCCATTTTGTTGAACATAGCCTGGAACTCTGGTTTGGGTGCGGACTGCTTCTTCTTCTTGATGTATTGGTATTCGGCAAGCATCAGGCATGCGGACAAGGTATCAGCTTCCATCTTCTTCGTGATGAAATAGAATTCCTAGTTAAAACATGAGGGACCAATCAGTTTAAGTTGTTGTTTTTCAACAAATAAGTGATAAACAAAATGCAAGGTGTTACTTACAGCAAGGATATTGTTCAATTTCTTGGCAATCTCCCAATCGTGTCAGTAGATATCACAGTTGTTGAAAAAGTTCTTTCTATTCCCCCCTTCAATATCTTGTCGATCTCGCTCGTTTTCAATTAGCTTGGTGATTACATTGCGAGCCTGATACGCGCGGTCCCTGCTCTGGAACTTGATGTTCCACTGAATACCATAGCCGGCAATGAGACTGGGCCCCTCGTAATCAAGTTTCTTGGCCCAAGTGTCAAACTCGGATCGTTTGGCTGCTGAAGAAGTAATTCGCTGGATTACAAAGTCAATCTGTGAGAAGGGTCAGTACGATATGCATACACCTGTGTTTGGGGAAATAAACATACCTTTTTTAACGCACTAGATAACCGAAATCCATCCTCATCATCAGATATTGTCTTTGCAGGTTGAGCTACATCCTTGTCGTCTGACTGGGAGTTATTTTCACTGTCAATTTCTTTGGGTTCGCACGGTCCCAAATCCAAGACGACTCCTGAGTCGTCTATAATGTTGGACTCTTCAACAATTGCGTCAAGTCCCGGAACAAATCCAAGTGTGCTGTGTTTCTGTTTGGTCAGCCCAGACGGGCTCAAATCGAGCGCCTTGAGGCCGGCATTCAAGATCAGCGCAATCTTGTGGCAAAAGCAACGGATGTGGTTTGATGAGAGATCGATGTCGGTTCCGGTGTTCTTGAGGATCAGCCTATCAACCTCGGCGGCCATTGTTCCATTGTTGGATCCTGAATCAGCCGTCTGAGCTATGATTTAAAGGTTAAAAAAGGTTAACTAAATGTTTGGATTCTGATAATTGAATGTGAGATTGATCAACTTATCTTTTCGTGAAGGGAAGCCTTTGTTATGATGTAGGCAAATGGAACTGCTAAGAATTTACCCCAATGGGTCCATGCAATATACTTCATACCAAGGTGGGATACACAGTTGACCCAGTCTTTGGATATGTAGCCAGCCGATATACCCATGAAAGCGTGGTGATTCCCCTTTGTGGTCCAGATGTCATGGATTAGGGTTATCTTGGAATCAAGTCCCTGAGATAGACCGCCAAATAATTGATAAGTTGATTCGGGATATCAAAGGATAAGGGGAGAGAACGGATTTTCTTACCTTCAGTTGAGAGAGAACCTTCTCTTGTAGGTTTAGATAAAGTCAATGTGCCTCTGTCGCGGCCCAAGTGCAAGTATAAAGCTGGACCCCACGTCGAACGTAATGAAAAGCAGCCGAGAGGAGAGAATCTTCCAACCGAGTCCATGGCAATGACGAACGGATGAGCCACATGACAAGCATCATGTTGAGGAGCTTGTTGTCGAATTCACCGTGCTTGACAAATTTGGCGACCATTCCGACTTGCTTTGCCTTTTGTTTAGCCTTGATGTCTCTCAACGTGAGAGGGAGCTTAGCCCCCGCCTTGATTGCGTCCAATCGTCCGGGGCAGGGTGCTCGTTTCAGGTTGCCATCTTGGTGCTTGATTAAGTTCCCCCTGGTTTCTTCGGACCGCTTGTATATGTTTGGGCACCAACAACATTGATAGTGTAGAGGCGGCCCGGTAGTCTGTTCAGATATGTAAGATGTTTCAATATCAAACATGTCATTGTCATCATACTATAGCAAACTGAAGGAATGCAACGTACTTCTCCTTTGCCACGTGTGGGTGCTTCATAGTACTCCTCAACATCGTTGAAATCGTCCTGTTTTTTCCCGCGAGTTTTTTTGTTCTTTATCTTCAAGTTTTCCTCATCGGAGGCCTGCGTAAGGTCCATGACAGTTTTGGAGTCTGGGGGAGTGGAGCAAGGCAGCCTTGATCCCTTAGCCAGCCAAGGAAATGAGGCTGTCCCCTGGGCAAGACTGGAGGCAGGTGCATTTACATATTTTTATGCATATTGTGGGTTGGGGCTCCTCTATACCCAGTCAATCCAAGCCCTAACCCGATACACATGAGAGTATCGAAACACACCCTGGTATTTACATGGATCGGATTGGCAGTTCCGATCCACATACACCCCGGCTGGTGTATTGGACCGATTGCACCGATACACCCAACATCAATAATGTGGATTGTGTTGGCCAGTCCAGTCGATACAAATCCAGGTTATCAGCCCGGATTTTGGGCCAATACCAACCAATACCGTTCCACGGATCGGAACAGTTGCAGTGTTGCTATGACCCACTTCACCCACTCAATGACCCAGTCAGTCATCGAGTGGATGTATTGTAGTCCACCCGATGAACAGGACGGTTCGAGGGGACTTATACATATCCACTCAATGGCCCAATTCGTCATTGAGTGGAGTATGTTCCACTCGACGACAGACCGGGTCACTGAGTGGATACCTACTTCACTTGATGACCAACCGGGCCATTGAATGGAGTATTCATCCACTCAATGACCAACCAGGCTATCGAGTGGATAAGTCCATTCGATGACCCGGTTGGTCATCGAGGGTCATCGAGCAAGTGGAGTGTTATATAATCCACTCGATGACCAACCAGGCCATCGAGTGGATATATGAGTCCACTCATTGAGTGGATACATCAAGCTAGTGGAGTGTTGTATGATGTATCCACTCAATGAGGTCGATAATTGAGGTTGGGAGTTGCGAGGGTGGGTCTGATTTCGCTGCCGATATATCGGCATGTAGGAACTGTAATTATAAATTATTTCATGTTTTGAATATGTCAGTTTGCCAAACGCCATCGGCATTTTACCGATATAATCGTGAAATATTTGTGAAATATATCACTGATTATATCGGTGCCAAACGGGGCCCAAGTACATACGACTGAAAGCGGCAAGGAAAAAATATGCTTTTGGATGTACCTATTAAAGCCCTTATGTAATTTGTAAACACCCCATTTAGGGTGTTCAAAATTGATTTTTGAATATCATGTTACATAAAATCATAAGATTTATCAAAGTTTTGAGAGGTGCTTGAGATGAAGAGAACCCTCAACTTTCACCCCATCAAAAGTTTGGACATGTAGATCTTATGATTTTATGCAGAAAGTGGTTTGAAAATCAATTTTGAACACCACAATTGGAGCCGAGAAACCAAGCAGCAATCTTCACCAGCATTTGGCTACAGAAGGTGTACATACCCGCCGGCTGCCTGCTGAGTAAATGAATTCATGAGACAACTGGATTGGGGTATGAATCATAATCAGCTCAGCGGGGAGTGAGTTGCAGGGTGTCTCTGCTCTCTGAGGGATCCTACGCGGCAAGCAAGTGCTTGCTGGAGAAGAAGACCGCCAAAGAAGCCTCCCGAGTCCCCGGCAAGCGGGTAAACTTTCTAACTGCTTGCAAGAAACTTCCTCAAACTCGTAATCATTGTTGGCAAGCCGCAACCAAGTTATATACAAAGGTATGTGCACCCGCTTCCCCAAGATGATTGCTTGACCTTGTCAAGTAGGCTGAGAGAAGCCAAAGGGAATCTAAACTTGCTGGCTGTAAACCTGCTTGCCGAGGTCCTTATCCATCCTCACCAAACGGGCACAAACCTGTTTGCCGAGGTCCTTGACAAGCACCTACATGGTGCTCACCGGCCAGGAGACACCGGGCAAGCCAAAGAAAATTTGTTTCTGGGAAGTCGGCACAAATGTGTACCTGTTTGGTTGGCCAGGCACCCTACTACTACTGTGAAGGCCAATCATAGAAGTATGGGTGGGCAGGTCACTCACCTGGCTAGGGGTGATCCTCTGGAGTCTGCATTCAGAATTACTTAGGTTTTATTCACACCCCCCTCCTCTTGATGACCTGTTTGTTCCGGTCATTGGGAGGAGTACATGCTCCCTTGATGGCTGGAACAAACCGGTCATTGAGAGGAGTAGGTTCCTTTCACTTGCTGGAAAGAACCAATCATCTTGAGGAGTACATACTCCTCAAGATGACCAAAAGGACAGTCCATCCAGGGGAGCTCCCAACGACCAAACAGACCAGCGTACTCCTCCCAATGAAAAAACTGACCAGCTATTGATGGGAGTACGTTGCTCCCGGTGGCTGGTGTGTACTGCTTTGGCTGACCAGCCAGTGCTGGTCAACAGAGGGGAGTGGTGCTTCCAGCGTAGGGTATGTGGTACATACACCCTTTTGAATGCCATGGATTCCTATTATGACTGCAGGGAAACCAAGCCGGATTTTTTTTTGGCAGAACTTCGGGACCCCGGTTGTGGGAGGGGACTTCCTGAAACCCCAGACTGCCAGACCTGATGATCAGGAATGCAAGTATAGGTGGCTTTTGACCAACATGGGGCATTCAAAGTTGAAATCCCAGAACCTCTTTTTTGGCGGGGAATTTTTTTCCTGGAATCTGCACCAGGAAAAATCAGTAGTCACTAGATGACAACTGACATGACACCTGCTCCAGCTGGCTATCCAGCCTCTAGTGCAATTTTCACGAGCTGATCCTCAGCTTTGTCCCAGGCACAGCTGCCTCCAGTCTTGGCACAGGACAAGCCACTGCTCAGCCTTTGCCTGAGCAAGAACGGGCATTGATAAATGCACACCTGTCCTCCGGGGGCACGCCCACGACCACGCCCTTCGAACAGGGCGTGTGGGACCGCGCACCCTTTATCAAGGGCGTGCACGCCCCCACATAGGCGTGCACAAGCGTGCACCGTGCCTGCTCGCCGAGAGCCCCTCGGTGGGCAGGCGCAAGTACATATACCTGCTCGCCGAGAGCCCCTCGGCGGGTATGGTGTATGTATCCCTGCTCGCCGACAAGGATAACTCTCGGCGAGCAGGTATACAAACACCTGCCCGCCGAGCCTGCTCACGGAGAGCCCCTCGGCGGGCAGGTGCATCTATACCTGCTCGCCGAGAGAAATCCTCGGCGAGCAGGCATACAGATCCCACCTCCCCGAGAGCCTCTCGGCGAGCAGGTATACATATACCTGCCCACCAAGCCTGCTCACCAAGAGCCCCTCGGCGGGCAGGTGCATTTATACCTGCTCGCCGAGAGAAATCCTCGGCGAGCAGGCATACATATCCCACCTCGCCAAGAGCCTCTCGGCGAGCAGGTATAGTTGAACCTGCCCGCCGAGGGGCTCTTGGCGAGAAGGTATACTTGAACCTGCCCGCCGAGGGGCTCTTGGCGAGCAGGCTCGGCGGGCAGGTGTTTGTATACCTGCTCGCCGAGAGTTATCCTTCTCGGCGAGCAGGCAAGGCTCTCGGCGAGCGGGGATATGTATGCCTGCTCGCCGAGAGGTGTATGCCTGCTCGCCGAGGATTTCTCTCGGCGAGCAGGTATACATGCACCTGCCCGCCGAGCCTGCTCACCAAGAGCCTCTCCGCGGGCAGGTGCAAGTATACCTGCTCGCCGAGAGGCTCTTGGCGAGGTGGGATATGTATGCCTGCTCGCCGAGGATTTCTCTCGGCGAGCAGGTATAAATGCACCTGCCCGCCGAGGGGCTCTCGGTGAGCAGGCTCGGTGGGCAGGTGTATGTATACCTGCTCGCCGAGAGGCTCTCGGCGAGGTGGGATCTGTATGCCTGCTCGCCGAGGATTTCTCTGCGCGAGCAGGTATACATGCACCTGCCCGCCGAGGGGCTCTCGGTGAGCAGGCTCGGCGGGTAGGTGTTTGTATACCTGCTCGCCGAGAGTTATCCTTCTCGGCGAGCAGGCAAGGCTCTCGGCGAGCAGGTGCATGTACACCTGCTCTCCGAGAGGCTCTCGGCGAGGTGGTATCTGTAACTGCCCGCCGAGGGGCTCTCGGCGAGCAGGTATACTTGCATCTGCCCGCCGAGGAGCTCCCGACGAGCCATGGTGCACGCCCGTGAACGCCCATGTGGGGGCGTGCACGCCCTCGCACGCCCATACAGGGGTGTGCATGCCCTTTCGCCCTTTATCAAGGGTGTGCGGTCCCACACGCCCTTTTCAAAGGGCGTGGGCGAGGGCTTGCCTCCGGGGGACGGGTGTGTGTCTATCAACACCCGTTCTTGCTCAGGCAAAGGCTGAGCAGTGGCTTGTCCTGTGCCAAGACTGAGGGGCAGCTGGGCCTGGGCCAAGGCTGAGCAGCAGCTTTGCCTGGGACAAAGCTGAGGAGCAGCTTGTGAAAATTGCAAGCTAGAGGCTTCAGCTGTGCCAAAATGGGCACTGAGCTGTGTGCCAGCCAGCCCTGAACTAGCAGATGGAGTAGCTTTGGAGCTGAAACCAGAGCTGTGTTATGTCAGTTGTCATCAACTGACTACTTTTTTTTCCTGGTGCTGGGACCTGCGCAAGCTCCTGGAGACCTGGATTTTAATTTTGAACCCCCCTAATTGTACAAGATCCTCCCTCTCAAGACCCTGGCAGTGGCTCTCAAAACTCGCCCAGTGCTCCCACACACTCTCATGTGAGTCAAAAAGCACTTCATGAGTCAACCTGCTGCCGTTCCAGCTGATTGATGGAAGGCGCGTGTAATGGCTCCAAAAAACCAAAAAGCTAGACCACCTGCAATGAGAAAAACAACCCATGAGGCAATGACATCGACCCTGGATCTTGAGCTCATCCAATTGGCCTACACACCGAGACCAATCAGGAAGGGTTCACCACCAAACGTTGGCCATGGCAGAACTTGTTCAAGCGCCCAAATGACTTCGTTCACCGCTTCGGCTTATCATCAAGCTTGACTCCACCAAATCAAATTCCACCGTGCCAGTCTAGATGCAGCCCATAACATCATCGATCAAACTACAAAGAGAAGAAGGAAGTCATGATGATGGCAGGAGTGCAAGTTGGCAAGTCTCGCTGATGTTTTTGTTTTGATTCTTCACCCCCTGTTACAGCATGTCCAAGTAAGGTTGCGACTTTGGCCGCAAAAATCAGAAAGTTTGCATGCGCTCGCAGAAGCCCGTGCGCAGTCCGTGCACGGCTGAACCCCGGGGACCCCCGGGGGGGGGGGGGGGCGCAACAAGGCGTGAGGCGGCGGGCTGGCTGGATTGGATCACCACAGCAATCCAGCAACGGCAGCGATACAATCCCCACAATCCGGACGGTCTCCATCCTCAGCTTGGTACAATCATTGCCCACCCTTTGTACCCATCCTCCAAGTAAGTTCCACCCCCCCCCCCCTCTCTCTCTCTCTCAAATGTGTCAAAGAAAGTCATCTCACACAGCTTCCTTCCCTAGGCCTAATGTATTGCAAATACTTGCCGGCATTCAAATACAGCGTTGTTTGGGCGGCCCGTAATGGACAGTCTTTAGGAAAAATCAAGGAGAAATATGGGACTGCCGTTAGCCCTGACACCCTCCGACGCTGGTGTCTGCTCTGCAAGAAAATCCGATCTGTTGTTGCCAACCCTGATACCTATCAAGTCAGGGGCCGTCCATTGGCTCTAAGCAATGACAAACGGGCATTTTTCTTACATATGTTCACCAAAAAACCCACGGTTTATCTTGCAGAGATACAGGAGGCCTTACTCAAACGTTTCAACACTTGCATCACAATCCAAACCCTATCGAATGAGCTTCATTTACGACTTAACTTAAGCCAAAAAACAATGCGCAAGGTCCATCCAAACCAAGATGCACAACGCCAAGACAAATACATTATTTTGATGGCCAATCACAACCCAGAATGTCTTGTTTTTACTGGTATGTTTGATTCCTTTTTCAATCAAATAGGAATGCCGGTGACTTACTTTGTTCATTCTTCATTTTAACCTAGACAAAAGTGGTGTATCTTTAGATGGGGTTCTCCACACTCAAGGTTGGGCTCCCTTAGGGGAAAGGACACAAAGGGTCCCAGTCGCGCGTGCGACTCACCGATTCAATCTGATTCCAGCTGTGGCTCTCAGCGGGCTTGTCGCGGTTACGATCCAGTCGGAAACTGTCAAACAAGTCAACTTTGAACACTACTTGGAACATGTTTTGGTAAGCATCCTCTTTTGAATATTCCTTCCACTATGTTGCAATCCTGATCCCGCAATTGTTTCTTCAGCTTCCAAATATGAATCCCTTCCCAGGACCCCAAAGTGTGCTTGTGATGGATAATGCGCGAATTCATCACAATGGCAAAATCAAGTGGCTTGTCGAGGATCATGGATGTCACCTTGTTTATCTCCCCCCATACTCCCCCAATATTAACCCCATAGAAAAAGGATTCAGTGTCCTGAAGGCTTCTTTGCGCAAATACGCCGAATTGGACGGAGGACCAAGCAATGGTGAAGAAATTGAGGCCTTTGCCAGGTTGACCCTAACCCCTAAGCTCATGCGAGGCCTATTCCAAGGCTGTGGATACACTGACTAACTCCCTCCTTGTGACGAGCTCCCTCCTTACGCTAGCTGCCCTTGTTATCTCTCTAGCTGCCCTTTTTATCATCACCCCCCAACTAGCTCTCTATGTTCTCATTTCTTCATGTTCTTATCTAGAGATGGCAAACAGGTACCTGTCTGGTTTCAATGAAACCGCTTCTTGAGTGCTTGTGATCAAATAAATTCAATATGCAAAACTTCCATGAGATGAAGAACTACTTGAACTTGAGTAGGACACTCAGCTAACTGCATGGTAAGGCACACATACAAGTGCAGATGGCAAATAGCTCACAGGTACCTGCCAGGAGGTACCTGTGGGCTATTTGCCATCTGGCCTTGTATGTCTGCCTTACCATGCAGTTAGCTGAGTGTCCTACTCAAGTTCAAGTAGTTCTTCATCACATGGAATTGTTACATATTGAATTTATTTGATCACAAGCACTCAAGAAGCGGTTTCATTGAAATCAGACAGGTACCTGTTTGCCATCTCTATTCTTATCGGTTCTCATTGCAAGCAAATAATACATATGTATGACTGCCAAGACAAGTCCGAGAAGAAGAGAATCTTTAGTGAGGAAAAAGAAGAGAGAGCAAGAAGGGCCCCAAGGAAAAAATAAGGAAAATAAGAGAGTACCAAGGAGGGCCAATTCAATCTGTGAAATGAAAGACACTCACTCAATCTCTGTGGTCTCTCCCATTCAATTTATTCCTCCAATCTTTGTGGTCTCTCACTCATTCTGGCAGTCTCTCACTCATTCTGGCAGTCTCTCACTCATTCTGGAGGTCTCTCACTCATTCTGGCGATCTCTCACTTGTTCTTGTATGTATTTCTCAAGTGATACATTGCGCGTTTGGATACATAACAAAGGAATAAGAAAAAATAAGAGAAAGAGGTTGCAGAAATAAGAGAAAGAGGTTGCAGGGGACGATTGCAGAGAGATCAGGTCGGACAATTGCAGAAAGATCAGGTTGGACGATTGCAGAAAGATCAGGTCGCAGAATCAGAGGTTGCAGAAAGAGGTCAGAGCTCGCAGAGGAACGATCAAAGAGGAATAAGATAGGTTGGGGGACAATCGCAAAGGAAGAGGTTGCATCAGGTCGCAGAATCAGAGGTCAAGCTCAAGTAATGCCCGTAGGAATTTGCCGATTTGATGAGCGCACGGGCAGGGGCATCTGGAAATCCACTGTTGGTGAGTTCTTTGACTTCGTAGCATTTAAACATTGACCAGTGGGTAATTCCAAGCTTGTTGAGTGTAGAGCGAGTAAAAGGAATAGTGCGGACAGGGGGAATCGAACCCGCATCTCCCCGATGCATGCTGGGTTGCTCTACCGTTGAGCTATATCCACAGGTGTGAGGTGTACCAACATATACTACCTCTACACACCCCCTGTACACCTACACCGGTGACAGAGCCCACTAATCCTCCCAGAGGCTCATCCCAGGTACGCAGCTGCCTATAGCGCTGGGCTCATAACCTGTAGAGCGAGTAAAAGGAATAGTGCGGACAGGGGGAATCGAACCCGCATCTCCCCGATGCATGCTGGGTTGCTCTACCGTTGAGCTATATCCACAGGTGTGAGGTGTACCAACATATACTACCTCTACATTGAGGCCTTCTTCCACTTGGTTGATCTGCACATGAGCATAGCGGAAGAAGTTGTTGAGTGTGCTAGTGTCCGCCAAGGGTGTACTAGGAGCCAAGGTGGGGAGCGCTTGTGGTGGTGGTTCAGGAGTTCTTTCCGCGGGTACGTTGAGACGGTTTGATTGGTTTGGGTGCTGCAGCATGTTCATCATGCTTGCGCACATGCTCACCATGGCCGCTTGCATGGACACAGCCCATGCCAGAGCGGTATCCAAAGCCGGGGCAGGGGCGGTGACCAAAGGTCCAGAAGAGGTAGCAGGGGCTGCGGATGGGTCTTCAGACTCCTCATCGTGGTCATGCTTGTGCTTGAATTTGAATTTGAAGGCTGGGGACTTTGGCGGGATCTCAAGGGTAACTTCTTCTGGGTTTGATCTCTGTGCACAACATTTCATCCTTGTTGGAAAATAATCAGGGCTGAGAGAGAATGAGAAAACATACAATTAAATTAGCCCATTTGTTTTCTTGGGCCATGGTCAGCTTAAAATACTGTTTTGGGTTATTGGGGTTGACACTAATGTTTGCCTTGGGACTCCCGGATAGACCCTTTGCAGGTTTGTGGATCATGTGCAATTGGGTGATCAAGTCGCTGAGTGAGGCCAAAGCTTGAACCCCTTTTGATGGCTCCTCAGTCGGGGCAATGGGAACAGGCGCTCCGCCTGTGTGAGCTCTTGTGAGCTGTCTTAATGCAGACTCAGCCTAAATGTAGCGGAGAATCTGTTAGTTTCCAATCATTGGATTTGAATAACCAAGGGAAGACTCACCTGTGCTGCCACCTTGGGATATTTCTGGAATAGTCGGCAGATGATCTGTTTTGATTCCAAAGTCCCCTTGGCAACCTCAAGGAATTGCGTGAAGATTTCCGCAGAATTGAGTCGAGTTTTGTGGCTGGCTGCAAATATGTCACCAGATGGAATCACTATGTTCCAGTAGAGGCTCCCAGATTCTTCCTGTTCTTCCGCAAACACTCCAAGGCCAATGCTGACGAGAGTCTTGATGCGGTCGATGACTGTAACTTTAAAGAGTTCCATGTCAGGCTTGTTTGTCTTCTAATCAATGATGATCCTGTTGCAGTCAGATGGACCCGGTTGGTTGGGATAGGAGGGGGGTTTGGGGTGGCTTGAGATTGCTTGCGGGCACTGCCGCTGTTGGCCGGTTGATTGGGAACTGGAACAAAAAACACATATTCTATGTGGATTGGGACCTCAAGGCGGCCAAAGGTTGATGCAGCACTTCGGAGACACTGGAGGGAGGTGGGTGAGCTTGGCTGGATGCTGGAGTCAGGAGTGAGGGGTCCATTTGCTGGCTTCTGATGAATGCGTCTCGGCAAAGATTGCATTCTCCAACAAGGTGAGAAGTCAAGGTTCAAGACATCAAGGCCTCAAGCTCTCAAACTTCAAGGCTTTCTCAGTTTCAATGGCACGGCGTGGCGCGCATCCTCAAGGCGTTTCAGGTTTTCTTTTCCCTTCTTTTCTCTTGTTTCTGTGTTGATGGTTTTGTTCTCCTGTCAATTTTCTTTTCATCATGATTTGTTATTTTCTCTTTCACTTTGCGTGCGTTTGTTAGGTTTTGGATGAGGAGGTTGGTTTTGTTTTGTTTTGTTTTGTCCTGTTTTTGTTTCTTGTCTTGTTTGTTGTAGCGCGCGCGTGCGCGCTAGGTTGTGATGAGATGTCTGCTAGATGTCACCAACTCCAAGGTTTGAGTTCAGTTCAAACTCAGGCTTTGGAGCGGCATGGAAAAACTCTGAACCATAAAAAAAAATTCAGCCTTTCATCAAAATTCAAAGTTATTTGTCTTGGCGTCATTCTGCCCGTACTTCTCAGGATCCCACGTCTTTAAAAGTTCATTTTCCCCCCAACGTTGATCTCTCCGGCCTTCTGGTTTTGATCACACCCTGGCTCCCTTCTCAAACAAAAATTGCCAACGTGCAATTCCAGCTGTCAGAAAATCATCCCCCCCAATGCTACACAAATTCTCCGCGCTCTTTTTTGGCCAATCACCCTGGAGGGCCTTCACAACTAATCTCACATTTCCCATTTCCCCTCCACCAACTGCCTACCGCCTGGCACGGTAGGAGTTCCTCATTTGGTCCCCCGAGCCGGGATCAAACCAGCGACCTCAAGATTTACAGTCTTGCTGATTTGGATGGTTTCGAGACGCTTGGCGGTCTTTGTTTTCATTTAAAGTTTTTTTTTCTTTTCTTTTAGGGTTCAGCGGCGAGGGCAAAGGGACTAGAAGTAAGTCCCTCCAATTGTGCACCTCCTGGGTTACTCTCTACACTCGTCAAAGCATTCCGCAGCCACGCTGGTGAGCCCTCAAAAGGTTTTTGTTGTTATTTCTCAGGACGACAGGCGACTTCTTGGAAATGGCTGACCCAGTGGCAGGCACATCTGATGGGCGGATGGTCAAGATTAAGCCGCAGGACAAGTCCTTAGGCTTCGATGGTACCAACGTGGAGCAGTTCTTGGCCGACTATCAACTGGCAGCTAGGCTCAACAGAGCGTCTGAGTTTGATATGGCACAGCAAGTGCGCTTTTTTCTTTGCACGGCTGAAGTCAAGGATGTTGTCAAGACTCTGGATGGATTTGACCCCCCGAGTTGGACCTCTCTCAAGGCCGCTATGCTTTCGCACTGGGGCAAGATAGATACGGCCCGCTTTACGACGCGGGACTTGGAATATCTAGTTTAAGGATGGAAGGATAAAGGTGGCATCAGATCAGTTGTTGACTTTCAAGATTTTTGCAAGTAGTGGCAGCCTATTCAGTCATACCTGCTGCGTAAGGCCCACATTGACTCTGTCGAGGAAATCAAGCGTTTGTATTATCAGTCCTTTTTGCTAGGCCTTCAGGAGCGGATCCGGGAGCATTTAATCAGAGACAAAACCATGATTACCACTCAAGATAACTGATTTAAGTTGCCAACGTTTGAGGTCCTGAAGAAGGCTGTTGAGAAAGTGATGAAGAATCAGACAGAACTTACATTCAAAGGATCTTGTGTCAAGGTTCCGGTTCCGTCCGGCCAATTTAAGCAAGCGAATGACGTGATGCAGAAGATGGAGGCCAATCGTCGTCCCCCCTTCCAGAAATCAAAACCCTGTTTGACATTCTCTTTGCAGTCTCAAGTGGCAGAAAGATAAGCTCCATGGAAACCATTGATCATATATTGTCACGTAAACCAGGCTAATCTTGAACTAGGTGGCTACATGATTGACATACTTCAACCGTTTTACAATATAGCCCTCCAAGTATCAACTTGGGGTGATGCTCAAATGAAAATCTGCCAGGTTGTTGTCTTTGTCAACCCTTGAGACATTCTTGATGCCCAAAAGGGCTTCAAACTGTTATACTTATTTAAATGTTCAAAATTGAGAGCACAAGCACAACAAAATTCATAATTAATACTATAATGAATATGCAATAATTACAGACCACTATCCAATATAATAATATAAACATGACATAATAATATAAACATGAAATAACTAAAAAACAGAAAAAACTGATTGTGCAAGATGACAAAAGCCAATGGGGCTAGCTTTGCTTAAACAAAGTACAGCACTTCACCCTTGGTTTTACATAAATGTGTTGCATCTAACATTGTGTTCATCTGCAGTACCACCCAACTATTTTTTATAGAACCACCAAAACTACAAGAAAAAGTGATGCAACTGCTATCAGTTGATATCCAAGATTCTCCAGGATAATGACCATTCAAAATCCATCAAACTACAAAACAATGTTTCTTTGCACAGGGACTGTGAATTGATGCTTTGTTGAAGTAACTTATGACAAATTTTCAGCTAATGCCTGTCAGTTTGTGCATGTCAACTCATGGCAGTTGCCCAAATTCTCCTTGTAGTGCAATGACCTTGGTTTAGTTTCAGGGATAAATGAAACCAGTTGGTTGTTCACAGGATAAACATAACACTATTTATGATCACATAGAAACTTCAGATAAAGGCTCATTGGTAATGCAAGGGCACTCTTAGAAGAGATTTGAGAGTCCAAGAAAGAGGCGTATTGAGGCTCAATCCTGATCAGAAAATCAGATCACCTTGAATACTCACAACAGCAGCAAAAAGTGACAAGTTTTCTAGTTTTGATGTGTTGCCCAGTTTCCTGTTTTCTCCTGATAAATCTTACAACCCAATCATTTTCCTAACCGGAAAATATTTGCACATGAAGCAAACATGTGCGCATATTTTATATTTCACCATTATTTAATTTTTGTGGCTGAGGGTCTCCGGGTCATTCTTCCCGTTACAATTCCAACTCTCAGGAGAGGAATCTGAGTCCCAGGAAGTGGAAAGCTCAGGGCAAGGTGCGTGACGCACCAATTACAACTACAGAACTCAAGAGGAATATGATGTGGAATTTGTAGAGTGAGTGACAAATAGTAGACTAAAAATATTATTATTTTCTACTCCTGACTCAAACCTCGATGTATCCAAGAAAATAGTTGATGCCTGTTTCCCTTCACCATACAAAAGTAAAAACTGAAAAGAAAAACCAGCGTCGTTGGCGCGCCACCTGAGTCGAAAACTTCCGAGATCCGGAATGCAACCATGGTGTTTGAAAATAAGCTTTGATGCGTGGGTTAATGAGCCTGTTTGCTTCCAAATTTCTCAGATTGGAAGCTTCGCGACATGGCGACAAGCATGAATTGTATTCTTCTCCTTCTGGGCTTCGGCGAGGTCTATTCCATGGGTTCAACAAATGTGGTTAGTCCAGCGAGTTACTTGTTTAGATCTTGAAAAATCATGACAAAATTTGACGTACCTGGATTTCTAAAATCACAAACAGGAAGGTTCGAAATGCATTCGGCTGACAAGTCTTTTGGAAAAGAGCTTTTGTTACAAGAAAACATGTCAGTTGATAGCAATGAACTAAAAAAAGCAGGAGAGTTGTGGGTGGTTACCTAGATTTGTAGGGATCAAAGTTTGACGCGCCATGGTTCAATTGACAGAAGTAGGATTGCTCAGTGAGGTATTGGACAGTGATTGCGTATTTCTTGGAAATCAGGTCGGCATTCCACCACGTGTTACCGACTTTCTTTTTACCGGAGTGGATAATGTTGAACATCCTACAAAATCAAGCAAATGGGTCCGTCACGTGAGACTTGCATACTATCTCCAATAGAAATACAAATCCCACTGACGTTCCATTGGGAGAGCAGTAAGACAAGTGGTTGTGTGTTTTCCAGGCTCCGCCTGGACCCTTTCCAGTACATTTACCCTTCGAAAAAAATCAAAGTTAAAATGATGGCCCGGACAATAAGGAAGGATATTAGGATCCAATGACAGCGTGTTTGAGGATGCTTACACTTTCGATCGTCACGAATGCTCCCTGTTGGTTTTAAGTTTGGTTAAATGATGGTTGATTGCGGTCACTGACGCCGGGAAGAAAATGAACTTACTTGGCTTCTAAGGATATCCGTCATGATACGGACCGTGGTAGTGTTTTTGAGGCTCCCGACTAACTCTGCCTCATTGAAGCTGGGGCGCTCGCGAAAGAAGGTACCATTCTTCAACACTGTAGAAATACCCTGGGGTGAACTGACACCTGAAGAAACAATACTCCTGGTAGAGTTTGCGATACCTGTCTGGACGTGCTTTTGCCATTCGGAAAGATAAAAGGCGTAGACTGAAAACTTTGTTTTTCGAGAATAGAAGAAATCAGTTTTGGGATGGGATTCGATTCACCAGAAATGATTGATTTACTTTATCAAATGCATTAGGTCCGCGACGTTTTATTGCTTCTTGAATTGAGATGATACCAGCGCCACCGAATATAGCTGCCGTGGCACCCAAGGCCAACACCCCAATAATACTATCTGCTATGACAATGGGAAGTCCGACGAACAGGGCGATCCCGCCAATTACACCGGAAGTGATTGCGGCAGCCAAGTTGAAACTCGAGAATAAATCCCATATCCCACCGTGGTGGCTAGGTGGGTAGCTGTTATTGAACATTACATCAGCGAGTGTTTGATAGAATTTTTCTATTGTGAACACCGCAATGGCGCATTGACGAGTGCCTAGACACTTACAAGTCGACCACAAGTGAGCTAGAAATAGCTGTGAATTTTGAAAGGAATTTTGTTCAATGGTCCAGATCTTGATCAGAGGGAGATTTGACCTGTCGGTCTAGCGCCTCGAAAACAGGCATTGGCTTACATGTGACCATTTGAACTGCAGTACCCACGGCTTCATAGAATTTGTTCTGATAGTTGTTCCATTCTTGGGCTGCAACTAGGATTTCCCATCCAGGTGCTTGGACTGGGCTGCACAGCTATCCACAGTCTCGACATCAGTTTAGAGAGCGAGAAGATGTGCAAAGTACAAACATCACTATTTACCTGGCCAGCTTGACACTTTTCTCCTACACCACAGATGAAGTTAGGAGCTCCAACCGAAGCTGCGTAGTGCTGTTTGGAATGGACATGCAAAATTGGTGTGGGTTGATGCAAGAATATTGCAAGGGTTCAGAGTGGAAGCTTACCTCGAGGCTCAGAGAGGCACCGTTGGGTAAATTGGCTAGATAGTTGTCTATCCCCAGTTGGATCCATGTACTGTTGTTAAGCGGGGGCTGAATGCAGGCGGAGTTGCTGGGGGGAGTAACGGTGGCCTGAGGCTGGACCGTGGTTGGTACCGAGGCGCTTGTGGCAGACGATGGAAACAGGTTGCGCCGGGTCAGAGTAGACCAATGATTGTTAGATTCATCATGAAGCGGATTGCCGGCGGTAGTGACTTGAGTGAGAAAAGCAGAAGAGGCAAGTAGCAGCCATATCTCGGGGGAATATGTGGTTTGTACTAATGAGCGTCGGACCATGTCTTCTCGTGTGGAATTTGAAAACTGGGTATAAAAATAATTATCGCCCTCGGCAAGAGGTTGTGGCAGAGAGTGTATTATCTGATCTTGTCAGCCTGGCGCTGGGTGTTGCCGCTGTGAAGTGCAAAAGGAGTGGATTTGTAAAACGGAGTAAGGGGACTTGGGGGGCAATGGCCCAGCCCAAGCTAACTTTAAGGGCATGCTGCCTCAGCCGACATGGAAGCTTGACACCGATGGTGAATCTGGTTTGGATCCAGAGAAACAGGTAACAGAAGCTGTAAAGGTCTTCTGTGTCTCGGGTCCACAAGGGTTGCAGCCCACGGTGGAATTCATCAGGTGATTACAGCTGGTATAACATGGAAGATGAACTCGAGCGTTAAACACGGGTGAGCTCCTACCTGCTCCTACATTTTATGGCGATACTTCCCCTTACTTCTCACAACTTTTTTTCCCCGCGATGACACGGTCTCAGTGCCTTTCAATTTAGAGAATTTCAACGTGTATGTACCTATACCGCACCTGGCACCACCCGGCGAGTACCAGCGGTATTACTTGAGGCGGGTACCGCGGGTACCGCTGGGGGTTACCGGGCTACACACACTCGCCGAGGCGTGCATGTCGATGCACGCCTTCCGGCCATCAAGACTGCACAGTCTCGATGGCCGGAACATCGAGACCATCGAGATTGTACAGTCTTGATGGCCAAGACGAAACCTTCCCGGCAATCTCGATGGCCGGTCTTGGGTGTCAACATAGCCGCGGAGCAATCGTCTAGGCCATTAAGAGCAGTGTTGATGGCCGAGATGGTTGCTCCGCTGCACGGTCTCGATGGCTGGGAAGAAACCATCTCGGCAATCCTTCCCGGCGATCAAGACTGCACGGTCTCCACGGCCGGGAAGAAATCCCCTCGGCCATCGAGGGCGGTCTTCGTAGCCGAGAGGGCCTATGTAGTAGCGGCCGCACTCGGTACCGCCGCACGTGTGCACGGCGGGTGCGGCCAGTACCTGCCAAGCAGTGCCGCGTACTCCCCAGCGGGGACCGGTTGACATTCTCTACTTTCAATCACTTGAAAAGATCAACAATGAAGCATTTATTAACCAACTTGCCAGCTGTCTATCTCTACATTTTACCCAACGGGATAGCAGGTTAGGAAGATACCAACAACACCTGAAAGCCTGAAGCAAAGATGACAGGTCAGCTCCGCTTAAAGGTCAGTCTTCTGTTTATCTGTATACCAGTCGAAGGGGGTATATCACAACGTTATGAAACCTGCTCTGAATATTCATGGCACATTCTGGCATTAAAAATGTGTAGGGCAATGGCTAAAACCCCGTGACTCTGGAGTCTGGAGTCTGATGCAACAGACAGTTTTCCTTAACACTGCAGCTTGTTTTAACTGATCTTCCCGGGAGTACTTTGAGCTGGAACCTTTTGGTTGACCCGCTAACCCTTGCTAGATGTAGACTGGGTGGCCTAATTAATAATGCTCTAAAAAAATTGACATGAAAAGCTACCGCCAAGACCCAGGGCCCGCGCATTGCCCCCAAGACAACACTGGGTGACTTGACGCTTGGGGTTTCTCGATTGAGCTCTTTCTTTGCCAGTCAGCTTCAAGAAAGCCAAGCACAGCTGGAACTCTCCGATTTGCCCTTCCTCTTGATGAATAGCTTAAAATCTTCTCATCTGTTACTCTGTGTCACACACTGTGAAACTCCATAAAATATTATGTGTCCTGTGGGAGTTGAACCCATGTCTCCTATATCCATGTCAAGTGTACTAACCACTGTCACTACGGGCAAATAGGTGTTGTTGCGGCCCACAGCATCACCTGACATTGCATTTGGGGTTGCGGCCGCAGTGACTGCGCCTCCTTGCACAGTCACGCGGGCTTGCAGCGACAGGGTGACGCTGCATCCCGCAGCAACAGCTACATGCCTGTAGTGTGTACTAAGAGCATCCACCACCGTCTCTGTAAACCCGCTCGGTAAGGCATATTTACCAAGTATGTAAGCCATTTTCCACCCCCGTGCCCTCTTTAGGGCTCGTTAGCTAAATAGTCGCTTGGTAAATCTTTAGGGCTCGCTAGATTTACCCATTGCTACAGAGCCTCTGTAAGGGAAATTTTAACGAGTCTACCGACTGCCCCCCGCACCCCCATGGGCCATATGTCTTTTTCATATGTGCCCCATACATTCAAGTACATACATCCCTCCAGCACCAATCTCATCATCACCCCAGCTACACCTCCTTGAGGTTGTTCCCCATTCGATGACTCGTGAAGACCGGTCCTCGATAGAAAGTTCATTGAATCAAAAGACCGCTCTATCAATGGCCGGTCTTTTGACCGGTTGGTCATCAATTGAACGGTCATAGAATTGGACGTAGAATCAAATGACCGCTCTATCAATGACCGGTTGGTCATTGATGGAATTATCACATCAAAAGACCAGTTGATCATGGATAGAACGGTCACATTGAAAGACCGGACGGTCATCAATAGAACGGTCATAGAATCAAACGACCACTCTATCAATTACCAGTCTTTTGACCGGTTGGTCATTGATAGAACAATCGTAGGATCAAAAGACCGCCCTATTGATGACCGGCCTTTTGACGGGTCGGTCATCCATAGAACAGTCACATCAAAAGACCCATTGATCATTGATGGAACGGTCATAGAATCAAAAGACCACCTATCGATGACCGGTCTTCCAATGACCGTTCTATTGATGGTCTGTGTTTTGATGATGAGTCTTTCATGAAAGACCTGTGCATTGGTCTTTTGATGACCAGTACTCGATGACCCGGAATATGTATGAGATATGTGTGTTGTACATACATTCATGAAGTAGAGTGCTGTGTTTTATGTTTACTACAGAGCGGCCCCGATGGACACGAGGGTGGTGATGGTGTCTTTATCTAAACGTGCGCTGCCTACCGAGCCAATACCTAGCGACGAGGGAGGCTTTTTTCTTTAGCTAAGCAACCGAGCCTCGCGGGACTTGCTGGCTACCTAAAGATTTACCAGGACCCTGGCAACCCCCCATAAATGGGTGGCATGTAAAATCCCTAATTTTTCCAAAATTCATACATTTTCATAGCCCATTCATACACGTTTCATGTGTACCCTCAGAGGATTTCAAAAAATTTCATACATATATCATGCCTACCATTTTTTTTCCGCGGGAGGGGGTGCAAGCCTGTTTTTTTGAAGCTATCCATTTTTTTTAGCTTCAAGGGCGCCAGTGCACATGAAAAAACATGAAAATAAGAAAGACAATGTCTTGAATTACTGGACTAATCTAACTTTCCTTGGGGGAGCGAACCGACCTCCAAAGGAGGGACTTACACGCTATGTGGACCCCGCGGCCTGAGAGAATTATGACTTTTGGTGGGGACTTTTTTAGAATCACTCTCCCTCATGAGCCTCTGCACCATTTTTGAAATTGTTTACATTTCTGGGATGGCCCAAGCTGTCCCAATCTTTCTACTATTTTTTCCCATCCTCAACACCTCTTGTTGAGCTGTAATCAGAGCTGTAACATCATGGATTCCAGATTCTGTACAGTGCAACATGTGTGATACGGGATATAGCCAACTAGATGAAGTTGCAAAAAAAGACATTTGAATGTCATTACATATCCCTAAAAATAGGACAATAGGTGGAACAATTCTCCTTGATGTTCTGCATGTTTTGTTCCCCTACAACTCAATCGCACAACACAGGATTGAAAAAGGCCAAGTTCATGATTCTCTCAGGCCGCAGGGTCCACTTAGTGTATAAGTCCCTCCTTCCGAGGGTCCCTGCGGGACGGCGCCCCCCCTCCACAAAGAGAGGGACTTAGTTAAGTTAGTGGACTAATGTTGAATGAATACAATCAAGCTTTATTTTTTTTCTTTGCAAGAGCTTTCATATGTAAGAACTCTTTTTCCCAGTGTTCCAAGAATGAATGTTGAGACATGGCAAGATAAAAAAATTCATCAACCGTGAATGAGTGACACCAGCAGGTATGATAAAGCTAAGAGTAGCAGAACCACAACCTGACACACACAACCTTGCTTCCTAAATCATTTTGTCCACTTAATCGACCACGTCTACCAGAATGATCTCATCCACTCTGATGCAAGTACAACTGCGTCCAGAGGTGTCTTGTCAGCCTGATGCACACATGTAGTAGATTTTACTGAAATTTGGAAGAGAATTTCAAAGAAATGATGAACAACTTCTGGTTCCGGGGAACTCCCGCAAGTTGACTGGTGTGATTCCTGAAGCGACCTGGGCATCCGCTGTCTTCATGACCGTGTCTTCGGCCATCTTGACTTTTGAAACGACCTGAATCGCAACAAAAAGGTGCCAGAGATGGGGAAGGTGGAGAGGGAGAAGCTGGCGGACACAGCTGAGGAGCAGGAGCGGGTACGTGAATTTTACAAAACTTATTTCACAAGGCATAATCCTTGTGAAAGGGATGCATTGGGATTTTATGGGATGTATGCGGTAATATGTATTTTTCCGGTGCTTTCGGACTTGTTTTGGCCCTTGTAAATTATTTGTTGTAAAACATACTATGCAAATATACTATGTAGATAGCATTTACATAATATTACACTGCATGTTTCACAAACCTTGTGACACATCCTTTGGAATTTCTTCATCCAAACTCCAAAATCTATTTTTACGGGATACTGTTGAGTTTCCGCTAGTTTCCGCTGCTCAAGTGGTGACAGCCATGTGAAAGCACCGAGTCAGGGGCAGAATCTACTCTCAGAATATTCTCCCTTGCTTCCGCTCCCTTCCTGATCCCTTCTCATCTCGACCTCGTCTCCCCTTCCCTTTCCAATCCAACTCTCTCTTTCGCTACTCTTCCTTGTCTCGACCTCGATCAGACTCAACCCTCAACTCGTCTCGACATCGCTCAAGACTCAAAATCATTCCTTGCTCGACATCGCTTGAGTCCTCTCAAATCCTCGATTGGCTCTTCTCTCCAATTTGGTGAGAAAAGAACGGCGATCACCTCGGAAATCCCTTCCTCGGCTAATCTCCCATCTTTTTCCTTCTTTACCTCTCCTTTCCAGTGTCCAGTGTCCTTGTTCCTAGTCTCCTCTCTCCTGTCTTTGGTTGTCTCAGAATCTCTATTCATTTGTGGTGGTAATTCTCTTTTCTCTTATTCTTTCCTGTCATCTTTCCCTTCCTCAATGTTCTGATCTTGTTTCTACAGTCTGGTTCTGAATCTATAGTAATCAAATCAAAACTTCACACGATTAACAGTCGAAACGACTCCGATTATTGCGCTCAGGATCGTATGTCGTCGAACACTGAAGAACCTCAGACTAAACCCACTGTGAACCAGCCACCGCAACCGCAACCAACAACCTCTGCCGTTAAAATGTCGGACTCTGTTATCTCGTCCGATAAACTCAAGGCCTTGGCAATTGAAACCGCCATCAAGGCTATTCCGGCCCTCAATCAGGAGAACTATACTAGCTGGAAGGAACGAATGTTAAACTTGTTCGAAAATCTCAACGTCAAAGAGATTTTTACTTTAAACAAAGGTATCATCTCTACCGATAACGAACTTTTTATTCGAACCATCATGACTTCCAAGCTAGACGTGGAAATTCAATCCAACGTCATGAACAAGGACAACCGTGGAGACGCGTTAAAAATTTGGAACGCAATCATCGAATACTTTGCTTCCAAACATAGCGCGAACCGAGCCAGAGTCTGGAATCAGTTCTCTTATATGGCCTTCGATGAGACTGACATAAAGACCTTTACGACCAAAATCAAGAAACTTCTCAATGAGATGCACGAAGTCGGCATTCAGATAGATTCCGACATTGTCGGGTATGAAATCTTGAAGAAATTGCCTCAGTCGACCGAGATGGACAGCATGAAGACCACCATCACTCAAAATGGTCTCACCAAACCCGAAGAAATTCTCGACCACATGAGAATCCATGCTCACAACCTAGCCATCAAACGCTCCTCTAAGACTTCTAGCTCTCAAGTTTCATTGTATACCGGTCCTTCCAAAAATGGATGCACCGAAGATTATCACAATCCGTCTGCGACTCATCCAAAGGAAAGATGTTGGTCACTTTACCCCAAACTTCGACCTCCTCCGAAATCTGACGATGCAAAGCCTCAAGCGAAAAACACTCGATCGGAGAACAGTGTTAGCAGTTTTTTGTCATCAATTTCATCCCCATCCTCATACTTTATTCTTGATTCCGGCTCCTCCGCTCATATGACTTCCGATCTTAACTTATTCCTCTCTGTGTCTCTAAAAGAAGAAGGAATCGTGAAGACGAGCTCTGGCACCGAATCCTTAAAAATCAAGGGCGTGGGAACTATCAAACTCTCAAACGAGGCTGGTGATCTAATTCTTCACAACGTTCTCTTTGTTCCCGACATAGTTGTCAATCTTCTTTCCGCTCGATGTCTCGCTCTCGATGGCTATGAAATACTTTTTGAAATAAATTCATTCTCTATTCTGAAAGACAACTCCATCATCATGAGAGGCCATTATGAGAACAATCTTCCAACCCTTCACTTCAAGAATCTGAGTCATCAATGTCTGTATTCGACCAGTGAGCTGCTTCATAAATCTCTAGGTCATGTGAGCTACCGAAGGATCCGTCAGAGACTGGGTATTCAACTAAAAGACTATGGAGCGTGCGAATCATGTGCGGTTGCAAAAATTACCAAAGGCTCCTTCCACACTCGACACTCCACCGCTTCCAAGCCCTTTGAAGAATTGCATCTAGATATCGTTGGTCCTATCTCTCCCTCATCTCGTGAAGGACACAAATATTTTCTCACGGTGGTTGACAGTTGCACTCGATTCTGTGCAGCTCTTCCTCTAAGAAGCAAGAGCAATGTGCCTGAGATCCTGGAACGAGCTATTGACTTGGAGGCTAGAAGATTTGGCTATTATCCGACAATCATCCATAGCGATCGAGGCACGGAATTTATCAATCGTCATCTTATTGATTTCTGTAACAAACATCTGATCAAGGCTCGATACTCCGACGCGTATACCCCGCAACAGAACGGATTAGCAGAACGTTTCAATCGGACTATCATTGAATCTACTCGGGCAATCTTTAACGACTCTGGCCTGAGCAAGAGACTATGGAATGAAGTCGTCAAAGCTAGCACTTTAACTCTCAATCAAATACCTGCTCATCGAAGAAGGAAATCTCCTTTTGAACTCTTTAAAAATCGCTCTCTTCCTCTCAGTTACTTCAAACCTATCGGCAACCGAGTATCTTATTTGTTTTTACCAGAAAGAACAGGCTCTAAACTGGCAGAGAAAGGTGGCCTAGGAACTCTAGTTGGGTACAATGAAGAACTGAGATCGTACAAAGTTCTAACTGATGAAGGAAGAATACTCGATACGAAGCATCTTTCCTTTCTTGACTTTCCGAAAATGGAATCTAAAGGAGACGACACCGAATTTGTGATCGACTTGTTTGATGATGAAGATACACCTCCTAGTGATCCTGTCCTGGATAATCCCGACTGTCCTATCGAAGAAGTCAATGATTCTCAAGCCGAAGTCAATGAAGAAGAGTCAGAAAGCAACGAAGAGCTAGTAGCCGAAAATCTGATTCCTCCATCTAGATCCCTTCGAGACCGCACAGAAAGAGTGAAGCCAGTCAAGTACTCCTATATGACAAGTCCTATATGACAAGTGATCCTGAAACCTTTCGACAAGCCATGAACTCTTCCGACAAGTCTGGATGGATGGCGGCGACGGATGAAGAGCTTAATAACATTGAATCTCATCAGGTTTGGGACGATGAATGGAACCAACCTAACTCCTTCCTTCGTACGGTATGGATCTTCAAGACGAAACCGGCGACTTTGTCGTCAGCTGAAAGGAAGAAGGCTCGTCTGTGCATTCAAGGTTTCCGACAGATAGAAGGACAAGACTATGAAAACACCTTTGCGCCCACAGGAAAATTTACGACTCTTTTGATTGTCCTGATGTTCGCTATGGATAAAAATTTACCGATTCGACAATTCGATGTCAAGAGTGCATTCCTGTTTGCACCTCTTAAGGAAGAAATCTACTTAAAAACTCCGGAAGGCTCTAAAAGAAAGGCTCCCTTACTCCGATTGAACAAATCTCTATATATAATATGGGCTCAAACAAGCGCCTGCTAACTGGTACGATACACTTACGGGTTGGTTCAAGGAAATACATTTCGAACAATCAACAGCCGATCCCTGTCTCTTTCTACATCAAGATTGTCACTCAGTCATTTTCTTTCACGTCGATGATCTAGTCGTCGTGGGGAATGTAGATGCTTTCAAATCACTGTTCTTACTACGATTTCCTAACTCGTCGGCTCATGATCCTGATACACTACTTGGAATGGATGTGTCAATTAAGGAAGGTAGAATAAAACTATCTCAACAAAAGCTTATCAAGAAAGGTCTAGAACTTGCCGGTATAGGGGACTGCAAGCCGATGAAAACTCCCCTTAGTGTGGGTGTGCAACTCATGCCAGCTACTGAAAATGAAAAAGCTGAATTCGCGAAATTGAAAATTAACTATTGAACTCATACCGGCATTCTCAACTATCTTTCATGCAGAACACGACCCGACTTAGCTCCAGCAGTATCGATTTTGTCTAGTTTCAACAATGACCCCGGAATTCTACAGTGGAAGCAAGTAATTCATTGTTGGAAATATATTGCGGGAACCTCTGATCTAGCTCTGACTCTCCGTCCTGACTCGAATGATGACTCAAAGACTCTTCAACATTTTACGGATGCCACGTGGGCGGACGACTTAGAAACACGCCTCTCCCGTAGCGGCTCAATCTGTTTCTGGAAATCCTGTCCAGTCTCCTGGAATAGCAAGAAACAGCGAAACATAACCATGTCATCTACGGAAGCTGAGCTGAATGCTTTATCAGATGGCGTTCAGGAAAATGAATGGATAAAGTTTGTTGTTGAAGAGCTTTGGAATGAAAAACTAAATCCATCTCAATTTCACATCGATAATCAAGGCTTACTAGAAAAATTGAAGAACTTCGGGTCTAATTCAAAAACAAAACACCTCGACATCAAGATAAAACACCTCCGAAAAATGAAAGAAGATAATGAAATACTCGTCAAGCTTATTCCTACTAATGATATGATCGCGGATGCTCTAACCAAACCGAGCAACTCTGAATCACTTAACCGTCTTCGAGAACGGTGCTTCATGGTTGAAGTCCTTTTCTCAACAAATTGCGGGGGGTGTTGAGTTTCCGCTAGTTTCCGCTGCTCAAGTGGTGACAGCCATGTGAAAGCACCGAGTCAGGGGCAGAATCTACTCTCAGAAGATTCTCCCTCGCTTCCGCTCCCTTCCTGATCCCTTCTCATCTCGACCTCGTCTCCCCTTCCCTTTCCAATCCAACTCTCTCTTTCGCTACTCTTCCTTGTCTCGACCTCGATCAGACTCAACCCTCAACTCGTCTCGACATCGCTCAAGACTCAAAATCATTCCTTGCTCGACATCGCTTGAGTCCTCTCAAATCCTCGATTGGCTCTTCTCTCCAATTTGGTGAGAAAAGAACGGCGATCACCTCGGAAATCCCTTCCTCGGCTAATCTCCCATCTTTTTCCTTCTTTACCTCTCCTTTCCAGTGTCCAGTGTCCTTGTTCCTAGTCTCCTCTCTCCTGTCTTTGGTTGTCTCAGAATCTCTATTCATTTGTGGTGGTAATTCTCTTTTCTCTTATTCTTTCCTGTCATCTTTCCCTTCCTCAATGTTCTGATCTTGTTTCTACAGTCTGGTTCTGAATCTATAGTAATCAAATCAAAACTTCACAGATACAGGTTACAAGCCTTTATTTTACAATGCTGTATTTGCCCGGAAAAGCATTCCAACTCACTATGAAACACGAAATTTACATGCCTCAACGCCTCGATCACGTTGGATTTCCACCCACTTGAAAGTATGTCCTTCCGCCTTCTATTGCCGTCTGCCTTCATAACTCCCTCATCCCAATCGCAATAGTGGAGTCTCACTGTAAACACTCAAATTCTCTGATTGATTTGATCACCACCAGCCCCAATGGTGAAATTCCTCTTGAAAATGTTCCATCCGAACGTCTATGCAAATGGCGAGCTGTGTCTCGACAAACACCAAGTTCTGTCTTTTGCTCAGGTCTGCAGCCTCGCCCATATCACATCTGGCTTTTTGCTGACCATCGCCTCCTTCTATTGTGCAGCGTCGTCGGCGCGGGCTCCGCAATCATCCATTTCCAGGAACTGCTGTTTGGATCAATACTTCTGATCTGGACGACGCTTGTGCGCACTCCAAACATCGAGCACATTGCTGACACCACTCACTGACTTACCATATCTCTATGTGTTCTTCCAGATTTATCTGCTCAACATCTATTCCAAGAGGGTACAGCGACTCATCAGCTCCTTTAACCGAGACCTTCAGATCGACAAGAGCTTGTTTTTGGCTGATTTTGATTTCCGGAAGGAAGTGATCCGGCGAGTTTGGGACGAGAGTCTTTGTGTGCTGTGAGTCTCAATGCGTGTTCTGTTCTTGTGACGATATCTTACTCCAATGGTTTTAGGATTTTGGGCATGCCCAAGTACCGGATGGCCAAAGGGAAGCGCTTGCAATGGTGGGAAGAGGTTCCGGGAGCGCCTTGTCTGGTCAATTTTGACGGAACTCATGGGGAACGACTGGTTGAGAATGTGCGACTATTTGAGGGGCTTGGTGCGGAGAGGTACGGCCGAGCTGCAGGCCAAGCGGGCCACCGGGCAGACCCAAAAGCGCTCGCAATACAGAGCGTTATCCGGAGCGAGTTCACCGGGCCCGACTGTTTCTGGAAGCCGCATAATGCGGCTGATCTCGTCGGCGTGACCACCTTCTTCGGCCGCGCCGATGTTGTCCCGTTCCCGTTCACGGTGGTCTTCAAGTATGACCAACGGCCCGCGGATCCCGTCTGTATCTCCACCCCCGCTGACCTGCGCGCATCTGTTGCCCAGAACCAGAACGCCCAGGTCCAGATGTGGCAAAAGGTGCGTCTGGTCTTACGCGCACTAGAGAATAAAATCGTCTTTGCCCCGATCTCGGTACCCTGGGAGGCCGTCCTGCAAGCTACCTCGAAGAATAGACGATGGCCATGGTGGCTCCAGGGCGCGCGCTCGGACGTCCAGTTCCGTAGCGGAGTGCTGAGGATCCATCGGAACTGCCAGAACGAATAGCAAGGATACAACTGCAATTCCGGGTTCCAGGTCTTGATTGAGTACGAGGATGGCCAATCGACCAAAGCCAATGGGACCCCGATCTCCTGGATCCGGCATACCCGGCTACCGCGCTCCCTAGGGGGACGACTTCAAAGTCACGCCAATGTTGTCCAAGCTCTTCCACAATAACCACTCGATCATCTCAACCACGCTGGACAAAGTGGACCGGGCACTCCGCTTCAAGAAAGTCCGAGCGACCGTTGAGGCCAGCTGGATCGACAGTCAAAGATCAGCAAATTGAGGCGGCGGCAGATAAGAAGGTACTTGATGGGGCATCTTTGGAGGCCACTGAGGTTGCCATGGCTCAAACAAAGCCCAGGGGTGCTGCCTGTGAGCCCCAAGAGAGTGTCAGTGCGACATCTGGATTGGAACAAGCGGGAGGTCGCAAACAAAAAGCCTCCGGGGAGTCAAGGCTTTGTAAAGCTAAATTTGGTTAGGGATGGCGGGGTTTGGCTATTGGGTATCCATGGTCTCTTTTTTATTTTTTGTTTCTCCATGTTTGGCGCTTTGCAATTTATCACTTGCAAATTTTTATATGGCTCGTAAATTTCACATTTTCTTTTGCCTGGTGAGAATTTTGTGACCGTTGTGAAGGCAAAAATACATCCCTTGTAAGTGAAGCCTTGTGAATTTGAAGTTTTTTGGCCCCACACGCTATTTTGCGGGGCTTATTTTTTACAAGGGAGATCATTGCAAGAGAATCACTTGTGAAATTACATTTCAGTCCGTTGGACAAAAAAATTACAACGTATCTTTTAAAATGCTTGTTTTACAATGGTGGAAAATATGGGAGGAGGTGTGGAAAATTATGAATGCCTCCCAGCTTGTCATAATTTCACAATGGATGCAATTTACAAGGCTTATGACTTGTAAAAGAAGGGTTGTAAAATTCTACCCCCCCGCGAGCGAGAAGAGCAGAGCTAGGAGCTGTACCACGCTTGCGCCCCAGTCCTGCACCTAATCGGTCCTCGCTCAGCCTGTGGCACTCCGTCGCGTGCTTGGACCTTGGTGACCTCACCTGGCCACCGACCATCCAAGCCGTCTTCAGTCATTCTTCATCTGCACACGGAACGCTAATTCGATATCGGCTGGACCTCGATTTCGCTTGCAACCCGCAATCCTTTCCGCTTTCTTGGTCTTTTCGTCTCTTTGCATCCTTTTCTTCTCATCAGGCCCTCACCCAAGACAATTATTCATCCAGACCATCGCCGGCCGATCTCTGAGTTGGATTCATCTTGCTAATCTGTATCATCAATACTTGTATTCATGAAAAGAGTCCCATTCCGCTGAAAACAAAAACATTTACCCTCTCACAATCTCACAGAGCAGACGAAAGATATAAGAGCAAAAGTTCAACATGTTTGGATTACAGTGGGACGACAACAAGGCCGGAAAGTCATCAGACAAGAGATCTCAAGGACTTCTAGGCGTCAAATTTATTTTTTTGATCTTGATGGTTGATTCTTATCTGTTGATGCCGGCCGAGTCATCAAGGCCCAATAAATGGAATTTGAAGAGAAACTACTATCAGAAATACCGCAATGTGGCTCGAAGGCAAGCAATCGCCCCGGAGGCCGCCCCGCTCCTTTCCACGGCCGTTCCGCTCCTTTCCACGGCCGCGCCACTCATTTCCAACGCCGCGCCGCTCATCTCCAATACAATTGCTTCAACCCTCAATTCGTTAAACCAGTCTGAATCCAATTGGGGATCCAGTCATTTTAGCTTTCCAAATCCTGTGGACGCTCTACCTGACTTTTCGTATGCTGGCTATCGATCAGGAAACGTCCCTATCCCTTGGTCGGACAACATCACGATGACCATTTCACCAACTAATGATGAGGACGACAGGACTCAAGCAATTCAGACTGCGATCGATTCTTTGGCTGGACAGCCCGGCGTAATTGAATTTCAAGCAGGCACATACCTCTTATCAGGCAATAGCAGCATCCGCATTCCCTCTTTTGTCGTACTGAGAGGCGAATCTAGCACGCCTTCTGAAACAATTCTACGGGTCTCAGGTCCCCCGAGAAATCTTTTCGAGATCGGAGATCCTAAAGCTTCCGGTTCATTGCGCCCGGAAGAAGGTAAGAGCCGGATCAATCAAGCCTATCTCGGCGTTGGTGCAAAATCTGTTGAGGTGGAGGACGCTTCCCAGTTTAAGATTGGCCAAAGTATCGCCATACATCGTCTAGTCACCCAATCATGGATTGATGCCATGGATATGAGCAGCTTAGTTCGAGACGGAAAACGTCAAGTTTGGCTGGCTCCAAACACCCCAGTCAACCAAGAGCGAGAAATTACAACGATCAGTGGAAACCGGATCACGTGGGAAATTCCTCTGACCGACTCAGTCAATGTCTCCTCATCTGACGGTACTGCCAGTATCGTTGCTTATCAGCCACCCATGCGAGTTCAACAGGCCGGACTTGAAAACATGGTGCTCACCCAAGTCCCCGATTCATCCAGCTTAAAGGTTGGAACGCCGACTATATTGCCCATCAGAATTGGCAGCGCAGAAGACTGTTGGATCCGCAATATTCAGGCGACCGGTTTCATTGAGTTTTCATATTTGACGCAGTCCAGTCGAAGAATTACGCTATCTGATTTCGTGATTATTCGAGATGTTCCGACCTCAAATGGCGGAACAGGAGCATTGCCACTCGACATCACCCTGGGCGGATCTCAGGCGTTGATTCTGCGGGGGACAACGGTTGGAAACCAGGACACGGCTTCGTATGTTGTTTCAACGGGTCGGCTAGCCGCTGGACCTAATGTTGTCTCTGGCTATCTTGCGACTGGATCTACCCATCATATGATCGAACCCCATCAGCGATGGAGTACTGGATTTTTAGTGGTAGGTACATCCCAATTGAACTTACCCTCACGATGTATTAGTCCTGATGAAGTCGATCTCTTTTCAAAATGACTTAGGAGGACTCGCATGTTGGACAGATCAACTTGAAAAATCGTGACATCATGGGTAGCGGGTGAGTCACCATTTGTATTCGGGCTTCTTCTTTTCCTTTGGCGTCTTGGGCCATTGAAGTTGAAATCGGCCGGGCTATTTTTCGTTTGAAAGACACGGGTGGGCAATTGGCAGCGGCGTGGTATGGAGCTGCTCAGCAACCAAGTTAACAATTGAAAACCCACCGATGTCGAGGAACTTCAAAGTGAACTCCCAAAAAGTAGCCAATTTTCAAAACTTCGAACCTAGTGATCAAGGCCAACCCGTCAACAGTCTGTATCAACTGCAACTGAGCGTAAGAATAGGCGTCGAAGCGGCAGCACTCGTTTTCAAACCGTTAGGCGTTTCGCTTGATCAACCTCGCATCAGCATGAACATGGTCAAGCCTGACGAGCGCGTCAACGACGCTTTTACAGTGCCCAAGCCACAGAGACACTCTGAATCGTCGGGTCTGGTTTCAGATCTCCTTGGGGTGCTTTAGCTTGACAGGGGCAAAATGCTAGAATGGACATTTATGCTAAATTATCAAGTCGTTAATATTCCATCATCTGATTTCAAGCTTTTCGCAATCTTTTGATTAATGTTGATGACAGTCGAAATCAGAATGGCAGTAATCCGATTGTGTCTACTGAGCAGACCCATGTGACACCCTACAATCCCATTCCCATTTCTGCTTGTCACCACAATATTGGCAATGGCATCACCGCCATTCTCCTCTGAATTTCACTAGGGTATACAAAAGGCGGAAGAAAGCCCATTCATGCGGATGCCAGTGAGCTGTGTTTTGCCCTTGTCAAGTCTTCGTCGACAGCAATGACTGAATATGAGCAAAGAGCTGTTTCTCGAGTTCGAACTTGATCTGTGCGTCAGATCCGAGAATCGACGCGGGGAGATCGATCGAAACAAACGCTTGTATTTTGAACTTTTGAGCTAGAGATTCGCATGAATTGACAAAACAGAAAAAAGATTACTTGTCGATTCCCCTGTTTCCTTTTCGCTTTTTTGTGTTTTTTTGTTTGGAATAATGAACATCAAAGAAAGGTGGAGAGTGTAAGAGCAGATTTCTGACCTATTTTCTGTGCCAAAGCTTGACTAAATGCGTCTGTCGGATTCGAGGAATTCAATTGAGTGGCGATTGCCGGGAAAGACTGCACATTTAAGTTCCACGAAAAAAGAGGGTATTTCGAATCCGGCGCAAGGAAAGAGAGGAGTGTTTATCAGTGGCCAAGGTCCGAAAGAAGAGAGAGATACAAGAGTGTCAGAAGGAGATACTCAACTGATGATGGTGGAACCGCACACGACCAATCCTTGGCCAAGCATGTATCTACAGCAGAAGAGGGATTGCAGCCCGAGTGGTCGCTTGGGACGGTGCCGATCCAGACCAACATTGACCGAGTGAGACGGGTGAAATGGAACAAAAAGTCGGGCAAGCCGGGCCGATCAGGGACGTTTAGCTTTGTCTGGTGAGCTTCAACCGATATCATTCCCGCTGCCGCCGATGGTAGGCTGCGTTCCATGTTGTTGTATGCTATACATGGTAGTTTTCTTCGGGTGCTTCTTGTTGCCTTGCACCGATCTCTACCGACAGGTGCGTCCCGCATGCCCCGTGGGGGCACAGTGCAGACTCCCGCCGGTTGCGGCGCAGCACACATCACTCTGCTGGATATGCAAGTTGACAAAATGAACAAGACCCACCATTTCACTCTCCGCTTGGTTAAACTACGACGGAAGGTTATCAGCGAAATAGTCAAGTAAAACTACCCAAGCGGCCTGCCTTCGATATCCACGAACAAACCGACCGACTAGTATGAGAATCGAGAAGTGTTATTTTTGTGGTGCCAATGTCTATCCTGGTCATGGTAAGAAAAAAGATAACTGATCCTATTCCTATTCTTGCATACAAGTTGACAATTCTGTTTTTTTGTTTTGTTTGAACATGTCTGTTTAGGCACCATGTTTGTTCGAAACGATGCCAAGACGTTCCGCTTCTGTCGCTCAAAGTAAGCTACCCCATACTGAAGAAAGCGTGACATTGAACCAACCCTCGAAAAAATTGATTCCCAGATGCCACAAGAACTTCAAGATGAAGCGTAATCCGCGCAAAGTTCGATGGACTAAGGCATTCCGCAAGGCTGCTGGTAAAGAGATGGCGATTGTAAGACGGTTCTATTCGCCCTCGTCTGGATCACATGTGTTCCTGGATCCGATATCATGTAGCCAGACTAACAGTAGAATCCCCGCCAGGACTCGACGCTGGAATTCGAGAAGCGCCGAAACGTTCCTGTGAAGTACGACCGAGCGCTGGTCCAGACGACGATCAGCGCGATCGACCGAGTAGCGGCGATCAAAGCCAAGCGGGAGAAGGCGTTCTACGCGGCACGGATGGCCGCTGCCGCGCCCGTGGTGCGGAAGAGCATGGCCGTCGAGGTGGTCAAGGACCGCCATGTGCTTGGATTGAAAGACGACGAGTTGACCCAGATGGCAGTCGAGGCCGCAGAGAGCCGTCTGGCCGCGATCGCTGCCCGAGAAGAGGAAAAGAAAGCGAGCAGGAAGCCGAGCAAGGCCCAGACTGAAGATGTGGAGATGGACGATGTCGCCGAAGACGATGACGAGCCGACTGTCGATCTCACTCAAGCGATCTCCAACGCACTCGTCTCAGCCACTCTCGCCACTCGCTCTGAACCCCAGAAGGCCAAGACGAAAATCAAAGTCAAAACTAAAGTCGCAAGAAAATCTGCCCTGGTTCCTTGAGCTTTATCACGTTGTATTTTCAAGCTTGCTCCTTCAATTAATGCTTTCATGTACATTCGAAGAGATGGACCATCTCCCCTGCAAACAGGACATCTATATTGTTCAAGGTTGCAAGTAGATATGCAATTTGAATGGAAAGGGTGAAGGCAATTGGGCCATTCTTCAACTATGAATGAAATTTCATAAACCAAGTTGCTCTGACAGACAAAATTCTCTTGATGCAGTCTACTTGAGAACCAATAACCAAGTCCCTCTGCTGCGGGCGTGTGTCTCGCGGAGCGAGCCCTCGGCAGGAGGCACTTGGGCCCTATCGCCCCCAGGAGAGAGACCACAGTATGAAGAAAAGCCCCTGGCAAACGTGTGTGCACAGCTCCAAAGCAAAGAAGAAGGAAAAGGAACCACAGGATGAGAAGGGTGTAGAGTTTGAAAGATTAAAGATGGATTTCTATTTACTTGCTTCAAAGAAAGAAGGAAAAGAGGATTTGCCAGGATGATAGATGAGAGACAGGGACAGGAATAGATTGACAACATGCACAGATCAAGTTAGAAGACATGGACGAGGGGAGACCAGACTGGTATACGTTGTATAGGAGTATGTTTCGGAAACGGGGCGGGAGAAGCGGCTGGACACACACAGAAAGAGAGCGGCGGGAAGAGGGAACGGCAGCCCTGGATTTCCGGTCTCCGGGGGTTTTCTTTTCGTTCGATGGAGTGGGACGGGGGAGACGGAGGGGCAGGAAGGGGAAAAAAACAACAGGGGAACGGAGATGGAGACGAGCGGAGCCGCCGTTGATCGTGGAAACTATATCACAAAATGGGAGTCTGGTGGTCGACAGTCACAAGAGGATCCGAGATATCGCAGGAACACAAACGTGGGAAAATCAGCAAAGAGGGATCGAGAAGGGGGGAGAGAGATGGGGAGAAGGACGCACGGAGAGGGACACTCAGTAATTCAAGACCACCTCGTCCCCAGCGGGGGTGTCGAGGTCGTTATAAGCGAGGACGGTTTTGGACCTAGGGTCAGAGGCGACGAGGGCCATTGGGGGCGGATTAGCGGCGGCGGCGGCAGCAGCAGCAGCGGGACTGAAGGCGGCGCTCGGGGGCCTGTTGAACTCGTCCCTTCGGGAGCGTTTATGGTCGTGGTAGTGGGGGGGGAGGGGGAGGCCGATTTCGTCGGCGAAGTGTCTCGAGATCCGCTCGCCCAAGCGCCGGTTGTTCCCATTGGGGGCCCGGATGGGATGGGCGGGGGGAGGGATGGCAGGCAGGGAGGAGTAGACTTGGTGGTGGGGCTGGAAGGCGGACGGGTAGGGCGCGCCCGGGCCCATGTTTCCCATGTAATACGGCGCCCCGTATCCAGGACCGCCGCCGCTGCCATGATGACCACCCATCATCGAGCCGTTGGGGAACATCGGCGATGGCCCGGCCATCGGGGGAGGGTAGGAGTGGGTGGGGCCATAGGGCGGATACATCGGGGGCATGTAGCTCCCGTACGGCCCGCCCATCATCATTCCCCCCGGCCCGCCCATCGAGTTGTTCATCATCGGGGCGTGGTAGCCTCCGTTGTGGAAGTCGCCCGGGTGGCCGTGGCCCATGCTCGCCATCATCCCATGAGGCGCCGACGGGCCCGCGGAGATCCCATTGTGCCCTCGGGAGTGCCCATATTCTGGCGGCGGTGGGGCCTGGGGCGTGGTATGCGAA
Source organism: Puccinia triticina (assembly GCF_026914185.1). Lineage (NCBI taxonomy): Eukaryota > Fungi > Basidiomycota > Pucciniomycetes > Pucciniales > Pucciniaceae > Puccinia > Puccinia triticina. Next base: position 3,526,882 of record NC_070572.1, read on the forward strand.
GGGTCTAAGATGTAATTGTTGAGGTATTTAATCTGCAAGAAGTTGGGGTAAGAAATAAATCACACAAGCATATTGCCGCAGTACGAAATTGTGCCTACCCTTTCGATGGAGTCCTGATTGATCACTTCTCCGTGTTTGGACATGATGTGCTTTTCGATAAAGTTCATCGCTTTGAACAGCTTGCTACAGCTCTTGCACCGAAACTTCCCAGCCCCTTCGTCGATAATCTGAGGCTGGCACAATCGATGTATTTCACTACACAGGACCGGGGGCGAGCAGGGGTGAGCGAACAGGTTCTGTGTGTGTGTGTGGTATATCAATCGTACTCACTCGTCAACTCTCTCGCCACCAAACTCCCGAGGGTCGACTTCAGATGGAGTCAGGATCAGTGCGACTCGGTCGTCTAAGGTACGTGCCCAATTCTGCTCGTTGGACCTGAGATGGGTCGAGTTTTGAGCATTGGTATTCCTCCGGTGACTTTGGGGAGTGGCGGTAGATGAGTGGTCTTCAAGCTGCTGGCGGGGAGCTGCTTTGCGAACATGCTTGGGACATCGTCGACAGAGTTCTTCTTGGAAGTCGCAGACGCACACACAGTAGTAACAACAATTGAACACAGTTCGGAGGTAGTATATGTAGAGATCCAGCGACTTTTTGTCGAGCGTTAGATTCTTCTCTTGAGGTAAATCTGGTTTGACATCCGAGTCCTGGGGATTGAGTCCAGCATCTGGCGCGGTAGGGGTACCGTCACCTGCATCAGACGGTGGCTGTTTGGATGAGGAATCGAGGTTCGGTCCCATTTCCTCTTTGATCTTGCTGATCCTGGCTTCGATCGCCGTACTACCGCACTTATCTTCACTTGCACCGGGTCCGAATTGCTCGGCTTCAAAGCTGGCGGCGAGCTTCCGAATCTGGCCCAAATCCTTGATGATGCGCTCATGCGTATTCATGATTCCTGGGCACGTGCGCAGCTTCTGGAGCGCCGGGCGTTCGGTTATCATGAGATGTAGAGTAAAGTTGTTGATCTGTGGCAGGCTGGATCAGTCATTCGGAAGAAAAAAAAATACCCGGAGATTGCAAGTCTGCACTCACTTTTGACTCTCCAAGTGCGCTTTCGGCAGCTTTCATGTCGGTACCAGGTAGGAAAGCCACCCACCCGACGCGGTGTAGCTTCTTTCCGGTGTGAGGATCTGATAGAGCGAGATAATCAAACCCTTCCACTTGTTTACAATGCTGCCAAAGATGCATCATCAATAAGGGCACCTGGACAGTGGTAAGACGGGCAAAACATACATTCTCTAGTTCGGTGCGAGAGATGTCGGGGCTGATGCTTTTGATAAAAAGTTGATTATCCGCAGGGGGTAAGACGACGATATCATCAGAGCCCACTTTGCCTCTCATGCTTTCACCAATGAGGCTTCCTAACGCACTGGACGGCGCTAGTCCTGTATTGGGGCCCGTTATCGCCTCGGCCATGCTTGCACAGAACTCGTCGTCCGGCTCCTCATATTCATCTGCATCTGCATCCGGGTTGGTGGAGTTAACCTCATTTTTCACATCTGCTTCTGATTCGGTCTTGACTTTGGCAGCTGTAAAACCAGGATGTTTGGTTCCAAAAAAAAAAACATGAGTTGTAGGCCAAGTCAAGAGATCTACGCTAGACTTACCTTCTGAAACTGCAGTGACCTCAGAGTCTGGTTTGGGAGGAAGAGTAGACTCTTTAGCCTCGCCGTCTTGGGTGGTGGTTGGAGGTAGCGTTGTAGGTGCGGCAGGACTTGGATCGGCCTTGATAGTGGGGGCAGCAGGTTCGTCAGATTGATCTGGCGATGACTTGGTGGCGGCCACCGGCTTCTTATTTAAGGTCGAAGTGGCTACAGAACAGACGTATGTGCCGGGGAATCAGTCGACTGATTGGAGGATGTGAAAGTTGATCGACGACTTACGGAGATAATCGTAGTTGATGATGTCCAAGTCGCCTTTCTCCAAGCGGGAGATGAAGCCCTCCACCTTGCCCTCCCTTCCCTTTTTCCTCAACCGCTGTCGAAGCTCCTCAAACTCTGGGCCGGGTTGATACTTCTCACGAAACCAGGCTTTATTTCTATTTTCCTCAAAGAAGGCGACCAGCTGCTTGCGTGTGTGGTCTAGACGGTAGCGTTTCCACTGCTCGGCAAGTTTCTCCTTGTCGTCGGCGATGTGTGGAGAGGTCGAGCGCATGAAATCAGCGAAATACCGGAACGAGACGAGGTAGGGCAGCTCGGAAGGAGGCGTGAGATGAGAACGACTGTGCAGATGGGTCAGATGATCGTTTGGGAGAGGAGAATGATTAGAAGGTTCGGGTGGACCAAGTAGGATAGGGATGACCTACGAGTGGGTGGGTCCCCCGCGGGCTGGTAGGCCACGATCGGGCGAATACGGAAACATGTCGTCACGATAAGCGCTCCCGCCACGCCGATAGGGGTCATCGAATATCTCGGGGTTTGGAAGATGGCGAGCTGGACGATCTGTTTGTTGGCAGAGAAGAGAGACAGGTTAGGAGAGATCAGATTGAAATTGAGCCCAGAGTGGATCTCTGAGCTCGTCGTCGTGGAAGCGGGGGGTCCGGGTGGGTTGATGGGTGTGGTAGTGACCCACCATGGTCAAGGATGGGATGATGATAGTCTCGTCTTTCGCGCTCTCTGGGTGGCTCACGTTCGTAATTGGGGATATAGCGATCTCGACTGGGAGGCGAATCGTCTCTGGGCCGCTTCCTACCTAGAACTCGCAGGGCTATCATTAAGTGGTGGGGTTTGGAGGATGGGGCAAAGAAGGAGTGGGTGGGTGGGCTTACCGAACTCGGCGGATCCACTGCGGAGATTTGAGCCCGGCGGGCCGGTTCCGTTCCGATCATTTCCGCCGTTCCACCTGTCTGCTGGGGGCGGGGGAGAGCGGCGGCCGGCGTCGTCGAACCGTCCACCTCTTCCAGGAGATGGGCTTCTGAGACGTGGTTCGCCCAGGCCAGCCAGGTCAGACATGATGGTCGATCGAGGCCTTCTTCGGATGGTGCTTGTGCTTGTGTTTTTTGCGGGTCCTGGGGCCGATCGGGGTAGAGAAGGGGTGGTAGCTGGTCAGGAGACTGTGTGGGGGCGGTTGGGTGGGAGGGCCTTGATAAGGAGATCAGGCGCTGGGTGATTAGGGGAGGTTTCGGGGGCGCAGGAGTCGATCGCAGAGCGGGGCGGGTATCGGGGGGAGGGAGGAGGGGGGAGGGGGGAGGGGGGAGGGGGGAGGGTGTGACGTAGGCCAGATGGCGAGGTTGAGAGAGGATCCATGGGCCGGGTTGGAGGCAAAGCAAAGGAGAGAGGGCAAACGAGGAGATGAGTCAGGGGAGCGATAGAGAGCAGTCGGGTGGGTTGCCAGGAGATACATGGTATGTTTCTGGGTTCTCTGGGAGGGAGAGAGAGGGGAAGCTGACAGGCTGCTTCAGACTGACTCACCAGGCCAAAGAGGGGAGAAGACCAGAATGGGCTAGTCGACCAGCAGCGGGCAGTGGAGCAGCAAGCCAGCTGCCGAGGGGGGAGCAGCATGCCAGCCGAGGGCGGGGGGGCTCCGAGGGGGGCCACACACCCCGCGGGGGGCCACACACCCCGCGGGGGGCCAGCCCAGACCCACACACACACACCCACCACCAGCCACGGTACACCCCCACACAAACAACACCCACCATGAACCGGACATCCCAGCAGCTCAGCCGATTCTCAACCCAGATCCCCCAAGCAGCCCCCAAGCGGATCGCAGCCTCATTCAAGCCAGGGCCATTCCGAGGCGCACTCCTCGCCAGCGAACCCAGGCAGGACCATGACCAACAGCCCCAGCACGACTACTCAGCCTCACAGCTACTCCGAGCAGCCAGAACCACACCCTCCTCATCCTCAGCAAGCCCCCCCGCCACCACCACCCTGCACTTCCCCCACTCCAGGCTGATCAGACAGCATCTCGACGAGCTGCTCTACCCGCTCACCTTCTCCGACCAACTGGCCTGCCGGATCGTCAGCTCAAAGAACCTGCTCAAGTCCCAGCACGCCCTCGACGCTCTCGAACACCACGCCCCAGGCGGCGTCGGCTTTGCGCGCCTCGGCGAACACAACTCCAAGCTGAGCTTCATCGGCCGCCGCGCCATGCACTTCGCCCTCTCAAACTTCCTCCTCCACGCCCCCCGCCCACCCACACCCCCACCCTCCCCATCCTCCGATCCCCACCACCATCACTACCGGAGCGGGAGACCGACCAGCGAAGTGATCGAGGACGCCCTGCTCACCAAGTTCGTCCTCGGCCAGTACGTCGGCCACCAGTGGGAACTCGAGAAGATCATGCGCTGGAGAGAACTCGCCCCGCCCCCCACCCAAGCACCACCCACCAAAGCTCTCAACGGCACCGGGCTCTGGATGGCCCGGGGACACGTCGTAGAAGCGATCGTCGGCGCAGTCATGGCCGAACACGTAAGCCCACCACTCACATCTCACTGAACAAACAAACAAACAATCAATCAATCTTTTTTTTTTTTTTTTTTTTTTTTTTGTCCCCGCAGGGCGCAAGACTCAGCATCGCCGTCTTCCACTCCCTCGTCCTCCCCCACCTCTCCTTCCGTCTCGATCCCGCCCTCCTGCCCGCCATCAAGGCCGTCCAAACGCACGACCACGAGCTCGAGAGCCCCGCCGCCGGGCTCGTCGACTGGAAATCCCTCCGCATCGAGCCCTTCCTCGCCAACAACCCCGCCCAGCAGCCGGCCTCCGCCGAGCTCAGTACCCCCGCACCCGTCGCCGCTGTCGGCTGAGACGTCTCTCTCTCTCTCTCTCCATACCCGCGCTTCTCTCTTTCGTCTTGTTCATCCGTTTTTCTTTTACAAAACTAAACCAACACAGAACCCATATATATCATACTCTCTCTCTCTTTTTCGGGCGGGAGAAAAAGAGAGGGAGACAGGACTGTGTGGGCTATGTAGCTAGGGAAATAATAAGGACAAGCCTTTCTCCTTGTTGGGTGGAAAAACAGACAGTGTGGATGTGTGTATAGGACGTACGCTGGTCGCATACTGGTTCGGAGAGAGATCCAGACACGTGGTTGCTACTGGACTCAAACGGTTGCTTCAGGCCAAGCCCGTATGTAGCCGATTGCACAGTAAATGATCTGCTGCAACCGTTGTCACTCGGCCCCGGACAGAAACCATGTGCACATATTACATAACTGCTGCCGACGACCTTGATGCGAAGAAGCGGGTCGGATCGGTACATCGCGTCTCTGACCTTGACACTGGACAGCCAAGGCCACGGACACATGTTTACGCCGCCCTTGATCCGGCTCCTGCCAGCGACCACCCAGACGATGGCCCCGCCGGCGCTCTCTTGGCTCCCATTCCGGCCGGCCTACATACACACATCACTTTCCAGCACAGACATTGGAAATATGTACCCCCAGGTAGCCCCACTGGACAGATGGCCATCACTGACGACAGGGGATCGTAGCAGCGCGGTACTCGCATTGGGGGGGTTGTTTGAGCATGGGGATGGGATGGGTGCCTGGACAATGGACATTACTGCCTCAGGGCTCTCTATGTTTGTGCATTGTGTTTATCCCTTTGGAACACTTGAAGTCCAGGATGATGATGCTCTGTTGAAAAGAAGAAGAAGAAGACCAGTATTCATTGTTTGTACCAACAGCTTTGATGACCAGTGTTTGTTACCATTCAATTTCTGGCCTCATAATTTTTGACTCAAATCCTGGCCCCCTGGCTTCTTGTCAAATTGAGATTTGTTAGATTTCTAGTCACTCTCAGTCTGAAATTATCTTTTTAACTAGTTATAAAATTTATTATCATAAAATCATTATAGTTTATAAGACTTGTAGTTCTTAATGTCCAAAACTTCTTACTCTGTTTGAGACATGTAGATTCTCAAGTGTTTGTAGTTCTCTCCTAAAGTTGTATTGTAGCTGTCACAAGTGTGACAGGTTATTCTAGCTGAAGTAGTACTCTGATGTCATAGTAATAAATCAACAAGTCAGAGCTCATTCTTCTGTTGACCACCCTCAAGAAGTCATGAATAGAATCAAGTCCCCAGCTCCTCTTTCAAAATTCCCTCCTCTCATCCTCAAAAGCCAACAACAGGTATTGAATTCTAACAAGATTCTCTTAACCTCCCCTATCTTCCTATCTTTTGCGTGCTCATGTGCACAATTCATCATTATTATTTGCCATCAACAGTCTATCAATGGATGCATTTTCTTTAATAATAGTTGTGAATTCAATGCTGTCCAATCAATTTCCTTCTTTATTTTCTGTTCCAATCATATTCCTTTTGGTCTCCCAATGCTTCCATCCATATTCTAGTGAGCTATGGGGGTTAGAAAAAACAAATCAAAAATTTATGGGAGATTGAGGCAACCAACCAAAACTTTCAGCTTTTCAAAAACTTTCCTGTGGCCTTATCTTCAATGGTCTAAGTGGGCTTCATTCTCAAAAAATCTTTTTTTGAAGTGGGATTCATGCAAGTTCAACTGATTCATTCAGATACTGTTATTTTGTCTTTTTGCAAGATGCCCTCCAACATCTGTCCATGGTTTTTGAGATTGATGTTTTGGGAGTTTTAGGTTTGATGTTTCCCTTTCCCTGGATTTGTAGAGGGAATATCAGACATTGTTTCTTCATTGGTTGGGTTTTCCAATGCAAGCTTGGGCCTTGGTAGATGTCAATCCAGCTGGTTTGAGCTTCTTCTTGCAATGCAGGAGACTTTCTTCTCTTGGCTGGAAAATGAAGATTGTTGGAATCATTCTTTTCTGATCAATGAGCCAAATTTATTCTGGCAGTTGATTTAGAAGTTTGGCTTGACCTTCTGGGCCAATGCTTTATTAGTTGGAGAATCAAGCCAATTCCCAATCATCTGAGTGCCCATGATAGGCAGATTTTTATTGCACACATTTTCTACTAAAGAGTCTTCCTGATTGATTTGAGAGGCCTTACTCTTACAATTAGACTTTGAAAGCAGACTGATAACATCATCACAGGATTGAACACTGTCTGATTGTTGATTGAATGGATCATTAGTGACATAATGGTTTTACATTAATGTTACAACAAAATAGTTCATATTAAGCAAAAAAAGATTGACCAAAGTAATCAAACCAGCTTTGAGGCCAATCGGGTGTCAGTGATTAAACACACCATTGATATCTCTTTCAAGCGCAGAAGAGCTGCCTAGGATATTTCATTTTTGATCTGGACTGCAATCACAAGCTCACAGGCAGATCGGAGACACAGGATGTATTAAGGGTGTTCAAAGTTGAAATCATAAAATTTTCAATGCATAAAATCATAAAATTATAAAACTTTCAAGTGATGATTTCATATGTACCATTCTAGAAATGTTGCTCTAATTTGAGTGCTTGGGTGCAACATATTTTTTTCAGCTTAGAATTTTATGATTTTATGGTGTTATGATTTTATGCAAGTCAACTTTGAACACCCTAATTGGTCAACTCACAGGGGGATTTATTGGTCACAGGAGCATTTATTGAGGAACAGAAAAGATTTTAGGTAGCAGCAAGTTGTCCTTCCCTATTGTATTTTATTTGTTTACTACTTCATCGTTCTTACTAATTAGGTGTGTACATACCATAAGGAACTTACTGAGCAACAAATAAATCAAAAGAACAAATTTGTGATCCTGCGACATGATGCGAGTGGGAAACTACCAAGAAGAAACCAACGAGGAACAGGAGCTCTTATTGATATCCTCCTTAAGAACGATTAAAATTTACAAGTTATGGGGGTTTGAATACCTGAATCAACCGTATTGAGATGTTTTTGGTTTTGCACCGGGCGTAACATATATTCATCTAAAGAGCACAACTTGAAATAAAAAAAAGTTCCTCCCGACACGTAAGTTAAATTTCCTGTCTTGGTCGTCTTACTGGGTAGAGATTTTCTGGTATTTGGCGAGGGGGAGTCGGAACAGTGAACCCAGTACCACCTTCCAACCAGTCTTCTTCCATCTCGAATGGACAGTAAGTTGTCGCCCCGCGACGTTCGGTCGATGATTCGCGCGATGCTGGTCGTGAACCCCAAGGGCTGGGTAGTGAAGGGCGAATGAACGGCCGCTCGGTTGGGGTTTCCGGCCGGATCGGATGGCCATCTTCATCGAAGGTGGCAAAAACTGGACCGCCATCGTTGGTGCTGTACCAAACTGATGAAGCTCCCGGCGATGGGCGCTCCTCGGCCATCGGAATTGGAGCTGGTAGTGGTGGGTAGCTATTACTTCTCATCATCGCCAAACGATGTAGAGCTCGTCTTAATCCAACATCCCATGGGACCTCCGTGAGGTCGGAAAAGTTAGCTGTAAACATAAGAAATCCACTTTAATCCATCTCCTACATTCTTTTCTTCAATCATCAGAGGATGGCAATCATACGTACACTCACTGCGCGAGTATGCGCTGGAGGCCAATGTTGTCCCATCCAATGTGGGTCGGGCAGTGTCACCTAAAAACGGTAAAAAAAAGTAACAAACCAATTCTCATTCAACTCTACACTCAATCCTTCTGTTCTCTTCGGTAAAGAGGAAATAGAAGCTCCACAATTGGCGTGGATAGGTTGGAAAGAGTCGGGAAAAGTTTCTCATAAGAAGGCCCATCTGAGCACTCTGGCCCGGGGCAAGTTTTTCTGTTTAATTTGTTGCGACCCGTGATGGCATTGGCCGAAGGCCGAAAGTTTTTATAATACTGGGCGTCAAGCGTTGTCATCATGCCACATATTATCGTGATATTAATATGTTTCACAAGCAAACATCTGGCTGTAAGTCAAGATGAAAACAAGGCAGGAATATAATAAAGCCGAGCTTGGAATAGCAAAACAAATATAACGTTTTGGGCTACCCGTGATTGGATTAGAATAGAACGGTCCAAGTTTTTGATATACTGGACAGCAAGCTTGCCTATGGCGCAACATATTATTCTGATATAAATATGTTTTGGAAGCACACATCCGGTTGACAGATCAGGAATCTGGAATGATGAAGAAATGAATAAAAAGCGGTAGGAAATATGGAGCAAAGGGATTTACTGTCAGAGGTCGTAGGACTAGGAGGCGCTGATGGAGTATTTGGGGACGTTAGATCTTCGACGGCCATAGCGGATTGTGCAGTGGGTGGTTTGTCTGACTGAGCCGGGTGCTCAGCAGCGGGATTATTGGACATTGCTTATAAGGGTTAACTAATTAAGGCTAGCTGATGAGGGCCAAAGAGAAATGAATAGAGAAAATTATTTCTGGCAGAATGGGTTGCGAAAGGAAAGGGGCGAAGGCGCCGGCTTTTATCCTGATTGATGGGTGCCAAGAAGCTAGACGGAATGAAAGCAAAAACGCAAGCTACTCACCCCAGACGATTGCTTGTTGTGCAGTGTTCAATTTTGCGATCTATATATCTACTACTGTTTGTATCGCTGACGGAGAGTTGAGGATTGCACAATGTCTTGGAGCGAGTCCTCATTCGGCCTGAACGTTGACGAAAGCTCCTCACGTTCCTGTTTTTTTCTCTCTCTGGAGCCTTTTTTCTCTGCAGCTTCGTAAGCTCGGAACATATGTTGCTACCTTTCTTTGAGGTTTTGTTGAGTACACCCTCCAGATGAGTATGAGCATCCTTAGATGACTGTTGAGCTTCAACCCCCTGGAGCCTGGTGACTTGTATAAACGCGCAATGATGTGTCGAGATGCCCCAGTGTGCAGCTTTGAGCTAACGCTGACAGGGTAGATTTATGGGATGAGACGGCCGGGAATAGGAAGCCCTTCGCCAAGAACAGCCAAAGAATATTGATTAATGGAAAATACCTATAAATTTGAATCAGCTATGGCAAAATTTCCGTTAATAACACGTACCCCAGAGATATTATGGGAGGGTACAAAGTGACGGATAAAACTCAAAGGGCGTCATTACATAGCTTTAAGCTCACGAGGAAGTTCGGCCTGTAATTTAACTTTGAATAGTAGACCACTGACCAGGCTGTGAAGTGATGAAGTGGTGCCACGAACCCCTTGATGACCTGCAATTTTATGTAGTTATTCGGATTTACTATCCAAATCCATTGATGTCCGAAGCAATCGGAACTCCCCTATACCCCCAGTCAATTGGAGTGGACATCAGCAGGTTGCTCATAGTCGTTGACTGAGCAGAGTATGCCTCTTGCGATGGCTATCCACTCCAGTAAGCTGCCAGTTGGCAGTACCAGGGATGCTCAGGGATGACTACAGCCCCAGCTCTCCGGAAGGCGTGAAGCTTCAACATGTAAACAATCGACACATCCGGTTCAATGAAATTATAACAGTGTCCTATCTATTTATATACCATCATCTCACATTCTTTGGTCGAACAAAGTGTGCATTATTACTAAAAGATAGACACGTTCGGTTCACTTAAATACATTTCCATATTGTCCTATCTACGTAGATGCTAACATTTGAACAGGTTGAATCCCCAATTTATTGTGTCGAACTGGATTGTCTCCTGGCTCTGGCCTTCCGAACGGCATAGTGGCGAAGAAAAACCGAAGTTTTCGAGCCCGATGATGGTTAAGAGGCCTCCTGACGCACTGGTCAAACCCTCTTCGATCTCGCCTTTGTTGGTGTGCTCCCCTTCAAGGGATAGGCTACAAGTGTTCAACCTAACTTATCAAAGCGTCTTGAGATCGTGAGCGGCGTCCCCGCGGGAACCTTTGCCTAGTGGGTTATCTTAACGTCCTTATTCCATCTGATCCACGGCTGATGTCAGCTATTTGGTTATTCTACAGTCTCAACACACCATCGACCGATCCGCAACGTCCAACCTGCCATGGCCATCAGGAGTCCTGATGGCGATCGCAGGGCCCAGGCCACACTCCGTCCTTTGTTTATCTCTCGGGGTGTAATACATACATACATAAATATGTAACACTTTCCATGTAACTTTTCCCAACAGCAGCGCAGAATGTCAAGGTGATTCAGCTATGATGTAGAGCTGTGTTCATCGAACGGGAGTCCATTTTGTCTTTGCAGCAACTCCCTGTTTAAGAGAACCGATTGCTTCGACGTACACACTGCGAACCGTTTTCGCTGCTCCCGACTGATGGTGGACGCAGCGCCTCTACGCGGGGTGCTCCGGACCCTCTGTTCGAGGGACATTGTTAAGCCCACAGTGTATTTACTATTCCTTCGAGTCAACTAGAGCTTGAAGGCTCTCCGAGGAGGCGCGAAGCGTCTCCGGAGGAGGGGAGGGCGCCCACACCCCGCGAGCCGCGGTCGGTGTTCTTTGGGCGCCAAACATACGAACACAGCCGGTTTGATTCTTCGTTTGAATGCTCTCTTAATTGTTGATCACAATGGCCAGCAAAATTTCCGATAGACCTATACCATGAAGCTCAAAAACTTCATTCAAACAGTCCAAATCCTTTTATCTGCCAGTTGCAACGGCTCGGAACATTTTGTTCAAGCAGTGACCAGTTGAACTGCCTGACCAGTCAAGCAGCTATATGTACCTCGGTTCACGAGTAGCTCGACAGAATCAGAACTAGGAGTACTTTGATCCTACCGGAGGTTGCGATGAATCATGATTCAAACATGATTTGCGACGCAGTTTCTATCTCTGATTATTCCCATCTGGTTTCTTCTTGAGAGTTGGCTTCGACAGGAATGGATGCTGAGAAGGATGCTGAGAAGTGTTCCTTGAAAATAACGCGAAGAAAGATTCTAAATTTCAGCAAGAGCAAAAATTTTAAGGTTGTACAAGATTCCTTGCTAAAATAGGGGGCAAAACAACTCGGCAGAGATCTGGATACATATCAATGTGAATAAATCCCATGATAGATACATGAAATGAAGAAAGAGGTTCTAAATTCTCTATAAAGTTGTACGTAGACAAAAGCGTCAAGATTAAACAAGTTTGGGACTCAAAAGATCTCAGCTAGGCCCATGCTCACTGGTCATAAAGCTTGGTCCAACGAGAATTCTTACCATAATCTGATGTTCGGGGTGGAGCATCAGAAAGCTGGGAAGGGGTTTCCGACCTGGAGGAAGATTTTTGCGAAATATTGAGGGGGCGAGTGGGAGGAATGGAGTAGAGGGCAACGGGTGGGGGAGGCAAAGGCCTGGTGGGAGGTGGCCTAGGTCTAGGTAGGGCGGAGATGACATGTTCTCTTTCCATGGAGCGCATTCTCAGAGCGCTGTGGGGCACCCGTGGAGGTAGGCAGTCTATAGAGGCATTTAATGAATGACCGAGGGTGTGTTTAGGGCCATTGGATGAGTGCTGGGACACTAGGCGCCTCCTACCTCGTGCCAGAGAAGTCAAGGGTCTGGTGCTACCTTCGGCTGGGTTGGGTTTGTTTGCAATCTTGACGGCGTTACAGTCAAATGAGTAGAAATCTTGCCAGTGCCTTTCTAGGATCTCCCGTCGGGCGCGATGCTCCAAGGTGGATTGTGCAACAAGCTGATCGCCCTCCCCGGTTGGTGTGCCGGCTTCTGTCGCCGGGATCTCGCGGGAGGTCCCCCATAGCTCGTCAGAATCGGAGTCGTCGGTGGGCTTCTTGTTCTTGAATTGCTTGCCAATCCATTTGACTGCTTTGATAGACCCGCTGCTCAGCCGGCGACCGAGCGCCGGGAGGGATCCGGTCGACGCGCTTCTGGTCCGAGTTCTAGGTTGATCATGGCCCATCTGAGGCAGGCTCTTGAGTTCTTCTAGTTCGGTGAAAGTTCAAGCTGGGGAAAGGTGTGTTTGGGAAGCAAGAGTGCGCCAGAAGATTGTTGTAGGAGTGCTATGAGTTGGTCATTTGGCGGCTACAAGAGAGGAGCTTAAGTAGTACTCAAGATGAAAGGATTCAAGCGGAGGTAGCATGCATTCCAAACCATTTCATTTGGATTCTAAGCAAGCATTTCAGCATTCGCTTCGGTGGCGCTGGCGAAAAGCAGCAAATGATAAGGTGTGCAATGCAATTGGAGCTGGACAAAAGCAGCCGTGAACTGATTATTTGCATTTCGTCGCTTTAAGTTGTGTTCAGTGGAAAGTGTTCAGTTTGTGGAGCTCCTTCCTGCTCAGCGATGGTGCAGCAGCAGCATCTACCATCCACCGAAATTGTAACATTACACAAATTTTTCTCCTTGTTCCCCAGCCTTTGGGGCATAGTTTTGAGCTTATAGCCGGAATATCACAAGACTTTGCCCAGCCACGCGTTGGTTCGCGATGGAAAAAATGTGAAGCTTTCATGATGCCAGTTGCGGGCGATCAGAGATGCATGATGTCAATACAGTTCAGGGTTGAAGTGCGATAATGATTGTGCAGAAACAACAGGTCTTAAAGATAGGATTGCAATGATCAGTTTGTGTACCCCAAAATATTCACGCTTTCTTCTGCATTGGGCCCCGGAGGGATGGAGCACGGCAGCGAGTCAGAACATCTCTCAGTATTCCTTTTCCGTCGAGCACATCACCCTGAGCCATCACCAGCACCTTCTGCTCACAATAATTTTGCATGGAATTATTTATTAATTCTATCTCGGGCGTCGGCGATACAATCATAATTTTCCAGCTAGTTCCAAGGGGATCCTGTACATACGTGTGTGGTTCCTTTGTTGTATTTACATAATTTTCTATTTTTTGTTCCAAACTCGAGGGATTGGAACTGATGTTTTACTGGCAGGGATGGCACGCTCCAGCGAAGAAATATGAAACAGATCGTGCTCTTATACTCTCAGACTCCGGTGATGCGGTGGTGTGGTCATCCTGCTTGAAGCTGGAGGCATTCATGAGAGAAGTTTCAGCAGTGGTAGGCGCGTCTGATCGGCCTGAGACTCGAATGGGCCAGTGACACCCAGCAAACCTTATTTCGACTGAAGACCTCCCACTCAGCTCCACTCCAGTGACCACCCATCCACCTCGCCTTCAACTACATACTTCCACCACCATCAGAGGAGAACCGATCGGGTGGCCCATAGGATGAAATACTGAGAAGACTCCCCCACCTCAATGCCAAACACAACCAACTCGACTCGAGAACTGTAGAACGTCCGACCCAGTAGACACCAAGCTACAGCAAACGAAAACGACTCAAAGCCCAATCAGAAAGACCTGCTCATCAGTACTCGAAACCTACTTTCAATCCCCATTTCCTGCATTCACAACAGAACAGATTTCATAACGGCACTCCTCGTATACTCTCGCCTTGGCTCGCCGTCCTAGCCCTTCGCAATACGACATCCATCATCACTCCCACTCCGCTACATAGCGCCTGTTTACCTCTCGTCTCCAACTACGGCCGTTTTGTTCTTTCGAGGTTCATGCTCTTCTTGAAAGTGGAAAGAAAAGAAAACGAATCTAGCTAGCACTCGCGGAATTAGAAGACAGTCAAGATCATGTCAGGAAATATCAAGGTAGAGTTCGCTTTATCCTCCTCACTCGCGTCCGAAGGAGGCATCAGAAACTGACTTTTTTTTCTTGTTCTTTCTCTTTGCCTGGACGCAATGAATGTGGTGTCATCTAGGTCGTGGTAAGGTGTCGGCCACTGAACTCGAGAGAGATAGCGAGGGGAGCGAAATGCTTGATCCGAATGGAAGCTGGAACGCATACATTTCTAGATCCGCCCGCGACCGATACCGACTCTGTTGCCGATCCCAAAGCGAAATCGAAATCATCGGCAACTGACAAGGAGACCAAGAGCTTCGCTTTCGATCACAGTTACTGGTCGGCATGTCCTAAGGATGAACCTGGTTATGCTTCTCAGCAGACCTTATACGAAGATCTTGGAGTCGATTTACTGAACAACAGTTTTGAAGGATACAATTCTTGCATTTTTGCTTGTTCGTCGCTCTTTCTTTCTCTCATCTCCTCTACAATCGTCTTGGCAGACACTGATGCACTCGATAATCCGTTGGAAATCTTCCATAGATGGTCAAACTGGTTCCGGAAAGTCGTACTCCATGATGGGCTATGGTCAAGATCGTGGAATCATCCCATTGACCTGTTCAGCCCTGTTCGATCGAATTCAAGAAAAGACGGTAACGGATCCAGCAGTATGCTACACAGTTGAAGTTTCGTTTATGGAAGTAAGTTAATGGATCATCATCTCGATTTTCAAGCTCACATAAAACATGCTAAACTCGCACTGACGCTCATTGGTAATCAAAATTTCTAGATCTACAACGAGCGTGTCCGTGATCTGCTGAACCCAAAGAACAAGGGCAACCTTAGAGTCCGAGAGCATCCCAGCTTAGGTCCCTACGTCGAAGATCTATCAAAGCTGGCAGTCCAATCTTACAGCGATGTTGAGACGTTAATGGATGAGGGCAACAAAGCGCGAACGGTTGCGGCGACAAACATGAACGAAACGTCATCCCGTTCTCATTCGGTCTTTACACTCTTACTGACTCAGCGAAGAAAAGATGCGACGACCGGTATGGAGGGCGAGAAAGTCTCAAGAATCAGTTTGGTCGATCTTGCTGGCTCGGAGCGGGCTAACAGTACTGGTGCTACCGGTGTGAGACTCAAAGAGGGTGCTCAGATCAACAAATCTCTCACCACGCTCGGAAAGGTCATCTCAGCCCTTGCTACTGCCGGTGGATCGTCCGGTCCTGGAAAAAAGAAGAAGGCAGAGGAGCATGTTCCCTATCGAGATTCGGTATTGACCTGGCTGTTGAAAGACAGTCTCGGGGGTAACTCGAAAACCGCAATGATTGCTGCCATCAGTCCGGCCGATTACGAAGAGACTCTTTCCACCTTACGATATGCGGATCAAGCCAAGAAAATCAAGAACAAGGCAGTTGTGAATGAGGACCCCAATGCCAAACTGATCCGGGAATTGAAGGAAGAACTTGACACTTTGCGTTCTCGGATGATGGGGGGTCATAGCGAAGATACCTATGACGTCAGTCTACCGCCCGACAAACAGATCGTCAAATATCAAACCAAGAGCGGAGAGATCAAAACCGTCACCAAAGCCGCCCTTCAGGAGCAACTGGAGCAATCGGAGAAACTTATGAACGAAGTTGCTCAGACCTGGGAAGAGAAATTGAAAAACACAGAGGTCGTCCAGAAAGAACGAGAGCAAGCATTGGAAGAACTTGGCATCACCATCGAGAAGAACAACGTTGGGGTCTATACACCCAAGAGGATGCCCCATCTAGTCAACCTGAACGAGGATCCCTTGATGTCGGAATGTCTCATCTACCAGATCAAGCCTGGCACAACTACCGTGGGGAACACCGAAACTACAGAGCCATGTGACATTCGACTCAGTGGTCGTAATATTCTCGCTCAACACTGCCACTTCGAATCTGATAAGGAGACGGGTACAGTCGAGCTGTTTTCTCATCCAAACGCACCCACCATGGTCAACGGCCAACGTCTAAGCCCAGATAAACCAAGAAAGCTTCGATCAGGTTATCGAGTCATCTTGGGAGATTATCACATCTTCCGTTTCAATCACCCAGAGGAGGTCCGTAAACATCGAGAAAAGGTTAATACAACTAATGAAACTGGAAACGAGCTTCGATCACCACGTGATTTTGCCAATGATCCAAATGGCTCAGCTTCGCCCCTGCACCGGCCCGATACCCCCACTTCTAACTCGGTCATCGACCCACAAGATTATCATTACGCTCGACGAGAAGCCGTGATCTCCAAGCTGAATGGCACTGAAGTTAATCTTGATGAAATGGATGAGGCGGAATTCGAGAAACTGTTTGATGATGTGGTCAGGCTGCGCATGCAGCGGAAAGTTGGTACTAGCGCCAGCGGGCGAGAGAGCAGGATGTCATACATCAGCGAAGAAGAGGACATTCTGTCTGCCTCTCATCGACCACCTTCCGGCAGTACGTTCGTCACAGACGATACGAGTATTGCTGGATCGATTTTCAATGACCTGGAGCTAACGATCCCCGAGCAAGCAAGCCAAATGAAACGCAGCCCCAGTGATCTTACATCAAACGGAGCTTTCGAAACCGAACACTTGAGGCTGGAGAAAGAGCAGGTGGAAAACCAAATGAAAGAACTGAAGGAAGAAATGTAAGTCTTTCAGTGGATCCCACCTTCAGTTCCAAACCACATCACAAATTATCACACATTATAACGTGTACTCATATCTGTTATGGGTTTCCATTTTGCACAGGGAACAAAAATTAGAGGTCCAGAAACAAATGTTCCAAAAGAAGGTGAAGAAGCTGAGGACGAAGAGTATGCAATTCAACCAGGATGGCTTGGATGCTGCATTTGAGCTTGAAGATTGGACTCCAGAAGAAAGACATCTGGCTCGAATTTCGATCAAACGGTGGAAACAGCTGAACCGGGTGAAGATTGCCGAAAAGCTGTTGAGAAAAGCTGTGATCCTCAAGGAAGCCAACGTGATCAGTCGGGAGCTGAATAAAATGGTTACTTACCAGTTTATCATCGTAGACCGATCACCCCTCGAGCTTACCACGTCGGCACTAGAATCGATCAAGGGACTCAGCGAATTTGACGACGTGTCGGATCCAGAGTTGAGCGATCGATCCAACAGACCCTGTATTGGTGTGAAGGTTCTTGACAAACGTCATAGATCGGTTTATCTGTGGTCTCTCGACAAGCTCGAGACGAGGGTGAGCCAGATGCGGAACCTCTTCAACTTCATCGACAAGCCCGAATTCTCTCAGCATTTCAATTGGGAAGATCCTTTCTATGACCCGTCGCCACCCTTATATTCTTTCATTGCCCACGCGTTCATACCTCTCGGCCCAATATACCGCAACACGCCAATCAAAACTACGTTGACACTTTGCAGTCCCTATACCTTGGCCTCTATTGGCACTTGTCGCATTCAAATCCGAACTATCGGTATCGCACCGCCAGCCCGAACGGGCATTCTGCTCAACTCGCCCAATGGAACTATCCAGCCTGCCGTGACTGAAAGCCTGTGTCCATTTGTCGACGATGCCAAAATCACTCTCGAAATCATCATTGATGAAGTGGCCGGATTAACTTCGAGGGACTTTTCGTCAGTGCACTGTCAGTTCCGAGCATCCTCCATAACGGGCGTACTCAAGCATGGTACCGAGGATCATGTATGGAGCTCCAAAGCATTTGACTTGCCATGCGACCAGAAGGAGATGGTCTTGAAACAGACTATCTCGGTAATCATGACCCCACAAACCAAGATCCATCTGGCTCGTGGCTGTGCGCCGATCGAGTTCTTCGGCCAGCTGATGCCAAGTTACTTGGATCGATTGGAACGTCAGGATGAGAAGAAGGCTGAAGAGAAAAAGGTACCAGAAGAAAACAGCGGTCGCTCGGAACTGATGAGTCCCCAGTCCGACTCTGGTTTCCCAGCAGCTCACAATCCAGATAAGTTATCGGCCACTTCGATCGTTCGAATGAGACAACCCGAGACCGAATTTGTTGTTGAACAGATGCATGACGTGACTAGTGCGATCAAGATGCTTGAACTGACTGCTCTTGGGGACTATCAGTCAACGATGATTATCTCTCAGAATGCGCTCGATCCGGGAGTTTTTTACCTCAGACAGGGGCTACAACGAAAACTTGCCATCAGGCTGACTCATAACTCCGGTCGTCAGTTTGGCTGGCAGCGGATGGAGAAGGTAGAGATGGGTAATGTCAGGTTACTCGATGGACAGGGTCGGATACACAGCTCGAAGGTGGACAGATGGGTCAGCATCAAGGCCTCAAAGAAGCCCGTCGTTCATTTTGAGGCAGATGGAACCTCGTGGATGGATTACGTCGGTAATTGGGACGCCGGTGGCCATGAATCAAACTATTTGGATCGAGTCACCCAAAGTGAACAGCGGGTATTAGTTGAACTCAGATGGGAAGTCGAAGCGAAGAACTGCGTTGAACCGATCAAGTTCCGAACAGACATCGGAATGGTAGTCAAAGGACGCGATCAACGAGTTGGAGAAGGAATCTTAAGCTTACTCCGAATAGAGAGAAGGCTCCGGCAAATGAATTACCTATTTTCGATCAAGCTGAAGCCTCTGATGATCAGTAAAGTAGACGAACTGTGGAGGCTGAGTACGGTCAATCAAATCGTTCATGGTGAAGAAAAGCTGAAAGGATGGAAATCTCGTGGGCTTGGATTGTTGACTGAATGGATCAATTTTCGCGATTCGATCTTACTCAAATGTGAAGTTGATGGAATCAAAGCCATCACCGCTCCGCTCAGCTCCAAATCTAATGACCAAGATGGCCCCCGGAATCGAGAGTCGGGCGCTGGAGATCTCTTCAAGATCGGGAAAAGCTTAGAATTGTGGCAGAAGCGTTTTGGTCCCAAAGGCATGGTAAGTCAAAACAAAAGCCTTTCTTTGATCATTGACACCTTTGTTGGGGTTTGCTAACTGGGTCCATGTGCAGATGAAATTCCTTGAGGAACCGCAAGTTCTAGCGGTCAATCAGCAACCAATCGAAAGTTCGTCGGCAACAAAACAGACATTTGAGTTACAAAAGAATCGGAGACTGAAGGCGGAAGTGAAACTGATACCCAAGCAGTATGTCCCGCTGCCCTTTCTACCCTCGCATCTCACAGCGCACATAATAACGAAATGTATTTTTCTGATTTGGTTTGGTTAGTGAAAATGCGATCAGGAAGGGCAAGCTGAACGTCTTGAGGGATCCGACAAGAGATGATTGGGTCAATCGATGGTGTCAGTCTCACTTGATAAACAAGACAATCTCTTCTTCACATACTTATCCTCTGATCCTTCCCATCTCTTGCTTGTTTTCGGCTTTGTTTTCAGTTGTGTTGAAGCGGCCATACTTGTACATTTATGAGAAGAATGACGAAGTAGAAGAGCTCGGAGTGATCAACCTTCTCAATGTGCATATCGACTCGAATCCCGAGATGGAACTCATGTTGAATGTAAGGTTTCTCGCACACATTCGACCATTTCTTTCTTTGATGATCCAACTGACCACCCTTTTGCTCGTGAAAATTTACCATTGTTATAGAGGAAGAACATCTTTGCGATTTACTCTTCAACAAATTCGTATTTTTTAGAATGTTTGAATCCGAAAGACTTGGCTGAATGGTGCTTGGCTATCAAGCCATTAATTGAATAAACCGCTGTAGATATCAACCATCCCATACACAAATACATAGATCCTATCTGTCTTTATCATCTATATATATCTTTTACTCAGTCAGTCCTTACTATCATGTGTTGTGTCCGCTCAATCGCTCATGTATGGTTCCTCAACCTTTTCTTCCCCCTTTTCTCGATTTTTTATTTCGTTAGTTGTCTTTACTTTGGGTCTCTTCCATTCCCTTGTGCTCTACACAGTTTCTATTCGCATCCTTCATTGAGTTAAATGGCCATCTGCCTTCTACAAACTATGTCCATCATTTTTCATACTATCCTCCCCCCCTCCCCCCGAAAGTAACTTTACAAAGGAGAAAAAAAAGGAAATACGTACAAAAAAGACAAAATTCGCGTGTTGTATTTACTTCGTTATCTGATGCATTCATTACTTCCACGGGTTGATTTCTGTTCACCACATTCGTTTTCTCCACCAAAGTTCTTGTTGGTCAGCCTTTACTATGATGTGGTTGCTTTAAAGTTCTTGAAGATGACCTCCTACATAGAAACATTATAAACCGGTTCCTCGTTTTGTAAAGATAATTTGGGTTTGGTGAAGTTGGTCCTGTCGGTAGTTGTCCTTTTTCCGAGCTCACATCCTCTTGTCCTTTTTCTTCTTCTGTCCTCTCAGTGCTCTGCTCTTTTTCAATCTCTTCATCCTCGCCTACTATTATTTTCTCCTCATTTCTTCTCTAGTTTACTTTGTTCACTTGAATGTCGCGCTATGGTCTTGCCAAAATAAAGACAGAAAGGGGACCCAACTTTATTTGTCATTTCTTTCATTCAGTTACTTTTTCCTACCTCAACTTAGCTCTAGGGCTTTACTTGCTTGTCTCTTCTTGAGAGGTTGACTAATTTTAAGCCAAAAAAAAAATAGACAATGTAAAATTAGCTTGAACAAATCCTGAAAACTGAATGATTCTTCCACTCCCCTTGGCAACAACACAAGGCAAAGGGGTTTTCATTCTCAGTGGCTGTGCTCGCTGTTGCAGTCACACATTTGGATTTGACCAGATTCACTTACATAAACAGTGATACCCGGAAGACAGTGGCTTCAGTATTCATGAGTGATGATATTATGACAGCTTGGCCATAGTATACCCTCATACCCATCCTTGAGAAATGTGGTGGATAGAATGAATTTGGCATCTGGAGAATTTCCGAGGTTTTCTTCTTTGGTGGGATAGTAACACATCCATAAACTGTATTTCTGACTGTTATTCACACTTAGAACCTCTGGAGTAGAAGAAATAAGGTGGGCTCAATGAGAAATTATCATATTTTTTTCAACACGGAATTGAGAGCAAGGAGTACAGTTGGCTTTGGAGAACTTAGAAGGGGCCCCAGCCCCTGGTGAGTGAATTGAGCAGGAATATAAATTTAATTTTCTTCTTGGAGAAAATTGTAATTCAAAGGAAAGATTTATGATTTATGCATGCATAAAATTATGCAAACCAACTTTGAACACCATAATTGATTGCCATACTTGCATTTTTGCACTGACCACACACTGGAAAGCACATCCTTTGATTATTCTAAGAAAATTTATTGATCAAGAGGATTCTTCTACAAAATTTGTAAAATTTTAAGGAAAACATAATATTACCTGATCTTCTGAAACACTTTAGCTTTGTTTCTCAAGCCTACTGCTAAGCGCTTCAATTGAACAAAAGAAAATTGTATTGAAGAAAGACTTAACCATAGAAGAAATGGATGGGTTTTGGATAAAAGTGACATGAACCAAGTCCTTCCTAAATGTACCCACCCAAAACTCTATCATATTCCAAAAGGCTGGAAGTAAATCTTGAAAAACTTTCCTAATGGCAATTCTTTCAAATATATATCCTCTCTTCTCCTTCCAATTATCAGCATTATTGTATGGATTGAAGAGGGCTTCCAAAACCACAAAAGCCTCCTCTAGTTCTATGCCCATCTTTGACTGCTCTCTTTCTGCTGCTGATCTAGGTAAAATGGTTTCAATCATCTCAATGTAAAATAGGAAGGTAATCACTGTCTTCTTCATCTTGTATGGTTCAATCAGCTTAAATTTGTGAGTAAGATATTGAGGATTCCATCTTAATTTATGGCTCCAATGGTTAACCCAAAGCTCTGATTTTTCCATTAGAGAATCTTGTGCAAACAGAACTCTTTTCCTTCCTTTGTTGTAGAAAGGATTTCTGGAAATGGATGAATGTTTTGATACAACCTTCTTGACTTTATCATCCAATCTAAGATTAGGAATTGGAACTGTATTTAAGGCAATAAAATTAACATCAGTGTGATACATACTGAACTGTTCTTTTGTCATCCTCAGTTCACCACATGCGGGCCCTCTTTTTGAAATTTTTTCAATTAGGTTTAGAATGTTGGGTTGTAAGTTGGGATTGAATGATTCATGATTGGTGAAGGCTGTCCCATCAAAGACTAGTTTTTCAAATTTAACCTTCTTAACTGTTGGAAATTTACCAGTCAGACACTTCTCAGTGCTCATAATTTTGTATGGGAATTGTATAGTGTAATCCTTATTGCCCCCGGATGTGGACCAAAAAACTAATGGACCCTTGGCATTTCCTAGCTCATCTTTTATTAAATAATTCCATATTGGCTTTCCAATTTCTGGATTCATGATAATTGAGGATGGAAAGATAGATGGTCTTGCAGTAAGCATGGAATCTCCTGAGGTTTTTACAGCTGGATATAAAGGCCTTTCTTGAAGCTCAGAAACAGAATTATCAGGCTTTGAACAAGCAGTCTTCTTGAATGATTTCTTCCTGGCAGTCAAAGTTTGTCTTTTCTGCTTGGATTTTTCTTGAAAATTGGTAGGACCAGTATTTGATACAATTGATCCCAGTGGAACATGGGAATTTGTATTTTCTGGTGGGCTTGTTGATGCTATTGCCACTGAGTTAAGAAGACTACCTGATAAAAAATGACTTTCACCAGCTAGATTGACACTTGGTTGATTTTCTTTGTGCTTCCACTGGATAGGTGGAAAAATTTCATCAGTATTCTTGGGAATTGCAAGCAATTCGGAATTAAGATATGGAAATTCTGCATGATCCTCAGGGCAGATTTGGTTTTCAAATGTACTGGGAGTGGGATTCAGGTTGGGATAAGAATATTCAATCTCTGGGTAAACAGATGAAATTAAATCATCCATTTTGCACAACTCAGGGACCTCAAAGCCAAAGAATGACTGATAATCATGAGGCAATTCTTCCATGCCCTTGCATTTGATAGTCAATAACAAAATCACCTCCAAGTGACCAATCCTTTGTTGCATTATATTTGTGTTGCTCGGGAATAAGGTGTGAACTGAGAAGCACCAAGGGTTGAAAAGATGTGAATTCAGAGCTAATTAATTTTAATAAAAGGTGGAAGCAATCTCGCAGCAACAGGCTTGAATTAGGTTTGCATTGACCATCTTCACTGGAAAAATGGAAAAATGTTTCAGATGTTGACTGTCTTTTTGAACAAGTTTTCAAATCAGTATGAATCTGGATATATGAATTGTGTATCCAGCACTGCAAAAGTATAATTAGGGGCCTGAAATTTAAAAACATAAACACTTATCAGATTGTGGCATGCTGCCAGAAACATCTTACTTGCAGGTAAATATGCAGATATTTGACTGTCCCTGAAAACAATATTTTACTTTTTCATGACATATGTCAGTATGCTGTAACTTTTAGGAACCTAAATTTATGTATCTATGCATTAAGTCCCATGCTACAACTGGATTTCTAGTGGATACATGGTATAACAGTTAACCTGGAATTGCAATAAACTGCAAACAGCTGTAGAATACAATGTTAAGTTTTCACTTATATACTTCCACTGCCCATCTCAGGTGAAAACTGTATTTGATTTCCATTAATGTTCACTACCCTTGAAAGAAAGAGGTGAATAAAATGGAAGTTGTGCTTTTGTAAATCCTCTGGCTGAATCTGTTTTCAAACATAAAAAACATCATCAAGATATACACCCTTGTAGCATTTTGACCTTCTCCCAGCATTCCAATCATAACTTCAAGATGCCCTTTTGCAATGAAAACACTTCCTGTTCAAATGCAATAAACTTGTACTTTTATTAATAACTTCACTCTTCTTTGAAAATGCCTTGCAGCAGTGGTGGGCTGCCACAATCAATGTTAGTGGCTGCTATCTGATATTGTAGTGGTCTGGTAGTGGCCTACAGCTCACACCACACTGTCATTAGTGGTTAGTACCAAAGTGGGTTATATGCTAAGCTAATGGTGCTATCCCCTAATTCAAGAGTGCTATCTGCTATTCTAGGTTGCAAATAGCACTGGTAGTGCTACTAGTGGCAGTAGCCCCCCCTCCCCTCATTTTTCTTACTGAGGGTTCCATTAGTAGTGTTTGAGAATTAGTGAATGTTAACAGAAGACCAATTTGGCAGCAGTGTAGCTCCTGTAGGCTTAAAAAATAACCCACTATGTACCTGCAGCTTGGAGGTCTAGTGTTACACAATTTTGATTGTAACTGAAACCAGCCTTCAAAAGCCAACTCACTCACATCTTTGGTCACCTGCTGGTTGAACTTTAAGCAAATCCTCCTTACTTTTCATATTTGTGTATGAAAATTTGGCATAATTCAGTAATTAGCCAAGTACTATCACGGTGCTGAAAGGTTGACAAGGCAAGAATAATCTTAAGCTGCTCTTCTATAGTGTTCAAGCTGCATACAGAAGGTTTTTAACCTGAAAATCCTCAATATTGAATGGATTGATATACAATCCAAATGACTGGAGAAAAGCAGCTCATGTATTTATGCTACCACTTGGCTTTAAAGATGATTGGATAATGCCAGAAGTGATAGTATTGCAGCAACTGATTTTTAAGGAAGATTTCAAGGTCTAAGAAGGGGAATTCTGAAGTGTTCTTGAAGGAGCATCCAGTAAACAAAGGTGGAAAATGGGAAAAAACTACCCTGAAAGTTAGGATGAGAATTATCAAAGTAAGTAATATAATTGCTATCATTGTTTTTACTTGATTGAAAGCCATCAATTATGGTGTTCAAAGTTGGTTTGCATAATTTTATGCATGCATAAATGATAAAATGATAAAATCTTTTTTGCAGGGTATATGACTGTCTGATTATGTAATACAAAATTTCCTCACCAAAATATTTTTATGATTTTATGATTTATGCATGCATAAAATTATGCAAACCAACTTTGAACACCATAAATATATATGCTGTTGAATAAATTCCATACAAACTTGATGCCCCTCTAACTTTTAAATTAAGACACCTACCAAAAACAAAAAACAGTGCACATGAAAGCAATGAACTACATGCTGATGAAAACATTTTCCTGTTTACTGAAAATTAAGAGTTTGGGTGTGTAAATTGAGATCTGGGAGGCTCCCAGACTTGAAGGGAAGGCATTCAATGTGATGAAAAAAATAAAGCTATTCTAATCTTCACTGGGAATGTACACTAATGATGGGGAAATGAAAAAAGAGAGCTGAAATACATGAATACTAACATCAATGTCTTCATGCTAGGGAGGATGTCTGATCTAGCTGCTTGACTAAGCCTTCAAGATCTCTGAGGTATGGATCATTTGCTTCTGGACACAAGGCCTCAACTTCTTGTTTCAAATGATAGAGATACTCCTATTTCGTGATTATGATTAGAAAAGAAAGCACCAGATTAATTGAGATAATATTTTGAACCACTTCTACAAATCGAGTAGAAAAAAAAAATGGCGACGTGCCTTGTTTGGACCAGAGGGTCCGACGCTCTTATGGATTCGAGAGGCTAGTTCCTCCATCTTGGTTAGTCTGCAGAAACTGGGGTTTGTAACATGACCCACATAAATACTCGACTATTTTAGCAAGCAAGTTCAAGGTTGAGGTTAGTAATCTTCAGACTGATAAAATTTGTGACTGATTACACACCTTCCCATGACATTGTTCTCGACCGTCCTTGATAACAAACACATCTACTTCCATCAACTCGTACCCATCCTTCTCGCGTTCATCCAGATAAGCTTGCACTTCTTCGGCATGACTAGGATCGATAGTATACATTACTCCCCACACCAATCTTGAAGGATATTTATCAGCACTTGTTAGTTCAAGCCATTCGGAATCCGGTACCAGAGTCACCACTACGCCCGGGTTCTAGGAGATTGGTGGGTGGATATTATTTTTTTGCTTGTTAGTTTTCTTTGTGCCGGGATAAGAATCCACACCGCGCGGACAAAATCGCCTACTTCGGTAGTCCCGCGATGGTCATGTGAGAATTCTTGAAGTGATGAAAAGTGAAATTCAAAGAGGCGAAAACAAGACAAATCAACAAGAAGAACAGGGGATTGCAGATGATGTATGTTACGTGCCCTGCTCCTCTGCCAGGCAAATGGTTTCCATGATTGACTTACGTGCGAACCTCCTTGTGTATCCTTTAACGTAGCAGGGTATGCGACCAGTAACGAATGGGGGCGGCTTCCATATCAAAGCTGTGGGTGTTGACGTGTAATAGGATAGATGGTGGGGTAATTATCATGAGTAAAGATCACAGTTATCAAAAAAATCGAAAGAGCAAAGGGAAATGAGACAGCGTCATATTTTTTCAAACGAACATACAGCCATAACTTCAAGTGGAAAATATATGTAGTCTTGGAATTCGATCAGCGAGTGGATGACATTTCTAAGCTCGAGCAGGACAAGCTCAAATCCACTCACCCAAATATTTGTTCGATCGCCATGTGCACCCCACGTCCAAGCTGCTTGGTTCGAAAGACCTATGCTCGCAACTACATATGAGGGAATCGGATGGATACATCGCATGCGCGTGAGACACTTGTCGCATTGCGCTGGGAATTTCCCGCCTCACCGTGCCCTGATGTTCCCTAATTACCTAAGACAGCGTTCCCCATAAACCATCCAAAAAACTATCTTGGGGCTACATGTTATTTCAGATTAGACAGCACACAATTTTAACAATTTTCTTGTTGTTGTGTCATACCTCTCTCTGGTTTCTCAACTCTCCACTGAAAGTGCCCTCATGTCTTCAAAGTGTATGCATCTGAAACTGCTACATTATGCTGAATGGTGTCACATACATCCTGTGAACTGACAAACGCTATTTGTAATCCAAGTAGGTTACAGCAAATATTTTCGGTTCTACGATACAGACAATAGACCAGTTGGTCGGAATGCTGCAGATGCCTAAACAAAATGTTTGATGTGACGCATGAAAAACTTACTTGGAAGACATTGTACTTCGATGATTAAGCTTGAAAATGAAAATGAAACACAACTGTTCTCCATTCTAATATTTTTTTCTTTGATTTGTTTTTTTAAACTTGTTTTTCTACTTGATTTTTTTGTCTGTGAGATATAGTTTTGTCTAATTTTTACTTATAATTTGGTTACTCGGGTTCCATAGGTAAGCTGGTGGGATTCCTTCGGAAGTCTCACCGTCTATAAGGTGAACAAGAATGAGAGATCTTCGGGTGTCAATCTACCCAAAGCTTGGTCATCATCGCCTAAAGCCCTAAAACCGTGAAAGCCATACATACAATGCGGTGTTAGCGTATCATGGAGAAGATAAAAGTCAAGAAATGTGTGGGATCAAGACGAAAAGCTAGAAAAGACCTGATAACTTACGCTCCTGTCATGGCTTCCTTCTTCTTTTGTAATTCAACAATTCGGGACTCGATGCTGTTTTCAATTATTAGCCTCGTGACCACCACCGGCCTATGTTGACCTAAACGATGAATCCTGATCACCAAATGAAGTAAAAGAGAGGCAGACACATTAGCATTACACACAGCAGCATGCATATCTATGGATGCTTGCAGTTCTTACCTGTCCATAGCTTGGAGCTCAACGGCTGGGTTCCACCTGATTTAGGTCATAAGAGCCAATGCCATGCGAATCGGTCAACTCGGTGCATATGGGGTGTACGGAGTTAGACTGTTTGTAAATGCGACGTACCAAGGATCCATGATGAAAACTCTAGAAGCCTCAGTCAGGTTGAGCGCGACACCGCCAGCTTTCAGGGACACTAGAAACACTTGAACATCGTTGTTGTTCATGAAGTATTGTATAGTTCGATTCCTTGCCTCTGGAGTCATGTTGCCTTGCAATCTGGCTAACTTGAACCCTGCCAATTGTAATCGCCTCTCGATTAGATCTAAAAAGACTGTGAACTGTGAAAATACAATCGATTTGATCCTGTTGCAATGATTTAGAGGTAAAAATGAATAAGCAAGAAACACGTGTCAATATGACCGGCTGGATAGGTTCAGATTGGTCAATGTAAGAGAGTAAAATGCACATACGTATGATCAGATTGATTGAGTTTGCTCAGTTCTTCTACCAAGGCCTCGATTTTGGTGCTGGTTCTCCACTTGCCAGGATCTAATCGATCAAGAACACCTTGCCTGGCTTTTGAGCCCATGTTTTCGTCTTCGAGAGCATCCTGGGAGAGATCAATCGTGATGGGTAAATGACAAACTGGACATTCTGGCTCCTGTTCGGTAGCCGTTTCTAAATATTGCCGAATACATTCACGACAGAATCTATTGGGATTAAACAAGGTCATTCAGATCGTTTTGTTGGTGCATATAGATTGCTGGTGGCCGGCCTAGTATACATGTTAATTTCAACTCACATGTGTCGACATCGACTGATTATTGCATCCTCCGCTTCATCGAGACATATGCGGCATGTTTGTATTGACGTCAATTGATTAAGGTCGGTATTCGGCGCGTTGGCATCGCCAATGGTCTTGAAAGCAGCCTGAGCGGCGCGAGATTTAAGGACAAGGTCAGGGTGATTGGACATCTGTCGCATCCGGGTGATCAACTGAAAAATATTCCCGTAGTTGTTAAGACTGGAAAAGTGGGCGACATTATTGTACAGCATGAAATGCAAAGGTTAATTGACACCGAAACAAAGAGGTTTTGTGATTCATATGAAAAAGAGGGGACAAGCGTACACTGTACCGGCATCAGCGTACGTACTAAACTTGCGTGTGACGTCACTATACAAGCTAGAATAGAGCTCTTCCTCTTCTTCGGTACTGAGCATGAGGGGGGAAAATAGAGAGCGCTTGATCAGAGATAAGCGAGTAAGGCGGAAGGAAATGGCATCAAGTCTACGTACAAGTAATCACGTCTAACCAAAACGGCTCTGGGTGGCAACCCCAAGTCATCAGCTCTTTCCAACTTGGTTCGTCGTAGCATCATTCGATCAAGCAAGACTTTCAGCTTGTTGAATGCTGTGTGTCCGTGACTGCCGACCACGGAGGCACCATACTTTTGAACTGGCTTCAAAATTTCGTTGTTCCAGAAGCAAATGTGCTGCATGGGCGAATGCTTGCATCTGCAGAGTCAATGAGATTATATCAGGATACCCGATGACCATGTGGTGAAATACTTGCAATAAAAGTATTTGAGAGGAAGATTGTACTCAACTGATCACAAGACCTTCGGTCTGAGAAGCTCCAATGTAAACTTTTGCAATCGCAAAGTTTACAAAAGTAGTAGCTGAACGGGTCGGCGCCCAAGAATCTGATCAAACTATAAAGTTCACCGACTCGATTTTGGAGTGGTGTCCCACTCAAGCACCATCTATATTTCGCCTTCAATTCGAAAGCTCCTTTGGCGGTATTGCAGGATCGATCCTTGATATTGTGGGCTTCGTCCAAAATGACACGGTGCCATTCGATTTGGTGGAGTAAAGAAGATTCCTTGAGAATTTGTCCCTTGCGACGATATCCGGAATTCTGTCGTCTGAAAGCAGATTCCAAAACGGCAAATGAAGTTAAAACTACATCAAAGCTTTCCATCTCTTCCTGGGCGCTCGAACGGTTTCCGCCATGCCAAACATTAACGGTGAGACCCTTGGCGAATTTCTCTATCTCGTTACGCCATTGCATGATGGCGACTGTGGGTGCGATAACCAAAGTCTGTTTTCGATGACCTGGAACTCGGTCGGAGAGGATCAAGGCAATCGTCTGGATTGTTTTTCCCATGCCCATCTCATCGGCTAGTACGCCGCCAGACCAAGGCCCAGCTTCTTGCTTTTTCATCCAGTACAGGCCTTCCAGCTGGAATGGCAGCAGAGTCAACTCAAGTCCATCAGGCTGTTCAGCTTTGGAAGGTTCAACCACTTTGACTTTTTCACTGAGATCACCCCACACGTTGACTAGTTCCGGATGATGAGTCTCAAGTTTGATCTGGTTTTTCTCCCACCATGTTAGGTGTTTTGGGATCTTGACGCGACGGGTTCGTGGTCGTTTAGCTTTCGGAGAAACTGCAGGTTTAGAAGACTTGTGAGAACGGTTTTGAGGGCTATTACTTTCATCGCTACTATCGGAGTCGGAGTCGAGCGTGGAAAGGCTTGAGTCTATCTCGTGATCAGAATCGGCTTCGAAATCCGAGTCTTCGTCATCCTCTTTGTCGATCGCTGCTCGAACCCTTCGGCTATTCGTAGATGCTACCTTCGTTGAACTAGACCCCTTTGGACGAGAGGTGGCGGCAACGGAATCTTTCTTGGATAGCTCGATTGCAGCTTTGACCATTTCTGACTCTATCTCCGAGGGGTCCTCGTCGCTTTCCAAGAGTTTGGAGCGGCTGAGAGCCGACCTTCGACCGTTTGTACGTGGGCGAGTAAGTGCAATTTTATCTTCACTTTCGCTCCCCTCTTCAGATGTGGTGTCGATTTGACGTGCTTTTCCCTTGCCTTTTAATTTGCAGGTTTTGGCGGATTGCAGGATGGTTGCAGCTTCCTCCTGCGCCTTGAGTAGTTTACTTTTCATCGCACGTGCCCGGTCAACAAGACTTATGTCGTCGCTATCAGGAGCGTCAGTCCCGGCCCGAGAAGCTTTTCCCTTGTCGGCATCAAGATGATGCGAACTCTCGGCTCGGGTAGCTTTTGCCTTGTCCTTCGTTGTAGTGGTGTTTCTAGAAGCCTGAACATCGCTTTCTTCACAAGTATCCTTGTCCAACGCGTCTTTCAGGGACTCGACCTTGCTGTCATTCTTTGCGCTTTCCGACTTATCACCTTTGAAGTAGTGCGAGGATAGAGATGTTGTACGCTTGGCAACCCGGACCACCGGCTCTTCCTTGACAGCCTTGTTGGAACTGTTCAACACAAAAAAACCGATAACAAATCAATCCGATGCCCACCATGAATAATGGAGAAAACACATGGATAACATATCATGTGGCGTACTTTGAATGACCACGTCGGACCGTTCTAGGCCCTTGCGCTACGGCTGTTGGCAGCTCATCATCGGCGACGCGTTTCCTTTTATTCCTAGAGGTAGTCTTCGGATCACATGGTTCGACACTGGCAGAGTGGGTCAGTTCTGGGTCTGGGTCATTTTTGGTAGCTGGAGTCTTTGAAAGACAATTCGACAGACGAGCAGATCGACGAGTAGGAATCGGATTGCCCATGCTCATGTGGTTGAAATGGACAATTGGTGGCCGGCGGAGCGCAGCTTCAGAGGCCTCGTCCCTTGAACCGTGGGGGATCGGGGGGACCTTGAGCGAGCACCCGAGAGGGCGACATGAAACTGCATTGTACCCCTTGGGGAACAGAACTTCAGCGGGTTTCAAATTTTGAAGTTTGCCTTTCCAGGACTTTGCGCAGGTCCAATTTCCAGGTCCACTTTCCACGGCCAGAAACACCAACCTGGGGGCTCTAGTTTGAACGCCCCCAAATGCAAAAAATCCTGATCTTGTACTTAGAAGTTGAGTTGCCAACCTGGAGAATCTTGGGCAGAAGCAACTTTTGTCCGTAACTCAACTTGCTTCCAACATCTTGATTAACAGGGGGTTTCAAAGTAGACCCACGCGTGCATGCAGGTCACTTTGCATAACCCAGTTTTGCGGGGAGACTGCAAGTCAACGTTCAACATTTGAGTTGAACGCCGGCTTGCCTCGAACTTAACACAAGTACCCTCCTCGGGGGAGCGTAGCGACCTCCAAAGGAGGGACTTGCCTCTAAAGTCGCATGTCTTGCCCTACAGGATCGAGACAAACGGCAGGGAGGACCCTACACTCCCCCATTTTCCCCAATATCACCCTCTAGACTTCTGATTCCCTCCTTGCCTTTGGCACCATTAGAATCACCAGGATCTTAGCTAATTTTGCCTCATTTCAAAATCCATTTTATCCCTCCCCTCTGGCAAGAAACAACTTGTAATTTTTTTTCCGTGCAGGATTTCTGTAACAAATCCGCCGCGTTTTAGGCCGGATATTTTGGGACAAAAAACCTAAGCACATACTTTGCTTGCGCATACTCTCCCTCCAGTATCATGATTGTCGCACAATTTTTACAAGTACCTACAGAAATACCCCTTTCATTGACACAAACACACAAGTCCTTGAACCCCTCCCTCAATCATCACCAAGCAGATCATCAACCAATATGACAATTGATGACATCGACATGCAATCATCATCCACTGATTCATCTCCGTGTCCATCCCAGCAATCCCTATCACCTGAAACCAAGCCATCAAAAATGCTAGCAACCAAAACCTTGG
This sequence comes from Puccinia triticina, assembly GCF_026914185.1. Taxonomy (NCBI): domain Eukaryota; kingdom Fungi; phylum Basidiomycota; class Pucciniomycetes; order Pucciniales; family Pucciniaceae; genus Puccinia; species Puccinia triticina. The sequence goes on from NC_070572.1 coordinate 3,559,508, forward strand.
AATGTTGTAACCACCTCAAGTCAAAGTACAATTTGACACCAAAGAAGTTCATCGTGGCGTTTCTGACTGGGGATAATGATACCCTTGCATTTTGCTGGCGTTATTGGGGCACTCGCTGTCAGCTATGTTTATGAAACTTAGGGTAAAAACCCGTCAGAAATAAGGGTTTTTGCCCTAGTACTATAACTGTACTGAAAATAAAACACTGGCAATAATGTGCCAAACTTGCTACGTGATATGTAACCACTGCAAGGGTTTAAACACTCTTATGTAAGAGGAAGATATTTGTAATTAATAAGGTTTACTTATTAAGAACAGGGATATATAAGGTTTTTGACGTAGAAATACCTGGTAAGCGCTTAAACTGATTGGCTGCACGTCAGAGGCGGAGGTCTTACAGCAACTATTTATAAAGATATAACAGTAATAAATGCTTATAAGGGATGTTGGCAATTTTAGAGTTAAGATCTAGTGGATTTCGTGCCAAGAGGGCAGAAATAAAGGAAGTGGTGGCTTTAATAAGCCAGGGGAGAATTTTCACGAGTTAACTTACAGGTTAATGATTGGTGAAATGTCTGGGGTAATAATTCCAGTGGCTCAATTGCCTCCTTAAATACTGGAGAGGTCTATGAGGGCGCTGAAATGTTCCCATTGGTTTTGGCTATGGGTAAATGCCAAGAGTAGACGTGTATTCTGCCTTGGTTATGGGTATTTTATTTGTACAATATTACACAACTTCCCTTACTCCCACATGTGACATTTGTATAACCAATTGTCACGTGAAATAGCTTAATATGAAGTGTAATATCAATTTTTACTAAGTGTTACTCTCACCCGTAGATCCTGTTTCACGGTGGAAAGGAATTTTACTAATTAATATAATTTTATGTATTTTAATTTATGTACAGATTTTTATGTAGTTTTCCTGCTTTTTGGAGCGCTTTATGGCTATGTGTACATATATGAAAAAAATGTATGAAGGAGTAGGAATGAGGGGTTACTTTGAGTGGGTGACCCCCCTTAATTTAACACGAGGATTCTGAATATTCAATAATATTTCAGGATTTGTAACTGGTTTACCAGTTTTTTGCAGACTTTAGGATACTTGTTGTATCTCTAAGGCTGACACTCGCAATGGCTGGCCTTCCACGCTTGAAATGATTCAAACAGTTGTGATTTACCAGTCACACAAAAATAATACGGCAAGCCAATCAATTTTTTTTATTGGGGAACAGATACTATCTGATACTATGCATGTATAATAAAACCCGTGAGATGCTACATGATCCAACGTTCAGAGATCCAAGAGCTCAGAAAATTTCAAATTTTGTGAGTTCAAAAATTCCTGAAACACCACTTCAGTAGAAGTGGATTGGAGCAGTAATTATGGGGGGGAATAGGGTAAAAGAAATGTGGAATGAAAGGTGAGATGGTAGGCTACAAGTATGTCTATTCAGTTTTTCTTTAAACCATAAACTACACTTTTCAAATCATTTTCAAAAGAAATATGCTGTTTTTTACAAGAAGTTCTCAAGTCTGTAGGGCCAATGGTGCGAAATTGGAGGTAAGCCTCTCCTTTGGAGACGCTTTGAGCCTCCTGGGAGAGGCTTTGTTAAGCTCGGGCTTGCCTTGCCTTGCAAGTAGCATGCGCGGGTCTACTTTGAATCCCGCTAACATATGGGCAATCCAAGCAACTCCACTGCCAGCATATTTGGCTGGGATGAAGTCATCCCAGTTTAACTGGGATGCACTCAACCAATTTAAAATGGGTTGATCTCATCCCATGAAATATAAACCCAAGGGGGGTACCTTGGATTTATATTTCATCAGTTGAGATCAACCAAGTTTAAATTGGTTGATTTCATCCCAGTTTAACTGGGATAACCTCAACCCAGCCAATTATGCTGGCATTGCTCATATACCGTTTGAACAATTGACTGGACAAATGCAGCTTCCAGTCATGGTCAGCCCCAAGGATTCCATTTGGTTCATTCCACTCAGCCCAAATTGAATTGCCCTTTGAGCAACCCTTTGGGCAAGAGCCATGGTGAGTTCAAGGATCTTTGTTCACTGTGGAGGTGTTTTTTTAATCTTGTGTGATTTTAGGCTCTAACACCAAGATCAACAAGCAAAACCCACCCAATTATCTACCGTTTGCGTCTGTAACCAAAGCCAAGTTCAGAGGCATTGGCTGCCGTCATCCAGACACTAGCTCACCAGGGGGGGAATGGTGGCACTCTCCAGAGAGTGCCAGATGGCAATTTCTTTCAGGAACACTGCCAGATATGAGTTGTGGGTCAGTTTGAAATCAGTTGTGTGCTAGCTTGATGTTATGTTCAACTGATATCAATCTCTGCTGTAGTCATGCTTGTATAATATGGTGAGTTAACATCACAGCATGATGCTGTGGAAATTGAGATAATTCCAGGCATACTTTCTTCTGTAACCATCAAACATGCCATCTGTTGCAGCAGTGTAATTCATGCTTAGTCATAGATATTGCACAAAGTACTCCTTGGCAAGTACTTGGCACCTGTAGGGGAGTACTTCCAGGCCGGCAAAAAAAGCCCATCTACAGGTGCCAGGAGCAGGTGCAGGCTCCAGGATCTTGGGCTGAACAACAGGCAAGTATTTGGTACAAGTACTTTCCATACACCTGTGACATGGGGGTTGTACCAATTTTTACTGTTGGATTACACGTAATACAACAGTACAACTGCTGCGCTGCAAGTCATATTGACCTCTGAGGCTCTGGTCGGAGGAATCCAAATAATTGCACAGCTCTGAATGGAGGAATGCCTCCAATCACAGGTGGCCTCCTCAATTGTAGGGATTCCTCCAGTCAAAAAGGTGTACTGCCTATTTGACTGGAGGAATCCCTCTGGCTGAAGAGGCATCCCCCTTTGGCCAGAGGGATTCCAGTCAAAGAGCTATGTACATCTCTTTGACCAGAGGGATCCCTCTGTTCAAGCAGGTGTACATACCTCTTTGACCAGAGGAATCCCTGTGGTCAAGGAAGTTTACATACCTCTGACTGCCGTAATCAATCCCTCCTGTTGGATTTGTGTACACCTCTTTGACCAGAGGAATCCCTGTGGTTGAGGAGTTTTACACACCTCTGACCGGAGGAATCAATCCCTCCTGTCAGATTTATTTACACCTTGTTGACCGGAGGAATGCCTCCAGTCAAAGAGGTGAGTCCACTCAGAAAGCTGGATATGTGACCAGTTTGCCCGGAGGACCTCCCTTGCCAAGCTGGTTAAGCTCACCAAGACAAGGGACCACTCTTAAAGCCCAGCAGGCCAGGAGGATGGCTCTTGGTGAGCTGACATACCAGCGTGCCGGGATGACTCCTCTCAACCTGGATACATATGAATCCAGCTTTCCAAGAGGACTCGCCTGCATACATATGTATCCAGCTTGGTGAGGGAGATCCTCCCAGCTAGCTGGAGACCTCACTTACCAAGCTGGATATATATATATATATATATATATATATACCCAGCTTGCCAAGAAGACTCCTTGGGAATCTACCCCCAATGGTCAAGTTGTACCCACCATCAACAAAGGGAGTAGTAGTGCACACTCCATTCAATGGCTGGGGTGTACCAGCCATTGAGGAGAGTACACACTCCCTTTAATGGCTGGTACAACTTGGCCATTGAAGGGAGTGTGAACTCCTCTTGATGGCAGGGTTGTACTGGCCATTGAGGGGAGACACTCCTTTCAATGGCCAGTACAACCTGGCCATCAAAGGGAGTCTCCCTGCAATGACCCAGTTGCCCCTGTGACATAGGTGGGCAATGTCGCAAGGGGCCCTGCTTGACATGTCCACCCTCACGTTTGGACAAACGTGAGGGTGGACATGGGAGACAATTTTCCTTGCCAAGCTGGATATATTTATATATATATATCCAACTTGCCGGGAGGACTCCTCCCAGAGATCTGAATACATAATTATCCAGCTTGCTAGGAGAAACCCCGTCGGCAAGCTGTACACATAAGTATCCAGCTTGCTGGACCGGGTTGAGCCTCCATGGCTGAGTTGTAACAGCCATTGAACGGAGTGTTTACTCCCTTTGATGGCCAGTGCAGCTCAGTCATCAAGGAGAGTATGCCACCTGTGCCTGAGATGTACCTGCCATCAAAGGGAGTCTGCTCCCTTCAATGGCCAGTACAACCCAGCTGTTGAAGCAAGTGCATACTCCCTTCAATGGCAAGTGCAACTCAGCCATTGGGTGTATATAGACTCCCCTCAATTACCGGGTTGCACTGGCCATTGAAGGGAGTAAACAATCCGTTCAATGGCCGCTACAACCCAGCCTTCAAAGGGATGACACATTCCCTTTGATGTCTGGCACAACTTGGCCATTGAAGCAAGTGCGTAGTTTGGCACCCTTTGATGGCCAAGTTGTGCCAGCCATTGAAGGGAGTATGAACTCCAAGATCGCCAATGCAATGTTTTGGGGTGTGATATACATGAGCTCAAAGGTGGCTGTGTTGAAGGAAGCCAGCCTGTGGGACATACTTACCGGAGGCCGGAAGACATGCAGATAACGGAGTGATGGATTGGCCAACGTAGAAGGTGGTCCTCATTTCTCCATGTGGCAATGCTGAGGGACAGGTCAACAGGATGGGTGTGGGCCTGCACCAAAGACGCAGATCATTACCAGATTGCACAATCACAACAGGAGGGCAAATCAAGCCATCTGCTACATAGCTTGTGTTTGGGCCCAAAACCCTTGCATATGGTGTGCCAAAAACAATTCCCTGGCTGGATATTCCAAACACTAATAAATAACAAAGCTTGTAGTTGCATTCTACCAATCTGATACTCTCCAGATATGTTTTGTGGCCAGGCCTTGCTGTGTACAGTACAACAAAATGTAACGGGGACATGACAACATTTGGCTTGTGTGCCTTCAACACCTAACATCCAGTGCTGAAAAGAGCACCTTGGTTTACAACTTGCTGCTTTACTTGTGCATGGCTGCACTAGCAAAGGTTGAAACCACAGAGGACTTGATTTGATTACACATCCCCTCCTATTCAATCCAGTGGGAGATATAGGAGCTCCCCATATTCAAAATGTATCAATACTTTCACAGAAATTTGTGGATCACTCAGTGCTAATTTGGCCTTGAATACACATGGACAAAAACAAAACCATTGTCACAGATGATGCTTGGACAGTGCATGTCTGAGAACGTGAGAAGGCAGTCCCCAGCATCTAGAAATCAACTAATTAAAGAAGCAGCCACTCAGGCCATGGATTGAGACCCAAGATGTGAGGCTTTTATGGAGTTTGAAGGTGGTTGGGGTGAATAACAGCAGATTTCTCTGCTCCATCCAGTCCAAAGGTGTCCCTTTCTTATCTGTGAAGCTTCATCAAGCAGGATGTTGTGCCTGTGGCACACCTTTTCATCTCTGTTGCCTTTCCCAAGAGACAGGAAAGAACAAGCTCCCCAGGCACAGGCCCCAGAATCATTCTAAATCATTGATGGTGCATGATTGTCCAAAGTGAGTGTGGGGAAAAAAAGGGGTTGAGTTCTGAGATAGTCCTTGTAACATGACACAAACACCTTGCTATTCTGATGGAATGCATTACAATGGGGCCAAACTGGAGGTGAAATCCTGGCAGAATTTTTAGCTGGAACTGAAGCTTAGACATAGACACAGGATCAGAATAAACTGTCACTACCTGATCTCATCCATAGTGGCTTGTCTGTTCAGACATAATTACTGATGAGCCTAACATGCCATTGAATCAATATCACATTGAATTCAACACAGTTGCTGCATACTCACTGTTTGACATTCAACTCACATCATACACAAGGAATGACCAAATTACAGTCTGGCACTCTCTGGAGAGTGAAACCATTCCCCCCCTGGTGTAGGGACCATGAGGCCATTCCCCCCCTTGTGTAGGGACCATGAGGCCATTCCCCCCCTGGTGTAGGGACCATGAGGCCAGCCCTGTCAATCAAAATTGGGCAGTTGATTTGACTTCACCCACATCATCAAGAGCCAGTTAACTTCCAAGAAATTAAAAATATCAAAAAAAAAGTTTTCAGTCTCCAGCTTTCAAGATAAACATCCTTTTTTTTTATTTAAAATTGTCTTTTGTGATTGAATGAAATGAAATCCAAAATGTCTTGTGTGATCAAAGTTGCTATGTTTTAAGTGTAATGAAATTGTCTCACTTAGAAATGTATCAAGTAGAAGTAGTCTCTATCTTCAATGTTGGTCATTTCATACTCTGAGTGAAAAAAAAATCTTGTTGCTTGTGAAATGAAGTAAACAATGAAATACAGGAAAATATTTGTTGCACATGCAGATTTTATGATTCAAAAACCACAAGACATGGGGAGAAGAAAAGAGTTGCACAGGAGGATAAAAAACAAACCTAGATCAGGTTGAACTTCCCAATCATATCTTTTTGGTGAAAGGTTTTCCATCCTGAGCATTTAAATGTTCAAACAGGCTATCAATTTTGACTTTCCCTGCGGACTTAGTGGCTCACTCCTTGTGTTTCTTTTCCTTGGACTTGAGTTTCTCATTCTTAAAGTAGAAATAGATTCCAAATATATGTCAGCCTTAGAGTCATCACAGCTGACCTAAAAGCTGCCTGTTCTACCTTTGTTACATATAAATTACTTTATATCTTTTTCATCTTAAGAGATAACCTTGTTTTGACTTCATATTCTGTTTCCTCATGCAATTTTAACCCTAGTTACAACTTATCAATTCATTGTAACTATACTCCTTCCCTGAGTTATTGAGTTGTGGCGCGCTTGCGCAGTTGTGACGTGTCAGCGCTACCAGGCGCGCCAAACCACATGTACATATGTAAATTACATAAGCAAACTGTGAAAATTTTTGTAGTCAGGATCCCCCTTGCCTGAGGCGGATCTACAGACTCCAGCACACCAGAACCACCACCCAGATAACTCCAGGATCACCACCAAAGAGCCTACTATACTCCCAGTATACCTACCGTCACAGGCGCCTAGGATATTGACAGTAAGTAACCTCTTTCACTGAACCTTGTTTATCTCAGAGGTACAACTCTGTGTCTTGCTTGATCTGCTCTTTCTTCTGGTTTTGCCTCCTTCTTGATCACAGGGCTGTCCCTCTAAATCCACAGGCCTTTGCCTCTATCTTGATCACAGGGCTGTCCCTTATTATCACTTGGCCTTTGCCTCAAATCTAGGTTACAGGGCTGTCCCTCAGGTTTCCCTTTAAGAACCTTGACTATCCAGAAGGAAGCTAAAAAATTGTGGCTGGATTAAACTTATCTAATCCAGATACCCTCCTGAGAGGAAGCTGTAGCACTTCTAGCACAGATTAGCAGCACTCTTCTGAAGAGTAGCATTGCCAGTGGACGTGCATTCCCGCTAGAATAACCTAGTACTTCTCTTTTTCCTTATCCTGCTTGGTTTCTCTCTCTCTTTCTCTTTTTCTCTTATAGTTGTAGTTTCTTTATCCCAAGAAATCCAACTATTGCCCCCCCATTTCTTGTGTCCTGTTGTCACTATAGAGACTCAGGCTCACAATATACCAGTGGTGATTATAGTTGCACTGGAAAATCTATTCTGACTGGAGCTCTATTTGACTCAGACCAACAAGCAACAAGATCAGACTGCATAAGAACAAATACGGTGGAAGAAACACAATGTTCACTCACCAATGAATGTTTGATAGGCAGTCAGATCACACACAACAGCCCTTGTCCTATCATACAGATTGGTACATTGGCACAGGGAATCTTTGCTGGCTGAAGTGGTTAATAATTAGTTGATCTCAGATGAACTCTTCCTATTGTTTGCTACTTTGACAACTGCATGTTTGAAGTTGGCTGAGTGCTTACAATCACCTATGTCTACAAGTATTTAAATCTTAGCATTGATGTTAACACATGATGAATTTGCTGAATGAAATTTTGATTGAAAGATGTAATCACCAGAGTCAATCTAACAATTTATGGCTGGATTGATGGTTCCAAAAATATGAACACTGGCTGAGATGTGGTGGATCAATAGGGGAATTCAAAGTTGGCCATGCATGACTTGCATTTGCAAGTTGGTGTTCCAGGATTTGAATTTCAAAAAAAAAAACTTCAAGCAGGCTTGGGGGATGCAGTACAATGTGACTTGCATACAATTTTGCAGCTCAGGGTTCAAGAATTAACTTGAACACTGACTTGAATAAGTGCATGCAAGTAACACCTGGCCAACACTGCCAAGAGGGTTGTTTCAGTTATAACCCCCCGCAATCAGGTTGACCATGGGCAACCAATGTAATATTGGTCTCCCAGACCAATATTTTATTGATGGGGCCCACCAATACATTATCCCTTTGTTGTAATGCATTGGTGGGCCCCATCAACATAGGATTGTTTGCAGATACCAATATTATATTGGTTGCCTCTGGTTGACCTTGTCACCTTACCGCAGGGGGTTGCAACCAATACAACCCCCTAATAGCAACAGTGGGTCAGCTACACTAACAATAGCTGTAGTGTAGCGTAGTGTTAGCTGTTTTCAGCTATGCTCAAGAGAATTTACTGTTAGCTTTCATTTTTTACAACTAACACTAAGGCATTTTCTTGAAGAAAAAAAATAGCTGTTAGCATAGTGTTAGCGTAGTGTTAGCTGGAATTGAAAAAGAAAATTAACACTATTCAAATTCTTTGGAATTATCATTTTAGCGATGTTAGCATTCCAAAAAGCTACGCTAACTGTTGGTCTGGTGCTCTGTGAAGTTAAGCTAACTCTCAGTGTGGTGGCCGTACTTTGATTACATATGTAAACACATGTTGTGTATTTTTGCCTGAGACCAGGTTCTAATTGAACTCGACCACAGTAGACCTCAGACAGCATCAATTTTCACTCCTGATATACTATATGAGAGTACACAACCATCATTCAGCACACCAAACATCATTTATAATACTCATTCATCACATTATAACTTCTCCCTCAATAAACTCCACTCATCTCTTGCTTGATTGCTTCAACTCATCACTCACCCACCCTTTTTTCTCTTCTTTTTAATGGTTTGTCTGCTTATATGTTTTTTTCCTGTCTTGTTGTGATGTCTATAATAATGAAATGAGAGATCTTGGGCGGACATCTGCCTGGGGACTTGAAATAATTTATCTTATTCATCATAACTAGACTTTCAGGGCGGCTGCGCCGCTGCTTGTCTGAGTTTATGTACAACCAGAACTTCTGCCCCCATTCAAAAAGCCTGTTAGTTGACTCTGTGCACCTGCCACCAGCTCTCACAACCCGCCGGCGCAGTTGGGATAAATTTGCTCTGTTGAGAGGAATGTGAATCTAGCACCAGTTGACAAGCACAAAGAAGAGACCAGGAGTTGTGCACAAGAAAAAAGCTCGCCATTGGGTGCGCAGTCAAAAAAAATTGTGTTAACACCAGAGGCAGAAGAAGCAGACAGACAGAGTAAAAGGCCTTTTATTAAAACACCCACCGGGCAATAAAAAGGTGTTCTGGTTAGGAAGACATGTAAGGATGCGAGGATGAAATGGGGACCTATGGGCAACAGTGCAACAAATGCAATATGTGTATTGTACAGGCATATACATTATATCTTGTTTGTATTTGAATAAAAAATGTCTTGGTGTATTTGTATTGCATTGGTCACCCAATACAATACAATACAATACATTTCAAAAAAAATGTGTTGACCATGCCAATCCACAAAATATTACATTTGGCGAGAGCAATACATTATGCAAAAAATACATTGTATTGTATTGGATAAAAAATACAATACAAATACAATGTATATGCTATACAAAATACATTCCATATACAAATACATGTATAGTATTTGTTGCACCATTGCTAGTATGGGCCAGATTCTTTGGGTTGACAGACTCTTCCAAGGTCTTTGATTTCAGGCGGGCCCAATGCAGCCCTGGTGATGGGATACCAGCAAGACGGTCAACATGGATCCCGTGGCTCTTGGTTGCTAGGCAGGCCACCAGCTTGTAAAGAAACATGATCTGTCCCCCCTCCCCTTCCCCTTCTTCTCAGTCTTCTGTCTTTGCACCAAGTTTGTCTTCTAAGAACTTCGTGGGGTAGATTTGCACCCTTTCCGGATATTTCAAAAAAATTGAAAATCACTGGATCAAAGAGAAACACTGTGTGGTTGGATTTGAGAAGAGTATGTGATTTAAATTGACTGTGATCTCATTCCATTGAGGATAATGGGTAATGAATACAGTCTAACAACCCGGAGAAATATGAGTAAGGGACAGAGATTGAGAGTGAATGGTAAAGAGAGGAAAAAAAGCAGCAGATGGAGGCAAGATGGTCAAGGACTGCATCGGGGATAGCGACTCCGTCGTGGAACTACTCAAAGGGGAGAATAGAGCTTGGAAGGGAAATGGATAGCAACACTAGTACTAATGTAAGCTATGCAAGGGTGCTGATGAGGCTGCCTTCCTGACTAATGCTGAGGGGATGAGAGTAACACTAAGAAAAAGAAGAAAAGGTGTGGCTGATTTCTGCTTGATCTTAGGAGCTAGTACTATGAGCTTTAACTACTGACTACTGAGGGTAAGAGAGTTGGAGGAGTGGTGAGAGTGGGGAATGCAATGGCAAGGTTCAATGGCAAGGGGTTGATGAGAATGGGCACTTATAATTTCTGTATCTAAAATTATCTATATATTCTGCATAAGGTACAAGTGAGGGGGGAAAGACAGTTCTCATATGAAGGAAGGATGAGCACAGACAATAAGGAGTTCTGGCTATGAGAATGAAGGTTGTACAAATGAGGAAGAGTGATGTGAACATAGTAACAGTATGTAATGATGAGCAATGCTGAAAGGGGAATGCTGGTTATGGGAATAAAAGAATGTACTAATGGGGAAGAGTGATGAGAACATAGTAACTACTTGTAATGATGAGCACTACTGAAAGAGGTAAGCACAGATCCAATGATGTAATGTGTACAATAGGCATAGTACATAATGAGAAATGTATGTAAAGGGTTTAGTATGTGAGAATAAATATGTAAAAGGAATTTACTGTAATGATTCAAGTAGGTTACTAATGAAATGAGTATTGTAACTAATGAAGAATGTAGGTTGTCTGTAAGTCTTATATCCTTATATAACTACTGAACCATTGAAGATAAGGGGGTACTATGTATGAGTGACTATAGGTGAAATTTGGCGTAGAATCTGAATATGCAATAATAATGAAGTATTTGTGAAGGGTTATGGGGGAAATGGGAAATGTAATGATGAATGTATGTAAAGAAAAGCAATAAAATACTACTTATGGTTTGGAATGGAGCACCACATCCTCCCCCAACTTATTGTCTGTCCCCAGGCAATGCACCAAAGAGAAGAGTGATCCAGAAAGAGTTGAAGAATGTTGAGTCCAAGAGTCCAAAGTTCCAAAGTCCAGTGTTCTTCCTCCAAAAGGTGAAATCCAAAGTCCTGAGTAGTAATCCAAATCCAAAGTCCAGTGTCCAAAGCCAATAGAATCCAAGTATAATCCAAGTCCAGTATATCTGAGTCCAAGGTATCCAAGTCCAATCCAAAGTCCAATAGTCCTATGTATCCAGAGTATCCATAGTCCAGTATCCAATCCAAAGAGTCCAGTATCCAAAAGAAGGTCCAATTATCAATGAGGGGTGAATGTTTAAGAAGATCTAACTCTGCTGAAGGCAATATCCTTGAGACAGACACATATTAGACTAATTTCCACTCTGAAGAATACAATAATTTTCCTGCCTAACTGAGGCCAATGGAAGAATGCAATGATTGATGATGAATGATGGGGTTGATAATTGTAGTTTCTGAAGGTTGTGAATGATTTGGGGTTGAATGGCTGAATTTCTGAGTATCTGAGTATATAATGTAGAGTTCTGTGAAGAGAATTTGAAGTCCAGGGAGGCTGATAAGCTGTCCAAAGAATATTCTTGCTCAAGTTGGGTGGCTTCTGAGCTGCAATGTGTTGGAAGAAATTGATTATAATGGTGAATGAATGAAAGGTTGGTTTGTTGGCTGAAGAATACCTAGAATACAGGGTGAAGATGATGATGGAGGAATGATTGATGTTCAGGAATTAATGAATGATGATTTTCCAGAAAGAATCATTTAGGATGATGATGATGATGGAGGAATTGAATGAATGACTGGATTATTGGATTTCTTCATGGAGGAGTCAATTGAATTGGGGTTCAAAATGAATGATTGATGGCAGGGAATAATGATGGGTGCTTAGATTCCTTTCATGGAGGAGTGAATTATTGATGGATGAATGAATGATTATTTTTCAGAAAGAATGATTTAGGATGATGATGATGATGGAGGAATTCCATGAATTGCCTGGATGATTGGATTTCTTCATTTTGTCCAGATGGGGAATGGAACATGTGTTCATTGTGTGTAATGTCGAAAGAGGGGTCCTGTTGTCTGAGCGGGGGCTCCAAGCGGGAAACGCGCGTGTGGAACGTCAACAAAAAGAAAAGGAAATGGTCGACCCGTATCTTCGGAACGGCTCGATGAATTTTCTTGAAACCAAGCTCATTCGAAAGAGCCGATTCTCCAGATTAAAATGGTATATACTGATTATTTTTAAGGGTTGATTTTCGGCTGTGTAAGGCCGATTAAAGATCCAAGCGAAATCCGCGGGCGCGCATAGTAGTAACACCGCGTAAATATAAGGTAATATGTTTTCGGTATAACTTGGATTTCAGTCGATGAAAAGTTCTCATTCCGGGCTCATTCGAAAGGCAAGAAGGAGGAGATGAATGGACAATCGAGCAATATTAAAGATTAATTCGGCCGATGGGCCGCCGTGGACGCTAAATGAAAGCCGTAAATGAGGCCGCGTAAATCCTAAAAACTTCGAGCGCTTATAATTCCAAAACCGCTCGATAGAATCGGCTAAAACCAAATTCAGACGAAAGCCAGGATCGGAAAGGTGAAATATGTATTTTGAGGTCTGCCGAATCGTTATTGAAACACTCCAAAGTTTCATTACAATTTCCGCGGTTTCCACCGCAAAGAAGTTGAAATCCAAGGGCTACATAATGAAATAAACCGAAGGTACCGCCGAGGGACTGCCCAAATGAACTCCTGCGTCTGAAAAGGGTGTTTAGATGAAATGATCGCGGTATTTACGCGCCAGGAGATATCAGAAAAGGGTAGATTAAACTGGGTCGAACACCAGAGTCAAAAATTAAAAGAATGAAAGAGAATCCGCGCCAAACGTCTTCGAAAGGTGAAGGCGTCCATGACGTCATAAAATGAAGAAGAATGAGTATCTATAAGGCCCCAGGTCGTCGGCCAACGGAAAAGTTCCGTTATCGCATTCGATATCCGTAATGTTTGCCTCCAGCGCCACTTCCACGCCCTCATCGCCGAAAGGTATCATTGAAAACTCAATAGATTCTTTGTCCAATACGTCCATATCATCTTTGCAGCTTGACGAAGAGGCCGTCATTAGACCTTCCTACGAAATACCCTTTTCTATTCGCAGAGCGCACTTGTTTGTTGACAACATTCACGCGTACAACACCGGTATGAGAGATTCTTTTAAACCTGAAGAAGTCGATGCCTTGCGCCACTATATCCAACAAGGACTCCTCGCCTTTGCTCGTGAGGACCTCGACGACCCGGTTGCCGCACGAAACGCACGCCTTAAATTGTATAGCCGGTTCCACGACGCTTTTACACATGTATGTCGAATGGATTCTGTATGTATATGAATAAGAATTTGAAAAGAAAGAAGATTGATTATAATACTGATATTTTTCCCTGTTTCTACAGATGGATACCCATTCAATCATAGATGCCATGATAGCGGAAACTGAAGAAAGGAATGCCCTGGAGTTGTTAAGGGTAAGGGACCAAGTGGAAGAGGAAGAAGATGGTTGGAGGGTAGAAGCAGAAATGGAGAGGATAAGAGCTGAGGGTAAGTTCTATTTTTTTTTTTTTTTTTTTTTTTTTTTTTTTTTTTTATTCTAGTAAGGTTATGCTTAAATTTTGTTTTTTTATTTTTATTTATTTTTAGATAAGGAGAAGGGAAAAGAGAAGGAGAAGGAAAAGGAGGAAAGTGAAATGGAAGAGGGTGATGTAGTGATAAAAGAAGAAGAGGTGAGCTTTTGATTTTATAATTAGTTATATTATTTGAGAGTGTTTGAAAATGATTTTTATTGATTTTATTTCTGATTTGTTTATAGATTTTATTTTATTTTGTTTTTATGTTATTGTGTAAGAAGATGAGAAAGAGAAAAGAGAAGAGAAATGAATTGATTATTCCTTATTTATTGTTTTCACCTGGAGTGGTATTCCTTGACATGAGTTGCAGCAAACCTTCTGGCCAATTCTGTGCCATCCAATTCTTCCAAGATGTAAGATCCTCCTGGGTTTTGAGCCTTGATTCTGTAAGGGCCATTCCATTTATTTTCAAAGAGCTTGCCAAACTGAGAGTCCAAAGATTTATTATACACTACTACTAATTGACCTTTCTTTAGTGGCTGCCTTGATGTTTTCTTTTTGTTCCAATAGTCCACAGAGTTCTTCCTGGAATCCATAAGCTGCTGGTGTGCTTGCTGGAAGATGGTATCCCTGTTTTCAAGCTGCTGAGTCCTAGCCAATAAAAGATCCTGAGTTGATTCTACCTTTGACCAATCCACTCCAAAGAAGGTTTCCAATTCTAAATCAATGGGTAAGATGGGGGGCTGTCCAAGAACTAGCTCATAAGGTGAGTAACCAGTTGATCTCTTGGTGGAAATTCTGTCTGCAAATAAAACTAAAGGTAAATAATTCCTCCACTTCTTGCCTTCTTTTCCACAGAGCTTGACCAAGGTATCCTTAATTGCCTGATGTCCTCTTTCTACCATACCATTTGCTTCAGGATAATAAGGGGTGGTGACTTTGATTTTGATTCCAGATTCCAGAAGGGATTTTTGAAATTGTTGTCCAAATTCAGAGCCTCCATCCACTGTGACTGACCAAGGGGCTCCATATCTGTAGATCCAGTTGTCCAAGAACCACTGAGAGATTTTCTTTGCCTGAATATTTTCTAGTCCAACTGCCTCTACCCATCCAGAAAGGTCATCTCTTGCAATTACCAGGTACTTCCATTTACCAGCTTTGATGTGAACTGTATCCAAACTGACTCTTCCAAAGATGGTTGCTGCTCCTGTAGGTTTCTTGGGTTCCATTGGCAATTTTGAACTCCTCTTCTGGCAAGCTTCACAAGACTGGACCCACTTGGTAACACCTCTCTTGAGACCTGGCCACCAAAATCTGAGTTTAATTCTTCTGTAGGTTTCAGCAATACCTCTGTGGCCTAAGGATTCATGAAGGGAATTGAGGATGGATTTCTGAGCTGAAGGAGAGGTGACTACTATCTGGGAGAATGGTTTGTTGATCCTGTGCAAGACTTCATTGTAAAGGAAGAAGTTGGCTGATTTGTGCAAAATTTGCTTGAATTCCAGGCTGCTGCATCCTGGAGGTTTGTTCATGGTTGAAAGGTATTCCTGGAGATGCTTCCAAATTCCTTGCTGCAAGTTACTTACCCCCTCCCCCAACTGAGCTGATGTCCCCAGAAGCAGGCCAAAAGAAGAATGTGTAGTTCCAAATCCAGGGTGAGGTTTGATCCAGGTTTCATCTTCATCAAAGCTAGGACAATCATCTTCATCAGAATCAGGGGGTCTTCTTGAAAGTCCATCAGGTAAGGTGAAAGTTTTTCCAGGAGTGTGAACAAGGTCATAGGAGAATAACTGAATAAATCCAATCCATCTGTTCATAGGGGCATTGGGAAGTGAAGGGTTGTTGATCATTCCAATAAGGCACTGGGCATCCACTCTGAGTTGAAAATGTTGACCCCACAATTTGGTTTGAAGTTTCTTGAGGATCTTGGCAACACCACAGAGTTCTAATTTGGATTGTGAGTACTTTGATTCCCTGGGTGAAAAGACTACTGACTCATATAACACAGGCCTATCCAATCCATCAGAATCCTGTTGAGTAAGAACAGCACCTGCAGCAATAACACTGGAGTCCACTGAGAGTTTGATTAAGCCAGCATCAGGTCCATAGTCCAATTTCTTTAGGGTGATATCAGTTCCAACAATCCTTTTAAGGTCCTCAAAGGCATCCTGGCAATCTTCAGTCCAATCCCAAGAGGAGTCCTTCCTGGTGAGTCTTCTGAGTGGAGCAGTAATGGTTGAGTAATTTTTAATGAACATTCTAACATATACACAGATACCTAGGAATCCTCTGACATCTGAAGGAGTGGTGGGAGTTGGCCAGGTTTCAATTTTGTTGAGCTTCTTGATGGATATCCTTCTGCCTTCCTTACAAACCACATGGCCAACCAGATCCAGAGCAGGTACACAGCAAGCAAATTTCTTCCCAGAGATGGTGAGTCCAGCTTCTTCAATCCTGAAAAGAATCCTTTCCAGAGTAATGGCATATTCATAGATAAATCTTCTGATCTGGGGGTTGTCCTTTAGAGTTTCTTCATTGTAGTCAGAGGTTGGTCCTTTTATACCTCCATCATCCACAAAGATTCCCATATGTTGAGGTAATTCATCCTGTAGTATCCACATCATTTGGGCCTGGTAAACTGCAACTGAATTGGTGGCTCCTTGGGGTAATCTGGTAAGTTGAAATCTTCCAAAGGGTGTTTCAAAGGTGGTCAAAGGTCTGGATTCTGGAGCTAATTCTCTTTCATCATATCCTCCCATAATATCACCTAGTCCATAGCAAGCCCTTCCAGTGAATGATTCAATGAGTTCCTCTGTCTTTGGTGGTAGTCCAGCGTCTTTAATGGTGACTTTGTTGAGTTTCTGAAGGTCATGTACAATTCTGAGCTTACCATCCTGCTTCTTTACACAAAATATAGGGCTGGAATAACTGGAAAAGGATTGTTCATAGAGGCCAGTGCTGAGTCTTTTCCTTACCAATTCTATAACCTGGTCTTTGATGGGTGCAGGGATTGGAATTGGTTTCTGTTGCCAAGGTTCATGGGGAATGACTGGAATGATATAAGGCTGTCCATAGGTGTGTTTAAGAAGGCCTCTTTCTGTTTCTACAAAAGCCAAAGCACCTTGTCTAATCACAATTACCCATACCAGCAGGAGATATTCTTGAGGAGAAAGCCATCCAGGAGGTCCAAAATTGATGAGGTCCAGCCTTTCTTGAGTAATCTTGGAGGTAGGAGTGAATGGTGGAGGAAAAGGGCTTAAAGGAGTGAGGTAAGGATCTCTTGAGAGTGGTGGCCTTGATAATGGGGGATTGAGAGATAATGGCATTGGTTGGTTTACTGGTTTTATTTTTTTTAGAGTTGATTTATACTTTGCTGAATGAGTGACTACAGTTTGTTGCTTTTGGTTGTTTTCCAGGGTTGCAGTTGTAAGGGAAGGGAACTGAAAACCTGGTCTCAATCTAAAAAATTTACCAGTCCAGAATTGGAAGGTATGCTGGTTTCCCACTTCTGATTACTGGGGAGTATGATTGGAACCAAAAAAGTCTGACCAGCTGAATCCATGATTGAAAGTGCTTCTCCTCTGGCTCCATTGTAGTTGATGTTAGCTGAGACATCCATCAAGAAAGGCTTTCCAATAATCATCTGAACTGGTCCTTTGGCTACCCAGAAATGAACTGTCCTGACTACTTTCCCAATGGTTACCTCCACATCTTCAGCAATTCCAGGTATATCAGTAAGGTGACCTCCAATTCCTTTGAGCTTCATAGATTTAGCAGTGAGTACTAATCCAAGTTTATGTGCAAGAGTTTCAGGAATAATGTTGACCATAGAGCCAGTATCCAAGAGTGCTTGATGTTTCTCTCCTCCAATAGTGATGGTGATGTATCCAAGGGGGCAGGAGTAGTGAGTAGTGGGTTGCTCCTGTGCTGGTTCTTCTCCATCCTCCATGTCTGTGAAGTTTGCTGATTTGACACCATCCAATGGGACCCTTCTGTTGGTTATCTTCTTCCTGATACAGTCAGTAACTCCTGGTGATATAGCAAAGATTTCTCCAAAGGCCAACTCCATCTTTCCTGCAGTCAACATCCTACTAGCCACTTCCTCCTCAATTCCTGGGTACTCCTTGGCCAAAGTCTTTTCCAAATAGGTCTTCTTAACTGGTTTGTCCTTAGGTGCAGTGGTTGAATCCTTGTCCTTATCCTGGAATCTGACTTGAGGGGAGCCTTTTGAAGTAGGGGATTTGGAAGCACTAGGAGTAGGGGGCTGTGTCATGTGAAGTAATTCCTCTGTATCCATGTCCATTAGGTCCTGTTTCTCCTTCCTGATCCTTTTGTCTGACTTGGCTGGTTCCTCCTCATCCTGATCCTTAGAGTTGTTTCTGGTCCTCTTTCCAAGGTCTGCTTCATAACTGTGGGTTTGATAATAGGCTGGGTCCTCCTCTAGTTGGCCAAAAGAAGATGTGAGCTTAGTTTTAGAGTACTCTTCCACTGGGGTTCTGATTGGTCTGCTTGGAATCCAGGGAATAGCTGATTTGTCTGGAAGTCTGTAATCTCTGCCATCCTTGATAACAGCACCACTAGACATGTCCTGGGCAAGTTGAGAGCAGCTGTTGGTTCCATGGGTTTCCTGATGACAATAATAGCATTTGAATGGCCAGGTCCTAGCAGGTTTGTCCATGTGGGGAGGTAGTCCTTTGCCAGCAGTGAGGGATGCAAGTTGTTTGGTAAGGAGTTCCACTTGTTTGTCCAGAGAAATAGAAGCAGTAGGAGCAGTTCCCTGAGTAGCAGGTGTGGGTTTGAAGGTCCTAGGTGAGTTGTCCAAAGTGAATTTCTCTTCTGCCCTCCATTCAGTCCTTCTGTTGACCACTGATCTTGAGTAAACTTCCTGGTGAATGTAGGTAAGAAGAGTTTCAGTGTCTGGCAAGATATCACCTCCATCCTTTGAGGCTAGCATTCGATTGTCCCTCATCAAGCTCCTAGTAACTCTTTGATCCAGATCCTTGTGAAGAGTTTCCAAAAGAAGGTGTCTGAATTCCTCCAGGCTGGTACTGTACCCCATTCTTACCAAGTAGTGAGTGATGGTTTCAAACTTGTTTCTGAATGTGTTGAAGGTTTCCAAGGTGCTGATTCCTCCATCCTGGGCAGATTTGTAGACTAGTTTCCTGAGATCCTCCCTGGTATATCTGACCAATGGCTGAGAAGTTCCAAATCTGGTGAGTAACTGTTTCTTCAGGGTTTCCCAATCCAAGTTTTCATGGCCTGACATGTCTTCCACTTCATCCTTAAGGTCCAACCCTTTGATAAAAGCAATGATTTGTCCAGCCAGTTCCTTAGAGTTAGCACCATCATCTCTTCCAGCACTTTCATACCTTCTAATGAACTTCTCCACAGGCATGTTGGTTCCATCAAAGAAGAGCTCTTTGTCCATGGGTTTGATCTTTACTCCTCTGCTGACAGGATCCTCATACCTAGGCATAGCTGGTTCCCTATTTAAAAAGTGAGTGTTGGACCTGGTAGAGTGTGTTGAGTCATCCCTTTGGCGCTGGAACCTGGGAAAGCGGGGTGGTGGTGCATTTAAATCTTCTGAATCTTCTGAAAGCTGATTGGTATCTCTATATCCTGTGTATCTAGGGATACTGGAAGTCTGAGGTCCAGGTGGAGGTCTGTAAGAACTGGAGTTGACTTGTGGAGTAGAAGAACCCTGGGGATCTGGAGCATTGGAAGAAGGTTGATAACCTGGACCATTGGGAGGAACCTGAGTCTGACCAGTGTTGGAAGTGGTGGAGTCCTGAACTGCAGCATTACTGGATGGATCCACTGGAGGGTAAAGACTGGGAGCAACATTGGTGTTGGGAGATCCTTGGGCAGACATGATTGAAGCAGATAAGTTGACTCTAAATCTGAAGGGTGTTGAAGGTTGATAGTGGAGATGCTGATAGTGTTACTGTTGGTTGAAGTTGATTCTAAAAGCAGGGAGTTGATTTGTAAAGAAAGGAGTATGAGGAGTGTAGGTGAAGTAGTATGTAGCTGATGGTAAGAGTGTTACTAGAGCTGAAGATATCTGAAGTATAGAAAGGCCACTGTTGGGACACCACTTGTGGAACTACTCAAAGGGGAGAATAGAGCTTGGAAGGGAAATGGATAGCAACACTAGTACTAATGTAAGCTATGCAAGGGTGCTGATGAGGCTGCCTTCCTGACTAATGCTGAGGGGATGAGAGTAACACTAAGAAAAAGAAGAAAAGGTGTGGCTGATTTCTGCTTGATCTTAGGAGCTAGTACTATGAGCTTTAACTACTGACTACTGAGGGTAAGAGAGTTGGAGGAGTGGTGAGAGTGGGGAATGCAATGGCAAGGTTCAATGGCAAGGGGTTGATGAGAATGGGCACTTATAATTTCTGTATCTAAAATTATCTATATATTCTGCATAAGGTACAAGTGAGGGGGGAAAGACAGTTCTTATATGAAGGAAGGATGAGCACAGACAATAAGGAGTTCTGGCTATGAGAATGAAGGTTGTACAAATGAGGAAGAGTGATGTGAACATAGTAACAGTATGTAATGATGAGCAATGCTGAAAGGGGAATGCTGGTTAAGGGAATAAAAGAATGTACTAATGGGGAAGAGTGATGAGAACATAGTAACTACTTGTAATGATGAGCACTACTGAAAGAGGTAAGCACAGATCCAATGATGTAATGTGTACAATAGGCATAGTACATAATGAGAAATGTATGTAAAGGGTTTAGTATGTGAGAATAAATATGTAAAAGGAATTTACTGTAATGATTCAAGTAGGTTACTAATGAAATGAGTATTGTAACTAATGAAGAATGTAGGTTGTCTGTAAGTCTTATATCCTTATATAACTACTGAACCATTGAAGATAAGGGGGTACTATGTATGAGTGACTATAGGTGAAATTTGGCGTAGAATCTGAATATGCAATAATAATGAAGTATTTGTGAAGGGTTATGGGGGAAATGGGAAATGTAATGATGAATGTATGTAAAGAAAAGCAATAAAATACTACTTATGGTTTGGAATGGAGCACCACACCGTCATAAGTACTGCTGCCGTAGCTGAGCTCATCAATGATGACCAAGGGGCGCGGGATGGCCATCCAGAGAATCTTTGCAGCGTTGATGATCTTGACCATGAACGCGCTTTGGCCCTGGGCCAGTTCCTCAGACATGCCCATCTGGGTGTAGCAGCCGTCAAAGAGCCCAACTGTTGCGCGTTTGGCCGGCACAAAACTTCCGATCTGCACCCCACCGGAGGATCCATTCAATGCCTTGAAAGCCAGTTTTCTCAAAAGTAACACTCACTTGGGCCAGGAGCACAATGCATCCACTCATCTTTGTGGTCACCAACTTACCGCCCCAATTATGTCCAGTCAAGATCATCATTAAGAGGCTGTTAGGAATGAATTCACACTTATTGGGGAAGAGTGTATTATTGATGATTTTTTCAACAATAGGGTCGCGCCCCTTGAAGATTTTGATGGTGGGATGTGGGAAAATGCGCGGTCTGGCGTACCTGTTCTTGCCGGCCACCGCGGCGAGACTGGTCCTGCATGGTCAAAAAAATCAGTGCTCTCTCATCAAAGGTGTTCAGAAACAAAAAGGGGGCCAACTAAACCAATCTTCTGCTTTGAACCACGGCAGAGAGATCGACAGGACCTGGTCGGACACCAGCGCCAAGTTCTTGGCCGTGGGCCCGTAGCCTTGCGGGAGCTTGGACATCAAAGCCGGTGGGCTAGGCTAGTTCAGCCTGCCCAAAGTGGCCAGCACGCAGACCAGTATTCTCACCACACACCAGCGACTCATCATGGCATCCCAAGCGGAGGAGAAAACCAAGGAGACCTCATAGTTGGTCAAGCAGATGATGGGCTGGGGGGATCAGAAGGCCCAGAAGAGACGAACAACACCACCACGCGCCTGTTTGACCTCGACTCAAGCATCCTTCTCAGCCACCTCGAGTCCACGCTCATCCGGAAAGCCTTCCATCTTGCCCCCTCTACCTCCTCCGCGGCGCCTCCTTCTGGCACAGGCTCTGGAGCCGAGCCCGATTGGGGATGGGACATGCATGCGCATCTGGACCAGGATCTGGGGCTCAGTTGGGCGGCGCGGGATGCGAATAATCTGCATGAGAATGCGGATGTGGATGCGGTCACTCGGGACGGTGGACATTTGAGTACACATGCCCTTCTCCGCTGAGAACCTGGATCCGGGCTCCGGGTCCGGGACTCGTAAGAAGTCGCGCGGGGGACTTGTGGGTCCAGTTGGGGTTTATCGCCAGCCTGAAGGCCCACTTGTCTGGGCTGTTAACGACTCTGAATACTCTTTCTTCTTGAATGCTCCCTCGTAGACTGTTTATATTGTAATTCACTGGTGTGGGCAGGAAGATTGGAGAAACCAAGTTATGGAAAATCTGTACTGCTGTAAGGCTCAAAACGTTGCTGCATTCAAGGCTGGGCTTCTACCCGAAACGTGGGTGATGGTGCTCTACACCATGTCTGTGAACGGCCACGCAAGGGGGTGGTGAAAACGGAGAGTATACATATTCTGGTTAGGTTGGGTTTGAGGGGGTGAATGGGAATTTTCAGTTTGGGACTGGATTGAAACATCCTGTCCAAGTTTGGATTGGAGGTTGATGTCCGGGTTGGGATTGAAGGCAGGTGAAGGCTTTCCAGGTTGGAGTGTACATTGGTGTAAGAGGGGGGAATTGGGTTGGGTGAAGGTGTTTCAGCTGAGGTGCCCTTGAAAAAAAAAGTTGGGTGCTTGAATATATAAAGAGCAAGCTGCTGCCTCACAGGAATTTTCCCCTGCGGCTCCAGACATTGGCTTTTTTATGCCGCCGGAGCCGCCTGTTACAATGGGGGCTTATAGGGAAATGGGGGATTGAGGCTGGTTAGCGGGACTCGCGCCAGCCTTGTGGTTGATTCCACTTGAGGGAAAGGGGGAAGGCAAAGGCCAAACCCATGATCCAAGATTCCTCAAATCACTGTTTTATTGAAACTTAGATAAGAAGGGGTAAAAAAACACCTATTTTCTTCATCCCAAAGCTTGTGCCAGTGTCTGGTCTGAGTGAAAAACTTTAAGCTAACCAATTTAGTTCAGCGTAATGAAGCTTTTGTTTAGCGTAGCATAGCGTATGTTTTCACTAGCTACACTAAATGTGTGCAAAAATTTTGTTAGCTTATAACAAGTTACGCTACTTTCTAGTTTAGCACTTTTTATTTAGATCTAACGCTATTTGTTTTGGAAATGAAATTATTATAACTACACTGACTGTTAGCGTAGCGGGTTTTAACTTAATCTAACACTAAATGAATCCTGGAGGGAAAAATGGCCGCTACACTAAGAGATTTTGGTCAAATAGCGTAGTTTAGCGTAGCAAGCCACTGTTGCTAATAGCTGGCAGCAAAGATTTGGCAGGATCAATTGTTGGTGACCTGATACACATGCTTGGGGAAGACCTGTGGTGTGCCAAAAATGGCCGCTACACTAAGAGATTTTGGTCAAATAGCGTAGTTTAGCGTAGCGAGCCACTGTTGCTAATAGCTGGCAGCAAAGATTTGGCAGTGTCAGCCTTAGAGTCATCACAGCTGACCTAAAAGCTGCCTGTTCTACCTTTGTTACATATAAATTACTTTATATCTTTTTCATCTTAAGAGATAACCTTGTTTTGACTTCATATTCTGTTTCCTCATGCAATTTTAACCCTAGTTACAACTTATAAATTCCTTGTAACTATACTCCTTCCCTGAGTTACTGAGTTATGGCGCCCTTGCGCAGTTGTGACGTGTCAGCGCTACCAGGCGCGCCAAACCACATGTACATATGTAAATTACATAAGCAAACTGTGAAAATTTTCGTAGTCAGGATCCCCCTTGCCTGAGGCGGATCTACAGACTTCAGCACACCAGAACCACCACCCAGATAACTCCAGGATCACCACCAAAGAGCCTACTATACTCCCAGTATACCTACCGTCACAGGCGCCTAGGATATTGACAGTAAGTAACCTCTTTCACTGAACCTTGTTTATCTCAGAGGTACAACTCTGTGTCTTGCTTGATCTGCTCTTTCTTCTGGTTTTGCCTCCTTCTTGATCACAGGGCTGTCCCTCCAAATCTACAGGCCTTTGCCTCTATCTTGATCACAGGGCTGTCCCTTATTATCACTTGGCCTTTGCCACAAATCTAGGTTTCAGGGCTGTCCCTCAGGTTTCCCATTAAGAACCTTGACTGTCCAGAGAGAAGTCTAAAAAACTGTGGCTGGTTTAAACTTATCTAATCCAGATACCCTCCTGAGAGGAAGCTGTAGCACTTCTAGCACAGATAAGCAGCACTCTTCAGAAGAGTAGCATTGCCAGTGGATGTGCATTCCCACTAGAATAACCTAGTACTTCTCTTCTTCCTTATCCTGCTTGGTTTCCCTTTCTCTTTCTCTTTTTCTCTTATAGTTGTAGTTTCTTTATCCCAAGAAATCCAACCATTGCCCCCCCATTTCTTGTGTCCTGAGGTCACTATAGAGACCCAGGCTCACAGGCAGGATCAATTGTTGGTGACCTGATACACATGCTTGGGGAAGACCTGTGGTGTGCCAGGGGAAAGGGGGGGGGGGGGGGGGGGGGGGGGGGGGATGAGACTGTACCATGAAAAAATTGATGTGAATAGGTGTCAGGTGACATCCAGTAAAATATGCTGGAATTCCAGTGGTACTCCAGCATTACTTCCCTTGAAGAACAATGGCCCCTTTGTTATCACCAGGGGGTTCTACCACCTTTCCATAAGTGTATGGTTGGAGTTAAGGCTGGAGTTAGCTTCACATCACCTACCACCTAGTCCCCTCATATTTTTCATGTTGCTGGGGGCAAAAAAAAAAGGTGGTTCACAAAAAAGAAAAAAAAGTGTGGTCAAAAAGCGGAACCACTTAAAAAATAGCTGTATATACAACTATATCAGAAAAGCTTGCTGCTTCCCCCATTTTTTTTCATCTTTTTTGCCTTCCCCTCTCCCCAAAAATCTTTCTCACCCACCGAAGATCAGTGGGGAACGGCCGTTCCCCCTGCCTGCTATATCCAATTGGCCCAGCCAGTGATGAGCATCAACCATCCCTTTTTGATTGTTGTAACACTCAAGAAACCCAATATCGATCATGGTTTTCCAGAAATATTCACCAGACCTTAAAAATGCAGCTGTCAGTCACGCCATCGAGGGGAAGCATCTAGCTGAGATCAAAAAAATTCTGGGTGCTTCAATCAGCCGCAATTTACTTTACCAATGGTCCATCTTATACAAGAGGACCCATGCCGTGGTTTGAAACCCCAGCACTTATCTCCACTCCAGAGAGGGCGTCCGTTGGATTTGAATGATGAGGACTTGAAGTTTATCAAAGAGCTTGTTACTGATAAGCCATCAATTTACGCGGATGAGATCCAACGCAGCTTGGCCAAAGAACATTGGATCACTGTATCAGTATTGACTATCTTAAACACCCTGCATGGCCGGCTGAACATGTTGAAAAAGACAATGCGGACCGTCCATCCCAAACAAGACAAAATCAAGAGAGCCCATTACATCTACCAGGTTGGAGCGGTGCCAACATCTTTTCTGGTGTTTACTGGTAAGCTTCTGGACCAACACCTACTTATATTTCAATATAATTTGATAATATACACTAAACCTCCTTTAATACTTACTCAGATGAGTAATGCGTGTGCCTAGAGGTTGTCCAAAGAACTCAAGGATGGGCTGTAGTTGGCAAACAAACCCCTAGAGTCCCACGCAAGCAAAGCACCCATCAATACAAGATCGTACCAGCCATTTCAACATTAGGATTGGTTGCTCACATGGTGCAGGAGGAATCCATGGACCAAGAGACCTTCCAGTTTTTCTAGAGAATGTGCTAGTGAGTTACATATTTGATTGGGTTAGATTGCCAGCAAGCAGGATTTATCTGATTAAAGGTTATTTCACAATCAAGATTCCCTTGTGATGGACAACGCGCAAATACATCACAATGGAGTGGTGGCCAATATTGTTAAGTTAGCTGGTTGCCTTTTGCTCTACTTGCCAGCGTACTCGCCAGACTTCAACCCCATTGAAAAGGCATTCAGTGTCTACAAATCAACCTTGAAGCAAAATGAAGAGTTATTCACAGGCAGCAAGG
Organism: Puccinia triticina; assembly: GCF_026914185.1. Taxonomy (NCBI): domain Eukaryota; kingdom Fungi; phylum Basidiomycota; class Pucciniomycetes; order Pucciniales; family Pucciniaceae; genus Puccinia; species Puccinia triticina. The sequence continues at coordinate 3,585,675 of NC_070572.1, forward strand.
GAGACTTTGAGGTCATTGATGGCTTCATTCCTCTAGTTTTTACTTCAGATCTTACCCAGAAACTCTTCTGAGAATCTGGCCATGCTGTTGTCAACTGAACTTATCCAAATTTTTGTTTTCTCAATGTTGTTGTATTTCCTTTTTTGTATGATCATAAATTGTTACCAAAGGTGCCAGGCAATCATTGCCAATTTATTTTGCTCTGTGCCTGATAGCATTTTCCTGTTTTGGAGACCTCAGCGCTCTTCAAGCCTATGCTATCCAAGTAGCTTTTTGTTGCCCTTGATGTTAACTTTAGGGCAAGCCCTTATATAAACTTTGTACTTATATTTGGATGAGACAAGATAATATCACACAGAATGAAGTCTTCTTTGTACGCTTGTAGAAGTAGAGAACAGGAGAGGTGAGAGTAGAAGACATAGCAAGTGGAGAGATGAGAAAAGAATACAGGTGGGAGTAGAAGACATTGAGACAAGAATAAATACAGGTAGTAGTTAAGGAGCAAGTGGCGAGATGAGAAAAGAATACAACTTGACAAGTGTGTTCAAGAAGGTATAGATAAGGCTATATAAAGTCACTTGGAACAACCAGGTTGTTTCTTCAAGTGGTGTTCATACCTCTTAAGGTTAGAGATGAGCGCTCGGGCATCTGCAACTTTAAGACCCGCTTTTCCAAGCTCTTTGGGTTTCATGAGGGATAATTTGCTGTAGTGGTTGATCCCAAGCCCATCAATATTCTCCTGGATTTTAGGACAGCTTGGATCCATGTCAGCCTTAGAGATACATCAAGTATCCAAAAGACTGCAATAACTTAGTAAATAATAATAATTAGTGAATTATTATTGCAGAGTCAGATTCCTCATCATAAATTAAGGGGGGTTACCAACTCAAAGTAATCCCTTATTCCTATTCCTTCATGTACTAATTGTATAAATAAGAATTGGCCCCAGAAAGCGCCCAAAAATAGTATTACATACAAAAAATTAGTAAAATAAACAAAGTACATAAAAATAAACTGTTGTACATTAAAGAGTAATATTACTTGTGTAAAAATACCCCGTGAAAGTATTATGTAGACTTCTACTGAAGCTCTTTCACATGACAATTGGTTATAAACATGTCATGTGACAGAGTCAGGGAAATTAGTCTATTACTAGAGGACAAGGCGGCTGCACTGCTGCAGCGCCCAAATTATCAGCTCAACTGTCTACTCTGTCACAGTAGCTCATGTATTCATGCTTTTGAATTCTGAATTTTTAGACATTTTTGAGATATTTATAATCCAGTTTGATTTATATGTGGTGCACAACCAAATACCCTAACAATCACCTACCTAAAATTGCCAAACATCATTTTTCCATCATGCAGGAGGGGTTAACAACAATTGAAATTTCCAAAACCTTAGGACACATTTTTTTTGAGGATATAGATCACAGGAATGATGATTTTACAACTATGTATAAAACCATGTACTTAAATCAGATACTCCAGCCAGGAAAGTTGTCTCAGATGATGATTGGAGCTTGGTGGGCTTGGTGTTGTTGAGGATGTGGCTGGTTGAGGCTGACTGGAAGCGGTGGGAGTGGAGGGTGCGGAGACCTGGGAGATGAGGAGGACAAAGAGGGGCCAAAGATTTTTTGTGCTACTGGAGCAAGGGGAGGTAGCAGCTTTCAATTGAGTTGAGTGAGTGGTTGCCTGAGAGGACAAGTGCCTCAATTTTCTGCTTGAGCTGGCCAAACTGGGCTGTCAGCAGCATGAACAGGTCCACAATTGTCTACATAAATCAGTTCAACTCCACGGTAGGCCAATGCTTGCTGCTGGCTGGGGGACTGCCTTTGGCTGAGTGTGTATGTATATACTATAGATATATATATATGTGTATGTGTGAGTGGTGAAAGGAAAATAACTGGGCGGAGGAGGAGCTTAGCCGCCAAGGCTTTCTTGGATCAACATGGTGGTGGGGTGCGCTGGTTCTGTGTGGTTGAAAGCGGTGGGGTTTTAATGCCGATGTGTTTGTTCATGCCCAGACCTATACAGAAGGGAGCACAATGAGAATGAGCAAGGCAAGCAAGACAAGCCGGGCAGACAATTTCAAGAAGTGCTGACCTTGAGTATGCTATACCAGCCGCCTGTAAAAACTGTCATTTGGTCAGAAAAGACACCAAGACAGATGAAACGGTTCTCATGGCTGGCCAGAACACCAACTCTTTTGCCCTTCAGCATGTCCCAGACATTGCATTTGAAGTTGTCCTGATCACCATTGTGATGTCTTCCAGCCGGGTAAAATCACATAACAGCAAAAGCTCTTGGGTCTCTGTGTCTTATTTATTTTCTTGGGGCGCAGTCGGCAACGTAGACAGCAACTTGAAGAGATGGTGGGATGAACCCGGCGGGATATTTGATTGGGACGTGCCTGCAATACATAGCCAAAAAAATAGCAATCAGTCAATTCCCGAGTTGAGTTTGAAGATCTCTTATGAATAGCAGACGCCAACATAGCAGAAAAATAAAGGAACTTACTGATCTCATTACTGAGAATACTATCAAGCATGACCCGGGCTATCATGGCCGCTCCAGCGCGGCCATAGATAGCGCCATTGGCGAGCATAGCATGGGCGCCGAGGAAGACGGAGTTCACGGTGCGGAGAATGGGACCAATGGCGGCGAGGAGAAAACAAGTGCGATGTATGCCCTTGCTGCACAGCAGCTTGAGAAAGTTCCTTGCCTCGTAAGCCGGCCGTGAGTCCACTAAAACCACCATAATTTCACTCCTTCCTGGGGGGCTTGTAGAAGGACTTTCTGAATGATCGACGAGCTGAAGCACACCAAAAGGTAAAAAAAAAATGAGATAACTGCAAGATTGAGCCTTCTGGTGAATTTCCAATCACTTACTTGGCATACGGCATTCCCTTGTCGGCACACTGCTTGTCCTGGACGGCTCTCCGCTCCTCTTTGCTCATCTCCTTCATGCTTTGCTTTGGGGTTTTAGACTTCCCGGCAGGTTGCCGTTCTCCCCTAGTAGAAGCCAAGGGATCGCCCAGATTCACGCCAACTTGCTGCGGTCGTGCGCTTTGTTGGGATACCCGCAAAGAGAATCCTGCCCGAGGTGATCCCGCAGAGCATGTTGTTGTATGTGTACTGATTCAGCTCGCGGTCAGCCCTCAGGTCAAACAGCCGGCACGAGGCGTCTTCCGAGTCCGTCGCAAATGCATCCCTGTTGGGAAAGAAGCAGGATTGTGGTGGACAAGCAGATTGTAATGAGTTTCAGGATTGAGGCGGTTGGACCGGGTAAAAAAAAGCAGGGGGCTTACCATACAGCATTGATATCCAATTTGTACCCTGTCTTACTGGATAGTTACAGTTGATTGGCGGATGGCCAAGGCGGCAGAGACGGTGCATTGTGGCGTCAAGTTGAGCTGGCAATGGCGTAGCTGTGGCAACAAGTGCGGCTGGATCTGGCAGGCCCCAGTGGGTTACTAGTTGCAGATGGTTGTCAACAATAGGGGGAGTTGAGGGGAAGGGATAGGCTACCCAGGTATCAAGTGGGATATAAAAGCTGGTCCTCCCAGTGGGTTTGATTAACCGCCAGGGCATCCTCTGCCGCTGTACTTCCAGCGTGCGGTTCACCCTCAACCCCTCCACTGTTGCACTTGCGCAGTTTGAGGGGCTCTACTCGGTGGCCCCCCTTTGCATAATGCCTTCAATGCGGCGCGCTGGGCGTCATCCTCTCACCATTTTTTAACCCTGCCAGACAGGGATGGATGGTGGGCCATGGTGCATCAGCTTGCTGATGTTAGGTGGCTGGGTGCAGATTATTGCTCTGTTTTTGGTTGTTGTAATATTGTGCTTTTTTTGTTGATTTCGGCATTTGTAGAGGGAAAACCCTTCATCTTTTTTTCCTGGAGGTTGTAAAGGGGAAACCCTTGATTTTTTTTGTGATTTTTGAAGATTTGTTGGGGAAACCCTTGAAGTTTTGTTTTGTGATTCAGAGGCTTTAATAAACTTGGATGATACAAATGATTTTCCCACAGCCAAGCCTTGTTCACGGCTACACCTCAGGATACTCCCATAGGGAGAAAAGGACTTAGTGGTTGCGCCCACTGAAGTCCCCTCTATAAATAGAGGCCTATTTGATGAAAAACAGGCTTGATTACTGTAACTAGAACCAGAACTAAAAAACAAAGACAATTCAGATAAAGAAATAAGGGGATAACAAATAAGAAGTTTGAGCATACCGCAAAGTGAGGTGGTTTTGTGAGGGATAAGAACAGAGAGACTGAAGAAGACAAGATCAAACAGGGAGAGATAGTAGACACTGGAAAGAAGAGAGGGATCAATATTGAAGTTGATTTGAGAGCGATTGGTTTCTTTTCTCACCAAATTGGGAAGAACCAATTCAAGTATTGAAGTGACAAGGTCGGAGCTACCAGCAGGGCGTCAATGGTTGATGTTGAGGATTTTGACAGGCGCCGGTTGTGGCTTGATTGGGTGAGCAGGGAGATGAGCAAAAGAAGATAGAGGAGAAGTGATGGAAAGAATCGGAGGCGAAGGGGAATCTTGATGAGAGGAATCTTGAAGTGAAGTGAGCAGAGAAGGTTTTTATAGGCGAGAGAGGTTGATGGTTGACTTGTGGTTGAGAAAGCAGTTGTTGGCTGACTTGTGGTTTGGATAAGAGTGTTTCAGGGATTGTTGTTTGGCTTGTGGTTGGGAGTTTGGCAATGTCTGGAGCATGTTTCAAGGAGAGTCCAGATTGGTCTAGTTGATATCAAGCAGTTTGAGGACAGGACAAATCCGGGCTGGTATGTGTAGTGACGGAGAATCGGGGGAGAGCGGAAGCTGCGCACGGCAAATTGAGCGGGCGGAATTCCAACACTATTTGGCCCTCAGGAAAAGATCCCCCAGACCATTCACCGCCCATAAACCGTAAGTTTGCTGTGAATATTCTCCCCTGCTACTATTGTAGCCCCTTTTCCTTTTAAACCCATCCCCAGCACGCAAAATTTACTGGATTAAACCCATTCAAATTATCAAAAATCCCTTATTAGCATATTTAAAGATTTATTCTTATAAGTAGTTACTGTAAGACCTCCACCTCTGTCAAGCAGCCAATCAGTTTAAGCGCTTACCACCTACTTTTACGCCAAATTAATCCAAGTTTATTAAAGACACAGATTTACCAGAATTTTCAAAAAAAAATTCAAGTGTTTTGCCTCTTATTTTCCAAAATAAAAATAAAAGGGTATGCTCAAATGCCAGAACAACTGTCATAGTCTACAATTTAATTATTTCAACAAAAATAAATATTTCATAATCGTAATAGCCTTCCAACATCAGCAGAATTGCTGTGCCACAGGCTCAGCCCCCAGCCCGCGTCAAGCGCACGGGTCAAAAGGACTGGACATGAAGGCCCCCGCCCCGCAGCAAAGCTTGCAAACCAGTGGGGGGCCAACTCTTCGCCCCTCAAACTGCGCACATGCAACAACGGAAGGGTTGAGGGAGAAGGATAGCCTCAAATTCAGCATCACCAAACTCCCTGGGGAACAACCGACGAGCGGCCGCTTCTATTTATCTATCCGACACCCGAATCGCCTAATCGCCCGCTGAACCCTTCCTCCTTCATACTGTACCCGAAACAACCACATCCAACCTGAAACTGCCGCCATGACATCCCCAACCTAACCCGGTAACCACGCATGCTTGTACGCACTCGCTCAACCGACCAAACACCTAGCCCCGTCACATCCACAACAAGATATTCGCTTCCGGCAAGCCCGTTGCCAAGGGTTTGCAGAACCGCAATATCAACTTTTGTACGTAATCTGACCAACCAAGGCCAAGCCACTCATACGGTGACCTTGGCCAAGCCAGGGATCATGTAACCTAGACATTCAAGTCGCGCCCAGCTAATCGCCTTGCCTACTCCACTTCAATCGCAGACGCCTCGGCCCATTTTACGCCCGACCGCATTGCGCCCAGCCAGCCCCGCGAGATCAGACCCAGTCCTAACCATCAACCCCACCCGCCACTTGTGACACCTTTAGACCGTCGGGTCATGAGTCCCTGATGGCTCTTTTTTGCCTTTGGTCTGTTGGTTATGACATGGTTATTTTTGGCGGAGGCCCCGTGTGTTTTTAATTGCCGTTTGTTGGTGTGTGGCGGGTCTGTTGGCTTTGTGACATGTTCCTTATCTGTGAATGGTGGCGGGGATTGGTGTGATATTAATATTTTCATAGTTAGCAAGCGCAAAGTACTTGTTAAGATAGCCTACTGTAATTATTGAAACATCTGACTAGCTCAAGGTTTGCCTAATGTAAACTCTCTGGAACTGTAGAAGGAGGAGACATAAGTATTCTGGATATAGCGAGGGACGGCTGTGGTGTAGCTGGTTATGCTTGTGTCATATAATGCATGCGTGAGCTGATTTGGAGTTGGCTTGTTATTTCAATTGAGTTTCAGGCTTGAGCTAAACCCCAGAGCCTAAGCCCCGAGCCCATCTGCAGAAAACAGCTCAAATAGTTTGGATGGTGGAGGCCTGAGCCTGCAGCGGGGTCTGGGTGTGGCGCACTCTTTGGGTGTAGAGTTACTGGGACCTGATCGTGCAGCGGCGAAGCCGCCTTGGCCTCTAGTTCCCTGTAATTAATAATTACATAATTAATCCTTCCTCTGTTACAGAGTGTTTAAACCCTTGTAGTGGCCATTTTTGCCACGTAACAAGCTTGGTAATTTAAATTACCAGTGTTTACATCAGCACAGTTATAGTGCTAGAGCCCAAAACCCTTATTTTGACGGTTTTTTTGCCCTAAGCTTCATAAACAGAGCTGTCAATCCACATGTACAAAGCAAAGGTACTTGTCGGAGTTTTGTCCCTTTTTTCCTTTGTCCATTAGCCAAAGAAAATAATGCATTTTTCTTTGGGTAAAAGCCAAAGGACAGCAGAGCTGGCGCTGGCTAGCACTGGCTGGCGCTGGAACATACCAATATTTATCCGCTACTTACCAATACGTATCCAATGCATAACAATACGTTTGAATTTGGTACGTATCCAATACATACCAATACATATCCGATACATACCAATACATACCAATACATACTGATACATACAATATGTATCCAATACAGTCACCAGGGGAGATATGTTCCCACTCCCCAGGGAGTGCCACACCGTAACTTTTTTCCATAACTGTGCTGGAGCCCTTTAGCAAGTAAAGCTTAATGAATATTGATATAGTTGTGGAAATCAACCAGAAGTGGTCTGGAACTCATCTGGAAAGTCTTCTCATCACACAGAAACAATTTATTTAGAACTGATGCACAACATACCTTGAAGCCATCCAGAAGAGATCAATAAGTACCTCACAATTGAACTTGAACTAATCTGGTAATCCCTCAAAACTAATGTTGAAATTTCCCCCAGAACTCAAGGGAAGCTCAGTTGTAACTCAACTGGAACATATCAAAGATGTTTCCCAAAAGCAGAATTGAATTCATATAGAAATTTTTTTATTGCACCAGTTTGTTGTAACATATGTTAATGGAAAGGATGTTTTTTTCTTGCATTTCTGCGCAAAGCCAGCCATCAACTTGCTCCTGGAAATACTTAACTATGATGTGTTCTATTTACAATGCCCCACCAAATAATATGATGTTGCCAAAGTACAAAATCTTCATGAAATGCAAGCCGTTGTTCATGGCATTGCCAAGTGATCAGGTTTTTGATCATTCCATTTTGTTGTTACATGGTCATTGATGTTTAGATTTCTGCATCAATCAACTCCAGTGAAATAAGTGCTAAAAAGGCCAGATTGAAATTGATTACAGCTCTGAATGGCTTAAATAATGCCCAATCAAATTCCAAAGTGAAATTTTTTGTTTCGACAATTATGATCACAGTATAAAATCCAGTCAAAGAAGTGGGGGAGTTGTTGGATTGGTTTCTGAAAGGTGATTTCATCCTCAATTGCAATATGCAGTGAAAAATGCTTGCAGTGTCTCAAATTCCACAAGGGAGAGAAAGTAACAAAGCTCATACATCAATGAGCAAATTTCATGTCAACTGGAACCAGAAATCTAAAGCTGCTTTACTGTTACAAAAGTTCAAGCACACTACATGAGCACTTTGACTATTTTCAGCGTGGTTTGATTCTGTTGAGAAAGAAACTCAACTGGTTCTGCATGGAAACTTAAAAATCCACATGGATTGCAATCATTGGTTTGTTGTAAATTGAATTCTTCAATTGTTGAAATCAAGTTTAACAAATTTTAATTCAAAGCAATTTTTGTCTCAAACAAGAGGGAGGCTTGAATTTGATCAAAGATAGATCACTTCAAGAAATGGGGAGAACAAAAGTTTTCGAAATTAATGAACATAAACAACAATGGAGGAAAGGGTTACATTTCACATAAAACTAATTGTCAAAACATTTGGAAAACAACTAGTTCTTTCTTTTCTTGGGAGGAGCGTTTGCATTATCGATTTGATTCTGCAATCCACCAATATCTAATTTTTTTTGTATAGGCCATTGATATAGGCAGTAATAGCATGAGCCATCCTCCTGTTTATCTGACAGGAAAATCCAAGCCTGGTATACATGTCAGTAGGTGAACATCCAGGAAGAGTTTGATGGCGATAGTCTTGGGATCTGAATACACAGAGCGTCACACCGAGAGTTTTGTTCAAGTCTATACAGACTTGAAAATCGCGAAACAAGAACTGACCGCCCTCCATATCAAACAACTCATCCGCCAACACTTGAGGATTATCTGGGTTTTTGGGGTTGAAGATCGGAATCCAACCAACAAGTGTCCAGTCGTTCACATCATTATCGGTGTGTGGAATATTGTAAAAGTCGTACATCGTGAACGTCAGGAAAGAGGAGAAGTCAGCCGATGTGTAGGGTTCGCCATACTCTGTGTGATTCATGGAGGGGTATTGATTGGCAATGAGGAGTTCTTGATTAGCTTTGTGTACACCAGGTGCAAAGCTTCTCAATTTGTCGGAGATCCACTGTCCAGCTTCGAGAAGGGGAGCTTTCTGGTCCCCCGGGTCAAATTTCAGAAGTTTCATTTGTTTCCGCAAAAACTCCAGAGAACAGAACCATCCAAAATGTTCAGTGTTCTTTGAACATTTCCGCCAGCCATTGCCCCATAAAGATCCACGACGTTGGGGCCCGTTGGTGTTGATTTCGGCAACATAGTCAATCCGGCTGAGAAGATGCAGGACAAATTTCTCCCAACTTTTGTATTTGCTGGCCGCCATTGTTTCAAACGGATACCAAGCTACCATGAAGAAGGGAGGGAGGTTGTTTGGCGCCACAATGCAAACACCATGCGTCAGGGAGACATATTCTTCACGGATTGTTTTGTCGGACGTAATTTCTTCTTCGGGGCATGGATCATGTTGACGAGATGGTGGCACGGTACGGTGGTAGATATTTGTGTGCTGGCCGGGGTTACAAAGCGGTGTTTCTCTTTTTGCCTTGTCTCGAGCAAATCGCTTAGCATCCTTGCCCATTCGCAGACGTTTACCAGGGCTACATGATCAAAATCACAGTTCAAATCAGCAACAAAATCCGCGGCAATTCAATATAACAGTCAGATCAGCAATGATTGTCTCGTCTGAATGAGCTTGAGCATCTGCTCTGGGAATGGTATCCCTGAGAAAGTGCGGTGTACTTGGGAGTAGCCGTGGCACGGATGATGTGCACGCCGACTGCACTACTCCTTTGTAACACCAACACCTCCCAGGTCCAACAATTTCCCCAAGAATTAGTGCATTGTAGAATCAGCCGTGGCATGGATGATATGCACGCCTACTGCACTAATTCTACGCAACACCAATTTTGGGGAGCATCAAAATTGAGGCCATCTAGATAATTAGGATAACTCACGGTGGATCGTTAGTGGGGTACATTTCAAGTGGTAGAGCCAGAATTGTATCGCTGAGAGCTCCAAATGCCAGCTGAAAATCCCGTGGATTTGTGGACAAACAAACCATTTCCAAGCAGTCAAGCGTGTGGTAGAGCAAGGGAGTGAGGGGCAGGCCTGAAGTTGTTTTATCGCCACCGAACAGATAGACTGTTTCACCCCATGCAGCTGTAAGCTGCCCGCAATTCATCATTTCCGCGGTTCCCTCGGAAGCAACCTGATACCAAACATAACCTATAACAAAAAAATTGGAGGTTCAGATGTGGTGCAAACAAAATTGGACTGATATACATATGTAGCATTAGAGAAAATTACTCAAGAGGTCCAAGGCCCAAATGTCGGAAAGGTTGGTCTTTTCGCCATCCAATCCACCCAAAATGATCATTTTATCACCAAGGCGGAGTGCTGAATGATTTTGGCGCGGAGGGGGAAACAATCCTGAACATGCCACAGATTTCCACACCTTTTGCCGAAAGTCGTACTCCCATACATCATTGAAAACACTCCCAGAACTCGAACCACCGAAGACAATCCACGCGGAAGCATATACAATCGCTGAATGGCCGGTACGCGCAGCTGGGGGGCAGGGGTATGAAATCTTCTCCCAGAACAAGTTGCAGTTTACTAGAGGAGAGAATTTAGGTAAGAGATATTCGTCAGCTTTGTAATTATGGATGCACAAGAAACAAAAACAATCTTACAGTGGTCTAGGTCTATTCGCCACAGACTATCATGGACATAGCCTTTTGGGTCAGTGCCAACATAGACATAAAAAAAGCCTTCAAATATCGTCGTAGTTGATCCAAACATGGCAGCTGGACAGGTGCCAACGACTCTGTAGCAGCTCCAGGAACTGGTCGCTAGCGAAAGGGAATAGAGCTGTGTATCGTGCTCGGAATGATCGGTGTTGGTGATACCGGCCCAGAGAAACAAATGACCATCTGCTGCGGCTAAGAGAGGATCAGATCGAGGAGTTGGCGCTGGACCTCGCGTGGCAACTACTTTAGCGGTTAAGTTTGGCGTTGGGGTGTCTGGATCAGAGCTGAAAGATTATAGATCACCCTGCACAACACCATTAAACGATCCACCAAACGAGAAGATGATTGGTGGATCGACCAGCGGGAAATAGACGGTTGAGCCGCTTCTTGTCTGAGGCAGAGGCGGCTGGAGGGGAAAAGAGGTTGACATGATTTTCTGGCGGGTGGGATAGGAGTAGACAAGGTGATGATGCGACCAGCGATTGGTGAAGCGGACCGAGAGAGGAGCTGGGGCTTCGAGTCCACTTGGTCTCGATGAGCAGGCTGCAATAGAGTGGATCAAGCGATTCGGGGGGTCCTCTTGTGCGATTGATTGACGACATGCAGGAGGTAAGCTGTTGTGTTCAAGAGCGGAGTCGTTTCTCTGCAGAATATGAGAGGGTGATCGAACCAGTCGTTGGAGGGGATTTCAGCGCTCTGAGATGTTATCTGCGCTGGAGGATCAAGAATGACTGAGAGACTGATAAATCTCTTACCATTGAAGCAGGGCAATCACTGAGGGAGCTATTATTGTCTTGATCCATGAAAAGAGCGCCTGGTTTGATCGCTGGATGACCGTTCGCGTGGTTGAGCCGATTGAAGCGGAAGTGGAATGGGTGAGGCAGTGGTATTCAGGATTTGTTGGAGCTTGAGGTGTAGAAGGTTTCTGGCGACTGGCTAGAGGTGATGTTTGGGATGCAATAGCGAGCTGGTCAGTTTTTCAGCTGTAGAGATTGTTAAAAGCCAGTTTGTTCGTTCGGCCGTTTGTTTGGTCGTTTGTTTGTTCGGTTGTTCGTTTGCTGAGCCACCGACAGGCACGAGATACCTTCCGCAAGAGCAGCGCCGAGGAGCGAAACATTTCAAATGATGGGTGCGCGAGGGGGGACTGATGATGTAAGCCAACCAGTGCGAGAGTCCGAAGGCAGACAAGTGTCTGCAAAAACTCTACAGCAAGAAAACCAACAAGCACTCATAATTTCAAATCATGTATCAATCAAAATAGTCTCAGTTTGAAATAACAAAACAAGCTTATAATGCCTAATATGATTTTGGCGCAACAATTGATGCAGAGATTCCACCTGACCAATAGAGTTGCTGTAGCTGGGTACATATTTCTGTAGGTACATTGAGAGGTAGTAATATGAATCTGTGAAGATGTACATCAATGAGGAGCTTTTAAATTGACAAATGAGAAGTCAAAACATTGACCAGCTGTGAATATCATGCAGCACCTTCAGTAATGTAACTGGGGTTTTTAATTGAGGTACAAATGTATGGGAGAAGGCGATATGCCGGCACCAAACTATGTGGACCCAAACAGATTAATGCAATATTGCGTGTAGAAGTAAGACATGTGACATGATTTTTGAAGATGTCTCTCATGGTAAAATATCAAATGTGGTTGATGTGACAAATCTTCCTCTGTGTATTGTGGAAAATTTGATTCAGAGTTTACTGGCAGCGAAATGAAGCTTACAGACTGGTCATGAAGCTATAAATACTCCTGAACAGACTATGTTTGAAATCAGAGATTGATTTGAAAAATATTAAATCATGGGTAGGCATATGAGAGAATTAAAACTCTGAGTACATTGTAACTTGCAGGGGAGGAAGAATCATCATCTGAGTATTCCAAGTAGTAAATTGGATTTCCCCTCTCACACCAAAGTTGTGTCATGTGGAGATGTGTATACCCATGATCCAGTCTGCGCATGCGTTATTCTTGAAATAATCAGAGATAAGGAAAACACAAAGCATCCCCCTCATGTACGTGCGTACATGATGGGGACATCCAAAAATGCAGGAAGAGGAAAGTCAAGCCGGTGGCATGGAAATTGAGATCACCTCCAACTTTGGATGACCCTCCAATATCTTTCTTTGTTCAGATTGAATGGGTAGTGATTGGAGCGGGTGAGTTTTGGGGGATTTGACTTGGATTATAGGAGTTGTTGGAGTGGTCGAACACAATGATAACATGTATAATCCATCAGGTATAATATCAGGAATTGCAGTTGTCAAGATCAATTTGACACACCGCCACACAAATATCATGTATGTTGCTGTGCCAGCCCCACCACAGAAGGCATTTCTTGCCCACCAGTCCTTCTTTGCCTAGTTTTCACGTACAACAAAATATAAAATGCTGAAAACTTTGGTCAAATCCTTCTTAGACACAACCATTTCCCAAAGCATTCATGGTGATATGATTAGTTTTAATGGTGTACACGCTCATATTCTCAAGGATTTTGCAGGCTAGGGTTTCTTCACAACAAATGAGAATGTATAATATATAAATCTTTGTAAAAAAAACAGACTGGACATCATCCCACCATCCACAACACGAATCCTCCTTTCTGTAACTCTGGTCCTGCCACAAAATTCTCCTTTCCCGACTATCAAATCCCAAAACAACAATTGGATTGCAATGTATCAACATGGGAGAACCGGATGCAATGGAGGGAATACATGTGGGGGGAAGGGTGGCTATCATAAGGAACTATTTAAGGGGTGATAACCAGTGAAAACAAATCATATCATGTATTTGTCTTTGCTCTAGACACTAGCTGAATTGAGGTTCTTCATTTTCCTATTAATTAGAGCTGTGTGGCAGGAAAAGAATTACTGATCCTGTCTCATTTTCCATCACCAATCAGCCCTCACCAATTCGGTTGGTTGGTGATCTGCAACTGAATGACCTTCACCATGCCAGTTTAAAGCTGGAAGACCGGTTGCAATGAAGGGATCAATTTTCCTGGTAGAATGTACCACCTTCTTAACTTCCAGGTATGTCTCAAATTCTGAAGCTATGATCATCAACAGATGGTGCCACTGGGCCCTCAGGATACTTACTGGTGTAATATTTTATGAGGTCTGTGATATCAACAAACTACCCAGGAATGCAGGACACAACTACAATCTCTGGGAGAGACCAAATTGGTGTTTTAGATTAGAATCCAACAACCGCTACTAATGTAAGAAGATCCAGATTGCTATGGCTGCATTAGTTTTTATACATATCTTATGGAATAACAAGTCACATGTTCATATGGTGTCCAGGTGTGATAGTACCCAGGTAGTCTCTTCTTAACAAATATGACAATTGAATTACGGGCAGTAAGTCTCAATTTGGCTGTTACAGGTTTCAATGCAAAACAAGATGAGGGGAACAAGAGTAATGGGATCCGGGTCAGAACATAAGTCAGATTGCATTTCTAGAACTTCCACATTGCAGCTTGTGTTGTACATACCAGCTCAGCCGGTGAGGTTTGAAGAGACAATTCTGAACATGAGGTCAAGCTTCTGGTAATTTATTGGAGATGACCTATTGGAAATGGGTGGTGGCTTTGTTAATATGATTACACACGATTGCTACCAACCTTACAGTCTGGGACCTGGGCGTGAGGAAAAATTTGGTGATGGGAGGGATTTTGTGCGATGGGCCACTACCATGTACGCGCGTACATGGCAGTGGACACTGCATGATATGTATGCATGAAACCCACTCAAAGGATAACCACAAAGATACGTAATGTCACATCCAAATAAGCAGGTTAAAGCCAACACATAACAAAGGGTATCCTGCACATAAAGACAAACAAATCCAAACCGGGAATGCGGTGTTGGGAACAAAATTTGTGGGAATTTTCAAATTGCTCCAATTGAAACTGCAGAACAAAGAGGTAAGTTGAATTGAACTTCTCAAAATTGATAACCCTTTATTACTGGAATGAGATAATGTGGGGAAGGAAAGAGAACAACTCTTTTGCCTTTGTGGGGGGAAGTTCCAAACCAAAGTCTGTTGCCCTCCCACACTCTAGGAAGGGTGAGTATTGCTGATTAAATAGGCAAGCTTGAATGCTTGTTGCGTCCGTTTTGTCCCATTCCCTCCCCAGAACTCTGCAGTTCCGAATCAAAACTCAACTTACCATATTTTAAAACTATCAAGAAATCATAATGATTGAGATTGCTGCCAATTTAGTTCTTTCAAATATGCGTAGTATACAAATGGTTGGAGATGAGATACGCCTGGTAACCCCTATTGCATCATATGATCTGCCCCCATCATTCACTGGCTATCAAGAATATCATTTTGTGCTCCAATCACCTCATCCTAATATTCCAGCAAACTTCTACAATAGTCTCAGCCAAATCTTCCTTTGCGGAAAATTAGCCTTGTGTCCCCTATCCAACCAACCAATCATTACTGTAGAGAACCTCAATTGGTACATTCACCATGGTGAACTTCCCGACTTATATCAATACGAAAACGCGCAGGTCTTTGGGATGGCTCGAGTTGTGAAGGTCCACTGGCATCCAATTCATGAGAGGGTCTCTCATCTTGAAGTGATTGAAAAAACCATGAAGCAGGTATGCGATTCAACTCCAGAGACTCAACACTTAATTTAGTAGTTTTTTGAATCCCCATTATCTGATGCTTGAGTGTGATCCATGAAATTGCTGACCCTCCCCATGTGCAGTCTCAATCCGGTCGAATCAATATGTGTTCACTCGATTCCGAGGTGCTCAAAAACTTTCAAGACCTTAAACATGGAGATTCTATTAGATTTGCCGGCAATGCAGCTCGAGTTCCAAGTGTCCGCTATGGACTTCTTTCTGTTGGTGTGAGTGCCCCTCCGTGCAATGAATACTGATTCATACAGCATGCACTTATTGGTTGTGTGGGTTTATTTTATGTTAGGTTGAGCGTGTTGTGAAACTTCATCAATCGGAGGTCACTCCGTACTGCTTGAGGAGTAATCCCAAGACGAGGTACACACTGGAAGCAAAACATTGGAAGGCACCCCGAACCACAAGAAGGAAATTCAACAAGAAAGTTCACCTCCGCCGAACCTGAGGATTAACATTTCCTTTCATTTTGCTCACGGATGACTACTTATACCCCATGCTTAAACAAACAAATGAATGAACACTGTTATACAATTGAAAGATTTGTCCCGCGCCCTATGATGAGAAACTACGCTCAAGGAATGCTGCAATGCTAACTGAGGCATGGGGCAGCAATACCCAATGTGTGAGGTGAAAGTTTTTTTGCGTGTTTGAGAGTTTGACATGCTCCAGTGTTAGAAAAACACAAGATCACATGTCAGGGAGAATCCAAGAGACTGTATTTACAAAAGCAATAGAATGCGGTAAAGTTCCAATTTTGAGTGCTTCAAGTTCGGAGGTGTTACTTGGAAACATCTGAGGCCAGGTGAAACAGTTGAGTAAAGGCTCAGTATCTGGAAACCTACATTTGGTTTATAAAACATCAAATCACAAAAGGAATACAGAAAGATAAGTACGATTTGATTTAGAGGAGGGCAGATAGTAATAAACTTCAGCTTATTTACTTATGTATATATGTACAAGCTTCAAGAATTTAACTATCTTCTATTTGACGAGAAGCATGGGGAATAAGGAATGGCGAAGTGGGCTGGCATTCTGCCCAATGGCTGAGAAAATCAAGAGTGATGGCCTCAGCAATCTCATGGCGAGTTGGGGTCTTCTCCATGTGGGAGATTTTGTTGGGCAGGCGGAAGACAGGCGCAAATATTTGAACAATATATGCTGAGAGGTTTTTCCAGATGGGTTCTTCGGGTGTGTGAGATGAGGTTGAGTATTGCTTAACCACTGCCATCGCCTGGGTGAATTCCATGCAATCAGAGACAACAGCATGGCGGTGGTTCTTGGACACTAGAAAAAGACCGCAAACACCACCAAGGATGAAAAATATCAAAGGCTGGTAGTTTTGTCGACGCTGGTATGACTGGAGTTTGCGAGTTGATTCATCCCGAAGCTTGGCCAATTCTGATGATTCTGGGTTAATCTGGGTGAGAGCATCGGATGATTTACGAGTAGCAGCGCGGTTCCGTTTATTGGCTTTTTTCTGGACTTCTGTCTGTGGTGGCTCGCTGAGTGCATGCGTTTGGAAGATGACGTATGCTGAGAGAACGTCAAGAATGAGATTTAAGAACTCATGGAGAACATCAGAAGAGTGAGATCTCTGAGGGATTTGAGCATCCGAATTGGGATCTCCTTTGACAGACTCAAAGGTGGAGTTGTGATTTTTGATGGCCTCGATGTATTGAAGTACTTGCACACCTTGTATGATTTGATCGTTACTCTCGTGGGTGGTTGGGACGGGTGGCTTGTACAAATTATCGGCCATGATCTCAACAGATGCTGCAACAAGCTTGGCCCACTCAGCAATCGAGGATTCAGTAGGGTGTGCGAGTCGATAGAGGAAACAAACTAGGGTTGATTCTGAATGTGGTGTCTTGGCAGCGGTAGAGATGAAAGCTGGGGGCGGAAGGGATTTGTCTTTGTTTCCAAATGTGGCTAGCAGGGGGAAGTCGATGATGTCCGGACAGTACCACTGTTCATTGTGTGATGGTTATAAGAAGCTGTTGGCTAAAGAGAGGGCAGTAATAACCTAATTGTTAGTTATTCTGTGTTTGGCAGGAGTGATAAAAATCTAAGAATCAACACTTACCCAGGGAGCTGATTGTTTTAATCCAGGATGCATATGAGCATGCCGTGCGTTGAAAGTGGAATTCAGGTTTTGGAGGAGCCCAAGTTCGCATGGAATGTACGCGAAATTGAACAAGAGAGGTGAGGGAAGCCCAGGTCGTTTGGTACCTCTGCCAAGATGGTTTTGATCCCTCAAAATCTTGGTGAATATCGCACATCGACAGACTTGAGGATTGTCAGTGGACGAACAGGCACCTGACAAGCCAGATCGGAACGGTTTTCCGTCGATGTTCCACCAGAGGTTGGATTTGGTTGTCCTGAAGAGGTATCTGGACCACTGGCAGGAGGTGGAGCATCTGAATTCTTTGGCAAAGGTTTGGGTGCTCCTGTCGGTTCCTGTCGGGATGGGTCGACAGCAGCTGCTGAATTATTGTTCGAGACGCCTGGTTGTCCATTGATGGTCTCAGTGGCAGCTGATGGGTGGAACTCAGGTGCAATCGGATTTTCTTGATTATCAGTAGCCGAGTGCTGATCCATAGTTGGGACTTGTGATTGGCCGAGTGGAGTGGGCGAAGCCTGTGCAGGATTAGTGGAGGTGTCCTGTGATCTGTGAGGCTTGGAAGTATTGATGGTCAGAACAGGTGCCTCGAGTGAGCCCACTGAGGTCTCAATGGTCGGATTTTTCGTGAGAGCATTTTGCGCAATGGGATTCTGAGGTTGGGCTGATGCAGTCAGCGGATTTGCTGGCTTTGAGGGGTTAGACTCTGTTGTGTTTGTCGCATTCTTGGCCAACAGGTCCACTGGCCGAGACGAGCCAGCTTTCTTTGCTCGTTTCTTGGGAGGCTTGCTAGATCCAGTTGAAATTCGCGGTGAGGTGGAGCTGGGTTTAACTGGTTCGATCTTGATGGCTTCCTCATTGGGAATTTCTCCGGTTTCCTCCCAGGCTTGGAAAAAGATTCAGGTATAAATGCAATGCAGCCTTGGAATGGGATAGAGGAATCTTAAAAACCACTGGACTCACTGCGTTTTGTGCTGGTAATGGTATTAGCAAGGACATCGACTAGATTTTTCCAGCTTCGGGGGAGCTTGAGGTTTCTGAGGCCTTGTGCAGCTTGTTCAGCAACTTGAATTGTCTGTCCGAACTCCTCTGCTGTTATTTGCTGGATTTCATTATCGAGGATGGGATCAGTCGGATTAAGAGGAAGAGGACCACCGGGATCACTTTTGCTAATAGCAAACTCCTCAAAAGTTGGTGCTGGTAAGGTCTGGGATGGAAAGTTGGCTTCGAGCACCTGACGACCTAGAGGAAGATGTCCAAGGTGAGAAACAGGCTAGAGGTCATCATCAGAATCATTCAATTAACATACTTGGTGGGGGAGTAGAAGGGTCTGATGGGACGGGTGGTTGCACAGATGTTGATTCCTGGGGAGGGGGTGGCGCAATACTAGAATCCATCTCTGCCTTGTTAAGAGTAAGTGATATGGCTGGTAGAATTTCGGGATGTTGTTGAGAATGAAGAGAAATAATTGGTTGGTGAGTGAGGGGTGGGATCAAAGTATGGAGGGAAAGCAGCCTCTTATATATTGACGAGTTTTGTTCCAGAATGATCCCCTTGTGAATTTTTTTTTCACTCAGCCTTTGTCCACCCACAATCCACCTTTGTCAAGAGATTAGCTGACAGATCTGTTTGGTATAATTGAAATCAAACAAAGCATGATTTTAGCTTCGAAAATAGATTCATCATGCTGTAATCTGTAGAGTTTGTCATCTCCCAATGCGCAGTTTGTGTAGCAGCTCATTTGTAGGCTTGAATTATGTCCATGATTTAGGCATCAGCACGCTTTGATCTCAAAATACATTGTTTGAAAATGCTAGTTGGATGATCCACAGATCTCCTCAGATCTGGCAGGATGATCATAATCACAGCATGATGAACAAAAAAAAAAGGAATTTGAATGAGGCAGGTCCATCCTTCTGCACAAGTCAACTTGAAAGCTTTCTGAATTATGTGCAAACTGATGTACGCGCGTACATTCCAGTGGACATCAGAGACAGTTCAGGTCAAGTTGCCCGGTGCGAGTGAATGAGTATACGGGAAGCCATCTCAGTTGATGACAGCTGTGAGCAGGATCAGAGCCCCCCCATGTACGCGCGTACATTAGAGGGACATCTCAGGATAAAACTCAGTGGTCCATCTCTGATGTGTAATTGACAAACAAGTGAACCCACGGTTAGAGTATACTTTGGTACACGTAAGTCTGGAGAACAAAACAGTGGCAGAAACATGAAAAATTTCGAGGCACATCAATAGGAAAATTGATATGAGAACACATGAGAAAATGGCATAAAGCTAATCAACATTCATCCTCCCTCCCGCAGCCCCAGTCGAACCTTCTGCGGGAGCACCACTTGCACCAACACCGCTAGAATCGTCTTCTAATCTTTGTTTGTTTTTGTTACGAGGTTGGGGTTCAGTGGCCGAAGATGTACCTGTCGCTGAACATTGTGTTTTCAGATTCTGGGTGATCTCCGGTAGGCCCATTGGTTTGACCTGGGAGACGGTCTCTTGCTTGAAAGGACTGAGGAGTTGCCACCAAGCATCGGCATAGCAATCACGCGGCAAACCTCGTGGGATACCCCTTACCCCCTTGAACGTCTTGATTCTGGTTCCTGAGCGTCCATAGATTCGCTGATTTGTTTCAATGGTCTTGTGGTGATCGGCCTGGGCCTGTACCATGTTGTCAAGGCAGTGAAGTACATAGGTGAGATCGCTGCTACGCCAATTGGGCGAAAGGGATAACGGTAACGTGTTCTGATCGCCATCTTCAATATCGGAGCCACAGTCCTTGTTTTCCACGACATGGGCCAGTAAGATATTCTCTTTCATGACTTTATCGAGCATTTTGCACCTGTTTTCTCTTATCTTTAACATATGTAAATACATGTATACATCCTATCAGAGTGAGTCTCGCAGGGAACGGAGAAGTTGAGAGAATAGACAAACTTTCTTCCTCCATCGTTGGTATTGTGCCTTGGTAGCTTTCTCGTCTTTCAATTTCTTGTAATCGTCCCCGCTTATGTTTTTCGACTCTCTAATCTCCCGGCATTTGGTATTGAACCATCGTTGTATTATTGCCTGCGCCTGAGAAGCTTCTTGATTGGTTAAGGGCATTGATCGGCGGATCCATTCAATGGATTTGGTTGCCAAAGTGTCCACTACAGCTGAGTTCCAGGGCGAATTGGCACCAAGCTGGGTATCCCAGTCAAAAGTGAGTCTTGAGATACCGGCCAATGCAAGAGACCTCTCCACGTCCGCCTTGGTTTGAGAGTTGATTGCTTGGCCCTTATGTTGGCCCTTCAGGACGGCAGGAGTAAACGGTGGGGACTGGATGTTCTTTCGGATTTCTTTTTCTGCCTGAGAGACAAAGTATTCGATCTCCGCGGGAGTCTTTGCCTTGAGCAGCAGGCGTAATCGATCCAGTTGCTTTTTTATTTCGACTGTTCTTCTTTCCACCCAGTACTGTGCCTTTATTTCGGAAGGGCTCGGAGATGCTGGATAATTGTGAGGCTGAGTCGGATTACCCAGGAAGAACTTGATGAAGCTTTGGATACTCCGAGAGAGTTTATCGCAATGTTCCGCCAGAGCCGTTTTTCCCGCAATTCCCCTCAATCGTTTCTCCGCGCGATGTTGGTCCTCCTCCGCCTCCGCCTCCTCCCTTGCCCGCCTAGCGTTTTCCACCACAAACTTGGGTTCCAGTCGAGATTTCTCGGGCAGTGGCTGGTTTTGTGGGAGTGAAGAGCTTCCCCCTACAGAATTTAAACCTCTCTCAGCACGGGAATTAAAATGGTGAAAAGTATCCACTGACCATCAGGACCGGTTTCCATTGCAGGAGTGTTCCCATCCGCTTGGATTTTTGGAATAAATCCATCTACAACAGCTGAAATCCAACGCTCATCTGGACCCAGCGCGTCAGGGGTATCTCCTTGGTTTCCATTCCCAGAAAAGCTTGGTTCATCCGGGGCTGAAGGCATCGGGCCAGATTTCTTAAGAATATCAGAAGAAGTTCACGAATGCAAAGGCAGATAACAGAAGTGTTGCCGTATAGAATGTGAAGTTGTTGTTATTTAGTAATTCGACAAAAGTTGGTGGTTTATGATACGCAAATGGTTCAAGGAACAGGTGAATTCAAGATGGATCGAGGTGTAAGCAGGACAAAGAATTTAGGGAAATCTTGCGCAATTCGGGCAGGCTTCAATTTGTCGCTCACAACAGGGAGAACACATATATAGAGATGTGGTAAATCAAAAACAGTGTGCCTGTTGCTAAGAGATAAACAATGATCCCCTTTGTACTATGCCTAAAAATCGTTGCATATGCCCTCCCATCCCTTCATATGTAAAGAAAACCCAAATAAAACATCAGGAAGACATACACCAGCACGTTTTAATGGTAGTTGTTGAGACTTACAGCTGTCCCCAATCCCACAGCACTTATTGTTTGTATTTCAAAACCAAATGTTGAGATCGGATTTAGAAGAATTGCAACATGTCCAATGACCCTTTCACTGTCAATTACCTCAGTCAGGTCATGATCGGATTTCACTAAGCGGCAGTTGAGATCTGGGTAATCCTTGTATGGATCTTCCTCCCGTCCTACTTCCTTGAATGGTTTCACGATCAACCAAGTTTTCCCAGCTGTTTTTTCCGATTGGAACATTTGCTCCACTTCACCAAATTGTTGGTCCTTCCCTAGGTAGAACTCGACCAAGGAATTTGCTGGATGACGATCTTTAGTTGTGAATGTCTTGCCGTTGAGTTTGATGTATTCAACAAGATCAACTGTTGAGTTAAGTGGGGGTACAACTGCATGTTGACCAAGCTTCCCCCTTGAACCTTCCTTGTCAGCCACCGCCCGCTTCCATTTTGACATCAGAGTTCTGTTCAACTGAGTTGATTTCTTCTTATTGTTGTCCTCCAACGCGTGGTTGTGTTTTGAAGTGTGGTCTTTCAGAACTAACTGGAATGTTGAGTTGATATGCCATTCCTTCATCAATGTCTTCGGGATATCATCCAAATACAATACATATGTCACATTCTCAGTAATTAAATCCTCACAATGGCAATAATTACGCACAAATAAGCATGTGACTAACCAATGTGATGGTTTGTTGGCATCCTCTGCAACATTCCATTAACTCTTTCCTGTGCCCAAGCCGCTGTTGATCGAGGTGGGCCAAATCGGCGGATAACTTCAGAGTAATGCTGTGTCAGATGTAGATTTGGCTTGCTTGGTGCTTCTGGCCAGCCTTTTTGAAGACACTTTCGATAATCCAAGATTAAACTGTCAAGCTCATCGGGATCTTGAAGTTTGATCTTTGGGAGAGTCAGGAAGTGAGAAATTTTGGATAGCAAGGTAGTTGATTCTAGGAGTGAGGATATCCTTATTTTGCTTTCCTCAGTTGCGCAATCCTTGTATGCTGTGGTCCAAAGAGGAATCAAGGCAATGGGATAGTAAATCTTGTAAAGTATCAGCCATTCTGCTGCTTTCAAAGATCCGTGGGTAGCCAATCCCAAGTTGCGTGGCACCCGATCAATCCAAGAGGGTACAATTGTATGCAAGATAGTCCGCCGTACTATGTCCAGCTCCTCTGGCAAGAGTTTTGGTTGGTTGAAATCCGGAATTGGTGATGCAGCAGCTCTGCAAGCTCTATGTCGAGGACGAGTGGCAGTGTGATCACTTCCACTCTCATCTGCAGAATCGGTGGTTACCTCCTCATTTGCGTCACAGAGCGCCTTCTTCCGCATCCGCAGGCTGTAGGAATGGGCAGATGTCCCGGCAGATGACCCATCTGACGTTGCACCAGCGCCACTGCATGTTCTGCTTTGACCAAGATCTAGGTTTGTTGTGGCTGGTGTTTGCTTGGCTTTGGCTGCACGGGCTCGCTTGTTTGGTTTTTCCGAGGTCTGATTTGATTCTTCGACATTGTCTAATTTCCGCTTGCCCTTGTTGGTGGAGTTAGGGACACAATCTGTTGCAAACGGAGGATCGGTATATGACTTGTTGTTCTGCCATTCCGCATCCTTCTCTTGAATATCCTTAAGTTTGGATGCGACTGATGGCAAGGACATGAAGCGCATCGTGTGATCTTTCAAGTCACCCAAAATCAAGGCATGCATCAATTCAATCAAGCAGAATTCTATTGGCCTCCAGTATGGTAGCTCATTGAGCACACTCCATCTTGCGCCATGTTCCTTCACAAACTTCTTACGTTCAGTTGCATTTTCTAGTTGAAGCCAAAGTTTTGCATGTTTTTCGTGCTCTTCATTTGTCCGCCGGGTAAACTTTGTGGTGTCCGTTTCCTCAATGTCATGCTTGCTCAACATACAAAAAGAGCAAAACCTAATTGAGGTGTGACTTCCAAATCCAGCAACCTTCCGGAGAGCAGGAAGATCTGCGATCAGCGGAAAGATCACAGTCCGTATAGTTCTTCCTTGAGCATGAGAAGCAGTGGATTCAAAGAAGACTCCATCCCAAAATTCTTTCAATTCATTCACCAACGGTCGTAAGAGATGGTTGACTTCGTCTAGACTGGGTTCGTTGGGCCCAGGGATAATTCCAAAAAGGAATATGTTTTCCTGCTTGTAGCGCTGATTTTGAGGAAGGTTCAAGCAGATCAAGACAATGGCTCCAACAGAGTTATGCTTCCCCAGATTCAAAGTTCCTTTGGCATTGAACCAGTCAAGATATAAGCTGAACACAAGATTTCCAGAATTCTGGGTAAATATCCCAGTTCCATCGTTTGAGTTGGGGAATTCGCGCCAGATTTGACCATGCCACACATCTTCCATGTCGTGGTTTGGTTCCCATCTAGTTTTGGGCAGGCTGGAGTCTAGCAAGGCCTCGAAAGAATTCTGAGAAAGCCGCTGTTTCAACCATGACTTGAGAGTTAAGTATGAGTATGTCCGAATTGGTTTTGATACTTGCTGTTTATCGAGTTTGAATAGGGCTTGATCACATTTGGGTATGATTTCTTGCAACTTAGCCCACTTACAATACCCCTGATATTGGGAAAAGAAGGACTGGGT
Source organism: Puccinia triticina (assembly GCF_026914185.1). Classification (NCBI taxonomy): domain Eukaryota; kingdom Fungi; phylum Basidiomycota; class Pucciniomycetes; order Pucciniales; family Pucciniaceae; genus Puccinia; species Puccinia triticina. The sequence goes on from NC_070572.1 coordinate 3,610,174, forward strand.
GCATGTGATCGGAGGATTTTTGTCTCCTTTTATCAGAGGGTAGAGTGCAAAACATTTTTGGCAACATATTTGCGTTGTCAGATCTGGTACAAGGCCAAGTTGATGAAAAACCGCATCTCGAGTTTTGGGAATCTGTTGGATCATTGCTTTAGCATCAATAATTCGTTCTTCAGTGCTCCACAGCTCTGCCAGGAATGAGATGTTCTGCCTTGCCGACTCCAGGAAAGATGCAGACCCATCTTTGCTCAGTTTGTCTTTTAAGACAGATTGGGCCATCTGAATCATGACCTGTGTGCAAAACTGCTCCTCCAAAAGTGGGACCTTCCTTGTGTTGTTTTCGAGAGGATTAGAGGTGGAGGCAGTCAGACCAGTCTGGGTCAAACTTGGATTAGCTCAAGATCTAACTATGATATTATAGCAGATGTGATTCAACTCACCCGGATGGGATTAGAGCCCATTGGGCCTGCCTCCGGATGATTCGGCCCTTCCTTCTGGAGTTGCATAGTTGCTTTCTTCTGATGCAATTGATAGTCTTTCCGTCCCAATACCCTCCCAGGGACAATTCCACCACCGTCTTCTGCATGCTGCATGGTATTGCACCCATAGAATTCACAATGGCAAACAAGATTGGGTGTTTTAGGCATGTTGCGACTAGAGTTTGTTTCAATTGGAGTAGGTTGAGGATGAGTGATTTCAGAGCTCTTCTAGATATCAGATAGGAAACCACGAAGAAATTTACATTCATACATAAGCTGCGAAAAGCTGGTTGATGCAAGCTTTATATCATTGCTACTCAGATACCAAGATCGACTTTTTTCATGCTCATTTTGAGGAAAGAGTTACGTACATGGCACCCAAGAGTTGCATGTGCATATCTTGACACACCACCTGACCAAAGAATCTGCAAGCCATGAAGTTGATGTGATGTGCTAAGATCATGCATGAGTGCGAGTCATTTAGATAGCAAGATGAGCATATGTACATATCATGTGCTTCAGTAGATGCTCATGAGGAGCTGGCCAAGATTGGGCTTCATCTCACCGCGCGCTGCTTCCTCATTGAACTGGATTTACATTTTTCAGTTGGATTGAATCTAAAGTTCCAATGCCCGTTATAACCCCGCAACCATCACGCCTTCAGATTCTGTTTCGGAGGAGACTGCATCAACTGAATCAACATATTTGCGTTGTTTTAGCCTTTTATAAAATTTTACATTATAAAAAGTGTGTGGTATCCATGGGCCACAATTCTTGCAATCACATCCTCCCCCATTACAAAAATTATTAATTGTCAGAGGACCTCTCTTGTCTCAATCAAGCATCTCATCAGCCAATGGAACCTTTTCGTGCTATTCTATCTCCAATACAAATTGTTTGGCTCAAAGACATGCAGACCAAGATTGATAAATCACTCAAGATTTTTGAGCCAGATTCTCATGAAGAACAACAATTGAACATTAGCAACACCAAAGAACGGGAACATGAGGCTTGGCGTTGGTATATTTTGTGTGATGGCAAAGTCAGAGCGGGCGCACAAGATATGTGTATTCCTGAATGGGCAATCCCAAATGTCAAAGCCATATGGGATGCTAAAAGGAACCGTCTTGGAAAAGGTATTTGGCTTGAAGTTTTTCTTCTATTTTTCTGTTGAGCTGATTTATGAATTCACATTCGACAAGGACCATTGATGTTTTCCACCCCAGATACCACGCCAGGGGGCTTGGTGGGCCCGGCAGCAGGCCAGCATCCTTAGGATCATCAATGGTAAAAGATTGAATATAATGTGATTGTGAGTTATTAGAGCAAAAGATAACTGCTTACTTCCTGTAACTAACTGTTCGTTATATCAACAGTTAGCTGCATCATCTCCCTGTGGATCCTAAACTACTGCTCCATTTGTTCCTGACTGTATTCTTCGCTACCTCTGTCTGGATGTATAGTAATTCTTTGGTTTGCTCTGCTCCAGATTCAAGTGAAAGATTCAGGATCCCCATCTATCTCATGTCTGTGGTTGTGCATGGTCATGAGATGGCTTGTGTCCCCAACACGTTAGACAAATCTCTGCTTTACGTGGCTGTGTCTCTGTTTTTGAATCTACTTCAGCTAGCGTTCAATTTTTGATGTATTGAGGTTGTTTGGAGATATTAGATTATGCTTTGCGGTGATCAGATTTTGCCGGCAAAGTTATTTTGCTTTGGCTTAACACTCAGAAAAGGCATTGAATTTGCTGGATGTTGCATGGGATTAAAGAATATGTGGCATTGGTGCTTGCTCCCAAGCAAGACATATCAATGGTTGGGGCTCATGTACGATCAGACATTTCATGTGTTCGGTGTCACTGTCATGTTCGCGCGTACATGGGCGGGAATCTGCAGCAAGACAAAATGATGATCATACATTTTTTCACGGCCAATCGGCCCAAATATTCAGATTGTAATACCGAGTTTGGAACCAGCAATGCATTTGCCCAAAGTCACCCACATGTACGCGCGTACATGAGAGGGAAACTCAATTGACCAAATAAAAACCCCTTTCACAAACTGAGAGCCAAACTACGTTCTGCATGAGCCAAGGTCCTTTGTAAATTACATAAAACCCCAATCGCCTTTCATTCACAATAATAATCTGTCTCTCCCCTAACCATGACACCACATGATTTGTGTAACATATAATCTGGACCTCGTCTGGTGTTCCCCCTCCTGACTCTGCTCTTTTTTCCTGTGGTTCCTTTACTTCAGAATGCTGTTATCCCAGTCTCATTTTTCTGATGGCAAACCACCAGTTGGTGCTGCAAAAGTTAATCTTGCCTACTCAACAATCCTACCCAATTCCAATTCATCATTTGCTTGTTGTATCGCTGCCTTCACACGAGCTCTCCTAGACATAGAATACGACCGCAAGAAAACCCCTTCGGAGTCATGGAGGCTCCCTCCCTCTGCCCACAATTTCCATATTGGCTCTAACCTTCCAGACTCCATTCTCATACACCCTATTGATCCCATTCCTGTTGGTTCACCATTACCCACCTCACAGAAGATATCCCCAATCTTTCGAATCCTATTTGTCCAAGACCTCTCAAAATCTCATTTTCCTGGTGTTACTTTTTGCTGGTCTCATCCATGGGATTCTCACTGGAACCAACTTTTTGCAAAATTTATCCTAAAACATTGGAGGAATGCCTATGCAGCTGGAAAATTTACTCCATTTTTCATGGATCCGGTTGATGCCTCAAACACATCCTTCCAGCTGGGCGTACTCCACCAATGGTTTCTTGGAAGGCAGAAAGGATTACGATTGGGTCAGTTTTCAGAACAGCGCAAATCCAAGAAGAAAAAATCTGAATGTAAATCCAAAGTACGAATGCAGGTATGCCACATTCTTGCTTTTCTCCTGCCTGCCATGTGGGCTAAGCTCTTTAATAACTTCAGATCTCGCAACATCGTCAAGAAACGCTCTCTACACTCCCATTGAGCCCTAACACATAATCTCTATTCGATAACATCAAGGCTACCTCTGAAACTGAGATCAATCCCCCTTGCGCTCTGTTCAAAATTCCTTTGCTCTGGAGGTCAGAAGAGTTTTTGAAATTTGCGCAAGAATTGAATCAGATTTTTATTCAGAAGAAGACCAGCACAAAAGGACGCCAATTTGTACACGATTTTGTCTTGGAGGCTCGCAGGCAGACTTCAATCACATCTCCTCCAGCTGGCTTCAAGGAAGTTCCTCGTAATCTTCCGTTGAACTGCTACTCATCGGAATACTTGGTGACGCTTTCGGAGTCCCAGAGGAATCTTCTAAATCCACAAGCGCCCATCAACATATCAGGATTGTTAACAGTCGGATAAGGCTCTCCCTCCAGAGTAAGTATTTTCACGAACCTCTTAACCTATCATATTGTTCATGAGTAGCTATGCACATTCATATTGCTCATTTCCCCCCGATGGTACACTAAGCCTATTATAATTACAACCCATTCTTGATTCAGTAAGTGCAAACATGAGATTATAAAGAAATCACGCACACTGCAAGCTCTCCCTTCCTTTTCTGTACCTGATATATGTTCATTTCCAGACTTCCTTTTAGATAGTATTGATAAACATGAACTGGATGAACCTGTCCCAAATGGTAAAGTCAATCAACAGCTTGGACTTCTGCTGCAGGGTTCCAACCCGGTTCCTGAATCATGTATCATTATTAGGTTTCTCCTCTCCCCCTGTAACAAAATCAAGATGGCTTACCATCATATATACATTCTGAGCACAACGCAAATCAATGCCCACCCCGGCAGCTTGGATTGAGGCCAAGAGAACATTGCACTGTTTGTCGGTTTGAAATTGTTTGAGGTTTTCATCACGCTTTCTGATGGTCTGGTCCCCAGTGAGCCATGTCAATCTGATACCATTCTCCTGTAGTGCTCGCTCAATACTATCAGGTTGAATCAGAATCAACACATATATCATTTCCATGATCAAAATGAAAAATAACTTACATCCCCAGAAAGCCAGTGAAACTGGAAAATACCACTGCCTTTGTCCTCTCAATCCCTTGAACCCCACTCAAGAAGATCTTCAGGTTCTCGACTAGGTGGACAATCTTTCCTGAATCCTGCCATCGCCATTTTGGTTGATGCTGTATCTCTGACCGTGCAAATAATGGATGGTTGCAAAATTGACGAAGCATTGTCAACTGTCTGAAAAACTCCGAAGAATCCCATCGTTCCCCCGCAGTTCGTAGCCTCCCAAAAAGCTCAATAAACTTCTGGTGCAGATCTTTTGAAATCTCCTCCCACTCCGAGCTGATTTTGACAAGTATAAATTTCTCCACTTTCTCGGGAAGATTCAACAAGACATCCTTTGTTCTTCTCAAGCAAACAGCATCCATGGGTCGATTTAAGGTCTTGATTGCCTCTCGCGCACCCACGTTCATTCGAGGGACCAGACAGCTCCTCCAGATCCACTCTTGGTCCCATGGATGTATTTTCAACAGGGTAATCAAGCTTTGCAAGTCGGTCAATCGGTTTTGAACAGGTGTTCCTGTCAAGCAAAGAACAAACTGGCACTGAAGATTTTGAATGCTCTCGGTTTGGTTTGTCGCTGCATTCCTTATCAAGCTATCATCATAAAAATGAATCAGCACCATGTATGCCAATTTTCCAGATCATTCAATTCACTTACTGGGCTTCGTCCAATACAATCCTGAACCAGAACAGATCTAGAGCTCCAATGTTGTGCTGGTTGGGGTGTTTCTTGTTACCACTCGTTCCAATCATTTCGTAAGTTGTCAAAATCAGCATTGTTGACTGCAGGTCTTCTCTAGAAAGGCTCTTCCGATTGTCTCCATGGAAAACCTCGTAAGGGATTGCGTGATCTCTGAAATGGAGATCAATTTCGTTTTTCCAATTTGAAAGGGTTGCAAGAGGGCAGATGACTAGTGTAGCTGCAGATTGTTTGTTGGGATCAGCTTGTCAGAAACTTCTTCCGTTGTTACTTGTTGCCAGAATAAACGCAAGGGTTGTCAACGTCTTTCCTAATCCCATTTCGTCAGCTAGTATTGATCCCTGAGACCTGTTGTCATTCCGTTCCTCCGCGCTAGAATTCGAATCTTCTTCAAAGTAACTGTGAAGCCAGGCATTGTCATGGTGGTACCACAAGGATTCTGGCTTGTTGTTCTGAGCATCTTCATTCTCAAGGAGGAATTTTAGGGCAGATATCTGATGGGGTTTCATGTTTGTCTTGCACTTTTGAAGCGATGTTGAAGTCCAAGCAGGTAGTCTGGAGTTGTAGTCTCTAGTGGTTTCAGACGTGAAGTGCGGAATTGAAAAGAAAACATCTGGGCTATAGTTCCAGATTGGGCTGAGTTCCACTTCGGCAGCTGCAAAGGCTAGTTGAATTTGAGATATGTTTTCGGAGCGACCAAAAACACAGCCCCTCAGCTGAGGCTGTATACAATTCTTCGTCACAAGAAAGGCACGCAACTTGACAAGGGCTACATCATTAGGAGAGATGTCTCGTTTGTTGGGTGGAGTTGAACAGCTAGAAACTGGCCCTAATAATGGACCGAGATATTCACTCTGCTTTTGACTGAGATCTCCAAAACAATTATGTGGTGCACAGTATATGTGAACTAGGTGTCGGCCTCGTTGAAGAAAAGCTACCTGAGGGACATCACAAGGCAGGTTTACAGTTCTAGTGGAAGTTAAGGAGATGATAAACTGGCCAAGACAGAAGGTTGAAGACATTTTGGCGAAAGGGATGGGTAATTTTCTTTTTTTTTGTGTTGTGAAAATGGGAACTGAGAAAGATAGGGGGACAGTGTGTTCCTTTTGAAACGTTCTAGCAAGGATCCACTGGGGTTATTACTGGCCATGATGATATCCAAAAATCTAGCCTGAGTTTGTTTGGCACTAACATTTGGGCTCCTCAGCTCTGAGATTTGGGTTAGGGTGTTGCAAATGGCTACTTGATGACAAGAGCATGCAGGTTGACCTCAACATATCATCGACATGAGATCATCTCCCCTGTGCCCTTCTTGAATATTCAATCTTTATGTAATCTCACAGGCAAGGATATTGGTAATCATTGTTTGTGCCTTTTAAATTCTACAGTGTAACATCCAATATGTGTGATATAGTTGTTTTGGATTCATGTCACATTCACAACTGCAAAATATAACATTTCCCCAAAAGCATACGTACCTCACATGAATGAAACATGCAGTGAAGTTCATCTTGCATACCCATCTAGTTAGTCTTATGGCTCTTTTCATTTTTCAAGTAGCATAACTTTCCAATATAACACAGCCTTGGAAGAAGTCACATTCATCGTGCCTGTCTGTCACAGTGGAATGGGTTTTGAAGTGGAGCACAGCAATCTTTTTCACCAGGGCAGGTCACAATGAAAATCTTTTCTGGAGTTATGATTGAGTTGATCTGGTGTTCCACACAAATTCAACTGGATTTACCGGTCAAATGTAGTTGATTAATGTCTCAATGTATAATCAGTTGACCTCAATTTACCCACAGGAAATCAAAGAGTTCTACATAGAATTGTATTAAATCCCAATAGTTTTATGGCTGACTTGAGACCCAAAACAACCTCATTTTTTAACCTTACTGATGCATCAATTGTGAATCACTTCTGAATGAGGTTCAAATCATATCTGAATCACTTATGACCAAGTTCACAATCACGTAGGGATAAGTTACTATTCCCATCCGGCTGACATCCGACCAAAACTCACATAAAATTCAGCGGTGGCACTCCCTGGGGAGTGGGAACATATCTCCCCTGGTGAGTGTACTATACACCTTGCCAAGTTTTTTTAAAAAAACTGCCCTAACCCCTAACCCCTAACCCCTAACCCCTAACCCCTAAAACCCAACCTCCAAAAACCCGCCCCCTAACCCCCAAATGGGGCCGCAGCTGCAAACCACTAGGCTAACAACCATTGGTTGTGCTGCCCAGATTTTGTGGCTAGGTTCCTACCAACTCAGCTCCGCCAGCCCGGCCAGCTCCAGCGCTCCTTTGGCTTTTAGCCAAAGAAAAATGCACATTTTTCTTTGGCTAAGAGCCAAAGAATTACAGTGCCACAGGTGACTCGTTGAGACTGGCATCATCATTGAATGGAGCTGGTGACGAAGGGGGTTGAGGGGCCAGAGGGTTGGGTGGCCCACCACAGTGTGGTCTAGGTATTGCTTGAGACAAATCGTTGGGAGGACCAGCCCTTTGTTGATTCCCAGCCAGGCCGTCTTGATGACTCATTTGAACTTTGCCAATTAGATGTACCATTGCCGGTCCAGTTTGGTTTGCTGTATGATGAACTTTGTAGGCCATCATCTTCCCAAGCAAAGGGTCCCAGGCCACATGTAACTGATCCGCGTTTTGAATTGGCATTGTGGCTGGAGTTTTTGGAAGACCAGAAGTTGGAATAGGTATAGGTTCTGGGGCCAAGGTTGCAGTTGCGGCGGACAATTGAGCAGGTGCTGAATTATCCCAATCAAAACCAGGGACATTCGGAGGATGGTAGAGATCAACCAAGCCTTTTTTCATCTGTCATATTCAAGCGTGGAATAATCAGTACTGTGTTTGCAAGGATAAAGAGTGGAAATTCCCCACAATAGCTTAGGCCCAGACGGTCAGTCAATTCGGATCAAGTATCATAAATTGTTTTGAGTTTTTTGGATTGATATAAGCGGAGACATCATGGAAACTCGTAAGATGTCCTTTTGGCGGGTGTTTTGATTTGATCATAGCAATTGTATCAAACATGTTGGACAAATGGGAAGCTCAAGCCAAGGGCTCCCAATCAACTGCGTCTGCGCCTGCCCGTATCAACGGTGGGCCGCTTTGCTACACTTCGCTGCAGGGCCACTTAGCGTTAGCGTAGCGGCAAAAAGTGCCCGCCCATTTTGAGTAGCATTAGCGCGCTGTTAGCGCCGCTACGCTGCGCTACGTTTCAGCGGCGCTAACAGCGCGCCAATTTTTTGTTAGTGTTAGCGCGCCGCTACAGTTACTACGCTACGCTACGCTGCGCTACAGCGCTTTTAGCGGAAAAAAAGGCCCTTTTTCAGCTAAAAGCACTGTGGTGCACCGTAGCGCGCGCTCTTTTGCGCCCTGCGTGTGTAGCGTTAGCGCAAATGTGCGCATCTGCGCTAACGCTACGCTAACAGCTAAATTAGCTGCGCACCCTTTGCGCTGTTTTTGGGTTGATCTTGTTGATGCATATATTGAATTTGTAGGCCTTGGGATCAGCAGATTCTTCAAGAAACTGAGTGAATAGATCTTCTGTGTTGATGTTGGCGTGGTCGGTCATCTGGAAAGAAGTCGAACATGGAACATTTGCATTCCAACTAAGCCGTCTTGCAGCATCTTGCATCTCAGCGCGTCTGGAAAACACATGAGCATCGAGCTGATGAATTGCCCTGAAAGCTGCTTGTTTGAAACTAGTTAGGTTATTGTTGTTGAGAGCCCAGAAGAAAAAGATCTTGCCCGGAGTAGACTTAATGTGGTCATACTTGGCATTCCAAGCACTGGGAGAGACCTTTCATTTATGCGACCCACAGGTTGAGGTTTTCTCTTCATTGGCAGCTATGTACAAGGCGTAGTTCAACATGATTTTGGTTTTGCCAGCATCATTGAGAATTCACACTTTGTTTTTCTTGGATTGCTTGCGTTGGACCGGAGCTGAAGCAGGGACAACAATATGGATAGAGCTGCCGGTTGATCCGTCATCAGAGGGGCTGCCAGGCAGAGAAGGAAGAGTATCTTTTATAGATGGAACCGGGGTGGCAAGTGAGGTGACACAAGCAGTTGAGGTGAGAAATGAGCGCTGTCAAGCAGGGGTTTCTTCGTTGTATTCCAACCCATTTTGAGAGCTGTCGTTGACAAATTCTGAGTGGGTTTGCATATTGTCAAATGCTTCCTTGGTCCAGTCATGTGTATCACCCGGCTGGGTGAAGTAGTCTAGCAACCAACCAAAGATCATAATATCAGCAGTGAGCGTTCATCAAAGCGGCAGAGAAAAGGTGGTAAGAAGAGGAAATAGAAAAACTTTTGGCCATGTTTTGGCCAGTATTCCATGAAAGACAACAATTGAAAAGGGATGGGTTGAAGCTCATCACTGGCTGGGCCAATTGGATATAGCAGGCAGGGGGACTGGCCGTTCCCCGCTGATCTTTGGTGGGTGAGAAAGATTTTGGGGGAGGGGGGAAAGCAAAAAAGATGAAAAAAATGGGGGAAGCAGCAAGCTTTTCTGATATAGCTGTATATAGATTGTGCCACTGTTTTTTTTTTTTCTTTTTGGAGAAAATTGTTGGGGAAACTCTTCATCTAAATTTCCACAAAAGTGTGGATTTACTATAATTATCACCATCCAAGAAAAACTCACGCAACTGACAGCAGTTGACATGCAAGATACTTTTGTGTAGCCTTTGTTCTAGCTCCACCCACGCACTCAACAGTCTTTTATTGCACAGTCACTGTGCATCATGTACAGTGACTGTGCATTGAAGCTTGGTCAACACAAGCCTTGGCTCTTGACAAAGGCTTGAGTAGCACCAAAACCTTCCCCAGCACTCTTGCATGTCAACTACTTGCAGTTGCGGGACTTTTTCTTTTGCCCCCCCGAGGAGGGAATTAGCTAAGTTAGCAGTGATAGTGGGTAATGTCAAATCAGAAGCACTTTTTTTTTAAAAAAAAACAGGAATCCGGTCCCGGGCTGTAATTCGGAGGGACCCGTCACCCGACCCCGGGGCCGCCTTCATGTCCCCCGGGTGGTCTCATGCCGTGACTGAGAAGTTCCTGGGGAGATATTGCAAGACAAGATCCGAGCAGAGAACCACCACATGGCTATCAAACGACCCAGGTCAGCACATCATAATCGAGGCGGGGACAAAGCCAGCGAATCACTCCCAATGTCACCCTCATCATCGTCATCTACCGATTCGGATAACCGGAGGGAACCCAAGCGGACAAAGAAAGCAGCCACACGCGACAAGGTCAACGCTCCCTCCGAAACATCCTCATCGCCATCATCTTCGGACGAAGCTCAAGACGAGCCAGAAAACTCAACAGACTGGAACCAGAAGGAAGGTTCCTCGGTTCAAAAGAAGAAAAATTCGACCTTGGCCGAACACGCCAAGCGCAGGCTTAGTGGAAAGTTTGGTATGGTTCGGAAGAGCATGAATTTCGAACAACCTTCGGTTCATTCATCCCCTGCCCGAGTTCCCGGTAACGGAAGGGTAGGCGCACTCGCACGAGCAAGGGAAAATCATGCAAAAGCGCGTCAAAGCATTGGAATCGCCCAAGACAATCCTTTGGTGATCAGTACTGAGGTCATGAATAACAACTATGACGAATGGATGAAGATGGCCACTGATAATGTGAATATAAGAACCGCAACTCGTTTCTCAAGTTATTTCCATTTCGACAACAATGCTGATCGAACTTTCATGATTTCGGTTTCGATTCCTGGGGTAGAAAATCAACGTCAATAACACGTGGTCGTTTGCTTTGATCGATTACTTCCACGACATGTCCCTCTTGCGGAATCCAGAAGCAGAGGGCGGAATCAACTTTCAAAAAGTAGGTCTCCACTTCGGATTTTCTGTTTTTCGTATTCTCAGCTTGAGGTGATAATTGTGCTTTTGGAAGTTGAAGCAAGTCGTGTTATAGGCATCCTGTACTCTAGATGGTTGCGTCAAAATCTGGACTTCTCGAGTTGATAGTGTGGCTACCGAGACGGGAAAGCTACTGTCAGGCCTTGCGGAGGAAGCCAACAGTTGAGGATGCCCTTCCTTGTTTTCTTGATCTCAGTCAAAGAACACCTCGGCGTGATGTGTCTAACAACCAGCAACTGCAACTACTGCAGATATTTCCAACCAGATTGATGGCGAAGACGATGAGGATGTCGGAGATGTGTCAGGACTCAAAGCGCCCAAAAAAACTCGAATTCGGGCAACCAATTCAACCTCACTGGTCGACTTTAATGAGAAAATCAAAGTCAAAGAACTGGAACTTGAATTCACAGTTGATCCCTTATTTAAAAAGACTTGTGCAGACTTCGACGAAGGTGGATCCGGTGGTATTTTGTGCGCCTATTCTGATCTCGCCTGGATGTGGATGTTCCGCTAATATCGCGACCCCCTTCGTCACTTCTCTTGTTCAATGGGCATATGCGTACAGAATGAGTCATTTGTCTGTTGACAGTTCAATGACTATCATTTTCGACGCCAGTGGAAAGCCATTTTCGCAAAACTCTGACGAGGATCAGGCGACTCGGGATATAGCAGAAGAACGTCCAACACTGCTGGATGTTTCCAAATTGAAATGTCAGTGATGGGGATGCGCCTGATTTGCGATTTCCTTCAATACCAGTGTGATTGACTTGTCCATCCTCCTCTCATCACAGCTGCGTTCCTGGATTCAGTTGAAGGCTTCCAGGCTCGGTCGATATGCCCTTGTCTGTCGAATTTCAAATTTTCTACATCGGACTCAACTCAATCCTTTGAAGGTCTTGCCGCGTTGGCCAACATCCTGGACAAACCTGAGGAGCCACCTGTTGCTCATGATACGCATGATGCGGGAAATGACTTCTTCGACACAAACGAGTCACCCAACCTCGGCGAAGATAATTTTCAGATGCCAGACCATGAAGACGGAGATGATGAGGGAGTAGATATGGGTGAAGCTTTCAATCCGAGTGGTATTCCCAATCAAAGAGACCTTTTCATGGCGCTCGTTGATGACAATTCGAAGCACGCTGAAGGAGGACAGAGCGTCTTCGGTCAAGAGAGTACCGGGATGTTCGATTATTTTGATAAAAGTATGAAGAAGAGCTGGGCTGGTCCTGAGCATTGGAAGTTGAGGCGGACTGTTGCTTTCAAATCCCGTGAGTCTCACCAACGACGTTGACCCAATACCAGCGGCTAATATTGGCATTACTAACAATTTACAAAACCCTTTACTTCTTTAAATTGATACTCAGGAGATGACGAGAACACAACGACAGTCAATCGTACCAAGCGAGAAAAATCGACGTTTTCATTTGATTTTCTAAAACCTTTAGAAAATGCTCGCAAGTCGATTTTCCAGGCTGGTTCTGCGAGCTTGACCTTGCCTGGATACAAGCCGCCGAAGCCCAAGTCACAGCGGAGAATGATCAAAAGGATTGTTGGTAGCAAGGCCGCTATTGGATCCAAGCAGATGTTGGAACAGCACTGCTTACCAGACGATATGCATTTTAATGCTTCCCAACTATTGAGATTTGACATGAAACCGAAGACTACGGTTCGTTCTTCGCTCATTTTCTATCATACATTCTTGGCATGTGGTGGATAGCATTAACATTCGCGTGAATATATAATTACAGTTCAATATGCGCGTAAAAGCGTCGGGTTCCTTGGCTCACCATCCTGGTGCTGATATCGATGAAAACTATTGGGCTCGCACTGCGGCAGCAGCTGCAGCGCAAAACAATCCAGACCAGACAAATCAAGAAGAAGGTGCGCAGAAGTTCTCTGCTGTATATAAGTTCTCAGAAGCTGATCGATGCGCGCATTCATAAATTTCTGAGTAGATTCCAATGATGCGATCCCATTCGCGACCCAGTTTTTCCAGGATGAACCGGATGATCAGCCTGATTTCGAAGAAGAGTTTGATAATCCAGTCGGAATGACAGTCAACCTCTCTGTTGATCCTGACGACACCACTATGAATGATGCTTCAAAGACCAACGAGGATGAACATGATCTGATTGCTGCCACTCAGAATCTTAACGTTCGCGCCAGACCTGAGTTCGTTAACTATGCTAAGAAAGCCAAGCGGGTTGATGTCAAGAAATTGAAGGAAAACATCTGGAAAGAACTCGAAGAGCTCACCACGGAAATGGAACTTGAAGCTGTTGAGTCACAAGTTTCTTGTATAGATGAATCTTCTGAGCACATGTTACTCATTCACCTAACACATTTAATGGATTATTTCAACAGAACGCAAATGATCATCACGGAGAGACTGAAGATTCTTTAGAACAAGAAGCCGAAAACTCAGAAGGCGACGGAGCGACAAAGAAAAAGAAGACAAAAACATTTACTAAAGTGATCAACGGGTTAAGGTCGATGTACCCACGAGAGAAGATGGAAGAGATCAGCACATCGTTCTGTTTCATATGTTTACTTCATCTAGCTAACGAGAAAGGTCTAAGCATCCAATCAATCAACCATTCAAATCAGCAAGCTCTACCTTTAGATTCCTCCACGCTCGATGATGGTAACATAGATGATTCTACTCCGCTTCAACCAGATGATTCCAAGTTCGTTGGTCGATTGGAAGAGTTAAAAATATTGAAAGGCAGCCTTTGAATTTTCTCAGCCATCTCAATGTTTTCCACCTTTGTCTTCCTTGCCATCACTTTTTGTTTTCCTCCATTCGGATGATCGTTTGTTGTTCCCCCTCTGCCTGTTTTACACGCTTTTTTTTATATGTTGAATTTGTTGAACTTCGTAAGTGTTAGTTCAAATGGAAGTGGAAATATGATCAATTGTATCTGTGAACTCAGTTCGAGCCATCTTCTATACTGAACTTAACAAAGTCCCTCCCTGTGCTCGCGGGGCGCGAGCACCCTTCGCGCCTCCTCGGAGAGGCTTACCTCTAATGTCACATCATTGGCCCTACAGACTCGAGTTTATCTTGTAAAAAACAGTATATATTTTTTTGAAAATGATTTAAAAACTGTAGTTTGTGGTTTCAAAAAAACCTGATTAGACAGACTTGTAGCCTGCTATCTCAGCTTTCCTTCCGTGTATTTTTAGCTTACTGCCCCTCATAATTACTAGCCCGATCCACCTACTGTGGACTGGTTCTGAAGGAGCTCGCGCGGGCTCATGGTTACAGAAATCCACCATTTTAACTTTGAACACTTAGGGTTCTCAAAGTTGAAAACATACAAATGTGACATACTGCCATACACACCTTTTTTGCAGGGAAGCGTTTGACAGCCCCTGCAAATAAAGTTGTATTTTTGCATGACATATGCCGCTATGTTGCAACTTTGAGAACCCCAACTACATCACCAGGAAAATTGTCCAACTGATGATCAGCTTTTGTACCCAGCTCATTCTCATCTTTTTTGCCCAGCTCATACTCAGCTTTTTCACACAGCTCACTCTCAGCATTGGAATAAAGCCTTTTGACCAGTCCTTGCCCAACTGATGCTCAGCTTTGTACTAGTCCTGGCTCAGCTGATGCTCAGCTTTGTACCAGTCCTTGCTCAGCCTTTTCCTAGTCCTGGCCCAGCTGATGCTCAGCTATGACCCAGTCCTGGGCTAGCTGGCCAGCTGATGCTCAGCTTGCTGAGTATCAGCTGAGCCAGGCCAGGGACAAAGATGGGCATCAGCTTGGACAGGACCAGAGCTGAAAAACAGCTAGGCTAGGGCCAAAGCTGAGTATCAGCTGAGCCAGGGCCAAGGCTGAGCATCAGCTGTGACAGGGCCAAAGATGATTGATCATCAGGTGGCCGGTGCCAACGCCGTACTGGGGCCAGGACTTCAAAGGCTGAATGAGCATCTCAAAAAAAACACCACAACTTCAAGGCAGTGGCCTTGAAATTCAATAATCCCCTCCTGGGCATGAAGCACCTGCCTCCAAATGAGGGACTTTGAAGCAATGTAGGATTTGGTGTGTGGCATGACAGGTATGCACAAACACAGCTTTTTTGTTAGGCTATATCTTTGTCAAAAATCATCCAAATGTATCCATGAAATATATAAATTGTAGCCAAAAAACTCAGCTACATTCTTGTATGTTTTGAGCCACTAATTTCTGACAAAAAACCAAAAGAGATGGGAGCTTCAGCTTTTCCCCCGCAAAGGCATGCATTCTGCAGCCACGCGGCCACACAAAATGGCAAAATGCTGGTCTTTGGATGCTATGGTGAAGGGTGATCACCAAAAATTGACAAGGAGAAAGGTAAGACCAAGGCCATCATCTTTTCCATGCCAACATAACTGGTATGGTTTAAAGGTTATTCAATTTTTAAATCTTCTCTCCCAAATTCAAAAAACCTGTGAGGACAAAAAACTTCATTCTTTCCTACAAAGGTCCGTCCTTTGAAGGCAAGGGACATAGCTAGGTTCGGGTGACCTAGCTAGGTTTGTAGTGTCCTGCACCATGGGCTTCAATTTTGAAAAATTGCTACTTTTTACGGAAAAAAGGAAAACTAGGGGAAGATTCAATTGTTGAAATATTTGGGCTCAAGGCCACCTTTTGGTGATGCTCATTTTTAGTCTGAAGAAATATTGAGAGACATGAATTTTGTACTATGGTAAAGGCCTTGAGGTTTCTGCTCAATCTAAACCTGTGAAAATTACTCCAAAATCCTAAGTAGGGTGGGCTTTGGGTCCAAGCAGCTTCTGGTTTGAGGCCAACACCCTGCTTGAGCCTATCTTAGCAAAAGTGCTGTCTTCAAATGGCCAGGTATGGGCCTCAGGCTGGCACAAAGCACCCTTCCAAATAATAGGTCCTGACACGCGACTTCCGGCCGGTAGCTCAAGTGAACATAACATTGGTGTAGCTTTCTATCCTCCTGGCCCTCACCTTACTTCCCCCAAATTTGACTGCACTTTACGTTCTGCATGGGAGTGTCTGGAGGTGAAGAGCAGTGGACATCAGTAAATCCTATGTCAAGCAGTTAATTATCTTTGTATTACATAGTGAATTGAATGTGGCAATGCTGTATGGGGCGGGTGATAGTGGCAAGGGGGGTAAGAGTAGGAAGGGCTGCGACGGGGCTCATGGACCCTAGTGCTTCGGAACAAAGGAAGACGGCGAAGTTTGCTAAGCGGCGGAATGAACACTCCCGGATCTAGTTCACATCATGGCCAGAGTGAGATCACATCAGCTTTCATACCAACGCAAACAGGAAGAAAGTCCGGCCTATCATTCCCCATGATCGCCTCTTCGCTTCTCCAGAATTACATAAAACAAGAAGATAACGGATGGCAACTGTAACCTCACATTCTTCCTTCCCTTTCGTTTCTCCCATCGCTCAACTCCCATGCGGCTTTCCATCCATCGTCAGTTTTGAGAAGAGGATTTTTGAAGGTGTTGAAACTGGACCCTAATGAGGTGTATCTGAGAGGGAAATTGACTCATAGCACGACGCGGAAAATAAGTAGATGTGGGCAATTATAATAGGGCTTGAGCGATTGAATCGGAGGAAATGCTGACCCAGAGTTGTATAGTTTGCACCAGTCAACTTCAAGTTTTTGCAAGAATTCCCAAATATGTGCATAGTCCCAGTCTAGGATTGGATGAACTCTGATGATCGAAGGCCAATCCGAATCGGTTGGATCGAAATCAGTCAAACTGCCTGTGGATGAAGGAGAAGGATAGATAAATCAACTAAAGACATCACTAGGCGCGTGTCTTTGATTGTTCTTTTCATCGACAGCGATCATTATGCTGAAGATGAAAGATGAAACGAAACAAAGAACCCAGAATGATGCAGTTGGAAACAGTCAACAGTACGCTTTTGCAAGTAGGGGACGATGACTTACCTCCATTGGGATCAGTCGCCCTGGTCCCAATCAAGATGGCTTGAATAGATGGACGTTCGGCAAGAAAGGCACTGAGTCCATTCTTCAAGCTGTTATCCACTGTCATCAGATCAATATTATAAATTTCCTGACACTGATTCACGAATTCGTCAACTTCTGCGAAGGGGGATTGACAACGAATATAGAGCCCCGAGATTTTCAAGTTGGAGTCCGGCTCAGATGAAGCTGAGATCGAGGCGTTCCGATACAACGCTGCTGCAAACAAATGCACAAGAACCGTGGCTAATAATAACGGAAAAATAAGCTTCTTGTTAGGACGAATCACTCGGAGTTTTCAGGTATGTTTTGCATTAAACTTACAATCTTTTCCACCATTGAAGCTGATAGATAGTCCATCAACTCTGATTATGTCAGGGAAGCCCAGGGGGACATTGCAGGTAGATGAAATGGACAACACAGGACGTTGGAATTAACGAGTGATGTTGATGTTTTGTTGGAAGCACGCTTGTTATTTTAGAGTGGAAGGGAGAGAGGAAGGATTAGGCAGAGGCCCGGTAAGTTTACCCAAAACGGACAATAGCCAGTTCGATTATTTCGAGTGCATGCTTAATCTGGAGGGAGAGCCGAGTAGGCGTTGAGCTGTGAGCCAGTTGATAGACCCTGTCCGCATCTGATTTCCCGAAACGACTGCGAAGTGAGTCTGAGTTGGTCATGTTCTTCGCCTATCGTGTGGTTCGGCTCCGGCTTCGTAGGACTGCCCTTGTCCAAACCCCCGCCTGGCCTCGCCGCCGCCTCCTGCGAGCCGGGAAGGGGTTAGACTTAGAGCATCTCGAGTGTGAAAGTCGACCAATCGGTGTGTGAGAGTCTGTGAAACCTTTCAAGGTGGGAAGGATCAAACGGGATAGGAAGGACGGAGAGCCCCAGCTACCAAGCCACCTACTACGCGTCCCTCGCCTGCCCCGCGCACAAGGTGCGGACTCCCGTCAGGGGAGGGTGGGGCGTTGGATGCAATCTCTGGCTTCTGTTGTCAGACTCAGAGCCCCATTTACAGTTGCTTTTTGCAGGTGGCCACCCCCAAAACCCCCACTTCCCAAGGAATGTGACCCCCCTCCCCAAGACCGTTGAAAGGCCTGCTTTTCCTCTTCATATTAGTGGTATGCATGTCCACACTGCACTCCTTTCATGAGCTGGAGCTAGATTCAAAGAAGGTTTGTTGAATTTCAGTCCTGTTTCCACTCATCCCTAAAATCCCTACACTTTCTCCTCCCACCATTTCACCCTATTTATCCTCCTCTACGGGCTTGTTTTCAGATCAAAGATATTCTACACTTATGAGTCCACATATTATGGTCTGCTTGTATTTAGTGGTCATGTTTGCTCACTGTACTAGCCTTGTTGACTTTGCTCCTTGCCTAGATTAGTTTGTCAAACTTTCCCAAATCCTTCTTATCCTCTTGTGTGCGCACTCTCTGCTGGGGATATTGATGTACCTTTTGACATGTTACAATGAGTTGAGAAGTTTCTTATTCATTATAATTTTTTATTCATTTTATTCTCACCCACAAGTTGATACCATGTACATAGTCTATATAACCATAGCCTAGTCCAGAGTAATCAACTCTTGGTCTCTCCTTCTTTTTCCACTCCGCATCTGCCCGCATCCAGTGTTCCATCCACCATCACCGCCCCTTTTCTCAAGCACCCTCAAGAGCTCTTCTCTTTCTCCTCACCGGCAAAGAGTCAAAATCTAAATAAGGTTGCTTTCTGCCAATCCTTTCAGCTGATGCAAGCAAAAAGCAGTGTTTCACTGTCATTCCAATAGATTTGTACAGTGTTGTACACCAAATATCTCTCCATATGGTTCATGTTTCTCTGCGGTGGGTGTGGTAAGGGTGTGGGTGGTACCTGGTAGGTGGTGTGCACTATATCACCCTCACAGTGTCAAGATCCAGTTTCACCAGGAAAAAAAGTAGTCACTTGATGGCAAGTGACATGATGCAGCTTTGCTTTCTGTTGTAGTGTGGGGTGGACAAACTCCACATTTGGAGTATCTGGAGACAAGAGGAGGTCGGGGAGGAGCAATGGAAGATCAAGGTTTTTAGCCACAACAGATTAAGATTCAACTTCTCTTCAACTTAGCTAGCCTCTTAAATACCTTTGACCATTGCATGGTAGAGACCAGACGAGACCAACCAAAACTAGCAGGCTTACTACCTCCACTGACAAGAGTGAAAAGGCCCAAACAAACCAAGGCATATAAGGAACTATTGGCACTCCCACCTTTACCTCCTTCACCGACGCTTGAAAGCTTCCCTTCTGCTGCGGATAAACGACCTCCGTCCCCATTTATTTCGACCGTTTCTTTCATCTTTTCTCAGTATCTCACTCAACACCATTGACCTTTTGAACCGATTTGCCTCCCGCCAGCGTATTGACCCCAAGACAACCGTAAACGGGAATCCACCGCATCAAACTCATCTCCCAATTCTCCAATCACTCCACCCTTGACAAGTCCTTCAAGTCCGACCGCTGAATACCAGACAGATTTCGACGACATCCTTGTGCAGAGGCTCACTCAGTTTTCGATGTCCCAGATGACCTCAGATGTATCGCCCAGGAACAAATTCCTGCAACAGCCGAGTATCTACAAATCAGAAGTCGACCAGTTGTTGCCGGATGGATCGAACTTCAACAGATGGAAGCAAGGGCTTACGCGAGTTGTCTTACTCACGCTTGGCCACGCAAATTTCTTCGATAAGGCCAAGAATTACATCAAATTGTCAACACAGGAGAACACCTGTATTTTGTTTCTCATCCAAATTACGGTACACGACGAGCTGTCTTCCCTTGTTGATTGATTCACGACTGGAACCGAGGCGTATGAAGCAGTTCAAACTAACTTTCAGGGGACAATTCGCTTTCGTCAAATGGAGCTCATGGACAAGTTGTTGGAATTACGGGTTTTGGGGCCATCCACTGATCCGTTGCAGATTCCCGGGCTGTTCAACAAATTATTCAACATCTTCTCCGACCTCCAGAAAGTTGGAGCGACTCTATCTCCACTCGTCAAAAGTCTCATTTTGCAATTGATTGTTCCCCCTCCGGCTTCTATGTCTCGTTCACAGTTATTTCAAAACATCTCTCTCCAACTTGGCACAAAGGCCGATGTTACGGCAAGAGACATACAAACCATCATCACCTCCGCGTATGGTGAAACGGTACGCTTTGATTCATCAGCGGTATCAGTTCCTTTGGTTTACCGGAATTGGCCATATCAGCCGGTTGGAAGTAACCCAACCTGGAATGCTCCAACACAACCCAACGTTTGACCTCAACAACCACCGAGGCCTCAACATCCGCCAACTCAACAACAACCGCCTGGACCGCAATTCACTCAACAACGGAATCAAAATGTTGGTACTCCGGGAAATACCATTGTCGACGACATCGCTTTGGCCATCAATAACATTCGACGGGGCAACACTGGCCCCAATGATCCCAATCTTCTCGCAGGCAGGCCATGCCTCTACTGTGGGGTATCAGGCCATTGGAGATCAACTTGTCCGACTCTCCGCAGGGACGCCGGCCTGCAGTTGCCCAATACCCCCGTACTTGGTCGCCCCGCTTCCGGTTTCGCCCGTCAAGCTGCGCCTCCGAATGACCCACCCACCCATCCCAAAGAGAATGTGGCGGTTTGATTGGCGGTGGGTGCGGATGCGACAGGCACAGCTGGCGTTGGCACGGTTTTGGATTCTGGGGCGACCCACCACGTGAGCGGATCTCTCCATGATTTTTCTTTTTTAACAGCACTTCAACCGTCCATGAGACTGAATCTTGCGTCTTCGACGGGATATATGACGGCAACACATAGTGGACACCTCAGGATAACCAGTGGGGCTGGTACACTAGCGATCCCCAAGGTTTTGTACAGCCCAGAAATGACCGGCACTCTTCTTAGCCTCGGTCAACTCATTGAATCAGGTTTCAAGCCGACTTTCCTCCCAAATAACAACATACAATTGACATCATTGTTCTTAACCTTCACGGCTTTTTACCAAAACCAATCTTGGCTGGTTTTTCCCGAATCTTTTTGTCCTAGTTCCGTTCTAGTTAGGAGTGTTTCATCTTCTCTTTCTTCATCTCCATCTTTTGACTGGCACTGTCGCCTTGGGCATGTTTTGGATTCAATCGTCAAGGATTTCCTCAAGCGGTTCGTACCCGCTTTCAATCTCAAAGCCTGGACGCCTTTTATATGTGAATCGTGCAAACAATGCAAAAGCGAAAGATGACACCATCATTTAACGGAAGTCATTCCCATGGATTCCAGGCTGGATCTTATGGTCACGGATGTCCTGGGCCCACTTGATGCGGATATACACGGCAATCAATTCCTGTTGACGGTCAGGGATCACGCGACCACTTTCTCTTTTGTATTTACCATGAAATCCCAATCTGAAGTCCCGACTATCATCATCTCTCTTGTAAAAAAGATCATCTCTCATTTTAATTCAGCCCCGAAATTCATCCGATGCGATAATGCAAAGGAATACACGACACAATCCTTCCACAATTATCTATTGTCAGTCGGCACATCGGTCATATTCACTTCACCCTACACACCCGAGCAGAATGGCGAAGCGGAGCGCCTAAATCGTACACTAGGTGACATTGCTTGGACGACTCTGAGGCATTCGCAAATGCCTGAAACGCTGTGGTCTTACGCATGCAGATGTGCTTGTTTCCTGATCAACTGGTTACCCAACACACGGTGCAGGACAAGCCCTCTCGAGCTCTGGTCAAACAGAAAACCTTCGGCAAACTGTTTTTATCCCTTTGGTACAAAGGCATGTGTGCACATTCCCAAAGAACGTCGCCAGAAGATGGACATCTGGGGTTGGACGGGGTACTTGGTGGGATACCAGGATGATGAGAGGGGCTGGTTTTTTTGGAACCCAACGACAAAGAAGTTTATTAACTCAGAGTGTGCTGAGTTGCTTGACTATCAGGGAAAAACACTGATCAATGGGCCCAATCAGCCTGCTGACATTTATTCCGTTCGTAGGACTCTTGTCCTGGGCCAAGAAAAAACAAAGGAAATATGTGATGCTCAAGACGACAAAATCGACAACATCCAGGTGATTTCCGATGCAGAAATCCCATTCAACTTGCGCCAAGCCCTGCGTGGTTCTGCAAGCGACCGCTGGCGATCTGCATGCATATCTGAATGGGACCAGCTGGTTGAAATCGACACCTTTGAAATTGAAGACAAGGCGCGGAAACACTCCATCGGCACACGTTTTGTTTTCGACATTAAGCGCCAATTGGACAGTACAATTGAGAAACTGAAAGCACGGTTTGTGGTCAGGGGTTTCAAGCAAAGACTTGGCCAAGATGTAAAATCAACCTTTGCACCTACAGCTTTGCTTACGACACTCAGGATGCTTATCACTCTAGCCATCAAGAACAAATGGCACATCAATTCATTTGAAATCACAGGAGCTTTTGTCCATAGCCCTATTGATGAGACGATATATGTTGATCCACCGATTGAACTTTTCCCTCACCTTGCCGGAAAGGTTTTGAAAATCAAGAAGGCGCTCTATGGAACACAGCAGGCCAGCAGGTGCTGGTGGAAACATTTCAAGGGCTTATTGCAGGGATGGGGGTTTGACTGTGATGAAGTGGAGGAGTGTCTTTACAGATACCGAAAAGGCGACTCGATCATCATCATCTGGATTCACATTGATGACGGGATCGTATTCAGCAATGACTCATCAGCTCTTGGAATGTTACAAAGCAACATGGAGAATAGCTTGCGGGTGAAGTGGGACAACAAGCCAGATAAGCTGGTTGGGATCAAGTTGGATTACGAAGATGAAGCCATTTTTCTGAGTCAACCATTTTTGACGGGTCAAACGGTTGCGAAGTTTCAAGAACTAGTACAGCCTAATATCGTTCCGAATTACACACCTCTCGTGGACAACAATCTGACGACGTCAACCAAGGAGCCGGTAAATGCGACATTATATCAATTGTTAATTGGTTCTCTAAATTACATTGCTCTCGGATCACGACCAGACTTAAGTTATGCTGTGAACTACCTCGCGCGCTTCAGCTCAAATCCGGACAAGACTCATTGGAACGGTCTCAAGCACTTGGTCCAATATTTGGCAACCACAAAGGACAAAAGACTGAAATTGGAATGTACGGATGATAGCTTGATTACATGGTCAGATGCAAGCTGGGGAGGCGAGTATCAGCGTTCGACATTGGGTTTCATAATCACATTTCTTGGCAGTCCCATTGCATGGGGTTCTCAACGACAGAAGGTCGTGGCGACTTCCACATGCGCCGCGGAATTTATTTCAATTGGATCTGTTGAAATTACTCAGGTGAAAAGAATTGTGTGTTGTGGGATTTGAACCCACGATCTTCTACATTCATGAGAGCTGCTCTTATACCACTGAGCTAAACACACAGTTGGTCTTACTGGTGATATTTGGATATTAGATCATATAGCTTGGCCCCTCAAATGGAGCTTGAAGCATATATTCCAACACACCCCCTTGCTTCATGCACCATGAACAAACTATGAATATTGCATATGCAAATCATGTATGTTTGTCATGCATCATAGATAATGATTAATGCATAACAATTATGAAATTGAATATTGCATATGCATATGGAAGCATGAATATCAAGTATTCACAGGGTTTAGCCAACTTTAATTCAATTCACTGAGAGCATTGAGCCCTAACACAAAATCTTTATTCAATAACATCAAGGCTACCTCTGAAACTGAGATAAATCCCCCTCGCTCTCTGTTCAAAATTCCTTTGCTCTGGAGGTCAGAAGAGTTTTTGAAATTTGCGCAAGAATTGGATCAGATTTTTATTCAGAAGAAGACCAGCACAAAAGGACGCCAATTTGTACACGATTTTGTCTTGGAGGCTCGCAGGCAGACTTCAATCACATCTCCTCCAGCTGGCTTCAAGGACGTTCCTCGTAATCTTCCGTTGAACTGCTACTCGTCGGAATACTTGTTGACGCTTTCGGAGTCCCAGAGAAATCTTCTAAATCCACAAGCGCCCATCAACATATCAGAATTGCTAACAGTCGGATAAGGCTCTCCTTCCAGAGTAAGTATTTTCACGAACCTCTTAACCTATCATATTGTTCATGAGTAGCTATGCACATTCATATTGCTCATTTCCCCCCAATGGTACACTAAGCCTATTATAATTACAACCCATTCTTGATTCAGTAAGTGCAAACATGAAATTATAGAGAAATCACGCACACTGCAAGCTCTCCCTCCCTTTTCTGTACCTGATATATGTTCATTTCCAGACTTCCTTTTAGATAGTATCGATTACATGAACTGGATGAACCTGTCCCAGACGGTAAAGTCAATCAACAGCTTGGACTTCTGCTGCAGGGTTCCAACCCAGTTCCTGAATCATGTATCATTATTAGGTTTCTCCTCTCCCCCTGTAACAAAATATATGATGGCTTACCATCATATATACATTCTGAGCGCAACACAAATCAATGCCCACCCCAGCAGCTTGGATTGAGGCCAAGAGAACATTGCACTGTTTGTCGGTTCGAAATTGTTTGAGGTTTTCATCACGCTTTCTGATGGTCTGGTCCCCAGTGAGCCATGTCAATCTGATACCATTCTCCTGTAGTGCTCGCTCAATACTATCAGGTTGAATCAGAATCAACACATATATCATTTCCATGATCAAAATGACAAATAACTTACATCCCCAGAAAGCCAGTGAAACTGGAAAATACCACTGCCTTTGTCCTCTCAATCCCTTGAACCCCACTCAAGAAGATCTTCAGGTTCTCGACTAGGTGGACAATCTTTCCTGAATCCTGCCATCGCCATTTTGGTTGATGCTGTATCTCTGACCGTGCAAATAATGGATGGTTGCAAAATTGACGAAGCATTGTCAACTGTCTGAAAAACTCCAAAGAATCCCATCGCTCCCCCGCAGTTCGTAGCCTTCCAAAAAGCTCAATAAATGTCTGGTGCAGATCTTTTGAAATCTCCTCCCACTCTGAGCTGATTTTGACAAGTATAAATTTATCCACTTTCTCGGGAAGATTCAACAAGACGTCCTTTGTTCTTCTCAAGCAAACAGCATCCATGAGTTGATTTAAGGTCTTGATTGCCTCTCGTGCACCCATGTTCATTCGAGGGACCAGACAGCTCCTCCAGATCCACTCTTGGTCCCATGGATGTATTTTCAACAGGGTAATCAAGCTTTGCAAGTCGGTCAATCGGTTTTGGACAGGTGTTCCTGTCAAGCAAAGAACAAACTGGCACTGAAGATTTTGAATGCTCTGGGTTCGGTTTGTTGCTGCATTCCTTATCAAGCTATCATCATAAAAATAAATCAGCACCATGTATGCCAATTTTCCACATCATTCAATTCACTTACTGGGCTTCGTCCAATACTATCCTGAACCAGAACAGATCTAGAGATCCAATTTTGTGCTGGTTGGGGTGTTTCTTGTTACCACTCGTTCCAATCATTTCGTAAGTTGTCAAAATCAGCATTGTCGACTGCAGGTCTTCTCTAGAAAGGCTCTTCCGATCGTCTCCATGGAAAACCTCGTAAGGGATTGCGTGATCTCTGAAATGGAGATCAATTTCGTTTTTCCAATTTGAAAGGGTTGCAAGAGGGCAGATGACTAGTGTAGCTGCAGATTGTTTGTTGGGATCAGCTTGTCAGAAACTTCTTCCGTTGTTACTTGTTGCCAGAATAAACGCAAGGGTTGTCAACGTCTTTCCTAATCCCATATCGTCAGCTAGTATTGATCCCTGAGACCTGTTGTCATTCCGTTCCTCCGCGCTAGAATTCGAATCTTCTTCAAAGTAACTGTGAAGCCAGGCATTGTCATGGTGGTACCACAAGGATTCTGGCTTGTTCTTCTGAGCATCTTCATTCTCAAGGAGGAATTTTAGGGCAGATATCTGATGGGGTTTCATGTTTGTCTTGCACTTTTGAAGCGATGTTGAAATCCAAGCAGGTAGTCTGTAGTTGTAGTCTCTAGTGGTTTCAGACATGAAGTGCGGAACTGAAAAGAAAACATCTGGGCTATAGTTCCAGATTGGGCTGAGTTCCACTTCGGCAGCTTCAAAGGCTAGTTGAATTTGAGATATGTTTTCAGAGCGACCGAAAACACAGCCCCTCAGCTGAGGCTGTATACAATTCTTTGTCACAAGAAAGGCACGCAACTTGACAAGGGCTACATCATTAGGAGAGATGTCTCGTTTGTTGGGTGGAGTTGAACAGCTAGAAACTGGCCCTTATAATGGACCGAGATATTCACTCTGCTTTTGACTGAGATCTCCAAAACAATTATGTGGTGCACAGTATATGTGAACTAGGTGTCGGCCTTGTTGAAGAAAAGCTACCTGAGGGACATCACAAGGCAGGGTTACAGTTCTAGTGGAAGTTAAGGAGATGATAAACTGGCCAACACAGAAGGTTGAAGACATTTTGGCAAAAGGGATGGGTAATTTGTTTTTTTTTGTGTTGTGAAAATGGGAACTGAGAAAGATAGGGGTGACAGTGTGTTCCTTTTGAAACGTTCTAGCAATGATCCACTGGGGTTATTACTGGCCATGATGATATCCAAAAATCTAGCCTGAGTTTGTTTGGCACTAACATTTGGGCTCCTCAGCTCTGAGATTTGGGTTAGGGTGTTGCAAATGGCTACTTGATGACAAGAGCATGCAGGTTGACCTCAACATATCATCAACATGAGATCATATCCCCTGTCCCCTTCTTGAATATTCAATGTTTATGTAATCTTACAGGCAAGGATATCGGTAATCATTGTTTGTGCCTGTTAAATTCTACAGTGTAACATCCAATATGTGTGATATAGTTGTTTTGGATTCATGTCACATTTGCAACTGCAAAATATAACATTTCCCCAAAAGCATACGTACCTCACATGAATGAAACATGCAGTGAAGTTCATCTTGCATACCCATCTAGTTAGTCTTATGGCTCTTTTCATTTTTCAAGTAGCATGATTTTCCAATATAACACAGCCTTGGAAGAAGTCACATTCATCGTGCCTGTCTGTCACAGTGGAATGGGTTTTGAAGTGGATCACAGCAATCTTTTTCACCAGGGCAGGTCACAATGAAAATCGTTTCTGGAGTTATGATTGAGTTGATCTGGTGTTCCACACAAATTCAACTGGATTTACCGGTCAAATGTAGTTGATTAATGTCTCAATGTATAATCAGTTGACCAAAATTTACCCACAGGAAATCAAAGAGTTCTACATAGAATTGTATTAAATCCCAATAGTTTTATGGCTGTCTTGAGACCCAAAACAATCTCATTTTTTAACCTTACTGATGCATCAATTGTGAATCACTTCTGAATGAGGTTCAAATCATATCTGACTCACTTATGACCAAGTTTGTGATCATGTAGGGATAAGTTACTATTCCCATCCGGCTGACATCCAACCAAAACTCACATAAAATTCAGCAGTGGCACTCCCTGGGGAGTGGGAACATATCTCCCCTGGTGAATTGCAGGGGATCAAGGATGGAACGGACGAGTTCCCCCCTGTCCATGGAGGCGACTAAGCAGGGGGCGCCTGGGTGATCGAGACGAAGCTCTGAGTCATGCGCAGACTTCGTCAGCCTCAAGGCGGGGTTCATATATGACCCCCCATGGCAGAGGGGGAGCTGCAAGCATACCGCTGCAGACTTCTCCCCAGACAATCACCAAAGCCTCTTGCTTCAGATTTGCTTCATCATTTTCAGACAATTAGTCTACAAGGTTAAGTGCTCTTAATTAGATTGGAATCCCTTCTCAATTCTTTTATCATTTAAACACGATTTTCGTTAGAAGACTCTTCTCGATTCCTTTATCACATTCTCCTTCTTCTCGATTCCTTATCACATTCTCCTTGGTCCACCTTTTATTTGGCCCATCTCCCGTTAATTATTCCACAAGCTCAGCCCATTTTTCATCAATTGATCCACAAGGTTGCAACAGACACGCATCCCGCTATAGTTTTTCACGGCATATAACTCTTCCTTCCGAAGGTTGCGACAGACACGCAGCCCGCTATAGTTTTTCACGGCATATAACTCTTCCTTCCGACTTGTGAGACATCAAGGCTAGTAGATCTCATAAACGTGTCATCAGACTTATTGGTCAATAGACAGTTTACAATTTAGTCACAAGGGTTTGGCCCCGAGACAGTTCAAACCAATAGAGGCGATTTTCAATTAGTCAGAAGGCGTTCTGCCCCAAGGCGTTCAGAAATTAAAGGTCAGATCAGTTTTGTGATCCAGTATTTGACTTGCAAATTCATCAGGTCTTGAGCCATTTTAGTCAAGAAAAAAAAAAACTGATATTGAATATATTAAAATGATTGTCTTTTAGTCTTTCATCAGATTACAACAAGTCGCGAAGACAACAGGCGTTCAGTCAATAGTCACTAGAAAGGATCGCGTTTTTAGTCCTACTTTGGTTTAGGATTATCATTTCTGTGAGCATTATTGACCATGAGACGTCTAGTCCAAAGGCATACTCAGAACCTGACTAAGATTCATTGTGAAATATAGGTTCCATAACCAAAAGAATCAAAGACAAGTCGCTTTGTTTTTTGATCATACCGTAACTGGCAGCTAGATAATTCAAACATAATTGTGAGCATCAATTGGCCGCATTGCTTGATGCACCAAATAAATAATTGATCTCTCGTTTATAAAACAGGATATAATGGTTGAGAAAAATGTGACTAGAGCGGTTGCTGCCAAGCAGAACAACACAGTAGCAAGACGAGATGAAGCTGTTGTGGCGGATTTGTTGACCTCAAACATCCCAAAACCAAATGATGCTCCACAACGCGCAGTAGATCCTAATTTAGAGGACAATTTTATGACTCCGGAAGGTAGCAATGAACTTGCCAAGAGTGAGAATATTTTCATGTTTTGAGAGCCGGAGGATTTCCTTTCCCATGGTTTACGATTCTGACTGGCTATCAATTTATGACAGCAGGGCCGACAGAGGTGTTAGATTTGGATGTGATTACCTCGGTCCCAAAGTTACCCAAGGCTACTATTGAGGCTATATTAAATACAACCAACGTGCCCCCTCCAACAATTGAATTATCAGACGAGGTAGAAAAAGAACGAGCCCATATCTGGGGGAAAATTAAGGAAGCGCAACAGGCCGGCAATGATATTCTGGTCAAGTACTTGATGAACGCGTCCGGTTTAATTGATCCTGTTAAAACTAAACCAGCAATAGCAAGGGCCGTGTCAGCTACTCCAGTGCTTTTGACGGTCAAACTGAGAATGTTCACGCAATCAGTTAAAGCAGAGAAGGAGTTGGGTTTGGTCCATGCGATAGGTGCGGTATCAAGCCACCATGACGTAGGATTCACTCCGTTCTTTGACAAGAACATGAAAGCGTTGAGGGCACCCTTGCCCCTAACTATATTCAACAATGGTAAATTTTGATTTGATTTTTGGATAGTAACATTTCGGTATCTGACGACATGTCGTTCATTTAGAATGGAAGAAGAGGGCTATCCACGCCCACATAAATATGAAGTCCTCTAGATTGGTTGAATCGGACAAAGCTTATAAGGGCTTGGCGTATCCATCAGAATGGACTCAGACTCATTCAGATTGAACCAATAACCATCGAAATTTTTATTTAACGCTCAGAGATGTGTATGGTATGGAATTCTTCGCCGCTAGATTGTTGGTGCACAAAGAGCACTGCAATGCAATAGCGGCAGGCGGCTACAGTTTTATGACAGCTCTTGGTTACGACATGGCCATTAGAATGACCGCATTCACTCACCGTATCGCGTCAGAGGAAGGGTCTGCAATCCAAGATATATCGATTCGTCAACAAACTCTCATAGAAGAACTTTATGTCACCGTACGAACCTTTGGGGAAGCAGGCTGGAAAGAAAATTGATACGCTCCAGGTCAAGAATACGCTCACGCTGATCCAGAGATAGGTGTTTTCGCAAGTTTAGCTAGAAATCAAGGGTGACCAGTTGTTTTTGAAGGTTTCGAGAATCACCATACTCCGTTTTACGGGGCAAACCAACATTACCAACACAATTCTGGTTACCCTTCCAACGCGTCTCAATTTCAAGGCTTCAAGAGACCAGGTCCTCAAGGGAGGCAAAGGGGTTTCATGTTGGTTTATGTGAGGTTTGGGCCAAACTACTCACCAATCGCCCTGACTATGCCCTACAATGGAGATCAAAAGAAAAGAATAAGGGGCTATCAAGGTTCGAATTTCATAGACGGATACGTCGACAAGCGCCATACTAAAGCCGCAAGTTACAATAATCAAGGAGCTCAGACGCCCAACTACCCACAAGGTGCTGCCTCCGTCTCGAAGAAGTAGGTTGCGTTTTTCAAGGCCTTTTTTCTTTAAATCCATTTTGTTCCGAGATAGTCTAGGTACCCTCCTTTGTGGACGTTAAAGGACTTTATAGTTCAGACGTTGGGACAGCTATATTTTTTCTTTCAAATAAATAGAGACGTTTCCTTCTTGACAACGCTAAATGCAAGGTTTGTAATCTGGCGCTTACAGTTGTTTTTCTTCTTTTGTCATTTTTGTCTCCTCCTGTTTTTGCTCTCGGTGCATGTATTGCCAATGGAAAGGACACATTGGCCATTAACAGTCTTGTGCAAGATGAACGTTCAAGAATGGAAGTTAGCCTTGAGTAAAGCTGGATTTTTACCTGAACTAGATGAAATAATCACCGGTTTCAAAAGGGGTTTTGACCAAGGCATACCAGCTCACAGAATAGGTGATCTGGCTTGGTACACACCAGAGAATCATAGCTCGGCAAAGGAGGCAGAAGAAAAGATCCAGAAATCTATAGCTGAAGAAGTTACTGCTAAGCGGATGTTTGGTCCCTTCTCTCACGAGGAAGTGTCCAGGATTTTTCCTTTCTTCAGGACGAGTCCGTTAGGTTCAGTCGTCAACGCAGACGGCAAAATGAGGCCGATAAACGACCTATCTTTCCCGCAAAACGACACAGAGATCCCGTCTGTTAATTCTTTCGTCAACAAGAACTTGTTCAAGACGGCCTGGGACAATTTCAAAGTCGTGGCCCACTTCTTCAAAACGCACCAAGGGCCTTTCCACCTGGCAATTTTTGATTGGGAAAAAGCCTACCGGCAGATCCCGACAGATCCCGCGCAGTGGCCTTTCCTCATGGTAAAGGACCTAAAAGGCGACCTATATCTAGATAATCAAATCACATTTGGCAGGGTTGCCAGGTGCGGGTCTTTTGCAGGCCGGCGGACGCTTGGAAAAGAATCATGGAGGCGGAGTTTGACGTGGTTAGAGTTTTCCGCTGGGTAAACAATAATTTGTTTATCAAACACCCAAGTTCCCTGTGCGCTATTTCAGATGTCGTGGCCCGTTCCTTGGCTCTCGGTGTAAGACTCAAAAGTGTTCCTGAGAACCTTTTGCTGAATGGAGAAGGGGATGATGGAGGTGCAAACTCTGCCCTTCTATGCTATCAGTGAACAAGACCCACCAAGCTATGCTTGGCAAGTTTTAATCAAGTGATAGGGTAGGTTGGCTCAAGATCAGTTGTTTGATTGACAATGTATAGAGCTGATGATTTATATAAGGGTTAGTTATAATTGGTAAGGGTAAATATTGGGGTGACTGTGATTGGTCAGTGATGAACTGAGGAGCTGACAACTGGGGAGGAGAGAGCTCCTTATATAGACAGAAGTGGAGCACCAGAGGGCTTGTGGGTTAGGGTTTCAGCTGATCTGGACAACAGGGTGAGGGATTTTAGCTGGTGAGAGTAGATACAAATGATGTCATAATGTGTCAGGGGTACATAAATGATGTCATAAGAATGCAGTAGGGCTGCATGAAGGCTACGTAAAGTGACAGTAGACTGCATTAGTTGACAGGTGGATGCAGGGGGTGCCTAAATGAAGTCTGAGGCTGCAGGGTCAGTGCGGGATGACATCATAATATGGAAATAGAAGAGTACTTGATACTATGTGATGACGATAGTCTGATGGGGAGATGTATGCTTGTATCCTGTGATGTGTTTAAGCATGATACTGTGATCCTTGACTTGAGGCTTGTGACAGGCTGGTGACTGGGTATGTTGAACGTGTGATGGGTGTCCAGTGTCCAAGGAAGTGTAGGTTCCAATCCAGAGGGGCTCCAGTGACGCCTCCAGTGGTGACTAGGGGTAAAATTGGCCGTAGAATCCATTTATGGGGTCCATTTGATGGTATCTTGAGGCCTAGTATGAGTAATTATGTGGCATAGAAAAAACTTTTTATTTTTCCACTTTTCCGTCTACCACATCGGTGTGGCGACGAATAAAGATAAGTGCTCAGAGTTCGCGGCAGAGCAGAAATACATTGGGTTCGTATGGAATGGCATTGACAGCTCTGTACGCTTGCCGGACGCCAAGCTGGCAGAACGTATTGCTCAAGTAAAAACATTCCTGGTCCCCAAGGCAACGTTCAGGTACAATGATGTGGAAGTGCTAGCTGGTTGGCTCAACCACATCTCTTACGTGCTCCCACAACTTCGGTGTTACCTGCGGAGTCTGTACCGCTGGTTGAACCAATGGAAACGTTTTTGGGTCGCGAGGACGCTGCCAGTGGACGTAGGGACGGATTTAGGTTTCTGGCTGAAGACACTCACGAGTTTTAAACACACCAGGCTCGTCCCAATCCCAGACAAAGTGGAAATCAACTGGGTGGGAGACGCCTCCACGAGCTTCGGAATTGGCGTCCTCATTGGCGACCGTTGGTCACAGTTGCGGTTTAAAGAGGACTGGGAAGGACCCAAACCCAACGCCATCCGGATAGGCATCCTGATGCTCCAGGAGCTCGCCTGGGCAGTGAAATGGACGAATTTCGTAGTCTGGATGGACAACACCACTACGGAAAGCGTCCTGGTTGCCCGGAAGTCACGCAATATCCATGTAAACAAGGAATGGAAGGTCATACAGAGCCTACTCAGAGAGGTCCAGTTAGATGTAACCCCTAAACGGGTGGTATCCAAGGAAAACACCGCGGATGGTCTCTCGCGTGGCGTACGTGGCGCCCACCATGTATCTAACAGGGTCTGGTTCTGCATCCCTGAAGACCTCTCCCCGCTTTTGTTTCACGCGTAGCTCGGTTCCTCTTGCTCTCCCCCTTAGTCTCCATGTTCTTAAGGGCAGGCTCTTTAGCATATCTTTGTTGTATTCACTTTCATCCTTCCCCCACAACGAAACCGTCCATTAGCTTTTCTTCACTTGGCGCCCTAGTTTCTGCGCAATGGATGTCTTACCAATGGAACCACCCACATTATGGGTGAATTTCAAAGATTTCTTCACAGACGGCACGGCCGAGAGACCGCCATCCTTGGCAGACCTCGTGTTACTAGGCGGTTGGAAACTATCCACCCTGAAAAGCTACAATTGCTCCGTCAAGAAATTCAACGCTTTCTGCCTACAAACTAGGGAGCCTTTTACTGCGCTGCCGATCACCGCCGCTGCCCTGGAAAGTTTTTGCGTGTGGGCCGGCTGAAACGCGTACTCGTCCAATGGCGGCAAGATCAACGCATTGACGCTCAAGAAATACTTGTGCGGTCTTAAGGCGTGGCACACGTTTCACTCTGCACGTTTTCCCACAGAAAACAAGGACAGGCTCGACCTAATGCTCAAGTCTTGCGCCCGTATCGACGCATCCGTGGCTCACAGAATCCCAAAACCCGCGGTAATGCTATGGCAACTAATCACAATTGCGAATGTGCGTTTTGGAGGGAACAATTTTGATAGGGCAGTTGCAGACCTGGCCATAGTTGCCTTCTGGGGCCTTGCTCGTATAGCCAAGCTGACGTACGACACGAAATCTGGCCCTCTACCCTACGGTACCTCACTATTATCTTTGGACGTGGCTTTCTCTTGTGACCAACAGTGGGTCGCTACTTTACTCTACGATAACCGGGGCTGTAGAGTAAAGTAGCGAGCTGCGCCTAACATTTTTACAGTTATTGTTAACGCTAGCGCGCGGATCGCCGCGTCACGGTTATCGTAAATGGCCTTTTTTTGTACAGCCGTTACTAGTAAAGTAACGTGTTATCGAGAAAATTAACATTTTATTAAGCAATTAAGGGTCAAATTGGCCCTTATCAAGCAGAGAAACCCTTTATTGAGCAGTGAAAGGCCAAATCAGCCCTGAAATGGCCTTTTCTTGCTCAATATGTTGATAAATACCTGCTGCGCTGCCCATAGATATCGCAGCGGCCTTGAAAAAAATACACCCGCCCGGTGCGATATCGATATCGCACCACATTTCCCCATTGCTACCGGTCCGGTTAGCGTAAAGGGACCAAAAATCGCTACGATAACGTTACGATATCGATAACCGTAAAGTAGCGACCCACCGTTGTTGTGACCCATCCTTAGGAGAAGTGGCAACGCTGACAATCCGGTTGGCGAAGACGGCTTCCCCGGGGAACCCCCAGCTGATTGTGTTGTTGCAACAGCACGGCATCCTTTGTCCGGTGAAAGCGGTCAAAAGAAGGTTGGCGGAAGTAGGCGAGGCCAGGACTTCCCTATTGGCTACCAAGCGGACGGCCAACGGGTTCACCTGACGAGGCGCAACGTGGTCTCACAAATCCAACAAGCGGTGACGGCAGGCGGCCACAACCACGTTCTAGGGCATAGCTTCCGGGTCGGTGGAGCCTCCCTCCGTGCTGCCTTAGGAATGTCGGCTGGCGACATATGCAGTTTAGGGTGGTGGAGCTCCGCTTGCTACAAGTTGTACATCCGCCCATATAGTGTGGATGACACACGCCGGTCGAAGACAATTCTGTTGAATGTGGCTCGCGACGGGGAAGATTTGGAGTGAAGGAACTGGTGCCATTTTGTTCATCAGTACCATGTTAGATTTGTTTTTCTGTGGCTTTTTCCAAGAGTGTTGGGTGTTCACGCGTGGCTCAGGCTCTCCCAAAAAACCTGAGTTTTGAGGGCTTACGCCTGAACACCCACTTTCTGGTGTTTGCCGGGAATAGAAACAAACTAGCGTCACTTTTCTCTTCCCTGGTCGAGGTCGGTAAAGAGAGAACTTAGCACAAGTCCCTCGCCTGCCAGGGGGCAGGGGCGCGAAGCGCCTCGCACAAAGTGCGACCTCCCGTCATCTCCGTGAGACAGAGACCCTGCGGGGCTCTCACAGTGAGGCTTTGTTAAGCTTGGGTAAAGGGATTCACCCTTTACTACACCCGGGGAGTTAATCCACGGGGAAATCACGGGGAATCCACAAGGACTCCACGTGGTAGCCGCGCGCGAGGTTGGACCAGCGGCTTTTGGTCCAGGGAATCACGGGTTCACCACCGGGAGGATCACCCGTGGATTCCACGGCAGCTTTTGGCTCCGCGTGGAATCCCCGTGGATTCCCTGTGATCACGACGTGAAGGTTGGGCCCACGGGTGGATCACGGGTCCTTTAACCGTGGGCTCCCCGAGGAATTGCTGTGATACCCACGAGATGTGGTTCAGCCAGGTAACCCGGGGGGGGGGGGGGGGGGGGGGGGCGGAGCGGATCAAAACCACGGGTAATATTGCACAATGTGGTACCACCAGGGTACCACACGCTGCATTGCACATCAAGTAACCATCGTCAAAACATACAAAAAAAGTGATTGATAAAGAAAAAATCACAAAGAGGAACAAGGAGTAAAAGAAAAGCAAGAGAAATGAGAGAAAAGCAAGAGAAATGAGAAACGGGGGAATCAGACGGTGTCTGCGGCGTGACAACATGTGATGCCACCGCAGAAGCCCAGAGATTGTCTGCTAGGCTGTTGTGGTTGCGGTGAGGGGTTGGCTGGGGATCTTGTGGAGGAGGGGGGCTTGTCGGTCTTGCCGTTGTCGGCACAGGCAGAGCTGGCTTTTGAGCTTGGGAGGGGCCAATGCACGTGCATGTAGGTTCAAACCTTCTTTCGGCAAGCCTGGTCCCTGGTCTGATGGCTGAGCGTACGACCAGGTCGTTGTTCTGGGTGCGAAACAGGCAAAGGGCGATTGCAGATCGGTGTAGGCATCCCAAGAGGCGGACTGAGGTGGTGGAGATGAGTTCAGTGCGTGAATGGGCTTGTTGAAGACAGGCTGAGGGAACATACCAGCTCCTTTGCCTTGGTGCTTGTCAGCCTTAGAGATACATCAAGTATCCAAAAGACTGCAATAACTTAGTAAATAATAATAATTATTAAATTATTATTGCAGAATCAGATTCCTCATCATAAACTAAGGGGGGTCACCCACTTAAAGTACCCCCTTATTCCTATTCCTTCCTGTACTAATTGTATAAATAAGAATTGGCCACAGAAAGCGCCCAAAAATAATATTACATACATAAATTTAGTAAAACAAACAATGTACATAAAATTAAACTGTTGTACATTAATGAGTAATATTACTCGTGTAAAAATACCCCGTGAAAGTATTATGTAGACTTCTACTGAAGCTCTTTCACATGACAATTGGTTATAAACATGTCATGTGACAGAGTCAGGGAAATTAGTCTATTACAATACAATTAAATTACCCACAGCCAAGCCCTTTTCACGGCTACACCCCTGGATACTCCCATAGGGAGAAAAGGACTCAGTGTTTACGCCCACTGAAGTCCCCTCTATAAATAGAGGCCTATTTGGCCCTCAGGAAAAGATCCCCCAGACCATTCACCGCCCATAAACTGTAAGTTTGCCGTGAATATTCTCCTCTGCTACATTTGTAGCCACTTTTCCTTATAAACCATCCCCAGCACGTAAAATCCACTGGATTAAACCCTTTAAATCATCAAAAATCCCTTATTAGTGTATACAAAGCTTTATCCTTATAAGTAGTTGCAGTAAGACCACCGCCTCTGTCAAGCAGCCAATTAGTTTAAGCTCTTACCACCTACTTTTACGCCAAAATTAATTCCCTGTAATTAATAATTACATATTATTAATTACATAATTAATTCCTCCTCTGTTACAGAGTGTTAAAACCCTTGTAGTGGCCATATTTGCCACGTAACAAGCTTGGTAATTTAAATTACCAGTGTTTACATCAGCACAGTTATAGTGCTAGGGCTAAAAACCCTTATTTTTGACGGGTTTTTGCCCTAAGCTTCATAAACAGAGCTGTCAGTGCTCGAGGGGGGAGAGTTGTCCAGTTTGTTGTGCTGCCCCCGAGGGGTTGAGTGCTTCAAGTTGAACGTATCCAGAGGGGGAGAAAAACAACATGCGACGTACTGCGCCCAAAAACCAGGCCACCAAGTAGCCAAAGACAATTGCATTGTTAGTTTCGCTATTTTTTGGGGGCGCCGGGATCCCGGCCAGGTTCCACAAGTTGGTCTTCCATTTGTCCAAGCAAGACATCATGGAGCCGGTGTCGAAGAGCAAGACTTGGGGACCGCCTTCAATCAACCAACGTCCGTAGAGATACTTGACCCCACAATCCTTCATCGACTGGAGCGAGTCTCTCATCTTGGGCGTGTCAGGTTTGATGGCTTCTACTTCCATTGGGGCCGACTTGTAAGCCAAGGGGCCCAAGAGACAGTATTGATCACCATACTTGTGGCAGGTTACCGGGGCCTTGGTCTTGATGACTGTGAACAAGAAGAAAGCATTGATGGTCAATATCTTTTGATCAAACAGGTTAGGGGGATAATTGTGTAGAACTGCTGGCACTGGCACAAGTCCCTTGTTGCCCTGGGTCATCCAGAGTACATAATCAAGCCGGACCAGAAGTTCGAGCCGGGGCGGTTGTCATCAAATCAGCCCTATATAGCCCTAATATCCCGATGAGCTGCGTTCGTGTCGGTTCCACCGGCAATGCAGGGGCAGCTGTGGGTTCCCCGTTGTTGAGAACGACGGGGAATCCACGGCTGCCCCTGCATGTTGTGTTCTCGTGGGATCCACCGCGATCCCACAGGCGGCCGTGGAATCCTTGTGATTCTTGACGTGGAAATCCCAGGCGGGTGGAGACGACGGGAAAGCCCGTTGTCTCCACGCATTTTCCACGGGAGGGTGGAGACAACGGGGGGAGCAGTGAATTCCACGTGGATTTCACAGAGCCGGTGATCCCGTTGTCTCCACAAACGCGCGGGCCAGGAAGCTAACTTAACAAAGTCCCTCTATTTGAGGGGGGGCGCTGTCAGGAGGGACTTACACCCAATGTCCAAGTTTGGGCTGACAGAATCAGAATTATGTTGTTTTTCAAACGTTTCTGGCTTCACCCTTTCCCATTGGGCAGCAAAGGTTTGGGGGAACAAAAGATTCCCAAGATCAAGGAGAATTTCTCCAAATTTTTCTGAATTTTTTGAGGCCTTCAGAATCCCTCAGATCTATTTCTTGTGACTATCTGTCG
Organism: Puccinia triticina; assembly: GCF_026914185.1. NCBI lineage: Eukaryota > Fungi > Basidiomycota > Pucciniomycetes > Pucciniales > Pucciniaceae > Puccinia > Puccinia triticina. The sequence goes on from NC_070572.1 coordinate 3,648,645, forward strand.
TCTGCTTCATCCTATATTACAAAGTTCACACTGTACAGAATCCAAAACTCATGATGTTACAAGGGACATTGCACATCAAGAAGACAGGTTGGGGATAGGTGGGTATAGTACATGGATAAAGAAGACTTTGGTCATCATGGAAATCCAAACAATAATGAAATTGGACAGGAAATGGATGGGTGACAGCAGTTTTAAAAAAGTCCCCACCAAAAAACCAAATGCTGTCAGCCTGTAAGTCCGTTTAGCGCGTAAGTCCCTCCCTCCGGTCGGCGCAATGCGACCAGTGTTTTACCACTCCACCTGTAGGAGGGTGAGACTTAGGCCCCGTTTGGAGCCAATATAAATATAGGTGATATAATCATTTGTAAATTCAATAAAAAATACAAAACTCAACATAAAGAATCCAATTTTTTTTGTAGGAAACCTACAGTACTGGTCTCATCAACTATGAAGTCAGATTTAACTGATTCAGCCATCTTCAGCACCATAATACCATTATATTGCTTTGTTTTGGTCAAAAGCAATATAATGGTACTACAGTACTGAATATGGCTGAATCAGTTGAATCTGACTTCATAATTGAAGAGACCAGTATTGTAGGTTGCCTAGAAGAAATATTTGGAGGCTTTATGTTGAATTTTGTAGTTTTCATTGAATTAACCAATGATTATATCACCTATGTTTATATCGGCTCCAAACGAAGCCTTAGTTAAGTTAGGCCAGGAAGCACCCCCGCCGTGTACCTCTCCTCCCACACTTGCTGCGGGAAGCCGCACCGCACCGCTGCATCCCGCAGCAAGTACCAGGTGGAAAGCGACAGCCGAAGTGGACTCACCAACCCAAACAAACACCCACCGCCTATCAGCAGCACTCAGCAGCCACCGAACCAGCTCAGTGATCATCAGCCCAAAGGGTAAGCAACACACAGCCAGCCAGAAGACTATTATCATGACTAACTGTTTATATCACAGATCTCATCGCACTCGAAACGCCCACCTGGAGTACCAACAGCCTACCCTCGCCCCCAGCACACTCCCCAACCAACAGACGGCTCAGCAAACAGAGACTCAGAAACACACTCACCCAGGCAGAGATCAGCGAGATCGAACAGCTCGGAGTCAAGTTCATCGACCCACCCCAATCCCCACAGCACACCAACAGCACCCTCAGCCGATCCAGCTCACAGAACATCCACCGAGTAGCATCTTCCCGGAGGACGTCCATCAACAGACGCAAGTCGCTCAAAACCACCCCCACCTCCCACAACATCAAGCCACAGCCGATCTCATCCGATCAGCTCCTCCAGCTCATCTCAAACCAAGCACAGCCACCCCTCCTCGTCATCGATCTTAGATGCCTCAACACCTACCTCGGACCCAACGGACGGCTCAAGGGATCCATGTGAGCAACCAGAATCCCCACAGAACAAAAAAAAAAAAAAAAACTCTGACCTTGTGAGTCTGCAATCTAGCAACCTCAACTTCCCATCACTGCTCATCAAACGATTCCGAAAAGGCGTGCCCAACCACTTCCAACTCAACCCATTCATCACCACCGAGGCCGGCAAACGCTACTACTCAAAACTCGAAAACACCCTCCAGTCCTCATCGTCATCCTCAGTACTCGCCCAGCTCGACATATGTGTGATCGACGACCAGCTGGTGGACGAACTACCCAAGCAGACCTCAAACTCACTCGGAAGCGTATTCCTCGACCTTCTCGCCAAGCTCTTTGCCCAGCACCAACGCTCCTCGGGGCTCTACTTCCTCAACGAAAAGTTCGAAAACCTCAGCCACAACCCGGCCGCCCAACACTCTCTGCTCCTTGGCGAACCCCAGCGACCTCAGCAAGCATCACAAGGAGAGAGCACCAATCCTACCCATCCCCCCCATCTCTCCCAAACCATCCTAAATACATCGTCATCAACTGCAACTACAACGACAACATCAACATCAGCATCTGGGCCACAGGGACTCTTGCGTTTACGACCCAGTGCCCCGGTGAGATCTCTACCATCTGTTGACCAGAGCAATGGAGAACCTACTCAGCACCAACCACAGCAGCAGCAGCAGCAGCAGCAGCAGCCTGGCCCGCTTTGCTCGCCCGGCCTATCGACATCCGTAGGCCCGCTTCCGTCGAGGACGAAACCGCCCAAGCTGCGGCGGATTGACACCTCCGAATCGCTCCTCAGCGCCCCCCGCTCCACCGCCAGTCTCGCCCTCAGCTCCAAGCACTCCCTCGGCCAACTCAAGATCGACCATCTCTCCATCGCCTGCTCGCCTACCTCCCATCACAGCCCCTCGCCCCTCTCCAAGCTCAGCTCCTCCCATCCTCCTGAGGAAAGTCCATCCGCCGAACCGACTACTTGCAGACCGCACGTCAAGTTCTCCGACGACCACCATGATCCTACCCATGATCAGCCACAACCACCAAACAGACCCGGCCACTCTTCTTACGACCACTCGCCTGGCTCGCCGAGTACCAACCCAGAGATCCACTTCAAAGTCTCAACGATCATCCCCTCCTTCCTCTACCTTGGCCCCGAACCATCCAAGGAGACCGACTTCGCAGAGCTCGACCGGCTCGGCATCCAGCGCATCCTCAACACTGCACTCGAATGCGTCGACGAGGAGGAGCTCATCCGGACCCGCTACCCGTTCATTCGTAAATACTTCCAGATCCCGCTGCGAGACTTTGTCGAAGAAACCGGGGTCCAAAAGGGCATCGACCAGGCTAATCGCGTCCTCAGTTTCGTCCACATTTCTTGCTCTTGATTACACATAAAAAGAAGTTTCTGATTTTTTTTTTCGTACACGCAAACAGACGACGCCTTCCTGCATTCGGCCCCGACTTATGTGCGTTGTAAGGCCGGCAAATCGCGCTCGGTGACTATTGTCCTTGCATATCTGATCCATCGCTACCGGTGGAGCCTGAAGAAAGTGTATGCGCATGTGTCTGAACGGCGGGCGGGGATCTGTCCGAGTGAGTGTTTTTCTGTACCCACAGGAGGAAAACAAAAGGAGAGTACTGACGAGATGGGCGCAATCTAGATATCGGGTTTTTGGCCGAGTTGATGAGCTTTGAGCAGCGCGAGCTGATGCCCAAGACACACTCCGTCCTCGGACCCCACCGAGCCAACAGTATCCGACCAGGCGAAAGCGGGCTTCTAGGCCACCTAAAGAGCGCGCGCTTGGTCTCCCACCATTACCCGTCCTCTTCCTCCACCTCCACCTCCGTCTCTGCCAGCGTCCTGTCGCCGAAACGCATCGACCCCCACTCCCCACGCCCCCATCCCGACCATCAACAGAACCAGCACCAGGCGGAGGAAGCGGAGGAGGAGGAGGGAGGCCACGGCGAAGCCTTCGCGGCTTACTCCTTCGGCCAAAAGCCCCTCCCAACATCCCTGCTCCGCGCCCGTTCCCCGCCCACCAAATTGTACTCGCTCAACCTCGACTGCTCCCATTGCTTCAGAGTCCGCTCGCTTGCCGTCGCCGCCAAGACCGACTTCTTCGCCCCCCCTCCACCCCCTTCTCAGCCCCCCCCGAGACAACCTTGCCAATCTCGATAACCCCCTCCTGGTCTCTCCCGACCGCGCGTCCCCCCGTTCGGTCTTCAGCAAAGGGCCCAGAGACAGCTTGCCTCCCGGCTTCTTTCCCGCCGCTACTACCCCTACCCGCTCTGATACTGTTGCTGCTGCTGCTCCTCAAGACAGCGGCGTTGCGGACAGTCTCGACGCCCCGCTCCAGTGACCCCCCGTTCCCCCTCCTCTCTCGATCACAATCCATTTTTTTCACCTTGCTTGTCGTCGTCGTTGACTCTTCCTTTTGCTGGATCTCACAGCGGGTATTCCTGGCCAATGAATCCCAATGCTTTCCACCTAAGCATGGCAGCCACTCGCCAACCCAAGAGGCCCGGACGACCGGGACGAAGCGTTTTGGAGGACGTGGACTCCCTCAGTCAGGCGGCCAGCTGCGGATACAGCTTCGCGCCCACTCTGCGCTCGTCGTTCAGCAGCGACCTCATGGCGGCAAGCATGGACGGAGGCGCGAGCAGCGACGCCGCGTGCGCCCCAGATCAGCCGTTGTTCCACAAGTTCTCGACGCACGAGAACAGCGACTGGGCCAATGGCGGGGCGTGTTTCGAGAACGGGGGCGCCGGCAAATGCACGCAGAACTGGTGGCAAAACGGTGCGCTTCCGGCGATGGCTTTGGACGCCACCGAGGCCCTTTCACAGGAGTCTTACTTATGAGGCAGTGCTCTTGTATCTACCAACTCTTCAAAAAAAACAACACGCAAAACAAATTGTTTGATTTGATTTGTCAGTCCAGAAATAACTCAGTCGTAGGTCAAAATAGCTAAGTTGGATGAACGGATCAAAACTCTTGAAGCTGAAAAGGCAGCCCGGAATAAGCAAGGTATGAGTGGTGTGAGCTCATTCTACTTCAATACCTCATCATGGTTGATGGACTCGAATATACGAACTTAAGAGAGTGTTGATGGACTTGAATATCACCTCCAGCACCATGTTCTGCGACCCTGACAGACTTGAGGTGTGGAGGTTTCCAGCCCCCACCACCAGGGCAAGAGGCCCAGTGGTGTTGGGCTGGGAGCCGATGAGGCACAGGGGGAAAATCATTGCACTGGTAAAGGGGTACCTTACCAGTTGATGATTTTCCTCCACTCATTTATGTGGGCTCGACCATCTCCAGGTTATCTGGAGATTGATCACATGAAGAATGATCTTCCACTGGTAGGTACCAGATGGCAGATTAATCTTCATGTGATCAATCTCCCGATAACCTGGAGATCACCAACTACACCAAGTTGGATAATAGGGTATATCCACCCGGCTAATTGTTGCACATGGGCAAGCCCGTGCTCCTCCGTCCCCTCAGCTCCCTCGCTCAAAAATGTGATCAATCTCCCAATAACCTGGAGATCACCGACTACACCAAGCTGGATAATAGGGTATACCCATCCAACTAATTGTCGCACATGGGCAAGCCCGTGCTCCTCCGTTAGAAATTGCCGAGTGGACCTGGGTACCACCCGTGGCGGGTGCAGGTACCTGCGGTCATTTTGGGCATATTTAGATACCCGGACTTGGACCCAGCACCCGTAGGGCGGATACCAGCGGTACCCGTGGCGGGTATCACGGATACCGCCTACGATTCAACCCTCTAGCCGGTCTATGCTGGCTTCAAGGGTGGTGTAACCTCTTGATGACCAACACAGACCGGTCATCAAGGGTGTATATACCCTCTCAATGCCTGACCTGGGCCGGGTATTGAGAGGGTGTATGTATACCCTCTCGATGTCCGGTCTGTGCTGGACACCGAGAGGGCATACAGTCTTGATGACCGGCACAGACCGGACATTGAGAGGGTGTGTGCATACCCTCCCAATGTCCGGTCTTAGCCGGTCATCAAGAGTTTACACCACCCTCAAAGCCGGCATAGACCGTCATCAAGGGTGTATATACCCTCTTGGTGCCCGGTCTGGGCCGGATATTGAGAGGGTATGTCTGCGTGTGAATTCTCGATGTCCGGTCTGGGCCGGACATTGAGAGTCGATGCCCTCTCAGTGTCCAGCACATATCAGACATCAAGAGGGCATACATACACCCTCCTGATGTCCGCTCTGTGCCGGACATCAGGAGTGTATGCCCTCTTGGCGTCCAGCATGTGCTGGACACCAAGAGGGTTAGGTTAGCGGGGGCCATGATCGCGCTGCAAAAGGTTGTCTGCAACTGCTTGTCTCCAGACCTTTTGCAGCGGGTACCTGGACGTGTACCTGCCATCCAAAATTTACATACCCGGACCCACACACGGCACCTACGGGCGGGTACCCCTCTACGGATACCGGGTACCCCCCATGGGTACCCACGGGCGATCTCTATCCTCCGTCCCCTCAGCTTCCTTGCTCAAAATGATTGCACATTGGCAAGCCCTCGCTCCTCTGGCCAGCCATCGCCCAGACAACCCAAACCAAGCCTACCCACTCAACCAGCTGCCACTTCCTTCTGAACCAGCCCCTGCCTAGCACCACCAACCTCCCACCTGCCTAGCTTCATCCTCTGCCAAACCGGTCAACCCCCACTCCCTCTGCCAAACCCTCCAATGCCTAACATCGTATTTATTCCCGGGTTGAAGTTACTTGTCAAAGATCCCGACTGCCCTATCTCATGGTCCAATGACCCAGCAACACCAAACAGACTGGTGGTGCCTGACAGGTTGGACCTAGTAAACTCAACATCCTTCCAGGCCAACTTTCCTGGCATGACCTTCAAGACCCTCATGAAGCGGTTCAATGAGCATTGCTTTACCCACATTGGTCCAAAAGGCAGTGTCACAAAGGCAATCAGAATCCAGCACGACTTTTGGGATCATCAGCCTGGGGATCTTGACCAAACCGATGAAACCAGCTGGGACCTCATCAGAACCAAGAGATCCATTGGCAAAAGGCCTAAACCTCACCAACAGCCGGCTCCAAGTTTGGAGATAAGAACCAAATCCACCAGCAGCTTGTTCCTACCCCCCATCTCTGTGCAAGTGGAGCAGGATGAGGTGGGTTTGCTTCGAACTCAGATCAAATTAGTAAGTACAATTTTTTTCAACTTAATGGGCATTGTATACCAACCAGTTATTAACCCTCACAAGTGCCGGCCATCTCAAGCGCTCCCAACTTCAAATCAGTAGCTCTTTGGCTGCCAATAGTCTCTCTGATTTGTCCGATAGTCGCGCGGAACAAGAAATTTTGGTCCAAAGTGTCACTGAAACTACAGTTCCTAAGTTGGTGGCGGATGATGTGCCTTTACTCACCAGGTCCGTTGGATTTTCTCGTGAAATGCTCGTACTGCTCAATAATGTGAACTAATAGACTTGTACCTTAGTTTACTGGCCGACGTTTTCCCGGGCATTGAATACAGCCCGAGTAATTTGGATAAGCTCAAGGCGCACATCCGTGCTGTTGCTGCTGAACAGCATTTGGTTGTCGGTGATGTGTGGTTCCAAAAGGTCCTCCAACTCTACCAAATCCAAAACATCCAACACGGCCTGATGATGGTCGGGCCGTTGGCTACGGGGAAGACCCAAGCCTGGAAGGTTCTGCTTGCGGCGCTCCAACGACTCGAAGGCCGCAAAGGAGTCTCCTATGTCATCGATCCCAAAGCAATCTCTAAAGATTCACTCTATGGTACCCTCAATCCGACTACGCGTGAATGGAACAATGGGCTGTTTACTAACATCCTCAGAAGGATCATCAATTACGTCCGTGGTGAAGATGCCAAAAGGCAATGGATTATTTTTGACGGCGACGTGGATCCGGAATGGGTCGAAAACTTAAACAGGTAACTTTTTTTACGAAAAAGACAATCAGAGACCACACTGATTGATTTGTGATTATCATTTTTTTTAGTGTTTTGGACGATAACAAGTTGCTGACCTCCCAACGGAGAACGACTCAATCTGCCGAGCAATGTCCGAATAATGTTTGAGGTCGAATCTTTGAAACATGCTACTTTAGCCACCGTCAGTCGTTGTGGAATGGTCTGGTTCAACAAAGACGCCGTCACGCCAGACATGTTCTACGAGAATTATCTGAAGACTACTCACGACGTGGCTCTGGATGCCATTGCGGACGACATGTTAATGGATGCTCCAACGCGCAAACAGGATAATTCTGGAGAGGTTCCAGATAATTTAATCACTCAGCGCTCGATCATCAATGTCTTATCGGTGTACTTCCAACCTGACGGACTTGTTACTTGCGCTCTCGAATTTGCTGCTGGAGTTGATCACATTACGGAATTCACCGTGGCTCGAGTGGTCTCGACTCTCTTCTCCTTGATCAACAAAACCATCCGGAATGTATTGGATTATAATGCCCGTCACAACGACTCTCCTCTGCCGATGGACAAAGTCCGCACATATTCTCAAAAGCGTCTCTTGGTCGCTATCGTCTGGGCATTCACGGGTGATTCAAAACTTGATACACGGGCCTGGATGGGCAACTTTTTGCGCGATTACTTGGGTCTGGACATGCCTCCATTGAATGGCCCCGAGGCTTCGCTAATCGACTACGATGTTCCAGTGGCCTCCGGTGATTGGGAGCCGTGGAAAAACGCAGTCTCCGTTGTTGATATCGATACTCACCAAGTTACCTCTTCCGAAGTCGTCATTCCGACTTTAGATACTGTCAGGCATGAAGATGTGCTCTACTTGTGGCTCTCTGAACACAAGCCCTTGATGCTCTGCGGCCCCCCTGGATCTGGAAAGACCATGACACTATTCAGTGCACTACGGAAACTGCCGGATATGGACGTCGTCGGGCTCAACTTCTCGAGCGCTACAACACCTGAATTGGTCCTCAAGACATTCAATCAGCATTGCAAGTACAAGAAGACGCCGAATGGAGTTGTGCTAGCCCCAGTACAGATTGGCAAGTGGATTGTTGTCTTCTGCGATGAGATCAACCTGCCAGCTGCCGACAAATACGGCACTCAGAAGGTGATCTTGTTGTTGAGACAGTTGGTTGAGGGCAGCGGATTTTGGAGGCCATCAGATAAAGCCTGGATCAGGCTCAAACGAATTCAATTTGTTGGTGCTTGTAACCCTCCCACCAATCCCGGTCGAGTCGTTCTCCCTCAACATTTTTTGCGACATGCACCCCTGGTAATGGTCGATTATCCTGGAGAAGCGTCATTGAAACAGATCTACGGTACCTTCAACAGAGCCGCCTTGAAAGTCGTCCCCAACTTGCGAGGCCATGCAGAGCCCCTCACATCAGCTATGGTCAAGTTTTATCTGGCTTCCCAAAAGTGTTTTACGTCCAACAATCAAGCACATTACATCTACAGTCCTCGTGAGTTGACCCGATGGACTCAAGGTATCCATCAATCCATCAAACCTTGGGAAACACTCTCCTTGGAAGGCCTTGTTCAAGTTTGGGCCCACAAAGCACTCCGCTTGTTTTCAGACCGATTGGTCTCAGAGGATGAGAAGCGGTGGACAGACAAACAAATTGATGCGATAGCCATCCAACATTTCCCCAGTATTGATCAGTCTGAGGTGCTTGCTCGGCCAATCCTCTTTTCTAACTGGACCTCTAAGCACTGCATCAGCGTTGATCGAGATCAATTGCGTGATTGCTTGAAGGCAAGGCTACGGGTGTTTTATGAAGAGGAACTTGATGTGCCATTGGTCTTATTCAACGATGTACTCAATCATGTCTTGAGAATCAATCGTGTATTCCACCAAGTTCAAGGTCATCTACTTTTGATCGGTGTAAGCGGGAGCGGAAAAGTAATTCACACAACCGTGTCACATTTCTACTCTTAATCAATAGCTGCAATCAAACAAAACTTACTCATCTTTTGGCTTTATCCAGACTACTCTATCTCGATTTGTTGCGTGGATGAACGGCTCGAGTGTGTTTCAAATCAAAGTGCACAACAAATACACCGCCGATGACTTGGACGATGATTTGAGGAACGTTTTGCGCCGGTCTGGTTGCGAAGCTGAGAAGATATGTTTCATCATGGACAAATCTAACGTACTCAACTCTGGATTCCTCGAACGCATGAATACTCTTTTGGCCAATGCGGAAGTGCCCGGTTTATTCGAAGGCGATGAACACGCCGCGCTGATGACGGCTTGTAAAGAAGGGGCCCAGCGTGATGGTGTTGTGCTGGACTCTCCTGACGAGCTCTACCGATGGTTTACTCAACAGGTTGCCAAAAACCTACACGTGGTGTTTACCATGAACCCACCGGAAAATGGTCTGGCCTCACAAGCGGCCACCTCCCCAGCTTTGTTTAACCGCTGCGTGTTGGATTGGTTTGGAGACTGGTCCGATCAAGCGTTTTACCAGGTTGGAATGGAATTCACGAGCAGTTTGGATCTCGATACCAGCCAATACGTACCACCGGCGAACTTCCCAGTCGTCTATCAACAGCTATCACTTCCTCCAGTCCATCGAACTGCCATTATAAACGCCTTGGTTGCTGTTCACATGTCAATGTACAAAACCAATCGCTGCTTGGCCCGCCGACAAGCACGGTTTAATTACGCTACCCCTCGACATTATCTCGATTTTATCAATAATTATGTCAACCTGTTTAATGAGAAACAAGACAATCTGGAGGAACAACAGCGCCACTTGAATATTGGACTGGAAAAGCTGCGCAATACAGTGGTTCAGGTAGAAGAGATGCGACAGAGTTTGGCCATTAAACGAACGCAACTGGCCAAAAAGGAAAAGGAAGCTGAATCGAAGTTGGCTCAGATGCTGGCTGATCAAAAGGAAGCTGAATCCAGGAGACAAGCTTTGATTCAAATCCAGGCTGCCCTTGAGCAACAGAATAAGGATATCGCGGAACGTCAATCTGTTGTCATGGCGGACTTGGCAGATGCTGAAACAGCGGTCAAAGAGGCCCAAGCCGCCGTCAGTAAAATCAAGAAGCAGCACTTGATCGAAGTCAGGTCAATGGCCAACCCCCCTGAGGCCGTCAAGTTAGCCATGAAATCTGTTTGCACGATCTTAGGACACCGTCTCGGTGAATGGAAATCTGTTCGAGGAATCGTCAAGAACTCAGGCTTCATTGAGAGCATCATGAAGTTTGATGCTAAAGAGAAAATGACTCACCAACTCCGTGAGAAGATGAAAGCCGACTTCCTGTCCAGAACTATGTTTAATTTCGATACCGTTAACCAAGCAAGTAAGGCTTGTGGCCCGTTATGCAAATGGGTCATCGCCCAGGTCAAGTTCTCCAAAATCTTACATAAAGTTGGCCTACTTCGTCATGAAGTCAATTCGTTGGAAGAACAGGCGGCTACCACTCAAGAAAAAGCGGCAACTGTCGTGACAATGATTGCAGAGCTTGAGGGTAGTATTGCGAGATACAAACCTGAATACGCTACGTTGATCAGTGAAACTGAAGCAATCAAGCGGGAGATGAATCGGGTCAAGTCCAAAGTAGAGCGCAGTATGACTTTCCTAGAAAGCTTAGGATCTGAAAAGACTCGATGGGGGGCCGGGAGTGCTACCTTTGACACCCAAATGAGCACCATTGCTGGTGATGTGCTCTTGTCGGCGGCCTTCATTACCTATGGTGGATTCTTTGACCAATCCTATCGCCAATCGATGTGGCAAGGATGGGTTGATCATCTGAACCAAGCTAATTTGAAGTACAACACCAAATTGTCCCTGACCGAATACTTATCCACTGCCAACGACAGAATCGACTGGCAATCAAAATGACTACCAGCAGATGATTTGTGTACCAAGAACGCGATCATGCTGCATCGCTTCAACCAGTACCCTCTGATCTGTGAGAATATGGAAAACTAAGAGCAATTTATTTCTTGTTAGGACTTATGTGCAACTCGTTTGGTCTGACAATGAATTTTTAGAAGAAGGAAAAACAACGATTGCTCTTACCTAAGAGCAAGGGTAGGAAGACTAGAGAATGTTTCTAGGAATTTTTAGGCTTATTGAAAAAGGAAAGAGAATCGGCTAAGTGAGAGCGGCCAATAGAAAAAAGACTTTGATCACACAATTGGTCGTTGTTTTTATTAAATGATTTTTAATGCTTTTGTGTCTGCTTAAGAGATTAAAGAGAAGTACGAGATTTTTTTTTTTTGAGTAATTTTAATGTTTGATGAGTTAGTAGAAAAAGAACAGCGACTATGTCAGAATTAGGTAGACGGGTGTAGTGTCGAAGAGACTTGCTGTGGAGTTGCACAAGAGTAACTTTTGTAAGAGATGAAGATGAATGAGTCAGTTTCCCGGCGGAGCAATAGCTTCTTTTATAGCCAAGGGTCACTGTACTAACAGGTTGTGGGCCCGCCGAAGCGGGATTCCTTTCTCGCTGAGGTTTTCAGGGTTCAGGAACAATTGGCACCGCACATGGCCATTTGTCAGGGTTAAGGGCTGAAACATCGCTGGCTAGGGCTGCGGTATAAAAGTATTTTGTTGTACATGGTTAGTTTTTGGATTACGGCTGGTTTGTTGCGTTGTCAACAGCGCGTGATCTCTTGATTGGACAACGTACAGTTTAGGAAGAGCTCTGACACAGGTTTCAAACCCTGACATGATCATTGATCCATCTGGTCAAGCAACTAACTTCCTCATTAACAAATATTGCGATCGGAAGATGACCGTGACCAGCTTCTTGGACGAAGCATTTGTTAAAAGTCTGGAAAGTGCCTTGCGGCTTGGAACTCCGTTATTGATCCAGGATGTTGAGCATTTGCACCCGATCTTGAATGCCTTCTTAAATAAGGAACTCCGACGAGCTGATGGTTGAGTTTTGATCCGACTTGGCAATCAAGAGATTGACTTTTCACCTTCCTTCACCATGTTCTTATCGACGTGTGACCCATCCGTCGAATTCTCGCCAGATATCTGCAGTCGAGTGACATTTGTCAACTTCACAATGACCAGAAGCAGTCTACAATCACAATTTTTGAATCAAGTTTTGCGAGCTGAGCGCCCAGATACCGACAAGAAAAGAACAGATCTGATTAAATTACAAGGCGAGTTCAAGCTTCAATTGAGACACCTCGAGAAATCACTCTTGCAGGCCCTCAGCGAGTCAATCGGTAACATCTTGGACGATGATAAAGTGATTGTTACCCTAGAGACCCTTGAACGGGAAGCAGCCAACGTGGCAAAGAAGGTAGAAGAGACAGATATTGTCATGCAAGGATTCGATCAAGTAACAGCCGAATACCTTCCACTGGCTCAAGCATCCAGTTCAATATTCTTTGTTCTTGAACAGCTCAATGTCCTCAATCATTTCTACCAATTCTCTCTCCAATATTTCTTGGACATCTTCGAGTTTGTCTTGTTACATAATCCAAATCTGTTACAAGCCCAGGACCCAAAGGAACGACTGGCGGTCCTTTTGAAAGATATCTTTGTGGTCACTTTCAAACGCACTTCCAGGGCACTCCTCCATCGTGATCATTTGCTGTTGGCTATGCTGTTGGCTCAACTGAAAGCTCAAGGTTTGGGTAACGAGGTCGACGACAAGGAATACTCATTTTTACTCGAGGGTAGTAGCGACCGTACAGGCAGACACCCCCCGACAAGTTTTCCATTTCTTTTGGCAGATCAGCAGGTTCACTTACAAGCTTTCCAACGATTGGCTTGCTTCAAAGATGTCATCGATCACATGTCGACTCAAACTTAACTAAGTCCAAAGGTGGAGGCGCTTCGGCGCCTCCACCGGAGGGACTTGTGCGGTATCGGTGATTTAGGACTGAGAGCAATGCCCAAAACCACCATGCCCCACAAATGTTGCTATAGCTCTGCAACCTGCCATGAACCCATCAATATTTTTTGATAATCTGAAAGCTGTGGATCTTTCCTAATTTTTGATGCACTAAAATCAACATAGGTCCTCCTGCTTTGCTCAGAATACCTTGTTGAAGATGGTGGACTGGAAAAGCCAACCCGAGCTCTCGCGTATCACCTCAGCGCGCCATTCTATAAACGCCTGGACGATTGCACCTAGCTCCTGATCATGACACTGCCAGGACAACTCCTTATCACTCCATTTCTTGGTCAAAAACAAGACTGGTCAATACACCCCCTTTGCATCCTTCAAGCACTGTGAAAAAAACTTGAGAAAGTGCTGTCAGTTGACATGCACATTCCAGGTTGAAACTTCAAGTACATCCATGGTCATTCCAAGTTTAATCACAGGTTAGCTCAGCGTCAAATTAAGAAGATCTGTAGCTCAGCTTTGGACTTAGCACAGTATTTGCATGTGCTAAGTGTGTCCTGAGCCATACACCTCAACACCTGCACAGTACTGGTGCTGACTGGTCATCCATACAAATCCATACAAATCCATACTGGCTTGTCAACAGCCCCCTGGGAAGAATGCCCCCCATGTTGGCAAGAATATGCGCCCCTGTCAACTAGGAGGAATCCCCCCTGGTTGACAAGGGCATACCTTAACGCTTGTCAATCCCTCCCGGTCAACAACACAACAAACACAACAGTGTCAACCGGGAGGAAGCCCTCCTGGTCATCAACACATGTGTTGAGTGGGAGGAAGCCCTGCCGGTCAACAACACAACAAACACAACCGTGTCAACCGGGAGGAAGCCCTCCCGGTCACAAACACAATACAACCTGTTGACCGGGAGGAGTCCCTCTTGGTTGACTGCTGTATATAGCTGTCGACCGTGAGGGAATCCCCCGGTCAACAGGTTTATATTGCGGTTGACCGGGAGAAACTCCTCCCAGTCAACAGTCACATATATCAGTCAATTGGGAGGAGTCCCTCCCGGTCGACCCCAATATGAACCAGCTGACCGGGAGGAGTCCCTCCCGGTTGACAGCCATATCAAGCAGTCAACCGGGAGGAGTCCCTCCCGATCGACTGATATATGTGACTGTTGACCGGGAGGAGTCCCTCCTGGTCAACAACTATATACAGCAGTTGACCGGGAGGGACTCCTCCCAGTCAACTGCTGTGTATGGCAGTCGACCGGGAGGGACTCCCCCCCTCCTCCCAGTGGACTGCTTGATATGGCAGTCGACCGGGAGGGACTCCTCCCAGTCGGCTGCTCGATATGGCAGTCAACCGGGAGGGACTCCTCCCAGTCGGCTGCTTGATATGGCAGTCAACCGGGAGGGACTCCTCCCAGTCGGCTGCTGTGTATGGCAGCCGACCGGGAGGGACTCCTCCCGGTGGACTGCTGTATATGGCAGTCAAACGGGAGGGACTGCTCCTGGTGGACTGCTTGATATGGCAGTTGACCGGGAGGGACTCCTCCCGGTGGACTTCTCAATATGGCAGTCGGCCGGGAGGGACTCCTCCCGGTGGACTGCTGTGTATGGCAGTTGACCGGGAGGGACTCCTCCCAATCGACTGCTCAATATGGCAGTCGACCGGGAGGAACTCCTCCCAGTCAACTGCTTGATATGGCAGCCGACCGGGAGGGACTCCTCCCAGTCAATTGCTTGATATGGCAGTCGACCGGGAGGGACTCCTCCCAATCGACTGCTTGATATGGCAGTTGACCGGGAGGGACTCCTCCCAGTTGACTGCTCGATATGGCAGTTGACTTGGAGGGACTCCTCCCAGTCGACTGCTTGATATGGCAGTCGACTGGGAGGGACTCCTCCTGGTGGACTGCTGTGAACGGGAGGGACTGCTCCCGGTGGACTGCTCAATATGGCAGTCGACCGGGAGGGACTCCTCCAGGTAATGTTATTGACCGGGAGGGATTCCTCCCAGTCAAAGTTGTTGTATATAGCTTTTGACCGGGTGGGATTCCTCTTTGTCAACAAGGGCGCTTACTCTTGTTGACCCGGAGGGATTGGGAGCTCAAGCATGTACCCGTGACCTCCAATGCGGGGGACTTTGGATGAGTCAGGGGCAGCTGAGCATTTGCCTCAGGACTGAGTCTGTGCACCTCAGACCAAGCTTCCTGTACCTCAGTCTAGTGCATTTTGCACTATGGACTTAAGCTGAGGAAATTCCAAACTTTCCAGGGTGTACCACCCTGGGATTCATTTGTATGGGCCTGGTCTCAACTAGGAATGAACTCAGGTATGCTGCATGTCAACTGACAGCACCTTCTTGAGTTTTTTTCATAGTTAAGACTGCTGAAAGCGTGTATTTTGACCTGTAGACATGCAACAAGATCAAAATGTTGCAAGCACAGGGCTGTGGTGAAACAACCCTTCAGGGTTTGAAAAGCCAGTCAGGACTCAGCTAAATCTAACCCAGCTGTTACGTCCACGTTCTCCTTTGTGAGCGAGGTGAGCGGTGCCACAATCAACGGTGGGCCAGCTACGCTAACTGTAGCGTTAGCGTGGCGTAGCGTAGCAGAATTACGCTAAGCGTTAGCGGAATTGCGCCTTCTCTGCGCTAACGCTACGCGCAAAGGGTGCGCAGCTAATTTAGCTGTTAGCGTAGCGTTAGCGCAGATGCGCGCAATTGCGCTAACGCTACACACGCAGGGAGCAAAAGAGCGCGCGCTACGGTGCGCCACAGTGCTTTTAGCTGAAAAAAGGCCTTTTTTTCCGCTAAAAGCGCTGTAGCGTAGTGACTGTAGCGGCGCGCTAACACTAAAAAACAATTGGCGCGCTGTTAGCACCGCTGAAACATAGCGCAGCGTAGCAGCGCTAACAGCGCGCTAACGCTACTCAAAATGGGCGGGTGCTTTTCGCCGCTACGCTAATGCTAAGTGGCCCTGTAGCGTAGTGTAGCATAGCGGCCCACCATTGCCGCGATGGCAGAGAATTTTGCAATGAATTTCCTGTAAACATTAACATAACCCAATAATCTATTCAATTGTTGTAAATTCTTGGGGTAAGGCCAATCCGCTACAGTACTTAGCTTTTCAGATTCCATTTGAACCCTGTACGCCAATATCCCAAAACCTAAGAAATTTACCTGATCAGCATAGAAAGAACATTTTTTGGGTGAAGCGTATAAAAAATGAGCCTGCAGCCTTTCCAAAACCTGCACAATGTGCCGCTGATGTTCTTCCCTGGTCTTTCAAAAAATGAGGATGTCATCAATGTACACAAAAAAAGACACATTCAGTAATTCTCTCAAAACAAATTGAATGAAATGCTGGAAACAAGCAGGAGCATTGGCAAGCCCAAACGGCATGACCAAATACTCAAATAAGCCCCACAACGTGCGGAACTCGGTCTTCCACTTGTCTGTGGCAGCTACCCTAAGCAGATTGAATGCAGCCTTAAGTTTGATTTTTGTAAAAGAATTATGACCTTGTAACTGATTCAATAAATGCCCGAAGATCGGGATGGGATAGCTGGAATGGACTTTCATCATTTTGAGACCGCGGTAATTGACACACGGCCGGGGCTTCTTACCAGGAACTCGGACAAAGAAAATTGGAACAACTGCGCTAGAGGAGGAAACATGGATAAATCCCTTTTTCGAATTTTCATCAATATAGAGTTTCAATTGCTGCTGTTCATCAAAAGACAAATTGTACAAGCCCCCAAAAGGGGGATAGGTGAAAACACCCTTGAGGGGGTGTTTCTGACCTTTTTCCTGCTCCTGGACCTGATCTCCTGGAGCCTTTTTTGAAGAAGGAAATAAGGTCCGCAGGAGAGGTTCCAGGTCCATTTTTTTCCTGATTCCTGGGACCTGCGCAACCTGATTTTTAACTTTGAAACCCCCTAATATGTCAGCCTTAGAGATACATCAAGTATGCAAAAGACTGCAATAACTTAGTAAATAATAATAATTAGTGAATTATCATTGCAGAATCAGATTCCTCATCATAAATTAAGGGGGGTCACCCACTCAAAGTAACCCCTTATTCCTATCCCTTCATGTACTAATTGTATAATTAAGAATTGGCCTCAGAAAGCGCCCAAAAAAGGTATTACATACAAAAAATTAGTAAAATAAACAAATTACATAAAATTAAACTATTGTACATTAATGAGTAATATTAATTGTGTAATAATACCCCCGTGAAAGCATTATGTAGACTTCTACTGAAGCTCTTTCACATGACAATTGGTTATAAATATGTCATGTGACAGAGTCAGGAAAATTAGTCTATTATAATACAACTAGAGGCCAAGGAGGCTGCGCCGCTGCAGGGGGAAAAGGCACAAAATCGCGCCCAATGACCACCACATCCTCAAAAAATCATGAAAACGTTGGCTTTACTTTTAGTAATCACACTGGAGTGACAAAAACTGGCACATTTCTCATTGGAATCACTTCAAGCTACACATCATCACAAGTTATTCCAGTCATCATCTTAAAACTTTCAATCTACTCACAAGGCTGCTCCACCACTGAACATAAAATGCATACCCCTTACGTCCAAAAGGAGGTGTATCAACATACTTTTCCAAAAACAGATTTATTTCTTTGAGGCCACTAATAGAATCACACTATGATTGATTGCAAAAGAATTTTTGTCAATGTGCTGAAAGGTAGAAAGATACAAGCCAATACATCACAATTGCTGTCATTTTTTGCAGTGCTCATCAGGCCCACTCACCTTGGCATGGTAGTGCCATATCAAAACTCTCTTTACTTATACTTCCACAGATCCTAAATTAATGTATTGAAATATGAATCCATTTTTTCAAACTGTGGCATGTAGTCTTGTTTCATTAGTGTTTCTTGTTTGGATCCCTCAAAAATAAAATATGGAAATCCATTAGAATGATAGATCACTTGGTGATTTTGGGAATTATCTTCCCATGATTTAACTTTATAAATAAAAACCATGTAGATATATTTATAAAAAATCAGAATACCATCAGATCACATCTATGGCTGATAGGTATTATAAATTTGACATTTTCATTTATGTGGGTCTAATTTAACATCTTCAAGGGTATCAGACGGTCTAGGAAGTCCTCCACTGTGCTGAATAATGAACAATTCAAAAGCTGGTAATTAGAGATGGCAAACGGGTACCCGCGCGGCGGTACCCGGCACCCGCCGGCGGGTACTCATCAGGGTGGCGGGTACCGCCGCCGCGGGTGCCAAGTACGGGTACGGGTGTCTGTTATTGTGCAATTTTTAGGTGGGTACCCGGGTACCGCCGTTTGATACCCTCCAATAATGCTACCTTTTTCCCGCTGTGGATGTCCCCGCCCCCCTGTCCTGTGTGATATCCCCGGCTGCGGCTCCACCAGCTGGCCGAGAGAGATCCCTCTTGGAGAGCTGGTGCATGTATATCAGCCCAGCCTCTTGGCGAGCTTGTAAATACATGTACACATGCTTGCCAAGAGGGAAAACTAGTATGCACACACCAGCTCGCCAAGAGGGATTCCTCTTGGCAAGCAGGTATTCACACACCAGCTCGCCGGGAGGAATCCCTCTCGGCGAGCAGGTATACACACACCAGCTCGCCGAGAGGGATTCCTCTCGGCGAGCAGATATACATATACCAGCTCGCCGGTGCCCAAGAGGGATCCCTCTTGGCAAGCAGGTATACATATACCAGCTCGCAGCCCCCAAGAAAAATCCCTCTGGGCAAGCTAGTGAATGTACCTGCTTGCCAAGAGGGATCCCTCTTGGGCACCGGCGAGCTGGTATATGTAACCTGCTTGCCAAGAGGAATCCCTCTTGGCGAGCTGGTGCGTGTATACCTGCTTGCCAAGAGGAATCCCTCTTGGCGAGCTGGTGTGTGTATACCAGTGCTCGCCGAGAGGAATCCCTCTTGGCGAACTGGTGTTGTGTATACCAGTGCTCGCCAAGAGGAATCCCTCTTGGCGAGCTGGTGTGTGTATACCAGTGCTCGCCGAGAGGAATCCCTCTTGGCGAACTGGTGTTGTGTATACCAGTGCTCGCCAAGAGGAATCTCTCTTGGCGAGCTGGTATGTATACTTGCTCACCGAGATGAATCCCCTCTTGGCGGCAGGTATACGGATACCAGCTCGCCGAGGCCCAAGAGGGATTCCTCTTGGTGAGCAGGTACATATTGTCTTTCCCGTTAATCTTGGACCCGGCGCTCTTTTTTTATGGATTTATGCAAGAGGATTTAAAAACTTGACATTGTGTTTCTGCCTTGGATGTCTCACGGCCTTCATGTTCCCTGTCAGGTCGGAAAGCGGCTGGGTTCTTGGTTGGCCCCTCTCACCAGGAAAAAACAATGATCACTTGTCTGCAAGTGACATCAAAAAGTACAAAGGCCCCTTTTTACTTTGCTATGTCACTTGTCTGCAAGTGACATCAAAAAGTACAAAGGCCCCTTTTTACTTTGCTATGTCACTTGTTGGCAAGTGATCATTCTTTTTTCCTGGTGTCTGTTGGAGCAGAGGGTGATGAGTCGGAAAGCTGAGGGATGGGTCCCAGGGTCTACAAACTTCCCTGGTTCTGAATATGAGCTTGGATTTTCACTGGCTCTACTCCAACATCATCTACTGGAGAATGGTGGCTCCGAGGGTAATTTCCGGCGTTGGCCTTGTCTGACAGATGTCAGGATAAAACCCCGGAGAAAAAACAACTGTATTTCTTATGTATACCAAGTTGAGGCAAAAGAGGTGCAAGCTTTTCATTAAATACAATACCTACAAAAAATAACTTGGCAGGTACTGCCGGTACCCGCCAAAAATACCCGGGTACCGCCGCGCCGCGGGTGCCAAGTACGGGTACGGGTATCTGTTTTGGGCCAAAAAAGCAGGTGGTACCCGGACACGCGGCGGGTACCCGGGTACCAATTGCCATCTCTACTGGTAATCACAAAGAAGAATCAGCCAAAAAGAAATCTGGTCCATTTTCAAACAACACAGCACAACAAAAAAATTGAAATGTTTTTGTTCTTCTTAATATAGGGAAGCATGATTGGCAATGCCATCAACAGCTTATCAGCAAGTTTCTAAATCTGGAAGGCCGCCTCCGGTCTGAACAAATTATGTGTGTGACGAAAGGCTGCCAAACATACATTACGATGCACTGGGACCCACCCCCAATGGGGATTGATGGGATGGGAGAGAATTCAGTGAATCTTTGATGGCCAGTGGGCAGCACTCCCTGCAGCTTTGCAGAGAAAGAGGAGGATGACTGGGTGTGCAGCTTTAGGATAGCAGCGTCTGGGAGAAAAACATTTAAAAGAGCTGGGTCACGGGATGGGCACCGGAGTCGAGTGGGGAGATGTAAGGCGGGGTGGTTGAGTCACTTGAGGAGTGAGCATACATACATCCAGCCCGCAGCTGATTGCAGCAAATCAATTGGCGAGCTAAGCGACTCACAAAACTTCCCGCTTCCGGCACCAAGCTTGAGGGAATACCATGCACCCACTGCTAGTCTTGTTTGAAAAGGGTGAAACTTACCAAAGTTCTTGGCAACGCTAACCATGACGCTTTCACCGAAAGCATGGGATGATCCAAAGACCCACCAAACATCATATCTAGTTAGTTGCATGCTTGACTCAGAAAAAAAAGGGGGAAATGACTGACATGAACAGACCAGCAAGTAAGACGGTACCAGTCTTGAAGCTATCAAGCTTCAATAGCGTGATAGCGTTGAAGGCAAAGCTGAGAGTGAACAAGTTGGAAAGCATCTATTGTTTGGTGTACCACTTGACCGCGGAGAGGATTACAGAGATGGCAATGAAGCCGATGTGCCAGTTGGTGAACCGGAGACTGAACAAGACATCCGCTGTGTTCCGGGTCAATCTGAACTTGTATTTTGTCTGTTTTGCCCAGGTCGTCGGGCCAAGATTTGTCTTGGTGATCGTCACCAACATTGTTGCTAGCGCTCCCGAACCCACCAGCAAGAAATATCCGGCAAACAGGGCATTGATGAAGTCTTTGTTCAGGTACTTGAACACAAGATACAATCCTAATAATGCTCCTGATCCTCTGATCATCGAATTTCAGATGTAAATAGATATACAGGAAATAAGCTGGATGGGTGGAAGGAGTGGATAGCCTGGGATGTGCAAAATGACTTACAAGACTGGAAACCAGTAAGTGTCTTCACTGGTCATTTGCTTGATAGCTTCCTCTTCCTCATTGGAAGATTCAGTGGAATCAGCAGAATTTTTTCCTCCATTTTTCTTCAACACAATTGGAGCCTAAGTCAAAGCAGAATGATGAGATCAGCTTGGTCTGTTGTTTTTGTTTTTGCTCTTGCTGTTGGGCGGAGTCAAAGGTCAGTTAGCGGGGCTCGCTGGAGCTCTCAATTGGTGCTTGGCCACTGGCGAAGGCAGCTGGGACAAGCTTGGGGTGCTGAAGAGCAGCGGGGAGCAAGAGGCATAGCGCTCCTTTTGCTTCAGGTCCTCCATCTTCCTGTCGTTGCATGACGGGAGCAAGGACATAGATCAACAGCCGGTGGCCCAGGTTCGGGCCTCTTCCCTGGTCGCCACGCAGCTTGTCGGGATGCGGATCATTGTTGATCGCTGGCAGGTTGGGGTTGTACTTGGAGGAGGGAGAGGGGAGTGGGATATGGTTGTGGTGCTCGGTTGGCTGGGGCGTCTTGTTGGCGGCAATGGAGTCGTCGTCATCCCTGTTGTTGCTGCAGTCGTTGTTGTTGGTGGATCTCAAGCTGATGCGGAGGAGCTTCTTCCACAACCATTGCGAGCCACCTGAGCTGGTGGTATTGATGGATAAGCAACTCTGGACGGTATTTACATTGAGTTTGCTTTGCGTGGTGTTGGTTTGCGGTATGTACATACATGAAGGTGGTGTTGATGGCGTGGGTCAGGTAGAGTTTGTTGCCTGTAGCAAGGATGTTGGCAGATGGGTGTGGTCTGAATTTGTTAGGGGGTGGGGTGCCAGACAATTATAAAAGGAAGAGAGTTGGAGGCCAAAATATTTCCTCAGGCGACTCTTGGGCTGTACTTCCAGCTTGAGGGTTGTCTCACCCCCGTCCGCTGTTGCATTTGCGCAGTCCGGCGGGGGATATTTGTGGACCCCCCTGTGCTTCCGGGCTGGAGGTCTTCTTCCCAATGCTTTTTGACCCTGCTAGACAGGGATGGGCGTTGGCTGGGTGGCTGGTTGTGGGTTGCGAGTATTTTTTTGCTTGTAGACTGTTTTTTTGGTGTGTGCATGTTTTTTGTAGGCAAAACCGCAGTTTTTTGGCTTGTTGTATTAAAAAAGGGAAAACCTTTGATTTTGTTTTTTTTGTAATTTTGGTCTTTTGTAAGGGGAAACCCTTGAATTTTTTTTCTACAAACCTGAGGCTTTAATATACTTGGATTAAATTGCCCACAGCCAAGCCTTGTTCATGTCCACCCCCCAGGATACCCCCATAGGGAGAAAAGGACTTAGTGATTGCGCTCACTAAAGTCCCCTCTATAAATAGAGGCCTATCTGGCCCTCAGGAAAAGATACCCCAGACCATTCACCGCCCAGAAACTGTAAGTTTGCCGTGAATATTCTCCTCTGCTACTACTGTAGCCCCTTTTCCCTTTAAACCATCCCCAGCACGCAAAATCCACTGGATTAAACCCTTTAAATTATCAAAAATCCCTTATTAGCATGTTTAAAGCTTCATCCTTGTAAGTAGTTGCCGTAAGACCACCGCCTCTGTCAAGCATCAAATCAGTTTAAGCGCTTACCACCTAATTTTTACGCCAAATTTATTCCCTGTAATTAATAATTATCCAAGTTTCTTAAATCCACACAAACGTGGAAACCTAGATCTAAGTTTTGGTGTATTTGTAATTTAAAAAGAACACAACAGAAAAGCACACAATTTGGACAATACACACAACAGTTGAAAATATCCCCAAAGACCCAAAG
Organism: Puccinia triticina; assembly: GCF_026914185.1. NCBI lineage: Eukaryota > Fungi > Basidiomycota > Pucciniomycetes > Pucciniales > Pucciniaceae > Puccinia > Puccinia triticina. Next base: position 3,671,865 of record NC_070572.1, read on the forward strand.
GCCCTATGGATGACCCTCCAGCTGTGCCAGAGCAACAAGCAAAAAAGGGCCGGTTGTGAAAGACTCTGTGAAAGAGCTGTCAAGGAGGGGCCTAATCAAGCAACTAGGGGGCTTCCAGGGAGGGGGCGGACAAAACCGGATCCCCTGGGGGGACACTCAATTTGAAGCCCTCCTTAAGTACCCATCAGCCCCCCTCATTCAGCCGCTGCCTCGGCACAACCTCAAGCCACTGCTTCATCCTCAGCCAAGCCACGCAGCGTCAACAACTACCCTTCCAGGCCGCGCTACTGGTTTTCAGGAACTAGCTTTATCACCATGTAAACTGCCACCCCCATGTACAATGTTTGTCGCAGCTGACTGGACAAGGTTTACTGTTTCAATTCAATTCCAAAGCAATACCACCCAACCTGACCTCCGATTTGTTGATTTAGTTCAAAGCTCTCGTCAGTACCGTTGGTTGGACCGGCCCGAAGTAAGCAACATCTTACTGTTTTAGTGAAGGAATTGGATGTAACTCTCAAAACCCGGCTGATGTTGTCAAGGTAAGGAGGTAATTAGTCTGACACAGTTTTGTTCCAGTCATTGATCAGCTAATTTCATGATTGTCCAATCCTTATCACCGCAAGCCTTCATGACTGCAGTTTTTGACATCAACAGTTTGAATGCACCAATTAGAACGACCGTGCCCCCTGCGCCCACTTGTCCGAAAGGAGAACCGCTACCGTCAACTGTACCTGCAGCCCAAGTGGAACCGGCTCAGCCAAGGTCTAAGTGCGTTGATGAGTTATTGGGTCACCTGCAGAATCTATTGCCTAACATCTTTGTCCCACTTGTAGCCCCCTCGGCAAGCCGCAGGTAGCCAAACCCAAGAAGAATCCTCCGCCCAAGAAACGTGTGGCGGGGCCCGGCGAATCTGGAGATGAATCGGAGGACGAAGGCGGAGAAACCAACGCGCCCATGGCGGGGCCAAACATGGCCAACGAACTCAAAGAGCCCCCGCCTGAGGTGGTCGAGGTGCCTTTCATGCGGGTTTCGGACGACGACAAACTAAGGTCGATCAGTCCTTTTGGCTCGGTCACTTCGCAGATCGGAAATGTCCTTGTTATCCAAGGTACCGCTGGACTAGGATACGATTGCGTGCTGGATGAGGGCACTTTGGTTTGTCAGAAGGACGGTCTGGTGGTTGGTAAAGTGAGCTGCTGCTGGTTGAATATTCACCAAAACCTCTTTTGTTTGTACTGATAAATCGCCCTCTACCGTCAGATTTTCGAAACATTTGGCTCGGTGACCAGCCCTCACTACAGCATCAGATTGATGGCACACCTGTGACTGCAATGGAGGCTGCTCTCCTGGTGCAGGACCTCAACAACGTGCAAGTCCGAATCACATCCCATCTGCAGGGCCTTGTCTTTGTAATAAACGATGCAAACTCTTGCACTCCTGCAGGCCGGGCTCGGCCAGATGAAGCAGAGCATTCGGGCACTCGTCGGCTTGGTCCACCAACAGCTCAACTCAATTGCAATTGACTTCCTTGCCTCGCCTCAGCAGGGCAAGCATCTCCGGCCCCTCGTCGTCCTCTCCGTCGCCCGGGGGTCCGCCCCCTCCGCCAGCCGCTGCCACCCGTCTCCCGTTGCCGCCAGTCAGCCTTGACAAGCCAATCTCTCCTAGCCACGTCCTCAACAACACCAGCCCCACACAGCCAGAACCGTCATTATTGTCCTTGCTTCCCAGAGCCGGCCCAATACTACCCACCCAATGCCGGCTCGCCGAGATCGCCGAGCTCATCCCCATCTCCCTGCTCTATTTTGACGTCATCAACCAGGCCAAGAGCCGCAGGGAAGACCCCCTCCGTCCCGCGCAAGTTGGACAGCAAGCTCAACGTTTGCCGGCAACTTCCTGCTTGCAAGAGCCCCCCTCTCCCTCTCCAGATGAACTGGGCACAAAAAACCCAATGAGACGACGAATGAGATCTTATCACTTCATCGAAATCCTCCTCAGCCTGCCTCTCTTGATCCTCCTCCTTCCAACCCTCAAGTCAATAATCCAGCCAAACGCGCGACAAAAGGAACCAAACAAGAAATCCAAATCCAAGGAAATGTTCCAGTGCACTCAAGCTCTCTTGAAGGCTTGCCAAGAGTTCTTCAAGAGTCAATTTGAAGGGTGAAATATCATGTTAAGGCTAATCAATTCCCCAAGAAGAGAACTCTTGAAGCTGATAGACTAGCGTATGTTGCTTCAGGTTGATCACTTGTTCGGAATATGAATGCAAGTCAATTTTATTCCAAACCTGCTGGATAGATTTATGGCCTTGTTGACCCTTGTAATGTACACCTGCCACTTACAGCCCCTATGGGAATTTTAAACCTTACACAAAAAATCATCAGTACCCTTGACATCCTCATCCTCCTCACTGGTTGAACAAAATGTGCTGACCAGAAAGATCAAGCAGTCCAAGACCAACTTTATCCAAATCACTATCTTTGAGCTGTGGCTAAGAGTCTATGAGATTCTGGTTGGCCACCCTCACCCCAAAAAGAATGCTACCCATCAAGGAGGTTTCATCTTTGGAGCTATCAATATGATCAGTCCTCTCTTGATCTTATCATGACTCACTATTTTTTTCATATCCACATATCTTCCATGTTTTCTTAATCTGCAATTTCATCTGGGATGTTTGTTGAGGTTGGTGCTCACTGTTGATTTGTCAAAATTGTGATCTGGTGCTGTCATTCATCAATCTACAATCATCCAAGGACTGTACCACCCTGTCAAGTAGAGTGTTTTTTCATTCTGAAGGGGGGGGGGGGGGGGGCTTTCAGGGAGGCTGCACACACTGCATGCAAAAATAATTCATGAATCTAGGACATGTTACACCTGCCTGTAATGACATAGAGGACCTGTAATTTCACAGGTAAGCAAAATGGGGTACATGTCACTTATACAGTGACTGTGCAGAGCAAGGCTGAAACCGCTGCACTAAAAGTAGTGCAGCGCAGCGCAAAGCGCAGCGGAAATGGGCTCGCTGCGCTGCACTTTTTTATAGTGATTTTCCGCTAACGCTTCAGCTTTTTGAAAATGGAGGGAAAATTCCTCTTTTTTTAGCGGACCACAAAAGCGCCTCAGAAGCGCAAAACCGCTGCGTGGTAGCGCAGCGCAGCGGCACTTTGCTAGAAAAGCGGGATTTGCAGCGGCAAATCCCGCTTTTATAATCTGGGTTCTCGCTTTGCGCGCTTTTCCGCTTTTCACGCTTTATTAGTGCAGCATAGCTAATATTACTGCATTTTTGCCGCGATAGAGAGAAAATATACTCAAAAAGAAACAGAAACTAAAAAAGTGACCTATACCCCCTGAGTCTTGGTTGATTTTTTTGGCTGTTTAGTCTTCTTGATGTTGGACGGAGAAGATAACTTGGGGTTTTTTTCGGCAGCGGTCAGAACAGCCTGACAATCTTCAAAAACCCCACCCAACTTGACCCCGCCGCGTAACCACAAGTGGCTGCTGATAGCACGTTCAATTGATTGTATCGCAAGTCCGGCCCGCCCTGATGAACAAACATCAGCGGCAGCTGAGAAGGTGCGCTCCACCGTTGCTGAGCTAGCTGCGCAAGCAAGATAATTGCGCTTGCTTTTTGAGCTGAATTAACTGCGCAGCGCCAAAAGTGCGGAAGAAGTATCAGCTAAAAAGCGGTGCAGCGCGCAAAAGCGCCCCAGTAGTGGTTGAAAGCGCACACCGCTATCGCTGCACTTTCCCGCAGCGAAAGCGCCGCTTTTTTGGCTGCGCTTACGCTATTTCATCCAAGGAAATAGCGGTGTTTCGCTGCAGAAAGCGGTAGCGCAGCGCGGGGACGCTACCGCTTCAGCTTTTTGGGCTGGAGGGTTAGCGGCGCCCGCTGCGCTGCGCTAAAATCGCCGCTTTCTGCAGCGTAGCGCAGCTTTTCAGTCTTGTGCAGAGGGGTTCATAGAGCTTTCACTCTCATGATAGCTATATGACAACCTGTCATGTAATCCTGGCAGTTCATTGCATGCCTATATCTGTCATGATTTGCAACATGACCACAAAACCTCAGATGAACTGTTTTTGGGAACAGTGACATGGGACATGTATAATAATTTAGTCAGGCAGACACTGACACACAACAAGTCAAGTAGTTATTGACTGTTTTTCTCATCTTTTCTTTTTTTTTGGGGGTACACTGGCACATAATTGCTTAACAAATTAAGTAGTTCTGAAAATTCACTGTAGCCATATTTATATAGAGACTAGAGTGCACAAAATCAAAACCTAATTAGCAATGATACAACACTTTTTTCTGGTTGCAACTGAACCTCACCCCAAACACAACACCCACTCCCCTTGCCTTGCTGGGGTGCAACCAAATCAATTGGGGGGGGGGGGATGGGGTGGAGGAGGTGATACTTTGGTAGTAACCACAGATGACCTTGGGAGCACCAGGTATAGGGGTAGGCTTGGCCTTAGTTTTATGTTTGTGCAGTGCGGTAGATCATAATAGAGGCCTTACAATCACTGTTTGGCAAGTGTGGCTCAACAGGGTTCAGGCAGGACCATTCTGCAGAAAAAGGGGAATACGGCAATGAGGATCTTGTATCCTGCAGCGGCGTAGCCGCTTTGGCCTCTAGTATATTATTAATTACATAACAAATCCTCATCTTTTAAAGAGTGTTTAAAACCCTTGTAGTGGCCATATTTACCACGTAGCAAGTTTAGTAATTTACATTACTAGTGTTTACATCAGCACAGTTATAGTGCTAGGGCCCAAAACCCCTAATTTTGACGGGTTTTTGCCCTAAGCTTCATAAACAGAGCTGTCACAATATGCTTTTTATTCATTTCAGGCACTCAAGTCTCTTTAACATGCCTAAGATACAACAAGCTCAACACAGCCTCTCTGGAGGAGATCCCTGCAGGGTCTCTGTCTCACAGAGAGGCTTGCCCTCAAGTGGCAAATTCTGGTGTGGAAGCTGACAGGCCTTGGACCAGACCAACCCCCATTTTCCCTTCAATCCACTATGTCACATCCATTTTTTGTCCAAAAGGGACATGAGTGATGCAGCCTTGTAGGCTAGCTTCTTGCGCAGGCAGCCATCTACTAATCAGCTTTTTATCCCCCCAGATTAGCGCTGGAACCCACGGGGTACCAGCCAAATTTATTCCCTCCCATCAAAATCCCGGCGGGTACCATCCCGCGGGATCATCCGGGACAATGGGAATACCCTGCTGACCCGCGGGACCGGGAATACCCTGTTCGCGGGACACGGGAATACCCTGCTGACCTGCGCTACGCAAGCATACCCTGCCTGTGCCAGAAGAAGATGGAAGACATGGATGTTCAAGTCAAACCGGTTGATCAGTGAGGCTCAACTCAGTCTCATCCCCCTGATTCAAGTGCAGCCACATCCACAAGTCCGACAAAGAAGAGCTGGGTCTGGATGCACTTCAAAAGTTTGCAACAACACCGAGTCCAGTGTCAAGTTGCAAGCAAGAAGAAGGCCGGATCTACTTGTGATAAAATACTCCAACAAGACCCCACTGGTAGCACAAAATCAATGACTGAACACCTGAGGAGGATCCACAATGTTCTGCCACCAAATCAGGCCGTTTTTCCCAATTTATTGAAACGCCAGCGTGTTGAGCAGCGGGTACGTTCTTGGACTTTCTAAACCATAAGTGCCTTTTTGCTTACAATACATCCTTCAGCCCGTTCTTACTGCAGGCCATCACATATTTAGTCGCTGAGGGGGACCTACCCTACTCAATAGTCGAGCAGAAATCATTCAGATATCTACTCAAGCTTCTCAATCCGGCAACCCTGAACATGGAGTTTGGCCGGAAAACAATTGCAAAAGAGGTTTACATGCTATTTTTGGCTCATAGGAACCATCTCCAGAAGATGCTCAGTGGCATGAAGTACCTTTCTTACACTGTCAACGCTTGGACCTCCCCCAATTTGAAGGCTTTCATGGCCATCACTGTTCATGGAATCACCTCCGATTGGAAGGTGTTGGATGTACTTGTTGGGATGCCTACAGTACATGGCAAGTACTCAAAAAAATCTGTAGATTTGTGGTGTGATGTTCTAAAATTATCTCCTCTCTTAGGACGCCACACCGGTGCCAATTTTGGTGAAATCTTTGTGGATCGTTTAGACGATATGAAGATTACCAATGCTCTTTGCTGTATTACGGCCAACAATGCGTCTAACAACTCAACCCTTGTGACGCGAGTTGAACAGAAGCTGGTCGGAATTTTTGATGCAGACACTCAACTCTTGGGCTGCATGGCCCATGTCATCAACCTAGCCGCGCAAGATGGCCTTAAGGTCTTTGGCGACTGCAGATATGACAATACAGAGAAGGAAATTACCGTTGACCAGATGGATATCAACAGTCTTGTTGATCGACCGGATGGAGCCGACATCAATCTTCAAACTGTCATTTCTTGTATTCACGGACTCGCCACTTATGCTTGATATTTGCCTCAGCGCCGCGAGGCTTTTCAAGTTGCAATCAACTTTGTAAACAGTCAATCTTCAACCCGTCATCCCGTTAATGATATAACTCTCATAAGGGATGTTCGCACCCGTTGGAACTCCACATTTCTAATGCTGAAGCAAGCTCTTAAGCTGAAGCAAGTCTTCCAGACATACTGCAGCACCAACCCCAAGGTCTCCAAGTATTCACTCAGCGAGGTTGAGTGGCAAAAAGTCAAACAGATGGCCAAATTCTTGGAGCCACTCAACGATGTGACAAAAATTCTATGTCGCTCAAAATATCCAACATTAACGGTCGCACTACCCATATACATATCACTTATCAAAAGTATACTTGGTGTCCGACAAATGTACAACTCTTCTCAGCTCATTCCAGCTGCCGACGAGATGATCAAAAAATTATTGAAATATCTGACCCTCGCCTTGAACAAGCCTGCTGGAATTTGTGCAATGATACTCGATCCTTGCGTCAAGCTGAGCTACTTTGACAGGAATCGTGCATTCTTCGACGTACACACCATCTCTACAATTACACCCGAGTCCGCATTGAAAATCTTCAAGACCAAGGCAAAGAAATTTGATCAAAGTCCGTCTAGAATGGATTCATCTATTTCAACTCCTGCCCAAACCCAATCAACACCTTCCCAAGACAAGGCCAAGACCACAAAAAAACGATTGACGGCGATTGAGGCCAATATTTTTGGCAAGGCCACAGTTGCCAACGACTTGGAGGCAGAGATTAACCAGTACATAGCCGAAGTCAATGAATACCACACCTGCGATATCCTTTATTACTGGTCCCAACGCCAGAAGTTATATCCGTCCCTGGCCTTGATGGCCAGATGCTTCCTCGGAATCCTGGCAACCAGCGCTCCTTCCGAGCGTGTTTTCTCTTGATCAAAAACGATTGTTGGATCGCAAAGACACAGTCTCAGCGGTGGTGCGATTGAGCACCTCCTTTGTGTGAAGGAATGGTACCAAAAATTTGACAAAATGCTTGAATCGTCAGGTGTTCACAACTCACATCCTCAAGTCGACGATAACGACAAAATCAGTGAAGAGGATGTTGAAGATGACAGTGATATTGATTCCGACTGACTCTCCTGCCATTCTCTTGTTTTTTCTCCATTGCATACACGTAAAGAAAAATGTATTCCCCATTTGCAATCCTTGGGGGTGCCTCTTCCCCATTCACAATCCCTGCTGTACCGCGGGGTACGTTTCACCTCCCCGTGGGGTATGTTTCACCTTCCCGCAGGGTAGGCTTGGCATTCCCGCGGGTATGCCCTGGCGGTCCAAGTACGGGTCCTAGACTGTACCCGGACCGCAGGCCGGGAACGGTCCCAAGCTTAACTAAGCCTCTCCAAGGAGGCGCAAAGCGTCTCCGAAGGAGAGGCTTATGACTAAATTCCCATGCTTGGCCTGAGGCTGACGGGGTTTTACAGAGAAAATCGTGTTTTTTGAAATTACATCTCTTTTTACTCCCCTCTTTCGGCTTCAATTTCCATGCCTCATGTGCCAGTTTGTAGGCCTTGATCTTAGCTATCTTGTACAAGTTTTTTCAAGTAAATCCATTCATCACTGACCGCTCAGCGGCCATTCTTGAAAGGGCTCTTCTTGAGCAATGTGAACAAGCCATTGGATCATCCAAAGGTCGCCGTTGGACATGCTCTCACGGGTTTGTTTGGTATTAACTTAAAAATGACTGGTCTCTCAAAGAGTGCCATCCCATGCAGGCAGCTTGCGGTAGAGATGTCCAACCTTATTTTCATGTGTTTAGGCCGGACGCGCTATCTGGTCTACACCAGGCCGGATAGGCTCTAAAGTGGGGTTTTTTACATCAATTTCTCTTCGAGGGGATGGGGGTAGGTATTGTGCTGAATACATGATATTATGTAGAAATGAAAGCTGATTCTAATGGTACTCAAGGCTGTGAAGAAATCAGAAGGGTATACGGTGATAGGTTGGTTTGAAGGGAATTTTGGACAAATGGCTGAGCAGCCTCAAGCCAAATTTCGGACATTAGGCACAAGTCCCTCCTGCAAGCGGGAGGGTACTCGCGCCCCGCGAGCACAAGGAGGGACTTGTGTTAAGTTTGGAACGGTCCACCTTTTAAAGGAGGTGTCCCGAAGCAAGTCCCGCAGGGTATGCTGCGCGGGTATGCCCCGGCTGCCCGGGTACGGGTTCCAGCGCTACCCCAGATGGCTACTGGACATCCTTGCAGAATCCCTGCTGGGCTCACTCTAACAAATGGAGGTTTTTTTCAACTTCTGTATATCAAGCATAGCAGTATAAATATTATGCATCCATCCTGAATTTAGAATTGCACATGTTTAAGGCTTTGTTTGGAGCCAATATAAATATAGGTGATATAATCATTGGTTAATTCAATGAAAACTACAAAATTCAACATAAAGCCTCCAAATATTTTTTCTAGGCAACCTACAATACTGGTCTCTTCAATTATGAAGTCAGATTTAACTGATTCAGCCATATTCAGTACTGTAGTACCATTATATTGCTTTTGACCAAAACAAAGCAATATAATGGTATTATGGTGCTGAAAATGGCTGAATCAGTTAAATCTGACTTCATGGTTGATGAGACCAGTACTGTAGGTTTCCTACAAAAAAAATTGGATTCTTTATGTTGAGTTTTGTATTTTTTATTGAATTTACAAGTGATTATATCACCTATATTTATATTGGCTCCAAACGGGGCCTTAGTAATAGGGTGTCAGGGTCGGACACCAGCCAAACGTGAGAAGCGGGTCCTCAGCTTCCACACCAAGATCCGGCGCTCACTCCGAAGTCCCAGGAAGTCCCTGCTTCGGAGGCTAACTCAGAAGGGAGGACTGATTAAGTTCGAAGATACGAGCAACCTTATTGATTCTCCTCTCAAACTTCTCTATGCCCACTTTTGAATCGCATCCGATGCTTTACGGAAAAGTATGGAAATTGCATCGGGCGTACAAATGAGGACGGGTAGGATTATTCTTCTTGTTTGATCGGGATATTTGGAAGGTCATCACGATAAGGTAGAAGATGTGGATTGATCAAGTCTGAAGTGAGTTTCACGGAAGGTGCCATATCGAAGAGCGCAGGATCTATCGGAACTGTCGCCAGCCCGGCAGACTGATTTGAATTAGGGATTGCCGGCATCATCTGGCCTTCTTGCCGGCTTGGACCGGGCTGATGATCGACGATGGGCACTGCAAGATCCCAATTTCTTTGATCGTTGGCCACCATCCCATGGTTCGATGAGCTCTGATTATCATCATAGACAAGTCCAGGAGACTGCAGCGAATCTCTTTTTGAGACTGGCGGCGTCTTTGCGAGACCGGTATGTCGGGAATCTTCTCGAGTTTCATCCACGATCGGCATAGCCAAGTCCCAGTTTCTTTTCCCTTTGTTGATTGGAGGGTGCGACGGTCGACTCAGATCGTTAGGGATCGGAACTGCCATCTCCCAATTTCGAGACCTCGTCCGATGTGATGATGAATCTGAGATCGGTACAGCCATCTCCCAGGTCTTTGCGGAAGTCGATGGCAGATTTGAAGGTTGTTGATCATTGGATGTGATCGGAACCGCCAATTCCCAAGTTCGGTCTGATGTTCTTGGAGGGATCGACTCAGAATCTGGAATTGGTATAGCTAGTGATCTTCCATTCGGGGGTCTTGGAGGAGGAATCTCGGGTGATTGCTCCTTCTTGATTAATTCTGTATCTGGTATTGGTACCGCGACTTCTTCAGGTAACAAGTTTCTATTTACTCTGTTGCTTTTCGACTTTTTCTTGGGGGGCAACGGTGGAGGTACTGATGGCAGTGGGGTTGAAACTATTGGTTCCGTTTGGTTTGCATCCTCTGGAATTTCTGGCACAGTTGCTCGTCTTTTTCTAGTTGCCGTAGGGTTTTTAGTCGCTGTTGTGGGTGATGTGAAGGACGACGAACATGGTGGCAAATTGGCTGCTGAATCCCCTCTTTTTTCAAAAATAAACTATGCATTAAAATCTTTAATCGACCGCTGAAGCATATCAGAAAGAGAAACGAGGAATGAAACTTCTATTGCTCACTCGGGTGGAAGTTGTTCAGTTGGAACGATATCAATCAAAAAATCAAACATATCACTTTGACTGATGGCCATCGCAACATCTGATGTATTAACCGTTCTTCGATTCAGCGAATTGGCTACCAAAAAGGCGCGAACGGTGATCTCGTTGATAAAAACTAGTTCAGAACAGAATCAAAAGGCAAAAGGTTAGCGTGCGATCATCTTCTGGACAGTTTCAGTGCAAATTTCAAAAGCGTTTTCTCAGACAGGCACATTGATACACGTCGACTAGCATGAAGAATCATACAGAGCAGGTTAAAAGAAGAACCCACTTTCACATGCTTTATCCAACAAGACCGTGACCTCATTGGCGATCATCTGAAAGAATACGGTCAGAGTTAGACATGGTGCAAGAGATGAATGCATGTACGGTTCGATGGGACATACTTTGATATCGGGATCAGATTTGACTAGCTTCTTGATCCGTGCCAGGGGCAGTTGACCATCCTTGAAGTCAGACTGATATTCTTCGGCATTTCGGATGATGTGACTCCAGAATTCTGGCAGGAAGGTTTGAGTTGTGGTGGTTGGTCTAGGAACAAACTGAGATATCGCCGCGGTCGGTGCAGTCGCTGCTGACGTTGTTGCGGTTGTTGGTTTTGTTGTGACTGGACTGTGCGGTGGAGGCGACGGCATGGTTTGTCGGCTTCACATCTTTTGCTGTTTTCTTCCTAATTAACACGGCCCGTCGAACGGGGGGTCCAGGGCACCCCGCGCGATCCCTCAATTTGGGCCGCAATTCAGCAAAAGTTGTCCATTTTGATCTTGACAAACACCCATCTTGAAGGCTGGCTCACTCTTCTTGGCTTCACCCCTAACCCTAAACAAATCATAGTCTGGCAGGCTGTCCAGGAACTGGGATTTGCGGACATGTTGCTTTCGTCTGCATTCATGCCGATGATCAAGCTGGTCGTGTGCCGAATGCTCTTGACCACGTACGCCGAAGTTCTGTCGTTGTCTCAAAGGCTTCTTTGCCAGCTTTGTCAGAAGTCTCCATGCATTGCCAAGCAAGACCAACAGGTGGACAGCGGCGGAAGACGCGGGAGGAGTTGATGCACTTGGACAGCGGTCCAACAGATATGGCGCACTCCTGCGTCCTCCACTAGGTCCTGTTCGGCCCCGCCAGTGGCTTTATCGGCTATTCCTGCACCACCTTTGAGCTCATCAAAAACTTCCTCGTCATCATACTTGATATCGGTGGCACAAGAACCAATGTCAACAGGTTCGATCGCCGCCATGAGACCGTCCGCAATTTGATCACCGCAAATTCCCCAGTTGGAAATCAGTCAGTCTTTCTTTTCCCCCCAAAACTCTCCACCAGTGTGATTCCAGCATCACTGACCATACTTCTAGACAAAGCTGTTGCTGGCGGAGGATTGGGTTGTTCTGGAGGAATGGACAATTTGTCAGCGCAGGTGCGTCCCTCGACCCGGCCTCCTACAGGAGGGGCTTCCCGCTGGCCATCACTGATGCTCACCCGCTCCTGGACCGGCTTGTCTCAGGGCCTTTTCATAAAAGATTTGTGCCCAAAGATGACCGGGAGTTGGACATCAAGACCTTCCGGACCCTCTTCAAGCAGCTCTGGACGAGCATCAACTGTGATCTGCAGCAGGACCTCAGCATTTACATGGTTCCCTAGGGGTCTTTGTGAAGCTATGCATGGCCCTTGCCAACTGTGATTTGGAGGCCCTGGCCCCACCACAATTGTCTAAATTGTTCCTTTCTTATCTCTATTTATCTTTCATCTGTAATTAGCATTCAACTTTACACCACACCATATCATTTTATGGAGATGCTTGGTGTTTGGAAGAATGACTGTCTCTCATGATTTTCTTCCTCTTACATATATACCTCCTCAGCTGTAAAGGAAATCACCCCTTTTTTATGAGCAATTTAATATAATGCTGGAATTTCAGCATATCTTACTGAATGTCACCTGAAACCTATTCACATCAATTTTTTCATGGTGATGCTTGGTATCCAAAAGATATGCATGCTGAAAAAAAGGTAATATTGCTCTTGGCCTCATGATTCATGCTCTCTTCATGGGGATCTCTTTTAATCTGCAGTCAGAGTTAATTCCTTAATTTTGAAAAACCTACACCTTTGGTTTATTTGTGGTACCATAATCTGCAATGGGCTGCAACACTATATCCCTTGAGAGTGCAGCAGCAAAGCCGCCTTGCCCTCTAGTGTTTCTATAAAATGCAATCCCTCATCACTTTTCCTAGCTTTCCTGTTGGGAATTTTTCAGAGTGGAAAATACCACCATAGCAGTAGCAATGCCATCATTGGGTTTTCAGTTGGGGTGTGGAGTACTATCTACAGGATAAACAAGATTGCCAGCCATTTTGGAGAATGTGGTGGGGGGAATGTTGTTGGATTCACATTTCCGGGTGGTAACATGGCAATAGCACACCCCCCCTTGTCATATTTCCTCATTTGCCCTGCCTTTCCTTAGGGTGTTTTTTTGGAATTGACAAAATTACCACAGCAGTTGCAATTATGGAAGGGTTCAATTATAATGTTTGGGTGTTCAAAATGCTTTGTATGTGTCTGTGAATCCACGGCATGCAAAGGATGATTTTGTAGGTTTCTTTCAGTTGGGTGATGATAATCAATCTTGAGGGTCAAGTTTCTTCATCTGGGGTCAGGTAAATCTCACACACCATTTTGGATGTGGAACCGTCAAAACTAAAGAGGTTCCGCTTTGAGGTGGTGCGGAACTACTCAAAGTGGTGAATAGAGATTGGAAGGGAAATGGTTAAATACACTAGTACTCATGTAAGCTATGCCAAGGATGCTGATATGAGAGGTGCCTTCCTGAATAATACTTCTGGGGATGAGTGTGACACTAATAAAAAAATAATAAATGTGTGGCTGTTTCCAAACTTAACACAAATTGCTGTGGGGGGCACCAGCCAGCAAAGCATGGCTGTTCAGTCCACAAAGCAAACTCCCCGCAGTGGAGACTTGTGCCTTAGCACAGCAAACTGGGTTGATGAGGTTCCACCCTTTTGGTGGGAGAAAACTTCACCGTGCAATCTCACAGTCTCCTTGAAACTTTGAGGATGTTTGTTCAGGGGTTCTGAAAGAGCTGCATCTTCCTGTTCATCCAACCCAAACTCAGAAGGAGTACATAAACTTGTGACTTTATACTTATTTTCTAAAATCTAAGGTTGAACTGATTTTTAAACTAAAAATAATGTTTCAAGCAACCCACACACATCAAAACAAGTCCTCATGAAACACTGAAAAGTCATACTTTTACAAAAATCATTATTAATGAGGATTAATGAGAAAACTACAGACCACCAAGGTCCAAAAGAAATACAAGAAGCAGGCATTTATGGCCTTGGAAGGGAATTCAGGTCAAGGCTGAAACACTGCGCTGCGCTACTAAAAAGCGGTCTTTTAGCGCAGCGCAGCGGGGAACCGCTGCGCGGTCATCCCAAAAAGCGGTAGCGCAGCGCCAGTCCCGCTGCGCTACCGCTGAAAATAGCGGGGGCCCGCTTTTTCCCCGACGCAAAAAGCGGTAGCGCAGCGGACGGGGCCGCTCCTTTCAGCGCCGCGCAGCGGCCACCAAAACAGCTGCGCTTTGCGCTGCGCTGCGCTTTTTTGGCTGGCAGCGGGGGAGCGCTACGCGGCCAGGTCAAAAAGCGGTAGCGCAGCGATGGTTCCGCTGCGCTACCGCTGAAAGTAGCGGGTCCCCGCTTCTTGCCAGACCCAAAAAGCGGTAGCGCAGCGTGCGGGGCCGCTACTTTCAGCGCAGCGCAGCGGCCACCAAAACCGCTGCGCTTCACGCTGCGCTGCGCTTTTTGAAGCGCAGCGATTTCACCCTTGTTCAGGTTATAAAGTCAAGAAAGCAGCTACAGGAGGAGGAATACAAAAAACAAGGTTTTTGTCCCAAATCCAAAAACTAATCATGCAGGAATGTTGAAATAAAGCATAGGCCTCCACTGGTGTGGATATATCCACTGCTTGATCCTGCTCCCGCCCTTTGAAGCCTAGTTAAGCTTGGGCTATTTCTACTTTGATCTTATACTGACTAGGGTCTATGAGCTTAATACTTGTACCTGGAGGACAGAAGGAGGAGTAGTGGTGAAAAGAGTGATTTGAAAATTTGAATTATATATGAAGGAGAATATATTTCTGTAGTGTGAAAGCTCATAAGAGGGGTGCCTGAAAGTGTTATGTAATTGTGGGGTGAAATGTTTATACAGATGAAGATGGATCAAGTGTGTGATAAAAGGGACATACAGGGTGGATTGGATTAGAGATGGCCACGGGTACCCATCTGGCAGTACCCGGCACCCACAGGCGGGTACCCCTCCCTGTCCTTGAGTACCCCCCCCCCCCCTGCGGGTGCCGTGTACGGGTACAGGTCTATGAAATATGCCTGAAAAATAGTGACTATTGGTGTCCAACACAGGTACCCGTTCAGGCACCGGCCACTGACTGATTTCTCCAATCCTGGAGAGCAACAACACAGAGAAGACCTCTGACCTCAACCACATACACCATGACACAGTCAAGAAAGAGACCACGCCAGACCTTGAATTCACCAACTTCCTTGCCTCCAGGACCATCAGATGGTCAGACCAAAGCAAATCAAACTGATGTTGTTGATACAGATATCCCAGTTGTGAATGATGATGTCACAGATACCTTGACTAGCTCTTGTAAAAAAGCCCCTTGGACCAGCCAGCCTAGTACCAGTCTGGAACTCTCCGATCCTGAAGAGCTTGGTAAGCTTTTTTTGTCCTCTTAGACCTCATTCATCTTGCTGACTTTGGCATCTGATATCTTTCCTGAAAGCTTGAGCTCAGAAAATTGCCTCGATGGCAATCAGTGCTGCCTATTCCAGCTACCACAAACCAGAAATTTCAACACATCTCAACAAAAAGGGACGGCACATGATTGTGTATCCAGGAAAGGAAGGAATGATCCAATGTGAGAAAGCAATGTGGGTAACGGATCACATCTCTGATGAATTCATCACAAACTCTGATCATAATCTGCAGGGCAGCTTCATCTGGCAAAAGGACTACAAATTTGGGATTCCTTGACACTATCACATTGGCAAGGTCAATATAAAATTGGCACACGACCTTCTTGCCATCTTGCAGATATTCTACAAACAAACACTCCAAATTTCTGTGTCTGGATCTGCTTGACTGACACATGTCATTGTCTTCATAGATGAGATAACCAAACATCTTTCAAATGTGATCAAGGGAGACGACAAAAAAAACCCACCTGTACTCCAAAACGTGTGCCAACTCAGCCTTCAGCTTAACAATAAATATTATACACTTACTGACTGCTTGCCTTTGTATTGCATTGCCATGGGTTTGTCTTCCTTCTGTCTAAATCCCATCTGAATATGCCAACCAAAACCTATCTGCTTACCTTTTGAACAGTACTCCACCCATCCTTCAAAGACCAGTACTTTGTGATTGCTAGCTGGGAAAAGAATTGGATCAATGAAGCCCTTTGGCTGACACAAGATATGTTAAATACATTCTACAAGCCTCCACTCAAAAGCTCTCCCCTCCAGTAAATCAACAAAATCAAGCAAGGTGGGCTCATTTAGATAATCAAATGCACTCCTGACTTGCTTGGCTGACAACTGATGATTTCAGCCCAAAACTGGACATATTGCTCAGCTTGCATTGGCTTCCCAATTGGGTCAATCCTCAAATGATCCACTCGCACTCTGGCTCTCTTCTGGGCTCATTTTAGACAACGGCTCCCCAATCAATGCACTTAAGTTGTGGATCCAACAAAAGCGTGCTTGAAATACCCACAGTGGGCTCATCCAAATGGCCCTCAATGTCCTCAGTTGCCCAGGTAAGTCATTCTAAATTGTCATAATTTTTGCCTGCACATCTGATTGTTCTTCAATCTAGCCACTTCCGTAGATTTTGAGCAGGCTTTCTTGTTCGGAGGGGATTATGTATCCAAAAGAAGACACTTTCTCAGTCCGGTTTCTATCAGCAGGGGGATTTCAGTTGCTTTTTACTCAAAACCCACTTGATCCCCCCGGTATGCTCAGCAAGTGGAAGGATGGGCTCCAAAAGAAAAAAGGATAAATCAAAGAGAAAAGGTAAAGATGAAGTGTCATCATGCAACCCAATTTTCTTTAAAAAATTCATCTACAAACAGATCTTGTACATACAATCAACAAAGCTTTTTACAAAAAAACATTTAACTAACAAATAATTGCTTTGGAATTGAAAAAAAGGCTGAATTTGTGTCAAACATAGTGAGGGTAACCGGGGCACTTGCCGCGGGTACCGGCAGTACCTGTCCGCAGGTGTTGACGGCAAGTCCGGGTAGTGGTACCCACAATTTTACAACATTGCGGCGGGTACCCGTACACACCACGGGTACCCGGGTCCCCGTGGGCATCTCTATATTGGATAGAAAATTTATGAGGGGGAAACAACATCTAGAGGGGTGTTGTGGTGTGCTATTCTACACTCATGGTTACAGGTTTCAGTCATGATGGTTGTGCTCCGCCTCAGTATTCATGATGTCCGTGTTTGACCTCAAGATGTTTCGTGGTTTGCACGATCAAGGCAACGGACTTCCAGATAGTCAAGGTTACGGGGTTTTGATCCTCTTGGCCACCACTGCTCCTCTCCTCCGGTTTCTTTCTTCATTATGTCATTGTGTTTTGTTTTGTTTTGTTTTCTCATGTATGTAGTGTGAACCTGGGCGGATGTATGATGACATTGACATTTCCCGCAAGATGTCACAATTCAGGAGTCTGAGTTCCACACAAACTCAGATGATGGAGCAGCATGTATTCAATGTTGTAACCGCTGCGCTGCAGAAAGTGCAGCAAAGTGGTTTGATGAAAAGGGAAATTAAATGAGATCTAAAAGATAAAAGCCCTGGTTGTGTGTTGGACAAGGATGGTGGGCTTGGTCATCTTCATAATCTGTGGTAAATTTTCTTGGGGAAAAGTTCCCTTGTACTCACTGTGAAAAAAACTTAAGAAACTGCTGCCAGTTGACATGCAACATTACAAAGGCGCCTTTGTAATATTGCATGTCAACTGGCAGCAGTTTCTCTAGTTTTCTTTCACAGTGAATTATACCCTAGCTGTAGATGGGCTGGATTGTCATCTCATGGCTCAGGGACAATCTGGGAGCCGCTGTGGTAGACGGAAAAGTGAAAAATCAAAAGTTTTTTTTTCTGCGCTAAATATTTACTCACAATACGCCTCAAGATACCACCAAATGGACCTCATAAATGGACTCTATGGCCAATGTTACCCCTACACTGCCAGAAAAACTCTAGAAACTGCTTGCAGTTGAGATGCAGCAAGCTCAAATCAAACCCCCGCTCAAGCTTTACCCAAGCACTGGTTTTTGTGCTCAGGGGTTCCAAGTGGTGGAACATCCTGATTGAGCACTAAGGCAACTCAATGCCTGTGCGGCCCTGTGCACCATGACTCAGAATGCTGATCCCTCTGCTGAGGATAAGCCAGCCTCCCTCGAAAAACCTTGATGACAGGCATTCTTCCTGGCCAACAAAGGCTACACAATCTGGATGTCCATGAGGCACTGGATGACTTCCCATCAAGATCTGGGAGTCTCCCAGAAACAATCTAAAGCCCAAAAAGCTAGATTTCCCTGCAAAAATCTAGACTTGGTCTAAAGCGGCATCTGGGAGGGTGCCAGATCCCACGGGAAGTCATCCACTCCTCCTGGCCACAAGAGCTGGCACACGATGGCCAGCAACACATCTTGTGTTTTGAAAAAAACTTGGACACTTTTCCAAAATCAGTTCTGCACCGGAAAGTCCAAAAGCTACACTTATGGGGTCTGGGAGGCACTGGTAGCTGGATATGAGTAGAATCTGTGAGTGAACCCCATTTTTGGCGTACATCAAGTGAAGTTGGTGTTTTTGTGATGGAGGGGGGGATTAACCAAATGTCCAAGAATTATTCAAAACACAATACATAACGGCTGTCGAACGACGTAGGCTGGTGACGCGATGGCCAATACATATCGGCCATCAAATAAAGCCAGCTCCACCTGATGGCGTTTGTACAGACCGGCCTCACGCGATGGGCGGCACATACCAGCCATCAAGTTGAGCACACATCACGTGATCCGGCCATCGAGGGACGGCAGGCACCAGCCTACCGGCCATCGAGTAGAGCACACACCACGTGATGGCCAATACATATCGGCCATCAAGGGGAGCACACACCACGCAATGGCCGATACATATCGGCCATCAAATCAAGCCAGCTCCACCTGATGGCCGGTACAGACCGGCCATCTAGTGGAGCACAAATGGCCGGTATTATAGCCGGGTACATAGAGGCATAATCTGCAAGACAAACGTTGCAATCGATCTGCATCATGAACGCGCGGAACAGCACGCACTCCAGCCGAGTCCTAGCACCGTCCAGTTACCCTCGCTGGTCCTCCGCGACCACTCTCCAAATCGCTCCCTCAATGGTGGCCGATGATCAGCGCGACCCTTTTGAGGGCAAAGTCGCCAGCCTCAAGGTCCATTCCCCACCTCTTGCCCCATCCGAACTGACTGGAACTGACCATTCATTCCCCATACAGGTACTCAACCAACAACAGAAGATCCTGCACCCAAGGGACATCAGTCTGCCTGCTTCAGCGACGGGAGTTGATGCCGTGCCTGGCCTGAAGACGCGCCTCTCAAGCATTGCTGGAGCCCGGTACCTCTGACTCGTCGTCGAGCTTGCAACGCGCAGAGTCCCCCGCGCCCTCCTTCACTCGCTCTGAAGGCACGTCTTCCTCCGGAATGGCCCGGGTCCAGTCCACCGACGCCACTCTCAACCGGTTCTCCGAACAGGCAGGCGAGAACTACAAGGACCTATTTGGCAAGCCCCAGCCACAACAGACCAACAACCGTCCATTTGCGTCCTCGGAGACGTTGAAACTGCAAACCCGACTGTCCAACATGTCCAGCAAATCCTGGGTAAGCAATTCCTCCCCCCCCTCATTTCCTTTTAATGATTGGAGTGCTGAGGTTTGTCTGCAAGATAGTTGGGAGACGAGGACAATGCTGAATTTTTTGGGCGGGTGGGGATGTGGGGATCGATAGATTGGGCTGTTCGAAGACACCCCCGAGATCCGCACCCATTTCGTCCGCTCCCATGGCATGCTCGCCGTCATCGACCTCTTGCAACAGTTCCAGAGATCACGTGACCTCATCAGCCTGTTGCTGCGCACTATCAACCTGGTGGGTGTCCTCCGACCCGATCTTACGCAACATCAGCCCATCCTTTTGAACCTAGGGCCGAAAGGTATTTGGGATATCAGCCACGCACCCAAACTCTTGGTGTTACACCCAATCCTGCGCGATTGGGGGGTTGGATTGACTACATCGGCCCACTTGAACAAGACCGTTGATGATGACGGGCAAGGGACGATTCCGCAGCATCAAGTCGATCTTCTGTCCAGTGTGATTTTCTCGTACAATGGTGGTTTGGTAATAGAGCCCGTTGTCGGCCTTCATAGAAATGTTTGTCTTGCAGATTATGCCTCTATGTACCCGGCTATAATACCGGCCATTTGTGCTCCACTAGATGGCCGGACTGTACCGGCCATCAGGTGGAGCTGGCTTGATTTGATGGCCAATATGTATCAGCCATCGCGTGGTGTGTGCTCCCCTTGATCAACGGTGGGCCGCTACGCTGCGCTAGAAATCAGCTAACTGCCAATTACAGCAGCGCAGCTGGCAACAGGATTTTCCAAACTCCCTGAATTTTGCAGTCCTAATTGACTGATCCTTCAGGGAGGCTTATAGTTCAATCCACGCAAGGCAAGCAGTTGAATGCTGCAAAACAGACCATGTTAGCTGAACTGTACTCCAGATAGAATTTTGGCTCTGCATCTGGTAACCAGGATGTCCTGACTCCCTGATGCAATGGTCCTGCTGTACCATTTTGATCAGAGAGGCTCCTAGAATATTCTCACCAGTTTAAGTGGTTCAATGCTGTGGAAAGGGCCGCGTAATCCGCTGTTAGCTCATTTTTTGGTGTAGCGTAGCGGCCCACCATTGCCTTGATGGCCATCGCGTGGTGTGTACTCCACTTGATGGCCAATATGTATCGGCCATTGCGTGGTGTGTGCTCTACTCAATGGCCGGTAGGCTGGTGCCTGCTGGCCCTCGATGGCCTGATCACGTGATGTGTGCCCAACTTGATGGCTGGTATGTGCCGCCCATTGCGTGAGGCCGGTCTGTACGAACGCCATCAGGTGGAGCTGGCTTGATTTGATGGCCGATATGTATTGGCCATCGCGTCACCAGCCTACGTCGTTCGACAGCCGCTATGTATGTGTTGCTGGCCATCGTGTGCCAGCTCTTGTGGCCAGGAGGAGTGCCTCATGGACATCCAGATTGTGTAGCCTTTGTTGGCCAGGAAGAATGCCTGTCATCAAGGTTTTTCGAGGGAGGCTGGCTTATCCTCAGCAGAGGGATCAGCATTCTGAGTCATGGTGCACAGGGCCACACAGGCATTGAGTTGCCTTAGTGCTCAATCAGGATGTGCCACCACTTGAAATTCCTGATCACAAAAACCAGTGCTTGGGTAAAGCTTGAGCGGGGGTTTGGTTGGAGCTCTTGCATCTCAACTGAAAGCAGTTTCTAGAGTTTTTCTGGCAGTGCCTAGGCACCACTGGAAGCATCACTGGAACCCCGCTGGATTGGAAGTTACACCCTCTTGGACCCTCAGGGACACGGCCAGCCCCAGTCATCAAACTTTCACACCCCTCAAGTCACCTTTCGCAGGTATACACATACTCAGCCCCAGCCAAACACATACTCTTTTCCATCCCTCTTATCTTCACTGCATATGCAGGGGACCAACCCCATTTCTTCTGTATTTGACATGTCCCCGCCTCATTTATGCACCCCTTGCAGCTGCATGCAGTCTTCTGACCCCATTTCTGCACTCCTTGCATTAGTCTGACACCACTCATGCACCCCTTGCATGAAGTACCTCTGTATTTGACATTTCCCCGCTTTGTTTATGTGGTCCTTGCATCAGTATGACATCATCTTTCATTTCTCACCCCACTTTCTGCCTGTATTTAGTATCTTCTGACACCACTTGTACGCAGCACACCAGCTAAAATCCCTCATCCAGGGTCCCCCTTGTAGCTAAAATCCCTCACATTTGTCTATATAAGGAGCTCTCTCCCCCCAGTTGTTTTTCCCTCAGTTCAGTACCCACCAGTTATACAGATATCACCCATTAGCCATTATCATCACCCTTACACTTTTATAACATACCATATCATCCCTCTTATCTGCAATAACCACTGAGCTCACTCTCATATTCTCATACTCTCATATCACTGGTTGCATATCACGCACCTGTCACGAGTTACCCGGTTCCTGGTTCAACTCCCGACTAAGACATATACCCTTCTCAGTCCAGACACTCTTCTCAACTTCTTATATCACCCTCTCAAGGACCTGTGTTCAACCCCCACCGGAAACATCAAGTCAACTTTCACCCTTTCCATCATCATAAATCCTCTCAACTCTCACATACCTTTCATCGAACAACTTCATCTGGAACTAGACCAGACCTATCACTTGATTAAAACTTGCCAAGCTTAGCTTGGTGGGTCTTGTTATCTGATAGTATAGAAGGGCAGAGTTTGCACCTCCATCATCCCCTTCTCCATTCAGCAAAGGGGTTTCACAACCACTTTTGAGTCTTACACCGCGTAGAGAATGCATAATGAAATTGCTCACTCAAGAGCAGGAACCGGGGGAGTGCCCGTACAAGGAATGTGCTCACTCAAGAACAGTAACATTTCAGACAGAAGAGGAAGCCCTGTTTTTGGCACAAGGTCCACTATCCTTTTTAGCAGCTAGCAGGTGTAGGTATCTGCGCTGTCTGGAATAGCATATGGCTGACACCATTCATGGAGATGACTCAACCCTCTCAATGAATGGGACTGTACCACTCATCAAGAGGAATTAAACCTCTCAATGGCCAGCACAGACTGGTCCTTGAGAGAACTTAACCCTCCCAATGAATCTACTCCAACAACAACTGGCCAACATGACAAAGAAGGCCAAAAATGAAAAAATCTGATGCCAACAGGCAGAGGCCAAGCTGGAGGACACAAACACAGTTCTGTCTCCAATAACCCAAATAAGAGGACCAAAGATGGGGGTGCCCAAAAAGTTTGACCAAAACCGAGGCAGGAAGGCGCAGACATACTTAAAGGCTTGATTTAGAGGAGGCCACTAAACCTTGTTTTCTAGTGAAAACTTGGTATCAATCAAGTTTCACCAGCCGGTAAGGTTTGGCCTGTCCCTCTAGATGCATTTTAGTGAATGGGAAGTCCTCCAGTAACCAAGTAGGACTGTACATTGCCACCAATCCTTGGCCAGGATGGCCAGGACCATGAACCACCCATAATCTATTTGGACTACCAGACACATTTCTGTGCCATGTACTTTGATTTGGAGAAGCAGGCCAAGGCAGAGCGGGCCCTGCGGGTGCTGAAGCAGACCAAATCAGTGGCGGACTACATGCCTTTGTCACCCTTGAAACAACTTTTGACAGCTCTGTTCATGGAGCTTAAGGCTAAAAACCCGTCAAAATAAGGGTTTTGGGCCCTAGCACTATAACTGTGCTGATAATAAACACTGGTAATTTAAATTACCAAACTTGTTACATGGCAAATATGACCACTATGTAAAAGGGTTTAAACTTTCTGTAACAGACAAGGGACTTGGTAGGTCCGAGGCAATCTAACTTTTGAATCTTTAGTTATGTATAATCTGGGGTATCCTCTTAGTGGCGAGGTCCCCTAGCTTTTAAGTGCTCCCTTGCGTGTTTGCTATGCTTGGGCCTTTTATATTCTAATAAGGAATGCTATTTGTCCTTCAGGGAATAATTATTCCCTTTAGGGATATTTACTAGTCTTAATAGAGCTAGTATCTATTAAGGCAGTAAGCCTGCTACAGGTTATGGAGTCCTCTTCAGATGCCATGCCTGCTTTGCGCTCCTTCTGGTGCAGGAAGGCCATACCTTGCTGCACCAGGTGGTCTATAGTTGCCTTATGGCGCATGGGTGTTGTTATTTCATGCACTTGAGGCTGGCATTTATTATATAATTATTGATTACAGGGAATAAATTTGGTGTAAAAATTAGGAGGTAAGCGCTTAAAGTGATTAGCTGCTTGACAGAGGTGGTGGTCTTACAGCTACTATAAGGATAAAGCTTTGAAATATGCTAATAAGGGATTTTGGATATTTTAAAGGTTTAATCCAGTGGATTATGCGTGCAAAGGGTTGTTTATAAGGAAAACGGGCTACAATAGTAGCAGGAGAGAATATTCACGGCAAAATTACGGTTTATGGGCGGTGAATGGTCTGGGACATCTTTTCCAGAGGGCCAAATAGGCCTCTATTTATAGAAGGGCCAAATAGGCCTCTATTTATGGAGGGTACCTCTGTGGGCCCACTCACTGAGTCCTTCTCTCCCTCTGGGAGTATCCTGGTGTGTAGGTGTGACCAAGGCTTGGCTGTGGGTATTTTATTCATAATTTAAGGTGTTCAAAGTTGAAATCATAAAATTTTCAATACATGAAATCATAAAATCATAAAACTTTCAAGTGATGATTTCATATGCACCATTCTAGAAATGTTGCTTTAATTTGAGTGGTTGGGTGGTACATATTTTTTTCAGCTCAGAATTTTATGATTTTATGGTGTTATGATTTTATGCAAGTTAACTTTGAACACCCTAATTACAATAGTCTAATCTCCCTGACTCTGTCGCATGACATGTTTATAAACAATTGTCATGTGAAACTATACAATAGTGTCACAGAGTATTTTTACACAAGTAATATTGCTCTTTTGGGTAATGTTATTCAATTTTACGTACTTCATTTATTTTACTAATTTTTTGTATGTAATCCTTTTTTGGGTACATTTTGTGGCTGATCCTTAATTATACAACATGTACATGAAGGAGTAGGAATAGAGGGCTACTTTGAGTGGGTGACCCCGCTTAATTTCTGGTGAGGAATCTGAATCTGCAATAACAATTATCCCCTGCAAAGAAGGCTTTATGAATTTATGATTTATGCATGCATAAATCAACTTTGAACACCATAAATTACTCAGGTCATCAACACATCTGAAAAGCTCAGCCAGTTCGAAGGGTCAGAAGAGTTCACATTCAGGAGGAGTCAACATCAACAATATTAGGAGTTTGAAAATAGTGTGTTTCTACCTATTTCATGTCATTTCAGTGCTGATATACTTAATCTCTTCTGTCTCTATTATCCTCAGCCAGTTGTCTTTTGTTGCACGTTTTTCGTTATTGAGTTCAGTTCTAAAGAAGAAGGTCTAAAATGTTACTGTTGGTATTCTTATTTAATGGTGTTTTATTCTCTCAGACTTTAGCTCATGATTGTTTTGTTAGTGATTCTAATACTACGGGCTGCTTATTAAGTTTTGCAATAAAGAGAACACAGCCATATCATCACAAAAACAACGATCAAACGACAACGCAACGCTAACAAAAGGACGGTTCTTCAACCATTACATCGGAAGATTTTTATGAAGCGGAAGGCATATACTAGAACAATGTTTACTTCATTTCTGCTCGCAACGGCTTTGAGATTATTATTTTTTCGAATTTTCTGGGATACGCGAGACCGATCGCAGTTTTCAAGCCTTTCTTTCCTCTTGATTGACCGGTCTAGAAAAGAAACAAGATGGAAGAAAAATCACAGAAACAAAGTCATAAGCGTCTATGTTCGTTCCAATTGTGATGTCCGTGATTACCATCCCGTGAAGCAATAGTCTCAGGAGAAGGGAGACTCGAGAGGAACAAACCTTATCCATAATTTTCCTGGCCTACTTTTTTCTCTGATGATTCGCCACGGAGTTGCTTTTTTCTAGTAATGGTAATGATAACGAAGACGGTTGGTCAGAGGCATTGGTTTGAATTTTCCGAAGAAAAAGACGAATTGGTGGTATGACCTACCGAGCCGTCATTACCAACGCAGCACCTCCTGAGTAAATCTTTGGCGTGTTCGCTCGTACCGTCAACTTCAATCACCACATGACCTTGCCATTGTCCGCGAGGAATCTTGATGACAGATCGATAGACCCATCTCTGCACGTGGTATCGTGCTTGCGGGGAGGCCACTTCAATCTTGTCCTGGCTTAATTGCAAAGTTCTTTTGACCTCTTCTTTGAAACTCGATAGGTCTAAATAGAATATGGGCGATGAAGTCGAACTGGAGATAATCTTGTGGAAGTATGATGGTGGGAAGTCTAGCATGTTTAGCCATGACTTTTGGCCGCGAAATTCGGGATATCATCCTAGGTTAGTTTTCACCGACTGCAAAGCTATCTTGCTGGAAGGGAGATGAGCTGGGTACGGAAGAGGCTATAATTAACGTACTGGTAGATGACCAACATCATCGAATTCAAACAACAGATCTCTCAGGAACCTGCCATCGAACAGTAGTTTACCTTCGTTACCGAAATCACCATTCGCCAGGTTCCAACACACGTCCCCTTTTTTGAGGTACGACCAGATTTGTGATCTGAAGAATTCCGAGTGAGAATGAGAAACTTGTCATAACATTATAAATGAGCGAGGAACAATTCATGTTTCGTACCTCCATAGCTCCCGCTCGCATTCCGCAAGCTCTTCGTTCGACATCCAATGGTCGACACAAGGCACCCAAACCTTGAAAAGAGCCGCTTTGCCCGGGCGGTAAACAGGTTCATCCCAACGTCCGACATGTCGATAAGTGGCTGGGACTGGATCGAGCTCCTCAACAGCTCTAACGTAAGCAACCAGCTTGTTGTGGGCCCTGGTTGAGGATCGAATCATCTTGGCGGTGCGGTAGTCTAGTCCTCTAGGCTTGAGTGCTTGCTTGGCGAATCCGATTAACTCGAGCGACTCGAATTCAAGGCCAGCATAGAAGTTGGCCAAATCCTTCAAGCCGATCGTCACTAGTTCTCGTTGTCCATGTCCTATCTTGAATTGGAGCGATAGACTTCGATATCCATAGGCGGATAAATATCTTTTCAAGATAATTTCCCGCAACCTCGGATCATCTTCAAGTTCTTCTTGGAACTCATGGCTCATCTGACTGAGTGAGAAAAAATCCAAGTAGTCCAGGTGGACAATGATCTTGCGGAAGATATCAGGATGACAGACCAATTGTTGAAAGTTGATCTTCGGCAATCGAGTGGTCTCGTCCTCCACCTCGACCTCCTCGTCCACCGCATCTGAAACCTCATCGATATCATCACCTTCATTGGCCTTAAGCTCGTTCGCTGGTGCATGTACCTCAGACTTCGACTCACCCTGCGAGAGCCCCTTCTGTCCACTCACGCTCTCCTCGCGGTTGCGACGTTTGTGTTCTTCGGATTTCCTCGCGGAAGGGGAGCTCGAATGTGAGCATGCCGAAGATGGGTCAGTGACTGCCCCCGACAGGTCAGAGCTGCCTTTGCGGTTGCGATCTTTGGCAGCGCCCAGATCGCCGACTGAGGAATAGTTGTCACTACTTGAAGAAGAATGTTGAGAGCACGAATCCAGATAAACCTTCTCGACCGATCTCTTCCGGGACCCAGCACGCTTGGCTGAACGTGGGGGTTTGACCGGAGCGGGTTGTAATGCTTTGAAGGGTAATATCATAATCCGAATCAGTCAGTAAACCAGCAGGCAGGAAAGGAAATGCACGGGAGACATGTGGCTATTACTACTCACCCGAGTCTGCCACCATGGGACTGGTGCGAGTGGTAGATGGTTGAGGTGAATCAAGGACGGATTCGCTGCGCATAGAGCTTGAATAAGATGGGGTTGGCCACGAAGAACTAGAGGCGGGTGTGTCAGGTGTATCCAACGGAATGGTCGTCTCGAGCTTTGCAGCTTGGACATGTTCTGGCGGCGAAGGTTCGCTACTCGCATAGGTCGCCTCGGGAGTCTTGGGAATGGGCAATTCAGGTTTGCCGACAGGCGAACCGGAGGGAAGCGACTTTGTTTGCGGCTCTGAAGCGACTTCATTCGCCGATCGTTTCGCCAGAGAGGATTGCTCGGATGCCCGAGTTGGGGCTGAGATGGGAGATAATTCAGCCGACTGGACGTTCAGAGGAGCAAGTGAGGTCCCTTCACTTGACAGAGCGTTGGGGTGCGATGTGGAAGGCTTTGGGGATGGCCGAGTGATGGGAGGCGCTGCGGGTTGCTCATCGGACAGCTGCGATTTTTCTTCTGCAGTTGATTGGCTGCCCAAGAAGGCAGACAAAAGACTGCTAGAGGGTGGGGGCTTTGATACATTCTGAGCTGCAGGAGAAACAGAAGGGTTATTCAAAACTACAGGGACTTTGGATTTAGCGTGACCCAAGAAAGCAGCGAGGGGAGAATAAGTAGACTGAGGGCTGGTGGGTGAAACAGCCGAGCGGGAAGGGCTGGTAGGTGGGCCAGCCGAGCGGGACGGGCTGGCAGGCGGACCAGCCGAGCGGGATGGGCTGGCAGGCGGACCAGCCAAGCGGGATGGGTTGAGGGGTGGAACAGCCGGGCGGGATGAGCTGGGCGGTACAGCTGGCCGAGGATCCGACTGAGCGAGGATCGAGATAGGAGGCTGCAACCGGCCCGGGGCGGCCTGGGCGGCTGCAACGGGGACAGGAGTGGGTTGCATTTGATACCCGGCCAAAACACCCATCAGCTTTGCCGATTGCTGCGGCTGTGGCATAGCTGCCAAACGATTCCAACCTGCAGCCGAGCCATGCGGAGGACTATCTTCGTCACTACTCTCGAATCGGTTCGGGACACGAGAGCCATTGTAAAATGTCTCTGGACTGTGTTGGTTACTTTTGGAGCGAGATTGTATTTGCGCTTTGGCAGGAGGAGCATATGTCCCGTCGTTCAGCATCATCCAACTTGCGGGTCGAGTAGAGGAGCGGGTAGGCCTAGATGAGGTGTCGGACAACAGTGGAGTCGGCGAGGGATCGCGATGGAGAGGCTCGTCGGGATTTCCGAGCTTCTTCAGATCAAATTGCTGACTGAAGAGCATCGAGGTCCTCAGGTTACGGACTGGGATTTCTAGCTTATACGGAGGGTTGGCTGAAGGCAGTGCAGAAGGGGTTCTCTGTTCGCCAGCTGAAGGAAACTGAATGGCGGCAGAATTATCTGGCCGCTCATGATTAACTGCTGGTCGAGAAGTAGAGCGCTTGCTTGAGGCTTTAAAGGAGAAGAAAGATTTTCGCGGGCGATCGGGCGTATCCTCAGCAGGTGAGGCCAAAGGTGGGCCGGTTGCCTTATCATTTGAGGCGGCAGAGGCAGCCGGTCGTTTGCCGGATAAGTTTTTTTTAGATGGCTTGAGAGACATCGTGGGATCGGCTTGAAAGAGCAAGTTGACAGGAGTTTAATTAAGCGAGACAGAGGGAGAGAGGCGAATGGCTGGAAATGGGATGTTGGCAAGGAATCCGAGGAGATGAATGCTGCTGGCGGTTTATTTCTCCATCCAACACAAGGACGGGTAGATGTAGAACGATTCAGATGGAATAGACTCGTTGATCGAAGTGGCGGACAAGCAAACGGCTGGAGAGGTCGATGGCCGCGGACGTGGGTGGATTCCTGGTGCGTATCTTCTAGCAAGAGCTGAGCAAAGCAAAGCATATCAGCCCGGGTTCTGGAGTGAGAATAACTCCGATTGTTAGGTAGACGCCTGAAAGAATTAATTAGCCGATGAGGCAATCATCAGGCAATTGGAGGTATGTTGCTTCTCTTCTCAAGATGCAAGAATAATTGGTAACGCCATCCATGGCAGGCAAATGACAAGCGAGACAGGCGAGAACCCACATGTTAGGTTTAGACACGGGGGCAAAAAAGCGCACAGGATACGCCTTGTGAGTGACCGAAGTACTGGCGAGTGATATAACACCTCTGCTGCTGCAGGAGTAGAGATTGCGAGGAAGAAGCTGATGGGGGCCTTCAACTGATAAGAGGTGGGAACGATGGAAATATGCAAGGCCGTGTATGTATTTGCAAGAAAACGTTCTTCCAAGCAAAACGCAGCCTAGCGGAAAGTTAGGATATGTACACGCGTATGTATGCTTTTATGTAAAGTGTTCAGCAGGATAGGTCGTGATGAGTTGGGGGATAGCGTGACTGGAATGCTGAATCTGGTTAATTGCAGAGGCACATCAGATCTCAGGGAGCTCAGCAATCAGGAGGGTGTCAAGGCAAGGCTCATGATCGCCAGACACGACTCGGGCAAATAGGATAAATATCGAGCGTGGAAAAACCTTCGAGCTATGAATGACCTTTACAAGAGTAGGCAAGGCGACATGAGCATAAATACGTACTATTTCATCATGTCGCGTCGAACTCGGAGGAGAGGATGGGCCGTTGGCGAAGTTGGGGGTCACAGTCTTTGCCCAGCTGAGGCCTGCCCTATTGAGCTCTTTGAGACACTGCAGATGATTTTGATAAGCGGAAGATTGCCCATATTTGTATCAGGGTGATGGTGATGTGATGTGATTCGACTCGGGAAGGACCGCCGTTGGAGACCAACTCTGGCGGCAGCTGACGGTTGTTCTACGCGCAGATGAACAGCTCGAGAATTACAAATCGTACCTGAGATGCCAGGGCTGGGCGGCTGGGCAAGCCTGGGCAATTACGGAGGAGGTGGAAGGCTTGATGATCCAAAAGTTAATCTCGCTTGGAGGCTGGGTGCAGCACCCTATGTATTTATTTGCATGCATGGCTCGTGAACCCGGTCACTTGATCCCGGCCGTGTTTATGCTGATCGAGACAACGAGAGCATCGATATGTAAGAATGAAAATTGGGTTGCACCAGCTTGGGCTGGAAGGCAGGCTGACTGCATTGTGCTATCTGATGAAATCTCAGAGCGCTTTCACCAAAGATTTCTAAATGAGTGAAGATGGGCGAGCAAAGCGCACGGCGTAATGTATGGAAACTCAACCCTTGCTTCAATCAAGAGAAATTGGGATGAAGGAATACATAGAATTATGTGCACCCGGCAGCTCCCGACGGCATACGTATGCTCGTGGAAATGCGATATCCACTGACTTCAGCCAGCTAGAGAGATGGATATTTGTGCGTAGAAAGACAGTATAAAAAGAAAGGGGTCTGCCAATCTTGAAGATAAGAGAGAAACATGATGATGTCAAGCCAGCTACATGCGGAAAAGATGATGGGCAACTCTACCTCTGAGCTAATGGCTGATGGTTTATCGATATGAAAGTCAGGTCGTTTAGCTTTTGTCGGGGACAGCCGGGGTTGTGAAGGGTTGTGAGGAGCACTGAGGTTGTTTTCAGGCAATTTTCATCGACCGTTTCAGCTTGGTGAGTTTCTTTTCCAAGCGTGTCGGGAGGTGCATAACGTGCAGAAAGTTGCAGCCGACCTTGCCAGAGCGATGGTTTATCGTGAGTGTGGTCGAAAGTATGTAAAGAAGTTGCGGCCGATTCACCTGCCGCTGATCACGCCTGAGTGAAGCAACGGGGCCGAAGGTCGTTTGAATATGACCGACGGCGAGTACGACGCCGAATTTTCAAAACCGAAAGTCTTCTCCGAGTCCCTTCTGCATTAATCGTGCCCGGTGATGAGATAAGATCGTCTGGATGAGATGAGCTGACTTACATTTCAGACGGGCCAGCGCGTATTTGGGAATCCAAGAAAAGGCCTCGCTCTTTGGTCTCAGACTCTGGGGAAACGAGGGCTCTGAACTTCTGAAGATTAATCTGCAATTTCTTCTCGGGGTCAGCACACCCCCAGTCCATCACTCGTGGGCATCATGGCATCACGTGATGTTGATGCAGTGCCAAATTGCCAATACACAATTCAAATCACACGTTGGTAACATCACATCACGCCCTATCCATCACGACTCACAGGTGGACGCCAGCAATACAGTCTCCTTTTCTCCCTTTTTTAACTTCACCTGGAATCCGGGAGCGATCACGCTTCACCCTGCCTCACCGGAGTCTGAGATGATGACTGTGTTTGTGCCATGAACAGCAAGGCTCGCGTAGCGGCGTGTAGAATGCTGGTTCATCAGAAAATATTCAAACCCTCTCAAATGTTGTGATTTGAATGGCCTCCACCTGTGCTGAGCTTAGTCATACTTATCAGCGCGTTAGGTTTCCTGGGGTGAAAACAGCAAGCGACACAATAGTGTGCTCCTCGGGCCTCAGGGCGAGCCGCTTTTTGGACACAATCGTACTGGTAATATTTTCAAGGTGCCTTAGCGAACTTCAACAATCAGTGGGTAAGCCAATCAAGCAGGCCTATGTATTTCTGCCTGTTTACCCTCGGCCTAGTGATCAAAGCTTATGTATAATCGGACATGCTTCAACTCAGGAGGTCCATAAACAGGTATTTATAAACGGACTTACTTCGCGCACTGCGAAAAGCTCTTCGCGCACTGTGCACAGTGCGCGAAGAGCTTTTCGCAGTGCGCGAAGTAAGTCCGTTTATAAAAGAACTTTCTTTTTGATGGATTGTCCCGTACCTTACTTGCTGCTTCACCCCTCCACCACTTTCAGATCGATCCCAAGAAGAACGAAGAAATGTCTATCAAGTATGGAAATGATGATTCATCAAGCCTAGACTAAAAGGCACACCAAGGCTTTAAGAACCATGCAACACAAAATTTCTAGAATTTGTAAAACTGGAAGATCAAGCTTGTTCGAACAGCAGACAGGTGGCACCAACCTCGAAGCAACGGAGAAACAACGGACTCTGTAGATGAGATAAAGGGGTTTAATGAACTCATGAGGGAGAAGAATGCACCGGAAAACATCCGTTCTTGGACAAGGACAGCACATCATCGATGTGGGGCGGAGCAGGGTATGAGGCGGCAAGATTCACCTATTTACTTGGGCGCTCGGCGGGCATGCAAGGGTATAAGGGTACATGAGCATGCTGCCATTGGCTGCTGTAGCATTCCAGAGTTCTGCGGCCTGCCACAACAATCCAATTGTGTGATCATACAATTACAACCGAGGGGGATGCCCTGCCGCAGGGATCCTCGAAATGTGCGATTTGGCGAACTCAAGTATGAAGTCCTTCTTTATTAGTCCCTCTCTTGCCTGAGGCTTCCCGGTAAAGCCTCAGGCAAGAGGGGGACTTAGTTAAGTTCGGGGACTTGGATGAAGTCAACCCCGTGGCCCTACAGAATTAGCAAATTGACCCACTTAACACAAGTCCCCCCTGGTGGGAGGCTCACTGTGGCTGGCCGCGAAACGGCCCCTCCGGGCGGAGGCCCCCGGACCCCACTATGTACTGAACAACAGCCAATGTTCTTGATCTTAGAAGTATCATTGGGAATAGAGCACTTCTGATCGTCTGAAGACTGAAGTTGTTAATCAAGAAGGAAGGCCTCCTTACTCGCTAGTGAAAATTAATTGAGATCCAGTTTCCACCAAAAAACAGGTTCCAGAATGTCCTTCTTAAGCCAGCTATTTAGCTGACAGAAAGTCCTCCATTGAGGCTGTGATTTAGACTGACGCCCAGGGGCCTAACCCCAGTTGAGTGAACAGCTGGTGGGACTGTGATGAGTTCAGCTGGTGAGAGTCCCTCCCTGCGGTAAAAGCAGCCTCGCCGCCAGCGGGCGGGAAGTTTGCTCGCGTTGTATGTGCGACAGCTTAAAACGTCTTCCATCGGAATGTCATGATATGCATATGTATACGCGCTTGGTGGCCTAATGGTCGCCCTGGAGTCTGGACTTTAATGCAATTAGAGAGGGTAGCAGCCCGAACTTAGCACAAGTCCCTCGCCTGCCGGGGGCGCGGCGCGAAGCGCCTCGCACGAAACCTCGCGTCAGGGAGGTCGTACTTCTTTGTGAGACAGAAGGACAGAGATCCTGTGGGGCTACCCCTTCGGAGCTCTCAGAGTGAGGCTTTGTTAAGATCGCTAGCAGCCTAGCCTGGAAGCTGGCAGCTTCCCTTGGATCATAATGCTAAGTTGCCCCCCTTGCTTATTAGGGACTGAGGTGCATATTTGCGCAAGTCATTACAGGACCCAGGAAACCCCCTGTAAATGACCGTAACAAAAATGTATGAATTTTTTGGCAAAAACCCAAAATGGTAGGCACAAAAATGGTATGAATGGGCTTTTTTGGCCTCAATGGTAAGCACTTCAAGTGTATGAAATTTTTCTTGGGTACAAGAGGGTAGTAACTAAGATGTATGAAATTCCTGAGAGTGCACCAGAAAAACCTGTAGCCCTCCCCCCCTCAGCAGCACAGCTTGGCTTATTTTTGTTACCCCAGTGCCCCACCTTGGCAGCACACCCCAGGTTGTTTTTTTTTGCACCCCCCCCCCCCCTCGGCAGGAATGGTAGGCATTGAAAATGTATGAAAATTTGGGAAATCCTCAAAGCGTACGCACAAAACGTGTATGAATGAGGTCAAAAAATGTATGAACTTTGTCAAAATTCTGGATTTTAGGTTACGGTCATTTATAAGGGGTTTCCTGGGTCCTGTCATTACACAGTCACCTGGATAATCAACTCCAGCCATAACAATCACAAATTTATGCCACAGCGCCTCTTTGCATATCTATTTTCTCAGAGACAGAGGGATGGCTATCTCCGTGAGCATGTTGTTCAAGTTTTTTTTTTCACTATTGACCATCAGGCAGCTGCTACAAACCATACATTCTGAAGAGTTACTGGAGAGTGAAATATCTAACCATAACACACTTGAATCGCTGAGTTAGTCATCGTTTTACAGCGTTTATCGTACCAGGAGTTCAATCGTTATTTTACATCGCTTATTATACCCGGAAATTAGGGGGAAATGCCCTCAAGTTATAGCCAAAAATCTACGGAGAAAAACATATGTTAGAAGAGTACTACCAACATGCATGTAATAAGAGGAACAATATGACGGAACAGAAGAGAGCTTTTAAGATTATCAATGGGTAGATTTGTCATGAGTCAAATGGTGTTGTGCTGGATGAATTTTCAAAATATAAACATGATTACTTCGTTGTAGTTTGATTGGGAGAAAGTCCAGGTTCAAGAGCGAATGGGTAAACTATATTGGAGTCAAAACATGATCAAATATCAGCAAACTTGCCAAGCATTACCGAGTTGATTTTTGTTCATTGATGGAGCTTCAAACGAGTTGAATTAGAGCAAAGTAGAATCTGGCAAGAAAGACTGACCTGATCCAGACCATACCTGGAGAGCTTTTTTGGCGAATGATTCTCCATGGAGAGAGTTGGGCGGATTTCAAATGAGAAAGCGCTCGATCGCGAGTTTGATTAGAAGAGCAGGACTGATCAACGCCCATGTTCAGCAAATCTTCGAGCTTGGCCTTATCAAACTTGGAGAAGAGCTGTTGAAGTCTTTCTATCGAACTGACTTGGATCTCAATCATTAACTTGCCAACCCAATCGGGATGGATAAATTCTTGCAGCATGTAGCTGTCACTAGTATCTCGAAAACATTCGATTCCTTCTATCACGCCTGTCTTCATTCCAGCTCGGATTTCGACCAAACCAAGGTAATTGAGCATTCCCTGCTGGCTTGGATCCTGGGAGGTCTCAAGAGATTCGTGAGATTCAACTAAGCTCAAGCTGCTGATCAGTTGTTCCTTGAAGTCGGTCAAGTCGAGGTAAAATATTGGATTCAAATTTGAGGACTTGATCGTATGGTGATAAAATGATGGAGGAAAAAGAAACATGTTGAGCCAGTCCTACAAGAAAGAAAATCAAAAGGGATCAACCAACCGCTGCCGTATATTATTTTGTGACAATTAGAGCTACTGACTGGAAGATGTCCAACTGGGTCCCACAAATCTTGTAGCTCCTGGAGATGCTGACCATCGTAAATGAGTCGACCGACATTGTCAGAACTGCCCAAAGCGGCATTCCAAAATATATCGCCTTTTCTAACGAAAGGATTAAGTCCCGACCTACAGCCAAAAGCAAAGAGGTCACCGTCAGCTATCTATTTCTGCTTAGGATTAAAGCTTTCCTCTACGCATGGAATGAAAACCGCGGTAAAAATGAAGGTCAAGCAAGATGAAAGTTGACCTCAACATTTCAACCTCGCATTTCAGCAAGTCGGCCTTCGACATAGACTTCTTTACACTTGGCATCCACAATCGAAACACGACTACTCTGCCGGGGGAGAAAATTTCGGAATGAAATCCCCTGTCACGGAATTGGTGAACTGAGTTGGATGAATCTTCGAATTGTAATCGAGCTCGAATTACAAGTTTATTGTGAAGACTGCAGTAGGCTTGAGTGATCGATAGATTGTTCAGCAGTCGATGGCTGGTAGGTTGATTAGCCAAGTCAAAAAAGCCCTTCTGTCCCGGCTGTCGAAAATAATGAAAAGCGTGAAGCTCTTTTAGATCGATATCAAGCGGGTTTGAGGAGTCCATCTTTCTCTTTCTTGGTAACAATTCAGACATGGCTCCCCCTGCCAAGTTGGTGGAATTTATATCGGTACGTAACGAAGGTTTTGACAGGGACTTAGCTCCTGGAGCAAGATCTTCCCTATTCAGCTCAGCCATCGGACTTGGGCTTCGAAATCGGCGGCGAATAATATAGGTTTGGAAGTCGGGTGGTAGAGAATCGCAGTATCCGAGATCACTCAGGAAGACTTTGAGGACCGTCTCTTTTACTTCTTCACGACCGAAGCCCATTCTCAAGACACGGGAAACTTGATTGAGCCTGAAAAAGTCCTGATAATCCAATTGAACGAGTATGCGATATAGGATCTGAGGAAACCTCAAAATTGAGAGCTCGAACTTCGTTACAATAGTGCGGTCTCCTTTGATCAGTTCAAATGGACTGGTTGGAGATACGGACGTGGTTTTGGCTGCCTTCAATGCCAATGAGCTCGAGATTTCCGGAGAGGACAAACGAGTTCGAGCGTCAGATCCCTTCCCGCTGGCTGTACCTGTATGATTGTCACGCCTGCGTCGGTGTATGCTTGGTGTTTTTGGTATATCGTGCGTTTCTATTCGTTGGTATGCCAAGGAACGCTTCTTCACAACTGGCGGTTTCACAATTATTGTAGTCAAATTCGAACTAGTTGATTGGTCCTGAGGCTGGCCGTCCCGGAGCTCCTGACTGGATATATGCACTTGGTTTTGATCTTCAGAGGGCAGATTGTCATAGCGTGCAACTTGGGCTGCTTCATGAGGGTCCTCGACATCCAACCTGAATTTCCGTTCATTTTCAATCCCTATTGTTTTCCCGACGTATTGACCATCAGCGTCCTCGGCCGTCACAATTGCTGAATATCTCAGCCCTTCGGAATAAATCGGCGGGGATTTCAGTTCGGAAAAAAGACAATCATCTGGCTTGATAATAGCAATCTGGGGAGCTGAGTCCCACAGGAACGAGTTATCAGTATGAATTGAAATCGAAGACCGGCCGGCACTAGAGGCCGAGCTTTGCGAGTAGCACTTCATTGGCTCCTCCTCCTTATCCCTTAGATATAAATTCCAATTTTCCCATCTTTTGGAGCATTTGCAGAAACATTGAGGTCTGATCGTGGCGGAGGCTTTCGATTGATCGGTACCGGCTTCGATAATATCTTGTTCTCGTCTTGTCCCTGGGGTCTCCGTTTCTTCAGGCCTCTCCACTACCCGATCTTCTTTTTCCTCGCCAAAAATTCCCAATAACTCGCGAGGAACCGGCTCAGGTTCTGATTGATTATTTGGCCGGTCGAGAAATCTTACAGATTCAATTTCGAGGGGAGTCTTGGCTTCACAGTTAAAGTCTCCTAAAGCTCTTGGAAGTAACACTTCGGGTTCGGAGACAATTACGCATTGGAATGGAGTTTTACATGGACTCGGCTCATCGCGACCGTCTATCGCACATGGGCTTCTTGCTTCCGGTTGGTGATTCTGATTGCAAGCATCATCTGTAGAGAAATAGTTGTGCAATATAATTTCATTAAATGTTGCGAAAATATTCAGCTTCGTGTTGATGGATTAATCAAAAACTGACCAAAATCATCCAGAGCATGATCATTCCATGAATCTAGTGTTGTCGCAACTTGAGCTTGCGGGGAAGGTACGGGTGAAAATTCGATGCGACTAGAGGTACTTGGAGCTTCAGAGGATATGGAGGGTGAGCTTGAGAGTTGAGCCTCTGCGTTTGTATCTTCTGGAGATACTTCAGTCTCCAAGATTAGAACCTTGGAGTCGAGACGAGGACTGATCTTTGCCGAGCTGGATCGACGACTTCGAAGAACCTTCAAACGTTTGGGTGACGAATGGCCTTGGTGAGGCGGTGAATCAGAACAGATAATCGACTCCTTTCTCGATTCTCGGGGCGGCAACGTTAAAGGTGAAGCTAGCCGAGGCGAAACGGTCGGGCTCCTGTCTGTCCTTTCTCTGAAAGATCTCTTGCCTAAGTTTGTGGTTTCCTCTACCTGAACTTGAAGCATCACTGCCGACCGGTGTTCATCATCAACAATCGGGCTTGGCAAGTCGGCGATGGCGTCCAACTTTCGATTTCCTGGTGGCTGGCTCGGTGAATTCGGCACCAAGCCCTTTGACCCCTGGTGACGCGAGCTTTCTCCCGTTACTACCTTCCCGATTTTCTTTCCCTGTTGGAGTTGGACAGCCGTACCTTGTAGATTCGTGGTCACCTCGACTCTTTTGATTTTGGGTGACATGGAGAATTTCGGGGTTGTTTTTTCACGATAGTCGTTTGCGTATTGGCTGCAGTCCTTCTCCAGTTGACGGGGTGGTACACTCAGCAGCTTCTCTTGCTTTGGTTGATGAGAATGAGAGTCTTGGATTGAGGATGTGGAAGGCGCGGGTGGTGATTTAGACAATGCTGTGGGGACAGGCAATGCGCTACGAGCTGGGTCACTTGGTTTCTTTCTGCTGCTTTCCTGCAATTCCCTGGGTTTACTGAGATCAAGTTTATGGCCAATAGTAGATCTTGAGTGAACTTCTTTCCCAACGTTGCTACTGATGGACGATGGACCGGCGTTCAAACTCGTGCGTTCGGCGCGGCCAGCCCCGCCACCTCCCGAAGGTTCGTTGCCATCTTGGTGATCAAGTTCCTTGGGAAAAATCAAATCAGCCATAAAACTGATGCTTGCGCAGAATTCTTCTTGTAGTGGGGAATCGCAAAGCATTAAGGGCGGCAAGCTATGGGTATACACCGCGGAATGAGAGTGGTTTCCTCGCGCAAAGTGAGGTTTGCCCGTGGACTTGATGCAGCTTTTAGGGACTGTGGGCTCGGTTTTCTGCCTTGTGGGAGTATGCTTGAAGGGCTCAAGTGGAGAAAACTGGCAAGATTCAGGCGCGGACGGAGTGGGGCTGTAATGGACCATAGGGTCGGCGAATCGTACTCGTGTAGGGGCCGACGATGACCGGCCCAAGTCAGTTGTCCAACCTGATTGGATAACTTGTCCCTCAGTTGGTGGCCTTGGGAGAGCTTTGAACAAATAATTCTCAGCTGGTTTCTGCGGAAGGCTTTCAGTTAAGATGCTTCTCGGGACCAGGTGGGTCACACAAGGTAAAGAAGCTGTGGCCCTTTTGGAGGTGAAAGCTCTTGGATGGAAATTATTCGACGAGTGACTGGATGCTAATCTCTGGAGATTCAGCTTGGCTTCCTCATAGCTTTCTGTGCGTCCAAGGGGCGTTGCATCTGTTAGGTGGAGTAACAAAAATCAAAAGCACCTTTTTCCTTCAGTGTTATCCTACTTGAGAGGCGCACATGAAGAGACAAAGGACTCAACCTAGAGGTCTCCTAGCTTTCGAACATTCAGATAACTGTCGCTTGAGCCTTGATGTGGGGTTGGCGGAATCTAGCGCATCATAAGCATGTTTGGGAGCCCGTTTAGATGGCAATCGGGGGCCTTCAGCCTTATTTGGATTAGCAGATTCTCCATGTTCGAGATTCAAGAGCCTCTCAGCGTGGACCAGTGTGTGATTATGAACGGATGATAGGAATTTAGAGATTTTATTTTGTGGAACCTGGTGGCCTGCATGAAATTCTGAGTCCTGGGTAGCTTTTGGCCGTGTATCCGATTTCCTAGGGGCGATGGTATGGCCAGTTAGTTTAGCAGTTAAAATATCAAGGAAAGAACACTGATATACCTGCAGTTGGCGGCCATCTGTTGACTGGACTTCCTCGGTGAGGGGAGGAAATTGGGAAAGGCCGGTGAAGATTACCAAAAAATCACTGAGCTTCAGCTAGAGCAGAAATGAATCAAGGCTCGTAATTATCAGGCTAGTATCCTCATGATACCAGCACGTGTATCAGGAAATGGCTCATGATACCAACGACGAAAGACTCCTCGAGCCATTGCATGAACAACAAGCAACAGCCCATCACCTGGTGACCGAAGGGGGGCGATTAAACAAAAAAAAAGACAGCTACTACTACTAGCTGAAGAAAACCTATTTCCCAAATTTCCCAAGCCAAGCGCTCATTAACAACAGCAGTTGATGGAATCCTTGATTAACATAACAAACTTCGTTGATGAAATCCTTCCTTGAAAATCAAGCAACCAGCTTTTAGGTGCTTTTGTTGAATGGTTCGGCTGCATACTTGCTGTTTTCTAGAATGTGTTTCCTTCGACGGTCTTGACGCACCCAAGTACAAGAGGCCTCAAAACCAATCATGAAAAAACATTTGACTTACATATCTCGGACATTATTCTTCGAACTTCATCACAAGTTCATTTGTTCTCGCGAGGCGCGGAATGGGATCAGGTTGTTATTCCTTCTACATTTTTCTTTCCCGATTTGACAGATCTGTGATATTTTATTACAGTTGTTACACCACACTGGCCTACAAGGATGTGCACCTTTTAATATGAATCTCTGGAAATTGATAAAATCATGACTTAAAAGCTCCTTAGGAAATCCATACATCTGCCCATGTCTATATAAATATTTCCATGCAAAATCTTTAACACAAGAGTCTGTAGTATGTGCTGATATTATGGTGTGTAAGGTTACGTACAACATGACACACAAGACCAACAAAAGACAGAAAAAGAACTAAAAACATCAATCCAGTTGGGTTTGCATGCTTCACTAAGCCTATATCCGTCAACCATGCGCACGTCCCAGAAAAGACCAGACCAGCCCATCAAAGAAAAAAAGGAAACATGAAAAACAAATGAATCAATAAACAACAGGGCGAAGGAAAACGGTGGAAGGAGGGGAAGACGGACCAAGTAAATGATCACTTTACGATCCTGCGGGTCTCTCATCAGATACTCCTTCTCGATCAGTTTCTCGATCGAGGTCTTGATGACCATAGGAGTCGGCTTGAACCGTCGACTGAGTTGACTGACGACCTCTACATTAAGCTCCACGTAGGCGAGTCTCTGGCGGGTTTTCATGACTCTGACGATACAAGCCTGTATGCAAGATACATAAGAACATGTCAGGATCCATCAAGCTGTCAATTCTTTTTTTTTTT
Source organism: Puccinia triticina (assembly GCF_026914185.1). Taxonomy (NCBI): domain Eukaryota; kingdom Fungi; phylum Basidiomycota; class Pucciniomycetes; order Pucciniales; family Pucciniaceae; genus Puccinia; species Puccinia triticina. The sequence goes on from NC_070572.1 coordinate 3,712,933, forward strand.
TTTTTTTGGGGGGGGGGGGGGGGGGGGGGCAGAAGACAGACCTCGGTGTGCAGCCGGCGGTCCTCCTCAACTCGGTCACTAGTCTCCTTCAGCTCGACTTTGTTTTCCACCTTGTTTGTGACCGTCTGGATCTTGATCCGGCTCATCGGGTTTGTGAACCCGTCGTTGAACCGGAACGTATCAAGCTTCTCGTTGATCTCCTTCGACCGGGGCTCCTTGACGAGGATCTTGTACTTCGCGCATGCGAGCGATTGCAGTGTCCGTTTCAGCTCCTGGTCCGTGATCATCGTCGCCGTCTTGATCTCCTGCACATTCCCACCAAACCAAATACATCAGCTGCGGAGTCAGATCATTTACCTCGTCCGATCGGAGAAATAGGATCGAGGGTGGGAGACTGACTTCATAGCTGAATTTCCGATTCTCTTCCTGGCCGTCAAATAGCAAGAGAATGATGCCAGCAAAAGTGGACACAGAGAGTTCATGGGTCGACTTCTTGAACCTGATTTTGATCTCCATATTACCCAGTTCGGTGTGCCAATTGAGCCGCCTACCAGAATGGCGGGTGGCGTAGAAGCGTTCGTAGACCTTGATGGCATCCTCGAGCACCTTGGGGATAATGCACGCCGACCGGTTCCCCAGATTGTTCAACGAGGAAGAGCCATCGGACGGCTGGTGGTTCATCTGGTTCGCTTGAGACATCGGCCACATCGATGAGGAACCAACAGTCACCGCCAGATCGAGTTGAATCCCCTGTGCGACCCCCAAAATGAGTTAATTTGATCAGTAACAAGGAATGGTCTGAAATGAGCGAGAGATGATACAAACCGGATGGTTCTTTTGGCACCAATCCTTGAAAATCTTCGCCATCTCGTTTGACATCTTCAGATCTTTCAACATGCCCTCCGAGTCTCGAGTGAACGCACTACCGGACTCGATCTTCAACTTACCCAGCATGTTCCGCTCGGTATCCTCGGAGACCGACTTGCCGAACAACAACCGCTTGGCGAGATGGTTTTTGTAATACTTCTCGAACATATCCTTTTCATTCAGATGTCTATACAAGGCAATTGTCTTGTCCAGCTGTTCTTCAATTTCTTCCTCAGTCTTCTACTTATTTTTCCACACAAATAAATGCAAAAAGGGAGAGGTTAATAATAGTGAAAGACATTTTCTGCGTGAAGAAAGATTGAGTGAGAGAAGAAGACAGATGGGAACTGACTCCTTTGAGACCTTTCTTGAGTTTGTCATCGATGAACAAGCTGATGAATTCGGCTGAGCGCTTATTAGAGTTGATGAACCCACTGAAGCCTTCATCGATACATGTCTGGAGGAGGATGTGGGAGTCAAAGCTTTCGCTGAGGAGGCCGATAAACTTGTCGCGGAGCTGGATAACATTAGTGACCCATTGAAGAGCGGCACTGTTTCCAGGTGTGGCGCCGGTGGAGACGGTATCGGTGCTCGGATTGGCACTCGTAGCCGGGCCGCCCCCGGCTTGTGAGAACAAGGCTGGCGGGGCAGTGCCATCATTGATCTGCTGGCCGCGCTCCTTGATCCAGTCGCGGATCCCTTCTTTCAAGAGCTGAAGTCCATCTTCCACGTCCAAACGGCAGAACAGTGTGTAGAGCCGCTTCAGATCACTTCGACAGTCGTTGTGAATCAGTTCCTTCAAGCCGCACGAAGAGTGATGAAGAATATCTTGGACGTGTGATTTGATGAGTTCTTCATTCAATATCAGTGTTAGTTTGTTTTCGGTTGTTTCATGGAGATAGGATTGAGACCGAATATCTTCTTCGATCAGCCGCTTTTCGACCTTGGTGAGATGAGGGTTGCACAAAGTCAGTTGAGGGAATTAAAGACAACACAAGAGAAGAATGCTTACCTTTAAGAGATACTGGGCAGCATCACCACTGCTTAACAATCGGTTTCCCTCCTCGCGATAGAATTCACGACTGTGTACGAGGAAGACGGGCTCGAAGTCAGTCTTATAGATACTCTGGCCCACTTCACCCCCGCCGTTACCGCCGTTCTGGTCGTCGATCCGTTTGATGATCTCAGGGGAATGGTTTGTAAGGTCGGTGAGCATCTCGGTGGCCGAGCGGATGACAGATGAGTTGATGGTATCGCCGAGTCGGTCGGAAGTGATCAGGGTGATGATCCCACTGATCAGGAGGGACGAGATCGGGTATTTCGGTGAGCGGATGATGTGGGTCAGAAAAATGTACAGGCCCAGGTCCCAGACCGTCGGCATTGAATCATAACCATTACCAGGTGAGGTCGTATAAACTTTATCCTGTATGGATGAAAAACAAAATATCATTAGGCCTGTTCCTTTTTTTTTTTTTTTAGGATTAATTACTAGATGAAACATACCATGTACTTGAGTACATCACGCAGCTTTTTCATGCATGCTACATGGTCATCCCAGACTGCTCGGACGGCTTTCAAGAAGCGCTCTTGGGATTGGATGACAGTGAGTCTTTCAGAAGCAGAGCCATTGACGAGAGGGAGCTGATGGGCGGTAAGGTTTGATGGAGATGACAGTGATGGCAATGATGATAGATCGGAGGTGATGGGTAGGGATGAGTCTTCTGTTGCTTTCTCTTTCCCCTTCGAGCTGCTCGAGGTCGTTCGTGGTGGTGTTCGGGTGAGGAGATTTGTGGTAGGATTTGCTCGTGAGGGGAAGTTGGGTTCGATCTGTCGGGTGGCTTGTTCGTCTAGATGGAGTGCGACCAGGTCGCGAACGCCCACGAATAGTTTTGTTCCCTGCTTGTAGAGTACCATGTTGTAGGCATATCGATAGCTGTTTGGGTGTAAGGAAGGTATGGTCAGGGAGATTGCTGAGCTGATGATGCTTTTTTTGTTTTTACTCAACTGTTCTTCGAAAGACAGCTTGGATGCGTTGTGGTTGAGGATTTCGGTGATTGCCTTTGAGAGTCTTGACCAGGTGTCGACTGCCGGTTCGCCATGCCGTTTTGTTGGCTTGACTTTTGATGACCGGCTGGTGGTGCTGTGGATGGTTTGGTGGTGGAGGTTCCGTTTGTTGGATGCCATCATGTTTTCTGATTCTGGAGATGGTGGAGGCTGCGAACGCCGGGGTTGGAGTGGGCTGAGTATTTATAGGCAGCGGGTGACCCCCGGCGACACGCTGCAAGCCCAAGAAAGGGAATCCCCCTTCACCCAATTACACATAACCAATTGGATGCTCATATTTACATCACCAAATAGCTCAAGAGTCTCCCAAACAAATCATTCCCAGGACCCAGGGCCATTGACCAGATCAGCCGGTTTGTTGAGCCTCAAACAAGTGCGGATCCAAGAGGGCAGTTCACAATTGAAACTTGCAAAAGACACTGCAACTGTGACAGACAATTACTTAATACTCTGGGTCTGTGACAACATTCTTCCAAATGGTTAAAAAGAGACTGCATTTTTCAGTCAGTTGTAGTTAAATTTACTAAGTTGTACAAGTTGTAGTCATGATGTGCTAGACAAGATGCATATTCCAAAATGAACAGCTATTGACACTTAAAATGTTAACAATTTTCTATGGTTCATCCCTTGGTAAAAATAGTAAGGAAAACTGAATCTGATATTTTCACATTTCATATTGCTTGGAGTACAATTGCAAGTTACACAGGTTTTCTTAGCTTTGACAAGGTTTGATACTGGAAGAATAGAAATCTTATGTCAACCCACTTTACTCCTAATTTGATAAGAGAATTAGCATGTCAGAAATATGCCACAAGGATTTATCCACCAGTTGGCTGATCCTCTGAAGTGGCTATATCTTACACGTATGTTCCATAATGTGCTTTTGTGCGGGATTTGAATGAAAAAAATTCTGCAATTCAAAATATTCCCTGGCACTTGGCTAAGGATATATTTGAGGATAAAGATAGGAACATTCTTGGCAAAGTTTATGTGCAATGAAGCTCACTTCTGCAATTGTGCATGATCTTGGTGAAACAAACACCATATTTCTGCAGAGAGATGCTTGTGTGTTGGCAATTGAGTGACAGATCATTTTACAAAAACTTGAGCCACAGTTACACTTGTATGGGAAGAAAGTGAACAAAGAGTTAAATTTATAAACATTGTACGCACATCAGACCACATGACACACAAATTACGGCCTGGCACTCTCTAGAGTGTGCAACACTTTCCTCCCTGGTGTATACATTGGACAAATAGATAAAAAACAAACTATTCAAAATGTGGTACCTAATTAATGTTTTGCCATGCAAGTTGAACCACTGATTTCCTCAATATTTCAATCAGATTCAAGATTATTGCCTATCTTCAGTGCCATAATAGCAATACTCTTGACAAATTTACAGTGTAATATTGCTTTTATGGTGCTGAAAATGGTCAAATCATTTCAATCTGATAAAGATATTGAAGGGATCAGGTCCTTGCCTGCAGGCTGAAAGGCTCAAGATTCTTCTTGCGTGGTTAACCTTTCAGCACAGTGATAGTACTTTGCCAATTACTGAATTCCGCCAACGTTTCATACTCCAAGCTGCCCACACCGGTGCGCTCTGCCTAGCACAGAGTCCGATAACGGCCAGTGCATGTTTGCAAATTCAGCCCAAGGGCCTTGCTTTTTATCCACTCTTTCTCTCTTGTCATTGAGTTTCTGCATCCTCTCTCGGATAACAATTCTACACAATCCTAAACAAACCATGCGATTGTCCATCCGGCCAGGCAAAACCCATGCCCAAGATCACCAGTTCCAGGGTTCAAACCAGGAGGCCAAACATCACCCGATTCCTGCTTTGCTATTCTGGAGAGTAATGCATATATTGTACTTTTTAAAAGAAGAATGAGCAGTAAAAACAATGAGAGAAAACATTCAAGTGGATTGTTGATGGATAGGTCGAGTGAAGTATCAAAGAGGATCCATGCAAAGCCAAAAAAAGAAAGAAAAATAAGTACATAGAATACATCCACATCTACATAAATGCACAAACTATGTACAGGTTCTAGTCTTATATCTTTCACCAACGAGTTTATATTTATCCGGACCTTTCTAAATGTACTTTCTATATGTTGTGCATCACCTGATCAGGGAAAGAGAGGAAGGGTGGGATAGAGAGACGACGGAGGAACGAACGGAGCCATGAGAGGAGAGTGTATTTTAGACCCATAGGATGTCTAGGAAATACCAGGAAGAAAGATAAGAAAGTGTAACAGAACCACAAAAAAAACAAACAGACAGCCAGCCAAAAAAAAAAAAAAAACGAATATGAAAAAGAAGCGATAGAGGGAGAAGAGCTATTTCGAAAAGAGGACTTCTTCGCGTTTCTCAGCTTTGACAGAATCGAGCCATTTGGAGACCATGAAGCCCAAAGCGAGGTCCCAGCCGTCGGATTTCTTGGCGATCGAGCGCGGGTCGAATTTGCGATGACTGGTCGGTGGTTGATGGGACGAAGACTCGTGGGCCGGGTTGTTGGTGGTGGGAGAAGGGATGGTGCGCGGGGGCGGACTGGACGGGTCGCGTGCTGGGTGGCTGGGCGGCGGACTCGCGTGGGTGGTCGGCTTCGGGGTCGGGATGTCGCCTTTGATCAAGTAGCGTAATTTCAAGGCCCTGCAACAACAAAGGAAGACGTCTGAGAGCCGCAAAACAAAGTTGAAGCAGAACAAGGGGCGGGAGACTCACGCAGCCCAGACTTTGATATTCTCCATCCTGCGGAAGGTCAGGCCGACCTTGAGATGGTTGGGGTTAGAGTGAGTGGCGGTGAGGGAGGAGGAAGCGACGGATTCGGCGGAGATGGAGGGCGAGAAGAAGGGCGAGGGCGCGGCGGAGTCGGAGCCGGCGGTGGGGAATCGTGAATGAAAGCCGACGGAGGCCGGGCTCCGGAGGCCGTCGCCATCGCCCCCCTCGTGCTCGTCGATCGCCCCCAGACTCGACTTCCGCAACGACCGCTCACTCATGCCCTCCGGCGACCTCATCCCGCCTCCTATACCGACTAGGTTGTGGATACTCTCGACCGGGATGAAGCCCCACGGCCGTTGCGACTTTCGGAGAACTGCATTGTACGCTAGACATAGTAATGTCCCATCCCTTTTTTGACAAAAAAAAACAAAAAAACAGGAGGATAGTCTTAATTGTTTTTTTTTTTTTTCTCTTCTGTACGGTGCATGCAATCAAAATTCAATACTTACGACAAGGAGTCCAGGAAGCCGATTCTAGATCCATATTCGCCGTGGGGAGGGACAAGATGAGAGAGGAGTTCGGGGGGCAGATGGCTGACCAAGCAGCTGAAGAGTCGGCCGAACGGATCATTCTCATGGCCATCGACCAGAGTGCCCGGGTCGTCCGGTCTGGGAGCCTTGAGCAGGAAGCGATCGTTGCGGGCCCAATTAGGCAAGAGCTCTTCGCTCTCTTCCTCGTCCTCGACTTCGGAGAACGCCTCATCCTCCGTCGTCGTCCCGTCGTCGAGCGAGATGTCGGGCACTTTGAGCTCGTGGTTCTGCGGATGACTCGACGAGAACTTGGACGACTTGATGATCTTCTTGAACACGTTCCGGTCTTTTGCCGGGGTGGATTTCTTCTTCCTGATCGCCGGGTTATTGGTGACCTCCAAATGGCTCTTCTTCCGTCGACTTCCAGTGATGATCTTCATTCCCTCCAGGATCCCATCCACACATTCCAGCCACTCTTTGACGACCAGGGCCTCTTCGCGTACTTCTTCCAGACTGACATCCTGTCGGTACTCCCAGCTCATACTGGGCAGGACGAGAGAGCCTTCTGAGTTATCTTCGTCTTGCTGTTCGACATTCTTCGCTTCAACCTGGTATTGTCGCGGGGGACTGTCCTTTTGGGACTGATCGGAGGATTGAAGGATCGAAAACTCTTGGTTGTCCATGGGGGTTGATGAACCTGGGATCCTGAACTTGTGTTCGATATTCTTCAGGCATGACAAGACTTCCAAGGACATCTTTCGTAGGATTGCCAGCGGGTCATCCTTGGTCGTCTGGGCTTGCGAGGTTGCAAAGGCCATCATCGGGCCCGAGACGGCCCGCTTTTTGAATAGCGCGAACGGATCGAAGCCGGCAGTCGCTCGGCGAGACATGAGTGCGGCGGCCGACTCGGGCCGCGAGGGGGAGGATGTGCGGGAGGAGCCGCTGAGGAAGGTGGAACGGGAGATGCGAGGCCGGGCGGCGGTTGAGAGTTCGAGGTGGGACATTCTTCGCTGGAGGTCGCCGCCGAGGTTGGAGATGTTGGCAGGGCTGAAGATGTCGGGGTCGGGGATGGTGAGGATGAACTTTTGGACGGAGCGGACGGCACGGGTGGTGAGTGAGATGAGGTTGATGATGAAGCCCTCGTTGTCCTGAAGAAGAAGGGGGTGATCGGCCGGGAAGGCTGAGAACTGGGCGAGCTGCAGGTTTTGCAAGCCGGGCGAGGAGGGGGGGAGGGACTGGCTGAGCTCGTCGTCGGCCGACCGGTTCGAGGCCACCGAGGGCGCCCTGGTTGCGGCAAGCTGGACGAGCCCCCAGGCCTGGCAGACCTGGTCCAGCTGGGCCATGACCTCCTGCCGGGCCGCCTCGAGGTCGGTGAGATTGGGCAGGGCTCGTCCTGCGGGGAACTGGGGCTGGCTGGGCTTGGGTGGGGGAGGCGCCGGCTCCGGGGGCAGGTTCTGGAGGGCCTCCTCGTCCTCCTCCGAGAGCTGGCTGGGGTCGCGGCCCGGGACGGCAAGAATCATGTTCTTGTGGCTCGCAGACCTGTGTGCGCAACAAGGAAGAGACCGATGAGCACCAGACTGGCTGCGCGGGAAGAGGGATGACTGGACCTGTTCTTTGTGGCGAGGCCATTGCGGACGAAGTAGTGCTGGAGATGGGCGATGGAGCCGAGGGCCATGACGGACTCGCGCTTGGCGGCGGAGCTGGAGAACTGGCGGGGGTTGGCTGGGGTGTAGTAGGGCATCCTGGGCCGGCTGGGGGGGTCGGAGGCCTGGCTGGCCATTGCTGCCGAGCTGGCTGGGGGGGAAGCGGCGGCGGCAGAGGGGAAGGGGAGCTGGTTGCTGCTGGCCATGGGGATGGTCGAGTTTAAGGTTCGACTGCTGGCACTCGAAGGCGGAAACCAGCCCTCGACTACCACACTCACATAAAACACCCCAGAAACAGCACGCGCAACTTGCCCTTTGGAGCATATATGCAGCTGGACAGAAGAGATCACCATTCAAGAGAAAGAAAGCATACACAATCAAATGAAAAACTGACAGACAAAGGTGGGGGGAAGCAAAAGGAGCAAAGTGGACCACTTCAAAACATGCTAACTGCTGGGAGAACCTTTTTTTTGCGGAAGACTGCATGATCAGAAGGTGGAGGATTACACTTTAACTGAGAAGAACAACAGGTTGACCATTTTCACTTTCTACTCATGAAATCAAATCTGGCAAAACTGATATGACCCACTCATGAACTCTTAAGGATGGAGATGCTAAGTACAAGCATAATCACATTCTCACACCATCCCAGCTCAAGTAGCCAGGGTATTTCTTGTAAATTAGATCCAACATATGCTGATTATATTCACCAGCAGCAGTTTCAACAGCTTTCCATAACTTTTCCAATAGTTCAAAAGGATAATGCTGCTTCAACCCAGATAAAAACTCCTTATTCTTTGATATAATCATTTTACGGAATTTCAAAATCATTATGTATTCTTGACGGGACTTCTCAATTTCATTCTCTTCATGTTTGCCCAGCTTTTCCCATTCTACCTCAGGCCAATCTTCAATCCTTGAATTCATCTTGCTCTTTAAATATTCAATAATATTGTTGGACTCCTCAATCAACTTCAGGCTAGATTTCATTCTTGCCATCTCCCAATCAAAAACATTTGATAAATGAAGATCTGTTGAGAAAAGATCTAAGATATCATTCTTATAATTTTCTTCCATAAACTCCAGAACCTCAAAACACTTCATTTTTTGAGTCTTTGACCGAAATGTAAACCATTCTTGTGGGGGACCAGTTGGTTTAAGGAATTTGTTCAACAAATTTTGAGTATTGTTTCTTGTCAGAATGTATCTTTTATCTTTCTTCTTTGATTTGTTGATTGTATTTGGTGAGTTGGAATTGATTGGATTATATTTTTCCAGTATCTCAAATAACATATCATTTTTGAACAATTGAACAAATTTTTGATCAGGATCATGGATCCATAAAGCACGATGGATTATCCTTAGGAGCTCCCGACAGAATGCATAACTGAGATATCTAAGCTCCTTTCCCTCAAGCACTGAAAATGAATGTTAGTAATGCTGCATAAACCAGTAAAATGTGTAATTTTCAGAAATAGCTTACCTTCTAATGCACTCCTGTAAGACAGGGAGTTCTCATTTCTGAGAATTCCTTTGGTGGTATAAAGCCAGGTACCATCATAATCTAATGCTGAGTCTCCATATTTAAATTCAAAGTTTTTGACCATACAGAATGCAGCAATATCCTTTGTGCCCTTTGATTGATAAAACTTCTTCAAAGCCTCCCGAGTTGTCAATTGCTGTCGGTACATGTAATCAGCTGTTTCAAACACATGGTACTGAAGTCTCAATGCAATTTCTTCTTGCTTGTCTTTGCTGGGAAGATTATGATCTTTCCTATTTCTAACTCTAAATGAATCAATGATTTTTAACAGGTCATTCAACTTGACCATCTCATCCTTTGAATCAAGTGGCTGGTCTTCTTCATGTAAAGTAGAGAGATTTCCAGAATTGGCAATGAGGCTATGCCTTTTCTTGCTACTTTGTTCCAAATCAAACTCCTGGTCAGGGCCAGGGGTATTGTGGGATTTTGGCTCTCTTGATTTAATTCTATTAGCAATGTGTTTCTGGAGACCTTCTAGCTTTTGAATCTGTCCCAACAATCCAATTTCAGCATCTGGGTCTTTTCCCTTCCATATTTTCATTATATTTAAAAACATTGGACTTGATTTTGTGTCTGTAGATATGCTTTGCATGTATTCAGACTTTGTTTTTTCCAGACTTTCACTAAGAGTAACAAGATCATCCCAAAGTGATTTCTGTTGATCTGGAGAGTAATTTTCAGGAAAAAAGAAAATAAATTTCAGCATAAGAAGTCAATTGAGAAATATATATTGATCAGAATCAATTCCACACTTTGCTTACCCTTTTTGGGGAATGTGCCATCTAGTTGGCTTAACTTATGGACACTAGCTACATACTCCCTGACTCTTTGCTCCTCAGCCTGAGTGTATAAAACAGCTGGAGGACTTGGATGCAAATCTGGAATTTCAATACCTGAATCTAAGATTCAAAATTTCTGTATTATATCTGCTAGACACTCCATGTTTTTTGTTTCTTCAGTTTGAGGGGGATCAGATAACTGATCTGGGGGATTTGGAATCAAATCTGAAATCCCAATGCCTGGATCTGAGATTCCCAATTGCCTCATGTCACCATTGTGGAATTTGCCTGCCATTTCAAAATAGGGAAATCAGTTTGGAACAAAACATCAGCCATGGTAATCAGGTTGAGTTATATTTGCTAAAAAAAAGCAGGAGAAGTGAAATGAATTGAAATTAATCACTCAGTGAGTTCATGGTTTGACCTCCTTGAGAGAAGAGCCAAATTGAAAACAAGACTATGTGTTGAAAACCCAAAGAGAATTCCATTTCAGTTGTTGATTCAGAGATAAGATATGGTAAGGTGGAATTCAAAGAATGTGTCAGGAAATAAATGGATGGGGTGATGTAGATGGAGGACTTGTGTACTACCCAATAATCCGATTTATAACAATGCAAGTGGCTGTGGTTGGTTATAGAGTGAGGTGACTGATTTACCACTGGGAATCTGGTCACTATTTATAGGGAATGGATTCAGGAATCAGTTTCAAGTTGATATGCAGAATTGTTATTTGACTTGTGTGATATCTAGATTACTGGTAAAAAAACTTTTGAAACATGGGATTGATGCAAAAATAAAAATTCCTGTAGAAACATGACTTTAATGAAACAGGAAGTTCCCAAAACCTATCAAAGTTGGAACCACAGCTTACGTGATTATGCTACATAATTTCCTTGCTATGTAGAGGAAATTGTACATCCCCATATCAAACTTGACAGCACAAAGAGTAAGCAGGTGTAAAATTACATTTTGAGAATTTAAGATATGTAAATACATGCCAGAGAGATTTTTCCCAGTTGGAGAAGCTGTATAGACTGTTCAACTGGGTTAGATACCTCTGGAAAAATGATGTGGTGCATGAGAGTATCTCCAATGGAGCCACAGTTTGGCAATCAGGGGCAATTGTTTATGGCCCAGGTCACTGCCAATGGGGTTGTCTTGGTTATAACCCCCCACTATAAGGTTTATTGGGGGCAGCCAATATCATTAGAGAATCTGCCGTTGGACTCGCGGCAGGTACCCGGCACCCGTTGGCAGGTACCTCCGGCACCCGCCCCGCACCCGCGCGCGGGTGCCGGGTGCGGGTACTACGGGTGCCTGTTTTTTGGGTAAAACGGGTGCGGCACCCGGGTACCTGCCCAGGTACCGCCCCAGCTCCCCCGGATGCGGGGGAGTTTGGGTCGTCCAGACGAAGAGGCTACAGCATAGCCTCGTCGTCCGGGAGGAATCCCTTCCGGGAGACGAGGCTGTTGTAGCCTCGTCGTCTGGGAGGAATCCCTTCCGGGAGACGAGGCTGTTGTAGCCTCGTCGTCCGGGAGGGATCCCTTCAGTGAGACGAGGCTGTTGTAGCCTCGTCGTCCGGATCCCTGGTAGAGGACGAGGCTACAACAGCCTCGTCTCCCGGAAGGGATCCTTTCCGGCGGCACCCGCCGGTACACCGCCGGTATCCCCGCGGCACCCGCCGGCAGGTGCCGGGTACGAGTGCGGGTGCCTATTTTTCAGGTAAAACGGGTGCGGCACCCGGGTGCCGCTGGCACCCGGGTCCAACGGCAGATTCTCTAAATATCATAATGGTCTCCCAAGCTGGGCGGGGACCACCAATACATCACAATTATCCCTTTTTTTTTGTAATGTATTGGCGGGCCCTGCCAACATAAAGATTGCTCTGGGAGACCAATAGTATATTTTTCTTGCCAAGCTGGGTGGGTCTTTGGCTGGGGGGGAAGAGGCAGAGGCAGAGGGGAAGGGGAGCTGGTTGCTGGCCATGGGGGATAAAGCCTTTCTGGTTTAAGGTTCAACTTTTTCTGGCACTTGGCGGTGGAAACCAACCAACTGGGGACTCTCACCAAAATACATAAACTCACCCAAAAACAGCACGCTCAGGATGAGCAACTTACCCTTTGGATCATGGCTGGACAGGCTCTGGATTCAATCAAGACAAAAGGGCTGAGAAGTTAAAGAAAGCAAGAAGGCAAGCAGAAGATATACCCAACAACTGAGAAAGGGTAAATAGAGGGAACAGGAGTAGAATGGATAACTTGAGAAGTACGGATATTGAATAAGAAGAATTGTGAACAAAGGAAAGAGGAAACAGAAGTTAGACTAGCAGAGATAGGAGATCAATTTTTTTCTGTATTCAGAAGAGTGCACCAGAAGTTTGCTGATCAAACTGAAAATAAAAGGACAAATCTTGATCATTTTCACAGTCTACTGGAACTAAGTACCACCATTCAATTTCATCAGGGTCATGGCTACTCAAATATTATATTGACTCCAGGCCAGGCCAGATAGGAGGGATACTTCTTCTGGATTAAATCCAGGATATGAAGATTTAGTTGGAAACCATCAGTTTTGATAGCTTCCCCCAATTTTTCCAATGGTTCAATTGCCCAATAATCTGAATGATCCTCCTTCAACATAGATAAAAACTCCTGATTTTTAGATAGAATAAATTCATGATATTTTGGAATCATTTTTGTCTCTGCACGGGACTTCTCAATTTCATTCTCTTGACGGCTGCACAGTTTTTCCCACTCTGTCTCGGGCCAGTGTTCTACTCTTGAATAGTCTCTGCTGTGTATATATTCCATAATATTTCTTGAGTCATTAATCAAGTTTAAGCTAGATTGCATAAAGTGCATCTCTTTTTGGAAAACTGCTTCCAAAGACTGATCTGGGCAAATGTCTAGGATATCTTTTCCATAATTTTCTCCAATAAACTCCAGAACAGAAAAACAATTCATTTTTTTCCTATCCATCTTGAACACCTGGACTTCTGGACTAAAAGACTGTCAAAGGAATTGGTGCACTAGATATTGAGCATTTTTTCTTGTTGAAATGTATTTTCTATCTTTCTTCTTTGATTCTTCAATTCTAGTTGGCAAGTTTGACTTGATCTGAGTATACTTTTCCAGTATCTCAAATAGCATATCATTTTGAAATAATTCAAAAAATTTATCATCAGAACTAGTAGTACTGGGATATTCAAATTGAAATATCTCCAACGACTCCCTAAGGAATGAATATTGAAGATGTCTGAAGCCTTTTCCCTTAAGCACTGAAAATAAATATTAGCTCTGCTCTCCAGAACAGTGGGATAGAGATTTTACTAGCAATATCTTACCTCCCAATGCACTCCTATAAGGGAAGGAGTTCCAGTTTTTGAGAATTCCATTTGTGGTATAAAACCATGTTTGATCAAAACATGATGAAAATTTTCCATATTTAAATTGAAAGTTTTTGACCATGCATAATGCAGCAATATTCCTTGTGTTCTTTTCTTGATAGAAATTCCTCATAGCCTCCTCAGTTGTCAATTTTTGCCTGTAAATATAATCAACTGTTTCAAACAAATTGTGTTGAAGTTTCAGTGTAATTTCTTCTTGCTTGTCTTTGCATGAAAGATTTTTATCTTGCTTTTTTTTATTTCTGAATGAATCAATTGTTTGCAAAAGTTTGTTCAACTTCCCCATCTCATCATCTAAACCAATTTTATGATCTACCTCTTGGGAAGTGTAGAGATTTTCAGAATTGTGAATGAAGCTATTCTTGTTCTGATTACTTTCTTGTTCCAAATCAAACTTCTTACCATAAAGGCCCAGGTCATTGTGCAAGGTTGGCTCCCTTGAGTCAACTTTCTTAGAAATTTCTTTATGGAGATCTTCCAGCTCATGGATCTGTTTCAACAATCCAATTCTAGTCTCTGCAGATTTTTTCTTCCATATGGGTCTGCCAAGCTTATACTCTGAGCTTTCTTCATTATTTGTGCCCATGCTTTTTATGTATTCAGATCTTGTTTTTTTCAGACTTGCCTTGATGAAATCAAGATCATCCCTGAATGAGTTCTGATGATCTGGAGAGAGAGTAAGTTTTGTTTGTGAAAAGTTTTCAGGACCATCACAAGCCGGGGGGGTTAGAACTTTGAGAGACAGGTTGAAATCAATCCAATATTTTGCTTACAGATTTCTGGAAAAGTACCATCTTGTTTATCAAACTGAGGGACACCTGCTACAAACTCCATGATTTTTTGTTCTTCAGTTTGAGAGGTATAGGTTAACTTTTCTGGAGGATTTTGAATCCAATCTGGAATTCCAATGCCTGGATCTGAAATTCCCAATTTCCCCCTTATGTCACTATTGTGGAATTTCCCTGCTATTTCAAAATAGGGAAATCAGTTTGGTAATAAACATCAACCATGGCAATCAGGTTGAGTTATCTTTTCTCCAATAAGTTGGAGAAGTGGAATCAATTGAAAGTAATCACCCAGGGAGTTCATGGTTTGAATTCCTTCAGAGAAGAGCCAAATTGAAAACAGGACTACATGTTGAAAACCCAAAGAGAATTTCATTGCAGTTATTGATTTGGAGATAGGATATTGTATGGTGAAATTCAAAGAATGTTTGAGGATAACAATATGAATTGTATGGGGAACTTGGGATACCCAATAGTCCAATTTATCACAAGGCAAGTGGTGGTGGTTGGTTATAGAGTGATGTCACTGGTGTGCCACTAGGAATCTGCCGATCTGGTCACAATTTATAGGAAATGGATTCAGGAATTAGTTTCAAGATGAAACGGGGAATTTTGATGTGACTTGTGTGAAATCCAGATTACCTTCTTTTAAAAATATTTTGAAACATGGGATTGATGAAAAAATTGAATAAATTGCCAAACGCCCTGTAGATACTTCACTTTCATGAAACATGAAGTTGCCAAACTTTATACAATTTGAAATCACATTTTCCGTGATTATGCTACATAACTTTCCTTGTTATGTAGAGGGATTTGTATATCCTCATATCAAACTTGACAGCACAAAGAGTAAGTAGGTGTGACTTACATTCAAAACAAACTTAAGATATTGAAATATGTGCCAGAGATATTTTTCCAACTTGGAGAAACTGTATATAATATTCAACTGGCTTAGATACTGGTGGGAAGATAAGCAGGTGAATGAGAGTATCTCAAATTGAGCCACAGTTTATCAGGGGAAAACTTTGATGGCCCAGGTCACTGCCAAGTGGGTTGTATATATTGGTTACAACCCCCCACCAGTAGGTTAACTGGTGGCTACCCATATAATATTGGTCTCCCTGACCATACTTATGTGGGCAGAGACCACCAATACCTCACAATTATCACTTTGTTGTAATGTATTGGTGGGCCCTGCCAACAAAAGATTTCTCTGGGAGACCAATATTATATTTTTTGACCCTGGCTGACCTTGCTGCAATGATAATGAGGTTCTAATAAAAGAGGATGGTAATCAAAGAAAGAGTTAATGGAATCAATAAATTTACACACCTAGGTGAACGGCATCAATCTCATAAATTGAGAAAGAGGCTGGGATCTCAAATAGCTGTGGATACAGGTAAGCAAATCAAACCATGTCCCACAGTTCAAAACTGCTGCAGCAGGGATGAAAAAACTGTTTGCATCTCTTGGATGAATACAGGTATCAACCATGCAAGCAGGAAGGTTAGCCTTGAGGAAAATCCCATACACCAGTCATTCACAGAAAGAATTACTTCAGCAAGCACCAAAGGTAAGTGGCTGAGTTCTTCTATCTGTCTTGACTAGTTAGATGAAGATATAATGCCCCATCAAACTCCTTAGACATTGTCAACCAGGATCAGACGGAATTCACCAATTACATCCAGAGATGAGGAGAACCAATTGGTAAGTCCTGTCCCTAGCCTAGCTGCATTTAAGAAACAAAAGACTAAAAGAAGGCGGATGTTTATTGTTGAATTAGATCATGTGGCTGCACTTCTCTGTTGTTTCTCACAAGCCAAAGAAGTTGGATAAAAAGAGCTCATAGCTCCATCCAAGTAAGGAACAAAATATTCTTTATATAGATCACACTCACATCACATATGCTGATGAAGAACAACCTACTGCAGATTGAGATACCCAAAAAAGGAGAAGAAATTCATTCTCACTCTCCCATATTTCTTTATTCTCATCAGTAGACAGAGGCCTATCACTTGCTCTTAGGTAAAAAACTATTCCCTGTGTTATAATATCACTATAAAATTGTAATTAACAAATTCAGAGTTCCGACTAGAAATGTAAATCTTAGTCATCTGAATTCTTTCAGGATAGAAAGAGAAGAGGAAGAAGGGATAGAAAGGCCCCAATCACAACATGCATGTTGTAATAACTTGGGCTTGGTAGGTTCACAGCTATACTCAAGGAAGTGAAAGCTTGATAGAGATCTTGAGTCTACATATTTGACTTGTAAAAATCTGTGGATCCTCCTGGAAGGGAGGACCACTGGCTTTTAAGCATTTTACTTGCGTAAATCTACACTTGGGGCAGATATTCCTTTAGGGAATATCAACTTTGATTGGGAATACTCATTCCCAAATAGTATTGATAGTTACCTGGTGCATATCTGTACTAGGGCTGCTCATCAGTATCTGGAATTGGATTCTGCTCCCTGTGCCAGGGGGGATGAAGATACAATGACAATGAGGCTCTAATAAAAGAGGATGATAATTGAAGAAAGAGATAATGGAATCAAGATATTTCTCCATGAGCACTGCTGGTTTGCTTATGCTGCACTGCTTGCTGATCTTGGAAATTACATAACTCCCAGCCAAACTGGCTTGGAAAGTTGCAAGTGAAAACCCTAATTTCTCTGCTGATTTGAAATTTTTGTGTTGCTGAAAAATTCCAAATGTGAACCCCCCTCATGAGGTTGTTTCTTCTTTGTCTCTCCCAACACCCTCACCCCCATGACCCAACCCACTTGCATCCTGAAATATACCAACTTGACAACTTCTGAAGTGTTTACTTGAGGTGTGCTATTACCAAAGATATTGTACATACCCAACTTGACAAGCAAACTTCTGAAGTGTTTGAGGTGTGCTATTACCAAAGATACTGTACATACAAGGATGCACAGGTTCTAGTTCCTGCACACCCCCACCTACAAGAATAAAAGGCCCTGTTTCTTGGTATATAGCGGCTTCACCAATTCTCATGCAGATATCCAAACAAAGGACTGGCAGTTTGGCTTTCAGTGAATTGCTTGTCTAACTGAACAAATAAATAAGAGATCAACAGTCATTAGAATCAGATAAACAAATAGATAGATAAGAATTGTCCAGCTCTTCTTGTCAAGGTGCTTTGTTTTTTTAAGAAAAATTCTAGATGGAGGGTGGAAAAAAGTGCATGATCTGCATGTGTTGAATAAGAAAGAAGATATTTGAAAAAACTAACAAGAAGGTGTTCTGTCAAAGCAGAAAGAAAAGGGAAGCAAAAATCCATACAACCTGAAGGTATAAAAGCTGATAAATAAATCAAAGGGGAAGAAAGATACGTGTAGGGAGAGAGACTGAGAAAACAGAAGGGGATAGGAAGGAGACAGAAAATAGAAGAGAGAGAGAGAGGGAGAGAGAGAGAGAGAGAGAAGAAGAAGAAGGAGATAGGTTAAGAGATCTTGAGTAGATAGTTTTCAGGACACAAGCCGGTGAGAGACAGATTATGATGATCGTCAGAGGTAGGCAGGACGAATTCGTTGAGATCGTCGAGGAGTACGGGTGAGAGTTCAGGAGTGAATAGTTTGCCGTCGTCGTCGATGAGCAGTTTAGTTTTACGGGCGACGACCCAGCCGTCACAGATGATTTCGAGTACGCAGACGATCTCGCCCTTGGCCAGGTTCATCTCCGACTCGCCCTCGGCCACGAAGTCGTACAGGGATACGTAAAGGTTCTCGCACTTGGCGGTGAGTCTTGTGAGGATCTGTTCGCCGCCGTTTTCGCCGAGGATGAGCTGCTGCTTCTGGGCGGATGGGTCGGCGACAGAGGTCGTGGAGGCGGTGGATGAGTCGGAGGAGTCCTGGCGATGCTTGTGGATGAGCTTGTCGATCTCCATCGACTGTTCTGCTTCCTCTTGGTCTCTTTCGAACTCCGAGTCGGCCGTCGAGCCTGGCCCGGTCGGACTGGCACAGATGTTCCAGAAGGTCGGCTTGCTCGGACACTGTTGGAGGTCGGCAAGATGGTTGTTGAGTTCGTGAAACTTGGTAGACGAATCATCGGTCCCGTTTCTGTGATGATTGGCAGGAGTTGCGAGGCGGAGGCCAAGATGTCTCGGGTCGGATTGTTTGAAAGCAAAGTCGCGTACGATGAAGTGGCAGGGCGATGGGTCTGAGGAGCGGAGGGAGTTTTGGGTGGAGAGCCGTTTGAGGAGGTTGAGCGCGACACGACTCTGACTGCTGGCTAGGGCGGCCTGGGAGGTACTCGAGGGTCTCTTGGGCGTGGGGATGTGGTAGGGGGTTGAGGCGCGTTTGGAGGAGGATGAGAGGGGTGGGCGGCTGTCGAGCGAGAGGCTGGGGATGATGCTCGTGCTCATCGGCCGTCTCATGCGCGAGTTGATCGCGGTCATCGTTTCGGCCGCAGTGCAATGCGACATGCTCGAGGAGAGACGCGCCTGAGGATGGGGAGGAAGGAGACGTGCTGAGAGTGGGGTCGAGTCGGGCTGAGCAAGCAATCAGGCTTGTTTGAGGATGGTATCGTGCAGTTTCGAAGCGAAGTGATCAGCCGAACGGCCTGAGATCTTGAGGGCGGTGTGCGGCTGGAGGGAGCTATGTAGCGAAGGCCGAGGCTGTGTGGTTTTTCCTGTTTGTGTTGATTTTCGTGGGCTGTGCTGCTTATGCGACAGAGAGGGCTTCGATGGCGACAGAAAATCAGTTGTGGAATCCAAGCATGGGCCTGTCGAGGATGGAAAGACGAACCGATGGGGGGAAGCCAGTTGTTGGATGGGGCCAGCGGACTCTGAGCCGGTGGATGTGCACTAGAACTGCAGAATCGGAAGTCAGGAATGTCCAAGCCTCATTAAGGGTCGAGTGAGCTCACTTCCAAGAACAGCCAAGAACTAAACCTGACAGGAACTTCTCACACACTCTAAAACACACACGTAAAGAGAGATTCAAGAAGAGTCTTGAGTGCACCGAAGGGACACAAAGCTCAGCATCAAAAACTACCTACCCACATGAGCATCATTCATCCATCTGGCTTGCTCAAGCACAAACACAAGGGCAAGAAAATAAAAATCAGAATATGTAAACCCCAAATGCCAGAAGTTCAGCTCATCACAAATGGGGAAAGGACCTCATGGGCCTCAACCAAAGCAATGGCCAGGTCAACAAGGAGTCTTTTGGCTTGACCAAAATTCCAGGGGAAGAAAAGAAAGACACTTGATGAGATTTGGAAATTGCC
This sequence comes from Puccinia triticina, assembly GCF_026914185.1. Lineage (NCBI taxonomy): Eukaryota > Fungi > Basidiomycota > Pucciniomycetes > Pucciniales > Pucciniaceae > Puccinia > Puccinia triticina. The sequence continues at coordinate 3,732,527 of NC_070572.1, forward strand.
CATGGCAGGGGGAAAAAGAGTGTGAGCATCAGTCCAAGTTCAGCCTGCTAACCTATCCCATGATGATTGATTACAACCCCCTGAGTACATACATATATGGGCCATCATAGCTCACTGGGAGCACAAAAAAAGTAGAAACAGAAATCATGCTTGCTCAATATCACCTGTGCTCAGGCAACTATTTGTTTTTACTTGTGAGTTGGATATAAATAGTAACTGCAGTTTGGGAGAAATCTGACAAGAATCCTCAGATGGTCAATTGGAATCTGACTCCCAAGATATTGTCTTTTCTAGAATGCTTGGATTTTTTTTCCAAAAATTCTGCTTTTGTTGTGCACTTAACCTAAAAGCACAGTTTGTACCAAACTTTAGGCAAACCTTGCATTCAAGGTTTTTTCAGCACATGCACACAAAAATCATCACCCAACTTTAAGTGAAACTTTGAGATTTACTTCTGCCTGGGATGACAACCCAGCCCGATTTGTGGGTTGAGATCCAAGGGACAATGTTTCCATGCTGTTCCATCCCCCCCCCCCCCCCCCCAACCATTGTCAGGGTGTGGATTTCCCCAACTAAATCAAGTCCGATGTTCCCCTGGGTCTTTTTTGGTAGTTCTTTGTCCAAGCCGCTTGTGGGTTTGGCATTTGGATCCACTGGAGGAACCCTCCTTTACCAGCAGCTACAGATTTGACTTACAGGTTCTATGTGGATACCACCTGTTTAAGGTCATGGTGATGCCCACGTGGGTCAGTCGAACCGGACGGTCCAACCCTTCCAGAAGGCCATGATCAGTGGAAATTTCGTGGATTTCTGCGGGAGGCCCATGTCGAAGTACGACCGAGGTGTAGACCCATATCAAAGAAGGCAAGCGGTTTTTTATTGCTATGTCATGCAAAACAATCGGTTCACAATTCAAAACACAGCGGGGTGTGGAGCGGGCTCTGTCTTCTAGACACTTTTCAAGATATTTATTGATGAAGGAAGAAGTACTAGAACCAAAAAGACGAGGAAAAGAGGACTGGTTTGGTGGGTGGTTGTCCCAAGCGAGACATAAGAAACAAAGAGCAACTTTAAGTAGATCAGGTTCTAGTAAAACAGATAACAATCACATGCGAATATAACAAGCTATTCTTCATACAAGGAAGGTAACAATCAAGCAGGATAAACAGACAATTACACAAGAGTTGACGATCACCAAAGGCCGCATGAGAAATTTCGTAAGGAGGTCATATGTAGTCATTGAAAGCTAACGAAGTTCATATCTAGTCATTGAAAGCTAACGATTTTGCAAGTACGGCTTACTAGTGCAATTTTGTAAGCAAAATAGATTGGAATGATGTGAAGAAATTGATAAGTCTAACGAATCAAAGATGAATAAACAACAAAATAAACATACAACTTGCAGGGCTTGCGAAGGAAGAAAAGTGATTAGTTACTTTTTTCGACTTTTGGTGAGATTGCTCTTATTCAATGATGCAAGAATTTCAAGAAATTTCTGAATTCATTTGATGTGGGCAGGTGGGGCGAGGAGGCCTGATCGATTGAAAGCGACAATGAGAGTTGAGAGCTTGAATGAGTGTTTTGAATGAACAGCTTTTGGAGCTTCAGAAAGGATGATTGATGAAGGAGATAATCGGGATGAGTGTTCGGGGGAGATAATCTTGAGCGGCTCAAAGTGGGGTTCAAAGGTATCGATGTCTCAGATGCGCGAGGTGCTGATCAGTAAATGAATACGATCGGAGTAGGGTGATGAAGGACACAGCCCTCGAATAATCTCTCAAATCCTACAAATTTGACCAAAAACTTTTCGAGCAACCTTGGTTAGGTGTAGGCTCCCCAGTTGTGCTGCCCAGAGCGCTCTCACTCCTGTTAGTGGTAAGTGATTGGCAAGCTTCTTCCAAAGCTTTGTTCGATATCGGATTCGACTGATAGTTGAGATACATCGAGTCGAAGTTGAATACGTCGGACTTCAGCGGGTCGGTAAAGGAGGAATCGTCGATCAATGCACTAAATTCGAGCGGCTGAGAAGTGTCGGCTTGAGACAGCTGAGAAGATGAGGGGTATGAACTCTGTGCGATTCCTGGCGCAGTGGTCTGGGAGTTTTGCTGTGAGCCAGTCGTGTCGCGGAAGGGATATTCGGTCGAGCTGGAATTTACCAGGTTGTTGTATCCAGTCTCTTGGGACCAAATACTAGAGCTCTGATCCTGAACACCCTCTCTCATTGCGAAGCTTTTCCCCTGAAAGATACTGTCATTCATCGCACCTGTCGTGGTCTGTGGCAGAGAGCTTGATGCGGGCTGAGTCAGGTTTAGGTCCGAGGCTGTCAAGCCTAGTGATCGCAACATCTCATTGGAAAACGTCTCGGTGAAACTTGCTGAAGCATCAAGCCCAGTGCCCACATTTGAGAATAAGCCTGAGTATGATTCGTTACCCGGCTGATTGAATGGGGGCTCGGTCTGATTGTTGGCAGACTGAGTGGAAGCAGAAACTGGGGACACGAAATCCTGTCGGATAGTACTCTGGGGTAGCCCAATGGATTGTTGAGCCGCTTGATTGACCATGTGAGACCGCTCGGGTGGTAATAGGTATCTCGCGGACGACATTCCTGGGAGGGAAGTTCTGGGTCGCACTGGAGACTCTTCTATAGCAGACAGCGATCGACGGGCCTCGCCCGCCGGAGAAGTCGTGAGGGTAGACTCGGCGTACTCGGAGCGTGGGTACTCTGACCGGGGAGTCGATGCTTGGCCACCATAGTAGACTGGGGCACGGAATTCTGTCCGATTTGTTTCACGCGTTGAATCACGAAGAGGAATCGTTTGCGCCTTGGGAGTGGAGCGCTGTACCGAAGCCGGCGATTGTGCCATCGCATCCCTGCCAAGTTTCTCTCCGCGAGTATCGATGATCACTTTGGCAAGTGCGACCGCAGTTGCCTTTTCTCGCTCTACTCGCTGTTCGGGTGTTTCACCTGGGAGTTGGCCATTTCGGCGGCGCCGGACCACCTCCTTCCTCTTTTGATTCGGAGCATGCTTCATACCCGGATTCATGGCGCGCGAGGCTGCCTTCAATTCTCTCGAAGCCGTCTGCCACGATTGCAGATCCTCTTCACTCAGCCCGGCCCAAAGGCCTGACACGACTCGAGAGATTTGCCGGTTGTCGCCCTCGACCCCAGGCGGTAGTAACTTGTTGGCGATGACATGAGACCGAAACATCAAGAACGAGTTTGGGGTCCGCTTGATGTATCCCGATGGTACCTTGCGACTGTGTGAGACTTTGCCATTGATCGTTGGAGGCGGTTTCACGAATCCAAGTTCGGACCGCCCATTATCACTTCCACTCGTTTGTGATGTCGCTTGTGATTGGCCAGCCTTACGCTTCCCACGATTTCCAGGAGCACGTGACGGAAGTACTGACGCCATGACAGTATGCGAAGAGCTTGCACTAGGACTATGAGGAGGGCATGTACTCGGGGGCTGGCTAGAAGTATCGAGTTCGGAACTTTCTTCAAAACTTTCCAACTGACTTCCTGGGCGACTCGCTAATTCGGAAGCCTCGGGGCACAACGAAGGATCGTAAGCTCGTAGCAGCTGTGTGGAAGGAGGTGCACGAATGGAGAAACTGCCAGGTGCGGGCATGGTGAAAGCACCGGCACAATCTGATGGACGACCATAACGCGGAGCAGGCAGTTCCGTGCTACCATCGCGATTTACCTCTCGCGCGTCGCAAATCGATTCACTTAGAGGGACATGCGGCGCTTGCTGGGATCCAATGCCTACTAGCAACAGATAAAAGTGACGACTTCTTAATAAATTAAATATAACATGAATCGACGCGTGGCTAGACCCAGTGAAGGACAGACCTGTCGTCATTGCCGTAAGAGCGGGGTCTGCGTGACAGGTTGACGCGGACCTCCGTGCTGGGACATGCCGTAGGGTGGCAGTATTCCCCCGATTCGAAGAATCCCTTGGGGAGCTACAAGCTGCACTTGTCGAAGAGGGTGGCTTGGGATATCGGGAGGCGCTCTCGTTGGGAGCCGAGGAGGAAACAAGAGACTACATGACTTTGGGATCAGACTCATAGTAAAACTGCGTATGGCGTTAGAGGTTGACTGACGCAATTCAAACTGTCCGAAGTGGGAAGGCTCGTCGTGGCTTGGGAGTTGGTACCGGCTCGCTGAGTTTCAAGGGAGAAAGAGACACGCTCAATGAATTGCGGAGAAATGCGCGATCTAGGATACTGGAAGACCCACAGGTGTAGTACTAGCAGCATACGAAGGACTCTTGCTGAGATTCGGGCGTCTGGAGGGGGGGAAGAGGGTACTCTGATTGATTGAGAGCTCGTTAGCCTTCTCGAATCGGAATCGCGACAAGTTTAAAGAGTAAGCGTCACCTGAATGATGGCTTGCGAGGATTCAGGGATGCCCGCCAACATAGCCAATCTCCGGGTAGCCATAGGGAGTTGAGCCTGAGTGGGGGTCGAAGCAAGCAAAAAGAGATCGAGAATTGAACACCAGATACTTAACCGAAGAATTTCCAACACTCACTTTACGGTCATGAGTAAGTGAAGTTTGCTTAGCGACCGTCGTTGTGTTGGATTTCGTAGGTCTTGTACTTCGGAGACCTTTGCCGAGACTTGCACTTGTCGTGTTGTATGGTACGGATGGTCCACCACCAACAACTTCTACGTCTGAAGTGTCCTGATCTTCAAATGCGTCTGCGACATTACTAGATGTGAAGCCTCTTGATGAGGCCGCTGCTGGAGTATTGCACTTCGTCGGTAGGGAAAGATTGTCTTGCGCCGAGTGGGATGAGGTCAATTTCACCCTCTTCTTCCTGTGAGGGTTGTTGGCAGCTTCTTCCTCCTCACTGCCAGCATCAGAAAATTGGCCGTCTCCAACATTTGCAATTTGAGCCGACGAGAGGGCGGGGCAGAGTGACGAGCTTGGGGATGAGTGCAAGGCGGAGGTCATCAGGCTGGAAAGCCGCGGGTCGGATATCGGTTTAGCTCCGGTGCATAACACTTCTGGCGAGATGACGATCGGCGTTGTGGGGCGAGAAGATGAAGGTAGGCACGATGCATTTGAAGTTGGAAGGTGGCGGTGGACTGCCGAGAAGACACCAGCTCGCGTACTGACGCGTCTGCTTAAAGAAGGACACTCCATATGGGAAGGATAAATCGGACGAGAACTCCCTGTGTTCGATCTTAATTTTTACAAATTGTGGGCCGTCGATGGATTGATTAGGAAACTTGACGGCGATCTGCGAATATAGTTGGCTAACTGTCGAGGACCAAACTTTCAAGGGATTTTGGAAGAAGCGGTGATCGAGCGGGTGGGTACTGGAAAAAATAAGTTTATGTGGTGTCGTCGAAAAAAAAAAATCGGAACAGGCAACAGAAGATTCTAAAATACTGTATTCGCACCGAGGGACGGATGGGATTGGGGATGGTGAATAGATAACGTCCTCAAGGCATTCAGGCAGGTATGTATTGGCCTGAATGAACACCAATCGTAGGTAAATGTTTCGCAACTTTGTACATAAGGTGGGGGTTTCGATGGAGACGACCGAGATGTGTTGTACGGGCGATGGAGCTCCCAGAGGCCTTGAACTTTGGGGACTTGGAGAGGCTCCCCAAACAAAGTGTCACCAGTGAGCTGCTATGGTGCGCTGGTGCGGTGTGTATGTTGTATGTTGCGTAGAACGATACGAACCATGGACCACGGTATAAACATGGGTTATCCGGTTTGGACCTGGGAGATTGAGAGTATGGGAGCTTATTAAAGTTCTCACTTTGGGTTGGCAGACCGTGAGGATATTTTCTAGAGGACCCGAGGGCTCCTTTAAAAGGAAGTCATATGGACGCTTTATTCAAAATGGGTTGCTCCTTTGTTCTTTCTGCTTGCGGCGCAATCCAGCGATCCATCATCCTGGGATATAAATATGCCCAACTAGGCCCACTCCTCAGACAACAACCTTTTGATGATAGTTGCCGCTAGCCAGGATATCATACAGACCGGAACAAAGTGCATCCGAGATGGCCCAGCTGAAGTCACCTGGATTTTTTTTTTCTGGAGTTGGAAGATCCTGCCCTTCCCTACATATTTATCTCGGCATTCCCGTCATCTTGCCGGAGCGGTTGGCACCGGTTGATACAGGCCTACCGTAGTGCAATTGTAGTCCTTTTTGGGTTCATTCAGGTCCATTCCAACACTCCAAAACTGATAATACTGCGACCGATCCCCGGCTGCTGAATTGTAATATCAAGAGGAGAACCCGCCTTAGATGTCTTGCAAACACACCACCAGCGAGGTCGCATTCTAAAAAGGTAACATTTAATCTTCTTACTAACTGCGCTCGTTTCGAAGCTTTATACACATAGCTGCCGGTCCAGCTGCCGGTTCAAACTTCCATCTTACCCTCAACCCAGGAGCTAGCAGCTGAATAACTTTGATGAAATTCTGTTCGCTCTATGATATACACATTCGGAGACCCCCCACCTGTCTGCTTGATGGCTACACAAAAGATGTATCAAGTGGAGTCCAGTTGCTTTTGAGATGTGTGACTAGCCTCATCAGGGGTAATTTGATCTGAAAGGGAATGTGCACATATTTAAGTCATGCAGTTGTGGACCCATGGAGTGTTTGCAATAGTGAGTTGAGCTTTTGTTGACGAGACAGTCCGACGTGAAGCTAATATTTATAATATATTTGAGGTTTGGTAATCAATTATCACATCACACCGCCATAGGATACCAACCGGTGACGGTAAATCTGGCGCATATACCCGATCGGACAAAGGGTCTGGAGGTCCATCACGCGTGCTCCGACATCGGGCCAGGTATAAGAGATAATGCTTTGGTTGATACCATATAAGAGCTAAATCTGGAAGTTTTCAGGGTTGGTTGAGCGCCTAGGCATCACCTTAAGAAACTCGTTGTAAAGAACACGGGAGTCGGAGCGGTGAGGCGGTTCTGGCACTGTGCACAGATGTATATGTCTTGACGGTTTAATTACGACGAGAAGATTTTTTTTGATGAAATGGTAAATCGCATGGGGAATAAACTAGGAAAGGAGTGAAACTGTTTATAACAAGAAAGCGCGCGAGTCTGTTTTTGACGCGTCGCGTGAAGTTTGAGCGAGCGTGTCGTTTACTAGATTTTTTGCAAGTAGATACAATTAACGTAGTAGAGGAAAGTTTGAGAAATGTGTGTATTTATAACATAGAAATAAACTTGCGTGTGTAAAATCGGCAAACATCTGTGTTTAAGTAGAGTTGAAACAGGTTGCAGCGGCTGGTCCCATGGAAGTATTTATGCTTAATGTAGCTTAATCTACCTTCTTTTAGTGGGGTATGTCAAATCAACTCTACACTTTCGAAAAAAGTAGAAAATGTCCTGTAGAGAATGTCGACCTGTACTCGTTGGGGATATCCGGCACCGCTTGGCGGGTACCGCTCGCACCCGCCGGGCACCGCCCGCGCGGTGGTGCCGGGTGCGGTACGTTGATTTTGGCGGTGCGGAACCCGGGTACCGCCCGCGAGTGCCGCCACGGCCATCGAGACTGCACGGTGTCTGTGGCCGGAGCCTCTAGGCCATGAAGAATTTATAGCCTCGATGGCCGAGGTGATTCTTTCCCAGTCTCGATGGCGGGGATGCTCGCGGGCTTTATTGCGCTCGTTCCTGCGTCGCTTCCTTCTCTAAAAACAAAGGGAGATTGTGTAAGTAGGAGTGAGTTACATAGAAAGGGGAATGCCTTGGGCTTGGTCGGAGATAGCGCCCAACGATGCTCATCACGAGCATCCCAAACCCCTAAACGGATTGTCTTGTGCTCTTGTCGCCGCCGCCCGTTGCCTGCTTGCTCACGAGCATCTCAAACCCCTAAAAGCTTTTCGTCTTATAGGTTATGAGCCCAGTTGGCCGCTAAAGCGTCCCTGGATTTTTTTTTTACATAAATAATCGTTCTCCGTTTCTTTGAAACATCACTCACGCATGCACCATGTCAACCACTTCTCTTCTTCCAACTCTCAAGGAAGGAAATTACAGTCCCTGGAAAAGGAAAATCGTGGCCTATTCCATGAAAAAACACGGACGATTTTGTTCTCTCAAACAAAGCGGCAGCAGCTACGGATGCGGTCAAAGATCTTGGTACAAACGCAAGAAACAAGCGGCCGGAGTCATACTCAGCAACATCAGCGATGACATCGAGGCACGCTTTGTCACTGATGATAACCAATTTGAACCTCATATTCTCTGGGAGACTCTGCGAGCACACTTGGAATCTAATACACCCCAGAATCAGGCTGAGGTGTATCAAAAATTCCTAAAAATCAGTCTCAAGACAACTCTCCCTGACTTCCTTGTCCAAATTGACAACAGTATTACAAACATGCGGTCAGTAGGCGTGAACCCAACATCAATGAGACTCTGTTAGCCAAACAAATTTTTGACAAGCTTCCTGCCTCTTTTGACACCACCAAGGAGCTCATCTTTCTTAAACATCCTCTCACATTGGAGACTGTTTGAAGTCAACTCAAAGAGAGAAGCGTAAATTCTGAATCATCTTCCGTTCCTGCGATCAAATTGGAATCGGTGATGAAGGCAGCATCTCAATGTTCCCTAACTCAATATTGTTCAGGCGGCAAGCATAAACCAAAAACCAGGCATTTGGAAGATAACTGTTATAATCTCCACCCTAGCAATATGCCCGAAGGCTTCAAAGAACAACAAAAAGCAAAAACGGTCAAGGCACAAATTGAGGACTCCAACAACGAAAGGATTGCCAGTCAACATGGGGTTTTCTTTTGTGCTGGCAAAGCTTTTCTTTCATCTCGCAAGGCGCAAGAAATCATGATTCTTCTCGATAGTGGTTGCTCCAACCACATGTTTCCTTCTTGATCCTCTTTCTCTGGATACCAGAAGATGAACTCGTCAGTTGAAAACGCAAAGCATCAGCACAAAAATAGCAAACACCGCCGTAAATACAACCACTTGACACTAGACATTGTATGACAAATTGCTATCTTCTGATGCTTCCAATATTTCCGCTGCTTAACTCAATGTGTACCAATATTCCTGTTGCTTAAAAATTCAAAATGTTCCAGGATTGCATTGTCTACATATTTTTATTTACAAATTTTTAATGAGTCTCAATTTACGGCTTCCAGCTTTCCTGGATGGTGCTTCTTGATGAAAATTACTTGGTGGTCTGATTTGATTGTGAATTGCCAGACATTCCAAGCGCGTATGAGAAATGTAGTTGCTGTTTCTTTCTAGTTCCAATTCCTTGCCAGACCAGACCAACATTGACAAAAAATTGCCAAGCTTCCCAGTAGGTGCTTGCAAAGATGTCCTCACAAAGATTAATCCCAGACATTGGCTTAATATACATCTTGATACATCATTTCCTTGGGATTTTCCTTACAGTTCGCTCCTTTGAGGAGGAATTGGAAGGAGGAAATGGTGCTCCTCACATTGTGAGCATGCTGCAAGAAGAAATTCAACCAGTCAATTTCCTGCAAAACACCAAATAAAGTCCTCTACTTACAAGCTCTGACGTTCCCCGGATCTGTAGGCTTTACCCATCGGCAGCTATATTCCTGGCCATTTGTATCCATAATTTCTATGTGAGAAGTGTTACGGTATAAATGATCGCGTAGAATCCTCACAGTGGTTCTGAATGACTGACCTATGGCACCGGCCAGATTTACCGCTTTGTATCTCACAGCCAGTATCCTTGGAAGAAGTTCTTCAATACCTAGCCGTTGACAGTCGTAGAAGTAGAGCTCCTTGGTGGCCACTAGATGATTTCAATCATAAAATTCACCGTATGAATGTTACTTTTTTGTGTGTGGTATACGATATTGCTCAGGGAATACTGAGGAAGGTCTTACATTTATTTCGTTCTTGTCCAACGTAACACGATGCTTCCTTACACCTGTATTGCCATGCGCCATAATTTGTGCATGCTGCAAGCAAAGATAGGGATTTGGTCAGTCAAGATGTAGAAAGACTGCCCAGATGGAAATTACCGGAGGCTCACAGACCCAACCTTTGCCCATTGGGTACGTGCCGTAGTTGTTCCCGCATTGGATGTCGACGGTGGCATGACGAACAGGACCCGTTGGCGGCGGTATCACATTCTTGGGAAGGGTGAACTCTGCTTGGCCATCAATGCTGGTGACAAGGGGTCCTAGAATAGCTAAGAAAAAAAGTGTTTCACTGATCTTGAAGCTGAACATGATTGAGGAAGTGATTAAGTCGTTGACCAAATGAGAAAATCCGGAGACGTTTTACGTGGGTGCACCAAGAGAAGGAACCACTTGGTTTTCGGACAAGGCAGTACGCCAGCGCTGCTACATATGTATGACTTGCCGTGCAACGAATATTATCCGCCACGCCATTTCCCTGAGGATAAGCCCACATACGGGTTGGGATGGAGTGTTGCTACGGAACGAGCCGCCGTCCATTCTTTTCAGTTGGTTACACCGCCGGGGCGGTTCGTTTTTTTTGGCACGACTCCAGGACGCACCGCCCCTGCGGCCGTTCCAGAGCGCATGTCGATGTCCCGGTGCCACTGCTGAGCGCAGCCCAACGCCGCCCCTTCCGGCTCCGCACGAGTGCAGTCGTTCCCCGGACCCCCAAATAGCCCAACTGTCCCAGCTCTGGCCGATTGAGATCCCAGAAAACCCTCCAAGACCACAATGACCAAAACATCGTTGCCGGCCGGTGAAGTCAAGGTGCTGATTATTGACAACTATGACAGGCAAGCTTCTTCGATCAAAGTACCTGAATCCTAGTCAATGAATACCCAGCCTGACTAACTTGCTTTCCTGCCATCTCACAGTTTCACCTGGAACCTTTATCAATACTTGTGTCTACTCGGCGCATCTGTCTCCGTCATCCGTTCTCAAGCCTGTACCCTGGATGAACTCACAGCTTCCTACCCCAACCTCACCCATCTCGTCATCTCACCCGGTCCCGGTCATCCTTCTACCGACTCGGGAATCTCGATCCCAGCTATCCATCATTATGCTGGCAAGATTCCGATTCTTGGGATCTGCATGGGTCTTCAATGTATCTACTCGGCCTTCGGCGGCCAAGTCTCCAAAGTTGGGGAGATCGTCCACGGAAAGACTTCGCTCGTCTCACATGACGCAAAAGGTCTCTTCAAAGCCCTCCCTCCGCACATCCAGTGCACCCGATACCACAGCCTTGCCGGTCGATTCGGCACCCTGCCCTCCGAGCTAGAGGTGACCTGCTGGACCAATTCCAATGCCCAGCTGGCCAACGATCCTGCTCCGTTTGACGACACATCCTCGATCATCATGGGCGTCAGACATAAGCTGCTGACTATCGAATCAGTTCAATACCACCCCGAGAGCATCCTTTCTGAAGAGGGCAAACCCTTCCTACTGAATTTTTTGAATCTTCGAGGCGGCCACTGGTCCGAAAATCCCGACTTTCAAGTGTCTCCCACTCCCAAGTTCAAGCCCACCGCACCCGCCGAATCATCAAATCAACAAACAATATTGGAAAAAATCTGCGCGCAAAGAGCAAAGGATCTCATTGAGGCCAAGTGTATTCCCGGCTCATCCCCCACCGACCTCAAGCGCAAGCTTGCTGCCAATGTCCCTCCGGTCCAAATCGACTTCTATGAACGCATTCGCCAAACCACGACCGGCAAGGTAGCCTTGATGGCCGAGATCAAACGTGCATCTCCTTCAAAAGGCTCTTTCATGACTCCAACCACGCCAAGCTCACCCGCGATCGCCGTCTCGTATGCCGCCGCTGGTGCATCCGTCATCTCAGTCTTGACCGAGCCCAAGTGGTTCAAGGGTACCCTGTTAGACATGCTTGAAGTCCGCCTGTCAGTCGAAAACGTGCCCAACCGACCAGCAATACTACGCAAAGATTTTATCATCGATCCTTATCAAATTGACGAGGCTAGATGTTATGGGGCTGATACGATCTTGTTGATTGTCGCCTGCCTCAGTCTTGATCAACTGAGGCTCCTCTACAACCACGCCAAATCACTCGGCATGGAGCCCCTCGTCGAAGTCGCCAATGCCGCCGAACTCGAAGTGGCACTCCAGATTAAGCCCCGAGTGATTGGTGTCAACAATCGGAACTTGCACGATTTCCGGGTCGACATGAATACAACCTCGAAGATGTTGGATGAACTAAACGCGCGAAACTCTACTCAGAACGGAAACTCCGACGAGATCATCATGTGCGCTCTCAGTGGAATCTCAGGCCGGGCTGATGTTGAAAGATACGCTGCAGAGGGTGTTGGTGCTGTATTGGTTGGCGAGGCGCTGATGAAGGCCGAAGATAAAGTTAGCTTCGTCCACGAGCTACTAGGCATCAAACCTGCCCCGAAACTCACCAAGCGGAAACCACTCGTCAAGATCTGCGGGATCAAAACTGTCGAGGCAGCTCTTCACGCAACCAAGGCTGGAGCCGACCTTCTCGGCTTGATCTTTGTTCCGAAGAGTAAACGCTACGTTACGCCGCAACAAGCCGATGCGATTATCAAGGCAGTCCGCAAGTCAAGTGAAGAATCCCCGAAACCATCCCTAGAATCGGAAGAGAGCGAATTGGACACCACCGATTGGTTCAGTTTGCAATTATCTCGGCTGCTTCAAAAACGCAGGACTCAGGGAAGACCATTGATCGTTGGCGTGTTCCAAAACTCGAGCCTCAGTGAGATCGAGAAGATCGTCAACCAACTGGGAGATGCGATCGACTTGATCCAATTACACGGCTCGGAAGACGTTCGGATGGCCAAGTTTCTATCCAAACCGGTCATCAAAGCCTTCCACATCGATGTCGAAAAGGGGAGAAGTATTAACGAGTGTGAAGAGTCTTTCCAATCAGGATTCCAGAAAACCTTGTCGATGATCAACGAGCCCGGCATGCACGCATTCTCCATACTGGACAGCGCCAACCTCAGCCAATGCGGAGGGACCGGCCAAACCTTCAACTGGGACTCAGTCAAAACCCACCTGGCTTCCTCCACAACCGCCCACCATAACCTGGTGATCGCTGGCGGATTGAACGCTCAAAACGTCACCAAGTGCATCGAGACTTTTGATCCATTCATTCTCGATATCTGTTCGGGAGTCGAGGTTGAGAACTGCGATAGTCAAGTGGCCGAGAATAAAGATTTCAAGAAGATTTCCCAAGTCATCGACCTCATCAAATCCCATTCTTGATCATCCGTCTTTCCTCTGCTGCCCATCATCATCTTTATCCACCTTTGCTTGTATTCTGTTTTTTTGCCCTCTTGTTCGTCAAAAGCAGCATGTTTCTTTTTGTACAATCATCATACCCGTATCTTATCCATGCAACGCCTCCATTGTTTGATTACATAAATAAAATTAGAATAACGCAAGATATGAGATCAAATGCAGAATTATATTTTTATTATTGAACAAAAATTGAAGATATTTGCTCTACCGGGTATGGCCTGTGATGATGGGGCCTGCTAATCACTCCCTGTTTATGAAAGTCGACCTCTCATCCATGGGCCTTTTCATTGGTCAAGTTGGCCGGCAACAATGCTGGGATCCATCCAATCCAGTCCAAAATGTGACATTTCAACACAACAAGAATCATTCCACAACACCAGACAGTCCAGCTCTGGTCTCTTATGTGAAATGGAATTGATGGGATTTTTGGGCCACACTATAGCCTTTTAGGCCAGTGGGAAGAAACCTCACCTCAACGCTAGGAAGGGGAGGGGCTAGCACTCTTACTTAAGTAAGGGGACGCCGCAAAATCAAGCCTGGCGCCGCTGCTCAAAACAAGGAACGAGCTTCTTGTTCTTCTAGGATACAGGTGTTATGACACCCACCTGTACCTAGGAAATTACACAAAGGAGACAGAAAGCTGTAAAGGAAAAGGTTAGTAGATTATTGGAAAACCCCACTCACTACAATTCTAGTAAGCAAGGCTGAAATGCTGCGCTGCGCTACAAAAAAGCAGTCTTTTAGTGCAGCGCAGCGGGGAACCACTGCGCGGTCAGCCCAAAAAGCGGTAGCGCAGCGCCAGTCCCGCTGCGCTAACGCTGCAAATAGTGGGGCCCCGCTTTTTCCTTGACCCAAAAAGCAGTAGCGCAGCGGGTGGGGCCTCTCCTTTCAGTGCCGCGCAGCGGCCACCAAAAAAGCTGCGCTGCGCTTGTTTGGCTGGCAGCGGGGGAGCGCTACGCGGCCAGCTCAAAAAGCCGCAGCGCAGCAATGGTTCCGCTGCGCTACCGCTGAAAGTAGTAGGTCCCCACTTCTTGCCAGACCCAAAAAGCGGTAGCGCAGCGGGCGGGGCCGCTACTTTCAGCGCAGCGCAGCGGCCACCAAAACCGCTGCGCTTCACGCTGCGCTGCGCTTATTGAAGCGCAGCACTTTCACCCTTGTAGTAAGGTGCACGGGTTTGTATGTAATAATCTGGGGGAAAGATCTCTCCAGAGGAAAGATCACCCCCCTTTTATATTACAGGGACCTCATCCTGCTTTGAGTCAAGGCCCCAGAGGGGTCCTTAACTCCAAGGAGGGGAAGAGGTCCACAGAATTCAGAAGAGGAGTTACATGAATAATTATGTAATCTCTCTATTTATGGTAAATCCATAGAGAGATATACTCCATTAGTACATTATTATTCTCAATCAAGGTAAATACATAATAGGTGTGAAATCATATAGTTTAGTACATATAAAGTAATGATTGCAACAAAAGTAATACTATAAGACAACAGGAGGACTTGAAAACAGGATCTTATGGTGTTGCAAGCCTGTCTGGGCACTCACCAAAGTTTGGCCCAAAAAAGGCCAAGCGCGCGTGGCCGACCCTAAAGCCCGCTTGGCCAATCCTCATGGCATATTGCAAAGTGGGCGGGGTTTGGCACAAAGCCACGCTGGGCCGATTTCAAGCAAGGGTTCCAGGCACGCCAAGCGCTGTGCCGGTATGGAGCTCCGTCCGGTGCTAGGCCGGTGGCAGCGCTGGGAGGGGAAAAGAATGCCTGGAGGCTGCCCTCTCGGATCGGTCCAGAAGGAGTCGTACGAATTCGAAATGATAGCTTGTGGTTGGGTGGTTTTGAGAGTTCGCCAAGGGTTGGATTCTCGGCGGCGGTTTTTGTTGAGGATTCTGAGATGGTTGAGGGATTTGTTGAAGGGAAAGGGATTCTTGGGACTCGGACTCTGGACTCTGGATTCTCTAGACTCGTGATGGCGGATCAGAATGCCATGCCGCTCCCCTCCTCCAAGTTCTGCGAACTTGGACTTGGGGAGGCAACATGTCACATACATTTCATCATCTCCTTGCGCGCCGTGCGCGCGCACACAACACAACACAAATAGACAAGAACACAAAAAGGAAACAGAAAACAGAATCAAAACAGAACAGGACAGCAGAGCTCAGCAGGATAGAAATAGAGTAGAAAGAAGGGAAAGCCACGGCATAAGAAATGAGGGAGAAATGACACAAACCAGACAAAGAAATAAGAGAAATAGATCAGAAACCAAAGACAAAGAAATAAAACCCACAGCACAAGCTGTGTTAGGACCAAGAAAGGGAAGGAGGAGAGAATAAAGAGGAGAATGAGGAATAAGGGACGAGAAGAAGGGAGAGTCTGAGAAACTTGAGTCTTGAGGTTTCTTGAAGCTATGGATCTTGAGGTCTGATGCCGTTGGAGGGCGGAAAACTGAATCTGAAATTTACCACCAAACTGACCACCACACCGGCCTTCAAGGAGAGAAGTTTCCCTCCTCAATGGTCGGTCTACAAACAGGTCATCAAGAAGGGAAGACTCCCTTCTTGATGATCAATACAAGTATCACCCCCCGCGAAGGGAGTCTTTCCTCCCCAATGACCAGCCTACAGACCGGCCATTGAGAAGGAAAAGCTCCCTTGTTGATGTCCGATGTGCAATGTCGAGAAGGGAGAACGTTTCCCCTCCTTGAGGGCATGTTGTTCTTGCCTTTCAAGGCAGAGACAAGGGCCGGCGTCTGATGACCGGCGTGTTGCATGCCAAGCCACAGATCCCATTGGCCCAGAGCTTGATCTCGGCCAAGCGGGACTTGGCTGTGTGCCAAGCTCTGCCCCCCGCGCAACCAGCCCAATCAAGCCCGCTGGGCACATACCCAACCCCCGGAGGCACTTGGCCAAGCGGGAGTTGGGTATGTGCCCAGATGCGCTTGCAACACCATACACAAGATCATGATAATCTCAAGGTAGCCTTTAGCCATTAGCACTGCAGGCAAATAGGTGTTGCTCCCGCGCGCAATGTCACCTAACCCAAATGGGGGACCCTTACCTCAGCTGTTGCTGCAGGCCGCAGCGTCACCTGTTTGACCGCAGTGTGGGTTACATGAATTATAGTTGTCATTGTAGACACAAGGACAATTGTATTAGTGGCTGACACAATCTGCTCCTGTGCATTTGGGATAGAACCAGGGTTACAGTTTTGACTTTGTACATAGTCTTTGAATGGGGAAGAAGATGACTTACATAGCCTCGGTCAAGATGAGTTGAATGATGTCACTGATGAGCAGCAGTGGTATCAAAAACTTTGAGGGAAGAAATAGAGAATCTGAAAAATATGTAAAATATGAGAAAAAGCATGTGATGTATCAAAAGTTGCTCTTGTGAATGATGGTTGAGAATTACATGAGATATGGTGGATGTAACAACATGAGAACTGAAAGATATGGTTCTCTCACGCAGGAATTCCTGATAAGTCATAAGTCCCTCCGGCAAAGCCTCAGGTAGGGACTTAGTTAAGTTTGCCATAATATATGGTCAAACTTCTTGGTGATCTCATTCTCCCTGCTCTTGCAAGTTCCTGTCCTTTTCAATTTTTCAAAAGTTTTATTTTTTTCAAAATTCAGGGCAGCTTATATGCACACTGAGTGGCAATGGGTTTCCCAGAAGTGCAAGACAAATCCAAATGATTGTTTGGATAATTTGACATGCAGATGTTCTGAGGCTGTCTTGTGATTATTATCCACCCTAATCTTTTTGTGAGCTCAACAATGCACTGGCTTTCTTCAAGTGCAACCCTCCTGGCCAAAAACCTGGCCACGTATAGATAGTCCCATTCATGATCCTTGTGATTTTTATGCTGCCAAGGCTGATGAAGAGACCGACAAAGACAAGTGGATGCCGCCAAACGGCTCTCAAGCCAATCCCTTTTGCATACTTTCTGAAACGGCAGACAATTTCCCTACTACTCCTACTGAGTACGGCCCTGAAGTTTGTTCTATCATCCGGGCGTCCAGTGTCAAATTTGTTATGGGGCATATCAGCAACACATTCAACCAGATAATCCACACAAATCAGTCCCAAAACCGCGCTGCCTTCCTTTCACTGATCAAACCTTTTGTACTATCCCAATGACCGCCGTCAAGCACATAATTACGGGAATGTTGTTCCAAATGGTGGAACAGGAATCAATCCGGGCAGAGGTGAACCGTATCTAAGTCCTGCTTACAAAAAAAAAAAAAAAACAAGAGATGGGGATTAGTTTGGCAGTCATATTTCTCTTTTGGATATCATTCTATCACTCATTTTCCTTTAAAACTCATAAAATCAAGGCTTACAACTTAGATACAGTTCACCTCTGCCTGGATTGATTCCTGTTCCACCAACAGTGCAAGAGCTACGCTACAAAAAGCGGCAGCGTAGCAAAAGCGTAGCGGTTTTAGCCTCGCTTCGCTAAGCTTTTTGTAGCGGACTTGGCGCTTCGCTATTTGCTAAATTTTTTAAGGGGAAAAAATTAAAGAAAATAGCGCGCTTTTTTTAGCGCAGAGTAGCGGCAATTCGCTACGCTTCTCGCTATAGTAGCGGAAAAAACGCTACCGTAGCGATTTTGCTGCGCTACCATAGCACCATTCAAACATCAATACTGCACATCATAAAATGATGGAGGATTGATGTTTGTGTACTATTTCTGGCATTTTCCACCAAAAGGCAGAGATGCCCGCTACGCTTTTGACACAAAAGCGACCCGGTTCGCTACGCTTTTGGCGCTAAAAAGCGCTATTAGCGCCAAAAAGCGCCAAAAAGCGTCAATTTTTCCGCTGCGCTATACTGTAGCAAAGCGGCAAAAAAAAGCGCTTCGCTACGCGCAGGCCAAAACTGCAGTAGCGGTTCTGGCGCTTCGCTACCGCTCAAAGTAGCGATTTTCCGCTAGCGCTAACGCTATTCTGGATCCAGAGTAGTGTGTTTCCGCTTCGCTACGCAAAAGCGCCGCTTTTCGTAGCGAAGCGTAGCTCTTGCAGTGTTGGTTCCACCAGTTGACGCAACATTCCCATAATTATGCGCTTGACGGCGGTCATTGGGATAGTACAAAAGGTTTGATCAGTGAAACAAAGGCGGCACGGTTTTTGTGGAAGGCGCGGTTTTGGGACTGATTTGGATGGATTATCTGGTTGAATTTGTTGCTGCTATGCCCCATAACAAATTCGACGCTGGACGCCCGGATGATAGAAAAGGCTTCAGGGCCGTACTCAGTAGGAGTAGTAGGGAAATTGTCTGCTATTTCAGAAAGTATGCAAAAGGGATTGGCTTGGGAGCCGTTTGGCGGCATCCACTCGTCTTTGTCGGCCTCTTCATCAGCCTCGGCAGCATAGAAGTCATAAGGATCATGAATGGGACTATCTATACGTGGCCAGGTTGGGCTTCCAGGGTTTGGGAATTCGTTTGGGGAATTGTTAGGGATGAATAAAGGACTAGGCGGCGCAGGATCTTGCGCGTCGGATTTACTTGGAACATTAATAACTTGGCCATCTATGTCTGAGGAAGAATTAAAATTGGCGGATGGATCGCGCAGAGAATCATTAGAGGTCACTATTTGGCGGGGCTGAAACAGTGCAACTTCGCCAGGCATCAACATAATGAAAATAGAGTATGTTTTCTAATAGGACTATGGGTTGAATATACTGCTATGGACGCGAAAGACTAGCGGATGAAGATGCTATGGGACCGGCTCGAAGTGCCGTCTTTATAGACCTGGAATCAACGGATGGAACCACAGCTCGGCCCAGCTTCTAGAGCTTTTAGTAGGAAGACGCCCAGCCGAGAGCTTTGACTAATTTGGGAATCAAATGAAACACGAATAGGCAAGGGGCTTCCTTGCCTGCTCAACGGATCGGTACACTTGAAACGAGATGTCGGCGACTTTTGCGCCCGGCTTGAACCCTCCTGAAACACTACATAAACGGATCTAAGCCTCCCGACCAATGGAGGACCCATGAAATGAGTTCGGCGTCCTTGCCTGGCTTGGATACTATGAAACAAGGAGTCGCCGCCGTACCCGAATCCGTTTCTTTGGTACCTCGCCTGAAAGGGACATGTTCCTTACCTGTTCTTTACTCTGCAAGCATCAGCGCCCACCCCGAGCGCACTGGCGAATGGAAACTCAGCTCCCCTTGTAACCTTTCCTTTTTGATTCTAGATCTTTCCATTAAAATTTTCCTTCATTTCCTGCTTTAGGACCGAAACCAAAACAAGAAAACACGACCCCAGAATGGAAACTATGACACCAGATGTTCTCAAAAGAATCAGTCAGGCCCCAAAGCGCACTCTTACTACCATCCGAGTGCGGAATCTTGCGCCCTTCACCAGCCTGGATGATGTAATAGCCGCTTTTAGCGACTTTGGCAAAATATTAGACTGTGTCCTCAAGCAGCGCTACCACGGACAGCTGCTACAAGTATCAGCTTTGATCCTTTTTGAATCTGAAGCGCAAGCCGCGCATGCAATACGCGAAATGGACGGCGCGGTGGCCGACAGACAGATACTGGTCGTGGAACTCAAAGCAAATAAGACCCAAGCCCAAATTACTACTACGGATGGCGCAGTGCAGGACGTCGGATCTAACGCTGCGGAGGTACCTGTCACACAATCCCTCTTGTCACGAATCTCCTGAAACCAACCCAGTGCGGAAATGGCAACTCTTCATTGAGATTAAGCCAAGGAAAAATCATAATCTAAGTTGCCTTTAATACAAAGCTATAAAGCAGCATAAAAATTATAAAAGACATATAAAACATATGAAAATATTAACAATACTTAAGAAAATTCTCTGCATAATATAAAATCCTAAAAAAAATAGTATTGCAGGGGATCAAGGAGGGAACCAACGAGTTCCCCCCTGTCCATGGATCCGGCTAAGCGTGTGGCACCTGTGTGATTGGGCCGACGCTTCGCGCTATGCGCATGATGCCGAGGTCCATATATGAACCCCAAGAGGAGAGGAGCCATAGAGCACTCCGCTACAGACTCCTCCCCTCCACCACAGATCACAAGTGCCACTTGCTGCAGAGTTGCAAGCACTTTTTCAGACACCACCCACCCGCCCGTTGGAAAGTTTGAGGGGGCTTGGGCTTGCGCCTGAACCCTCACGTTCCGATGTTTGCCGGGAGTAGAAACCACTAGACTTCCTTCTCTTCCCTGGTTGAGGACAGTAAAAGACCTTTACT
Source organism: Puccinia triticina (assembly GCF_026914185.1). Classification (NCBI taxonomy): domain Eukaryota; kingdom Fungi; phylum Basidiomycota; class Pucciniomycetes; order Pucciniales; family Pucciniaceae; genus Puccinia; species Puccinia triticina. Next base: position 3,752,990 of record NC_070572.1, read on the forward strand.
ACCTCTATTCCCGCACTTGCTGCGGGGGGCCGCTACGCAGTAACTCGCAGCAAGTACCAGGTGAGAGCAACAGTCAAAGTGGACCAGCCAGGCCCCATCTTCTTCTCTTTCTCTTTCCTTCTCATTTCCCTTGCTTCTTCTTCCCTCTTTTTTTCTTTTCTTCTTTTCTCATCATCCACTATATGAAGACCGTCTCATTCTCCCTTTGGATGATGGGGACATCATCAAATTTGGGGGTGGATGTGGTGAGCCTCATCAAAAGCACCTTTACTCTCCGCAGGCTCTAGGAATCAACTCTCAAGGCAACCAACCACTTAGGACAACAACACAGAACACCAGACACAGGACCCAGGCGCCTCAACATCAAACACTCCATCATTGCCAAGTCCAGACATGCATCAAACATCAATCCACATTGGTCATCAACTAAACAGCCCTTTTCTTGTCTTTTAGTTTCACACTAATGCACCTACTTTGGGATTAGTACTTGTCTCATCTTCATGTGCCTCATCACTTTTGTTCATTTTTCTTACACTTCTCCTTGATTGAAGTTTTTCACTGTTTCATATTTACCACAAACACAAGTCAACCACCCCCAGATTGTCTATATAAACTGTCCCTTTGTCCACACTTTTGTCCCCCATCAGCTCATCAGACAGTAGTCGGTCAATAGTTATATAGTCTCATAGTTACCTTATAGTCAATTACAGCAGCCATTCTGCCTTGACAATCATATCATCTTCCCTGCTCAACATCCAGTAACCATTCTGTGTGAGAGCATTACTTACTTTGCCATTTCATCACCTTACTCTGATATCTTCTTGATCTTCTGCGCCACACCTTTTCTTGAGTTTCATTACTCTATTAGTGTCCTCTACTCCATTTCACCTGGAGGGGAGCCTTTTCACCCACTCATCCCCTCCACAGCTATCTCTATCCCACGGAGTAGTCCCCACATTGCAGAAGATCAAGAATATATCAGAGTAAGTTGATGAAATACTTGTGGTGAGCCTGAGCCCAATCTGACCGGATTTCTGGTAAGGGACCGTGGATCACACTAGATATCTGAGACCTGAGGTTCCGAAACCTGCGGATATGGGCAGATATTTCTGGATCCCACATTCTTACACCATGGAGCACGCCCAACTGCGGGACTGAGCACAGCCCGTGTGTTGCTGTCCAACGTGTGATGTGACGTCTCTGTGATACTGTGTCATCTGCGGCTCACTCCTTGCCAGTACTTGCTATGGTGGTTTATTTAGGCAAGCGGCGTGGAATGTCTGCTCACCGCAGCACAGGGGGAAATGCAGTGGGGCGGCTGAGCAAATGCTCATTCTACATATTCAAACAAACAATAAGCAGGTGTGCTTATGTGTTCCATATGTAGACTGAGGAAAACCTTGAATGTACCACTTACAAAAGCATGTGGAAAGTCAGCAAACGGGGCAAGCTGAGAGACCAGGGACTCAACATGGGTGCAAGGGAACCAGGGTTTGAGCCACGTTCCAGATGCGGGGACTTAGTGGATCAGTCAGAGTAGGACTACAGCGGGACTTTTGGGCAGACTGAATAGTGTGGATCAGCACCAGGTGAGCTGGTGGCAGCAGAAGCAGATGAAGCTGGGGCAGAAGCACCAGGTAGAGACTGGGGTTGGAGGCTAGTCAAAGGGTGCGGGAGAACAAGTGTCAGAGAGGTACTAGGCTGGCAAGCAATGCATGCAGAGTTATGGCGAGTGTGGGAAAGAACAGACGTGGGCAACATTGGCTGGGAGCAGAGGTACGCTGGAGGAGGGAGTGGAGGAAAAGGGACTTGGGGGCGGCTTTTCTCTGACTCATCTTATCAGCAGTGGGTAGTTATGTTACATTGTGTTATCTGCGCTATTTGTGTAACGTAACTACCTGCGTTATCCACTGCACCCCGTTACATTACAAGTAACAGGCCGTCTGAGTGGCATATGGATAGCGTAACAGGTCTTTTTCCAACGCTGTTACGCTACATTATTGCTTGGATAATGTGATAACAAGCCCTCAAGCGCCGTTTTGGTGCTGCAATCAGCTTGTTATCTGGTGTGCTGCAGGCCTGGATAATGTAACAAACAGAAAAAATGGTCCAAGCAATGGTGCAATAACGTAGTGCACCACCTTCAAGAGTAACTGTAACAATAACGGCTTAAAAACCATTATGTTACCGTTATTGGTAACATAACTACCCACCGTTGATCTTAGGATTCTATCATTCTATGTACTACACACTTTATGATATTATTGTAGGTACTGCTATTATTACTTGAATTTTGTGTATTAATACATTGCAGAGAGTTTTTACCACCCAAATTCTTACTTCACTGCGGAGTTTACTGTGCAGAAGCGGAGAGGTTGGACCTTGTGTAGACCAGGCAGATCATATCAGGCTCATAGCGGAGCTCTGAAGAGATATGTATGTTGCAGAAGCCCAGCACTGGTGGTGGTAACCATTCAAAACCAGAGTTCATCTACAAAAGAGGCAGAGCACCTTATCTTATCAGGCGACACACTTTTATTTTGAAACGGCTAGGACTCAAATAATCCTGGCTGTTATCTTACCTCTCTTGTTCTCCATCCTCACCCTCACTCCCATTGCTAAAGCTCTCTGCCCAAACTTCACCTCAACAATTGACTTTGTTGATGCTCCAAGCTTCCTCTCCTCATCAACAACAGTTTATCAGTGATATCACCAATTTGTCTCCTTTGTGTTCTCTTTCTTCCTCAGACTTGTCATTGTCAAGATTATATTTCTTTCTAATGTGGTAAACTCTCTCTCTTATTCTTCACTCTATCCTTGTTGATTATCTAACATTGTCTCTGTTAGTCAGGTTCTGGTTTCTTAGTGATCAAATCTAAAATTCAACACACTTTCCCTGCCACAAATCAACCCAAATCCACATGATTCCAATTATCCTCAGTGTTTTATACCTTGCAAATTTGTCAAGTTTTTTTTTTGTAATGTCTCAAATGTGTAGCTTTTTTCCTTACATGGAAAGAAGCACAAAAAAACATGTTTTTTTCTGGATTATCCTTTTACATGAAGCCTCAAAGGCCAGGGCAGGGAGAGCAGCAATTATCTCCGGATTTATCTGAGACTTTCTGTTCAAGAAAATAGCCTCTCTTGTGTATTGGACGGACATGTGGAAAAATGAAGAAAAAACAAGAAAGAGAAACAGAATGTGTGGATTGAATACATAGTTAGCTGGAATTGATGTTGCTGTTGTCATTCCCATCATCATCTTCACCATTGCCGCTGTAGCCTCTCACATTTTTGAGTTGCTGAGCTGCACAAAAAGTGCTCAATTGAAGTGCCGCTGAGACGTTGCCGCTTAGATCCAACAATGGTTTTTGATTGAGAAGAAACACGCTTGGAAGGAGCACTTGTTGCTGGGATTCCATCATTGTCAGAGATGGTTATAATTACTGTTGGCGGGACCAGTAATACGCAATGCCACAGGTTGGCCTTTTGTTGACCTCGGCAATGTACTGATGGATCTCTGCCTCCAAGTCGTTTGCAAGACACATTCACAGGTTTTTGCCGGGTATACCCCCGGGATGGCAGGGTATACCCGTGTCCTGTATGACCCCGCGTGGTACAAAAAATACCCGTGTCCCATACCCGATACCCGCGCAATGGTACCCAAGCAGCGGGAATACCCGCGGGTATGCTGACGGGCGGGAATGAAATCATCAGGTACCCCGCGGGATCCAGCGCTACTTGGAAGGCTGCGCGTAAGGTTCCAATCCGGACCCCGCAGATCCGGAGAAATCCGGAAACCCCGCAGGCCGGATCAGGGTTTGGGTCTGAGCTCGAGAGATCCGGAATCCGGTCGGATAGTGAAAAGCGCTCCAAAAGCGAGATTTATGCGGGTAAACCTCAGAAAACACCCGAAAATACGGGTTTTTCTCGGGGAATAGTCGTCAAACCCGCATGAGTCGGGATCTCTACCGGGGAATCCCCGGCATTCCCAATCAAATTGGCACTTTTTTTGGGAAATGCCCCTTGCTTTCAGATCCGGGAAAATCCGGCCGGATTCCGGATAAGACCAGGGTCAGGGTGCGGGATGTGTGATATCCGGCTCCGGGGCACCGGATCGGAACCTTAGCTGCGCGGCCTCCAAAAAGTCTGTTTTTCTCCAAAGTTAAATATCGCGTCGATTGAGCGGAGGGGAGGTGGGGAACCGGCTTGAATGCCGTTGGGCCCGCGCAGGTATTTGGCCAGCTCTGCGAGGTGCATCTGTAATTGTTGGAGTTCCTCGACAAATATAAATACGTCGGTCAAAAGTGTCGGGCAATCCACCGAGGAAGGTTGTGTGCCAAAGTAAGGCGGTTAATATTGGCCTTTTGAAGACATTTTGGGGGCCCAAAAAGTCCATGCAAATCAGCCAAAGAGTTTACAACCGGATCACTGCATCATGAGCGGATGGCTTCCAGTTGGAATATTCAAGTGATTAGTCTGATAGATCTGTTTGGTGTGACGGATTCTGGGATGCTGCAAAGGGGGAACATTGAGCTCTTACCACTCCGAGAAGCCTCCAGGTCATGCTTGTTCTGTCAAGACTCAGGTCCAGGCCCAGAGTCAAGGAAGCGCAAGGAACTGAACCCTAACCCCGCAAGGGGGACAGGTGAGTCCGCGCGACCCTCAGGCGCATGCATATGCATGTCGCTCCCAGGCGGTTGGATTATGCTAACGCTAATCCTCCGCTCCTTTCTAGCCACGTCATCACAAGACGAAGAGCCAAAGCGATACAAGCAAACTCTGCCTCTCTCAAGGTATGAAGATTGCTTAATCGTCTCAGCTAGGGCAAGAAGTGCTGACCGGATCTAATCTTCCTTACAGCACTCTTGTTACCGACGCCAATCCAGACCGAACCAGTTCCTCCAGCCTCAGCAATAGGATAACCAACCCCACCTCAGGTGGTGAGTACCTTGCTGCAGAGCCATCTAGTTCCACGCTGAAGACTGACCAAGAGCTCAACGGTGTCACAGATAACACCCGCTCCGCAAGTCTCGCGAGTCGAATCGGCCAGCGTTAAGCGTAAAGCCATTCGATCCTAAGTAAGAGGCTGATGCTCTCTCAGACTCTCACAAAAGAGAAGATCTAGCACTGACTATCTGAGTAGCCGCCCGCAACAGACGTTTCCGTTCAAGTCACGCACACGTGACCGTAGCTGCACCGCAGTCCTTTTCTTCTCTTATCAACTAAACAAGAGCAGGCCGTGATCCGCTCTTAGGTACATTGTGCTCACTTTGTTTTATTTCTCTTTCTGTCTCTGGATATGCCAGATTGACCTTATCTGATTACGAAATAAAACCTCTTAGTTCTGTGAACTCTTTCAGATTTACAGTCTCAATCGCGGAACCAGACGATCTCAACCTCACGGATTAAGAGCGGATCCCAATGGCCGGAACTCGCCAGAACCCTGCTGCCTCCTCAACCACGTCGGCCCCTGCTACTTCAACCTCAAGTGACGACCAAGACATTTTCAAATGCCCAACGTTCAAAGGGGACAACTTTCCGATATGGCAGCGCAAAGTCAAAACTTACCTGGCGGCAAAGAGTCTCCTAAAATGTATAGAGCAACCTCTCCCAGCCAACGCCTCCGAAGAAGTTAAGCTAGAATATGTCCGAGCTGCAGCGATTCTCAGTGGTCATATTGAGGATGATATTTACAATCATATCATCACCGACCAGAATATACACGACGCCTTCACTATCTGGAAGGAACTGAAGGGCAAATACGCCTCAACTTCCGTTCTAGCGATCTATCATGCATGGCGCAAGTGGGAAGACATTCAATACAAGGACAACATAAATCGGTATATCTCACAGCTCGAGGCGATGTTGGCCGAATTTGCGGCTATGGGTCTGGACGTACCTGACACCATCCTCAGCTGTACAATTATTGCTCGAATTACCAAGAGGAGGCCCTCCCTGATGGAAACTCTAATAAGTAATGCGGAGTTGCTGGCGCATCCGAAGCAAATAATAGCGAAGCTTCGTGATATTGCTCATCACGACGCAGTCATGGCTACCATGCAAAGGGACGAGTCCTCCGAAGTCAACTCAACCACTGCCCTTTCAACTCAAGCCTCAAGACAGTCGGCCGGCGGAAATAACCAGCGCAAGAGGCGCTTTAACCCACATCCCTGCTCCGACAAAAAGCATAATCCCCTTGCGACTTCACACACCGAGGAGAACTGCTTGACGCTGCATCCCGGATTGTACAAGAAGGCCAAGACTTCCTCGGCTCCTACTGGTCTGGTTACCACGACTACACAAGAGCCTTCAACATCCGCTGGCATAGTGCGTCCGACTTTTGGCTACTTGAAGGGTCCTAATCAAACTGAAGACAAGCTCAGGATGGTTCTGGACTCGGGCGCCAGTCACCACATGCTCAATGCAATTGACATGTTCGACTCAACAACACCTGTTCGAATGAGTATAGCGACGGGCAACAAGTGGGATCAAAACGAGCTGTTTGCGGTTGCGAAAGGAACAGCCACTCTCAGATTCGACAACGGCGCGACCATAGTCTTGAAGGATGCACTCTATGTGCCTAATCTAACTCGCTGCCTGATCTCATTTGCGCAACTCTTGGACAACTCGGCGGTAATCTCTTCAGCTCCCTGCGGCTTCGAGGTGAAGATTGATGACCTTGAAGCGCTCTCAATCGAGACCATCAACGGCATTTTCGAGATCATAGGCATACGGGACCTCAAGACTCAACCAGTGGCAAATCTTTCCAAAGTGGCTCCGGCATCGAAGTCGAATGAATTTGATCTCTGGCATCGGAGGATGGGTCATGCGAGCAAGAGACGAATTGAGACTATGCTTCGCAAATCTTTTCTGTCAGAAGCCACAAAGGCATGTGACGCGTGCATGAAGGGCAAAGTCACCAGACTCGCCTTCAACAGCCACTTCAGGTCGACTACAGCCCCTCTGGAATCAGTTCACGCCGATCTTGTAGGCCCAATCACACCCGCAACTAACGGGGGTGCTCGGTATTTCTTAACCATGGTTGATCAGCACTCAGGGTATATACATACCGAGATTCTAAAACTGAAGAGCGATGCTCCTGCGGCTATTCTCGAATACAAGGCCTTCTTCGAGAGACAGACCGGGAAGCTTCTCAAAAAAACTGATAACGGACGGAGGTGGCGAGTTCGTAAGCAAGGCCCTGGGTGAAACTTTGAAGGATGCTGGAATACAACACATCGTCTCTCCGCCATACACTCCTCAGCATAACGGGTTCGCGGAGCGTGCCAACAGGACAGTCATCGAGATGACTCGGACGCTTATGCTGCAGGCTAACAGGGCCCCGGAGTGGTGGGGGGAGGCAGTGAAGACGGCTACCGCGACGACGAACTGCCTTCCATCGCTCTCAAAGAGTCGGGCATCCCCGATGGAGATCATGTTCCAAATCAAGCCGAACATGCAATTCTTCAGGCCCTTCGGCTGCAGAGCATGGATTGTGAAACCAAAGTAGAACCGCGGGTCCAAATTTGAAGCCATCACATGGGACGGAATCATGCTTGGTTACGACAACGAATTCACTTCATATCGGATCTATCGGCCGGAAGACAAAACCTTTGTCACTTCTAAGCATGTCCATTTTGACGAGGCGAACTTTCCTAGCTGCCCTGCCTCAAACAGAAGTCACAACGTCTACGGCCTGGACAAGCTGCCCGCCTTTACCGAAGTCGATCCTTTACCGTTCTCTGAGGAGGATGAGTGTGAACAGCAGCGCCTGGATGAGGAAGAAGCCCGGGAAGAAGAGGAAGACATCAACCGGATTCTGGAAGAACAATTTCCGGGCCCCCGAATAGACGAGAGTGACCATGAGCAAGAGGTCGATGCAACGCAAGACCAAGTGCGTGCCAATCACCCACAACCTCCACCGACCCAGTCCTCGCTCAGGTTAAAAGTCATCGGGCCTCAACATCCGACGCTCATTACCAGCGAAATTGATCCTGCCAATATTCAAAACTACAGCAGACGACAGCTGTTTCATACAACAATCTCGACGGAGCCGAAGAACCATTGGCAAGCCATGCAATCTCCTGAATCCCTTCACTGGAAGGAGGCCGAGCTGAAAGAGGTCGCCAACATGAAGCAGCACGAAGTCTGGCTTCAACGACCCCGAAAGTCTACTGACTCACCGATACCTGCCACCTGGGCCTTCCGCAAGAAGCTAGGTCCCGGCAATGAAGTCACTGAGTTTAAGGCGCGTATCTGCGCGCAGGGCTTCCGGCAGACCTACGGAATCAACTTTGAGGCAAGGTATGCCCCCACGGGCCGACCTTGCTCGCTGCGGATGCTTCTCTCCTTTGCGGTTGACAACGACCTTGAAATCCATCAACTGGATGTCCGGAGCGCCTTTCTGACGTGCCCGCTGGATGACGAGGTGACCTTGCTACCGCCGCCAGGACTCGATCTTCCGCCCAACACTGTTCTCGAATTGAAGAAAGCCATTTACGGGCTTCGTCAAGCCCCATTGGTTTGGTACAATCGTCTCTCAACTTATCTCAAGGCGATTGATTTCTTGATCTCAGTCGCGGACCCCTGTGTCTTCTATCGGTGCGGTGTAACGGGAAAGGAAGACACTCTAGTCTACGCACATGTCGACGATCTAGTCTTCATCAGCAAGAAGCCACTCATCTTCAAGGAAGAAATGGAAGCTGAATTTAAAATTAAATATATGGGAGAAGCGAAATTCCTGTTGGGAATGAACATCGAACGTACAACGGCGGGACTACACATCAATCAAGCTCAATTTATCGAACGAAAACTTGAAGAATTCGGTTTTGATAAGCTGCACCCCGCGTCATGCCCACTCAATCCAAAGGCTTACTTGAGGAAAGCTACGCAGAAGGAAGTAGGCGAGTTCAGGAAGACGGGCATCAACTATCGAGCTCTCATAGGCTCCCTCAATTACCTAAGCGTGCTAACTAGGCCGGACATCGCCTATGCAGTCAGTTCTCTGTCTCAATACCTAGAAAATCCTGGTATTCTTCATTATCAAGCCGCAGTTCAAGTCTACCGCTACCTTTCGGGCACCAGAACGCTTGGTCTCACCTACCTGAAAAACGCTAAAAACACTCTGAAAGCCTTCGTTGACGCGGACTGGGGTAACTGCCCAGATACTCGTCGATCTTCTACTGGCTTCGCCGTCATGTCTGGTACTCACCTGCTAGCTTGGAAATCTTCCAAACAAGCTACTGTTTCCTTGTCGACAACGGAAGCTGAGTATAAAGCGTTATCGGATCTAGGTCGAGAGCTAGCGTGGCTGTCAAACCTCATCTCAGAAGTTAAGACGCGAGAGGAACCGCGGAACATCCTGGTCATGGTCGACAATCGGGGAGCAATTGATCTAGCGAAGAGCGAAACTTCGCAAAATAGTTTTCGGACTAAACACATGTCCATCCGACTTCACTTCGTCCGGGAACTGGTCGTTCGCAAACTCATTCAACTCAACTACATCCGAACGGACTCAAATGCCGCGGACTTTCTCACCAAACCAGTTGGACGAGCCACAATTCGCAGGGCTCTTGAAGCCATTGGGATCAAACCCGCTTCACGGATTGCTTCAACCCTACCGGCTCGAAGCACGGTGGGCTGTCAAGACTCAGGTCCAGGCCCAGAGTCAAGGAAGCGCAAGGAACTGAACCCTAACCCCGCAAGGGGGACAGGTGAGTCCGCGCGACCCTCAGGCGCATGCATATGCATGTCGCTCCCAGGCGGTTGGATTATGCTAACGCTAATCCTCCGCTCCTTTCTAGCCACGTCATCACAAGACGAAGAGCCAAAGCGATACAAGCAAACTCTGCCTCTCTCAAGGTATGAAGATTGCTTAATCGTCTCAGCTAGGGCAAGAAGTGCTGACCGGATCTAATCTTCCTTACAGCACTCTTGTTACCGACGCCAATCCAGACCGAACCGGTTCCTCCAGCCTCAGCAATAGGATAACCAACCCCACCTCAGGTGGTGAGTACCTTGCTGCAGAGCCATCTAGTTCCACGCTGAAGACTGACCAAGAGCTCAACGGTGTCACAGATAACACCCGCTCCGCAAGTCTCGCGAGTCGAATCGGCCAGCGTTAAGCGTAAAGCCATTCGATCCTAAGTAAGAGGCTGATGCTCTCTCAGACTCTCACAAAAGAGAAGATCTAGCACTGACTATCTGAGTAGCCGCCCGCAACAGACGTTTCCGTTCAAGTCACGCACACGTGACCGTAGCTGCACCGCAGTCCTTTTCTTCTCTTATCAACTAAACAAGAGCAGGCCGTGATCCGCTCTTAGGTACATTGTGCTCACTTTGTTTTATTTCTCTTTCTGTCTCTGGATATGCCAGATTGACCTTATCTGATTACGAAATAAAACCTCTTAGTTCTGTGAACTCTTTCATGTTCAAGTCAGCCAATCGATTGGCCAGATCGGCAATAGGAGTTAGGCGGTTGACGCTGGGCTTCGTAAGATTGTATCGGAGTATATCGGCGATCTCTTGACTGTTTATCTGAATATCTCGGTCGTACTTAAGCATGTCTCCGTGAATTAACTCGCGGATCTCGACCAAAGACTCGGCCGCTTGTATCACGATATAGTCCTTTACAGCGTCAATATCGTGTCTTAGGTGTGACCTGAACATTTTCCGCCTGATAAGGTCTTGGAGCCAATGTGTAACCCTGGTTTTGATCCCACTTCCATTGGAAATGGGGAACGGCACGTCCTGAAAGCTCCTGAAAGCCGGCGCGAAGCTCGGAAGCGTAGGAGAATATCCGGGGAGCGGACGATCGCGGGAAGGTAAATATGTATTCCCATGCGATCGTGAAGGCGGGGGGAGCTCGTTGCCAGCGAATCTCGATGGATCTACCCTCGCAGAAGGTTGGGGAGCCTGACGGAGATCCAGGGGTGGATAGGCCCTGCTAGAGTGATCTTCGTGCAAATAATATCGGATTTCAGGGTGGTTATTGAGTGTAGGCTCTGATCCTCCTCGTGGGGAAAATTCTGCAGCGGCGTCAGCCTCAGGAATCCTCTGACCTTCCATACGCTGAGCGACGCATAAAAAAAGGAAGGCAAACGGCAATGGGATCATCGTAGGTAAGACTAAGAATAACAGGTGGTCGTCGTCTAGCAGTGTTGATATGGCTGAAGGGATCTCGGTGAGACGAGGTAGTATGTATTACTTTGAGGTGTGTCGAGGACGAATGGTCCAGCTGCAAGAGGCGACAATCTGGTGTCCTCCTAACTTAGCTAATTCCCTCCTCCTCGGGGGAGCGAAGCGACCTCCCCTCCTTCGGAGGGTCCCTGCGGGACGGCGTCCCCCCTCCAATAGAGGGACTTAGTTAAGTTAGGGTGTCCTCCAATGCAATAGTAACAGTTCCCAAATGGTCATATCCTGTTATGTCAAACTTGCAAGAAGGATGGTGTAACGTCGGAATAAATGGAAACCGAGTGGCCCGCCGATAAATGCGGACGCGTGCTTCCTTCCCCCTCTCCATAAGAACTCAGGGATCTAGTAACAGCCGGATTTCGTCGGAGGGCCATTCGTCCTCACTCCTCAAACCAATCCCTCCTCGCACCTAGAGAGACCCCTCCAGCCATATCAACACTCGCTCGTTTATCATCCGAGTTCACCACCACCTGCGCCTGTTCTTGCCCGCGATGATCCCGTTACCCTTCGCGCAAGGGTGAAATCGCTGCGCTTCAAAAAGCGCAGCGCAGCGTGAAGCGCAGCGGCTTTGGTGGCCGCTGCGCTGCGCTGAAAGTAGCGGCCCTGCGCTACCGCTTTTTGGGTCTGGAAAGAAGCGGAGACCCGCTACTTTCAGCGGTAGCGCAGCAGAACCATCGCTGCGCTACCGCTTTTTGAGCTGGCCACGTAGCGCTCCCCCGCTGCCAGCCAAAAAAGCGCAGCGCAGCGCAAAGCGCAGCTTTTTTGGTGGCCGCTGCGCAGCGCTGAAAGGAGCGGCCCCGCCCGCTGCGCTACCGCTTTTTGGGTCGGGGAAAAAGCGAGGCCCCGCTATTTGCAGCGGTAGCGCAGCGGGGCTGGCGCTGCGCTACCGCTTTTTGGGCTTACCGTGCAGCGGTTCCCCGCTGCGCTGCGCTAAAAGACCGCTTTTTTGTAGCGCAGCGCAGCGTTTCAGCCTTGCTTCGCGTTCCTTTTCTTAGAGCATCTGCATCCGTTGCTAAGTTAGTCTGGACTAAGGGCATCCGCATCCGTGGCTAGATTAGCCTGGGCTAACTAGCTTGGATTACGATCAGAATACGCTAATCCGATCGGCCATCCGCATGGGTGGGGATTAGCGGATCCGAGGCCGTCGGAGGTTATGTGTTTAGGTGCCTATATGTTATGTGTTTGGCACCTAAACACATAAAGTTCATGCTGAAAAGCATGATGAATATTCATTTTGAGGTTAGTCCGAGGACTAGTGGGGGCTAGATTTATACCCCACTAGCTCCAAACCAAGCTCCGGGTCAAGTTGATCCCCGGTTGATCCAACCCAATGCGGTTGCGGGGTCAAACTAAGTGCCCTAATCCGGGCTAACTTAGCGCCCGGTGCGGATGGTCTTATGCCTTGCTCATTTGCCTGCCTCACTTGCCCGTGACAACACCCTGCATAAGCGTATGGAGAGTGAGAACGCCAATGAGGCTCCCTGCCTCGCTGCGATTGTCTCGCATGGCAGCAGTGTAGGCTCCCGCGGGGTCCATCCAGGCTCCAGTAGATGCTCCCCAACCTACTCCGATGGTAGATCAATGGAGCTCCGGCAGCTCCTGGCTCCCCCCCTCGCCGCTGTCTGCTCCCTGGGTCTTCTCTTACGTTGACCAGCTTCGGAGTGACATGTCCCACACCCATCTCGGGCCAATAACGGTTGACAATTTGAGCGACATCCAGAAGTTTATTACTCAAGACGTGCCTAAACAGGAGGAAGATATCGAGGTCTTCAGTGTTTGGATCAACGACATGGTAACCTCTCTTACGACGCCCATTGGGAACGGCATAGATCATCTTGCCATTCTGGCCAATCAATTGGCTAATTTCAACAAGGGTGACCTGCAAACTTCTTGCAAAGGTAAGAGCCCACCCAAACCTTTGGATCCACAAAAACAATCCATCACACTAATCAAACTTGAATAACCCAACTGGCAGCTATCCGCTCATACAGTGATCCGCTTGTAAACTCTTTGGCTGATTTGTGTGGATTTTTGGGCCCCCAAAATGTCCTCAAAACCCAATTAAGCAGGAGGCTTTTCATGGTTGAAGCCTACGGCGGAACCCTCCCCCACAGGTTTTGCCCACGCAAGTTTGTCACCGACCTCGTAGAACTCCAGCCGCAACTCACCAAGCTGGCCAAATACTTGTGCCTGCCCAAAGACATTCAAGACCGTTCGCGAGTCCCCCGCGACGCAGTCACCGCGATAAAGATTTTGGGAAAAAAACAGGATGTGATTTTTGAAAGCCGGCCTACCTTCCAAAGATTTTTGACAGAGATTATCCGATTGGAGGATTAAAAAGCTTTTCAAATTGAACTCGAGTGTAAGGCACCTGCTATGCAGTCTAATAAAATCAATTGTCGTGCCTAGAACTGATTGCTCTTGTGTCTTCTATGTGCCTGCCTGCGAATCAATTCGAACTTAGTCAGTCCCTCTTCTGAGGGGTGGGCAGGGGCCCCTCGCGCGAAGCGCGAGCCTCCAAAGGAGGGACTTGGGACTAAGCGGCGAAATTTGGCGTGAGTCCTGAGTACAGCTTTCACCCATTTGGCTGGTGTGAAAGTTTGGCACCACTTTTCTATAGCATCCTGGTGGCCAAATAGGCCTCCCAGGTGCCAAATTGAAGGTCTGCATCTGGCCTTCAAGACTACATAGGCCACATGTTGATGCCTTGAATGGCCTTAAAGCTACAAGGATGTAAAGTCATGGAATCATGATTCCAGGATTGATCTTACACCATACTATTGGATAAGTACATGAAAGTTTCAATTACTTCTAATAAGTACATGAAGTATGTTTATTTATGGTGTTCAAAATTGCATAAGATTTTTTTACATAACAGCATAAGCTGCAATTTTGGCTGGGAGATGTCACTTTAAGTTTTATGTATGCTGACATCTCCCAGCCAAAATCACATGTTATGCTGTTATGTAAACACATCTTATGCAATTTTGAACACCATAATTGTTTGAATTGAACAATGAACTACATTCGGTATGCAGGCCACACATAAAATGTTTACAGGAGTTGAAAAAAACACGCTCTGCTCGCTGGGACAAGCTTGGCATGGTTTTTGAAAGCATGTCCAGCAGCTCTACAAGGGGCTTGATGGATGGTGGATGGCTGGCTGCCTGCGCAAGAAGCTAGGCTTCAAGGCCACACCACTCATGGGCCTATCCTGGCAGTGGTTGATGTGTAATAAAGGATTTAATGAAATTTGGGGGTTGGCCGAGCCTTGGGCCCGTCAGGATTCACGCCAAACCTCGCCGCTTGGGGGCAAGCCTCTCTGTGAGACAGAGACCCTGCGGGGCCCTCCTCCAGTGGCAGAGAGGCTTTGTTAAGCTCGGAATTGATTAGCGCCCAAGGACCGAGCCGGTTACGAACTTCAGTTTGTGCAACTTCCTGATTACATGCAGGCATTGCAACACATTTCCCAATTCCCTTCCAGACATGAATTTTACACTCTCAGGAGCCAAATCCAAAAATGGGCCCTACACAACACTAAGCGGCGTTTGGAGATTGCGTACCAAGCCTCACATCTCAATAAAATTCATTTATCAACTTGAAGGATTCTACCAGCATTCTCAGGACGTCAACCTGGGCAGATGGCCGCCAACAATTACTCTAGAACCGCTCAATATTCTTATTGATTTTGGGCCGTTGCGCTGTTCTCATCCGCCTGCATCTCCTATCTAGTTATCTATGCCCCCATCTTGCCTTGCTGTAAATACCCATCTCATCATTCTTAAAGGGGCTTGAGTAATTGCCTTCCAAAGATTAAAATTCCAACCCCCAAAAGTAGCAGAGGTTGGGAAGACCAGGGTTTGATGTCAATCTGCTCCCTAGGACCGCAAGTTGGCCCAGGGATTCCTTGGGAGTCAGAAGTAAATTCCTATAAAAAAACATAGGGAGTTAGACCCCCAATATTGTGAAAAATGACAAAGAAACTACTACTGGGGGTCAAGCACTGTGTGCGCAAGCCAAAAAATACTTCACGCACAGTGACAGCGGCTTCCCCCAAAAGGAGGGAGTTTTCCTGGATTAAAAGAGTCTTACTTGGCCCTTGAAAAAATAGTGGATTTTCGGAGGTGTCCCCCATCATGTAAAAAAAATTATAATATTAATCCAAGAAATAAGCTCCTGCTGCCTCAATAACCCACCCCGGGGAATTTTCACCTGCCAAAACTTAAGCGGTTGGGTACACAGCCCCTTGAAAAGAAAGTTCAAGGAGCAGCAGCTCTGGATAACTCCCAGCTGCCATTCCAATGGTGGGTACAGGCTAGGGATGAAAGTGTGTTGGGTCTACCCGGAGGGTACCCAACCTGTGTTGGGTCTGGGGCCGGGTTTGGCTTGGCCTTTGCCTCAAAAACCAGTTTTTGACCCAACCCGCCACAGACCCGCTAGATTTTTGGGTTGGGTTTGGGCAGCCATTTTGGCTGTTGGGTCGACCCGTCTACCCAATTACAGACCCGCGTGTAGCCATGTAAAATCCTGTGCCTGGCGCTCCCAGGCTACACAAATTGTGTGGTGCTGCTTATTGAGAGTAGATTGTTTGCTCAGTTGTATTGAACTTGTGAAAAGTATGGTCCGAGTAAAGTGTGTATTGAACCCGCAACCTTGTGTACTGCAAGATTCAAACTCACATACTCAGCATTCATGATTGATGCTCTAACCATTGAGCATACACATTGCATGGAAATGAGTTTGAGGTGATGACACACATAATATGCAAGAGGTTGCAAACTAAGTGCATTTAACATTGGCGTTGTGGTACACTGCAACTGAGCAGACAATCTACTCTCAATACCGCTGGGCTGTCAATCTCTAGTCCGTGGGGATCACTGATCAGCAATGGATTCACTCAGAAAAGAAGTGTATGTGGGGGGAAAGGTGCATACAAGTTGTAGTGGGTGAAAGTGCATGATGGGGATAAAATATCTAAAGGAGTGTTTATATATGTGGGAAGTACAACAAGGGATACATGATGAGCACATAGTAAAAATATCTGAAGATGATCAGTAATGAAGAAGGTATAATGACCAAAGAGTGTATATGAAATTTAACTATGTAGAATATGAAATAATGATGAGCAGAAGTAGCAGGTATAAGGTCCAAGAAGTGTTCATAATGAAGATGAGAATTTAGTAATTGCTCCAAGAACTATGAAGGAATGTACTGCTGATATCATATGAGGGGAAGAATGTGTAATGAAGCTATGTAAACTCTGCAGTCATATGTAGCTATGATAACAATGAAGGATGTATGTACTAATGCTAAAGATAGGGGGTTGATTAATTGACTCCCAAAAATTTGAGTTCCAACCCAAAAGTTGTTTACATTGCAAGGACCAAAAATTGATGTCAGGCCCAGGTCCTGGGGACCAAAAATTGACCTGGGCAATTTTTGGGAGTTGGACCTCTAATTTTTTTGACAAGTTTGGGAGTCAGGTACCCAATTATACAAAAAAAGATAAAAATGAAGAAAAAATTATATCTCATGACTGGGGCGCCCAAATCCCCCCAAAACTTTACAGCAGTCAGAAAGTGGTCTCCTGAGCACATGGACAGCTGCACGGCATTAGCACACCTCACTAAATGGGTATGCTACTGTGACTCCAATTTGGCAGATTTCCTCAGTAGGAAATCTGCCAAAACCACAGCTACCATGCCCCCAAATGCCCCAAATTTTTACAACACAGAGGTAAATGACCCCTCTGCGATTGGTTAGCTTCTGGGAAGTACACCACTAACAGAAAATATTTTTGAGGGGCTGGGGGCTTTTGCTCATATCTCCTACTAAGGCTCCGTTTGGCTGTCCACAAAAATGTGGGAGCGTAATAAAAAACCTTGCAGATTATTTTCAGGGGGACAGGGGATATTACGCTATCCCCTGTCCCTGTTTGGCAGCCCACCAAGCGTCATAAAGTTGACAACAGGAGTTCACGCTCCATTATTCCCCCCGCCATTTGGGATATTTCACCCTGACCCCAAAATTTGCGGTCATAATCGCTCCCTTCGGCCTCAAATCCGTGCGACTCAATGGCACCCCAACGCAAGAGACCTCCATCCTTGAAACCTCCCCCCCAATCAACCGAGGCTTCAATCCCGCCTCCGCTTCCTGACCCAAACGAAGCGAGGCTACAATCACCATCAAGATGACCAGCTTGATGATTTTCTGCTGGCGTTCGTCTTGGAAGCGAGGCGAGAGGCGGATGTTGTCGAGGATTGCGGAGCCCGGTGGGGGCATCGTGGCATTGGATTTGAGGAGGAGAGAAGCGCAGGCCGGACTTGTTTTTGAGTGGCGCACCAAACAGACAGGACTGCTGTCGCTATATTACGATGGCCGTCCCAAACGGCCCTCTATAATTGCGTAAGCCCAGTAATCATACAAATAAGGTTTAGTAAAGCTTATTTGGATTATTACGCTGCGGTTTATTCCCACATATGATGCTGGGCCCTGCCAAACGGGGCCTAAGGTACGCATTGCAAAAATTTATAACTCTTCACAGAGGCACCCAAAGCCCGCCAAAATTTTACAGCAGTCATGAGTTGCTCTTAGGAGCACATGATGAGCTGCACAGCATCAGCCCACCTCAGTAAATGGGTACTTATCTGGATTTCCTACTCAGGATATCCGCCAGAACCTTAGCTAAACCTTAGCTACAGTGCTAAAAAATGCCCCAAAATTTCACAGCACAGAGTTCAATGAACCCTATCAGATTGTTCAGCTTCTGGGCAGTACTCCACTAACCAAAATTAATTTTGAGGGGGTGCTGGGTTTGGGTCATATCTGCTACCAAGGTAACGCTCTTTCATGTTATTTTATACTAGCATTCAATCAACGGTGAAACCGCTGCGCTGCGCTGACATCAGCGGCACTTTTAGCACAGCGCAGCGGTCTACCGCTGATCAATAAAACCGGAATGGAATGCGGCTTACCATCAGACGAGCCACCCCTTGAAGCTTGAAAAGATAGCAAACACGGCTTTTTCTCACACGATTATCGATGTCAGCAGCTCGCACAGCCCGTCCATCGGAGGTCCATCTAGTCGTCATCATCCATGGCCTCTGGGGCTCGCCGGAGCACGTCAGTCATCTGGCTAGCACCCTCCGAAAGATCTCTGCCCAATCCTCCGACAGCGCCACGCTCGACATCCTCATTCCCAACTCAATTCAATGGACAAACACGTACGACGGAATCGACTATTGCGCCGAACATGTCGCCCAGGAGATCGATCAGAGAAGGTCACAACTAGAGATGGATGGAAAGGTGCTGACTAAATTCAGCTGTATCGGAGTGAGCATGATATCCATGGATCCGTCTCTCATTAAAAAATATCTTCCCTCTTAACCCCTTTCTTTTGGAAACGTGCTTGTTTTTGTAGTATTCACTGGGTGGCCTCATTTCTAGATTTCTGGTCGGACTGTTGCATTCGAGACAGCCGTCCTTTTTTGAAGAAGTGGAACCGATGAACTTCAACACATTTGCTTCCCCGTGGATAGGCATGCCCAAGTACAAGGGAATCCTCAGCTCGACGATCCACTTCTTCGGCTCGAGACTGTTGAGCCGGACGGGCAACCAGCTCTATCTGACCGACAAATATCACCAATTACCATCAATCACATCTACCAAACTTACAGACAAAGAGTGCAAGAAGAAGTTTCCACTCTTGAGCCTTTTGGCCCACCCAGAGACCAACTTTTATAAGGCCTTGGTGAATTTCAAAGTCGTTAGAATCTATGCTAACGCAATCAACGATCGTACTGTACCATTTGTCACTGGCGCAATCGAGAAATTTGATCTCTTTCAAATCGCACACCAGATCTCAAAAAGATCTAAAATTGATCAGGATTTAACGGAATTAGAAGCCTTAGAAATCGGGGGTCTAGAACTGTCAGATCCCCATCCTTTCTTTCACTTTCACTTTTCATTTGCATATTTTTTGACTCGTCGGGTTAATTTGGTCGGTTTTGTTTCTGCAGAACATTCAATCGGGAATGTGCCTCACTGATTGAGAAAGTTCAACTGGTACAAGTTGAATCTCAGCCCGAGAAACTCAAGAAATCAGAGCCGAAGGAGGGGCCCAAGACGAGAAACGGAAACTGGAAAAAGAAGTTACCCAAGCTCCCGTTCTTCCTCAAACCGTCGACGTATCCCTATCGAGCGCCGCTGAACTATGTAGCGGCGGGCCTATCGCCGGTGATTGCGCCGATGTTCCTTACCTACATCCTGTGTTCGTTCTGTTACCAATCATTCCAGTCCCGCCAGCGGATCAAGAAGTACAACGTCGGCGAGCTCGAGAACCATTTCTCCCGGCTGAGCCGGGTCGGCCTGCTCCAAGAGCTCCGCCAAGACCTCATCGAGGATCTCGCGGGGATAGGAAACGAGCCTAGCCAGGAAGCCGATCCTGTCACCGACCAAGCGGTCCCTTCCAGCACCCAAAGCTCCGGCCAATATGCGCACCCGGAACGCTCCGAAACCGAGCAGCTAATCCATGTCGAGACTCCAACGAGTGCTCTCCACCCTCCCGACCAACTCAGCTCAGTTGATCATCAAACCCATCGGCTCGAGGGCACCCAATACCTCACTTCTCTATCCTCCGACACCATCAAATCAGTAACCCATGATCTCGGCCTGTCGCCTCTCCAGATCGACATGTTAGATCGTCTGAATCAACTACCGAACTTGACCAAATTCTTCAGCTTCTTAGATGGCATCCCCAATTCTCATGGTGAGCTCCCCTTCACATCGTGTTTTACAATCTATCGACTCTCCTGAAGCTATGTAGCTTTCCCCATTGATCTTATGTTTATCATGTTCATTTAACCCAAAAGGCGCAATAATTTATCGCGTGGATGGCTTAAGCGATCGACGTGGCAAACGCATAGTCTCGCATTGGGCCGAGCGATTCATTTTGTAATCCCAGATCCCCATCGCTGGGTCCGAGAGAGGACAATGTATCAATAACTTAAGAACCCGAATTGAATTATCTTCTTCCTCTCGGAAGTCTTTACAACTCTCATAGATAGACTGACTCTTATACAGTCGAACACTTAGATGTAAACCTCATTCCATCATCCTTGTATGGCGCCTTCTGAACTTTAAGATATTGTTTTCTCTTTTTAAGCAGCTGGAAGCATTGACAATTGTGATGTATACGTAGTTCCTTTGCGCCAGAAAAAATCTGGGTTTAAAGTTAATTGTTAAAATATTTTTCTCATACATACAATGTAGTATTATTGGCATCTAAGATCAGAAAGGTCACCGAGAGCGCAGCTGCCGACGAATAAGATCAGAAAGGCCGATGAAAGCGCAGCTGCCGACGAAAGGAAAACCAAGCAAAACATGCCCTCAATGCACATCCTTTTGAAAATCCAGCATATTTTTGGCGGGGGGGGGGGGGGTGCTTTGTTATACAGTGAGATCGAATTCTTTTTGAATTCTAGTGATCTTAAGTTGTTTCTGCAGGACTGCTATTCCCCGGTGAGCTGTGGTGCAGCATCTGGCTGGAGGGGGATGGCTCTGCTCAGATTCTCAACCAAAAACAGCAAGGGTAGAGGCCCTTGAGAAACATTTGCGTTCCTGTTGAGTCCTACATTAGCTTGGCAGAGGAAGTTGTTTGCAACTGGGTCCATTGTCACTGATCTTTTGTCAATCTTGACAAAAGACCATCCTACGATTGGCGTACACACAACAGACTCTTCGACTCCCCTCACCTACGCAAGGGGTTGAATGGGCGCAGATTTCAAGTTGTTAAATGATACATGTAGGATGACTGATCATGCTATTTTTTAGATAGAAAGCAAAACAAACATAAATAAAAATAAGCAAGTATTGAGAGGATGAAATAGCAAACTAAACAGCAAGGAGAAAGATGATAAAAAATGACAGTGGTGAAGAGTGTAATGCATGTATCTACAAACATAGAAGGAGGAGGAAAGAGATGTTACAACAATAAAATGATCCGAATAAGATCCAAGAGGAGATTATGGACGATGAACTCAATCCCACTGGGGAGACGCTGGCCGTCATGATCTGCGTTCTTCTTCCCATCGTGCTGTAGTCCATCGGGTCCATTATAGCTGTCGAATTCTTGGAACAGATCGAAGACTTTAGTAGCTGCCAAATCGGTTGCTACAACACAGATTCCCAAAAGAAAAGGGATGAGATCCTGGCGTGATATGATCGTACAAAGAAGATGACCGATGAAGAAGGATTGCTCACCATTTGATCCTAGTCCGATCTTTAGACTCGACCACGAGTCGACAAACAACTTCCGGGCAGCATCTTTGCGCCGGGCTTTGGCCTCTGCGGTCTGATCGACCTTAGCCTGTTTCAGGTTATTTGACTTCTTCAGGTCGTCGTCATCGACCAAAGATTGGTATTGATACTGCTGGGGTAAAGTCGAAGAATCGGACGGCGAGGAGGAGACATCAAGCCCGAAATCATCGAGACTATCGTCCTCAGAGGCCAGACTATTAATCGAGTGTTGTTTGCGATGATGTTTGCGCTTGTTCTTTAAGCTTTGCTGTTCATCAGGACCAGGATGGTCCTTGGACGGGGCAGATGAGGAAGAGAGGCTGAGAAGGGCAGAGTTGATGAGATCGACATAGGTCTCGACCTTTTCGAATTTGTCGATGAGCTGCGAAAGCGTCAGTCGAATGAAGTGGCTAAAGCTCGTCGTCCGCAGGACGGTCTCCAGAACCCTCAAAACCCCTCGCTTCATCGACCAGGGCGTGTTGTTCCCCGAGCCGCCCTGCTTTTGATCGAGCCCATAGGCCGCCTCGAGGATCGAAATGATTCCGATGATCACCGTATCAAATTCTTTGCCGTTCAGCGTCGTCGTCGCCACTGTCACTGATGATGCTGGTAATGAGCTGGCCGTCTCGTTGAGAGGTGCGGTTGATTTGGTGCTGTTCCCTGGTGTCGTCGTAGGCTTGATGGTCTCAGCCAAGTTGCTTGCGACCAATGATTCTTGGTTCTTCGTGGCTGTCCCACCTACACTCCCAGTCCGTTGAGGACGGGCGGTCGTTTCGTCATCTTGAAGGGAAGCGTTCAAAGACGGTTTCTCTTCTGTTTGAGGACCGGCAGATAGAGGACCAGCAGTTGATGTTGGTCGCGAGCCGGATGATGATTCTAGATTTGGCTGGGCAATAACCGACTGCTCTTCGCTTTTTTCCTCCTTTGGTTCTTTCCGAATGTCATCAATCAATCCTTGATCTCCGTTTCGACTACTTTGGTGAGCGTCGATTGCACTTCTGGTATTCACCAAGCCTTCAGCTGCCTTGGTTGTTTGATCAGTGGGTTCCGAGGCGACCAAGTTGGAACTCGGTGAATTGGCGAACTGCAATGAGTCCCTATGGCTCCCTATTTCCGAAGATGTAGACTCTTCATGTGTTGCGACCGGTGAATTTCCGAAGGGTAACCCTGAGAAAACGCCTTTGGAGAGTCTATTTAACCCCGACGCAGCAAAATCGACCGGCTTACTGACCACTTCTTTTCCAACGCTGGCGACCCCTTTACCGATCGAATCCAAAGTCGAAGAGGTCGAGTTGAAGATGTTGTTGATCGCCCCACCACGGCCGCTCATCCCAGATCTTTCTTTTGC
Source organism: Puccinia triticina (assembly GCF_026914185.1). Taxonomy (NCBI): domain Eukaryota; kingdom Fungi; phylum Basidiomycota; class Pucciniomycetes; order Pucciniales; family Pucciniaceae; genus Puccinia; species Puccinia triticina. The sequence continues at coordinate 3,775,830 of NC_070572.1, forward strand.
GAAGAATTTCAAAACTGGCTCTGATTTTGAATACCTCTCATCTTTTAAGAGACATTCCAGGTAGGCTTCCAATTCCCTTCGAACATGATCAATAGTCTTGAAGTTCAAGTTGGTCGGTAATAATGCTCTAGGAAAGGCTTTCGTACCCACGCCGACGAGTTTCTTCTTGTTGATTGCCAGATCCATTCGCTCAAGCTCGGGCCATCCACGAGTGACGATGAATCCGGGGACGGATGGGGCCTCGACAGCAATCAATAGAGAGATGTCCTTTTTCTGCTTGATAAGCCCAGTCTTGGGGTCGATGGCGGAAGGGGGCGACATATCCGTAACTGAGACTGAGAAGGAAGCAGCTTGAGAAGCAGGCGGTGTGTTCATCGAGTTGGATCGTGAAATAGGGGAAGACAATGTAATTGTGTCGTCAAACCGGAGGGTAGAATTGGAGGCAGTCGAACTATAATGTGGATTGATTGACTGATGGGACTGGTTGGGATCCGAATCTTCGTTTTCACTTGTTTCATCGAGCGAGTAGCCTTCTGTCATGTCACCCTCTTCAGGAACGCGAGCCGAAAAGGGGGAGGATTGCAACGCGGCGACAGGAGATCCAAAGCTTTCATGTACACTGTCTCTCTGCGGTGAGGCTCCATATCTGGATGGAGGTGAGGTAGCAGTACGGCTGAAAGACGGCGCACGATGTCTGCTGAGGATGGCCTCAGTAGTACTGTTTTTAGCCTTATCCCATGTATGCTCATCTCTTGAGCTTGCCAGGTCTTGAGACTGCATAGGAGGGCTATCAACAGTATAACCGCTTGAGCCGGCTGGTGGAATGTTGGGTAAGGTCATGTAGTGTATCTTATCCCCCCGAGTTGTCTCAGTTGCAGGAGTCGCCCACGGCTGATAATCGATATCTGAACTTGGTTCGAGTTTAGAAGCTACAGATGCCTGATTTGATGGGTTGGATTTGATGGAGCGTAAACGATCGAGGATCCATTGCTGGAGGTTGCCAAAGACGGGCGAACCAGAACTTGATGCAATTTCAAGACGTCTCAAAGTTTCAATGATCGCCGATTTCCAAGTGCTGGAGATACGCACCTTGGAGCTCTGGTCGGGCTGGCTTGCAATGTGCTGATCTACCGCATAATCCATAAGCGGGGCTAATGCACTTAGGACAGAGATCGCGTCAACCTTGACTACGTCTGCTTTGAGATTGGCGGTCTGACAGGTCTTTTGGAATGAGTCGAAATGGTTGAAAAGCTTGACGAAACATTCAACTTCAACGGAATCATCAGATGAAGAAGACAATAGATTGGATCGTTCCGAATCAGTGATCGCACTCTGGGGAGCCCATTTCGCGGTATGCTGAAATAAATCTTGCAGGTGAATGTTGCTGTTTGGCTTCGTACTGGGTGAAAGATTGAAGTTACCAGGGGATTTGAGATAGGCCATCAACACATCGTTCCCAGTAACAGACTGAATATCATCTGGAGTAGCCGCGATGGTTGAAGGAGTTTCACTGGTAGAATGAGATCGAGCAGGGCTAGGGCTTTGGAACAGCGGTCGATGAGAGTCATTCTGCTTAGTGCTTTCTTTGATTTGGTCGACAACCACAGCTGTTATTCCGGTATCGGTAGCTTTTGTCGATGCTGATGATGCCAATGAGACTTGAGTGGGGGCACCAGTGCCTAGAGAGTCGATCAGGGTCTGATTAAACCAGTCGTGGTTGTAAGAGCTGGTGATGGATATCAATTGAACAGTCAAGACTTCGGAGACTAGGTTGAGGGTCAGAGGGGACGAAGTGATTGAGGAGGAACCCAGGGTTAAGAGGATTTCTTCGGAGATCCTACGGGTCTGAGTCAGACGTTGAGCGATTCGATCCTGAGGAGAAGTTTGGGATTGAGAGTTGGCACGGTCATTGAGTTCACGGACGAGGTTCATAGACAGACAGCCGATGAGATAGATCATCGTTTCTTTGCTAGACTTGGTGGTCAACTTGGCATGCGCTTTGAGGAGGATGTGGTTGAGAGCATTTCGGAGTTGATTCAAGAAAGCCCTGTCGCCGGTCGAGACGGTGGGTAGGAGATACCAGCTTTCGACATAATCACGGATGATCAAATCGAACAGAGAACCGAATGCCGATTGTAACTGCTCGGGTAGTTGATCGAGCTTGATGAGATTCTGGTTTAACTGCTGATGGTAATTTGTTGTGCTAGATTCAAGATTGGCCATGTGAGTTGACTTCAATTGAACGCCAAGGACTGAGAAGGTCTCTTCAAGACGACGTTCGGGAGATAAGGTGGTACCCAGGGTGCTGTCGACGATACTTCTGAAGTCGGGTAATGCAGAGAGGGTACTGTGGTTGGATTAGGACGGGCGCAGGAGGAGTCAATGGCGCGCAGGCAGGCTTGCTAATGATTGGAATTCTTGGAGAGGATTACTTACAAGGATACGATGATGACGAGGACGAATGAGAATGGACCGATTCTGATGAACAATAGCAGTAAGCCGACTGCACCTGAGATCAAGACCACTTGAGGATTATAGGCGATGACGTGACTGGAGTCGACTTGGTTGTCCTGGTCCAGGGTTCCTGGGTCGGCTTGTCCAGACAGGGCTATTTTATCCATCATCAAGAGTTCCTCTGTGAGTATAGTGTGTGGAGTAGTAAGTTGTCCTCGGTCTGGGTCGACCAGTTGTGGTGGCACCCCTGTGATGGAATGTTGCGGTTGGGCCTGGATTTCGTTGGATAGTCAACCTGGTCAGCTCACTCGAAGTCAAGTCCACATGTATTTATCAGAGAAACATGCTGCTTACCTGCGGCTGCTGCTGTTGGACTGGCTGGGATGTGTGAGTGGTGAAGTGGTTGTGAATTTGTGAGGTGGCCGTGGAAGGGGCAGCTGATTACGTAATGCCCAACAACCCAGTGAGAAATCGACGTCATAGCAATCGACGACTGCATCACCAGTCCAACGAAGGGCAATTGCTTCTTTCTGCGCGCGGCGCGGCGGGTCAAGATGGTGAGTGCCCGCTCAAGCCCGGCCCACCTTAGCCACCACGCGGCACGCCCCAAAGGATGGAAGATCCGTCGGAGTTTCCACCGGGCCCCCCCGGGTGTACGTAAACTGCGACCGCAGATCAAACCAGTTGCTTCCAGTTCCGACATCTCCCACAACTCCGATCGCACCACCATTCGATTCCAGCTACATACACAAGTTCGTCGCCACTTCATACATACTTACTTCGATCTTTCGCCCAGTCTGCCGTCACTAACTTGACCAGTCTTCCTTAGATTTGTTCGCCACAATGTCAAGCTCCAACAACGTTGTTCGTCAAACATCTTCAGCTTTACTAGACCATCCCCTTCGGCACTGACTGACTTAGGGCTTTGGTTTGTCCAATTCTTCACAGCTCGTGCTTATCCGACATGGTCAAAGTGAATGGAATAGTAGGTCAAAATCTCACCCTTAAGCTTCTTCAGAAACACCGTCCCCACCCTCACTTCAAGTAGGGCTTACAATAACACTTGTTACCATTCCAGAGCAAAACCTGTTCACTGGCTTCAAAAACCCCCCGTTGACTCCTGATGGAGAGGATGAGGCCAAGCGGGCTGCCATGAAACTAAAGGAACTTGGATTCGTCTTTGATTGTGCATACACCTCCGCCTTACAACGTGCTCAAGCGACCCTCGACCTCATTCTCGGGGTGGTAGACCAAAAGAGCATCCCGATCGAGAAGGATATGGCCCTTAACGAGCGCGACTACGGCGATCTGAGCGGCTTGAACAAGGATGATGCTCGTGCTAAGTGGGGTGGAGACCAGGTCCACATCTGGAGACGTAGCTACGATGTCCCTCCACCCAATGGCGAGAGTTTGGAAATGACCGCGAAACGAACCTTACCCTACTACAATGCTCACATCAAGCCTAAAGTTCTAGAGGGAAAGACGGTCTTAGTGGCTGCTCACGGAAACTCTCTTCGGTAAGTCACAAGATTCTCCATACATATAATTCTCTCCACAGGCTAACTAGGGCTGATCGATACCTCGTGTACATATATATATATATACTTCTTCACCAATAGCTCGATCATCATGCAGCTAGAGGGCCTCACCGGCGACGAGATCGTCAAGAAGGAGCTGGACACTGCCGTCCCAATCATTTACGAGCTGGACTCTGAAGGTAATTCATCTCAATCCCCATTGTCCATCGCTCTTGGACAGTTGATCTGACTTGGCATTGTGCCTCCCTTCCCCCGCAAATGACCGTCCAGGCAAAGTACTCAAGTGCACCGTCGTTAAGGTACCCAAAAAAGAAGATTGAGGCTCAGATTAATTGTATTAGTCATTTTTGAGTCTCGGAAAAACTACCTCCCCCTCTTGTTCTTGCTAGTAAAAAAACAACATTGCTTGTCTATGTCTTTCAAGCGACTCTGAAATGTGTAGTAAGCACTTGAGAATAAAAGTCTTGGCGAGATTCATGTACCTCGTTCACCCTAAACTCCAAAAAAGGGCTGTATTCTCTCAATAGAACAGTATGCTTGTTTGAAGAAAGAAAAACGGTGTATGGGGAGTCCAGATCACAGAAGAATTAATAGAAAATAACACCACAGAGATATCGCAAATCTACTCCACAACATGACCAATAATGAGTAAACCCTTGTTAAGAAAAATCCTCCTGATACTCTAACATCTCTTGTACAAAAACAAAAACCAGATTCAAAACAATCAGCACAAGCGCTCAAAGAAATACTAACAGAGAACGAGTGGGGATTACATTGGTAATGAAAAGAACAATCAGCTCAGTCATCATCATGATGATTCATGTTTTGCTATTTTGATTTACTTTGAAGTAGTTTCTCATTTTTCTGACTTGGAATAGTGACGAGGAAAAGAAGAATTCAAACTCTATGGTGAATAAAAAGTGAAAGAGTAGGGATGATTACTTGGGAAAAAAAGGGTGAGTTGATCAAGTCGAAGAATGGAAGTGGCAGCGATCGAGGATTTCCTGTAAGCTCATACCGGTGGGATCGAATTGATCACGAACACCGTCAGACCAATCGATGACGACGCTAGGGATGATTTTCTGGATGAGAACGGTTTGAGGGCGGCCATTGACGATGACGGTTGTAGGGATAGAATGTTCGGGGAAACGATGAGAGATTCTTGGGATAGGGATGTTCGGAGGGGAAGCACGGGAGGGATGGACGGGTGAAGTAGCGGGCTTCTGGACGGTCGAGGTGAGTCCGTTGGTGAGCTGGCGGAGGACGAGGATCGCTTGGCGACCACTCTTGTGACTCTCGTCCAAGCTGAACGTCACCTGACGGATAAACCGTCCGCGGAAATTCTCCCGGCCTTGGTAGCCCTCCTCCGTACCATGGCTTCCCCGGCGCCCGTCGCGGTAGCCATTCGGCGCACTGTCGCCCGTGCCCAGACTGGATGTGGACGGATGGCTGAGCGGGATGGAGGCCATGGATGTCGGTCGATCGGCTCGACGATGGTCCCAATCCTGCTTGGTTTGATGCTTGACCAGCTGAGAGTCCGACATCCCAAAGGTCTTGAGGTCGTCATCCGTTAGCGATAATGGCGAGCGCATCCCGAGAGGTAGACAATCCTGTGGGCTTCGGACCCGTTGGAAGATGCTGTTGAGCAGCGTCGGGGTTGAGGCCACAGTGCACGATCTTCTTCGGGACGCCGAATCTGGATGGGTTGAGGAGGACTCTGCAGGGAACGACTTTCGGCCGTTGGTCGAACTGCCCTGCTGGCTCTCGTGCGCTTCACCATACTGACTCTCATGGAAACCTCTGCCATCCCTTGAAAATCTCGGTGATAGAGGTGAAATAACTGTGCTCGAGCTTGAGGAACGAGATGAACTTGGTGAAATGATCGCATGTGCCGATGTTTTTGACGTGGTGCTTTATTATACGAAGTAGGTGGAAGAACCGTCAAAACCGTGCCCTGGACCCCTTTTTTCTATGAGAATTATATTAAAACACTCACGTAGATGCTGGGCTGGTGGTACCCTTTGGAATAACCGCGCCAGATTTACCTGTCATCTGCCACGAGCCCTGGTGGTAGCGGAGGCCCTGTTTGCGCTGAGGAGGCTCGCTGAGATGATGAGCGCCTTGGTCATGTCTGTGATCGTCTGGCATTCTTGGTGACGTGTGGCCGTTGTTCCAGCTGGACAAAGCATGAGGTTGAATGATGGATTGTCGTCTGGCGTGATGTAAGACTAATGGGTTATATCTGATAGATAAGAACCAAATTTTATTGATTGACGTAATAAATTAACGAGACACAGTCAATATCCAGGAGAGCTTAAAAAGAAGTCAGAAGAAGATTGAAGATGCCCAACTTGTCACACTCGTCCACTTCCCCGGAGTTGAAGGGATGGCCCTGGTGGTTGTAAACTTCGTCTTGTTCGGTTAATCCGAAACGGCCAAAAGCGGAAGTAAGCTCGGCATCACGATTCTCATCATGTCGGGAATAGCTTCGATGATGATACGACGATCCTTCGGGCTGGATCCGCAGCGGACGGCTGCCGCTCGGCGATTGAGAGATTGCGGCTTGGGGAGAATTCAAGAGTAGTGACCGTCTTCTTGCACTTCCTGGCGAACCAATCTGGCCACTCGGCCGGGTCTGGGCGGGGTCGTAATAACGATCGCTCTCTCGTTGGTGGTGAACACTGGAGGCATGTCTCCCAGAAGAATGGTGATACGAGGCATCCTGACTATCACGCATCTCCGCTGATGAAAATATCTTTCTAGGGGTAACGCAAAAAAAGAAGGGGAGAGATCTGCAACTGTTTTTTTGAATTTATTTTTTGGGGAAACCAGGCGTATCTATTTGGGGGTTGCGAAAATGCTATAGTCTATGGAAGTTTATCGATAAATTATCGATGGCCTCTGTTTCGGGAGTTTCAAAAAAAAAAGGCCGAAAGGAGAGGCTGGTTTAAGTATTTTGAGTCCAGATGAGATGATAAGACCGATAAGAACTGGATAGGGCTTGCTTGACTGGAGGGGGTGGGATGAGAATCCGTTATAAGGTGAAACGGATAGAGAGAGATGTGGACAAGCAAAACCTTCAACACAACAAGGTGAGATTGAGCGGGAGTGGAGGGTCTGAGACGAGAGCCAACGTGAAGGATAACCGCTGCCCCTAATTAACCTTCTCAACTGTTGTTTATCTCTGGTTCTAGACTGCGAGCACAACAAGATGTTGGAGATGAGAGATTCGTAGCGTTTTGTATGAAGGCACGACCCTGCCAAGAGGGAGCGTCCGGGTTTCCCAGAGCTCTTAAAAAGCCTTGAGATGGCTTGCGTGAGTCGGATGGGTTTGGAAGCGCTGACGAGATGAGAACCGTCCAACGGTCCTAACTTGGATCTTGAGGGGGATTGGTAGAATTAAAAGTAAATAAATATTTAAATGGATGGATTTATTTATTTATATGTATGGCAGATGATGATTGGGTGACAATGTAGACAGACGAGTAGCCTATGGTGTGATTGATGGATGCAGTCAGACTCTGTGAGGAGAACCGGGCGTTTTGTCAGTGGTAGAGCTTAAATTCAACTTGGAAATTGTGTCAGTGAGAGCAGGAATGACGAACCCCGAACTGAGGATATTGCGTTCCAGCCTGGCAGTTTGTTTGTGTGTGTGTGCGTGCGCCTTGATTGTTTTTCTTCTCTTTTTTTTCCGCTTGGAACACGACCACGTTTTGGAAGAGAGATCAGGACCTGGAGACCACCACCAGATTTGAATTTTGCGGGCATGCAAGTTCAACGAGCTGTGGGATTGGGAGTGACTGGCAGTGGGATGAAGGCAGAAGACGGTAAATATGTAAAGTGGCTGATATTTGTGCCCGAAGATCGAGATGACAAGGGCAGTTGGAGGTGAGAAGAACTATGGGGAAGCAAATACTATGTATACTTAGATAGACGTCAGATGAATTATGTACAAACAAACAGAAGAGAGATCTGAGAAAACAATGGCATCACTGTCTCTCAAGTTAACTAGGAGGGGAAGGGGGCAGAGTCCGGTCCCCAGGGCGGAGACAAGCTCATAATGAGCACACGTCGGCGCGGGCCATTTTGTACCCACATTTTTACCTGCGAGCTCGGGGCAGAGAGGCTGGAGCCTGGAGGGATATAAAATTTTAATGAAATCCTTGTATTTATGTAACACATCGAATACATACATACATATCTATTTACTTACAATCTATTTACGCTTAAAGAAGGGTTGATCGAGCAGAGAAACAAGTATTTGAACAAGGGCAAAATGGGGTTCGATTCTCCTGGAGGGAAAAAGATAAGGCAGCTCTCATATTAAAATTCAATATACAGCGCACCACAGTTAAAACCTTTGGGATTGGGTTGTACAACAATGCACAGATATTTGAACTCGGGCAAAGGAGATTGGGGGAAGAAGGAAGATGGATTTTAAATAAATGAATAAATACAGCGCGGAGAACGTCTCTATGTGCATAAATGGGAGGCTGAAGCGATCTTCCTCGAGCCTCGGAGGTGGCAGCAGCAGTCGATCGCAAACGAGTTCAAGTTCAGTCTTGGGGGTGCGAAAATCGATTCGGAAGTTTGAACGACAACTCCTGCTGGTGGCCAGAAGACGGAGAGGGTGTCGATGATCGTGATGAATTTGTGGATCATCATACTCGTTCTAGTTCAAGCGCTGCCAACAACCACCACTTCAACAAACCAAGCACCCCTTCTGTAGAACGATTGTCAATGATTGTCGAAAGGCGCGAAGCGCGTCGACCTGCGTGTCCCCGCTCGATTAATTATTTATACAAGAACCCAGGAAGTGAAGGCCTGCAACATTAAGATTAAAGGCCATAGCAAGTTAAGAAGCAGGTCCATTGTGAGCTTGTGTGTCGGCCGACAGTGAAAACTGTGTATGTGTTAGTGACGGATCAGAAAATTCCACCACTCGCCAACAGGCAGCAGCAGGCCGATATGGAGATAGATTTTCGCCGTATTTGTGAGGTAAACATTGACGTATTTGTTATGTTGCAACATAGCAACCCAAAGCACATCATTTCGCACTGCAGGACGCGCGATTGAAGTTTGATGGGCGAGCCAAAACCGTTTGATCTTATGTGGAAGGTGGAGGGGGGGCAGGTCCACCAGATGGAGAGAATATGTCTTTTGGGGGGAAAAAATATGCAATTGTGCTCTTCACAATCAGCTATTTATTGTGGGGCACTGAATGGAGTGCTGGGATGTGCATACCCTTTTATGTAATTCTTTAAGGATTTGTTTTGTTTAGGTAACTGTGAGGCTGGCCGCTGGAGCACGCCGCTGGAGCACTTCCGATCAAACACTTCGCGCCGGGAAGAAATATCTGGATGTCCGGCGCCAAGAGGGTTCTCATTCCCAGCCTCAAGAGTCAACCAGTCCAAAGAAATCGGAGTGGGGCTTGACGGGGATGTGAAGAGCGACTGCGTTTGGGATTTGAATTGATTGAGGCTCAATTTCAAGCTGGCTGCAGATGACGATGACGGACGTTGGTTTGAAGGTGACTCGCCGGACGAACGGCCGCGGGGCTGCAAAGTTAACGAAGCTCGATCAACAGACCATTGAAGTCTCTTGCAGGCTACTTTTTGCGCAAAAAAGTACAATCAAACCCTTTCCAACTATCCGCAACACCGTCTTCATCCCACCTGGCCCTCAGACATGTTCGTGAACCGCGCCGGTCTTTCATAAATACATAGCCACCCTTTTATCTCGCTCAACCGCAAAACGAGCTCACCAACCATCCGGTGCGTGTTTGATCACCATTCGCTGTCAATCCAATCAAGTTGCGGAACGTGCAAATCAGCGCAAATCACCATCAACATTAATTGAGTCGCTCAGAGATCTCACTGCAGACGGCTCCGAGATTTTAAAATATCAAACTCATTAAGATCTCCATTTGAGTTACCTCGATAGAGCCATCGGGCCTCATCGGGCCAAAACTCACGTTTCTTTCGTAGAATGTCAACTGATCCAATCACATCAGATTAATTCCGATGGCCAGATTTGGCTCGGCCTGGCTCGGCGCGCTCTATGCCCGTTCGAGGATTTGGGGAGCGAAAGGGCCGAGCGGCCGGTGCTACAGTCTTAAGCTCCCTTCGGCCACGCAGCATGCAGCACAATAGGCTCGGCACCTTCGGCACGCGGGATCATCGAATGCCAGAGCCGCCTGCATCTTTGATCTTCGCCAAGGTCACCTCTTCCAGATATGTATGTACCATCCGCCTCCACCCAAGACATCATCATTTTCCAGGTCCGCTGATCAAGGCATCATGTCCTCCCTATAGCCCTCGCTGTTGTTGTGTATAGTTCCACATGCAGTTTGCGCGATGGCCCCTCGACTCAAGTTAACCTCAGTTCTTCAGGGGATAGATACCCTTGACTGAGTTGGACGACGCGGCTTGTTTGTTTTGATTAAGCCCTCAACGAAACATCTTTTGCGTGCCCTACAACCTCTTTGATAACATGGTACAACCAGGTTTGTGAATGATAGTGAAAGGGGTGTAAAACATCCGCTTACCTCTCAACGCAGCTTTCCAAAAAACATCTTGGGCTAGTGCTCCGACTGACGTAAATACCGCTGTCAAATGAATTCTCTTTCATGATCAGATCCAGACTCGACCAAAGATACCATGGCCATCACCCATGTCAAGCTAATAAGGATAATAGTACATCAATGCTTGGGCCCTATTCGGGGCCCTACACGACCAAATAGGGCCCGCGGGTCCCAAAACCACAGCCACCGCAGTCCTTATGTGGGGCCCTATGATACACAATCGCTTGAATCTGAATTCAGCTTTGCGTTGGTCCGGCTGCGGGGTCAAAAAGCAGTCAGGTTTGACCTGCCTGCCGCAAATTTGACTGCGGAGGCAGGTCAACGCCGGGGATATGTCAGATTGAGGTTGGTCTGATCCATCCGACCAGACTGTTATGCCAATACCGCCGAAAATGACAGTCGGGTCAGCTGAGTGTCATGGCCTACCCAGCTGACCAAATTTGACCCTGGTGAGCGGGCCAACGGTATTGCTGAGTTGGACATGCCAACAAGATCATGTTGGCTTGACCAACGGTCAAACCCTGGTCCAGCAGGACTCTTCTGCTGACGACGGCTTGTCGAAATGAGCAAGCCAATGCCGTCAGCGAGTCGGGCCCGCGTTGAGCATCGGTCATTATAATCGACTTGCCGTCCGGGTTGAGCAAGCAATCATCGGATTGTCTTTTTTTGATCAAGTGTCCTATAAATCTTCTGCTGTAAGAAGGAGGTAACAGGAGTTCCATTTTTCAAAAAAAGAACATGTCAAAAAGAAATCACAGGTGGTGGTGATTCATGTCGACCCTCACAGCAGGCCACCGTCGGAAGATCCGCCGATAGATTCCATTGCGCAGGCATTGCGCACTCGTTGCTGCGCAATGCATTTCGTCTTGCGCAAGGCCTCGAACTTAACAAAGTCCCTTCGAGACTTCGGGCCCCCGGGGGGTAGGCTGAGAGGGACTTAGACCATACCTCCCCATTCTGGCGCACGGAGAATGGGGCTTTCAGGTCTTTTTTCCTTTTCTTCAGTGTTCACTTTTCATAGAACAACATTTCTGATTTTTTTTGGCTGGTTGTCAGCGCAAGATACTATTCATGAGACTTGTATTTTTTTATCTGTATGTACTGCCACATACTCTGAGAAATTAACCAAGCAAAAATACTCGCAAAGAGATAACCAATTCGGTAAGGGAGATCTGTAGATTTTTCATTTTGCCAGAGCACAGGCCCTCATTCAATCACCCCGCCTTACCTAAGATGTAGCTATTTGAGGACCGTGCTCACCACTGTGCTGGTGAGTAGGGAACTGAGATGGATGAAAGCAAGACCTGAACAAGCAGCAACAACTGTCCCAACATGTCCGATAACAAATCCACCTCAGATGTCTCCAAAGAGCACCCGCCAGCCAGTGATGAACCAGACCCATGGCCTACTCCACCCTCCGGAAAAACAACAGTCATCACCCTGCCCAAGTCAACTACGAAGCTCAACAACAAAGATCTACATGCCTTCATCTATTTCATGAGCTGTTACACCACGGGCGAAGCTCAACGAAATGATTTCGATTGCCAGCCGATATCATTTCGGTTCGTCTGCCTGCAAGGGGGGACCGTCGCCAGACGGTCGGCGTTTTCACGGGAAAATTCCAGGAACCCTACTGGAAGGCAATCCAAAATTATTTTGGATCCCCAACGCACTTCCGAAGTGCTTTCGTGTGCAATTCGGAATGGTTACGGGCCGTCACAGGTTTTGGAGGGCTCAAAAAGGCTCAAAACAAGGTTTCAGCACGGTGGGTGGACAAAAGGGAGCCTTGAACATGCAACATGCTTCTGATCCACCCAAACCGAGCCCCTTGCCAACTGCCCCAGACACACTGTGGTATGGGGGCGCTGTTTTATATATAGGACCATGCTTCTGTGAGGTGTGGTCAGCCATATTTGGAAATATTCCGGGGAAAATCCAGGAAAAAAACCGGAATGGTCTGTTTCCTGGAATGAAGTCAAATCAATTTCGACTTCATTCCATTTTGGACGCTACCCGAATTGCGATCGGAATGGTTCCGGTACTTTGACCATACCGGAAGCATTCCGATTGGTTTTTGGTCCTTCAACCATACCGGTGTGGTACTCCGTCCGGCGGCAGTTAGTTGGAGGGGAATGGGAAAAAGAGATTTTATGTGCCCTCCGGGTGATGGTCGGGATGAGCAAGGAGGATCTGTTGAGCAATGAGGTTTGGGGGGGGGAAAGATTTTACGACGGCGTTTGAGCGCGCGTCGGCGGTTTGTTGTTTTTGAGGGAAGAAGAAAACTGGAATCAGAAAGAGGTTCTCAAGGATCAATAAGATTTGGTATGGCACTCTGGAGGGCGCCGGATGATGAGCGATAAGATTCTGATGGATTCCTCATTGGGATCAGCTAGGTTCCATGCCCCCCTTCCTCTGAGTTCGTGGGCAAACTCAGACTCCAGGAGGCGCCACGCACTGCGGACCCGTCATCACACCCCGCACGCGCACACGCTACAACACACACAACACAGCAAGCCAACAAACAACTAATCAAAGGAATAAAAAAAAAAAACCAAACCCTCCCCACTGTAACCATCCAACGCGCGCAGTAGAGAAAGGAAACAAGTCAAGGTCCTAAGAAACAAAACATCTCAAACAAAGATAGAAAGAAAAAAAAAGGAAAGAAAATATAAAAAAAAAAAAAACAAAGATGAAACTCCTGAAACGTCTTGAGGGGGATGCCGCCGCGCCACCATAGATCTTGTACCTTGAGGATTTGTTCTTGATGTCTTTCCGCGCGCCGCGCCGCAAAATGAGTGTTGTCCCTGCGTGTACCAAATGGCGCACCACATCTCCACCACGCTTGCAGTCTGTCCCTAGACTGCTCGCGTCTCGCCGCCAAGGATCTGAAGAAAGAGAGGGAAAACCAAGGAAAAAAAAAAAAAGGGGGAAGGAATCCTACAGGGAAAAATGGGGCCGAAGAGGAAGGGATCGCCACAGTGCTCACAAACGTGGCATAAAGTAGAGTTTTGCCAAAACTTAAGAGCATCATGCCCGGAGGTGCATTATTGGGAGGAACTTACTTTTGTTCCCCAATGCCTCCGCGTGCATAATACTTCTTCACCTGGTCCGCCGAAAATCGCCGCTTGAGTTCGGTGCCATTGAGCTCAGCCAAGACATAGGACCCGCCCCAAACCTGCTTAACGACTCAAAATGGTCCATTCCAGCGGTGCACAAAAAGCTGGCCCCACTGAATCTTGAGTGATCGGTTGTAGGCCAGAACTAGATCGCCAATCTGGAGCGGTTCACGTTGTTGTCCCGCGTGCTTCTCCTCCCAATAGCAGACCGCCTTGCCTCTAGATTCCATCATCCTCTTGTACGCCTTCTCGCGAGTCTCTTCGCTACGCTCTAATTGAAGCGACCGTGCCACCAGGAGGTCGGTCGTGGTCTTCACCGACTCCCAATCCACGCCAAGGTAGGACTTGATTTCCAAATCCAGGGGGAGGACCGCCCGCTGACCAAAGACTAGCTCGTAGGGGGAATAGCCGGTGGTGCGCTTGGTGGAGATCCGGTCGGCAAAAAGCACCAGGGGCAGAAACTTACGACAATTCTTGCCGCTCTCGCCAGCAAGCTTAACCAACGCGGCTTTGAGAGGACCATGGCCTTGTTCGACCATACCCTGACCTTCTGGGTAATAAGGAGTTGAGACGCGATGTTGTCCCGGCAAGGCGCGAAGCATGTCGGCTAGGGCGCTGCCAAATTCAGAACCTCCGTCCGTCGAATAGGATCGCGCCAGACCATAGCGCATCGTCCAGTGCTCTTGCAGAAAGGCGGCCACTGCTTCTGATGTCAGATTGTTGATGATCTTGGCCTCCACCCACCCAGAGAAGTCATCGCGGGCAACTATAAGATACTTGGTGCCACTAGCTTTCAAGTGAACTGCATCCATTGAGACCCTCCCAAACACGGTAGACTCGCCGGTCGGATAAAGAATTTCCTGAGGTCAACGAAGGTCCTTCTTCTGACACGCCTCGCAGCTCCGACACCATTTAGCCACCGCCTGTTTCAGAGACGGCCACCAGAAGCGCTCAGATACGCGGCGATAAGTTTCTGTAGTCCCACGGTGACCCAAATCTTCATGAAGCTGACTGAGAATAGCGTCCTGCTTCGACGGAATGGTTACCACGATCTTGGGGAGAGGACTTCCCCGCTTCATGAGACGGCCGGACTGCAGGAAAAAATCCGCCGATCTGCGCTTTAAACCGCGGAACTCTTTAGCATTCAGCCCAGCGAGCTTCTCGAGTGTTGCTAAAAAACTTTCCAAGAGTCGCCAGAAACCCTCTTGGTAGCCCATGTATTCATCCGAGGAGGTCGCGGCGCCAGCAAAGCAGGGGCGAATGAGGGCCTCCTCCTCATCAAAGTCGGATTCCGGAATAGTCTTGTTCTCCTCCAGGGGGCGCCGAGACAGCCCGTCAGGCATGGTGAAGGATTTACCTGGTCGGTGAACAATATCGAATGAGAACAGCTGGATGAAGGACACCCAGCGTGTCATTGGAGCGTTTGGCAGACTGGGAGCATTGATCATCTGTATTAGTGACTGCGCGTCGACTCGGAGCTCGAAGTGCTGTCCCCACAGGACGGTCTGAAGCTTCTTGAGGATCCGCGCCACTCCGCAGAGTTCGAGTTTTGGCTGCGAGTACCTTGACTCAACGTCGGAAAACAAGAGCGACTTGTACAAGGCTGGCCGATCCAGTCCATTTACGTCTTCTTGAGTGAGCACCGCGCCCGCTGCGTGAAAGCTAGAATCGACGGCGAGCTTGAGTTTCCCAGCTTCGGGTCCATAATTGATCTTGACGAGCACAATGTCCTTGCCCACTATGACTTTAAGTCTCTGAAAAGCCGCCTCGCACTCCGTCGTCCAGTCCCAGTCAGTGTCTTTTTGTGTCAACCGACGAAGTGGGAGACAAATCTCGGAAAGGGAAGGAATAAAAATGCGAACATAGACTACTACACCCAAAAATCCTCGCATTTCCGTAGCGTTAACAGGAGTAGGCCAAGAAAGGATCTTATTGACTTTGGTCTTTGCCATCCTCCGCCCCTCCTTGCATACCACGTGGCCGACGATTTCCAGCGCAGGGACGCAAGCCGCCAACTTAGATGCCGACACCGTGAGTCCACTCTCCTCGATCCGAAAGAGAATCCGCTCCAAAGTAGTGGCATACTCCCATATGAAACGCCGGATCCCTGGATGCCACGGCAGTCGCTCGCCGTCGTAGTTGGAGACAGGGCCCTTAATCCCTCCGTCGTCGATGAAAATCCCAGCGTGCTCAGGGATCTCTTCCTGTAAGATCCAGACCATCTGGGCCTGATAAACAGCTACGGAGTTAGTAGCGCCCTGGGGAAGCCGAGTGAGCTGGAACCTTCCCAACGGTGTGTCGAACGTCGTAAGAGGTCTAGAAATGGGATCCAAGGCTCACTCATCGTAGCCGCCCATGATGTCTCCCAGGCCGTAGCAAGCTCGCCCCGCGAAAGACTCCACGAACTCTTCCGTTGCTGGAGGAACGCCGGCATCCTTAATAGTGACCTTGTTCAGCGGTTGGAGATTGTGAACTACCCGGAGTTTCCCGTTGCTCTTGAGTACACAGAAGACCGGGGAAGAATAACTAGAGGTAGACTGTTCGTAGAGGCCAGTCTTAACCCTCTCACGAACCAATCGGATAAACTCGTCTAGCTTCGCCGCGGGGATTGGAATCTTTTTCTTCTGCCACGGCTCGTGCTCCACGACTGGGATGATGTAAGGAAGTCCGTAAGAGTCCTTGAGTAGACCGCGCTCCGCCTCCGTAAAAGCTATGGCCAGATTGCGCTCTGATAGGACGTTTTTTATCAGATTCAGCTCATCCGGGAACAACCAACCGTCTGGACCAAAGTTCACAACAGAAAGCCGCTTCTCAGTCACCCGACCTTCAGGCATGAAAGGACCGACCAAAGAACGCGCGAGGCCGCGGTAAGGATCACGCAAAAGGGGAGGACGCTGGAGAGGGGGGTTGAGGCCTTGCGGCATAGGGCAGTTGACCGGCTTGATTTTTCTGTCGACCGGCTTGTACTTGGCCGCGAACGCCAAGTAACTCCCTTCGGACCACGCTTCAGAGAGTGCCGATTGATCCGCGATCCGTAGGCCATGCTCCATCAAATTCCAGGTGCGGTGCTCTTGCTGATCCTCAAACGCCGCCTTATCTGAAAAAGTGAAACCAGGCGGACGTCTTTCGCTCACGATAGTGGCACGGGGTAGGGTACAACAAATTTGCGTAGCATCACGCTCCGGAGGTGCACTTTGGTCAGAACTTACTTTGTGTCCAAAGTCCCCCCACGGCGCCTCAAATTCCACCTCGCCTCCTTCGCACTCCAAAGAGAATAATAGTTTTACCTCTTCACGGAGGATCTTTAGTTTTACCTTGTTGCGGAGGCTCGGGAGTTTAGGCTCATCGCGGAGTTGAGCTAGATTACCCTCATTGCGGAGGACGTCAAGAGACGTATCTAGTTTATTCTCTTCACGGAGACGGTCTTGAGGAACGGCTAGTTTATTCTCGTTGCGGAGACGGGATTGAGAAGGATCTAGTTTATTCTCGTTGCGGAGACGGGTACCAAACGTCGCTGAATCTTGATCTGAAATAGAGGAGGCGGCAGATCGTCCGAGGCTCACATATGTGGCATGTAATGTTTTCGACGAAGTAGCAGAGCCCTCAGAGGTGCATAGCTGGAGAGGACTTACTTCTGTTCTCCAGTGCCTCCGCGGAAACCCATTCACCTCCTTTTCCATCGCCGAATCCTGAAGCGCTAGACCTTGAGAGGATAGAGGCACCGCCTGTACCGAGAGAGTTGAACCAGAAGGAACCGAAAAGGGAGAAGCGATTGGAACCGAAATATTTTTGGATTTTTTTGATTTTTCTTGGTGTTTTTGATGTTTCAAATTTTGTTGAGAAAGAAACAACGATGATGAACGCGACAACTGAACCTCTCTTTTAAAAGCTAACCCTTC
The DNA here is from genome assembly GCF_026914185.1 of Puccinia triticina. Taxonomy (NCBI): domain Eukaryota; kingdom Fungi; phylum Basidiomycota; class Pucciniomycetes; order Pucciniales; family Pucciniaceae; genus Puccinia; species Puccinia triticina. Next base: position 3,793,420 of record NC_070572.1, read on the forward strand.
GGCACGAGATTGAGGCTCTACATTAGCTCGACCGACGATAGAGTTAGCTTGAGTCATAAAAAATGATGATTGACTTCAGGATCGTCACGAATGGTAGCCATCCGTGACAAGACCGCTTTCCTTCCCTTCCCAGGGAAATCCCTCTCCCAGCGTCCTTGATCTGTCGCACAAAGGGAGATTTCAATCTGTCGGCCGTCGGAATCCGGCAGCAGGATCTTCTCCCCGCTGCGGCCAGAGAAAATGAGCGTTGCTTCGAAATCAATGAGAAAAGGGCGGCCCAGAATGATTGGCCCTTCCGCACGGGTGATCCAAAAATGACAGGATCCAAGAATCGTACGCCCCACTCGAATCTGGACGTCTTCAGCGACTCCCACAAGCTCGCACGATTGATTGCCAATGCCGTACACAGCCGAGCTGAAATTAACACGGGGACTGATGCTAAATTTATTCGCCATCGCATCTGAGATCAGATTCAGCTGTGATCTTGAATCAATGAGAGGGGAAGCAATACTCTCCTCATCACCAATCAAGCAGGGAAGGAAGCCCAACGGGCAGGAATACAGGCGCGAGTCGCCTCCGGGACCTTCAGGGTCGGGACCTTCCGCCAGTAGAGTTCCAGACGACACCTTGAAGTCCTCCTCGCCAACCTCCACGCGCCGCTTGGAGACCCATTTCTTCATTCCCTCCGCCAACGAAGGGGAAGCCGCCAAGAGCTCAGAGACTGTTACGCCCGGAACCGGAAGGTCGAATATCTTCTTCAACATCCCTTCGGCAGCCTGAGGGTGGTCCTTGCTGACCCATCTCTCGAATCGGACCTTTGGGGCGGGTGCTTTGGATTTGGCCTGCGATCCTGACGCTTCAACGTTTGGGGAAGACGCTTCTCCTTCGATCGGTGTCACCGGAACTCTCTCGAACAACTCGGGTTGATCTTCCATGCCCTTGTCGTCAGATTCAACAGGCGCCTTCGAAGCCTTTCACAATGGCTTGCGCGCTGCAGTAGGCGGGACCATCGGAGCCTTGTAAGGCTTAGGTGCTTCATGTTTCTTCCTCGCAGGATCAGCCTTGTAGGTACCGGAGAACGACTGAGAAGAAACGGCTGGAGGGTACCAGGGCTCAAGTGCGCCACAAGTAGCGCGAAATTCAGGAGATGTTGCCGCTGATGAGGATTTAGGTTGATAGGACGCCACCACGTGCCGAATCGGGCGCGACGAGTCGAAAGGGATCAAGGCTCCATTGGGTAGGAAAAAATTGCTGCCCTTCTGCTCCACGAGGTTGGCCTCTTTGTCCTTGACCAACTCCATACAACGCCCTGTGCCGTGTCCTTCGCGATGACAATAATAACAGACCAAGGGGCCGCGAGGATCGCGTGGGGTACCCGGTGCAGCAGAGGCGCCCTTAACCACGAACTTCTTCTCCAAACGCTGCTCGAAAGACTGCAGCATCTTGGAGATTTCGTCTACTGTGGCGGGGGTTTTATCAGAGACAGGAGCGTCCTTGGGACGCCGATCGTCCTCCATCTTTTGCATGATGTCGTTGGCCATCTTAAAATCTGATTTCGGAACGGCAACAGGCTCGGGTTTGATCTGCTCTGAGGTGAACGCCACCTCTTCTTCCATCTCAGATTTAACGGCCGCCCTGAGTTCGCTGAGTACCGGCAGACGATAACGTCCATCAAGCGTCTTGACCATCTTCTTTTCCTTGACCAAATACGACTTGATACGCTGTTGAAAAGCCAAAGAAAACGCAAAGAAGAAATGATCTACCGCCAAGTCCTCGGAAGACAGGTGCTGATAACGGATCAAATACGACAGGATGACATCAAAAACTGATTTGAAAGCCCGGTACGCGTCCAAAGTAGAGATCCCGCCCTTGGCGGTCCACGTATCTCTGAGGGCTTGCAGGTCTGCGACGGTGTAGCGGACTAAGTCAACCTGACCCCAACGCTTGATCATCTGCTCGCGGAGAGTGGTCCACGACTTTATCGCATAGCCGCTCATATCCCACACGGCATCCTGGATGTCCTCGCTCCCGAGAAAGGAAGGGATCTGGAGGACCTTGTCCTCGTCGGACGCGCCGTCCAGATTGGCCGCCAACTCATACTGGCGTAAGAAAGCTTCGACCCGCGTTCCGGTGAACTTGAGAGATCGATCTTGCGGCTTGATTTTCACCATCTTGCGCGATGATCCGGTGTTTTGAGGTGTGTCCATGGTAATCTAACTGGACAAAAGAGATGATCGAGGGCGGCTCACGGCTGTGGCAACGTAATGCTTCGAAAAAAAAAACGTAGTAGAGCCCTGGAGGTGCACAAATTGGGAGGACTTACTTCTAGTCTCCTGTGCCTCCGCTGCTGAAACCGCCAAGCGTCTCGAAACCGTGAAAAATCGGCGAGACTGTAAATCTTGAGGTCGCTGGTTCGATCCCGGCTCGGGGGACCAAATGTGGTACTCCGTCCGGTGCAGGCCGGCGGCAGTTAGTTGGAGGGGAATGGGAAAAAGAGATTTTATGTGCCCTCCGGGTGATGGTCGGGATGAGCAAGGAGGATCTGTTGAGCAATGAGGTTTGGGGGGGGAAAGATTTTACGACGGCGTTTGAGCGCGCGTCGGCGGTTTGTTGTTTTTGAGGGAAGAAGAAAACTGGAATCAGAAAAAGGTTCTCAAGGATCAATAAGATTTGGTATGGCACTCTGGAGGGCGCCGGATGATGAGCGATAAGATTCTGATGGATTCCTCATTGGGATCAGCTAGGTTCCATGCCCCCCTTCCTCTGAGTTCGTGGGCGAACTCAGACTCCAGGAGGCGCCGCGCACTGCGGACCCGTCATCACACCCCGCACGCGCACACGCTACAACACACACAACACAGCAAGCCAACAAACAACTAATCAAAGGAATAAAAAAAAAAAACCAAACCCTCCCCACTGTAACCATCCAACGCGCGCAGTAGAGAAAGGAAACAAGTCAAGGTCCTAAGAAACAAAACATCTCAAACAAAGATAGAAAGAAAAAAAAAGGAAAGAAAAAAAAAAAAAAAAAAAAACAAAGATGAAACTCCTGAAACGTCTTGAGGGGGATGCCGCCGCGCCACCATAGATCTTGTACCTTGAGGATTTGTTCTTGATGTCCTTCCGCGCGCCGCGCCGCAAAATGAGTGTTGTCCCTGCGTGTACCAAATGGTGCACCACACCGGAACGATTCCAATTGGTTTTCGGGTTTTCCTACCATCCAGTAAATTTTCTGGATGGAAACTTTGAATCTTCACCCGTGGTGTATATGTCGGAGCAATAGTAGATAATCGATTGCATGATATGTTGGTAAAGAAAACAACATGAAGAGGGGGGATGATCAGATCTCACCGTCTTGAAGGAAGTCAATCGGAGGGAAATCACCCATCTGGATCAGATCTGGCTAGACAAAGATGCTGCGGGAGGGACAAGTGAAGTAACAATGGCCATCGACCGAGCCGTTGTTCTTTCTGCTCTGGGCACAGGGGGGAAGAGTCAGTAGAGCTGAACGACAAGAGGGTGTCTGTGTGTGTTTAACTCAACTGGTTTGTCCAGTTCAACACCAATCCAGAACAGATGCTTCTGGTTGAAGTCGGCCGGGCCTACAAATCTGAGTGTGCCCCGAGACGGCAAGGCGTTAGCTGACAAGCTGACAGCGGGATCTGGGGGGGTATTGGCCAAGTAATCCAGACTGGCTGGGTGCAGCTTGTTCTGCTGGTTGCTTGGTGGGGTCGGAGTTGTTGAATTTTCCAAGCTCGTTTCACATCTTGAAGGCCAACAGACTGTCTGTGAACAAAGCAAGCAGGAGGAGGAGGTCAGCACGGAGTCGAGAGACAAGCAGGAGTTTTTTGCCTAGCCGATTGTTTCCCGTATTCCTTCTTGGGGCAGTTCAAACTTGGGTCAAAGGGCCGTGGTTTGTTGAGAATGATCGGATGGAATCCTGGATGAGCAGTACAATCACCCCGGGCAAATCGGGGTCATGAGAAGCATACACCACGGGTGCACCAAAAGATTTTGGCATGGTTATCAAAACCAAATTGATTGGATAGTGGTTTTCAGAACCAAATTGGTCTGAATCTGGTTTGTGGACAAATTCCGTTGCCAAAAAGGTCCCAAAAACCGTACTATGAGAGAAGGAGCATCCAAATGGTTTCCAAAACCATTTCAAATGGTTCTGGAAATATTTTTCAAACCAAATTGGTTTCCAAAATAGTTTTAAAACCACCTCAGGTGGTTCCAGAAATATTTTAAAAATATCTGAAAATGGTTAGTCCGACTCGTTCTTCAGGATGTCCGGACTCAATTAAAAAAAATATTCTGAAAACCAATCAAACTGGTTTTCCAAATATTTTGTCGCACCCGTGGTGTACAGGTTACGTGGTCCTGTACGCCTGTCAGGTCATGGAAGTCCTGGCAGGTGTACATGACAAGCTGTCCGGATCCTGACGTGCAGTTCACACTTTCAACATGTCACATGCACAGTGACTGTGCAGAGGGTTTCACAGACCTGTCCACCTCACCTTACATACATGACAGCCAGTCATGTATTGTGATTTGATTAAAGCTTGGACTTCGAGAAAATTTCCGGCTGCTAAATTTATGGCCTTATGCTGCTGTGCAGCAGTTTTTGGCATGATTTTGCCAGGGTGGTGACGTCATTGACCCAGCTGTGGATCGATGGTGATATCCTGGGGCTGTGGTCAAGGCCGCTCCATCCCACCAACCACCCACCTGCCCAACCATCCGTCCAATCCCCATCCCGGTTCCCTCCCGCCTGCCCCAATCCATAACCAGCTCCGATACTATGGTCTTCCGTCCCTACGCCCCCGCCACGAAGATTGCCGTCGTTCGGATGGCCCATCAAGGGATGGGCTTGCCGGAGATCCGCAACCTGATCAGCGCTCCAATTTCACCTCAATCCTTCTGCCGGTGGCTCAAGCTCTTCAAAGAGACCTGGTGCGTTGTGAAGGATCCGGAAAATTACAAGGCCCGCAGCCAACCAGCCACGCTGACCAGAGAAGATTGCGAGTTTATCATTGAGCTCGTCCGATCTGAACCCGGCCTCTTTTTAGAAGAGATCCGAGAACATCTCTACGACTTGACCGGCGTGCTTCTCAGTGTTGAAGCAGTCCACCACAACCTCGTCCGACGTTTGTCAATCACCTTGAAAAAACCAGAGACCAGAAACATTCAACAATCACTCCTTGCAAAGTACTCCTATATTGAACGTATGGAGTATTATCCTGCCGAGTTTTTGGTCTTCACAGGTGAGTTTTCACCTTATCTCTCCACCAGACAAATCATAACTGATTTGTTCTGCCAGACAAAAGCTTGTTCTGCGACAGAGAGCTCCTCCGAGTGTATGCTAGGTCACCAAGAGGGACCCCTGCCGCTTGGTTCATACTCAACCAGAACCCGCTTCGCTTAAGTCTTCTTGCTGCTATCTCAATCGAAGGACTGACAGCCCTAACGACCACCACGGAAACGTTCAACGGGCGAAAATTTGAACATTTCTTGGAGCATGACTTGGTAAGCTCAACTTTTCATTCTTTAACATTCATGGATTCTTCTAACTGATTCTGGAGTCTTACTCCAGCTACCTCGCATGAATGCCTACCCCGACATCAACTCCGTTTTGGTGTTGGACAACGTCACCTTCCACCAAGGCAAACGTGTGCGGGAGCTATGCGACGCCGCCGGGGTACGGCTATTGTACCTGCCACCCTACTGGCCCGAGCTGAATCCAATCGAGCTTGGGTTTGCTTCCATCAAGCACAGTTTGCAAGATTCGCAACTCCTCAATCGTACTAACAAACCCGAATGGGAGATCCGTCAAGTCACTGGGGATATCTTGACCGCAGAGTTTTGTTACAAGGTTGTTAAACATCGTGGGTACTGTGTCCCAGAAAACTGATATGGTTTTCACTACGATCTGGGTAAGTTTCTAAGCTATCTCCCCAATCCAACCCTTATCTTCAAATAGTGTAAAAAAAACTGAAATTATCTTATCCAATGTCATGTAACAGTCAACATATCCAGTCCTCTTCCCAGCCTCAGCCTGACCTCGGTGTTCATTTTTACTCTACCTTATCCACCAGATGTGTATCTTAGCTGCCTGTCCGATCTTATGTGTTATCTGCCTGTCCAATCTTAGCTGCCTGTCCAATCTTAGCTGCCTGTCCGATCTTATCTGCCTGTCCGATCTTATCTGCCTGTCCGATCTTATCTGTTATCTGCCTGTCCGATCTTAGCTGCCTGTCCGAGTCCAAATTTACCTGCAATGATCAAACTTGTATCAACCATTTGAGAAAGAGATTTAAAGCTGGAATCTCCGAAATCATATAATGTGTATGATTTATAATAAAATTGTGCAGATCTGCCACAATCTCCGAGTTTTTGCATGGAAGAGGCTGTTGTGGCCGGCCCGTTATTTGTAGATATTGAAGATGGTGTGATTTTCTGGCTTTCACATGCCTCTTCTCTTTCGAGGCTCATGAATTTGGGTATCAGCTTGGATTTCTTGGGCTAAGTAGATTGGAGTCAGATATTTAACAGCAATAGTTCAATTGGGGGGTAAGGCTTTGGTTCAAAGCATGAGCCCAACTGCCCCGACGGCTTCTGCTTGGGGAGGAAAAAAACCCTGATGTCAGGGTCAATCCTACCCTGAACTTAACACAAGCGTACCCTCCTTGGGGGAGCGTAGCAACCTCCGAAGGAGGGACTTGCCTTTAAAGTCGCATGTCTTGCCCTACAGGATTGAGACAAATGGCAGGGAGGACCCTACGCTCCCCCATTTTCCCCAATATCTCCCTGTTTCCTCTTGATTCATCCCGCGCCCTTTGCACCATTGGAATGGCAAGCTTCTTAGCTTATTTTCCCCCACTTCAAACTCCCCCGTATCCATCCCCCCTTGAAAGAAATGTCCTGTAAATGTTGTTACATGGTGGATTTCTGTACCCAATCCCCCCCTTCAAGCCCGCGCGGGCTCAGGGAATTTCAAATTTTGAGCTCAAAAACCGCTGGATCACCTCTCCAGAACCACTTCACAGTAGGTGGAGTGGGCTAGTAATTATGTGTGTCAGCTAAGTAAAAAACTGTAAAATGGAAGCTGAGATTGCAGGCTACAAGTCTGTCTACTCAGATTTTTTTTTTTTTAAATAAAAACTACATTTTTAAAAACATTTTTAAAATAAAATATGTGTTTTTTTGCCAGAAATTCTCGAGTCTGTAGGGCCAATGGTGTGACTTTAGAGGTAAGCCTCTCCTTCGGAGACGCTCCGCGCCTCCTCGGAGAGGCTTTGTTAAGCTCGATCCTACCCCGGGGAAGACGTCGGGGTCGATCCGACCCTCAATGCTGACGTCAGGGTTAGGCCGACCTGTCCGTCACTTTTCCTCCCGACGTCGGATCGCTGCTTGATCCCCGGTTGGTCGGACAGGCTGTATCCGACGTCAGATCTGACGTCGGATCGCCGTCTGGGTGCACCCGTAGTGTAGTTCGGCCCCTCCCGCGACGCGGCAAAACTGGGGAATTGAAGTTACATAGTGGCGCGCTGCGCTTCTGGAGCAGTAATGTTGCGCGCAGACCTAACCCACCGCGGGCACGAGGTTGAGACGAGTCGCAAGAAACTTTCAACCAACACCAGCCAACACCAAGCCAAGAAAGGTTTGCAACGAAACAACCAAAGAAAGAAAACTTATTTCGAACACTCAAGCAAGCTACGCCATGTCCAAGTTTTCCACCAAACCATCTGGCCCAGGTAAGACTTAAATACTTGATTTCCTAAACTTGCATTTTGATCAATCGGGTTGATTTTATTCTTTTCTTTTCTTTTCCCGCGAATCAGTCACTAAGAAAACCAAAAAGGTAGTTATAAGTGAAATAGAACAACTAGCAAGCAAGCCTTCAATCTCCTCACAACTTCCAGCGGTTCCATTGAAGAGTGCACTGAAGAAGAAAGGGGTGCCCCAAAAGACGAACAGTAAGAAACTAGAAGAAGCGGAAGAATCAGAAGAAGAACCTGCGAGGAGTCCTACTGGCGAGGAAGATGTTTTGCAGCTGAATGGCCTTGGCGAAGAAGATTCGGATGATGACAGCTCTGACGAGGACGATGATTCAAGTGAGGACGAATCCAATCAATCATCCGACGACGAGTCGAACGCCCATCCTAGCTCAACGGATCAGTCTACACCAAATCGTAAATCTGACCGGAAAGTTAGTCACATTTCTCCTCCACGGTGACAAGAAGATAAACCGTCGCACTGATCAAAGGTCTGTGATATTAATTTATTGCTTCCCAGTCAGCACAAGAGCAGACTGGAGTGGTTTACCTTGGCAGGATTCCACAGGGGTTTTATGAAAACGAAATGAGGGCTTACTTCACCCAATTCGGCGAAGTACTTCGGCTGAGACTATCGCGATGCAAACGGACAGGCAAGCCGAAACACTACGCATTTATCGAGTTCAAGCACGTCGAAGTCGCTCAAATCGTCGCCGAGACTATCCACAATTATCTTCTCTGTGGAAAATTGCTACAATGTCAACTCCTCGATAAAGATCAAATCCATCCTAAATTGTGGGTCGGTACCGGGAAGAAGTTCATGAAGGATTGCAAATTAAGATTAGACAGAGAAAAGCGCAATCAGGTTAGCCAGCCTTACTACTTCTGGCTGATTCATCCCTCTGTACAATTATCTGATCTCTGAATTGTTTTCATGGACATGTCCAATCTTGCGTTGGAAGGTCAAAACATTACCTCAGCAAACCGTTATCTCCAACCGATTGATAGAGCGAGAAGAACTGAAGCGCAAACGATTAGCCGACCTAGGCATCGACTACGACTTCCCAGGCTACAAACCTCAAGCTGAGACGAATCCAACCCCCGACGAAAATCGCAAGAAAAACAAAAAAAGCAAGAAGAAAGTGTAAACCCTTTCCATAAAGTTTCTGCTTATCCGTATGTAATTAAAAATGTTTCATTCTCACTCCTTTCACCCGTAACCAAACCGTAGGACACATTTCATGGCCTTGCCATGTGTTCAATCTGTGGCCAACCCTGGCACAGCGTGAAATTGATATTTTTTGGGGCTCAAATAGGATGCTGAGATAACGGATGTAATATCAGGCCCATAACATGATGAGTTCGGTAAGTACTGGAGGTATGATTCCAATGTTAGTACGGCTGGCTGGAACAAGATGCCGGATTCATAAAGCCTGGCTACCACGCGCCATGAACAGAATTATGTCAAGTTAGAGCGGAGTTCCTTTTGCTATCAAGTCAGCCGTAGCATGATCTGTAATGCATACATCATTTCTCTTCCTGGGTTCTTATGTCGTGCTGGATACACACTTCAGATGCCCGGATTCATACAGATTGGTATACTTTTCCAATAAGACAAGTTACAACATGTCAACATTCTCAGTTTTTCTGATCGAGGAATATCTGATTCAAGCCAGTCAATATCAGACATGCTTCCACGTTTGGTGGAGATAAACTTTCTAAATATAAGCTCCATTTTCTCATCCCCAGTCCAAACAACCAAAACAAGATGCAAGTAAGAATTCATCACTTATTGACGGCTTTGTTATTGGCAGTCAGCTTAATGGAATGGAAGACTTGCCCCACGATTATCAGTCATTCTTTGGAATGGGAGTCCCTGCACCGGGTTACATGGATGATTTCATGTCACTTTTTCCAGAAATTGATCATTCTCCCAACTTCTATCCCACCCCCAGCAACGTTGAAAACCAAGTTTCCCCTGAGGACCACGCAGAATTTACATCTCGCAATCCAGAATTCCTGGCAGTCCCCCAAATTTATGAAGGCCAGTGTCCACCTATGCAGCATGCAGAGAATCCACCAAGCAGTAATCCAGCAGATGAAAGTCCATTGGTATCAGGTTGTCATATCAAATCTGTGGCAAGGACATTAGCAAGCCCACTGGAAAAATCAAGTTGCCGTGTTCCATTGGGAACCACTGCACCAAAGAGCGGTCCAAACGTTGGTGATGATCGCACGCGTAAAAGCCCAACTTTGACAGCCAGGCGGAAATCGCTCAAGAAGTCTACTTGTTCAAGGCCCAAAACTGCTGCTTCCAAGCTTCAAGATAGTTCTTATGCAGCCGGAACACCCGCAGGAGATTTGATGCTGAGTGCAAGTCCACCTATCCTCTCACCTTCAAGTAGCATGGATCCAAAAGATAGAAAGCCAATTATATGGCGTAGCGAGATCAAAGAAGAGCCAGGTAATTCAAAGGGTCCGTCGATATCTTGGTCGACCTCTTGGCGCAATAAGCTCCACACTGTACAATTTCCATACAGCAGCATTGTGAAAACTGAGAATTGTATTGCTGGTGAACTTCAAACTGGGAAGAACTGGGAAGGGAAAAAACTAAGCTTTGATAGGTTGGCCTTCACCAATTATGAATCAGCTGATCGTAACTTACACCCCAACATTATAAACCTGATTGGAATAATCTCAGAACAAGGACCTGCCTGTGGGGAACTGATCATGACAAAAAGACAGTTCAGTATGTACCACTCTGATGTTAATTTTCTTGCCCGGAAAAACGTTTGAATTGATGATCAGAATGATAAAATCAAGAATTCTGCATCAAAAGAGTTCTATATTTCAAGAAATCCTGCAAGTAATGATGGAAGAAAAAGAGTGACTTCAGCACAAAACCTTCTCATGCAGAAATCAAAGCTTTGGGTTTATCATTGGAGCCATAAACTGGGCTGGAATCCCCAAGATCTCATTGGAAACTTTAACCTAATTCAACCTTTCAAGATCAAGAAGACAGTGATAACCTTCCTATTTTACATTGAGATGATCGAAACCATTTTACCCAGATCAGAAATAGGAAAAGAAAAGTTAAAGATGGGGGTGGAGTTGCAAGAAGCTATGGAAGTCTTGGAAGGCCTCTTCAATCCACACAAGACTGTTGAAGATTGGAAGGAGAAGCGGGACTATATATTGGAAAAAATTGCCATTGCAAGCTCACAAGAATCAATTCCAGCTTTTTGGACTATGATATGGGTGTGGGTGTGTAATTTCAGGCTGGACTTAACCCATGGTGTCTTGATAAAAAATCAGCAAATTTCTCATTCAGTAAAGTCCTTCTTCAACACAATTTTCTTTTGTTCTGTTGAAAAACTTAGCATTAGAATTCAAAAAGAAATTGCTGAAATTTTAACTGATCAGATATTCTTTCATGATTCTCAAACATCTCCAGTGGGAAAATCTTCTTAGAAAGGAATGAGTTGTTTAGTTTCAAGTGCAAGAATTTAAATTTGGCAATATGATAAAAACTTGTGAACCTGCCAAGATTTGACAACAATGGGATTTTATGCTGCTAGTAATGGTAGCTTAACAAAAAAATAATGGAAAATGTGCTGTTATTGTTACAATAACAGAAGTAATGCTTCTATTATGTTTTTTCCACATTTTCCATCCATTTATTAAGCTTGTTAGGCTATTCCCTGCAGTTTAAGTGGGATAATATAAATGAATAAAAATAGAGGCTTCCCCTTTTTGAAGTGTTTTCTCCTCAGATTGTTTTCTGCTTTATTTTTGACAATGGTGAAGGAGAAAGCAACCTCTAATATTAAATTGCCTAGAGGTCCAAAGGCTCCTGTTACCAGACAACACTAACATGGCATCTGGTAAAGGTGGGAAGTTGAATTACAAAAATATCTCTGGATATTGTAATGTATCTATTATCTTTTTTGTAAAGCTTGGAAAATTTCTCAAAATTTTTGGTTTTGTTGACCAAGGCAAATGCCATATTTTTTATATCCCTCCGCATGCTGCATCTTGACAGATGCTAGATAAGAACCAAGGCCAAATCAAACCCTGGAGTCAACATCCTCCAGTAGGTGGTCTAAGATTTGGGTTAGAGAAAAACCGAGTTCATATTCTGAACCACAGTGCCTTCCTTACCCTACCAGCTGGTGCCCATGGCCATCAGCCACTGCCCTCTGCCAGTATAAGGACCAGGGAGGGGCTGGAAGAGGGCTGGTTTGTCATCCCAGGCGGAATTAAATCTCAAAGTTTCATTTCAATTTGGGTGGTGATTTTTGTGTGCATGTGCTTAAAAAACCTGGAATGCAAGGTTTGCATAAAGTTTGGTGCAAGCTGTGATTTTAGGTTACAGAATTTTTGGAAAAAATCCAAACATTCTAGGAAAGACAATAGCTTCCCATCATTTCAATTCAGATGTGAGATAAGGATCACCAAGTGAACCTGGGTACCTGCCACCAGGGTAGATATGATCCCACTCTCCAGAGAGTGCCAGAGCCAAATTTTATGTGAGTTTTGGTTGGATGTCAGTCAGATGTGCATTAGGAAATGATTCTGAATGTGTATCAGAAACAAATCAAAAGCTTTTGGTAATAGTGTTGAAATTGATTCAGGAGTCAATGCAAATTGCAATGTTTATAAAAACTTCTCATGCTTTAAGGGTAACTCTATTCCAAACTTTCAATGGAATCAGATTTTGTTAAATGCAAACTCAATAATAAATCATGTTGAATTTATGTTGAAGTGTAGCAAAACAGGCTAATAATTTCCAAATTCAATTTTTCTGTACAAAATATCACCAGGGGAGCTTTGGGGGCACTCCCCAGGGAGTGCCACAGCTCAATTTGGGGTTAGTTTTTGACTGAACTGGGGCAGAATTCCTTACAATGTGATGTTGAATTGTTCAATTACTGGGCAAGAACTATAGAGCAATCTAATTTGGAGTTATATGTAACCATTGGACGTGAACTATCATTGAACTCTGTCAAATTCATCCTGAAGTCAAGTTCATATCAATCCTAACTTAGTTCTAAATTTTAAAATCAGGTAGCTCTTGCTTATCCAATTCTTCACATTGGGGTGAACTGCCTTCATTAAATATATATCACACCTGAAATGCAACTGCCTAAATTTGGATAAAGAAAATATCAGAATTGCAAAACATTTTAATATTTGCACAAGAGCAGTAGAACTGTATTTTGGCTGGGTATACAAGGGTGACACAGTTCATAAATCACTCAGCTGCAAATTCCCCTCTGTTCTAAAAAATGTGTGATTGGTGTGTGATTTGTCACCCTATTGTACGCACGTACAATAGGGTGACAAATCATATTCCATCAGGGCAGTTACACTAATTTTTCTTAAATTTTATCCTCATTTACTCGGCAGAAGTCCCCCTCTATTATGAAAAGTGCCTGATTTGTTACCCTATTGTACGTGCGTACAATAGGGTGACAAATCACAAAATTTTCAGACCAGAGGGAGATTGTTGCCCAGTAAATCAGGGTGAAATGGTTTGGAAACAATTCAGCTGGAAATGTCCCTCTGGTCTGAAAAGTGTGTGATTTGTCACCCTAGTACAATAGAGTGACAAATCACACACAAATCACACACTTTTCAGACCAGAGGGAAATTTCCAGCTGAAATGTTTTCCAAGCCTTGTCACCCTCATTTAATTGGCAAAAATTCACCTTTGGTATGAAAAGTGTGTGATTTGTCACCCTATTGTACGCGCGTACAATAGGGTAACAAATCAGGCACTTTTCATAATAGAGGGGGACTTCTGCCAAGTAAATGAGGGTAAAATTTAAGAAAAATTAGTGTAACTGCCCTGATATGATTTGTCACCCTATTGTCCAAGCGTACAATAGGGTGACAAATCACACACCAATCACATTCTGTTGAGGCCACAGCAATGGGTACAGGATGATGAAATGGTTCCAACACTATTCAGATTGACTTCACCCTTGGGTACAAACAATGTGTGAGTGGTGCTTTGCACTTTAGTTCAACTTTGGTTACAGAAAATTTGTGTTCTGTGGTCCAGTTTAGTTACTACTGAGTTACAGAAGAGTTCCAGCTGAGCTATGGATACTTCATATATAATTGTGTATCATTTCATGTTTGATTACACATATGATGTAGTAGACATTGTGCTGAGTTATGAAAAAAAATCAAGGTGAGGCACTCCCTGGGGAATGCCCCCCAAGCATCCCTGGTGTATATTTCCCCAATTTCCCAATATTTTTCCTCAGGCTCAAACATACTAGCAAAAAAACATTAAAAACACACTTTATTTCCTCTGCAGAGCTTTTGATATGAAATGCAGAAAAGTGTGCATCCCAATATTATCCAAGTTTATTAAAAACATAGTTTCACATAAACTAGGTTCATGGGTTTGGCCTGCAATTTTCTCAAAAACCCTGCTGGCCTCCTTGCCACTGAAAATTTTAACCCCCAAACCCCGAAGGGCCTTGGGTTGACCCCCCAGCTGGTGCGTGAGCAACAGGCAAAAAGGGGCCGGTAGACCTTCCTCCACCCAGGAAGTGCTGGGAGGGAGAGGGGCCAATATGCAACTCATGCCTATGCAAGCACAGTAGGTCACAAGATCACTGGTTGATTGACTCGACAAGGGGACAAACAGAAACACCCTCCCCCAGCAGATTTATAGTCCTCCGCAAACCGTCGCCTTCACACGCCAGCCACAACAATTCCATCATCCGCCGTACGCAACCAGCCCGCTGAGAGTGGTTATGTATTCCACCTCGCCGAGAGGAATCTCTCTCAGCAAGCTGGCGTATGTATACCAGCCCGCCAAGGGGAAGCCCTCTTGGCCTCTTGGCGAGCTGATGTATGTGTACCAGCCCGCCTGGAGGAATCCCTCTGGCGAGCTGGTGTATTTATTCCAGCTTGCCAAGAGGAATCCCTCTCGGCGAGCTGGTGTATTTATTCCAGCTTGCCAAAAGGAATCCATCTCGGCGAGCTGGTCTATGTGTACCAGCCTGCCAATAGGAATACCTCTCCGCAAGCTGGTGTATGTATACCAGCCCGCTGAGAAGAAGCCCTCTCAGCAAGCTGGTGTATGTGTACCAGCCCGCAGAGAGAAAGCCCTGTCAACGGGCTGGTAGACATAAATACATATACATACACCTCTAACACAACTATGTGAGGACGCTTGTGAGATGGGGGGCAAGGCGATAAGGGTCTGATAACTTGATTTAGAGAGAATAAGGGAAAATGGGTGTAGAAAGAAAAAAAAAAGAAAAAAAAGAAAAAAAGAAGGGGCAATGGGAATTTAACAGATTAACTGCTTGGGGAAGCGTTTGGTTTCTAGCAGGAACTGGGACACTGCTTTCTCCGCTTGTCGGTCTTTGAGAACTAAATCAAGTCAATCCGCCTTGAAGCGTATTTTTGATTGCTGTAACCGCCGGCGCAAAGTTGCTCGTTGTATCTTTGTGTGAGGGCAAAAATTCATCAGGTGGTACACCGTCTCCCTAGCCCCACAATTTGGGCAGAGAGGGTTGAATATCCTGTTAATACAAAAAAAATGGTACTTCAGCGCGCAATACAAGCTTTGACTAGTTTTTCCCTTGAGGTATGGCTTGAGATTGCTCCTTGTCAACCAGGGTCTGTCTCTTGAGTTTTTCTCTCTTGAGTTTTTCTTGCAAGAACATATTAAAGAAAGGTCCTGATTGGCACTGAAAGAATAATATGTGACATAATAATGAGTAGACTACCTTTGTGATAAATGTTGAACACAGAATGGATTTAAATTTTTGATGCTGCGCAGGTGGTTGTGCAATTTTACCTTGAATTTGCAGTGGCAAAGCCGCCTTGGCCTCTAGTCAAGTAGAATATATCAATTCAGGCTTGAGCCAATTGATTGCTAGGTAGCCGCCAAGGGGTGTTGGGTACTAGAGCTGGCCAATTTGCACCCGTGTACCCGCGCAGGTGCAGGTTATACCTGCCACCTCTTTTGGCTGAAGTTCTGAATCCCAACATCCGCACTCGCACCCGCACCCGCACCTGCACCCGTTTGCGGGTACCTGGCGGCCTAGGAAGGTAACTGCACAGATACCCGTGTCTTGTCCTTCAACTCAACAACCAGAAATAATTTTCTCCGGTTGGTGCTGCTTTATAATCTCTTTGACCAGACGGGTTTCTTCTGGTCAGAGAGTAAATAACAGCCTCTTTGACCAGAAGGTATTCCTTCTGGTCGGGAAGGATAAATGTCCTTGACAACCTGGAGGGCTTCCTTCTCGTGGCCAAGGTTTTTTAACCTCTGCAAAAAAGAGGGCATCCTTCTGGTTGCTAAGGTTGTACAGCCCGGAGGACCAGAATGAATCTCTTCTGGTCGCAGAGGTGATATAACCGCGGCAAACAGAAGGAATCCCCTCTGGTCGCGGAGGGGATACAAACTCGGCGACCAGAAGAAAACCTTCAGCTTGCAGAGTCTATACATCCTCTGAAACCAAAAGGGTTCCCTTCTGGTCGCCAAGGTTGGCTGGAGTTGCACAAACTTGACAACCAGAAGGAATCCGGGGGCAGGTGTGGGCATGTGTGGGTTCAAACTTTGAATACCTGGTATCCGTTAGATTTTACCCAGAATCCCAGAACCCAAACTTGCACCTGCTTGTCACCCAGATGTACGCGCGTACATGGTAGTATCAGCGTAGATTTGGCAAATGGATACTCGCTGGAGCTGGGCAAAAAAAAGTTACAAACCTGTCACGGGTACCCGCTATCTGCTGGCCGGCAGGTACATCCCAGCGTATGGGCAATGATTGAACTGGTAGTTTCAATCATTAAGTGGTTCCTTCTTTTCCAGTGTGAATTCATCCTGGTCCCAGAGACGGTACAGTATCAATGGCCAAGAAGATTGATTCCTCCCGGTGGTCAAGACTTTATTGTATCAATGACTGAGAGGAATCCTCTCATTCACCAAGAATGCACAGTCTAAACAGCTGAGACAAATCCTCTCAGCCATCAAAACCTCACCTTCTCAATGGCTGGAGGGATTTATTCTGTTCATCAAGACGGCATAGCCCCAATGGCTGAGAGGAATACTCTCAGTCATTGAGACTATACAGCAACAGCTGGGAGGATTCCTTCCGGAGACCAAGATGCACAGTCTTGACAAGCGGAGGTATTCCTCTTGGCCTTCAAGACTGCACAGTCTTAATGGCTGAGAGGATTCCTCTCATTCATGCAGACAATACAGTCTTGACCTCTGGAAGGAATCCTCTTTGCCATCAAGAATGTACCTTCTTGAGGGCCGGGAGTATTCCTTCTGGAAATTAAGGCTGCAAATTCTTGAGGACCAGAGGTACTCCTCTCTTTCATTGATACTGCACAGTCTTGATGATAGAAAATATTCCCAAGTCATCCAGAAAATTAAGTCTTGACACTTGGTAGGAATACTCCCACCCATTTACATATACTTGCACCATCTCAAGCTTCATATTTAATCCTCTCAGCTGGAGAGACTGTACCGTCTGATTGAAAGAGAGAGCCTGAGCTCAGATGAATGCCATGGCGGTGTACTTAGCACATAAGTACACCCCAATCCTCAAGTGTACAGTTGCCTTGAGCCTGCGTGTCTGTAGACTATGTTAGACAGATGGAAGGGGCGGACAAAAACATGTAAGCCCCATCCCAGATGCCTGATATGGTCAACCAGGGGTTCTGAACGTCACACTCCTCAAATGAAGGCACACAAAGGCATTCACACCTCAAACCAATGGATGCAAAACCATGAATACCTCTACTCAGGAATACATGGAGTGCACACGACAAAATGAGGTGTGCATGCTGGTATGAGGGGTGCACAAATTGTTTTATGGGGGTGTATCTATAAGACCATGCCAATTTATTTTCAATTATTAAATTTGGAATTAGGAGTGAACAAAAGTTTTGTTTAATTTTGATTTAAAGATGTCAGAGTCATTTTGGAATCATGTATCATATAATACTCTACTAGAGTCCAAGGCGGCTACGCCGCCACACTTTCAAGGTTATTTTTTTGGAGGAGCCCCTCCCATCCTAACACCCACAGTGACAGTGAACTAAGCCCAATTCAGACATCCCCCACTTCAAATTTCACAATTTCTGTCCTCAAATTGGACAAAACATAGATTCATTTGAGCATCATATGAAGACACCATTAAAATCAACTTGAAAAATCTTTGTCTGAGCTGATTCACACAAGGAAAGCCTAGGCAAAACACAAAGACCTCTAGCCACCAGCACCAACAACCCTCCGTCCCTTGTTTAATATGCTCAGAAAGAAGAAAGAAAACAGTTATTTTTACTAACCCCACTCCAACTCCTTACAAACTCTAGAACCTTAAGTGCATGTGTAGATTTTTTCAAGTATGCAGTGACAGGAAAACTCCAAAAAAAAATCAAGAAAATTGGGCAGGGGGAGGGAAATAAAAAGAAAGCCCAAGAGACAGAAAAGAAAGTAGGTAAATAAAAAGAGTTATATATTTGTAAGATGGGTAATAAAGTGTGGTATACAAGAATAAGATCAGGAGTGGGAGTACATCAATGTGAGGATGGTTTTCTAGAAATGGGAGAGACATAGAAACAATGATGCACTTTGTTGTGGGAGGAGGGATGAGAGAACAGCATCCAAGGGATCATTTGTATTGGATGGTTTATCCATGTCTAGCACCCTTGAGAAGTCGGCGCTTCCAATCATGTACCAACAACAGAAAGACTAAAACAATCTACACAACCAGATGGATTCACAAACACATTCAAGATAAGAACTCACTGGCGAAGAAAAATGTGCTGCTTTTGTTTCTTTGAACAAAAAAGAGAAAAAATCAACTGGGATGCTGAGAGCAGGACAAAAAAGCTGGAGAGATATAAATTTACATGCTGCAGATAGAAAAGCGAGAAAGAGAGAGAAATAATGAGGAAGTGGGTACATTAGAAGAAGAGACAATGGGAGAGGTTCAGGTGGGGAGCAGGGCAAGCCCGGGGCAATTCAACAGGAGCATCTTGGTAAGGTCAGCGCAAGACCTGAGCCAGACGGGGCATTCAAATGAGTCTCTGTGTTTCTCCGCTTCCAGGTTCTCTGGCCACAGTTTCTCAGTAGGGTAGGGAGGGAGGGGGATATACCCGTCTGAAAGGAGCCAATGGTCAGGTCAACGAGCTGCAAATTTGGTACCTTTTGGCTCAGCGCGAGCTGACAGGTCAGCAAGCCAGTTGACCGGGGCAGCAAAAAGTGTTTGAAATGTTCCATCACTCCACATAGTCGTACACCATGATCAGCGCCTGTTTTCAAAGAGGGAGTGTGGTTAAAGGCAGACTTGTCAATGGTGGGTTTGGCCGCAAAGCTTGCACTCGCTGGGCGCATCAATGCTCTCACCAGCATGCCCTCGGGAGGATGAGCATTCCCATTTTGTCCAGTGCCCGTTCTCCTATGGCGGGTGTCCGCCGCTAAGCTATCCAGCTGGTCCAGCAGCTCTTGCTTGTCCGTATCCCAGGCGCGGTTCCGCCGTTTCTCCTTGGTGAGTTTGTTGGAGAGAGTAACTTTGAAGTGTGACCCTATTGGGGCCGTCCAAGTCACTCTAGTACTACGCTGAATTTCCAGTCGCCATACCATCCGCAAAGAAAGTCGTGGCTTCCTCTGAGCTTGTTCGCGAATGGCAAAATCAAGAAATGGGAGATACTCTCCTTATTGCGCCCCCTAGTACGCTCAGACGGTCTTTGTACGCCTCTACAGATTGATTCCACGACAAGCAGGACACCTTCATCATGGGTACCGCCAAGTTCTTGAATGAAGTTCAGGGCCGATTCTGGTTCACCCTCAAGGTGAAGCTTTTCTAATCAAACAAAACGGGACAATCAATGAAAACTCTGTCAATTCACAGTTCCTATCAAGATCTTGTCAAGTTTGACTGGTCTTGGCAATCACATCTGAGGATAATCTCAATTCCTGCTGCCGAAGAGCTTCAGATGCTCTGGTTAATGGAGAATGTCTCAGGGAATATGGTTGACAAAAATTTTGTTCTTATCAGGTCGATGATCTGACTGAGACTGACTGGCTACCTGTACCAACTTTCTCAAGCATCCATCAAGATCCGTAAGCTCAGAGAAGTCTGAAACTTTCTAGGCCCACGGGAGGGTGATTTGCAAGGCCGGGGCTGGGGATGTAGTGCTAATAGAAGAAGGGCACTGAGTTGGCGAGCGAGCGCTGGTTGAGGCCAAACAGCCGGCCCGGCAAGCCCATGGCCAAAAACATCGACAACCTCGCACTCTTTGACGGCAACGCCAACGAGGCGCCTTTTTGCCCAGGCTTGACACAGGGGAGATGGTGTGTATGACAGCGCAGAGGCGAAGAGCACAACAGATTTTGCATTCAAAAGTATGTACATACCAGTTGTCTGTGGCTTGAGATCTGTTGAGGGTTGGGATGGTGTTAATGGTTGCTAGCTGAGTTGATGGACGTGGCTTGTTGGTAGGGCAATGCACCGGGTGCTTGGCAACAGTAAGCATGGTCGCGTTGTGGAGGCCTGTGGAGGCGCACCTGGAAAGGCTATATAAGGTGTCCTCAAAGCAATCATTCTTTTCCTTTAGGGCATCCCCCGTTGCACTTGCGCGGGTTGATGTCCTCACAGCCCCGACTTTTGCCCCACGCACTTGCGCCAGGCTGAGCGGGTTAGCACCGGTCTCTTTTCACCTGTGGCATGTCACAGGCTGGGAGTTCGTTAAATCAATTGCTTTTTTTGTATATTAGTCTATTATAATTATTTGTATTATTTGTTTGTTTAAATTGTCTTTTTTTTGTGATTGCTTGTATATAGGGGAAACCCTTGAATTTGTTTTGGCAAAACTGTGGTTTTAATAAACTTAGATTGTAAACAGATTAAACTTTTCTGAAACCCAATAAATGATATAAATTGCCAATAATTTGAAATTAACTTATACTTTGATTGCAGAAATTGCATCTTTACAGTTCCAACTGAGTTCCAGTTGATTTCCAGTTGATCAGTTCCAACCAATTTCCACATGAGTGTTAGATGAGTTCCAGATCAGTTCCAAATGATTTCCGGAATTGATCATTGTTTCCTAACACTATTTTCACCAAAGGCTGCCAGCAAAGTTATAGAAAACAATTCATGTGTGGCACTCCCTGGAGAGTGGGAACAGATCTCCCCTGGTGTGCGGCAGGTGCAGGTACCACCTTTTTTTTTGCCCAAAACAGACACCGGCACCGGCACCCAACACCCGCGGGTACTGTGGTTACTATTTTGTTTCTATCCACACACAGAATTGGGAAAGAAGTTCAGAAATTAAACAAAAAGCTACACAGATAGTTGGTAACCTGGCAACTCTTGCAGAGGCTAAGGATCTTCCAGCGTAACTGCCCTAATTAATGCCCTGAGTAGACAAATCTTGTTTGATCCAGGTATTTTCTTAATAACTCTCATCCAGCTTGCCGGAGACTTGCTGACAGTTTATTATTATTTCCGGAGGCCTGAGCCACTGTGGCAAAAGCTCTTGGTAGCTTAGTTGAGCTTTTGAGGCAAATAAAGCTGTCCCAAATTGGTTACTTCCCTCTTCCATACTCTAAGGACCAAGGTACCTGGTGTCAATCAGCAAGGAGCTGCTCAAGGTCTCAGTTAGATCATGTCAGGCCTTGGGATTGAAAAAATCAACAATCTTCTGCCTGAGATCATCAACAACGCAAGTAAGTAGTCCCCCAATTCTTTTGTTTGTGAAGGATTCATTTTGCTGTTTGTTTTCCTCCTAGCAACACATAGAGATTGATTTGCGCAATATCTGGAATCAGTGCTGCGGCACATTTATCACCTAGGTGGCGGGTGTTGCCAACGGGCACCCGTGTACTTGGTGTTTTTTTATCAAATTCCAACACCCCCACCTGCACCCACCTGCGGGTGCTGGGTACCGCCAAATGGGTATCACTTGGCAATTGCTGTTGTAGCTCCATATCAGCTGGAAAAGAAAACCCATTGACCCCTTTTGCCACACCAACTATACTGGTTACATGTTTCACATTCAGTTCACCCTTATTTAAAAAAAGCCAGGGATTCACAGCTCAAAAAATATCAAACCAAACTCTCAAACAAATAAAACTACAAAAAATAACCAAAAGAAACACAAGTTTTAACCCAACAATCAGAACCAAAACTTTGAACCACTATGGCTATGTGGCCCAGCCTACTCTCTATTTGGACATGTGCATGACTGAGTCCCCAGCTGGCTTGGCGAGTGTGGTGATCAAACCAGTACACAGTGAAATTTGATTTATGGAGCGGAGCTAGCAGAACAATCTTCAAGATCTTACAACCCCCCCCCCCCCCTAAAGGTAGTGGCTCAGGATAGTTATGGTTGCGCCTCCGCCTCCAGCGGTGCAGGTTTCCTGTTCCATTACATTCTTTCTGCTAGTTCTTGTTAGAATTCTGCCCCACACCCAGAAGAGGGCCTATTTCTATTTTGTTCTTTTTCCTTCCATCAGGGTTCCATAGTCAGCTAGGCCCCCTTTTCCCACATGTATTTCTTCTGTTCCCATATGAAATACATACTTCACTTAGTTCTGAGCCCATAGTAGTCAGACCTGCTCCATTGGTGACTTCTGTTCTGCTGTTCTGAGTCCCTGAGCATTCTGTGCTCTTGATATTTCCAGCTCATCATCCTTCAGTTATTGGCCCTTGGCCACATTTCTTTCAGTTCTTTCTACAAAATATCTTTGTTCCACCCCTCCTTTCCCTCTTTGGTTGTCTCCACAGATTATCTCTGCATCATGATTTTCCTTTCCCATTGTTATTCTGGTTGTTGTGTTGGTTGTTCTGGGTGTTTTCTAACACTTTAGTGTTGTCATAGCGGCGGACATGCATTGGAAACAAGGGTCAGGCGCACACCACTCATCTTAGACTTAAGTTCAAGTTCCGGCTGAGCTTGGATGAGTCCCCCATGCAATTTCCATTCTGATCAAAGGAGGATAGCATCACTTTTTGATCCTTTGTGATCCTGAACCTAATTTTCTGAGTTTGGCCAAGCCTTTGAGCATAGTCCCTGATGCCTTTCAGCATCTCTGAACTCTGATCCTGCCATTTTCATAGTTTTTGAACCTTGTGCATCCCTTTTCAGCCTCTCAAACACTGATTGCCAGAACCTATTCCTCTTATTCTCATTACAACACCTCCGCCAAGGGAATCCATTCACTCTGTTGTGGTAAGCCAATCCTGATCTACCCAGAAAACCATCAACCATCAATCACAAGGCTGTCACACATCAAGACTAAATCCCATACCTCTGGCCCCCTTGTCAGCAATGCCCAAGGCCCTCAAAATACCCACTCAATGGTCATACCCTGGATAATAGTATTTCCTCTTCCCACACTCCCCCCTCTCTTGGATAAACACTCTCCCTAGTCTCAAACATCTACCCAGATCACATGTTGCCCCCGTCTTCTAGTGTTTCCTTAGAACCATGTTCTCAAAGATGTATAAGCACCCTTGAAACCCTCAACCCTCCAAACCCAACATGATACAAATTATACTAGACATAGCCACAAACCCCACCTAGATTATTTATCCCTGAAACACTTCCTGAAACACCTAACTCCTCCTATCTAATTAGATCATAGAATATTCTACACCTGTTTGCCTCACATATCCCCTCCTCCAACTATGAATATTGCACCATAGCCCCCAGAAGATGGCATCACCCCCACCCACTATTACACCATCATGTGACTCCTTGGCCCACTGCTCTGACCACATTTCTGTTTCATCCTATAGAAGTAGAATGTTCTATGCTTACCCTTCAGGTTATCCTTATTTACTCATGGATCCTCTTTCTTGTGTATATAAACTGGGTTGTTTTCCTCTTCATTTGTCTGTAAGGACTCGGAATGAGTCCTTCACTGGATCAAGGGAGAAGGCACGGAAGGGCGCTGATGCCTCTCGAGGCAACTCTAGTTCACGGGGTTGGATTGAAAAAAAGGATGACAACTAGCCGGGAGAGATGTTGGAGCAGGGATCTCTCAGTACAACTGGAACAAGGGAAGAAGGGAAAGAAAGGAGACACAGAGAGGAAATGAAAGGGATCCTCTTACCTAGCTGGGAGAGATGTGGGAGCAGGGATCTCTGCCGGCTAGGACGTGGAAAGGAGCTTGGGTTGAAGTAGCCTATGACTTGTGACATCTCATTGTGAAACCTTGCGGTGCGCGGGGGCTTCACAGTCTCCCCCCTATAAGAAACAAGGGGGGCATGGGTTGACAACTGTTGATGACGGGTGGAAAATATTGGAGACGGTCAAGTACTGGTGAATTGGGGAAAGAAGTAGGCGGAAGGAAAAAAAAACGGGGAAGGGATGTGTAGGGGGATGGGGATTGGGGACGGCAGGGTTGGCGGCGAAATACAACATGGGATGGACGGGTTCAAAGGGCGTCTGGAGGTCGATTTAAGAGCCCGGAGTGCTGTCAAGGGCGGACTGCGTAAGCTGCGTCCAGCATGGAATCAATGCAGGGTGCGGGGAGGGACAGGAACATACTCATCCTCGGTTGGGCCACTGGAGAAGAGATCCTCGAGAAGGGACCCGCAGCGGAATGTGATCTGGTCTTCCGGGACAAGTTTGTCGTTGCCAAGTCGGTTTGAACCCTCCGTGGTGGTCACTGCGTCGGGGTCGCCAGCTAATGCCGCCAATTCATGTTTGGTATTGATTTTGTCAAGGGGGTTGTCATACCCCAGGAGGGAGGCCTCCGCCTGGCCGTTGATTTGCGCCACGCATGAGGCCAAAAGTTTGTCCAAGTCAGGGGCTTCTTCAGATAATGCTGCCACTCCAGCCGGGCAACCGGTTGGTTTGCCCGCGCCACTTCTATTGGCCGCTTGGCCTCTTGTCCATGTGTTGGGCCCGATGTAGTTGGCCGGTTTGGGAGGGGTGACAAAAGAGGAGGGCACTTCCACTTGGGTTCCATCGATTGGTCCAGGGCACACGCCGACCGGGCTGCCGCAGTGCTTTTTGCAGAAGTGGCACTTGCCGATGCTGTCAAGATAGGATTTGATGCGCCATAGGTGGTCTTTGTTGATCCCTCGGCCAACCAGCCGGCTATGGGGGTTTGGAGCGGTTTGTAACCGGAGTGCCAACTCTTTGATGAGACTGATGTAGAAACCACTCATGCGGCTCTCAAATTCTCCATACTTGAAATTGGCAGACTGATCAGTGAAGGGCTTGGTGGTTGCTGACTTTCACCTGGAGAAAGTCAGGCAGACCAAAGGTGACAGCCTCCGCAAGGGCAAAGTCGTTGAGCGTCTCTTTCTCAAAATTGAGAAGGACCTGGATCGTCCTTGCTTGGGTGCTGAACTCCAACAAGGTTTTGGTATCCGCCATCTTGAGTTGGTTGATACTACGTTTGAGGTTGGTGCGCCATTTGGTTGGCAAGGAAAATTCAAAGAGGCGGGATTTGAATTCATCCCAAGGTTTGTTGGCGAATTTCGGGGATTTGTTTGCGTAAAAAGAGAGTAAATTGGTCTTGGCAATGAGCCCGCCGAGAATGAGACGTTTTTTGTCTGAGTGCGTGACGTCCTTCATCGCATAGAAGACCTGTACGCCTTGGATCCACTTAAGAAAAGGCTCCACCTCTTGGAAGGGCCCTCTGAACAAAGGTCCGTCTGAGACACGGAATATTTCAAGATCAATGCTGCCTGAGGCTAGTCGGGGGGTTGAGCCGGTTTCCGATTTGATGGGCTTGAGTGCAGCAAAACGGGCGACGGTAGCTCCTCTGTCTGACCTAGCTTGGTCTTGCGCTACTCTAACGTCCGCTCGGGCTTGTTTCTGGACCGCAAGCATGTTCGCAGCAGCCTGGGCTTGGGCTTCTTGAGCGGCTCTTTGGGCATCCTGGAATTGTTTTTGGGTTGCCAAGAGTTGCTTCGCCGTATTCTGCTGGATGACCATGATGGCCTTGATCAGATTGGAGTGTGACATGTCGGCCGGGTCTTCAGCGTTTCCAGAAGAACCTTGTCTGCTTTGCATCTCTGAAGGAAAAAAGGGTGGTTCGTCGAGGGAAGGGAGGGCTGGGGGTAGTGGTCCGATGTCGTCGACTAAAGGGGATGGAGTAGGGACTGGAATTGTTTGGGCAACCACTAGTGTGGCTGCTAGACGGGCTCTACGACGGATATCACGGGCGAGCTTTTTGGGGTCGGTGATCGGGATGAGGGGGTCGGTGTTGGATTTACAAGTGCTCATATGACCGTGTTACCGCAAGTGAGGTATTGAAAAGGAGAGCCAATGGTAAAGGGAAAAGGCTTGGGAAGGAAGAGGGAACTTTCAAGGGAGTCGTCCGGGAGGCGAAGGAGCCAAGAGCTTTCCAGGGAGTAGTGCAGTATGTAAGAAACACTAAAACAAATTCTGGACTTGGTTGAATCGTGTTTGTATTGATTCGGGGTGAACTAGAAAAAAAAAGTGTAAGGACTCGGAATGAGTCCTTCACTGGATCAAGGGAGAAGGCACGGAAGGGTGCTGATGCCTCTCAAGGCAACTCTAGTTCACGGGGTTGGATTGCAAAAAAGGATGACAACTAGCCGGGAGAGATGTGGGAGCAGGGATCTCTCAGTACAACTGGAACAAGGGAAGAAGGGAAAGAAAGGAAAAGCGGAGAGGAAATGAAAGGGATCCTCTTACCTAGCCGGGAGAGATGTGGGAGCAGGGATCTCTGCCGGCTAGGACGTGGAAAGGAGCTTGGGTTGAAGTAGCCTATGACTTGTGACATCTCATTGTGAAACCTTGCGGTGCGCGGGGGCTTCACATTGTCCCTCATCAGATCCTGTCAAAGTAATTCAGATCACTTGTCACTCATCATTAGCCTTGCTTATGCCAATAAATCAGATTGGACAAGCTTGATATATCTGTGTATAAAATATTAGATTAGCAGAAAGGTAACCCTCAAGAAATACCTCAAGAATCCTCTATAGCCAAAAATTTCCATAAGAGTCCACACTCTCACATATTTTCTTTTTCCCAGAGAGGCAGCCCATTAAAGCACCATTCCCTCTCCAGCTCTATTTATCCCAAAGAGTAGTTCCACACCGTCTCTAAACAAATCCACCCCCAACCCTGCTGTCATTTTTCTGATCCTGTTCCGCTTGATATTTTAAGGACCACCACAAAGTCAGCTTCATAGCACTTTCCCCTGAACGTGTTGCCTACGGTCTGACACTGTAGGAGCTCCATACCGGTTTCAATGAGAGACCTGAGGTAAGGCCCCAAGGTGATTTGTTTGGAATTGACCCAGTCCTTGGGAGATCGGTATTGACTTGAGATCTGGAAATATTTGGATAGGAAGAGATGAATCAAAGGGAGGGTTAGGAAACAGGAAGAATAAATTATACACCCTCCAGTTGTCACCTAAGGGTATACAAAAATCAACTGCAGTTAATATATCAAATTTCTGTTCCAAGCTGTTTGGTAAAAGAGATTTTGGATGAAGATTATACTAAACACACAAGCCTAGAAATTTGATGAAAATATCTTGAGAGGCGCAGGAGTTGTGATGAGTACGCCTCAGAGGGTACTAAACACACAAGCCTAGAAATTTGATGAAAATATCTTGAGAGGCGCAGGAGTTGTGATGAGTACGCCTCAGAGGGACGTTGTGGTAGACAGAAAAGTGAAAAATCAAACGTTTTTTCTTGTCTACAGATTTACTCATACTAGGCCTCAAGATAACACCAAACGGACATCAGGAATAGATTCTAAGGTCAATTTTACCCCTATTCCTCACTGGAAGCATCACTGGAGCCCCACTGGACTGGAAGTTACACCCTCATGGACATCTATCACACGGCCAGCCCCAGTTATCAACCTGTCACACCCTTCAAGACCCCTATTCCCAAGTGTAAATTTACCCAGCCCCATCCAAACACATACCCTCTTCTATCCCACTTATCTCCACTGCATATGCAGGGTTTGCACCCCATTTCCCCTGTATTTGACATAAACCCACTTTGTATATGTACCAAAACTGGGTCGATAAGATACCAGTAATGGTAAGGTATTGATATCATATTGATTTTTGGTGTGTTATTGTTACCGTTACAAGTAACGGCAGCGCATTACCAATATTCAGTTTGAATATTGGATTTTTTTTCAAGCTGTTACGATATTGCCGCTGATGTGAAGTCAATATCGCCGCGGTATCAAGATTTTTTTGGCTCTTTTAGCCTTTTTTTTGCTCTAATACTTCTGTTGCCACGTTATCTGCGTTACCATGATGGTAACGGTATGGTAACGCAGATAACGTTTTGATACACGCAGCGCACAAAAAAACTTGTTACTGCTAACGGTAACGGTCCAATTAAGTAACGGGGATTGATTTGATACAAAATTTGGCCCAATATTGTATTGAATCGTTTCAACCCAGTGTTGTATGTACCCCTTGCAGCTGCATACAGTCTTCCGGCCCCATTTCTGCACTCTTTACATTATTCTGACACCACTCATGCACCCCTTGCATGGAAGACCCCTGTATTCGACAACTCCCCACCTTGTTTATGCACTCCTTGCATTAGTATGACATCATTGTTCATTTTCTCACCCCACCTTTTGCCTGTATTTAGTATCTTCTGACACCACTTGTACACAGAATACCAGCTAAAATCCCTCATACAGGGTCCCCCTTGTAGCCAAAATCCCTCACATTTGTCTATATAAGGAGCTCTCTCCCCCAGTTGTTTTTCCCCCAGCTCAGTACTCCCCAGTTGTTTACATAACACCTTCACACTCACCATCACATCCATACATCACCACAACCCTCATATTTGCAAATAACCACGGAAATCACTCTCAACTCTCACATACCTGTCATCAAAAAACTTCATCTGGAACTAGACCAGACCTACCACTTGATTAAAACTTGCCAAGCTTACCTTGGTGGGTCTTGTTATCTGATAGCAGAAAGGCAGAGTTTTGCACCTCAATCATCCCCTTAACCATTCAGCAAAAGGGTTTCACAACTTATTTTGAGTCTTACAATGTGGCAAAGTGGACTGGTAGCTGGGACTATACCAGTGATGTGCAGCTGACCGGTAGAAAGTGCAGTGGCAGAGAATATTTCTGCTCACTAATGGGTTGGAAAAGGGTGTGAAGAATTGCAAAGTGGCTAGTTGGTGTGCATTTCAAAGGGCCAGAAGAAAGTAGATGTATGTATCTACTGGCGGCGACTTGACAAAACGGGGTGTGGCAAGCGCAATAGTGAAGGCAAAGGGTGTGGCAGGCATAAATAAGGGGAGAAGTTGGATTCATCTCCCCCCAGGGGATCTGGTTCCTTCCTACCCTCTCCCTGAAGGCACTCCAAATTGCTACATTAAGCCCCTTCCTGATTTGAATCCTGACCAGTTGCTGCAGCACAGGCTTGAGGGACATACCAAGGTCCTTCTGATGAAATGTTTGGGGAATATTTTCAACATTTACTTATTTTATTGAGGGGCTTGGGTTGTACTATTTTGTAATGAGAGATGTTGGTGAACATTTTGCTAAAGAAAACACACCAAAACTTAGATCTGGGAGGGGGGGGGGCACAATTGTGTGAATTCAATACACTTGGATAAATTCATATGTAGCATGAAATTTAAGGCATAAATAGTTTCTAAACAGGGGTTTTTGAGTTCTGAATACACACTTCAGATGCCCAGATTCATACAGATTCAAAAACTTTTCCAATTTTTCAGTTTTTCTGGTTGAGACATATCTGATTCAAGCCATTAAATATCAGACTTGCTTCCACATTGGTTGGTAGTACACTTATGTAAATATCTCCAAAGCTACATCTTTTCCACCCTTTGTGATTCTCATATCACTCCCCAGTCCCAAAAAACCAAAAAAATGATACAAGCAAGGATTTATCACTTGGTGGTGGCTCTGTTATTGGACTTTGCCTGCAATGGAATGGAAGACTTGCCCAATGATTATCAGATTTTCTTTGGTTTGGATGTCCCTGCACCAAGGCACATGGATGATTTCATGTTGTCAATTTTTTCTGAAACTGGCAATTTTTGTCCCAAATTATATCCAGCTTCCAGCACATCTGAAACCCTTTTCTCCTCTGGAGATCAGGCAGAAATTCCATATCTCAATCCTGAATTGTTGGTAGTCCCCCAAATCATTCATGGCTATTTTCCACCATTCCAGAACAGTGAGACTCAACCAAGCCTTAATCCAGCCAATCAAGTTCAATCCATAAAAATTTGTCCTTTTAACTCCTTAGAAATGGACCCACAGATCCCACCAGAAAATATGAATACTGATTTTGAATCAGGATCAATTCCAAAAAGAAACAATCCAAAGCTTCACAATGATTGCAAGCAGAAACCCCCAAATTTGACAGCCAGGGGGAAATCATTCAAGAATACTGATTCTTTGAGATTCAAAAATGCTGCATCTGATCTGAAAGATAGGTTTCATCATCCAGCTGGAGAATCAGGATATTTTGAGCTTTCTGGGAGACTATCTAAACTCTCACCTTCAATAGGCATGGAAAAAAAACAAGAAAAAGCAATCTGGATTGGTGAGGTCAAAAATGAGCCGGGTAACTCAAAGGGAACACTGTTTTCTTGGTCCAGCTCCGGTGGTAATCAGTATTGCATGATACAATTTCCCTACAATCTTGTTAACACTGATTATATTCTTATTGGTCAATCTCAAACGGAGAAGAATAAAAAATGGGAAAGAATATGTTTTAATAGGACAGCCTTCACCAATCATAAAATGGCTGATCCTAACTTACACCCCAACATTCTAAACTTAATAGAAAGGCTTTCAAAACAAGGGCCTGCATCTGGGGAACTCATGATGACAAAAGAACAGTTCAGTATTTACCACACTGATGTCAACTTTTTTGACTGGAAGAGATTTCCAATGCTTGATCAGAAATTGAGTAATAATATCAAGAAAGCTGTATCAAAAAATGTATGCATTTCAAGAAGTCCTCCCAATAATGAAGGCAGGAAAAGGTTAATGTTTGCACAAAAGTATCTGATGAAAAAATCAGATCTTTGGATTTCACATTGGAGCCAGAAGCTGAGCAGGAATACCCAAGATCTCATTGACAATTTTGAATTGCTTGAACCTTAACAGACAAAAAAGCCAGTGATCACCTTCCTATTTTACATTGAGATGATTGAAGCTATTTTGCCCAGATCATCAGAAGAAAGGAGTGGAATGGAACTGGAAGAAGCTTTGAAAGTCTTAGAAGACCTCTTCAATCCACACAAAGATTTCAAAAATTTACAGGAGAAGAGGGAATATATATTTGAAAAGATTTCCCTCAAAAAAAGTTCACAAGTGTTACTCCCAGTTTTTGGACTATGATTGAGATTTGGGTGTTGAATTTTAGGTCAGACTTGGTTGATTTCATCTTTCTCAAAAACCACATCATCTCTCATACAGTGAAGTCTTTCTTCAATACAGTTTTCTTCTGTTCCATTGAAGTGCTTAGCAGAAGACTCAAAGAAATAGATATAGTGTCTCAACAGATTAGATAATCTTTCATTTCCATCCAAAATTTCCCCCTTTTGTAGGAGAATACTCTGGATCAATAAATCCAAGGTTATCAAAGATAGAGAACCAAAGAAAAAAAGGTCAAGGGCTCCCCCTATATTTTATACAAAAGGCAAAAAAAGGTCCTCCCTGAAACTCAAATTAATAAATGCATTGTAGAAAATATATATAAAACATAGATTGCACCCAAGCCCATTTCCATCCATGCCTAGCAGGATCAAAAAAAAGTTTGTGGATCAATTCACCCCCATTGCATGCAGGAAAGACAAAGGGCGGCCAAAAAATTAAACCCCCCAGACTGCCCAAGGGCATCAGCAGAGGGGCTTGAGTCCAAATTGACGGCTGGGATTGCAGCACAAACTTTTTACTGAGAGACAATCAGCACCTCAGAGTCACCCTAGCCTGTCTAAGCCACTCAAGTGGAGGGGGGGGGGGGGGGGGGGGGGGGGTTGATGTAAGGGCCAAAGATTATCACTGGGTAAGAGGCGCTGGCACAGAGAGACTGAAGGTCTCAGAGAGTTCTGATACCAAAGTGAAGGGGTTGTATTTCAAAGCTAGCTCAGGAGAGAATATAAGTTGGCTGTTTCTCTGTATTTACACTATCTGATCATGAGGAAAAGGAAAGTGAGAAAGAAAGGAAAATATTGGCTTGCCTACCTCAGGAGCAACACTGGTTCAGCTACACTATCATTAGCAATAGTGAAGTGCAGCGTAGCTTAATTCCACTAAACCTAACGGGGTTCCCCATTAGCTGTTAGCGGAGTTAAGCTAGCGCTAAACGCCGGGAAACAAAAACTAATCCTGCTACGCTGCGTTATGCCTCTT
Organism: Puccinia triticina; assembly: GCF_026914185.1. Taxonomy (NCBI): domain Eukaryota; kingdom Fungi; phylum Basidiomycota; class Pucciniomycetes; order Pucciniales; family Pucciniaceae; genus Puccinia; species Puccinia triticina. The sequence continues at coordinate 3,825,573 of NC_070572.1, forward strand.
TTTAGCGGGGTTTTCCGCTAAAATCGGCATAACGTAGCGTAGTGTTAGCGTAGCGCCGATGAAATTCCCCTAACGCTATTGCTGCAGTGGCCAAAGCTGAAAGGCGCTACACTCTCAAATGTGGGCCTTTTAGTGTAGTTTAGCGTAGCGGCCCACCATTTTCAGGAGAGAATATAAGGCAGTTGGGTCTCTGCTGAGCTAGGGAAGGCGGCTATCAGGGCTATATTGACCAAGTTGAGTCTTGTGAAAGGGTTTGTGAAACCCATGGCACCTGCAGTGCGGGGGTTTTACAGGGGTCTGTAGAAGGCATATCCAGCAGGGAATGTAAAATAGGGGTGTGCCCCAAAAGTGGAGTCCAGAGCATTACCCCGGGTTTATACCTCAGATTCCGGAATTGGGATGCCTTGGGAGTACCCCAAACCCTGGTATATATGATGTTTTCTTTTGAAGGGAGGGTTTCCTAAGTGTTGATGTTTTATTTTGGGATTTTATGTTTTTTATTGTCATTTCAATGGAAATTACCTACATACATGATGATTGTAGTATTAGATTGAGAGATAATCAATATATCATTCCAGAGTTCCCTTCTGGGATTCAGTGTGTATCTTTTACAGGAGACAATTTGTTGGCCTTTATAGAATACACTTTCAAAATCAGTGCTAGTTGCTAGGAACAAGATCAATCAACATGCAGATAGATTTTCTGTTGGCTGATAAAAAAGAAAAGGAGTTTGTGTGAACCCCCAGGTTCTGAGGTTTCACAAAAAAGTCATGGCTTGGATTAAATCAGCAACCTGGGAAAAACACTTAGGTCATTGGCATCAGTACAGGTGTAACTTGAGGAGTAGTAGATTGGCTTACTCCTGGATCAGTGCTAATGTGGGAATTCAATTACATTGGTAACACCTAGCAGGTCAAAACACCGCCGTGTGGGTCAGGGGTACCGGAGGGGCGTGGCGGTGGCGTATTTGTCAGGGCTTGATTAGTTTGGCAGTCGAGTTGGTGGATCTTGAGAGCCGTAGTGCTGGATTGTCTATAAAAGAAGCTTCAGCTTGCTTTTTTGTGTCCCCCAGGGCGTCCTCTTCTGCTGTACTTCCAGCGTGTGGTACGTCCTCAACCCCCTTCGCTGTTGCACTTGCACGGTTTGGTGGCCCCCCTTTGCATAATGCCTTCAATGCGGCGCGCTGGGGGCCATCCAACCACTATTTTAAACCCTGCTAGACAGGGATGGATAGTGGGTCTAGTTTGTGGTGTTTGGATTTTGTGTTAGGGAGGCTTGTTTTTGTGATTTGTTTTTTTTGAAAGGGGGAACCCTTGCATTTTTGTTTGTGTAATTTGGTTGATTTGTAGGGGGAACCCCTTGATCTTTGTTTCTGTGTTTCTCTGTCTTTAATAAACTTGGATTACACACTTCACATTTCCCAGGTACCCTCAAATTGAGTGGTCTGTATGCTTTTATACATATGTACATATGCTTATACTACATTATGTCAGCCTGTATGTAACTAACCGTGTCTGAGAGGGTTGTTACTATCAAGATTATGGTGTAAGATGCCAAGGATGGGCCAATGGGTTCGTGGTAAGACCTGTAAAAGGTTTCACTCTATCAGTAATCTTGACTGAGAGGCTTGCTCAATTAAGGCGCATCCAGATCAACACAGGGTGTTAATAGGCATCCAAGGAATAACTCAACTTGGGTTCGTGGTTTTACCTACAGAAAGGTAAGGGTAATCAAGAGTTGATGTTATTCCTGAATTGAAAGATGGGTGAGAATGAAGGCACTGTTTAACTATGTATGTGTTAAACCTTGCTATAATAATATTCTGTGGGATAAACAGTCCTGGGGGGCGTGTTTATATAGAGGGGAATGAGCAGGAGGGAACATGAGGCGCTTGGAGGCGCTTCAGGACCAGGGGGGAACTAGAAGCGCTCAAGGGAAGCAGATCCTCATGAGGATCAACATTGGAAATGATCAGGGCAGTGTAATGATCAGTACTGATCCTGGATCAGTAGCTGTGTACACTAGCTGATCATAACCAATCATTGATTCCATTCAGTGCTCTTTGAATTGGATTCCATCATGTATTGTTTATGTATTTATATCATAACCAATATGTTATGTAAATAGGTACTGAGGCGTAACAGGGGATAAATGAGTGATACCTGTCTTGGTGTATTTCACGTGTACAGTAATATTACAATGTATTGTAATCTTACTGTTGCACGTAACTTAACTCTCATAACAACAGTACATTATGGTAACTGTATTTAACTATGGTTATCTGTAATGTAATGTATAACAGGAGTACATTCTTAAGCTTGTATCTAATGATATACATATGTAATAAAGGCGTAAAAAGGAATGTACTATATGTAATGTGAACAATTGCAGGTACTTGGTACGTGTAAGGTACTGTGACATGTACTCTGTGGCTGACACATTATCAGTCACAAAACTGAAGTGTTGTTGTAGTTTGGAAGTTGCCCCAACTTGGTTAAACATAACCCAAGCCTGATTGCTGCGCGCTATGGTCACCTGTAACATAATCAATGTGTTACATGTCCCTCAAAGGCCGCGTGATGCGTGCTACGGCTGCCTGTGAAACACATGAGAACAAGCCTCCCAGTGCAGCTGCACTGCAGGCTTGTGCAGGACCCAACAGAGCCACAAGTACACCCTTTTGGGAGGAAATGGCATAATACAACACGTCAAATGAACCATTACATATTGCACATACACCCTAGATACTCTGTATCAGGGGGATCTACAATGTATTGGTTTTTTGATACAATACATGGTAGCATATTGGTTTTTTGATACAATACATGGTAACATATTGGTTTTTTGATACAATACATGGTAACATATTGGTTTTTTGATACAATACATGGTAACATATTGCTTTTTCAATACAATACACAGCATTGAATTCTTTTATATTGAAAAATTGATATGATACCCCGGTGTTGGACAATACTGGGATTGTGTCAGCCATTGCCTCAATTTTTACAGTTTATGAGAAATGCTAAGCCAGTGTTCTGAAAGTGATTTGGTTATTTATTGTGAACTGGAAATCTTCAGGCAGTGATTTGGATATGTATATCCAGATGAGGAGGAAAGGTGGTGTTGATGTTGTCCTTCCTGGGATTTCTGGGGAACATAGAAATGAACAAGTTACAATAATATAGAGATGAGGAATGGACTAACTCTTTAAATGCATATCATGACCATAATAAAGAGAAGGTAGATTAAATGAGGAGATAACTATTGTAGACTGTGTAGAAAATATTACATCAACTTATTGAAGGTATGTTGTATTTACTTGCAGGCTGACAGATTGTATTGGATTGTTTCACCATTTCTGTTACCCGCAAGTACCTGTGAAGGAAACTGCTCCAACTGTCACAGGCGGTGCAGGGGTGCAATTTTCGGTGAAAAAGCTGGCAGGTACCTGCACACAAACATTTAACTGGTTTCACAAGGACCATCTCTTTGTAATACTATTTCTTACAGATTTACTTTGCGCACTGAAAAAAGCTTTCTGTGCACTCCAGAGGTTTTAAAATCAATGTCCAGGCCACATTGACCATTGGGAGGGATCCGAAGTGAGATAGAGTCACTAAGTACTGCCAGAACCCGCCAAACGGTGCCAAATTACCATTTTTTGGGAAAAGGAAGTGCAGTAACCATGTACCTCTCTCACGGGGTTCTTCCAAGAAATTCCCTAGTAAACCACCAGGAACAAGCCTTCACAGCCACCTAAGTCCCAACAAATGCTCATTATTAGAGGTGAACCACTAGAGGCCAAGGCGGCTGCGCCGCTGTATGTGATGCCCCAGGAAAATCTTGGTCAAGCCAAGCTTCAATTGTGCATGCATCAATATACTCAACCTGATTTGGCAAGATTTCAACCTGGACATGCCTAAAATTCAGATTCAACTTACTATGATAAATAATGACATTTTTTATGTTTTTCCAACCTTCAAATTGAGCATTCAAATAATTTTTGTTGCTTCACTGCTGTAATTCTTGTTTGAGAGCAGCAAAATTAGCACAAGTCCCTCCTGGGAGACTTATTTAAGCTTGTCTCAAGGGTGGCAATTCCACATTTCAAACCTACTGTGCAAAAACTACCAACAATTTACAGGGGTTTTATTGGAGCTGCACTGCCACTCTTGGAGTATGTAGACGTTTTGGCGGGGAGTTTGTTTTTATAAGAAGCCTCAAACAGCCATTTCAGACTGAGTTTTCTTGTAGTTGATTGGTCTGGGATCTCGGACCCAAGTCATCTCCATCTATGGACCATTTTCTGCTTTTGCTCCATCCACCTTATACTCCATCAACTCTGAAATATGGTGGCACCAGCTTCAAATGGCCATCAATACCTCTTGAAAAATGTATGTATGTAGAACAAATCAATTTTTATTAGAAAGTTGGCAAAGAGGAGTGAGGAGGACAGGATGCAGATCAGTGGACGCTAGAAACAAAAAAACAAAAACAAAAACTTGGCGTGTGGAAGTCAACGGCGGCTTGGAAGCAAGCGGGGGAAGGTAGTTAGCAGGGGAGGGATTGGGCAAGAGGTCGGGGGCCAAAGAAGCAGAGGGGGGGAGGCGGGGTGGAGAGGATTGGCGGGAGGAAGACGATTGGCAAGAGGAAGAGGATGTTGCTGGAGGGGAAGTGGGGGCGAGAGGTCGGAGGTGGGCGGCGAGGGCGGGATGTTGGCGGGGTCAGCAGCAGCAACAGCAGCGGGGGCAGCCGACAACGAAGACGAAGACCAGAGCTTATTCCTACTAGCTTGACTCTTTGAGCGACTCGACAGACGCATCTTGGTTGTCTTTTGACGTCGGGCACAACAGATGGAGGGTTATTTGGGCGGCATGGGGGAGACCCATATGGATGTTGGGGAGCCGGACAGAGATGTCAGGTTGTGGTTCTGCTACTCTTAGCTTTATCATACCTGCTGGTGTCACTCATTCATGACCTGTCATTTACAGGTCTTACCCTCAATTAGGGATCTTCATGTGACACCAGTGGATGTTCTTCCACCCACCTGCAGCCATTCATATCCAAGCGTCCTTAGTACAGTGGTTAGTACACTTGACATGGATATAAGAGACATGGGTTCAACTCCCATAGGACACATAATATTTTATGGAGTTTCACAAGAGAGGCGACCGGCGCTGAGCCAGCCTCCGGCAGCCTTCCGTCATTGGCCTCCTCCAACACCGCTGGTCTCCCCTCATGTGGCATGGTTTCCTGGCTGGGTTGTGGTGCGCAGGAACAAGGTGATTTCCTCAAACAGGGCTCCTTCAAAGTTAGCTTTGAGCCTGGCTAAGCTGCCCATCCGCGAGTCGTCGACAGGCTCAGTAGCGGACGGGTGTTCTTCTGCTGCTGGCTGGGGGACAAGCTTGGACTCTTCTGCGGACAGGAGGGGAAGCCGAGCAGCTCCGTGCCTATGGCCGTGTTAAGCAAACGGTAGTCGTGCAAGTTAGTGTCAAAGATTGTGTGGCTCTGTTTAGATCCCCGCGGGGCGCTAGGGAATCCGACGACGTTGTGAGGGCATGGGTTGCGTGTGCGGCTGGACGGTGGTAGTGGTGATCCAGTAAGTCTTGCGCTGGACAGGCAACACAGATTCACCCGCGGGAGCAGAGAACCTGGCGGGCTGAATGAATGGGGCCGCTGGCTGTGACATGGCTGCTTGGTGGAGACTGGCAAGGGGAAGTGTGGCGTACTTGCGGGTGGGGACTGACGAGGGTTGTCCAGGCGAGGTCTGGAGGGTTTTTGCTTTCCCAGCTTGTCCCATCTTTGCTCAAATCTAGCAACGGGCTCAGGTTGGTGTCTGTGTCCAAACTGGGCAGCACCGGTTTGTCAAACTGGCTGCGGTGATCTGGGCTAAGTGGGTGTCTGGACGATGGTTGACCTGGCCAAGTTGAATTTGGCAGGTTGGCAAGCACAAGGAAGGGTCTGCGGAGTCTGTGTATAAAGGTTGTCTATAAAATGGGGGCACTCATCAAGCTTTAATCCCCAGGCTGTCCCCCATGCTGTAATTCCAGTCGGGGGCCAGTCTCAACCCCCTCCGCTGTTGCGCTTGCGCAGTCTGAGGGGCAATATTTGTTGGCCCCCCTTTGCATAATGCCTTTACTGCGCGCGCTGGGGGTCATCCACCCATCTTTTTTTAACCCTGCTAGACAGGGATGGAAGGTGGGCCCGGGTGCATCAGCTTGCTGATGCTAGCGGGCTGATTGTAGTTTTTTCTTTTTTCTGAGTGTCTTATAATTTTTCTAGATTTTAGATTGTGTAAAGGGGAAACCCTTGACCTTTTTTTTTGTGATTTTCTATATTTCTAGGGGGAACCCTTGATCCTTCATTCTATGTTTCACTGACTTTAATACACTTGGATTTGGGGTTGAAAATGCAACATGCAGCGAGCCCACAGGCACCAAACTGATCCCTGCCAACTTTTTAATATCTTTCACATGGTTTTTAGCTTGAAAAAAGTGTTTAGTACTTCAAATGGATACTGTGAACTTCTCACCATTTAATGGTGACTCAGAACTGTGCAGTAACACAAATAAAAAAATTAGTTACAGGTAACATAGCTTTGCAGCACTGATGGCACCAATTTTCTGCCTGAAGGTCATAGCCAATCCTGACACAAACAGGAAATTTTTCTCCTGCATAGCTCAAAATAGGAGGTAGAGTCATACTGACAATGGTGCAACAATTACAATACATGTAATTGTATCTGACTATATAAAAATTGGAAAATAAATGTATTTGTATCATACTTTTTGCCAAAAAAAGCTCATATGTATCATAGGAATTGTTTGGTGAGACCAATACAAGATAAATGTATTATAAATGTATGTATCTCAATGAGAATTCAATACAATTTGTGGCCTTCATGATACATGTATTGTAATTTTTGCACTGCTGATATAACTGAGATAGCAAATGTTAATGGTGTATCAAGCCTGCAAAAAAATTAGCTAGGCAAACGCCAGAGATACAAAAGGTCACTTCAGCTTACTAGCACATAATTTAAAGCTAATTCTAGGTCCTGGACATCAAATTTGGTACCTGTGTGCCAAAAAGGGGAAATTGAAGCTTTCAAATTCCATGAGCCAAGTCAGAGCGGAGTTATTCTTGCAATAAAGTTGGTTGTAGCACAATCTGTAATGCATATAATGCATACATTAATTAAGCTTCCAGCTGTCTCTTGTGTATTTCTGGGTACACTTTGAGAAACCCAGATTGATTTGTCAGATTGGAAAAATTGTTCAAAAGGAAAAAAATCAACAGCTCAAACATTTTTCAGTTTTTTTGTTCAAGGTGGTCAAGGCAAATACACTTCAAGCTTTTCAATTTAATCATTTCTCCCACTTTTGGTTCAATTAATTAAACAGTGCTGCAGTCAAATAGTTTCAAGCATTGTTGATTCCATAATTTTCAGATCACTCCTCATTCCCAAACAACTAAAATTTCCTGAAAATGGGCAGTTGTCACTTGGTGGTGTTTTTGTTATTGACTATCAATTGCAATGGAATGGAAGACTTACCCCACAATAATCAGTCCTTCTTTGAATTTGAATTCCCTCCCCCAGATTACATGGATAATTTCATGTCATCTCTTTTCCCAGAAATTTGTCATTCTCACCCCAACTCAAATATTCATATTCCTAGCACAGGTGAAACCCAATTTTCCCCTGAATATCTTGAACAACTCCCATATCTCAATCCTGAAATCCCACCAGTCCCCCAAAGCATTTCTGGCCTTGGTTCACCTATCCAGCATGGAGAGATTCAACAAAGAAGTAACCTAGCAAACAACAATCAATTTGTATCATGTGGTGATTTAAACTCCTTGGTAATGGTATCAACAAGTCCCTTTGAAAATCTAAATTTAGTACATGTTCCATTAGAATCAAGTATACCAAATAATGATGCAAACCATTTTTGTGGTGATCAAAAGCCAAAAAGTTTGGCTTTGAATGCTAGGAAGAAATCATTCAAGCAGACTCATGCATCTTCAAGATCCAAAACCACCACTTCCAAGCTTCAAGATAGATCTCAACATGAAGCTAGAGCACCCACAGGAGATTCAATGCTCACTGAAGTTCCATCTAAGCTCCTACCTTCAATTGGTGTGGATCCAAACAATGAAAAGGTACTATGGTTTGGTGAGATCAGAGATTTGCCATGTAACCCAAATGTTTCAGTGGTTTCTTGGTCTGCATTCTTGAATAATGTGTATCACACTATACAATTTCCATCCAGAATTTTGAACACTGAGAATTGTATTATTGGTGAATACCCAATTGAGAAGGACTGGAAACAGGAAAGATTGTGTTTTGATGGGGCAGCTTTCACTAATCACCCAACAGCTCCACCTCACTTGCACTCCAACATTCTCAAAATAATTGAAACCCTTCAAGAACAAGGGCCTGCATGTGGAGAATTGATAATGACAAAAGAGCAGTTCATTAAATACCATTCTGATGTTAATTATGTTGATTTTTTCCAGATGAATCTTCTGAAGAATTATAATCAAAATTATAAAATCAGTGATGATGAATCAAACCATCTCTACCTTTCAAGAATTACTTCAAGTAATGATGCAAGGAAAAGATTGATGTCAGCACAAAATCTTCTAGTTCTGGAATCAGAGCTTTGGGTTTCCCATTGGAGCCGGAGATTGAAATGGAATCCCCAAGAACTGACTGATGAATTTGAGCTTATCAAGCCTAACAAAATGAAGAAGACAGTGATGACCTTCCTTTTTTACATTGAGATGATTGAGGCCGCTTTGCCCCGACCTGGAACACAACAAGAAAATTCCAAGTTCAGGACAGAACTAGAAGAAGCTGTGGCAGTCTTAGAAGCCCTCTTCAATCCATACAAGGCTGAAAAATATTTACATCAGAAGAGGGAAAATATCTTTGATAAGATCAGCATTAAAAAAAGCACAAAAGTTGCTGTTCCATCTTTGTGGGATATGATCCATGTTTGGGTGTGTTTTTTCCGGAAAGACTTGTTTTGTGTTCTATTCAACCAAAACCAAGAGATTTCTCATTCAGCAAAGTCCTTTTTCAATTCAGTTTTCTTCTGTTCTATCAAAGTGCTTAGCAGCAGACTTCAAAAATAAAGCTGTAGTGTCTTCTAAGATCAGAAAAGATTTTCTTTCATGTTCATTCTTAATTCACAGGATTTCTAGGTGCAATATCTAATTCTACACAAATTCTTTTTTGAGAAAAGAATATATAAGCTTTTTACAGTATCAGTGTCAGCCTTAGAGTCATCACAGCTGACCTAAAAGCTGCCTGTTCTACCTTTGTTACATATAAATTACTTTATATCTTTTTCATCTTAAGAGATAACCTTGTTTTGACTTCAGATTCTGTTTCCTCATGCAATTTTGACCCTAGTTACAACTTATCAATTCATTGTAACTATACTCCTTCCCTGAGTTAATGAGTTGTGGCGCGCTTGCGCAGTTGTGATGTGTCAGCACTACCTGGCGCGCCAAACCACATGTACATATGTAAATTACATAAGCAAACTGTGAAAATTTTCGTAGTCAGAATCCCCCTTGCCTGAGGCGGATCCACAGACTTCAGCACACCAGAACCACCACCCAGATAACCCCAGGATCACCACCAAAGAGCCTACTCTACTCCCAGTATACCTACCGTCACAGGCGCCTAGGATATTGACAGTAAGTAACCTCTTTCACTGAACCTTGATTATCTCAGAGGTACAACTCTGTGTCTTGTTTGATCTGCCTTTTCTTCTTGCTTTGCCTCCTCCTTGATCACAGGGCTGTCCCTTCTATTCTACAGGCCTTTGCCTCTATCTTGATCACAGGGCTGTCCCTTATAATCACTTGGCCTTTGCCTCAAAATCTAGGTTGCAGGGCTGTCCCTCAGGTTTCCCATTAAGAACCTTGACTGTCCAGAGAGAAGTCTAAAAAACTGTGGCTGGATTAAACTTATCTAATCCAGATACCCTCCTGAGAGGAAGCTGTAGCACTTCTAGCACAGATTAGCAGCACTCTTCTGAAGAGTAGCATTGCCAGTGGACGTGCATTCCCACTAGAATAACCTAGTACTTCTCTTCTATCTTATCCTGCTTGGTTTCTTTCTCTCTCTTTCTCTTTTTCTCTTACAGTTGTATTTTCTTTATCCCAAGAAATCAAACTGTTGTCCCCCATTTCTTGTGTCCTGCTGTCACTATAGAGACTCAGGCTCACAATTGGGGGCCTCATCAGGAAAATTACTCACCTTTTCATAATTCTAGACTGCTATAAAGCCAAAGGACTGATCCTCCTGACTAAATCAAACAAAAAACTCTTAAAAATTCGAAAAATCACTTAAAAAAATTTTCTACATATCCTACTAACGCTGAAAATCTTCTAAAATTATCCCAAATTGCTCTTATATTGATAAAATTCCTAACTGAACCCTTGAAAAAAAAATTTTACGTCCTGTGTACTCGTGAAAGTGCAGAATTGCGACTCCTCCGCGCCGCTATTCATCCCTTCGTCGGACTTATCCTCCCCAGAACCCTCCATATCTTCGAATCAAGAGGAGATAGTGAAAAACGGAGTACGCTCAAAAGATTCTCCTGCTTCTTATCTACAATTACCGCAGTTGACCGTAAAAAAATTCTTAACGGCGCAGACTAGCGCAGAAGACGAAAACTACGACGATAGAATAGTGACAAACCCGCGCAACAGCAATCTTATCAGTAGTTCGTCGTGGACCCCTATTGCTACTGCAAGAGCACAAAAAACTCGTCGAAAGAAGACTGTTGCTCCCGTCAATATAGCCGAGTGGAACTCTAATTCCTCAGCGAAGTCAAGCGCAAAGGAAAATAAGAAAAAAACCTCTTCTACTACGCGGAAAAGCAAGAGAATTTCTGCTAAAGCTAAATCCTCAGGTACTTAACCTTTAAAAAATCCTTATTCTTCTTTTCCTACTCGACTACCAACTTTCCTACACGTGCTCACCATGCCTCCTCACCTTAGAAATGGCAGAGACCTCTCAGCAGAACAGCGCCTCCGCTACCGCCTCAGTCCAGCCGCCGAGGAAAGGCTTCGAAGAGCTAGAGTCAGCATTGCCGCCGCTCCAAGAGGATTTCCTCAAGTTCCCGGAGGAGGAGCCGCTTCCCCCAGACACAGGGATCCCTCCGGCGCTATACCAGGCGAGAGAGACATCAATAGCTCTAGCCTCGAACAGGTCCACGCCGGTACCGCGCCCAGTAGACAGGGAACAAATGATCCCTACGGCGAATTATCCTCAGAAGGATCAACCGCCCTCCCAGCCTACCAACCCCGAGGGTATGAGGCCGAATGCCTCCCCCAGTTTAGCCCTCCTTCCGCCCATTCAGAACCCACGACGGGAAGAGTCTTCCGGCCCGATGGATCTGATCCCAGAAGAAATGGAGCTGACAGGCCTCATCAACCTCTTCAACGATCAATTCGACATGTTTGTCCGAGCGAGAGAGGCACAGAACACGGCCTCGATGAAGAGACTCCTCTCCCAAGCTTCGATGACGCAAGAAATGATTATAGAGCTGGTTGGGAGAGCAGACGCTATCCGTCTATGCCAAGAATGGATCCCCAACAAGGAGCTCCATCAATTAAATCAATCTCTAGCGCAACAGAACCCGGCAGATCAAACAATCCGCCACCATTCGCAGCTAGCCGTAGCGCCACACGCCAACTATCAACCAATGATAGCCACGCCGACTCCGGAGCCTACGGGCTTACAGTACCGAGTACCAACGCAGGAGTTCCAGGGTCCTACCCCTTCCAACCGTCAGGAACTTCCACAACCGCGTCCAGAAGGTCAGATTTACCACGGCCCTCAAATGCCGCAGCAACCACCGCCGCCGCCGCCGCCGCAAGCGCTCCAAGTGAGGCCAATACCAGCTTCTATACCGCGAGAGGTGGTTCAATTGTTCCGCCCCAGCCCTCATTATCAACCTGGCGGGGTCAATCCACCCCATTATCCTCACACGCAGCAAGGATACGCAGACCACAACCCCCCTCATCCTCAAGACAATTGGAGAGGATCAGGGAGGAACTGGAGACGCCCCCAGGACGACACTCAGAGAGTACTAGAGATAGGAGAATACCTGATGAGAGCCACACGAGGAGTGAGGAGAATCTATGGACGCGGGAGAGCCAGAGGGAGAGGCCCTTACTAGATGAATCTTTACCCAAAAGTTCCTTAAGTAGTGATTCACCACTAGGCCTCAGTTTAGATATTGATAATCTCTCTGATCCTTCAAATAGAGAATTTTTTCTCAATAACCTTAACTCTGAAATGTCTAGAAATGGTCCCTTGTTCCTAGAAGAAAAATTACAAGTCTTGTTCTCTAAATTTCTCTCTGAATTATCTGGTACTGTTGAAACCATTCCTGGTACTCTTCTTGAATCTTGTGTCAGCAATTTTAAAGATGTCCTGAATCATTCAATTCTTGATCTGTTTAAAGATGAATTCATTCCCTTTTTGCTTGATCAAATCCTGAATAACATAGGTGAAAGTGCCAGAGAGAAGTCCACAGTGAATAACAATGTGTTAGAACAACTGAAGAAACACATAGATGATAAGTTTGAGACAGTTCAAGATTTGATTCTGGTAAATGAATCACAATGTCATTCTAACATGGATACAATTGGCCAAAATCTGAAAGATTTTGAAGAGAAAGTGAGCAACAATCTTACTTCCATTGGTAATCAGATCAATGACCTTCATGCCAATGAGCACAACAGATTTGAACAATCTAAGAGAAGATTCAGTGACATATCTTCTGTAGTAAACACTGTGAGCTCAAAGCTGGATTCCGTGTTAATACCAGATGACAGAGACCAACCCCCTCATCTCTTATACAATAATCCCTTCCAGAATGTCCACCATGAGCAACAACAGGAACACAGACCTCCTCCTCCTGTTCCTACTCCTGAACCCCAGAGACCACCAAGAGATAACTTTCCTAAGCCTGCTAGCAATACTCCTGAGGCTAAGACCCAAGAGGAATTCCCCTACATTGATCATGGAGCAATAGACTTTGAAATGAGGAAGGAACTGTGGAAAGGTATCCCCAAAAATGGAGACTGGGAGAAATTCTCTGGAGAATTACCTTACAATCATGAGCTTTGGATTAAAAACACTGATATCCTGGTCAGAGACTACTTGATGCTGGATAACATGATAATCAGTAGATTAACAATCTTGTTAACTGACACTGCAAGGAATTGGTACCTAGGCATCAGAGACCAGTATGGAAACAAATCTTGGGCTTGGTGGAAGAATGCCATCAGAAACAAGTTTGGCACTGAGAACTGGAAATGGAAAATGCAACAAGAGTTTGAGAATGATCACTTTGCCTATGATGGGAGGAAAATCCATAAATGGTTTGGTAATCAGAGAGAAAGACTGAAAGCTTATCAACCTGAACTCAGTCAGTACCTTATTTGTGAGAAAATCTTAAAGCAATGCCCTCCAAACCTTGAGCATGCTATTAAAAGCAGATACAAAAGAGATGCCACTGAAATGAGTTTTGAGGATATGGTTATAATTGCTGAAGAGGTCATAGACAGAGTCATGAAAAGGAACAAGCCTGTGACAAACAATTATAACACTCCAAACAGATCCCACTGGAGAAGCAATCCTGCCCCTGAGAAAACTGATAAGCCAACTGACTCCTCTGCCAAAAAGAATCCTGTCTCTGCCCCTGAGAAAGAAAAACTTATATGCCATTTCTGTAAACAAACTGGTCACTTCTCCAGGGAATGCCCTAAGAAGAAGAACAGGATCAATAATGTAGGAATGGATGATGATGATGATCCCAAGAGTGACAATGGAGAAGATCAAGGTGAACCACACAAGTCTGAATCAGAACTAGATGAAGAAGAAGAGAATCATAGAACCAATCATATGATTCTTGCCATGGACAATGGGAATGGTGCCAATTATGACCCCTTGGTTGATTTTGATTTTGGAACACATGCTGTAGAGTGTGAGATAAACCAAGACTTCTCCATTGCTGAAATTCAAGCTGAAACTCATCAACCCCAGACATGGGACAAATCCTGCCAGTCTTCCCACATAGAGGATGCTAGACTGATGAAATGTAAACCTGATAGAGGAAAAGCTCATCTTACTGGAAAAGCAAATCTTACCACTGTCCTTATTGAATCCAGAGAACAATCATGTCTTCTTGATAGTGGAGCTTCTTGCTCAATCATCAGCAACAAATTGCTAGACTCTATATTACCAGAATGGGAAAACAAGCTCATGCCAATTAACCATGCAAAATTTCACAGCTGTAGTGACCAATTACAACCAATGGGCATAATAGAAACAGCTTTGATTTTTCCTCACACTAAAGGCTCTATCAGAATTCTAGCAGAATTTGTAGTCATGAAAAATGCAAGAATTGACTATCTTATCCTTGGAAATGATTACATGTCTCTTTATGGCTTTGACATCACAAACAGCAAAGAGAGATTCTTTACCATTGGAAATGAGAACAAGAGGAAGAAATTCAGTTTTAAGTCTCATCATCTGGAGAAAATGAGCCCTTCCAATGAAATTTCTGCTGTAAAGAAGTCCAATCCTCAACTGCAGAAATTTATTACAGAAGAACTCTGTGAAGCCAAGTTCAGTGATAAGTTGACTATTGAGCAAAAGGAGAAGCTGTTTGAAGTCCTCCACAATAACAACCTTGCCTTCTCCAATACCAACCAGCCCCTTGGTGCCATTAAAGGTCATGAAGTTCATATCAAATTGACAACTGAGAGACCCTATCCTCCTCTCCTCAGAAGACCTCCTTATCCTGCCAGCCCCAAAAGCAGAGAAGCTCTTGAACAACACATTGAGGAACTAGTAAACCTGAATGTTCTAAGGAAAGTTGGTCATAATGAAGTAGTTGAGATCACTACTCCTGTAATCATTGCCTGGCACAATGGAAAGTCCAGAATGGTAGGAGACTTCAGAGCTTTGAATTCATACACTGCTTCAGACAGGTATCCCATTCCCAAGATCAGTGAGACTCTGAACAACCTGGCCAAAGCTAAGTATCTGACTAGCATGGATGTACTCAAAGGTTTTCACCAGAATGTCATTGCAGAAGATTCCAGACATCTACTCAGGATTATTATGCACAAAGGAATCTATGAGTACCTTAGAATGCCCTTTGGGATCAAGAATGCCCCCTCTCATTTCCAGAGAATGATGGACATTGAGTTCAGAAAAGAAATTGATGAGAAGTGGGTCATTATCTACATTGATGATATCATCATTATGTCCAACACTTGGGAAGAACACCTCAATAGGATAGACAGAATCCTGAAAGTTGTCATTAACATGAAAATGAAAATCTCCTTGAAGAAGTGTAACTTTGGATTTGATCAGATCAAAGCTCTAGGCCATCTTGTGTCTGGTATTGCCATAGGAATAGACCAGAATAAAGTAGCTGCTGTCCTCCAAAAACCTGTGCCTAGTAGTAGGAAAGAAATGCAATCATTTCTTGGTTTTGCTGGGTACTACAGACAACACATTGAGAAGTTTGCAGAGATAGCCAAACCTCTGACTGAGCTGACAAGGATTGATGTCATATATGAGATGACTCATCATAGAATAGTAGCCTACAACTTGTTAAAAGAGAAACTGACCACAGCTCCATTGCTATTGTTTCCTGACTGGGCCCATCCTTTCACACTATATGTAGATGCTAGTATGACTGGTCTAGGTGCTGCTTTACATCAAGTCCAAGTCATTGATGGAGTGAGAAAAGAAGGACCCATTGTTTTCATATCCAGACAACTGAAGGACAGTGAAACAAGATATGGTGCTAGTCAACTTGAATGCTTATGTCTGGTTTGGGCCCTGGAAAAACTCCATTACTACTTGGATGGCAGTGTATTTCATGTTGTAACAGACTGCACAGCTTTGAGATCACTATTGAACATGAAGACTCCCAACAGACATATGCTCAGGTGGCAGATTGCTATTCAAGAATACAGAGGCAATATGACCATAATCCACAGAGATGGGAATATTCACAAGAATGCTGATGGACTGAGCAGATGGGCTTTGCCAAATGATCCCAGTAACCCTGCTTATGACCCAGAAGACAAGGATGATGATAGATTCCCCATCATGGGCATACATGTCTCTACTTTCAAGAATGAGTTCTTTGACTCAGTGAGAGAAGGCTACAAGCAAGACAAGAACACTACCATATTGTCTGAACTTTTGTTGAAAGATGCTAAAGATGCCCAGTTAAAAAATTCCTTACAAGATCCTTGGAGAAAGCTATATGATGAAGGAAGATTCTCCATATTTGATGGCCTCATCTACTTCAGAGAGAAACACAACTCTGTCCTAGTCCTAGCTGACAAAGAAAGTATCAACACCATCTTGCATGAATGCCATGACAGTGTCTACTCTGGTCATCTTTCTGAAGATAGGACTTTAGAAAAAGTAGCTGATACTGCTTGGTGGGCTAACTGGAAACAAGACACTGGTGAATACTGCTCCTCCTGTGATAGATGCCAGAAAGCAAATAAAGCCACAGGCAAAAGATTTGGACTGCTTATGAAAATTGAGGAACCTTCAAAACCATGGGATGTTATTAACATGGATTGGGTGACTTCCTTGTCCCCTGGAGGAGCTGCTAGTTTCAATGCTTGTCTGGTAATAGTGGACAGATACTCTAAGACCCCTATATTTGTACCCTGCTTCAAAGATGACTCTGCCATGGACACTGCCATACTGTTTTGGAACAGAGTAATGCCTAGGACTGGAATCCCCAGAATCATCATCTCTGATAGAGACCCTAAGTTCACATCTGAATTCTGGACTGGTTTGCATAGTATGCTAGGAACAAAACTCTCCTTCTCCACTGCTTACCACCCCCAGACTGATGGATTAGCTGAAAGGATGATTCAAACACTTGAAGATATGATCAGAAGATTTTGTGCATATGGTCTAGAATTCAAAGACAATGATGGTTACACTCATGATTGGGTTTCACTTCTACCAATCCTTGAGCTAGCATATTGCACCAGCATACATTCAACCACTGGAAAACCCCCTGCCATCCTAGAAAAAGGCTGGATCCCAAACCTTCCCAGGAATTTCTTGAAGCAAGACTCTGTAGACATTCATCCTACTGCTCTTGCCTATGGAAAGATCTTTGAGAAAGCCAGAAAACATGCTGAGCACTGCATAACAGAAGCTACATCTTACAACAAAGAGAGATGGGACAAGAGTCACAAAGAACCATCTTTTAAAGTTGGTGATAAAGTCCTAATATCCACAGCAAACTTCAACAACCTGTCTGGCCCTAAGAAGATGAGAGACTCCTTCACAGGACCATTCCTTGTGAAAGCTTTACATGGGAAAAATGCTGTAGAAGTGATACTGACTGAAGAGTTTAGCAGGAAACATCCCACATTTCCTGTCAGCTTGGTGAAACCATACAAAGACCCCAATCCAGACAAGTTCCCCTTGAGACAGAAAGTCAAAGTTGTCATTCCCCCCATGGATAAGACCCCTCAGAGTAAAGTCATACAAAAGATTCTCAGAGACAAGAGATTGAGAGTGGAAAACAGAGATGTTATGATGTACTTAGCTAGATACAAAGGTATGAGTGCTGATCATGATGAATGGCTCCTTGAGAAAGACATCCCAGACTCTGCTATCCTTCTCAGGAAATTCAGAAGTGAGAAGAGGTCTAACCCTGTGGTTTAATTTCTTACAGAAATCCAACCCTTTTGGTGGTAGGGAATGTCAGCCTTAGAGTCATCACAGCTGACCTAAAAGCTGCCTGTTCTACCTTTGTTACATATAAATTACTTTACATCTTTTTCATCTTAAGAGATAACCTTGTTTTGACTTCAGATTCTGTTTCCTCATGCAATTTTGACCCTAGTTACAACTTATCAATTCATTGTAACTATACTCCTTCCCTGAGTTAATGAGTTGTGGCGCGCTTGCGCAGTTGTGATGTGTCAGCACTACCTGGCGCGCCAAACCACATGTACATATGTAAATTACATAAGCAAACTGTGAAAATTTTCGTAGTCAGAATCCCCCTTGCCTGAGGCGGATCCACAGACTTCAGCACACCAGAACCACCACCCAGATAACCCCAGGATCACCACCAAAGAGCCTACTCTACTCCCAGTATACCTACCGTCACAGGCGCCTAGGATATTGACAGTAAGTAACCTCTTTCACTGAACCTTGATTATCTCAGAGGTACAACTCTGTGTCTTGTTTGATCTGCCTTTTCTTCTTGCTTTGCCTCCTCCTTGATCACAGGGCTGTCCCTTCTATTCTACAGGCCTTTGCCTCTATCTTGATCACAGGGCTGTCCCTTATAATCACTTGGCCTTTGCCTCAAAATCTAGGTTGCAGGGCTGTCCCTCAGGTTTCCCATTAAGAACCTTGACTGTCCAGAGAGAAGTCTAAAAAACTGTGGCTGGATTAAACTTATCTAATCCAGATACCCTCCTGAGAGGAAGCTGTAGCACTTCTAGCACAGATTAGCAGCACTCTTCTGAAGAGTAGCATTGCCAGTGGACGTGCATTCCCACTAGAATAACCTAGTACTTCTCTTCTATCTTATCCTGCTTGGTTTCTTTCTCTCTCTTTCTCTTTTTCTCTTACAGTTGTATTTTCTTTATCCCAAGAAATCAAACTGTTGTCCCCCATTTCTTGTGTCCTGCTGTCACTATAGAGACTCAGGCTCACAATCAGTGTGCGGTGGAAAAATATATGCATGATAACCAATAAGTGCTTTACATTCTGGCCCTGTCTATATGGAAAATTGAGACATAGAATGGATTGTAATACATACCTCATGTCAAATCTCTGGCTAATTTTTAATTGTGAATGCACACTATGGATGGCACTTTGTACCCGGGTACACAGTGCCATCCCTAGGGGGTCGGGGTACCCACTGCGGGTGTGGGTACTACCCTAAAATTTCACTCAAATTGGATACCCGCACCCATTTCACTCAAATTGGATACCCGCACCCACACTGAGGTTAACAAAGCCTCTCAAAGGAGGTGCAAAGCATCTCTGAAGCAGAGCATTACCTCTAATGTCACATCATTGACCCTACAGACTCAAGTTTTTCTTGCAAAAAACACTATATTTGTTTTGAAAATAATTTAAAAAGTTTAGTTTGTGGTTTAAAAAAACTGAGTAGACAGACTTGTAGCCTGCTATCTCAGCTTTCATCCCTTGTTTTTCCTTGAAGTTAATATTGAAAGAATTATAACCGGAGGCGAGCAGAGTCGGCGAAGGGAAAAAGATTGGCTTAGCCAATAACAGACAAGAAGTCTGAAATAGAGACCATTTACTCACTCTTAGGGGCTAAATGCCTAAGCAGAGAGTCTTGAAATGGGGCTAAAGTGCCACTCAAGGATTCAGTTGAGTCGGGACTGATGACTTTGATTTCCTAGGATAGTCTTGGGTTTAAGTAGACTATCTACATGTGTTCAAGATGTGGGCACAAGAAAAAAGAACACAATGAATAAGGAAGAAAGATTACATGCATAAGGGAATAGAGATGGCATATGGCACCCGGGTACCCCCCTTTTTTTCACAAATTCCTCACACCCGCACCCGCACCCAGAACCCGCCCTGGGAGATACCCGGGTGCAGAGGGGGAGGTACCCGGGTGCCAGGCACAGGTACCCGGGTATCACCTTTGATGGCCGGCTGACCGGTCATCGAGAGGTTTTATCCTCTTCGATGGCCGGCTGACCAGTCATCGAGAGCCTTTATCCTCTTTGATTACCGGTCAGCCAGTCATCGAGAGGTTGTATCCCTTTTGATGAGTCATGACCGGTCAGCCGGTCATTGAGAGTGTAGCCTCTTCGATGACCGGCTGACCGGTGATTGAGAATGTAGCCTCTTCAATGACCGGCTGATCGGTCATCAAGAGGTTTTATCCTCTTTATGGCTGGTCAGTGGTTCATCAAGAGGTTGTATCCCTTTCAATTCAAGCCGTCTCCGCTGTGTTTCACTCTAGCACACTTTTCCGGCCAAGACTTTGCTGCACAGGCAACAAGAGTCCGGCTGTAGATCCCGGTGGTCCCTACTAGCATGTAGGTTTTCACTGGGTTTGGTGTTTGGGTCTTGGTGGAGAGCTCCTTTGGAAAACCTCTGCAGGTTTTGTAGATCATCAGGTGTGATCACAACCAAGGGTCAGCCTCTTGGGTCGTGGGATCGTGATCTGAAGAGAGACTTGCCTCCTGGGGCAGCAAGGAAACAAGGGACTGCTGTCGCAACAGCGGAGAGATAAGGGGGGGTAGTGCTACACCTATCACACCCCCCAGGGGGTACCTCCAACGGTGGGCCGCTACGCTACACTACGCTACAGGGCCACTTAGCGTTAGCGTAGCGGCAAAAAGCGCCCGCCCATTTTGAGTAGCGTTAGCGCGCTGTTAGCGCCGCTACGCTGCGCTACGTTTCAGCGGCGCTAACAGCGCGCCAATTGTTTGTTAGTGTTAGCGCGCCGCTACAGTCACTTCGCTACGCTACGCTGCGCTACAGCGCTTTTAGCGGAAAAAAAGGCCTTTTTTTCAGCTAAAAGCACTGTGGCGCACCGTAGCGCGCGCTCTTTTGCGCCCTGCGTGTGTAGCGTTAGCGCAATTGAGCCCATCTGCGCTAACGCTACGCTAACAGCTAAATTAGCTGTGCACCCCTTGCGCGTAGCGTTAGCGCAGAAAGGCGCAATTCCGCTAACGCTACGCTAAAATGTAGCGGAATTCCGCTACGCTACGCCACGCTAACGCTACGGTTAGCGTAGCTGGCCCACCGTTGGTACCTCTGCTAATCAACACTGTAGCAAAAAGGGAGGGCAGGTGGTCGCAAAAAATGAGCTGCTACAAGCAGCGGTAACGATGATAGTGAAAAAACAGGACTGTTGAGCTGAGTTGTGGATGGTGGGATCTGGCCCAAACTTAGCTAAGTCCCTCGATTGGAGGCGCGGGAGCGCTTTCGCGAAGTGACCCTCCGAAGGAGGGACTTATGCCCTACCTTGCAAAACAATAGGCAGCAGACGTCTGTTTTCAGCATTTTTCGCTTGTCCCTCCGTTGTAGCTACGCAAGGACAGCTGGGGCCAAGTCAGCTGCTTCAAGAGATAGCCAAGAAGCATGGCTCTCTGCTGGTATCTTTCTTTTATCTGTAACAGTTGAACTGGATTTTTAAAAAAAAAAATAAGAGCTGCTAAGTTTTAACAGGCGTCAAAAGTATGGCTTTGACTGAGGCCTGTTTGAACAATGCCCTCCCAAAACCCATGAACTCCTTTTTGTTTCATTTGGGATTCAAGAGTTTTTTTGGAGGGATCCAACCTCATGAAGGTGGCAGGTGCAAGTGCTGATGTAGGCAGACAAAACTGTCTACTCAGAATTTTGATAGTCTATAGCTGAGTCAAGATATAAAGAGTTGATAATTTTGAAAGTTTTCCCCAGCCAAACGGGATTTCTGCTGCCTACTCTTTTGCAAGGTAGGGCGTAAGTCCCTCCTTTGGAGGGTTGCTTTGCGATAGCGCTCCCGCGCCTCTAATTGAGGGACTTATAAGCTAAGTTCAGATCTGGCCGTGGTATGAGAGGTTTAAGGGTGAAACTTAAACCAAGTCAGGGGAGGTACGCGTGTATGGTTTGCAGGCCGCGTCACTGACGTCATCCCCAGACCCTTGGTTTTGGCCTGGCTCCACAAGCTCGCGTGCTTGGACCTAGGTGACCTAACCTTAGCGGTCCGGTCACCGTCAATGACCGGTCAGTTGGTCATCGAGAGGTACATATCCTCTTCGATGACCGGCTGACTGGCGGGTACCCGTCCAGGTACCCGCCGTCCTCCCCACCAGAATTCTGGACACCCGGACCCGCACCCGGCACCCGCCGGCGGGTACCTGTAGGGCCAAACGGGTACCGGGTACCCAGCAACAAGTACCCATTTGCCATCTCTAAAAGGGAAGGTAACATGTTTGTGAAAGGAAGAAAACAGGAAAGGAAAGCGAGATCAAGTGAAATTCCAACAAATCTCCCAATCCACCTACTGTGGACTGTTTCTGAAGGGGTCTTCCAGGAATTTTTGAACTCAAAATTTGAAATTCCCTGAGCTCACACAAGCTCAAAGGGGTGGATTGGTTACCAAAATCCACCATGTAAAAACATTTACAGAATGTTTCTTGCCAGGGGGGATGGTTCTCAAGGAGTTCAAAATGGGTGAAAAAAATCTAAGCACCCGCACCTGCTAAAGCAGGTCAAAGCAGGTACCCGGGTACAAGATGGCAGGTAGCGGGTACCCGTGGGTGTCTACACAAAATTTGATCCCTGGAACTGGCTCCACAGATTCCCGGTCTGTGCTGGACATCGAGGGGAACACCACCTCCTTGATGGCTGGCACACATTGATCATCAAGAGGGTCTCTTGATGACTGGCGCAATACACCAGTCATTGGAAATCTCCTCTCAATGACCACCACAACAGACTGGTGCTGGGCCGTTGGCAGTTACTTGGAAGGGAGATGTGAGCTGTGTGCTGCCTTTGCGGTGGTCCAGAAAAGTGAGATTTGGGTAATTGAGTTGATAGCTTGGGGGGGGGGGGATTTGAGTTGAGACAACGTGGGACAGATTCCCGTTGGCAGTAGTTTGTTATTTGAGGATCTGGAAAAGAAAAGAGTCCGGCAAGAAAGGGCTGGAAGATGTGTTCTTAAAGGGATTCAGGGATGACTTGAGGCAGCTGAGAGACTTAGAAAGCTCAGAAGCTGCGGGGTAGGATCAATAAAGTTGGAATCTGAAATCTTGATGAGTGATCTGAGATGGTTCAGACAAAGTCCTATGCCGCCCCATCTTCTGAGTTTGAGCTGAACTCAGACTTTGGGATCTGTGACATGTATGGACAGGTCATCATACACCTGCGCACCTCTGCGCGCGCAACAACAAGAAGAAAAAGAGAAAAGAGCACAACCCAAGAAACCACACAACAACACAACAAACCACCACATACATATCCATCCAAAAGCGCGCATGTAAGAAAATAGAAAAGACAAACAAAAAAAAAAAAACAAGAAAGAGAAGGAAAAGAAAAAACAGACAAAAAGAAGAAAAAGGGGGAAAGGAGATCCTGAAACCCCTTGAGCCTTGTGCACGCGCTACACTGATTGATCTTGAGGGTTCTTGAGGGAGTCTTGATGAGGTCTTGATCCTGGAGCTGCCGTGACTGAAACTGAGAAATGACTGAAAAAGACTGATGCCATGGCTGCCATGAGTTTGGCCACCACACCGGTCATCAAGATGACATCTCCTCTTGATGGCAGGCACAACAGACCAGTCAACAAGATGACATCTCCTCTCAATTACCGGCACAGATCAAAAATTGAGGGGAATACAACCTCCCCTCAATGATGGGTGTTGTCTGGTACACACAGGTCATTCAGGGGGGGTGGTATTCCCCCCAATGACCTATCTATTCCAGTCATCAAGAGGTGGCTGTTAATTGAGGTGAGTTGGTATCCCCTCCAATGACCAGTCTGCGGTCATCAAGGGGAGGTGGTATTCCCCCCAATGACCAGTCTGTGCCAGTCATCAAGAGGTTTCCTCTCCTCTCAATGACCGGTGTATGTATGCTGGTCATCCAGGGGGGTGGTGCTCTCCTTGATGACTGGTGGGTTATCAAGAGGCAATTCCCTTTGCCTGTCATTGAGGGAATTGAAGGAGGGGAGGAGTCAAGGAGTCATCCCATGCTGAGGGGGGGGAATGGCGGGTACCCACCCTTTTTTTTCTGCAAAATCAGACACCCACCAACGGGTACTAGGACACAGCCACAGGTACCCAGAGAGTCCTCCAGCATTTTGTGGGGGCTTGGGAACAGCATGGCCTCTGTTGCAGTGATAAACCTGTAACAGCAGAGTGCAGTGATGATAGTTGTGGAAGGATCATCATTGCATCAGAGAGGAAAGAACAGAATAAGAAAAAGAAGAAAAGAAGAGAAAGATAAACAAAAAGACACTCACCTGGAACAGCAGAGTTCAATGATGATGGTTGTGGAGGGATGAGGAAAGAGCCTGCCATGTCTGCTTCTCCAGGTGACTACAAATTCAATATGGATATGTCACGGACTGTGATATCAACAAAGGGTAGCTACGCTACGTGTAACGCGTAGATAACGGTAACCCCTGCAAGAAAAACTCTAGAAACTGCTTGCAGTTGAGATGCAAGAGCTCAAGGCAAGCTGTGCCTCATGCAAGAATCAAGCACTGGGTGATTCCATGCACATTGTCTAATTTATGCAAGAGTGAGTCTAAGGTACAAAAAACTAAGTACATCAGTTGATACCTGTGCAAATTCCCCTTTCATGTGCATATATCCCTTTTGTATGCATTCACCCCATTCATAATGTGTACATAGCCCTTTATTGCACATACACCTTTCATGTGTGTATATCCCTTTCATGTGCATGTATCCCTTTCACAATGTGTACATACCCCATTCATCATTTGTTCATGACCCTTTCATGTTTACATGTCCCCTTTGAGTTTTTTAGGTCCCTTTTAGTACCCCTTTTACCATTCAGGTTTACATATCCCATTCATGTGCAAATACCCCTTACTGCACATCCCCCTTTCATGCATAAATACCCCTTTCATGCATACATACCCCTTTCATCATGTGCACATATCCCTTTTATGTGTTAATACACCTCACATTCCCCTTTCATGTGTACATATTTCTTTATCTGTACATATCCCTTTCATGTGTACATACCCTTTTTATTTTATTCTGGCTGGATTCAATGGTGCATGGATTGTTTAATAAAATAAAATGAAAGGGTGCTCAGGGGGATGCTCATTTGCCTCAGCCTACTGCATGAGCATTGAGCACTCCAGTATGTTCAACATTGAGATGCTGAACAAGGTCACTCA
Source organism: Puccinia triticina (assembly GCF_026914185.1). Classification (NCBI taxonomy): domain Eukaryota; kingdom Fungi; phylum Basidiomycota; class Pucciniomycetes; order Pucciniales; family Pucciniaceae; genus Puccinia; species Puccinia triticina. Next base: position 3,850,532 of record NC_070572.1, read on the forward strand.
AGGTGCACCAGCACGGAATTTGGGTGCTTGACTCCAGCTTGAGCTGAAGCTTGATTGAAGCTTGCTGCATCTCAACTGCAAGCAGTTTCTAAAATTTTTCTTGCAGTGAACATAACAGAATTTTGGCCGTTTTCTACGTGTTACGCGTAATGTTGGTGCAATTACGTTATCACACCACAGGAAGGCCCTTATTTTTATGTTATTTACGTGATTGGGGCACACATGGCCCCTGATAACAAGCAAATATCAAGGCAAAAACAGCCTCCAATGGTCTGTTTTTGTGTTGGCCACTGATATCAAGCAAATATTAAGGCAAAAACAGCCTTAATTGGTCTGTTTTTGCGTTATCCAGCGGATAACGCGATTACGGGCCGCTTTTTTGAGGCCCGTTATGTTACGTGCAGGGCTTAAAATGACCCTGTTATTAGTAAAGTAACGGGGAGCCCCGGGTAAAAAGGGTAGTTATGTTACACATTACCTCACAAAAGCAGCACTTTAGTTGAGAACCTGCTTGCAGGTGCCCAGCTCATACATACTGCAGCCAAGAATCAGTTGACCTACAGGCTCATCAACAGGCTTGTATTGCTTGATGTTCCCAAAATAACCCTAACCCTGTATCCACTATAAACTTGGCCATGGCATGCCACATGGGCTGTAAGATTACATATTTGCATCATGTCAGATCCCCGCCTCTTGTGTAGTGCTGAAAACAAACTTCAGTTACCCAGATTTATGTATCATATCTATAACTATACAGATTGGAAAACTTGGTTCCAAAAGACCGCCAAAATCTCAAACAAGGTTTTGTCTTTCTGGTCAAGTTGTATGAATCAAATCTCCCCCAAGCCTGTCACAATCACAGTTGCTTTCAATTTTGGTGCAGTACACTTACATATATAGCCCCACAGTCATTGTGATTCTCAGAATACTCCCCAATTCCAAGCAGCCCAAACACGATGCAAATTAAGATTTACCACTCGGGGGTGCTGTTGTTGTTAACTATCAAGTGCAATGGAATGGAAGACTTGCCCCACGATTACCAGTCATTCTTTGGATTGGAAGTCCCGCCACCAGATTACATGGATCATTTCATGTCATCACTTTCTTCAGAAAGTGGCCATGCTTATCCCAACCCGACTTCTCCCACTCGCAGAGCATTTGAAAACCAATTTTCCCCTGAAGATCTTGCAGAACTTCCATATCTCCATTCCGACTTCCCAGTGGTCTCTCAGGGCCAAAGGACTGCTGGCCTTGCGCCATCTATCCAGCATGGAGAGAACCAACTAAGCAGTTACCTAGCCAATGAAAGCCAATTTGTACCATGTGGCCAGTTCAACTCCTTGGCAAGGGCATCCACAAGCCCCCCGGAAACTATTAATACGCAGATTCCATCCGAATCGGGGATATCAAAGAACGGACCAGATTTTTGTGGTGATGGCCAGCGGAAAAGCCCAACTTTGGCTGCCAGGTGCAAATCGTTTAAGAAGACTGCTTCCCCAAGACCCATGACTGCCTATTCTGAGCTTCAAGATAGGTTTCGCCATCCAGCCGAAACGCCTTCCGGAGAGTTGATGCTCACTGCAAGGCCATCTAACCTTTCACCTTCAGCTAGTGTGTATCCAAAACATGAAAAGACAATATGGCTTGGTGAGATCAGAGACGCGCCAGGTAATTCAAAAGTTTCAATAGTTTCTTGGTCCACATCCTCATACGACGATCGTTGCGCTATACAATTACCATACAAAATGGTAAACACTGATAATTGTCTTGTTGGTGAATGGCCAATCGAGAAGAACTGGAAATGGGAAAGATTGTGTTTTGATAGTACGGCCTTCACAAATCATCGATCAGCTGATCCTGGCTTATACCCGAAAATTCTAAAGCTGATTGGAAAACTTTCAAAACAAGGGCCTGCATGTGATGAACTGGTGATGACAAAATATCAGTTCATCCAATACCACACGGATCTTAATTTTCTCGCCCTTAGGGAAAGTCGACGCCGGCATGATCGGGACGATCGAATCAAGGAAGATGGATCAAAGCAGCTCGTAGACAATCCGAGAAGTCCTGCAATGAATAAAACATGGCAAAGAGTAACGTTAGCGCAGAATTTTCTGATGCTGGAATCCCAGCGTTGGATCTCCCATTGGAGCCGGAGATTGCACTGGAATGGCGAGGACCTGATTGAGAAATTTGAGCTGGTCAAACCGCACAAACTGAAGAAGGCAGTCTCGACTTTCCTCTTTTACGTCGAGATGGTCGAGACTATCCTGCCCAGACCAGCAACAGAAAGAAGACAGTCCAAGGCCCGGAACGAATTGGCAGAAGCGGTGGCAGTCTTAGAAGCCCTCTTCAATCCATGCAAAGCGCACGAAAATTTGGAGAAGCGGGGGTATATCTGCGATAAGATTGCCCTTAAACAAAGTTCAAATGATGCTGTTTCAGTTATGTGGGCTATGATACATGTTTGGGTGTGCATGTTTAGGACGGACTTGGTTGATGTTCTCTTCAACGAAAGGCAGGAAATTTCTCATTCGGCCAAGTCATTCTTCAACACGCTTTTCTTCTGCTCCATCAAAGTGCTTACCAGTAGACTCAAAAGAGATCAAAGCTGAGCTTAATGTTTACTAGGGAAATCCTCAAAAGAGATCAAAGCTGAGCTTAATGTTTATCAGATCAGATGTAGTATCTTCCACCTTCTTTCGAAATAATTTATAACACTTGCTTATAGACTATAGTGTGCAGTGGACAAATCAGAGTACCTACGACCACCAATCTGTCCTGTACACTCTAGCTCTTCCTCATTACACTTGCAAAACAAATCAAAATGTCCAATGTGCATCCAGGTCTCAAGACTTTTTCAGCGCCAAGTGTCCTTGCCCACGAAGCGGAGCCCTGCTCCAGAGAGGAGGCCCTGTTGAGGCCGCTTCTCCAATCCAAACTGTCCTAATTCCTTGTCGCCAAGCTGCACCAATATACAGTCTCAGTGATCCCAGCGATGTGCGTTCAGCGAACTTAACACAAGTCCCTCCCGTGCTACGCTCTGGATGTGAATGAGCCAGGAATCCAGTCTGGATCTTCGACCTTCCAGACCAAAACCCCCCGCGCCGGGGGCGCCGCGGAGCCTTTCACAAGAACTGGCTGCGACATTCCCCCCTATTCCCTTTCTTTCTATTCTCCTTGGTCTAGATAAGATAAAGACCCCCACCGTTGGCACCAGAAAACTCGCGAGACCTTGTCTCCTCCGTGCCAACCCGTCTATCTCAGTGAACAGACCCCCAGCTCTTGGACCGCCATGACCAGCGGCGACCCCATGGCGACCCAACACCGCAAACGAAGATCTATTCCTGTCTTGCGGTTTCTCGGTGTGCACAAACCAAGCCTGTATTACGATGATTGTAGAGTTGTTTAAAGTATGTATGTGTAGAGCAACAAGAGATGAAAGCAGAGAGAAAACCAATGGATCCGGTGAGGTGAGCAAGTCGTACAATACATACATCTATTAATATCTTCATGTGCGTGTGTGTGTGTATGTATCGCCAAAAAAAGAGAGCGAGATTAGAGAGCTTAGAAGAACAACCAAGTTTTTATGCTTATCTGCCAAGTGAATAGAACAATTAAAAGGTCCAAGCCACGATTCTTGAGGGGGGGTGGGGGGTTAAGGGGAGCGGAAGAGGAGTTTCAGGATCGACCAAGTGTATAGCGGCAGGACGAGGTTATCGTTCTGGGCGGTGACCGCCTCGAGCAGCGCGGCCAACACGATGCCCAGGAGGTACCTGAAGAACTGTCCACCCAGTCCCGAACCCGTCAGTTACATGTATATGTGATGAGGAGAGTGGGTAGGGGCTTAACTGGGAACGGATAGACCAGGCCGACAAGCCTCAAGAGCAGTGACACGGCGACGACGGAGGCTACGAACGCGAGCGATCCCTCGACGGTCTAGCGCGCCAACCGAGGATAAGTATCGGCTGGGAGAAAAGTAAATGGAGGGGGATGCAAACCTTGCTGGAGCCGGCGGACCACTTGACCCTGCCGACGCGCTTGCCGACGATCGATGCACATGAGTCGCCCACGCCGAGCACGATGACCCCGATCAGGTCCTCGATCGAGCATCCCACGCCTGCGGCTCGGATCGCCTCGGCCGGGCTGAGCAGCCGGGCGAGCGGGACAGGCAGCAGCCCGGCCATCCGCCCCCCTCCTTCGACACTCCCCCCCATATTCGCTTCGGGCCCACGGGACAAGGGGCCGAGGCCGTCTAGCCATATGCCCGTCGAACAGGCCGTTAAGAGGTAGAAATGACTCAGGATCACCGGCCCGGAATCTTTCTCATCTATGAATTCGTTCTATATCCCCCCATACACACACACACATTCAGCAGCAGCGTGAATTATGCGGGGGATGGAGAAGGGGGAAGGCTTACGAAGAACAGGTGGATCGCCGCGCCGATCGGGTAGAATGCGAAGTAACGCGCGAATTCACAGAACGTGAAGATGACGAAGGCGACGGAGAAGGAGATCGAGGAGAACTCGATCTGTCATCCCAATGTCCCGAAATCAACGCCAACTTTCGTGGGCAAAAATAAGAGCAGGGGGGAGACGTACGTCGATAGGGATGGTGGGCAGGAACATGAAGCACACGAGCAGATGGAAGAACTTGCGCTTGAAGTTAAGGTGTTGGCTTTTGGTGGATCCTAGGAGTGAGCCGGGGCCAGATAATGTCTGGGGATGAAGCGGCGGCGGAGAGGGGGAGGCGGCGGAGAGGGAGGGTGTGGTGGGCAGAGTGGGTTTGGGCGAGGCGATGGCGGAGGGCGAGGTGGGTCTAGTGGAGAGTAGGTCTGTGGGAGGCGAAGATCTCTGGCGGACGGTGTCGGGTTGGGGCTCGCTGAAGGTTCTGCGTACGAGCAGGGAGACCTTGCCGACCAAGTGGCTGGGCCTGCATTTGGTGGCCGGAGCACTAGGAGGGTCGACGGGCTCTGAAGCTCTTGGGGGCTGGCGGGGGCTGCAGAGCGCGTCGGCGATGTATCTAAGCGAGCTAGCCAGGGTGATGTTGCTCGATGGAGCTGAGGAGGTGACGACGGGTGGGGCAGCGGCGGCAGTAGGGGAGCCTGAGCGGGCCCGGGAACGGGAGCGGGAGCGGGTAAGCGAGCCTAGACGACTCTTCTTCCACGACGAGCGCCAGCCGGCAAGGGTTCCGATCTCCGAGGGGATCCTGTGGCTGTTCCTCAGGGAGCGACGTTTACGGACGAGGTAAGAGGTCCAGCCGCCGATGGCTGCTACGAGACAGATCCACCAGTAGACCAGCATGGCGATCCTCGTCCAGCGGATCCCGGTCGTCGTCGTCGTCGTCGTCGTCACTGGGTTTTTTTCTCCGGGCAGGAGGCCGATGCCGAGCACGCTGAGTTCGGCTGGATGGCGGGAGTGGGGGTATCGGAGGAAGGAGTAGCAGAAGAAGGCCAGCCATCCCGGGCCGAGGATGCGGCGCCACCAGGCCTGCTGCACCCTGCGGTCGCGGCCGATTTCGAAGAGCCAGCCGAGCCAGTGGCTCATGACGACCAGGCCGATCCACAGGATCGAGGCGTAGATCGAGAGCGCGATCACCTTGCGCAGGTTCTCCTTGAGTGCGCTCTCGTGCTGGCGCGAATGGTGCTGGGCATCCGGGTTGGAGAAGCGCTGGTAGTAGTCCGGCTGGGCGGGCTCGCTGGTCCAGATGGGCTTCTGGATCGTCTGCGGCGGGGGGGCGGGGCGGGTGGGCGAGGAGCGGTGGCGATGGCTGGCGGGGTGTCTGGAGAGCGAGCGGGTGGAGGGACGGGTGCGTTTGGTGGGCCGCTGGCCGAGCCTGCGGGACAGGACGAGCAGGGGGGCGAGGGTGAAGGCCATGAGGAAGATGCCGGAGACGAGGACGTGCTGGATGGCGATGGCGGGGGTGGGGAAGCGGAAGAGGCCGGGCAGGAAGCTGAGCCTGTCGGCGTCCGAGAGCGGGGCGGGGGGGCCGGGCGAGGCGCGCTGTGTGCGGAGGAAGGCGGAGTAGCGGAGGCGGGCGGAGGTGAGTCTGATGACCTCGATCATGAGGGCGACGCTGATGGAGGAGAAGACGGAAGACTCGGCGAGGGTGAAGGCTCTGCGGGCGAGGCGGGTGGTGAGGTAGAGACAGGACTGGAAGGTGAAGACGCTGAAGAGACACTCGAAGACGGACATGCTCTGGGCGACGGCGGGGCCCCACCAGCCGAGGGCGAGGGCGGCGGAGAAGAGGATGGCGACGAGCAGGGACTTGGCGGTGGCGGCGACGAGGCGGAGGGCGTTGTTGGAGACGGGCAGCCAGCGGTCGGCCAGCCGGGCGAGCAGGATGTCGAGCAGGAGCGCGCAGAGGTTGAGGGTCGTGAAGGCGAGCAGGTCGAGTCTGGCGCGGGCGAGGACGCGGAGGTAGTCGGCCTGGGAGTAGCGCAGGGTCGGCCCGGCGTGTGCGAGCTGGGGGGAGGCGTTCCAGATGTCCATGAGGTGGTGGTGGGCGGCCGGGGCCGAGCCGGAGCCGGAGCCGGAGCCGGAGCCGGAGTGGATGGCGAGGGCGGCGGCGAGGAGCAGAGGCAGGCCGACGGCGAGGGCGAGCTGCTGGGCGGGCTGGCCGGCCGGGCGGCGGTATCCGCGCTCGTCGGTGAACGGCACCCGGGCGGGCCAGCCGGTCAGCGTGTGCGGCAGGGGGAGCGCCAGGAGGAGGGCGGCTACGAGGAGGGCGGCGATGAGCTGGGTGGGCGGCTGGTGGCCGGCCGGCTCGGCGGGCGGGGTCGGCAGCCTCGGCGGGCGGAGTGTGCCGAGCAGCGGGAGCAGGATGAGCAGCGAGTCGGCCATCGCATCGTCGCTGGGCGGAGGGCTGTGGGCGGAGTCGGCTGAGGCCTGCCTTGGCCCTTGGCTCTCCTCGCCCCTGTCTTACATAAGCACACTCAGGGGCAACTATTTACGACTGACACATTTCAGATTCTTCTGGAAACAAGTTAGAAAGAAAGTTTACTGCTTGCAAAATTTGACAAAAACGGCCCTAAAGGTGTAGTACTCCTGCTGACTGCACGAGACATGATTGATTCTGTGTATGTATGTATCCGGCCTAGCTCGCCATGAAACCCCTCATACATCCATTCCAGCCAACTCCCATCGTCCCGCGAAACCGGTTGCCTGATGGCCATAGTTCATTGTTCTGGATGGTTGTGTGCACATAAATACAATCTGCCTCTTTCCCTAGCTTGCCTCTACTGAAATACTTATAATAGCCCATAAAACCTGCCTGCTCCCCGCGGGCACATTAATTAGCAATTATTTATTACTCGACAAATAATTTCCCCAAGTCTCACTCGCCCCACCTCAAAAGATAAGTAACCCTAATTGCTCCCTACTAGACCAAAAAACATTGCCCAGCAGAGCTCTTGTGTTGTTTCACTCTCTCCAGATCCATGCACACTAGCTCTCTTTGGCCTGATCTCCCATAACTTCTCCCCCATCTAGCTGCTTAGATAGAAATCAAATCATCTGTTCTTCGGGACCTGATATTGATCCTTGAGGCTGAGGACACCCATACATCAACTTGTTGTCGGTGCACTTTTCCCCCTCATACCCAGCTAGCTGCCTCTAGCTGCTGACTATTCATGGCACAAGCTTTGCTGTTCTTTCTCCTCAACTGCTTGATCCGCTCATCTTTGTCCACTTGGCCTCAATCTTCTATGTATAGACATTCGTACGGTTGGCGTGAAGACACAGTAGGGGGGTTCACATTGCGGACTTGAATTGATGACATTGTATTCTAGTGTATCTCATTTTGCAACTTTTCCAATCTGTTGATCAGATTCTTCTGGAAACACCGAAATCTGGATTTTGAAAGTTTTATGAAAGCTTGCTGCTTTGATAAAAACCGCCCCAAGGTTGTCAACCCAGACGGCGAGCTTGCACGAGACATGATTGATTCTATGTATGTATCCAGCCTAGCTCGCTATGAAACCCATCATAATCCATTCCAGCCAACTCCCATCGTCCCGCGAAACCGGTATTCATCCTGCCCGATGGCCATAAAACACCCAGACGCCCCGCTCGCCTGCCCCTACGCGCCATCCGCAGCCATCCACAGCCATCTCACAAATTCAAAAGTGAGCACTCTGATCCACATTCGACAAACCCCGCTTGTTCTGACACGCGCTGCTTCCCTATCAGATGAAGTCCTGCAACGCCTTCATCCGCCTGCTCTCACTCTCCGTGCTGCTTGGCGGCGTGTGCTCAATGGACGACCCTTCACGTGCTATGTTGGCCAGGCACGTCTGGACGAGATCCCCTGTAACTTTGGACGTTGGGGATACACGGAAGGGAGACGATAGGGTAGCCACTCGAGCTTTCGGGCAACGTTCTGATCGCGATCCAATTGATTACAACATTTATGTCAACAATCCGTTCGAAAAAGATATGAAAGTGGAGGTCAAACTCAACGGCATGCGTATAAACGTCAAAGATCCCGAGCGTGCCGAAATTAAAACTATCCGAGCAAATCGCCTCGACCCAATCATCGTCGCTACCACGGACCACATACCGAAATGTGTAACGGTGAAATATGTGCTCCCCAAAGCCGAGGCCGATATATTCCGACCTCATCTGGCCCCGCGCAGACCTCTAGCAACCAGGTAAATAGATTTTCTTGAATCATTGTTCTGAGCGGTTGTTTGCACATACAATCTGACTCTTTCACCTTGCATCTACTTACTTTTGACAGCCCATAAAACCTGCCTGCTCCCCGCGGGCACATTAATTAGCAATTATTACCTGCCAAATAATTTCACCAAGTCACACAAGTGCCTGTATGTTGTGTGTTTGGCACCTAAACACGCGAAGTTCATGCTTGTGAGCATGATGGATATTCAATTTGGGTTTAGTCCCAGAATGAGTGGGGTCTATGTTTAGACCCCAAATGGAGCTCCGGGTCAAGTTGATCCCCGGTTAATCCAACCGGATGTGGTTGTGGGGTCAGAGTAAGAGCATCATTACTGGTTGAGCTAAGTTTGCGCAAGGTTTGACTCGCGGCTATCGCTAATCAAAGTAGCAAGAAGTGATTTGACCGTATTGGTGGTTCAGCTGTGTGATATGCGCCCTTATGCGCTGGTAAAGCTAGCTTGGGAGCTAACTGTTGCTAGATGTAGCAAGCTTTAGCTAAAATTGTAACTTCTTGCAGATTTAGCTGAGGCTGGGCTCAGTGTTGTGCAGTTGAGTTTGATGGCTAAACTATAGCCAGGAAGTACTTTGATGTGCAAATCCCTTGGAATCCTTGAGGATTCCACGTGAGGCCCCTGTGCAAGGTTGGACCAGCAGCTTTTGGTCCAGGCACTTCAATGATAATTAAGTTTCCCAAAAGAAACACTCAAACTTTGATGTTGGGAAAATCATGGAAAAAAAATCACTCCATACAGAAAAAGAATGCTAATTACCTGAGCATGCCCAGCCAAAAAATAAAAATGGTTCAAACTGAGTAAAAATCAATGGGGCACATTTTTTGGGGGATTTTTTATGCGCCTGCATGAGGCCCGCATGGGCCCATTGAAAAATTCCCAACCTTGGCTCAATGATTCCAGTTGAACATTCTGTAAGAAAAAATGAAAACCATTCATAGAATGTTCTTGAGGCAGTTGTCCCATTTGCCATTGTTCAGGGATCCTTGTCCAAGGGTATGTCCTCTGAACAATTGGCCTGGACATTGCAAAACAAATTGTGTTGAGGGGGGTTTCTATCAACAATCTGAGGAACCTTGCACCCCTGCTACATCCCAAGGGTTCTGGGGACAACAGACTTCATCTGTTGTTCTCAGAACAATGAGATATCTCTTGACTGTTCCTGTGGTGGTGTGAGTGCCTAAACTATACACTTGTGCTATCACCAGATCATGTAATCCTGTGATAGATTTTGTGAAACCCCACAAGAGGTGGGGGCTTCACATCAAAAAGAAAAACATTGAAGCAATGATCTTTTTTTAGGGTCTTGGAAAAACGACTCCCAACTTTTGGGAAAACGACTCCCATACGTCGGCGCGACCATTTCTTGACCAGCGCTCGACGTCGACCTAGACCCTTTTTTTGGGTACGGGTTTTTTGGGAGTCGTTGACCCAAAATAATTTTTTTTTGGGAGTTGTTGTGCTAATTTTTCGTATTATTTTTTATTGTTTTTAATATGTATAACTTTTTTGTTCCACGTACTTGAGACATAAAAATTTGAGAATACAGAAATTTATGCATAAATTGTACTCCCTGAATTTCTTAGCAATAGTGTGTCATCAGAACATGAGATACAAGGGGTGCGCGTTGGGCTTAGTAGGAAAATGACCGCCAGCCATATAGGTTTTTTGTTACACACCCAAACAGTCCCAAACTTTCAGGAATCTTTCCATGATGCATATATTTTGTGCTATAAAATTATTAGCAATAGTGTGCCATTGTAGAATGACATATAAGGGGTGCGCGTAGGGCTTAGTAGGAAAATGACCGCCAACCATATAACTTTTATGTTACACGCCAAAACAGTCCAAAAATTTCAGGAAACTTTCCAAGATGCATATATTTTGTGCTATCAAATTAGTAGCAATAGTGTGCCATTGTAGAATGACGAATAAGGGGTGCGCGGAGGGCTTAGTAGGAAAATGACCTCCAACCTTATATCTTTTTTGTTACATACCCAAACAGTCTAAAAATTTCAGGAAAATTTCAATGTAGCATATTAGGCTTGCTATGAAATTCTTAGCCATGAGGTGTAATCAAAATAGGATATATAAGGTGTGCACGGATAAAGCCCGCTGTGCACACCTCATATCTCCTATTTTTATCACACCAAGTTGCTAAGAATCTCATATCACAAATGATATGCTAAATGAAAGATTTCCTGAAATTTTTGGACTTTTTGGGTGTGTAACAAAAAAGTTATATGGTTGGCGGTCATTTTCCTAGTAAGCCCTCCGCGCACCCCTTATATGTCATTCTACAATGGCACACTATTGCTAATAATTTTATAGCACAAAATATATGCATCATGGAAAGATTCCTGAAAGTTTGGGACTGTTTGGGTGTGTAACAAAAAACCTATATGGCTGGCGGTCATTTTCCTACTAAGCCCAACGCGCACCCCTTGTATCTCATGTTCTGATGACACACTATTGCTAAGAAATTCAGGGAGTACAATTTATGCATAAATTTCTGTACTCTCAAATTTTTATGTCTCTAGTACGTGGAACAAAACAGTTATACATATTAAAAATCGGACTTACTTCGCGCACTGCGAAAAGCTCTTCGCGCACTGTGCAGTGCGCGAAGTTTGCAAACACTTCGCGCACTGCGCGTGAAGGGCGCAAATTTTTCAAATCATTTTTTCACTAATCAATAGAAAATCTTATTATTGTCCTCTGTGAATTTATTTGGAGTTTTTTGAAGCTTCTCTGTATGCTTAAAAATTTCACCAATAAAATGAACAAGTACAGTCACTTGGGGACCTGGAATCCATATTCCCACCAGTCAAAAAATCCAAATAGCTTAGTGAATCATGATACATATGAATTCAAACTTTTTAAAATTTTTTGGCCACTTTGGGCAAGAATAAGGCTTTCAAAAATTAGGAAAGTTCACCACTTACTGGCGCATTTTGGCATATCTTGAGAAAAAGTTACTGGTTTTTGAAAGCCTTGTCCTCGTACAAAGTGGCCAAAAAGTTCTAAAACTTTTAAATACATATTTAATATGATTCACTAAATTATTTGGATTTTTTGGCCTGTGGGAATATGAATTCCAGGTCCCCAAATGGCTGTACTTGTTTTTTTTATTGGTGGGATTTTTAAGCATACAAGGAAGCTTCAAAAAGCTCCAAATAAATTCACAGAGGACAATAATAAGCTTGTCTATTGATTGGTCAAAAAATAATTTGAAAAAGTTGCGCCCTTCATGCGCAGTGCGCGAAGTGTTTGCAAACTTCGCGCACTGCACAGTGCGCGAAGAGCTTTTTGCAGTGCGCAAAGTAAGTCCGTTAAAAATAATAAAAAATAATACAAAAAATTAGCACAACGACTCCCAAAAAAAAATTATTTTGGGTCAACAACTCCCAAAAAACCCGTACCCAAAAAAAGGGTCTAGGTCGACGTCGAGCGCTGGTCAAGAAATGGTCGAGCCGACGTATGGGAGTCGTTTTCCCAAAAGTTGGGAGTCGTTTCTCCAAGACCCTTTTTTTATTCCATTTGTTCTTCCCAATTCCCTCTGCACCCCCCCCCCCTCTGATTTCTTGCATTTAAACAAAAAAAATCAGGAAAATGAACACAGTTGCTGAAACTTTTACTAATTTATGTTTTTTTATCTATTGTATGTATAATGAAAATTGGTCCTTGGTCAAAAAGTTTAGCACACCCAGTGTACATGCAAATCATGGTAATAAGAATTCCGGTCAAGAGAAATGGGCCTTGTGAATAGATGGAGTGAGTTGTGTGCAATGTAACAAACAGGGGGCTAAAATATATATCCCAATGTTTCATGGGGGAATTCCTGGGTGAAGTTTGAGTCATTTTGTCCTGGCTCGCTTGGCAGTTGCCCGGCTCAGCCTCCTCTCAGCCTCGAGCTCAGCCCGACGCAGATGGGCCGGACACTCGGCCGACTGCTGCGCGCAGCAGCGTTTGCATAGCCCCCAGCTACACCGGCCGGCGGCTGAGTTTGCACACCCGGTGCCGGCACAGTCCGCGAGCTCGGTCCGGGCTGTCTCCGCCCGGGGCTCGGCGTGCTGTTGTTCAGCTACCAGCGCCCGCACATACGGCTGGCAGCGCGAATAAGGAACACGCAGCCGGGCGAGAAAGGCCGGAGTAGACTCCCCCTCGGTCCTCGTGAGACCCATATCGATCTGGTGCTCGTCCAAGAGACCAACCCGACGATCATCCTTGAAAAAACGAATACGCACACCCACTGAGCCACGTTTTATAGAAAAAAGAAGGGATTGAGAACTCGTACCTCTAGTCGAAGCTTGACCAGTCTCACCACTTCATCGAATCGATCAAGAAGCCCTTCGTATGCAGCACGGTCCCGCCTCTTGTGTGATGCAGAGCTGTCCGTCGACGGTTCGGCAGAGCCCCATGAGACCTCGGCGAGGCAATTGCGGAGATCGTCGTATCTGCCAGTCTCGAAGACGGGCCGGAAAATCTTGTGGAGGTGTCCCTTGATGGCCGAGGAGGCCGTCCGGGTGGTCAGGGTGCGGCAGATGGCGAGGTACTGGGAGGCGATCTTGGAGGATGTGGGAAATTCAAGCAGGGACTCCGGGCTACCGAGCTTGCCCGATGGGTCATCGTACTCCTCTTCGACTCGACCAAGCGCAAGCTTGAAGCGCTCCGGCAGACCGGCGCGGAAGCGAGCCATGACAGCCCCGTTGAGCGGCGCAAAGATTGCTGGGTTGTACAGGTTACCCTCTGCCACCATCGCCCCATCTGCGCCGGTCTGTCGCAACAGCTCCGTCACATCTCTCGCTACCAGCACGTTCCCATTCCCCAGGATCGGTCGGCCTCGTTCATGGCTGCGGACGACCGCACCTCGCATCATATCCCAGTCTGCCAGTCCGGTAAACTGGCCTTTCTGCTCCCGTGTTCGTCCGTGTAAACTGATCATCTGTGCGCCTGCCTCGATCAAGCGGTCCGTATAGCTCTCCGTCTTTTCCGCTGTCTCAAATCGCCTGTACTTGGCCGTCACCGGTACGGGTATATGTTGATTAAGATGAGAGACTGGAGCAGCCATCCCAGACAGCAACAGTTAGAGACCGAGATAACTTGAAAGATCACAGGAGGGATTATCATTTACTTAGTTGGGTGATCAGATCTGGATGGTCCATCAAGAATGCACCATACTTCCCTTTCTTTGCGATACCCTGAGGACAACCAAGATTGAGATCGACAGCATCGACTGCAATATCCTCAGGAAGTGGAGACGAAGGATTGACGACGAGGTTGGCGGCATTGAGAAGGGTATCGGGATGGTTAGCGCAAAACTGGACGATCAGTGGACGGTCTAATGATGGGTGGCCTTCCTCGGCAGAACCCAAGTCGAGTTGTTCGGCCCGATATTTCGTCTGTCGCCCATCTGAATAGAGACCGGCATGGATCATCGGCGTGTAGCATAACTCGGCCCCATAGTATCGTGAGAGGATTCGCCAGGCTAGCTCGGATCCATCTACCATTGGCGCTACCACGTACCGCGGTGAGCCTAGAACCTCTCGATAGAAATCATACCCTGTCGGCTTCTTCTTCGCGCTTTCTTGCGCTTCTTTGAGTTCTGTGTGTTGTGTTTCCATGGGTCCTGTTCCTTTCGCCGTTGCGGTTCCTGTTCCGTTTGCAGTTCCTGCTTCGTTCTGTTCTGGTTGCACCTCTTTCTGTTTTCCTTCTGATAATGTCGCCATCGGATCAATTTTTTTCTCCATCTTGCTAGTCGCGAGTGCTGTTTTTGCGGTTGCTGAGGGAAAATAAGAAGAGAGTGGTGGTCTTGACGTGAAATGGGAAGGTGGTGCCGTTCTTCGAAGTAGACTGCCGCCAGAGAGTGCCAGTGTCCGTAGCATCTATTATTACAATTTTTTCAGTTTATCCCCCATAAAACTGAAACAGACCGACTGAGGCTTCCACGGGGAACGGGCTATCCGAGCGGTGTGTACATATGTACTCGGTTGGTCCCCGCCGGACAATCTGTCCGATTCTCTTGCCTTGGACTTCCGAAGAACTCTTATCACTACCTTTTGGGTTGAGCATCTGAGTGTCTTGGGTGGGCAATTCGTGCTACATATTCCATTTCCTGAGCCCATGATCAACAACACGCCTGATGCACCATTTGGCATCAGGCTTGTCTCATCTATTCCCGACTACCAAACGCTCAGGGAGATTTGGGCGGAGCTTTCCGGGAATGAAGCTATCGAGTGCGCCCGACACTGGCACGTAGATGGCCGGCCATCGGGCCAAGGTGAAGGAAGGGTCTCCGTGGCAGCGACCATCGTAGGAGAGGTTAGCTACGACTCGGCTCAGCCACGACAGGTTGCTTACTCCGACTGGGCTGGTTCAAAACCAAGCCCAGGCTAGGCAAAGAGCTCAACCGAGCCCAAGGCATGTCCACCAATGTCATGAGGTTGTAAGCCTATCCGATTTGCTATAAGAGTGGCATTCTGCATCTCCCTCCATCGTTCTTCACCTCACCTCCATCCCCATTCTACTTCATTAGCTTCAGAGCCTGGTGCTCAAACATTAGTATTTATTAGTATCCCCTTGAAGTCTTAGTCTATTCACCTTTCTATTGTCACTTATTTAATTTTCATATTATTATTATCATCCCGCCTCGAAGTTTAGTCTCCTTAATAACACCTAATCACTCATCCTCCCACCCACCACTTTCCACCGACTTTCCCATCATGAAGGCTTCTGTCCAAATTTTCACCTTGAGCGCCATGTCCTGTCTGTCCACATTGCAAGTCAATGCACACTTAACCATGGTCAGCATGATTGGCGAAACCAACGGATACAGGGGTACATCATTTGGCGAGATGGAAGGAGTCCCTCGAAACGGCACAGCGTGAGTAGGATCTCTGAGCTTCTTTCTTTCTCCGTGCTTGCGTATTGATATCGTTTCCCCTCCGTTAGTCGTTTCCCATTCCAAGCCGATAGCGGTGTCATTCGTCAGGGTGATATCGACAAGGGAATGGCAAGTGTATGTGGGCGTACTTTGATGGGCCCAATCGACATGAAGGCCTCCTTCCAAAAGGGTATATCTCCCCCCTCCTTCCAATCCAATATCATAAGCTTTGTCAACTAAACCTGGTCCAATCTTCTTTACAGCCGAGCTTGAAGGTTTACCCGACCTGGCTCCCGGAGGTCGGATCATCATCACAACTCACCAGATCAATGCTGATGGTAAGCCTTCGGCCGCAAATTCTTCGAGTATCTGTGTCTAATTCTATATTTTTTCCTATCAGGCGGTGGACCCTACACATGTGCCGTTGACTTGGGAGCAACCGGAGAGAGATTCATTCAAATTCCTATTGAAGTCAATATTCCTGGTGCCAATGGACGGTCTGATGCCCGAGCTATAGATCTCCCCCTTGTGGCGAAGATGCCCAAAAATCTGATCTGCACCGGTGGTACCGATAAACAAACCTGTTTGATTAGATGCATGAACGTGAGTGGCTTTTTGAATTTGAGAAAGCTACAAGCAACCATTGTCTCGCTTTGCTGACTCGTGAATTCATGACTGTGTGCTTCAGGGAGCCAAAGCCGGTCCTTTCGGAGGCTGTCTAGCTTTTACCCAAAAGCCAGGAGCCGCTGAGAACGCGAATCCCCTTCCGGCCGATGCCGATTTCTTCAGCCCAGCACTCGAAGCTCTAAAACGTACGTTGCCACTAGTCTTTGATTTTGTAGTTTGGAAAACCAAGCTGATTGAGCATTTTCGACTATGACAGAGAAAGCACAAAACGAACAAATAACGATCATGCCGAGTAAGTTTGCATTTGTTCCCCGGTTGTGCATTTGCATCCATACTGAGTTTGTTTCTTTTTCTTTTTCATAGTTGCCAAGAAGGTCATACCTTTGAACCTGACGCCGAACAGGAGATCACTCAGCCAGCGTCAAACCCAGACCCCTCAACTGATGGTGTACCCTCCAGGTAGATTTCAGAATCCAATTTGCTTGATCCACCAGCCTGTTCTAATATGCCTGTCTTGATCACAGCAGGTCCTCGGATAACCCCCACGACAACTGGAACCATAGCCGCACCAAGCACGTTTGGAACCGACCTCGAGGGAGCCGGTGTGAACAACAACAACGGCGGGAATGGATACACAAACAATACCAAGCCACCAGCTAGTAAGTCTTCTTTGTTGTAAAAATCCTTCCAATTCAGTCTTGTGATGATACTGATCATATGTTTACCACTCCCAGCCCCAGCGCCTGCAACTCCCCCCGTAGCTAAGGGCAAAGCAAACAAGCGATTCAGTAAGTATTTCAATATATAGATTGTTGGCAAAGCTGAATCCTAGCTTATCACCTCTTCACCCGTCCTCCTTTTTTGCAGTTAAAAGAGACTCCTATGTGGCCGCCAAGTCAGCTACTGTAGAAGGAACCTTGCAAGAAATTGTCACCGGTCCTCTTGGTCAAGCTGATTCACCCAAGTTAATTCAGAAGTCAAAAGACCTCAAGTTCCCCGGTCCTCAATATGTCTTGCAAATGTCTGAATAAGAATTCTATCTCTTTTTTGGAAAACATGTTACCGCTCTTCCATTGCTATTGTCTGCTTGTATTACTTAATTTCATTGGAATCTTTCTTGAATTTTAATATCTATAACATGAAATATTCTTTCACTTCTAGAGATGCCCCAGAAAGACATCGGCGAAGCCTCTGAGAATACTAGCCCAGGTGAACAGCCTCGACCTCACAAAGTGAGGTCGAGGCTGGGAACCAGCAGCGGAACAAGGTAAGCTTTGCAAACCCTTGTCCGCAGCCCCAGCTGCGCTTCGCACGTTATCGTTCTAGAACAGCCAAATTGAACCCTAGCCATAAGCCTAGCGTACGGTAGCTGAAGACAAAGACTGACTCAACTCTACAAATGTAGACCGAAACAGATCCCTGCTGTCTCGTATCGCCGAGGCCTGATCAGCCGGACCAGAAAAGCATAACTGCTGGATCCGAGTAAGGACTACTTTTGTCTCCCCAGACCAGGCACAGCAGCTCAAGCTGACCTCACTGCATTCGAAACAGAACCAGAAGAATCGCCAACAGACCCAGAATCTTTACTTCCTTTATTTCTCTCAAAACAATAGAGAGCGGCCTTACGCCTGCTCTTAGGTAAATTCCATTTACTTCTTTGCTCATCTCCACTTGTAAATAGACAACTCAAGAGAGGATAACAAGATCTAACTTAGAAGTACATTCTTAGTTCTCCTAAATCTTTCAAAGCCTAGATGTAAGTGAGCGTGACAGGTTTGGGAGTTGTCCTGGCTCCACTTCTATTTGATGTGCGATACTTTTGTCGCTCTCTCCTACGCTTGCGTTTCTCAGTTTTGCTGGCCTTCCTTGGTGGTAGATTTGCTTTGGTGGGTATCGGCTGAGTTCGACGCTTGGGATATTTGATTCCGTCGGTGATCGAGCTGGAAGCCATCTGGGGTGGAGAGTTCTTCAAGTCATCTACTATTGCCAGAGTCCCTTTGTCCTGGAGTGCCGAGCTTCTCGTCCGATACGATAGCAGTTTTCGCTCACATGTGTTCTGGAACCAGTTGAGGCGTAATTTGCTATTAATTCGAGCCGACTTGTGATATTCTTCTTAATTCTTCACTTACTGTGATTTGCTTAGCCAGTTCACGGATTCCTTCTAGGTCGACCGCAACACTCACGATTTGCTTCCTCCTCAGCTTCCTTTTGTGTTTGGGCTCGTCCGCAACGTCCCTGAAAGAATTTCCAGTCAGGTTTTTCTTGAAATGCGCGCATCAAAAATCAAGAGGGATTAAGCAATATTGAAAGACAGCTTACATGATCCGTTCAACCGGAATGTAAGGTATGGGGGGTGGATTCTCGACTTCTTTGTCCACATTTTTGGCAGAAATGTCTATGATTTGCAAGTTGCTTTGCCCAGAGAAAAGCTTGAAAGCTACAACAACCACCAAAAATCAAGAATTCGTTTAGTTACCCGATCCAATGAAACAAGAAATGATCAAGAGCCGAGTCCAATTTCCTACCGACTTTGCCTTGGTTTTCTTCTGGGGATCGCTCAGGTCTACTGGATGGTTCAGGGTTTGTTTTTAGTTGCTCATCTTCGAGGCTAGGTCCGGATGGGCTGAGGTCGAACTGGGAAGATATCAGCTGGTGGAGATAGTCCAGCCCGGGTGGCTTGTCTTGTTTTTCGCTGATCAGCTGGTTCGAGCTCATGGTGCTTGCTTGTTGGTCTTCGCAGGTTTATCGGCCCTCCGCTCTCGGGGGACTTGAGTCCGCAGTTTGGCAAGCCCCGGTCGGCGGCGGGTGTGCTCCGGGGGTGTGGGTAATATGAAGTTGCTGCTGAGCGATTGTGAATTTCTTTATAAAAAAACAAACGAGACCAGACAGCCCCAGATGGAGGAAGACACAAACGATGGAACGCTGGTACTTCCGATATTCAAGAAGAAGAAGGCATCCGGATCGTCGAAGAACAAGGACAAAGTGAGTCTGCGGACCAGCTCAGCAGAGGCGATCGTCGAGGGGGAAGGCCACCCTCAACCAGCGGATGGCAGTCCACCCGAAGACGGCAACACGGTCATCTCGCGGAAATCCAAGAAATCAATCCTCAAATCAACACCGACCAAACCCAAACAATCCCGACTCTCTCTTGGCTCAGTCACGGTCAGTCCCTAGTCCCCCTCAATCTGACCCAATCAACGATGAAGCTCAGTGGTCAATCGTATCAACCATAAAAACACGGTCAGGATATTGAGATCACCCGAACTGTTCATCATCAATCAACACGCAGGACGAATCATTCGATACTCTTAACTCGCCCAAGTCTTCATCGCGTAGGAAACTGGCCCGGCCCGGCTCCCACACCAGTCTGAATAACATCAGCCCAGAGTAAGCCGTTTCTTGCCAGCATCCTGTAATCCTGCGATTACTTACAATCTTCCATCAAACCCTTCCTAACTCGGTCACAGTGAACGATCAATAGAAAGCTCGCCACTCTCTCGGCCAATATCCGAGTCATCCAGACCCACGTACTCAACGGCACACTTGAATGAACTCAAGTCCCTCACCTTGTCGAGTCTACCTACCCGATCGAATGAATATGCAGGAGATGATGACCTGATACGCTCCAAATTCGCAGACCACCATGCCTTGGATGACGAGGATATCAGTTTCGTTTCCAGTAACGAATCCATTCATATTCCCACTTCCAATTTTATCAACTCAGCCAAGGAACGTCGATCACAAGCCCGCAAGATCGGACTCACTCATCAGTCATCATCCAACCTACTGATCTCCGAACCAAGCTCATCAGAAGATTTCATCTCACTCTCTGCGAGCCCAAGCTCAGTCCTACCTTTTACAGCCACCAAGAACGGAGAATCACGTCTCGTACGCGAGGAAGACCAATTCGGGGAAGGTGATGACGAGCACGCAGAGTTCACCGGCGCCAAAGAAAGGGTCCCATTGGGCGAGAAAGCTGGGATGGCAGCCGAAGCGAGCAAGAAGGCCGGCCTGGAAGCGATGATTATGGATGCTGAGGTGGATCTGTACGAAGGAAATGAGGAAGAGATGGAATGGGAGGCCGCTCAGATCCGTCGGGGTGGCATCGGCAGCACGGCCGAAAAGACGACGAGTGAACGGAAGGCGGAGGTCTATCAAGCCGCGCCGATCCCCGAACATGCCCCTATCACGTCGCTCGCGTCGGTCGAAACTGGGCTGATCAACCTCCTCAATCTTCTCGAGGAGTCCGTTACCGAACAAACTACAGCCGCTCTCCAGTTCACTGCAGAGGAAAAAAACCTGGCCGATCAAGAATCTGAACTCCGTCAAGAAGTCGCACGAGAAGTGCAACGGGCCGACTTTTTTGAAGAGCTGAATAACTTCGTCAAAGAGATCGATCTTTTCTTCATCAAGAAATGGCCTCAACTAGAGAAAGTCGAACAGGATCTCATCAGCATTCTGCAAGAAAGGGCAGAGTTAGTATCCAAGAGAAGGTATGAAGATCTGTCGGATGATGTGGTATTGTTTAGGGACGGTGAGATTGGCGTGGTTCGGCCATCGTCTACAAAGCCATCTTCAAGGGCCGATGAGTCCCAATCAAGCAAGCCAGAGCAAGAGAGCGAAGTTGATGAATTAGGTCGTAGTCGGCCTGAGCTCGATATCTCACCACACGCCCCGTCGCGTACATCCAGACGACACGACCGAGCTCAAAGACGTAAGCGGCGAATCACAGCAGCATCGGCTGAGCGCGCGGTTGAGGAAGAAGACGACGAAGGATTCTCGACCGACGATTCCCTTTCACCCGCCGATTCATCTGATCTCGTTTCCGCCTCGAGATCTCTTCACGATTCCAGTCGAGCCATCCTGGTCGACATTACCAATCCAGTCTTCCTCAGCCCGACCCATCAAGGCTCGATCGCCGATCGGTTCTTGAATTGGAGATCGAAATACCCGGAGGAATATGGGAATGCCTTTGGCAACCTTGCTCTCGTCCAAGCCTGGGAGTTTTGGGTCCGGGTCGAGATCGTGACTGGACTCAACATCTGGGGACTGCGGGAGTGGGTGGAAAGCGAAGATAAGAGGGGGATCGAGAAGTGGGAATGGATGAGGGGGCTAGAAAAGTACGAACATGCGGTCCAATCGGGCTCCCAAGCCGATTCCCAGACTGATAATCAAGAATCGGTGATCGCAGCCATGATCTCGACTGTTGTCATCCCACTCTTACTGCCGATCATCAAGTCTTCGTACGACCCATTCTCGACCCGAGCGACCACGAAAAGTCTCCAGCTCGCCGAGCAAGTCAGTTATGTCTTGGAAACCGAAGGCAACCCGACCTACGACAAGTTCATCAAATGCTTCTTAGATCGGTTCCGGAGCTCGATCCACGATCTCAAACGTCTCGTCGGCAGCCCTAGAGAGTTGAGTGACAAGTTACGCAGTCAAGTCGGCGTCGAAGGCATCCAGGCTCGCAAACGATTCCTCAATAAGTCCTTCAAACTCTTCAAACAAGGTATTCGTTGGAGGGGATTCTTTAATAAAAACTACTGGATCGACGCCGATCAAGAGGACGAACTCGGTGATCTTGGGCAACTGGATCGTATTCGACATAACAATCTCCCTCTGGATTTCAAGTACATTTTGGTTCACCATCTTTTAGAACAGGTCATTTCTCCGATCTTGTTCATCAGCTGGGAGACCGGCGGTCAAGAAATATCCCATAAGGTTAATATTTTGTTCTCTTCAATTTTCCTCTGAGGACTCTTGTGATATCCAACATCATGATTAGAAGCTGATCACCCTCTGCTTTCTTGTTGGGACTGGAATGACTAGATCATCGCTGCTTGTCCAGATAACTTCTTGCCTGATGACCTCCTCACCATGCTCAAAAATGGCCACTATCCATCAACTTGAGCGGTCGGCTAACGAAAACAGCACGTAAAACCAAGTTCTCAGATGTGCATTTTTTGTTTGATGTTCAATTCAGGTGTTCCATCTCTGTCATTCTTCCAGTGCAAATGGAAAAACCCGGTTTCTTAGAAAACGTTTCACTCCACCTTCCGGTTCTTATTTTTTCATGATTTACCGGCAGCGGCCTTCTCAGAGGAAGGCCGCTGACAGGGACCACCCTCGGCCGGAGAAAGCTGAGCCTCACGGCGCCTGGGCTGCCTCTATCTGACAGGAGGAGCAGGTCACCCAGTTTGAGCAACGAAATCCGGCCGCAGTTGATCAATGATGGGTACCGATCAATATCACTTGCATAAGGTTCTATCACGGTATAACGACATTTGTGAAATTGTCTGAAATTGTGCATCAATGTTATCTGCATATTTCCCTGCCAAGAGGTATATACCAATACCAACATGTGTTTGCTGATGCGCATCAACAGTGTGAATCGCACCTAGATTTCAAATCAGTCTTGACTCACGCGTCATGAAGTTCAAATCGAGAGGCGGGCTGGGGCTCTATGGAGGCCGGTAAAGGCTATAAAAGCGCAGCGAAATCGGTCTGGAGAAACCCATCCGCCCACACCACACACCTCCCAGAGCCACACACCCAATCAACCACCACCAGCATTCTCAAAACCAAAAAAACAGACAAGATGTCTATTCCCGCCGCCTTCCTCCTCGCGTTCGTGATGGTCTTGCAAGCCGCGACGATCTCCGCTGCGCCCACCGAGATGAAACCCAAGATTTGTCGCCGCGACGGCAGCATGGCCACCAAGGGCTGCTAGGCAACCTGAAAAGACGCGGAAAGGGCAGAAGAAAGTAAGTTCCATTCTGTCATACGTGCTTGTGAAACCGGTTGATTTCTGCTTCTTGTACTGTGACCCTAACTCAAAGAGTTCATCTTCATCTGCAACAGAAAGGAGCACCTCGATCCGATGGTCCACCTCGGCGCCTCTCTGGGTTCACTCTCGACTTTCCCCTCTCAAGCTATCTCGACAGTCCTCAAAATCCCCCAATCTCACATAAACACACGTTTCTCTTATGCTTAGAAAGTTGCGCTCTTCTTTGTCGGTTTTGCGTGTGCGCTTGTATTTCCCCTTCAATCACGGCCTCACTACCGGATAGGTTATGATCCCAGGAAATACACATTTTATGTGATACTTGTCATACGCGTTCATTGCTTTTCTGGCAATGAGAGTTGAGTGAGACACCACACTTCTTGCGTTGGACGAAGGGCCTACGAGCTCACTTTTACATACAAAATGTTTCTTATGACTGCGAAGAAACAGAGGGACATGATCGATCAAGATAAGCTAGAAACCAGCTGTCCTGACAGTTTATCTTTCGAAATTCTCACAGCGATCTCACTTCAGTTCAAGGTTTGTTTGACAGATGGTACAATTCATATGTATTGTGGAGATTTTTTGGTCATCTTGATTGACGGGACGCATTTGTACATAGGTAAGTATATAAATAAGTCTAGAGTTGAGCCAAGAAACCTGGAGGCTGGGACCTCTCAAGTTTTAGGCACGATTCTGAGCAAGAAAAGGAGCCTGCAGGAATTCGAGGAAAAAAAAAACATGGATTTCATGAAAGAGGAGAGGGCGGGGTAGAGGAAAACCAAAGGAATTTTAAAACCACCGCGCGACAAGTCGTCAATAACAGGGAGAACAAACACAGATACTTTGAGAGAGCACTGCACATAGAGAACACACGAGGAGACGGGGAGAGAGCCCGACACAAGAGAAACAATGGAGATAGAGAGAGGTGACGGAGACAATGGGTCATGTTAAGACAATGGCTCGACCGAAGACGACGAACGGGACATACGTAAAAACAGACTTCTTGTTGGGAGGAGGTCGAGTGAGATACCATCGGTAAAGGATGTCAGGACATGGGAAGAGGAAGAAGGAAAGGCTATATGAAGCAAAAAATAACTATATTGGTACAAAATTGGCAACTTCAAACACAAGGGCACAACACAACAAAAAATAAGACTGTCACTGTCCGCAGAAAAGTTAAATAATGGCTGGAAGATGAGAGCACCTAGCGCCCCAAGCCTTAAATAGTCAACCGATCAGAAATTCAAAGGAAAACAAATCAAGGAAGTCGTGCGGGTCGTGAGTGCAGGGGCATCAAGTGAGTGGAGCAAACCTCTCAGCACAGATATCTGTGGTTGAGATCGGCGATTTCTCGGGAGAGGAAGCTCCAGCTGAGCATCCTGCGTTTGCGGGTCTCGAGAGTGTTGATCTGGCAGTCAGACTCATTGGCGTCTTGCGTGGGTTTAGTGGACGCGACCATATCGCTCTCGAGCCGTTTGAGGCCCCACATGAAGAGCAGGTTGGGCTGGATGAGGATGTTGAGCCGTCTGGAGCGGACCATGAGATAGGCCGAGGCAAGGTCCATTTCGAGGTGCTTCATCACGTATCCAATCACGATCGTCGCACTCCGACTGACGCCTACCCGACAATGCACCAGCACTTTTCCGCCCGAGAGGCGACACTTTTCGATAAACTCCATGGCCCGCTCGATGTGTGGTCGAATGGAGTCGATCCCATCATCGGCCACGCCTTTCATGTCCAACACGTCGATCTGACCGCTCGCACATTCGTGCCAGAGCGAGTTCACAACATTCGACTGGGAGCCATTGCTGAATGGAGAGATGAAGCGGGAGTTTTGCTGCGGGGGCACTAATGCTGACTCACCCATCGAGACCACATGGGTGATCCCCAAAGCTTTGAGCATCAACGCGTTCGACGCATGGTTAAGGTTTCCGAGGTAGACAAACGGCAGGATGCGGGAGGGAAAATGACCATCAAATCGGGAGTCGTAGAACCAGGGGTGCTGCGAGCGGGCCGACCGGGGAGTGGATGGGGCAGCACAGGAAGTGAGTGGTGGGGTAGGTGTGGACTTGGAGTTCTGGGCCGACGATGTGCTGAAGGATACGCATCCCCTCAAAAATGAGTTTCGGCTGGGCTCGTCGATAGTCATCCGATGCATCTGCGCTTTGCGCTGCTCATTCATCTCTTGCTCTATTCGTGTCTCCACTCGACGCAACAGCTGGACATCGGCAGGGTAGACGAAAAAAGAGCGATTCTGGTCATTCTGCAGGTGCAAGTACGCCTCCGGCAACGTGCATCCAAGATCGTACATGATGTACGACAGGGCAAAGAGTGAAGTCTCCGTACTAAAGTAGGACACATGTAATCAGCTTTGGACACATGATGGACGGACAGATTATCAACTTACTATCCATCATGACAATGAATCAAGACTTTTCTACCAGCTCTGCCTTCGGTAGGTTTGGCAATCTTCTTCACCCATGTGCACAAGTCGACCAAGTAGCGGACTAGCTTGTCCCGGGACATGGCACCAGAGCAGCTTTGCCCGGTGCTGGGAACTTCCATGTGGATGATCTCAGCGAGGTCAGAGACGGTGCTATTCTTCGCGCGTTGCTTGATGCGATCGAGATAGTTTTGGTTGAGATGGAGTTGGAGCGACGAGGTGATTGCGGCTTGATCATGCGCCTCAACACACACATCGAAAGGTGCATTGCCATACTCGTCTGCCTTGGCGAAATGTGAAGTCACAGTTGGTGGGCGCTCATCAAACGCAGCGCGCTGGTGTGACGACGAAAGATCTTCTTTGGGAAGCGGGACATCTGCAGAATTGCCGAGCTATTAAGATAAATGTTAGAGAGCCAAGTTGTAGAACGTTTGATTATCTCTCTGCAAGGAACAATCGACATACCCAGACGTTCTGCGCAATCTCAGAAGCCCTCGTTAAAGCCGCCATTTCTTCTCTCTCGCGCTCAAAGAAGTCGATTTTGTTGCGCCGATAACCCCAGCCATCAACAGCCACGACATGACTGAATTCACGTTCAAAGACCTCAAACTGTTCAGAGACAACATAGACATTGTACTCGATCGCTCCAGCTGCGTGACCTCCGCGGCTGCGAAAGCATTGACCTTGAGCAATCCGGATTAACTGGGCTAAGGCAATTGCGTCGTCGGACATACCAGCCTCGGAGTAAACTACGATATCACTGATGGTGGCATAGCGGGAAGGCTGTTGACGAAACAACCTGAGGTTGACGGTTGGAGGTAGGCGCGGGGAGGCAAAGAAGCCCATATACTGCCCAGAATGAGGGCATCTCTCGAGAATATCTTGGGGCAGGAGGGAAGATCGAAGGAGGGAAGCACGAGGTTCAGGGCCGTCAAAGGAAACCACGCTGGTGGAGGGTGAGGTGGGAGTGGTGGCCACCGAGTCGATGCCAGTATAGCCACTGCTGGTTGAGGTAGTAGCCGAGCTTTTAATGCTTGTGGAGCTCTTGGTTGAGGACGCGCCAAGTGATCGGGTGCGGGCGCGGTGGTCACGTGTTTGAGACTGGGAGGTGTCAGTGGTAGTGACAGAGGCAGCGGGGCTGGTTCGAGCGGTAGAACGCGGTGCAGGCTCCGAGTCGGCAGAGACGATTGTCAGACCTCTATAGCGGGGCGCATTGCGAGCATGGGCACTCTCGCAGAAATAGGCAGCCTGAGGAGTGCCTGGTATACCACAGCAATGGAGCCAAGGGAAGACCACAGACTCGTCGACGCGGGAAACCGAGGCCAGATACGCGTCGTGAATCTCAACAAATTCGGCGCAATTGATAATCCGGATAGACTGCGTGGGGTCGCCTCCATTGGAGGGACGGGCAGCCTGAGGGGTCTGGATTGATGAGAGAAGGGGGAAGCGTTTAGGGTTGAGTTGGAGACCAGCAATGGCGTCCGGGGATGAACTGGTTTGATCGTCGGCGGGGTTCTCGATCGTGAGCCCAGCAACATCATGTACCAGGAAACCGGGTTTGGAAGACTGCCCAGAAGCTGCGGAGGATGAAGCGTTGCGAGTGCTTTCGGGCTTGACATCTGATGGCTCAGCAGGGGTGGACAGGCCAGATACAGCTGCGGAAGCCGATACAACATGAGACAGGATTATTATATTTGGATGACATGTGAACATAACCCCGCCAGAGCGCTGATACGTACACCAAACAGATGCAAAAAAGAGGGGTCAACGTACACGAGGTGGCCGGGCTGGA
Organism: Puccinia triticina; assembly: GCF_026914185.1. Taxonomy (NCBI): domain Eukaryota; kingdom Fungi; phylum Basidiomycota; class Pucciniomycetes; order Pucciniales; family Pucciniaceae; genus Puccinia; species Puccinia triticina. The sequence goes on from NC_070572.1 coordinate 3,877,753, forward strand.
AGCATGGGAGGCCCGCAGTTGGGCTTCGACGAGCTTGGAAGCAGCAGCAATCCTGGGGGATGAGGCCGAGGTGGTTGAGCGTAGGGCAACGGGATGGAGATGGGAGGGGATGGCAGCATTGGCCTCGATGAGGGGGGAGGCCGAGAGGCATTGCAGGGAATCCATCGTGGATATCGCGAGGCTGTGGGGGAAGATTCAGGGGTAGTAGTCTCTGGGGGATACTCTCGAGATGCGCGGCTGGGGATGGGGGGAGAAGGGACGGGGGACAGGCGAGAGCTAGAGTAAGTATTTATTAGGTGGAGCGGGCTGAAAGCTAAAATGTAAATGTTGGGGGATGCGGATGAGCATTAGCAATCCTGTTCTATCTGGAATAGATAATGATACATGAGCCAGGGGCGGTGGCCGTAAGACACGCAATGCTGAAAATAGAAGTCTAACGGGAGCAGCGGACGATGAGCGAGACAGGCTCAGAGTCCAGAGCGTGTTGAGATGAAAGCGGTCGCTAGGCCGGGTCCAAGCGGCTGTCAGTTCGAATGATCGAATGAAGAGCAGGACACCCGGGAAACAGGAACGGGATATGAAGGCCCTTTATTATATATTATAAAGGGGGGATCTTACATAAAGAGGTAAATGCGAAGTTGCGGATAGAGAAGGGCGAGAAGAGGAGGACGAAGGGAATTGGTGCTTACACGAATGCGAAGAGAAAAGTGGACTGAACTACATACAACCTTATAGTAGGAAGATGCAAGGCGGTTTAATTTTGAATTGGAGGTGGATTTGTATTGAGATCTGTGATGGTGCCAGGTGAAGCCAGGCGCCAAATGTGTTGAAGGCCAGTCAACAATACGAGGAGCTGCACATACAGCGGTGAGATCAGACACAGTTCATTCACAGGAAAACAACAAGCGCTCAATCAGACAAGGGGACGCCGAGTTGAGAAGTTCGATCGCGTGCTGAGAAAGACAGGCGAAGGGGGAAGGGCCGGCAAGAGCCTGGAGCCTTTGCTATAATGAAAGGAGCCAAGCTGGGGCCGCCCGAGCGCAAGTTCACGAGAAGACGGGCCGCGTGGATGGCTGGACGGGCTCGTGGATGAAGGGTTTGGTGATTATAGGATGGGAAACCGCTGGACAGAACAAGAAAGGCTCGAAGGAGGGGCTCAGAGGTGAAGGGGGGTGGAGGAGAGGGGGAAAGCAGCCAGCATACATACAGTAGGGCCGAGCAGCTGGGGTGGGTGCATGCACGGTCAAAGGGGGGAAATGAAATGGATGATGATAAGGGATTGGTGATCGCTGGCTTTCAATATGGAAAGACAAGATCAAAGCAATCAATCAAAAATTTAGGAAAGGAAGAGAGCGGGAGCGAGGAAAAAAAAACTGTACATAAGGTAGCCGATGGCGGATGAAAGTGGTCGAGGAATGTGGCCGTAAACCTAGCAGAAAAAACCGAGCAAAACGGTTTGGATCATATGCATGCTGCACTAGAGCATGTCAATTTAAATAATTCCTTTCATGCCCATCCATCAGATTCGTACGTATGGGCTGGCAGACCCAAGCTGACGATCACCCGTCCATGCAAGAACAACACGCTCCAAGCTTGGGTTGGTCCACGGCATATTTTAACGAGCGAGTCTAACATACCCAGGAAACTTGGGTGTTGCCCAGGAAAACTTGGGTATATTGAAGGGGGTATGAATATCAAATTACCCTGATCAGCCTGCGGCAGAAGAACAGTTTGCAAAACAACGTCTAGTAAAATTCCACCTCTCTGTGCCAGGCGACCACAAGAACCTTTTTTCTTGGATGAGGAGGCCTGCAGTGATCAGCGGAGATCAGGCTGGCAAATTCATAGCAGACTAACAAGTACATAGGGATTGGAAGCTATGTACGCACCAAAAGTCCAAGAGTCTTGTACTTGACCCGCTGCCGTGGATTTTTTTCAACCGTGGTGTCGCTGACTTGTTGCCCCACGGGTTTGATGCAATATATGAGTCTATTCATAGAGCCGGCGCCATGCACAAACTCGCCGACTGATGAATACGCCTATCAGGATTCACATCAAATCAAGAAGAAACTATTTTCTCTTGCCTCCTTCAGTCCGGCTGAGCTTGACGCGTCGGGCCATGCATTTTGTATCACAAAAATGGGTAGCCATAATGCTGTTTATCCGGCTTGTATGTACAAGGGAGCATCGTCGTCTAGCATCATGAAAGAAAGCAACAAAAAGTTCCAGCTGTCTGCTGGTCTCCATACCACAGAAGCTCTATCGTGGCCCCATACGTAGCGTACATAGCTGAGTGCCAGAGGAAGCCAGGATATTGGAGGCAACGGACTGCAACAAAACTGTTGATTTATTACTTGCATTTTTAACACCATGCATCCATCCACATAGCTCGGCTCGGGCCTCGCAGACTCGTGCCCGGCTATCTTATGCAAGACTGTTGAAATCTTCACCAATGCCCGCCATCTGGCCGGGATCCCCGCAGCCGATGATGAATTGGCAAAGCGAGCCAAACTCTCAACATCGGGATTTGATCTTATCCGATCTGGATCGAGGGATATGCACAACTTTATAAACTCGATGACAGCTTATGTTTCTTCCTTTCCTTTCATCCCCGATTTTTTCCCCGCCCCGACTGTGCCCGGGCCGCAGGCTGGCACTTGATGTGGAAGATTCCATCATGACAAACCCGCACACGCTCAGAACAGCACTGGTAGCGCCTTCCTACAAGGCTCCAGCCATTGAGACTGCACGGTCTTGATGGTTTTAAAGGAATCCTCTGGGCCTTAGAGACTATAAAAAGTCTTCAGGGTCAACAGGCTCCGGCCATTGTGACTGTGCAGTCCCAATAGACAATTTTTGCAGTCTTGATGGCCGGAAGGTTTAAGGGCCAGAACCTTTCGGCTGTCAACTCCCAGGGAACACTCCGGCCAAATAAAAAACCAAAACGCAAACCGGACTCCAAGTTTCTTTTAACCCCTACTGATGCTGTTTTAGCAGCGACATGAAATAGGTGGCGACATGAAGTAGGTGTAATTGTATTGCCCAATCAATTCAACAAAAAAAAGCCATCCAAAATCAGATATCCAATTCATGCAAAGTGAAAATTTGTCATTAGATCCAGTTGATTAGGCCATCTTTTGCACCATGATAGCAGTATTGAAAAAAACTAGAGTAGAGAGAAGAACAGAGGTTGGAAAAAGAAGAGAGAGGGACAAGGTGAGGAAATACCTGGGACAGCAAAGCAAAGATTGACTTGGTGGATGGATCAGGAAAGGAGTCCTTCCTTCAATGCTGCCCCAGGTTCATTACAAAGCTCATACATGTGGGTGGCATGAGCGACGACAGGTTTGTAGCAGACTGAAACAGAGAAAAGAAATGGAAACCTCAACAATCTTAAAGTTTTGTTGTGGAATGGGGTAAAATGAGCCTGAATTATGTTGATGTGTGGTTGAATCTAGCTTGTGCTTCAAGTGACCAATACTGGTGCTGAAGGCGGCACCTCTTTTCTTGTGATTGGATCCCAAAAGTTTTTCTCTCCATACAAAAAATTGCGAATTTCCGCCGTTGACTCGGCCTCGAGATGCGCAAGACTTCTTTGATCTACGCGTTTGAAAATGGCGTCAATCTCTGGCTCTTTGGAGGATTCTAAAAGATCGAAAAGGAGAGAGCTTGGGGTCAAAAATAGCAACAACCAGAGCAAACAATGACGATTGTACCTTCTGTCAAAGGTGTCTCTGTGTTCCGCTGCGAAGGAACTTTTTCAATCCTATCCGGATCGGAATTGAGGGGAATAGGTGTACCAAATGTCTTGTTGGGATGTTCATCTGATATACAGATGTAGAAGTGGTTGATCGGTTTATGCAAATGAGCTCAGAGTAGATCAATATGTGAGTTAATTATGGAAATGCTTACCCTCGGAATCCCAGTTAACCAATGTCGCTTCGGTGTCCTTTGCACCCGGAACGCGTGTGCTTGACTGAAATGGTTGTGGAGATCCTCCTAAATCCACAGTTTCTGTGATAGTTACATGTATATGTCAGTCAGGTGCTCCGCGTTGAAGGGTTTATTATCAGCCAGTTTGCTATGGTTTGCTCACCGGAAATTTCACTTATTCGGTTACTTCCTCCAACGTACGGCAGCTCTGGGAGCGCTGTTGGTCTTGTAAGTGACTTCGTCCTTGGTAGACCATCGCCTTTGCGGATGCAAATTAGCCAGATCAATTATTAAGATCCCTCTTAACGTTCCGCGTTAACTGGAGAATTCACTGTACACTTACAGCCAAAACATTTCCTAATGAAGCTGGGGGCGCCTCTCGATGGAGAAATTAAACAGGATAGGTGAACAATGAGAACGATCAGCCGTTGGATGGAGGTAGTGAGCATATTTGATTCAGCTCCACTTGAATTTTATGAGCTTTGATGCAGGTCGGCTTGGAGAAAAAAATGATTGCGGGCTCTGGTGGACATTTCTGAACGGCCGGAACCCAGCGCTATTTAAGCCGACGAAAGTGCTTGGCCGGATTCTTGTCGGGCGGGTAGCATAATGATATTTCCCTAGACAGCAGCTTACAGCTAGATAGTTTTCAGCGACGCGTGGGTAGGGGACCGCTTGAGGCAGTGCAGCCGTCCCTGAAGGTTTAAGAGCAATGTGTATTTACTACTCCGATACAGGTCAGGTCAGTAAACATATTCTGCGTTTGTTGCGGTATGGACGGGGTGATCCATGCCTCATCGGCCCTTGGGCCTCCTTGCAAGTTGCTTCAAACACCATGCTTCGACAGGGGGTAGCGGGAGGAGGACCCCGGCAAGCTTGTACTAGACAGCCTTACGTAAATTGTTTCAAAAGGTTTTTTTTTGCAAAAATGATACTTACAAAAACCTGTAAAATTGGTTTCAAAACACAGCTATTTTTTTTTTTCCTGGGACATATTCGACGTGGCCTGTTTCAATCTTCTTCGGCCCCGTTTGGAGCCAATATAAATATAGGTACGGTGGACCTGGACCGACACCATTTGTGTCAACGAAAACAAAAACCAAAAACCAAACTTTTCGGCCTGTTTCAAAGGCAGTACATGTGTACACACCTTTTCGGTCGGGCTGAAACGAGTACCAAAACCCAATAACCTTCCCGGGCCTTCAAAATCAGGCCCAACCTTTTTCATCAGGCCCGAGTCATTGGTGAGTATGTACATATATAATTTTTGACTTATGGGGTTGCAAGCTCACTCCTGTCGGACTCCCCACGCGACGCGCTGATAACCTCGCACACGTCCCCCGACATCACCATGAACGCCCCTAGCCACAACCTCCACAAACCTCCGACTCTCCCTGATAATGAATTCGCGCCCCCTAGGCGGGGGGCCGACGGGTATGGGAAGGGGAATGGGACGAGGGGGGATGGGCCATCAGGGCGGGAAAGTAGGCTCGGAGGCGTACTTGTCTCTCCTCAGCTCTCCATATTAATGCGTTTTGATAGCCTCTGTTGTAACAACCGAGGCATCCCGATTTCGGAGCTCTAATCCATGAACACCTAAGCTTGGTCCGACTCATCCCCTTTGCCTGAAGCTCGGGAATAAAGCCGCGATAAGAACCAACAATAAAGTCCCGATAAGAGTGTTTGAGATGATAGATGGACTCTGCTGTAATAACCGAGACATCCCGATCTCGGAGCTCAACTCAATGAACACCTCAGCTTGATCCGACTCATCCCCCTCGCCTGAAGCTAGGGAATAAAGCCGCGATAGGAGCAGTGCGGACCAAACTTGTTTGAGATGATAGATAGGCTCTGCGATACAGACCTAGCCCTCCTCACCTCCGTTTTGTCCTGGCGCTAATGCCAAATCAACTATCCATGTATCTCCAGCCTTAAGAGACAGTAACTTGCCATAGTTAGTACTGTACATAAATTGTTGATCCGGGACATTTGATTTCTCATGTGGTTTGGCATGGATTCTTGGCACCACAATGATGATCTGTTTCACCAAGTGGCGTGTAGTGCTGCCAGAGCCAGAATGTCCTTCCTTATCTCGCTGGCATCTGTCCCAGGTGGAACGGTGTCCGTTTCTTTCCTGGCTCCTTGTCCTGATAGCGCAACTATCTGCCGAGGCGGGCTGGCCGACCACCAGAGTGGGGAGCCAGTCCGAGAGCACGCGTCAACACCTCAGAACAGAAGCAGTATGGGTGGGAGGTTTGGAAAGATTCTGCAGCAGCTTGCACGAGTAACAAAATTGCCTTGCTGATCCTATCTATCTCTGAATCAATTATGCATGTACCTGAAACAAGCCTTAGGATGTTGCAGTGGTTTTAGAGTGTGATACATAAAATGTTGATCCAGGATGTCCGGACTGCAATTTGCTGTGTTGTTTGAGCTGCATTCTTGGCACTATGTACAATCATACCAAATGGCTCCTTGTATCTCAGTTTGTTCCCTCATCTCTTTGCACTCCACACCACGTACCCTCAACCCATTTTACAGCACTGCATTCCATTCAAATCAATAGAGTGGATCCTTATTGCCAAATTCCACTCCTCTTCCACCAAACCACCACACAAGAAATGACTCCAGATTCATTGGCCAAATTAGAAATCCCTGAACTTTCACAACACCTACAAAATGAAAACTTTTCAGGGATAGCAGAACCATATGTGTTGCGAATGAGTCAAAAACAAAAAAAAGAGACATTTTCAATTTCAATTGAGACATTTTCTAAATCTAAGTATTTGATTGTGACCGATGATTCTGGAAAAAATATCCTCTTTCTTGCACAATTCCACCCATTAGCAAAAGATTCCAACAACAATGATGAAACTACAGAAAAGTTGATTCGAATGATCAAGGATCTCTTCAAAATGAGTTTACATCGGCCCCATCAACCCAACCAATTTACACTGAATGGAAAGATGGCTTGTATTGGCTTCCGAGGTGGCAGAGAAGAGGGAAAAACTGCTGGTATGTCTTGCATAATTAATCATGTTCCTTTTTAATTCCTGACCATGGAATTATTTCCTTTGACAGGAGTTTATGCCTGGGCTGATGGCCTTACAGCAGAGGAAATTGGAACAGAACAAGAAATTGAATTGTCCCTTCCTGATCATAATGAATTCCTATGTGAAAGAGTTTGACACTTCTCTGAATCAGCATATGAGAACAATCAGAAGATACTTCAAGAATTTGGGGTTCCTAGCTGGGCTGCAAAGGATTGGACTGATTTCAGCACTGAGCCTCTCTACAGCAGTGTTGCTATTACAACTGAAGATTTCTACAACTCCCCACACAAAGACCCAGATGCAAACCCTCTGACATATGGATTGTTTAGCTACATAGACTGCAAAAATGGTGGAATGCCAATCTGTCCACCAGTCAATGTCAAAGGACATGCCTTCCGATTTCCTCAATTTGATTGCAATCTGGACTTTGGAACAACCCCTGGTATAATTGAGGTAATGTGGCCAAGCAACAGCCTTGAACATCACACAACTGCACCACCAAAAGCTTTGAGGAGCACTGAAGATAAAACACACTTTGCTTGCTCATTCCAAATCAGTGAACGCCTCATGAAAAGAGCTGAAATCTTGAACAAACTGAATCCACAAGAAGTGAAAACCAGAACAGTCTCACGGAGTGACCGACTTGCCAATTGGCACTCTAAAAATAGCCACAATATCTGAGATTGTACTCAACAGAATTGTTTTGTTTTGTTGGTGTTTGAGCCACTGTGCCAGAAAATCCAGTAGTCAGATCAGATTTAGTGACTCAGTTTCACCGGCACCATCCTCAAGATTCAAGGTTCATTAAACAGCCTCAAGACTCATTCATCAATATCTTCAAAACTCAAGATTTCCCCCTGAAAACTCAAGACATCAAGATCTAGTACATCCCTTAAGCCATCCCATGTGTTTATGATTTTATCACTTACTTCCCTTCTTTCTTTCCACTTCTCTTCTTTTCCTTCCATTTCCCAAATTCCTTGTTTTCTTTCTTGGTCCTAACACAGCATGTTCTGTGGGTTTATTCCTTGTTGTGGTGTTCCCTTTTCCTTTTTGTTTCTTTTCTTCAGTCTTGTTCTCCTTCATTTGTTATCTTTACATCTCTCAGGCTTGTTTTCCTCTCTGTTATGTTCCCTCTCTTTCTGTTTTCTCCTTCTGCTTTTGTTTCCTCTCTTTCTACTGTTGGCTGTGTTGTGCGTGCGTGGAGCACACAATGAGGAGATCAAATGCATGTGACAGACTGTCCCCTGGTTTCCAAGTTGGCCAAAATTGGAGGAGAAAGTGACACATTTTTCTGCAACTCTATGCAACACTATGCTCCATAGTAGTTATCAAACTGTGGCCACTTACATTAACATTATTTGGAATCCCTTGGGAAAACCTATTTGATTGTTCCAAAATCTGCAGCAGCACACCACTGTCTTTGCAGTGGCATAGTGGCAATCTTTGACATAGTGGTAATGCAGATAAAATTCACTGATTTGGTGGCACCACCCAAATTCTCTGATTTGGTGGCACCACCCAAATTCTCTGATTTGGTGGCACCACCCAAATTCACTGATTTGGTGGCGCCACCCAAATTCACTGATTTGGTGGCAGCACCTAAATTCACTGATTTGGTGGTAACACCTAGATTCACTGATTTGGTGGTAGTGCCACACAAATCCACTAATTTCTAAGTAGTGAAGGAGCAAGTAGAATTCTAAACTAATTACATGGATGATACCAAGGCAAAATTCTGCACATAAAATTACAAAAACCAAAAAGGCCAGCAAATAAAAATTATCATATGCACTCATCTTATGTAGTAGGCAGAAAAAAGTGGTTCATATGGCTTTGAGAAGTGGTAACATATTTCAGGATTCAATGTGCTGCTAGAGGTTTTGCACCAGAGCGGAATTTTCAAATTTATGACTTTCTATTTCTGTGCTAAGACTGATACCCCTCCAAAAAAGCAGTATTTTTGAAAAAATTCACACTTGTCAGCCAATTCCAATTTTAATGAGGACATAGTTCTGTAAATCCAGCAATGGATTAAAAGTCCAATTTTTTTTAGAGCAAACCAACCAGCATAAAATTGGGAGCAGTAACCAAAAAACAATAAAACCTGTGTCCAAGGGTGAAACTGCTGCGCTGCACTAAAAGTGCGGCCAATTTCCCCAGCAGCGCAGCACAGCAGTCCACCACTGATCCTCAAGCCCAATGAGCATTAGCACAGCGCTCCAAACTCTGTGTTAACACTGAATTCAGTGATCTACCACTGACTCTTTCTGGTGATCAGTGTTAGTGCAGTGCCAAAAAAAGTGCTAAAGCTGACAATTAGCACAGCACAGCAGAAAGACTGCTGACCGCTTTTCCAGCTTCAACACACTGATTTTTCTGCGCAGCACTAAGAACGGACCATTGGTGCAGCAGCAGCGTCAATGGGAGCAGGGTGCGGCACATTGACACCCATTTTTTTGATTGGATGACATGTGTATTTGTATCCCCACTCACTCAATCAACCTCCCTACCAACCCTTCACCCCCCATCAGACCTCACCTGGACCTTATAACCAAGATGGGGTGCAGAAAAATAATTGTGATGACCCTGAGAAGGTGGTAAGGGGCAACGTTGTAACAGCTGCGCTGCGCTACTTTTAGCGCAGCAAAGCGGTTAGTGCAGCAGGTTTTTGTGCCACTGTGCTAAACTCTGGGAGAACCGGCCAGACCTCTGCGCTAAACACTTTCTGTTTTCCCTGGGGAACAAAATTATTTTAGCGGGCTAAAAAAAGGGGTCACGTAGTGCTGAACCGCTGCACTTCAGCGGTTTGAAAAAGATGAAAGAAAATGGTTTAAATCATATTAAAAGAGGTTTAACATGAAATTAAATTCCGCTATCCGCTAAATTAGCGGATAGCGCAGCGGATTTCCGCTTCCTCTGCGCTATTGCTAATTGCCCTGGGTGGGTAGCGGTCAATCACTGCGTGTAGCGAGTAGCGCATTAGTTTTTTTAACAGCTTTACATGCCTCTGGGAAGTAGCGGTGTGACCGCTGCGCTGCGCTAAATGACCACTTTTTTTTAGCATAGCGCAGCGGTTACAACGTTGTCAGTGGTCATTCAATAGTTTTTCTGCTGTGCTTCCAAGTTAGCGCAGCGGTTTCCCACCTATTGACTGCTGATCATGTAGCCCGCTAAAACTTGAAGGTTTTTTTTTCCACTGATTTTAATCGCTGCAACCAGCAGGAAATTTCCCCTCAATCCGGCCAGGTGGTGCCAGTTACAGTGATGGGTTTTGGGTTTAGGCAAAATAATTGGTCTGGTACATGGTCACACAGTTGTATTCCTTACCAAGGGAGTTAAGGGTCCTTGATTTGCTGCTTGAATTCCCTGCCAAGGGCAGCATGGCAACTGGTTTTATTTGCCATGCAGATCCAGGGGCTCTTTGATGGTTTGCCACGGCTGCCAAGGGAGATAAGGGTTGTTGCACGTTGGGGGCTTCTATGAGTTTTAGATATAATGAGAGCATATGAGACGATACATTAGTCAAAAGCACTTAGTTCTTTCTCCCGTATCAATTAAATTTCAAAGCAACAAATTTCTACACACATATTTTCAATTTCTCAGCACTATCGTAAGTATGTTATCAATAAACAATTCAATAAGCACCAAGCCGGCCAAGTTCACAAATCAAGACTCGGCAATAAAAAATGTCGTTAATTTTGTCTACAGGGACCTTTTGGTTGCAATCAACGAAGATGAGGCGGACTTTCGGGACTACGTTGGGGAAAGGACGATTTTTTCTGTCAACAAACGCATTGAGGCTCAAGTCAACAAAGCAATCATGGATTCTCTTCCTGGCGAAGGATTCGAGTCAAACGCAACAGATAATCCCGCACCAATTTCGGCTCGTGACTCCCGTCTTAGGGAACATGCCATGGCCTATGAAGAAGATTTTCCACCATTGAAGATTACCATAAAAGCCGGGATGGTCGCAATGCTTACAGAACCGGTATTCAGCAACATTAGTGTGCCGTTAGGAGCAAAAATTGTGGTGAAAGAAATGAATCCATCGTTTGTGACGGGAACAGTTATTGGAAATGGTCAGGATGGACGAAAGATACTGGTCCCAAAGGTGGTTCGGTACTACTCAAATCCGGAATACATGCAAGTTCCATTCTCCCGGTCTCAATTTCCGTTACGTGCGGCCTTTGCGGTTTCTGTTGGAAGCGAGGTGTCCAATATGCTATCTCGGGCAGGATTGTTGGTACCAGCTGCCAACACCGAGGGCAGATCAGATGGTGACTGGGGACTCGAGGCAGCTCTGGCACGTGGATGTATGATCAAGGAGTCAGAACTATTGATTGCTGAATACAAGGAATAAGGCTTGTGAGTTTTTCAGCTTATGAAAGAGTGAGGAAATGAGATACAAGACTGATTTTTCTTTGCATTTTTTTTCTTAAACTTGAAAACATTTTAGAGAGTTTTCAGTAGTGGCAGGCTTGTGTTCAAGGCCTCTTGATCTGGTGTGAATAGTGTGTGAATATTGATAGTGTGATGCGAATAGTTTTGTATATGGAAGTAGTTTTAGGGTGTTGCAGCAAATAAACAGCTTGGTGACTTGCTATTCAAAGGCCTAAATGAATAAACCATCTTATCCTTACATTGAACAAATTTGGAGCAAAGTTAGTTCATGATGCCAACACGTGATAATTGAAAACAACTGCAACCAGGATTGGCAGATGTCACTGGACTCTCCATCACTTTGTGGGTTCAATGAATGAATCTCTTTTGATAGATCATGGTGTGAGTCACCCCCATAATGATAAATGGATGACTTGTTTTATCACTGCATCAATTCATGTCAGATTGTAAATAATTAGTTCTTTGCCACTGCTACACCTCCCAGCAAAAAAAGTCTTGTGAAGATAATTAAAAAGGATCAAATTTGAATGGTAGTAGGTTCTGGGACAAGGAGAACCTGGTAGGAACTTTTACTTTTATTGTTGTGCTAATTAGTGGAAGAGCAGGTCCTTATGTTTTGTCAAAGGTTTGAAGTCAATGAAATGATAATCTGATGATGACTCAGAGTAGGAAATGATAAAATGTATTTAATAAATGTTAAGGGTTTGCAGGAGGGACTGGATTGTGACCAGGAGGCAAATTAGCAATAATATATGGAAGCATTTCATCAAAGACAGACCAGACACCTCCAAGTGAGATCTCCAAAAAATCATAACCCAGCTCTTGCATTACAGCACTAGCTAACTGATGGAACCAGTCAGGTGTGTGAGTAAACATTTCCTGTCTTTCTGGGTAATCATTTTCCAAAATAGATTCGATGTGTTGTTTCTGAACTTGAATAATTTGATTTGTGGCTCCAAAGTGTTCAGGAGTTGAGTATGAAAAGTTTGGAGAGCATGACGTGGGAAGCTCTGTGAATTTGTCCTTCCTTTTTCTTGATGCATTGTAGATTGATACCCATTGGTTAATGCTCATTTGAAGCACTGGAATCCAAAGGAACAGGAACAAGAGTCTATTGGCAAGGAAGTCAGCCCAAAAAGTTCCAAAATTATTTGATTTGAAATCATAAACTGGCCTTTCAATTTCATCATCCTGATTATATTTCCCCGCTTCCATTTGTCTCAAAATCATATCAATTACTGGTCTGTTGTGCTCCTTCATCATCCTTGACCATAATGACTCAATTTTCTGGTTGTGTGTGGACTTGGTGTAATGCATGTGTGTGTTTGCTTCTTCAAATGTGATTCCCAAATATGCTTGAGTGAGTTGACCCAAATATCCAGCCATTTCACCAGTTTCAGTTCCACGGTCTGTGGTGACCATCAGTGGAATTCCACCAGATTTTGCCGCCACTTCAAGGAAGTATACCCCAACATGCTTGGGATCATTGTTGGTGACATGAGCGTACATTCCTAGAATTTTTCGGGACCAAGCATCAATAAAGCCGTAGATTGCAATTCCATATGGTTTCAACTTGTCGTGGCCGTCTGCCGTCCAGATGTGATTTGGACCATTTGTCCTGAAGACTCTACGTTTGCAAGCATGGCGCAGCCTTTCAGACATTCCTTCGGGGTCTAGCTCAGATAAGAGTTCATATACAAGGAGTCTAGTTGGAATTAATAGAAACCTGGATTAGTATTTATTTGATAAGGACAGTCAAAGTCAAACATACCTAGGTACGTGGGTTTGATATTCTTGAATCAAAATCTGCCTCATCCTTCTGTATCCAGCCGAGTGTGCCAGTAATTGGGTTCTTGCATGGTGCATGAGTGATTTGACCTCTTCTCTGGTCACTTTTCCTTCAGCTATGTCATTGCGTCTTTGTTTTAAATTGAGGCGTACCAAGTATCTCTCTACAGTACGCTTAGCTACATCATGACCAGTATCTTTCATTAGTTTTGATTTCATTTCAGAGACAGTGAAATTCTGTTGGTGTGAATCAACAATTGATGCTTGTAAGTCTGGTCGAAGTTCGGAGGTGGTTGATGTTTTTGGGAGGTCACAATTGCGAAGTCCCCACTGAGATCGTCGGCGATTGAGGGTACTTAAAGACATCTTTATCCCACATTCCTCTACTAAGAACCAGTGGATTTCTTGACCTGTTTTTTTCTGAGATACAAGAGAAGCAATGACCTCCTTAATGTCATTCTCCGAAAGAACCTCTGGGAAATCTGAACGGTCTGGATAGCTGAAATTTGAAGTGGCCGATGAATAGTCTGGTTCAGTTCCATCTGAGGTATCAGGAGGATCCATAGTTTAAATTGAAAGGAATTAAGACTCTTGAACTAGTTTGAAGCAGATTACGCTACTGGGGTTTTTTCTTTGAGGAATTGATGATGAATATGAATCGGAGAAGCAAGGTGTTGAAAGCTTTCATTTACTGGTTCAGAATGCGAAGTGTAGAGCTTGGTAGGTGCAACCCTGGTCAACAATGCAAGCCACCAGTTTCCATGCCCAGCACTCAAAAGGGAAGCTCTTTTTCTGGTTCAGGCTCCTTGAAACCATACTTCGTTGGAAGTCATTCATCTATTTATCCTGAAACCCATCCGCAACTTCCTTGATTGGCATTTACCCATGACCTTTTGGGTCGCCATTTGCATTGCTGTAGCTAGCTTTGATATCTCTATCACTCTTCCCCTGCCAAAAAAAGTGTGTCTGCAATGCGAATTGAACACTGGACGGGAGTGATTAGTACATATACGCTATTATTCGTCTATTATCATCAATTCTCCTTGGTGGAAGGGTTGGCCAGCATGGAAAGCCCTTTTCATCTCCTGTTCACAATCTTGTCTAGAGTCCGCATCCTGCGTGGGAATCTGGAGATGCGAAGCAGTCTGCCCCTGGTCGATACCTGGGCCTTCGATGTTTTTGCAGTCCCTGTGAACCATAACAGATTCAGCCTGACTTTGAGTGATGTGCATCAATGATGCGAAAAATTTGATTCAATCGCCGCTCCTGCTAGTAACAGTTGTTCCGATCAGCCGTTGGGTAAAACCGAGCAGAATCGGCAGGCATCTTTGATGTTGTTATTCCGAACAGTGATCTGTCTTTTGTCTATCGCTTTCCTTTTTTTGTGTTGATACATAAAACGTGTTTTGGCATATGCTTACTATCTGTTTTTATCTGCCAATGATACGTTGGTATAAATGGAAGGATCCCAAGACACGATTGCACCGCTTCCCCTGGAATCTGAACAAGATCCCAATGGTCCCGAAATTCCTTCCTTCTTCCGACTATACCGACCTGAATCACGCGATCCAAAATGAAGAATACATTAAAGATACTAAAAACTTACTGGCTGGAACAAAAATTTAGCTGATAAGGTTAGCTAATATTGCAATCGGTGTAAACATATGTCTTGCTGTACAGCTCTTTTTGGCGGAGTAATGCAAGATTTCTCAATGTTAAGTTTGAGCCAATGCAGTTTTTTGTATAGCTCTTTTTGGCGGAGTAATGCAAGACTTCTCAATGTTAAGTTTGAGCCAATGCAGTTTTTTGGTCAAGTTTTGTAATGCAACTTTGTATGAATAGCATTTCAATAATTACAAGAAAAAGATTTTTTAAAACATGGTCAGAAAGGATGAAAAGATGAAATATGGCTGAAATCAATAACAATGAAATTTTGTAAGATGAAAAGCTAATAGCGTATAAGTATTTACAAGAAAGGTTATTTTTCTAGTATAGTGAGGAAAGATGTAAACATGTAATATGTGAGGAGCAAAGTCAAGAAAGAAAAAGCTAATATAAGAATATAAATGGAAAGCTTAAAGTATTTACAAGAAAGGAAATTTTTTACTTTACAAATCAAAGAGTAAAACAGGAAGTAAATGTAATAAAAAGTCTAGAAGAAACCATTCCAATAATGCAATAAAATGAAGATAGAGAAGTTGAGGAAAGTGTTTACAAAGAAAAAATACTGGATAAATTTTCTAAAAGTTCATTCATTTATTGAAGTTTTGGGAGCCTGCCGTAGAATTGAAGTAATTTGATTGTGAAGCACTTTGATATCTTGAGGCCAGAAGGTGAGCTAATGAGTGAGGAGGTTTCGTCCATTTCAAGTCAACTGCTTTTCCAAGATTCAGAGCCTCGCACACCTCATTTCCTGGATGACATTTATGCGTGTTTAAGAAGGATTTGATTCCTTCAACACTGGTATTACCATCAGACCAGCAACTAAAAGAATCATCAGATTAGTATTACTCATAGGTAGATTGGATAATAGGTTAAATAACTTACTCTGGATCCATATCAACAATTTGTGGGTCAGTAAGCATTGCACCAACACCCTGCAGGTCACTAACCAAATACTTTCCATGTGATTGGTTATATGACCAATGGGTAAAAGCATCCATCAGTTTGAATAATTCGACATCCATGCCTTCTTGATTCTGTGGTATTGAGAAGTTGATGTTGCTTGAATATTTGACGTAAGGTCCATTGATTGCTGATTCTAGGAAGTATACGTTGGTTGGTGATTTTATATCACCAGTAGCCACTACTGCATGAAGAACAAGCTAAAGGATAGAGGGAAAAATAGTTTCAGTACCTTAATTTGCTAGAATATAATTTGAGATGGAGTTTGACTGACCTGAATATTGGAAGCCTTGATTGCAAGACTTTCATCCAACTGAGTACAATTCAACAGACTCTCCTTATATTCTTGAAGGAGATACGCAAATCCCTCATACATAAGGGCATCAGTTGCATGTTTGTGGATGGATGGCTCAACATCGGTCCTCCGTACTTTTGCTACCCAGTGATTGATATGCTGATGTCCTCCTCCCAGGTCAGTTTTCACCTGAGCAGCATAAGCTGTTCGCATGCTTCCTTCACCTATTTTTTGATTCAGGTTGACTCAATAGGTGATTGGGTAGGTAGCGACATGAATGCCATTTGAGAGTTGAAATGTAGAGGATGGTGGTGTTGAGGTAGTTGGAGGGGGGCCAGTGAAGAAACATAAGCGATTTCCAATTATCCACTCAGGATCTGGACCGCTAGTAGTTTGATCAGTTGTATGAAGTACACGCTTGCTGAGGCGACCCAGATGTGCTGCCAACTCTTCCGGATTTTTGACTCGCTTGGAGGCAGCTGAGATGCCAAGAGCCCACGACTTGTGAATTGCTTTTGAGCTGTTTGTGACTTTTGCTGGTGAGGTATTCCTACGCTTTCTTGATTGTGTTTCAGTAACTGTGTAGGAATTTTTGGTCTGATTTATCGTTGAGGACATGTCTTGAGAGGATGATGGACTGGAGTCGTTGGTTCCGGGATGAAAATACATGAGGTCAAGGACAAGCTTCTTGCGAGAGGAAGTCTCACTGATTAAACTGCTCAGTACTTCTTGGTTGGGTATCTTAGCAGTACCTTGGCCCAGGAAGAGATACCTCATAGGCGAAATGGCAAGGGACTTGATTTCGGTATGCGCAACAATATCGGGAGCAAAAACCTTCCAAAGTTGGACGCGCAAATTATCGTAGAGACTTGGGTCGTTGAGATTGACAAGCTGTTTGGTGCAAAAAAGCCCTTTCTTGTCCAGAAGGACTCCATCTTCGTATAGCATGAGTGAGCAGTTGATTGTCCTAGTGTTTGGTTTGTTAGCCTTTGTGGGTTCTTTTGACTTTGTCATCCGTGATTCTCGGGCAAGATGACGCGCATATGCATTCTCACCAGCATGATTCGCACTGAGAGAGTTTGATTGGGCTGGGATGTAGGATCTGGAAGCGGCTGGCAGGGTGTTTGATTTTGCATTAAATGGATTGGAGAATGGAACTGGTTGAGTGCGATGTGATTGGGATGACTGAGACGGACGATTTGGAAGGGATGGAGGTTTTTTTAGCAGGAAGGCTTCAAGGCAAGTACAGCATGAATCACTCCATAGCTCATCTTGGGTCCATTTTTTGCACTTCTTGCAAAGGGGCATGATGTTAAGATGGTTAAAAGTAGGTAAGATGCTTAAAAGTGAGCTATGGTAATAGTTTGCGATGACTGGTTGATGTAGTTTTGTATGGATGACTGGTGGGGTACGGTTTTTAAGGTTGATTTGATTTATTTTTAAGGACGGGGCTTGGCTGGCCCAGGCATTGGATGATCTCACTGATTTGCTGATCTTGGTAGGCCTGGCCGTGTCAAAGTTGAAGTGCAGTCAGCCAGACTGGAAGCACCTTGCTGTTTCCAACGCAATCAATGCAACCTGAACCAGGCAGGCAACATTGCTTCATTTGCCATGTGTAATGATTACAATAATTCGTTCGTAAATTTTAAGCTCATCCTAGGCCATATCAATACGATAATCTGACCAGGCTTGTGAGATGCAAGTACCAAGGCAAAGAAAAAATATGCTCATGCCGTTAGTTCCAGGCATCGGCTTCAGCCAGGTTATAGTTACAAGCTATTGGCCTGGCGAAGCCCCCTGACAGTACACCTCTGCTCTAGATCGGACAGGTTTAATATGTACTGTACATCACGGAAGCTCTTTGGGCACTCTCTGACCGACAACCCAACGACAGAAGTGGCTGGGGGTGTTCATGGTGATGTCGAGGGACGTGTGCGAGGTCATCAGCGCGTCGCGTGGGGGGTCCGACAGTGAGCTTGCAACCCCATAAGTCAAAAATTATATATGTACATACTCACCAATGACTCGGGCCTGATGAAAAAGGTTGGGCCTGATTTTGAAGGCCCGGGAAGGTTATTGGGTTTTGGTACTCGTTTCAGCCCGACCGAAAAGGTGTGTACACATGTACTGCCTTTGAAACAGGCCGAAAAGTTTGGTTTTTGTTTTTCGTTTTCGTTGACACAAATGGTGTCGGTCCAGGTCCACCGTATATAGGTGATATAATCATTTGTAAATTCAATAAAAAATACAAAACTCAACATAAAGAATCCAATTTTTTTTGTAGGAAACCTACAGTACTGGTCTCATCAACTACAAAGTCAGATTTAACTGATTCAGCCATCTTCAGCACCATAATACCATTATATTGCTTTGTTTTGGTCAAAATCAATATAATGGTACTACAGTACTGAATATGGCTGAATCAGTTGAATCTGACTTCGTAATTGAAGAGACCAGTATTGTAGGTTGCCTAGAAAAAATATTTGGAGGCTTTATGTTGAATTTTGTAGTTTTCATTGAATTAACCAATGATTATATCACCTATGTTTATATTGGCTCCAAACGAAGCCTTCATTTTTTAGAATAAAAAAATGTCATACTTGTGTAGCTTGTTTCAATATTTTATGTACATAGTTCCTAGGATGGAAATAGTGGTACTTGTAGTAAAGCAACCTCCAATCACCAACCAGGACCAGTTTTTCTTGGCTTCTCTTGTTCTAATTTCCTTTTCACCAAGTAATAAACCAGAGTTATGGCCAAAAAAATTGTTCATGAAACAAAAACAAACCCAACTTCCAAAAATGTCTGCAAAGTTGCTTACATAACTTGTTTCAAATCTATATTCTGATTATTTGAAAAAAGAAACATGCTGATGTAGGTGGTTTCAAAACACTGGTTCTGCTCAAAAAAACAGAACTACAGCTGTTTCAAAATGCCCATTTTCCAAGAGATTACGTAAGTGTGTCTGCTTGCCGGGGTCCTGCAGGAGGTTGTGGGGTCCACGGAAGAGCTCCAAGTCCAACCAGGTTAGGTCGGCAAGTGTTGTCTGTTCCCAGAGTGCACCTTGTCATCGTATGCCGACTTGCCAATTAGCCCAATAGTCAACATGTTTCCTATTGGTGTTTCTCTTTTCTTGATCCAAATTTTTGGTTTCATCTTTCTGAGTCTCACTCACTGGTATCATCTCATCACCAGGAAAAAAGGAGTCACTTGATGGCAAGTGACATGATGCAGCTTTGGTCTCAGCTTGAACACTGCTCCAACAACTCTAACTGACAGAACTTGGCCATTTTTCCCCCATGAAATTCTACTCTGACCCAGGAGGGAATAACATCATTTTTTCTGATGTGCTGGCAGTATCCCCAGCATCCTTTCTGATCCCTGTTCAAGTGGCCTGTATCCTTTACAGTATCATCATCACCAGGTCTAAATGAACCCCAGTCTCCTTTCCATTGAATCCTTCTCTTCCCCGGCACAACAGTTGAGTTCAGACCTTGTTTACCCCGCTTCCAATGCTTCAAATCTCCAACACTATTTTTTGGCCATCATTTCTTGGATTATCATTCATCCACCTTCACCAAGGGGATCCATCCCCCTTGTCTTCTCAAAAAAATCCCCAACTACCCAGCTATATAGTTTTCTCCTCTTTTCTTCTGTTTAATATAAGGGCAGCTCTTTCACACCATCCAATCACTGAACTGCCTACGGTCTGACACCATAGGAGCTTCATAAATTAACAGCTCTTTTCATATTGGCCAAGGACTCAAAAGTTTTTTTTTTTTTTTTTTTGCACAGTCACTGTGCATTGAAGCTTGGTGAACAGCAACCTTTGACAAAGGCTTGTGCAGCACCAGTCACTGTGCATTGAAGCTTGGTGAATAGCAACCTTTGACAAAGGCTTGTGCAGCACCACAAACTTCTTTGGAGCGCTTGCATGTCAACTGGCATCTGTTGTGAAAGTTTTCTTGCAGTTAATGCTGCTAAAGTTCTGCTCCACCAGAACATCTAGGTACAGAAGCCCTTTGTGACCAGCACCAATTGCACAAGTGATTTCTGACTTTTTGTTTCAGTTCTAGAAATAAAAGATGTAAGTTATACTTCCCAGCCTGGCATCTGTACAGATTTATCTTAACACAAAACCCAAATCTTCACAGCTTTGGGGTGTTGCCTTCAACTTTATGGGCCTTGATGGCGCACCCACCATGTCACTTACCCAAATCAAGGTCATTCAATCATCCTGAGGCCTGTGGAAACTTTTTTCATTGATCACCTTCAAGAAGTGCTGTTGCACTTGAGCATTCCAGCTTTCACTTATCACCTGGTACTTGCTACAAGGTGCTGGGACACAGTATCGCTTAGCAAGTACTGGAAGGAAGGCAGAAGGGGGGCTGCCCCTTCTGACCTCAACCAGGGAAAAGAAATGAAGTAGTTCTGGTGTTTATTCCAACAAACAGAAGGATGTAAGTTTTCAGGTGCAAGCCTGAACCTGAATCCTTTTGGGTGGGTACAAGGTGTTTGAAAAAATGAGAGCAAACCTGAAGTGAATATAGCTCTGGTGATCAAGGAGGAGTTCTACAGCCAGGAGCGCAAGACTTGTCCTCTGAGGGGGCATTCCTATATGAATATCCCAAAGCTGGGTGGTGGGCCCGCACGCATGACACAATTTTTAAACCCAGACCCAGCTCATATCACACAGGTGTCTATCTCACTAAACCGCCTCCATGGACAGGGGGTGACTTGTCAGTTTATTACTTGATCCCCTGCAAAGAAATCAGGAACACTCCTGCACATTTTCCCAACACCTGGGCAGATTCTCTATGTCCATTCTGACCTGGAAACCTGTTATGGCCTGCCCCTAGGGCCAAGGGGGCTGCTCCACAGCTGGCAGTGGGCACCATTTTCAGGTGTCACTTTGTCTTTGCCAGGGATATTTTCTCACTGCTCAGATGCTAGGGCCAGGAAAATGGCACCTAGAGGAGTCCCAAAAGCCAGGAAGTGGCTTCCCAAGAATCCTATGTGTGGTCAGGGAAACTATTCAACCCCAAAATGCTTTTCTGCCTCCCTATGTGATTCAACACAGTGAGAAATTCCCGGTGTGGTGGTCATACCGGTAGAGGCCCACAAGAGCATCAAAATCATCAAGTCAGCAAGATCGGAAATCTCACCAGCAAGACCCTGCAGCCTCAAGAGTATGATCCCTTCCCTCACTTTCTCACTTCCTCAAGATTCTCAATCCCTCCCAGATTCTTTATTTTCCTTTCTTGGTTTTGTTCTGTTTTTTTGTTTTGTTTTCTGTTTAGATTCTTTATCATTTGATTGTGTGTTCTCTTTCTTCTTATTCTTATTGGTGTTGCTTTATCTTTGATTGCTGTGGTGTTTTCTTCTCTTACTTCTTTTTTACTCTTTTCTTGTTTGATGTTTGTAGTTAGGGATGTGATGACATGTCCTGTGACATGTCACTCCCCAGAGTCCAAGTTTGAGTTTGAACTTGGAGGATGGGACGGCATGGGACTTGCTCTGATCCAAGAGAAATTCCATCACCGTTTTCTGATCCACTGGCAGTATCCCCAGCACTATTCCTGATCCTGATCCCTTATTATCATCTGATCCTCAACAAACCAACCACCACCAACGGTATTCCATCCCCGTCTTCACTCAAAAATCCCCCCCCAATCCTATTGCTTTCTGATCCTCATGTCATTTGCCGGACCACCACAAGGGCAGCCTCAACAGCACCCATCCCCTGAACGCTTTGCCTACTGCCTGGCACGGTAGGAGTTTGACACCAGGAAGGAGGTGCTAACTGTTGAAATACTGCGTCTTCCAATTATGAATACACAGCAAGCTTTTCCAATTCTCACGCTCATAGTGAATATACCGAACTTTGCACGCTCATAGTGAATATCCCGAACTTTAACCTAACCCAAGCTGAAAATTTCCCCGACATCAAAACCGACTCCACCAAGCCTGCTAGTCTTTTCCTCACGCGCAACAAAACATTCAATCGTGAGGAAGAGACTAGTAAGCAAAATTTTCCCCTTCCAGATTCCTCAAGTCATCAACATCAAAATCAACAACAACTAAAAACTCTTCCCATTATTTTCTTTCCCCCATCTTTACCCATTAAATAGATCACCGTTTCTCTTGCGCGCGTCCCTTGTAAAACCCAATCAATCAAATCAAATCAAAAATCACACTGCGTTCATTGCATGTATGCCCAACTTTTGTTTACATTCTCTTTATCATTCTCGTCTAAATCTGATTGTTTTTCATCACCTCTATCTTTTCATTTCTTCTTATTTGTTTTCTTTTAGGTGTGTTATTGCTCAAACTCGTCGTGTTGTTGCTCAGCTTGTTCATCAGATTCTCAATCACTTTTATAAGGTGCCCTCAATAATTTCTCCGAGATCTCCGATTGAATTCTATCAAAATTTACACTAACTGGGCTATGCTCCCAGGGGAGTGACAATAGCGGATTACCAGAGCCGGGACTTTGGGAGCAGACCCACATCCAAGGGTGTGGTGTCAAAGGCGCTTGACCCCACAAGGCACCCTTGGGGCCAGCTACATGATGGTGATGGTGGTTAAATTCATCCCATGCTGGCCTTGGGGATTGGCATTAAATGGGCTTAGCCCATGGCCAGAATAAAGATGCACAGTGTTGAATTTCAGTCCTGTTTCCACTCATCCCTAAAATCCCTACACTTTCTCCTCCCACCATTTCACCTTATTTATCCTCCACCATGGGCTTGTTTTCAGATCAAAGATATTCTACACTTATGAGTCCACATATTATGGTCTGATTGTATTTGGTGGTCATGTTTGCTCACCGTACTAGCCTTGTTAACTTTGCTCCTTGCCTAGATTAGTTTGTCAAACTTTCCCAAATCCTTCTTATCTTCTTGTGTGCGCATTCTCTGCTGGGGATATTGATGTACCTTTTGACATGTTACAATGAGTCAAGAAGTTTCTTATTCATTATCATTTTTTATCCATTTTATTCTCACCCACAAGTTGATGCCATGTACATAGTCTATATAACCATAGCCTAGTCCAGAGTAATCAAATCATTTCTTCTCTCCTTCCTTTTCTGCTCCGCATCTGAGCCGCATCCAGTGTTCCATCCATCATCACCACCCCTTTTCTCAAGCACCCTCAAGAGCTCTTCTCTTTTTCCTCGCCAGCAAAGAGTTGAAATCCAAACACACAGCTTGGCCCGGTATAGGACTTTATCATTCAGGTGAGGGAAATGGGTGCTTTTTAGGCTGCCCTCACTGTCAGTCCATAGAATTCAATAAAAGGATCAGAGAATAGTGCATAAAAGACAAACAGAGTATTGAGAATGGTCAGCAGTGTTTGGGAAGAGGATCTTCTACGAAAAGCTTTCATCAACAAACAAGTCGACATGGGCGATGCTTAAATCCGAGAAGCCAAAGCTTTTCCCGATCGAATTCCTTGCTTCGTCAACCCTCAAGGATTTCCAAGAGTTTGTTGCAAGCAAGTGCAATGATCAGTTTGACGGCGCCGGCGATCTCATTTGAAACGCCATTATCAAAGGATCGCCACGGATTGAGTGGAAAGTCTCGATGAATATTGATGATGGCGACGAGTTCAAGAAGTCCGCTGACTACCAAATCACGGATGAGTCTTCATTTGATTACTGGACTGCTGCCGTCATTTTGACTGGCCGGGACCGCACGAAGGCGTCATTGGAACTTCTCATGATCAACCCCGAGACCGCCAAGAAGCAAGCTAAGGCCGCCATTGACATCAAGAAGCATGTCTTGACCCAAAAGGCTGCGATATCAGTCTCATCATCGAAGGCCACCAATCCATCCAATCCTTCAGCAATCACCGTGGCGGGTGATTTCAATGTGATCAATCTTTATACTAATCAGATATTCGCTGCGAACCCGCCCAACGTGAAGTACGAACCAAGAATGCCTGTGCATATCAAACCGACCGATCCCACTCAATATATACCTCTGACTACTGCTATGGTCCAACAAATTGACAATGGGCCCATGCCATTGTCCGTATTTTCCCTTTTTTCCCATCAATTTTCATAACACTGACAGGTGGTTGCTTTTGCAGGTTGAAGGGAAGGCGGGAGTAGACGTTCGCACCCCCCCTGCTGATTTTAAATTCAAGAAGTTGTCCACGTCAAAAAAACGCAAACTCCAGAATGTGTCTACCCACTGGAGCCCCGGCCCCGAGTCCGATTCTGACAGCGCGTCCGTAATCAATCTCGAATTGAACCTCCTTGACGAGTATCTTCCATTTGTCAAGATACCGGCGTCTGATAGAGAAGGTATCATCGCCATTCTTACCCAGAACAAGGCGACAAATCCCAAGGTTTTCCAATCAAAAGATATAACTCAAGATATAATGAGACAATGGGGCTTACCCGATGTCTTTGTTGCCCAGTTGCGCAACAATGTCCACAAGTTTGAAAACTTTAAATCTTCTGAGTAGATTTCTATCACTTTTTTCCTTATTCACAGAATCATCCAGCATTTACCCTAAAAAAATAGCCCATTGTAGCCTTAAATTTCCAAAAATAAAAACCCATTGTAGCCTTAAAGTTCCAAAAGATAACCCATTGTAGCCTTACAGTTACCCAGTCTTCTCCAATCACTTCTATCATGAATTAAAGCCTTGAAGTAAACTTTATCTTGATTTTATCATATTTGTCTCATAAAAATTACCATCTTTGATTACCTCCGCTGCAACTGGCCACTTTATATCACATGAAATCAAGACCAAGTGTTCACAGTTTAGTCAAAAAAACCGGAATTGGATGAAAAGAGACTCTTTATTTTGAGACCTCACAAAGCGTGGGCACTGCAATATGGTGGAAGAACTGCCTAGCAAGCAAAATAACTGTCCAAACTTGGCATGGGCCATGGTTATTGAAAAGAAACCACACAACTGGGTTGTGATGACACTATAGGCTCCCATATGCCATAAATTGCTAGAAGTCTGCTTTCTACTGTTGCTGCTCTTGGAAAAGGTGAGGAAGGACAGTTGGGCACTGGTGAATATGACAAAGCAACTCACCGAGCTTGGAAGATGGAAGGATCTCATTTTCTCCCATTTTCTAATACCCACATCCAAGAGATCAGTTCTTTTGCGATATAAGTTGACTTGGATGAAATTCATTTCATTAAACAAGCTATTGTTTGAGCAAAGTCAATGCACATCAGAGGTAAGAATATTGGAAAGAGGAAATGATCAGATCGGACACATAAGACAGTTAATATATTACTCTACATAGATTTTTTGAACCAATCGGAGATACACTAGTAAGCAGCACGGGATCAGATTGAGGAAGGTGAGAGCATAGATTCTTCACCTCGGACTGGGGGGAACACAGTAGCCAGCGTGTCAAAAGACTTTGTAGCTGAACTCAGTAGTCAGGAATTCACCGGTTACCTTTCGTATTTCCCATTCGGGGTCAATGGCATCATTAAGGACCTGAGATGCTTGTAAATTGTCCTTTATCGCTGCAAATACGAGCTCTATTGGATTTAACTCCGGGCAATACAGCGGAAGGAACAAAAGCCGTACCCCAGCTGCCTCACAAAGGTCCCGAACTCGTTCGCCTCAGTGGATAGTCACATTGTCGCATACCAGAACAGAATTGTAATTTGGGTAGCGATTCATGCAAGGGAGCTGAAGTGCGGAGTCAGCTAGACAGACTAAGAAAAGTAAGAACATGTTGTACAACTTACCAAGTCGTACTCAAGGAAATGTTCAAATTTATGCCCATTGAATGTTTTGGGGGTTGTTGTGAGTGCCGTAAGTCCGTCCATCGAGATTGCGGCAAGTAGACTGAGACGGAGGGGATTTTGATTGATGACAAACCTAGTGGCGGGCGTCCCTCGTGTCGAACTGGCATATGATTGGAGCAGGTCATTATCGCAGAATGAGCTTTCATCTGCCCAGAAAAATGAAATTCAATCAGTTATTTTCAGAGAAATAGGAGAGATAAAAAGGATTACTTGCCTGTGAAGACCAAGAAGTCCGCAGGGAAGAATTCCATCTTCTCCATAAAGGTGTACTTTTGAAGAAGTGATTTGCGGATGTTTCTTTTCTCGGGTTTCTTCAGGGTGATCGACAGTCGCTGGACAAGGTTTTGGTGGACCGTCTCAACGCATAGAAGGGTTCCGCTGGAGTCATAGAGTCATTCTTGGATTTCGGCCAAGAACAAGCCGGGCTCTGATCGAACGAGTTCAACAATGAACTCACACTTGTTGTTGGTGAGTGTGCTCGGTTGGCCCCGGGCCTCGTACTCGTCCGGATCCTTTACGACGCACCGAGTTTCTTCGAATAGGTGTAGCCAGCGAGACAAAGACTGCCAAGAGACCGAAAGACTGAGAAACCTACAAATCTCCACCAAACTGATCCCCTGGCGTGCCATCCGGACCATGGCGATCTTGGTTGACGGGTTGTATGGTTGGAAAACCATTGGATTGGTCGTGGAGGCGGCGTTGTTGAGTCGAAATCGTGACACGGAAGCCGGAACGGTAGGGGGGAGGGCAATTTAGGCTGTTGACCAACCTGGATGTCGCCATCCCCACAGCTGGGTATTGATGACGTCACCATTCCTATGCTGTGGGCGGCACAGGCAGAATCCTTCAGCTTAAACTTGTGCTGTGCCCAATAACCACATAACTTTACCGCTTGAACTTCTTCGCGAAGTCCAAGCAATAAGCAAAAGACAATCCTTTTCCTTGTTTTGTCTATTGTTCTTCAGTTAGCCTGTTCTTATCCCACCTACATCTTCATCTCATTGTGGTATGCTCTCAACTTCTTCTTTCATTAAAAAAACCTATCACTTGATATCTTTTCCAACTTTTATTTGTCTTATTTCTGGCTCTAGTCTCAGTAATAAATCCTTTGTTTCATCAGCTGTGTATCAGCTGGACAGAAATGATGATAATTTGGGCTAGGGCTGGACCCCGGGGACGGGGTCAACGGGTATTCCCGGCTATCCAACACAACGGGTCGGGGGCCAGCAGGGTTTTTTTTCTAAAAACACCCGCCAGGCATTCTTGGGTATAAAAGTCGGGGTACTCCGCCAATCTCACGGGGACCAACGGGTAATTGAACTGGTGATGGTTGTGGTTTGCTGGTACCACACTTAGAAGGACTGTGATCAAAGCAACAAGCCTTGTATTTGAAATTAGCCAGAATAGTGCCTTGATCAAGTCTGATTCTGAGTTTGTCAGACAAGAATGAGAGGTTGTTTTCTATGTAGCCCATCTTGATACGATGATTGAGTATCATTACACATGAAATGGGCTGGAGAGACCGGGTACCAGCAGATATACCCTGTATCCGCCGGGAATATCCGCGGGTACCCTCTGGGTAAAAATACCCGCGTATACCCGTGTACCCAACACTGATATTCCGCTTGGGTATTCCCAACGGGTATCACCACGGCTGGGCTGGAGGCTCTTGGGTATCACCCGGGGTCCAGCCCTAATTTGGGCCCAGCTAAAACTGAGGACCTCCTGCATAAATTCCAGAATCTGAGGAGATGGTTGGGAGATTGGGGTAGCTATTGGGTAGATATTGGACAGATGGTGGGTAGCTAGAGCTGGCATGCTATCACCTGTAATCAAGGTCTGATCTTCACTTGGTTTTATCCCAACACCCTTGCTTGAGCAGGTGGACATACACCAGCCCCCCATGCACACCTGCTCACCAAGAGGAATTCCTCTTGTTGGGCTGGTTTGCTTACATAAGGGAACCTGATTTCAGGTTCTCTTATTAGAATTTAGGACGGTTCACGTAGGGATTTTTTAACCCTGCTGATGTTATAAATCAGCAAGCCTTCCCAGCCAAATTGGCTGGGACCGTGGGATAAACTTTATTTTGGTCTTGCTGATTTCGGCCCTACGTGAACCGTCCTATTTAAGTGGCCATGGGCGTGGGGGCAGGTCACTGCAAAAAAAACTGTCTCAACTGTGAGCAGTTGACATGTGATAACTCTGAGGAAGCTTGTGGTGTTACACCAGCCTTACTCAAGGTTTGAAATTGACTCAACCCAAGCTTCAATGCACAGTGACTGTGCCAACAAAGGCACTTGTGCATTCAGGTGGAGCTACAATGGCAGCTTGGCTTGACTCTGAGTATCCTGCCAGCAAGTTTTTTTTGCAGTGCGCGTGGTGTAGTGAAGTTCGGGGGTCTGTAGATCTCGACGGCAACTGTATCCTGCAAAAATATAAGATTCGGGTCCTTCGTGCGCGACAGGGCCCGCACCGCCGCACGGGCGGCTGCCAAATTCGAAACTCGCCCCGCTCAGTGCATGCAATATCATCATCAGAGCTTTTCTCTCTTCCGTTCAATACAATCGTCCGATTGAACTGGAATGGTCAGTCCCAAGCTTATTCTCCTCCTGAACCTGAACATAAGCTGACATCCACCTTCGATGTATCTCCGACATACAGTCCCTACCACGCATCGTTTCCCAAGTTGTCATACTCGGTTCGCAGATTCTGGGAAAAGCATTTGTTGAAGCATACAGACAGGCAGCACGAAGTCAGTGATATGCTTTCAACCTCTTGAAAAAAAAAAAAAACAGATTGCTTACGCTGAGGCTATGGTTGGCGGTCGAATACTTAGATGCTCGTTCTGGAACTTCACATGCCGCAAGTGGTGGCGAACGGGGAGGGGCGAATTTGGGCACCATGGCTGGAGATGGCTCGGTGATTACTCGGAAACATAAGATGACCGTTGACGAAGCATGCCAGATTTTGAACATCAAGAATGTACCGTTCTCCGAGGGCCCCAGCCAACCCGTAGTTTCCGAAGAACTGGCCAACATGCTCAAAGCATATGAACGAATGTACCAAACAAACGAGAAGACAAGCAAATATCTGTTGAGCAAGGTCGTTAGGGCAAAGGACCGGATCTCCGCTGAAGTCGAATTGTCTCAAACTCCAAAACCTCAACCTTGACAGGCCTAACCAGCAATGGATAACTTTAATACCATATGATATCTGGCCATCTTCGGTGTCGCATACATTTTCGTTACTATCTTCCGGCGCGGTATCGTTACTTCCTTTCTTTTCTAGTCACATGTACCGTAACTACATAGATCTTTTTTTTCTCCAAACATCAGATCAAGTAACGTGCTCCACCCTTGATGTCTATGTTTGGCTTAACGGGAGAAAAAAGTTGTCATCCATCCCAACTTATCAGTGAAATTGTCCCCTGCCCAACCCATTTGAGCTAATTGTACTCTACCGGCCCACTGGAATCCACCCAGGGTCCCCAAATCAACGGCTACACAACTCTTCAGTCTCCGAACCCGCGCTCTCGAGTCTAGATCTGTGTCCTCAGTAGCTTTGCTAACTACTCGCAAACATGGTCACGTGGTCGTCTGTTTTCCGTGTTGAGATGAGACCCGACAAACTGGGGCTCAAGAAAGCCCAGTGGTATGTTTGAGCAATCCAACCACGCGGACCAGTGCAAGCGGAAGCGGCAAGCCCCAGAGGGCGTACCAATTACTCTCAGCACTTCAAAAGACCATTATGGCAATACCACTAGATCACCATATCTCAAGGTTTTGCTTGTTGGTTTATGTTGATCCAGTTTTTCTCTCGTGGAGAGTTCACTTGACGTCACTCGCGGGTCATTGAACTAGATATAAGAAGTCATGGTCGGAGACAGTCAACTCTCGGCCACTGCTAGCAAACTCCCTGCTTATTTTTTCCCACTCTTACCACTCTTTTTGTCGGTTAAATGAAAGAAAACTCACAGTCAAAAGTATGAATTCAGCCTAATTTCTACGATGCTCTGGATCCAAAAATATTTAGAGCGTCATGTCTAATCCGGACTAGAAAAGTGGCTCCATCAGGATGCAACAAGATGGACTTACCAACTGGGCGCATTGTACTTCTGGCCTACAAGTCTGGGCTCTAATCGACGCTATGGCAGGTTAAGCAAGTGAGAAACCGCACTAATGCATGTAGACTCAGAGTATGAGTACATAAGCCAACAATCTTGTAATCTTCAAGTGGCATTTGTGTTTATTTAAATAAATACTTGGACCCATTCCTCTCCAAGAGCTTGTTGTTCTCATATTCATGTTGTACACACACACGTAAGAGCAAAGAATGTTAAGGTTTACAACTGATACATCATGTTCTGAAACATGAGTGTATCAAGGATTGGAACAAACACGGCTTTGAAGAGATTCCGCCTGCATGTCTACGCAAGGTACCGTTGATCTGATGTATCTCAGCTGGTTTAGACTGATCACTAGATCTAAGCCAGGTGGGCACCATTTCTCTGCTTTTCCAGGGTTTTCCCTGTCTCATCATATACAGAGACGCGTGGCTTTGGCTCGTGGCCGGCACGCGTTGCCCGGAAGGTCTCTTGAACTACAATTCTTTCCCCATGGGAGAGTCGAGGAGTTGTACAGCCCCTGTACATATTTATTTACAAATTGTGGACTGAAGAACTGCAAAATATTGTTCATATTCTGGCCAAACGCGTCGTCGTTGTACCCAGAGCGCGTCGTCTGCAGTCAGCCGGACGCTTTCTTCCCTCATCCGCTCTGACCGTGTTCGTCCAGCCTGTCCGCCGAATCCGCTCCCGAGGTGCTGCTGACAATCCCTCCGTCTCCAGCCCGGCTGACCGTTGCTACCCCCAGGAAAGCTCCGCGCTTGAGCCAGGCTCGCTGCGATTGTCAGCTTCTCCTGTCGCGAGTAGACTGTCGATTTTCCTCGGCCGGTGTGCGCGACTGACTCGCTGCCCGTACACGTTGTCGTCGACGATGGCTGGCAACAACTCTCCTTCGTGAATGACTAGATGTTTTCGATCGGCCTTGCATGTCCATAGATAGACCCATAGATCCTTCGAACCTCACCTCCCCTGCCACTCACATTGACGATAACGACCAGGCTTGTAGAAGCTGCCCACGATCCTCCACGCTGCTGCCTCAGACACGAACTGCTCACGACTTGTTCACAAACTCACAATCTTCTTTCTCCCCAACAAAACACACCCACCAATCCTCCTGGGCCGCTTTCTTGTGTTTCTTTTCTTCTTCTCTTTCTTCTTCAGCCCAGGCTTCCTCCACCTGCATCCATCTCGTATCCGTTCAGCGACCGAACACATTGACCGTTTCTCGTAAAATAATACCCGATCTGAACCGCTTGGGTCTTACTGTGAGTCTGATATTTCACCGTGCGTGTTTTCCTTGGGCTGTGTTGACAACTGTCCCTCGGCAGATATCTTACCAGTTAAGCTCTTGCGGCTTCATCGAGTGGTTCTCAAGACCGTCACTCGTACAGCGGGCCTTGAGCACAACCATACCCTGGATCAAGAGTGCCGTGCGCTGAATCTAGGAAACTTACGAGACGTCCAGGAGGAAAACATTGCGTCTGCCAGAAGGTCATGGCCCAACCCTTACCGGATTGGCTCAAGCCAGTCACCCTCCGATATCAAGACTCCGATCAACTCACCACGGGCCTAGTAGAATTACCGATCACCTACAGCGGGCCGTCGATCCCGCTGGCATGGCCCTACACCTCGGTTGCCGACAGCCCTCTCACTGCCTCCCCCGCGGCTACCTCGGTGCCCCAGGTGGTTAAATTTCTTGATGGGAGCGGGCCCTTCACAGTCCTTGGCGATGTGATTCTCACTGCCCCGATCCCGGCACAAACTGCCTCGGCGGTAATCAGCTCAG
The DNA here is from genome assembly GCF_026914185.1 of Puccinia triticina. NCBI lineage: Eukaryota > Fungi > Basidiomycota > Pucciniomycetes > Pucciniales > Pucciniaceae > Puccinia > Puccinia triticina. Next base: position 3,909,557 of record NC_070572.1, read on the forward strand.
CGCCATCGCCTGCCGCAACTAATGTCCCTGCCGCCCCGATCCCATCAGTAATTCTTGTCACCACTGTTGTCGTCGCTCCACCGAACCCCAACACCACCACTACCCAGACCTCGCCCGGCAACTCAAACAGTCCAGCGTATAATCCGCTTGCGCTGGGCTTCGTCTTGTTGCTTGCCATTCTCATCATCCTCATCTTAGCCGCAACCATCATCCTCCTCAGACGCCAACGGAGACGTCGAAAACATGTGGGTATCGTTGACAGGTACGACGCTACTCCGCAAGAAATCCACTATGAGTTCAACTCCCGTCTCTATCCCCAGCACCATCATGGCAGTCAAACCCAGGCTCATTATTTACGCCACTCTCATGAGCACGACACGCCTGTCGTAACTCGTGAACATGAGCACGCCTGCCTGGATGCTGACAGGAAGGAAAAGGAGATGCCAGCCTTGCAAACCGAGTTTCTCCTTACTCCTCAACGCCAGCCTGCCCCGGCTGGTAGCAAGTGGACGCGATGGAAGAAGTTGGTCCCAAAGATTTTCGCAGGGAAGAATCATCACCCAGCCCATCCTGAATACACCCAGCCCCTGCCAAAAACCACTCCGATCTATGTCAACCCGTATCACGACCCTTCCGTGAATACTGGCACCGGGGAACGTGTATCCAGATGGCGCATGGCTTGCGACTCGCTCTCCTCCTCCGCTCTCAGACTTCCTTCAACTATCACGAGCTACAGGAACGAGCTCCCTGTGAAGAAGGACCTGTTTGAGCAAGAAACCCCAGTCAAGGACCAAGGGCCTCCCAATGATCCCAAATCAGCCATCTCCGCAATCCAGCGCGGTGAAGCCAAGCTCGTCTTCAGCTACAACCAATCATCGACCGTGTCCGGACCGGCTGGCAAGCCGCAAAGCCGAGCCTACCACGCCTTGAAGGAGTCGCCCCCGGCGAGCCCCCTCAAGGCCAAGTCGATGGAAGCCGTCTACTCATTGCTTGAGCTCACTAGCCCCCGTCACGCGGGGACTAAGCCGGCAGCACTCAAGCAGAAGAAGTCGATCATCCCCCCCGGCTTATTCAAATCGCAGGGCCACCCATCTCGCTCGTTCGGGACTCGGACGAAGTCTAGTCGGGGGAGCGGCAAAGGGAGCAACCAGAAAAGATATTCCGATGCCTCTCCACCCCTGCTGGTCGCCGAATGTGAGGATGAAGGATCGGCTAGCGAGGTGACTGATCCAGGGGATTCTCCCCTAGATTTCATCACTATCCCCTTGCGCAGCCCACCCAGATGTCGGAGAGGCACGCCTTCATCCTCAGCGGCTATCACCGGCATAGATAACTCAATCGACTCCATCGGCTGCCCGCGTTCGTTACCTCCCTCAAGCCCAAGTGTTCCCTTACCGTCCTCGGCCAAGAGAGTCAGGCCCAAGAAAAACAGTCTCCCCGCGTTCCCTCAGCCTCCCATCCTGAGCCAAATGAGCACCACTCACTCTGCCGACGATCTCGCTCCAGTCCTCAGACGAGTGCCTTGCTCAAGTAGCCCGGCTCTCTTACCCTCGCTCCCGATCACCCGACCACTCGTTCCAAAGAAACGAAACGATAGTTCGCCCTCGAAAAGTCCCAGTCATCCTCGATCTCGCATGAATAGTCACAGTCCTATCATTGGATCTAGCTTGGATGCCGACTCAGGCCACGAAGTGCACAGGTATGATAGAACAGGCGCCTCGAAAGATGGGGTGATGCCATCTTCGTCATCGAATGAGTGCCCGGATTATCCTCAGGACCCTTCCGTGTTCACCTCTGACGTCGTCCCGCTCTCCAATCCTGGGGGGCCTAATCCGACAAAGACTGGCAGTCAGGAGACTCACAATTCTTCTGCAACCGAGGAAGACATCGTCTTTCATGGTTACGTCGGCTCAGGCTCGATTGGCAATACGGGTGGAGTGAGTGAACTGGGGATTCTAGAGACCAGTAGTGCGTATGATTCTGATTATCTCAAGGGGTCCATTGTGGGGAGAAGGCTTACCTGTCATTTTCTTTGGAACTTCTTAATTATCAGTGCATGCAGCAGACCAGTCACTGGGCCCGGAAATCGAAACAGACGGCGGATTCCCTAGATCAGTCCATCAATACTCGGCGGGGAAATCGCGCGAGGAGTCGATGCAACTGATTGATGGCGACGAGTTTTCGTACACATCGGCCGATCTGTTCTATGTGAAGCCGCAGGCTGGACACCCTTCGGGCAGTCGATGGGATGACCGAAGCCACGATCCCAGGTACGACTACTACATATCCACTTCTTTTTTCTGATTGGGGATCACTAACTCTCCTTGGGTCTTGCCTCCTCAAATTTAAAGCCCCCCGAAATATCAGCCTTTGAAAGCCCACCCTTCTACCTCCAAGTCCTATCTGAAAGACATCACTGAAGAATCGAGCAGCAGGATTTCGTACGGGAACGAGAGGCGGCTAGGAGTTGTATCCAAGAATTGTAAGAACTGATCATTTTTTGCTACAGCCGCTAAGAATCTCCGAAAACCTAATGTTGCATATTTGTTTATCCAAAAAAAAAAAACCCTGCCTAGTCACCGAGAGTGATCGACGCAACGAACGAGTGAACGAGCTCCGAAACAGCCATAGATCACAGCTGTCAGCTCGAGTCCCTTCAAGCATTTATTCGACCGATCCCGGCGAGATCGCCCGGCGGGCCAGTCGTAGAAGCGTATCGAGCTCAGTTCTCGGAAGTATTTTCTCGCTCGGAAAGGGTCGTCGATGTGTTTCTTACCCCGCTGGACTCCTCAAGTCAGTTATCTCTCTCTCTCTCTCGGACAGTGGACCCCTTCATATGAATGCTTTCAAGATGCGAGAATGACTCATGATCTGTGGAACGATAGTGATGGAGAGTCGGGCAGGAACATCGATATCGAGCCGATCTTGAACGACGCCCGATCCCCACTCCAGCGGATCGCGGAGAAGGGCCGCCACCCTGCGGGCTCGAGCGAGGACGCCGCGGCGGGGGAAGCCGATGAAGCCGAGCACGGGAGGGTGTATAGGAAGCGGTCTTCGGGGGAGGACGAGCGCTCGGAAGGGGAAGACGACGAGGAGGCCGACGAGAGCTGCAGGCTGCTGTTCGCCCGCCCCGCGCTGAGCTCCCGGTGTTCCAGAGCTACCCTTGGACAGTATGCCAACCCCCTTTTCTCCCTCGCGTTGGCCATTGGGTCCTTGTGCTGATGTCCACACCCCTTGCGTCTCCGCTCTTCCCCTTCCCCCTCTCCAAAAGACGCTTGGTTTCGATCAGAACAACCGAGCAGGCGCCGGACACCAGCAGCTATCATGCCCCCGTTCACAATTCCTCGGCCGTCCTAAGTGACCAAGCCAACCGATCTCACGGAAGCTCCACCAACCATTCTTTGCTGTAGTCTTTGTTGTGCATACATCTTGTTACTCTAGCCTGAAGTCCAAACTTTCTTCTTTTTGCTCATCTTTTCATTCTTGTGTCGCCCCATGTCCCGATCCCCCACACGCCCCATTTTCCGGCCCCCGCCTTGTTGTTTCCCGCATCCCACATGTGAATCGAAAGTAATATTTATTAGCAGTTGGGTCAACCAACCACGGTACTCGTGTCTCCATTGATCATAGAAGTCTTTTGCATCTCTGAAAGAAAAGAAAAAAATACATATTGAAACGGATTGCAAGAAAGCAGAAAGGAAGATGCTGAAGCCGTTGGCATATGGCAGGGAGACCTGTGGAGAGAAGCCAGGGGCAGAGCAATAAGTGCAGACACTTCTCCCAGCCCAAAAGCGCCCCAACTCAACGAGTGGTATGTTCCGGAGAGTGGGTTTGAGTTATGAGGCTTGGACCACGCAGCGGTTGAAGAAGACTGACACCAAGCTTCGCTGTTGATTTCAATCTATCTCTATGTGACGTTATATATGTGTATTTATGTGAGCCCCCGACGCGGCCCTCTTCTATGAAAATAAATACAAACCAAAGAAACGGAGTTTTTTTTCTTCAGGATCAAGAAACCAGCATGTATAGGCAACTTTTTTTTCCCCCGCGCACTCTCTCACAAGATCGACCACACATTTCAGAGCAGGAGTGATTGGAGCGTAGCCTCGGCTTCGATGACCTACACAAAAACGGACCGAGTCAGAGAGAAGGCGGCGAGAAGAAGGGAGGGGGGAGGGGAGCTCAACTTGGATAGCCTGGTGCAGCTCGAGATGTCTCCTGGCGGCCTGGAGCCAATCCCTGGCCAAGACCTTCGGCCAGCCGTCGAGGGAGTTGAGGAGTCTGGCGGCCTGGTCGAGGTCTTTGCGGTCGAGGAGGGAGTTGACCTGGGTGAGGACCGAGATCGGGTCCTGCGAGGTGGGGGAGGAGTGGTCGGGGACGAGGTGGGTGAAGAAGAGACGGCTGAGGATGTGCGAGGTGATGTATGAGAGCAGGCCGCCCTGGACGGGCAACAGACTCGCGGACTGGATCCTGGGGAAGACCGAGCTCTTGAACCAGAGGGTGAGGCCGGCCAGGCTCTCTACGCCGGCATCGATGGCTTGGGCGGGCATGCTCTCGAGCGCGACGGCGATCACGTCCGGCGGGGTCTTCTGGTCGTCGTTGTCGGCGGCGGTGGCGGTGGCGGTGGCGGTGGCGGTCTTGGCGGCGCGCTGGCAGATGCGCTGGAGGGCGCGGGCCTCGTGGTCCAGGGGGACCTTGGCGTGGTTCTCGAAGGCCGCGGCGGAGATGGCCCGGACGGCGTTCCAGAGCTGGTTGATGCGCAGATGGTCCTCGAGATAGTCCTCGTTGTCGAGCGTGAGTCTGCCGAGCTGCTTCATGCACCCCTCGAGCTCGGCCAGCTTGCCCCACCTCCCCTCGCGCTCGAGCTCGACCTGGCTCTTGATCTCGCGCATCCAGCGCCGCTGCATCTCGAGTCCCTGGGCGATCACCTCGTGCTCGAGCCGTTCGTTGATGAGAGCCTGTTGGCTCTCGAGCTCCATGGCCAGCTTGGCCTCGAAGGCCTTGGCGAGCGTCGCGCGCTCCTGGTCGAAGGTCTGCTTCCAGCTCTCCTCCTGCTGGTCGAGGCGCTGGTGGAGCTCGCGCTCGGCGTCGAGGAGGATCTTGCCGTACTCCCTGGCCTGCGCCTCGAGCTGGCTCTGCAGCTGGGCCTGCTTCTCGGCCTTGATGGCCTCCAGCCTGCCCGCCAGATGCTTGAGGTCCTCCGAGGCGGCCGAGAGCACCCGGGGGGCGTCCTTCCCGCTCGGGTCTTTTCCCCGGACGAGCACGTCGGGATGGTCGCGCAGGAAGCCGGCCAGACTGTCGATGGACGAGGCCAGTTGGCCGAGGATCGGCTCTGAGCTCGAGAGCTTCTTGACGGTCGGCGCAAGCAGCGGCAAGGCTGGCGGGGGCGGGAGTGGCTCGGTGGATGGGTCGCGTGGGCGTGGGGCTGCGCCGAGATATCCCGGGGGCGGTTCATGTCCGATCGGGATTTCTCGGTTGTAGGTGGGCAGGCCGGGGGCTATGGGGACCTGGTCGCTGATCGGTATGCTGGCGGTGGTGGTGGTGGTGGTGGTGGTGGTGGTTTTGGGTGGGACAGGGCTGGGGGTGGGTAGGTTTTGGTTGGCCGGTTGGACGGCGGCCTCGGTTTTCGGTGTGATTTTCTCTGTGACGGGGGGTTGATCGGTGGTGGTGATGCCGGTGGCCGCCTTGATTTTGGTGATGGATTGGTCGGCGAGGTGGATGGTCCGCTTGGAGAGGTCGGCGAGCTGTTCGAGGTTTGACTCCTCGCAGAGGTTGAGCAGTGTTTCGCCGAGGGGTACTTGGTCCATGAAGAAGTCTCTGAACTTGTCGTTCTGGAATGATGCATAGATGCCTGTGTGGGGGGCGCGTGAGTGTGTGTGTGGGTGTGTGGGTGTGTGGGTGTGTGGGTGGATGACTGACCAGCGCCGTAGATGGCTCCGCCGAGGAGGGTTGTGGGCAGGACGAGTGTTCGGATGAGGCCCTTCTTCTTGGGGGGCTGGGCTGCAGCTGTGGCGTAGTTGAGCTGTCGGATGGGGGTTGGTTAGTTAGTTTGTTTGTTTCTGTTTCTGTTTCTGGTGGTATGTGGTTGTTTGTGGTACTGACTCTGTGTGTTGTTCGCAGGCGGCGGCTGAGTCTGAGCATGGTGGCTGTCGGTTGCAGGTGGCCGCTCTTTCTCTTCGGTTGGGTTGGGTGGTGTCATAAGCCTGGCACCCGGGGGTTTAGCCGGGGGGTCGGCCTCCTCCCGGGTGGTGTGCCCCGGGTGGTGTGCCCCGGGTGGTGTGCCCCGGGTGGTGTGCCCCGGGTGGTGTGCCCCGGGTGGTGTGCCCCGGGTGGTGTGCCCCGGGTGGTGTGCCTCGGGGGAGTGAGGTCATCGCCCCTCTTCGAGCAAAAATAATCATCATCATATGCTACTTTCTTCATCCGCAACTTCCTAAAACATCCCTCCCTCGACGACTGCAGCAGACCCACGCCATGAGCACCCTCCCCACCCGCCGCCCCCCCCCAGCAAGCAGCAGGATCACCCACTCCCTCAACCGACTCAGCCAGCCCGCCCAGCCATCCCCAATCAGCCACATCCTCCTCATCCGCCCATCCCGCCGCATCCGATGGCTCACCCTCCTCACCCTCCTCACCCTCCTCCTCCTCCTGCTCCTCTACCGGCCCCGGCTCACCCCCCACTACTCGGACGGCCTCCTCGCGCGGAAAAAGAGCGAGCCCATCCCCACCGTCTCGCGCGACGTGCTCGACGTGCTCGAAGAACTCGACCAGGACCAGCGCGACGACGAGCAGAAGGCGATCCAGGAGATGACCAGCAACAGCAACAACAACCCTGACCCTGACCCTGACCCTGGCCTGCCCCGCGTCACCGCCCTGCCCACCGACCATCGCCACTCCACCAAGAAACAGAGCTGTCCAGACCAGCTCGCTGCGCCCTGCCGCTTCCTCATCGCCGGATACATCGGCGAGCAGGAGACCAAGGCCCAGATCCACCTCCACCAGCTCGGCCTGCTCGCCCGGGCCCTCAACCGCACCCTCGTCCTCCCCCAGCTCAGCCAGAGCCGCATGGGCAGCTGTCTCGAACACCCCTTCGACCTGTACTACCGTCCAGACGCACTCTCCCGACTCGGCATCAGCACCCTCTCCCACGCCGCATTCACCCGCTGGGCCGCAGCGGCGCCAACAGACCAGCCCCCCTCCGCCAGGCTGCTCGCCATCATCGACCACAACCAGCTCCCATCCGCCCCCCCGCAGGGTAGCGTCTCCTACGACCACACCACCCCGGCCAGGGATACCCTCGCCTTCCTCGCCCAGGAGCGCCAGTTCTGTCTCCGAAACAACGCGCCGATCAACCCCAAACACCCCTCAAAACAACTCACCCTCAACTTCCAGCCCTTCCCCCCCCTCACCATCGTCTCCCCCCTGCGATGGCAGAAGTCGGCCGCCGGGCGGGACAAGTTCGCCAAGCTGATCATCGACTCGGCCCGCCAATCAGATGCCATCAGTCCTCCTCCTGCTCAGGCGAACAGGGATATGAGTCCTGACAAGCGGAGCCTTTTCACCGGTGGCTCTGAGCCCCCTCAAGAAGCAATCATCCCGGATGCGCTAGTGGTCAACTACGAGCTGCGATATCCGTTCCTCGATCCGAGCTCGACGACCAGCCAACTGCTTCTCCAGTATGGGAGCACGACACAGCCACCCGCAGCCGACCTGAAGCCCTTCGAGCACTTCCCATACGCCCCGGCGTGGGTCCAGCTGGCCGAATCACTGCTCGCCCAAGCACCCGCCCTCGTCGGCCTCCACTGGCGCCAGGAGAACATCCCCGTCCCGGACCTCCAGCGGTGCGCCTCCTCGCTCCTGCTCACCCTCGACTCGCTCAAGACGGCCTACCCGAGTCTGGAGGCCGTCTACCTCTCGACGGACTACCCGATCGAGCAAGCAGCCCCCGACGACCAGCATCCGAGCGGAGGGCGTGCCAGCAGCAGCGACCGAGAGGTCCAGGCGCACAGCGGCACGTTCTCCAAGTCGATCACCCAGGACCACCATCGCATGATGCGCGCCCTGCTGGCTCAGCCCGTCGCGCTCAGATGGCTCACCTTCAACGGCCTGCTCGACTCGCTCGATCTCGACCACGACCTGCTCGACAAGCTCCTCCAGCTCTCGGTCTTCAGCACGGCCAAGGAGACCGCCCGGCTGATGAAAGTCGCTCGCAAGGCCGACAGTGCTCAAGAGTGGAGCGATGGTCAACGGCCGGAGGAGGAGGACAAAGCGCACCGCAGGGAGGTCTCGAGACTAGTCAAGGACACGCTGCGATTGCGCGCCGGGCCGAGTGGAGGAGCAGGCGAGCCGGGGAAGCCGGTGGACATCGGGGTGGTCGCGATCGTCGAGAAGCTGCTCCTCGTCCGCGCCTCCGTCTTCCTCACCGGCGTCCCCGGCCAATGCTCCAAGCGCAGCTCGTTCACTAACCAGGTCGTCCTCCATCGCCAGCGCCTCATCGACCGCTCCTTCCTCGCCACCGGCGTGCTCACCGACTCCGATTATCCCGGAAACCCCAGCCCGAGCCTCCAGCGGTTCAACCTCGTCGAGTTCTGGGGCCCTTCCGAGTAGCCCTGCCCCCCCCCCCCCCCTTCTCTCGCATCGTTCTCGGGGTGTCCTTTCGGCCTTCTTCGTCCCCCTCTGTTGTCAGTCGTTGGTTTGGAGAATAAAACCCATCATGTATTTGTATCTGCACACACACCCCCAATAGTCTCCGCTAATCATGATTGTTTATGAAAAAAAAAAAATGGACTTGCGTGACATCGGGCTGCTTTGGTCTGGATTCGGTGGGTGGACAGTTGGGCGCTCGCTGGGGAGAGGCTTGCTATCCATCCCGAGCTGGTGGATAACCGAGTGGATGGTTATGCTAAAAGGATTGGAATTCGATTGGCCCTGTCATTTTTGGAAGAGCAGAGCAGTACAGTTTCAGTCAGGCTTCTCACAGTTGGGTGGCATGAGATCCTAGAGTAGCGTCATATGCTCTTGAACTAGATGTCAAGAAGTTGATATGTATCAATTTTTCGGCAATGTCGTCAGTAAGGCTTTGTTTGGAGCCGATATAAATATTGATATGATCATTGGTTAATTCAATGAAAACTACAAAATTCAACATCAAGCCTCCAAATATTTTTTCTAGGCAACCTACAATACTGGTCTCTTCAATTATGAAGTCAGATTCAACTGATTCAGCCATGTTCAGTACTGTAGTACCATTATATTGCTTTTGACCAAAACAAAGCAATATAATGGTATTATGGTGCTGAAGATGGCTGAATCAGTTAAATCTGACTTCATAGTTGATGAGACCAGTACTGTAGGTTTCCTACAAAAAAAAATTGGATTCTTTATGTTGAGTTTTGTATTTTTTATTGAATTTACAAATGATTATATCACCTATATTTATATTGGCTCCAAACGGGGCCTAAGTTCCAAGTGTCATAAAATTTATGAAACTGGCTGTATCTTTAGGCCCCATTTATAAACAAATATTTGAGTTTTATTTTGAAAGTATTTGAAAACAATTTTGAAACAAAAACAAAATCAAAATGAAAGATTTTTGATTTCAAAAATCTCTTGGGCAAGCTTCAAACAACAGGGTGCACATACAAACATTTGTGCATCCCTGACCGAGTAGCCTGCCGGAGTGGGTTGCACGGCAGGGGCAAGATAACTGTGACACGGGCCAGGACAGCTGGAATACAGCACCAGGACCGGAGCTTGAACCGGATGCTCCGCTGGCCCAGGAGGTTTCCTTGTGTGAGTACAATGTTCCTTGCTTGCCAAAGACCTTGGCAAGCAGGTCAGACTATGTACTGGCACCAGTTTGGACCGGTAGGTCCGACGAGTCCTCGGAGCGGCCTGTCCGAGCAGTTCTTGGACATGGCCATCACACATTGGCCCATCTGCTCGGACAGGCAAGTCCGACATCTTGTTGGACCGCCATATCCCAGAACTTGGTTGGCTAGAGGAGTCGTCGGACATGCCAGTCCGAGAATTGGTGGTATGTATATATTGTGTTTTGCTTATTGCTTGGACCTCGAGAGTGATTTCAAGTGGTAAAGTTATGGTGTTATTGGGCACAGCCCCAGTTTAATCTCAACCTTTCTGCCATACACAGCCCCGGGATGGTGATGTCATCTGGCGTTCTGTGGTTGGGTGGCAGTACCCTGCTGTGGTTGGCAGGCTGATCCCCCATCCGCCTTCCGCCGTTCACGATTCCCACTCGATTTCCCTCGACAACATTGCCTCCGCCCATTGATCCGGACCCTAGCTCCAATGGCTTTCCAATCGTATGCACCCGCCACCAAGATCGCCGTGGTTGGGATGAGCTTGGAGGCCTTCGCGAGTGTGCCTTTATCCAGCAAATGGGGTTCTTTGTGTGGATTGCTTGGTCTTCACAGGCAAGTACTCCTTATCTCTCCTATTCCCTGAAAATTACTGATTACTGATGAATTTTTATTTATTTGGGCAGCTTAAAGTTGAAACCTCATTCTGCAACAATGAACTCCTCCAATCGTATGCTAGGTTGCTACAAAGGAACCTGCAGCTTGGTTTGTTGTCAATCAAATCACTCTGTTTGAGCTTACTCGCCGCAATCTCAATGTACAGACTTGCAGCACTCACGGCAACCGCTGAAAAATTCAACGGCTGTAAATGTGAAAATTTCCTCGAATACGACTTGGTAAGTCAGATGAGATGTTCTGACTTTTCTTGGAGTGCCCAGCTGACTCAACATTTCAGCTCCCTTGTATGAATTGCTACCCAGATTCTAAATCAGTTCTGGTATGCAACAACATGACCTTCCACCGAGGCCAACGCGTGCAAGATCTTTGTGAAGACGGCTTTTGTACCTCCCACCGTACTGCCTGGAGTTGAATCCTATTGAGGTTGCATTTGCAGCAATCAAAAACAATCTCTGAGCATCTCAGGTCCTTAAAGAAGCCAATCCATTATGATCCTTTCCTATTCTGAAGCTCAGTTTACCCACCATATTCCATGTCTGCCTTGGCCAATATCCAATATGGCCTGTCCTGTTCTGATAACACATTTTCCTCCCTTTAGTCTTAATCATAATGCCTGTACTTTATTCATAAAACCTCAGAGCAGTCTTTGTATTGTGCAATGATGAAAGTTCACTTAGCTGCATTTTCACTTCAACAACCATCAACCAGAGGCAGAAGCTGCTACAAGTTGCTTGCATAAAAATGGGAGGACTTTGAATAGGTCCGTTATTGAGGAAGGAAGAGGAAAACAACCACTACTACAAAGATTTGGATTTTTCAAATTTCCTGCAACTGAGCAATGGAAACATCGGGTCAACCACACCTTGGGTTATATTCTTAGATCAGTAAATTTTGGGATTGGTTGCTTTGTTCTTGGTGAGAATGCTGACTATACTGTCTCAATTGACCGACAGTATCTTTTCAAATTGAAGGTAGTTGTCAAGCAACTTAATTTCTAGATCGACTACCAACAAACTTTCAGAATTGGGATTGAGGCTCTGGCTCAGGCGGGTAAAAGCTTTGTCAAGATTGGTTTTCTTTGCTTCGGAGAGCTTCTTGATTTTCAACTCGGCGGGGGGGTGCAAACGCCCACTCCTACCTGCCCTCAAACCTACAAGCCAAACAGTTCAGCTTGTTGGATTTGTAAAGAGAAAATCACCGGAGACTACTCACGACAGCATAGGCCTATTTTTGAACCATTGCAGGAGTCAAAGGTAATACATATATATCAACTAGGATTGGTTGGATTGATATTGTACACAGGCATCTTGGTATTGTGCTTGAAGTTTGACGGGTTGGCAGCAAAGATTTGAGGAATACCCACAAAAAAAGCGCTGGAATACTTCAAATGGCTGGATGAATAGGATGGAGCCTACCGAATGCCAGGACTGGGAAAAGCCTTCCTGGCTGCCTGCAGGGCGAAGTGCAAATGATCACGAGGATCTGTATTTCACAATTCAAGGCAAAAACCAAAAAAAGACAAATCACAGAATGCCATGATTCTGCACAGCAACCAGGACCATCCGTCCAAGCATTTTAAAAAACACAATATGTACCCATTTGCAACCTCCGCCGACCCCGAGCTTAACAAAGCCTCTCGAACTTTGGGAGGCGGGCCCTTTGGGCCCCCCCGAGCGTAGGCGTGAGGGAGGGACTTGTGTTAAGTTCGCGCCGACCCAGTACAGAAATTTGAATGGAGAGTAGTGGCCTGGCAACCATACAGGCGTACTGCCATTTCAAAAGTTCAATTCCTTGAATTTTGGATTTCTGAACTCTCAAACATCCCTCCCGGGTGTGTTTGAAGAGTTTTGAACCAATTTTGAAATGAAAAGAAATCAAAACGAAGTTGGTTTTGATTTCAAAACCATTTCAAAATAATCTCAAAATAATCTCAAAATAGCGTTTATAATTGGGGCCATGTAGCCATCAAACCTGATTAATGAGAAACATTTGGAGATGTTTATGTTTGTTGATGCATCATGAGTCAAGGTTTGTCACAATGAACCAGACTAACTTTCTATTGCGGGCACAACTGGTGCTTTCAGCATTTGCTTGTGGTGCCGATATAGACTTTCCTAGCTCAACAAGCTGCAAGAGCTGAACGGTGTGTAAGACTCAAGAAAGGGAATATTTTTGAAGAAGGTGAAGGGGGGGGGGGCTATCTAAGCTACGGTCTGACCCAGCTATTGTCTTTTCCGAGAAGCTTGGACACATTCACAAAATTTTATTTGGGGTAGATCCTGGCAGATCCCATATCTTTCATGTTTACTCCACGCTTAGTCTTGACAGGTGTCAGATGAGGCCCAAGGCTAAATCTAATCCCTGAGCCATCATTCTCCAGATGATGGACAGGGAGTAGACTTTTGGAAAAACAAAGCTCATATTTGGAACCGGAGAGGCTTTGTTACTCTCCCTGCCCCTCACCATGTAGTTAGGCTGCTGCCCTCTGCCCGAACGGAGGCACCGACCGAGCTCAGGACTGTTACACATGATGCAATCAAATGAGGACTGTGGGATATTTAAGCCCGAAGTCTATCTGGAAGCGGAAAATAAATCCATAACATGAAACAAAAAATTACTGAAATCATCCAAGCTTCTTGGAAAACACAATACATAAAATCTTTGTGTTCTTGGAATGAACTTAAATGTCCACCATGGTTGGCTGCTGGAGCCTCTATGAGACAGTTAAGAGGCCACTCTTGTACAAATATATACTAGTATTGTTATTTAACTCTGATGCTGTGTTATGAACTCAATTACTCAAACAAGCATACACAAAAATTTCTAACAGGTCTCTGCGAGATGATGCCTCATTTTGTTTAGTGTCAGTGAGCTGCAAAACCTGAACTGTCATTGACTAAAGAGGGGCAGAACATGAACTAGACCAAGTTGCAACATCTGATTTCAACACCAGTCATAACAGGAAGACCACTCACTTGATCATCATAAATTCCTCAGAATATATAAATCCTGTTCTTCAAACTCACTCTCTGATTCCCTAGAGAATTGTTAGGAATGATGCAAATGATGGCCAATCATTTTCTCCTTTTGGCTATTTGTGGAATGTTGCTGCCCTGTGAAGGGATGTACAACTTCTTTTGTGATTCCGCTGGGAAAACCAATCCGGGAAGGCCCTCTGGATCCTCTCATTGGATGCCTGAGTGCTCACTGACATCATCAAGTGAGAGACCAAGATCATCAAAATTTGAAGTCTGCCAGAGTGAAGATCAAACTGCACCGGATTTTCTTAGCCACAGCAGCACCATTAAAAAGCTGGAAGAGCTCCAAAATGCAGGTCATCATTTGCAGCTTGCTTCAACCAGCCATTTCCAGAATCAAAAATATACCACTAGTAGTGGAATAAATTGGGAAACCCAGGCCTCCAATTACCACCAAGAATCCTGTGTTTTGGCTTCAAGTTCTTCATTATCTTCAGGTGGTGAAAATGATAGAAAGCTCATAAATAATCCATTTTGGGACAGTCAGGATTCATCAGTTGCTACAAACTTGGGTTGTCATCTTACACTTGGAATTTCACCCCAGCAAACAGTAAAAATGGAGAATTTTTCTGGAGAAACAATTGCAAACCCCCAATCTGCAAATCAGGATAGAGCAAGAGATTTCCTGGGAAATTTTGGCCTTTCTCCATACACTGAAAATATAGCCCAAGAAAGCCCCCACCATTGCAGCAGATTTTCCTCCTCTGAAGGGCAAGATAAGGTGATGGTGGGAACCTCTATCCAAAACACAGATTATGGTGCTTCACATGGTCATTCCAAACCCATAAAGCATCACATAGAGAGCCCAGTATACAAGAAGCCTAAAATTCACAAACCTTTGCCAGAATCCAATTCAAAAAATCTGTTCCAAGGCCAAAAAGATTGTGCGGGTCTGAAGAATGAGAAATCAACAAGTAAATCCATTGAAAGAAGCACAAATCTGGCCAATTCAGTGGTAAAAAAAGAAAAATCTCCTGGGGAAATAGGGGATTCTGATACTAGAATTCAGAGAAGGATCTTTCAAGAAAAGGAAGGAAATCACCACCAAACTTCATCCAGCTCTCATGGTGGCTCCAAGCAGGGCAATGATGCTGATATCAAGCCAAAGTTGAAAGATCTACATTTTGGTCTAGATTTGGTTTTGATTGAACATCCATCTCCCAATGTTGAGCAGGGACTCCACAATTTTTTTTCTTCAAGACAAGTTACTGAAAACAGAAGAATTGTATTTGATGCAGAGGATGCTCCTCATTTCTTTCATCAAGTCAAGGGAATCTATCTGATGAGAGATTGTTCAAAATACAAAGTGGCTATGGAACCCATCAGGAAAAGGAACAATTTCAACGCCAAAAAACTGCTGAAACAATTTGAAACATTATGGGCTGATGAAGAGCTGTGGTTCAAATTTTGGGAAATCAAGACTGGTACCAATTTCAAACATGAAATAAATGATCAGGACTACAGAAGATTAATTCAAATATTTCTATTATATGTTGGAGCAATAGATGCTATTATTTCTCCATCACAAAATGATGTAAACTCAATCCAAAAGAAGCAATCACCTTTCAAGCATTCACTTGAGAGATTTTGGCAATTCAATGACATAATATCAAATGATCATGTAATGAAGATACAATTTCTCACTCATAAATCAGTCAAAAAATCAATCACTAAATTGACATGGTGGTTCTTAGATTTTTGGCTTCAGGAACCAGGGAGAATTGATCTGAGAGATCTATACCTCCAAGATCAGAAAGAAATCCAGTCAAAGAATAAAAGTGGCTTTAAACAATTCTTTAATTGCATTATTCAATCCTGCACTACTAATTTAAACCACCAATTAAAAAACAGTCCAAATTCTTTGAAATCCAATCAAGAATATCACCATCAGATTCTGCCCAGTTGCCATGGTATCTCCAAACATGGCGATTTGATGTATAGTTGAAAACAGATGCATGATGTAGATCTGATAGTGGTTGAAAATTAATCTTCAGTGGTCAAGAAAGAACTTTCATTGAAAGAAGAAGATTCATGTTTACTGCTGAAAAGCCTTCTGAGTTCTGTAATAGAAAACAAGAAGATATATTTTGTCAAAGGCAATTAAGTATCAAATCTGCCTAGGTAAAATGGAAGGAAAATGAAAAATGTAACCCAGTTAAACCTTGTACAAAAATTTATAGAATGTGGGCTAATCCAAAACTCTGGTTCAGATCTGAGAAAAGAGTACTGGTACCTTTTATGCAGCATTGCAGGTAATATGAAAGAAGAAACCCTCAGTTTGACACAACACCAAGGGTGAAAAATAACTACCCAAATTGATGTGAGCAAAATCCCACTCTCTACCAATTTAGCCAACGCAACACCCAGGGGTTCCAGAAATTTGGTGGAGACAAGGTCCAAACTTTGAGTTTTGTTTCATGAATATGCCCATTTATCACTTATAATGGGTGTGTCCAAATGGGGCCTTAGGAAAATAAATCCCTAATTTACAAGATGTCAGGAGGAAGATTATAACTAACTTTTTTGAGACCTTTAGGCGCATCTCCACTGCAGGTGCTAAAACGTGTTGCCCAATCTTTGAGCTTAGAGTAGCTGCCAATTAGGGCAGCTTGCTTTTGTGCAAGGTGTGGTTTTGATTTCAGTCCAGGGAGTACTTTCACACAGGATAGCACCCAAGAGGCAAATTCAAATATTTGATATGGGTTTGGAGCCCGCGGTGGCGCTGCTAAAGTGGTTTTGGGGTGCTATATTTGTAGAGACTGTAAAATGAAGATGCGTCTGGTGAGAGTCAAACTCACAACCTCAGCTATGCTGAGACACATACTAGTGTGCTGCCTTTACCAACTAGGCTACAGACACTTGTGGCTGCCAGCTGGGTTGTTGGGTGGTAGTGCTCATGGGTTGATCCAACAGCCCTCCATACTGTGGTGATACATCATGGTAGCAGACTAACAGACAATTCAACACCCCCCCTTGCTACATGATTGGAAGTGGGGATTGACCCCAATAGAGAGTGGGAATGAGACCCAGGAAAGATGATCAGCGTAGGGATTGAACCAGGCTTATAGGGGTTTGTGTGGTCTTACAAGTAAGCATTCACAAATTCATCAAGTCTCTATTGTAAGCAAGTAGGGCTCAGGTAGCTCTGGGCTCATAACCTGTAGAGACTGTAAAATGAAGATGTGTCTGGTGAGAGTCAAACTCACGACCTCAGCTATGCTGAGACACATACTAGAGTGCTGCCTTTACCAACTAGGCTACAGACGCTTGTGGCTGCCAGCTGGGTGGTTGGTTTGTAGTGCTCATGAGTTGATCCAACAGCCCTCCATACTGTGGTGATACATCATGGTAGCAGACTAACAGGCAATTCAACAATATTTGGTTTAGCAACCCGGTCTAGAGCATTTCCACCGCAGGCCCGAGTTGGGTCCCTAGTGGGAATTTTCAGGATTTTACCCACTCAACCACCACAGTTGCTACTCTAGTTGCGTCCAAAATTTACCACCATCCCTAAATATCCAGCTTGGCGAGGGAGGTCCACCCGGTGAGCTGGTGTTAAGGTCTGTTCTGTGGAGAGGAAGATGGAGTCTGGGGTTCTGGGGGTTCGGGATATAAGAAGGTAGATTGCAGGATGAGGAGCAGTCTGGCATCTCCAGGCTCTTGAACCTTGAGAGTGCCGCCTGTGACATGTACGTGTAAGCTATGTACATGATGGAGTCCTGCGCTGCGGAGCCCGCGCTACAGCTCATAACAGCTGGAGAGGAGTCCTCTTGCCAAGCTTGATACAGTTGCAAGGGGCATATTACTGTACAGAGTAAACCCCCGGGGTTCCCCGGTTTGGAATTTTTGGATCTGGGAGGGAAAAAACCCCGAGAGATTCAGCCTAATTTGGCAGAATCTGATAACAAATTTCTGAATGAACAACCTCTGGGATGGTCTTGAGTCCCAAGGAGAAGCAGCCGGTGATGCCCATGTGTGGATCAAACAGAACCTTGGCAGATCATCCTTGAAGACATATGTACCCAGGCAAGAACAGCAGCGACTGTGCCAAGAGTAAAAGTGGCGGGCTGCAGGTTGGAAAACCCATCACCAGGGGATAAAGTGTTGCACTGTCTAGAGAGTGCCAGGCCTGAATTTTATACATTGCGTGGTCTGATGTCAGTCCAATGTCAGCACTGCAGTCATGTACATGTCATCTCTATCCTTATGTTCAAGTCATTAAGAACTGTTTGAAGCATGAATCAGTCTGGAAACCTGAAGTCATGACTCCAACTGAGGTCATGTTCAAGCATAGTGGATGCTACTTGCACAACCAAATTAGATTTTTGAAGACCCACACAACTGAACCCACAACATGCAATTTCTGGACAAAATCAGAGCTGGGCAATGCTGATCTTGGTAGCACACATCATGTATGTGGGTAAGTCTGTTGAGGTTGATTTTAATGTAGCGGAATGTTGCCAAGTGCACACCGCCATACCTCCATTGGATCATGGTGCACACCCCTGAGCCACCATCTTTCAACAAGAATAATTCTTGGTCAAGATTACAAAGAAGGTGCTAGTCCTATGTGCATTTGGGAGGGAGGAAAGTATCCCCAAGTGTTGAAGGCGGACCAAGCATTTTTCTCCCAATGATACTTGGAAGGGAATATCCGGAAGTAAACCCATCATGATCCTTAGGCACACCATCCCTGCCTTCCAGCCAGCAGATTTTATCATCTCTTATTGCATTGGCGGCTTTCTATGGCAATTGAGTGTGGTTAATCTCTGGTGGGGATGGATGAAGAGTATTCCTTCCCCTGAGGGGATGAGGTCCAGTTAGCAATTTCCCACATTGTTGACTGCTTGGACATCAGCAAGACTTGGAAGTTGTGCAAGTTTGGAAGTCACGCTGGTAAATCTAACAACCTCCTTCCCAGTAGCACATATATGTCTGAATGTCTTGACACATCTAGACTGATTTGGCTCGTCAGATCCACCATGATACCTCAATTAGAAATATTGAGTGGGTGGGCTGTCCTGTGAGGTGAGGGAGTTGTTACAAGATAATGAAAAGTCAATCTGCTTGAAAATGCTCTGGGAGTTTAGCCACAGTACTTACCTGTCCTGACATTACTTCCGTGGCAGTCAAACAAACAATCCTTCATTGAGTTACTTTGCATGCAAAAGTTGGACCTAGAGAGGATGAAATCCCTCGCCCTCTTGTCCCTATGGAGAAGCTTACAATGTGTCCAAGACAAGACTTTGTCTGCAGCCTATATCAATCTTATGTAGGTAAAAAGTTATCATATTTGGGTTGGGGTACAAGTGTGTGGATGCGGGGGAATGTTATGTAACAGCTAAAAACACACATCAAATGCAAGGGTCAAGGGGCGCGTGGCTCCTGATGGAAGCTGCTTGGCATCTCATCAAATGTAACAGATTCAAGAATCCACCCGATATCTGTGATCAGCACCAGTGGAGCTTTTTTTGGAACTTCCGCGGCGACCCTTGCGATCAACACTGCCACCCCATTGCCTGGTGCCATGAGTAACACGTACTGTCTCGGTCAATTTGTTGCTCCGATTTCAGCATCTCTGCACTTGACCGACAACCATGTCCCACAGGTTGGCTTCCTCCAACAAGGTCGCAGTCGAGTGCATGTGTATTGTGCCCCACGGCAGGCGGTAGGAGATCTCAGCGCAAAAGCAAGTGAGCACCTGGGGCCGTTGCTAGGCCCGACATCAACCTGCTCAAGTCCAGTTTCCACAAACAAAATTGCACCAGACAATATCAATATCATGAAGATTTGAGCGTTTGTTTTGACCCACCATGGGATGCAGCCCGAGCTGTGGGGTTGCGTGTTCAGCCGCTCCGAACACATCCACCGTATCCAGACCTCCTTCGCCGCTGCAAGCGTCAAGCTTATGCCAATCTGGAACTACAACCCAAGACTTTTCTTTGACATCCCCCATTTTGTTTCCGAAAGGCCTGAGGGGGACGTGATGGGTGGAGAACGTTGGCTCGGAGTGGCTCTTCGACAATGCCGTACCAATCTAAAACCACATCAGATTTCAGCACTTCAATTCCTCCAAAAGAATGAGTCCGCCAATCATGATACAAGGTTGCTGTGGAATCATCCGGCCCATGCTTGGATTCGCCGCCACACAGACGACGCTGGTATCAGGACGGCTCACGATGAGACTGATAATCGGCCCCAAGGATCCATACTGGCAGACAATATGGGTTTGGGGAAGACCCTGACCACACTAGCTTACGTTCTCGCAACACGTGATTTGGCGGTCGAGTATCACTGGGCGGATTGGATACAGCACTCAGCAGCAACACTGGTGATTTGTCCCCTGGCAACGCTGTCTAATTGGGAGAATGAGATCAGATTACACTTTGAGGATGAGGCGATCACTTACAAAGTCTTCCACGGCTCAGATTGGAACAAGCTAAAATGGTGTGACCTGGAATCAGCTTTGGTTGTCCTCACAACCTACGAAATGATTGGTGAGAGTGGAAACAATTCACATGCAAACCAGCCGACCATTGAGTCACTCAACCTGCGCTGGTTCAGGATTGTTCTAGATGAAGCACAGTAAGTAAATTTTGCTTGAACACCATGGAAGCCACATGAGGATGATTGTTAATGATGAGCACAGTCTGATTAGGAATCCAACTGCAAACCGGACACTCAATTTTCGCCAACTTCAGTCCAAGTTTCTTCTTTTTTTGACAGGGACGCCACTCCAAAATTGCCTCACGGACCTACAAAGCTTGATAACAACTTTGAAGGTTGCGCCTTTGGACAATGAACTTATCTGGCAAAGATGCCTCATTCCAAAAATGAAAGTCGGGGCTCCGGAGGCTATTAAGAGCCTGGCACAGTTGATGAAGTCCATCTGCCTCCGAAGAACAAAAGATGTCCTTTTGAACCTCCCCCAGAAAATGGAACATGCTGTGGTAGTCCAATGTAGCAAGAATTGGGAGCCATGTTCAAGGGAATTGCACGCGAGGTTTATCCGGACCTTTGGAAGACTTCGCACATCCGGGGAACTGTGGGACCCTGCAGAGTTTTTCCAACAGTTGATGATGCTCCGCCAGTTCTGCAACCATCCGATTTTCGCACGGGTAGATCTACAGAACCAAGCAACATGGCGATGGCAAGACTCCAGCAAGGTTGTTCATCTGATAGGCAGTCTGCGGAGCTTCCTAGAAGGAGATCGAGGGATTGAACGCACAAAGGCAGTCATATTTTCGAGTTTTGTTGCATTTTTGCAGATGTAAGCAGAGAGGTTTGGCTCAGATTCTGATGGGTGCGTGCTGATCTGCTATTTTTGAAGAATCGTGCGAGCCCTGGAAGAGCATCATATTGGGTTTACTTGGCTCACAGGGGCCTTAAGGGTAGCTCAGCGTGACGAAAACCTCAACACTTTCCAAAATAATGATAGCTGCAATGTTTTACTCGCGTCTGTAGAGGCAGCGGGAGTTGGGATTGATTTACAATGCGCGCAGAATGTTTAAATCATGGTATGTGCTGATAGATTCATTGCAGAATTCCCAGCTGGATGACATATTCTATGTGAAATTCTAGGAACCAAGTTGGAATCCCGCAAGTGAATTTCAGGCCATTGATCGGCTTTACTGTTTGGGACAGGAGAACAGTGTGTTTGTATATTGGTACTACTTACAACAAAGTCTGGAGATGAACATACATCAAGTCCAAAGACGGAAAGGAGAATTGGCGACGTAAGCAAACATTATTTTAACGGCCATCAATTCTCATTGATTCATTGGGAAGCTGATTCAAACAGGAGTAAAGACTAAGTGTACCTAGGGCGGGAAACAAAAAATACAAGTGTGCTCAGCACCTCATGAAACATCTATGCAGTTAGAATTATACTGCTTACCCAAGGTGTAAATTATCAGCAATAAATGACCAAATTCGGAAATACAATACAATCCTGTGGGTTGAGCAGCTCTCTTTGGGAGTTGGAAAGGTGGGACAGGTATTGTGGAGCGTAGCAGTTGATGGGTAGGTGTTGTGGCACATCTTTGATGATGTCTGAGGAGCGCACGTCCAAACTTTTTCTGCGTGACTCAAGGATGAACTGAGAAACATAGATGCGTCCGTTGGTGTTGATCTTCTTCTGTACATATATGTTATCCAACTTTGCCGCCAGCCTGCCGAATTCTTCAGATCTCCAAGACATTGGCACCTTGACAAGAGACCGAGTAGGTGCGGTTTCAGTGTCAGAAGTCGCTTTGATGTTATCAAATAGCAATTTTACAGAGGATGGAACAGGGAGTGTAGAGAGAGTTTCTTGACGGTGTTGCTGAGCCTGGGAATGCGCAGCCAGATGATTAGAAGCAGTCACCAGAACATCAGACATTGAGAGTGCCCACCTGCATGCGGATTTTGGATTTGCATTCCAACTCCTTCTTTTTCAACTTCTGCTCAGGAGAAAATCGGCCAAGTCTCAGTCCGTTTTGCCTCCCAAAAAACCACCGGTGGAGAATTCCAAGTTGGATTGAATGATTGTTGGCTTCCACGGGATCCATGAAGAATACTGCAAGAGCGCCCGCCTGGTAAGCGTTACACCAATGCTTCAGGACAAATTTTGCAAACAACTGGTTCCAGTGGGTGTCCCACGGATGATCCCACGCAAAGGTAACACTGGGGAAGTGAGAGTTTGCAAGGTCTTGAAGAAAGATGTTTCTGAAGATGGGGTGGATTGTCTGGGATTTGCCCAGCAGAGCTTCTGGTGGAATGGGATCTATCGTGTGTCTCAAGATCAAATCCGGCATGTTGGAACCAATGTGAAAGTCGTGAGAAAGGGGACACATCAGCCAATCCATTGTTACCGGTTTCTTGGGGGAAGTTGCAATGTTGAGCAACGTTCTGATGAAGGCGGCGATGCTTCGAGCGCAGGGTAATTTGGAGTTGGGGAGGAAAGTTGAATAGACAGCGTTGATCTTGGCAACTCCGAGGGGCGGCTTACCGGTTGAGAAAGTGACCTTGGATGAGGACATAGCGGGATTGAAGTGGAAGGAGAGTATGAATTGACAGAGCGAAAGGTCACAGGCGCTGACATTAAGTATTGTGGAGTGGTGGAGGTCATCTGTCAGGCAGGTCAGGTCACAAAGGGGTCATCATTGCCGAGGTCAAAGGGGACAATTATTAGTCAGATACAACAAGGGGGCGGGGTACTTGATCTGTTTGGATGTTGACAGCCAGCAGAGCGCAGAGGACTGCGTGGGGCCCGTGAAATTGTCCACCACAACATACGGCCAAACTTCAGGGTGGACACTGGCCCACAGATTGAACCCAGGTGGAGCTTGTGCCAACCCCGTCCGGGGGGATGGGGGTGCACCCGTGCAAGCAACTATTGCACGGGTTGTCCTTTGCAGTGAATGTCCACCGTCATGTTCGGCTGTACATGAGGGTGGACAGCCTGTGCTTGAAGTGACAATCCCCATGGAGCCGGACCAGGTGAGCCAATAGTCAAGACTATTTCACAGTAGGTTATCAAGGACCTAAACACCACCCGTTCTCATCCAGCCGTCTTTCCTCCCAAAAGCATGGCCCAACCGCAAGGAATTCGTAGCCAGCACACGCATCAGAGGGGGGGACAAGGGGCCCGACGGGAGTTTTTGTCAGCATATGCACAGGAGCGCGGTGTCTCCATCCAGGAGACATGCAAGTTGACCGTTGCACTTGTGACTCCAAAGATGCTGCTCCATCTGTCAACCGGTGTGATACCAACTGCACTATGTATGAGTGCCAACTGTTACATATCGCGCGGCGGTGGGCAAGTTGGGAATTTAAATTGGGTTGCAAAAGGGGCTGTGTAGGGCCTGGGTGTAAACTCCAAAGGCATCCATTGGTGCAACACCGTTTATCCCACAGCTGATTTCAGGTCGCCTCAAGTGAGTGGTCAGAAAGGAGAGGTGTGACTCAGTGTTGTTCAAGATGTTCAGCTGTCCTATGGAGAACTTCATGCCACGACTAGGTCAACCAAAGGCTACATGATGACCTCACTTGAGAAACCGTATACTGACCCTTGTGGTTATCTGGTTGGGTCGTCCAGAAAAACATACTCAAGCTGTCTTTTTGACGCCGCGGATACTCTCTGTGTTGATGGGACCTGGGAATAAACAGAATTTCAATGGATTGGCCATATGAGCAGTGAAGAGGATGGTTGCCCAAGACATACCCTTCCCCTCGCGAATCCTCATAGCATTCCAAGTCGCAAACACGTCCGGAACGGCCCATTGGGGTATCTTGAGGTCTAGGGTGTCGGCATCCAACCTTTGTTGAAATTTAAAGGCCAAGTCCCAGTTGACTTGCAGATGCTCATGATTGTCTGACTGCTTCACCACATGACTCATTTCGGCGTCTAAAAACAGTTGGGTATCTTGCAACCAGCGTAATTGGGATAGAGCACATTGAAAATGTGGCTGGTGCATCTTGTGGAGATGTCTTTGTGTGGGTGGGAATGAAGTTGGCGAAGAATTTGAGAGACAAAGAAAAACTGAGGCCCAACATGTGCAAGACAGGGAGTAGGAAACACCGTCTTTTATCAGGCGTCCAGAGCCTCACAGCAGAAAGTCATGCTCTTTTGCACACTTGACCGCTGACCGCTGGTCTGGACAGTGTATATCACATAACGTGTCTTAAGATTGGGGGGAGATAACACGGGGATAGCAGGTTCACCTGTCTGCACAATGAATAGGTGCAGATCACACAGCCGCCACAGGACACTTTTGATATTGAGCTGGCTGCTGGCATCAATTGTTCTTAAGAGTCCCTGGAGATTCTTGTTTTAAAAGGCCGGAAGACTCGGCGGACAGTCTCGCGTCAAATAAGCCTTGTCAGGTGATCGCATGCTGAGTCTTGTGTTGCTATAGGTTCAATGAACCATGTGAACTAGCACTTTCTTGCATTAAGATTGCACAGCCAACACAAGTCTAAGGTGCTGCAGATCGGAAGGTGAAACGTTGCAGCCTTAGATCCCCATGCCGCTTTTGCGATTGCCCAGACACAACTCGCATTCACCACCACGAATTGACGGAGACGCCGATGGCCAAACAACCACTTCACGTTTGTCTTTGTGAGCGCCATGGCTGCAACAAAACCCAACACAAAGAACCAGGGAAAGGAATTGTGCCTGATAGGGTTTTGTCTAAACGCGTCTTTCAAAATCACCAGATGAGTGTAGCCACTGGGAACTCCAACCACCACATGACTAATCCGGAACCATCTGCCAAAGCGCTGCACCAGAGCCTTGTGAGTGAATACATTCTGTGGAGATGAGTTTATTGAACGCGGAGGTTTGATGCATGGGGGTGGCTGATACACCATCTTTGCAGAGCGGTCCAATCGCCACCAGCACTGAGTTGACAGGTGGGATTGCTACCAGCTGCACAGAGTTTACAATTGAGGAGGCTTATTGCAAGCAGGTAATGCTTCAAGTCGCTCGGTCTGTCTGTGCCAACAAGCTTAGTAAGGATGGTGCAGTAAAATTCTTGAAGGCCGCCCGGGACAATGTTGTACTACTTGCAAAGATCTGGAGCGCCAAGAATCAAATCACCATTGATCCAACATCTATCCTGCGGCAGATCCCTCAGAGTCAAGACGCAGTGTTTCATTGTCTTGGGCTCAATCCAAACTTGACCACACGTCTCTGCTGCAAAAAATGCTTTGCTCTCTACTCAACTGAATCAGGGCAAGGAGACCATCCAAAACGATGCACACAGCCTTATCTGTCACCTAAACAAGGCTTTTGCAAGTGGCCAAAGGCAAGAAGCCTGATCCCCAAGTGCGATCAACCTCTCTACACGATTAATGCGACGCAGCAAGAAGTCCCTGTTTGGAAATTCACATATGTATCACTGAAGTCGTGGTTAGCAAACCAGCTCTCCCAAGCTGCATTTGAACGCCTGCTAGACTCCAGTCTTGCTGCTTGCAACTGGCCTGCCGGAAAACCAATGGGAGATGTGTGGCACGGCCGGGTCTGGCAAGAATTTCCCAATTTGGATGACGGCACGGGGACATATACAAAGCATTCGGGGAACCTCGTCTTCAGCCTGTATCTGGACTGGTTCAGCCCAGGAGGGAGCTCAAATCTCGGCAAGCACACCACTGTTGGCGCAATAACTTTAATCTGCCTGAACCTTCCTGCAGATCAGCAATACAAGGTAGAAAACATGTTTCTTTTTGGCATCATTCCCGGACCCAAGGAACCAAAGCTCAAACAGATCAACCACCACTACCAAGATGGATGAATTTGCGATGTCGTATATTGATCAATATAGCGTATATTGATCAATTTATATTGATCAATTTTTTTTTTCCTCTTGATAACTTTGTCTGTGTTCCATGTCTCCTTAATACTCTTCTATAATCTCTCTTGTTCCCCTGTATTTGCTTCAAGCCACAGGATTTTTTTTTTTTGCCTGATAACATTCATAAATTTCTACACACACCATTCAATTCTTCATGAAAAAAAGACATTGCAAGTTTTAGGATTAATCCAGGGTGGCTGACGGGTCTCAAATTTTTTTTCTTTTTATTTTACTTCAACAATTGATGTAATCAGAAGTCTCCAAATCTACTTTTTTTCAAAAAAGGAAAAACATTGACCCCTGACCTCTCTCATGATACCATCCTGCACACATTGTTAATTTGTTTGGTTTAACTTCCTGAAGATATTGCGCATCATACTTGAAGTGCTACATTCATAGAAGGCCTTTTTGAAATGGGGTGAATGATTTTTACAAACTGTGTTTTACAATGCTACCCCATTGTAAAGCGGGGGCATTGTAAAAATGCAAAAATACATGCATTTAATTAGTTTTACAATTTATGTCGTCCCAACCGCGCAATGTAAGCTCACAGGATGTAAATTACATTTTGTAATTCACACCCGGATGACCTGTAATCTTTACTTTTACGGTCTGCGCTGTTACATTGCATGTTACAGTGCATGTAAACCTGTACATAACCTACCAAACAATTAGTATTACAATACCTTAGCTTACAACCTCTCAGACGTGCAGCCCATCCAAGCTCTGGGAAGCTTATCTCACCCCCCTAGATAGCTTATATCTCCACAGTGACGGCCTAGGTTAGGGCTTGACACAACCATCTTCCAGCTGGTCAGTCGAGAGATTCTAGGTTTCTTTGTCAGCCTGATCGATCACTTTTTTTCGGACTTTCCCACAGGTATCAACAACCTTAATAGAGCTCCTGATACGTTAATAGACATCAATCCTGATATATTCCAATAATCTGCACGCCTAATACCTGATAAGCTATAACCTTGCTTATTCCTTAATACATATCCTTTGATACGGCGGCCATGGCCCGCAAAAAGAAAAACACCGCCCGCAACCCTCCTCCCACTCCTCCTCTCAATCATCCGACATTATCTGCTACCCCCACGATATCGGCGCCCAAAATAGTGAAGACCCCCGCAATATCCATTCCCAATTCCGGAAACACACAGACTTCCAAAACCTCCGCCCACCCTGAAATTGAAAAGCCAAATCCTACCGAACCTGAAGACGAGCCAAACTGGCAGTACCCTACCGCCATGGATGAAGGCTTCAATACTTTTATTGATCATGGTTGCCGGTTAGACAGGCAGGGGTATCCGCTTTACCCGAATGGATCTACCACTTTTGTCCTCACCGCCGGTACCGAGATTGTGAATTTTGGATCGGTTGGGTTCACCAAGAGATCCAGCAACGACACCAAGTCCGACGAGTGGCAAGTCACGCGATATTACTGCCGTGGTGTTTTACGATGCGATGAGAATGGTTGTGATTATGCTGGCCCCCCGCCGACTGGACACGGTAAAATTGAAGAGCTTCTCAGCACGTAAGTCCTTAGTTCCCTCTCATTCATTACAACATCAGGACTGAATGCAAACTTTTTTCTTCATTTCAGTAACCCCTCATGCAAAGGGCTTGCAGGTCGATGCCCAGGGAAGATCCGCTGGCAAAGCTGCTCGGGAACTCAATGTTGATTCGATATCCACAAGAAAACTGGATGGGGTCTCCTCCGACACCGAGGTAATCACAATCATTGGTGGCCATCGTCGAAGAAACCAGACCCCTTGGCAAAGAAGGATCTAGTTGAAACTGTCAAAAAAAATCCTAAGGCATCCGCGCTCCAGCTCAAGGTTTGATTTTTTTGTTTCTGCCCAGCTCCCCCTCCCTCCAATTTCATTTCACCCAGATAAGCTGACCTTTAAAATATTTTCCGATCAAAATATAGATTGGTAAAGCCGGTGGGCCTGGCGAGCCAAGTGACAGTGTTGTTAACATCCATGAATCCCTCGGCCACTCGGACCGGCTTCGTCACCTTCGTCGTCAGATACTTCAGCAGATCAATTTTGGTTCAGGGAAGGGTGTTAATGATAGTAGTGATAGGTTCATGCACGACCTTTTTCAATGGCAGCTGTTGAGTAATTTTATTTTTGAATCGATTTGTCTACATTTACATTTGCTAACTTTACAATCTAATGATCTAATTTGACAGGAACGGCATGGAAACCATATTGATTGCATGCAACGCAGGACATGAACACATCACCTTCCAGACTGAGTGGATGTCTCAGAGGCTTCTGGATTGTCGCGAAGACAACAACAATCTGTACTCGGGCGGCTTGATCTCGGACGTCACTTACCGCTTCTTTGCCACAGGTTATCTGCTCACAACCTCCATGTACTGCGACGAAATTTCTCGATGGATTCCCGTCCAGCTCAGCTGGATACGTGGGCTGAGTGAATCGTACTACAAAGTCCACTTCTCTGTCCTTTTCCGCCAATTCCTCATCCCCTCACTCCTGCAAAGCGAGCGCGAGAACATGGCGCGAAGTGTTGTGGATTTCTCCAAAGCTCAACAATCTGGATTTGTGGCGGCGTACATGGATGTTTTTGGCGAAACCAACCGTGAGGAAGCCATGAAGAAACTGAAGGGATGCCGCAAGCACTTCCGACAATCAGTGACAAGGGTCAAGCGGAACCGGGCGGTCATCATGCCTGATGAGCAGGTTAGTTCTGGTTTGTTTTCTTATTTGAGACGTCAACACTAGCTTACATTTAATCTCACTTTAGGCTTTATTTGAAGCCAAGTGTCTCGCCCTGCTGCAGCCGTGTGAAAAAGGTGGGCCAACCCACAACGAGAGAATCGATGAGATGCGGCGCAGATTCCCCAAGGTCAAGGCTTGGCTTGACTGGTGGACTATGGCCGATGTCGAATCAATGCTTTTCCCCAGCCGCCACAAGATGCTCGAGGACTGTCCTAACGGCAATGATCAGCTCCCAAGTTCTACTAATGCTCAGGAGAGCATGCACCAAGTCTACTACATGTTCAGGTAGGTTTGGTTCCTTGTCTTTTCATCTTAAATCTGGTTTGGAGATAAAAAAAACGCTGACTTGATTGATTGATCAGTTCTGGAAAGAAGGCTTTGATTCCAGGTTTTGCCGAGCTCTTTGCATTTGTCAAAGCTTTGGAGAAGGGCCACGAGCTCACTATGCGTGGCATCCCCATCCGGTATGGGATCAAGCCAAAGAACCAGCAAGACATCGCCCACTCGATTGGTTGGATCAAACCTACCAAGCGGCAGAGGGCCGCAATGTACGATGGGCGCCCTCCAGACACCACCCAAGCCCTTGTCGATCATCCAACCAAACGAGTTAAAGCTCGGCAGGCCCCCAAAATCTCTTAACATCAACAGGGCGATGCACACAACTTTCATGTTGTACGCTGCCTCAAAGGATTCGCTAACACGGAATCGATGTTGGTTGGCGGCTGCGTTGGACTCCCTTTATGCAATCTACAGCCCTCTTTGGCTCCAAAGCCCCGGCGGGAAAAATACCAGTCTATTCCACACTCTTGTCTCCCATTTTACTTCCCGGACCACCAATGAGCTCATCCAGAACAAGAATCTCAAATCGATCCTCACTCGTGGATCAAACAAACTATTCGAAGCGGCTAGGAGCCTCCATCCTGACTCCTTCATCCCGGGTTCCTTTGCATCGTGCGATTTCTTCATGGAAATCATCTTGGATCCAAAAACAAACTCGTCGGAGGTCCTCAAGAGTCTGTTTTCCATTCAAGAAACTCGAGAATTCTCTTGCCCCCGGAAGATTCACAAGAAGCCAATCGATCATCCCCGAGGAGATCACCGCTTGGTGGCCCTAAAGGTCACTAACTCTATGTTTGAAGCCAATGCAATCAACTGCGCCGACGCTGGGCTTCTGATCACCCGGTGGTCAACTTCTGGACTGGCTGGAACTTCCGGTCTACAATGCCAGAGTTGTGGTGCCGAGCGATCCAAAAAACCCCGTCGAAGTAAGCCTTTGGAGTGTGAAGACAATCACTCCCCCAGCAACTTCCTAGAACAAACATCAATCATCTCATTCCCCGATGGCAAATCACCCCCTCACCTTTACTTTCAAATCGACTCGGCAACAATCATCGATGAACAGAAACAGGTTGAATTCATGGGTGAGATGAATTGGCCTTTCAAGCTCACCATATCGGGGGAGGTATACACACTCATGTTGCGAGGATATTGGGGAGATGGTCACTATTGGGGAAAGGTACTGCGAACCGTTCGAGGAGTTACCGGGATTTGGCTACACAATGACCGTGTGAATGCCGGCTACGCTCAGATGGTCGACACCGTCCCCGGAAAGATCAGTGGAGCTCACCCAAATACCAGCTGGCTTCTTTACTCGCGAGAGTGGACCAACTATGAAGCTAGTTTTGTTGACCAAAGTATTGAGAGGATCCGCCGCGATAACCCCACAATCTCCTTGGGTTTTCCTTTCACACACATGAAGAGCCTGTTGAAAATATCTTACAATGGTGAAGCTACCGTGGACTCTTTGAAACCGGCCGAACCGGCGATCATCAGAAACAAATCTACCAAGAACCTGAATGAGAAAATCTCGGACTATTCATCTGATTCCCAACATTCCAGCTCTGAAAATTCCAGCAAAGATTCCACTGAGGTTAGCGGCGAAGAAACTGGAGAAGATTCCAGTGAAGATGGTGAGCAAAATGATGCTCCAGGCAATCCTTTGAGTCCACCAAGCAAACCAATCAAGATCCTTCTTCGTCTGAAGAAGGCTCAGCCGGTTTCTACCAAGCCGAAACCTCAATCCGAAGAAGTGGAATCTCGTGCACCGATGATCAACCCCACTGAAAAGCTCCCAGCCTGGCGTGGCCGCCCTCCAAAGGTCCGCCCGGTTGTTCAGACTGCTCAGATTGGCGACCCTTCCCATCCGGACCACAGTGATCATGACACCGGACCCAAACACCCAGCTTGTGACCGTGCCTCAGATAATCAACCAATGCAGAAATCCACAGCTGCAAATAAACCGACCGGGAAGCAAGGACAACCTAGGAAGGAGGCTGCTGAAGCAAACCGGTTGAACTTTGTGTCTGCCCCGTTGCACGATTCGGATTGGGAGCGCATTACGGCACGCGCGGCTGCCAACTGGAAATCTCACTGGAACATCGAGAAAGAAAAGTATGCGGTGACCCGGAAAAATCAACATGCTCAATCGGCCAGCCAACCAGCACAATCGGTGATTGGCAAGGAGGATCAACCTCATCAAATGGCGAGCCAACCTGCACCTTGAAAAGGTGCAGGTGGGCCATTGGCGGCGAGACCAACAAGAGTAGGGTTGCGCAGGTCCTTGAGGGGTACCACAGGTGTTTGATTCGCCTGTTTTGATTTATTGTGCTTTCTTCTCCCCATCATTTCTCCTCCGCCTCCTTGCTTTTTACTTGGGCTTCTTTTTAAGTCATCTGATTTCACTATTGTTCTCCCTCTGATACGTGGCGGTTTTGCTTTGTTTTGATTTTTTTCTTGGCCATAGGGCCTTTTTTTGCAAGGCAATGCAAAATTGCCCGCCTGCGGAGGGATATGTAATTTTACATTACTTTTTTTACAATGGGCCCCACTTGGTAAAGCAATTAATTTGCAAAATTAATTGTTTTGCCTCTCTGGTGCACCATTGCAATGTCAGATTTTGCAATGTCTGGGCGTGGTAAGAATGACATGGTAAATTTGTACATAAAAAGGGATCATGTGCAAATCTACAAATTAGTTTTTACATTCTCTGGTTTTGCAATGCCCTCAATTGTGAGCAATTTTGTAAAATTATTTGTTTTGTGGATAATGTGTAATTTTGCAATGTTATCATTTTACAATGTCCTTACATTGTAAAAGAGGAATTGTAAAAATCAACAGCCCCTTTTGAAATTAGTTTACCAGTTTAGCATATTTGTGTCAGGTTCTTTTTTTTATCTATTTTTTGGCAACCACAGATTAATGAGGAACATTTCCACATAAAATTTTGTTGGACAATTGTTCTGCATAGAAAACCTAGAAATATTGTGTTTGGGGTCACATCCATTATGCAGCAGCTACAATCTAATCAGTTGCCAAATATCACTACTGTGGTAGTTTCTTGGTGTTTCTGCCACTATATCTCATCCCAGCGGAATTCTTCCAAGATATTGTTACAAAAATTTTGAAAAGTGCCCAACGTTTCATTATGTACCTTTACTGACCTCAAAACACCTAAATGTAGCAGCTACAGTCTGATCAGTTTCCAAATATCACTACTTTGGTAGGTTCTTAGTATTTCTGCCACTATATCTCATCCCAGCGTGGGAATTCTTCTGCAATATTATTACCAAAATGTTTTCAAGTCCCCTGAGTTTCATTATGTACCTTTACTGACCACAAAACCCCCCAATGTAGCAGCTACAGTCTGACCGGTTTCCAAATATCACTACTTTGGTAGTTTCTTGGTGTTTCTGCCACTACAACTCATCCCAGCCTGCGAACCCTTCTGCCACATGGTAACCAAAATGTTTATAGGCCCCCAAAGTTTCTTTATGTACCTTTACTGACCACAAAGCCTCCAAATGTAGCAGCTACAGTCTGATCAGCTCCCAAATATCACTACTTTGGCAGTTTCTTGGTGTTTCTGCCACTATATCTCATCCCAGGGTGGGAATCCTGCTGCCATATAGTTAACCAAATGTTTAGAGGCCCCCAGAGTTTCATTATGTACCTTTAATGACCACAAAACCTCCAAATGTAGAAGCTACAGTCTGATCAGTTCCCAAATATCACCACTTTGGTAGTTTCTTGGTGTTTCTGCCACTATATCTCATCCCAGCGTGGGAATCCTTCTGCCATATGGTTACCAAAACATTGAGAGGCCCCCAAAGATTCATTATGTATCTTTAATCACCATCAAACCCCCAAATGTAGAAGCTACACTCTGATCAGTTTCCAAATATCACTACTTTGGTAGCTTCTTGGTGTTCCTGCCACTTTACCTCATCCCAGCGTGGGAATTCTTCTGCCATATGGTTAACAAAGTGTCCACAAGCCCCCAAAGTTTCATTATGTACCTTTACTGACCAGAAAATCTCCAAATGCAGCAGCTACAGTGTCATCAGTTCCCAAATATCACTACTTTGGTAGTTTCTTGGTGTTTCTGCCACTATATCTCATCCCAGCGTGGGAATGATCTTTCTGCCATATGGTTACCAAAATGTTGAGAGGCCCCCAAAGATTCATTATGTACATTTAATCACCACAAAACACCCAAATGTAGCAGCTACAGTCTGATCAGTCCCCAAATATCACTACTTTGGTAGTTTCTTGGTGTTTCTGCCACTATACCTCATCCCAGCGTGGGGATCTTTCTGCCATATGGTTACCAAAATGTTGAGAGGCCCCCAAAGATTCATTATGTACATTTAATCACCACAAAACCCCCAAATGTAGCAGCTACAGTCTGATCAGTTCCCAAATATCACTACTTTGGTAGGTTCTTGGTCTTCCTGCCACTATATCTCATCCCAACGTGGGAATCCTTCTACCATATTGTTACCAAAATGTTTAGAGGCCCCATATTTGGGAACTGATCAGACTGTAGCTGCTACATTTGGGGGTTTTGTGGTCAATAAAGGTACCTAATGAAACTTTGGGGCCTCTTAAACATTTTGGTAAACATATGGCAGAAGAATGCACACGCTGGGATGCGGTATAGTGGCAGAAACACCAAGAAACTACCAAAGTAGTGATATTTGGGAACTGATCAGACTGTAGCTTCTGCATTTGGGGGTTTTGTGGTGATTAAAGGTACATAAATAATCTTTGGGGGCCTCTAACCATTTTGGTAACCATATGGCAGAAGGATTCCCAAGCTGGGATGAGGTATAGTTGCAGAAACACCAAGAAACTACCAAAGTAGTGATATTTGGGAACTGATCAGACTGTAGCTTCTACATTCGGGGGTTTTGTGGTCTGGTAAAGGTACATAATGAAACTCTGGGGGCCTTTGAACAATTTGTTAGACATATGGCAGAAGTATTCCCACCCTGGGATGAGATATAGTGGCAGAAACACCAAGAAACTGCCAAAGTAGTGATATTTGGGAACTGATCAGACTGTAGCTGCTACATTTGGAGGCTTTGTGGTCAGTAAAGGTACATAATGAAACTTTGGGGGGCTGTAAACATTTTGGTAACCATGTGGCAGAAGGATTCCCAGGCTGGGATGAGACGTAGTGGCAGAAACACCAAGAAACTACCAAATTAGTGATATTTGGAAACAGGTCAGACTGTAGCTGCTACATTGGGCGGTTTTGTGGTCAGTAAAGGTACATAATGAAACTATGGGGGCTTGACAACATTTTGGTAATAATATTGTAGAAGAATTCCCAAGCTAGGATTAGATATAGTGGCAGAAACACTAAGAACCTACCAAAGTAGTGATATTTGGAAACTGATCAGACTGTAGCTGCTACGTTTAAGTGTTTTGTGGTCAGTAAAGCCTAAGGTACATAATGAAACTTCGGGCACTTTTCAAATTTTTCTAACAATATCTTGGAAGAATTCCCACGCTGGGATGAGATATAGTCGCAGAAACACCAAAAAACTACCACAGTAGTGATATATGGCAACTGATTAGATTGTAGCTGCTGCATAATGGATGTGACCCAAAACACAATATTTCTGGGTTTTCTATGCAGAAAAATTGTCCGATGAAATCTTATATAGAAATATTCCTCATTAATCTGTGGTTGACAAAAAGTAGATAAAAAAAAGAACCTGACACAAATATGCTAAGCCATGGTAAACTAATTTCAAAAAGGCCTTCTATGCATGTAGCACTTCAAGTATAATGTGCAATATCTTCAGGAATTTAAACCAATCAAATTAACAATGTGTGCAGGATGGTATCATGAGAGAGGTCAGGGGTCAATGTTTTTCCTTTTTTGAAAAAAAGTAGATTTGGAGACTTCTGACAACAAAGGGTAGTTACGCTACGCGTAACGCGTAGATAACGGTAACGTAACAAAAAAAATTTCGTTATCTACGCGTTACGCGTAACGGCAGTGCAATTACGTTATCGCAACACGTTGAGCTGGTTTTTTTTATGCTCGTTGCGTTATCCGGGCGCGCGGAGCCCTTGAGAACGGGAAAAAAATGAGGCTAAAAAGCCTTAAATGGCCTGTTATCGCGCTATCCGGGGGATAACGCGATAAAGGGCCTCAAAAATGAGGCCCATTACGTTACACGCGGGGCCTGAAATTACCCCGTTACTAGTAAAGTAACGGGGGGCCAGATAACGGGGGTAGTTACGTTACCAAAATTGCGCGGATAACGCAACGTAATGTAACTACCCTTTGTTGCTTCTGATAACATCAATTGTTGAAGTAAAAAAAAAGAAAAAAAAAATTGAGACCATTCAGCCACCCTGGATTAATCCTAAAACTTGCAATGTCTTTTTTTCATGAAGAATTGAATGGTGTATGTAGAAATTTATGAATGTTATCAGGCAAAAAAAAGATTCCTGTGGCTTGAAGCAAATACAGGGTGAAGGAGAGAGATTATAGAAGAGTATTAAGGAGACATGGAACACAGACAAAGGTATCAAGAGGAATAAAAAAAAAATTGATCAATATACGCTATATTGATCAATATACGACATCACAAATTCATCCATCTTGGTAGTGCACATACTGCAACCTTTGGTCCTCAAGCTTAAAGAGTTTTGTTTGAATCAACCAGCATTCATCCTGAAGGTAGAACATTGCGTGCAGCCATATTCCCTCTGATTGCAGATCTGCCAGCACTCCGCAAGACCAATGGATTTGGCAGTCATGCAGCGCTCCTGTTTTGTTCATTATGTCTGCTTAAGAAGGAGAATCTGCACGAGACAGACACCACAAGGTTTCTTCCACGAACAGACGAGGCGCACCGGCAAGACGCTGCCGCTTGGCTTCATCTTGAAAACTACACTGAACGGAAGAAATTCGCCAAAAAGCATGGTGCACGGTGGAGCGTTCTCAATGAGCTGCCATATTGGCGGCCTGTCCAATACTCTTCAATTGAAATGATGCACGCCTTAGTCCTGGGTGACTTAAAGGATCACAGCATGCGATTCTTGAATTTGCCCGCAGCTGGTGCACAACTCAAGTCGATGCAAGAGCTAGATGAAGCCTGGCAAAACGACATCTCTTACGCCGAGCGTCCTTTCGGCGGAGAGCCCTGATCATCCACCAGTGGAAAGCCCGGGGGGAAGAGGAAGCGTGAAAGTTCTTTTGCCAAGGTTCCTGAAGCTCAAAGACCAAGCAAACAAACCCGTCAGACCGGTGGTCAGGGGAGCATGGCTACCAAGACAAACAATCTGCAAGTCCGCAATTCGGCAGATGCAATCAGCGAAGCTGGCCCTCACGCCAGTTCTGATTCCTCAGCCACGCACTCCTACCAACTGCGGGTCCAGAAGAGAGCATTGTACAACACATGCGAGGAGGAGGAGAGTGCTGATTCTGACACAGGCGCGAGTGACGATACTGTGACCGGTCAGCAAACAAAAAGAAGCAGTGCGCAACTGCCAGTGGATTCACCTGATCATCCTCGACTATTGCCCGAGGAATTGGATATTGTCCGTCGAACCATTCTTCACACCACCTTACCTTCTTGGATTGACAGAGTGCCCCAAAACTTGGGTTGTGCCAGCCATGGCTCATTGAAGGCCGCCGAATAGCTGATCCTGTACAAGGTCTACTATACGATTGCGTTGATTCCCTACTGGGTCAAATCTCGGGAGAGCGCAGCAACAAGCCAAACCAAAAGAAGGAAATCACTGCTATTAGAATCAACCACAACACTTTCAAAAGTAGCACACTTCCTCACTCTACTGGTGATAGAGGTGGAAGACCTCACTGAACTAGACAGCCCGATCCTCAAGTACCGCCAATATCTACAGGATGGCTGGCCCTCTGCACCTAGCAAGCCTAATCTCCATTTGACCCAGCATTTCTCGGAAGTTATCCGGAGATTTGGGCCTCCTTGGTCAACAGCAGCATGGGCACAGGAACGAGTGAACAGGATGCTCCAGAGGCTTCCTACCAATCACCACCTGAGTCAGTTTTTTGTGTTGCGGTATGGCTTCTGAGAGATTCATTGAAATTTGGTGTTTGTGCGTGTGCAGCTGAGATCCCCAAGACCTTGGTAAACAAATGGCACATCACCTCAAACCTCCGCTCTATCCAACATGATACACCGTATGTTTTGTCCAATTTGTCGGAGGCGGAGTTAGAGGAGGAAAGGTTGGCTCTGATCCAGCTGGATAAGCCTTTGTATCTCAAGTGGCAGCATGCGGTGGCACATCAAGAGCGCGCAGGATCTACTCCTGTGGCTCAGTCTCATTGGCATTTAGATGCCACCATTGCCACTTTGCGGAGCGTCCAGGCCAACCGTAAGACATTCACTCCAAAGCAGCAGCACGAAGGAAATTGCTTGGTCAAATTTTACCATTGCAAGATCCAACGTTTCGGTGAGATTCAAGTCATATTCCAATCAACACAAACTCCGGGCAAGACCTGGCTGGCGGTCATGCCATTCAAAGAGCTACAAAGGAGCGAAGATCCGTACGGTGATTACCCGGATCTCAACTGTTGAATGGTGAAGGCGGAGCATGAGGTCACAGCAGTCATAGAAAGGGATCACATCATCGGCCACGTTGCAATCATGCGGCATTCTGCCGGCACCTTTGGATTTCCCGGGGAAACAATCAGCGCTCTGGGCTTACAAACCGCGGTAAGTGGGGGCTCTCACTTCGGATGCCAAATGTTGGTGCGTTAGCTGATTGGGGGTGTTTGGACTGTCCTACAAATCTGTAGGGATGGGAAAGCCTGGTGGATGATTGAGCATACCTGTAATCAAAGGGAAGGTGGGGCACATCACAGAATGTGGCTGACACTAGGGGCAGGTTACTGTGTGTGGAGCCTTGCAGAGCATTTGAACACATCCCTTTATGTGGTACCCCGACGAATTGAAAGAAACGCCACGTTTTTGTTGGAGGTGGAGATCACTGTGCTTGATTTGTGTCTGAATTTGCTCATGACTGGTGATTCAGACTCACTTCCCACCTACTTTGTCGATTCTTGTCCCCCGACGTTGCCCCTCAGATATCCCTTGGCAGTAGACTTTCCTATTTCCATGGTCACCAGTACCACTTCATTGATCTTTTCTGCCACAATATCTTTGAACTTGCCTGCGCGCTTGATCACCAGAGTGCCCAACATCACAGTCTGCAATGACATCAAATCCTCCTACTTCTTTACCGCCGCCAGGCAACGAGGGCGACGCTGCCCCTGCTCCAGGCAGAGACCAGAAATGGATTGCCACGTTAGTGGATAAACTGGTCCCTGTGTTTCAAGCCCAGAGTGGAACTTCATCTGCTGAAGCAGCAATGCAGACCGATTCTCAAGGCAAGACTGTGGATTCTACAACTTTGAACGGGTCATTTCTCTGCCACTGACTCATTTATTCTATATAGGTCAGCCTTCCAGCCGACAAGCTCCGGGGCCATTACAGCCGGATGCCGCAGCGGAGCTGAGCCCCGAATTTGTTGTCGGGCAAGCTAGGTCAGCTCGCAATCAAGCAGAAGAGACGGACGGGGCGCGCCGATGTGGACGGCGAGCAAGGGTGATAGCGCAGAAGGGAGCCCTCGCCGAGCACTACGATAAGTATTCCCGCGGTATCCAGGGCTTTGTCAAATTCTTTCTGGGCCATCCCGACAAGCCACAAGAATACCCTCGCGCTCCCACGGAGCAGGAACTCAGTGATCAATATTGGGTCAAAAAGCGCAGCGCAGCCATTCTTGAACAGCTTGAAAGAGTCCGTGTCGCTCTGGAGGGAAAACCCGCCGCTGAAGTTGACTACTACTTTTCCGTTGCCGAAAAGGAAATTCGCCAAAACATCGTCTTACCATCATTCACTCCAGCTGCCCAGAAAGCTTCTGCGAAGGGCTGTAAATCTATTAGCTCTCAAACCAAAGCAGATGTGGAGCGCGCGTTTGCATTGGCGGGCATCTCAAGAGTGACCTTCCAGTGGGGATCCGACCGCAGCTCTGCATGGAACTCAGCAGTGGTTGAGATCATGGCCTCAAAGTCTGTTGAATGGATGCGACGAACCACATCAATCACTGAGGAGCAAGCCGGTCAAGCTCCTGCAATTATACACCGTTGGCTCCAGACAAAATCGCGCAAGATTTTTGAGTTTCAGGACATGGAAGTTGTGGCTTACGACCGTTTGAAAAACCAGAAGGTCACTAAGGAGCAATATACTCGATGGCGGAAGAGGGTAAGTGCTGTGATGCAACATCAATCCCATGTGACCAGAATACGTGTGCTGACTGGAATGGTCAATTTTATAAACGGGCTCTTCTTTGGCCAGATCAAGGACAACAGATGCGCGATTGTTGACAAAGTATTCAAGACTAACATTGCACTCGCGAGCATTGTTGAGAATAAGGCCTGTGGCTCGGATATCAAAGACAGCCCCGCCGACGCTCTCCCGGTCACCCAAATCCCTGACTGGTGCAGTGACGAACTCACCACAATCTTACATTGTCTTGACAAAATGGTCATCGCCAGAGGACAACACCACAAGACGGTCGCGGCCAACGAAAAGCTATATGGTCGCTCAAAACGCAACTTCAAGAGAACAAAAGGAATAATTGGCGTCCCTCGTGGTCTTCCCCTCAACGCTTACAGCAAGACGTACTGGGGTCAGCTTACTTCCTTCGAGCGGGATACTATATCACAAGTCCCACCAATTGGTCTAGATGTCATCGCGCAAACGATGCAGAAGAGCTGCATGCAACCCGCCGGAAACTCGGGGTCTGGGATGCCAGGTCCGGCTCTCAATCAGCCCAGCAGATCCAACACTCTCACAGGTGAGGCCAATCACGGGCCATCTGATTCCGCGGCGGCGGGTGCCATGCACGTCGATTGTTGAATGTACCTAGCAACCGGACTCGGCTTGCACATTAACTTTCTTCTCACAGATTCAGTCTCCCTCTCCCATGACAACCCCACTCTGTCCCTAGTTTGTGCAAGAACATCACACCGTGTTGTGGCACAAGATGTCAATGTCTTTTGTGCTTTGTTTCTGCTTGGCGCAATATACATTTGCCTGCCAATGCAAGTATGGCTTTGTTAGGTGGTGTATCGCTTCCACACTTCCTGCACACTGAGATGTGATTTAGACCTTACAAAGGCTGTGAGCACTATTGTCAGTAGTATTTCACCCTCACAGAGATGTTCCAAACGCTGTGAGGTAGTGCCCATGCTGAGAAGTGTGTCACCACTGCCTACCAACATGGCGGCAAAATTGTCCACCGCAACGTTCGGCCGAACATGAGGGTGGACACAATCAGACTACAAGTCGTTCTTGTTATCATGCCCAGTTTTCATTCTTGGGGAAGCTCCATTCAAATCATGCTCAAGAAGCGTCCCCAAGAAGGCCTGCTGAAGGACTGTCTGTATTAATGGGCATCATGTGCCCCCTTTATTCGGATCGTTACACTCGTGGGGCCCATGATTGTAGCGGCAGAACTGACACAGACTTGTGACCTTGGACACATGTAGCACACCACAGCAAAATTTCATCAGGCACCCATTGGTGTCCACCCTGACGTTCGGCCGAACTTCAGGGTGGACATACATAGCCGTAGAGAGCCCGATGGCCCAACCAAAGGCCCGCCCGCACTACCCACCCAACTGTACAAATCCGCCTGTCATTGACAGGGCTTCCCGCGTGATCTTCGGATGCACTTTCCCAGAGGATGGAGTCTATAAACACCACCATCTAGATTGAATTGCAGTCGCGTTTCACCGCCGGAACTGCATCCACCAACATACATACTTGTATTCCACTTGGATTTCAGCTCAGGAGCCCGTGCGCATTTATCACCCACTTCACCTGAGCGGCTGCGCAGGGTGAGCCCATGTGTTCCGCTTGGCGGGCTCAAATGCCTTTGGCCAGAAAATATCGCAGTTCACTACATATAACACAGTCAGACACCATGCTGCCCAGTGAACCCTCTTCCATAGTAGTGACCACTATCACTGCCTTTGCAACGCGCAAGACAATAGACAAACAATAAACAGGGTCAGACAAACTAAGTCGCATGCCTGCTTCAGCCACACATCAGCATCTTCCACTATATGAGAAAGGACCCTCATTTGCTGAACATAATGCTGCCATCAGCCACATGCATTTTGCTCATGGTCTAACTGCACCTTGTCTTGCACTATCTACATTAGGTCAGGTCCCGGGCACAATCGCAAACTTCATCACAAAGGACTCTGGTCATGAACAGCACCAAGGCTTGGGTCCCGATAAGGGTAAGCCATATAAACCAGCCCACATTCCCCTTGAACTCCTCTCCTCCCACTTGTCCCCAAATCCACTCCGCATTGACCTTTGCGCTGAATGAGAATACCACATGTCTCATCCAGGTTCTCCCCGCGACGATCCCGCAACCAATGACTCCGGTTTCTTGACGGAAACCAAATCCTCAGGGACCACACCACCCCCCAGTGAGTTTGCCTGGTCATTGTGCCAAACCCGCAGTGTTGAATTGAGCCAAATTTCATATTTCCAGCCCAACAGGATCTTGAGCAGAACAACATCACCCGGTCAATCCCAGCGCCTTCCCTTCAAGAATTCCTAATTCAACATCAATCCTCCTCGTCCGCAGCCTCACTTGATCCGGAGGAATCTGTCCTTCCCACGGAGATACAGGAGATCACACCAGAAGAATTTACTTGTTCAATTGATGCCGCCGCCCGATCAGCAGCCCATATCCTAGCGCTCAAGCTTCCCCGTCACTGTAAACGAAAGGCTGAGGAGCTGGCTGACTCCTTAATGAGCAGCAGACGGAGTAAGTATCTAACCAATTCATCAACCTCACCGCCAATCATGTTTATTCACAGCCCACTGGCTTCTTCCTACCACCAGCATGGGAGGAAACCGGTGCTCTCCCTGACGCAGACAATATCAAGATTACCAACCCTACCGATCCTTCACCCTCGACGTCTCGCCCAGTCAAGAAGTCACGCAAGCGCGTGACTCGCAGTCAAACAAAAAAACCCTCAACTGCCAGAGCGGTGGATCTGCTGATCAAGAACCCCAACAATCCCGCGCCGTATCCACAACAAGCCCAGGGCTCAGTTCCCACCACCGACACCGGCCTGTCCACCGGCCCTTCAAATGACAACCCATCTGCCAGTACAGCAGATCTACAGTCACCCACCCTCAACACTCAAGCCGCTGAGTCAATGGATATAAACCCCTGGGACCCCATTCCTGATGAATCATTCCAGGGCATCGGTCCCCTTCAATCATCGACCAATCCGCCACCTCCTAATGTTTGCACGGCAGACTCCAACCGTTCCCCCGACACCTCTGCGCCGAACAATCCAGCGCACAGCCTTCATCAGACAGTACCCGATGATCCCCCCGGGTCTGGGGCTGCCAGACCCAAATCGCCAAATCTCTTCACGCCTGCGAGTCCTAACGGCCCTGCTCAAGCCTCATCTGCAACCAAAGAACAGCCATAGACCACATCAGAAAGCCACACCGCAAACAGCGAGCCAGCCCGGTCATCTGCAAGCCCTCACCCCGTCAAGCTGACCATTATCAAATCTGACCCCATCCGCGCGCAGGTATTCAGCATTCACCAGCAGTTCACCGGCTCCAAACCATCCTGGTCAAAATATCAGACCACCTGGCAGTCGCTGGTTCCGTTGCTCCAGAATCGCGCACATATGATGGCCCCACCAGCTCCACCTACGCAGAAATTTCATTTCCAACGCACAGGTGGTTCATATGGCGGATGGGTACAAACTATCACCAAACTTGGTAAGCACCTTGCTTCAATAAAACCGTTACTTGCCAACTAAAATTATGTTCCCCAGCGGACGGGTTCTTAGCGCCATGTGCCAGCAAGCAGTGGTATTGCCCTGACCTCATCGACTTCCCCAAGCTCTCTAGCTTTGGGGACAAGACTAATGACCTCCGACCCGGGTCATTCATCCCAACACTTACCAAAATTCCCCATCCGGAATCAACAATTGTCCGCGGCCTCTTTCGGCTCCTCAACCCTCCCCGCCGCTTGCACACTGACTGGGCAAGGCTCGTTGCCGCTTCTGTCAAATTCATGGCAGACACGATATTCCGACCACCAAAAATCAGTTCATCTCAAGAAAATGATCATGTTGCTCAAGGTGTTGCAACCCTTGCATATCTCGATGCCGTTAAGAACTCGTCCCCCGCCTTTGACCCTCCAAACCCGACTGGTGACCCTTCCGACATCTCCGCGCAACGTTTACACTCCGTCGACGTGATCCACGAATTTCGGAATGTCGTCATTGATGTTATGATGGCGTACATCATCCTTCAGACCCACTACCTGAGTGATGCACCTTTGACACCTGCTCAAAAAAAAGCAAACACCCGAAGCAATCAGCCATCTGTCAATGACACGATGACTCCGGTCCAGAAGGCTCCTTCAGACCTAGCCAATCCCACAGCCCACGCAGCACATCACCTTCAAAATTACCAACGCAAGCAGAATTTCCAGCCGCTTGTGTATTTTGTCCTTGCTGGAGTCCGCGGGCTGTTTGTCACTTCAAGAGACCACCGAGTTGCTGGAATCTCGACTTGCATGTTGTTCATCCAAGCAATGTCCGTCATCAGACAGCACTTGACAACACCACACACGCCTGAAGAATCAATCTGGAAACATCTTTCTGCGTATCTGGTACAGATCTTTTGACCTCTCTTTGAGTCTTGCGATATCCTCTACCCCATGGCACAAGTCAAAGCGCCAACTCAGTTTGAGCTTGCGGAGGCGATCACCAACGATTTTCTCAATTGATGGGGGGCTGGGAACCCCACATCGCCCTTTCTCCTGCCTTGTGCACCTGCAGAAATAAGCAATTGACCATCCTGGTCATGACACCGTAAAGGTGTAACTTGTACCTTCAGATTCCTCTCTCTGCCGGTCAGATATCCATTCATGCCGCTGCATCACTGTTTTCTGCTATATTATCTCGCTGATCTCCCTGTCTGAATACATGGTCAAAATAGTGTAATTGAAACATCTTGTGTTTGAATTGTTGGCCATTTGTTGTATTCCTCGCGCGCGAAGCACTAGTATGTCTCTTTACTCTCAAGAAATTCCCATGCCCTGGGTCAGAGGAGGCTCATCACAACAAGAGCGTGATTTTATTAGGCAGACATATAATGTCAGCCGGCGAGGAGTATTTGCCCTGGGTGGTAGTCAAGCAAGCCAATGAGCTATCTGCTATTCCAGAGATCACTACTTCAGTTGTTGCTGGCTGACAAACAACCGTGAGAGCAGTAACAGAGCATGAGCCAAGTAGGCCGTCAGACAATGAGAAAGAGATAGAAAACAGCAAATTGGAAACTGCCTGGGAGGGGAAGGTAAATTGACCCCATCTCTGTGTCCCGACGGTCATGCAGTGGTGTGATGAACCTTCTTCCGGCGGTTTTGCTTGTTTCTTGATTGCCCGTTCCAATTGTTCACTTGGAGTTTGAAACGGTTTTTGGGACAGTTCCTCAAGCCGTAAAAAGTCTTATTGCATTGCTGCAGCTTTGTAGCATTTTCAACCTGCAACCACCACATCTCATTAGCGTCCAAACGGCAAAATTAGCCAGCAAATTGCGTACACCCAAGGCAAACAACCCTGTGTCACAGTGTGACCTTTCCTCCACCGCACCTCCAAACCGAATGGAATCCCCACGTCAAAGAGTCTGAAACGCCTCGTGTGCTTGGCCGTGCCTCGCAATGAGCTTGATGTGAACCGGCTTTGACTGTAAGATTTGAAATGAGTTCCTGTGGGCCTGCTGCACTGAGAACTGTCATCATGGTTACATGGGGGAGTACTGACAAGATGAAAGTCCTGATCAACAACCTCAATGTGCCCAACACAACCTACAATTGGGTTTACGTGGACCTTCACAACATAGACCGTCCCAAAGGCATTCGTCCTTTCGAATTCTTGAGCAAGAGGAAACTCTCCGCAATGAACCTGC
Organism: Puccinia triticina; assembly: GCF_026914185.1. Classification (NCBI taxonomy): domain Eukaryota; kingdom Fungi; phylum Basidiomycota; class Pucciniomycetes; order Pucciniales; family Pucciniaceae; genus Puccinia; species Puccinia triticina. Next base: position 3,954,552 of record NC_070572.1, read on the forward strand.
CACTCCAGCTTCTCCACACGTATAATTGGACAAATTGAGTTGACGGGTACAAGAAGCTGGCCGGAAAAGAAAATCTGGGTGAAGAAGTCATATAATATCGCATTAACTGTTGGAGATGTGGCTGACGAGTGGAGGATAACTCTGTACTCATGGTAGGACCTAGAACAAACTTCCAGGGGGAGCTGATGCGAAGCAATGACCGTATTTATCTCTATCTTATTTCCGACATATTTAATGTTATTCGGATCAGTATTTGAGAGATGGATATTGCCGGACACCTCAATCATCTTCAAGGGTATCACAGATGGATGGATCAGATTGGGCAATGCTTCAGTTGCCCCATGCCCAAGTAGGTCGAAAGGACAAGGCATATATACACTTCTAGGTCAGGAATCAGTTGTTGGCCGCGAGAATGATTGGCTATGACCAAGCCTGCCTATGACCACCCAACAAAGGGAAAGCTTTGCACTTTGCCTCGGCATGGTGCAGGTGATTCCACAGGCAGTTAATGTTCTGCACATGAAATTAATCACACGTGCCAGTCCCAACTCGCCTTTGATCACTCTTATCTTTGGGTGCGTCAGTTCTGTTTTGAATAATCAAACTATTCTTGTTTGGGTGCATTTGTTGCCCCTTGTGATTGTTGGGTTTGCCCCGCCTGCCCACAACCAAGCCTTTGTTCATTCTCCTTGATGCCTCAAGGCCATTGAGCCCCGGCTCCTCACCTGTCCGGTAACTTTTTGTGAGGCCGCATATGTCCACCGTAACGTACGGCCTTTCATCGTGGTGGACATGATGTCGCATCCAACATGGGAGAGGTCCATCAACTTTTCACCAGTTTGATGTCCCCCCTCAACGTCTTAGAACTCAATATCACCACAAAAACCTCCTCATGGCTGCCGACATGTAACACATCAAACAGCATCACAGCATGACCTATGATCCGGTTCACCACTCAATTTTTGCAGCTGGTCTTGCTTCCTTCAAACGCAGTAGACATGATGAATCAGAGTTTTTGTGAGGTTGCCTTCTGAGCATCACATTTCTTGTGGTGGCCAACCAGAACCCCCAATTATAACATGAATAGTCCCTGGCTGCAATGTGGTTAGCCCTCATGCCCTCACAGACAACCCAGTTGTGGATCGCTCACGCGGATGATGCCTCTGCAGGGATCGTTGCTTTCTGAATGTGACGCCAACACACATGCTGAATCCTTCCCAACCTCTTGCCCAACGCTGTTGGCCTCCACGACCCACAAACCATATTGGGTTACAAAGCCCCATTGTCAAGTTGGCTGCGCCAAAGTCTGCATCTGTCTTTTACTCCTGGGATCATATGGGTCGTTCAAAAAGTTGGCGGGACGGGTGAACTAGCTGCACCACCAACCTTCTATCTGGCCAGCCTCCCATGAGGATTCCCGCGGGAGATCACCTCTGGTTTGCCCTACATATGAAATTAAGTTATTCTATCACAAATGCCACTGTCCGTCAGCAGAGAATAGTACATGCGCAGCTCTGATCTCAACCTCCTTGGGTGGAATTTGAACTTATCCCCGGGAAAAGACTTCCTTTTCTGGATCCCGTTTGACTCACTCGTGCTCAAGTCTACCCAGAGTCCCAACATTCAACCTAGGGATTGTGGACAATCCACCAGGGCGAGCAACCCAGAAAAAATGGTTGTAAGATAGGGGGAAAACCCTCACTTGGGTGAGGCAAGGGTTGAGACAGAGCAAACTAATCAGAGACAGCATGACCAGCCACCGTGACAACCACCACTATTCCTTTACAATCAGGCTCTGATTTCCATGATACTCATTCCATCATGGGAAACAATGCAGCTACTGCAGCCTGTCAGATATATCAATCCTTTACATACCTCAATATTTGTCATTGTGGAGTTTGATCAGTTAGTGGATGTGGTGGTGTCTTGGGTTTTGTGACTGTGTGCAAATGGGTAGTCCAGCAGCTAGAAGCAACTGATCAGTTTGCTGTGGCAGGCACAGCTGCAACCGGATTTTGGCAGTGCGGCCACTACACACTGCAGGGTGGTTTTGCGGTTGGTAGGTTTTTGTTCTGGCCTCTGTCATTTCCTGTTGAATTTGTGCACTGAGGGGGAGCTTCTTAGTGCATCTTTCCAGAGGAATTGGGATGGATCAACACGACGGATCCTTTGCACATGGGCTCCCTCAATGACAATATTTATGGAAACTGCTCATCTTAAGCTGACATGAAATGCTCCTATCTTCATACTGTGGGGATCATGCAACAAAAATGCATACCGTACTGGCAGAAAAGTCTAAATTTACATTGTCAAATAGCCAATTATCCATTGAATGTGCCATCCTTCATGCTTTTCTCTTGCTTGAGGGGTCAAAAACATTGATTTATCTAACCTGAGCTGCCACTGGGAAACTTCAGATGACATACGCCTTGGGAATAACAGTCATCTCTCCCAAGTTAAGCATCTGATTTGGTTTCCAAAATTGAAACAAGATACTGGTCCAAACAAGTCTTGAAGTGCAACAGCTATACTCCAGCACCCACCAAAATTAATATTTCCTGATCCGGTCTATTGCCGAGAAAGGCTTGATGGACAATCAGGACTGCCCTTCTCCTAGTGATCAGTATCATTTGTTTGAATGCATTTGTAACACATAGATGAACCTTTGTAGGTGCTTCTTTTGGGGTCATCCACAGCGCACATCAGCCAGACTCCTTCCTTTCATGAAATATGGCCAGCAGCTCAAAAGCCTGTCAGTAAGGAGAAGTTGAGGGCTGCCATGGTGCCCTGTGCCACAGATGAATAATTTTGGATTTCCCTGTATCACACTGAGCACAGGTGCCCATTGTTGAAGCAGGCATCCGTTGCAAAGCATTTAAAAATATTACCTTTTCCTCCTCTGTTGAAATTGGCTGTATTTCTGAAAACTGAAGTCTGAGGGCTCCATGATGATCATCCTTTTGTTTCACTTGGTCATGGAAAATGAAGAGGATGATGAAATTCTGAACTTACAATAGTGATGAGTTAACACAAACACACTGGACAGCAAGGCTCTAATATTAACTGTTGGTGTGGCAAAATGGCTGAATGGAAGTTGAACCTCTTAGCTCCACCAGATGGTTCACCCAACCCAGTCAAATTTGTAACTTATGATCTTCACAGGGATGCAAAATTATTGTTCATAATGCCCTCTTCACAGCAGGAGAGCTCTTGCTAAACTTTGATTGGGTCAGTCTGCACGGAGGTCATCCTAAAACTAACACCACTGTTATTCCACCGGGTGTGACACGATCCCATGGAACACGCTAGGACTGAAAATTTTGCCAAACATAACTTCAACTTCATGTGCACTAAACATTGGCATTTGATCCTGCAACTGCCATCAGTGGTTGGTCATGAATGGCATGTGAAATTGGATTGATTTCAACTTGACGTCAACATGATGCATCTTGACCGTCACATACCATAACAGTTGACATTAGTCAGAGTTCTTGAAAGACATTGTGGCCTGGCACTCTCTAGAGAGTGCAAAACTTTCTCCCCTGGTGCATCCGCTGATGATTGATCTTTGAATGTGGTTGTCTTGCCCCATCAAGCTTGTTATGTACCTCTCCTATTTTCACATTGTGTCAGAGGTGATGAGAGGATTCTGAATAGGGCACTCGGACTCTGTAGCTATGGGCTGATGAGTGCTCGGACCCCATGGCTATGGGTACATGAGTTCCATAGTTATGGAATTACGGATTATAAAGCCATAATTATGGGTTTATGGCATGCACTTAGCAGCGGGTTTGTAATGTAGGGACCAAAAAAAAAAAAAACTGGCTGGTCAGAAACCTTAGCCCGGATAGAACTAGAATCTACAGCCTCCAAAAGGCCCAAAACTATCATTTACATGTTACTAGAGGCCAAAGCGGCTATGCTGCTGCAGGGTGGAAGCCCCTGCCTTCTGTATAGTGCAAACCCATTTCTTTCTTTTGAACCACATGTGATCCCCTTATTGAATCACATTTTGCTATCCTGCAATTCTCCAGCCTCCACCATGAAATGTACATACCATGGTGCTAACCTGAACCCCTGACCAACAACCACTTCTTCTGTAACACTCCTGATTTATCATCAGGCAACTCCAAGGTCTCCCATTGCTACTCATGCAGCACGGCCTCCTTTGCCCAGGCACCCAGCTCCAAAACCTCATCAGCATAGCCTTCATCTCAAAACTCCAATGGCAATACCTAAATTCTATAGTCTTTTCCAGGAATTCAACTGGTAGTGGAGGACCAAGTGATGTCAATTAATATATTGCTTTGTGAACCAAATTTAAACCAGATTCAAAAAATCAGCATAGCAGGCACCTTCCCCTCAATATGCACTTGCAGTCAACTTAAGTCCAACAAGTTCATAATCACAGTGATATTATTATTGTAGTTTGGTTTTTATCTGTTTGCACCAGCAGTTTTTTGGGCAGTGACATGAACAATAACCTGTGTGAGCGGGACAACATTTGTGTGGAATAACACTTGGTTGTGGATCTGTGATGATCAAATTAATTGAATAGTTCATTTTTGAAGATCTGACTTTCAAGATATTTAATTAAGAGTTTTACTTTAGTCCTCACCAAGACAATTTATTATAGATCAGAGAGAGACAAACATGGTAATGAAGATCTTGCAGATGAATGTGATTGACAGGCTTGACAGGACAATTGGTGAATCAGAGGCATGGCCATCATGGAGGGTATTTAATTGTTTTGGGCCAATGATCAAGCTCTTCTTTGGCACAGTCAAAGAGGAGTGTGTGTCCGAGAGGAAGACCTTGGCCGATCAGCTTCCACCCAAGTATTGGTCGTTGCTACTCAGCTTGAGATACAGGCAGGGCAATCATGTTTGGCTGTCTAGTGGACTGCTTGACGGTCTCAATAGATGTAAGCTGTCGTAGTTCCGGAGACTGATGCAGGACAGAACATCCTTCAATTAGAAATCCGCATCCCTTATTCATGGCCCGCCATGATTGCGAAGGAATGACAGTAGATTGGATCATTGGTTTCTGGGGCGCTCAACCGTGATACATAGCAGTAAGACATTTACTTGAGAAATTAGGTAAAAAATAAAGCCCTCGCGAGAAGACCACCCATTGGCAGGGCGTCTAGATTAGGATGGAGTCATGAATGTTAAGTTTGGGGAGGAACATGATGCAAAAGTTATAATAGCCCCTCATGTTTGCAAAACACAAAATGGAATTAGACCAATCAATTACAATATATGAAAAGTGAAATCTGTTTTGGTTAGGATTACAAATAAATCAATGCTTGGCTGAATACTGGTGCACAACTGCAGCCCTCAAACAAGCTAACAAAACAGGGCTAGTCTCATTCTCAGATATGATTGATTTTTTTAGAGCTCGCGTTAAGCTCGATCGGCAGCCGGTGTGGTATCTCGTAGATTGCTTCCTTATAGCTGGCAGCGTCTTGCTTGATACCTCCAGCCCCAACAGCCTCCTTGATCCTTTTGATAGTTTCTTCGAGAGCCTACTTGCTCAAAGAAAATGCATTGGTAACTCAGAAAATGATATTACAGATCTTACCTTTTGGCTTGCTGTCTTGACCAAAATTGTCACACAGTTGGTTAATGAGCTCCAAGCACAAATGAATAAGGTCAATGTGACTTGAAGCAATTACTTACAATTTTCGTGCATTAACTGAAGTGTTTCTTCGCAATTGGTGCTCATTGGGACCTCTACCCCATGAATACGCAGCCAACCGTGCACTCAATTGTCTGCCAATCTGACGTTTTCACTGGACTTCAAAGCAAAATCGGAATACTTCTATGAAAAGAAGTAAAATTGTTTCGCTTTCTCGGCCTGGTAGTAATCCATGATCAATTGACCACTTTGAATCTAGAGAAAATATGATTCTAATTGTCAATCACCATCAATGAACACCGGGATTATTAAAGGCAAACCTGTCTCATTTGGCTTTTGCTCCAACCTCCATAGAATAATCATCTCACACTTGTCGCAGAGGTTCAGCCATACCATGACTTTCCAACCAAGATCAAAGAGCAGATTCGTTCCAGCTGTTGTAAGATTTATCACGAGCGCTGTAGTAGTTGTCGGCGACCATGGAGAGATAACTAAATAACGTTCCAAGAGGATTAATTTAGTCTCGCAAATAATATGAAGTTGGTTATAACCAGCGCTAGGACTCAACTCTTTTTTCTTCTTCTGGGTTCCTGATTTGACAATCCCTTTTCTCTCCAACCAGCTGCGCAGTAAAAAAACACTTGAGTGACTGGAAACAAGTACATAGGCGGGCGAGCGCAGTGGTGGCGAGGATTGACGGAAAGAAAGATGGTGGGAGTGCTTGGTCCATAAAGCTGATGGAAGGCAAGCGGGGCAAAACGGCAAATGCATGATGGGCATGGTATTGTGTAGGAAAGCAACTGTGGTGTCTAGAACGGGCGTGAGATGAGTGGGGCGGCGCGAGTGCTGTTTGGTTGTAAAAAACTATCGGCCAAGGGACATGTTTGTGTAACCAATTGAAATGTCAGTAGACAGCTATGGGGTGATGACGAGGAACGCAGGCAAGGGGAGGAACAAACCAGCGGTGAATGGAAAAAAAGATGAGTTGGTTGGAAAAGTGGCTGGAAGGCGCTGGGTTGGTACGGTGATGGTAGCAATGGTGAATGGTAACAAACAGGGGTTAGCAACATTTGGTACAGTCTGTGGTGGCATAGCCCATTGTGGTTATTTAAAGGAGAGCAATTTGCACCAGTTTGTCCCCCCAGGGGATCCGGTTTTGTCCTACCCCCTCCCTGGAAGCCCACTAATTACTTGATTAGGGCCTTCCTGGACCACTCTAACAACAGGCCCACTTTTCCTCGTTGCTTTGGCACAGCTGGAGGGTCATCCATAGGGCCTTCGGGCCTTTGGGGATTTCAACGTGTACTGTGAGATTTGTAGGCTTTTTCTGCCATTTTGTGAGAAGACAACACCCCAAAACTTAGATCTAGAGGTCTATGATTTTGTGGATTTAAGAAAGTGGGATATTAAGCCCATAATTCATATGCATGGGCTTAATTTGTCCCGCGTCTCAGATTTGATTTTGCGGGCGAGGTTGCACAGTAATATGCCCCTCGCAACTGTACATGTGTATCCAGCTTGACAAGAGGAATCCTCCCAGCAAGCTGAATTTTTCCAGCTTGCTTGGAGAGCTCCACCTCTGAGCTGGATCTACCAGGTCCCGGTCTTGGATCCTCCCGGGGGGTGGGAGGTACCCGGGTACCTCACCACTTTCCAGCCAAAACCAAGTACCTAGTACCACACCCGGCACTGCTACGTGGGTGTGTGGCGGGTGCAAGGGGTACCTGCCAAGTGGTGCAGGGTACCCCCCAACAGGTACCCAATGTTCATCTCTACACTATTTTCCTAGGAGTGTGCCACTCAGTAAAACAAGCAAGAAAAACATCAGACAAAGGCAAATGAGCAAGTGTGAGCTTCCACCCTTTTGGTGGGAGGAAAACTTTGAATTGTAATCACAAGCTTTCCTCACAACTTTGAGGATTTCTAGTCAGGGTTTCTTGAAGAGCTACATGAAGCTGTTCATCCTAGTCTACCCAACCTCTGAAGGAGTAAATAATCTTGTTATTTTATAATGATCCTTATAAAATCACAGTTTGAATTTTTTTTACACGGGCACAAGTCACTTGAAGAAAAATTCATGCAAGTGCCACCAGTTTAGAGATGGCATATGGCACCCAGGTACCCGTGGCGGGTGCGGGTACCCCCCTGTTTTTTCACAAATTCCTCACACCCGCACCCGCACCCGGCACCCGCCATGGGAGGTACCCGGGTGCAGAGGGGGAGGTACCCGGGTGCCAGGCACAGGTACCCGGGTGCCAGGCACAGGTACCCGGGGTACCCGGGCTTACTAGGCTTGAGAGGTTGTATCCTTCTTCGATGGCCGGCTGGTTGGTCATTGAGAGGTTGTAGCCTCTTCAATGGCCGGCTAACCAGTCATCAAAAGGTTTTATCTTCCTTGATGAACGGCTAACTGGTCATCAAAAGGTTGTGTCCTCCTTGATGACCGGCTAACCGGTCATCAAAAGGTTTTGTCCTCTTTGATGACCGGCTGACCGGTCATCAAGAGGTTGTTGCCTTTTTGATGGCCGGCTGACCGGTCACCCAGAGGTTACAGCCTCTTCCATGGCCGGCTGACCGGTCATCAAAAGGTTTTGTCCTCCTCAATGACCGGCTAACTGGTCATTGAAAGGTTGTGTCCTCCTTGATGACCGGCTAACCAGTCATCAAAAGGTTTTGTCCTCCTTGATGGCCGGCTGACCGGTCATTGAGAGGTTGTCTCCTCTTCAATGGCCGGCTGACCGGTCATCAACAGATTGTCTCCTCTCTGATGGCCAGCGGCCCGGCTGACTGGCGGGTACCCGTCCAGGTACCCGCCGTCCTCCCCACCAGATTTCTGGACACCCGCACCCGCCGGCGGGTACCTGTGGGGCCCAACGGTGTGGTAAGCCAATCCTGATCTACCCAGAAAGCCAGCAACCATCAATCACAAGGCTGTCACACCTCAAGACTAAATCCCATACCTCTGGCCCCCTTGTCAGAAAAGCCCAAGGCCCTCAACATACCCTGGATAATAGTATTCCCTCTTCCAACACTCTTCCTCTCTTGGATAAACCCTTTCCCTAGTCTCAAACATCTACCCAGATCACATGTTACCCCCTTCTTCTAGTTTTTCCTTAGAACTATGTGCTCAAATATGTATAAGCACCCTTGAAACCCTTCACCCTCCAAACCCAACATGATACACATCATACTAGACATAGCCCCAAACCCCACATAGATTATTACTTCCTGAAACACTTCCTGAAACACCTTACTCCTCCTATCTTAGATCCCTAGATTACTTCTTCCTGAAACACTTCCTGAAACTCCTAACTCCTCCTATCTTAGATCATAGAATATTCTACCCCTGTTATGTCTCACATATCCCCTCCTCCAACTAGGAATATTGCACCATAGCCCCCAGAAGATGGCATCATCCCCACCCACTATTACACCATCATGTGACTCCTTGAACCACTACTCTGACCACATGGCTGTTTCATCCTATAGAAGTAGAATGTTCTATGCTTCCCTGCAGGTTATCCTTGTTTCCTCATGGCTCCTCTTTCTTGTGCATATAAACTGGGTTGTTTTCCTCTTCATTTTTTCCCCATCAGATCCTGTCAAAGTAATTCAGATCACTGGTCACCTATCATTAGCCTTGCTTATGCCAATAAATCAGATTGGACAAGCTTGTTATCTGTGTACAAAATATTAGATTAGTAGAAAAGTAACCCTCAAGACATACCTCAAGAATCCTCTATAGCCACACCTTTCCATAAGAGTCCACACTCTTATATCTTTTTCTTGTTCCCAGAGAGGCAGCCCATTAAAGCACCATTCCCTCTCCAGCTCTATTCATCCCAAGAGTAGTTCCACAACGGGTACCGGGTACCCTGAAACGAGTACCCGTTTGCCATCTCTACACCAGTTGACCTGTGAAATACTACTGTGTAAATTCCATTTTAGCTCTGCTCAAGCAAACCTAAGTTTTTTTGCACAGTCACTGTGCATTGAAGGTTGGCCAAAAATTGTCCAAATTTCCTTTTGAACCCATGTATCCCCTCACCCTGGTACACCTCTGATTTCCTCACAGCCTCTGGCACCTTTAGAATCAAAATTTGTTTCTACATATTATCATGTTTTGAAAATAACAGCTACCCCCATCCCTTGGAAAAAAATTGTGTGTAAAAAATCCACCTGAGAGTCTATATCCGGTCCAATGTTCCCAAGATAGCCTGCCCGGCCTAAACACATGAAAATAAGATTTGACATACCTCCAGTGGTAATTCTGTATTGACAAAGGACCTGCAATTCTTAATTCAATACTGAACAAACCCGTGAGAGTGTGTCCAACCTTGACCTTTGGATAATCCAATGGCTTCATTGCATTGCTCAAGACAACCCCTCACAGGAATGGCCGCTGAGCAGTGAGTTTGTGAAAAACTTGATTGAAAAAATATGTACAAGCTGAGAATCAGGGCTACAAAGTGGCATAGGAGGCTTTGAATTTTATGCTGAGAGAAATGATTACATACAAGAGCTGTAAACACAAAAATCATGATTTTCTGTGGAAATGTCTCTCAGCCTCAGGCAAAGAGTGGGACTTAAGTCCTAAGCCTCTCCTTCGGAGACGCTTCGCGCCTTCTTGGAGAGGTTAAGCTTGCTGAAGAATACGGCCGCGCGGTCGTGGCGCCATGGCCTTGTTGAATTTGCCCTGCGGTGTTGCGGCTGTAGTTGCTTGTCTGCAACCAGGGGTTGTTTGTCCTTGTGTTTCTGTTTGAGGTGCCCTTACAAGGCATACTCTCTCTTGTAGGGGTTTTTCCCCCCAGTTCCTTTTCATGTTCAGGCCAATTGCCAGTTACGTCTCATCTTGTGCGTGTGTCGATTCCATTGAGCCTCTGCATCCTGAAAAGCCCCGCTTCAGATCCAGAAATATCCGCCCATATCCGCAGGTTTCGGAACCTCGGGTTTCAGATATCTGGCTTGATCCGTGGTCCCTCGACAGATATCCCGGATTATGTACCGGATATCCCAGGCGGGATACTGGCTAAGTGCATGTCGCGTGGTCCTTCGATCGAGAGCCATCGCATTCGCGCCGCCATCAATTCGTCGCGTCCACCACCCACCAGCCGGCAATCACCGTACACACCGGGACAAGAGCAGGATGGCGTTGCCAAGATTCCAGAGGATGACGATCGAGCCGAAGGAGACAGTGCTGATGATGATCAAGATGGAGAAGATGGAGTTCATCCCGAACCGGAAGATCGCTAAGTTTAGGAACTTGGATTCGGAGATGATATTTGAAGACTTACGACCGCTGAAAGTGACCACCTTGCCGGTCTGGTTGATCATCGAATTGAAGCTGAAGAAATTGGGCAAAGTCGTCCTGCCCGCTTGGTTATCGTTGCTCGAATTAAAGAAACTCCTTCACTTCGAAGTCAATTCTCCGCAACTCTCGGAATTACCCTACTTCTGGTTCGAGCTCTCGAAATTGTTGATCGAAATGTTGAGTCTGGTTTCTTACCCTCCCAAGTTTCCAAACAAATATTGGGGATTTATTGAATTCAATCAATTGTCCATTCCTTTAGTGCGGCTGAGGACATCGATTCGTTGGAAGAGGTCAAGAAGACCCTGAAGGACTTGAAGGAAGTACGACAGAACAAGCTACGATCCAGTTTGAAATACAATCTGAGCAACCAGAGCCAACAAGCTCAACAGAGCCGGGACTACAACTTCAAGAACTTTCTCAACCATCTCGAGATCCCGAACCTGTCCCACTTCGAATTGAACGAAATCCGGTCCACCCTGACAATTTTGAACTCGAAGTTACAGAAATTCGACAACAGCAGTAATAACGATGAGTCCAATCAACAAGCTTCGACTAGTTTCTCAGGTTCTCATGCCCGACCTCAAGATTATTCCTCCCTCGACGCACAAACCCATTCCCAGTTCCAGTTCTATTCCGAACCTAATCAACCTCCACACCAGCCCCCACAAGGTCAACCCTCAACAACAAACCAGCTGGGAGGCCTACAAGAGGATATTTGAAATAAATAGAAAGTTAATCAAGGTGCTTATTATTTTTGGTTCAAATGATCAAATAAAGCAGAACACATGATAAATTGTCTGAAAAATACGTCCAGGGTCCAAAGTTTTATCACCTTTCACATCTGATTTCCACTCACCTGTATTGGCTTGAGAAGAATAATGAACTGTCAGTTTTGACATTTTCTTTTAATCCTAGCCAATAGTTGTTGAGTTAAACTGGATAATTAATGTCTTATTTTTGCACTAACTAGGCCAGCTAGATTTTCTGAAATGCTTGAATCAGGATTATCCCTTGAAGATATTACAGAAGAATTGAAGCCAAAGTTCTACAAAATGTATGCCTCTTTTTTGAAACACTGTGGAATTTATCTCAGGCAGCCATGGTTTCAGAATATAGAACTGACAGACAGAAAAATAGGCATCTAGTTCAATTTCTCGAATTGATAAAATTTGTGTCCCAGGAGCAAAAATCTTGGTTTCAAAATTATGCATCAAAGAAAACTGTCTCATTTGGTAAGTACTAGAGGCCAAAGCGGCTACACCGCTGCAGGGCATAGCCCCCTTTCCCCCTACTCACCCCTGGTGAGCCAGTACATTCCCCCAAAGGCAGAAAGCTTCCTGCTCCATTCATGCGGGCCCCCTCAATCCAAATGGCAGCTGCATTCCCAACATGGCCTCAAAAGATATGTGGAATTCTCTGGGAAATGATATTTGTGGAAGGCGCTTGGGCGGCTATAGTATTGCTGACAAGTGTCACTTGAAATGTCAGTGGCAGTTATTACTATGTATGCTGCAGCATAAACAGATATAAGACATGTAAAAGCTAACCATTTAGCTTGACTGCAATCAATAAAATTATGTAGTCAGGAATGATCAATCCTGCAAATTGTGCTAATTGGATTTATCAATGCTATCTGGTGTTTTGATTGTCATTGTTGAACTGACCCAAGAACCACGCCCAACGGCCAATTATGTTGTCCCCGTATTACATTGTGAGGATTAATGATAAACGTGCTCAACACCTCAGTTTGCGGATCCTATTGTAGGCCGCGCTAGTGGTAGAAAAAGTTGAGCCGCCGTGAAAGATGTTGAACATCGCCACTCACTTTGATAACATGTGGTAACGTCAACCAATAGTTAAATTGTCCGTCGCTGCAGGTTTGGAGGCGAGCTATATTTATGAAAGTTCCCACGGCATTTACAAGCAAGTATGCCGATGAGCTGCGGGACCTTGATCCTTGTATTGCTGCCAACACGGCAGTGTAGAATCAGAGTTCACCGAGTCATTGGTGGGTGCGGGCTTGACGGGGTTGGAGAAAGTGCTAGCCATTGCGGGAACGTCTGGGGCGGAGGTGATCATATGGTGGAGAGAGCCGTTCTGGAGTAGAGGGGATTGCTGGGCGAGTTGACGCCTTGCTTCTGCTTGGCTGAGCCGTTTGCTGGCTTGTTGCTTGGCTCCTACTGGCTAACCGGCGCGCTGTAGGTGTGATGTGGCTCGGTCGAGCTTCGTGCCGTTGGCTCCGTCTTGAGCATTTGTTTCCAACGGCTTAGTAGTGGGGGTGATACGGCCAGAAGGACTTTGAAGTTTTGACCCATGAAGTGGGACTTGTTTTGGATGTGTTTGTGTTTTGGATATTCCTTTGGAATTATTATTATGCAGTTGGGTCGCTGGTTTGGAACCAGATTGGCTTGAGGGCATCTGAAGTGCCAGTCAGTTTTTTGTAATAATTGGTCAAGAAGCTTGTTCACTCACCAGTTGGGCTTTTCCGCCTTGTGTCCATGGCCTGCTTGTCAGGTGGCTTATTGATTTGCCAACTTGGCAAAAATAGTAAGACATTGGTACAGACTGAGACCACACCACACAAAGTCGAGCAACCAGCTTGAGCAAGAAACATGTCAACCGCAAAGGCAGAATTGCCCACCAAGCTACTGGTTGAGAAACACATTGAATATATCCAGTCAATTGATCAAGTTGAGCAACACCAATCACCCATTCACCAATTCTGACTGACTGACAACATCTGCTACAGAACCGGAATAGCTTGGTGTATCATCTCACGGAGCATCTATGGATGAATGGTGTCTATTGGGATCTCGCCTCAACTGTCCGAGCGGATTACCGAGGCAGGAGATGATTGACTGGGTGATGAGCTGCTGGGGCCAGAATTGGGTGGGAGCTTTCTACCAGCCACGATCACATGATCACGCAATCCACTCTTTCCAACAAGCCTGGTTGTAACTGATCTATTTCTCGCTTGTGAGCCTGACGTGGGGTCTGGACAAAATGGGGATGGCATCACAAGGGTCAAGGTGGAAACGGTCGGCGGAGGGAAAGTAACAGCAGCGTGGCGGCCATTGATATCAGCCACTTGATCCATTTCTCGCTTGTGAGCCTGAGGTGGGGTCTGGACAAAATGAGGATGGCATCACAACGGTCAAGGTGGAAACAGCCGGCGGAGGGAAAGTAACAGCAGCGTGGCGGCCATATATATCAGCCACTGAGACACGTCAAACGGGATACTATGGTGAGGCAAGTGGCTGGCCTGTTGGGTATTTAAAGGGGGGAAGCATTAAGCTCGATAGCACCCCAGGGGATCCGGTTTTGTCCTACCCCTTCCCTGGGAGCCCCATAACCACTTGGTTAGGCCCTCCCTGGACACCTTTAACAACCGGCCCACTTTTGCTTGTTGCTACGGCACAGCTGGAGGGTCATCCATAGGGCCTTTGGGCCTTTGGGGATTTTCAACATGTGCTGTGAGATGAATGTGACTTTTTTTGTTGCATTTTTTGAGAAATAAACACCCCAAAACTTAGATCTAGGGGTCTAGGATTTTATGGATTTAAGAAAGTGGGATGATATAAATTACTTTGAAGAATTGTACAGAGAATGGATAAAAAGCCAAAAAAAAGACCTCCTAACAGGTCTGTCAGACAGAAAAATTCAAATTATTAATCTCAGAAATAAGTATGTGAAACTGAATGTGGGCTCTTTTAGATAAATCCATTCAAATGCCAAAAGATGAAGAGGGGAATATCCCAAGAGATGGCCCAATTGATAACTCAAGTGCTAGAAAATCTACTTGGTGGCAGAAAATTGTTGAAGCATGGCACAAGCTTTCTCAAAAGATTAAGAAATCTTGTCAACTACAATCCCATTCATAAAAGATAGTGGAAGACTTCCCTTTGGCTCTGTAGCCCCCCACATATCTAGATCTGCAGCCTGTAATGTGGATTTTTGGAGAAAAATCTAGTCACAGAGGCTGCAGATCTGACTCTGTAGCCCCCTACAGATTTGAAGGGCAGTCTCCCAGTAGTCCAGAAATTTGTTTTTTCTTTTCTGTCTCATATTTCATTTTATCAAGAAAGATGTCCTAGTTTATTAAAACCCCAGATTCACCAAGAAAAAAGTCAAGGGCTTCCCCCACCTATCACTAAAAAGCTCAACAAAATTTAGGCCCTGTTTGGCAGCAGTTATGTTATGTGATAACAACGATGGGCCACTACGCTACGCTACGCTACGGGCCAATATCCGTTAGTGTATCCGTGGTTATTTGGCGAGACAAATGGGGTATTGTTATCCCCAATTATAGCCCAATACACTAATAGTTAGTGTATCCAAAGTTTCTCATTGAAGATCTTGGGTATTGTTATCCAGAATACACTCAAAATACACTAACAGGTAGTGCATTTCTTTTGGATAACCAACATTTCCCTGAAAGTTAGTGTATCAGAGTTAGGATAACAATCTTCTGCACTACAGTATCTGTTATTTCATGGTTTTCAGCCTCTATAAAATGATTCTCAAAACATCATGTCCCAGTTTTTTTTTTTTTGTAACACAAAACTAACTTTTACTACCAAAAATGTCAATACACTGAAAGTAATTTTATCATTAATTGCAGAGATAAACTGACAGTTATTGTATTTGTTATCAGGAATAACAACAGATAACAATCATGAAACTAGGATTGGGTTATTGTTAACCTGGCATATTTCAGCTACACTACCAATACAATAACAGCCAAAAAGAATAAAATCAAAAAGATGTATTGTTATTGCAATAAAATCAAGGATAACAGTATTATTTGTGTAGTGCAGTGGAAAAAACTAACAATACAGTTAGTGTATCAGCCCACTGTTGGTGATAACCACCTGTTTTGTATAACCGAGCCTCACTGAGGCTCATATTGTATCACTGGCACATTTGGAAGATTTGAGAAGTGATGAGGGTCATGAGTCAGCACAACTTTGCTCATCATCCCAGGCATTTTTGATCTAGTGCTGGATTGCTTTGTTTTATGTAGGTTGTAATTGTTCTGTGAAAGCTGACCGCAGCACCCGGGGTGCAGCCGGTGAGCCATCCCGGAGTCCAGACCAAATTTCCACGAGCACCCCTTTGATAGCCCTCAATATGATTATGTAGTCAACCTCTGTCCAATTGCATGCACTTGTGGAACACTCGGGGCTTGGACTGAATTTGGTGAACCAATGTCAAATATTCATTCCCCCTAATGATTTTGAAATGTGGTACCAAGCAGTCTTTCAGCGGACCTGAGACTGATGAAATTGATTCCACTTGATCTGGAAACCACAGGGTGGCTGGCATTGGCAATAACTGACATCTTCCTGCAAAGATTGCTATACTTGGCAGTTGGATTTTATGGTGGACACTCGGTGTCCTCATTCTCTCACCGTTTGTGGTGGTACCCCTGTTAAGCACAATTGGCTACAATCCGTTTGGAATCCAGCCCCTGCTCAGCCTGCTGTTTGCCTGTTTCTGGCCCTTCCAGAAATCTCCACCATTCAGCAATATTAACATGTTGCCCCCCGTCAAGAGAAAACCTGCCGTCATCTTCAGCCACAGCCTTGGCAACTTGTCTTCCGGCTGGTCCTTCCTGGCCAAACAGCTTGGTTTGCACATGCCTTGGATCAATTGGTTTGCACCAGATTCCTTGCCTACATCCAGTCCTCATCATAGTCTAGCTTGATTATTCACATGGCAAGATTGCCTTGACAGGTATTCCATTAATTGGTTGGTCCATCAAGGGTGTAAGCTGCACACAATGATGCTGTAGATTGACTTTGAACCACACATCCGCTTACCAACCCAACTCCATTGGATGCATCTACTGTCTAGTTTCCCAGATGCCCCAGTCCAACCAGTGACGCTAAATATGGGAGCAATGATGCCATTGTGGTCAGTTTCACACAGAAAAAAAAATAATCTTATGCTCATTTGATATAATTGGGATGCGTCTGAGGTACATGGCTAATATGAACATGCGTGCAGGTTTGGCATTTTGGGCCTCCGGCCGGATGCACTGGAGGACAAAAAAGGGCTTCTTGAAAGTGTGAAGGTGAGAAGCTCATTATCATTGTTCCCTTTTCCACCTTTGGGTAGACCTTCAGCCCTAAATGTGTGTATATATCCCACCCTATTTTTCTTTGTTGCTCATCTGTTCTGCTTGTCTAGACCATTAAATTTTTGGTTGAGAAGCAGGTCAAAGCAGGCATTCCCTCTGAGAGAATTGTTGTTGGGGTTTTTCACAAGGTCTTTTGTCATAAATTTACTATTCCATACTTTTTTTTTGTGGGTTATTGCCTCCTGGCCTTTATTTCTTGTTATCTTACTAGGTCTTCTCAATTCCTTGCTTCTTCCTGCACCAGGTTCTGCAATTTCCATCCTCACCAGTCTCATTACTCCTTCCCCATTGGCCGGGGTTGCCTGTCTGTCAGGATTTTTGACCTTGAAAGAAAAGGTCAAACATTTTAGTCTTCACTTCCTTTTTTCTCACTTAAACATAATCAAGTTCAGAAAAAGAATCCCCAGCTCATCTGCCTTGCTCAAATTCTGGCTTCCCTTTGGGGTATCCCTGGCTCACGCTTCTAAGCTGAGTGTCTTTTGGGGGCATGGTACTGATGATCCAGTTGTTCAGTTGAGTATCCAGTCTTTCAAGAGAGATAAAAATATCAACAAAGGCACTGATATCTTCCTTCTCTCACATTTTTCCTCTTTACGTAGGTACCAATGGGGGGCTAAGTTGGTTGATTTCCTTAATGAAGACTTAGGGCTAACAAATGTTAAATTCAAGTCTTATCCAGGTAAGAATAACATTCCTTTTGATATATCCAGTTTTTTCATCACCTTGATTTGTTCCTGACAGCTGATTCTCAGATGGGTTGTCATAAAAAAACCTACAGGTTTGGTGCATAGTGCTTCGCTACTTGAATTAAGGCACATTTTAGAATGGTTGTTGTCTCCCCTCCCCAACCAATAGATTGCAGCACACTGCTCCAGAGAATATTACAGTGAAACCTGTCCAAGGGCATCCCACTGGAGAATACCATAAATATGCCATTACAAGGGTTATGACCATGTAAAACAATCCACACAACAATACTAAAACCATAGATGTACAAATTCAGGTAGGGTCTGTCATGAGGGACTTTCCAACATGGATGTCAGCTTTCCATTTCTGTGATACCTGCGTACATCATGAAAAACATGCAAGAAGATATATTTAAACTGCTAGGGGAAGTTATGAGTAGTGAGTGAGGAAATAGAAGCCCCTCAGAACATGTGTTTCATGATCAATAATAGGGCCTAAGTTATCAGCAAGATGGAGGTGGATGTTGTCCTCAATCAACATGAGATGAAGCTGAGGCTGTGTTCTGGATGATTATTAAACAAAGGTGTGGTTTTGATTTCAGTACAGGGAGTACTTTCAAACATGATAGCACCCAAGAGGCAAATTTAAATATTTGATATGGGTTTGGAGTCTGTGGTGGCGCTGCTAAAGTGGTTTTGGGGTGCTACATTTGGTTTAGCAACCCGGCCTAGAGCATTTCCACTGCAGGCCCAATTTGGGTCCCTAGTGGGAATTTTCAGGATTTTAACCACTCAACCACCACAGTTTCTAGTATAGTTGCATTCAAAATTTACCACCATCCCTAAATATTTTCCTTGAGTCCCTACATGTAGGGACTCCAAGGGATTCACAATGTGGTATACAAAGTGGGAAAAATCAAAAGTTTTCTCTCATATGTATATTTACTCATAGAAGGCCTCAAATTACAACCAAACAGACCCCATAATCAGATTCTACGGCCAGCTTAACCCCTATTCACTGCTGGAACCATAACTGGAGCCCCACTGCACTGGAAGTTAGACCCTTCAGGCAACCTGTAGCACCCAGTCAAACCCCTGTCACACACCTCAAGTCACCTTTCCCTAATATAATGCATATACTAGTTTTTCTTTGTTTGCTATCTGCATGACATCATTCAGTACTGCCCCTGCAGTCTGTGCCATTGTTCTCTGCATTCTAGAACTTTCACCTCCACTCTTGTTTGGTTTTATTGCATTGCATGCTACTTTTCCCCGCATCATGCATGCACTCCTTGCATAAATTGTAGACAGCCCAGGCCAGCCAAAATCTCTCACTGGGGCTGCCCTGGTGCTAAAATCCCTCACATTTGTCTATATAAGGAGCTCTCTCCCCCCCCCCCCCCCCATTTGTAGTTCCTCATTCTATTACTCATCAGTGATTTACTCACCACCTGTACTCACAACACTTACAACCTACTAGTACACTCATAACAACCCTTACATAGCAATACATCTTTATACTGTGTCTTGAACAAACTCATCTTGAGCATTCAACACCTATCACCTTATTGAAACTTGCCAAGAGGAGCTTGGTGGGTATTGTAGCTGGTATTATAGAAGGGCAGAGCTTGCACCTCTGTCATCCCCTTCTCCATTCATCAAAAGGTTTTCACAACCAATTTTTGAGTCTTACATTGTAGTGTTGAGAATGGGTTGGTTGTGGGCTGGCCCACTCCAATTTTTCTTTGACCCAACAAGTACTCAGGGAATTATTATGGTATTCAAAATTGCATATGCCACTGTTTACATAAAATCATAAAGCCCATTTTGGCTGGGAGATGTCAGCGTGCATAAAACTTAAAGTGACATCTCCCAGCCAAAATTGCAGTTTATGATTTTATGTAAAAAAATCTTATGCAATTTTGAATACCATATATGTCATACTTTGCCCATGTGCATGGGATTCTTGGAATTTGCAATGGAATGGGCTGGGTTTTACCAATGGTGGGCTGCTACGCTACATTTAGTCTGTAGTTCAGCGCAGCGTAGCGGATCTAAACTACAAATTACGGGGTTTTCTGTTAGCAGACAGTGATTGCCCACTACTGCTAACAGGCACCCCTTAAAACTACAGGGCCTCTATTGCCGCTATCAGCGCTAGCAGTGCTATTCAACCGATAAAAATGCTGATAGCGCTGTTAGCGCCCGGTGGTGTAGCGTAGCGGCCCGTAGCGGGCGCTACACTGATCTAACAGCACTGTGTCAGGAACTATGCAACGCTAAACTAGCGGATAGCGCACGCTACAGATATTTTAGTGTAGTGGCCCACCGTTGTTTGTACTAACACTAAAAAAAACTCGAGAAACTGTTGCCAGCTGCCATGCAATACAACAAAGGCGCCTTTGAATATTGCATGTCACCTGGCAGCAGTTTCTTGAGTTTTCACACTGCTATTCATTCACCCAGAGAATCAATAGTAAAACCAGCTCCCCTTCAATGACCATTTGGTTAATTTAAGATAAGGTGTGGTTTCTTGATGACTGCCTTGGAATTTCATCAAATAAATTTGCTTTTTTTCTGTATGGGTTTGTGCAGTTTATTGAGGGCTGTTATATACATACTGCCCTTGATTGGGCTCCAGTCATTGGCAAGTGTATTAATTTATGTACATGAAATGTTTCATGAATGTTTAGAGAATCCATGTCATTGGCTAGATTAGTGTGGGCTAACTAGCTTGGATTAAGATTGGAATATGCTATTCCTATTAACCAAACACATTTGTGGGGATTAGCAGGTTGGAGTTATGTGTTGAAGTGCCTATATGTTATGTGTTTGGAACCTAAACACATAAATCTCATGCTTGTGAGCATAATGAATATTCATCTTGGTTTTGGTTCCAGGATTAGGGCCGGGGGTCTAAATCTATAACCCACTAGCTCCAAAAAGAGCTCCGGGTCAAGTTTATCTTGGGTTAATCCAACCTGATACGGGTGCAGGGTCAAACTACAGTTGCGCGCGGCATTCTGCTGTACAGAGCTGCCCGCACAGCCTGGTTGTGCCACACAGGGGACTGGCTGCAAGGTAAATTTTTGGAGTCTACAGGGTGTATAGATTCCAAATCTAAAATGGCAACCTATTCAGTCCAGCCATTTTTTATTTTCTATTCTGAAAGACCATATTTTGGGACCCACCCCCCATATATGGGCCTAAATGCATAAGTACAGGGCCCTAAACCCATAATGATGTTTCCTGGTTAATTCCTAAATCCATACATGGAGGTAAAAACTGCAATTAAATAATTGCAGGATTGTCCTGTGGGTATAAAACCAGAGCTAACAATGTCCTAGGCCCCCAAAACCACTCAAAAAACTGTACTTGTTTCCAGTTTTTGGGCCCAGCCCAAAACCTTGTACAGTGGAATGCCACGCGCAACTTGGTGACCTAATCCAGGTGCTCTTACAGACCCCCTTTGAAGGCTTGTGGTGTACGCCACAGCAGTTTGGGGCGGTAAAACTGGCTGTGCAGTCCCAATGATCAAATTTTAGCGACGCAAAACTAGGGCCCGCGGTGGAAGTCCTCTTAGCACCCGCGGTGGAGACGCTCTAGTAGGCCACCCTTGGAAACATATTTTGTAGTATTGTCCGTGAATTGTTATTCTCTAGTGTTTTGTTACTCAATCAGTTACATATTCAAACAAGCATGCGCACAGTTTTCTGACGGGTCTCCGCGAGGTACATCATGTACATACGTGCTTGCCAATTTGTTTCAGTTCCCCGAGCTACAAAAATGGGCTGGACTGAAGGGGTGGACCAAGTTGCAATGTCTGAATCTAATTGCGACTAGTCCAAGCAGGAAAAACTCCTTAGTTATC
Organism: Puccinia triticina; assembly: GCF_026914185.1. Classification (NCBI taxonomy): domain Eukaryota; kingdom Fungi; phylum Basidiomycota; class Pucciniomycetes; order Pucciniales; family Pucciniaceae; genus Puccinia; species Puccinia triticina. The sequence continues at coordinate 3,976,202 of NC_070572.1, forward strand.
CTCCTTTGAAATAACTTCTTCGGAAAATAGCAAACCTGGTTTTCCAACTCACTCTCTGCTTCCCTAGCCAATTGTTAGAATGATGCTAATCAAAACCAATTTTCATGTCCTATTCGCCGTTTACGGGATCTTACTTCCCTGTGAAGCAATGTACAACTTCTTTCATGATTCCACTAGCCAAATTATTCCGGGACGAAACTCCGACCCCTCCCCTGAGAGCTCTTTGGCATTGGCAATTGAGAGACCAGCGACATCAAATTCTCAAGTCCGCCAGAGTAATAATCACAGTATGCTCGTGTTTAGGCACGGAAATAACATCAACACACCAGAAGAGCTTAAAAAAGCAGGGCATGAGTTGAAGCTTGCTTCGACTGGCCAGTTCCAGAATCAAAAATATGATGCTAGTAGTGGTAAACATTGGGAAGCTGAGCGAAATTACAACAAAGAATCCTGTTTTTTGGCTTCAGGGTCATTTCTAGGTGTGAAGAAGACTAGGAATCTCATTGATAATGGACATTTGGGAAGCTATGATTCATCAGTTGTTACAGATTTGGTACATCATCTTACACATGGAATCTTACCACAGCAAAAAGTCAGAATGGAATCCCATTCTGAAAAATCAATTGCAAAACTCCAAGCTCCCAATTTGGATGGAACAAGAGATTTTCTGGGTATGTTTGGGCTTTCTTCAGAAACTGAAAATCTAGCCCAAGAAAACCTCCACTACCATAGTAGATGTTCTTCTGACGAGCAAGATAAGTCGATACTGGGGACCTCTACAGAAAATTTCCATCATGTTGCTTCACATCTTTCTGCCAAACCTATGGAGTATCATCACATAGATGGTCCAGTATACAAGAAACCTAAAATTTACAATCCTTTGCCAGAATCCAAATCCAAAGAACTGATTGAAGGCCAAGATGAAGGTTTGAGTTTGGAGAATGAGAATTACAAAGGCAAATCCATCAAAAGCAGCAAGGATCTTGGACATTTCATGGTGAAAAATAAGACATATAATCAGGAAACAGTGGCTTCTGAATCTAGAATTCAGGCAAATATCTTTCAAGAAAAGGAAGGAAATTGCCACCATCTGGCATCCAGCTCGCAAGATGGCTCCAAATTGAATGATATTGCCAATGAGCCAAAGTTGAAGGAAATAAATTTTGATATAGATTTGTTCTTTATTGAACATCCATCTTCAAAAGTTGAGCATGGACTCCACCGTTTTTTTCTTTTAAAACAATTCACTGAAAAAAGAAAGATTGTGTTTAATGCTCAAGATGCTCCTTACTTTTTTGATAGAATCAATGCAATATATTCCATCAAAGATGTTTCAGAATCAAAGGAAAACAAAAGGAAAAGAAAAAATTTCAATAGAACAGAGCGCCTAGCCAAATTTGAAGAATCCTGGTCTAATGAAAAGCTATGGTTCCAATTTTGGGAAAAAAAGACTGGTGCCAATTTCAAAAATAAAATCAAGGATGGAGACTACAGAAGATTGCTTCAAATATTCTTATTATATGTTGGAGCAATAGATACTATTATTTGTCCATCAGGAAAAACGGGAAACTTAGTTCAAAACAAGGAATCACCTTTCAAAAATTCACTTGAGAGATTTTGGAAATTCAATAAAATTATATTCAATGATCATGAAATGAAGACTGAATTTCTCATTTATAAGTCACAAAAAAGATCAACACCTAAATTGGTATGGTGGTTTTTGGATTTTTGGCTTCAAGAACCAGGAAGAGATGATATTAGAGATCTGTACCTCAAGGAAAAGCAAAGAAAAAAGAGTGGCTTTAAACAATTCTTCAATTGCATCATTCAATCCTGCACTACAAACTTAAACCATCAGTTAAAATATGGCCACAATTGTCCCAAATATAAAGAAGCTACACATCAGATAATTGCATGTTCCAAAAAGGGTGATTCAATGGATATTGAACCAAAGATGAAAGTTCTTCATTTTGATGTAGACCTAATAGAAATAGAAAATCCATCTTCAATTGTCAAACAAGAACTTCAAAGTTTCTTTCAATCAGAAGAATTACTTGAAAGCAGAAGAGTTGTGTTTGATTCTGAAAAGGCTTCAAAGTTTTTTGATAAAATAAAAGCAATATATTGCAGAAGAGATACTTCAGTATCACAGTTGCCTTTGGAAAATAAGAAGAAAAGGCGGAATTTTAACACCTCAAACCTTGTAAGAAAATTTGCAGAATTATGGGCCAATCAAAAACTATGGTTCAGATTTTGGGAAAACCAGACTGGTACCAACTATGAAAGTGTGATGAAGGATGAAAACTCAAAGAAAATACTTCAGCTATTTTTCATATATGTTCAAGCAATAGATGCTATTGTCTCCCCATCAGGACAGGGTGTAAACCTAATTCAAAACAAGGAATTCCTTTTTGAACATTCACTCAAGAGATTTCAAGAAAAAAGAGAAATACTGAACAATGATGAATTTGATATTGAAGATCTTACCTCTCGACCATTTAATAGAATGATTGCTCAATTAACATGGGTTTTTGTCGATTTTTGGCTTCAGGAACCAGGAAGAGAGGATCTTAAACAATTATACTCGAGGGAAAAGGATCAGAAAGTAAATCATAATGGCTTCAAACAATTCTTCAATGCTATCATTCAATTCTCTACCAAGGGTTTGAACAATAACTTAAAATATGGTCCAAATCATTCTGAACAGTGAACAAAGATGGGATTTCAGCTTCCTCTTCATTCCAATGCACCCCAAAAACATAGAAAATCCTCACTTGTGTCATCCATTAGTACCAGCTGTTTTTTGTCAATTTCCTGTTTACATCTGGAGTCATGTCCTCAAGTACTCACTATGATTTCCTTGGTATATGAATTAATACCTTAGGCTTGACATATATCTTATTGTTTGTTCCATACTTTCCTTATGTACGCCTCCACTTTCACTACATAGATTTGTTCTGCGATATTTGCAACATGTTTCAGTCTCTTGTGTTGGACCTTCAGGGTGCAACCGGGTTGTGTTTGTGCCGAAAAACAAGGCTCCAGCCCGCCAGACAAATATCACGAGCCGCGGTGGGCAGACATTACCTGTTTGGGTAACGCTGTCCGTCACATAACGAATTATGTTACGTTCTCCACCAGTTACCGATAGTCGGCGGCCTGGTACGATATCCGACTTTTTTTAAAAAAGAAAAAAGGATAACGGAATACGAGTTACGATAGCGGGTAGCGCAACAGATGTTTCCATTAATGCCGAGTTACGGAAGTTATCCAAAGTCCAGCACGACACGCGAAGCATGTGACCTGAAATGCAATGTCCCTTGCGCAGCGACTGCGCAGTGACTGCGTCAGTGACTAATCCTACTCAGGTACAACAAACGTAAAACAAGATTTTTGGGGGGAAACTTTGTATCCAAAACACAAAATTCGCGGAATTTACATCGGCTTGATAGGGGCTCTCCGGTGTCCTCGCCGGACCATCATCGGTCGCGCCGCCTCGATGGCCTTTTCACTTACCCCAGTTGTGGAGTGCTCAAGCGTTGATCAGTTCCAACTTTATTGCCAGCCTTACTTATACCACTCGGTGCACTTCCAGGGGATGATGTCACATCTCCAAGCCCAAGACAATGGATTCCACAGGAAATTGGCTCGGAAGAAGCTTTCTCCTTGACAGAGCTTAGCGGGCATGTGTTAGCCTCGCCTTGATAGATTGCCAACTCTATGGGTATTCAAGTATCCAAAGTCTCAAAAACTTGACGGTTAATCAAAACAATCTGGACATCAAAGGAGATTCACTCTCAAAGTGAAAGGTCTGTTGCCCCAGAAAAACTGATAAATCAGACAAAAAAGTGGGAGGGATGTAAGGAAGGATAAAAGCACAACAGAACTATTCAAGTGACCAGCTATCTTAATTTAACTTGTACAGCTCTGATTAAACTATTCATTGCGCACAATTTGAGTGCTGAGATTTTCAATGGAGCAGTAGAATATAGTGTTGAAGAAAGACTTGACAGTATCCATGCTCAACCTATCTCCTAAGATCTTAGCCACAAAATCTTGTCTGAAAGTTTGCAACCAAGCCCCAACCAATTTCCACATTGCTGGAGTCTTGCTCTGTGCTTTGGATTTCAGGACCAACTTGTTCAAGAGATACTCTCGTGATCTATTGCTGTCTTGTTTTTCTGGATTGAACAGGTTCTCTAAGACCAGGAAAGCTTCTTCTAATCCATCCATCCCGGAAAATCCTTCCTTCTCTTTTCTTTTGTCAGGAACAATGGAGTCAATCATCTCGACAAAAACAAGGAAATTGATTATTGTGTCTCGAAGTTGCTCAGTTTTCACCAGTTCAATCTGGTCAATTGGGTGTAATATTCCAGGATTCATTGCCCAGTTAAGTTTTTTCTTCCAATGTGAATACCAAGCATGTCTGTGTTCCAAAAGTATCTTATGAGCAATTTCCATCCTTTTTCTTCCTGCTTTATTATCATTGTCATTAAAACTAACTTCTTCATTTTTCAATATCTCATTGTCCCCTTCTCCAAAATCCTCATCATCTGGCTCATGCCAATTCACATGAGTATGATGTCTGACAATTTGATCTGGAGTCATGACCAACAGTTTAGTTCCTTTAACAGGATCCAATCGAGTTGGAATTTTGCCAATCAGCTCAATAATATTCGAGCGAAATCTCCGTTTGTTGGGTGTATGACTAGTGAAAGCATTCTCATCAAAAACCAATCTTCTCAATGCCTGAGATGCATTCCTAGCCATGTCAACACATTGACTGCCGAAGGATTCCTGGGTAGTCAGAATGATTGACGGAAATTCGGCGACACATTTCTTGGTGCCCGAGAATGCAAACCACGTGATCAGTTGACGATTTGAATCGTCGGGATGATCCAGGATTTCCGGGGCCCAAATAATACGTTTCTTTGGCGGCTTGATGATACTTGAAGTAGTGGAAGCACCGATGCTTGAGGTACTGGCTTGAAGGCTTGTAGTTCCGTGAGAGTCTGTGAAAGGAGTTCCAGCTGACGCTTGAGAAGCCGTCAAAACCTTTCGTGTTGATCTGGCTAGACGGTGAGGCCTCCAAGAACGCGGCAGGGGCTTCAGACGCGCCTCGTCCAAGGCATTTAATAACGGATCGTGAAATTTCCGCTTTCTATTTGGACCGTAAACGCTCTGGTTCAAGTCCAAGGATCCTTCCGCCGGCAGAAGTGGGGATTGTGGGACAGACGGTAGCTGGCTTCCCGAGGGAACCATACCTGGATCGCATGATGCGGTTAACCACTGATTGACTGAACCGCTGCTTTGCGGATTCCCTCCGCCCGTGGTAATTAACGGGCTGCTAAAGACAGGCGGGCTTGAGAATCCTCCATGCGATTCAGCAGAAATGAGAAATGGAATATCCAAATGCGTTTGTGGATAAGCTTCTTCTCTGGTGAAGCTGCAATGTGATTCGGGGTAATTTGGAGAACTGGCAGTCATGGGAGGCAAAGATGACATTAACTGATCGATCTCTTCCGCTGTTGGGGGCTCCCAATGGATGATTGCATCAAAATCATATAGCCACTCGTCGTATCCATTGCATTTGATAATTGTCAGTGAAAACCATATCAGCAGATGGCCGATGCCCAGTCGCATCACTAATCAAGAGCTATTGATGGATTATGATGGTCAAAGTGTGGGTCAATCCTATGTGTTATTTTTGGAGGCAGATATCTAAGACTGGAGTGTAGCCTGTTCTCCGGTAGTTAATGACCACTGTTGGGGGCAAACACATGATGAGAGGCTGGCTCTTAACTCGACAGTCATGAGGAACTTCAGCCGGCCACCTTGCTCAGTTGTATGTCGATCAAGAATTTGAAACGCTGGCCCGGCTCAGCTGGGGCCCTGGACCGTCTGGAGTCTGGACGAAGCTCCGCTATACAAGTTTCCCCAGGTGGCGTAGTGATTCCCATCATAATTTTGAAGTACAAAATTTGCACCCCCCCCCCCCTCTCTGTTTCGTACATGGGGGATGATGTCTCTCGCACTTGACCTGGCCAAGCCATTGACCAGTCTATTCCTGGCTGTGCCGTTGTGGTATGTAGGTGGTTGGGACATGAAGTGATACAGGCGATGAGGCGAGCTGAAACCTGTCGTTGGCTCTAGACATCCAGTCGAGAAACGTGCCGACAGACACCTCTGTTCGGAAGACACCGGCGAGTCTAGGGATGGATCGTATTGTACCTGCCAAACTTAATCGAGTCATACTTCGACTTCGAGGGGGCATGCCTCCCCGTAGAAACCTCCCGAGTTGAACTCGGCGACTAGGCGCAGAGCAACAGGAGTGTGTCTAGTCCAGGATCGGCAGGAGAGTCTGGGTCAAATCGACTTAAGTTCGGGTACACCGCGTTCTTCAGCTCTGTGTTAACCATTTTTTCACTTTTTTTTTTGTTGAGCTGTTTTCAATCCAAGTGACACTCGGAGGATTGTTGTCTCGGTAGATCCCTCAGTACCCCTATGAAACCAGGAACAAAGGAGCAGGATTTATATGTAGGTTCAACATTCGCAAGAAAAACAAAATCGAGTTAGCATGTACCGGAACATCAATAGTCAATGAAATGTTGAATGACATCTAACGGGCATAGGAACTTGACTGCAGCCTAGGTAATGTGAGATGGATTCCGTTCGCAGCCTTGAAGGATCGGTGTGAGGATTATAATGGGGCACTGAACACATGATCATGCGCGGGATTTTTGTCTACACATTTTTCTGCCTTCTCAAGCGTTTAGGTGTGCAGGATGAAACTCAGGAAAAGAGGACTAGAAGCTGCATGTGTGCCAACGCTCTAGGTATTAGACATCGACGTAGCATTTGTATGTATCCGCAGTTGGGGATCGTCGACAGGTTAGCGTTTGATGGACAGGCTGATTTCGATCGAGGCCTGGTTTCGAGTTTGGTAGATGAGTTCGGGGTCTGCGATCTGTGAGAGGGAATGGGAACTTGTCAATCGAGCCAATTCAGGAGAGAGAGAGAGAGAGAAGAGACTTACATTTGAGGATTTGGGCGTGAGCTCGTCGCCTACAACGACTGTGCCGGTGGAGAGGGCTCTGTGCAGGACGGCGGGGCTGGCGAGATTGAGGTTGGACTCGACGGCCATTGCGAGGGAGAAGGCCATGGAGAGGGCGCAGCCCATTGCGCGAAGGAGGAGTGGGCCGGCGGCAGGCTTGCGGAGATGAGCGAGTGCACGTTTGAGGTAGACGCTGAAGGGCGTCTTGCGCGAGATGGTGAGCACGAGGCCCTGGTCGGTGCCAGTTGGCAGTGGGTTCCGTGGGCGGGCTAGTCGGTGTCCGGAGACGGTCGTCGGGGACGGCTGGATGGCCTGGTTGGGTACGAGCTGGCCGAGTTTCCTGATGGTGCCCCTCTGTTTCCGGCCATCCTGCTTCGTGGCGACTGCCGCGGAGCGTATCTGGGGGATGCTGACCTGGGAGAGTAGGTCGTCGATGGTCTGCTGGAGTTCCTCGGTGTTGGTGTTGGTGGTTTCCTGGGCTGGTGGGGGTGGTTGGGCTGAGGCTGCTGGCTGGGAGCGGATGAGGTGTGCGTGCGACCTGGCCATCTCCTGGCTTTTTTCTTTCTTTTTCTTTTTCTTTTTTTTTTTTTTTTTTTCACCCCGCTTTGACTACTTCGACCCAACAAGCCCCCGCACAGGATGACCCTCTTCCGAGCCTGCCTCGATCTCCACGCCGGCCAAGTTGAGCACCACCACCTCTTTCCTCCCCACCATAGCTCATCCGATTCTTCCCCAGGTCAAGCAGATCGTCGGGGGCTCATTGGACCTGCGCGAACCGGACAAGCTCAAGACCAACTTCGAATCATCGTTCGTTCGCTCATCCTCCAAGAAGAAAGACGCACACATACTCATCAGCTTGTTTTTCGGTAGACAGCCGATCGAATATTACACCGACCTGTACAGAAAACACCAGCTCACGGGCACCCATCTGATCAAACTAGGCCCAGCAAACGACGAGGTTGCCCGGCGAGCACTAGAATCATGGCCGGGCCAGATCCAGGTCGGCGGAGGGATCAACCTGGAAAACGCACAGCAGTGGATCGACGCCGGCGCATCAAAGGTTTATCTCCCAAACTCAAACCCATCCCCACCCCGGCGCCTGTCCTGACCAAGCAACCCCCGATTCGTCCACACAGGTCATCGTCACTTCTTACCTATTCCCAGACCAGAAACTGGACGCCGATAGGCTCCGGAAGCTGACCGAACGGATCGGCAAAAACCAACTGGTCATCGACTTGAGGTACCAAGACATCCAAACTCAAAAAAAAAAAAAAAAACACTCTCTCTGCATTTTACATGGCTGATCCGCGTGCCTCTTTATTTGCGCACCAGCTGCAAACGCGTAGGCCCGTCTTGGATGGTGGCCATGAACCAATGGACGACTCTCACGGACACCCAAGTCAATCAAGGTATTGCCACCCTCCTTTCTCTTTTCCTTCCGGTTGATAATAACGATTGTGTTTGGGATTGGTAAAAAAAATAGAGACACTAGACGAGCTGAGCGAGTCGTGTTCGGAGTTCCTAGTCCATGCGGCAGATTACGAAGGCTTGTGTCAAGGCATCGACACCGAACTCATCCAACGTTCGCCCCTCACTCTATCTCCACATAGACTCGGTCAAAACCGGCTGAAACGACTTGCTAACCCTTTCTGATTGAATTTGTGATTGTATATAGGTCTTGGTGAGTGGGCAAACATCCCGGTCACCTATGCCGGCGGCGCCAAGGCCGCCTCCGACCTTGCACTGGTGGACTCGCTCTCGAACGGAAGGGTCGACCTGACCTTCGGCAGGTCTGTCCTCTCTCTCTCTCACTCCCCATTCTCTTTGCCTTCCTGAATCCCTTTTCATTTTCCATTCACAAAACAAACAGCTCGTTGGATATCTTCGGCGGGAAATTGGTCGCGTTCGACGACCTTGTCAAGTGGAATCATCTGCAAAAGACAAAAATAACAACGGCGACCTAAAGAAGGCAGAAAAAAACAAACTGACTCTTCTCTTTATTCCCGATGGATCTGCAATGAAAATTGGATTCTACCTCCTGTGCGGGACATGCCCGCGATCACGTCCTAGAGGAGATATCTCGCCGGAGTTTTTGTAGCACGTTGAATAAATATATCAATCAATAGCTCCTGAAAGAGAATTGATTGGCTGAGAGTCGCAAGACACCACATGAATCCCTCGTGTTGACTATCCATGCCCGGCTCACTTATGCCTTCGCCTGATCCACCCAACAATAAATGACATGCTTAGACTAGAAGATGTCAACCTTGGGGTTCTCAAAGCTCAAACATAGGAACTTGTCATGTTGTGGCATACTGCCATAAATAACTTTTTGGCAGACAAATATACAGATTGGAGCAGCAGGTATCTGATAGCCCCTGCAAAATAGGCTCTATGTTTCCAGGAAATACAACAAGAGTCAAAGTGGGGTGCCAGAAGCGATCAAGTTGCTAAACCCTTAATTTATCTGTCTCGAATCACCAAGCTGTGAAACTTTGGTACCAGGAATCAACGAACGAAATGCATGATGTTTTTCTAAGTACGAAGTTTGGCTCAATGGGGTCCCACTCTCAGCTTCGGTTTTGAAACGTACTACTGCCACAACTACGAAGAAGGTCCACTGAGGGTATGATGGGCACTATCACATCGGAACGTGGACTCCGGAGGCACCACGGAGAAACTGTTGATTCTCATCGGGCGAACAACTCTCACAACCCGGTCGAAAACCGGAGAAACAACTCCCAAATACGTCAATCCCAACCATATTGGAAGGAGTCTGGCTCTGAAAGCTTTCCTCTGGTTTTTATCAACCAGTTGGACCATCAATGATTTAGATTCCGGGTCGGAATCAACCGAGTAAGCTAGGTTGGTCTTCATGTCCAAAAAGAACAATCAACAACTGCTCTACTTTCTTTGTTTTTACAATGCGGACGGATTGGCGAATCGGTACACGCTTTGCCAACTGCTGGACAAAGCAGCCGTAGGAGGAGGCACGCTCTGCACCAACTGGCCCGGCGAACTCACAGGTTCCTCCTCGGAGGGACTCTGGCTGGGTAGGAAGAGTCCTGGATTTGATCGGCTGCAGTCTGCACCGAGGGGGATTGCACCTACCCGGCGAAGAGGAGCCCTCGTCGGTCCATCGGCCCAAAGTGTACATACCTTACCTACCCACCAAAGAGATGCCTCATCAGCCTGTTGGGGTAGAGTTCAGATCGACATGTGGACTAGAAATCACTCCAGCTTCTGGTTAGTCCAGTTTGCAAATTCTGGTAGACAAGGAAAGATATAATCAGCTTGGTGCTGTTTGGTGTATAGAAATATCGATCTTTCTGGTAGACGTGCGTAGGTACATAAATGGTGGATAGGTGAATCAAAGACATCATGCTGGCAGTACCCAAGCTTGCCCCCATCCTCGTCTACAGCTAGTTGAAACCATCTTCTTTTGTCAAATCAGCCCAAGATGGGAATACCTCATTCCAAACGTTTGCTCACTCAAGCTGCTCATGATAGGAACCTAAGCGGTTTATTAACAACTTCTTCATCTCTCGATAACAAACGAATGCCGGAATGCCAACTGGGCGCGTTAGGCAACAGACATCGCCATGATGGTAATGCGCACTTTCACCGGGGGGAGTATCGAGTCAGTCTTTCTCCTTATAAATATTTCAGATGTTGCCGATGGATCAGATAAACGGACTGGATGTGTGCCTCATGAGTCATACATACCAATCCCGTCTGCTTTTTTTTTGTTGACAATTCACAGCGTGCAATCCATTGTTATAACATGGCCATCAAGTGCTATCCATCGGAACGGCTTCATCGTCACCCGGGTTATTCAAGCTCATTGGCCAACAGGGCATCGGCATACATGTCGATAGGCCAATTCCATTCTGCGGCAAACGATCTGGAGGAAGCAATCGGAGCAATCGACCCTGACGGGTTCGTCACCATCACTCAAGACACCCGAGCGACCTTGATCAAGTATGTCTTGCGTCTTGTGCGCTGCTATCTGGCTCTACTAGATGGCCCGCATGCCACCTCTAAACTCGAAATCATCCAGCGCCTCGACGATTCAGGCGTCCACTCCCCTCCACCTAATGGTCCGCAGCGCAGTGAATACACGCGCACCAAGTTCTTGACCGGACTCGAAAAAAGAATCAACAGTGCTCGCTCGAATGAACTCTGGCAGGAAGCCTTAGATATCATTCAGCTACTAGAACAGGAAATCGTTGGATGGGGATTCCAATTCAACCTCGCTTGTCTTCCCGGTTTGTGGACCTGCTGGAAGGCAGAATCACTAGCTCGTCTGGGGAAACCTGTCGAGGCTGACGAAGTACTGGCCCAGTGTGCTGGGGCTGAGCAATATCTTAACAAGCAAGTACCCCACGCCGATTTTCATGATCTCTAAAACAGAGGAGACTGATGACCATCACTGCGAACCAATTTCGCTTTTTTTTCTCTCTCTTTTGGTTGACTTCTTCTTGATTTCATCTCTCAGCTTGATTGCGTGTCCCTCTATGGAAATCGAGTTTAAGTTGACTAAAGCTTGGGTTGCTGTGGCGCGAGCTGACCTGCGTGGAGCCCAAGATATGCTTTCGGAAGTTTGGACTCGTGTTCCTTCAGATACTCCATCAGCATGGTATTTTCCTTCTTTGCATTTCACCGTACCTCACTATGTCTAATTATGTACTGAGTCATGACTTACTGACCAAATGATTTGTTTTTTCTTCTTCCGTCAGTCGTTTGTCAAGCTTTTTAAAACCATTAGAGTCTGCACTGAGCAAACTCAAAAGCACTTGTTCTCAGTCAGGCTGCCATTCAGCCCTAGAACAGGCCAGGGAATTACTCACGAGGCTCAACGAGCCTATTCTGACTACCATCCGTATAAGGGTCGAAGTCATGAGGTGTGAAATACTAACAATGGTTCGTTATTTTATTTCAAGTTATTCATCCGTTTGTCTATGCGTGAAGACAGAATCGCAATCACCTGATCCCGTTCCATTCCTACTTTTTTCTATTCTTTCGCCCCCTAAAGCTGTGCTTGAGGGATCCCTCGGACTCAGGACGGTTTCAGTTGTGCCATCAAATCATAAAACACAACAGGCTCTTGCACAAGCGCTTGAACTTTACCGACTCCAAGTCAGTAGTGTACGAGCCCCACCGGGTCTATCTGGTTAGATCCTTACTCGCTCAGGCCTACTCGATGAAGAAATGCCTTCATGACGATTGGAGATCCACCTTCATAACCATCTCTGATCTGATCCGCTTGTGGCCGGACTTGGACATCCCTGGCAAACAAACACTCCTGGAATGTGGAACTCTTCTTCACTTATGCCCCGACATCAATCTTTCTCAATCCTCCAGTTCGCCCTTCAACAACTCCCACCCTCATTCTTCCCAGACCCCTTCATCTGGAACAGCCAACAACTTTAACCAACCAACTGCAGATTTGTCGGACCCAAAAGGCTACTACCGGGTAAGCAGTATTGCATAGTTTATCTTGTTTCTTGTTTCTTGACCATTCTGATGCCATTAATTCTGATACTATTCATGTTTTTTCTCTCTGGCTTTTTTGGGTTCATAATTTGGATTTTATTTGGGATCTTGTGGCCTGGATGTTGGTGTCCTCAGACTCTGGGACTTCAAAGAAGTGCTTCAATGTCCGAAATCAAGAGCGCTTTCCGGAAATTAAGTCTAATTCATCATCCTGATAAAGGAGGCCGCACCAACTTATTCCAAGCCGTGAGTCTTTGCTTTGTCTCACCTCATTCCTCCGAAAAGTAAATAAAAATGAAACAAAAAAAATGTAATGAAGCGATATGATACCAACCATTGATTGCACTTGTTGGATACAGATCAGCCTGGCTCATTCGGTTCTTTCTGATCCGGAATCGAAATTAAAGTACGATCAAACTGGTCGATAAACCAAACGCAACAAACCCACACAGACTCTCTTCCTTTCGCCTTTTCAATACACAAGCCCATAATCTAATATGTAACATTAACCATCTTGGATGCGCGCAGGACATTGCTATACTTAAGATAAAATTCCCAATTCACTTGCCTATGCGCTTTTTATTTGTTGGTCCGTCGTCTGGACATAATTCAGTCTTGATTATTGGGCCGTTAGTATTGCCTGTTCTATCACGACAGGTAAAGTAAATGCTTCGGCGTGGACTGATAATAACAAATCATATCAGTGTCAAGTATGATGTAGCCATGGCAGAAATTAACTGCTTGGATAGACTTTGTCCGACGCGTTCTGCAATTCCCTGGGCCCGGGCTGCCAACTCATCGGACACAGTCTGTCTGACAACTGGTCCAACAAAGTTTTCCGAGCGGACAGTTTATGCAGTGAGCTGGCCAGCACGCTTCTGCTGTCCGGCGTTGCATGCCATAATTGCGTTTCCAGTTCAATATGCCCGCAATGTTGTGTCATTTATCGTCTTGTGGGTCAAGCCTGGTGTAGCTGACAATAGTGAATCCCGGCGTGATGGACAAGGCGGAGTTGTCATCAATTCTCTTCAAACAGTTTTGTGTAAAGTATGCCTCGCTAGGTCAGACAAACACAAACGCCGGCAAGTGCATCAGCTATTTTATCATAATCACATCTAGGATCTTTATTGAGCACCACCCAAAGTTGCTCAATGTGCCGCAATTGTTCCAGGGCGTCATGTCATGGTTTCATGGACTGGCCTTCAAGTGGGAAACGCGGCCACCTGGGCAGCGATACACTCTGCAACGACTGACCGGGGAGGAAATTAAGAATCCTCTTGCCGGGTAACATTCAATACTGAATTTCATCGGCTGCAGTCCCTCTCGTCGAGAAGGAATCATCATTGCCTGATTGCCGAACCACCGATAAGCTCCTCAGCTGATCAATACGAACTGTTCAACCCGGCGGACAGGAATTGCATGGTCGACCTACGCGCCGAAGAGATGCCCAACATGTTGGTGGGTGCAGGTAAGGGCACGTTTCAGATCAGTATTTATGTAAGCTTCACTTCAGTTTCCAAATTCAGGTAGACAGGGTTAGTCCCCGGTTATAGATACAATCAGAACGCGTGTAGATCTGCGTGACAAGCGTTTTGTCAAATGTCCATATCGTGAATCAATGATATCATAACTGGAGTAGCAGTTCTGTGTCCCAGCTTGCCCTCATTCCCTTCAACGGGCAACGGCTATTAGAAGGCATCAAGCCCAAGATGGGGATACCCCTTTCCAAACATTTGTTCACCCAAGCTGCTCAGGATAGGAGCCTAGGGAGGTTATCCACTCTAACTTCCTCGCGCCTTGGTAACTAAGGAATCCCCAGTGGGCGATAAAGGCAACAGAGGGCAATTACAGACTCGCCAAGATGGTAACGCGCACTATCACCGGGCGCAATATCAAGTCAGTCAAACATTTTAGATGTTGCCGAAGTGCTGGGCCAGACAAAAAAAAACGGATTTGTACATCATACCAAAATCATCTGCTGTGAACTGTTGACAATTCACAGCGTGCAATCTGTTGTTGCGACAAGGCAATCAACTGCTATACATACACATCGGAACGGAGCGTCGCCAGGGTTATGCAATCTCATGGGGCATCAGCATTTGGCCAGACCAACTTAAAGCAATCGAAGCGCCTTCGTGTCAATCACCTGCAAGACACCCGAGCGACCTTGATCAAATATGTCTTGCGTCTTGTGCGTTGCTATCTGGCTCTGGATGGCCCGCATGCCACCTCTACGTTCGAAATCCTTCAGCGCCTCGCCGATTCAGGCGTCCAGTCCCCTCCACCTAATGGTCCGCAGCGCAGTGAATACACGCGCAACAAGTTCTTGACTGGACTCGAAAAAAGGATTAACTGTGCTCGCTCGAATGAACTCCGGCAGGAAGCCTTAGATATCATTCAGCTACTAGAACAGGAAATCGTTGGATGGGGATTCCAATTCAACCTCGCTTGTCTTCCCGGGTTGTGGGCCTGTTCGAAGGCAGAATCACTGGCTCGTTTGGGGAAACCTGTCGAGGCTGACGAAGTATACTACTGGCCGTGTGCTAGGGCTGAGCAATATCTCAACGAGCACGTACTCCATCGATACTTTCCACATGAACTTTTGTGATCTCTAAAACAGAGGATATTGATGACAATCACTGCGAACCAATTTCGTTTTTTTCTCTTTTGGTTAATTTCTTTTTGCTTTCATCTCTCAACTTGATTGCGTGCCCCAATCTGGAAATCGAACCTTGAGCCACCCGGTGACCCAGGTGTCCTGTTAGGCCCATCCTGAACATCGGTTATGCCCCGGGTCCGGACGGGTTACAGCCAGCAAAAGCCCAGCTCGGACAATGCTTAAAAACCGAAGCGAGTCTTCCCAGAAAGCCCCAGAGAGAAGCTAAATAAATGCATCTCTTCTTCAGTTGGTTTTCTCACTTTTTTTCTGTTTTTATTTTTCTTCAAAATGTCAGTTAAAATACACTTAGAGTATACCAAGACAAAGACAGCAAGAAGGTTTTTTATTTCTTTTGAATAGTGTCTAAATAAAAACACACGCCAAGATCGTCAACATGTAGCGGACAGCAAGATAATAGTTAAATGGAGAGATAAATGATTAAAGTAACAGAATGGATTCGGAGGGGGAGAGGGTTAACAAGGGTGGGCCAGGATTGGACCAGAAGTGTGGTCAACCACACATACAAACAACACACGAAACACAAGTGCGCAGAGAACAAGTCGAAAGAAGATAGGAGGGATCTGGCCCTTGAGAGCACCGAAGGCCCATTGTTGCGGATAAAGATAAGGTACATCTTGTCTGGACTGAAGAGCAGACCTGCAAAAAAAAAAAAAGAACTTGAACCCCAAGGACAACAAGCAAGCGCAAAAAACCCAAAGCGAACCGATTACTATTTACTAAGATAACCACGGATATTGGGTATGCAAGAGGTAATAATACTGCCAAGATATGAAAAAGTACATGAGTAAAAGTGAGAAAGGATGGCGTGATTCTCTAGGTGTTTATCGACCAGTAAGATCGTATAACGACTTTGAGTCAGGGTTAGAAAGAACCGAATGAGCCTCGTTGATCTGTAGATAAAAAATGGAGGAGTGTTCAGTCAGTATGATCTCCCAATCTGTGCACCGACAAAAATCCCTGGGAGAGATGATCGGATGGAGACAGACAGAAAAAGGAAGAAAACTGACGGTTTGAAACAACGCGGTTTGCCCGCCTTTATCAGGATGATGAGTTAGACTGAGCGTCCGAAAAGCCGTCTTGATTTCTTTCGCTGAAGCACTTTTTGTTAGTCCAAGAACCTGCAAAACAGCGAGTGAGAGCCATAATTCAGATGAAAGACGATCGACAAAGTCAGCTGGTTAATTAAAGAAAGAAAGAACCGGCCAGACTGTGGAAGTTTGGGACAATGTTTACCTTGTAGTAACCTTTGGGATCCGAATCAGACTTGGTGGAGTGACCAGAGGGACGAGACGAGCGGCTATGGGAGGAGTGGGAGTGAAACCCATTCGTGTACGAATGGGAGGAGTAGGAGTGAAACCCATTCGTGTACGAATGGGACGAGTGGGAGTGAAACCCATTCGTGTACGAATGGGATGAGTTATGGAAATTAGTCCTCGAGCGGATTTCTTCCAACATGCTGTCCCGGGCAGGTAGATCCATCGTTGGCCAAAGGCGGAGCAACTCAGCAACAGTCGTGTAGATCGGCAACGAAGCAAGCTGCTTGTATTGATAGGTTGCACGGGCCTGGGCAAAAACAGCTCGGGTAAGATAGACCCGGTAGGGCTCGTATACTTCTTTATTGAACAATAAGGTGGGGGACCCGTAGTTCATCTTGCTGAGCAGGGATCCGATCAATGAGTCGAGGCGAAGGTAGAGCTGGGGCCCAAATCGTGGATCCTTCATAGATTGCTGTTCAAGTTGAGAGAAGTAAGCAGGTCAAGGGAAATAAGATCGAGTTAGAGATTATAGCAGATTCATAGGGCTGATTTTGTCAAAAAAGATGTAACAAACCTGAGCTATCTGTTCCAATTTGATAGTCTCGACTTTTATACGAAGTGTAGTGAAGATACCTTCGTGATAGTCGGCAACAAATTTTTCGCAGAGAGCCACAGCTTGAAGATGTGATCCTCGAGCAGCGGTACTTTCGATTGCGCCAATCGAACTCAACAAAGGTGTGAAGAACTCCAGTAAATCACTGAAAATCATTATAAAATCAGATTGATGATCCGATATGGAAGGATAGCAAGCGATAATATAGAAAGCAAGGGAACAACATACGAAGCCGGAGCATAATCTGGAACCAATTGCAAGATGCCGAATAACCTCTTTTGAGCTAAGCCAAGGTCGCCGTTGCTTAGAGCAATCAAAGCATGAACGATTGCACATTCACATCTGAATGGATCGGTTGCGCGCACGCTGAGAGGAGAGAAACGAAGCAACAAGGATGGAATGTCAGCCCAATGACTGAGGTGTGAAGCTTGCTTGATATGAAGAAAATGCGAGGCAAACGCGAGTTTGGTTGATAGAGAGAGGTACATACTGGAGCAGGACGCGTTGAGCCTCGACAGGTTTGCCCAGGTGGGCGAGTATTTCAGCTTTCCAAATGGTCCAAGACCCAGGAAGATGCGAGGGGTTGAATTTGAATCCCCAGGTCACGATCTCCTTTTCCAACGACTTCATCACTTGCAAACCGCCCCGCCAGAGCTCATTCTTTCGAGCATCGTTGATTTGTTCCACGTGCTCGACCAGGAAGTTGGCACGACGTGAAAGCTTTTCAAATTCTTCATAAGGTTGATCATCGGGAAGAATTGGGGTGTTTGACTGAGGTCCTCCGATGATGTTCAAGGCGCGGGAGGCGTTAGGGCCGTCTAAAAGGGCCAGATAGCAACGTGCGCGACGACAGACTCGTTTGAAAAAATTCAATCTGTTGTCTGGGTTCAATAGCGAAGGAGGGTCGGTCTCCGTAATCGATCCTTGAAGGTCCTCCAAGGCCTGCTGGTATTGACCTAAGGCCATGTAAGCTGATGCTCTGTTAGCCAATGCGAATGCGTAGCCCGCCGCACGAGCTAAACCTGGGAATGATGCGGGTGGATATGAGCCGATTGCCTGGGTGTAGACAATGAGTGCTTGCTGTTTTGGCGAATCAAGGAGATGGATTTGGTGTGCAGACGACATGTTAGAATATCTGATCGGGGAGAACGAGCTAAAAGAAATACAACGAGGAAGAAACCCTGTGTGGACTTACTTCATAATTCTTGCTCAAATAATATGTGTTACCCTCTCGGCGAAGCTTGTCGGCCTTTGCGACTTGAATCGCATAATCAGATTTAACTTCGGAAATGAAGTTCGGGGGAGGGTTTGAAGAGGAGGAGGGATTTGAAGGAGCAACTCCGGTTTTAGCCTTGGCAGGAGTGGCCTTGAGACGGGATGAAGAAGCAGTGGGCTGAGAGCGAGTGGAGGCTGAAGGGATTTCTTCTTGCTTGACCCGTTTATGGTCAGGACGAGGTAGGTGGGAGCTAGGCGAATCGCCAGCATCTCGAGAGCGTTTGGTGCCAGCCTCAGGTTGAGGACTTGTCTGTCGGGCTCTTTTCGACGGCTTCTGAGTTGCCGATGAGGTGTTGGCTTCGGTTAGACTTTGATCGGAACGACGACGACGCTTTTGAAACTGCGCTTCCAGCTTGTCACGGGTATCCCACAGTACTCGTGCCAGGTTCGAGTCGATGAGAGCAGCTTGTGCTATTGGATCGGGTGAGTGAATTCTTCTTCTCTTGTACTGTTCAGCCTCAGGCTCCGGGCTAACTCGAGCTGGGGAGTCGAGGTCGATAGGTTCTTGTTCGGAGAAGGATTGCTCTGGTTGCTCGGCTTCCATTTTTTATTGATGATATTTGTGAGTGTATTATATTGATCGTATCTTCTTCGTTTCCTTCGTTTTAAAATGTATGTAGTTCGATACTGCAAGAGGTATTTTCCCAAGACGCGGATAAGGTACTAGAGAGTATTTCTGAAACAGGTAGACTGAAACGGATTGACTACCGATGGCAGGGAATGCAACTGGAGTGATCGAGGAAGAATAAGCGTGAATAAATAGGACGGTCTTGGTGTAGTTGGTGTCGAAGTGGATGGATGGGAGTCGTTGGTTGGGTGCGGGATGGTCAGCAGCAGCCGAAGAGGGTTGCTTATGTACAAGTTGACCAAGCCGGGATCCCCGCCCAGCTCCCCGGGATCGAGTGTATGCATATTATGTAAGCGGCGATCATTTCATACGAGGACTGCTTCCAGCTGCTTCCTCAGCCGGGCACCGGATCGACTCCGATCACTGATCCGGAACCAAACGAAAGGAAGAACTGAAACCAAAATGAATAAGGGCCTGTACCATAGCCGGGAAAAAAACAGTTTTTCCCCCGGAAATTAATTTATTTGCAAAAAAACTGTTTTGACCAAAAAACACGTACCACAGCGCCTGTTTTTTGACATATCCGGAAAATAGTTTTCCTCGAAAATGGGTGCTTTTCAAAAACAGGTCTGACCCTGTTTTTTGGAAGCTATTTTTCCACTTCTCTGCACTGCACCAACATCCAAGCAGCATGCCCAAGTCCATCGACAATCTCATTGACCCTGTTGTCCTAATGGACACCATCCCACCACCCACATCGGAACCCAACCTGCCAACAACGCCTGCTCCGATGCCTCAATCCAAGAAATTCAAGCCCAATAAAGTCGTCCGTACTCGAGAACGACGGCTATTAATAGGAGTACACTCCCTCCTTGATGCCCGGTCTGTACCTGCCATCAAAAGTCACTCGCCCAATTCTCGATGACCGGCTTGTTCCGGTCCTTGAGAGGAGTATGTACTTCCCAAGATGACCGGAACGAGCCGGTCATCAAGAGGAAGATGTACTGATCAAGATGACCGGTTCGTTCCGGTCATCAAGGAAGTATGCACTCCTCCCGATGACCGGAACGAACCCTTCCCTTGATGACCGGGTCGTTACGGTCATTTGGAGGAGTGCATATTCCCTCGATGACCGGAACGAACTGGTCATCAAGAGGAGTATCTACTCCTCAAGATGACCGGTTCGTTGCGGTCATCTTGAGGAGTACATCTTCCACTCGATGACCAGTTCGTTCCGGTCATCAAGGGAGTATGCACTCCTCCCGATGGCCGGAACGAACCGGTCATCTAGAGGTAGATATGATGACCGGTTTGTTCCGGTCATCTTGATGAGTACACCCTCTCGACCACCGGTTCGTTCCGGTCATCTTGAGGAGTACACCCTCCTCTCGATGACTGGTTCGTTCCGGTCATCGGGAGGAGTGCATACTCCCTTGATGACCGGAACAAACTGGTCATTGAGTGGAAGATGTACTCCTCAAGATGACCGCAACAAACCGGTCATTGAGAGGAGTGGATCCTCCGGTCATCTTGAGGAGTAGATACTCCTCTTGATGACCAGTTCATTCCGGTCATTGAGGGAATATGCACTCCTCCAAATGACCGTAACGACCCGGTCATCGAGGGAAGTGATTACTCCTGCGGTCATCGAGAGGAGTAATCACTTCCCTGGATGACCGGTTCATTTCGGCCATCTGGAGCAACGGTGAAACAGATACTATACAATACAGTATCTTCAGATACTTGTGTATTGTATCTGTTGAAAAATACAAAATTGTAAATACAAATTTATTGTATCTGCCTGAAGATACAATACCATAGTATTGTATCAATAAATTATTAAAACTTGATTTTCTTGTTTTTGGCCACTGTGGACTGTACACAGGAAAACTATCAAAAAACATAAAAATACAGTATCTTGTATTGGGCTGTATTTGCAACAAGATACCAAAGTTTGAATACATTTGTATAGTATTGGTCTTTGAATACAATACAAATAGATAGTATTGGGTGCAAAACAGATACAAATACAGGCAGATACAGATACATGTATTGTATTTGTTTCACCGTTGTCTGGAGGAGTAACCAAAGGACATTGAGGGGAGCTCTTGATGATCAAACAGACCTGTCATCGAGGGGAATAGTCTCGCATCTGATCACATGGTCTTTTTATTGGGTATTGGTCAGCTGGATCTCCGATGATGTCGATGCAATGGTGGTTGATTGTGGATATCCTGGAGCCATGGTGGGATGTTTGTGGTACACGTTTTTCACATTCTGTTTTTTCAGAAATGTGTTTTTCAAAAAAACGGAAAAGCGCAAAAAAAAAAACTATTTTACCTGCACCAAAAAAACAAATTTCGTATGGTACAGGCCCTAACAAAGGACTCGAGTTGGCCCCGATTATGCAAACGTAGAAGGCCGACTGGGCAGCGATGGCGCTGGCTTGCATGCTACTGACCGTCCGATACAACACCACCTGATACCGGCTGCAGAGACAACACCTGGCTGCATTGAGATTGGGACATTTTTATGTACTACCGGCTCAATGTCACGTTCTTGTTCCACCCAATGTTCCAGGACCATATCTGATAAGTCATGGATGGAGTGTGTTTTTTCATTTGTCTGTTTTAGTTGGCGGAAAGACTTTTGTGCGCCTGGCTATGGCAGCTCTTCTCTCTTCCTTCGCTCGAGTAGAGAGCAGATTGTAGGCATGCGCGGGTAAGAAAAAATTGTAGAATTCATGTCTCCCCTGTGGTTTTATTTGGCTCTTGGGACCCGGCCAAACCAATCTGCAAGATGTGATTTTATTGGGCCATGTACAGTGGGTCATCTAATGTTTTTGGCACTGCATTTTTCATTGCAGAAGCTCAGGCAACAGACCTGAAGTCATGGAATTGGCTACAGGGGTGGAAAATAAGTTCCCAAGAATGATTATGACAGAAAAAAAATGAAAGTGAACAATATCAAAAGTGTGGAAATTTTCCAATTTTGTGCAAATTTCTCAGAATCTTTATTATTGCTCAAACCAAGGAGAGAAATTTACAGAGCACAGTATGGCATGTGACAGGAATTATAAAAATTGAAAAAAAAACTTAGACCATTTTCAATGATTTTTTGGGTGAATGAGGTATCCACCCATTTGAAATAGAAGTTGGCACCTGCAGGCCAAATCAACACCAATTTGACCAGATTGATTTGATCCAACAAAAATCATTGAAAATGGTCTCAGTTTTTTTTCATTTTTTATCATTCCTGTCAAATGCCATACTGTGCTCTGTAATTTTTTCTCCTTGGTTTGAGCAATAATAAAGATTCTGAGAAATTTGCACAAAATTGGAAAATTTTCACACTTTTCATATTTTTCATTTTCATTTTTTTTATGTCATAATCATTCTTGGGAACTTATTTTACACCCCTGAAGCCAATCCCATGACTTTGGGTCTGTTGCCTGAGCTTCTGATATGAAAAATGCAATGCCAAAAACACAGGGCATAGCACGGTGGTATTCGACACGTTTTTTGGGCCCCTTGAATACTGATTTGTCAAATATTTGAGTATTCAGAGATATTTGACGGAAAAACTGACCAAAATATTACATTTTTTGTGTTTTTGACTTATTTTGGCCCACATCTGGGCCATATAATTTTGAGGGGGTCATCTGTCAAACATATAATGGTGCCAAAGGCGCTTATAATATTGCCAGAGGCATATCTCATAATGGCGGACGCACTATTCAGAGTGCCAGACGCACTATTCAGAGTGCCAGACGCACTTTTCATAGTGGCGGACACACTTTTCATAGTGGTGGATGCACTTTTCATAGTGGTGGATGCACTTTTCATAGTGGCGGACGCACTTTTCATAGTGGCGGACTCACTATTCAGAGTGCCAGATCACACACTTTTCATAGTGCCGGATGCACTTTTGATAGTGGTGGACTTATTCAGACTGCCGGACGCACTTTTGATGGTGCCGGACGCACTCTTCATAGTGACGGACACACTTTTCACAGTGACGGACGCAATTTTGATAGTGGCAGACTCACTATTCAGAGTGCTGGACACACTTTTGATAGTGGCGGACTCACTTTTCATAGTGGCAGACGCACTTTGCATAGTGGCAGACACACCTTTTGTAGTGGTGGACGCACTTTTCAAAGTGCCAGAGGCAGCTTTTTCTTGTGTTGCACCAAAGGAGCTGGGCCTGTGCAAACTCATCTGGGGCCTTTGGGCCCCAGAGAAGCTTGCATTGGCCCTCTACGCGCCCCTTTGAGCCATTATTTGAATTTTTTCGAATATTCAAGCTTAAACTTTCCCAGGCATTATTCAACTTGAATCAAATTTGAATACAAATACTCGAATCAATTCAATTGGATGTGCTATGCCCTGCAAAAACATTAGATGACCCACTGTACTCTCTGTCATGGCACGAGTGTAGATGAAACTAAATCCTTGTCCGCCTCTTCTTGAAGTTCTGGGCTTGCATTTCTCTGTCCTTCCAAGCAGCGTGCTCTAGTCACCAGCTCTGTCAGAAATATGGAACAAAAAAAAATGTTCTTGACAAAACCCTGTTCCGCAATCCATTTCATTTTTCCGTGACTTGATTGCTCAGCTAATTTACACACAAACTGGTCCCAAGCGACACCCCCCCTCTTCTTTCAAGGCAGACCAGGATATCATTGAGACCGGCGAGAAGATTATTTGAAGCAAGCACATAGTTACCACGTACAAAAGTGTTCCCACAAAAAAAGTGAAACTCATGAAATTGGGATCATCTATTTTCCTTTCATCCCATGAGTTTTATCCCACAAGAAGGTTTTTCCATCATCGCGCCAAGGCGTGGTATACTTTACGCGGACAGAAATTCTTCCACTCCTGGCGAATGATACCCTTCTGACACCTCAAGTGGAAGTCTGATTTTGAACCCCACACATTAAAGAGTATCTCGTGAAATCAACTGGCATTTCACATTATGGCAACATGCTTCATTAATATTTGAACTTCAAAAATCCCTATTTTAGATATGAAAATGTAGATTGGATTCCAGGTCTTCTATGGCATCTTATAAGGTAAATACTTTGTTGAGTTGTCTGTTAGTCTGCTACCATGATGTATCACCACAGTATAGAGGGCTGTTGGATTGACCCATGAGCACTACCAACCAACCACCCAGCTGGCAGCCACAAGCGTCTGTAGCCTAGTTGGTAAAGGCAGCACTCTAGTATGTGTCTCAGCATAGCTGAGGTCGTGAGTTCGACTCTCACCAGACACATCTTCATTTTACAGTCTCTACATACTTCCCATCACATCCTACCACATCTAGCATCTGCAACCCTTCACATCCAGATACACATCCGTCTGTGATTGGAGGGGGAGCCGTAGGGGGGAGAGGGCACAGTTCCTGGTACCCCGGCCATGGCCAAACTTGACACAAGCGTACCCTCCTTGGGGGAGCGTAGCGACCTCCGAAGGAGGGACTTGCCTCTAAAGTCGCATGTCTCGCCCTACAGGATCGAGACAAATGGCAGGGAGGACCCTACGCTCCCCCATTTTCTCCAATATCTCCCTGTTTCCTTTTGATTCATCCCGCGCCCTTTGCACCATTGGAATGGCAAGCTTCTTAGCTTATTTTCCCCCACTTCAAACTCCCCCGTATCCATCCCCCCTTGTAAGAAATGTCCTGTAAATGTTGTTACATGGTGGATTTCTGTACCCAATCCCCCCCTTCGAGCCTGCGCGGGCTCAGGGAATTTCAAATTTTGAGCTCAAAAACCGCTGGATCACCTCTCCAGAACCACTTCACAGTAGGTGGAGTGGGCTAGTAATTATGTGTGTCAGCTAGGTAAAAAACTGTGAAATGGGAGCTGAGATTGCAGGCTACAAGTCTGTCTACTGATCAGATTTTTTTTAAACTACAAACTACATTTTTAAAAACATTTTGAAAATAAAAAATGTGTTTTTTTGCCAGAAATTCTCGAGTCTGTAGGGCCAATGGTGTGACTTTAGAGGTAAGCCTCTCCTTCGGAGACGCTTCGCGCCTCCTCAGAGAGGCTTTGTTAAGCTCGGGCCATGGCGGACTGAGTGCAAACGAAGCAGCTGACCTGCTGGCCGGGACAGCGGCGAAATGGAATTCCAAAGCCACCAACGCAATCCAAGACTCCCCCAAAACCCCGGGGGTATCGGGGGTTTTTCGTAAATTTCTTGAGCCTAAGAGCATCCGCATCGGTGCGGGTGTAACTCGAGGAGTAACAGATCTGCTTACTCCCGGATTAGCGCTAGTCCCGGCCGGCAGCCGCATTGGTGCGGGATAAAAAGCTGTGTAAGTATGTGGTATGCACCTACAGCTTATGTAAGCTGTGTTTGGTGCATACTTTTGGGTGGGGAGGAGTGTCTGCATGCAGCGCTTACTCCCAGGATTAGCAAGGAGTAACTTTACTCCCGCTTACTCCAAATCGTACTCCCGGGAGGAGTTTAGTCCGATTAAATCGGACCCGATGCGGTTGCCGAGGAGGATTAGTTACGCTAATCCTCCCTTAATCCGCAACCAATGCGGATGCTCTAACAAGGTAGACTGATTGTCCTTTCTTTCGTTAGCCGGGCGCAGGTGTAATGTTCCAGGTCTTTTTTGCCAAAACGTTTCTCTTCTCCACCGCTCTCCGTCGCCCGTCAGGCCTTCTCAAACCAGCTCTCGCAACGCCGAAAAGGACTTCTTTGTCCTCAATCAAAAACAACCTGCATCAAATCATAAAAACGAGGCAAGACCTAGTAGCTCCCCTCTCTGAAGACAGCTCCCCTCAGGAAGGTACGCCGCTGCCATTATCGTCCTATTCTCAAACTCAAGCTTGCACATTAACTTTACTGAGAAGCGTATATCAATCTTTGTCGCAACCCATGCAGTGATATTTGCAATCAAACGTTCCGCCCCTCAAGCTAGCGTTAACCTTTTTCGCCAATTCGCCGAAGTTCTGGAAAAGGACTGGACCAGTGAATCTGCTTTGTATCTAATCCGACTACTCCACAAGCGACAAATCAACGTTGATACTTATTTCGAGTTCAAAAGTACGTTGCTTTGTTGTTTGTCAACAAAATCGCCTTTCAAATTCCCTATTGTGGCAGATATCACTGACACCGGGACCCCGCATCTCTCTGTTTTCAAAATGCTGTAGATAAAGTACCAGTGTCGTTCAGCAAAACAACATGGAGAGACCTGCAATCAGTTTTGGGTCTCCCATCATGGTTCTCAATCCCCACCAAAGCCCCTCAAAGGCTCTACATTTCGGACGATGCGTGCTACAAAATCTTTGAAGAAATTGACGAAGTCGAGTTGACAGTTGCACCCCTACAAGACTGCGACAATGAAGCAAAAGTAGTCTTGTGGGTTACATCTGTAAGTTTCTCATTGTTTTCGGCCAAAAAAATTGCGTGCGATCCAACCATCTGAAATACTACATGTCTTCAAACCACACAGGTAATAAAAACCATCTTACTCCTATTCCGAGGAAAGATAAACAATGACGCCCAAGGTAATTTGCCGGAAGCCGCGTCGTCGCTAGGAGGACGGGTGGAGTTCCTTTACACCGTTCTTGATCAATGTATCGTCATGGTAACTGAAGCAAAAAGAGACGTGATAACGCGAGATGATTCAGCACAACTGATGGTGGAGCTCGAATGTATGTGCATTCAGAATAAAAGAGTGGGACTGAGCTAACCTGCCTCAACTTCAACAGCTGCTCATTTGAGCAACTTATCTAAGGGATTACAGCCTGGAGTCACCCGGGGTATTATGTGTTCTCGCGACGCATGGGAGTTCTGGACGTATGACGCAAATGCAAATTACAGCAGAAGTGATACACTACCAACTACCAAGCCGGATGTCAATGTCTCGCTCAAGAATCTTAGACACATTTTCGAAGCCACCTATCACGTTTTTTTTGAAGGATACATGGAGGCTCTTGAAGCCTTTACCAAGCGTAGTGAGGCCGAGGTGAGGGTCTGCACTCAGTTAGGCGTGGAAACAGGCAATATGATCAAGTAGAACCTAACCTTTTTCCTGTGTGCAGCAGGAGGATGGCAAAGGCTTGCCCAAATGGAAGGCCGCGTTGGCACTAGCAAAGAGTGCATTCGGCAAGGCAAAAAAAGCAGCAGATGCAAATTCCTTTGATGATGCTGTCAGGGAGTTGCATGAAAGGTCAGGAGTTGCGCGTCATTTTCATCAGTAATTCCATTTTTTTTTTCTTGGGGGGGGGGCTAAAAACACTTCCTTTTGCAGCTTGAAGGAATTGCCGGAAGAGCATAATCGAATCTTGCCTGGGTACTCCAAGGCGTTCAAAAAGTGTACGGGTAAATGAGGCTGAAAAAAAACACTTCTATTTTTTTTTTCTTTTGTGAAATCCTTTCCTTTTTTTTCCTGAAAATGCAATACAAACTGAATTTAATAGCCATCTTGATTCAGCTCCAAACAAAATAAGCAAAAAGAACTAGAGAAAAACATTTTTTTTGTTTTGCCATAAAGAAACAATCAATTCATTTTCAAGATTTTTTGTAAGACCTGAAAAACTGATATGCAACGATCCTCAGAACATAGCATATTGCTTAAGATAAATGGGTAATCATTAAGGCCGATGAGTCTGAAATCTTGCATGATAAACATATTAAAATTTGGATCGGTGGTACTTGCTTCATCTAGGGATGTTAATCGGGCTGGGCGGTCGATGGGCCGCCCGAACCCGGCCGGGTTCGGCCCGGGCTCGGGCTGGCATTTTGGGGATTTTTCAAGTTGGCCCGGCCCAACAGACCTGCGCCATTAGTCGGGCCGGGGCGGGTAGCCCATCGGGCCCCCCCCATTGAGTCGCGGGACCCAATCAGATTACCTAATCAGCATTGATTGAGTCGCAGGACCTAATGACGGCCGCTGGCGCGCGCCATGCGCAACAAAATCTTGATCCCCACGCGTGTACCAGTTTGTCCACCACACCGGGGGAACCCCCGAGCAGATATGTGATCAGGAGTCGGCGAGTTCCAAGGTGTTTGGCCTGTAATTACTGTACATACGACCGCACCTTCTTGGCAGCCACCCTTTGGAGTCCGACGACATGACAGGGTCTACCGGCGAGGAAATCGACATACAGGTGACAGCCGGACCAAATTTACGAGCCAACGAATCTGAAGATAATGATATCCCCCAAAGTCAGACTCTGGTACCGGCGGAAAGCCAAAGCAAATCACAAGACGGCCAATCAAAGAAGTGAAAACTCACCAGTGAGGTTTGGGAGCACTTCTCCAAGATTATAGGTAAGTTATTGTTAATTTTTTTGTAATTTCCTGAATCTCCCATTACTTCCATTCAACTTGAAATCACTCCCTCTTCTTTGCCATCTGAATTTTTAGATTCCGATGGCAAAGAAAAGGCCAAGTGCAACTACTGCAATTTGAAGCTCACAGGCGCCTCAACCGCTGGAACCAACCATCTCCATTGACACTTGAGGAAATGTATATCCGACAAAGGTGGTCTTGTTGTAGCCAAACAAGGTCGGTTGAACTTTGGCGTCCCAAATGGCGCCCCCAGCCGCTCTGTCTGGATTTATAATCAAGAACGATCTTGTATGTGCATGGCTGAAATGGTCATACTCCATGAATATCCCTTCGCCATGGCCAAGCACAAAGGATTTATTGCCTTTATGAAAGAAAATCAGCTGCAATTCAAGATGCCAGGACGTCTTACCTTGCGAAACAATTGCGTGAAGTTGTTCAACAACCAAAAGGCAACCCTTATCAAGAAGCTTGGAACGGATGCCAAGCATATTGCACTGACCACTGACTTATGGGCATCGTCCGATCTCTCTGGCTACATGGTGGTGACAGCACACTATATCAGCCCAAGCTGGGACCTGGAGAAGTTAATCATTAGTTTCCACCCGCTTCCACCTCCGCACTCAGGCCCAGCTATTTCTGACCAACTCAGCCATGTTCTTTGTGACTGGAAACTTGTCAACAACCTTGCATTTGTCACGGTTGACAATGCAACCTCCAACACTGCAGCCATGGCTAAACTCCAACAATATGTGGACGAGCGCAGTTCGACTCCTGGTGCTGCAACCTCTCAGTTTTTTCACTTCCGCCGCCTTGCTCATGTAATCAACTTAGTTGTCAAGGATGGGATCAAATTCGCCAGTACCGCCGTTGATCGACTACAAAGTAGTGTTCATTACATCCATGGATCTCCAAGCCACATGGATTCCTTCAAAAAGGCCCTCACTGCAGTCAGTATCAACCTCAAGAAGAAACATCCCTGCAAGGATGTCCCAACTTGTTGGAACTCGACTTACCTGATGATCGAGGCATCCTTGCCCTGCAAGTTAGCCTTTGAGGAACTAGCCATTCTGGACGACAATTTTGAATACTGCCCGACCGAGCTTCAATGGGATGAGCTAGCTTCCATGGAAGGGTTCCTAGAACCATTTAACAAAGGTTTGTTATTTTCTTTTCTTTGCTTATTGGTTTTAGACTGACTTGGTTTCTTTTTTAGCCACTGTTTTGTTGATTGGCACACAGTACCCGACCATAAATTATGCCTACCGGGCAATGACAGCAATCAAGAGGCAACTCAAGGAAATAGCGGCCAAACCGAGCAATCTAACAAACCTCAACAAAATGATCAATCCCATGAAGGCTAAGTTTGAAAAATACTGGGAGCCAGCAAAGTAAATCCTTGCAGTTGGACTCATCCTTGACCCCCGTTATAAGATGCGATATCTCTGGTTCAACCTTGAGCAACATGCAGCTGCAGATGAAGATGTCGGCGAATTTGTTGGAAAAGTAAAGTCGGCCGTCTTTGGACTTTGGAACCTGTACGTTCCAGCGCCATCATCTGTCACGGGCCTGACCAACAGTGAAGTCCTACCTTCCTCAAAAAAGAAGGCCATCAACGAGGATTTGAGTGCCTTCCATCAATATATGGCCGGCACCATTGACACATCACCTAACACACTGGCCGCCGAGTTGGATCTCTACCTCAAGGAACAGAACCTCATCCTCTCCGACAATGATGATTTGGAGTTTGATCTGCTTGGCTGGTGGAAATTGAACGCTGCTTGATTCCCATCACTCTTGGAGATTGCCAGGACAGTACTCATGATCCCAACAACATAAGTAGCATCCGAGTCAGCTTTCTCCACTGGTGGACGTGTTCTGGACAACTGTTGAATGCACCTCAATGAAGAATCAGTTGAGGCATTGATATTCACTCAAGACTGGATCAAGGCGGCCATGTAGGGAAATTTGTTTTTTTGCCTCCTTTTTCATTATTTATTTATTTTTGTATTGTTATTGTGTTGTCCTCCCCTTGTAATAAGGTAGGAACACATTAAAACGTAGTAAAATGCAAAAAAAATGTTTGTTATAAAAAAAATAGACTCCTTTTTTTTTGGCTGGGGCCCGCCGGCGGCCCATGGGCCGCCCGAGTCATAAACGGGTTTGGGTTGGGTTGGCATTTGGAAGGAACTGGCCCGGCCCGACCCGTCCACTAAATTCCCGGGCTTAGCCAAGCCGGCCCATGGGCGGCCCGAGCCCGCCCGATTATCATCCCTAGCTTCATCCCATGGTTGTCTGGTGGTGAGTAGATTCATAAGTACCATGCCAAGGGACCAAACATCGTTCAAAAAGGTGTTGTAGGAAGGGACCAGAGTGAAGAACACATGTGCTGCAAGCATCAACAGCCATAGTAGCTCATTAGGAGCAGAATCATTTCAGTAGCTCATACTATAGCGTGGAAAATCCACTCCAATCAACACCGCAAGCGCTGCGCTACACGCGGCGGGTTTGGGCCCGCTACGCTAGCGCTTTTATCAGTGGGCAGCCCGCTACGCTTTTCGCTGTTTTTTCAGGGAGACATAAGGGCTAGAAATTTAGCGAGCTTTTTTAGCGGCTTGCAGCTTTCTTTTGCTACGCTGACCGCTGCAACAGCGGGAAACTGCTTTGCTGAGCGCTAAAATCGTTACAACCGCTAAAATAGTGATTTTCCGTCCCTGATTGCGCTGAGCGCTGAAGTAGTGGAAAAAACGGTGCGCTGAGTGCTCAACAGTGGCAATGCACAAAAGTGCAGGGGTGCTCTGCGCTCTGGATGCCATGTGTTGAATTTCAGGCTTGTTTCCACTCATCTCTGAAAATCCTTACACTTTATACTCCCTCCATTCCACCCTTTTTATTCTCCTCTATAGGCATGTTTTCAGATCAAAGATATCCAACACTTATGAGTCCCCATCCATTTGGTCTGTCTCTTGTTATGGTCATGTTTGCTTTCTTACTATCTTGTAGACCTTGATCCCTGATTAGATTAGATTGTCAGCTTTCCATCTTATTGCTTATCCTCTTGTGTGCGCACTCTCTGCTAGGGATATTGATGTACCTTTTAACATGTCACAAGGAGTTTGAGAAGTTTCAAATTCATTATCATTTTATTCATTATTATTCTCAACCACAGATTGATGCTTGTACATTGTCTACTTATAGTTAGCCCTGTACAAGAAATCAATCTTCATCGGTTCTCTCCTTCTTTTTCCGCTCCGCATCTAAGCCGCATCCGGCGATCCATCCATCATCACTGCCCCTTTTCTCAAACACCTTCAAGAGCTCTTCTCTTTCCCCTTGCCGGCAAAGAGTCAAAATCCCAAGACCATGCTCAGCAAAGAGGGACTTGGTGGCCAATGGCACTGCGACACGGTGCGCTATTAGCGCTCTTCTCAGTAAAAATTCACTTAAAGCTCAGCAAAAAGCTACTTCAGCGGCCCAAAATTTAGCAGCGCAGTGCTCTATCCACGCTATTTCAGAAAAAAGCCGCTAAAAGCGGTAAAAAGCGGCTCCAGCGCTATACTGCTTTCGCCGCGCTATTTTGTAGCAAAAGCGGGAAAAGGCCAGATTTGGCGTAGCAATCTTTTCGCTGCGCTTGCGCTGAAAATAGCGGTCCCCCGCTACCGCTATCGCTAATCAGCCCTGGAAATAGCGGGTAGATGCTACGCAACGGTATTTTACCGCTTTTCGTAGCGTAGCGCAGCACTTGTGGTATTGCTCCAATGGATGAGACTCGAGTGTGATTTACTTGAAATGCAGATCTTCTGATTGTTTGATGTTTGATCTGTGATTTATTTGATAATTTGACTTGGGGCAAGGCACGTGGTTTGTGATCTGATTTGATACATACAACTGCAGGTGGGACCTAGAAGAAATGGGGAATAAAAAAAGATCTGGTCAGTCCTTGATGTTAGTTTTGAATAAGTTCACTCATCTCACATGGTATGAGCAAGTGTGGTGGGTGTTGGTAATTAAAAATCATTAATTACGTTGACAAGTACTTTTTCCGCGCAGCATTTCCCCCTGGAGGTTTGCGGGATGAGGAGTTGGTGATGTAACTAATGACTTTTAATGGAAGGAACATAGTGAGAAGACAACTATTATAGCAAAGCCAGTTACAGCAGTTCCAGTCAATAGGGAGTTTCACAATAAGGATTCTTGCTTCCCACGGGGCCAAAATGTTTTACTCGTGGGAAGCACCCTGAGCAGTGTTTAGCAATACTTGCGCAAGCGCGCGAACTCTTTCCTGGTGTGAGAATAAAGGCTGGTATGTTGGTAGAAATGTCCGCTAACCGCCCTCTTCAAGAATATATGTGTCCGGGCTCAGGGTGTAAACGGGTTGGGTTTGGGTAAAAAAACAGCGCCTGAACCTGACCCAACATTTAGCGCGGGTCAGGTTGGGTCGGGGAAGATTTTAGAATATGCTGCCCAAACCCAACCTGATGTCATACTATTTCGGGTTGGTTTGGGTCTTGGGTCCATCTGACCTCATAGGCGCCAAAAGCCCCCAACTTGACTGTTGGAGGCGTCATAGCCGGGTTGCAGGCTGACCCAATTAGGAAATAGGCTGCCTGAACCCAACACAACAATTTTACAAGTTGGGTTGGGTCAGGTTCAGGTCATGTCATTTTCTTCAAGAATGTGCCCGAACCCAACCCAAAACCCAACAGGTCTCAGGTTGGTTTTGGGTCGGCCCGACCGATTTAAACCCTGAGTCCAGGCTGTGTGATTATTGGTGTCTCGGATCCGCACCACTACTATCTGCTAGCCTTCAGCGCTCCTCTCTGAGCCTGATCTATAGTGTAATAATCCGCAAGTGAATAAAGCTCTGCACTCCGCAAGTGACATCGTAAGTAAAGATAAAGTCACGTAAAACTCTCCTAATACTCTAGTACGTCCGTGAGTGTAAGTACAATAATGAGTAATACATAAGATAATATGATAATAGGATAAAGAAAAGAGAAGAGAAACCGTGAACCTCCACGCGCATCACCATTCCCACCCAATCCTGCAGATTCAACACTTTCCCGCACTAGTCCTTCAGCTCCGCCCACTTTATGCACGTTATTGTCCCAGAATCCGCTCCTCTCCAACGCTTGACCCCCCACCGTCCTCTGTCTATCCCCCGCCAGTCAGTCTCTCACCACCTCCTCCACCCCAGTTCCACCCACTAGTGGAACCCGCTTCAGCTGCTGTGGCTCACCTGCTGACGCGCCGCTGCTACCAGTCCACGTGTGTAGTCCGCCGCAGTCCAGCCCTGTCTTTCCGCTCCGGTCCAAATACCCAATCCAAAATCCGCAATCCGCAATCCGTGCATTCCATCCGCGTGTGACTTTCCGTAAGCTTTCTTAGCGCGCTTTCTGACATCATCCTCAGTGCTTATGTCACCTGTGTAAAGCTCAAAAGTGTTCCTCAGCCTGCAATTTGTAACGACATTTTATGCACACACATGAGGGAAAAATTAGCAAAGTGAAAACAATGAACACCTTCATGAGAATGTGAATAATATGAATTGAAACCCAAGAAATCCTCCAAATCAACAAACAGGTCAGATTGAGTTATGATTTAATTGTGGCCATTGTGTCTTAGTGGTTTCAACTGTGTTCTGATTGAGTTCCAGTTGATTTCTGCATGACTGAATCCAGGATCAGTTTCAGAACAGTTGTGGATGAGTTCAAGCGTTGTTCATTATTTATTACACTACTTTCCCCAAAAGCATCCAGCACAGTTCTGGAAAAAGGGTATGGTATGGCACTCTCTGGAGAGTACGTCAAAATTGCCCCTGGTGAAGGTGGCCAAAAAGAGACAACAATGTTGACCTTGATGACATTGAGGCGTACTTCCATAATTCAAAGTTAGCTGATGGCCAGGTATCAATTTTTTCATCTTGTCTTCCTTCCCATTTGAAAGCTCCTCTTCCTAAGATATCCCCATGCTAAGATTTCCTTGTTTGCTTCAAAAAGGAATTAGGCCCTCTGCTGCTATACAAATGTCAATAGTGTGCAAACAGCTACAAACAGATACCAGAACACGCGCTAACCTATACAATCTTTGAGACGGATATAAAACCCAAGACCATGTCAGTCATAAGCAGATGCAATCAAAAATGAGGCAAAGATACCATTAAAACCAAAAGAGATTGAGACAAAACTAAATGAGAAAGAAAAAGATCCCATTAAGATGATGCTTGAGTCTGGAAGCTGCAACACAAAGGTCTTCAACCATTTGATGCTCTTTTGGCTAGTTAAACACTTTCTTCCCTGGAATTGCTTTGAGGACTTCACACTTGGTGTCACTTTAAACTACCATCAAAAAGGTAGTGGTCTCTTCTCTTGCAAGTGGGTTGCAAAGAAAGCCCACAAGTGTTATTTGAATTTGAAGAATAAGGTCATTGACCAACTCAAGGTGCCAGCACAATCTTTTTGTTTCTAAATTGTATTATTTACAATTTCATCTTGCTTTCTCCTCAATAAGCAGAAACTGATTGAAGCTTTTGAATTAATTAGAACTTGGATTAAAAGATAACACTTATACACAATGTCTGGACTACTAAGGGAAACCACCAGCCTTTTGGTTATTGTCAATTCCCACTAGAAAGCCCTCATTGTATGTGTGCAGCCCAGGCTTGCTATCTCATAATTTCTGGGAACCCCTTGCTGATTATTCCACATCTGTTGCAGTTGAACTTCTTTGGAGAAGACATCTCTTGTCCTCCAGTCATGGTGGGGCCAGATTTGATGGTGTTCAAAATTGCATAGGTTTTCCTTTACATAACAGCATAAACTGAGAATTTGGCTGGGAGATGTCATCACAAGTTTATGCACGTTGACATGTTCCCAGCCAAAATGTGTTTTATACTCTTATGTAAGGCCCTGTTTGGCAGCGTCATATTACGCAGCGTAATAATAGGAAACATGCTACATTACATATGGTAAAACATGTCTTCTTAGGATAATCTTTTGAAAGTAAACCCTCATAAGGCTTGGCAGTTTACTTCCAAAAGATCAGGCGGAAAAGTAATGTCTTGCACAATGTAGGGGGACATGGCAAGATTATTTGTTGCATAATAATCACGCTGCCAAACAGGGCCTAAACAATTGCATATGTAATTTTAAACACCATATTTCTAGGTGATACAGGTTCTGGTCTTAGCAGCACTAAATCTGTTTCTGGATCCCTAACAGGAATTCCTCAAGTTTTAAATAGGCCTTTTGAATTTGCAAGGCATGCTACATAGCAAATTAATGTGATGGCCCAAGACATCATCAGTTCTCTCCCAAACTGGACGTTGTTGTCAAGCAAGTTGCCGTTTTTTTTTTTCTCCGAGCAACCAGGCTGTATAATCTCGTCAGGAGAGAGGCTAAGACATGTTTACTTGACGAAGGTGCCCTGCATCCACACTTGGGTATGTGGTTTTCCGCCAAAAAGCTGATAATTTCTCCGGCAAGGATGGAGAATTGAAATGGCATGCTCAAGAGTCAAAAGTGACTTGCCTTATACAGCTGTTACGGTATCCGTGTGGAAAGGTTTGGAATCTTCCTGGATATTCATATCCTGATATCAGGACTGCGGCGTGGTTTGGTTGCGCAGATATCGATCATAAGGGCAAGAAACTCACCGAGAACCACAACCCTGGTCTGAAGTCGCTCAAGAAGTAAACCCAACAACCAGAACCACCAAAGCGAACCGAACCGAACTTTTCAAATAGAACATATACCAGCAACATGTCTCCTCCAGAAATCCTTTGGGCTCAACGAAGCAGCAGTGATGACGCTACTCGAAACATTATCTATCTGTGAGTCATCCTCAACCCTACCGGCTCTGAATTCAAGTCCCAGTTCGTTAGCTGGATATCTGTATCCATATGTCATGCATGCTGTTAACGCTCGATTTCTGTTTTATATCTGCCCACGAAAGTACTATCAACGCCCCCGATCTCCAGTCTGGTTACAGTCTTACGTTCCCAACCTCCTCGTCGCTTTCCTTCAAGGGAACTTCTGGAGGCCCGAAAGCCGCCAACCCAAAGTCGTTCGAAATTGACTCCCTCCAGCTCTTTGGAGAGATTGACTTGGAGGCCGACAGGAGAGAAAGACTCACCGGGAAAAGTCTGCAAGTCGTACTCACCAAGAAGGATTTGAAGGAAGAATACTGGCCTCGGTTCGTCGTCATCTTCTCCTCAGCCAAGCTAATCCCCCCATCTTTCCATTAAACACAGATGACATGTGGTACTGAAATTACCGAGGCTTCGATCTTATTCCGTCCTGATCCAGGTTAACAAAAGACAAGCGAGTCAACTTCGTCAAGACAGATTTCGCTCTTTGGGTTGATGAGGATGAACAAGATGGAGCTGCTGTCGACGAAGGCTTTGCCTCAACCGGAGCCCCCCCTGGTGCAGGTAAGAGGCCTCATGGGCACAGCCACAACACATCAATACTTCACTCCAACACCAAGCGATCAGAATACTGAAATGAGATGATTTATCTAAAATTCAGGAATGGATATGGAAGCCATGATGGCACAAATGGGCGGTATGTCTCAACGGGGTCAGATTCTGTTTGACCCGATCTGTAAGCTGACTCGTATGCGAATCAGGTATGGGTGGTCTGGGCGGTATGGGTGGCATGCCCGGCATGGGTGGTATGGGCGGCATGCCTGGCATGGGTGGTATGGGCGGTATGCCGGGCATGCCCGGCATGGGTGGAATGCCAACGCCAGGTGGAACGCGAGGATCAGGCGGCGACGGCGGCGGTACGTATATGTGCTGCTATTCGGTTAATACCCTCTCAAAACTTACATGATTCTCACTGGCTGCTGTCGCAGGTATGGATCTTGAGAAACTCATGGCCCAAATGAAAGCTGAACGTGGCGACGGGGCGGATGATGACAGCAAGAGCGACGATTCGACCAGCAGCGACGAGATGCCTACTCTAGATGTCAGTGAACTTTCAACTACTGACTTTTTCCTTGAAATGGATGTCTTTACTTACTTAGCCCGTCGGACGCTTTTCTAGGAACCTACTCCAAAATAAGCCTCGGCCTCATTTGCCATGTAAAAAAATCAAGAGGCGGGGAGGGGGGCACGGCGGAACTCTTTTGATAGGATTGAAGTGGCTCTGTTTGCACAACGTCCTACCGACCCCACCTTTCAAGCCCTCCAAAGCATGCTCTTGTGCCACGTAAGAGCCAGGCCGATCCAGGGAAAATCTCCTTTCTCTTCCTCTGCTGTTTCTTTTGCATTCACCCATAAACCCAATATCCTTGAAATCAAAACTAGAAAATTCACCAACCGCCTTACCTTGCACTGGCGTATCGTACCGCCAAAGCGAAGCCCCACCGCTCGAATTGGTTGAGAGGTATGATTGCTACATGCATTTTTCTACGTTCTGCATCACTTTTCTTCTCTCCTTCCTTAGCTAGGCCGAGCTGTACATACCGGGGCAGGATGGATGTTTTGGGCACACGCGCACTGCTAAAGTAACGCCACTCGGTGCACGCGGCATGCAAACCCAACTACATATTCGCACCTCCACATCGCCGTGCCGAGCTCCCCTGGGGATCTGCAGCTGGCTGCAGAATTAACGGAACAAAGATGCCAATGAACAAGAATCAGGACGGGGTCGATAAAGAGTCTTAAAAGGTCGTGAGAATGTGAGGGATGGATGTATTGACGACCTTTTTGCAAGGCAGAGCCCTCTGGGTGGCTGTCGTTGTATTACATGTGATGATCACCCGGCGGCGGGTTCTGGAGCGAGGCGGGACAGTCTCCGCTGGAAACTGGGATCGATGTGTGGATGTCCCCTTGGCAGATGAGTGTAGATACATCTGAGCTTGACAGTGAAATCTGCTTCTCCACACCAACCGGCGAAGGCTCGGCCGGTGGTGATCGCAGCCAGGAAGGCTCTTGCAGCTGGATCAAGCACTGCTCCTGATCGCATGCATGGCACTGGCAGCGACAGCCTTGCCGTTTTTCGGCCCTCCCGCCTTCTGGCCGGTGTGCTTGTTCGAGCAGTCGGTCGATGGCGAGCTGTGGGGTGTGCTGTGGGCACAGCAGGCGATTCTGCCAAGAGTGTGCTGGCCGCCCTTGTCTGAGACTGCAGGCCATTTTATTTTTTTCTGATTTCTTAAGCGAAGTGCCTCCCGCACGACCACTGCTGCCCACTCCCCCATCACCCACATCCCCCACCCCTTCTGCACACACACGACTCCATCGATGGCCCACCAGCTCTGTGATGTCCAGACAGTCTCGATCCTGGGCAAACCTGCGATCAGGCTCGGCTACCACCTAGCCCCGTACATCGCCCACACCGTCCTCACCGAGCTGCGCTCGTCGACCTATGTCCTCATCACCGACAGCAACGTCTCCCCGCGCCATCTGCCCGCACTCAAGGCCGCCTTCGACAGCCAACTCCCCGCGGCTGCCCGGCTGCTCACCTACATCCTCCCCCCCGGCGAGCAGAGCAAATGCCGCGAGATGAAGGCCGTCCTCGAGGACTGGCTGCTCGACCACCGCTGTACCCGGGATACCGTCGTGCTCGCTTTGGGCGGCGGGGTGATCGGCGATCTGATCGGCTTCGTCAGTGCTACCTTCATGCGCGGAATCAGGTTCTGCCAGATCCCTACCACCCTTCTGGCCATGGTCGATTCCTCCGTGGGGGGCAAGGTCAGTCCCGGTCCCCATTTTTCTTCTGTTTTTTTCTTTTTTTTTTCTTTTTTTCATCACTTAATATAATAACTTCACTAAATTAGTTCTGATCGGCTACCCCTCTTCTTTCGTCACTACAGACGGCAATCGATACTCCCCTAGGCAAAAATTTGGTCGGCGCATTCTGGCAGCCATCCTTCATCTTCATCGATGCGGCCTATCTGGAAACCCTGCCCGAACGAGAGTTCGTCAATGGAATGGCGGAAATGATCAAAGTAAGCAGAACACTCAGCCTCACTTCCATCGTGGGGGAGATCCTGATCATGATTTAATACAGACCGCCGCAATCTGGGATGAATCCCAATTCGAAAAATTGGAAGCTAACGTCGAGTCAATTCGATCGGCCGTCCTATCCCCACCTCCTCGCGATCCGCTCAACCCATCCCCTGGGCGAGATCTTGCCAGTCGCTCTCAAGCACAACAGTTACTCCTCGAAGTCATCGCCGATTCCGTCGGTGTGAAATCAGAAGTGGTCACCAAAGACGAAAAGGAGACCGGGCTCCGAAATCTCGTCAACTTCGGCCACACCATCGGCCATGCCATCGAAGCCGTCCTAACTCCTGCGATTCTCCATGGCGAATGTGTTTCGATCGGCATGATCCTCGAGGCCGAGGTCGCCCGTGCCCGGGGCTGTTTATCATCAAGCGCGATCGCCCGGCTGAGCAAATGTCTGAAGGCCCACGGCTTGCCCGTCTCCCTGAGCGACCCCAAGATCCTCAGCTCACCCAACGCCCCTAACCTCAACCTCGACCGGCTCTTGGATCTCATGAGCGTGGACAAGAAGAACGAGGGCAAGGTGAAGAAGGTCGTACTGCTGTCGAGGATAGGCAAAACGTTCGAAGAACGGGCTACTGGAGTCGAAGACAGCCTCATCAGACGAGTCTTGGCCCCAGCCGTCCGCGTCCATCCTGGACCTCCCCTGGCCAACATCAAACAAGTCACTCTCCGAACGCCAGGGAGCAAGTCGATCTCCAATCGCGCCTTGATCCTTGCTGCTCTCGGAAATGGAACCTGTCGTCTCAAAAACCTCTTACACTCTGATGATACTCAAGTGATGATCGATGCCCTCGAGGAAATGAAAGGCGCTAGTTTCTCATGGGAAGATAACGGTGCCACACTGGTCGTTTCTGGCGGAGCTGGAAAGCTCTCGGTAAGTTGATCTCCTCCAATCCGATCTAAATTCTTTACACATGACTGATTGCCTTCCGACCCTCTTTAGTCCCCCGCTAATGGCAAGCACGTGTACCTCGGCAATGCGGGTACTGCTGCCCGATTCTTAACGACCGTCTGCTCCCTCGTCAGATCTCATGCTTCGACTCAAAGCTCTACAGTGATCACAGGAAATGCACGGATGCAAGAACGTCCGATCGGGCCTCTTGTAGACGCCCTACGAACTAATGGGGTTCCCATCGAATACCTCCGTAACGAAGGCTGTCTGCCTCTACGGATAAGCCCCGAGGATGGCTTCCCCGGCGGCGTGATCGAATTGGCGGCCTCCGTCTCATCCCAATACGTTTCTTCGGTCTTGCTCTCAGCCCCATTCGCCCAAGCTCCCGTGACACTCTCTTTAGTCGGAGGTACTGTGATCTCACAGCCATACATCGATATTACGATTTCCATGATGTCTACTTTTGGAATACACGTCGAGCGTGTCAAAGATCCAGCGACCGGTCTTCCATCAAACACCTATCGAATACCTAACGGCGTTTACAAAAACCCCTCGGTTTACGAGATCGAGAGCGATGCAAGTAGTGCAACATATCCGCTAGCAATGGCCGCCTTGAATGGCCTTAGCTTAACGTTGGAAACAATCGGCTCAGGCTCCCTCCAGGGCGACGCTCAATTTGCTAAAAAAGTGCTAGAACCGATGGGATGTCAGGTGATTCAGACCGAGAGGGAGACCAAAATCATCGGACCAAGCGCCGTCTCCGACTTGCGACAACTGGGGGAGATTGACATGGAGGAGATGACGGATGCTTTCTTGACTGCTTGTGTTGTGCTTGGTGTTGCCGTCCAGCCCTCGAAGAAAGAAGGGAAAAAGTCGACAAGGATCGTCGGAATCGCCAACCAGCGGGTCAAGGAATGCAACCGGATCGCAGCCATGGTGGCCGAGCTAGGCAAGATGGGTATCCACGCTGAAGAGCTCGATGATGGGATCGAGGTTTTTGGTACATCGGTGGATGCGCTGGCCAAAGCTGGCAACGATGAAGTCCGAATACACTGTTATGATGACCATCGAATCGCCATGGCTTTCAGCGTCTTGGGAACGGTCCCTGGCGGGAAAGGGCTGGTCTTGAACGAGAAGCGCTGTGTCGAGAAGACTTGGCCCAGCTGGTGGGATGACCTTTCGACCAAATTCGGCATTCAGCTCGATGGCGTCCCTGGTCCTGATAAGCTACCTACTACAGCTCCAGTGGTCGCATGGGAAGCCAAGAAACCAGAAACCCCTTCCATTGTCAGTAGATTGTTATTGCTTTTTTTAATTAAATCAATCAGTTGACTGACCATCTGTTTGGCAACTATTGTTTTAATCCTTAGCTCTTGTGTGGAATGAGAGGATCGGGCAAATCCTTCTCGGGCCAAGTAGCGGCCAGTACTTTAGGCTGGCCACTCATCGACACGGATCTGTACTTTCAAGAAAAATACGGCTGCACGATTCGCGAGTTTATTCAAAAGAATGATTGGCCACGCTTTCGAGAAGAAGAGTGTGCGGTACTCGAAGAAATCTTGAAGGGATTCCCTTCTCGCCATGTCATCTCACTCGGTGGAGGGATCGTAGAAACTGAGAGAGGGAGAAAGATTTTGATCGATTATGCAAACTCCAAAGGCCCGGTGGTTGAGATCATCAGACCGGTAGAACAAGTGATTGCCTACCTCAACGAAGATGGCAATCGACCTAGCCTGGGAGAATCGATTGAACAGATCTGGGCGCGTCGAGAACCTTGGTATCGACTCTGCTCGAACTCGGAGTACTTCAACCTCGTTCACCCCACTGTTGACCATGCGCTGATCACTGAAGTCCAACAAGCCAAACGGGCCATGCGACAATTTTTCCGGTTCATCACTGGAGTCGACACCAACCATGTCTCACTCAATCCGCCGGTCCCCCGGAACACACATTTCCTTTGCCTCACATTCCCTTCGCTGAGCCCTTGCCGAGAAGAAGACGTAGCCAGCCTCGATCGCTTTGAAGAACTTACCGTTGGATGCGATGCAGTCGAGTTGAGGGTAGACCTGCTATCGACATCCGGGAGAGCGCCAACGAGTCCATCGATTCCGCCCATCGAATTTGTGGTCAAGCAAGTCGCGGCGCTGCGCAGACTAACCACTCTGCCGATCATCTACACGGTTCGAACCTGCTCGCAAGGCGGGATGTTCCCGGACGGCCAACCCGAGGAATGGTGTAAATTGGCTGTAATGGGCTTCAGAACTGGCTGTGAATATGTGGACATCGAGCTGGGACTTTCGCCGGAGCAGAACAAGGCGCTTTGTAGTCAGAAGGGCCATTCGAAGATCATCGCCTCCTACCACGACTTTTCTGGTCGTTTGAAGTGGGACTCCAGCGAGATGGTTCAACGTTACCATCAGCTGAGGGCCTACGGCGACTTGGTCAAGCTAGTCTCTCGGGCAGCCGACGGACTGGACGACAACCTGGCGATGCTCGAGTTTAGGAAGAAACATGCCAGCCTCCAGAAGGACCGGCAGTCACTCATCACGATCAACATGGGAAGATCTGGACAGATGTCGCGAATCCTTTCGCCAGTTCTCAGTCCGACCACTCACCCATTATTGCCAGGTCCCCCAGCTGCACCTGGGCAGCTGTCCTTCCGTCAGATTCAAGCGGCCCAGGGATTGTTGGGACAGATCATCCCCAAACAGTTTTGGCTGTTCGGAGCTCCAATCGGTCAATCACGCTCACCCTTGATCCATGGAACTGGTTTCGATAGCCTGGGTCTTCAAGGTTATCGGTATGAGAAGTGCGAGACGAGCTCGG
The DNA here is from genome assembly GCF_026914185.1 of Puccinia triticina. Classification (NCBI taxonomy): domain Eukaryota; kingdom Fungi; phylum Basidiomycota; class Pucciniomycetes; order Pucciniales; family Pucciniaceae; genus Puccinia; species Puccinia triticina. The sequence continues at coordinate 4,019,187 of NC_070572.1, forward strand.
TGACTGGCAGTACGGTCCTGGAGAAGATCCATGCGAGCGACTTTGGAGGGGCATCCGTGACGATTCCCCTGAAGGTGGAAATCATCAAGCATCTCGACCAGTTAACGCCCGATGCCCAGGCGGTTGGAGCAGTAAACACGATTGTCCCCGTCACCCAACGAGATGGGAAAGTGAAGTTGCTAGGCGCCAACACGGATTGGGAAGCGATCAAGACGAAGATCGAGGCCAATCTCCCGGCCCAGCAAGCCTTAGGACTAATCACTCCGGGCCAACTGGTCAGAGCGGCAGGGGTGGTCATCGGCGCGGGGGGGACAGCCCGTGCGGCGGTGTATGCGCTCCATTCGCTGGGGTACGAGCAGATTTATATCCACAACCGGACGCGCTCGAAAGCGGAAGAGGTGGCCAAGGCGTTCCCTCGTTACTTTGGGATCCGGGTGATCGACAGTCTAGGTTTCCTCTGTTCGGGGGAGGAAGGGGTGTGGCAGCCGTCGGCGATCGTCTCGGCCGTGCCTGCCCATGCCGTCCGCTTATCCAGCGACCCGCCCTCCTCCTCAGACACGCTCGAGATCCCCCATGGCCTCTTCGACAGACCCGGCGGCGGCGTTGTCATCGAGATGAGCTACTCCCTCGGTAACCTCTCGCCCCTCCTCAGAGCCGTCCAGGACAAAGTCGGCTGGAAAGCCGTCGACGGACTCGAGCTTCTCGTCGAACAGGGCGCCAGACAGTTCCTCCTCTGGACTGGTAAACGCCTCTCCATGAACGCCGTCTCCCAGGCCGTCTATCAGGATGCTTCTTCCGATTAGCTTCGCTCCATCTCCTTGCTTCTTCTGTCTCTCTCTCTCTCTCTCTCTCTCTTGATGTTTCTTTTTCTTTTCTTGAAAAATAAAACAGCTCATATAGCAATAGATTTCTTTTATCTTCTTTCATCTGATTCTTGGTTATGCAGTCATTTTTTTCATGTTCGTTTTCTTTAGTCTCGTTACATGCAGCAAACCACTTATTGTTACGAATCCATCCCCATGATTGACCGATAATTTTTGAATATAGCAACATAGAAGAAAAGCAGAGATGATAAGATAACTGATCTCCCAGTGGCATCCCGGTTGACCACTTGACTGTGAGAAGTGTGCTACAATATACATTTGTCAGGTACGGCTCTCTCCATAAATTTTGATCCTGGTAACCTGCATTCAGCCCGGGATGGGGTTGAGCTTTTAAATAGCTACGGCTTTGTTTGATTGGGTTGTCGAGAAAGGAGGTGACAGCCGAGAGACCAGGGCGAGTGTGAGCGCCGTGAGCTGTGGCTCAATGTTTCTGCTGGCCATGTGCCATACGAGATCAAGTTGTATTTATTGACAGAGCGAACGGCTGATTGGCTTCATACATGAATTACTTGCTATTATTTATATTACATGGGTCTAGAAAGTATTTAGGGTATGTGTGTCAGCAGGTTTGTTTTTTCAAGCAGATCATTCGTATCATCGTCACGTACATTATTGAAGATAAAAAGTATACCGAATAAAGTTATTAAGAAGAAATCAGAGAAAAAGATGCTTAATGTTCTATCTAATTTGTTCTAATTCAAAAGAAAAGAAGGGAAGAGATAGTGCAAAAGAACGAAAGAAGAATGACGAATGGGCGGATAGGCAGATCAGATAAGAGAGAGAAAAAGAGTCCTCAGAGAAAAACAAACATAAGACGCCCGTGATCCCCTATCAAGAAAAAAGGTGAGGAGAGAAAGACAGATAAATAGCCAAGATAATTTTTTCTTCGATTAAGAAAGAAATGAGGGGTACTCGATTAAAAAAAAAGGCTACGGCTATCCAAAAGGTTTAGTAAAAGGAAATGCAGAGAGAAGAAAGAGAGAGAGATATAAGAAGGTTAATGCTGAGCAGAATGTTCGCTCAAAGTGCGCATCCGACCGGAGATGTTACTGTGAGACGAATAGCGATGATTGGTGTCATGAGGTGCAGTAAGTTGACCGGAAGGGCCGAAGAGACCGAAAGTATCAGCTTGAGGCTTGGCGCGGGCACTGCCGACGGAGGTAGACCGGTTGAGATCGCCGGAAGGGTTGGCGTAGCGCCCACGACTGGTGCGACGAGCAGTGTCGAGCGAGCGACGACGGTGGACATCAGCGGAGCGCCAGCCGAGGCCGGCATGACCTGGGCCACGAGGACCCTGTGCGTCTTCAAACTCGACCGTCCCAGTGGGCTGATTTCGGAGCCCAATGGTGTCCAGGGACCGGCGGAGACTTTCAACGCGTTGGGGGGTATGGTTCGAGATCTGGGCCATGGCTGGGCCGGCTTCGTGGCCCGATGGATTCAGAGCTCGGGTGGGCTCGACTACCGCCACCCGCTCCGCTGCCGTCGTCTTCATCGCATCCTTCTCCGGGTTCTGGAATCTCTCCCGTTGCCGTTCTTCCCGATGGGCCCGCACCGAATCCTCTGATCCCATCGCAATCATCGCACACACCGGATTCATCAACAGTCCATACACGAATCCGTACACCGCTTTGATCAACGGGGCTGTAAAGTTCCCGTTCCCGAGGTTCTCGTCCACCCAAATAGCTAAATAAAATAAAAAGCCGCAATTAAGGGTGAGTTGCATGATTTTAAGGTCGTGGGGAAGAAAACCGACTTACGGGTGACGATGGCAATAGAAATAGGCCAGATGAGGAAGAAGAATATAAGAGACAAGACGCTTCCTTTCCAAATCGACCAACAGAGACGGGTAGTGAACTGAGAGCGAGAGAGTCTGGAGTCGAAGATATCGTTGACGTCGGAGCCGGAGAAGAAGTGCAAGCCACGCGAGAATCCCTGGCCGTTATGGAACTGACGCCACAGCCGGCCGATTCGCGTCTGGGCCTCGTCTGGGGGCAGCCGCTTCGCGGCCCCCCACGATGTGTCCGGCCATGGGTACTGGAAGGCTGAGATCTTGTTCTTCCTTAGATCCACGTGCACCATCCCGGATGCTATGCAGAACGTCAACACGCCTTGGATGAATATCGTCACCGCCATGTCACCAGCAACCGTGTTATCTGAAGGAAATTGCCAGCATAACATCAGTATAAAGAGACGCGTTGTTTTTTTCTTGATGATTTAATTTGCATCGAAACATACTCTTCAGAATCCATATTCTCACGTTCTTCGCGTTCAAGTACATGGCACAGCCTATCCCAAAATTGGCTGGCAAGAGGAGAGTTTCTGGTGAGCAAAGGTAAGATTAATGACAGAAATGCGTGAGTGCTTACCGGCGCCATCGAGTATAGCGGCCCCAATCATCTGGGGAAGGATGATGTATCTGTGTGATAGAAGAGGACAAATAAGATTAGGGTAAGCCGTGCTGGTTGATGGGGGTGAGAGGGCAAGACTGACAGTTTTTGACCGAGTGAGAGCGGGGGGATAGCCAGAGGATGCAGTCCAGCGGGGCGGCCAGGATATGAGGAGGGGTCGGGGAGGGAGGCGGCAGGGGTCTGCTGGGCCTCGAGGTCGGCAGCAGATCTGGTGGCGAGTGGGAGCCCGGCGGCTGGGGTGTCCATGTCGCGTTCGGTTGAGGAGGGCGTCGTGGGGCCCAGAGTCTGAATCTCATCCGGGTCATCTTCTCGAACGTTATTTGAGCTCAGCGGTCGATCCATCGAAGCTTGCGGGTCACTTGGGTATTCACGGCTGGTGGATGAGGATGCTAGTTCTGGTATTTATTTATGAAATATTTTCATTTGTTGGGGTCTTTGTTTATCTTACTGGGGCTGGATGGGCGGTGGGTATTGTACTGTTGTGCACCACCAGACTCACTCCACCCCATTTAATTGAGACTACGCGCGTTTGGACCGGTGGTCCAAGCACACCCCCCTTAGCTTAGCAACCAGCACAATGGTCTACCGTAACAGTCGTAGCTATGTGAGGTTGTCGATCGGGTCGGGCGTCCAGCGGGTCTCCCGAGCCCGAGCGAGCTTGGGTCCGTCTGATCTTCGGGCCAGCCCAATGGACATTGGCCGCTGCTGCACCTGCCAAAACAGAGCTTGTAAAAATAACTGAAAAGTGCATCCAAGTTTGAACTTAACCCTAGTCCCCCCTGCAAGCATAAAAACCATCAGATGATCAAAAACACCTCTGAATTTGAGAAACCAATGGCACCATTAGCCTCCCTTCTCTGGTTTCCTAAGAGAAAATCATTAATCTGTTTGAAATCACTTATAAAAAATCTGGCTAAGGCCAATCATCTGTCACAGAAATATAATATTGGTTGCAGAGAAACACTACTATCCCACCCATTTCACACCCCTCAGAGCCCCTGAGGAGACACCAAAAAACAGCTTTCTCAAAACACATGTAGAAACTGTAATAAAGCGGCCAAGTGCTATGAACATATTTTTTGAAAAAAATAGGGACACCACCACCACAACCACATGGATACCATCACCACATGGACACCTGTATGGTGGTCACACCAGCAAAAATCCCTCATAAGGATCCCCACCAGCAAATATCCCTCACATTTTACTATAAAAGGAAGATATTTTCCCTCCTCAGTTTTTGGCATGCCACTCAGGCAATCCTGACCAGAACACACATCTCACTCAGAGTTACAAGTCACATCCACAAAAAATCCAGTAGTGTGATCTCAATCAAGTTGCCCATCAACATCTTTCATGCCTCAGAGTATTTCTAAGCAGTCAAGTAGCAAGCATCACCCACTTGTGCTCTTAACAAGTCAAAGTGATCTTAACCAATTTTTCTCTTAACTGAAGGTTAAGGAAGAGGGCAAAGACACTTTGAATAGTTCACATATAACATCAGTTCTCTCAGAAGTCTTGTATCAGTTTATCTCTGCTTTCATACCACAAATATATAAAGCCATATAAAACATATCTTACGTTAAGACTCATTTCCATAATCTGACTCAAGGCTACTGTAAAGCACTCTGACTCCATTTCCCATACAAAATCCACTTTCCGCTGAATTCAAGTTTGATCTAGGTCTGAGAAGAGACTGCTGCAAATAGTTTTCTCTATCATTAGTTTGCCACAACAATAAATAAATTTGTTGTGATAGCTCTTGTGTAGTATCATAGAGGGGCAGGTCTTTCAAACCAACTGTAACAGTTGTAATAGCTCCTTACATCTTTGAAATATTATAACTGGTATTTCCCCCTCGCAGAACTGCCACCCATCCCAAAGGATTTCTCACAGTGCATTTAATGTTCCTGTGGGCTCCCCCAAGCTTCCCCAAGCACAGTCTGCGCGCCGGATGTCTGCAGCTGCGGTGGCAGGAGCCCCCACCTGGGTAAACTGGGGTGGTACCTGGATGGGCACCCGGGTGCCACACCCGGTTAGCCCGAAATAGAGGCACCCATACCCAGACACGGCACTCACAGGCGGGTGCAGCCGTTGCCCGGTACCGGCCGCTGGTGCGCAGCCACATTCTTTAACCAGGGAACTCTGGCAGGGCGGTTGCGCCGGCGGTACACCCGAGTGAGGTCAGTTTTTTACCCCCAAAGCAGGCACATGTTACCACACCTGGTACCTCTGGGCTGGTGCGCTGGCGCACCAGGGGGTACCCTCCAGGCGGTACCAGGTACCACAAGGCCATCTCTAATCCTCACTGTACCAATTCTTGAGTATCAAAAATTCATCTATTATATTCTGTCTTTTGTGTTGCAAAGTTCAAGTTTCAACCCAGACACACTGGGATATGCCACATCTCAACTGTTGGCAGTTTCTAGAGTAAAAATAAACCCCACAAAAACCAGTGTCCAGGTACCCAGATACCCAAGGGTAATACCCGCCATCAGACTGGTCTGAAGTGACAGGTTGTTGAATTTCTGATGTTCTCTCTTACTTATCCCAAAAATCATGTTGTTCAGAATGAATTCCTCTTTGTATAGAATCAATCATTAGCATCAATAGTAAGTTAAATAGTACAACCTTCTCACAACCTGTAGTCTTTGAACCTTGAGTAGTAGAGATTGTGTTAGTCAGTCTGACTTCATTTGTAGACTTGTGATATTATTCATATTCATTTTGGTCTCTTATTCATTTATCTCAAAACCACAAGTCTGTTGCATGTACATAGTCTATTTATATCATAGCATTGTCATGCAAATCAAACATTGGTTCTCTTCCTTCTTTTTTCCACGCACCCAACTGAGCCGCATCCGGTGAGAAAAACCATCCTCACTGCCCTCATTCTCGAGCCATTGAGCTCAATCTTTTTTCATCTCTTCTCTTCGCGGCGACAATCAGCTCGAGTTTCAACACAGGTACCTTTGTACCTGCAGGAAATGCCACAAGACACGGCACAGCTTTAATCTATCCAATGACCAGTCCTCCTGACTTCTACCCAATGAATGACTGGTCATCATGCTGGTGACCGGTGTGTTTATGTCCAGTTGTCCTATTCAATTACTGGTATTTGATGATGCGTCATCCCATCAATGATGGGTCATTCTATCATTGACTGGTCACCCTATTTATGAGCAGTCAATCAATGAATGGTTGATTAATGACCAAATGACCGGTCATCCTATGCAGTTCAGGATCCTGTTATTTTTTTGTGAAGCACCCAAGGGCATTTACTGATGGATAATTTAATGCTGAAATTTTCTGGACATAAATAACTAGGGTTTGTGGGTGTAGATTGAGATCAAAGTTGAAATCTTGAGAAATTTCAGGCAGATGAGTATGTAGTTACAGAAAAATTCTGTCTTGATTTGGGGTCAAAACCGGCATGTGGTTATATGGCACAAAAGACTTGATTTTGGCCCAATAAAATCAAATTACCACTTACAAGATGTCCTGGGTAGTGAGTGCCAGCAGGTACATCCTGTAAAATAATTGGACCTAGATGAGGGATTAAAACTTGGCCAGGTGCAGCTTGCAGTTTAACTAAGCCTCTCCAGTCTCCAAGGAGGCACAAAGCATCTCCAAAGGAGAGGATTACATGTGAAAGTGGAGGTGTGGTCTGACAAGATCAAGATCTTCATGATATTTTGTTGTTTTTTTGACTTGCATATGGTATCCATGTGGTTGTGGTGGTGTCCATGGAGCCTACACAATTATGGAGGTGTACAAAGGTGGAGCCATGCTGTGGTACATGGGTGGAGCCAAACAACAGCAAGGTGTCCACAGGTGGAATCATGCCATGGGCAGAGCCAAACCACGCCACTACATACACTATAAATATTTACTTGAGTCTAATTCTATACTGTGTACTATCAAAATATCTCTACAGTATGTAATTATGCTTATGAACACAATATAATACTAGTAACTTTTGACTGAGTGCAGCTAACCTAGTAGTTCCAGTGAGTGACTAGGGTTTAAATGACCTGTAGAATTCAATTATGCAATAATAAATCTAGAAATATGTCTCCTTCTCAATAGTAAACTGTGACTTTATGTGATTTGATACTTGAAACACATTTTGCACACCACAGCGTATGGATGTCTGCCTGCAAAACCCAGCCTGCCACCCAGAGCAACCCACCACCCACCACCAACCACCACCAGCCTACCTCCACCACACCAGCCAGCCCTGTTTATTCCACCCAAACGCAACTGAACCCAACTCAACTCCTTGCATGGGCCTTCAATGGTTCCCTCTCAACCTAACCTTCAACTGGAGAACAAACCTATTGAAAGCAGCGGCCAAACTGAGTGAGAACCGTAACTCAAAATCAGGAAATGCTTGAGCATCAACAGAAAGATGGGAGGTACCCCTGGTACCCCCATGGGGTACCACCGGTACCCTGTCAGGCGGTGCCAGGTGCGGTACCAGGTCTCTGTTTTTTGGAAAAAACAACCAGGTACCCTGGTGCTGCAAGGGTACCCAGTTCCAATTGGGCCATCTCTAGTGAGGATGATAAGCCTCCCAGATGCAGCTAATTAAAGGTTGTGCGGGAGAAAAGTGGGAAAGAACTGATGGAGCTCAATTGCTGTGTACTAGAATGGTTTTTACAGATTATGTACAGTGGATGCACCATCATTTTTGGCGCAGGGTAAGCACAAGTGAAAACTAGGGTTCAACTTGGATTGCTATCACCTACCCACTAGCTCACCTTGCATCACTGCTCAACAATCAATGGGGCTAATACCACCATCAACTCATGAAGCCACCTTGGAACCCAGTTTATAGACGCTGTGATGACACTACCCACCATCAGATCAAATCTCAGGATCTCACAAATGGCTAGCAAGACAATAATCACTTTGTGAGTATCACAAAGTAAAAAATAAAGGGTCTTGACTAATTGACTCCCAACAATGCAACTTCTGACTCCCAAAAGTTGATGACATCCATAGGACCATATCTGGACATCTGCCCTGGGTCCACCAGAACAAAGATTGACCAGGGGCAATTTTTGGGAGTTGGAATTCAAATGCATGAATATTGTTTGGAAGTCAGAACACCAATTTTACCAAAATTGGCAATAATAAATAAAAAATTATAACTTCTCACTGCGGCACCCAAAGCCCGCCAAAAATTTACAGTGGTGAATTTTATGAGCCGTTGCACAGGCTCCACAGCACAGGCTGTTGAGTTGTCTGTTAGTCTGCTACCATGATGTATCACCACAGTATGGAGGGCTGTTGGATCAACCCATGAGCACTACCAACCAACCACCCAGCTGGCAGCCACAAGCGCCTATAGCCTAGTTGGTAAAGGCAGCAATCTAGTAATACAGTAATTATGTGTCTCAGCATAGCTAAGGTCATGAGTTTGACTCTCACCAGAAACATCTTCATTTTATCTGCATTTTATGAGCCCAGAACTACCTGAGCACTACTTGCTTACAATAGAGACTTGATGAAGTTGTGAATGTTTACTTGTAAGACCACGCAAACCCCTATAAGCCTACATCTAGATCACGGGTTCAATCATTACACTGATCATCTTTCCTGGGTCTCAATCCCACTCTCTCTTGGGGTCAATCCCCACTTCCTATCATGTAGCAATAGAGATGGCAACTTTGCACCCATTGCGGGTACCTGCCCAGTCTGGCGGGTACTTGCCAAAGGATGCGGGTGTGGGTGTGGGTGTCTGAGATTCTGAAAAAAAGTCGGTGGGTACCCGGTTAATTAAATGCACACCCGTAGACACCCGCCGGATCCCTTCTGGTTGCCAAGTTTGTACAACCTTGGAAGCCAGAAAACTCCTCCCAGTCGCCAAGGTCATACAGCCTCTTTTAACAGGGGGGATTCCTTCCGGTGGCCAGGGCTGTATCTCGGCGACCAGAAGGAAATCCTCCTGGTCATGGAGGTTATACAGCCTTGGTGAGCAAGAGAAAGAGGCTATACAACCTTGGTGACTAGAATTAAACTCCTGGTTGCAGAGGCTACACAACATCTACAACCAGACGGCAATATCCTGGTTGCAGACACCATACAAACTCTGAAACCAGGCGGCAATATCCTGATTGCAGAAGTTATACAACCTCTGTGACCAGAAGGAAATTCTCCTGGTTGAAGAGGTCATATTGCAACCAGAAGGGTTTCCTTCTGGTCGCCAAAGCCATATGGCCTCTTTGACTGGAAGGGATTGCTTCCGGTCGCCAAGGCAGGGGCAGGTACCTGCGGATGTCCGCGCGGGTACACGCCCAGGCAGGCAGGTACCCGCCAACGAGTGCGGATGCGGATGCGGATTTCAGGAATTGGCCAAACAGACCAGCGGGTACCCCAAAAGTGCCATCTCTATGTAGCAAGGGGGGGGTGTTGAGTTGTCTGTTAGTCTGCTGCCATGATGTATCACCACAGTATGGAGGGCTGTTGGATCTAACCATGAGAACTACCAACCAACAAACCAGCTGGCAGCCACAAGCGTCTGTAGCCTAGTTGGTAAAGGCAGCACTCTAGTATGTGTCTCAGCATAGCTGAGGTTGTGAGTTTTCTCCCAAGACCAGACCATAACAGCTCTCTGAAGAGCACCTGGTGAGCTGCATGAAATTGGCACACCTCAGGAGAGGGTGTGCTACTGTGCACACATTTTGGCAGGTGTCCTACTAAGGAACACCACCAGAACCTTAGCCACACTGACATTGCCCCAAAGGGTCCCAAATATGAACAAATCCACAATTGTGTAATTGTAAAGTTTGAAAAAACCCACCACTTTTAAAACATTTTTTTCCTTCACCTAACCCATTTTTAGATCCACTGGTGATGAAATTTATTTTTGGCTAATTGACTGGTTTCTAATTCTGGATTTCTTATATTTGACACCCCCTAATGACAAATCTGGTTGGTATCTTTTTGTGTTTGTCTAAAAAAACAACTATTTAGGTCTTGGGCTCACTTCCCACCCAGAAAGGCTTTCTTCTGTCCAATTTTCCTCTCATAATAATTATCAAAGCCAAATCCTCCTTATGTACTACGTATCTAAACCAGGTCCAATTGGGAAAACCCCAGTTTCCCCACAAAGCCAAACCTGGTATTTACATGATTTGGCTTGGTTGGGTCTTTCTGGGGTCCTGAGAAAGGCAAGACCTTTCCCATCATCTCTGTCATGCCAGCATAACTGGTACAGCTGAAAAATTATTGCAGAATTAAGATTTTCTCTGCCAAATCAGAAAAACTTGTCACACCAAAAAACTCCATTGTTTTGTAAGTTCCTCCCCCCCAGGAGGGACTAAGTTAAGTCTAGACCAGGGTCCCCATCTCCCCTCATTTATGGTGTTTAAAGTTGATTTATGCATGCATACAATAGGGGGTTTCAAAGTTGGCCTGATGCAACTTGCATGCACTTTTTCAAGTTGGTGTTCAAGTTCAGTCTTGAACACCAAGTTTCAAAAGTGCATGCAAGCCACACTGTACTACACCCCCTAAGCCGGCTTGAATGTTTTTTTTTTTGAAATTTATACAAGCCTTGAACCCTAACTTGCAAAAGTGCATGCAAGTTGCCCATGCCCCCTATTCCCTGGGCTGGCATGTCGTAGGCGCCAATTATAAACAATACTAGGGTTTAAGGGCGGCTCCGCCGCCCTGCAACCATCAACACCATGTCAAGGCAGAAGTTATGTACAAATTTCCAACATAATTGCATATCATTAAGGCAACAGTTCTAGAAAAGTTGAACCAAGTCCAGGTTTCATTACTCCTGATGAAGCCTGGTCCACTACTTATAAATTGGATTCTCACTGGATCGGCGAAGGAGAATTTTGTAGAGAGGATCAGATAGGTGTGAAGATGGCGTTGAAGATGTAGATCCTGCTGGGGAATAGAGATAGGTAATGGATTCATTTTGGGTAGGGATGTGTCGGAGTTTGGAAAGCGGTATGGAAGCGCTGACTGTTGGGAAAGCCATCTGGTCAACGTGGATGAAGAGAATACGTCGTGGCATGAGTAGCACCCGTTTTATGGATGTTTGAGGTGGGGGAGACAATTGATGTTGGGAGTGGTTTGCTGTGGGCACTGAATAGTTTGACAGTCCCATAAAAGACAAAGTCGATGTGGGCCGCTAGCGATAAGAGGGGAAAAGGAAAAGATGGAGGGAGTAGATTATTACACTCCTCATAGTTGAGCGACCACACACGCAGTCTCATCTTCCCGGGTTTCACGATCGTCCTCAAAATGGGAGGTACGAAGGAACATCATATCCCGGGACATGGTCTCAGGATCCCGGAATTGGTGTTATAGGAGGGAAATAGTGGTTTGCAACAGGCAGTGATACGGCCGAGAGCGGCATGTAACTTCAATAAGTACACAATGTGCCGAGGTCGGCAAAACTATAACTTCAATAACTACACAATGTGCCGAGGTCGGCAAAACAAGTAATGGTGCACGGACCAACAGCGGTGAATATAGGAGAGAAGGAGGCCAAGGGTCTTACCTGAAGCGGAAGGCAAGGAGTGACTTCCTCATCCGGGAGGCTTCACAACCGAGAATACGAAGAAAAATTAAAAAAAGGCCTGATGAAATGAGGATTAGGGCCAAAGTATAAAAGGACACGGTCTGTAGACGATTTAAGGTCATCGCTTGGCTCCTGCTTGGCGCCAATTGCTTAAGGAGCCAAGCGATCCGGGACAGTTTGTTCCTGTACCTTTTTTGAATGGCGGAGAGGGAGGAATGCTGCCAAAAAAAATTTTGGCGAGCGCCTGTCGGTTCCGTTAATGTTAAACCGCTAATTTGGTGTTTATTTGGGAGATTTTTGAAATCTCCCTGATTGTTTTTTCCACTATTTTTTTGTTCCCACATTTTTGTTTTGGGACCCAAATCACCTAGAGGAGGTGATTTGGACCGGAAAATTTTCAAATTTTCATTTTGGGGCCAAGTACAGCCATACTGCAGATGTATTCAGCGGTACAACTGAGTTCAAATTGAATCTTGAATACACCACCGCATGGCAGTGGTTTTGACAAATGTCTAGGGCTGATATCAGGACCCTGGAAACCCCCTATAAATGGGGGTAATGTAAAATCCAGAATTTCCCCAAAATTCATACATTTTTTGACTTGATTCATACATGTTTCATGCCTACACTCAGGTGATTTTTCAGTTTTTCATACATTTTTAATGTCTACCATTGCTGCCAAGGGGGGGGGGGGGGGGCAAAAAAAAAGTCTTGGGGACACCTGCAAGGTGGGGTACCAAAAGTAAGGGCCTGTGCTTCAATTTTGCAAAATTTCCACTTTTCTTGTCCTCTATCCAAAAAAAGACAACAATAGAAGGGTTCAATTGTTGAAATTCTTCACTTTTGGGCTCAAGAATGCCCTCTGGTGATTTTCAGCTTGAGTTTGAAGAAGTATTGAGGGAGATAAAATTGGTGAATTTGAATTTTGATGCCCTATGCCAATGGTATAGGCCCTAAGACAAGGTGTGCTGCTGAGGGGGGGAAGGGGGCTTTTCTGGTGCACTCTCAGGAATTTCATATTGTCTTTTCAATAAAGCTTGGACTCTTTGACGAGTTCAGGATGACAAGGTTATGGGGTTCGGGGCACAGCACCCGTTTTTTTGGGGAGGTTTCTTCCAAACACAGCATGCTGGCTGTGGTTGGACGACCTCCTACCTCCTGAATCCAGCTGTGATGTCAGGAGGCGGCAACCACGATCCATCCCGCCCAATAACCACAATCCATCCCACCCAATAACCACGACCCCTCCCACCCAATATTGGTCAAACCTGACACCTCCGTCAATCCTACCATGGTTTATCAGCCCTACGCCCCCAAAATCAAGGCCGCCGTGGTCCGCCTGGCGCAACAAGGGCATTTGTTGGCCAACATCCGCCGGTTGCTGGAGGTTACGGTGTCTCCGCAGTTGCTCCTTTGGTGGATCCAACTTTTCCAAGAGTCCCAATGTGTTGTCAAAGATCCAAGTTTGTATGAACAGCGGGGCTGACCGGCAAGCCTAACTCCAGTCAAATGCAACTTCATGATCCAACTAGTCCGGTCAGAGCCGAGTCTCTTTCTCCACAAGATCCAGGAGCGTCTTTATGACTCCTCTGGAATCCTTCTCAGCACCGAGGCCGTTCACCACAATCTTGTTGAACATTTATTGATAACATTGAAGAAACCCAATACAAAAAACATCCAAAAGTCACTCACCGCCAAATACTCCTATATTGAGAAGATGGAGTTCTTCCCAGCTGATTTTCTTGTCTTTACCTGTAGGTTTTTCTTTTCTCTTTTTTCTGATTCAAAAACTGACGGTCTTTTTCTTCAGATGAGAGCTCATTTTGTGACAGTGATCTACCGCAATCATTTGCGAGGTCAGCAATAGGGACCCCCGCCAACCGCCAGATTATCAATCAGAACCCGGAGCGCTTCAGTTTCCTAACTGCAATATCCATTGGCGGACTCTTGGCGATTACAATGACCTCTGAAACTTACACCGCTTGCAAGTTCAAGCATTTCCTTGAGTTTGACTTGGTGAGTTACAAACATCTAGGGTTTTAGAGCCTACAACTGATATAAATGTTCTTAAAAGCTTCCCCGAATGAACAGATATCCAGGTACAAACTCTGTTCTCATCTGTGACAATGTGGCGATCCATTGGGGCAATTGGGTTCAAGAGCTTTGTAGCAAGGCCGGAGTTTGCATCTACTACCTTCCACCGTACTGTCCCAAGCTCAACCCCATTGAGCTTGGGTTTGTGAATATCAAAGATAAGTTGCAAGCCTCTCAGGAACTCAACCATTCTAGGGATCCTGAAGACACTATCCGTCACATTGCTGGCAAGGGTTTGACTGTGGAGATGGCCTACAATGCCTACAAGCATTGTGGCTACTGCGCACCAAACCATTGATCCTCCTCTAGTGTGATCTCCGACCCCTCTGATCTGATTGTTTTATCAATATCAAACTGTATTACAAGGCTGCATGCAGAAAAAAAGAAAGATCAGAATTTGGGGATCAACACCAATGAGAATAGGAAAACTTACCGGCAAGTCCTTTGTTGGCTCTCCTGAGAGGTGAATACGCTGGTGTTCACTACTGGTAAAGTAACCGGGAGGTGGGTTCTCCCTGGCGAAAATATCCAGACCAAAGTGAGACATTCAGAAAGAAAATAATATGATTTTGGTGGGTAGTTGACTGGTAATATGAACTGGGGGGAAACGGATGATGCTGACCTGTTGACCATCCAGACAATTGAGACACAGGAATCATACATTGGTGGCTGTGGCCGCTGTGAGGAGGGATCATGCGTTTTGAGGTGAGGTGAAAAACTACAAACCTAGATTTCCAAATTGACAATTTTTGTGAACCTTGCTGGAAATCAGTCCAAGCGTTCTTGAAAAGACAATACATCTTGGTTACTACCCTCCCTTACCCAGGAAAAGTTTCATACACTTGAAGTGCTTACCATTGAGGCCAAAAAAGCCCATTCATACCATTTTTGTGCCTACCATTTTGGGTTTTTGCCAAAAAATTCATGCATTTTCCTTACCCCCATTTATAAGGGGTTTCCAGGGTCCTCCAATATCCCCTTCCAACCAGCAACAATCCCCGTCCATCCCCCATATCCAATCCACACCAACAAAACGCTGACCAGGAACCCGGGGTTCCCGCATCTCCAAACCCTCCAGCCGCCCCGCCCATCCTACCACAACCCGCTATCCCTCCCCTGCGGGCTCCACCTCAGCCAGCCAGACATAACTACTTGGCTCGCCCTCAATGTGCACGGGCTGAAGGCCATCCTCCTAACGGCCCAGGAGGGCGTCCCCGCCCCAACCCCGAGCACTGCGTCAACGGCATCAAGGTGGACAGGAACAATCCGTGTCGCAGGCCCCGCCCACAAGGGGAATCATCCTTGAGGGGTTCCTTGCCAACTGCAGGATTGACCAGACCAATTGGCACACCCGGGTCATATTAAGGGAACATAGGGTTATCAATTGGCCCTTTTACCTATGATCTCATGAGAGTTCACTCCGCAACATGGGTTTGTTGCACGGTGCTGCCCGCACATTATGTCAGAGAGCTGTTGCATTACAACGCCAGGCAGCCCAGAATCCATACCCCTAGTTGTCCTAGTACCTGAATAGTTTTGCATTAGGCTTAAATCATGCTCGGGGGCCTTTGTCTTTCACAGATCCTCCCAATGAAAATATTTTGCAGTAAGACTAAACAATACCCAAAGAAAATATCTTGAAGTAAGACTATAGCAATTACAGAATTTGCTATTGGGTACATAATGAGTCTCTGATTGTGTCCTGTTGGGTCCTCATGGAGGGGAAGTTATCCCCGGGGGCTGCCACTCCCGCCGCCACATTAACATTAACAACATCGCGAGGGATGCGCCGGCTGTACCTGCGCTCAAGTTCTGTGCGGTCGTCCCAGTTCTGGAGATACAGTGAACCCAAATGCACCAGCGGTTTATAATTGTGACTTTATTTGAGGGTTTTTTGAAACCATTTTGGGCTGGTATTCTGTAACCAAAAATGAACCGTTTGGAGCCAATATAAATATAGGTGACATAATCATTTGTAAATTCAATAAAAAATACAAAACTCAACATAAAGAATCCAATTTTTTTTTGTAGGAAACCTACAGTACTGATCTCATCAACTATGAAGTCAGATTTAACTGATTTATCCATCTTCAGCACCATAATACCATTATATTGCTTTGTTTTGGTCAAAAGCGATATAATGGTACTACAGTACTGAATATGGGTGAATCAGTTGAATCTGACTTCATAATTGAAGAGACCAGTATTGTAGGTTGCCTAGAAAAAATATTTGGAGGCTTTATGTTGAATTTTGTAGTTTTCATTGAATTAACCAATGATTATATCACCTAAATTTATATCGGCTCCTAACGAAGCCAAAAAAGTTTGGAACAAGTTTCAAAAAAAACGCAAATATCGTTTGTAATTGGCGCCGTAGCGGTGTGGAACAGCCAAATTTGGAGCGCGGAGGAGAAATTGGGAACACTTGTTTGTGACTGTGCCCGGCCCGCCGCAACTCACCGGCATCCCTTCGAAACCATTTTGTCAACGATGGACATCAGACAAGCAACAGTAAGTCAACGGCTGATTGTACCTCATCCTTCAGTTCAACAAACCAACCAGTATGACTTACCCTCAATTTCGTCAATTGGTCATCGGTGCGTAGGTCGCTGATTTACCTGGGTTAGTCGATTGGTCGTTGCAGCTGTTCGGCGAATTATCTTGGCTGATCTTTCATTTCTCATTCATCGCTCTCTCATGCATCTCTCTTCAATGATCGACCGTCAAGAATGCAACATTGCAATCTGATGAATTTGCCAGGTTAGAGCACTAATATCCGCGCTACATTTGGAAACAGCTGCCCAATTGCAAACGGATAAAGAACAGAAATGTGCCACCCTTCGCTTACTACACAATCGCTCTTTTCCTTCTTGAATAGAAAACTATCAGATGAAATATTGTGGGTTCTATCTCACTGAAAGAGAGATATTCAACATTTAACGATACAACACTAACGTTCTTTCCCACTGGGAAATTGCCATATCAAAGACATGTATCATCTGCTCACTTGGCCTCAACTTTCTTTTGTCGGGGTCGACCAGAAGGGAAGAGTTGTAGGCTATATTCTTGCGAAGATGTAATTTTATTGACCAATTCCGTCAAGCTGTTGATTTGGAATTTGACTATAATTTTCGATTCCTTTTGCTCCCTGCCGTTCATATTCACCTGAACAATATCTTGGAACATAGGGAAGAGGATCCTACCGATGAGCCTCATGGTCATGTCACGTCGATCTCAGTTCTGAGGACCTATCGTCGTCTGGGTTTGGCAAATAAATTGATGCAACAATCTCGTGAGTATATTGTTTGTCATCCTGGGGATAAGAAAGACACCATCTTCCTCAAAGCATAGCCCTGATGAACGTTTTTTCCTCGCTTAGAAAAGGCCATGCGAAACGTGTTCGGAGCCAAATATGTTTCTCTTCACGTTCGCAAAACGAACCGGGCAGCGCTTAGCCTTTATCAAGATACGTTGGGCTTTGCCGTCAAAGAAATCGAGAAAAAGTACTGTAAGTCATCATGTTTCCATCTCTCCATTCGGAACTCAATACTGACTGAGAAGTCCCCGGCTTACCCACATCTCTTCTTATTGGCACTGATCCTCATGATAATGGACTTCCCTGGCTTGGCTTCGCCCATTCCACCGACCTGTCGAACTTGTCACGCTAAACCTGGAATGATCAGATGCCGACGGGGAAGATGCTTACTCAATGAGAATGGTCTTGTGATCAGATCTGCAGCAATAATCAGTCTTCGGAGACTTACGGTCATGATAGATATCTCGAACATGTGAGATCTTGGTTTTAGGAAGAGGATGTGAATCCTGGCGATCTTTCCATTTGAACCTAGCCCACAATCGAAAAAAAATTGTTCAATTGAATTACATGCCCTTATCTAAGGCTTCTGTGCTCCACTGGAATATAAAGGGTCGCTCAAAATTTTCATGCACTTAACTCATGTTTTAAACCGCTGCAGGGTGCAACAGCGACTGCTTTTCCCTCAGTTTAGTACTGAATTAATACAAGCGGTCACAATACGATCACGGACAGCTGGTCAGAGAGAATCAGTTTCAGAGGCGCACAAAAATATATACCAGCAAGGGGTTACTTTTCTTTGCTGCTGGGAAATTTCCAACTAAACTATGGAGTCAAACAACAATGTTTACAAATACAAACTATATCAACAAGCCCACGCGCAAACAGCCCAAAATATCTTAACAAACCCACTTGGAAACAGCCCATAAGAATATGAGAATCAGGCACTGAATGTCATATTGGCTTGGGCCACAACTTCTTTTTCTGACTTCTAACACTAAACTACACTTTCATAAGACGTGATGTAGGCAGCCGAAATTATTGAATTCTAAGGGTAATCTTTTTGACTGCTGAATCGGTCGGTTTCCCGTTGATTAATTCCAATACCTTCAAGCCATCGTCTTCGGATCGATCCACACCTTTTCCCTGGCCGATTTCACCACGCCTCACAAATTCTTTTTGATCAATCATCGTCAATCTTATCTTCCAATTAGACTGCAGTTCAATATCAGCCGCCATCTTCAGCTTGTTCTGAATCTTGGACCTGATTTGAGCCAGAGAAAACAGCCCTTTCTGAACGGCCAAGATGATGTTTGTCTTCGATTCCAAATGAACTACCTTCAACGTAAGAGAGCTTGGCTTAAGGCCACTGGCATTACCTGTGGAGGTATGCGGACGCTTTTGAGATTGTGGGAAAGTCGATACGGGTTTGCCAATCTTTGGAGGATTTGTAGTATGATTAGCAAGGCGGGGAGGGATAGTGTAAAGGGCGGCGAGTGGCACGTTGGGGCGGAAAATAATATTAATTGGTTTGCGCTCCGAAACCGCTTTAAGTGGACTCGAGCCATCAACTTTCATCGAATTGGGACCGAGACTATCAACACTGCGACGATAGGCTAGCTTGGGCTTGATTGGCTGATTGGAAGTCGGTTTAGTGGTTGAGTTGTTGGAAGTAGATGGTGTCACGTTTGGTGAACTTAAGACGGTGGAGATAGGAGAGAGTTGCGACGAGCCAAAGCTGGAGCTGGAATCTGAAGGGGTTCGCTGATGTCTAAGCCAAGGGCTGGATGGCGATCGAACCCGCCAGGCAGTTTGAGGACACGCCCCAGCAGCAGGAACGCTGTTGTTGCGGCCAGGGTCTGCTAGATGGTTTCTTCCGGACCGTCCTGCGGCCTTGACATTACCGGCTGTAGCCCTGATATCTTGCATCGATTTGAATTCCCTCAAGCGCGGCCTCGCCGGTAGAGAGGCCTCAGCGTCTCGGGCGATGCCCAGCGGAAGTTCAGAAGGTCTTCCCGCAGGTATGGGGGCGATTGGCAATGGACTGCGGACGCCTTTGCCTATCGTAGGTTTCAGCATGGCTTCAGCAGGGAGCCTGGAATCGGAAGTGGCGGGTCGTTGAGGAGGCGCCAGAAAAGGAGATCGAGTTACGCCTGTGGCAGGTCTCCGCGGATTCCGAGATTTGTTCACCAGTCGAGCGTTTGGCGCAGCTAGGGTACGGCTTAAGGTACCAACCTGCCCGCTTTGTAGATCCGGTATTGAGCCTGGTGGTGGCGGACGCTCGGCAATGGAAGTCAGAGTTTCAAGTGTAGGTCTACGTCGATCGTGAGAGGGAAACTGTTCATTCGGGACAGGCATTTCTACCTCAGAACCAAGGTTTATGTGCCGGGAAGCAAGATTTGGTTGGGAAGTCTTCGTTTTCAAACTGGGTGCAACAAGGGACGGAGCTTGCTTGGACTCAGGGAACCGGAAGGCTTCCAGATGAGAAGAAATAGTGGTGCCTTCTCCTCGGCTCGGTATGTCTGTAGACAGCGGTATTCTGCACAAGGGAAGATCATCATCGTTGTATTCCACCTGATGACATCCGACTCTCATTTGTTCTGTTTGAAGAAAGGCGTGTACGGTGTTGGAATGAAGAACTTTTTTGGGACACCTTTCAACCAGGCAATTTAGGAAAGTATTCAATTCCTTCGTATTTGACGTTTGGGTATTGTGGCTGCGCTTGGAGTTGTTAAAGAATGACTCCAGAAAACCTTGGCCTTTGGAGAGCTTGGGCAAAATGGATTCAGTTTCTGGATATCGAAAAATGACTCTGTGGCGCAGAAAGCAAAAAATTAATCCAAATGAAGTTGCGCCACCTGAATCCAAACGATGATTGGGCTCACGACTCTCTAAAATCTACCCACTCCTCCCAAGTTTTCTCGAGAATGTATGGTTTGTCTTCCGCCCAACGACCATCCATTCTTAGACTGACTTTGTTGACTTCAACCGAAATTGTTCGAGGTCGACTTTCAGCAGGGGTGGGGCTGAGACACCTCAGCGATGCCAAGGTCCAGCATGATCCTTCGTGGCAGTTAGGCGGCATGGGAAGGAGGGAACCCCGACCATGCGAATGGTCATGGGTTGAACTGGTTGTCGGCGGCTGATAAGGGCTAATCGGAGCTGAGTGCTTGCGTGTCGCACGAGATGGAGAGGGATTAGAGAGACAGAAGGTCTGGGTGCGGTCCGACATACCAGCCATAGGGTCTATCTATTTATTTATTTATGTTAAATATATATTCAACAGACCACCGATCGAATAGAGTTGGCCAAGTTGAAAGGCTGAGTTTACAACGCCCGGGGCCCAAGGTTTGTGTGGATGCAACTCTTGTGCGGGGAACACGAAAGGTTAAATGCGGCAAGTCCAACTGATGATCGACCAGGTCCCAGAATACAACGCCAAAAAATGGCAATCCAAAGCCAGATTATAGATAGGGGAGTGTCAGCTCCCAAAAGCAAAACAAACTTGTGAATAGGGAGAAGAAAGCGGTCAAGTCATAAACTTTGTTGACTCCGTAGTTTATGTACATAAATGCATAAAGGCTCACACTGGGAAACACCGGCAAGTGCAAGAGAGGCAGAAGATGGCCGAGGCGAAAGAAAGGTCTGGTGTGTTTTTGAAACTAACTTGCGGTTAGAACTCCTTTGTCATGGTCGAGGTCGAGGCATTGACGGATATTGACAGAGTACATCAATAGATGGGCGGTATGTTTACAACTTAAAGGTATATCGCCCCTTCAAAGGCAGCTCGCTTGGGAGGGCCTGGACTCAACTTGAAATGGAAGGCGGATTAAGATGATGGGTTAATTGATGGAGTTAAAGCGTTAGGGAGGCTTAAAACAGCAAGCACGAGGCAAGCCTGCCCAGTTGCTCATCTCAATGAAAAGCTGTTGAGAGGTAACGGAAATTCCACCTCGATAGAATTATGGCGAAGGTACAACTGCAGTTCAATCGTCCGATTTCAATGGGCTCGCATGGGATTCGAGAGAAACGGGTCAGCTTGAGCTAAGGAAGATTTGCTCGATGGTACCCCTGATTTGATTTAATACAAACACCCAATTTGATGGCTTGCGAAGTTGCGCCGTACTGGGCGTGACGCGCCCCCCTCCGAAAAGCACCTCAGGCAAGGAGGGACTTCGTTAAAGTTCGGGCTATGTATGTATTGTAATTGTACCTTTCTCATAGCTAGTCCCAACCGTAAACGTGAGCTTGCGAGTACTATTAAGCCTCTCCGAGGCGCGAGGCGTCTCCGCAGGAGAGGCTGCTTCTCCAATGTCACATTGACCCCTACCGACTTGAGTTTTTATTACAAAAAAAACAGGTTTTTTTAGAACAAAATTTGTGGTGTTCAAAATTGATTTTCAAACCACTTTCTACATAAAATCATAAGATCTTCATGTCCAAACTTTTGATGGGGTGAAAGTTGAGGGTTCTCTTCATTTCAAGCGCCTCTCAAAACTTTGATAAATCTTATGATTTTATGTAAAATGATATTCAAAAATCAATTTTGAACACCCTAATTGATTTAAAAAGTGAAGTTTTTGGTTTAAAAGAAACTGAGCAGATGACTTGTAGCCTGATATCTCGCTATCATTCCTTGTTTTTTTAGCTTACTGCCCCTCATTTTTCCAGATTCCACAGGGAAATCTGGGCTCCATTGTCCCAAATCCTAGATCTGCCTAGATTTTCCTGCAAAATCTGAGAAAATCTGGGTTTTCAGATTGAAGGGAAGCCCTCCACTAGCCCAATCCACCTGGTTCTGAAGAGGTCTTCCAGGCATTTTTGAGCTCAAAATTTGGAATTCCCTGAGCTTGCACAGGCTCAAAAGGGGTGGATTTGTTACAGATATCCATAATCTAACCACACACAGGATGTTTCTTGCCAGAGGGGATGGATATCAAGGAGTTTGAAGTGAGGGAACATCAGCTGAGGAGCTTGTCATTCCAATGGGGCAAAAGGCATGGCAAGAATCACAAGTGTACAGGGAGTTTTTTTGGGGAAATAGGTAAGTGTGACATCTTCCCTGCCATTTTGCTTGATCCTGCAGGGCCAGACATGCCACTTTGCATCAACATCTGTGGCTAAGTTACAGCAATTTTGAAAAAGGATGGCAAAGGGGTCACAGATCTTCCATGGATAGATTTTCCTCACCCAGCCAAACCTTGCTACTAAAGTTAGGGTCTGAATTGATGACATCTAAGTTGGATTTTCACAAACCTAATTCCAAAAATCCCAGCAGTCCAATATCTGAACTGCCCACCCAAAACCAAATAGACATCTCTAGTTCCTAGGGATCCGGGTTTGGTGGAAAAAGAAACCCCAAAATTATATCAAAACAATGATTTCAGGCTGGGTGGCCCTCATCATCCAGGTGGAATGATGTTTATAGGAGGACCAAGGCAAAAATTGTGAGATTACTAGCCAAGGTGAACGACACCATCCTCATAAATTGAGGAGGGTGTTGGGAGCTCAACAAGCTGCGGAAAAAGGTAAGCAAAGCGAACCAGATTCCGCAGTCCAAAGCTGTGCCGCGGGGAATGAAAACACTGATTGCATCTAAATGATGAATACAGTTTCTGCATCCGCAAGCCGCAAAAATCGACATGTGGAAATTCCCGGTCAGATACCTCTAGCAGAGAGAATCTCAGCTAACACTGAAGGTGAGTAGCAAGTTCAATCACTATATGGTAGAGATGTTCAGCTAAAAGCTTCATTCCCTCCTGTAGTCAAAGACGCACAGGAAAAGACCGAACAAACCAACGAATCTTCTCAAAGAGAAGAAACGGAAAAAGGTGAGTTTAGCAAGTGTAAACACTTTGTCCATAAGAAACAAAAGGCTAAAGGAGCTGAACCTATGGTGTTCTTTATTAGACGCCGTTGCGCAACTCCTACGCCGTTTTGCCAAAGCTAAATAAGCCAGACAATAAGAGATAAACTCTTGATCCAAGTAAGAGATTGGAATTACCCTGATCCTAGCGCAGAAAGAGCTAACGCGTGATGCAGTTTGCTACCAGCAAACAGGAAGATCATCAAGATCATCTTCAGTCTGAATTCCATAAAGGAATTCACTTTTAGTCTTACAAAAGTAGACAGCGGCTTCTTGTTCCGCTCTTAGGTAATTTTACTTTTCTACATTTTGTGATACTTGTAATTAGATTATATACATGTTATCTAATTACAAGCCTCTTAGTCCTTTGAGTTCTTTCAAAAATGGGAGGGGCAGAAGAGAATTCTGTATCAATCATGGGTTGCTGCTGCACACTGCACAGTCAAAGCTTGACAGTAGCATCAGCCTGCGTCAACACTAACAGCAAGGTTTGGCTGGTTGAGGAAAATCCCTGGATGGAAGATCCCTTTGCCATCCTTTTTCAAAATTGCTGTAGTTTGGACTAAATAGCTTGGATTACAATTGGAATAGGCTAATCCAATTGGCCAACCACATGGATGGTAGGGATGGCCTCTGGTACCCGTTTGCGGGTACCCGTGGTCGTGTCCCAGTACCCGTACCCGTTGGCGGGTGCCGGGTGCGGGTGCGGGTGTCTGCTTTCGCAGAAAAAAAAGCGCCGGTACCCGCCATTCGCGCCTAGCATGGGATGATTCGTCCCCTCCCTCAATTCCTTCAATGACCGGTGCCGGTCATTGAGAGGGAATCGCCTCTTGATGACCCACCGGTCAGAGAGGAGAGGAGAACTCTCGATGGCCGGCGCAGGCTGGTCACCGGGGGGAATACCACCTCCCCTCGATGGCTGCAGACTGGTCATTGGGGGGGATACCGACTCCCCTCAATGACCGGCCACCTCTTGATGGCCGGCGCAGACAGGTCATCACGGAATACCACTTCCCCTCGATGACCGGTGTGTACCGGACATTGAGGGGAGTAAACACTCTCCTCAACGACCGGCCTGCCAGTGTTTGAGGGGATTAACAACTCCCCTCAACAACCGGTCTGCCTTTCGTTAAGGGGAGTTTCAAGCCACTCCGTTCAACGCCGGTCATTGAGGAGAGGTGGTATTCCCCTCAATTTTCGGTCTCTGCCGGTCATTCAGAGGAGATGTCCTCTTGATGACCGCATCTCCTCTCGATGGCCGGTTGGTTGTGCCGGTCACCGAGATGAGATGTCCTCTTGATGACCGGTGTGTTGTGCCGGTCATCGAGAGGAGATTGTACCGGTCATTGAGAGGAGATGTCCTCTCCATGACCGGTGTATTGTGCCGCTCATCAAGAGACCCTCTTGATGACCGGCGTGTTGTGCCAGTCATCGAGAGACCCTCGAACCTCTTGATGACCGGTGTGTGCCGGCCATCAAGGGGAGGGTGTATTCCCCTCGATGTCCGGCACAGACCAGGCGGCGGGTATCATGATCTAGCGGAGCCAGGTCCGGGGATCAAACTTTGTGTGGACTAGGGCTGGACCCCGAGGACGGGGTGGACGGGTATACCCGGATATCCGACCCGACGGGTCGAGGCCGGCAGTACTCTCTTCAAAAAATACCCGTCGGGTATTCTCGGGTATAAAAGTCGGGACACTCTGCTGATCTCACGGGGACCAACGGGTATTTGGTCTCAGGGGTTGAGCACACCGGCCTAGGGTTCCGATCCGGTGCCCCGGGTCCGGGTACCGCCTTCCCGAGATCCGTACCCGGCGTATCCGGCTCCGACGCCGGGTACCCGCCGGGTATGGCCAAAAATTGAGCTACTAAGGCTCTGATGGGTGATGGTGGGAATCTGTGCTTTCTGATCACCACCACCACCGGGAAATGGTCCCTAAATGCGCTGTAGAAGACCCTGAACCAATTGCCATTGATTCAGACTCCAAAAACAAACGGTTGACGCGTGAGGATGGTGCTGAAACCACAATTCTTTAGCATATTCTTGCCGGCCGTGATGATAAGTGATTTGGGGAAAC
Source organism: Puccinia triticina (assembly GCF_026914185.1). Classification (NCBI taxonomy): domain Eukaryota; kingdom Fungi; phylum Basidiomycota; class Pucciniomycetes; order Pucciniales; family Pucciniaceae; genus Puccinia; species Puccinia triticina. The sequence goes on from NC_070572.1 coordinate 4,044,378, forward strand.
CTCAGCTGGTGGTCAACAACCCCTGGTAAGAGCATCCATCTCACTTGACTGACAGTTGCCGTGCTGAGGAGAATACCCAGGCTAGAGCCATTCGCTCAGACTATCGAGGCTTGGTAAGTGACTCGTCTTGACTGTCTCTCCTTCCCCTGGTACTACAGACTACCACTGCTGTATATGAATCAGCATTCTAAAGTTTAAACATGGCAGACAAAAATTGACAAGACCAAAGGCGGATTAGATCCATTCTCCAAAGGGTACGAGAAATTTGGATTGTTTGCCCAAGCAGACGGATTGATCCTCTACCTTGAATGGGCTGCAGGCGCTCAAAATGCCAGCCTGATCGGCGACTTCAATAGTTTCAGGCAGGGAAAAGCTATTTTGAGCAGAGGATTCAATAAATGAAATGCCTGTCCTCTGCTCCTCTGCTTTACAGATACCTGACCGGATACCCGGTATCTTGGGAGCCATCCCGTGACCCAACTCAACCCGGTATCCGGTTGGGTAGCACCGGATCGGAACCCTACACCGGCCTTGCGCCGCTGCAAGGTGCAAGGCTGGTGTGCTCAACTTTTTGCGCCATCTGGCCGCTTATATGGAGCTCCATCCGGTGCTAGGCCGGCGGCAGCGCTGGGAGGGGGAAAAGGTGCCTGGTGGCTGCCCTCACGCGTCGGTCTGTAAAGATGAGTCGGAAATTTTGGGGTGATAGTGTTGTGGAGGTGGTTTTGAGAGTTGTTTTGCCGGGGTTTGGATCCTCGGCGGCGGTTGGGTTTGTTGATAGGTTTCTTGAGGGGCAATAGGACTCTTTTTGATGTCAACTCGGATTCTGGACTCTGAAAATCTTCTAGACTCGTGATGGCGGATCAGAATGCCATGCCGCTCCCCTCCTCCAAGTTCTGCAAACTTGGACTTGGGGAGACAACATGTCACGTAAATTTCATCATCTCCTTGCGCGCGCACGCGCGCGCACACAACACAACACAACACAAAAAGACAAGAGAACAAAAGAAGACAAGAAAGAGAACCAAGAACCAACACAGAACAACAGATCACAGGAGGATGAGAAATAGAGCAGACAGGAGAGACAACCACAGCCTAAGAGATGAGAAAGAACTGACACACCAGGGGGAGGAAGAAGAGACATAGATCAGAGACAAAAAGGAAAGGAATAAAACCCACAGCACAAACTGTGTTAGGACCAAGAAAAGGAAAGGGGAAAGGAATAGAGGAATAGAAACAAAAGAGAAGACAAAACAGTCTGAGAACCTTGATCTTGAGGGGAGCGCCGGTGAGATTATTGAACTGAAAATTCCTTTGGCTACCGGTTTTCCCACCACAACGCCCAAGGCACGGCACAAATAGGCATCCGGGTGCTCACACCTGATGCCAAAGCCCTGGGGAAGTTGTCTCAGGCATAAACATCCCGAAGTCCGATAAATAGGCGTAAGAGACCGGGTACCCGCGGGTATACCCTATAGTTCTGGGGTATATCCGCGGGTACCCGCCGCGGAAAATACCCGCATCTACCCGTCTACCCGACCCGTTATCCGCGGGTATTTCCACGGGAGCAAAACCTCTGGTTTTACTCCTTGGGTATTCCCAACGGGTATTACCACAGCAGGGCTGGAGGCTCTTGGGTATCACCCGGGGTCCAGCCCTAGTGTGGACACCCACGGGTACCCGCTACATGCACCCGGGTACCTGCCTTCTGGTTAAGGTTCCAATCCGGACCCCGCAGATCCGGAGAAATCCAGAAACCCCGCAGGCCGGATCAGGGTTTGGGATTGAGCTTGAGAGATCCGGAATCTGGTCGGATAGTGAACAGCACTCCAAAAGCAAGATTTATGCGGGTAAACCCCAGAAAGCACCCGAAAATAGGGTTTTTTCTTGGGGAATACCCGTCAAGCCCGCATGAATTGGGCACTCTACCGGGGAATCCCCGGCATACCCTATCAAATTGGTAATTTTTCTGGGAAATGCCCCTTGCTTTCAGATCCGGGAAAATCCGCCCAGATTCCGGATAAGACCAGGGTCAGGGTGCAGGATGGGTGATATCCAGCTCCTGGGCACCGGATTGGAACCTTACTTCTGGTACCCGGGTACCTGCTTTGACCTGCTTTTAGGGTAGTACCCGCACCCGCGGCGGGTACCTGGGTACGAAGTGCCATCCCTAGCACAGATATGCCATTGACACTACAAACATTTATTATTTTTCCCCAAAAAAAAAAGTCAACATGAAAAAATAAAACCAAAATCTCAGCGTGTGAGGTTGATTATGAAAAAGTGCCCACCAAAAGCTGAAATGCTCTCAGGCCACGGAGTTGACTTAGCATGTAAGTCCCTCCTTTGGAGGTTGCTGTGCTCCCAAGCTTAACAAAGCCTCTCAAACAGGGGTCCCAAAGGACTCTCCGTAGGAGAGCCTAGAGGCTTAGCTCCAAAGTCATCCGCGTGGCCTGAGCACTTTGAGAAAATGGCTTTTCACCATTTTTAAGCTCAAGAGTCATTTGAGCAAAAACCAAGCCCTTAAGAACAATTCTGAATTGGCAAAGTTGTAGCCTTGCTTCTCAGGCATCTTGTCAGGGCGGTTCTCTATTGTGGCCGCGCTCTGAATCTTAACCTTAGAGATATTCTAAGGTTCTCAGCTGGTCTCAGCTGTCACGACTTCTGTCGGAGCTCGACTTGGCTGCAGCACAAGGAGGAAAGCCGCGCCTCCGTCTGGAGGGGCTGGTTGAGCGTATACAACCAAAGTCCAAGGGACTCGAAGATATGGTCCTGTCTAGGACAGGGAAGAGAGAAAGGAAAAAGGCCCAACTTACCTAGTGGAACCGGGAGTTGGGTCGAGTGCGGAAAGGATGAGAATGAGAAAGAGGTGGATCAAGTAAAAACCCCAATCGTTGTGCACGGCGTGCGTGGTTGAATGCAACAATAGAAGCGGGTCTGGTAACTGATCTGGGGACTATTCCTGGTAGGAACAGTCCCTGATACTTATACCCCAGCTATGCTGGGTTAACTTGTGGTTTGATGTGCATCAACACTCTACGATCTATCCACCTGGGAATCTTATTAGAAGATGCCCAGGTATCGCTCACTCACTCACTTGAGGTTGGTGAGCCTAAAGTCATGCTTCACTTGGGCTGGCCTGCCCACTCGGGGGGGAAACCTGAGTGCGCTCCCTAGTTGTAGGGGTTGCTTGGTTGCAGGCCGCTCTCACTCACAGCGGCCCGTAATCTTTTGCTTTCTGCGCTGTCTTGACTAGCAGACTGCTGACACATCTTTTCCTTGTTTTTTTGGAAAAAAATTGGTGTGAAATTTGCTTGCAATTTGCAGCTGGCCGTTTTCTTTCATTTTGTGAAGTCAAGCTTGACAGGTGGAGAACTGTTTGGATCATCGGACCATGAAACCTCTCACAGGATTTTGACTTGCTGCAGCCAGGTGCTGATGTTAAATACATAGATAATATGTATTTGTTTTTTCTGCTGTGTGATACTTGGTTATGTATATAACACCAGAGACATCCGTTGGGATATCCGGGCTTGAGAAGAAGTTGGATTGTGTACAGTGGCATTTTATTTACACAATGATTCATTGGAAGGGATGAAGCTACTTGGGAATTTCAAGCTGGAATAAATGTGCTTGGAATCTTCCGCTTCTAATGGTGCTGGTGGCAAGATGTTTTTTGAAGTGCTAGTTGTGAATTGAGGGGGTGAGATCACCTCCCAGCCATTTGGCTGGTAGCTCTCCCCCTTGTAGCCGGCTTTGGATGCAAGTCCCTCCCTTTGGGAAGCGGGCCCTTCGCCCCCCCCCCCCCCCCCTAGCCTAACTAAGCCTCTTGAACGGAGGGGGGGACACCCGCGTCCCAAAGGGACTCTCTGTAGGAGAGGCTTATAACTAATGTTGTAATTTTGGCTTGAGGGTTTGGGTTGTTTGTGGCTTTCTAGCCATATGTCTTCTTTTTCCCCTCACAAAACAAAAACTGTTCCAACCCGGGTGAAGCTATGAAGGGGTGGAACAGCCAAGCTTCTTGGCTTCCAGTCCCTGTCCTCAAAGTGAAAATCTGTTGCACAAGCTGGATTGGGTAAGACATCTAAAACAGAGCTTGGTTCCTGGGGATTGAATTGAATACTGTACTGTTTTTCAATACATTCACATGATACAGCTCAGAATGACCTTCAAAACCAAAGGTTTGAAGGAGCATGGAAAGAGAAGGGTTGGGTTCTCAGGGATGAGTGTAGCATCAAAAGATGGGGAAGAACCAGAGGATTCTCATGGTCCAAAGGGTGTGTGTGGGGCTGTTTGGGAACAAGGTCAAAATTGGAATGGCACAAATCCCCCACCAAAAGGCCTCAAACCCTCAGGCCAAAATGTGGACATTAGTCCCAAGTCCCTCCTTCCGAGGTCGCGCTTTGCGCGAGGGCGCTTCGCGCCAGCCCAGGCTGTACCAGGGCCCTCCAATGTGAGGGACTTGTGTTGAGTTAGCCCCCCCCGAGCGTAGGCGTGAGACCATCCGCACCGGGCGCTAAGTTAGTCCGGATTAGGGCGCTTAGAGCATTTCCACCGCGGGCAGTATTTTTGGGGCGCTAAAATTTGATCTCTCGCAGTGCGCAGCCAGTTTTAGCGCCCCAAACTGCTGCGGCATACACCGCAAGAGTCTGTAAAAAGTCATGAAAGGCATACGCCGCCCCCGGTCCACTCCCCCGTCAAATCCACCCGGTTATCAAAGGGGGTTCTCTTGTTGATGATTGGAAGAAAGCGGGTTGTTCCGGTCATTGTGGGGAGTATATACCCCTCTCAATACCTGGAACAAACCGGCCATCAAGGGGAGTAAATATGTACCTCCCTCGATGAGGTCGGAACAATCCGGGTTGTTCCGGTGTGGTGTTCTGTGCCTGTTGCAATGCCAAAAGGACATATGCAAAGGTATTGGGATAGTACAGTTACATACAGGTGGAACCCATTACAAGAGGAGGAGATAATCTTACACAACAGTTACAACATTTACATACAAACACCCTTTGGTCACCGCGGCGGATTGGACGGAAGAATACACGACGTGGATACGAGGACGAGGGAGGAGGAAGGAAGGAGGACCAGAGAGAGGCTTTGACCCCCAAATCGTGGAAAGGAGGAGTATTCTAGTTGGGTGCAGCGTGCATGGAAGGTGGCTTGGTTACATAGCAACATATTCTGAAGGATATGGAAGGTGGCTTGGGTACATAGCAACGCATGACATCAGGCAGCGCAATATATGCAGGCAGATAAGGTGTACAAATAGTGTCACTGCAGCATAATTCCCTCATTGTTTGGGTGGCTGTGCAGTACAGGTGTACATATGCTGTGCAACTGAGATCCCCTGCAGCTAAATTCTCTCAAACACATTCCCCTGGAGCTAAAATCCCTCACTCTTCATTATAAAAGGAGCTCTTCTCCCCCCCATAATTTCTCTTTTTGGGGGGATCATCAACCTACAGAGGTCTGGTCACATAAGATAGTTTAGCAGTAGTAGTTTAGCAGTAGTAGTCTTGAGTAGCGTAGAGTCAGTCAGTCAGTAGAGTGTTAGTGCAGTAGTAGAACCCACAATCAACAACCAACCAACCAACCAACAACAAACCAACAACCAACCAACAAACCAACAACCAACCAACCAACCAACCAACAACCCATTCTCCTTATTAGCATATTAGTAGTAGTAGTAGTAGTAGAAGTAGTAGTACAAATTATAACAGCAACAACAGTAGAGGAACTTCACCATAACAAACCACGTTATCCTTAGTTATAACCGGTCTAAAAACACATTGAATTAGATATTTAGGTCTGATAGAGATTACTATATAAAAGTAAGAGCTATCTTGGAATCTGCCACATTTTCTTAAATATTGATTACAAGACTCTTGGTTATTTGCATAGTACTATTAGAGGGGCAGGTCTTTCAAACCACCCGTAGATTGTAATAGCCTTTCAACCTATTCATACAATTTATTTCCCCCTCAAAAGGAACTTCGATTACCCATCCATCCCTGGAGTCCTACATCTGGTGTCCCAACAGTGGCCAAAACCTTCATCAATATCATCAATTCAATCAATTTTTTTTAGAACAACTATAACTTCAACCAATCGTGGAAAACATACCAGGTGTGAATCAAAGTGCAAACGGCGAGGATAGGATTACGCGCGGCGAGGATAGGATTACGGACGGCAAAGATAGGATTGCGGATGGCGAGGATAGGGTTGCGGACGGCGAGGATAGGATTGCGGACGGCGAGGATAGGATTGCGGACGTGCGAGGATAGGATTTTGAGTGACAAGGAGAGGACTTTTGAGGAACGACAGCTGCGGGAAAGAGAACTGATCAGCAAGGTCTTTCAGAAGCACTTCCCAAACATCTGGAATAAAGGAACACAAGACAACTCAAGTTCAGTAGTCATCCATATTGGATCCACCAATCGAAGATCAGTCAGCAATAATTCAACAACAGCGAGCGGAGATGTCAGAAATGAAGGATGCAATGAAGGAAATGAGGGAGATGATGGCCACACTATTAGGACAGAAGAAATCACCACAAGACGTACCAATACCTGAAACTCCAGTTCAACAAGGACCATCGCCTCGATTTGCAACATCAACACCATTCACAGGAAGAACAGTTGGCTGGGACACGACCATTCAAGGAATCACGGATAGCTTGGGGGAAACACCTGGATCAACACCAAATTCAAGTCAGTTCAGATCACGAGCCGAAATCAAGTTACAGGATGAAGAAAAAGGTGTTGTCTTAGATACAAAGAAAATGAACTTACACTTTGATGGTACTGAAGTAGAGTTGTTCATCCAACGAGTGGAGAAGATAGCATCAGTACAAAAGGCTGGCGGGCAAGATGTGGCGTTACAGCTACCATTTCTTATCAGGGATCAGAAGATTAGTGAATGCATCGAGAACATGGAAGGCCATGAGAATCGGGACTGGGAGTTACTGAAAACGGAGCTTATTTGTAAATGGGGACGGGCTACTCCACGGAGACGATTTAACAAGGATTCAATACCAACATTGGTCGACCGGCACGTGAGTAAGGGCGGAATTCAGACAAAAGAGGAATACCGGAAATTTGTTGGCGAACTTGAGGAGATACTGGCGTACTTGAAGAAGATGGGATACGAGAATTTGAACGCGGAGAGCGGGGAACCACTTTGGAAAGCAATTTCAATGGAAATACGACGGGACGTGGCACGGGATCTGGCGCACAAAAAGGAGTTACGGAAAACGAAGGACGGAAAGGCGTTGGTACCTAAGCTGGAACAGTTGAAGGAATACGTGGAGGCTTCGTTATCGGTACTGGATCTGGATGTAGGAGCTGTAAAAGGAAAGAGTATAAGCAAGGATCCAGAAATCAAGAAGGAAGTTCAAGTCAAACCCAGGGATGATGCTTCCACAGACAAGGTCAAATTACTGGAAGAGGAAATAAAGAAATTACGTACCGATTTGAATACCAATCTGAACATCAATCCAAATTCTAGACCATTTCCACCTCACTTATCACCACCAAGACCGCCAAGCTCAGGATATAGACCGCCAGGACCAGGAGGACCACCATTTCCACGACCTCAGATTCAATGTTATTATTGTAAGGAACTGGAACATACAGTAATGTTCTGTAAGCATCTTAACGAGGATATTACTAATAGGAGGGTTTTCAAGTCTGGCCCAAATTATTATTATCCTAATAGAGAAATGATCCCATCAGATACTGGCGATTCGATTCGAGAACTGGTTAGGCGGTATGCGGAGAGGGCTGAATTGAATGTCAAGGAAGCAGAAAAGCAGGTGAATATGGCGGTTGGAGATGGCGAAATGGAACCTCAACAAGAACCAACGGCAACCGTGATATCAACAAATCGATGGGAAGCTTGGAGTCCACCAACGGTTCACTACGGCGAAGACGATGAGGAAAACTTGATTGGTTTTGGGTTGAGAAGATCCCAGCGTATTGGCGACAAAGAAAAGGATAAATCACCGCCGCAATCACAACCTAACCCAGAAGCAGGGAAACCGGCAGAGAAAAGTAGCAAAGCACCACCAGCAAATCAGGAAGCCAATAAAAAGCCGGCGGAGGGACGAAAAAGACGATCAAGTTATCCTGGAGCTTGGGTAGAAGGTGAATCGGACGACGAGAGCGAAACTGGAGAAATACCGCAGCCAACAAGCAGTAAATCCAAGGAACCTGAGAAAAGCAAGGAAGACGAGTTAGCTAAGGAAATGGAAGTTAAAACGGTTGACAAAACCAAAGTTGGGGGGGGATTGAAAAGGAAGATTCTGAAACAAAGCTTTACACTCACCTTGGAAGAGCTTCTCCTCATTGCGCCTAAGTTTTTACAGGAATTACAGAACCTGGCGGACGAAGAGAGTAAACCGGCGGCCCGGAGTCAGAACTCGGGAAGGTGCGACCATGAAGATTTCGTGATAAACAAGCATCAAAATTTCAACTTCAAGGATACCGTCAGGCCTTCATTAACGTATGCGTGCCCATTAGGATTTGTCGATATCTGGATTGGAGGACAAAAGGTTAAAGCGTTAGTCGACACGGGAGCGGAGATGAACATTATGCCGGAAACCTTGTCAATCAAATTGCAGTTAACTACCAGGGAAATCAGCATGAACATCACGGGAATAGGCGGACATTCAACTCCAATCGTAGGATTAGCGGAAGGTATTCAATTTTGCATTGACGAAGAGGACGAGAAAGCAGCAAATTTCTTCATAGCTCGCGGAAAAGTCTACACCGTCTTGGGTAGGCCATTTTTGGCCGATCATAAGGTTCGTTTGGAGTTATCAAAATCACGAGGAGAAATTCTGAGCTACGAGCTTGGGGACGGCGAACGATTATGTATACCAATTTGCTCTCCAAAGGTTCCAGGATGGAAAATGGCGCCACCACGGAGAATTGCGGATCGATGTTTTAGCATACATACGGGAAACTACGGGGATACCTTGGGCGCTTCAGCAGGTAAGGAGGAGGTTTTAAACCAGGACGTAACTGACAGTGGCAAGTGGACGGATGATGACGGCACGACTCTGGACAGTAACAACGGAACGGATGCGGGGGGCTATTTGGCAAACGAGAATCTAGCTAAAAATGGAAGAAATCAAAATTTAGAATTTGGATCAGTTTCAGCATTAGTTACCTCTGACAAGGAGATTCGGAAAACAGATAACTGTGAAATTTATACGGACATTTCTTTCCAGGATAAAATCATACCTTGGTCGGACAAAGATGGCTGGAACACACCTGCAAGACAGATACCAATAGATGGTTGGAATGACGAATGGACCAAGTTGGACGATTCAGGACAGGCGGAAATTGGGTATGGCTGGTGTATGAGTGTGGCGGTGAACGCGGATTATGTCAATCAAGGATGGCCAGTTGCGGAATTTCTGATTAAATACCCCGAGAATTATGGCTCGCTGGCTGAAGGATTATGGGCAGAACTTCCAGGGTACACGGCCGGTTGGATAGGATTCATGAAGCTCTTGGACTGGGGCGGTACACTAGGATACATAAATAATGATACGATCTGGCCGGAAGATTGGTGGATTCGGAAGGATCAGCGGTTGGGCTTATATTTAGGCACTGAAAAAGGAAAAGACTTGGTCAAAGAGGAGAAAAGGTGGGAGGAAGTTAGAGAAAGAGATATGGAAGAGGAGGAATTCTTAGCTAGCGTGGTGTCAAAAATGGTACTCACCTTTGGGAAGCTTGACTGGAGTGCTTTCCAATGGGCTCTGAAAGACAAGCAAAATCGATTGGGCTGGGAATATCGGATGTTCTGGAAGGACTGGGAGTATTCAGCATTTCTTTGAGAAAGTAGGCACACTATATGTGTGTGCTATGTAGGTATAAAAACAATAAAAAAAAAAATAAAAAAAAAATAGAAAAAATAGAAAAAAAAAAAAAAAAACCCTTGTTTGTACTAATGGATTTCTGCTTTTCTTTTTCAGGCTTTTTACTCTCACTGTTATTTCACCAGGTTTTTTTTTTTGGGAAAGAAATTTCCAAGTGGTATTTCAAAGGATAGGTAGTTATAAATGAAGGTCAAGAAAACAGAAACAAAAGGTTTGAAGAAAAAGTAAATAAAAACAATAAAGGATAAAAAGGGAGATAAAGTTCTGATAGCTGGCCTGGGTGTGCAAGTAACTTGCAGCGGGCAACAGATGATAGGAGGAAAAGGGGGGGAATTACCGGACAGGACACTCAGATAGCTAAGCGAGGTTGGAAGGCGTCAGGTTTTTGTTGGATCACAAGACAAGGCACGAACACGGCAATATAGGAGCTAGCGGGGGACAGGGATAGCGGCTACAACAACGGAGGTTTTTTTTTATCGCGATCAGGACTAGGGCACAAGGACAAAGAAGCAGGCAGCGAGGACGGAGGAGACAATCAAGGTAGATCGGGCAGGGGCAAGTACTAGTACAATCGGTCGATCAAGTCAAGAGCACGGAAGTTTTTTTTTTTTTTTTTTTTTTTTTGGGTCGTTTTCATTCTTAAGGAACAGAAGGATTTTTTTTTTTGGGGTTTAGGTTTTTTTTTTAGGAAAGGTTCATCATCAATAAGGGAAAAGGAGGAAGGAAACAAACTCGCGAGGGAGGAAGCAGAGGAGCTGGGGTCATATCATCGATCAGCAAGTACTATTTGGAGCTGCGCGGCCGATAAGCAAAGGTATCGATTGACCAGGTGTATCATCGAGGAAGGATCTTCAAACAGGTCAACCCTGGCGAAAAAAGGGCTGGTCAGGACTAATACATGAATTGAAGGAGGGCATTAATAACCAGGGAATGAAAAGTAGTAAAGATAGGAAGGAAAGAGAACTTACAAATTTTCTGAATGGAACTGAAACCATTCCCGGAGGAGACTCGAGTTCAACTGGAGGATAACGAGCTGATCCATGTGAGGATGACCGGGAGGAATCGACAACATCGCCCGATCGAAGCCGGTGAGAAAGTTGTAAAAGTTAGCTGCAAGGAAACGCGCGCTGAAGCTGGCATCTCGCAAGGAGCCGGGCTCAGGAAAAGGATAAGGCTCTTGTTCAGGTTCAGGATCCATGGGACGATCGTTGGCAGGTGGTGGATTAACAGCAGCGGCTTCGGGACTCGCGCCGAAGGACGCATGTGGTGGAGCCGCCGGATCGGAAGGAGAACCAGAACAGTCAAGACGAGCAGCGGACGAAGACGGGCCAGTATTGTCTGGCGCAGGATTGAAACTAGAAGGCTGAAGAAGGAAGGAGTCAGAGGTCAACAAAGAAGGAAAACAAAAATGGGTTAACTCAACTAGTAAAGCAGGATCAACGGCGGCGGGTCGATACACAGGGGACGCAGGAGCAGTAGCAGCGGTCTCTACGGAGAGCTCGTAGCCATAGGATCGACTACCGGATTGATGAGGAGGAGGGTGGGGTACGACCAACGGTGAGCTCAGCCCAAGTGGAGTGGGGCGGGGGAGTAGCGGGGCGCATTCGGGGGGTAGCTGGAGGACTAGCAGACATGCGAAGAGACGGAGCCGAGACCGTCGGGCTGGCGGTGCCGTTGGGATCAGATGGAGGGACCAGATCAGAGGGAACGGAAGCCGAGGACGAGGGAACAGTACGAGCAGGGGAAAAGCGGACGCGAGGACGAGGAGGAGTGGGAGCCATGGCTAAGGCCATGACCCGATTGGATTGGAGAAGGTAGGTATGAGACGGACGGGGACGGGTACGGGCTCGACGATGAGGATCCCGGATAGCTTCATGATAGGACGGAGGGGATAACTCTTCTATGTCACTGTCATGGTGGGGTTGGGCGTGCGGTACGTTAGGGTCGTTATTCATGGTGTAAAAAAATAAATAAATAAATAAATAAAGCAGAAGAAAAGGGGGGTAGCAAGGAGTAGAAGGTCAATAAACACTACTACAAATTTCGAAGGTTGTACGACTCAGAACGGAGGACGGCAACGTTGTGAAGATGAGGGTAAGGGGGGAAACAATCTTATACTCACCAGGGAGTCAAGTCATCTCGCCAGCGGTAACGAAGCAGCAAATTCCTGGATAGAAACCTTATCTGAAAGGGCAAGGTGCCAATACAGTCAACTCAATGCCGGGCAGGACGAGGCGTTCAAATACTGATCTTTTGAGAACTCACCTGGATAAGTTGCACAGAAATCGACATAGGGATAGTCAATGGGACCACAGTATCATTGAAAGCAGCTTGAGTGGAATTCAAGGACGACGATATGAAGGGTTGTACGAATTATTGATGATGCCGAGGAGGTGGTGAGAAAGAGGATACAGGGAACATCGACAGCGGTACAGCTCAATATAAAAATACGAATTTGAATTCCGATTGACACGGAGGTGGGCCAAATAAGGTTCAACACCCCTGGCTGAGGGTTTTCCAACTTTTGCCGACAATGCCGGACCATACCCAGCGGTAGGAACCAAGACTACACGGATTTTTCCTTCACCTTGCTCTACCGACTAGGAAAGCAACTGCATCAGTAGTGGAATATAGTTAAGCAAGTAATAAAAGAAAAGAAAAGAATATGTAAACCAGAAGAAAAAAAAAAAAAAAAAAAAAAAAAAAGAGATAAAAAGAAAAAGAAAAAAATGTGTGATGTGTAGGCAGCAATTAACTTTGCTTGCTGAGGGTTAGGGTGGGTCACATCAATAAATTCATGAATAAGTACAAGCATAAGAGATAAAAGATCATGCGCTCAAGTGAACCAGGAAAACTAAACAAAATCTTATCACCACTTTCTACCTCAAATAACTTACAAAATATGGAGAAGACCATTAGTGCAGCTAAATATAAAGGAGTAGCCAAGAAAATCAGGCCAGTAAATCAACCAATGCCGCAAGACTTAAATCCTCCTCTGGAGAGACCAGAACTATCTAGAAACCCTTACAATACGCCTCTGACCCCATTTCCGCCCGAGTTCAAGGAGACAGAAAGAATCACAGCGAAACGACTGGAAACCGTTAACTTTGGACCACCAAACTGGCTACACAAATAGGAGCTGGACTTATTAAAACATGTCATAGTAATAAGAGAAAAAGCAATAGCCTTTAATGAGGACGAACGAGGGATACTCAAGCACGAATACGGTCAGCCATATAGGATTCCAGTCATTCCCCACGAACCATGGCAACAACGACCCATTCCTATACCAAAAGCAATTATTGGAGATTTCACGGAGTTAGTAAGACAACGGATTCGGACAGGTTTATACGAGCAGTCAACATCAAGCTATTCTAGTCCGGTATTCTGTGTAACAAAATCGAATGGAAAACTACGGATAGTACATGACTTGCAACAGCTTAACAAAGTCACAATTAAGGATGCGGGGTTACCACCAAAGATCAAGGAATTTGTAGACTCTTTTGCGGGAAGAGCATGTTATGGTTTGGGAGACATTATGGGGGGGTATGATGAACAAGAACTGGATCCAGGCTCAAGACCTCTAACTACTTTTGAGACACCACTAGGACGACTTCAGCTCACTCGATTACCCCAAGGAGCAACCAATTCGGTGGCAGTTTATCAGGCCCAGATGACATGGATACTGCAACCAGAGCTTCCGGAGCACGTAGGAATATTCATTGACGATGGCGGAATCAAAGGACCAAGGACGGATTACGGAGGGGAACCATTGAAGGAAAACTCAGGTATCAGAAGATTCATCTGGGAATATGCAATTACACTGGAGCGAATTTTATTCCGAATAGAAGAAGCAGGGCTGACAATATCGGGCGAGAGGTTTGCGTGCTGCGTACCAGCTCTGGACATAGTGGGACATGTGGTCTCTAATCAAGGACGAACTATTTCGGTCAAGAAGGTCAATAAGGTACAAAGTTGGCCACCGCTCAAGAACAAAAAGGATGTGCGGAGCTTCCTAGGGCTCTGTGTCTATGTCAGAATGTTCATCAAGGATTTTTCAACTATCGCGGCTCCTCTGCGAAGACTGACACGGATAGACGTGGAATTTAGGTGGGACGAATCTTGTGAGAAGGCATTCCAGACGTTGAAGACAATTGTGGGGGAAGAAATTGTATTAAAGAAGCTCGACTATAGTGGAAACGCGGGAAAAATTGTATTAGCCGTGGACTCAAGTTATATTGCGGCGGGGGCCGTTCTGATGCAAGAAGACAAGGAAGGGACAGCAAGGCCGGTATCATACGAATCAGTAGGCTTCACTAAAAATGAATCCAAGTATGCGCAATCAAAATTGGAACTCTGTGGAGTGGCGAAAATACTGAAGAATCTCCAAACAACACTCTGGGGACAACATTTTGAATTACAGGTCGATGCTAAGGCATTAATTCAAATGATAAATTCTCCTAGTCTTCCGGACGCACCAATGACACGATGGGTGGCCTTTATCCAAATTTTTTCTTTTGATCTAGTACATAAGCCAGGTAAAACTTTCACCATGCCGGATGGATTATCACGACGAGAAACGGACACTGATGAGGAAATCCGGGAATTCATAGAAGACGAGAATTGGGTAAAACCTCATCCGGGATTCGGCGCAAAGGTGGTTAGTACACTAGAACCACAGATAATCAACACAGAAGATCATTTAACGGGATTCTGGAAAAAGATGAAAGAGTACTTGGGAACATTGGCAAGACCAGAAGGATGCTCAGACACAGAATTTCAGAAGCTCAAGCGGCGTTCACCTAACTACTACGTGGAGAAGGGGCAACTGAAAAAACGGAACAACCCATATGGTCAATTAATCATCACGGACTCAAGGATACAGGAAAAAATAATGAAGGCACTACACGAAGAGCTAGGACATCGAGGAATGGGTGAAACTTACAGAAGAGTAAGGCTGAGGTATTGGTGGGAAGGGATGAAAAAGAGCATTAGGAAGTGGGTGCAATCTTGCAAGAGCTGTCAGAAGCGAAGTCGAGTCCTTCAAAAAGAGGCAGGGAAAGCCACGTACAAGTCAACACTATTTGAACAGGTAAGCATGGATGCGGTACATATCAAAGCAGGGAAATGGAAATACTTGGTTATAGCTAGGGACGATTTCTCAGGATGGGCGGAGACGGTAGGATTGGCAAGCTTGAAGTCTAGTAAAATTGCAGACTGGTTCACGACAGAATGGATTTATCGATACGGTGTTCCAAAAGAAGTAACGGTGGACGGAGGCGCAGAATTCAAGAAGGAACTACAAACAGCAATGAAGAAGGTAGGAACAAAGCTTAGGATAGTTACGCCGTACTACCCGGAGGCGCAAGGAATGGTGGAACGGGGACATAAGGAAATAAAGGATGCTCTAACAAAGATGTGCGGCGAGGACGGTCGGAAGTGGAAGGAATATTTGCCTCTTGTAACCTTTGCCGACCGAATATCAACCAAACGTACGACTGGATATTCACCTTACGAACTACAATTTGGGCAGCTAGCAGTTTTACCAATTGATCAGGAGCTAGGAAGTTTTCTAACAGTGGATTGGGACAGGATCAAGACAACAGCCGAGTTATTGGAAGCGCGAGCAGAGCAACTTGAAGCACGGGAAGATAAACTGAAGGAAGCTTTTGAGAAGATGAAGAAATCACGAGAGGTCTCGGTGCGGTATTGGGACAAACGCTTGGCACATCGACTCAGGGAACCGTTAAAGTTGGGCGAATTAGTCCTAGTTTATCATAAAGCATTGGAAACCCAGTGGGGAAAACTATTTGCAAATAAATGGAGTGGGCCCTATAAAGTTGTTTGACAAATAAAAGAAGGACCGTATGTCTTATCAGAACTGGATGGAACAATACTTACTCGACAATACGCCGCAAGCCATATCAAGAAGTTTTATCTGTTGAACAACGGGCCTCAGCCAGTTTGTGTGTGCTTTCGACCCAATCATCAGCAAGTGTCACACACGACATGTCACAGGAACCGTCACGCATTCGATCTACCGAACTAGAGATAGACGATCCCCGTCTACCCGAACTACAGGCCACCGAACATGCTCAGCATGTGCGGATGGCACTAAGGTACCGTCGAGAGCAACACAGCAGACGAAAAGCAGCCAAGCAGGCTAAATGGTCAAGTCAGGAGCTCGCTGCGCTCATAGATGCGAATGCGCAAGTGTTAGCCGAGAATGTCAAAGTAGCATTCAGAATGAATGCAAGGAAAAGAAAAGCACTGATTGCTGAGCGCACAATCGTCAAGAGAAGGCGAGTGACTCTTGGTAAGTACAGAGTGAAGCAAGTGAAACGCACTGAGAAAGCAAGCGTGCTCAAATGCTTTGATAGGAGGGGAGGACCCACCGGGTTAATTCACACCCACCAGTGGTGGGCATTAGTATAAATAGGCCCATTCGGCCCAGTTGTAATTTCATTATCTCTTTCATCACACAATATCTCTTTCATCACACAATATCTTATCATCACATTATCATCACTGTATATACAAATCATCATATAGCAAAGACTGGTAGCCTCGCTCAACAGTCTTACAGAATTACATATTTATCACATAGAAATTATAACATCATCTTAACACATTATCAGTACGGTCACCTTACCCCTACCGACTACAAAACTTTGACACCGCGAAATGGAATCCGCCACTGAAACCAAACGTTACAGGCTCAACAACAAAAACTACGCCACATGGGCAACCATGATGCGCGCCGAAATGTACGGCTTGGGATGCTTACCGTTAGTCAAACGAGAACCGGTCGAAGGCGTTGCCGAGAAGAAAATGAAACTATACATACTCATCATGAAACACCTTGATGAGGAACACATCGCCATAGTCAATAGCGAACTCGGGACCGACAAAGAAGGCGAAGGCCTTGAATTATGGGAGCTTTTTAAAAAGAAATATGCAGGAAGCGAAGCTCACCACCAGATGCTCGCGCTAGGCGAGTTTATTGACTTAGAGTTCAAGGAAACAAAGGAATTTGTTAAAGAGGTTCGCAACGGCATCAGCAAGATTCGCACATCAGGACTCGATGTAAAGGAGCAAGTCTTAGCCTTACTAATCTTGAAGAAGCTACCCAAAGAGTTCGAATCGCTGGTCCGAATCATCATCCAAGATAGCGGAACATTGAAAACCGAGGATGTCATCAGCAAAATAGAGAAAGATTATTTACAATTTAAATTAAAGAAGACCGACAAGATCGCAATGGTCGGTCAGCAACAGCAAGGAACACGCAGAATGGGGAAATGTTACAACTGTGACATACCTGGACACTCGGCAAAGGAATGCCGAAAGCCATGGACCAACTATAAATTTGCACCTCCCAAGGCGAATATAGGAGAGACCGAAGGAATGAACGTTTCTTTCATAGCTATAAAGGAAGAAGAAACCGACGAAGATGAGATCAGCTTCTATGATCCCATTGGAACTGAACTAGAATTATTTGGGAACCTCGGAAACGACGGTTTCTATAGCGAAGAAGAAATTAACGCTCATCAAGCTCTGACCGGTATCATTGTAGCAAATAACGTGATGGCTTCCGCGGACTCGATCATACTGGACTCTGGAGCATCAGACCACATGTTTAACAATAAGGAAGATTTTGTAAACTATACCGAACATAAGGGAAAGGTCGATATAGGTGAAGTCGGAAGAAGCGTTGAGATACTAGGGAAAGGGGATGTTGTACTTACAGCTAACAATAACACTATCAATTTACGCAATGCATACTATGTCCCCTTGTTGCCGTATTGTTTAATTTCACAGACTTCTCTGTGGAATGGAGGTGCGCAGATTAGAAAAATCAGCGGAAACAATTTCGAAGTCACAGTCGACGGAAAAAGGCTGTTTGATGGAAAAATAAGCAACCGACTACCATTTCCTAATCTAGAACGCAAAAGAAACACGTGCCAAATCAGTCTAGAAGAACACAGAAGCATGGGACATCCAGGCGGACACAAAGAATGTGAGGCGTGTCGACTGGGGAAACAGACCAGACAACCATTTTCAAAGAAGCGCGAACGAACGGATACAGTAGGGGAGGAACTCTCGGCTGATCTTGTAGGACCAATCTCGCCGGCGTCTCTCGGAGGATCCCGTTATTTCCTAACCGTCGTAGACACTGCTAGCCGATATGCATGGATAAGAATACTCAAGGTAAAAAGTCAAGCCAAGGATGAACTAAAGAAAGTTGTCAACCAAGTAGAAAATAAACTAGAAAGAAAAGTTAAAAGAATAATCACTGACGGGGGAGGCGAGTTCGTCAATCAAAGCATGGCCCAATGGCTCGGGGATAAGGGGATTTCTCATCTAATAACCACTAGAAATACACCGCAAAACAATGGGACGGCGGAGCGAATGAACCGCACCATTATGGAAAAAGCCCGGACGATCAGGATTGATGCTGAAGTACCAAAACACCTATGGGCAGAATTGGTGTCAACAGCTGTTTTTTTGTATAACCGAAATCAGAAGACTAATCCCTTCTTAAAAATGTGGGGAATAGAACCAAGACTAACCAACATCAAACCTGTAGGATCAGAGGTACTCTACAGCATACATCATTACCAGAACATTGGAAAATTGGATCCGAGATGTCGAAAAGGGATCCTGATAGGCTTTGACGAGGATATGAGGTCCTATCGAATCTGGGACCCAGAGACAGGCAAAGTAATTAGATCCAGAGATGTAACTTTCCATGTCGGGAACAATGACATGGGGGATATATTTGTTGACGAATTTGAAGCAGAAGAACCCCAGCCGGAAACGGCAGAACCAAAAATCGAAGAAACAGCTGACTTACCACCGCCGACTATGAATGAAGGGGGTGAGAGTGAGAAAGAAGTCATTAATAGTCAGCCTTCGGTAAATCAAACACAACAGAAGGTCAGATCAAGCAACAGAGAAAGAAAACCAGTAGATAGATACGGGAACTGGACAACCTACATAGCAGCTAAACAAGAATTCGAAAAAGATGAATCCCATGGTGAAGCGATGGCACTCCAGACCTTTGTAAAAGAAAACGCCATAGTACCTGACAGTTTCCAAACAGCCAACAAATCAACTGAATGGCCAGCTTGGAGAAAAGCTATCTTTGCTGAATTAGACTCAATCGTAGAAAACGGTGTCTTCGAGATCGTACCTAAAGAAAAAAGAGACAAAAATAAAACATTAATTAATACGAGATGGGTCCTAAACAAGAAATTCGACACCGAGGGAGCCCTAAAAAGATACAAGGCCAGATGCGTGGCAAGAGGTTTCAAACAAAAAGAAGGAATCGATTACGAAGAGACTTTCTCACCTACCGGACGCTTAAGCACTATGCGATACATCTTAAACCACGCAACGCAACTAGGAATCAAACCCAGACAGGCGGACTTTGTGACAGCCTATTTAAACTCAAAACTAGAAGACGAAGAAGCCGTATACATCAGTATACCCGAAGGGTTTGTAGATTGGTTAAAAGAAACTAAGCAAGAAGCTTACACAAGGGAGCTAGCCCGTTCGCTGATCGATCAGCCCGAAGGTTTTGTCATAAAGCTTAAGAAAACCCTGTACGGTTTAAAACAAGCAGCAAGAGGGTGGTACACCACCATGACGGACTGGTTCATCAGTAAAGGATACAGGATAAGTGATGCTGATCCTTGCTTATTAATTTCGAACGCAGGAGACTTAGCTTTTGCTTGGGTAGACGACTTGATACTGGTGGGAGAAAACACAGATAATCTCATCAGCGAACTAGGAAAAACCTTTAAAATCAAAGACTTAGGATTAGCACAACATATTCTAGGGATGAAGATAGAATATCTTGATGACGGGAGGATGTTTGTAAATCAAGAACATTATATCAAAGGGTTAGTAGAGGAGTACGGCTTAGAGGACGGCAAGACAACCGGTACCCCAATGCAATCAAATATCAAGCTCGTTAAGTCAACACCCGAAGA
Source organism: Puccinia triticina (assembly GCF_026914185.1). Taxonomy (NCBI): domain Eukaryota; kingdom Fungi; phylum Basidiomycota; class Pucciniomycetes; order Pucciniales; family Pucciniaceae; genus Puccinia; species Puccinia triticina. Next base: position 4,064,259 of record NC_070572.1, read on the forward strand.
ATCTGAACAGTTCAGAGAAAGAGGATTGGATTACCGGTCAGCCATAGGATCATTAAATTATCTATCCCAATGTACAAGGCCAGACATAACATACGCGGTCGGAAAGCTATCACAGTTTCTTGAAAACCCAAATGACACTCACTGGACAGCTTTTAAACGAGTTGTTCGATATTTGAAAGGATCGCAGGACTGGGGAATACTGTATCAAGCCGGAAGCGGTCATGAAATAGAAGGGTATGTTGATTCGAGTTGGGCAGAAGACGACCATAGTTTATCAACAAGCGGATACAACTTCCAATGCGGACGAGGACTCGTGTCGTGGCGGAGCAAAAAGCTAGGAGGACCAAGTTCCTCATCAACGGAAGCAGAATATAGAGCGTACCTTTCAGCATCGCAAGAGGCACAATGGCTCCGGAAACTGACATTTGACATACATCGTGCTGTATCTGAAAAGACAAAAATCTGGTCGGACAACCAAGGTGCAATTCAGTTAGCCAAAAACCCAGTATACCACGCAAGGACCAAACATATTGGAGTACACTACAATTTCACCAAAGATCTGGTAATAAATAAGGAAATTCAAATAGAATACGTACCAACAGACGAAATGGTCGCCGACATCTTTACCAAAGCATTGGATCGCGAAAAACACACCAAGTTCTCATCGATGATGGGGTTGTTACCGTTGTCGATGATCGCGCCGAAAGCAAGGGGGTGTGTTGAACAACGGGCCTCAGCCAGTTTGTGTGTGCTTTCGACCCAATCATCAGCAAGTGTCACACACGACATGTCACAGGAACCGTCACGCATTTGATCTACCGAACTAGAGATAGACGATCCCCGTCTACCCGAACTACAGGCCACCGAACATGCTCAGCATGTGCGGATGGCACTAAGGTACCGTCGAGAGCAACACAGCAGACGAAAAGCAGCCAAGCAGGCTAAATGGTCAAGTCAGGAGCTCGCTGCGCTCATAGATGCGAATGCGCAAGTGTTAGCCGAGAATGTCAAAGTAGCATTCAGAATGAATGCAAGGAAAAGAAAAGCACTGATTGCTGAGCGCACAATCGTCAAGAGAAGGCGAGTGACTCTTGGTAAGTACAGAGTGAAGCAAGTGAAACGCACTGAGAAAGCAAGCGTGCTCAAATGCTTTGATAGGAGGGGAGGACCCACCGGGTTAATTCACACCCACCAGTGGTGGGCATTAGTATAAATAGGCCCATTCGGCCCAGTTGTAATTTCATTATCTCTTTCATCACACAATATCTCTTTCATCACACAATATCTTATCATCACATTATCATCACTGTATATACAAATCATCATATAGCAAAGACTGGTAGCCTCGCTCAACAGTCTTACAGAATTACATATTTATCACATAGAAATTATAACATCATCTTAACATTATCCCAGAGGACGAATACAAGAGGAGGATAGGGAAGAAGAAGAAGAGGATCAAGAAGAAGAAGACGAGGATCAAGAAGAAGAAGAAGAGGATCAAGAAGAAGAAGAAGACGAAAAGAGACAGGAGGAAGACAAAGAAAACCAGTAATATTTTCGACTTTGGACAACAGGATTGTTTTTTTTGTTGCGGAACATCATCTAGTTACGGCACGAGTCTTTTGGCATTTCAACAGGAACGCTGCGGACAGCATTAAGTTGGGGGGGGATGTGGTGTTCTGTGCCTGTTGCAATGCCAAAAGGACATATGCAAAGGTATTGGGATAGTACAGTTACATACAGGTGGAACCCATTACAAGAGGAGGAGATAATCTTACACAACAGTTACAACATTTACATACATACACCCTTTGGTCACCGCGGCGGATTGGACGGAAGAATACACGACGTGGATACGAGGACGAGGGAGGAGGAAGGAAGGAGGACCAGAGAGAGGCTTTGACCCCCAAATCGTGGAAAGGAGGAGTATTCTAGTTGGGTGCAGCGTGCATGGAAGGTGGCTTGGTTACATAGCAACATATTCTGAAGGATATGGAAGGTGGCTTGGGTACATAGCAACGCATGACATCAGGCAGCGCAATATATGCAGGCAGATAAGGTGTACAAATAGTGTCACTGCAGCATAATTCCCTCATTGTTTGGGTGGCTGTGCAGTACAGGTGTACATATGCTGTGCAACTGAGATCCCCTGCAGCTAAATTCTCTCAAACACATTCCCCTGGAGCTAAAATCCCTCACTCTTCATTATAAAAGGAGCTCTTCTCCCCCCCATAATTTCTCTTTTTGGGGGGATCATCAACCTACAGAGGTCTGGTCACATAAGATAGTTTAGCAGTAGTAGTTTAGCAGTAGTAGTCTTGAGTAGCGTAGAGTCAGTCAGTCAGTAGAGTGTTAGTGCAGTAGTAGAACCCACAATCAACAACCAACCAACCAACCAACAACAAACCAACAACCAACCAACAAACCAACAACCAACCAACCAACCAACCAACAACCCATTCTCCTTATTAGCATATTAGTAGTAGTAGTAGTAGTAGAAGTAGTAGTACAAATTATAACAGCAACAACAGTAGAGGAACTTCACCATAACAAACCACGTTATCCTTAGTTATAACCGGTCTAAAAACACATTGAATTAGATATTTAGGTCTGATAGAGATTACTATATAAAAGTAAGAGCTATCTTGGAATCTGCCACATTTTCTTAAATATTGATTACAAGACTCTTGGTTATTTGCATAGTACTATTAGAGGGGCAGGTCTTTCAAACCACCCGTAGATTGTAATAGCCTTTCAACCTATTCATACAATTTATTTCCCCCTCAAAAGGAACTTCGATTACCCATCCATCCCTGGAGTCCTACACCGGTCATCGTGGGGAGTATATACTCCCCTCAATAATTGGAACAAACTGGCCAACTCCCCTCAATGATCAGAACAGACCAGTTTGTTCCGGTCATCATGGGGATTATCCTCTTGATGACTGAAAGGAACTGGACATCAAGGGGGGTATGTACTCCTCTCAATGACCGGAAGGAACCAACCATCAAAGGGAGTATGTACTCCTCTCAATGACCAGAAGGAAACGGCCATTGAGGGGAGAATGTACTCCTATTGATGACCGGAAAAAACGGGCCATCGAGGGGAGTACCTCTTGATGGCCAGCCTGCCTTGGCCATCATGTGAAGGGATTGTACATTCGGGGGTGTGAGCTGTAGTTTCACAAGGAGTTTGATGTGTGAAAGGGAGTTGAGGTGGGGATGAATGAGTCCCTAGTGAGTCCCTACATGTAGGGACTCAAGGTCAATATTTAGGGACAGCCGTAAATTTTTGACGCAAATAGCGCCCGCGGTGGGTTGGGTTGAGGCGGTAAACTCCTGAAATTTCCAACTAGGGCCCTGATTTAGGGCGAACTTAGTCAGTCCTCCCTTTTGAGTTGGCAGGCTGGCGCCCCTAGGAGGGACTTGGGAGTAAGCGGGGAAATTCGGCGTGAGCGCTGAGGACCACCTCAACCCATTTGGCTGGTGTCAAACCTTGACACCACACTAAAATTGCGTCCTGCGGGCCAATCAGGCCTCCCTGGTGCCAGATTGAAGCCCTGAATCTGGCCTTCAAACCTACATAGGCCACATATTTTTATCTTAAACGGTCTTGAAGTTACAAATCTTGTAAAATCAAGCTTCCAAGATTTTGGGAATGATTGTACACTTCTGCATCTATGGTAAGTGCATGGAAGCAGTATTTTCTGCTTGTAATTACATGAAAATGCATATGTTTGAACAAGTTCACTTCTCAATTCATGATCAATGCATAATATTCATATTGGTATGCTTGATGTACAGGAGTTGGAAAAAAAACTTGATTTGTTGGAGCAAGCTCAGCAGTGAATTTGCAAGGGTATCCAGCGGCCAGCTGGGGGGACAAAAAGCTGATTAGTGGATGGCTGCCTGCGCAAGAAGCTAGCCTACAAGGCCGCACCACTCATGTCCCTATTGAGCCAAAAATGGATGTGAGATATATGGATCAAAGGAAAAATGGGGGTTGGTAGGGCCCCAGGCTCGTCAGCTCTCACGCCAAAATCGGTGGCTTGGGGGCAAGCCTCTCTGTAAGACAGAGACCCTGCGGGACTCTCCTCCAGAGAGGCTTGGTTAAGCTTGGATTTAGGGCCCGCGGTGGAAATGCTCTTAGTTCGACCCCGCAACTGCATCGGGTTGGATCAACCGGGGATCAACTTGACCCGGAGCTTGGTTTGGAGCTAGTGGGGTATAAATCTAGCCCCCACTAGTCCTTGGACTAACCTCTAAAATGCATATGCATCATGCTCAATGGCATGAACTCTATGTGTTTAGGTGCCAAACACACACCATACAGGCACCTAATCACATAATCTCCAACAGCCTCGGACTTCCCAATCTATGTACACCAATGCGGTCGGCCACTCGGATTAGCCTACTCTGACCGTAATCCAAGCTACACCCGGGGAGTCCATCCACGTGGAAATCACGCGGATTCCACAAGGACTCCACGTGGTGGCCGCCCGCAAGGTCGGACCAGCGGCTGGAGGTCCAGGGAATCACGGGGTCACCACCGGGAGGATCACCCGTGGATTCCACGGCAGCTTTTGGCTCCGCGTGGAATCCCCGTGGAATCCCTGTGATCACGACGTGAAGCTTGGGCCCACGGGTGGATCACGGCTCCTTCAACCGTGGGCTCCCCAAGGAATACTGTGATACCCACGCGCGGGTACACCAGGTGCCTCAGCTTTCCGTGGGACCACCAAAGGTGGTCCGCGGAGTGGATCAAAAACGCGGGTAATATTGCAGAATGTGGTACCACACGCTGCATTGCATATCATTGTAAAAACATAAAAAAAAGGGATTGATAGATAAAAAAACAAATCACAAAGAGAAGAAAGAAATAAAAGAAAAGTGAGAGAAATGAGATGGGGCGGCGGGTCCCTTTCTTCTTCATCCCTTGCAAACACTCAATCAACAAATCAAATCTGAACTTCACATTTGTGCGCCGAGCTCTTCCCACATGGCTGGATCAATGTCTGGATACACCCGAAGATGGTTCTGGTGGGGCACACGGATCTTGCAGCGCTCGACGTCGAACAGGGAGATATCCTTGATCCTTGGGAGTTCCAGGGACGGATTGGCCTTGATAGCCCTCTACAGATCAAGGATCGTGAGATGAGATGGTCTTGCAGTAGGAGGAAGACGAGTCTTACTGGATACAGCACTCTGAATTTGGTGAGATAGAGCTCATCATTGTCCGCATCTCCAGCGCCCGAGAGGATCCTTCGCCGCAGCACGTTCCAGTAGCGGACAAGCGCCGCGGGCCAATTGGCGTTGAGCTCAGCCATGTGAGCCATCTTGTGGTCGATGTACTCTTTGATCCGCGCCCAGCCGACAAACTGGGGTGCCTGTTGGAGGCAGACCTTCAAGAGCCAGTTCTGCTTGGCAGACGCGTAGCGATGGGCGGCCAGGATGGTGTATATATAGCGCCACCTGGCGGGGCGGGACGATCCGGGCTACTTGCTCGTAAATCAGGCCCGAGGTGAGGTCGTTGTACTGTCCCTTTGACCAGAGGAAGATTGTCAGCTGACTTGGGGGGGGGGGGGGGGTTGTTAGTGCGACGAGTAGTACGACCAGGCTTGGTCGTTGAATGTGTCCTTGCGCAGATAGTTGTACATCTGGCTGGCAAACTTGTAGCCGCCTAGCATGAATGAGAAGTCGGCCAGACGGCGGGTTTGGGCTTCTTGGCTTTGGTGGGGATACCTAGTAAGAGAGGATGATGATGAGCAAGGGGTATTTGAGGGCAAGAGGGATGAGCAGGTGGTGGGGTTGTAGCGGTGCTCGGGGGTGGATGAGGAGCTGGTTGCGGAGCCGGGCGCCTTGGAGAGGTATTTGTAGCCAGCGCTGAACAGCCGGCCGGTGATTCCCTTCCTGTTAGCGGCCAACTAGAAAGCCAGGATGTGAGTTTTTGGTTTTTTTAAGGGGGAGGGATGTGAATGCTCACCTTGAGCATTGCCCGGCTAGGATGAAATGCATTGAAGCAAGCCACCCAGCTGTGCCCACCTCCGGGGGCCGTGAGGAAGTGGGACTGAAGGGTCAGAGGGCGGGGTGGCGAGGCCGGGGATAAAGTTGTTGCTTCCCTTGGGAGCCGTTGATTGTCTTCAAGACGCACACGACCCAGCCGATATCACTGAAATAACCCTAACACCGGCAATGCAAGGGCATCCGTGGGTTCCTTGTTGTTGAGAACGACGCAAACTTAGCTAAGTCCGAGGGTGGAGGCGCTTCGCGCCTCCACCGGAGGGACTTATGCGGTATCGGTGATTTAGGCCTGAGAGGAATGGCCAAAAACGCCATTTTCAACAAATGTTGCAATAGCTCCCTTACCTCCGAAGATTTCACCAATATTTTTGGATATTAAGAAAGCCTTGCATCTTGGCTAATTTTTGATGATCTAAGATCATCAAATTTCATCATTCCTTGCTCATAATAACACATTGAAGTTGGTGGGTTGCAAAAGCCAAGTCTGAGGTCCGTAAAACATCATTTTAGTGTAAATCCATACGCTTTCCTCAGGGAAAAAAATGACAGGTATCCAGGACTGATGTCCAGCCTTGCCAACCAACTGCGTGAGAAAATGCATTTGGGCCTGTTCACTCAAGATTCCGAGGGAGCTCATTTGAAAAACAATTATACCTCAACTGTTTTTGCCAGCATGAAGTTTTTTTACTACATGCCTTGTATCTTGGGTTTGGGAAGAAGAAAAATGTACACAAAGGTGGCAGGAGATAGCCAGGCATCTCAAGAGTCTAAGTGTAAATGTAGAGGGTGATTACACCAAGGCAGCACTGTGCAGGGGCCTTAGCATAAAAAGGTAAGGATTATTGTCATTTCTCTCAGGCAAATTTCACCGATAAGGCATAAGTCCCTCCCAGAGGGGGCCTTCGGCCTCCCTCGGGAGGGACTTAGTTAAGTTTGAGAACGACGAGGAACTCGCGGGGACAGTTTTCACCGGGATCCCAGGGGCAGCTGTGGAATCCTCGTCATTTTCCCCATCGTAATGACGTGGAAATCCCAGGCGGGTGGACCCGTCGTCTCCACGCATTTTCCACGGGAGGGTGGAGACGACGGGGGGAGCAGTGAAATCCACGTGGATTTCACTGAGCCGGTGATCCCGTCGTCTCCACAAACGCGCGGGCCAGGAAGCACCCCCGCCGTGTAGTTAGTCCAGACTAACTTAGCAACGGATGCGGATGCTCTGAGGGACTTGTGTTAAGTTCGCTGCGCTCCCCCGAGGGAAAAGTTAGATAGTTCAGGCCATCCGAAGAACCCCCCGATGTGGCAGGCTTCCCTGGCAAATCAATCATCACACACTTTATTTCAGTAACTCTGTCTGTTCAACTTGGTACGGAACCTTTCGGAGCACAAACCGTCATAAATGTTTGTTTGTATGATTGCCGCTTCACTCTTTGACAGTCAACAATTAGGGAAGAATGATAGGATATTCCCCGATCGAAGCTGACAGGACCCGCTTCACATTCACATTCGCTTGTTCCGAACCTGCCCTCATTCATACCAATACAATCCCTGAAATCAATCGGGCATCATTTGAAAGACTTGCGTGGTCAGGAGTTTAAAATGTTAGCTCAAGGGGAAGGGGGAGGAACAGCCTGCGAGGAAAATACATTTCCCTTCTGATCTGATTATGTCTCCAGCGGCCTAGCACCTAGACGCCCCTATATTTCAAGGTCAGTCGAGTTCCTCCTATGATGACTATCCATACAGTCTTTCAATATTCAAACAAATACACCTGCCATGGTGCATACCTACCTTTGGGGATCGATTCTCAGAGCGTGTCCACACACAATGACTCCATCTTTATTGATCTATGGATTTATTTATCTAAAAAGGGAGGGTCGAGGGCCCTTTGCTTTCATGAATCTAGAAGGAGATAATTTACCCATCCGGTCTTGCCTGCTGCAACTTCACGCGCCCTGCTCCTCTCATGAACCATCCCAAAATCGACATCGCCTATTTTCAAGCATCCGACAGTGCAATCTGTGTGTATCCCAAGCTAAATAAATAAATAGCCAATCCACTTCTTTCTTTCCCTGTCAATCCTGGTTTGCACTTAACCACTAGATAATTATTTATCACATGTAACCTCTTGAGACTGCCTAGTTTCAATTGAACTGCTTCTATCTAACCACAAGTTCCGTTCGATAGAGCCTTCTCGTCACACTCCACATACTATTGTTGAAGAAAAAAATGACAAAAGACTGTCAATGCCACCGACTCTTCTACCCGACCTTAATTAGATCTTGCTGCTCATCTAACTATGTGCACTCCCTCAAGACAAAGACGACGATTTCGCCGGTCATAACCACCCTCAGAACAATCGGAGTGATGCAAAGGAAAAAGAGAAAAAACGAAGACCTGCTGCTCAGATCAAAACTCTCGAAGCCTTGCTGCAGTACCAATGAAATGGATTCACATCCAGGACCCACCGGGAAGCGCACTTTCCCTCAAAACTTTGAATACGATTATCATCACTTCAAACAACGCCTCTCATTGAGCTCCGAGCCTCAATCCTTTCACTTGGTTAGCAACAGATTTCTCGTCGGATTAGACTACGACGGTAAGACTTCTTTTTCTGCCTTCTTCCTGGCGTGGAGTTTCCTTGTGGGCTTTATGATTTTGGAGTTGGAGATCTACAAAATGTTTTGCTATTTTTCTATTATCTTGCCTTATCAAGTTTGACTGATTCCAATTGATCTCTCTTCTTTTGTAGCTTCAAGGCCCAAAACAGGTAAATTTGTAAAGCGGATTATAACCGATCAGACCGAGTTGTCACAAGTTTTTTCGAACTCGAACACATTGAACAACATTCCATCGGGTTATAGCCGAACCAACAAGCGATATGGAAAATCAGTTTATCATTCCTGTGACTCTGTGGGCAAAGAGAACTGTGGTGGATCTCGCGAACAACCCTATAGCGTTAACAACTCTCGAGAGGTACGATCGATCTCAACAGAACAGGATTCACCATTTAATTTGGTTGCTTCGCCGAAAATCGACATAACCGAAGATCAATTTATTTTTACCATGTCTCCGTTCAGCTCGACTCAAACTCTGTCAACTTTCATGAGATCGCCAGCCAATCCCGCCGAGAGTTACAAGTTGGTCAAGAGTTTTGACCACAAGAAGCTCAAGAGCAGGGATCTAGTCGAAGAAAATGACGAGGATCAAGACGAACGCTCGATCTCTATCACATCTGTTTTGCCCATCGATATACCCCAATCTCATAAATCGACTTGACCAGCCTTTTGCATTACCTAAAGCCTCAACATCCATCTTAGAATCATTTAAAACCTCATTATCCTTTTCTTCTTATCCACAACCGCATTAAGCAATACTCGGATTCTATCCTTACTTATCCTTCAGCAGACCAATTCGCCCGTGTTTGTCCCATTTTATGCTTTCACTTGATGATATTCTCAGGTCAGCTTGTGTTAGCCACTTCCACGCCCGATTTAAAGATGTATTTCAAGTTCCATCAATTGCATTATTTGTCCTCAAAACCTAAAATCAGACCTCATCTCGCTCTTTTACAAATAAATATAAAACTTGAACAATTGTTCTGTGCCTTCCCAGAATTTAACAGTCTCTTATTGTTTGGAAAATGTTGAAATCATACCTGTTGAGAGTAAAGCTTGCAAGAATGGATGATTCAATTACAAAGTATAGAATCTAGACTAAGTACTATCTGTGAGAATTCCTGCCTAGGTGAACGGCACCAATCTCATAAAATGAGAAAAATGCCGGGATCTGAAACAGTTGCGGAGAATGGTAAGCAAAGCAAACCACATCCGCAGTCCAAATCAGTGCCGCGGGGTTGTAAAACTGAAAACATCTCTTAATGCAATCAGGTCTAACCACAAACTTAACCCAAGTCCCTTGCTGCTGCGGGCATCTGGTCTTGCGAAGCAAGCCTCCGATAGTCCTCGGCAGGAGGGACTTGCGCGCTATTGCCCCTTTTTGGTGTGCCAAGATTCTGAATCTGAGTTTGGCTGGGTTTCTGCAAACCATCACAATTTCTTGCCCTCAGAACTTAAAGGCCTAAAAATTTGTATGGCATGAAGCCTTTCTTCTTGCCTATCATCCCATACAATCTGAGTTCTGTTGCACTATTTCTTCAAGTACAAATAAATTATCCAAGTAAATCAAACCTTGGAGTTTACTGAAGTTGAGTGACAGAGAAGATCTGTGCTCAATGAATTCATACACTTTTTTTTTTGACTTACAGTCAACCCCTGTCAACCCTCTGAGCCCTTGATTGCCGGCACAGACCGGCCATCAAGACCATACAGCCCTCTGCAGTCTGGATGACCGGTACAGACCAGTCATTTAGGGGATATGTACAACACCCTGGATGACCAGTACAGACTGGTCATCAAAGGGATATGTACAATCTCTCAATGATTGGTCTGTGCCAGTCATTGAGGGGACTCAACCTGGCTGGCGGGTGCTCTTTGGAGACATATGAGGTGGATTTGTTGTCAGACATGTTGGGACAGTTGTTACTAATGCTTGTTTGGGTGTTGCCTTGCTTTCATCCATCTCATGAGTTCTCTACTCACCGGCACAGTGGTGAGCACGGTCCTCAAACTAGCTACACCATAGGTAAGGCGGGGTAATTGAATGAGGGCCCGTGGTCTGGCAAAATGAAAAATCTACAGATCTCTCTTACCAAGTCTGTTATTTCTTTGCGAGTATTTCTGCTTGGTTAATTTCTCAGAGGATATGTGTGGCAGTACCAACGGTGGGCCGCTACACTATTTTTTTTGAAGAGCTTCTTTGGTTCTAATGGCTTGGAAGTTAGTCAGGAGTTGAAGGAAACACTGGAAGAATCTATTTGATTGCTTGTGGGCTAAGAAAGATAGATTTTGGCAACAATGAAAGAAGGTCAAGATCATTGGAGTTTTGAGGTCATCTGGACAAGCAAGCAAGTGCAATCAGGCTGGCTGAGCAGGGGGAATACCTGGGACAGGAGGCACACCCTGGTGACACGACAGGGCATCCCTGGTGTTACATACATACTTCCTCCTTTTTTCATTGCACTTGCGTGTCAGCCACAGGGGCCTCCCCTGCTTTGGGTTTTGTTTTGTTTTATGTATATATGTACATATGTACATAGCCTATGCCGGCTACAACACACAAGTAGATGAAACATGTAGAGGATTAATTGTTAATTGAATATGGCAAAGTTGACATGGCATAGCACACAATGCGCACCCAGCCTACAAAAACTAACTTTTGTGGCGCGCACAAATAATATGTGCTTACAGAGAAATTTGTGCACATCAGATTTTGTGGGCCAATTTTTTGTCATCCAGTTTTTGTGTGCTAATTTTTTGTCATTGTTTTTTGTGTGCTAATTTTTTGCCATCTGGTTTTTTGTGTGCTAACTTTTTGTCATCTTTTTTGTGAGCTGAATTTTTTTGTCTGCTGATTTTTTTGGGGGGCTTGACTAATTGACTCCCAAGAATTACATTCTGACTCCCAAATCACATTTTTTGAGAGTTGGAATGTAATTCCGCCGCATGAAATGGGAGTCAGACATGTAATTTGTCCAAAAATTCAAAAAAAAAAAAAAAAATCATACCTCCTCACTGGCTCAAAGCCCACAAAAACTTTACAGCAGGAAGAAACCCCTCTAAAGAGCAGATGGTGAGCTGCACAGCATTAGCACAACCAAAAAAGGAGCATGCTACTGTGGGTCAAATTTGGCAGATTTCCTGCTACTAAGTTACATGACGCACAGACATGAGACATGACACGCAGACATGATACATGATGCGTGCCTCATGTATAGGGTGTGCGCGGACATGATATGTGATGTGCGGACATGCTGAGGGGTGCGCAGACATGATGCATGATGTGCGGACATGATATTGTCTTTTCAAGAACGCTTGGACTGATTTCCAGCAAGGTTCACAAAAATCATCAATTTGGAAATCTAGGTTTGTAGTTTTTCACCTCACCTCAAAACCCATGATCCCTCCTCACAGTGGCCACAGCCACCATGTACGATTCCTGTGTCTTGATTGTCTGGATGATCAACAGGTCAGCATCATCCGTTTCCCCCCAGTTCATATTACCAGTCAACTACCCACCGACATCATATTATTTTCTTTCCAAATATCTCGCTTTGGTCTGGATCTTTTTGCCAGGGAGAACCCACCTCCTGGTTACTTTACCAGTAGTGAATACCAGCGTATTCACCTCTCAGGAGAGCCGACAACGGACTTGCCGGTAAGTTTTCCTATTCTCATTGGTGCTGATCCCCAAATTCTGATCTTTCTTTTTTTCTGCATGCAGCCGCAGATCATTGTTTGCAACACCGGCTTCAAGCTGCTTTGTCCAAAGAATGGCAACCAGTGCCGAGCTCAATGGACGCCTGTCAACTCGTCCATGGCCCACGGGAATTTCAATGTCTTAATCACTGCCAGACAGACCCCACTTACAGAGTTTCAAGAAAAGATAGCTTCCGCATGCGACAAGCAATTCAACAACGCGGGTGACCTGATTAGAAATGCACTCAAGAAAGGATCCCCCTGAATCGTTTGGAAGCTCTCAATGCATGCCAAAGTTGCTCCGGAGTTCGCAAAATCAAAGAACTATACAATCAACAATGCACCATCTTTTGATTGTTGAATGGATGCTATAATTGAGCTTGGGAAGGACCGTACCAAAGTCTTGTTACTCATTGAAATGATCAACCCGGAAATCGATCTCAAGAAATCCAAAGCCGTCATTGAGGTCAAGAACCACATCATGACTGTTGAGGCTGCTCAACAGGCTTCTTTGACCCGCCCAGCTCCGGATCATCCAGCTAACGTCATAACTGCTGATTGATTCAGCCTGATCAACATCCAGATGAACCTCATCTACTCGACTCACCCACCAAACTCAAAATACCACAAAAAGTTCCCAGTTTTTATTCATACAACTGATGCCAATTGATTCATCCCCTTGACTACAGCAATTGTCCAACAATGGGCCACAGACCTGGTAAGTCAAATGACTTTGAATATTGTTTTTTTTAAAGATTAATTTGATTTTTTTACTTGAAAGGTCAACGTTGTTGCTGGGATCTCGCTCTACTCCCCTCCGCGCGACTTGAAATACAAGGTGTCGTCTTTGAAGAGAAGGAAGCTTGTCCACACCTCCGAACCTTGCAAGCAAAGCCAATCTGTTGATTCTTCCAATTCTGAAGCCGTCACCCCCGATCCTCAAATGCTTTGTGATTACATCGAGTTCATCAAAATCTGTCCCAGCAAACGCGACAAAGTTTTGGCAATCCTCGATGAAAAGGACATCACCCATCCGAAGTTTTTCAAATCAAAGCAAATTACTGACAAGAAGATGCTTCAATGGGGTTTAAGCAATGGTATAATTTATCAACTAAAAGATAATGTCTCAAAGTTTCAACACAGCCAAAGAGAAGAGCAACTAATCTCGTGACAACAACCAGCACCGTGAACCACAACGGAAGCAAGCAGAGTTACGCGTATCACGTCTCAGCGGAGCAAGTCGAGAAGAATTTGATAATCCTCGACTTGGGTGCAAGCCAGCACATGTTCAACTCGCTGGCATACTTCACAGACTCCACCCCAACCAACGTTCTGATAGTCACTGGCACAGGCGCCGAAAACCCGGAAATGGTCGGCACAAGGCAAGGAACAGTCAAACTGATGTTCAGCAACAACACAACCATCACACTTCGGAACGCCCTATTTGTCCCAAAACTCTCCACAAATCTCATTTCATTCGTGCAACTAATCAAAGAGAAGGCCAAAATTTACAACCAAGAGGGGCAAATGGTGGTAAAATTGAACGGTAGCCACTGCTTGAAGATAAGCACAAAACAAAATCTGTTCAAAATTGAAGGAGTTGTTTTTCTGAAATCCGTGGCTCTAAACACCGCAGTCATAGCTCCTGAGAACACTTTCATGACATGGCACCGCAGACTTGGCCATGCAAGCTCCGCAAGAATCCGAACAATGCTTGGCGACCTAGACCTGCCCAAGGAGAAAAATTCTTGCTCGGCATGCATGCAGGGCAAGATGACAAAGATGCCCTTCAAAGGAACATTTTCTCAAACTGAAGCACCTCTCAAAGTCATTCACGGCGACATTGTTGGCCCCACTCGAGACCAGCCACCAATAGCGGATTTAGATACTTCCTCACAATTGTAGACCAACACACCGGATTCATCCATCTCACCCTCCTAAAGGAGAAGTCCAGAGCAACTGCGGCCATCGTGGAGTACAAGAACAAGTTCGAGAAGCAAACCAGCAAGACCATCAAGAAGATCATCACAGATGGCGGGGGCGAATTCTGCAACAATGCTCTTGGTGAAATTCTCCGGCAAGAGGGCGTACAACACAACGTGTCTCCTCCCTACACGCTGCAACACAACGGGATGACCGAGAGGGCAAATCACACCATCATTGAGATGACCAGGTGTATCCTCCTTCAGTCCAACATGGCTGCCAAATGGTGAGGTGAAGCCGCGCTAACCGCAGCATCCATAACCAATTGTTTACCATCCCTCTTGAAAAGCCGTTTGCCTCCAATAACCCTATTCCTCAAGCTCAAACCAAATGTGTCATTTTTCAAACCATTTGGCTTTCAAGTGTGGATTCTCAAAGAAAACGTCAAGCACAAACAGAAGTTTGATCCCATAGCTTGCGAGGGCACACTCATAGGTTACACCAACAACTTTTCAGCATATCAAGTCCTCCACCATGACACTACCAAGATGGATGAATTTGTGATGTTGTATATTGGTCAATATAGCTTATATTGATCAATTTTTTTTATTCCTCTTGATACCTTTGTCTGTGTTCCATGTCTCCTTAATACACTTCTATAATCTCTCTCCTTCCCCCTGTGTTAGCTTCAAGCCACAGGTATATTTTCTTTTATTTGCCTGATAACATTCAGAAATTTCTACGTACACCATTCAATCCTTCATGAAAAAAAGACATTGCAAGTTTGAGGTAGGATTAATCCAGGGAGGCTGAGGGGTCTCAATTTTTTTTTGCTTCAACAATTGATGTTATCAGAATTCTGCAAATCTACTTTTTTTCAAAAAAGGAAAAACATTGACCCCTAACCGCTCTCATGATGTCATCCTGCACACATTTTTAATTTGGTTGGTTGAACTTCCTAAAGAGATTGCACATCATACTTGAAGTGCTACATGCATAGAAGGCCTTTTTGAAATTAGTTTACCATGGTTTAGCATAGTTTTCTCAGGTTCTTTTTTTTATCTACTTTTGTTATCAATCACAGATTAATGAGGAATATTTCAACATAAAATTTCACCGGGAAATTGTTCTGCATATAAAACCCAGAAATATTGTGTTTCAGGTCACATCCATCATGCAGCAGCTACAATCTAATCAGTTGCCAAATATCACTACTTTGGTAGTTTCTTGGTCTTTCTACCACTATATCTCATCCCGGTGTGGGAATTCTTCCAAGATATTGTTACAAAAATGTTGACAAGCCCCCAAAGTTTCATTATGTACCTTTACTGACCACAAAACCCCCAAGTGCAGCAGCTACAGTCTGATCAGTTCCCAAATATCACTACTTTGGTAGTTTCTTTGTGTTTCTGCCACTATATCTCATCCCACCGTGGGAATCCTCATGCCAGATGGGGAGAAAAATGTTGACAAGCCCCCAAAGATTCATGAAGTGCCTTTGCTGACCACAAAACCCCCAAATGTAGCAGCGACAGTCTGATCAGTTCCCAAATATCACTACTTTGGTAGTTTCTTGGTGTTTCTGCCACTATATCTCATCCCAACGTGGGAATCATTCTGCCAGACGGTGACCAAAATGTTTACAATCCCCCAGAGTTTCATTATGTACCTTGACTGACCACAAAACCTCCAAATGTAGCAGCTACAGTCTGATCAGTTCCCAAATATCACTACTTTGGTAGTTTGTTGGTGTTTCTGCCACTATATCTCATCCCAGCGTGGGAATCCTTCTGCCAGATGTTGACCAAAATTTTCAAAAGCCCAAGTTTCATTATGTACCTTTACTGACCACAAAACCCCCAAATGTAGCAGCTACAGTCTGATCAGTTTCCTAGTTCCTTGGTGTTTCTGCCACTATATCTCATCACAGCTTGGGAATTCTTCTGCCATATGGTTATGAAAATGTTAACAAGCGCCCAAAGTCTCATTATGTTCCTTTACTGACCACAAAACCCCCAAATGTAGCAGCTACAGTCTGATCAGTTCCCAAATATCACTACTTTGGTAGTTTGTTGGTGTTTCTGCCACTATATCCCATCCCAGCATGGGAATTCTTCTGCCACATGGTTACTAAAATTTTATCAAGCCGGCAAAGTTTCATTATGTACCTTAACTTACCACAAAACCCCCAAATGTAGCAGCTACAGTCTGATCAGTTTGCAAATATCAATACTTTGGTAGTTTCTTGGTGTTTCTGCCACTATATCTCATCCCAGCGTGGGAATCCTTCTGCCAGACGGTGACCAAAATGTTTACGAGCCTCCAAAGTTTCATTAGGTACCTTGACTGACCACAAAACCCCCAAATGTAGCAGCTACAGTCTGATCAGTTCCCAAATATCACAACTTTGGTAGTTTCTTGGTGTTTCTGCCACTATATCTCATTCCAGCGTGGGAATCCTTCTGCCAGACGGTGACCAAGATCTTTGCAAGCCCCCAAGGTTTCATTATGCACCTTGACTGACCACAATTAACAAGCGCCCAAAGTCTCATTATGTACCTTTACTGACCACAAAACCCCCAAATGTAGCAGCTACAGTCTGATCAGTTTGCAAATATCAATACTTTCATAGTTTCTTGGTGTTTCTACCACTATATCTCATTGCAGCTTGGGAATTCTTCTGCCAGACGGTGACCAAAATTCTGACAAGCCCCCAAAGGTTCATTATGTACCTTGACTGACCAAAAAACCTCCAAATGTAGCAGCTACAGTCTGATCAGTTCCCAAATATCACTACTTTGGTAGTTTCTTGGTGTTTCTGCCACTATATCTCATCCCAGCTTGGGAATCCTGCTGCCAGACAGTGACCAAAATGTCTACAAGCCCCCAGAGTTTCATTATGTACCTTGACTGACCACAAAACCTCCAAATATAGCAGCTACAGTCTGATCAGCTCCCAAATATCACTACTTTGGTAGTTTGTTGGTGTTTCTGCCACTATATCTCATCCCAGCGTGGGAATCCTTCTGCCAGATGGTGACCAAAATTTTTACAAGCCCCCAAAGTTTCATTATGTACCTTTACTGACCACAAAACCCCCAAATGTAGCAGCAACAGTGGGTCGCTACTTTACGGTTATCGATATCGTAACGTTATCGTAGTGATTTTTGGTCCCTTTACGCTAACCGGACCGGTAGCAATGGGGAAATGTGGTGCGATATCAATATCGCACCAGGCGGGTGTTTTTTTTTCAAGGCCGCTACGATATCTATGGGCAGCGCAGCAGGTATTTATCAACATATTGAGCAAGAAAAGGCCATTTCAGGGCTGATTTGGCCTTTCACTGCTCAATAAAGGGTTTCTCTGCTTGATAAGGGCCAATTTGACCCTTAATTGCTTAACAAAATGTTAATTTTCTCGATAACACGTTACTTTACTAGTAACGGCTGTACAAAAAAAGGCCAGTTACAATAACCGTGACGCGGCGATCCGCGCGCTAGCGTTAACAATAACTGTAAAAATGTTAGGCGCAGCTCGCTACTTTACTCTACAGCCCCGGTTATCGTAGAGTAAAGTAGCGACCCACCGTTGGTAGCAGCTACAGTCTGATCAGTTTCCAAATATCACTAAGTTGGTAATTTCTTGATGTTTCTGCCACTATATCTCATCACAGCTTGGGAATTCTCCTGACATATGGTTACTAAAATGTTAACAAGCGCCCAAAGTCTCATTATGTTTCTTTACTGACCACAAAACCCCCAAATGTAGCAGCTACAGTCTGATCAGTTTGCAAATATCAATACTTTGGTAGTTTCTTGGTGTTTCTGCCACTATATCTCATCCCAGCGTGGGAATCCTTCTGCCAGACGGTGACCAAAATCTCTACAAGCCAGCGAAGTTTCATTATGTACCTTTACTGACCCCAAAACCCTGAAATGAAGCAGCTACAGTCTGATCAGTTTGCAAATATCAATACTTTGGTAGTTTCTTGGTGTTTCTGCCACTATATCTCATCCCAGCGTGGGAATCCTTCTGCCAGACGGTGACCAAAATCTCTAAAAGCCCCCAAAGTTTCATTATGTACCTTTACTGACCACAAAACCCCCAAATGTAGCAGCTACAGTCTGATCAGTTCCCAAATATCACTACTCTGGTAGTTTCTTGGTGTTTCTGCCACTATATCTCATCTCAGCGTCGGAATCCTTCTGCCAGACGGTGACCAAAATGTTTACAAGCCTCCAAAGTTTCATTAGCTACCTTGACTGACCACAAAACCCCCAAATGTAGCAGCTACAGTCTGATCAGTTCCCAAATATCACTACTTTGGTAGTTTTTTGGTGTTTGTGCCACTATATCACATTGTGGTGTGGGAATTCTTCTGCCATATGGTTACCAAAATGTTTACAAGCCCCCAAAGATTTACTATGTACCTTTACTGACCACAAAACCCCCAAATGCAGCAGCTACAGTCTGATCAGTTTCCAAATATCACTACTTTGGTAGTTTTTTGGTGTTTCTGCAACTATGTCTCATCCCAGCGTGGGAATTCTTCAGCCATATGGTTATTAAAATGTTAACAAGCCAGCGAAGATTCATTATGTACCTTTAGCTCTGGGGGCTTGTTAAAATTTTACTCACCATATGGGAGAAGGATTCCCAGGCTGGGATGAGATATATTGGCAGAAACACCAAGAAACTACCAAAGTAGTGATATTTGGGAACTGATCAGACTGTAGCTGCCACATTTGGGGATTTCGTGGTCAGTAAAGGTACATAATGAAACTTTGGGGGCTTGTAAACATTTCGGTCACCATCTGGCAGAAGGATTCCCATGCTAGGATGATATATAGTTGCAGAAACACCAAGAAACTACCAAAGTAGTGATATTTGGGAACTGATCAGACTGTAGCTGCTACATTTGGAGGTTTTGCGGTCAGTAAAGGTACTTAAGAAAACTTTGGGGGCTTGTAAACATTTTAGCAACCATATGGCAGAAGAATTCCCAAGTTGGGATGAGATATGGTGGTAGGAACACCAATAAACTACCAAATTAGTACCATTTGGAAACTGATCAGACTGTAGCTCCTACATTTGGGTCTTTTGTGGTCATTCAAGTTACATAATGAAACTTCGCCGGCTTGTCAAGATTTTAGTAACCATATGGCAGAAGAATTCCCAAGTTGCAATGAGATATAGTGGCAGGAACACCAAGAAACAACCAAAGTAGTGATATTTGGGAACTGATCAGACTGTAGCTGCTACATTTGGGGGTTTTGTGGTCATTAAAGGTACATCATGACACTTTGGGGGCTCGTCAACATTTTGGTCACCATCTGGCAGAAGGATTCCCATACTGGGATGAGATATAGTGGCAGAAACACCAAGAAACTACCAAAGGGGTGATATTTGGGAACTGATCAGACTGTAGCTGCTGCATTTAGGGGTTTTGTGGTCAGTAAAGGTACATAATGAAACTCTGGGGGCTTTTAAAAATTTGGTAATTCTATGGCAGAAGAATCCCCACACTGGGATGAGATATAGTGGCAGAAACACCAAGAAACTACCAAAGTAGTGATATTTAGGAACTGATCAGACTGTAGCTGCTACATTTGGGGGTTTTGTGGTCACTAAAGGTACATGATGAAACTTTGGGCGCTTTTTAACATTTTAGTAACCAGATGGCAGAAGAATTCCCAAGCTGCATGAGATATTGTGGCTGAAACACCAAGAAACTGCCAAATTAGTGATACTAGAGGCTAAGGCGGCTTCGCCGCTGTGACATCCAGGCCCCCAATCTGAAATAAGTCCTCCAACTCACATTCACATAAATTTTGGATGTATTCTATTGTGATTTTGTGACTTACTGCTTGCTATAAGCCTTTCAAACTGCAATCAAATTTCCCAGTAAAGTCAATGGTACTTGTACAGGCAATTTAAAGCTACACAAGATGATAGTACTGGATTTTTTTTTCATAATTTGCCATAACGTGCACAGGATGACAACAGGGGGTTGTTACAGCTGTGTGTAATTTTAAAATATTGTGAATTATTTAAAAATAAGCTATGATAACACAAACTAGGCCCTGTTTGGACGCACATGTAAGTGATAAATCATAATGGGCAAATGTATCACGCGCAACCCGATTTTTGGCCCCTGTCTCCACCAAGATTGGGTTGCGCATGATAAATACACACATTTATCATGTATAATGTGGTGTTCAAAGGGGGCCTTAACTTAAGTTTATTGCGCTTGTAAAAATAGTTCACTATAACCTCCACAGGTCAAAAAATACCCTCAATAAAAGCCAATACAGGCTTTTTGTTGTCCATACAGCCAAAAAAGTCTTGTGAAGTATTGGAAATTCAATGGGTTTTTTGGATAAAAATAGAAGGTTTTCTTAAAAATAACAGCCAATGTGTTACATATTTGTGTGCAAATATTCTACTACAATGTATTGGCCAACCAATGATTATAAGCTGAGTTTCAGATAAAGTCTGACCAAACTCACCACCTCATCATCAAAGCTGAAAGAATAATCTGTGCTACAAAAATCACCTGGTTTAGTGCAGCACAGTGGTTACCTGCTTAGAATTTTCTGTCCCAAAATCCTGTATTCCAACAGTGAAACTGCTTCCCTAATGCTAAATGTAGTACACACATCTTTTACCCATGGCCAAAAGTGCAAGATCCACCAGAAACACCATCCTTTTGCTCAAAAATAGTGCAGCAGTACATTTCAAAAAGGCTTTTTCTGCTAAATATGTGTTACCAAAGTGTAAAAGCACAGCATATTTGATGTGCTACCAGGCACTATAGGCTGCCTCCCTGCTGAGCAGGTATAGAAACACACATTTATAACCCATTGGCTTGTGCTCCCATCCCACTGCTCTACTGGAAAGGAAGGTATTCCTTTAAACATCCAAGGTTGATCTTTCCAGTGACGAAGTCAACTCAATCTCTTGTGGTGTATACAACAGATTCAGGTTCTTTGTATATCTCCTTTGAACGCGGCAAGCTCCATCGCGAGCATTTCAATAGCTCTGATGAAGGGGGCCTCATTGCTTTGCCTCAGACAATGGATGTGGAATTTGCCCTTTAAAATGTGAGCAATATCATAATCCTCTAGATACAAGAAGCGCTTGGTATGTTCACAGATTGCTGAGGCATCCAATCAATGAAGAATTAAATCAGTTAGGGGACGCCGCTGCTGGATAAGAGCCCCAGGATTAAGATCAGATCAACTTGGCTCCACCAGGCTTCAAGCCACCCTCCATAAGCGGAGCAAGTAAGGCAGACTTGGCTTGATAGGCTACCTCGGTGTAGGACGATAAGGACTTTGGCCAGCAGAAGAATATCCGCGTTCTTTGGCCTCTGGACAACATTGAGCAGGGTATCAATGATGCAACCACGATCCTAGAGATACGTCTGTACCCGCGCAGTCAGTGACCACAGTGAGACCGACGGGCAACTACACAAGGAGGGAATCGCTGATGAGAAGATACCAGAAGATGGAAAGAAGAGACAAACCTTTTTGAACAGGCAGGAGGCACACGCCATAAACAATACATCTACATCTTCCCTTCTGCGCAGGCATATACGTCCGCCAGGAACTTGACCGCCGCGGACGCGGGAAGACTCACGTATATGTTCAGGTCCTCTGACCAGCCTTCTTCGGCATCCAGCTGCCGGGCAGACTTTGTCAGTGGGAGCACGAAGCTCTCAACGGTCGCAAGCGGCTTGTGGGTACGTTTCAGGCTCCTACATACATTTTTTATGCAGATTTTCTGTCCTTTTTCCTCTTGGATGAGGGTTGTGGCGGTGGTGGTTGCCCATGTGCTTGTTCGGCATTGCCAGCTCCTGTTTGATGTGCTGGCCCTTGGGGTTGGTGTGGTCTGAGGGTCTGGAAGCAATAATGCACACGCGTGTGACAATAAAGAGTACATGTCACATGATGACGTATGTGGCATGGTTAGGTTTTGGGATTGTCGGAACCGGTTTCTTATTTGTCTATCATACATTAGGTTTAGCTCACATGTATCAATACACAAGCTTGTAGTTCCATTCCTCTCTCCCTTCTTTTCCTCACACACTCATCACAATCGTTTCACTCATAATACCTTGTTTTGGTATTCCTCTCTTCCAGCTTGATTGCTTCTCTCGGAGTCTTCTCTCCTTGTTTGCTCACCGCTGTCACTCTGGTGTTTCATAGGTTCAGTCTCTTTTCTTTCTTATCTCTTTATCTATTTATTACTCAATAAGCAATACACACACTCATAATACCTCGTTTAGGTATTTCTCTCTTCCAGCTTGATTGCTTCTCTTGGATTCTTCTCACCTTGTTTGCTCACCGCTGTCACTCTGGTGTTTCATAGCGCGCACTCACTAATCAGTCCCTGCGCCCACACACACGATATGATGAGCACAAAGAAAGAGACTGACCAGACGGTTTAGTGGGTGATGTGGTACTGTATGATGAGGCTGGTCAGCTTCAGCGCCCGCTCCGAGAATTTTTTATGCGCCAGCACCACCCGGAACAGGTTCATTTTTTTTCTGTACCCCGGCGTGTACGCAATAGCCACCATCGGCCACTCCGCATCCGCCTACGGGATTGGTGTTTATCCTTCCACGGATTTTCCCGGTCTAGTATGTTTGGCCCATGCTTGTCTTTTCTATTTTTCAGTTTTCCCTTCTTGCTTGTGCTCCTCCAGTCCAATTTGAGGCTCGATGGGGCCGGATGATCAGTTCCAATATCCAATCTGCGGAGCTTTATAAAGATGACAGAGATCAGCTGATTTTTTGAATAGAACACTTACAACAGACAGGTGCTGTTGACCACTTCAAGAAAACGGGGCTGACTTTGCAGTCGACTTGTGCGCTGTCAAGTTTTTTGCAAGACGTGCGTTCGAGGGGTTTGGGTGTGGTAGTGGGCCCTGGGGAACAGGATAGCAAGTGGGATCAGGTCAACGGTGTGTCAGATTCAGTGTGAAGGCTGGAGATGGCTGTAGCAGCTGGTTTACGTGTTTGGTGGCTTGACAACAGTTGGCGAGGGAACGGCTGGGACTCCGGGGCAGAACAATGGCAAGAGGTGCAAGGGTTGTGGTGTGAGCGCGCGCAAGCCTGGCAAATACAATGGCGAGGCGGTGACTTTGTTGGTACAGATGAGGTGGGAGACAAGGGTCTCAGCAAAAACTCAGGTCTTGTTGACAACACCTAGCCATGCAGGTCAGAGGTACTGGATTTGCGTGGCGGTGGCATAGTTGTCAAGGCTAGATGGATTTTGCGTTCAAGTGCGCCAGTGGAGTTGGTTGAGTGCCAGGTAGTGCCAGATTGTCTATAAAAGGAGGTTCAACTTGCTTGCTTGTGTACCCCAGGGCGTCCTCTGCCGCTGTAATTCCAGCGTGTGGTTCACCCTCAACCCCCTCCGCTGTTGCACTTGCGCAGTTTGAGGGGCTCTACTCGGTGGCCCCCCTTTGCATGATGCCTTCAATGCGACGCGCTGGGGGTCATCCTCTCACCATTTTTTAACCCTGCCAGACAGGGATGGATGGTGGGCCACGGTGCATCAGCTTGCTGATGTTAGGTGGCTGGGTGCAGATTATTGTTGTGTTTTTGTTTTTTTTGTTGATTTAGGTATTTGTAGAGGGAAAACCCTTCATTTTTTTTTCTGGAAGTTGTAGAGGGGAAACCCTTGATTTTTTTTTTTGTGATTATTTGTGATTTGTAGGGCAAACCCTTGAATTTTTGTTTTGTGATTCCAAGGCTCTAATAAACTTGGATTTGGAAACTGATCAGACTGTAGCTGCTACATTTGGGGGTTTTGTGGTCAGTAAAGGTACATATTGACACTTTGGGGGCTTGTAAACATTTTGGTCACCATCTGGCAGAGGGATTCCCACGCTGGGATGAGATATAGTGGCAGAAACACCAAGAAACTACCAAAGTAGTGATATTTGGGAACTGATCAGACTGTAGCTGCTACATTTGGAGGTTTTGTGGTCAGTCAAGGTACAAAATGAAACTTTGCGCGCTTTTAAACATTTTGGTCACCATCTGGCAGAGGTATTCCCACACTGGGATGAGATATAGTGGCAGAAACACCAAGAAACTACCAAAGTAGTGATATTTGGGAACTGATAAGACTGTTGCTGCTACATTTGGACGTTTTGTGGTCAGTAAAGGTACATGATAAAACTTTGGGGGCCTTTCAACATTTTGGTTACAATATCTTGGAAGAATTCCCATGCTGGGATGAGATATAGTGGTAGAAAGACCAAGAAACTACCAAAGTAGTGATATGTGGCAACTGATTACATTGTAGCTGCTGCATAATGGATGTGACCCAAAACACAATATTTCTGGTTTTTATATGCAGAAAAATTTTCCAATGAAATTTCATGTTGAAATATTCCTCATTAATCTGTGATTGATAACAAAAGTAGATAAAAAAGGGAATGTTGATTTTTACATTGACTCTACTTTGTAAATTTGAGAGAATGTACAATTTTACTTGGGACAACATCACTTGAGTTTTACACCTGACAACCAAAACCGCACCCTACCGCACCGCATGTAAAGAATGTCAATGTAAACGGTACAATGTAAATGTACCCTGGGACTTATTGTAGCAGAGATTTACATTTCATCTTTGATGCACTGTGTATCATGTAAACAAGATCATGTGTAAAATTCCAGCCGCGTACAAACAGGCCCAGATTTACAATGAGTCTTACTACCGTGTAAAATATCAACCATGCAAAAACGGCATTTGGCATACCCCATCTGCAAATTTACATGTGACACAAAAGCAAAAGAAAAAAACGAGTGACAAAACATGGCCACGATGCAACAAAAAAATAAAGAAACCAAAGAAATTGCTATTGAGGAAAGTAAGCAAGAAAAACACAAGCCAGGCTACAACTTCCTACCGGAACTTCGAGTTCGGCCTGCCGCCTCCATTGGCTTGACGACTGGCGCCACAGAAGCATTGCCTCCTTCCGCCTTCTCTCTCCCAACTACCCCCTTCCAATAATGTGCCGAAATACGATCCCAGTCAGCGTCGTCCAAAGAACGGGGCTGGAAACCCAATGTGGACATTGCGCTACGCTTCTTCTTGAGGACCTTTGTGAAAACTTTCTTCTCCTTGAGTTTCTTCAATCCACCTTGCGCTTTTGCTGGCGCCTCCACCGTCAATCCACCTTGCGCTGAGGTCCCCAGAACCTTCTTTATTGGACGGAACCGCTTTGCACCGGCACCAAGGCCCAATTTTGCTGGAGCACTTGTTGGTGGAGGATCCAAGTCCGAGGTCAACGGTGTGGTAAGCCAATCCTGAATATGGCACCAAAATCAAAGTCTTTTCCCCTCAATATAACCCTCTCTGGAATACTCAAGCACCCACCTCCCTTAAGGATCAAGGCCAGGACAACTCATACCTATCAACAGGCACCTCATTCTCTCTTCACCCTTTTTCCCCACCTTCTGGATACCCATCTACACCAACTCAATAATCCTCAAGCACCCAGCTAGGCACAAGTGGGAGAAAGTCACCCATCAGACAGAGCCAGACTATTAGGAAAGACCCTGGATATTCATCACCTTTTCCTCCCTTCCCAATCCAGCATAACAGCCCCGGCTTGGCATTAGCCACACATGTAATAAACATGGAGATCCCATCTTGGTTACCCCTTTTACCCTTTGGTTTCAGCCCTTCCCTTTTCAGACTCTCATATGATATTTAATACCTTTCTTCTGATGTTTCATTGTCTCTCCACATTCCAGCCTCATTCCAGAACTTTCCATCCCCATAGCATTTTCAGCCTCAGCCCCTTGATTGAGAATTTTCACTGTTTCATCTTTTCTTCCAACCACAACTCAGCCCCATTATATTTTGTATATAGTCTGCCCTCTTTGGCCCTACCTTTTGTTCCCCATCAGATCCTGTCCCAGCAATCCAGATCACTGGTCACCATTCACTAGCCTAGCTTATGCCATTAAATCAGAGTGGACAAGCTTGATAAGTCTATGCCAAATATATCAGGTTGGACAGACTTTACATTACCTTTACCTTGCTATTAGATTAGTAGAAAGTAAACCCTTAGACATACCTCAAGAATCTCCATAGCCACACCTTTCCTAAAGAGTCCATACTATTATATTCTTTTTCTTGTTCTCCTGAGAGGCAGCCCTTCAAGCACCAAATCCCTCTCAAGCTCTATTCTTCCCTCAGAGTAGTTCCACAATGGAGGTGGCGCTGATCCCGGGGTTGCTTCGGGTGGGACATCAGCTGACGTCTGTTCCTTCCTTGGGTGACCCCTCTTCCTTGGCACAAGTTTGGCTGGCGCTGTTAATGTTAAAAGCGGCAGGGGGGCCCCAGCGGGGGCGACATCATCTAATTGAGCTTTTTTTTGGACGCTTGATCCTTATCTTCAAGGTGGGTTGGTCCTTGGGTGGGGACGCCGCTCCTTGATCAAGTTGCAAAGTGAGTTCTGGGTTCCAATTGCATTGGAGGGAGAAATATAAAATTGCATTAGAGATTTGCAAACAAAAGCTGTCCTTGAAAACCCAAAAGCCACTCACGTTTATCTATGTCAAGATTTGAGCTTCTGGGAAAAGAGACCGCCTCCACTGGATGAATGAGAGCACCGGTTGGTCGGTCTGTGTAGTAGGTTGAATACAGCACTGCCCGCATCTGTGAGAATGGAAGGTCTGGCCCCGCCTGGGAATGGCCTCGAGCAATGTTGCAATAATGAGATCCCCCCAAAAAACCGCGAGATATGAGCGTATAAACCTCGCCAGCCACTGTAAGATTGAACGGCCAATCAAGCTGATCTTTGGTTTTGGTGAGTGTACCAACATTGGCTTGAATGTACAAATGAAGTGGAGGCTTGCCGTTCTCCCAGGATAATACAGACTTCTCATGCATGTATTGAGGGGCTGTTGGGGTGGTTTGAGCTTTCTTTTTTGGCTTCTTATTGTTGTTGCTGATGCACACATGGCACTACAGCCCTGTGATTCCAGACAGGCCAGTCATGGACCACCAAGTGAACAGTTCTGTTAAGTTTGATGGTAGGAGATGATTATGCTTGAACATCTGAGGGGTGATCTTCAATGCATTGATTGTCCTATCTGCCCGGGGATGCTGAGTTTGATCTACTTCTGGGTGCGTAGGACATGTAAATTCGCGAGATTCGTGGACTTCAAACAAAGAAGGAAGGACCTTTGAGGAGTTCCTGCTGGTATCGATGCACATCTCCATGAAGAGGTCCGCGGAGGCAAATTTGCCGGGGGGAAAGCACACCAGGTTGAGTTGGTTGACTATGTTGAATAGAGCCTTTGACCTGTTGGTTAGTGTTTGTCGAATTGAACTCTTTGGGGTGAGATCAAACGTCGTCCGGGAGGCAAAATGAGAGACAAGATTGAAGAAAAGATCATCTTGTTTCCCGCCCGGCTGTCGGAGCCAAAGGAGGCTGTACACGGCAAAAAGGGATTCGAGCGTCGCCACTAACCAACACCGGTTCTTCAGAAGGTTGTATTGTTTGTGAGCCGTCTTTGTTGCAACGTAGGATTGAAAAGTGGTGTGAAGGCCTCGGTCAATATTAGGGGCATTTGGAGGACGCCCCCCCTTTGAACGATTGACCGGTTGTTCTGAAAGGAGCTTGTCAGTGGTATTGGGGGCTTGGCCATCATTGAAAAAGGATTGCTGTTGCTTTGTGGGCTTTATCCACCCAATTGATTGTGAGACATCAATCTGCTTTTGTGGCCGGGTTCCGTACTCAATTGGCATCCCACGCATGACTGCAAGGTAGTCCCTCTCCAACGCCATCACAAAGCCATAGAGTTCCATCATACCGTGGAATAGGTGCTTCTTCCCGGCACTGTAGAAAGAATTTGTTAATTATGGTAGTCTACTAACAAATCTTGATAAAGGGATCTTACCTGAACATGTAGTATACACGGTGCATGCTCTCCTGAGCATTGGTGGTGTTTGGCAAGCCATCATCACCATCAGGAGAGTCCTCAAGCATCACCCAGCGGCTTGGGAATAGAGTGGCTTCAACATCAGACATCGTCCACCAATCCAGCCATTTCTTCACCTTTGGAAAGCAGCGCCAAATCTCATTGATCCTTTCTTCATGAGTCTGGCCCGCCTCGGAGTTGGTTAGAAGGAGATTGTGACACAATTTCTCGAATGGTTTCTAATGAATGCAAGTCAAACAATGGGCTGATTAATGAGATTTGGGTATTTGAAAAGCAAGCCACAAACAGCACTTACAACCTCATCCGCCATAATGACAGCTCAATTTTTTTTATCCGTGTAACTGAGGCCTGGAAGTGATGATTGCATCCCTTCAGATGACCAATGGCGACTTTGTCGCTGATGTTGAAAACTTCCATGAACGCCGCAATAAAGCCGTTCCGTTGAGCACTTGAAAAATCCACAACACTTCGTAATAGCTGCTCCCGCTCTTCCTTCAAAATTGATGAAGAGACAAACTGTTTGAAGAGAACCAAAAAGTGTGTTTGGTAGTATTGCTCGGTGAGGCCTTGAATCCAACTCAATTGAACCGGGATCCAACGGATTATTTTGCTGCAATACATTGAGGTTGTAAGAAGATAGCTATTCTCAAAAAAGCGGTAAGTCACATCAGAAAGCAATCCACCGCTGTATACTTTATTGCCTTCTTTGGATCGATCAAGAAGCCTTTCTGCCATCCACTTTGTCTGGAAGGTGAAATGCTTGTTCCCACCCCTGAACAAACACAAGATTATTTCCAATCCTTTTCTGTATGGGAGCAAAATCAAAAACAAGGTTCAATATTGCTTGGTGGGAGATGATAAGAAAATGGAACTCAACCGGTGTAAGACTCAAAAGTGGTTGTGAAAACCTTTTGCTGAATGGAGAAGGGGATGATGGAGGTGCAAACTCTGCCCTTCTATACTATCAGATAACAAGACCCACCGAGCTAAGCTTGGCAAGTTTTAATCAAGTGATAGGTCTGGTCTAGTTCCAGATGAAGTTGTTTGATGACAGGTATGTGAGAGTTGAGAGGGTTTATGATGATGGAAAGGGTGAAAGTTGACTTGATGTTTCCGGTGGGGGTTGAACACAGGTCCTTGAGAGGGTGATATAAGAAGTTGAGAAGAGTGTCTGGACTGAGAAGGGTATATGTCTTAGTCGGGAGTTGAACCAGGAACCGGGTAACTCGTGACAGGTGCGTGATATGCAACCAGTGATATGAGAGTATGAGAATATGAGAGTGAGCTCAGTGGTTATTGCAGATAAGAGGGATCATATGGTATGTTATAAAAGTGTAAGGGTGATGATAATGGCTAATGGGTGATATCTGTATAACTGGTGGGTACTGAACTGAGGGAAAAACAACTGGGGGGGAGAGAGCTCCTTATATAGACAAATGTGAGGGATTTTAGCTACAAGGGGGACCCTGGATGAGGGATTTTAGCTGGTGGGCTGCGTACAAGTGGTGTCAGAAGATACTAAATACAGGCAGAAAGTGGGGTGAGAAATGAAAGATGAGGTCATACTATGCAAGGAGTGCATAAACAAAGCAGGGAAATGTCAAATACAGGGGTAGCTCATGCAAGGGGTGCATGAGTGGTGTCAGACTAATGCAAGGAGTGCAGAAATGGGGTCAGAAGACTGCATGCAGCTGCAAGGGGTGCATAAATGAGGCGGGGACATGTCAAATACAGAGGAAATGGGGTTGGTACCCTGCATAAGCAGTGGAGATAAGAGGGATGGAAAAGAGTATGTTTTTGGCTGGGTCTGAGTATGTTTATACCTGGGAAAGGTGACTTGAGGGGTGTGACAGGTTAATGACTGAGGCTGGCCGTGTCCATGAGGGTCCAAGAGGGTGTAACTTCCAATCCTGCGGGGTTCCAGTGACGCTTCCAGTGGTGACTAGGGGTAAAATTGGCCATAGAATCCATTTATGAGGTCTATTTGGCGGTATCTTGAGGCCTAGGGTGAGTAAATATATGTATGAGGAAAAAACTTTTGATTTTTCACTTTTCCGTCTACCACACCGGTCCCACTCAAACATGGCCAGGATGAACATATCACCCATTCCAGCACCCTTCTTCTCAGGGCCGAGGTTCAACTCGCGCAGGACTTCCCGGCGCAGGTAGCGCAGTCAATCGGAGTTTCCAAAAGACTCGTGAATGTTGACTGCGCTTGTAAAGGGGTGAGTTTCTTCATCCGGGTTAGGAACACCAACCTGCCCAAATCCAAATACAACCACTGTTAACGTAAATTCTAAGTTTACATGGATAAAGGAATAAACACACATCCATTTCTATGGCACGCGCCTTTGGATTCTTCTTCACCTCTTCGGTGAATTTAGATCGGGAAAGTGGGTCAGCCTTTTTTGCGGTTGGCCAGGGGTGATTGTGGTATCCACTATGTTGCAGGAGACCCCATCCAGTTTCTTTTTGGGTGTTGAAGCGGGTACAAGTTCCGTTGCATTTCTTCCAGTATACAGTTCCGGGGCACTCGCCACGGCTTCCTTCACACGGCAGCTGTCTGATACAATAAATAAAATCACTAGTGTGTTGCAATGACGAAGGAGTGAAGGGAAGACAGGAAAAAATACTTACTGTTCAAGAAGCTCTTTGATCTTTCCTGCGCCAGTTGGAGGAGGCCCGGTGTACTCGCATCCATTGTTGTTGCAAAGGAGGACCCCCAGGCACCTGTAGCGGCGGACTTTCCAAGCGCCTTCTGCGTGGTTATCAACATTAATGGTCTTGGAGAACCCAACGGAGCCAAATTTGGTGATCTCATTGCCTGGTGTGGTGCTCCATTCCAAACCATAAGTAGTATTTTATTGCTTTTCTTTACATACATTCATCATTACATTTCCCATTTCCCCCCATAACCCTTCACAAATACTTCATTATTATTGCATATTCAGATTCTACGCCAAATTTTACCTATAGTCACTCATACATAGTACCCCCTTATCTTCAATGGTTCAGTAGTTATATAAGGATATAAGACTTACAGACAGCCTACATTCTTCATTAGTTACAATACTCATTTCATTAGTAACCTACTTGAATCATTACAGTAAATTCCTTTTACATATTTATTCTCACATACTAAACCCTTTACATACATTTCTCATTATGTACTATGCCTATTGTACACATTACATCATTGGATCTGTGCTTAACTCTTTCAGTAGTGCTCATCATTACAAGTAGTTACTATGTTCTCATCACTCTTCCCCATTAGTACATTCTTTTATTCCCATAACCAGCATTCCCCTTTCAGCATTGCTCATCATTACATACTGTTACTATGTTCACATCACTCTTCCTCATTTGTACAACCTTCATTCTCATAGCCAGAACTCCTCATTGTCTGTGCTCATCCTTTCTTCATATAAGAACTGTCCTTCCCCCCTCACTTGTACCCTATGCAGAGAACTATATGCAGAATTTATAGATAATTTTAGATACAGAAATTATAGTGCCCAAATCTCATCAACCCATTGCCAGTGAATCATTGCCATTGCTTTCCCCCTTCAACCATTGCCCCAACCCTCTCATCCTCAGTAGTCAGTAGTCAGCTCATAGTACTAGCTCCTAAGATCAAGTAGAAATCAGCCACACCTTTTTCTTCTTTTTCTTAGTGTTACTCTCATCCCCTCAGCATTAGTCAGGAAGGCAGCCTCATCAGCACCCTTGCATAGCTTACATTAGTACTAGTGTTGCTATACATTTCCCTTCCAAGCTCTATTCTCCCCTTTGAGTAGTTCCACACCGGTTTGAGAACAAACTTTGTGTTTTGGTTGGGGTCAATCGGGTATCCCTGCTCATCAAGGATGCAGTCGTGGTCAATGTAAGTCTGGTGGTCGCAATCCATGCCGTGGGGTATCTCAAATTTCTTCTTCTTGGCTTTTTTGGCTGCTTTGATTGGTATTGCGTGGAGTGCGACAGCTTCGATAGACTCAGTCGCAACGGCTTTGATAGACTCAGTCGCAGAGACGCCGTTGATTGTTGCTGGCGCTGGCGTAGATTTCTTGGCCATGATGCTGATGAATACGATGAAAAGACTGTTTGATTGTTCTTGTGTGGTTTCAAAAAGATTGTGTGAGGGGGTGAAAAAGAGTGGACAGGCTGTCAGGAAAGTGAATATGTCAAAATGGGGAGGGATGGAAGGGGAAGAGAAGGGGAGAAATACTTACTGGTATGTTGGGATTTGTTTTTGTTGATCCGCGGCCATGCACAAATGTGATTGGGAAGGAGGTGTTGATGTGAGCGCATGGGTTGGCAGGGGTGGTTGTGCGTGTAGATACATGTATGTAGGAGGAGTGGAATGTCCGAATGGGTGAGATTGAGCCATATGCACTGTCTCACAACCTTGTAAATTTGTATGTACCTGGGTGAATCTGCAGATTTGCATCCCTATGTAAACACTTTGTGCGCGGAGCGGATGTGAAATCGCCCGATGCAGTTGTGCAGGGGCGGTTTTACAAGCTGCAGATTACATGGTGTTACTTTACATGGGGTGATTTCTGGCCCCGCGCACGTAAAATTGCACGCTGGGGCTGTTACATGTACTTTTATGTGCACCACGCGTTACATGGGGGGGTCAATGTAAAGTCATTCAATGTAAAAATCACCCACCCCATAAAAAAAGGGGGTTGAGAAATCGACTCCCAAATTGGGTTTACGTCGCGCGGACCGCCGCGCGACGTCTGTACCGGGTCCCCATGACCCAATTTTGACCCGGGGGCATTTTGGGAGTCGATTTTGTAATTCCGCGATCCCAAACGGGAGTCGGAATTTTAATTTTGCAAAAAATGCCGGAAAATAAAGAAAAATTTATACCCCTGCACTGGGGCACCCAAAGCCCCCCAAAACTTTACAGCACTCTAAATACACTTTTTAGAGCATATTTTAAGCTTCACGGCATTAGCACACCTCAAGGAGACCCTGTGTAGCCGGGGGCGGATTTGGCGGATTTCCTACTAACACAATGCGCCATGTCCTGAGATAGGGTGATCCAAATGCCCCCAAAATTTTACAGCACTCTAAATACACTCTCTAGAGCATATGTTAAGCTTCACGGAATTAGCACACCTCAGGGAGACCTTGTGTAGCCGGGGGCGGATTTGGCGGATTTCCTACTAACGCAATGCGCCATGTCATGAGATAATAGTTTTGCGGTCTGTATTGGTAATTGTAGATAGGAGGGCGGGGAATCCTTTGAGCGCCCTCCGTTTTTTTTTTATCTCTTCTTGATCAGAAGATATAGAGGGTTCAAGTGAGGATAAGTAGTAGGAAATCTGCCAAATCCACCCCCCCGGCTACACAGGGTCTCCCTGAGGTTTTCAAATGCTTTGAAGTTTAACATATGCTCTATAGAGTGTATTTATGTGGCAGAAAAACTTTGGGGGCATTTGGATCACCGTATCTCAGGACATGGCGCATTGCATTAGTAGGAAATCCGCCAAATCCGCCCCTGGCTACACAAGGTCTCCCTGAGGTGTGCTAATGCCTTGAAGCTTAACATATGCTCTAGAGAGTTTATTTATGTGGTAGAAAAAGTTTGGGGGCATTTGGATCACCGCATCTCAGGACATGGCGCATTGCGTTAGTAGGAAATCCGCCAAATCCGCCCCCGGCTACACAGGGTCTCCCTGAGGTGTGCTAATGCCTTGAAGCTTAACATATGCTCTAGAGAGTGTATTTAGATTGCTGTAAAATTTTGGGGGCATTTGGATCACCGTATCTCAGGACATGGCGCATTGTGTTAGTAGTAAATCCGCCAAATCCGCCCCCGGCTACACAGGGTCTCCTTGAGGTGTGCTAATGCCGTGAAGCTTAAAATATGCTCTAAAAAGTGTATTTAGAGTGCTGTAAAGTTTTGGGGGGCTTTGGGTGCCCCAGTGCAGAGGTATAAATTTTTCTTTATTTTCCGGCATTTTTTGCAAAATTAAAATTCCGACTCCCGTTTGGGATTGCGGAATTACAAAATTGACTACCAAAATGCCCCCGGGCCAAAATTGGGTCATGAGGACCCGGGAAAGACGTCGCTCGGCGGTCCGCGCGACGTAAACTTGATTTGGGAGTCGATTTTTTAATTTTTGGGAGTCAATTTCTCAACCCCCTAAAAAAAAGAACCTGAGAAAAATATGCTAAACCATGGTAAACTAATTTCAAAAAGGCCTTCTATGCATTTAGCACTTCAAGTATGATGTGCAATATCTTCAGGAAGTTCAACCAACCAAATTAACAATGTGTGCAGGATGATATCATGAGAGCGGTCAGGGGTCAATGTTTTTCCTTTTTTGAAAAAAAGTAGATTTGGAGAATTCTGATAACATCAATCGTTGAAGTAAAAAAAAAAGAAAAAAAATTGAGACCCCTCAACATCCCTGGATTAATCCTACCTAAAACTTGAAATTTCTTTTTTTCATGAAGGATTGAATGGTGTACGTAGAAATTTATGAATGTTATCAGGCAGATAAAAGAAAATATACCTGTGGCTTGAAGCTAGCACAGGGAGAAGGAGAGAGATTATAGAAGAGTATTAAGGAGACATGGAATACAGACAAAGGTATCAAGAGGAATAAAAAAAATTTGATCAATATACGCTATATTGATCAATATACAACATCGCAAATTCATCCATCTTGGTAGTGTGAAGATCAGAGCATAGTCATCTCGAGGCAAGTCAGATTGATGAGAACCACTTTCCCAAATGCCCCACCATCAACAAAAGCATGGACTTTTTGTCAAAAACTGAAGAGGGAATTCCTGTGTTCACCAGTGATCCCATCCTGCCTTTTGAAAACCTCAATGAGGATGAAGCCAATGAAAACAAGGAGCCAGAACAAGAAGACAACTTTGACAGAGAGCCGATGGACAACCACCCAGTCAGCCCTGAGTCTGGCAAGAGGTGGGTGTATGTGAACAACTTCACACCTGCTCTGGACATCAACAGCACAGTCAATCAATCAAACATTGTGGAAGGCAAGGGCCAGAGGAAACCAGTCTGCTACATAGCAATTTTGACAGATCTGAAATCTCACAACCAAGCCATCAAGAGTCAAGAGAAACTACAGTGGATCAAAGCAGAACTGAAAGAAATCAACAACATGAAGAAATATCAGGTGTGGATTGAACGCCAAAGAAGACCAAGTGACTCACCGATAGCGTCCACTTGGGCCTACCAAAAGAAACTTGGGCCGGACAATCAATTAATAGAATACAAAGCAAGAATCTGCGCTCAGGGCTTTTGGCAAACGTTTGGCGTAAACTTTGAACTAAAATATGCGCATACCGGAAAAGCCGCCTCTCTCCGCCTTCTCCTATTGTTTGCGGTAAATTGTGGCTTGGAGATACATCGATTTGACGTTTGCAGTGCATTCCTCACCTGCCCGTTGGAGGACACTGTCACGCTTCTGCCGCCCCAAGGTTATGATTGTCCGACTGGAACCGTGTTTGAACTCAAAAAAGCCATCTACGGCCTCAAAAAAGCGTCACTTGTATGGTACAAGAGGCTAAGCGGGTATCTCACCAAGATTGGCTTTGTTGCCTCAGTATCGGATCCCTGCGTTTTCCATTGATCAACAGAGCACGCGACTTGGCTATACTGCCATGTGGACAAAATTGTCATCATCAGCAGCAAGCCTACCGTCTTCAAGGCACAGATGGAAGAGAAATTTGACATCAAGTATCTTGGGCAAGCCTCATTTCTCCTGGGGAAGAACATTGACCGAGCGGAAGATTCCCTTCATGTGCATCAGACACAGTACATTGAGCAAAAACTTGTCAAATTTGGTCTTGATTGCGCGAGACCCGCATCTTGTCCCATGAATCCCAAAGTCCACCTCAAGGCCGCCACCACAAAAGAAGCCAAAGAATTCGCTAACATGAACATCAATTACAGAGCCCTCATTGGTTCTCTGAATTATCTCAGCGTCTTGACATGCCCCGACATCTCATACGCCGTCAGCGTGCTGTCTCAACACCTCAAAAAACCAGCCATTTACCATTTTCACACTGCTCAACAAGTGTTTCGGTACCTGCTCGGCACAAAACATGTGGGCCTAGTCTTCAGAAAATCACCCAGCCTCAAAATCAGAGCCCATGTTGATTCTGACTGGGGCAACTGCCCAGAAACTAGAAGTTCCGCAACAGGGTATGTTGTCCTGAAGAAATCACAAGTTATCTCCTGGAAAGCCTGTCATCAAGCCACAGTCTCACTTTCCTCGACAGAAGCGGAATACAAAGTGCTTTCCGATCTTGGAAGAGAAATAGCATGGATAGTGAATCTCATCACTGAAACAAACCTCAACTACATCCCAAGGCAACTATTCATTGGCGTTGACAATCAAGGGGCCATCAATCTAGCCAAGAGTGAAACCTCCCAGAACGGGTTTTGAAAGAAGCACATGGATATCAGGCTTCACTTTGTACAAGAATTAGTCACATCTAAGCTCATAGTCCTACATTACATCAGAACAATCAACAACCATGCCGACTTCTTGACCAAGCCCACCGGTTGCTGCACCATCAGAAGATCACTAGCTGCAATAGGAGTATCATCTCCGCCTTCCTCTGCCTCGAGCCTAGCGACTTGAGGCAACCCAGCCTGTCAGAATGCATTCGATGATGCACAGCCCGCCAAACGGCGCAAGGGAGAAACAGAATGTGATGCAAAACAACGTAAGCACACAAGTTTCATCCTCCCAGGCAACAAGCCCAAACAAGCCACAGGTGCAGTCGCTAACCTCGGGTTGTCACCTTGTCAGCTGCAGCAGGCGAGACGAGAAACAGCACCCCAAGGGCACAGGCCATAGCCAACAACACCAGAGCAAACGCGGTTCTGAAACCTTCAAACCCGTGAGTACTTAAACAGCAGATCCAAGAGTACAGATAGCTTAGCTAACAGCAACATCGTCCAATCAGATCTTTAGCACACAGAATCTCCAATCACCAGCCCACTCTATCAGCTTGGATTAGTCAATCGACAAACGAGTAAGCTCCTTAGACAATCAACAATCCTTGTATGATGGGAGACTTACTTAGATTCTGTGTAGCCTTTACAAGCGTGCAGAGCCCAAGAGGTAAAATCTCCTCCCCTCAGGTTGATCGCTTGACTCAAGATCATTTAGCTAACACATCTTGCATGTTAATCAGTCAACACTTTGCTCTTGCTCATTTGCCAATCCCTTTCCATCTACATCTCTCCCATTGAATTTATCTTCTCAAGTTTATTCTCTCTTTCTCTTTACACTCAGAGGCACGGCATAGCTTGCCTGCTCTTAGGTGAATAAACATTTCACTCTCAGCAAATACATCATTGTAAATAGTCTCAAGGATTACTTTTCTGACATTGCAATCTATCTTAGTTGTCTGCATTCTTATAGGTACTGCCCGCACCCGCCACGCACCCGCCAGGCGGTGCCGGGTGCCCATTTTTTCGGAAAAAGCGGTGCGGTACCCGGGCACCGCCCCCAAGTACCGCTTTCCCCCGCCGGGTTAATTGGGTAACCCCCGGACCCCCGGACCTTGGCCCGCTCTGAGCTGCCCTTGATGACTGACAAAAGACCGGTCATTGGCTAGCTTAACTAAGCCTCTCGAACGGAGGGTCCAGGAGACCCCGCCCGGAGGGCTCTCTGTAGGAGAGGCTTATGAATAATGTCTGCAGGCTGGCAGACAAAGGAAGGATTTTCAATCCTAAAAACACAAAAACACAATTTAAAATTCACCAAAATATGTACAAGAAAAACTGAATAGACAGTTTTCTTGGCAGTACTGATGGGCACCCTCCCCCAAGTTTTTGAGGCATAAACTCCAAAACTGATTGAAGGAATCCGTTTTGGAGGTCAAAGGAATTCTGGAGGATATTCCATTGCACTGAAGATCCAATTTTGGATTTTCTGATAATATGCACAATCAAATATCCTATCTGCAACAATTGTGTGGCTACAGGTGTAGGATCTGCAGATATCTGCAGGCTTGTGAATCCAATATCCACAAGGCATGATGGTTGTCATTCCTTGGTTTAAATTTCTTTGTGTTTTTTTATTTTTAAAACATTAGTACAGAAAAAATGATAAGGATTGAGGAGATGAGACCAGCGCCATTTGAAAGCTGAGATTGAGAAGTGTAATTTGGCTCTGGGGCAGGTCCGGAGGAGCTGAGGGGGAGGCTGGGTGATGCTAAGTATTTTTCCTCCAGCCATTCATGATTTCTTTCTCAGCCAAAATTTTGACTTTGTGCACAAGTCCCTCCCTGCGGGAGGGGCCGCTTCGCGGCCAGCCACAGCGAGCCTCTCACCAGGGGGGACTTGTGTCAAGTCAGGGTCATTGGCCAGAACCGGTCATCGAAGACGGTCCCTGGTGCAATCATCAAGGGGATTTGTCACTCCCCTCGATGAAAAGTGCGTGCTGGTTGTTGGGGGAGCACCCTCAATGACCATGACCAACCTGTTTGATGACCGGAACAGGTCGGTCATTGCTTTTCTTGTCATTGAGAGGTCCTCCTCTCAATGACCGAAGGATCTCTCAATGACCGACCTGTTGCGGTCATCGAGGGGAGGACCTCTTGATGACACGTCTATTCCGGTCATCAAGGACACCTCTTGGTGACCTTTGTGATGAAAAAAAGCTGGCGGGTACCGCTGGTACCCGCCTAAAAGACCGCTGGTACCCGCCAGGCGGTGCCGGGTGCCTGTTTTTGGAATAAAACACGCGGGTACCGGCGGTGTAAATTATACCCGGGTCCGTTTTGACGTTCTCTAAGCTCACCGCTTTCCAATTTGGTTTTAGCCCACATATTGTGTTTTGAATAATGCTTGGATCTTTCCTCAAATTTTCTGGTTTCGTTATGTAGTAACTTTATTTTAAACTTCACACCAAACTGTAAAAGCCAGACCCAACTTTAAACAAAACCTTGAAATTGACTTCTGCCCAGGATGTCTTTGTGTCACGACCCAGCGCTCGGTTGGCCTCTCCCTGCCTGGCCCATACTGGCAGAGGGCAACGGCCGATGGTCATGGCCTGTGGTGGGTGGGGGAAAGAAGCTGCTCTGGTTTTGAAAATGAACTTGGTATTTCTCTAACCCAACTCCTTCACCCCCTACTGGAGGAAATTGGCTCCGGGGGTGGATTTAGCCTTGGGCCTCATCTGACATCTGTCAAGATGCACCATGTGGAAAGGATATCAAAAATATGGAGTTGACCTCAGTCAACGAAACCAGAAAATTTGAGAAATCATCCAAGCTTTATTCAAAACACAATAACCCAAGTATTTCAATCATGGCACTTGACTTTGTAGCTTGTATCACACAGATCAATTTCATCTTGATTCTTGACAAGATTGAATTGTGTAGCTCTAAATCTTATCTCACTTGCCTTCTTTTTGTTGAATTGTATTAGCCCACACAAGCCCATGGCCCCATATCCAGAATAGCAATCCTAGTCAGTTTTAGGGATATCATCAGTTTTTTTCTGCCTGCTACCGAGCAGTTTGATTGGACAAACTTGCAAGAAAAATACTGTCCTGATGGGTAATACCCATCAAACAAAGGGCCAAGAATCCTTTGAACAATCGTCCCAACTGTAGCAGAAAAAGTTCCCACTTGCACTTGCTAGGATCCACTAGGGATTCACTAGGACTCATTTGAAATTACCCGGACTTACTCAGAATCACTGAGATCGCTCAAGATGTGCTAACTGTATGATTTAATTTCAATTTGGGTAGCTGATTTTTTGGTTAGAAGACTCTTTGCTACATGGTTTGTAATACAGTTTGATATTGATAAAACAATCAGATCAGAGGGGTCGGAGATCACACTAGAGGAGGATCAGTGGTTAGGTACCCAGTAGCCACAATGCTTGTAGGCATTGTAGGCCATCTCCGCAGTCAAAACCTCGCCAGCGACGCGACGGATAGTGCCTTCAGGATCCCTAGAATGGTTGAGTTCTTGAGAGGCTCACAACGTATCTTTGATATTCGCAAACCCAAGCTCAATGGGGTTGAGCTCGGGACAGTACGGTGGAAGGTAGTAGATGCAAACTCCGGCCTTGCTGCAAAGCTCTTGAACCCGATTGCCCTGATGGATCGCCGCGTTGTCACAGACAAGAACAGAGTTTGTACCTGGATATGTGTTCATTCGGGGAAGCTTTTAAAAACACTAGAGGCCAAAGCGGCTTTGCCGCTGAAGATCCCAATTTGATCATTCTAAACTTATTTTATAATTCCCCCTCCAAAAAATGTATTTGGGTCTATACTTCACACCACTCTATAAAAATAAATAGTCACATCATCAATGAAATCAAACATGTCATCCTCACATCAACACTTCCACACTTTGCAAAGGTCAATTTCCTGTGGTATTTTTGTATTTTTTCTGAAGTCAAAATGATCCTAAGACTTTAAACTTGGTCAAGATTCATTTCAATCAATAACACAGCAAAAGTGACAAACCTAAAGAGGATAATTTTGATAAATTATCTTTCAAAGCAGAAGGCCCATATATTAATACACACAAAGCATAAGCAAGGTCAAAGTAAATGACCAAAGTAGTAGGATCTATGAATGAATGTGTCAAGGAGGTTACACAAATGATGAAATGACAAATTTATGATGATCAAAAGCAAATTAAAAATAGATTCCTTTATAATTAATAAAATCTGCAACTTCTGGGCCCACGACCTCACCCCCAAAGCCTGCACTGCGCCTGCAAATACAATCCATCCACCAAACACCTAAACTCAATCATCAGGAAAGGCCTTGATGTGTCATCACAGCCAATATCCCTAGAAATATGAGAATGAATGAATTTTTGTACTTCTTGCATGTCTGATTCATAAACATTACACATGAAGTGCCCCAGCCACCAAAACCTTTTCCATGCAGCAAAATCTGATTCAATTGAATTGAACCTACAAACCTGACTGGTTTCAGACAAGACACACATATGAGATCAATTTAGTCTACTAATGCACTATTTGTTTCAAATAAAATCTTGCTATTCATTATCCCAGTTCACATTGGGCCAGGACCAGCAAAATTCTAATTAAAATTAACTTCATGTAATTGCAGTTCTTGCTGAAAGTTGGACTCTCACCACCATTTTTTGGCTTTTTAAGATCCCAATTTTATCAAACAGCAAGATCAATTTTAGCTGGGGACTTGAAATGCCCCAACATGAACTCACCTATTGTTTCTCCATTGAAAAACTAAAACACAAACAAATAGCATTTTTTCAACCACATCACAATACTTCTATCTATCAAGTCAAGATATTAATATATTGATATCTATTCATGCATGTATTTTATTTGTCTTGTTTAAAGAGAGTGTATGCCTTTTCTTTTACTGAGAGAAAGAGAAAGAAACAAAGAGAAAATAAACTAAACAGAATAAATAAGTGTGTTTAAGCCATCTTATAGATCAACAAAAGAGACAATAATACTGGCACAAAAACCAAGCACCAAACAAAAAAAAGAGGGCCACAGAAGGGGGGAAGACAAGGGCAGCGGAGGACCGAGTGGAGAAGGGAGGAAGGAGTGGGAGAGAGAAGGTCAAGAAGACTTGGGGCTGGGGGAGCGCGATGCAGCGGGAGCAGGAGACGGAGCGGCGACAAGGAAGTGATCCGCGGGTTTGGCGGGCGAGAGGAGGGGCAATTTGGGGCCGATAGCAGCGACGGGGGTCCGAGCGGCGGTTCTGATAGTCTTTGCGGGGCCGGGCGAGGGCGTGCCGGAGGAAGAGGACCACAGGGTGCCAGCGCCGTCGCCTCCCGCCGCCATAGGAGTCCGGCCCTTGCTGCCCATGCCGACGCGCACCGGCATGCTGCCCCCTGCGCCCGCACTCGTCATCCCGTTGCTACAGTTGCGCAAGGCAATAACCTGTACCAACTCACCTGCAAAAAAGGCCCAACTTTGAGGGCTTATAACTTGTGTAATACATATGCCAAAATTACATCAAAAATACCTTTGGAAACTACCAAAGCAATAGAACATGAAAATATCTAGTGACAGCCTGTAGCAAGCCTCAATTTTTTTTTCCAAGTTGTTAGAGGCATTCTTTGGGTATTTACCACATACTTTCATGTTCTCACACTTTTGTAGTTTAAAAAGATACTCAGTATGTAACTGTAGCATGATTATTACACAAGTTATAAGCCCTCAAAGTTGGGCCTTTTTTGCAGGCGCGTTGGTACAGGTTATTGCCTTGCGCAACTGTACTGCTACTGGGCCCCGCGCTGGTCATCGGGGGCAGGCCGACCTCCTCGGCCAGCTTCTTGTACGCTGTCCCAGAACCCACGGGTCAGCCAGAACAACAAAAAAAGAGGGGGGCTGGGAGAGGGAAGCGTACCAGGGATGTGCTGGACGCGCAAGGCGACAAGCATGTCTTTGACCTTCTCGGCCATCGCGGGCCTCCGGGAGCCCTCGAGAGCGGCAGCGGGTCCGGCGAGAGTTTTGGAGATGAGGGCCACGCCGTGGGCTTGGTCTGCGAGGATCTCCTCGAGCACTTGTTTCCCGGGGCCGGCAAAGATGGCGTCAAGCAGGATGGTGGAGGCGGCGGGGTCGAAGGTCTGGTTGATGATCCTGAGCACGGTGACGGAGGCGAGTTTGTGAGTGCACGGATGGGCGAGATGCAGGCGCGGGGCTAGCAGCCGGTGTCTCCCCGGGAGCCCCCACGAGTCGAGCAGCCAGGTCGGCAGTAAGGTCGCGTTCGGGTTCGTCGGGATCGAGTTCAGGATCACCGCGATCGCTACTCGCTTGATTTGGAGCGGCGAGGCGTGCTTGGACTCGAGACAGGTGCGGACGGAGCGGGCGCCAAAGCGGGTCTGGCCAACCTCCCAACACCGATCGACAATCGCATCAACCACAAAGTCGTTGTATGTAGGGGCGCCGAAGCGCAGACAGCATTGCATCACGTAGTTGCCAAGAGAGTCGAGCAGGAGCGGGGGGCCGAAGGGACACAGGTTCTGGGAGATCAGCCGCATCTCCTCGGCGCTGCTCGCACAGTCGATCATCTTCTGCGCCGCCCTGGTCCCGTTCTTGTGGCAGCCGATGATCGCCAGATGGGGCGCATAGCGTTCGAGCATGAGCATCTTGATCGGGTGCGAGCACTTCTCGAAGAGCTTCTGGGCCGATGTAGTCCGAGGAGAGGTAGATGATCTCCTCGAGCAGCTCGCTCGCGATCTGGTCCATCTCTTCCTGGCTGAGCGTGTTGGAGTCGAACCGTTTGCGGATTTCTCTCAATCGGGCCGGGTCGGAGACCGCACTGACCAGTCTTCGGTGCGGGTCGAGCTGGTTGATTGGTGGCGGGACGGTGGTGTAGTAGGTCACTGGCGGACGGAACTCGGCCGCCGCCAGCTGCTGGTCCTCCTCCTCGTACTGCTGGTGCTGCTTCTCATCTTCCGCCATCGGCTCCCGAGAGAGCTCTTTCAGCAGGAGTTGCATCTCCGTCATCGGAGGCAGAGGGGCTGTGCATGTTGTTGAGCCGGCTTCGCGGTCGAGCAAGGTGCCGCCGGACTCGTTAGCGACCATCGCGGTGGGGGCCAGGGGGAAGCCGGCAGCCGTGTTTGGGATGCTCCCGCCGAGGGGAAGCCCGTTGAGCGCATGGATCCCATTGGGAATGAAGCTCATGGCCAGGTTGGAGCGGTAGTCCTGGACGCTGCCACTCAAGATCTGCTGGTCGAGCGGGACGGCCGAGGCGCCTTTG
The DNA here is from genome assembly GCF_026914185.1 of Puccinia triticina. Lineage (NCBI taxonomy): Eukaryota > Fungi > Basidiomycota > Pucciniomycetes > Pucciniales > Pucciniaceae > Puccinia > Puccinia triticina. Next base: position 4,108,231 of record NC_070572.1, read on the forward strand.
ATCCGGGCAAGGGGCTCGTAGGCGAGCTGTTGCTGAGCCAGCTGCTGGTCTTGCGACAGCCCGTCGAGTTGGGCCGAGGGCGAGAAGGAGCCAGGGGCTTTGACCGCAACGAGCTGTTGAGTCGTAGTCAGTGCCGCGTCAGATATGTATACATACATCAGGGGTGTGGCGGTGGCGGTGGCGTTGTCGTCAAGAAGCATGCAGGGCGGAGTTGAGGCAAGCTTGCTGGTGGAACGCATATAAAAGGGGGTGCCCTTGTGTGTTCGGATAATCCCCCAGGCGTCCTCTGCCGCTGTACTTCCAGCGTGCGGTTCGTCCTCAACCCCCTCCGCTGTTGCACTTGCACAGTTTGAGGGGCTCTACTCGGTGGCCCCCCTTTGCATAATGCCTTCAATGCGGCGCGCTGGGGGCCATCCACCCACTATTTTAACCCCTGCTAGACAGGGATGGAATATAGTGGGTCCAGTTTGTGATGTTTGGATTTTGTGTTTAGAAGGCATGTGTTTTTGTAATTGGTTTTTTTGAAAGAGGGAACCCTTGCATTTTTTTTTTGTAATTTGGTTGATTTGTAGGGGGAACCCTTGATCTTTGTTTCTGTGTTTCTCTGGCTTTAATAAACTTGGATTTATATTAGTTGTAGGCTCAAAAACCCTAGATGTTTGTAACTCACCAAGTCAAACTCAAGGAAATGCTTGAACTTGTGAGTGGTGTAAGTTTCAGAGGTCATCGTAATAGCCAAGAGTCCGTCAATGGATATCGCAGGTAGGAGACTGAAGCGCTCCGGGTTCTGATTGATAATCTGGCGGTCGGCGGGGGTCCCTATTGATGACCCCGCAAATGATTGCAGTAGATCACTGTCACAAAATGAGCTCTCATCTGAAGAAAAGGACCGTCATTTTTTGTCGGCACGGTGAACGACCCGAGGGATAATTGCACCCAGCCGGGATTCTTCTGCTGTACGTACGTCCCAGTCTTGGAGGTAGAGTGTGCCTCTTCGGTTGAGCTTAGTGCGCAATGTCAAACCAAATCTGCACTTAAAAAAAAAGAAAAGGTAGCCAGCGAGCCCGTCCGTTCGCTGCCGTCCTCAATACCACTCAGCTGGGCATTATCACCAACAAAGTTATATAAAGTAACACAACACCCTTCGCCAATATCTGGTTAAGTGACCGGGTCAGCTTTCAGGTTGTGATCTGATTAATTGGGAGGCCGAAGTAACTCAACATGCCATTGAAACTTTGCCCAAATAGGCATGCAAACATCTTAGCAATTCCCGAGATTAGACAGTGACCTCATAGAATGCGGATGTTGACCTCGGTGTTCCTTGAGTTCTATGAACACATCATGATTTGATCTTCCTAAACAGTAATAACCCAGACACGCTAGTCTTGCCGTCTTGGGCTACTTGGCTAGATGGGGTGTGGAAGCAGGGCAAGCCTCGCCATTCCGTTTCAACTCGAGCGTGCTCAGTAGTGATTCCCAGTCGAAATCCACCGTTGCGACTGGCAGAAATGGTGATTAAATCTGAGAGGCTCTTTGACCGTTCGGCAGCCTTGCAGAGATCGCTAATATTTGGTAGGCCGATGATGGTCTACGCAGTCAAGCGCAGATAATCCGCTAGAGTATAACGGTCTGTGGGCACAGAGGTTTGGCGGCTCACGTCGGGTGTGGCCCTGGGGATCTTGAGTTCTGGAAGGTCCTTGAGGTCGGCCGGAGGCTTCAAGACCTTCACCACCACTTGTTGCTCAACTTGGAATTCCACACCACTCCGTCCCTTCAAATCCATGAAATCAAACGCCAAGAGACAAAAGATTACCGATCAAGTAACGAGTTACGAACTTAACGCAGTCCCTCCGAGGAGGTCGCGCGCACGCGACCTCCGCAGGAGGGACTTGCCCGCAAGCGGTGAATGTTGGCACAGGAGGAACTTGATTTTTTGCCAAATTCCCAAAATTCTCAGTAATCTGCCAGTCCCTCCCTCAACTTAGCAAATTCTTTCCTTTTTTTTTTGACCAAATGAAAGATCTCCATGTTGCGGAGAGGACCACATTTTCAAAAAATTTATTATCCAATTTCTTCAACCTGTAATCGGAGCAGTAAATCATCCAACTCCCTTCTTAGGTGGAGGGTTGAGTAAATCTATAAAGTGCCCTCGGATAGGCTTGAATCCTTTTTTTACCTTCAAGGTTAGGCAGATTGATGACACATCATGTTCAGTTTTCTTAGCTAATCTTGCTTTGTACGTTGACCTCATTCAACTGTCAGTGAGCATGTGAGTTTATGGTCTCTCAGGTTTCCAGTGCATTCCTCAATCATTTTTGCCTTTGAAGCACCCGGAAAAGTAAGAACGTAGGGCTGAATAGGGCTGGGCCCCGACCCAAGGCCAATTGGGTATACCCAACGATCTGACCCGGTCGGTCGGAGCGCGGATTTTTTTTGGGGGATTTTTACCCAAGCGGATATCTTGGGTAAATGACTTGGGAGAAGTCTTGGAGAAGGTCGGAGACCAACTTTTCATTGCAAGAGACAGAGAGTGTTGCTGAAAGAAAAAAAAAAAAAGATAGAAATTTGAATCAAATATGCAATGGTGGCAATAACCCTCTCGATGACCTGTCTGACCGGTCATTGAGAGGTCTCAACGCGACTCAAGCCTCTCCATGACCGGTTTGTATGTACTCTACCAGTCATGGAGGGGCGTGAGTTCTGCCGATGATTGGTACAAACCCGTCATCCAGTACTAGACTCAAGCTGCTGGATGACCGGTCTGAGTGGTCATCAAGGGGATTCGAACCTTTTGATGACCAATGCAGACTGGTCATGTACAGCAAGAGGACAGCTGCTCAATGACCTAACTGGACCAAACTTAACTAAGTCCTGCCTGAGGCTTTGCCGGAGGGACTTATGCCCTATCAAGAATTCTTGCGTGAGACTTCCGGATATTTGATCCGGGAAAACGTTATATTCCTCATCACTCCCACAGATCTCATCCTTTGTCCTTGAAACTTATTTTTTCTGATGCGCCTCCTCATCCCCTTATTTGTTATATTTTTACCATTCTTTGTATCTTTGTTCAATTTTTTTTGTAAAATCTCAAATAAAAGGAAAATGACTATCATATCCCAGCATACCACCGGGATTTATGAGCACAGACCATCCTATTACTTAGCGCCAAAAAATCGACCGCTTTGAGTATTGATCAAGACTAGCAAGCCTGATCAAGGCTATCCCCGCGCATGGTCATCAAAGTGTGGCCAAAAAAATGTTTCAAGTGAGAAAAAAACATGTGGATTGTCATTGCAAACATAAGAACAGAATCACAAGTTGTGGCGAGTAAAGAACAACCAAAGAACAATCAAAGAGATATCAATTGAGTGCACCCGAACACATCCAAACTTATTCAGCTATGCCAACAACCGATGAGAATGACCATAACGAACTCAATGCTCTCAACATGTCTCAACAGGAAAATGTACAGTTGAAACTGGTGTTGTGTGAGGATCTCCAAAGAATGTCTCGTGAGAAACTTGAGGAACACATTACAACAATGAACGCCAAATTTTACACAGAACCCCTGAAACCAATTCAGATGGAAACTGTGGTCAGCTTGGTCCGTGGCAAGCATACTTTTACGCTTGCTGGGACTGGTTTTGGTAAAACAAGGATCGGCAAGGTATACTATTGTCTCTTTCCTGCCTACAGAAAACCTATTGTGCTTGTTTTGAATCCTTTAGATTCCCCTGGCAATAACCAAGTGAGTTGGTCCCAGATAAATGAGTGATGTGTACAACATTAGAGCTAATTTGCTTGTAAACAAAGGTTTTGGAGAAAAAAGCTGTCAACATCAAGGCCGTGAACTTGACCAAGATGAATTTAACACCCAAAATTGAAGCACAAGTTGTTAGAGGGGGCTTCGGCTTTTTCTACCTGGTCAGTTGACTTTGCTATCCAAAAAAGTTTGCTGAGGCACTCATGACTGATTTAGAACTTTCAAAAAACAGAGCCCCGAGGTTCTTTTGAACAATGGGATGTTCCAAAGGGTGTTTTTTGATTGCAAGTTTCAGTCTAAATTGGTGTTGACAGTTATTGACAAAGCGCATATGGTCTATGTGTGGGGTTTAGTTGCAAGTGGGCTTGGAAAAAAGATCAGCTCTCACATGAAAATCCAAGACCAAGGAATCTTCCGGCCGTCCTACGGGGATTTAGGTGCCAGGCTCCTTGCAACATACGGCGTACCAATTCTTCTCTTATTTGCAACCTGCCAACCTATTGCAATTGAGAAAATCCTGAATAGTTTGAAGATATTGCCCAAAAACATGGAAAAAATACAGGGCAAACTGCCTGGAGATTTGTTTGGTCCGAGTTCCAATGCAATGTTCTCTTGGATCTTGTAACGACCTCAAGAGACTTTTTGGTCCCAGAAGCATGATCCCAGATGGAAAGATTCCACCAACTCTGATTTACGCACCGACACGCAATTTGACTTGGCAAGTCCTTCGGGCTATCCACAATGCTTGTGAGATTCAAGCTGGCCACCTGGACCCTGAAAGTACCTTCTCCTGGCGATACCATTCTTGCACAGACAACATGGATAAGATTGAGATCATTGAGGGGTTTGAAAAATTGTGTCTCCCCATCATCTCGTGCACAATGGCTCTTGGATTAGGGCAGAACTGGAAAAGGGTACGGAGTGTTGTCCATGTTGGAAGAGGGGATCCTTCATCAATTTGCCAGTTGATTGGGAGATTTGGCTGTGGTGATGGAAATCCGGGGCTAGGTGTAATGTTTGTCAAGACGCACTGGAGGAATGGGAAGAATAAAACAAGTGATTTCAACACTCCGCAGAAGCAGACTGATGACAATTGTATGGATGTGACAGCTGGCTACTATGGCAGAGCCACCGTGACAATATACAAATAAAAATATAAAAAGTAGTTTTACATATGAAAGAGACATTATTACTTTTACATATGTAAAACTACGCAAAAACATTAAAATACACATATAAATAATTGATTACTTAGCTTTATGTAATTAATAAGCAAAATATTATAGAAGATTCTGATTCTAGGGGTAAAATAACCTAGGGTACCTCACTTACACGTACCCTTAATTATTATCCCTTCCTTGTGTAAACTAACTTCAAAGTTTACGCAAGTGCATCACTCCCCGCGTGAATGCACTTGCATGCATATATATATATAAGTACATATGTATACACCCATTTTCAGTGACGTAACTGAGGTGTTGTGTATAGTTTAAAAGATGGCTTTATTTGTTGCGTGGCACACCCAAGCCCGCGTGCTCTGTTGCCTAGAGCTCAAGCCCGCGTGCATGGTGTACATATATGCATAATGCATAAACTAGCCCGCAACCAAAGCGCTCAGGCTACCAGTAAGTAAGAATGGGCCAGAATAGACCCCAATCGCAATATTACATGTTTTATAGGTCTTGTACACATGTAATTAGTCACCAAACAAGATGTAATTAACACGTCATTCAATATAAAAACATTCTAGACTGATAAGAACTCTTTTAGCGTGCTCAGGAGACACTAGAAAGCGCCCCAGCTTCTCCCAAGCCTCACTACACGTAGATTACAACTGTAGTAAATATGTAGAAGGGGTCAAATGAACTGGAGCACTTAATAAGCGCCTCCAGAACATGTATGAAGCACTGATTGCACGTGTACAAGTGCACAGAAGCCAGTTCTAGTACCTTCTGTGGCACATTTCCACGGAAATGAGCGTCACAGAACCCCCAAACCAGCCCCCATGACGTGTAAGGCATGTGTAAAATCACGCAGAACCTCTGTAAATGGTCCTTGGCAACCCTTGTATCCAAGCCCCAAGGTTCCACGACCCACAGCGCCTTCTAGCGCAACCAAATTGCCTCAGAATGCGCCCACAAGTTTCCCCATGTCCCCTGGGCGCCCCTGGAGGCCTGCCTAGGCTATAAAAAGGGCCCTTTCTCCGCCCAAAAGGAGATTCCCCAGCTTTACATTACCTACTAGAATTTTACCCGCCTTCAACAGCCTCAATAGCCTGTGATTTGCCAGGTAAAATACCTACTTGCGTGATTTTTAGCCCCAATTTCCGCCCTGAAGCTGTCCAGTAACCACCCTGCCCTCAAGATTACCTCCTCTGAGCGCCTCCAACTGCCCAACTTCACGCCTGAAGAACCTCAAGTGACTCTAGGGTCTTATACTAGTAAGTTTAAGCCCCTTCTCTTGAGATTCTCTGCCATTTCTTTCTGGGATTTGAAACACCCCTGTTTACAGGCCCCAGTTCTTCATTCTAGAGGGATTAAACACCCCTGATTTATTAGGCCCCTCTTAAAATTAATTATATTCATTTTATTACGTCAAAATTGGCCCAAATTGGCCCAAATTGCCTTATTCTTACGCCATAATTCCCAACAATTACGTTGGAATTAACCCTTATAACCTTGTCTTAGAGTTTTATAACTCTAATCTTTTGCTTTGCACCACGTTTAGCTAGAAGGATAATATCCTTGGCATCACGTAGGCTGACAGGATGCATTTGCCATCACTCCGGTCTGTCTTTGTATTGCGATGTCGTTGGATAATTTGTAAGTTTCCTTATTAATAAATCAACTGTCACTCGGAAAGACTGATGATCTGTACAGATTGGGATACATGCCGTTAGATGAGAATGACCCAAGCGTCAAACTTGAATGATTGCGCAAGGAACAAAACAAGTTTACAAAATGTTTATGCTTGAACTGCGATCCGGAGAGCGCAAAGCTTTTAGTCGAGGGATTCAAACATTTGATAGTGCACACTATGAAAAAATCTGGAGAAACCCCTGTCAGTTGACATGCGGCATACTCGAGTTCAGTCTCCATTTAAACAAGCCTCTTAAAAAATGAATCCCTCCTGGAATTTTTCCAAAGTTGCTTGGCAGTTTGAGCTAAGCCTCTGCTCAGCCACACCAGCCACCACACTAACTTTGTGCACAGTTAGTGTGGAGCTGCTCAGCTGGCACAGCAGTAGCACCTAAATACATACAGGTACCCTTTCAAGCGGGAGGCATCCCTCCCTGCCGCATACACCCACCCGCGTGGACCAGGAGGAATCCCTCCCGGTCAACAACATAACACGACCCGGAGGAATCCCTCCTGCCCCTGGTAAACAAGGCAAGACAACAGGCGACCGGGCGGAATCCCTCCCGGTCGACAGTTATATACAACTGTCTGGACTGGGAGGACTCCCTCCCGGTCGACATCATCACACAACTGTTGACCAGGCGGACTCCCTCCCGGTCAACAGTTATATACAACTGTCGACCGGGCGGACTCCCTCCTGGTCGACATCACCACACAACTGTCGACCGGGCGGACTCCCTCCCGGTCAACAGTTATGTACAACTGTCTGGACTGGGAGGAATCCCTCCCGGTCGACATCATCACACAACAGGCGACCGGGCGGACTCTCTCCCGGTCGACATCACCACACAACTGTCGCGACAGTTGTGTGATGTTGTTGACCGGGAGGGAGTCCCCCAGTCCAGACAGTGTATATAACTGTCGACCGGGAGGGAGTCCGCCCGGTCGACAGTTGTGTGATGATGTCGACCGGGAGGGAGTCCTCCCAGTCGAGACAGTTGTATATAACTGTCGACCGGGAGGGATTCCGCCCGGTCGCCTGTTGTCTTGCCTTGTTGACCAGGGGCAGGAGGGATTCCTCCGGGTCGTGTTATGTTGTTGACCGGGAGGGATTCCTCCTGGTCCACGCGGGTGGGTGTATGCGGCAGGGAGGGATGCCTCCCGCTTGAAAGGGTGCCTGTATGTATTTAGGTGCTACTGCTGTGCCAGCTGAGCAGCTCCTCACTACTGTGCACAAAGTTAGTGTGGTGGCTGGTGTGGCTAAGCAGAGTCTGAACATACTGCTTAGGCTGAGCTAACCCATAAAAATACATGGATTCAACCAGGAATAAAGCTGGACAAACTCAGATATGTGGCATTGTATCGGCCTGGATCTGGCATGTCAACTGACACCAGTTTCTAGAGTTTTTTTCACAGTGGTGGATACCTTCAGGAATAAAATCACCTCTAGAGACCTCACGTTTGATATTCCGGCTTTGCCAAAGGTCCAACAACATCACGTCCTGTGAAATGAAGAAGAAAAAATGCCTGTGCAACATTCCAAAGAACATGAGAGGCCCCAAGGAGAGTGACGACGGCAGAAAGATCTTCTTCAACATGACCACTGGGCTTTTGTTGGGCCCTCAGACTTTCAACATTCATACAGGTGGCAAGGTCCCCATTGATAACCTGAAGGCACGAGAAAAACTCTGTCAAGCTTAGATCTGTTTGGCGCAAAAGCCCTTCAAGGACCTCGCTCACCCCATCAGTAGAGTTGTCCGATGCAATCATGAGCTTGAACATTGTTACATCAGGTTCTTTGACATTGATTGGATCAATTGCAGGCAGATCCTTGTTCAATTTATATTGTTTGTCTTGTGGAATGGCTAGAAAGTCGAGTAGGACACAAGTGATCTGGCTTTTGAGTACCACTTGGAAGTGTGGGGCAGAAGCGGAGTCTGGAAGAAACCACAATGGTTGAACCTTCATCTCCAGCCATTTTTGGACTGCCGCCTTGAAACTTTCAAGGGAAAAGTCTTGTGGTTCAAACTGGTCAATGAGTCGACGGTCCGGAACATGAAGGTAGCCCCAGGTTCCATGAAACATCTGAGTAGTTTTTTTGACCAATTTCTCGTGGATGGAATCCTCAAAATCAAGGTTGTTCATGCATATAATGGGCGCTAGAGGGGCATTTGACTTTGCCATCTTCTTGACAACAGTCCTCTCTGTGATTTTTCCAAGTGAATTGAGGGCTCAATGGGCTGTTTGGCGGGATGAAGAAAGACTGATGTAGTTGAGATAACTGCTAACTCTTTCCGTCACACCGCATGCAAGCTAAACGACCGTGTTTTGGATCTGAAGGGCGTTATTGCAACGGTTAGCCCCAAAAGCGACCATCAAACAGACGGTGGCGGCAATCATGTGAGGGCGGTTTTTACGATCAAGCTCTTCTTCAACGTCTTCAGTTTCCGCAGGACTTGCTTTGGTTTTCCGTGTGAGCAGATCGTCTCCGTTATTTAGATGTTTTTTCTTCACCAATCCCGCTAGAGCGGTATTGGAATCTGAGGTGTCTGAATCGTAAACTAGAATACCCAAGTTGCTTCCACTTGTGGCCGCGTGTTTTTCTTTCCTTTTTCCACTCGAACCTGAGGCTGTGTTGGTGGCTTGTGATTTTGTAGCTGCTGGTCGTTCTTTTTGTACCTTATGGAGGATAAGGTTATGCTGGAAGGGCATATCATGTGTGACGTGCTGTTCCATGCAAGCCGCTTTTTCTTCGTCAGAGAAAAAGGCGGGCGTGATCTTCTTTGAGTTGTAATAATTCCCCTGAGGGAATTGACCGTGTGCGCCACCTTCTGCAGCAATAACATGTTTTGCCTGTCCAGTCAGAACAAACAGGCATGAATGAAAAGCCAATATCTAAGAATACTTACCTCTGACAATATGTAGGCGCTCCAGCAAGCCTTACCGTTGGTTGTCTTCTGTACAAGGTTCTTGATTGTGTTGATAATGAGAATGGTTGATGCCCATCCAACAGGCGCCCCCCACAACCAACAATTTGATTTGATCTTGGGTGATTCGTTCTCGAGATAGGTTTTGGGTCCAGATTGTACGCGTACATGACTCTATCAATGAAGACGACCTTTTTGGCTTGTTCTGAGAGCGGTGGTAAGTTTTCTAGGCACATTTTCTTGCCGGTAGCTGACTCGGTTCAACTTTGTGCGTTGGAAGGATTGTCAGGATTATGATTGGTGGTGGGAGTGAACAACTGGAACTAAGAAGCCAGTGATTGAAGCTAGAGAGTCAGTAGAAAAAAAAACTGAAAAAAAGAAGTGTGCACGTACTCATATAACGTTGTATCAGAGATGATGATTGCGCATGGACTGATTGTTTCGTGATCCGCTCCGAACCTGGGGAAATCAGTTTTTGGGGCGTTTTTGAAAAATAAAATCAGCACAAAGACAAGGAGCAGATGGTTCCAAATTGTATCAGAAGAAAGGTATGATGTAGGCAAATCATCAACTAGATTTTTGAATTGGTAGCTAATTGTCTAGGTTGAGTTTTGGTGAATCAAAGAAAAGTACCACCAAAACTCAGAATAGGCTCACGCGAGAATTCCTGATAGGGCATAAGTCCCTTGGGCAAAGCCTCAGGCAGGGGAGGGACTTAGTTAAGTTTGTAACTGGACATCTTCTGATGTTTGCGAGATAAAAGCTCACACATAGGCTCTGTTCTTGATTGAGCATTTGTCCCGGGTTAGCAAAGTGTTACATGAACAGCTGTTTTTCTTCAAAATTGCCGTGCATCATACCTTCTCTTTTTTTCATTGACAAGATACTACGGCCTGAACCAGTAGGACAGTTGGTCCCTGCGGGAGGTACCCGATATCCAACGGATAGTGCCCGGGAGTAGGTAATTAGATACCCAACCTTGGGTATATCCGCAGGGCACCAGCGCGGGATGGCCTCCAGGCATTGGGTATCACCCAGGGCCCAGCCTTAGGGCTGAAGGAATGGGGAAATGATAGGAATCTAACTTAACACAAGTCCCCCTGGTGGGAGCGCTGTGGCTGGCAGCAAAGCCGCTTCTCCTGCAGGGAGGGACTTGTGCATTATCCCAAATTCTACGCGGGAGCAGAAAGTTCATTTGGCTGAGAGGTTTTTAAAAAATTTATAGCTCCTCCCCCAGCCTCTCCACTAATATTCCCTATCTGTACCCTATGCTACTTTTCTTTCTCTACAATTTGGTCTACTCAGTTTTTTTCTATCACAATCTGTTGACCTTTTCAAAAGATCAAAAATGCACAAGTCTTCCAAATGAGGCTCCACTTGTTTGGGACTCCAGGAGTTGTTTTTGTGGCTACAAGATAGACAAGTGGCTCAAATTCCTTGCAAGAACAGAACCTACAACTCTGTGTATTCAGTTTTTTTATATTAGTTGGGATTTTTAGTGTAGCAGATCCTTTCTGCTCCTGCTTAATCAAGACAAAACTCACCTCTCCTACGGAGAGCCCTCCGGGCGGGGTCCCCGTACCCTCTGCCCAAGAGGCTTTGTTAAGCTAGGATAGGAATGAAGCCATGCTTCTTAGGTATCATTTGCTCCAACACACCATGCAGGAAACCTTTGAGGTGGGGGTTTAAAACTGATTCAAAAATAAAGACCTGGCATTGAGGCAGATTTTCTGTTCCTGCCACCCCAGCTTTCACCGCTTAGGTGTAAGTCCCTCCTGCGGAGGGCCCTTCGGGCCCCCCTCGGAGGGACTTTGATAAGTTCGAACGAGTTAACACACGGCTGTTTTGGCCAGAAAACTCATGTACGGTGTACTCCCCAACCTTGCCAACCGAATAACGATCTCAGTGGGAGAACTTGAGGTCTGGCAAACAGCGCGTGCAAATGCTTGAGTAGAGACTACGACATGGATGTGGTTGTTCATATTTGACTCGACGCGGTAGGTGGAGCCAAACAGTTCAGGCTTGAGAGCGAACCAGCCGTAAGTGAGCATAACCCTGTAACGGCAAAGTCCCATTACATATCAGAATTCCTAGCGACGTCTCAACTGACTATGAAGCATTTACCCGTGGATTCTCAATCCATCCTTGGCTTCGCCCGTCGAAACCAGCAAGATGTCATCTGGTTCGAATGTGAAGACCACCCTGCGTGCAAGCTTATTTAGTGAATCAATGAACTCTGAAGGTCAGATGCCTTTGCATGTAGAGAGAACAGGCATCAGTTTGGCATAGAGAGATAGGTCAACGGAGAACGAGATGTCCAAGTTGACTCGGTGAACGTGGCAACATTAGTTAAACGGGCCCGGAGTCTCATTGCCCATACGCTGATTTTAGTCGTCTCGAGCCCTAACTTAACTAAGACCCTCTCTTTGTGGAGGGGGGACGCCGTCCCGCAGGGACCCTCCGAAGGAGGGACTTATACACTATGCGCCAGTGCTTGCCCTACTCTTTCTTGTTTTTTTTGCTGTTTTCCATTCTATTGCTTGTACCTCCTCAGTCGTGAGGAATAGAATGAAGGTTCTGCTGAGCCAAATGACCCCTTCCTTCTCCTGCATCTTGTAGGATATGTAGCATTATTTTTGGACCTTCTCACCATTTTTTACTGTCATAATAAGACTTTCAAAGTGCTCAGGTTTGATGGCACCACTCCCTGTACTCTGACTGGTGGCTTTACATTACATAAGCAGCCTGCGGATGTATTGCCCATGGAAAACAAGGAAAAAGACCAATTTTGAAGTGAGTGGGACACTTGATTTTTGGCATGCTTGTAGAGAAGAAGCAGGCGGTCATGGCACACTGAACAAGAAAAAAAAAGGTTGAGTGGATCAAATTTGATAGTGTTTCTAAAATAATGCCCTGCCAAATGCCAAAAAGAGTAGGGCGGGTAGGGGGGTATACGGCGCAAGTCCCTCCTTCGGAGGCTCGCTTCGCGAGGGGCGCTCCGCGCCAGCCAGGCTGCACCAGGCCCTCCGAAGAGGGTCTTGTGTTAAGTTAGTCTCGAGCCCAAGTAAGGAAAATGAAATTGTGAGTTCGCAATCAACCCGGCCACGAAAAAGTTCTGATTGACCAGTATTGGACGGACCGCATCCCGCGACGCGCCGCACACAGTAATTACCACATCTTGAACATGAATCTACCTGCCGCATCAACTTTATTGGGAGTTACTGGCGCGCAGCAGAAGGGGCTAAGGTCCATGTTAGGCGCCCCTCCCACTCCACAGCTAGACGGACGCTCATACAAGCCCATGAAACCGGACACCTAGCTGAACCGCAACCCACGATACGCGCACGTACGACAAAGCGGAGTTACGCGAGACAAACTCGGACCGAGTACCGCGGAGAAACCAGCAAGCGGACTGGAGGACCAACCACAGCAACGCACGAGGACGCTCCAAGGTCCTCCAGGATGGACTGGTGAGTATTTAGGCCACTGGTACACTCAGCGGCTTCCACCACACCAGTCTCACTCAGTCCTTCATTCTTGACTCAGAGCGCGTATCACTCATCGCCAGTTTCCTTTTTTCGCTTTTTCACTAGAAGTCGACCACATTCCTTCGAAATCACACAAACCCAGTTATCCCACTCTTTCAACCTCTCAGAAACTCGACCTCCTCATCCTATCCCCTTTCTTTCAAATTCTCCAATTCTTCAGACCAGACTTCACCCGATCCACCAAATCCATTCGACCACTAAAGCCATGTCAGACTCACTCACCAAGAACTTGTTCCCCAGAGCTTTGGGAGACAAGAACCCAGACCTCCCTACCCTTGCCGGAGGGACGGCGAATTCAGCGACTACTGCCACGCCCCAGCCCTTGGCCCTCAGTGAAGACTTACCTCTCACGTCCCTTGGCGAAGCCTCCCAAGTAGAGGCACAGAGCATTGAGGAGTCCCTGATTCCACAAGGTAAGCCATCTAATGACTTGAAACCGTTCCCTTACCGGTGTGGAACTACTCAAAGGGGAGAATAGAGCTTGGAAGGGAAATGGATAGCAACAATAATACTAATGTAAGCTATGCAAGGGTGCTGATGAGGCTGCCTTCCTGACTAATGCTGAGGGGATGAGAGTAACACTAAGAAAAAGAAGAAAAGGTGTGGCTGATTTCTGCTTGATCTTAGGAGCTAGTACTATGAGCTTAACTACTGACTACTGAGGGTAAGAGAGTTGGAGGAGTGATGAGAGTGGGGAATGCAATGGCAAGGTTCAATAGCAATGGGTTCAGGAGCAACTGCACTGATATCAATGGGTGATGAGTAATTTCTAACTTATAATTTCTGTATATAGAATTCTGCATAAGGTACAAGTGAGGGGGGGAAAGACAGTTCTTATATGAAGGAAGGATGAGCACAGACAAATGAAGAGTTCTGGCTATGGGAAGAAAGGTTGTACAAATAGGGAAAAGTGATGTGAACATAGTAACAACTTGTAATGATGAGCACTCCTGGAAAGGGTAAGCACAAATCCAAATGATGTAATGTATACAATAGCCATAGTACATAATGAGAAATGTATGTAAAGGGTTTAGTATGTGAAAGTAATTATGTAAAAGGAATGTACTGTAATGATTCAAGTAAGTTACTAATGAATTGAGTATTGTAACTAATGCAGACTGTAGGTTGTCTGTAAGTCTTATATCCTCTATAACTACTGAACCATTGAAGATAAGGGGGTACTATGTAGGAGTGACTATATGTGAAATTTGGCGTAGAATCTGAATATGTAATAATAATGAGGTATTTGTGAAGGTTGAAGGGGAGATGGGCTATGTAATGATGAATATATTTAAAAAGAAGCAATAAAATACTACTTATGGTTTGGAATGGAGCACCACACCGTTTGGATAGTCACTGATATAGTATTACTGGTCAGATATCCCAGCAGCTGAACCTGTCACCGGTCCTGCTAAGAATACTCGGGCCAAAGCGAATCCCGCGGCCAAGCAGAAGAAGACGACTAAGAAACAACCGGATCAGTCCAAGAAGCAGTCAGCCCCCAGAGCTCCCAGACTCTCTGCCGAAGACCAAGTGGAGGATCCAGACCAGGATATCATGGAGCTATTAGGCGACAGAGATTGTCAATTCGCCGCGGTTCCCCCTCCCACGGTAGAAGCCCCTCCAGCTGAGAGATTGAACGCACCCAGTGACAACAGGGAGGCGATATGGTTGAAGGCCGTTGAGGCTGATAACGATGGTGATACAAAACGGTCCAATTTCTTCTACAAAATGTTTGCATCCATCGTCAACAACAGCAAGACCCCAATCCAGCCAGCTGCTATTAACGGTACAAGCATCAGGCCATCACTTTTATCTAACCTGCTTGCAACAGACTCGCCCCCTGTCTTAGCCCCCCCACCAACCACTTCCAACCTCGTCTCAACAGACCAGCCCTCAGAAGTAAAGTTGAAGCAGAAGGGACTTTCATTCAAGATGGGATGTTCGAACCACCACGTCAGCGTTGGGTTCACCCCATTTTTCGACAAGAATCTCAAGGAGCTCAAGGCTCCGATCCCACTCACCATCTTTAATCAAAAGTGGCAAACGGATGCAATGTCCTACCATGCGGTCAATCGTTCTCGATCGGACAACAACAGCTCCGACAAAGGATTAAGATATTTCGGCTTTCCTTACCCTAGTGAATGGTCGCTATCACTAGGCGCTTGGACAGTCGCTCACAGGGAGTTTCACGTCTGCATCCAAGACGTCTATGGCTTCAAGGTCTTCGCCGACTGGCTTCTGGCTCACAAAGCCAACTGCGACAAGATTCATTCGAACGTTTGTTTTCTCGCAGCTCTTTGGTATGACATCCGAATGCGAGCGAACACCTTCGCTCATCACATCACCGTTGGAGAAGAAACGTTTGTTCCCGACATCTCAGTCTTCTGTCAAGATGTCGCTGATCAATGCTACAAAGACGCAAGAAAGAAGAACGAACTTGAGTTTGAGGATAATCCATATCGTGCGGGTGGCGAACGCGGCGGCTGGGACCCGGAAACGGGTGCTCCAAAGGGCCGTCCGGACTTCACCCAGGCTAGTTCGGTTCAAGGATCATCCCGCAATGGTCAATCAAGATCGAGGGGCGGCCGCTCCAGGGGCTACTTTGGAGGGGATTGCGCGTTCTACAACCCTTCTGGAGGAAGATCCAACCCCCCTGCAAATTTCAGAGGCCGACGAGGCGCTCCGCCTCAGAGCAACCCACCCCCATTGTAGGCTCAATATGTCTTTGACTCTTGTCTTCACTTCCCATCAATCGCTACTATTCATTGTTGTCGTCGTACTCCTTCTTGTCATGTAACCCCCCCCCCCCCCCTTTTTTACTTTCTTAAAATCTCCCTTTGACCAAACCTAATAATTCCTTTCAAATGTTTTCCCAAATCGCTTACAAGTGTCTCTCGTTCCTGTTTGTATGTCATCTTGTGATACAATGCATTTAATTGTCCTGAACAGGCCCGTTTCTTTGAGCGAGGAGTGCGAACCTCAGTGCAATAACACTGCCCTTGAGAGTAAGAAGGTAGACCGGAAGGTCATTGAGCATAAGAAGGTAGCAAGCCTTGGTAAGTCCAAAAAAAAAAAAAAAAAAAAAAAAAAGAGAAGGAGGCACAATCAAACTCAGGCTGTTTGATACTTAGGCTGATATAGGCCAAACACATCTTAGAACCACTATGGCCTACAGGTGTTAAATGTGAAATGAATGTCCCGGAACGGGAGTTGGCTCTGGGCAACGCAGGTCTTCTACCCGAGTTCGAAGACGTCTTAATAGGTTTTGAAAACGGTTTCAATCAAGGTATTCCCCCTCACCGCCTAGAAGATGACCTACGGTGGTATACACCACCGAACCACTCGTCCTCCCTACTGGCCCGAGAAAAGATAGAGAAGTCCTTTAAACTTGAAATTGAGTGCGGCTGAATGCACGGACCCTTTACCCATCAACAGGTTGCGGAGCGGTTCCCATTCTTCAGGACTAGCCCGTTGGGAGCGGTCGTCAACAGCGATGGATCGGTCAGGCCTATCAACGACTTGTCCTTCCCAAGGAATGACCCAAGAGTTCCCTCCGTGAACTCATTTGTCGACAAATCCGACTTCACCACGACATGGGACGATTTCAGGGTAGTATCGGCGTTCCTCCGCGCACGGGACAAGCCTTGCCAGTTAGCCCTCTTTGATTGGGAGAAGGCGTACCGACAGATCCCGACGAACCCGGCGCAATGGCCCTATCTTTTGACCCTGACGTTTGACGACAGGCTTCTCCTGGATACCAGGATTACTTTTGGAGGGGTTGCCGGTTGCGGATCCTTTGGCCGGCCAGCCGATGGTTGGAAACGCATCATGTTACACGAGTTCGACCTAACCACGATTTTTCGGTGGGTTGACGACAACCTCTTCGTGAAAGAGTTGCAGTCCTTGGTTTGCATGGACAACGTGGCGGCAAGATCAGCAACACTCGGGGTCCTCACAAACAAATCTAAGTACTCACCATTTGCTGACAAGCAGAAATTCCTCGGGTTCATCTGGAACGGAAAGGACAAAACCGTCCGCTTACCCAACGCTAAAGTTGAACTCCGCCTTTCCCAGATGAAAGCCTTCCTCAACAAATCTCGGCCGTTCACGTATGACGAGGCCGAAATCATGGCGGGGCGGCTCGGACACGCAGCTCATATCTTCCCGCAAATGTGGTGCTATATTAACGGTTTTTACCAGTGGATGAATAATTGGATTTTTTGTCACCACCCCCGATGCCCACCTCCATACGTAGTCGAAGACATAGAACGCTGGATACACACCCTAACCACCCAGCGGCTGACCAGGCTTATCGCCAGTCCCCACCCGACAGACGTAGGTTAGGTAGGCGATGCCTCTACGTCTTTCGGAATAGGTGTCATCGTGTCAGGACGGTGGGCTCAGTTTAGAGTCACTCCAGGTTGGAACCAAGACCCCGAAATGCCAAGGGACATCTCCTGGTTGGAGACGGTGGCGGTACGTCTGGGCCTGATCATCCTCCTGTCAATGAAAGCAAGACCAGGGAAGGTTTTTCTGGTAGAGACAGATAACTCGTCCACGAAATCAGTCATTCAGAAGCGCCGCGCAGGAAACGTTGCCGTCAACGAAGAATGGAAAATCATTCAAGACCTCCTGATATCCCAGGACATCGACCTGTTGGCACGGACGGTTACTTCGGCGAACAACCGTGCAGACGGGTTGTCACGTGGAGACCGCGCAGGAATGCAGGTGAAACACCAAATCAGGGTGTCGGTTCCTTCGGACTTGTCCCCATTCGTAACAGAGGTTGTGTAGGTGTGGCGCCATAATTTGTATTTAGGTCGAAGACTTGAAACCTCTGCCGCGCATCATCCTGCTACCTGTTGTACTGCTTCCCTCCCTTATTTAATTTTCTGCACAATTAATCCATCCGTACTCCTTGTAGCTGCTAGAACCATGCCTGCCCAATACCACCTCCCCGCCATTGCGGCCTTCCTCTCCGATGGAATCAGGGCAAAGACCCCCTTGGCCTTGGACTTGCACACCCTTTTTGGGTGGAAATGGAATACGCTACTTCTGTACAACGCCGGTGTGAAGAAGTATATCCGCTTCAAGAGAGAAACTTCCCCTGCCCAGACATTGTTACCCGCCTCGCCGCACGACATTTATCTCTTCTGCTGGTGGGCAGGTCGAGCCATTGGGAAGCAAGCATCAAAGGAGGTAACATCACAAACCATCTCGCGATACCTCTTCGGCCTGAAAGCCTGGCACATATACCACGACGTGTGGTACCCATACGAGTCAGCCGCTAAGGTAGTCGTGATCCTCCGATCCTCTGCCTGGCTGGATGCCGCCTCTCCCGCCCGACCACCTAAAACTGTAGAGACTGTAAAATGAAGATGTGTCTGGTGAGAGTCGAACTCACGACCTCAGCTATGCTGAGACACATACTAGAGTGCTGCCTTTACCAACTAGGCTACAGACGCTTGTGGCTGCCAGCTGGGTGGTTGGTTGGTAGTGCTCATGGGTCGATCCGACAGCCCTCCATACTGTGGTGATACATCATGGTAGCAGACTAACAGACAACTCAACAAAAACGGCGGTACAACTCCACCACCTGCTGTACCTGGCCAGTCGCTTGAGGGGAAGCTCCCCTTTCAACTCAACGCTTTTTGACTTGGGGGTGGTGGCGTTCTGGGGGATGGCCAGGCTAGCCGAGCTAACCTACACAATAGGCAAAGGACAACCCCCCGAGGCAGCCTCCCTTTTGGTACGGGACACCAGGCTCCACCCGTCGCCGACATCCGACCACCCAACCCGGGTGACCCTCATCCTGCGGACAGCAAAAACTGCCAAACCAGGGGAAGTCCAACTAATCCATCTGAAACGCATGGGCGGGCCACTGTGCCCGGTGGCAGCGGTCACAAGACGGTTGGCAGACTCGCAGTCCCCCAACGACGCGCTGTTCAGCTACTTCAACGGTGCAAGCCGCCTCAACTTGACTCGCCCCGCCACGGTACAGGCGTTCCAGGCCCTCTTGCAAGCCGGAGGTTTCCACGGCCTCTCGGGCCACTTGTTTCGGGTCGGAGGCGCATCTCTCCGCCATGCTCTAGGAGTCCCTGTACCTCAGATTTGCCAACTAGGCAGATGGACGTCGAGCTGCTACGAGTTGTATATCCGCCACTACTCTCCGGCGGAGAAGGCCTCCGCCTTGTCCATTTTAACCAACTCTGTCCTTTAAGTAATTTGTGTGTGGTCGAATTAATCCTGTCTCCTCTACCCATGAGGAATCAATTCGGTTAGTCACCTTCTTAGAGTAATGGGCCTACCTAATGTCTCAGGCTCTCAGAAGCCGAGGTTTGGGGCTTACATTAGGCCCTCCTCAAAGAAGCCTTTGGCTAAGCGCTCAAGCTGTCTCGCGGAGGACTGGCCACTCGCCGCCTGACGCGCAATGTGCGCGCAGACGCGCTGGGCAGAAAGCTATGGTAATCCCACGCCTTGCCCAGCCGTGAGGGGCCGCCTCACGCAGTCGACCCACACATTGGGCGGCCTGGAGCCGCTCACAGTAAAAGTGACGCTCGGGTTGCCCTAGGAGGTCAAGCATAGGGGAACCCCCCATGGCTTGACACTCCAAACAATGTACAGCTAAGAGCATCTCCAACGGTCCGGGGGGCAGTTGGCCTGTGTTCCCCGGCCCGCAGACACATTTCACAGCAATCGCGGCTCAGCTCCAATTATGGACTGGCAGTTCAAGCTGCAATCCGACTGAAACCTCACTACTCCAGCGCCACCCATCACCCTCTGCAAGCCTGATTCCGGTCATCGGGATGCACACATATCAATGACTGGAATGTTCTGGTCACGTTCTGGTCGTCGGGACGCATGTATCTCGATGACCGGAGCAAACCCGGTCATCAGGTGGAGGAAACACTGCTCTTGATGACCAGAACGGACCCGGTCATCGAGGGGAGTGTTTACTACTCTCGATGACCGGAACGGACCCAGTCATTGAGGGGAGTGTTTACTCCTCTCTGGAGAGAACCGGTCATCGAGGGGAGTTTACTCCTCTCGATGACCGGAACGGACCCAGTCATCGAGGGGAGTAAACACTCCCCTCGATCATCAGAGAGAACCGGTCAATGAGGGGAGTGTTTCCTTGTTTACTCCCCTCAATGATCAGAGAGAACCGGTCACCAAGGGGAGTGTTTACTTCTCTCAATGACCGGAAAAGACCTCGTTATCAAGACGAGGCTCGTTGATTCAATTGATGAATTTTTTTTTCTTGCTTGGTGAGCTGCAAGACTGTGTTGTCCATCTTTGCGAGGTATGAAGAGGAGCGGATGCAGGTGTGTGTGGTCAATTGCGGCCGGGAGGCGACCCGCAGAAGTCAGCAGGTGATCGCGGGTTGGACTGCCCCCGGCAATGTTCCCAGGGTCGTTCCGCGGGTCTGTTAGCGCGCAAAACAGGATCCCGGGCGGCCAAAGTTCGCCCCCGAACGCCCAGTCGCGGCTCCGTTAGAGATGCTCTAAGGCGCCGCTCTCAGACCATCCGCACCGGGCGCTAAGTTAGCCCGGATTAGGGCACTTAGTTTGACCCCGCAACCGCATCGGGTTGGATTAACCGGGGATCAACTTGACCCGGAGCTTGGTTTGGAGCTAGTGGGGTATAAATCTAGCCCCCACTAGTCCTCGGACTAACCTATAAAATGAATATGCATCATGCTCAATGGCATGAACTCTGTGTGTTTAGGTGCCAAACACATACCATACAGGCACCTAATCACATAATCTCCGATAGCCTCGGACCTCCCAATCTACGTCGATGCGGTCGGCCACTCGGATTAGCTTAGTCCGACCGTAATCCGAGCTAGTTAGTCCAGACTAACTTAGCAACGGATGCGGATGCTCTCATGGATTGGGAGTTACTGGCGCGCAGCAGAAGGGGCTAAGGTCCATGTTAGGCGCCCCTCCCACTCCACAGCTAGATGGACGCTCATACAAGCCCATGAAACCGGACACCTAGCTGAACCGCAACCCACGATACGCGCACGTACGACAAAGCGGAGTTACGCGAGACGAACTCGGACCGAGTACCGCGGAGAAACCAGCAAGCGGACTGGAGGACCAACCACAGCAACGCACGAGGACGCTCCAAGGTCCTCCAGGATGGACTGGTGAGTATTTAGGCCACTGGTACACTCAGCGGCTTCCACCACACCAGTCTCACTCAGTCCTTCATTCTCGACTCAGAGCGCGTATCACTCATCGCCAGTTTCCTTTTTTTGGCCTCCCACCCGCCCTTCAAGCAGGGGAAGAAGATGCTATGACCCCCTGCCCGGGGGGAGGAGCATCACACATTCTAGGGGCCTAGGGGGGCTTACATTAGGCCCTCCTCAAAGAAGCCTTCGGCTAATCGCTCAAGCTGTCTCGCGGAGGACTGGCCACTCGCCGCCTGACGCGCAACGTGCGCGCAGACGCGCTGGGCAGAAAGCTATGGTAATCCCACGCCTTGCCCAGCCGCGAGGGGCCGCCTCACGCAGTAGACCCACACATTGGGCGGCCTGGAGCCGCTCACAGTAAAAGTGACGCTCGGGTCGCCCTAGGAGGTCAAGCATAGGGGAACCCCCCATGGCTTAACACTCCGAACAATGTACAGCTAAGGCGCCGCTCTCATGGATCGAGGCACAGCGCGGTCATCCTCGAACTTAACTTAGTCTCTCCTGGGCGCGAAGCGCCCGTCTCCAAATCAGGCCCGGCTGCAAATCCCGCCGGGCAGAGTCTGACCAAAGGCTGTACCAGCTGAGCCCTCCGATTTGAGCGGCTTGCGCTAATGTCGCTAGCTGTTAATACAAATATTTATGTGATTTGCTGGAGTGGCCCAGTCGGAGTCCCAACCACCCGCGCTATGAGCGTTGGTGCCTGCGGCCTGGCTGAACTCTGGATTCTGGACATGTAATATTGCTAGTTGTATATGTTTGATACATCTGTTATGCTCAGTGGGGAAGGTGCGGCTCAAGCCGTCAAAGTGAGAATTCTGTTGATCAGATTCAAGGGTGCCATGTGGATGGAGTCACGGACTGTCACGGACAAGCCGGTTTGCAATGTACAATCTCGAAGGAAGAGGATTTGTACTGTATCGAAAAAGTCATGACTGTACATGCATCAGGGGTACAATCGAGCAATTCCTCCTCAGCAGGAGCCTAGCCCGTCTCTCTCTGGATCCCATGCGAGCCATTCAATCGGACGACTCAACAGGTGCCTTCTCTGCGATTCTATCGATTAGTTTGCCGTTATGGCGTTACATTCTGAATATTTCAATCAGATGAGCCACAGACCAGGCTTGACTCGTGTTGTCTATTTGTGTTAAGCCTCATTACCGCTTTAATTCCATCAATTGTGTGGTGGTACTATTTATCAGCATCTTGAGTCCAACCCTTCAATAAGCGAAATTCCTCCCAAGATTTGAGCACACTATGTACCTCATCTAAAACGTTGTGCTTTATTACGAAGATATTTTACAACCGTACCGCAAGTACACCAAACACATACACAAGATCTTCCTTTTCCCTCAGCAACATCCAGACCCTGCTTTCTCTTCGCTTGGCGATTTTCCTTTCAGTTCTTTCTCTCAATCTCCGCACTGCAGGTGCAAGTCCTCAACTGCGGATTCAAAATCGTTCTTTCTTTATTGAGCTCACAGATCGTCATATCTGGCTTTCCACTGCCAGTTTCCTGGTGCTGTTGTTGTACCGTACATATCCCGTCAATTGTTGACTAGCCCGTCGCAGTTTCATTGGCTTTAACCTTTCGTCGACCTAACCTATTCAGTGTCCTCAGATTACAGACAATTCGGACCTTTTAGTGCTGTAAACTCCAACTTGGTCAATTCCCTTTGTTTTGTTTCTCTATAACAACATAAACACCATGGCTGTTATGTCGGACCGCACGCAGACCTTTTTTCTCTCCAATTCCTCTACATCTCTTGCGGCACGCAAACTTTCCGCCCCGGTAGGCCCATATCAACCACCGATAACTAGTTCAACTCATGATCATTCGTATGGTCGGGGCTCACTTCTTCCTATGCCACCGAACTACAACGAAGGATCATGTTGGACCTTGGCATCAGTGAGGTGCCTCAACCCGAGCCCCCCCGAAAGTCGACCTCGAACAATTTCGGTTCAAGTGACCAAAGTTAGCCTCAGAATGGATGGTCGTTGGGCGGAGGAGAAACCCTACATTCTGGAGAAAACTTGGGAGGAATGGGTAGATCTTAGGGAGCAGTGAGTCTCATCCGTCTGAAGTGACGTTGCATACGTGATTCCTTTGGATTAATGATCCGCTTTTTGCTTTACAGGCTCATTTCCCGATATCCAGAAACTGAGTCCGTATTACCCAAGTTGTCTAAAGGCCAAGGCTTCCTGGAGTCAATTTTTAACAACTCGAAGCGCAGCCAAAACATCCAAACGTCGAACATGAAGGAATTGAACACTTTCCTCAACTGCCTAGTCGGAAAGTGTGCCAAGAAAGTCCTTAATTCGGACACTTTGCACGTTTTTCTTCAAACCGAACAAATGAGAGTAGGAGCTCATCAAGTGGAGTACACCGATGATGAAATCCCCTTGCGCAGAGGTCCTCAAGCTAAAGATCTACCGAGCCGCGAAGATTACACCTCTATTTCTTCTCACTTGCAAGCCTTCCGTTTCCCTGAGCCCAAGCAAGTTCTATCCCTTGCTCCACCCCATCTGAAAACGAAAACCTCTCAGTCAAACCTACACATGAATCTTGGCTCCGACGCTGAAAAACCTATCCCGAATGACAGTCTTCCCCCTCACGATCGACGTAGACCTACACTCGATACCATGACTATGATTGCCGAGCGTCCGCCACCACCCGGTTCAATACCGGATCTACAAACCGGGCAGGTTCTCCGTTCAGGCACTTTGAACCGCACCCCAGCTGCACCCAGCGCACGGCTTCCGAACAAATCCCGGAATACGCTGAGACCTACCACTGGCGTAGCTCGACCGCCTCCTCTGGCACCTCCTAAACGGCCCACCACATCCGATTCCAGGTTACCCCATGAAGCCATGCTAAAACTGCCGACGAACAAAGCCGTCTACAGTCCCAACGCCCCCACACCCGCGAGAAGGCCTTCCGAGCTCCTACTCGGTTTTACACGTGAGGCAGAAGCGTCGCAGCCTGCCAGGCCACGCTTGAGAGAATTCAAGTCGATGCAAGATATCAGGGCTTCAGCCGCTAACGTCAAAGCTGTAGGACGATCTGGAAAGACCGGTCTACCTGACGCTGGCCGTAACAATAGCGTTCCCGCTGTTGGGGAGTCTCCTCAAAGGGTTTTGCAAGTGCGATCTCCAACCAACCCTTGGCATAGACATCGGCAAACCCCTTCAGATTCTAGCTCCAGCTTCGGATCGTCGCAACTTTCTCCTATTTCTTCTGTCTTAAGTTCACCAACTGTTACACCATCTACTTCAAACACCTCAATCACTCAACCCACCCCTAATCAGCAAATCCAGCTCAAGTCAGCCTGCCGTCATAGTGTTGATAGTCTTGACCCCCATACGATGAACATTGATAGCTCGAGTACGCTGACAGTGGTCCCGGAGCGCGAACCGAGTAAAACTGTTGTCCGCCCTCACGTGCCGCCCGCCCCCTTTTACCCTATCCCTCCCCGCACTACCAATCATCCTGCAAATCCTCTCAAGATCAACAAAACCGTTGCGCCCTTCCCTCAATCTCAAAAACGTCCGCACACCTCCGCAGGCAATGCCAACGGTCTCAAGCCAAGCTCCATTACCCTGAAAGTGGTTCATTTGGAATCTAAAACAAACATCATGTTAGCCGTCCAGAAAGGCTTGTTCTCTCTACCACAAGTCAAGTCCAAGATTCAGAACAAGCTCAAGATGGCCGCTGATATTGAACTCCAGCCTGATTGGAGGATCAGGTTGACGATGGTTGATCAAGAAGAATTCGCGAGGGGTGGTGAAGTTGGAGAGGGCAAAGGCGTCGACCAAACCGAAGACGATGGCTCAAAGTTATTGGAATTAATCAACGGGAAACCCGCCGATTCGGAAATTAAAAAGATCACCCTTAGAATCTACTAACTCCAGATTCTCTCTTCACTTTTTCTGAATATAAATGTAGTTTAGTGTTAGAAGTCAAATATTCTTGTGGCTAAACCGAATCTTCAATTCAATGTTTTATTTTCTCTTATTGTGGGCTGTTTTCGCGTGGATTTGTTGAAATGTTTTGTATTTGTAAACTTTGTCGTTAAGTTCACAGTTTTTTTGGAAGTTCCCAAGCAGTAAAAAACAACTTCTTGCTAAAATTCTGCGCAAAGGACGTGTCCTCCCCTTTTTCCGACAAGCAAAGGGTTGACCACAACTCGTTCAAATCTTGACTGTTCTACACCATATCCCAGAAAGCTTCTGGGACGGCTCACATTTGCGAGCTTTTTTTCACTCCCATCATACTTTCTGTGTTTAGTATTGGTTTCAGTGTTGCTCCCGCTTGCCCCTTGTGGGGGGGGGGGGAGGGGGGACTTGCTCGGCACGCAAGCTCTACAAATTTACACACTCTTATCCAGAAACTCAACTCAAGCTATGGTGGGATAGAGCATGGCCCCTCCTCCAGACATAACACTTCTTCTAATGGGTAAGGGCAAAACCAATTCCCTTTTCTATGATCATGTTATCTCCCCTCTTCAGCCCCTTTTCTTTATTTCCTCATGGTCATCTTTCCTCTGTCTGGGATCCAATTGCCTTTCATTTTCTCTCATCTCTTTCTCTTCCTCATTTCTCTTCTCTATATCTTTTTCTCTACTTTTTCCTTATGCCATCCAGATTGCCGACATCCTCATGACATGTTGTACCGCCGTTAGGACAACAACACCACAAAACAAGAGACATACAGTTGTAATTACTCCGCTATTAGTTGTACAGTGTGATATGTGAAATCAAAAACACTATAAAAAAAAAGCTCCCGCTTCCAAGGAGGAATCCTCATTGTTGAATTGGTACCCTACAAGGCCTTGGCACATAACGCCAAGAAAAAAGGGCAGATGGCAAGACACCAGTCTCCCTCGCACATTCATCACCCAGCTTTTTTTTTTTAGATTGGGATCCGCTAACGCATGAAAAATTTGGCGTGTTAGTGGTCAATGAACACAGTAGTCAATTGCAGTTCTCTTGGGTAAACAAAAACTATGACGAATTTATACAAAGACATTGATGATAAGAAATCAAAAAAAAAAAAAAAACTTGCTTCCTGGTGCTATCTAACCAAGTCTAAGAAGTTTTCCCCCTCTAATCGATCATCAACTCTTTTTTAAGCTTAACGACCAGAGCCCATTCGTCTTTGGAAACCTCTGCCCGAAATACGTTTTTGAGAACGTCAATAGATTGTCGGCTAATTTGACTGATCAGCTCATCTTTATCGTCGAATTGACGACCGTAAGTCATGGCGGATTGGTAAGAGGCGTGTTCAATTTTGACCGCTACACCGGCCCCGGCTTGCTCTCGTTTAAGACTCTGGACCGATTTATGATTAATTTCTAGGGATGTACTGTAATCAAATAGTGAAGTGATCACATTTTTCAGCTTTTGCAATCTCCAATCCCACTACTGCCTTTTATCACAAGATTTAAAAATAACTTACACTTTTCCTAGTGGAATTGTCGTACGTGCCTTCGTAGTCGGATCGACTTTCACGACACACAGTGGGGTGCCAACTTTCAAAGTACCTTCCAGGATATCGCAGCCAACAATAATGGCTGGAGATGAGAATGCGAATGAGTATTGCTAAAGCAAACTCATGAAACTCATCTTCATTAAGACTCACGATCACGCTTTGTAAAAGCTTGAATAATCTTCAGTCGACATGGCCAGACCGCGATCGGCGCAGAATCGATTCTCTTGGCCTCCATAATATCAGCATTGTAAGCCGTGAAGGCGTCAAACAAATGATAAATGATATCGGCTAGAAGGTCACCAGGAATTGTGCTTGTCAGCACGCAAGTAGCAAGCACATATCAAAAAGGATATTTGTACCTTTGAAAATTTTGACACCTGTTTCCTCAGCCAATTTTTCGGCATCCTTGTCAATCGGTACATCGAACGCCAGTAACACCGCCAACTCCTTAGCCTTCTCCAACATCGTACCGGCCCGCATCACATCACGTTTATATACCGGGCCAATGTTGATCCCAGAAACCTAGCCAGTTTTTCCAATTAGTGCGCATAAAGAAACGTTATGTATCAGCCCATCATGTGTTAAAAATCAAATTCAAGGTTTGAAGCGGCAGACTGACCGGAATTTTACTTGTCCTCAAGAACTCTAGCAGTGCTTCCAAGGAGCCCAAAGTCGAAGCCTGTACGCAAACACCTCGACCAGATTTATCGACATTGCTCATCAAATTTGTCAAATCGCCCATCACCTCCTCCTTCAAATCTTCCTCGTCATCGTCTTCGGTTAGCAACAGTAGACGAGAGCCTGCAATAGCCTTTTCAAGATCAGGGGCAACGATTTTGATTCCGAGTGAAGCCTTGACTTCCTTGTGATGGACGTATTGGCCCTAGATGAATGTGAGCGTTGTAAATTTACCAGAAAAAAAGTTGTCGTGTCAGAAAAGCTGGCGACAGGCGGAGGAAGAAAAAAAGTGGTGAACCGACTTTGATTCTTAGTTCCTTCATAGGCTGTGGTGTAAGAAGCGCCCGGACTTGTGTCACGATTGGGCCATTAAGTCCACAAACAACGATTTTATCACCCTCTCGGAGGACACCATTTGACAGCACAACATCGATCGTTGTCCCTAGTCCCTCGATTACTTTAACCTCCAGAACAGTACACTCGAGTTCAGAGAGGTACATCAATCTTTCCGACATCCTCTCCTGAGTTAATTTGATTAGCAACATCAGCAGGTCAGGTACACCTTCCCCGGTGACGGCTGAAGTGGGAACCAGTGAGACGTTTTTTGAGTAATTCGTATTTTCGTAGTAAGGTACTGCATTAAGTCCTTGTTCCGCGAACGCGAGGACGATAGATTCGAGACGAGTCTCAAACTCCCGTTGAACAGGTCGGACTTGTTTAGAAAGCGAATCTCGGAATGCATTGTCTCTGATGGCCGTCCAACCATATAGACGATCGATCTTGTTGAGGGCGACAATGAACGGGGTTTTCTTATCACGAAGAAGCTTCAAAGATTCGAGAGTCTGCTGTTCTAGACCGTGCATGATATCGACAACCAAGATTGAAATATTACAAAGTGAACTTCCTCGACTACGCAGGTTCGTGAATGACTCGTGTCCGGGTGTGTCAATCATCAGCAGCCCGGGAAGCTTGTATTGCTTGAGGTCGTTTTCAGCCAAGACGGCAGTTTTCCGCTTGATCGCTTCCATAGGGAAAAATGTGGCACCGATTTGTTGAGTAATTCCTCCTGCTTCACCTTCTTGAACGTTAGTTTGCCGAACCTAATCATCAAACATAACATAAGCCGTCAATCAAGATGTATCAAGGGGGAGGATGGATCTCAGATGATGACTTGAAAAACTTGCCTTGTCTAGAAGTTTTGTTTTCCCAGTATCGACATGTCCTAAAATACAACATATAGGACTGCGCATATCTTCAGGTTTCCGAGCAGCCATCGCCTCTTCATGACGCTTGATTCTTCTTGCAGCAGCGTCAGCCTTTTTCTGTGCAGCCATCTGGCGAGCAGTCGACATTTTTCGGCCTTCCTCGTCCGAATCATCATCTGAATCCGAATCCGAATCGGAATCTGAACCAGAACCGGAGTCTGAATCTGAATCATCCGAATCTGAATCCGACTCCTCGTCAGATTCTTCCGATTTGCTGGCTTCTTTCGTAACCTCTACTTTGGCAGTGGTGCCTGTAGTTTTAGAGCCACTTGGCTTAGCTTTTGACTCGCTTACGAGTTTATCCTTTGGTCGTGCGTCAGGTTTATTTGACTTGGAAGGTGCCTGAGATTGCTTTCCAGAAGCTTTAGCGCTAGCTGAGGATTTGTTTTCGCTGGCGGTGTTGGGTTTCGATGAACTCGAAGCTTCTTGAGGTTTTCCCAATTTCTTGCTAGTTTGCTTTGCCAGGGTAGGTTTCGCCTTTTCGTCATCTTCACTTCCTGCATCCCAATCATCCTTAATATCATCACTTTCGGCCTCCCAATCATCCTTTACGTCTGGTGCTTCGGGAACGGGAGGCTCAGGGGGAGGTGGTGGGGGGGATTGAATGGCTGAAGGCGAGGAAGTGTCGGCAATTTCAAGCTTGCTGACATCAGGAACAGATTCCGGTTTAGATTCGGGCTTCATAACGTCATTCGTGGCCTCCTTCTTCGGATTTTTTTTTCGGTTTCCATATGTAACCTTTTTCGCACCAGATGACGGGGCGGTTTCATTGCGTTCTTGTATTCCCACTACCACGGCGCCCGACTCGACGAGGGCCTTTAGTCGAAGCTCAGCGGCAGCTTTCTCTGCTTTCTGCTTGGGAGTTAACAGTTTGCCTGCTTTCCGTAATTCCTCTTTTTTAGCCTGTTTGGTAGATGGAGGATGAAATCATCAGTTCTTATTCTCGGGAAGCAGGGAATCAGGGAATCGTCAACTGGATAAGATGGGAGTATCGGACCTTTTCCCTTTCTTTTTTCCGTGCCTTTTCTTCTTCTTTGCGCTTTTCTTCAGCTTCGATTTTCTCCTCTTCCTCTCGCCTCAAGCGCTCCTCCTCCTCGGCTTGTGCCCTCGCTGCAGCTTCCAATCTTTGACGCTCTTCCATCGCTGCCTACAACGAAGAAAAAAAAAAAAAACATGGAACTTCAGTGCATAGTGAGGGGATTGAGGCGGATACCCCTTCTATGCTGCAGGACCGAGACTACTCACTCGAAGTGCCGACAGTTTACCCCCGACTTTCTTTTTGGGCTCTTCCTTTGCAGGT
Source organism: Puccinia triticina (assembly GCF_026914185.1). Classification (NCBI taxonomy): domain Eukaryota; kingdom Fungi; phylum Basidiomycota; class Pucciniomycetes; order Pucciniales; family Pucciniaceae; genus Puccinia; species Puccinia triticina. The sequence continues at coordinate 4,138,258 of NC_070572.1, forward strand.
TCGGCCTTTTCGCCAGCCTTTTTCTCTAGAATTTGTGAGCCAAGTTTTGTTAGCTCACACGCTGGCAGTCTGATACCGAAGAAAAAATCAGACTTACTCTTCTTTTTATTTTTAGATGTTGTGCCTGCAGGCTGGCCTTCATCATCCATGCCACCATCCTCGTTGTCAGCAGTTGGAGCAGCCGGGACATTTTTGGGTGCTGGAAGGCTTGGATCACTCTCAGGAGGACCCGACGTGGTTTTGGGATCAGGATCGGCAGTTACAGCTTTTTTTGATGCGGCTTGAGCTTTCTTTTTGGCCTTCTCCTTCTCTTTCTTCAGCTTTTCCTTCTCTTTCTTAGACAAAACACCTTTGGTTTCCGGGGTTGTACCGTTTTCAGTGTCCAAAGGCGGCGATGGAGGTTGTTCACTTATAATTTTCGCTTCAGCCTGTTGACGAGCTTCTCGGGCCTTCTCCAACAGTTCGTCGTCATCCAGATCCTCCGCAAGCGCCTTGGTCGCCTTCTTTTTGTTCTTTTTAGCTTTCTTCCCTTTGTCAGGCTCCGGATAAAGCTCGTCCATGTCAGGTTCGTCTAGCATCGGGTCTGCCATGATTTATCTGGTTCAAGTGCGTTCAAGTTGGTGGGGTTGTGTGTATCTCGCGTTCCGCTTTTGTTGAATCAAGTGAAATGAAACGTTTGGTCTCTGGTGGCTCGGATTCCCTCTGAGACAAAAGGAACCCCCCCCCCCCCCCCCGTGCGCAAACGTAAGCCCCCTCGTACCTCATTGAGCCGCTGTCACCCTTGTGACACCCAGGTGACTCGAAGCCGAGGCACACTTTGAGTTTCATGTTTCCCCAGCTTTCCCCACACTATGTACATACGGTGCCGGGTATGCATGTAACCGGCAGCCGGTCGGCTTGGAAGCCCAGCGGATGCGAGTGGTTACGTCATGGGTGCTGGTCCCACGACCTGCCCGGCTCGGTTCGGTTCACCTCCATCCGGCGTAAACCAAGAGAATCCATTGCACCACTCTGTCTGACTTGGAAAGTTACATCCTAAAGCGAACCATCTGCTCGTAAGTTTCCACAACATCCGTAAATACTTCAAGTCTTCACCTTTTGGCTTGATAAGTACTTACATAGAGAACCATCAGCGGTTTATAAGAGGAACTATCTGATCGACATTGCATTCTTTAGGTCCAAATGGCAGCCAATCAAAAGTCTAATGATTATTATATTGGCGTGGACGTAGGGACCGGCTCTGCTCGAGCAGCCCTCGTAGCGTGTGATGGTGAAATCGTAGCTGAATCAACTTACCCCACGACAACCTATAGGGACGATCAAAATCATGATATATTTGAGCAATCAACAGCTGAGAGTGAGTCCCACGTCAGTTTGACGTAATCACCGAAAATTCCATACAATCCGATCGTTGACTTGAATCCTATTGCGGTGTGCATCCGTGACTGCTTGGGTATATAGTCTGGAACTCAATCGCCAAGGCCTGTAAAGATTGCCTAAGGGACGCTCAAGTCGGCCCAGAACAAGTCAAAGGGATCGGGTTCGATGCGACCTGCTCATTGGCAGTTTCCACCTTCGAAGGTGAACCGATGTCGATCACTCAAGATGAGTGGGGGCCCGGAGAATCGAAGAGGAACATCATCCTCTGGGCAGACCATCGTGCACGCGATGAAGCTAATCTAATCAATTCAAGCGGCAGTCCAGTCTTGCAATATGTCGGAGGAACGATGAGCCTAGAGATGGAAATACCTAAGGTGCTTTGGTTGAAAAGACATATGCCTGAACATCTCTTCAAGCAATCTATGTTTTTCGACTTGCCCGATTTCTTAACTTATCGGGCAACTGGTAATCTAGCCCGATCCAACTGCTCATTAGCTTGTAAGTCCATTTCCATGACTCTAATGGATTCCTTCAATCTTCTGATCAACCTAATTGAAGACCGTGATTTCTCATTTAATTACAATCCAGGCAAGTGCTCTTACGTTCCTCCCGAGGTCGAGGGCCATAAAGGTTGGAACGACGATTTTTTTAGGAAGATCGGACTACCCGAATTTGTGTGTTCATATCAAGCTCTCTTACAAAAATGAATTCCTGCTTCAGACAGATTTCTCATTCTTTTACCTATTTCTATGTGACTTTGCCAGGTCGAATCCGATTTCAAACAAGTTGGCGGTTCCCCGGGCAAGCTGGGATTAATTCTGACTGCCGGACAACCAGTTGGTTCAGGACTTACGGCGAAAGCAGCCAACGAGCTCGGTTTGTTACCAAATACGCCAGTTGGATCGGGTGTGATCGATGCCTATGCTGGATGGATTGGTGTTGTCGCTGCCAAGATGGAAGGTGAAAAAGATAGCGATCTTGGGACCAGTCAGCATCGACTATGCGTGAGCGCTGGTACTAGCAGCTGTCATATTGTCCAGAGCCCAAATCCGGTTTTCGTCCCCGGTGTTTGGGGACCTTACTTGCACGCCGTCTTCCCTGGATGTGAGTGAATAACTCCCCAAATCGGTAACGTGATCCGGTGTTTACCGTCACATTTGTTACACATCAGATTGGATGAATGAGGGCGGGCAATCTTCGACTGGACAATTGTTGGATTTCATTATTGATGTGCGTTTACCTTAAGTTTTTTGGTATCACGGCTCTTGAAATGGCTAATCTTTCTTCCCCTGTGGTAAATGTCAATCATTTAGACCCATCCCGCGGTCAACAAGGTCAAGGAGTTGGCGCATGCAAAGGGCGTGAATCATTTTGTATTTCTCAATGACACTTTGAAGCAAGCCCAACAAGACAAAAAAGCGCCTTTCTTGACTTACCTAACCAAAGATTATTACTTGTAAGCCGAAATCCCTTTTCCTCGACCCAACGGAATTTCAACATTTACACCTCCGCTTGCAGATATCCGGATCTACATGGCAATCGATCTCCCTTGGCTGACAACGCTATGAAGGGCATGCTCATCGGCATGTCCCTCGATAAGGGAGTGATGGATCTAGCATTGCGGTACTTTATCACATGCGAAGCAATCGCATTACAGACTCGCCAAATAGTTGACAAAATGAACGACAAAGGTCACAAGATCACCGCAATCTTCATGTCGGGCGGATTGGTCAAAAATGCGGTCTTGATGCAATTGATAGGTAAGACGTGTTGATTGCTCTGTTTTTAATTGCGTATGCCCGAGTCTCAGTCTGACCCTTTATTTCGTGCCAAAACCAATGACCTATCAGCGAACATATGTAATGTACCGATTCAACTCCCAGCATCACATTCAGCTTCAGTTGTTTTGGGCTCAGCCATGCTTGGAAAGGCCGCTTATGTGTCCACTCAACTACACCAATCCCAAGCAATTTCCAAACAGGAGATCGCTGAGGAAAGAGCTCATCAAATGAAAGATAAATTGTGGGAGATCATGGTAAGCTATTCAATCTCTTCCTTTGCACTGGAAGATCTGGGTCGACCTGCATGCTTTGCTTGATCCAAGGGTCCTGACTGACTTCGAAAACCACCCTGGCAACGAACTCGTAGGTTGGAATGTCCAGGCCAGGTACAACGATCAAACCGGATTTGACCGAAAAAGAAAAGAAATTGCTAGACGTCAAATTCAAGATATTCAATGAATGCATCGATCTCCAACGAAAATGGAGAAAGGACGTTCAAGATGCTTTAAGTTAAACCAATGACTTCTATTGCCTTGTAATAGTTTTTTTCTCGATATGACCCAACAAGATCTCAATTTAGACCTAGCGGCTATCGACCTATAGAGTTCCCCCTCTCACACCTCCCAAAGTTGGTGCGCAAACCGACTCAAGTTGGAGCTGTCGCTTTCATCAAGCATACAACCTGCGCTATCAAACTTATTGCTTGAATTATCATCAGGCTAATCTTTTCCTACCTTGCCGCGTTCAATTTTCACGATGGTTGTTCCATATAACCGGTGCGCTATTCAGCAGAAAGGAATATACGTACAACATTAACGCAATGAGAATTCAACGACACCCAAGCGTTTTTGGAAGTGCCACCGCTGCCCAGTCAACTGGTGTTGTCATTCGGACAGTGGTTAAACCCTTCCTAGGCGGAATTGGATGGCGATCCGGGTCTTCATGTTTGTAGTCCGGGTCCTCATATTGTAGTCCGGGTTCTCATGTCTGTAGTCCGGGTCCTCATGTTTGTAATAGGGGGTTTCAAAATTGATCCAGGAAGCGTTCCAGGTCGGAGTTTCCAGGAAAAATGAGCGACTTGGAACGCTTCCTGCGGACCTGATCTCCTTCTTCCTATGCCCTTCCAGGACATCCAGGAAATCAGGAAATCAGGAAATTAAAAGAGGACAAAAGAGGATAAATCCCACCTTTCTTCTCAAACCCCGGACCCCCGCCTTTTTTTTCGACACCCCTACATCATCTTTCCCACCACCTCACACTAACTTCGAGCGAATTTTTGTACACCGCCCGCCATGCTAGAAAATACCTCCCGCTCAACAGTAATATCAAGCAGTCAAGACTCAACCCAGAGGAGTCCCTCCCGGTCGACAGCCATATAAGGCAGTTGGCCGGGAGCAGTACCTCCCGGTCGACAACCACATACATACAAGAGCCGACCGGGAGGAGTCCCTCCCAGTCAACAGCCATATAAGGCAGTTGACCGGGAGCAGTACCTCCCGGTCGACAACAACATACATACAAGAGTTGACCGGGAGGAACCGGGAGGAGTCCCTCCCGGTTGACAGCCATATCGAGCAGTCATCCGGGAGGGACTGGAGCAGTAGTACAGTACCTCCCGGTCGACAGCCATATAAGGCAGTCGACCGGGAGCAGTACCTCAAGGTTGACAGCCATATAAGGCAGTCGACCAGGAGCAGTACCTCCCGGTCGACAACCACATACATACAAGAGTTGACCAGGAGGAGTCCCTCCCGGCCGACAGCCATATCAAGCAGTCATCCGGGAGGGACTTCTCCCGGTCGACTGCCTTATATGGCTGTCGACAGGGAAAGTCCCTCCCGGTCGACAGCAATTAGAGTAGTCGGAATTGTTGCAGTTTGAGCTAATTTGAAACTGCTGATGAAAAAAAAAAATGTACAAGAAAGTCCGATGAGGTCAGATCAACTTGTGGTTGCGTGGGGGGGAAGGAGCTGGTCCTTCGGGGACCCCAAAGGCATGGGACAAAACATGTTAAAACTGATAATCATTTCCAGGTCTTGTTCTCCTGGGTTCAAATGCAGGAAGTTCCTCTTTCTGGGGGTCTCAATGTAGAACCTCCAGGAATTATTTTTTGGCTGTGTTTTGGTTTTCCTGGAGTTTGGACCTGGAACGCTTCCTGGATCAATTTTGAAGCCCCCTAATGTAGTCACGCTGCCCTTTACCGTCAGGGTACAGCCTGCACGGCTGGTAAGGCGCGCCAACTTTTTTTCTTCGACTGCTTGCATTCAACCATCTCTCTACAAAATCCCACTGGTTATCTGCCAAGTTTAACTGCCTATTCCCATCCTCCCAACCTTTCATCATTCCCAACACTACTGAGATCGCTTTTCTATCCAGATTTACTTAACGGTGTCTACTGCTTCACCAAAAACCATTTGGTCCCTTGCTCCGTTGTATATCTTACACATCAGTCCTCGCCCGTCACATCCTCGCTACACATCATGATGTGGGTTTACTGTCCAATGGCACTCATGTTTCTCACATACGTCTGGGGTTGCAACTCAGACGCGGCACTTGTCTGCTTTTCGCCGAATGCCTACAACGACGCTTCTCAAAAACCGATTTTAGGTATGCATTTCCTCCTCACTGGTGTAAAAATTTATACTCCACGCGAGTGACCTAACCTGGAACTTGTATGAACTGTTTGTTCAACCTTTGTTCTAAAATTAAAGTGCAGTTTCCACCGAAAAATGCGGACTGCTACGTTAATTACCCCACTGTGGAGGCGAACATAGGGTTTGGAGACATGGGTAAAAATGCTCCATGGCGCGCACGATGCTGTTTGACAGCTCAGTTGGCTAAACTGAAGGTGAGCATGTGTGGTGGCCGGTAGCAGCACCAAAATCTATTTTCAATTAATCGTGGGACTAACCAAAGCTTTCAATCATGCCATCACCTCCAATTTAGCATCTCCCTTCATACGATTCAACCAAACCCTTCTATATCCCTAAGCACTGGCTCACTTATGGCCGGACGCTTTTAGATCCGCCAAGCCAGGGTGTGGGCTCCCCACCACCAGTCTGTTTTTAAACTTCTTCGTTTGGAAATCACTGTACACGTGGTTGATTCCTTATTCCAACGGTAAAATTTGAAAAACTGTTCGTTCAATTGGGGGGCTTCAAAAACTTGCCGGCTCCTTCACCTTTTGTGCATAGTGTAAACCCCTTCTGTTCAAATCAAGTTCGACTTGCCATGTATCCTCATGTACTCATGCCTCTCAGTTTTCCTCATGTGAATCATTCTTGCAGCATTTTTGATGTCTCACATTGGATACCTGTAGAATTTTAGAGCCCGCACATTTGGATAATGAGCCAAAACCGGCATGTTGGCGGTCATCAGCATGGAGAGATCTGGATCTCTCCTCCAGCTCTGGTTGTGAAACAGATGGGGCTGGACTCTTGGCTTGTCAAGAAATATCGATCTGGCATGGTTATGATGAGACGTAGCCCACGTAGCTGACTGGCCAGGGAGGAACTGGAGCTTTATGTTCGTCGTAACATCCAACAATTTGGTTGCCCGTGGGCGGTGAGATAGCCCTTCCATTGGAAGTTCCAACCATTTGCGACTTGCACATTCGACTCGGTTCGACTTCGAGGCTGAGCCGTATCATGCATGCCACTTCAACAATTTGTCGAGGGTGGATGGGCGGTTTGTACTGGCAAGACTTCTGATCTGCCGGAGATGTGGTAAAAAGTATTAGGGGGCTTCAAAATTGATCCAGTTGAAGTGTGGATTAGGAATCAGCATAGACGCGGTTATTCGAGAAACACTCAGCTCCCTAAGTGCCGACGGCGGCTGGGCTTTGGCCGGTCTAGCGGAAGTGGGCGGCTCGGGTGTTCGTTGCGCTCACCATGAATTGATCCGTATTAAGCCCGCTTGCCTTGAACCCATCCCCTGTTGGTCTATGGTATCTGGACACTCCTACTTCCAACCCCCTGCCGGAACTATCTGTGTGTGGTTTAGACAGACCAGGCTCGCAGTAGAAGTTCTGTCCGGGGAATGAACCTTGGAGAACCTCGAACTCCTGCCGGTGTCCTTCATGATCGCGCCCATCGTTGGACTGGGGAACTCGAAGTCATTTCCTGCTTCTGCGTTCGAATCGATCGAGGACGATTGAGCTGATCGGACGCCCGTCCTCCGACGTACTCTTCAATCTGATTTCCTCTCCGGAGGCCAAAGTGTGACGGCCAACACAGTCTGAGACCTCCGACGAGATGAACATATCGGAGCTCTGGAGGGCGCGTTGATTGGCGGGATGGAGGGAGTTGCAACAGCAAGGCTAAAAAATTATGTACACAAAATACTGATCGTCGCCAGGTAGTTCTTGTTCCTCTGGACGTTTCTTTGCGTGTCACTGTCAGCCTGCTGTCTCTGTGAGGCTTCAGCTGCAATTTCCGGATAAAAGTAGGTTTCAGTTCGTTTGTTAGTAGTTGTTTGTGCTTTTGTTGTGGATGTGTTTGTATGCACTGGTCGTTTGGAGTATGCGCAGTTGGGGATCCCTTTTCCGATGGAGCATCGGATATGACGGGCTGGAGCTTTCCAGCTGCAACCACCTGCAAACTGAAAATTGCCAGAACCGGTCAACAGCATCCTCCGCCGAGCTTCCCATGTTCTCGACCGAGACGCCCCCTCAGGCAAGAAGGAAATCGTTCAAGGCATTCACCACCCAGCTCGTCAATCCCCTCCACAGGGTCCAGCAGCAGCACCACCCCCTCCAGCCACCACTACCACCCTCCATGCCAGACCGCACCGACCATCGCCAACCAGACAGCAGCACCGCCCCGCAACAGCCTCAGCCCCAGCAGCATCTGCCCCCATCCGCCTCCCTCATCTTGGGCCAAACCTCAAAGGTCAACCCCCGCCTGCCCCGGCCCAGCTCGTCCGCCATCACCCTCAGCTCGGTGCCCTACAGCTACGCCTACGGTGCAGCCGGCTCCCCTCCCCAGCTTGCTTCCAAGAAAACCTCCAACTCGGCCCAAACCGTCGACACAACCGACTCAATCAGCCCCCGCAGTCGTAGCTCGCGTGGCCGCCAACCGGCCCTTCATCCAGACGACATGTCCATCGCTAGCGTGTCCTCCGATAAGAACGGTCCCGAACCCGCACAGATACGCTACGCCCGGCTCAACCAACGCCTCCAGAATACCGGCTCGGCCCACGCGCCCTCCCAACCGCCACCCCCCAAGGTCATCGTACCCAAACCCAAATCAACCCATCTCAACGATACCTCCGTCAACATCGCATCCGCCTTTGAACGCGCCCAGATGGCCTCGCGCTCAAACGCCCCCCAGAGCTCTAATACTCAAGATCGAAACCCCCTCCAACAGAACAGTCATCATTTTACCCGCCCCGAAAACCTCCAGCCCTCCTACAACCGCCCAATCCCGAGCACCTCAAACCAGCAAGATGATCAATATACCACTAGTGAACTCAACCAAAGCCAGCAAGCAAACAAGAAGCGCAAGAAGCCCAGGCGGTCCATCGATCCCAGCTACAAGTATCGACCGGGCGACTCGGCCTCAAGCGACAGCGAGGCTGGCGAAGGAATAGCCGACAAGCGTCTCCGACGTGAGAAGAAGGCTCGTCTCGAACAAGAGAAACAGGAACATCAGTCTGGTACTGCCAAGAAGCGGACAGTCTCCAAACGAAGAAGAACAAACTCCCGTCGATCGAATGGCTCGGATGATCTGACGGATAGTGACGAAGATACCGGCCCAGGTATTGCTGCAACACGTGGCCGGAGAATACCCAAAGAGAATCAACCAGGCAGTAAGCCCGTTTTTTTTTTTTTTTTTTTTTTTTTTGCTTGATATGTTGCATTAGTAACAATTTTTCTTTCCACTTCTGGTACATTCAGATGCTTCAGCAGGAGAAAATGTCAACCGCAGGCACAAAGACGGGTCCCGCAAGAAGGACACCAACCAGAGGACCGACAGTCGATCGGACATGAACGACGACGATGGCTCTGAAGTAGAACCTACCCGCCCCAAAAGACAAGCTGTCCAGAGTCTAGACAACGATGCCACCCCTCATGCCAGAAAGCAACAACCATCAGCTACCTACTTTCTCTCCGATCCCGAAGCCTCTATGCCCCCCGAGGAGTCTGCGCGCAATCAGTCGTACGACCAAGAGCATACGGTAGGTACCACCGAGAGTAGTCGCTCGGCATTGAGGCTCAGTGGCGATAGCTACGACTTTGCTGAGGAGGAACGGATTGTCAAAGCGCTTGGGAAGCAACAAACCCGACAACAGCATCCCCTAGCCACCGAAACTTCGATTGGCGACGGCTCAACTTCTGACCATCATCGACAGGAATCATCTCCCAATTTCGGCTGGGCTGGCTCGAGTCGTGAACGGATCCGATCCGATGATCATGCTTGTCGGAGCGATTCCGGGATGAGAGAGATCGAAGAAATCATCGCCTCAAGTCGCCAGACTGCCCATTCAAAGCCCGAAAAACCTCGGGTCCTTCCACTGCCGATCCCTCATCAAAAGACCTCCATCCCGACAATCATCGAAGAGAGCGAACATGAATTGCGCAAACAGCCAGATACCTTGTTATTCAACTCGATCCCAGAAAGTCTGGGTACGAAGTGGGGTAAACAGTTAATATCACTCCTATCCCACCTCTTCAGAGCTGAGTTTTGGAACCGTTTTACCTGGCTCGTCTTAATGGGTTCTGTTGCATTGGCTCTTCTAATCAGTTAAGCTTCACCCACCTTTCAATTCTACGCCGTGACTGCACGTCTTTCTCAGATTACTGACTGATCCTCACTTCCTCATCATTTGTAGACTCTCTTAAGACAGGCGATATCAGTTTTCCGTTACTCTCCCTATTTTCATCAAAGCGAGCCTCATCGACCTTTTCTGCGCCCACAGCAGAAATTCAGAACCTAGCTGAACTGATAGAAAGATTAAAGAGTCTCGAATCTGCCGTCACTACGATCTCTGTAGAACAACGACAAGATTCGAAAAATCTCCAACAGAGTCTAGTTCGAGACAAGATAGAGTTGGATTACAAAGTCGGAAAATTGGAGTTGAAGCTGGAAGAGGAAGAGAAAGTACGAGGCAGTTTGGAAGATAAGGTGCAGAGGAAGGTTGACCAAGGCGTCAAGGGTTTGAGGACCGATTTGGAGAGCGTGATAATCGGGCATCGACATGATCATGGGCAACTCGAGAAGATCAAACAGACCGTTGAAGGACTCGGCGGACGACTTGAGTCGTTGGATAATTCGAACGCCAACTCAGTCACCAGAGACGAGGCCCGCGTGATGATCGAACAGGTGTGGTCAGTCAAGGGACGGGACGGCTCATCGGTCGATCTAGAGAAATTGAAACAGTCAGTTTTGAAGTCCATCGACCAGGAGGGATACGTGACCAAGGCACAGATTGGTAAGCTCTTGGAGAGCGAACTTCAAGTGATGGGGACGGGCTTCGAGCACCAACTGGACTCGAAACTAGAGAAGATCCGCCAAGAACTTCAAGCCCCCCGTTCACGGACGCGGAACCTGGACGGCTCCGTTAGTGGGGAAGTGATGGAGAGCGTGCAGGGAATGATCGAGGAAGCGATCGAGCGATACTCGCAGGACGAGATCGGCAAGCGAGACTTTGCGCTGTACAGCGGCGGGGCGCGAGTGATCCCGCAACTGACCTCGAACACATACGAGATCTCGGTCAAGAGCTGGAGTCAAAAATTCATCGGGCTGGTCACGGGTGCCGACTCGGTGATCCGAGGCCGGGGACCGATCACTGCCCTGAGTCCGGAGGTCGAGCTGGGCAAGTGCTGGCCGATCGCCGGGCCCCAGGGCCATCTCGCCGTCTACCTCTCCCGCAAGATCCTCGTGACGGAGGTGTCGATCGAGCACGTCTCGAAATCGTTGGCTTACGAGCTCGACTCGGCCCCTAGAGAGATCGAGGTCTGGTCGATCGAGGACTCGACTAAGCTACTCGATGTCGTCTACGATCCCAACCTCCCCGCCAGGATCCAGACCTTCAAGGTCCCCGCTCACCTCAACTACGTCTCCGCTCCTTCGGAGAACCAGCTCGATACTGGTGCTTCGGAAAACGGGGCCCCAACCGATGCGGCCAGCACCGCCCAAACTCCCGTCCTCAGACAAGGCATCCTATTCAAAATCAAATCCAACCATGGCAATCCTTACTATACTTGCGTTTACAGGTTCAGAGTCCACGGCTTGATGGAATCCGAATTGAATCTCAAATAACCTCAAGCCACCCTTCTCCTTTCCTTCCCCAATCCCCCCCCCCCCCCCCCCCCCCTCCCCTCCCCAGTTCCTCTGATCCCTCTATCGTTGCTTCAAATTCTTTTTGGCGGAACGGAGTCTCAACTCGACTAGAAACATATATTGATAGTCGCGACTTTTCTGCACCATCTATCTATCTCATCCCTTCTTGCATACGAGTGTGTGGGTGTGTGTATGTAAGTGCACGTCCATCCACTCCGGCCTACTCCGGCCTTGATCATCGATATCCTCTCATCTTCATCATTCCTCACCTTCCTCTTAGTTTTTTCCTTTGGTTTGAAGTCAGTCAGTCACACTCCCTCAGTTTGAGCCTTTTTTTAGTTGTTTGCTTGTTTCCGGTTTTACCTGGTATCTTTTGTTTCGACATATATACATACACTCTCTTTCTTTGTTTCCTGTTGCTTGTCAATACAAACATGTGTTTCTCTTGTCGCTCTCTGCCTATATACTCAAGAGTCCTTGGCTCTCCAGATCCTGGTATTTTGTTTTGTTGCCTTTGCTTGTGTTCTCATTTCTTCTCAAACACACCATCATTGCCCCACCTCCGGATCCTCTCTTGTCTGTTTTTTTGTGTCTTTTGGTCCTCTTGTACCGCTACATGGTTACTTATCTCGGGATCCTTCACCTTGGGCTACTGATCTCGCGGTCCTCCACCTATTGGTTACTCTTTCATTACCAATGTGGGAAAAAATTAAAACAAGAAGCATAAACAGGGGGAAAACCAACATCTCCGCGCTCAAAGTTTCCTCTTCTTGTTTCTCTCACATTACGTATCTGCTTTTCCTCCACACTGGTCTGTCAATCTTTGGATTCCCAATCCCATGACATACATTACCCTATAAAAACATACTAAAAAAACCCGTCTTGTTAATTAGGATGTGTTGAAACTATTACTAAAAAAAATACAATTTTTGTCTATGGTGTTCAAAGTTGGTTTGCATAATTTTATGCATGCATAAATCATAAAATCATAAAAATATTTTGGTGAGGAAATTTTGTATTACATAATCAGACAGTCATATCCCCTGCAAAAAAGATTTTATGATTTTATGATTTATGCATGCATAAAATTATGCAAACCAACTTTGAACACCATAATCTTGTGTACTTGTATGTGTGTGTTCAGAGTAAAACATCCGTATGTTTAAATATTCAGAGGGCTGCAAGTTTCTTTGTGCCTCCACCAGGGGAGATATGTTCCCACTCCCCAGGGAGTGCCAGAGCTGAATTTGATGTGAGTTTTGGTCGGATGTGAGCCTGATGTGCATCAGTAACTCATCCCTAGATGAATTGAAGTGGATGCAGAAGTGAGTCAAAAGGCGGTCAGAATTGATTTGGGAGTCAACACAATGTTGTGTAGAATTCTTTTGTTTTCTAGGTACAACTAGAGGAAAAAATATGATGAAATGATATTTCACCCAAGTCCAACTCATCAATTGCTCCTGTTTGATGATGTCAAAGGATAGGAAAGCAAAATTGCCATTCTTGAATGTAATTCCTGTAAAAAAAAATGAGTTTCTTGTAATTCACATTATATGCCCTCATGTACAAAATTAAAGTAAAAGTCAACTTGGTATTATTGGGTTTAGAATTCCAGAATGTGGTAATGTTGCAGTAAAATTAGTGAAACCCATTTTCTTGGAAATGCTGTAATTAATTTGAATTTGGCTAAAAAAATGGTGATAAACTATTGTATTGGGGTGAAAGTCTGAGGTAAGTCAAGGTTGGATTGCAGTGCCGTCCCAGTTTGGCCACATATCCTGGCCTCTTCACAAAAATGATTGTGTGATTTTTTGTTTTTTTTTTGCTTTTCAAAATCCACATGTGCACATGCAAGTGAACTTTTTTGAACTTTGCTAATAGTCACCCTAATGTACGCGCGTACATTGAGGTGGAAATATCACAGGATGTGCCTTTAACAGCCACATGAAAAGTAAAAACTTTGTGTTGAGACACCAATTGTCCCCCTGATGTACGCGAGTGCATGATGATGAGGGGGACAATATGACATACTGCGCCTTTCACATCCCCATGAAAAGGACACACTGGTCATGGAGCCAAGAAAGGCCTATATTTTGGATGAGTTCTGGATGAATTCCAGATGAGTTCTGGATTATTCCTTGGCAAGTTATGGTTTATTTCAGGATGATTTCCAACTGATTTCAAGCTGACTTCCAGTCTTGTTCATACCTATTCAATATTTCTTTACCAAAGGCCTCCAGCACAGTTATGGAAAAAAGTTACGGTAAGGCACTCCTTGGGGAGTGGGAACATATCTCCCCTGGTGCTTGTGCCAATCTTCCATGCACTGGGGTCCGATGATCTTTGAAGCAGTGATTTTACAGTTGTTGCCAACTGGAATGAGACTGCCCTGCCTCCTCCCAACATGCTTCAGCTGAGCACGACTGACACATAACTTTGTGGAATATCTTCAAAAGTATTTCTGAAGCTTAACCAAACATAACACTGTTTTACAATGGTGATTTTTTTCCTGGCAGTCCTATTCAATTTTGGAACAATTGTATGTAATATACACCTGGCCAGGTATGTCTATGTATCACACATGAATATCATTACTTCCCTTGCATCTATCTTATCTTGTCAGAAGTCTCTCTGGGTTCAAAACACCCCCTCCTGGGGGGATATGCTTGGGTGTAAACACAAGGTTCAAGGGGTGGCAGAAAGTACTTCTTTTCAGGAAGCTTTCTTATTGTTTTTTTTTTTTTTTTTCTTTTGGAAGCTTATCCTTCATCTTCTGAAACTCCCAAGACCTACCTCATAGATATAGCATAATTTTTTGTTGGATCTTCAAAATTGGATGTATGCTACATTTTACATGGCCAATCATAATTTTCATAAATAGGGTTTTTTTAGAAAAGTAAAATTTCATTTTGAAAACATTGAATGTAGATTCATGTTTAAGCCAGTTTGACAAGCTTTAGCATTTCAGTTTATTCAATTTAAGCCTAACTATAAACCCTGATAAAACAATACACAATCCTCTCCAAGGGTGGCAAACATTGCATTTTTTGTGGGTCAAGTCATCCCAAACTTCCTGTCCTCATTGAAATTGATGTAGCCTGGCCCTCATAAAAAACTTTATAGTATAGTATAAAGGACTGTGTTGAGTGGCACTGAGAAAGATGAAATAAACCACACCATTCATAAGCAACTGAGTTCTTGCAAGCAAATATTGGGCAGAGGGGCAATGGTGATTAGAGAAGTTGGGGAAGTTATTTCTTCTACAAGCCTAGAGGCTGAGCAGCATGGAATAAATTGATGAGAAGAGGTGGCAAGTGATTTGAAGCTACCTTAAGCCATTATCCCAGCCACTTTACAAAAAGTGGTGGAACTTCCTGATGACTGTAAAGGGGCCATTGTTATTCAAGGGGAGCATTTCAAGATTCCTACTTGGGTTTAAGATGTTACTTAAGGTCACCTCATTTCTTTCATGATGGAATGGGCTTCCCTACCAATCTACTTACTGGAAAACCTGCCACAAATCCTCTTTTGCTAGAGCTGGCACTTCACACCCAGGAACCCGTGGCGGGTGCAGGTAGTGGTACCAGCCTGAATTTCCACCCATACTGGACACCTGCACCTGCACCTGCACCCACCTGTAGGTACCTATTACCTGCCAATATGTCCTAGGGGCCAGCTACATTCATTAAAGTTGGTATTCACACACGGGTATCTGTGGCGGGTCCGGGTACCTTCCTGAATTTGTGCCCAGAGTGGACACCCACACCCGCCACCAGCGGGTACCTGCGCACTCCCACGGGTACCTGCGCACTCCCAAGGGTACCTGTGCACTCCCACGGGTACCCGGTATCTGAACACGAGTACTAGGGGCCTGCTCTATATTTTTATTTAGAGACCCACATTTGAACCTTGGAAGCCACACAACACAAGAGCTGAGGGGAAAGTGAAAAATTCAATTTATAAATAGTGGGCCGGCTAATGAATTGCTAGCAACCAACAAATCTTAGGCCCAGGACCATCTACTGTGCCATATCTATTTTTTTTTGTGTAATCTGATGATTCTTACTTCAATAATTGAGTTCTCACCAATATATGCACCACTCCAATTTACAAAATTTATCACACTCATTTATTATGACAAGCAAACCCTGTTCCTGAAAACATGAAACTCTGAAGATTTTTCACACAGCTTTTTTGGTTGTTACAGCTTCACTTGCACAGATAGAAAAAATTTAACTCATACAGAAAGAAAATATGCTGCAGCTCAGCTTCAGAAAAATATTTTTTCTACCAAAGCAAATTTTTGAATTGTAAGAGCACTATAAATTAAGTGGGCTATGTGGCAAGGTGTTTGTTCCATAGTGCCAGATCCAATTTCCTCAAATATATACTTCCTTGACCAAATATGCTTTTCTGTCAACTATTCAATTCAGCTCTAGCATGGCATATTCTATATTTCATCAACTCTTTGGTTCTTCTCAGTGTGACCAATGTCACATCAATAGAATTTCCTGTTACATCAAGAAAGGCTGTAAATTTTCCTGAAAAGTCTATTCCACCAAACACAGTTGGAAGATTCTCAAAATCCACTACAGCAGAAAGCAATGACTCTGTTGAACCTAAGTTGAAAGAAATCAACAACCCCAACAAGATACAAATTCACACCAATCCTGTGGACAAAGGAGAAAAACCCTCTGGAAATATACAAATACAAAGCCTCTCTGGAAAATCTCGTGAGGATAAAATGATTGGACTGGAAGATATCTTTGGTAAAAAGTTACCAAAGAAACTTCGCAACCCTGGCAACTATAAAATGATGGAAAAGAAATACATGTTAAAGCCATTTGAAATTGAACAACTTTCCAGTTGGAACACTTCAGGTCTGAATATTTGGTGGATTGCTGCTGTTTCTAACAGTATATGTATAGAAGACAAAAGGCCACATAAAGATATTTTATATGAGCCTGATGAATATACTTACAATTCTTTGGAAGAGATTTGGAGAAATTCTGTGTCAACAATGATTCAAGAAGAAAATGTAATCCGGGGAATGATAGGGGAGTTTGAAGGTACCAGGAGGATAAATACATTCCGCAATCAGCTTTATTTATCATACAATTGCTAAAAGATTCACAGAGCTCAAGCCAAAATTCTGCAATGAAGGTCCACTGGAAGAATACAAAAAAAAGCTTGATTTCAAATTATTTAAAAAACAATTTTCCCTTTCAGATGATCCCAGAAAGATTGGTGGCCAAGTTATGTCAAAGAGAAGAATGGACACCCAAGGATGGACTGATAAGGATCAGAGCCCATACAATAAGTTTGCATTGGAAAAGATTTACACTAACTCCGAGAGGAAGAAACACTTGGAATTATATACTTACTTGGCACATGCCAAATATTTTGCACATTGGTGGCCCTCAAATTTTGATGAAGATGCCAGAGTCTTTGGGCTAGATCGGTTAACAATTGTAAAAGTTGGAGATGCACTGCAAGTGGGTGCATATGATCTGGTACCAAATGCTCCATGGGGTTTGTCAGTTGATCAATCATTTTCTCAACTCCTCACTGTCATGACAACAGAAAGGCTTTTACCTTGGCATGAATCAGCAGAGCGTGCTTGGTTTTGTCAGCAGTACAAGGATGGTGCTTACCTTAGAAGGTTGAGGAAGCTTTCAAAATCAGCACTGCTTTCAGATGAAGATAAACTCCCTATCTCAATAAATTTGGTGAAAGAAATCAGGAGGAAAAAGAAATTGTCCTGCACCTACCAACCCTACCGACTGGGCTATGAATTGCTTTGGTGTGACATGGGGTGGGATCTGAAGGTATACATGCAACTCATGGATCTCAGGAACTCATCAAAAGCCACAAAATATGAAGACCTGGCCAAGGCTATGTCCAGGTTTACCAAAGACCAATTACGTGTGCTGAAGCTCTGGCACAAAGAATCAATCTTTATGTTGCCCAAAAAAACATGATTCCTTCCAAAAGGTTGGGATACTGGGAACATGTTAAAATAAACTATATAGATTGTTTTCCAAAAAAGCCTCCTCAATAGTGTGACTTCAAAGGGCACCTCTCACATGGGATAAGAGCCAAACAAGATAAACATACCCAAAATAGTCAAATAGAACAAGTTTCATCTTCTAATCTAATCAGATTTGTTTTATCAGCTGATTTATGCCTTGATATTTGAACCATCCATCTCATGCTTATACAATTTCCCTTATATTCAATACTGAATCTTTATTTATTTATTTTCCAAACCTTCTATCTTTTCTACATAGTTGTTCAATAGAAAATTTTGGCAGAAATTAGACGCCCAAATTGATTCCACAAGGAATGAAGTGTCTTCAATTTTATCATGATGTTTGCTCATTTCAAATGATTATTAGATCACTCTTTTCTCTTTTAATTCATAATCAAAATAGGTCAGTCTTCACACACTTCTAAAAATTACCACATGCACTCCAAAAAAAGTAGTGCACTTAATTTCTGGAGTGCACAGTGCTCCACTCCAAAGAAATTGGAGTGGCTTGTTGGCCACTGCAAACTCTTTTTTTCTTGGATTGGCCAATCAGACACTCCAATTTATGTTTAGTGGAGCCCTGTGCACTGAAATGTTTTTGGAGTGCACAGAAATACACCACTTTTTGAAGTGCATGTGGTAACTTTTGGTAGTGCGTAAAGACTGCCCCAATCAAAATATGCTTCTCCTAAATGGATGTTTTGCCCTCTTTGGGCTGTTGACACAGGCCTGCTTGTACATGGAAAGGGTAGGTAAGCCACTGGGAACATCAACTGACTTAACACAATTCCCTCCAGTGTGTCCCAGGGAGGGGCTGGTGTCTATTGCTGCATTTTGCTTGATATCTGAATGAGCACCTCAGTTCTTTCTTTTCTAAAACTTGATTTTGTTCTTTGCTTGTACCATACTGATGTGTATGATTCCTCTCCAGAAAGCAGCATGTCTTGCTCTGGGTTGAAAATTGTTATCTCACTTATGGTATTCAAAGTTGACTTGCATCAAATCATAAACTTCCAAGCTGAAAAAATATGTACCACCCAAATACTCAAGTCAGAGCAAGATTTCTGGAATGCTACATGAGAAATTGGAAGACTGGAAGACTTCCTGTAGCCCAGAAAGAATAAAACTTCACAGATTTGTTGCCAACAGATCTACCAGGCCCTGCTAAATTGGCAACAGATCTGTGGAATTTTAGTCTGTCTGGGGGGCGTAGATCCTGGGGGAAGTCATCCACTTCCTGCCCTCACAGACTAAAGGTTTACAGATCTGTCTTTCATGATTTCAACTTTGAAGACCATAACCAAGAGACACTGAATCCTTATGATGAAATTTTTATATTAGCTTGCCACTGGTCCTCATTCTTGTCATTAATTTTCAATCTTGGTGGCTTTTGGGAACTATGATTCCTATCTACTCTTTCATGTGGTTCATCTTGAATAGAAGGGATTAATTTATAACCCCATTGGTTTTGATCCATCTCCCCTATCTGAACAAGAGCAAACACCTGAGGGCCTCTCTAGAGTTGGGCATAAACATAGCCAGACAATCTGGGGGTTTCCGAAGCCATTTTTGGTGCGCACCCTCGTGTGCGTAACCCTTGCGCTGCGCTCGCGGCTCGCCTACCACAGGGCGGCCAATTCATACAGCTCTATGCTCACAATTCTTCTTGAAACTTCTTTTTTCAGAAACTTACAGAAGCATGGCCAGCGCACGTTGACGGGACGGCTTGTTCCCCCGAATTCCACCGCCGGCCCGGACTTTGCCTCTCGAGCGAAAGTTATACGTCGACTTGGTCCAATCAACACTACACATTTCGGATCCAAGATGTCAGACCAAGTGATCGGTGTTTTAGGTCAGATTTCAACCTTCGATTTCAAAAACACTCGAGCCAGGAGGGTATCCAGACGACTGATCTCATTTTTAAATGAATACGTGGTCGGATTCCAGGCGGTGGACAGTTGGGTAGGATGATGGTCCAGGCAGCCGTCCGACTCGGGGTTCCGATCATAACCCTGGACAATGAGCATTCGCCGGCCTCACAAGTCTCGAACCCAAGGTCCATCGACAGCCAACATTCAGCCGATCTGAACCACCAGGTCGGAAGCTTCAATTCGATGGAGGATATCGAGAGACTGAGCAAGCTGGTCGACATCCTGACGATCGAGATCGAGCATGTCAACGTATCCATCCTCAAACGTCTCTTGAAGAATCAACAGCTGGGTCGCTCCAAGACGAATCCGATCAAGATTTATCCTCATCCAGAAGTGATCGAGATCATTCAAGATAAATTCAAACAAAAGCAGTTCTTGGGTCAAGCTGGGATCCCGGTCTCCGACTATGAAGAGATACCACAATGTTCCTCGGCCTCCGAAATCGAGGAGCAAGTCCAGCAAGTCGCCGCAAGATTGTCCTTTCCCTTCATGTTGAAGAGTCGATTGTTAGCCTACGATGGACGGGGCAATTTTCTCGTCGAGAGTCCCGACGATATACCCCGGGCGATCCGAGCATTAACTCCAGCCTCCTTCGACTCGAAGGCCGATCTATCTGAGTTAAAGCTCTATGCCGAATGCTACGTCCCCTTCACCTGCGAGATTGCCGTCATGGTCGTCAAAGGAATCCCTTCACCTGGTTCCTCGGACTCCAACATTCGCGTCTACCCGCCCGTCCAAACAATTCATCAGGACAACATCTGTCACATCGTGCACAGTCCCTTGCGTATTGGCGGTCCCTCGACCTCAAAAACTGCTCTAGCCGTCGCCCAACGATCTATCACCGCCTTAGGTTCTGGTGCAGTTGGTGTCTTTGCAGTTGAAATGTTTCTTTTGCGCGATAGTAAGAGCACCTTAGTTCTCTCTTTATGGACCAAATAGAATGTCTGACGCCCTATCACATTACTTTTAATCACCAGACACCGTCCTGGTTAATGAGATAGCACCTCGACCTCATAATTCTTACCACCATACGCTCTCTTCAACGGCTGTCTCACAATTTACTGCGCATATCTTAGCCATCACGTCCAGGCCCTTGCCACCGATGGAATCATTCGAACTGGCGGTACCTTCGGCGGCGATGGTCAATGTGTTGGGTGATCAGAGCGGCGAGAAGGGCCAGAAACAAGTCAAGAGATGTCTCGAGCTGGTGAGCGGTCTTAAAGGGGTCAGCGTTGAATGTTACGGGAAATTCGGCTGCCAGCGGGGGAGAAAGATGGGGCACATCAATGTGATTGGCGAAGGTGATGCAGATGTCCGAGAGATCGTGTCTAAGGTGGTCCGATGTCTACCCAACAACCAAACAGATGAGCTAGATCTGGAAAGCCTAATCAGGAGTCCGCCGACGACGGGACGACCGGTTGGATTCTCGGACCCGAACCCGCTAGTCTCGATCATCATGGGATCTGATTCCGACCTTCCAACGATGATCGAAGCATCCCGAATTCTCTCGCATCCGCTCTTCCAAATACCTCACGAGCTGACCATAGTTTCGGCGCACCGGACGCCGGAGAGGATGGTAGACTTTTCCCGGTCCGCAGTCAGTCGCGGGGTCAAGGTGATCATTGCGGGGGCTGGCGGGGCGGCGCATCTGCCCGGGATGGTGAGCGCCTTGACGCCCTTGCCGGTGATCGGTGTGCCCGTCAAGGGGAAGACTCTCGACGGGGTCGACTCCTTGCATTCGATCGTCCAGATGCCCCGAGGCATCCCCGTCGCCACCGTCGCCATCGGCAACTCCACCAACGCTGCCCTCCTCGCCATCCGGATCCTATCCACCGGAACACCCAGACTGGTCGATGCGATGAGCGCCTACATGGCTCAGATGGAATCGGAAGTCTTGGCCAAAGTCGACAAACTCGACCAAGTAGGCTGGGAGTTGTACTGACCCGCCCAACGGACTCCCTGATCCCCATTTTTGTCTACATTCGATTCTCCAGTCGGCCTCAACATCATTATACCTCCTTTTTTTTTCTCTTGTTCGATGCGATCTTTTTCGTTTATTCATCTGAATTACTTACTGGAAATTGCAATTTTTGGGGGAACTTCTTGCAGGCAATGGCTCCTAACAATACCAAGCTCATTCCTCCATTTCGCTTTGTCTTCCTGGAATATTCTTGTGTTCGGCCTTGACAACTACATACACAGTCCACTTTTTCCCTCTTATGGCCCAGTGTTTTTTTTTTTTTTTTTGGAAACAAAAAAAACTTATTTGTGTGGACTGCCGGAAGATCAGCAACCCAGGGGATGCCCTGCTGCCACAAAAAATGAAATGCCCAGGGCTTTTGATCCTTTTGCTCTTGCATCACAAGCTTCTCATGAACTCTTTGTTAATACCAGTAATGCGCAGAAAATCTCTAATTTGAATCAAACATAATATGCATTGACCCGTGGTGAGTACGGCCCTTTTTCTGGAAATAGGAAGCGAGAAAACAAGCTTTATCAAGACTCTTACGACACATGTAGACTCTAGAGGAAGGAGAGGTGTTTTCCCCATGTCGAAAACAAAGTCGATGACTGTCTCGAGCCTTACATAGCTGTTTCAGCAAAGACTCACCTCTGACACCACGCTCTCATGTTTAACAGGTCTTTCGCGCTATGAGCAACTGTGGACGACTGGCACGACTGCGTGTGGCAACATAACACTCATTTCATGCCACAGGGGCGTGGCAGAACAATCCGACCCGCACGGTGGAGCTGATGTTGTCGCATCATTCGTGTCTCGATCGGTGTCCGCGGCTCTTGACTCCACCGCTGGCACGCTTCCGCCGCTTGTCCTCTCCGGGCTCCCATGTGGGCTCGAAGCCTGTGGTGATGAAGAGTGGGAGCCCCGCTCAACACTCCCAAGGACACACCCTGACCTTGGGTGCGCAACATCGTCCAACAACGAGGGCCCCCTGTACCGACTCAGACATGTGGTTCTGGCCTCAAACTGGAAGGAACTTCTTACGGATATGGACCACACACAAATAGAAGGCATATCATTTTGACCATACTTGCAGAGAGCAGAAAAAAAATGCGCATTCACAGTCCGTTAAAACTTTTTAAGAGTTGAGAGCAAAATATTGAGAGAGAGAGAAAGAACATATTGACGGTGTTATAGAGCGGGGATGTCAAAAGCGTTGCCTAGACTACTTTGTGGGGATCTTTTAATTTTTCTGGTGCGGGAAACTATGGACGTGATTAGAGCCAATGGTGTTTTTTTGTTTGTGTGAGACGACGGAAGAAGAAGGCCGCTCAGGAGTATAAGTTGGGAGTCGTTAATGCAGGTGACTATGTATTATGATTATGTGGAAGATTTTTCGGGCGCTAGCGTTCGGAGAATAGTGTAGTACACGCCCAGCGATGCTTCTGCACGAGCTTCCAGTGTTTGTTTTTTTTTTGTGTTCGTTATATCTGGACAAGTGATCGATCGGCCTCCGTCGAGGTAGGATCGGGAGACGGGGAGAAGAAACAGCAGGGGGGGCCGACCTAGGACGAGGGGTGTCAAGCGAGGATGCCGTTTGGTTGGACGGCCATCTTGTTGACTGGGTGGTTGGGTTCGGGGGACCTGGCCTCGCTTCCCTCGTCGTCCTCGCCCTCGTCCATATCGGAGTCGGAGTGAGGCTCCATCTGTGGAGAGACTTGGGGGGCGGCGTTCATCTGTGCCTGTGCCATGGAAGAAGGCTGGCCAGCTGCTTGTGGGGCACGGTAGGGGTGGGAAGGCTCCTCCTCCTCCTCTTCCTCCTCGACTTCTTCCTCCTCCTCCTCCTCGCCTTCCTCGGAGTATTCTTCCTCGTGATGCTGCAGAGACAAGGCCAGGGTTGTTGGGTGAGTGCTTGGCGCCGATCGGTCAAGTTAGAGGAGGGCGTGCTTACCTGGGGTTGAGGGACGTGTGGGGCAAGGGCCATCTGGGGCT
This sequence comes from Puccinia triticina, assembly GCF_026914185.1. Classification (NCBI taxonomy): domain Eukaryota; kingdom Fungi; phylum Basidiomycota; class Pucciniomycetes; order Pucciniales; family Pucciniaceae; genus Puccinia; species Puccinia triticina. The sequence continues at coordinate 4,161,615 of NC_070572.1, forward strand.
TGGGAGCGGGGGGCATGTGGTGTGCGTTGATGGTTTGGAGGGACATGGCACCGGCAGGCGGCTTCGACTGTTGGGGGACATGATGAGGAGGATGCATGGGATGGTCGACGGGGCCATCCTTCTCAGCCTTGCTCGGCCTGCCTCGCTTCTTGGGCAAGGGGTTCCCTTGCGCGTCGACTTCGGCCGCCCGAGACCTCCTCTTGCGTGGCGCGGGGGCTGAGTGCACAGCAGTTTGGTTGTGCGGGGAGGTGATCTCGGGGTGGGAGGTCTTGTACTCCTTATTCTGGATGTTCCAGGAAGTCATCGCCAGTTTTCCTGCTTCCGACCAGGGCTAAGGGGTGGGGAGACAAGCGATGAGTGGGCTAGGTACTTTCGAGCTTGAGGGTGATCAGGAGACTGACCCGCTTGGCCTCTTCGCTCAGGTTTTTCCATCGGTCGCCGATTTGCCTGGCCAGTTCCTTGTAGTCCGCAGTAGGGTTTGCGGCACGCATCTCCTGTCTGACGGCGTTCTGAAACAGAATACTACGAGGGCGCCCAGGTGACGGTCAGCAGGGTGGGTGGTCATCAGCGGGTGTGGGGCGGGACTCAACTAGGCAGACGCTGGTCGCTTGGGGGCATTTGGGTCACGCTCGCGCTTGACTCTCTTCTTCTTCCCGCCAGGGATTGAGCCCGGCGGAGTGGGGATGGTGGTTGGCTGGCGGGGAGGGTTGTTGTTGTAGAAGGGAGCCGCGCCATTGTGGTGTTCCTCCTCACTGACGGGCTCCTCGGGCTCCTCCTCCTCCTCCTCCTCGTCGTCCGTCTCGAGTGGCTGGGCGGCGTAGGACTGGTTGGCTGGCGGAAGGTGGGGCTTGCGCTGGCGGGTCTTGGAGGCCTGCACGGCCTGCTGGCGGGGGGCGCCGGGGGTGACGGTCATGAAGCACGGGCCGGGCGGGGCGGAGGTGCGGGGGTTGGAGGCGGATTGTGGCTGGGGAGGGGCGGCATAGTGCGGGTGGGAGTGGGCACTGTAGCCCTGGGATTCGGCGTATTGTGCAGGGCGCGAGCCGTAGGCGGCAGAGCCCCGAGGATAGAGCTCCTGCGGGGGGGACTGGGCATGATGCTGGTCGTACTCGGAGCCGAGGGCATCAGCCACCGCGCGTGGCTCGGAGCTGTGGATGAGATTGATCAATCTCCCGAGCGAACTGTGGACGGTGCTGTAGGCTGCCAACAGCTGTCGGGGGAGAGAAGGAAGCGTCGGGAGGGGTGAGCAGGATGGCCGGAGAGGACGGCAGAGAGGGAGAGGAAGACTGACGTCTTGTTTGGCAGCAATGAGGGCTTCCTTAGGGGAATGAGCCATTGGTGATGGTCGGGGGAGGGTTTTGGAGGGCAGTATGTACTGGGCAGCAACAGTCAAGCAGACAAATGGGGCGAGGGAGGTGTGTGGGGAGGGACGAGACGAGGGCAGGGTGGTTTTTAAGAGCCCGATAAGGGGGGATGTATGCTTGGCTGGGGTGTTGCTAGACGAGGCGAGCAAGGCAGGCGACGCGGAGGGAGGGGGAGAAGGACTCGGAGGAGGGAGACAATGGATGACAATAGAGCCAGTCGCGAGACGGAAATAGACAACAAGAGACGGGGGCAGAGTACCGAGAAGGAAGACCAGCCGAAGGGCGGGGGCTGGAGAGGCTGAGACGAGGCAGACGAGGATGGGGGGGCGGAGAGGAGAGCAAGGCACGCCAAAAGAAAATAAATATCTGTTTGTCGTGTTGAGCTGTTTGACGGGGCGGGCGAGGGGGGAGGGATGGGGTAGAGTCTATGTAGCGCTTTCCGCCAGAAGGGGCACCATGCAAATAAATAAGTAAAGGCTGTTACACCTTACGCTCGAGTCAGCTCGAAGTGGGGGTGGGTTTCTCGTGTAAGGATTTGAATTTGAAGCGTTGTTACGCTGAAAAAAGGAAAAAAAAAAAAAGAAAAAAGAAAAAAAAGGGAGCGATAGACTGGTACAACATACACATATATTTAATATTTATTTATTTACATATTACAACAAATAAAGTGTTACTAATACACGGCTGTATATATACCGCTACTGCAAAAAACATGTATTCATTTGAGGGTTTTTATTGATGGGTGTGTATTAAAGTATTTAAAATACTTTAACAGGATGGTCATAATGAGGTACATGAACTGTAAAGGGACAGTTCTCGGTGGTCGATTGGGATGGGAAAAAACCCGACAGTGAAAAAAATAAATAAATATGTAGAATGAAAATCGACAGAGTGTAACCTTACACACCATTAATTATACATACTGTTATAGCGCTGCAGGACGAGATCGAAATCTAAAGTCCGGAGATGATAGAAGAACTAGAGAATCATTGATTAACGAACATTCGAATGTTCATCTCTTTTCATCATCCTTTCGCCCTTCCTCGACACACAAACAATCCGAAGCGCACACATCAACATATCCCTGCCTCTCCCCTGTTGAGATGCTTAAGGAAAAAAGAAAGAGAGAGAGAAACTGCAGCAGCTGGTTACCAAGGAGGTTTATGTGGTACAGTACATAAAAAAGTATTATCCTTCTGTAAAAAGCACTCTCGGGCATCGCCCAGTTTATAAGTCCATAGAGATTTGTTTGTATAAAGGAACACAGTTTATCTGACGCCCACACGCTCACCGTCCTCTTTTCAGAGTGACCCTACCACCAAAATGCTTTGTACATAGCGACTGCAACAGCCCAAAACATGTCAAATGTATTTACAACATGCCGAGTAGCAACTTACAGCAACCGAACCATCCTGCAAATCGTCGCGAATTCCGGACAAAAGGGGGAGGGAGGGAATGCCCCTATCTTGTCTTGATCAGGAATCGACGAATTCAGAAGTCTCTTTTCAAAGGGTCTTGTCTTCCTCTTGTACGCCTTTTCACAACCCACAACTTGCTGACACCCTAAAATATAAAGTCTGCAATCATCAACAATCGTCACACCCCAACTCGGATCGCGTAAGAGCCTTTCCCCTTTCTGAATTCGTACATATTTATGTATACAGACAAGCATAGATACCCATAAGGGTAGATTGTGACGAGGGAACGCTTGAGTTCGGTCCAAAGGAGAAATGATAATGCAAGCCTATACCCTACACATATTACACCGTTGAATGTGTACAATCTACACTGTCCCATCCACACACGCACACACACAACACATGATGATGTCTGGTACAGCAATCGTCATCGTTATAAAGAAAGGGTTCTCAATGTTCAAAGACTCAATTTTATTGCAAACGATCAGACTGCGCAGAAGACGTTTTGGATGGCTGACAGTGGACTTCCCATGGGAGAAGGACACACAGGAGGGCACTCGTGCTGATTCTATGTATACATTTTGTAACATAACATAATGATACATATATCCATCGTCGCCTACTGAACCACTATAGAACAAGCAAGGCTCGAGCCAGCGGGTCTGGGAGTCGGCATTTGCCACAAGAGGCTTTCAACCACAGCACAGCATCATCTGCCCCGCGGGTCGGCGCGGCCGGAGTGAGCGCCCAAGACAGCCATGAGTCACTTCAATCAAACTAAATAAATAATGGATGACTACACAGTTTCTCACCAGGACAATATTTTTCATGGCGATGACGACGAGGACCGTCGCTAAGAATGCTGGGCAATTGTTGGCTGGAATATGCCTTACCTTTTCTAAACATAAATATGTATTGTATCGCGCCAAGCTCTCCAGTTGGGACATCACAGCTGCCCATGATCTGTTTTTCGCTCTTGGCGACGGCCGGGGCACGCGCCGAAAGCCATGAATGCCAGGAGAACAAGCAACTACACAAGTTCGAATTCACTTGACCTTCAATCTCTGTGCTTCCTAGAATGGCCAGTTGGGATAATTGGGGGCCGTCTATTTATGGACACCAAGCCACACCAGATAGTTGGATGGTTCATGGGGAGGAGTAAGATGGCTCTATTAGCCCAGAAAAAGTGAAAGCAATGATCTGACTGTCAGAATAGCTTGGGAAACCCGCACATCCAGTTGGAAAACCAGGATTGGATCTCAGCATGGCATTATCTGGGATCTGATTAGGAGCCAGGCTCAATCAGAACTGGCGATATCAATTATCTGGTCCAATGAATGGTTTCCTTGAAACATTTATGCTTCACCAAGAGTGAACTATGTGAGGAAGATAGTGCATGAACAATGAGAAATGTATAAAGGGAGGAGCAAAACACATGGGGACACATTCAGGCAGTACTTGCCAGAATATTCTGTTCAAGCTGAGGGAAAAGATAAGTATAGCACACAGACATAGCCTAGGAAGGGCCTTCAAGGGTGAGTTACATGTGATTTGGAATCAGATGGCAACTGCACTAGTTTCAAATTAAAATAGATGTATAGTCTTCATGTTTTATTGCTGATTAATTCATCTTTGTGATGGCAAGTGGGCAAACTCCACATTCAGAGCATGGAGAGCTCAAGAGGCAGGCAGGGAGGAGCATGACAATACCACTCATTTTCAACTCTCAGCTACAACCCGAATGCACCACTGGAATTTCAAGCAAAAATTCTGGATTGTATATCTTGATCCTGCAGAAAATCTCATCACTGTAAGAGCATCTCAGCATGGAACCAGTTGATATGAAAGAAACTAGGCACAATCTGCTTTTGTCTAGGTTTCAACTTCAATGCCCATTCAATGTTCAATTGATATCCCCCTCCTCACCCCAAGTCCAGGGTGGTATTAACCTTTTTCAGTTGAAGTTTCAGTTTAGACTTATGCATGTACAATGGTGCCAGTTTGCAAACTTTTTCTATCTATGGCAAAATGGTTTTCTTGAATCACTTGATAGGGTTTGAAAAACCTATACAATTCAAAAAACAGGGTCAACTGCTCACTGTTGGCATGAAGGATGCTCCACCCAATCTGCCATTGAAACTCCAACCGTCCCAATAATGTTTTTTGGAGCTTGTTTGGGCGAACCTTTGAGAAAGTTTGGAGTAACACCATGAAAGCTTCTTTGTAGATTTTCTGCATATCAGCTGATTACAGAACTTATCAAATGTTAAGGTAATTGTTCATAAACACCTTTCCTGAAGTTTTTCAAACTTTGAATTGTGAACACCACTCATGCACCTTGATAATCAAGATGGGATTAACCATATAACCTCATGCTGCAGCTGGCTTCATCAATGAAGTAGATGCCAGAATGGAGAAAAATTAGATTACACATTTCCAATGAAACATTTTCAGTGATACATGGCAAGCATAATAATGGAAATTTTGAAATATTAATTGCCTTTTAGGCACATTCACCATGCAATGTGCGCAGTAACTGGGCATTGAAGCTTGATTGAACAACACCTTTGAGAAAGCTTAATGGAGTGACACCAAAAACCCCCCTCAAGTACCTGTATTTCAACTGCTCACAGTTGACTCAATTACATTTTGCAGTGATAGATTCTTGTGACACTTGATGAAGCTTTGGTGGAATTGATCAGGTGTCACACAGCATTTCATGCAAAAAATTAAATTAATACACTTACAACAATGTTGTAAGGTTGTAACAACGTATCACTCACAAACAGGACCTACCAATGGTGACTGGAAAACTATTTTGTTTGTTTTATGTTTTGGATAATACATTTATCTTCACATTTCCAGTCGCCAAACTTTTCAGGACTGAAAGAAATCATAAAATGGAGTATAATAGGGGGATTCAAAGTTGACCGTGCATGACTTGCATGTACTTTTTCAAGTTGGTGTTCAAGGCTTTTCTTGAACACCAAAATTCAAAAAAACATTCAAGCAGGGTTGGGGGGTGTAGTAAAATGTGACTTGCATGCACTTTTGCAACTCAGTGTTCAAGAATTAACTTGAACACCAGCTTGCAAAAGTGCATGCAATTCACATCTGGCCAACTTTGAAACCCCCTATTAACTTAGAGCATGCACAATAGGGAATGAAAATTTAAATTTTCCAAATTTAATCCACTTCCAAATATCATAGGATTAAGCCCCAAGCCCATTCATGAGCCCAAATGTGAGGAATTTTTAAAGCTGAACCCTCCTCTACTAGAGAAGGGTTCATTTTAGAAATCCAAAAGAACTGAAAACTAGAGGCTTGAGTTTTCACTTCTTTTGTAGAGGAAAGAAATAGTTGCCAATTATTTTCATAATTGAAACCAATGGTACATCCCCTTGATTTGTTATCCCAAAATTATTGCTTCAAACCCAAACAAGCTTCATGATTGCAATTGAATTGAATTATATATGTGTTGAGATTCATTTGATTACAGGCTTACATTGCACATGCAATGTTCAGACCCAATGATGTCAAATTTTATTTTGGCCAATGGACTGGTTTCTAAGGGCCTGTACCATAGAGCATGAAAATTGAAATTTTCCAAATTTATTTGTCTCAAAATTTCTTGGGACAAAAACTGAGCCTGGCCAAAATGTAGACTTGAGCCCAAATGTGAAAAATTTCAACATTTTAACCCTCCACTAGTTTTCAATTTTTTGTGTACAGGGCAAAAAAAGTTGAAATTTTTCAAAATTGAGGCCCGTGGTACAGGCCCTCACTGCAAAAAAACTGTGTCAACTGTGAGCAGTTGACATGCGGTAACTCTGAGGAAGCTTGTGGTGTTACACCAGCCTTACTCAAGGTTTGACTCAACCCAAGCTTCAATGCACAGTCACTGTGCACCTTGCACAGTGACTGTGCCAACAAAGACACTTGTGCATTCAGGTGGAGTTACAATGGCAGCTTGGCTTGAGTATCCTGCATGTCAACTGCAAGCAGTTGACCAAGTTTTTTTTGCAGTGCTAATTGTGGATTTCTTATATTTGATACCCCCTATTGATATGTGTAATTGTGGGGGGAGCATCTAAAAGCTCTCCTGAACTCTGAAAAATATTTTTCTTCCTCTCACATTTTGGTTTTGTTCACCATCAAGGTTCTGGTTGTTTGTCAATTCAACCACTCAATACTCAAGAAGGACATTGTAAAGCAGAAAAATTGTTTCAGATAATTAAATAGTTTCAAATAGTTCAAGAAGTAGAGTACCACATTGTTTCAGGAGGAGTTGAATTATCAGTTTACAATAGGATTCTCATTTTTATTGTTGTTCTAGTTTGTTTGATTGTTCTCAAAATTTTGTCAATATTGTGTTCAGTTAACCAGTATAGATAGTGTCTTTATCCCCTTGGTTGAATTTTTCTGATTGTTGATATGGCTTATCATTTGTTGATCTTAATTTTATCTATTCTATCAACTACTACGACTGGCTCAAATAAATACAGATTTACATCAAGGAGTGTTTGATTCATCACCACTCTGTATTGAATTTTCTTTAGAAGACACTAAACCCTGTTCTTCAGTGATAATAATACATGGTCAGTGTAATAATGCCAATTCTTGTGACATGGCCTGATCAAGTTTTGGTGGAATTGATTTGGTGTATGATTTCATGTAAAATTTAAGTTAAAACAGCCGGGATATATTGCTGAAAGATGGTGCATCACTCATCCAAATTAACACGGATTGTTTAAGGAACACTTATTTTCCAGTATTTTAAATCTTGAACAAGATTTGATGAGGGGTAGCTGAATTTAAGTTTGGTAGATTCTCCAGATCTGTTGAGCTCAAGTAGGCATAATCAACAAAGGCTCTGAAAAGATGATGTAGGCCCTGTTTGTTGGTGGCATAAGCAAGCGTGATACATATCCCAATGGCAGGTGAAATACTAATGAAACCCTCTTTTTTGCAGTACAGATTTCCACATTTCACAAAGACAAATTGACAAAACAATCAGGACTGTCTTCATACACAAAAACCATGTTTGTGGAGTGGAATACTACAAAAAATTTAGATATGTGGTTGAGCAAAACAAAAGTATAACCATATGCTACTATGAACATACATAGCACATCAAAGCGCCATTGAGAAGGCCCATAAATAGAATGAGAAGAAAATTACAGATTAAAAATGGTTTGAAAAGGCATCATTCAGCTGTAGTGGAAAATGGAAACATGCGGCATCTCAGATTGTGATAGAGGGAGAAAAGATTATCATAGATTAGAAATGATAGATAAACTGAAAATGTAAATTGGTTCAGTAAGAGTAAAGGATGATAAGATGAACTAGGCCTGAGAGCAACAGGCACGAGGTGAAGTGAGTGAGCGTGGAGTGTGGAAGGATGATTCATTACACACAAGCAGAAGAGAAAAGAGAAACAAAGGAAAAAATGATAAGTGAGAGAAAGAAACTACTGTACCTGAGAGCAACGGGCACGGAGCGTGGAGTATTGAAGGATGAGGAAAGGAGCCTTCCACGCCTGCAGTCTCAGGTACACTACATACATCAGGTGAAATGTGTGTGAAATGAAAGAAACATGTGTGTAGCACAGAAAAGAAAAAAAGAGAGACTAAGCCTAGACTATCTTAACAAAGGATGAGAGCAATATGAAAAATGTGAGTGGAAATAATAGGGGTGTTCACCATTGACTTGAAAAATTGGAGGTAAATCCAAGGCCTTGATGAACACAATTTGTAAATGCTGGTAAGATGAATAGGAGCATTCTGACAAACCAGTGTAACTTATTGATTTTTTTAGAATCATCATAAACACCTTAAAATGTATCCTGAGATTTCACAAATTTATGTTGTGAAAACCTCTAATGGAATATATAATGAAATCATTGAACATATGTATCAGGTTGTATTTGGGCAATCAGGATATTTTCAAAATAGGGGAAATACACATCCAATATACGAATATATTGGATTGCTTAAACTAGTGTTGGTGCGGCTACATTAATAGATGTTTTGAGATAAAAAATGAACACCTGAGTGTCATACTGACTCTCTCTCACCCAATTTTGACAAGATTTTCTGAACTGTGACCAAGCCAAAAAAGGTCAAGATACTTATAGCACTTGGATCAAATTTCTTCAAAATGTGATTTCTTGACTGAAACCAATCTTCCTAATCATTGTAAAATAAGAATTTCCCAACAAGCTGGTTTGATAAAAACTCAACTTCATGACAATCTGTACTAACATCGGAATTCATCTATTGGGGAGTTTCCAGACTGAAAAAAATCATGGGGGTTCTTCCAAAGCTTTTCCAATCTAAAATCCAGATCATGTGTCTTGTAATGCAGCATTTTTTGGCATGTGATGAGTCTGATTGCATCTGAATGTCTCATTTGTATGGCTTTGGGGCAGTGTCCCATCCGTCTCGTTTGGCGTTGCCCCCTTTCTTTGGTTGCTGCGCGCTCGCGGCAGCTGGGCGCGCTGCGCGCAAGGAAGCCCGAGTGTCCGTGCGCAGGACGATTGCCTTGCAGCCAGGGCCGCTTGCGTCGACCCACCTGCACTTCGCCCTCGACTTGGGACTCGACCTTTTCCCTTGCTCGCTGAAGTCCAAGTCCGTCTTGATATACACACTTCCATACACATCCCAAACCAAGAGCGACGACATTGTTGGGACTCTTTGGACATCCTTTTGCATATTACTTGTTCGTCAAACAGCTCCGCTTAGGTCGCTCGCTCAGACGAACCGACGAGATCACATTCATCTCTCCTCGGCTCTTCTACCTAGCAAATCTAATCCCGCACTGGAAGGATCAGCTTGTTGACACTCCCACTCGCGGATTGCTCTCATCCTCCGCATCTCGACTTGGATCTCATCGAAGAAGTAGGCCTCTCATCTCATTGTCTTTTAAAAGAACTGTTTATCGGGTCCCCACCTCCGTACATCGGGGAACACACCACCGCACACGTCTATTGTATCTGGTATGGGGGAAGGTCATTGGTGATCACCAGCTGTTGAGGTTATCATTGACGAGGACGTACAATCGTCAAGCTTTTAAACCGTCGAGCGTCGTAAAATTTCTCCCCCAGACACATCTACTGTTGACAACAGGGGACGGCTCACCTCGAACCCTTTTACATTCTGTAAGTCTCCTTCTGGAGTACATATCACCAATTCCGACCTACCATGAGATGCTTTTGCCCACAATTCCCCATGGGATAACTCGTGGTCTTTATTTTGCTATTCAATGTGATTTTAACCGGTCGGTACGAGTTGGCTGACCGCAATCTATTTTATCTGCGTCATTTCGGCTCAATATCTATCTGGCTGGCAACTTTCAGGAAATTCCGAATCGGTTCACTCCAGAGCTCCTCTCACACTGCGAATCGCTGAGTTAGACTCACACTCGAACCTTCAAGATCCACCCAATAACATTTTCTGAAGCCTCCAACAGCTCCTCAGAGGCTCAGATCAATCACTTAACTAATAACCGCTCGGCCGTTACGACATGCTAGTGTCATCGAATCCACCAGTTCAAACGGTTCAACTACCACCGCCTGCTGAGTTAGATCCAGCTGATCCGTCAGTATTGCCATATCCTCCTTATGATCTTGTTCTTTTCCCCATTTCTATTTTCCCCTGATGCGTCGCACAAGATCCAACCACCCGGCCAGACCCGGGGTAGGTGAGCGGTGACCCACCGGTTGCCTGTCTCGCCGGATTAGGGATAATATGACACTCGCGACCCAAATGCATACAATAGTTGTGCTAAGTCCATAGCCTATTCACTTCATATACTTAAACTATGTACATATGCACATGCTCGCATGTGGTCATGGCGACCGGTTGCACGTTCCCGTCACGAATTCGTCCGCCCTGCTGCGCAGCGCACAGCAAACTCGGAAACTGACTTGTGTTACTGCTGTGACACCCCCTACACCCTAAACAGCATTTGGCGACATGTCAAAACCGAATGGGTGAGCACGCCATCCCTCTCTGCATCTCCATCAGTGACCGTACGATGCGGTCAGCTTTGAAAGGCGACGCATGCTGAGCGTCCTTCCTTTCGTTCATCTCCCCCGAACAGGACCAACAATTTATCAAACGAGGCAATTTCCTTCCATGGCTGCGTGCTCAACTCCAGATTGATCCGATAGATGAAACTGGCCCAGCCCCCGAACCGCTTCTCTGCTACGTTAAACGGCGCCTGGCTCTCGCGCAACATGAACAAAGACTTCGGGAAGCGGCGAATCATGGGCAGCCCGCCCCGGCTCAAGGCAACCAAGCTGCCCATCCTAATAGCGCATCCAACATGAACGGTACTTTCCTCGAGCCTACTCAAGCATCATCACTCGCTGCGCAAGACGTTTACCCCGGTAATTCGTCGAGGTCTGGTCCCTTTGTGAGCCCGCAATCTGATGGAGCCGCTGCGGCAAGTCCGGCCGGTCAACAGTTTGACCATAGCGCGTCTGATGCTTCCCGTACTTCAAGCAATCAATTTTTAAATCACGCTCATGGCGAGTACCTTTTTCTGGTCAATTGTGGATTCTCTACCTGCCAGCCTCATACTCATTTGCTTGATTTGACCCTACTACAGTCCCGCCACCTGCCATGTCCTTCTCCAGTCAACCACCCTCATCGACTGGCAATGCTTTCAGTAGCCAGCTTGGCGCCATAGCCGATGCCCACATGGGCAATTCCTCTCACATCACACCAACTTCATTATCTTCTAACTCCAACTCTCACACCAATGATTTAAATTACAATCCAAACGACTTAGGCACACCCCTCCCCTACCTTCAAGCTGGTACCCAAGCTCCCAAATTCCCACAGTCTCAAGTTCTACTCATGAGTCAAGAGAACGTCGAAACTGCCCCGCAGCAGTCATCTCAGCTCGGTTCATTTCCGACCACCATTGCTTCGTCCACATACGTCAATCACCCCGCTCAGTCTAATCCAGCTCTTACATTTGTCGCCACGCATTCCCATCCGTTACAACCTCAAAATGTGAATCAATACTCGCATCCACTACAGCCGACGAAGGCTACGCAGTATCAGCAATCTCTAGATACGCAGAAAAAAAATTTCGAGCCCCAGGCGGATTCATTTGTTCATCACAATCAGTCCTTAGATTTCAGTGGTCCTGCTCCCAACTCCGATTCTGGTAATTGGAATGCAAGACCACTTGTACAGATAGACCCCTCTCTTATGGCAGGCTATGAGATGAGCTGTAACTTGACCTCACAAGTCTACGCTCAGTCGATTCCTCCTATCTCACCCGCAATCGACGTGGCGCCCCAGCCAACTACATCACAGCCCGTTGATACTCCGAGCCCCCGCAGAACTAGAAGCGCCGCTGCCTTGACGAAAAAAAATGGCACTGCTGCTACTCTATCTCGCACACCTGTCATTGAGAAAGCGCCACATACGAAAGGGGCGCCTCGCACTGCGAGCTCATCGACCGAAGATACCTCGGTCGGAACCATCCCTAGCCTCTCGGCAAATATCTCCCCTGCAAATAAGGAAGCCAATCCCAAAGCAACTTCAACCGCGTCACCCAATCCCACCTCCAGCACCCCAGCCGACCAATACGACCGAAAGGTTTGGAAGAGTCGCCTTTCGACTATCCGAACCGAATTGGATCACATCCCCAAAGCGCCCGCTCGATCGGCAATCAAATTAGTCAAAATCTTGAGTATGTACAGCATCTCTCCCACTCCCAGCACTGGTGATTGGTCTACTGTGCCCCCCGAGGGCCGGATAGAAGTCCTATCAGCTATGAAAGCATCCGTGCCTCAAGATTTCTTCAATTCTTGGGCCTCCGAAAGCAAAGGCTTGTCCATGCTTGAGGCGTGGCTTAAGGGCTCTGTCCATGCACAGGAGAGAGCCAAACCCAGGAAAACGTCTGGCGGGAATGGCGCAGATGAAGAAACTTTACAACGCGAGACGCTTTTGACCCATCTCCTGCAGGTTTGTAAAAAGTTTCTTCACGTATTCAGTTGTTTCCCCTCGTCATCATCCTCTTGCATGGGTGGATTGAATGATCCATCAATCCCTCCCGTTGCATGGATCAACGAGGTTTGGATATTGGTCGTGCGGACTTGAAGTCCGCGGTGGCCAGTGACGAAGTGATTAAATGCTTATGACTGGTCAGGGCGTTCAACTCTGTGAACAAGATGATGGAGTTGACATTGAAGCCCCGCAAAATGGCCATAAAACATGCATTCCTGTCAACATAAACTACGTACCGCTTGGCCACAGCGTTCATCCTTTTTCCCAGGCGATCATGGAGTCAAGACAATTGTTGATGACGATCTGATTCTGTTTTATAGACATTAGGCAAACTTCCATTAACGGTGGAAAATCTCAAGAGTCACACATTTCCGAAGCAGGTCATGAGAATCAATAAAGAACAGAACGCGAACAAATTTTCAGATGGTTGAGTTTCTCCTTCACAGCACCGGCATCAGGCAATTACTTTGGAAGCTGATTTGCAACTCTTTCATCGTTTTACTGGGCGTGCTCATAGCTATCAAACGTTTGTCAGTCGGATTAGAACAAAAATGGCGCGCGATTTGCCGGGGTGCACCAGCTCCGTTGCAAAGAAACGGGAGCATTGATAGCGTTTCTAACTCTGCCGCTTCAGCCTCTGATACCAAAAAGCGGCCCGAAGCGGCTTCTGATTCAAGTTGGTCCATGATCATTTAATCACTACTGATAAACACATCCGATATTGATTACCGATTTGTATGTCTTTTCAACTAGATCAAAGCAAGAAGCGCAAAGTTGAAACAACCAGGATCCCGATCACTGCAACGTCTTCCACCAGTAAAAGTACCAACGACCTTTTTGGAAGACCAGACAAAGCCAAGCTCCCAGCATTTACGAAGAAAGCCCTTGAGCCGAGTGCTCCCCCGCCAGTTGTGGTGCCCGATAGCTTCGCCGAAGCCATGGGGCTGCTGAAAGGTAGAAATGCTACCGGCACGTCTGCGGAACTAGCGCCCTCCACTTCTACCACATCAAGCAACGCAGGCGGCAAGCTGGCTAAGCGAGTCCGATTTGTGGCCGACAGCGAATTATGTCAAATCAAAATCGTCGAACGCTTGGTTTATGAGGGTGAGGAATATGAGGTAAGCGGGATTCGATAAATAACAATTCAAACAAGATGGCTGATCAAAGACGCGTCGACTTTTTTCAGACGCATCCCGTTGGCGATGCCAGGAAAATGGATGCTGTGGAGGGTAGATATTTGCATCAGTCGGATAGCTTCCTGGAAGAAGAAGTTGAATGGGAGGCTCCATCTGAGGTTGTATTGACTAGTGAGACAGTCACCAACTTGGAAACCTCACCTTTGGTGTCTGCTGAGCTCGCAGCCCAAGAAGAGAGAGAGAAAGCTGTGCCTGCAGTAACATATGAGGATGAATCTCAGATCCCGCATACACCGCATGAACCAGGCGAATCAGAGTTATCGACTGTTGGTGACGCCGGATCTGCAGGTCTTCCTAAGGTTATGAAGCTAGGCGGCAATCTTCTGCTGGACCCAGAAGTGTCGCACTTGATTGCTAAAGCCCAGGCCGATAACTCAGTGGACGCGCCGGTTGCCCCGGATCACACCGTGTCAAATCTGCTAGCCCGTCTTGGTGGAGGTGCTGGCGCGCTAGCCGAACTGTCTAATCAATCCTCTCAGGCGCCTATGCCTTTTCCTTCGGGGTTCGACACGGGTTTGCCTCCAGGACTCGACTTGAATCTGTTAAATTCGATCTCCCAAAGTGGCTCGCTGCAGGCAATCTTGGCTGGTACAAGCGGCATCAACATGGTGAGGAGCAGATTCTTTAAGGGGTAGCATACAGACAATCTGACATAAACTCAATTTGCTTTAACGAACCCCTGTAGCCCACGCAGCTCGTCTCAACCACCCACGTCGCTGATACATTTCTTCCCGCGGTCAGGGACAATGGATGGGGTGCTGCAGCCGGCTCGGCCTCCCGTGGACGTGACAAGATGGACGCACCTGCACCACCTGCACCATATATTCCGACCGGACCGAGCGCAGGCGTTTCTCGCAACAAACGCCGGAAGAAGGGCAAAGATGGTGGCCAGCCCCGCAGTGAGTCCAGCATAAGATAAGAATTTCGACCGTGTTTTCTTGTTCGTTACTGATCTAGGGTTAACATTTTGTACAGTGTCAGCTCATGATGCTTTGGGCCGACATATCAAATGTAAATGGTGGCCCGATTGTCCTCATGGCAATAAATGTTTCTACGTACGTCTTAATTTTCGTGGCTTCAAAAAAACAATCGACTTCGTGCGCCCGGTCTGTGCTTCGTATGCTCTGACACGTTTTTCCTACTTGTTTTTCTCCAGAAACACGGTTAAAACGACCCCTGTGAAAAACCATCAAATCATTTTTTTGGGGTTTTTAATATTTGATTGCGGACTCGTTTCCTAATAGTGTGATCTCCACACTGCTATAAATTCAAGAGATCTTGGATATCCCGAACGTTGACTACCTCCGAACCTCAATTCCAAGAACACTCCAATCCGTCGCTAACGAACGGGCATTCTCAGCAGGGACGTTTTACATCATTGTCTGCTTCCCCCATACTTTCGAATTTATTATATTTATCATATTATGACACTCGCCCACATATCTGACCCATGTTTAGATATACATAGCTTTCCTCCTTTTTCTCTTCTCCTTGATTCCTCATTTCCTCATCCCCATTTCCTATTGCTTCCCCACTCATCCTTTTGCCTTTTCTCTTTTTCACCTTTCGGTTTTTAATTATCACTCTGTATTTCGCCTGACTGATCCGTGAGGTTGTTAGAAAAGCACTGTGATTATTATCGGCGAATTATACAAGTGATGTCCAGAAAAAACTAAATGAACTTTTCCGCTTGCCGACACTACTCAGTGAGATGTCCATATGTTGATACATATGTCTTTCCTGCTGAGTGCGCTTGGTCTCAACTCGCGTTTGTCTCCAGAAGATCACAGCCCCAGTGGCAGAAAGATAAGCTTGGGGAGCAGCGGCTTGTGTATGATTTGGCAGAATGGACAGAAAATATGACATTAAACTAGTATTAAACTAGTCTATAGAAGATGCTAGGCTGTCCCTAAGATTAAGAGTCCTTCGAGACATGGCACATCTTGCAAGCCAAAGAAATCGGATAGGGCTCTGGAGTGTTGTTTTGACAGCTCCGAGAGAAGAGTTGAGGTTCATGTTTGGGTTAGTTTATAAATGAATTTAGACGTCCGATTTCAGAGAACAAAAATGACGAAAGTAAAGAGGGATCAGTATCAGTCTGTATTGGTGTATGTATACAATGGTAGCAGTACTCAAACACATGTCAGTGTCAGGATTGGTTATAAATCCTGTAATAGTACAAGTACCTCACCAGGCAGGAGAGCAGCCTGGTTCCTATATATACTGCTTCTGTTTTCACCGGCTCCAACCCCCCCATCATTCTCGGCAACTTCTTTATCACTCAACAGGGGGTTGGTTAGGTGCCCTGAAGAGTTGGTCAAGCTGTTTACATGCTGCCTTTTGTGCTCTCTCTATCATGCTCCTCTCTGACTTGATTGGGGGTCAGTTAGGTGCCCAGGAGAGTCAGAACAGCATTTCAGAGCATATAAGCTGAGGAATTGAGACCACGTCTTCCTTTTATTCCAGCAAAAAAATCATTATTGACTGGATCAGAAGAAAAATGGTTGTCAAGTGATTTGCCAACTTACACCAGACTCTCTTTGGAGGGCCTGGTGCAGCCTGGCTGACGCGAAGTACCCCTTGCGAAGGGAGCCTCTGCAAATCACTCTAAATTAACTGAGTTGACAGGCCTTGTCCCGCTGTGGTGCTCCATTCCAAACCATAAGTAGTATTTTATTGCTTCCTTTTACATATATTCATCATTACATTGCCCATCTCCCCTTCACCCTTCACAAATACCTCATTATTATTACATATTCAGGTTCTACATCAAATTTCACATATAGTCACTCATACATAGTACCCCCTTATCTTCAATGGTTCAGTAGTTATAGAGGATATAAGACATACAGAAAACCTACAGTCTTCATTAGTTACAATACTCATTTCATTAGTAACTTACTTGAATCATTACATTACATTCCTTTTACATATATATTCTCACATACTAAACCCTTTACATACATTACTCATTATGTACTATACCTATTGTAGATATTACATCATTGGATCTGTGCTTACCCCTTTCAGTAGTGCTCATCATTACAAGTTGTTACTATGTTCACATCACTTTCCCCATTTGTACAATCTTTTATTCCCATAGCCAGCACCTTTCCCCATTTGTACAACCCTCATTCCCATAGCCAGAATTCCTCATTGTCTGTGCTCATCCTTCCTTCTTATAAGAACTGTCCTTCCCCCCCTCACTTGTACCCCAGCAAATGGAAGATTTATGCAGAGATTATATACAGCAATTGTAGTAGAAATCACTCATCAACTATTGCTCATTGATACCATTGCAGTTGCTCCTGAACCCATTGCTATTGAACCATTGCCATTGCTTTCCTCTCTTCCATCACTGCTCCAACCCTCTCACCCTCAGTAGTCAGTAGTCAGCTCATAGTACTAGCTCCTAAGATCAAGTAGAAATCAGCCACACCTTTTCTTTCTTTTTCTTAGTGTTACTCTCATCCCCTCAGCATTAGTCAGGAAGGCAGCCTCATCAGCACCCTTGCATAGCTTACATTAGTACTAGTGTTGCTATCCATTTCCCTTCCAAGCTCTATTCTCCCCTTTGAGTAGTTCCACACCGCAGGGACCCAAGTCCACTCAACAAGCCGTTAACCTCTGCAAGGACATCCAGCAAGCTTTACAACTCGTAGGACATCCTCAGATGGCCTTAAAGGCATTGCTTTTGTACCCATGCGGTGCAGAAAGTAGGTAGAGTTGCCACAATAGCCCTTATGTACATATTTATATACATATTGGTCTGTATATGTGGTTGTGGCACAGTGGAAACCAATAATCCAATAGCTTCTGGCCATCTTGGAGAATGAATTTGTATACAAAAAAATGCCAATGCAAAAAAATTCAAGACACTGCAAAAACAAAAAGCTGTCCAACATGTTGGTCCAGCGCCTCCATAAATTAGGGTGTTCAAAGTTGACTTGCATAAAATCATAAAATTCCAAGCTGAAAAAAATATGTTGCACCCAAGCACTCAAATTAGAGCAACATTTCTAGAATGATACATATGAAATCATCACTTGAAAGTTTTACGGACCTACTTCGCGCAGCAGCAAAAAACTCTTCGCGCACAGAATGGACCGTCCCCCGACGTCAAGCCCGCTGTGCGCGCAAGCCAAAAAATACTTTGCGCACAGCGACTTCCCCCAAAAGAAGGAGGGAGTTTTTCTGGATTTCTTTTTGATGGATCAAAAGAGGGGGTCTTGCTTGCCCCCCCCCCCCAAAAAATCTTGGATTTTTTGGAGGTGTCCTCCATCATGTAATTTTTTTATAATATTAATCCAAAAAATAAGCTCTCCCTGCCCCGATAACCTACCCTGGGGAATTTTGACCTGCCAAAACTCAAGCGGTTGGGTATGCAGCCCCTCAAAAAGAAAGTTTGAGGGGCAGCAGCTCCGGCTAACTCCCAGCCGCCGTGCCGTGCCGATGGCCGGCACAGGCCATTGAGCGGAGTTACACGCTCCCCGATGACCGGCCAGCACAGACTACCGGTCATTGAGGGGATCATGTACTCCTCTCAATGGCCACTCTGTTTTGGTCATTGACAGGAGTACAAACTTCCCTCGATGACGTTCCAGTCACAAGGGGAGTGTTCACTCCTCTCAACAACCGGAGCAACTGGGCCGTCAAGGGGAGTACGTACACACATACTCCTCTCTTGATGACCGGAACATTCCGGTCATCGAGAGGAATAAATCCTTCCCTCAATGACCAAGTCCGTTCCGGTCATTGAGAGGCACACTTCCCTCAATGACCGGGTACGTTCCTGTCATCAAGGGAAGTGTTCACTTCTCTTGATGACCAGAGAAATTGGGTCATTGAGGGGAGTATGTAATCCTCTCAATGACCGGGCCCGTTCCGGTCATCAAGGGGAATGTTCACTCCTCTCGACGACTGGAGCAATCGGGTCATCAAGGGTGTACTCCTCTCAATGACCGGAACGTCCGGGGCATTCTAGGAGGAGTATGTACTCCTCTTGGTGACCTGGTTGCTCCGGTTGTTGAGAGGAGTGAACACTCCCCTCAATGACCGGAACGGGCCCGGTCATTGAGGGGGTGTTCACTCCTCTCAATCAAGGTGAACCAGAACGGACCCGGTCACCAAGGGAAGTATGTACTCCTCTCAATGACCGGGTCCGTTCCGGTCATCGAGGGGGTGTTCACTCCTCTCAATGACTGGGTCCGTGCCGGTCATCAAGAGGAGCACATACTTCCCTCAATGACCGGGTCCAAGTGAACACCCCCTCAATGACCGGCAATTTGTGCCACATGCACACAGGTGCTGGCCGGTCATCGGGGGAGTGTGTAACTCCGCTTGATGGCCTGTGCCGGCCATTGGCACGGCACGGCGGCTGGGAGTTAGCCGGAGCTGCTGCCCCTTGAACTTTCTTTTTGAGGGGCTGTGTACCCAACCGCTGAAGTCCCCGGGGTGGGCTATCGGGGTAGCAGGTGCCTTTTTTGGATTAATATTATGTTTTTTTTTTTACATGACAAGGACACCTCCAAAAAATCTAATATTTTTTGGAGAGGGCAGTTAAGACCCCCTCTTTTGATCCATCAAATTTTTTTTGGGAAAAATACCCTCCTTCTTTCGGGGGAAGTCGCTGTGCGCAAAGTATTTCTCCGCTTGCGCGCACAGCGGGATTGACGTCGGGGGACGGTCGATTCTGTGCGCAAAGAGCTTTTTGCTGCTGCGCGAAGTAGGTCCAA
This sequence comes from Puccinia triticina, assembly GCF_026914185.1. Classification (NCBI taxonomy): domain Eukaryota; kingdom Fungi; phylum Basidiomycota; class Pucciniomycetes; order Pucciniales; family Pucciniaceae; genus Puccinia; species Puccinia triticina. Next base: position 4,181,353 of record NC_070572.1, read on the forward strand.
AGTTTTATGATTTTATGCATTGAAAATTTTATGATTTCAACTTTGAACACCTTAGGCCCTGTTTGGCAGCAGTGATGTTATGTAATAACCACTGCTTTTCTATAACTGGGCCTCACCGAGACCCATATCGTATCACTCGCATGTTTGGCAGATTTGAGGAGTTATGAGGGTCATCACGAGTTTCCTCATCATCCCCGCCATTTCCGATATAGTACCCCTGGGGGTGTATTTGGGGTGATATTGGCACCCTTACACGACACACCCCCAACTCCACCTCTGTTACTCACCTCAATGGCCGGTACAGACTTTGTACCAGTCACCGAGCGGAGTACACACTCCAATTGATGGAAACGGTCATCAAGATTGATGACCGATCCAACACAATCAGCCACCAATGACCATTGGTCATCGAAGGGACTATGTATTCTCCTCAATGACCATTGGTCATTGAAGGGACTGTGTACATATTCTCCTCAATGACCATTGGTCATCCAAGGGACCATGTATTCCCATCAATGACCAATGGTCATCAATGGGACTATGTGTTCCCCAAAAGGGACTCTGTATTCCCTTTGATGACCGTGTACCGGCCATTGTCAAGAGGAGTTAAACAATCGATTGGCCTTGCCGGTATGTATGCTTGATGGCCGGTATTTACCGGCCATGGAGCTTGTTATGTAGGCAAGCTGTATGACGCGAGTGGCAGCCAAACACTCGTGTTATGTTGAAAGATATTGGGTTTTGATGAAAACTTGGACAAATGAGGCACTCAATGGCATAGAGTTATGTGCTTACGCTGCACAGCAGTCTATTTTTGCCTTTGGTTTTCGCCATGCACAGCGGCAATTGATACAATCACATGCCCCGCTGGCAAGCGTCCCACCCCATCCGATCACCACCACAACGACCGACACTGCAGCCTACGGTCGGCCTCTCTCAACCACGGTAGCCTGCAATCCGAATATTGCAATGGTTTTCTTGTCATACGCCCCGGACACCAAAGTTCACGCTGTTTGAATGGCCCTCGAGGGCCTGTCGTTTCCAGACATCCGACGCCTTCTCGGATGTTCGATTTTGCGGCAGTCATTTGCTCGGTGGCTCGGCCTTTACCAAGAAACTCGTTGTGTGATCCGGGACCCGGATACTTACAAAAACTGTGGTCAACCGGCAGAGCTCTCAAGAGACGATTGCACCTTTATGATTGAGCTCGTGCAACTCAAACCCGGCTTGTTTCTGCACAAGATTTGTGAGAAGCTGTACGACTCGACCAAAGTCCTGCTCAGCACCGCAGGCGTTCACTGGAACCTCGTCGAACGGTTGTCGATCACGCTCAAAAAACCCAAAACCAAGAACATTCGGAAATGTCTGGTCGCCAAATACTCCTTCATGGAGCGGATGGAGTTCTATCCAGCCAAGTTCTTGGTCTTCACAGGTGTGTATCTCTGATTTTTTTTTTTTTTTGGTCCCAAAGCTAACCCTTTTTGATTTTTTCTAGATGAAAGTTCATTCTGCGACAAGGATCTACTCCGATCACTTGCCAGGTCGCCACAAGGCACCCCCTCGGAGCAATTCCTCGTCAATCAGAACGCAGCCCGGCTCAGCCTTCTGCCAGCGATCTCGATTGAAGGACTAGTGACCCTCACCACAACATTTGAGACATTCACCGGTCGCCGATTCGAGCACTTTTTGGAATTTGACTTGGTGAGTCATGCTGCTGTCAGTGTCAACAGGGTGTCCACTGATATTCTACACATTTCAAGCTCCCTCGAATGAATTGCTACCCAGACGTGAACTCGGTCCTCATATGCGATAATGCTTCTTACCATTGAGGTGACCGAGTTCAAGCCTTGTGCGATACCGCCGGAGTTTGACTGATGTATCTGCCAACGTATTGCCCGGAACTGAACCCCATCAAGCTTGGATTCGGAGCAATCAAGCAAGAGTTGCAAGCCTCGCAAGTATTGACTCGCTCGGACGACCCTGAGTGGGACATCGTTCAAGTTGTTACTCAAGAACTGACTGCACCACATTGCTATAAGTGGTACAAACATTGTGGATATTGTGTCCCATCCCTCTAATGTCATCAATTACTTGTATCAAGGTTGTTGACCCACAAAAAAATTTCATGTTATTTTTCTAACATCACTCAATCCAAAGTTAGTCTGCAGCCTCTAACCCTACCAGACCTGTACCTCATCCTTAAATGTATTGAAATGAAAAGCTCTTTGGACCCTTTGCTCCTATCAAGTCTCACACCAGGCCAAAATAATCAACAACTTGATCTGAGAAATTGAATTCAAGCTTGTCTTGGCGTAGATTCGACGCGCCCGAGGTTTCCGCTTGAGGGCGAGACAGTGCACCAACACAGTTGACAGAAAGTGGTCCGACAATACAAAGAACCAGACAAGCTTGAAGGTGAGAATGCCGCCAAAGAAAACAAAGGAGCTCCAACGAGCCAAGACGGCACGAGTTTTGCAGAAGAAGGAGTATTTGGTCACACAAGCTGGCCGCAAGAAACCAACACAGCCAAGCAAAGCACCGAGGGAGGACGTGCAAGCATTGACAACCGCACCAGTGCCGCCGGTTATTGATCCATGGGACCAGGCGCGAAAGATACTCCACGTGAGCTTGACACCCTTGTGGCTCCCATGCAGGGAGGAGGAGTTTGCGGAACTGGAGGGGGCCTTGGCAGAGTCAATCTCGGAATCAAGCGGATGCTGCTTATACATCTCTGCCATACCCGGAACCGGGAAAACGGCAACGGTCCACAGTGTTGTCAGCTCTTTGCAAGAGAAAGTACGCAATGGCCAGCTCAATCCGTTCAAGTTCTTTGAAATCAACGGGATGAAAGTCACCAAACCAAGCCAGACTTTCATCTTATTCTGGGAATTCATCTCGCAACATCTCCTCGCAGATGATTCCAATTCGCCTAGTGTTGTGTTAAGATGTGCATAAGAAATGGGCACTACAACTGCTGCAAACCAGCATTGAATAATTCAGCCAAGTGGCGGAGTCTAAAAGGAAAGATTTTACAAGCACTGGGTATGGTAATGATAAACTATTATAAGTGATAAATTTGGATAATAACATGAGAGGAGGATGATAAGATTATACAACAGTCACAAGTTGGGCTAAAGCTTTGGATATTATGCACAAAGGAATAATTGAGTGAAAAAAGGGGCTAGATTGACTATCGAGGACTTAAGTGGTGTCTAGATTTACTATTGAGAATTTAAGTGGTGTCTAGATTTACTATCAAGAATTTAAGTGGTGTTGAAATTTTGATACATTGTCGCGAAGCTGAGCAACAATGCCATCACTCAAGCCCCACTGAGTCATCTTGTCCGCGCTGATGCTCTTTGAAAGGAACATTTTCGGATGAGTGATATCTTTCTCATCAAGCACGGAAAGGACCTGATCTTGCTTATTTGGATGAATCTTGACAAAATCGACGTATTCACAAATCAGTTGTTTGTTGGGTTCAATGACCAAAGCAGTAGAATCTGCTGATGGGCTGCGGTGGCGACGACCATTATTGACATCGGATTTGTTTAGCTTTCTTTTTTTACTGGAAGATAGTTTCTCGAATTTGATGTCGCCCGGGGGTGCACAAACATTCACCCCCTCGGTTTTTGCGATCTAAAAACAATGGAACCAATATTAGTTTGAGAATTTGAGAATGGGATCATTCAAAGCCACTCACTATGGCTTGAGCCCACTTTGTGACCACCCCGCCGGTCAATGGAATGTAACAAGTAGGATCCTTTGGATCGATGTAGACCGGCATTCAATCCTTGTACTTTTTATTGGGCGGGTGGTTGGCATAGATTTGGTTCATGACCACATTTAGGGCTTGAAAATCGCCAGGGAAGAGATCTTGGACCGGAGGGACGTCATTCGATCCTTGTGAGCTGGATCCACTTGCCTCAATCACAGCTCGCTGAGTCAACATGTGATTTTGGAACACAGCAGCGACCTTACGTTGCTTGGCTTTCGTGGCTGGGTTCTGCATTGCGATCTCCAAAGCTGCGGAGGTGTGGTCCATGCCAAGGTCCACGACGTACCTCATCCATCTGATGAATTTTTTGTTGTTGTTCAGATTCTGTTTTGCAGATTTTTTGTATTTGGGGGTGGTCTTCAGACCCATCAATATGTTCCAGTCAATGTCCAATTCAGAAAATCCCGAGGCGCCAGGGTTAAGAATCAGCTCTCCAGCCCCATTGTAGATCTTGTTGCATTCAGCTGCAACAATCGTCCGGAACTCTTGACGGTTCATCGAGCCCGCTGAAATCGAGACATCAAAACACTTCTCGGGTTGGATCATGTTGTATGCCTCTTTATTACCTGGCTTACAAAAGAAAAGCTTGAACATCGTCTTGCAGTGGATGACCTGCGCCTACATGCAGCAAAAAAAGAGAAAAAAAATCAGCACCCGTTGGAAAGGATAAAATGCTCAACTCACATTGAGTCGAGCTGGTTCTGGGCCAATCTGACGAATGCGCCAGAGCTCGCTAGCGGAGAAGTATCCCGGCGGAGGGGTTTCCCTACCCAAAAGATCAATCCCAAATCTCAACATTTGACGGTGGTGGGGGGAGAAATGCTGCTGTGGTGGGGCCCGGGTGCACTGGACTACTTGCTGCTGTGGCCAACATGATCATTGATGACGACATCATGGCCTTTGAGGAGTAAAAATATGAGTCAAAAGATACCTGAACAGCCTTGAACCTTGGGCGAAAATCCAGGAAAATCCTGCAGATCCGTCCAAGGATTGTTCAAAACACAATATGAAATTCAAGAGTGATGTGCATCACATTAGGTAAGTGCACAACATCACATGTAACATGATTGCTGCCAAACGGGGCCTTAAATTTTGGCTGGGAGATGTCACTTTAAGTATTATGCAAGCTGACATCTCCCAGCCAAAATTGGTTTTATGATTTTATGTATTGTGTTTTGAAATAAGCTTGGTCTCAAAAACACAAGAAAGTGAATTTCTAAATGAAATTTCATCTTAGATTATGGCTTTGAAAAAACCATGATGTAATCACCAATCATATGATAATGATGACATCACATCATCAGTGATCATAACTCGCTCCAAACTCCGCCAGACCAAGCTCCGCTCCAAACCCCGCCAGCCCAAGCTTCATCAAGGATCACCTTTATTATAAACCCTACAGCATGTCACAATTGCGGATTGACCTCTTCGCATGGGACCATCCTCCACGGTCTATGGGATACCTTTCAAATTCTGAGTACGCTTGCATCCATGGCAATGGCTTAGACGGGGAACCAGCAGCTCACGTCAACGTGAGTATTTTCCTTTCAAGGTTGGTTTGGTTCAAAGTTAAGTTGAACTTAAACCTTTTTGCTTCTGACAGCCGCAGACAGTGCATTGCAGCACATCCTTTAAGCTCTACTGCCCGAAGCAGGGCAGCAAAACAGGGTCAAACCTTGTTAAATCCAAGAAGGTTTTTGCTATTGCCTTCAAGATAGGATCATTAAGCCTTGGAGCCTTTCAAAACCTTATTGCTGTCGAGGCCAGGAAGGTTGTGGACGGTGCCGATGGACTCATGAATAACGCAATAGCCTCAGGATCTCCGCCTCTTTCCTGGCAGGTCTCCTTGGCTTTCAAGTCAACCCCCGAATTCCACAAAAAGCTGAACTACACCGTTAACAATGAAGCAACCTATGCTCATTGGATCCAAACCATGAAGGATCTCAATGCGGATCACATTCAGGCCAGCCTCCATGTTGATATGGTGGATCCGGTGGCCATAGCAAAACAAGCTAGGATCACCGTTGATATCAAAACCCATGTTTTGACTCAGATGGCGGCTCAGAACGCGGCTGTTGGCTCATCTTCATCAGCGGCTTCCAATCCGGTTTCAGCCAGTGATTTCAAAGGAATCAACGTGATCATGAACCAGATTTACGCCAAGCGTCCCCCCAACGTCAAGTATCTGGCAAAATGGCCAGTGTTCATTGATCTGACTGACCCCACCCGATACATCCCTTTGACCACGCAGAATGCCCAACTTTGGGCGCATGACATAGTGAGTTTTTTTTTTGTCATCTTGCCTGAGTCTGATGACTGACTTGCCTGACTGTAGTTAAAAGAGGTCAAAGGGGTCAACTACCATTCTCCCCCGTCAGCGCTTCATTTTGAAAAGCTCTCGGCCTACAAGAAGAGGAAGCTCTCTCACGTCATCAAGGAAGCCCGCCCGCAACCAAATCTACCTTCTTCCCCAGCTGAAGCCTTGGACGCCTCCTTGGCAGTTGCGCCTGATGAGGCCCTTATGTCCCAGTACATTGACTTTATCAAAATCAAGCCTAGTAAGAAAGCCGACGTCCTCAGCATTCTCGAGGAGAAAGACATTACCCATCCAAAGATGTTCCGATCCGCAAACATTACCCGAGAGGATATGGTTGGTTGGGGCTTGTCTCCTGGAATTATTGCCCAATTGCAAGACAACACCAAGAAATTTGACAGGCGCGCTCAATAGCTGTATTCATCTCGTTATCATCCTTCTTTTTTCACGGTCTCTTTTCGCTGTTGGATCTCGTTCTTTTTGGTCTCTTTTCCCTGTTGGATATTGTTCTTTTTTCTCAGTCTTTATCTTCTCCCACCCGTAGATCTGGACATGTATCCTTGTATTGTGAATTAAATGAACATGTATTTCTTTTTTCTTGCTTCTCTTTATCTTTTCCCTCTTAGAACACCTTATCTTCTCCCACCCGTAGATCTGGACATGAATCCTTGTATTGTGAATCAAATGAACATGTGCGCTTGTATTGCCAATTTACAAAGTGACAGGAGAAGACACATAGAGACTCAGACAGGTTAAGTAGACTCGGAGAAGACATGTAGAGACTTGGACAGGTTTTTTATTGCCAACTTACAGGATAAGACGGGTAGAGACTTGGACAGTAGACAGTAGAATCGGACAGGTTAAAGACACATAGAGACTCGGACAGGTTAAGTAGACATGGATAAGACATGTAGAGACTCGGACAGTGGACTCGGACAGGTGGTCAAGTGACAGGATAAGACGTGTAGAGACTTGGACAGGTTAAGCAGACTCGGACAGAGAGGACAATGAAGTTCATTTGAGAATCGGACAGGTTAAGACGTATAGAGAAGACTCGGATCGGCTATTGGCTAAGAGAGGACGTTGAAGTTCATTCGAGACTCGGACAGGTTAAGACATATAGAGAAGACTCAGATCGGCTATTGGCTAAGAGAGGACGTTGAAGTTCATTGGTTTGGAACGAAGTAGCCACAATGGTGGTAGACTTTAAGGCACAGCTCCTCCGTCATGATTTTGGCGGCTGCTTGTTGGATTTCCCATTCTGGGTCATTTTTTCTGTTCAGAATTTGGCTAGCCCTTAAGTCTTGCTTGATTGAAGCAAAACAGAGTTCGATGGGGTTCAACTCTGGGCAGTAGGGTGGCAGGAAAAGTACTTGGATCCCAGCCGCGTTGCAAAGTTCTCTGACATGTTTGCCTCGGTGGATCACAGCATTGTCACACACCAGGACCGAGTTCACATCGGGGTACCTGTTCATTTGGGGGAGCTAGAAAAGAAGAGGTTGTCAGCTTGATTGAAAAGGAGACGGATGAGTGATTTGGACTCACCAAGTTGAATTCTAAGAAGTGCTTGAACTTTTGACCAGTAAAAGTGTCAAACGTGGTGGTGAGGGCCAACAATCCATCAATCGAGATGGCTGGGAGTAAACTGAGTCGATCTGGGTTCTGGTTGACAAGATACTTTGCCAAGGGGGTTCCTTTTTCCAACCTTGCATAAGTTCGGAGGAGGTCCTTGTCAGCAAAGGAGCATTCATCTGAACACAAACAAATACAACAACAACATTAAAGTAATCAGCTGATAGTGTTGACCAAGGGAATATAGGGATAGAGGACTGACCGGTGAATACTAAGAAATCAGCAGGGAAGAACTCCATGCGCTCAACGTACGCATACTTCGAAACAAGGGACTTGCGGATGTTCTTTGTGTCCGGCTTCTTTAAGGTAATCGACAGCTTTTTGACAAGAGCCCTGTGAACGCCTGAGGTGCTGAGGAGGACACCAGAATTTTCGTACAACTTCTCTCGTATTTTGTCCAGGAAGAGGCCAGGTTCAGAACGGACGAGCTTGATCATGAAGGCGCACTCGTCTCGGGTGAGTCTCGCAGGGCGACCACGTCTCTTGTAGTCAATTGGATCCTTGATGACGCATCGAGTTTCTTCAAAGAGGCACTTCCATCGGCGGAATGACTGGGGTGAGAACTGAATACTGAGTAATTGCTGGATTGACTGGATAGAGAGGCCTTGCTGGGACATTCGGATTATGGCGATTTTTGTTTCGGGGGGGGTGGGTGCGGTAGGCCATCGAGGGTAGTGTTGGTAGAACCGAGAGGGTTGGCGAGGTTAGTGTTGATGGGAAAGGGGCCTGTTGGTGAGGGTTGGCTGGAGGATATTCCAACTGCCCGGATCGGATGTGATGATATCACTGCTGTGTTGGGCAGAAACACTGGGATTAAACCTGTGATATGCTTACTAAGCGCATACCTCAGAAATCCGAAAATATGAAAAAGACCAAGCATAGTGACATATGCAATTTTGAATACCACAATTGGTCTGTTTCGGCATGTGCTCTGTGACATCTCTCCGGCCGGCCTGCTCCACCTCCGGGCCGTTGTCAATCACCCCGGCCTACCCCGGCACTAATAATTCCAGACGCGCGCCTTGCCCTCGAGCACCTCCAATAGATGCATCCAACCCCTGATCTTTCTCACCTGACGCAAGAGGACTTCAAACATGTGTATGACCCAGCAGGTTTGTCCGATTCCACTTACTGTCAGTCCAATAGTAGACCTCAACTGATTACCATTATTGATGTTTGATAGAAGACACGTTCATCCTGCTCGACGCGTTAGAAGCTGATGCTCCGCGTCTGGTCAATTTCCGACCGTTCATCTGCCTTGAGATTGGGAGAGTACGTCTGAGGTCATTCCGTCCCATGGCCCGTCCTTACCAGATTACTGCTTCGTGTGATGGCATCAAACAGATCCGGTAGCGGCTGCGTTTCGGTGTTCATTCAACAACTCCTTCGCTCGATCACAACCCGTCAGTGTTCTCCCTTCTTCCAAGACTGGAGGATCTGTGCGCTTCGCTGATTATTGCACATACCATGGGTTAGCTCTGGTATAACAGTTCATTTTTGCACGGACATTAATCCACTCGCGTTGAAGGCGACAGCTTCGACGTTTACTCAGAACACACTACCGCAGCCAAATTTGATTCAAACTTCACTTGTAGAATGCCTGCGACTGGATCGAACGATCGAGCTTTTAATATTCAATCCACCTTATGTTGAGACTGAAGATGAGGAATACGATGACGCTCGAGTGAATCATGCGATCTCAGCGAGTTGGGCAGGGGGAAGTGATGGCATGAAGCTGACGAACAGACTCTTAGACAACCTCGACCGCATCTTACATCCCCAACGCGGAGTCTTTTATCTTGTAGCCGTCAAGGAGAACAAACCGGACGAGATCATCAAACGAATGGAAAACTCCGGTTTTGCAGCAGTGGTTCGTCAAATATCATTTGCTTGTCAGATAGCGTAATGACTCTGATCCACGCTTTTAGATTGTACTGAAGCGTCGGGCTGGTCGCGAACACTTACATGTCTTGAGAATCTCCCGACCGATTGCTCATGAAACCCTTATGGGGAACTGAGCAGTATGAAGTTGTCATGTCATTCAAAGTTTACACAATCTCACATCTTGGTCAGCCCGTAATATTCAGCACAAACACAAATTTTTCAACAATAAAAAATATGGAGCCATTTTCCGATGGAATACCTAACATGTTCAAGTATTCATGGTAGACCTAGGACTATTTCTGGCGCTCAAAATTGATACATCAAATTGTAATACAAAATTGTACTTGTGTTGACACGGGATCATAACCTGATTAAGATTGGCAAAATCTCACATTGACTTCCTATGCTTCTCAGCAAATTCGCCTTCAGCTTGGCTGTAGTTTAACTGTATTTTTTGCTTCAGTAATCAGCAACACCTTTCCCTTACGGTGATGTAGATGGCTTTATTCTCGAATAAAAATTGTCCTGGCACAGGTACCCAAGTCATTCCCGTGGAAAATCTTAGAATTACTCAATCACTTTGCAAACACACCAAGCAACTGGAGCCATCTCTAAACAGGTTGGCTTTGTTTAAGACATAGATGCCAAACAAAAATGCAAAGGGTCAAACTTATTCTGAGACTGGTCCACCGTCAAGCATGGTGTTCGATAATTTTTCTATCAATTTATTGATTTTGCTCGGGTTTGTCTGGAGCGGTCCCAGAGAGCTTGAGCTGCTGGACAAATTGATAAGCAATTTTCGCCGAGTGATGAATGCAGTTGGTGGCGCCGATCGGAAGCCGGCACATGTTAGGGTTTTCTGCGGTGCGGACCTCCGGTAAGCCGCGGCTACCCCGTTGTTCAAAATCAACACCTTGTCCGCTTTCCATCGTTGGTCGACTCTCATAGCTTCGAGTCTTCATCAGCGACTAGGAATCAGGATGCCTTTCCAGGTAAGTCACGTCTCAACTTGCTGCCTAGGACGACCTCCCGTTGATCTCATCTCGCACTTTTCTCAACCTCCATCTAGACTACATTCACCTTGGCCAAACGGGCGAAAGGGTAAGCAGACACGGTCTTGATTTCCTTCCTTCCTTGGCAATACGGGTACAATCGCTTATCCGAGTCATACTCTGTTCTGTTCGTTGGGCGTTTCATCGATTCTTTCGGCGTCAAAGCTGTCATCTCGGTCAGTGGAAAAATCTTCAAAAATGTCCTCTTTTGACTGGGTAATTTTCAATCGATTTGTTCTTATGTACATGATTTACAATCTTCTAGTCACCGATGAGGTTACCAAAAATATTAAAGAGGGACTTAAGAACTGCGATGTGAGTCACCAACTATGCTTGCGTTCATGAGTTTGTGTTGAGTTTAACGATAGTCTTTTTGGGTGTTTACTTAGATAGGCGTCGCACATTTTTTTATACAACATACCAGTGCAGCTTTGAGCATAAACGAAAATGTAAAGAAGAATCACATTCCAATACCGATCAGCATCTACCAATTGATTAGCCCTTTCTCCCCTAACATTCTTTTTCGAACAGTATGATTCTGAGTAAGTAAACCCCCTCCCCCTCTGAGTTTATGGTGCAGAACCAGAGTTACTAACACCGATCGATATTGTCGTTTTCTCTTGATTCGTATCTACAGTGTCCGAAAAGATATGGATATGGCTCTTGATCACATCGTCCCGGAAAGCTTGAAATGGAGGCACACAGACGAGGTTGACATTGATATTATAACATTTTCTTCCCCGAAGAACGATATTTCTTTTTTGAAGGGGGATTATTGAAGAGCTGATTACTTTCTCGCTCTTCACACCGACAGGGGCCAGACGATTCTGTATCTCACACCAAAGCCTCGCTAATTGGATCCAGTATTTCTGTCCCAGTTACCAAAGGTGTTTTATCCTATTGCCTTTTTGAAGCTTTACAATTGCAGTGTTGATGGTAATTTTTCTCTTCCTTCCCTTATCGATAATTCCTATTACCAGGCCAGTTGAATTTGGGCACTTGGCAAGGAATATAGTTGAGCTTCGGTTTCTTCCTGGTTTCTGATCTCTTTTTAAACTTGCTTGCTGCGCTTAATTGACGATAATTTCTTAACCTTCAGCTTAACGGAATTCAGGCATCTTCCACACAGCCGAAGGGTTGTTTGTACCATTATGTAAGTTCATGAGTTCGAGAGCTCTAATGAAGGCATAAATACATAGAGCTCATCATTTGATCATTGAACCCCTTTTTTGAAGACCTTGAATCAAGTTGACCATCAAGAAGATACAATCAATGTAACATTTTGATTCAATTGTTTAAAGATAGTCTTACAACTTCTAGGAGGATAGAAGTTTTGTGACTGAAGCGTTCCTCTTAGTTCAGCTGCCGAGGGCCCAATTATAAACTGTTTTGATATTGTTTGAAAATTCTTGCAGCGAACTTTTGCTTCAAAAAAGAGGCTTCAAACGACTCACGAGAATTTGGCAACAACTCTCAAAAGTTAGTCGACGTCAAGCGGACCCCCTGTCGACAGTCGCAGAACCACTGTGGGACCAAGATTGGGAGTCGTTCTCCCAATTCCAATTTGAGAAATGGGAGTCGTACCTGGCCAATGTTCACGAGTCAGCAGGGCCTGTATAACCTCGATGAGCAGAGGAGGTTTCTCCAAGTCATCGAGGTCAAACTCAATGATGAGAAGGAATCTCTCGTTTGATGAGGTTGTATAACCTGTAAGACCGTGAGAGATTCTTCCCGGTAAATGTGATTTTATAAGGTCGTTGACCCGGGCTGGGAGGAGGAATCAATCCCGACCCGCATTGATTCCTCCCGGCCATTAAAGTTTTGTAACCTTGTTGACCGGGAGGAATCACCTCCGAACGAGAGAAATTAAGCAAAAGAGCGCCCCGGTGCCATTACGAGGGCCAGGAAGGAACCTTACCGGTTGACCAAGTGGTGGTGTATAACATTTTTTCAGGCAGAGATCTATTACAAGGCGAAATTCGAGAGAGTGGTGTTTCTTCCGGCCGGTGAAGTAACCTCGTCGCCCGGGAGGAATTCCTCCTGGTCAACGAGACTATGGCTCTTGAAGAACAATCAGCCGATAAAACAATCAGCTAACGAAAAAGTTAGCTGACAAAAAATTAGATGGCGGAAAATTAAAATCAGCTCAGACGCGCACAGTGACACAACTGATTCGTGTGCGCCACGAGATTTGGTTTTCGTGATCTGTGTGCGTCTCGTGCGCGCTGAGCCTGTACCCCTCATGGAATCACAATAGCCAAAAAAATTACCAGAACTCAAGATTTGGAAAAAAGGGACCTCACCTCAGAGTTGGGGCGTTCGCCGTCAGGCGGGACTTAATTAAGCTCGGAGTTGGGGGGTCCCAACTCTTCCAAACCGTCCTCAAACCGCGGCGGTGTTCCACAGATGCAAGGTGTCCTGGTTTGTCCTGCGCCCTTGATTCGACTCGGCAGCTTTACATCTCATGCAGAATCCCAGAGGCCACTAGAGCTCCTGCGATTGAGACTCTATCTTTCTAAACGTCCTATCCAGGTCGGCCACACTGGGACCAAGCGTAAGACTGATGGCCCTGCTGCAATGTGCAGAGAAACTGTAGGAAAGGCGCCAATCAACGTCTCAATGGTCCAAGGCGCGGATGATAGGAGACCCAATGTCCATAAATTGGCTGCTCTGTCGAGCACCTTACTGATTCATCCCCATCCAATCCCTAACCATCACAAACCTTCCCTTTCAACCAAAGCCTTCCGCTCCCTTCCTTCGCGACTTTGATACCCTTATTATTCACCAACCAACCCATCCTGCTTTTCGGAAAACGACCATCCCTGAAAATGTCTCCATCTCAATCAATCGTTGCTCTCCTTGTCTTGTCCGCCTGGGCTTTCGCATCCCCGATGCCCGCTGTCGTCGTCAAGACTAATGCGGCTGCCCAAGCTGGTGTAACTGCCGCAATCTGCGATCGTCTCAACGTCAAAGTCCTCGGAGCCAAGATTGTCCAAGACGCTTGCGTGGCCGCCGGACTAGCAGTCGGCGCAAAGGTGTCTGCTATCGCCGTCTCTCCCACTTTCCCTAGTGACGTTTATGCGGTAAGTAGATGGGCAATGGGACGTATTCAGCATTTAGTAGTGGTATTCATCCTTGCTTCTTATTGATTCGTAGACCGCTTTCGTTGGTACCCTCAATACTGCCACCTCTGTTTCTGGATTGCTCTACTCGATTCTCTCCAACGTTGATGCCGCAGCCACTACGACATTCAACAACCTCTCGGCAGATGTCATAATTCCTACCCTAACTCACGTCTCAGCCGACCTCAACAGCATAGTCGCTAGGGTCGGAGTACGTAACTCAAACTGTTGATATGCTACACCCACAAAAATGCTGATAGCTATTTGAATCGACTTCGCTTGCTTTTCAGGAAGTTAAACGTTGTACCGAGGTCCAAGTCGAGGCCAGTTTGTACCAAGGCTTTGTGACCGTCAGTCGTTCATTGCTTGTTTGAGTCAAATCTCTATCGTGTCACTAACATTATTCTCCTTTTCTCGCATACCAGCTCGCGACGGCACTGCAGAGTGTGTTCTTGAGGATCTCGAGCCTCCCAGCGCTCTACGCCCGAGTGGAGGTCAGAGCGTCTGTGCATGACTCACTCTTACAAGCCCAGGCTGCGCTACACGTTAGTATTAAGTTTTTGCGGATGCTCTAACTTGTCTGCTGACGGTTCCTTCCCTCTTTATAGGTTTTCGTCGACCAACTGTTCCAATTCATCTCTGCCGACCTCGACAAGATTAATCTCAGAGCAGCTTTGTTCTTGAGTCTCGACGCAGCTATCAAAGCCACTGCTTGATATTTTTCATTACTTTAATCAGTCACTCGTTTTCTTGGACGATTCCCCTCATTATTTTCGCTTTGCCTGTCATTTCCATGGTTTGTTATTTCATGTCTGGGGTTGTAATCAGTATGTTAGTCAGTCGATATATCAGTAAGAACATTTGTAGTAACAAGTATTGTAGTTTATCCGGAATGGAAGATGTACCGTTTTTGTCTTTCAAAGTGCTTCCCAGCCTTGAGCAGCAATCCACCTATCTCATCTGCGAGAGTATCACGGTAACTTCTTCCATGCAACAAGGTTATAATATAACTTGTTGTCTGGAAGGGGATCCTTTCAGGTGACAAGGCTGAAGTATCACCGGTACACCGCCGGCACGCCCCCGCGGGCACGGGTACAGGTGTCTATTTATGGTCAAAACGGATGCGGCACCCGGGTACACCACGGGCCGTCGCGGACGTTGATCGGACATGTATATGGACATGTTTGCGGATGTCCAGCTCTGGCGCTGCAGGAAACATCCGCTGGATGCCACTTGCATTGCGCGATGGCGGACGTCCCGCCAGAATGCATCCGCTGGATGAATTGAAAACGTCCACCGGATATCAGCCACTATCACCAGGTTGGAAAAAAATGTAGCAAATCCATCTGTGGCCTGGTGTATTCGCTCACTCGCGCTCATCGCGGGGGGCCACAGAGTTTGGTGGATAGGTGGGAACAGGGGCGGGGGGGTGAAGGGGGGGCGGGGGGAAGGGCATGGCCTGAGTGGGGATCGAACACCAACCTGCTTCCTCAAGGTTCGCGCTCGCAGGTCGCAGTGAACGGTGTCAACAACCAGCTGCGACATCACACTGCGGGCATCTCGATGTCGCTGCGGTCCGCAGCGACATCTGACGATTCAGTGGGGATTCGAACCCCGCGCGGCAAGTATTGCAGCGACACTTGGCCGGCTGTCCATGACAGCCACCGGGGTATGTACACACAACGCACCTCTCGATGGCCGGCACAACGACCGGTCACCGAGAGGAGTACGCACTCCTCTCGATGGCTGGCCCGAGGACCGGCCATCAGGAGGAGTCCTTGTGCCGGCCGTTGAGAGTTGTCCAGACTCCTCTCGATGAACAGCATAACGACTGGTCATTGGGAGGAGGAGTCCACACTCCTCTCGATGACCAGCACAAGAACCGGTCATCGAGAGGAGGAATCCATACTCCTCTCAATGCCAACACAGGCCGGCTTCGAGAGGAGTACATGCACCTCGATGCCCGGTCTGTGCCGTCCATCGAGGGAAGTGTGTATGTACTCCTCCCGATGACCGGGCCTTGGGCCAGCCATCGAGAGGAGTGCGTACTCCTCTCGGTGACCGGTCGTTGTGCCGGCCATCGAGAGGTGTCTGTACTCCTCTTGACGCCGGTGTTTGCTGGCATCAAGAGGAGTGTGAACTCCTCCCGATGACCGGTCCATGAGCTGGTCACCAAGAGGAGTGAGAGGAGTGTGTAATCCTCTCGATGGCCGGCACAAGGACCGGTCATCGAGAGGTTATGTATGTATTGGTGGCCGGCTGTCCAAAGGCAAATCGGCCGGCCAGATGTCGCTGCAGCTGACGCTGCATTCTGATATGCAGCGTCATGATGTCGCTGCGGGCCGCAGCGACAGCGAGATGCCCGCAGTGTCATGCCTTTAGTGCAAGGTCTCTAAACGCAACCTATATAGGGTCAAGTTTGCAACGGCAGACCCTCTTGCCACCCAACAGGCAGCTGAACATCTTGGACTGTTGAAATCTAGACAGTACAAGATGCAGCCATTGGAGACTTGTTCCAATGGTTGAATTGATAAATTCCTTTGGTCACTCCAGCTCGGGTGTCCGATGGATAGTGAGTTATGGTGTCCATCAGACACTCTTGATCAAGAGTGTCTGATGGACAGTGGTTTTTGGTGTCCATCGGACACTCTGGCTGGAGTGTCCGATGGATGCTGAGCTTTGTGGAACATCAAGATGTCCATCGGACACTCTCACTTGGGAGTGTCCGCTGGACGGTGTTTTTTGATGTCCAGTGGACATTTCCGAGTGCTGAGCGTCACTTGGACGCTTCCAGAAGCGTCCAAGTGATGCTCAGTGCCCCTCGCGTCCGCTGGATGCCCTCCGGACATCCTCTGGACATATCTCAGTGAGAAACGTCCGCGGGATGCAGGGCATTTCCAGGAATGCGCCCCGTGGTGTACCTCTTGCACACGAGTCCCCAGCCACATTCTCTATTTGAGCAAGAATAGGACTTTCTAAATGCAAAAGAACCAGCTTGAGTACTGAGCCAATGCTTGTGCAATAATTTTCACTGGAAGGAAGCAAGCACCAAGAATTTCAATCACTGTTAAAATCTCAAAGTAACTATTTTGGGTCCATTGATGAATACTGGAACCAGTAAGATTTGAGGCATAGCTCAAGGGACAGGGCTCTGGGATGCCTCCCCAGGTTTACCAGTGCCCGCGCTGTTATAATTAATTCTGCCCTTATGCAGCCTGTCACCCAAAGACAACTGAGCTTGACCCGTCCCTGGTAACATGACAAGCAATGTAAACACATGTAAGACTTGATCCCAGGATATATGTCAAATGCGCAAACTTTGGTAACCACCCCAGTCATGCTATGGGATCTATCCCTCTACTCAACTTACGTTTTCGCGGCACGGACAAGGAGCGGGCAATAGCGGATTTGTGTGTAGTGGCATTCTGGGGCCTTGCGCGCATTGGAGAGCTCAGGTACGAGTCGGATACAGGTCCCCTTCAATGGGACCAGTCCCTGCTTTCATCTGATGTGCAGTTTTTGCAGCATCCCGAACTCGGGAAGGTCGCCATCCTCACCCTTTGTGCGGCAAAAACAGCACGCCCAGGAGAGCCTCAACAACTCCTACTGACCAAACAGCACCATGCCCTCTGCCTGGTAGCGGCCGTAACTCTTCGACTACAAGAGGCGGGAAGTTCGACCACCTCTCTGTTTGGATACAGCAACACCGATTCACAGCGGCATGTGACCAGGCGAGCAGTAATCAACAAGCTGGCGGAGATTTTTGTCACGGACAACAACCGTGGCATCCTCGGCCACAGTTTCCGGGTGGGAGGCGCATCTTTCGGCACGCACTAGGGATGAGCAAGGCGGATGTCTGCCGTTTGGGATGATGGGTTTCTCACTGTTACAAGTTTTACATAAGGGTTTACTCAGACGCGGACATAAACCGCACGAAGTCATTACTGACTGCTTTGCGGGAGGACCAGGTGATTTGGGATTTGTAGGCTTTGCTGTTTCTGGTTTTTTGAAAGGAGTATTTGGGTGTTCACGCAAGGCTCAGGCTCCGTTCAAAACCTGAGTTCTGGGTTTTCACCTGAAACCCTACTCCATCTGGGAGAGCAACCATTTTCCTACACTTCCTTCTGGTTGGGGCGCCATGGGAAAGAACAGAGACTCTTCCCCATGCACCTCCCTTTACAGTGAATTGAGCTCCAGAAGCAACAGTGCACTTAGCTTAGCACAACGCGTACCCAGCCTACAAAAACTAACTTTTGTGGTGTGCACAAATAATATGCGCTTACAGAAAAAATTGTGCGCGTCAGATTTCATGGGCCAACTTTGTGTGTGCTAATTTTTTGTCATCCGGTTTTTGTGTGCTAATTTTTGGCCATCTGGTTTTTTGTGTGCTAACTTTTTGTCATCTTTTTTGTGAGCTGAATTTTTGGGTCAGGCTTTAGGCACGCCACAAAAATGCCGGATGCACACCAAAAAAGGCGTGAACTCCGGACCACTCCAAGATTTTTGGAGGGGAGGATTGTTCACTCCAAAACCAGCCCCCATTTGGAGTGCCACACCAAAACCAGCCCCCCCTCAATGGCCGGTCTGCGCTGGCCATTGAGGGCAGTATGTACACTTGATGACCGGCACAGGCCGGCCATTGAGGGCAGTACACTTGATGACCGGCACAGGCCGGTCATCGAGCGGACACACCCCTCTCAATGACCGGCATAGAGAGACACACTCCTCTCAATGACCGGCATAGACTGGTCATCGAGAGGATCCATCCCTCTCAATGACCGGCACAGACTGGTCATCGAGAGGATCCATCCCTCTTGATGACCAGCATAGGACGGTCATTGAGAGGATCCATCCCTCTCGATGACCGGTTTGTACCAGTCATCAAGAGGACACACCCTCTTGATGACCGGCATAGACCGGTCATCAAGAGGTCACACCCCTCTTGATGACCGGCATAGACCGTTCATTGAGAGGACACACACCTCTTGATGGGCATAGACCGGTCATCAAGAGGACAGATCCCTCTTGATTACCGGGATAGACCGGTCATCAAGAGGACATGCCCCTCTCAATGACTGGTCTATCCCGCTCATCGAAAGGACAGATCCCTCTCAATGACCGGTACAGACCAGTCATTGAGAGGGATATATCCTCTTGATTACCGGTCTATGCCGGTCATCAAGAGGGGTGTGTCCTTGTGATGACCGGTACAAACCGGTCATTGAGAGGGATGGATCCTCTCGATGACCGGTCTATGCCGGTCATCAAGTGTACAACCGGCCATCAAGGGGGGGCCGGTTTTGGCGTGGCACGATGTTTACTCCATACCAGCCTGGAGTGCCGGGTTGGGCACTCCAAATGGGGGCTGGTTTTGGAGTGAACAATCCTCCACTCCAAAAATCTTGGAGTGGTCCGGAGTTCACACCTTTTTTGGCGTGCATCCAGCATTTTTTTGGTGTGCCTAAAGCCAACACTGGGTAGTTACAATAATGGTAACGGCATCGTAACGGTACCGTATTGGTTTTTGGTGCGTTACCGTTGCCGTTACTGGTAACGACTCTGCGCTACCGCTAATTTAATATTTTTATGTTATTTTTTTGGGTGCGATACGATATTTTTTTGCGTCAGAGGTTAGAATTTTATTCAATACGATATTGGGAGATGTGTTTATGAATTGTTACTGGTAACGAAATCTAGGTACAAAAGAAGGATTTGGCATTCAAGCGCCCACATTCTTCTTGGGTGCAGGAACCAGAGCTGCCAATGCTCTTCCCGCCTCCTCAAATTCACCGGTGAGAGGGACTTGCTCCCTCAACCACATCAAGCTGCTGACGCAGCGAGACATGGTTGAAGGGAGTAGGCCACCTCGCCTACTGCTGCAAACATCGGAAGCAGCCGAGAACAATCTTTCGACTGCGCATGAACTGCCTGAGCAACCGAGGTAAGCGCGGGCCATCTGAGAGAGCAATGGATAGGTGGTGCAGTTGGCCTTCCACCACCTCAAAGGAGTAGATTTGTCGTGTATTTGCTTGCTGGTGAATGACAGATCCGCTGTGAGGAATGTGTCAACTTCGTTTTTGTGCGGAGTTGAGGGCTTCTGAGCCATATAAGAGGATGCCAGGCAAGCCATGAGCCAGGACGGCTCTGCCTTGGAGTCCGGTGATTCTTCAATTACAGTGATGTCTGTTTTGGGGGCGTCCAACGTTGAGACAGAGACGCCTGATTTTTCCTTGTATTCCTTGAATCTGCAATTGAGGAGTTCAACGCACTCCTTGACCTCAGAACTGGTTGAACCAAACGCCAGTTTGAAGATATGGATCCGGTAGCACGGATGCAGAATGGTCGCCAGTTTGAGTGTCTTGCACGCCATGGCTTCGGCCAAGTACTTCTCAACGCGCGCCAGCATCAAGCAGTACATTGGATACAACATGTTGGACTCCTTTGACCGGTCTAATTTTCCGGAGAGCTGCTCCTTAAGCTCAAGATATTTGGGTATCACATGCAAGCCCGTCCCCTGATTTCCTTCCATTTGCGAGGTTAGTTTGACAAAGACCTGTTGACTTTTGTTGTGTCAGTACACCAGCAGAATTACTATGTTTAGTATTAAACCCACATACCTCAAGCTCGCGGTTCAAGTCGTCAAATTTTTTCCAATCTCAAGGAGAAAAAAGTACATCGTTGAAGATTCCAGCTTTGTTCTGCTGTTGATCTTCCTTAAGAAGTTGATCAATAACTTCTCTTGCATCAATTGCTTTGCGGCGGCTCTTGTATTTTATGTTCCATCGGATGCCATAACCGGCAATCAATGGCGCTACCTTTATGCCTAATCTCTTGGCCGTGCGATTAAACCTTCCTCGCTGAGCGGCAGATTGGGTGATTTGTTTGATCACTGTATTGACAACGGTGGGCCGCTACGCTACACTACGCTACAGGGCCACTTAGCGTTAGCGTAGCGGCAAAAAGCGCCCGCCCATTTTGAGTAGCGTTAGCGCGCTGTTAGCGCCGCTACGCTGCGCTACGTTTCAGCGGCGCTAACAGCGCGCCAATTGTTTGTTAGTGTTAGCGCGCCGCTACAGTCACTACGCTACGCTACGCTACGCTGCGCTACAGCGCTTTTAGCGGAAAAAAGGCCTTTTTTTCAGCTAAAAGCACTGTGGCGCACCGTAGCGCGCGCTCTTTTGCGCCCTGCGTGTGTAGTGTTAGCGCAATTGCGCCCATCTGCGCTAACGCTACGCTAACAGATAAATTAGCTGTGCACCCCTTGCGCGTAGCGTTAGCGCAGAAAGGCGCAATTCCGCTAACGCTACGCTAAAATGTAGCGGAATTCCGCTACGCTACGCCACGCTAACGCTACGGTTAGCGTAGCTGGCCCACCGTTGGTATTGAGCTTAGTCATAAGGACTTGAATCTTGCTAGTTTTCTTGTGTTTTTCTGAACCTTCTGCTGCGGTAGGTTGATTACCATCAAGGGCATCTTGAGACTTGCCAGTATCAGTATCAGACAGCTCATCATCCGCATTTCCGTAGTCGCTTTCAGAAGCACAGTCATCTACAAGGGAAGTTGTGATGGCCGTTGGTTCTGGAGGAACTGCTAATCCAACTGCACCATTGAAATCTTCTTCATTGTCAGCCTTAGAGTCATCACAGCTGACCTAAAAGCTGCCTGTTCTACCTTTGTTACATATAAATTACTTTATATCCTTTTCATCTTAAGAGATAACCTTGTTTTGACTTCATATTCTGTTTCCTCACGTAATTTTAACCCTAGTTACAACTTACCAACTCTTTGTAACTATACTCCTTCCCTGAGTTATTGAGTTGTGGCGCGCATGCACAGTTGTGACGTGTCAGCGCTACCAGGCGCGCCAAACCACATGTACATATGTAAATTACATAAGCAAACTGTGAAAATTTTTGTAGTCAGGATCCCCCTTGCCTGAGGCAGATCCACAGACTTCAGCACACCAGAACCACCACCCAGATAACCCCAGGATCACCTCCAAAGAGTTTACAACACTCCCAGTATACCTACCGTCACAGGCGCCTAGGATATTGACAGTAAGTAACCTCTTTCACTGAACCTTGTTTATCCCAGAGGTACAACTCTGTGTCTTGCTTGATCTTCTCTTTTCTGCTGGTTTTGTCTTCTTCTTGATCACAGGGCTGTCCCTTCAAACACCAGGGGAGATATTTTCCCACTCCCCAGGGAGTGCCAGAGCTGAATTTTATGTGAGTTTTGGACAGATGTGAGCCTGATGTGGATTAGTAACTCATCCCCAAAATAGTAAATTGGATGGAGAAGTTAGTGGAAAGTCAGTCACAATTGATTTGGAGGTCAACACAATGTTGTGTAGAATTCTTTTGTTTTCTATGTACAACTGTAGGAAGAAATATGATGAAATGATATTTCACCAAAGTCCGACTCATCAATTGCTCCTGTTTACTGATTTTTAAGGATAGCAAAGCAAAATTCCCATTCTCAAAAGTAATTCCTCCAAAAAAATGGGTTTCTTGTAATTCACATTATATGCCCTGATGTACAAAATCAAACTAAAAGTTGACTTGGTATTATTGGGTTTAGATTTTTGGAATGTGGTAATGTTGCAGTCATTGAAATTGAAACCCATTTTCTTGGAAATGCGGGAATTAATTTGAATTTGGCTGATAAAAATGACAAAAAACTGTTTTAATAGGGTGAAAGTCTGAGTTAAGTCAAGGTTGGATTGTGGTGCCAATTCACTTTGGCCATATATCCTGTCCTCCTCACAAAAATGATCTAGTGAATTTTCTATTTTTTTGCTTTTCAAAATTCACATGTGCACATGCAATTTAACCTTTTTGCACTTTTCTAATAGTCACCCTGATGTACGCGCGTACATTGAGGTGGAAATATCACAGGATGGGCCTTTCACAGCCACATGAAAAGTAATTTTTTTGTTTGAGACACCAATTGTCCCCCTGATGTACGCGAGTACATGAGGGGGAAAAAATCACAGGCTGGGCCTTTCACATCTCCATGGAAAGGACACACTGGTCATGGAGCCAAGAAAGGACTATATTCTGGATGACTTCTGGATGAATTATAGATGAGTTCTGGATGATTTTTTGGCAAGTTATGGTTTATTTCAGGATGATTTCCAACTGATTTCCACGCTGACTTCCAGTCTTGTTCATACCTATTCAATATTGCTTTACCAAAGGCCTCCAGCACAGTTATGGAAAAAAGTTACGGTAAGGCACTCCCTGGGGAGTGGGAACATATCTCCCCTGGTGAAATCTACTGGCCTTTGCCTCTATCTTGATCACAGGGCTGTCCCTTCTTATCATTTGGCCTTTGCCTCAAAATCTAGGTTCAGGGCTGTCCCTCAGGTTTCCCTTTAAGAACCTTGACTATCCAGAAGGAAGCTAAAAAATTGTGGCTGGATTAAACTTATCTAATCCAGATACCCTCCTGAGAGGAAGCTGTAGCACTTCTTAGCACATATTAGCAGCACTCTTCTGAAGAGTAGCATTGCCAGTGGATGTGCATTCCCACTAGAATAACCTAGTACTTCTCTTCATCTTGATCCTGCTCTGTTTTCTCTTTTCTATTTCTCTCTCTCTCTTATAGTTGTATTTTCTTTATCCCAAGAAATCCAACTATTGCCCCCCATTTCTTGTGTCCTGCTGTCACTATAGAGACTCAGGCTCACATTCATCCTCTTCGGAGATTCTCCCCAGAATGGGGAAGAATCCTAAGACAGACTTTTTGGTTTTTTCCGGAGGAAGAGTTTTGAGTGATAAGGAATTTAGACCGGGATTGACTATTAATGCCAGCTTGTGACAGGAGCACCGGATATGCATAGTTTCTGGATCCCACGAGTCTGCGTTTGGTGGCTCATTGGAGTAGAATAAGTTATACATCTCGTTGGCCATGGTGTTGTTGTTTGAGCCGGAGTCGGTAGTCTGTGCCAGCATCTTTTGAACCAAGTTGTTCTTGTTGAGGAGGCTTGCGATAGGGCGTGCAAGCAAATGATCAAAATGTTTCCATGGAATCATTTTTAGAGTCAAATGCCGGGCTGTGTACTCCCAATCGGAGTTGATGAAAGCCACTGAGGCACCGATGAAGGCAAATTGGTTCCCCTTCGTCGTCCATACATCATGGATTAGAGTAAACTTTGTGTCAAGGTTCTTTGATAAGAAATTTGAGTACATATCAGTAAAACAGTCACAAAAAACAAAATATATTAAGCGTACCTTGAGCTCATCAAACACAGTTTTTTTCAGCATCAAGTAAAGCTTTTTGGATTCATCGGCCGACCACTTTTGACCAAATAGAAAAGCCTTTGGGTTTGCGTATTGAAAAGCCGCACAAAGTATTTGGTCTTCAATCCAAGACCATGGTAGCGCTTGTCGAATCTGCCATATCATAATCAGTTGGTTTAGAACCCAATTGACAAAGGTTTGCTTATTCTGAAGAAAACCACTAATGATGGTTTGCTTGGGATCACCCCCGCCATTGGCTTGGGCAAGATTGCGCTCAGCAACTGACGGGGGTAACTTTGCACCCAACTTCTTTGCCTTCTCTCAATTCACACAGCCATGACTTTTCTTCTCCGACTGAGTTGAACCGTCACGGTGTACCTTCAAGTTTCCTCTAGATGTCGCGTGCGCACAATAAATCTCTCCATACCATTTGCATTTATAATTAATCTGAGCGTTTCCTTTGTCTTCTTTCTTCCAAAAAGGTGGTTTGAAAAAATCTAGAATATCATCGTACTCCTTTTCAAGCTTTTTTTTGGCTTCCCTTGGACCGATCTCGATGGATTCATTGGTATCCTGACTGAATTCATGGGCTTCGCCGGTTGAGTTCACCTAAATACCACACAGGTTTGTAACCTCAATAAAATATCTTATGTGATAACATGCTTCTTCTAGTCTACACGCACCTCCTGACTTGCCGAGACATTTTTGGTTACCTTCTTCGGGTTTTTCTTCTTTTTGACAATAGCAACAGTGCGGGTGTCTGTCGCGGACGAATCCTCTTCAATCACCCTTTTTTTCTTGGGCTGCCGCTTGCCTTTGGGGCCCGTCGCACGGCCAGATTCCAAAGAAGGGGCCGTCACCTCTCCAGCTGGTTTGGTTAATCTGGCCCGGGAGTCCGAGCCAGTTGGCACCATGCCTGGTTCAACAACTGCAGACGAAGCTTGATTTGAACGGCGGAGTTGAGACTGGTCGGTTGCATGTCCGCTGGCGTTTGCATCTTTTGTTGGCAGTAGTTTGAGTATTTCGTGCCATTTTTGATTGTTTGGAATTTTAAAAGGTGGAGGAGCCGAGGGGCAACAATAAAATCCTACTATGTAGCTGAGAAATTGGACACAGGGGTGAAACATGTTATAGCGCGCTACCGCACGTCAACAGCCTCAAGGGTGAAACACGTTACAGGGCGTTACCGCCTGTTACGCGGCGTTACCGCCTGGTACGGGGCGTTTTGGTACCTAAGGGCCTGTACCATAGCCCGCGGATTCCAAGGATCTTGCCCGGGATTCACAACTTTCTGTGAAATCCGAGCGGCCCAGAATCCGGAGTACCATAGCGCTTATTTGTCAACCTCATATTCCAGGGAAAACAGACCATTTTCCTCAGTTTGGAAAAACGGCTCCCCCCTATTTTTTTGCCTCGGATTCTGCACTCCCCTCCCTCACTCCCCCTTCCCTGGTACTTGGACCATCAAATACAGAAGATTCAGAAAAGGATGGCAGTCCGAAAAATTTTTTGGGCCTCCTCCCAAAATATCTTTGAGCCTGCAGGCCGTGCATCTGAACTGGGAGCTGCAGATGTCTGGCGAATCCGCCAAACTGGGTCCAAAGCTCAAAACAGGATTTGAAATCCAGAACAACTCATCTCCCATACGCCAATGACTCAGACTGGTCCGGCAGGGCCAACCTTTTTGTATCTCCCCAGCTTTCCCCCCATCTGCCACCGACAATCAACCCTTCAATCCAACAATTGCCACCCTTACAACTTGAATTTCCGACGTTGCAATACCAGTAACCAATTTTAAAATTTCCATTCAGCATTACACTCAGTCCTTTGACCAACCAGCGCCAATCACCTTGGCCTCCAGAGCTGGCCCATTTCCTGCCGCTACTGGCACCGGTTTGGGTTCCCCAAGCGGATTAGGTCCCAGAACCAATCACCGCACCCCTGATGCGGGCCCGAATGGGTTTGGTCCCCCCAGCACTGGTATGCATTCCCCTTATGGTTTTGGCTTCACCACCCCGCTCCCCTAAGCATTTCTGTATCCATTACTTTGTAGGCTACGGCCCGCGGGGTTTTGACACCGAGCAAAACTCCGAATTTTCTAGCCAAACAGGAGGTGCGGGCTATGATACCGGCAGCGTGGTCGGCTCTGAGAACCCTGAAGATGTAGAAGACAAACCTCTGCAGGAGCTCCCAATCCTTGGAGTCGAGCACTTGGGAAGCATGGTGGAGTACCTAGCCCACTGTCATATAGCAATCAACGACTACCACACGCAATTACAATTAGAACACAACAAGATAACCCACTGGACATATTTTCGCCGCGCCCATCCGGATAAACTCCTACTTCTGAGATTCGCCGACGGGCCAGCACACCAGTTGTGTGACGGGCTCCCCCGTTTCATAGAAAATCTTAGAAGAAACCGGCGAGAAATTGAAAATGTCATTGATTATGCTCCATACAATCCTAATATTTTATGATACCTTTTTGTAACTTTATGATTACTTTTTCTTGCTCTCATTATATCTCAGAAAACCATTGTCTTCTGTCATGGCGCCGCCATCATCATCCGTCATGGTGCCGCCATTGTCATCCGTCATGGTGCCGCCTTCGTCAGCCGTCATAACTGGCGAAGGTGTGTGTGCTTGAATTGTCATATTTATGTATGGCAAGCCTTGTTAGGTGGACTTTAGCGGAATGAGCGCAGGTCCTTAACAAGTTATGAAACCAAAACTGGGACCTATCCTGACTTTGCCAGTCTCTGTAGGACGATCGTAGCTTAGTTTGTGGCTGGGTTCAAGCCCAGACAGCAGCGGCGGGGCGTCGAAAAAGAAGTCCCAAATTTATGTAAAGTGTGGAAAATCTTGCATTGCTCAAACGTTAAAAAAAGAATTCAACTGAAGAGAATGTTGTTTTGGGCAAGACAACACGAAGAAAAAACAAGCCATTACGTCCTCTCTTGAGGGTCTTATGAAGAAACGAAAGCAAACAAGGAAGAGAAGTGAGAAGGAGGCGGATTAATCATGACGGGATGGACGGAGTGTGCGGTCCGTTTGGACAGTGGTTTGGGGCTTGCTGGTGGGTGGTTGATCGGGCGCAAGCCCGGACAGCAGCGGGGCTTTGTCGACAAAGAAGTCCCAAATAAGCTCCACCTTGTGCTCCTTCAAGGGAACCCCAGCATGCCCCTTGCCCGCGACCTGCTCCAACCCCTCGTCCTCTTCGCCCTCCTCCAGGCCCTCCTCTGCATCCCCCACCAGGCCAAGCAGCGGAAAGAGTCCAACAACGTCGGCTCGGTCCAGCGTCTGTCCCAGCGCCGCTCGCCGCACATGGATCGATGTAAATAATCCAAGCGTGGTTGGTTGAAAATTGAGATTGCAACGTCGGAAATTCGAGTTGTAAGGGTGGCGATTGTTGGATTGAAGGGTTGATTGTTGGTGGCAGATGGGGGGAAAGCTGGGGAGATACAAAAAGGTTGGCCCTGCCGGACCAGTCTGAGTCATTGGCGTATGGGAGATGAGTTGTTCTGGATTTCAAATCCTGTTTCAAGCTTTGGACCCAGTTTGGCGGATTCGCCAGACATCTGCAGCTCCCAGTTCAGATGCACGGCCTGCAGGCTCAAAAATATTTTGGGAGGAGGCCCAAAAAATTTTTCGGACTGCCATCCTTTTCTGAATCTGCTGTACATTGTATGTATAGTGCATCAAGCCCGTCTGGGCACATGCACAAGTTCGGGGGTGAAAAGCCCAAGCCCGCTTGGCCAAGCCCAAAGCGCGCGTGGCACACCCGAAACCCCCGCTTGGCACATGGCCAAGTTGGCGGGGTTCGGCACAAAGCCCCGCTTGGCCGAGGCCAAACGAGGGTGCCACGCACACTAAAGCTCACCATTCCATGGTGAAGGGGTCATCGCACCCCTTCCTCACTGTCATCACTTTCCAGATTTGCATGTTAGGGTTATTCATTGCTAGCTATATCACATAGATGTATATTACTACTATTTAGATACATTTTTTATCTTTATTTTTATTTTTATTTATTTATCGATGTGTAATACATAATAATAATAGTAATAAGCATTAGAATACCTAATTTTAGGAAGGGGCAGCCAAGATGGGCCCAGTGATTTCCTGGTATTCAGAACATGGGCGGTAAAGACGCCGACAATGAGAAAAAAAATGGGTTGACTTTTCCGGGGTAATTGCTTCGTTGATTGCGTTCTTGATCTCGGTAACTAAAGCTGTTCGATTGGGCGGCTCTTTTGATCGGACATAGGTTTTAATCGAGTGAAAGCTGTACTCGATTGGATTGAGGAACGGGGAGTATTTCGGAAGGAATTCGATCTGAATCGATTTCGAGGTGCTGAGCGATTGTCGGACCTCGTCAAAGCGCTCGCCTCGGTGGATCGGAGCATTATCGATGATGATTATAGAATCGGGAGGAAGCCTAGCACCAAGGCTCCCAAGGAAGAGGCAGAACTGATCCGCGCCTACCCCCTTAGCCTTGGTGTTGTCCGCGTTGAGGAGTTCGTGATAGACGAAACCCTCCTCCGACAGGGCACCTATCAAGGTCACCTGCTTCGCCTTGGGTACAAGACTCAAGACAGCAGGTTGGCCTTGATTCAACGCAAAAGTCAGCAAGAAACCAAAAAAGAAAGGAAGAGAAAACACCTACCGGAGGGAGCATATCCGTGAGATCGACCCGAGTGAAGATCGAATCCAGCCTCATCGACGTACACGACCTTCCGCCCAAGATCAAGCCCACGGCGATTCACAAAATTAGCCCGTTGCTGAGTAAGGTAGGGCTGATTCCACGACGCCGGTATGTTGGTAGCCTGTTTCCATGATATGTCCATATCATGGATCAGGTTGCTGATTGCCTGAGTCGATATTTTGACGTCGAACTCGTCCTTGAGGAACTTAGCAAGCTCTGGAAGTGTAGTCGAGGATCGCTGATCAAGCTGCATGAGGATCTCAGTCTTCATCTTGTTGGTGAACTTGCTGGGGCGTTTTTTTTGCGTCTTGACAAGGTTTGGATCTTCAGCTTTGATACGCTGAATTTGACGTCGCGATACTTTGAAGGTTTTCTCAGCATCAACCACCTTCATACTGCTTCCAATAACATTCTCGCGTATGAGTTCGCGGACCTCGGGTTTAATCATTGCATTCGGTTTTCGTTCTTTATGGGCAAGTCGATCGTTTTCGTAGGTTCGTTTATCATCGATCTTGGCTTTGGCCTTTTTGATTACTTCCTGTTGAGAAATCTTCTTGTTCACATCCCGCAGATCCTCGACGAGCGCCTTGGCCTTTTCTTGATTTGCCTTGAGCTCCAGTTCCTCGGAGGTGGACATCTACAAAAAAGTGGTCAACAAGAAAAAAACCCTCAATCAGAAAAATGGACTCAGCAGTCACTAAGTAGTAGAAATTTACTCACCTGGAAAGATTTTTTGTTCTTGTGTTGTTGTTGAGTGGGTGTGGTGGGTGGTTGAGGTGTAGTTGCCGGCACGGCTGCCGGTGATCTCATCGGCCCAGAGCTTGGGGCCGGCCAGGCAAGACTTGGGCATGTGCCAAGATCCGCGGCCCGCCCAACCTCCCCGATCAAGCCCCCTGGGCACCCCCCAAACCCCCGGTGGCGCTCGGCCGCGCGGGACTGGGGCATGTGCCCAGACGCGCTTGATGTACTATACATACATATGTATATACACATAAGACCATCCACCAGATTCTTGATGGCCGGTTTGTTCCGGTCATCCAGAAGAGTCATCACCTGTCATCACTCCTCTTGATGGCTGGCTCGTTCCGGTCATCGAGAGATGTCCATCATCCCCTCGATGACCGGAACGGAGCGGTCATTGGGAGAACTAATCACTCCCCTCAATGGCCGGTTTGTTCCGGACATCAAGGGGAAGATGTATTGCTTTTGATTCCCAGAACGAGCCGACCATTGAGAAGAGTAATCACTCCCCTCAATGGCCGGTTCGTTCCGGTCATCGAGAAGAGTAATCACTCCCCTCAATGGCCGGCTCGTTCCGGTCATCGAGAAGAGGAATCACTCCCCTTGATGGCCGGCTTGTTCCGGTCATCAAAGGCATTTCGATGACCGGAACGGAGCGGACATTGAGAGTTCCGGTCATCGAGACAAGTAATCAGTCCCCTTGATGGCCGGAATGAACCGGCCATCGAGCCGAGCGAGTCATCGAGGGGAGCGAGTCATCGAGGGGAGCGAGTCATCGAGGGGAGCGAGTCATCGAGGGGAGCGAGTCATTGAGAGGAGTACATTATCCCCTCGATGACCAGTTCGTTCCGGACATCGAGAGGAGTACATCATCCCCTCGATGACCGGAACGGAACGGAATTGGAGAGGAGTAATCACTCTCTTTGATGACCGGGGAGTGACTTCCACGTTGACAAATCCGTGGTTCCGTGGTACGCCTTTTGGCACACCTTGGATTGTGGACTCCGGGAATCCGAGGGGCAAATGGAATCCCAGCAGAACGTAATATTTGGGGGCGCGGAATCCGAGGTTCGAATCCCCGGAAAGCTATGGTACAGGCCCTAAATCTCATGCCAAAAAAACTCTCTCTCGCTACGGTGCCCACTGGCCACGGAAAAGGCTGTACTGCTATCGGTAACGGCATAGCTGGGTAACGCGGATCAATTCGATACGAAATTGCGCCCAATATCGTATTGAATCGTATTGACCCACTGTTGCTAAAGCCCGACCCGAATTTTTTGACAGCTTAATTGTTGTTAGCTGAATTTTTTGTCTGCTGAATTCATTAGGGGGTTTCACGATAAGCATTTTCACTAGACATGATACATGATGCACGGACATGATGCATGATGCACGCACATGATACATGATGCAGGGACATGATACATGATACATGATGTGTGCATCATGTATAGGGTGTGCGCGGACATGATATGTGATGCGCAGACATGTTGCAAGGTGCGCAGACATGATACAAGATGCGCAGGCATGATACATGATGCACAGACATGACACATGATGCGCGGACATGATACATGATGCAGGGATATGATATGTGATGCATAGATGTGTTACAAGGTGCGCGCACACACTTTAAAGAGTGCGCAGACATGTCAAAAGGTGGGCAGAGAGGTAAAAGAGTACACGCAAACATTGTAAAGAGTCCATGTACATTTAAAGGGGTCCAAAGGGCGCGCGCACACATTTCAAAGAGCACACGGACATGAAGCATGATTCAGCACATATGTCAAAGGGTACACAGACATGTAAAAGGGTACACAGACATGTAAAAGGGTGCGCGCACATGTTACAGGGTGCACCCACACATTTTAAAGAGTGTGTGACCATGTAAAGTGGTGCGTGGACATGTAAAAGGGTGCACACATGTTGGTGCATCATGTATCATGTCTGTGCCCCCTTTAACATTTATTCATAGGCACCCTGTGACATGTCCACACATCAAATATCATGTCCAAAAATCTTGTATCATGTTTGCGCACCCTGCAGTCTGTGTGTCACATGTCATGTTGGCAGATCACATATTGTGTCCGCGCACCCTTTTACATGTCCATGCACTCTTTAAAATGTGCGCACACAACCTGTAACATGACCACAGATCATCCCATATAATTTTTGCACATCATGTATCATGTCCGCGCATCATGTATCATGTCTGCACATCATGTATCATGTCCGTACATCATGTATCATGTCTGCACATCATGTATCATGTCCGTACATCATTTATCATGTCCGCGCACCCTGCAGCATGTCCGTGCACACCCTATACCGCACATCATGTATCATGTCCGCACATCATGTATCATGCCTGCGCATCATGTATCATGTCTGTCCATCATGTATCATGTCCGTGCATCATCTAAAGTAGTAGGAAATCTGCCAAATTTGACCCACAGTAGCGCACTCCTTTTTTGGGTGTGCTAATGCCATGCAGCTCACCATCTGCTCTTGAGAGGGGTTTCTTCCAGCTGTAAAGTTTTTGTGGGCTTTGAGTATCCCCAGTGAGGAGGTATGATTTTTTTTATTTTTTGTAATTTTTGGACAAATTACATGTCTGACTCCCATTTCATGTGGCGGAATTACATTCCAACTCCCAAAAGATTTGATTTAGGAGTCAGAATGTAATTCTTGGGAGTCCATTAGTCAAGCCCCAAAAAATAATCAGCAGACAAAAAAATTATGGACTTACTTTGCATCCAAAATATCCTCATTTTTAGACCCTTATCCTTGCACAAATTAGCTAAAAATTTTCAAAAGAGCTGTTCTTATATCTTTGATTACTCAATAAAATATTTGGAATTTTTGGGCAATGGGAACCTTGTTTTTAAGCCCCCCACATCCTACATTTGTTCTAGTTTTTCATGATTTTTTTAACACGGAAGAATGCTTCAAAAAACTCCCAAAAACTTCAGAGAGGCCAGTTAGAAGGCGTCCTATTGATTGGTCAAAAAAAATCTTGAAAAAGTTGTGTATTTCACCGGCAGTGCGCGAAGTGTTTGGGACTGCGCGCACTGTGCAGTGGGCAAAGAGTTTTTTGCAGTGCACAAAGTAAGTCCGAAAACTAAGCTAACAAAAATTCAGGTCACGAAAAAAGATGACAAAAATTTAGCACACAAAAAACCAGATGGCAAAAAATTAGCACACAAAAAACATGATGTCAAAAAATTAGCACACAAAAACCGGATGACAAAAAATTGGCACACAAAAAGTTGGCTCACAAAATCTGACACGCACAAATTTTTCTGTAAGCACATATTAATTATGCGCGCCACAAAAGTTAGTTTTTGTAGTCTGGGTGTGTGTTGTATAGTTGGTTAAAAGCATCACTCATGAAGTTTGAGGTTGCGGGTTTGAGTCCGTAGTGCACAGCTTACATTTTGGTTTCTGATACCCGCCGGGTACATTCCATAATTCAGGAGGGCCAGAAAGGGTTTGGAATTTGATAGGCTAGTGACTGAAGAAATAATGGCCAAAGGCCTGAGACTGAGAATGGTGAGCTGGGAAATGATCAAGCACAGAATCTGTGCAGGGACTCAGAACAACAGATGAGAAGTCTCAAAAGAGCATGTCTCACTGATATGGGCTCAGAACTAAGTGGGGGTTGTATTTCATGAGGGGACGAATGAAATACATGGAGAAAAAGGGGCCTAAGAGGGGCCTAGGGGGCTAAAGGACCCTGATGGAAAGAAAAGGAGCAAAAAGGAAATAAACCCCCTTCTGGGCATGGGGCATAATTCTAACAGTGACACTACAAAAAAACCTTTCTCAACTGCTAGTAGTTCGCCTGTGGGTTACTGCAGCGGAACTGCTGTTCTAGCTCCACCCAAACGCACATAAAATTTTTCTGCATGGTCACTACGCATTGAATCTTGGTCAACAGTAACCCTTGAAAAAGGATTGTGTAATTAAATACCACAAGCTTCCTTGGATAACTTGAATCAGTTGCATGAATGTTTCTTGCAGTGCTAGAGGATTCAATTGTGGAGGGGTGGCACAAAGCTAGCATGGTATCAGGCACCTGACAGGTGGAGTGGGTGTGTGATGTGAGTCTAGCATGTGGAATTTATTGGAATTCCACATCCCTCAGGCAACACTGCAACCAATCCAATCCAAGACAGGTATTGGTGATACCGTGGATAGTATTGTTTTTTCAATACTGCAGGTACCTGTTTTTTCACAAATTCCTCACACCTGCACCCGCCATGGGAGGTACCCGGGTGCAGAGGGGGAGGTACCTGGTGTGGTGATTTATATAGGCGAGCGCGGTAGAATGTCCCTGCGGGGATAGCGCGGGCGGGGAATGCACAAAGCCGCTCAGGCAGAGTGCATTCCGGTGACATAAGCACTGAGGATGAGGTCAGGAAAGCACACTAGGAAAGCTTACGGAAAGTCACGCGCGGATTGGAATGCACGGATTGCGGATTGCGGATCACGGATTTCGGATTGGGTATTTGGATCGGAGCGGAAAAGACAGGGCTGGACTGCGGCGGGACTACACACATGGACTGGTAGCAGCGGCGCGTCAGCGGGTGAGCCATGACAGCCAGAGCGGGTTCCACCAGCGGGTGGAACCGGGGTGAAGGCGGTGGCGAGAGAACGACTGACGGGGGCTAGACAGAGGACGGTGGGAGGACAAGCGTCGGAGAGGAGCGGAGCCTGGGAGAGTGACGAGCGGGATAGCGGGCGGAGCTGGAGGACTAGTGCGGGAAAGTGTCAGGTGTGCGGGATCGGGTGGGAACGGTGACATGCGTGGAGGGAAGGACGGGGGTGGCTCATGGTTTTCTCCTCTCTTTTGATCATCCTATAATCTTTATCCTATCAATTATTACGGATTTCACTCATCATTGTACTTACAACTACGGACATACAAGAGTTATTGGGAGATTATCTGTGTTCTTGTTCTTATTGGAGAGAGTTACTGCGGATTCTTGCGCTTACGAAGTGCAGAGCTTTATTCACTTGCGGATTATTACGCTATAGATCAGGCTTGGTAGAGGAGCGCTGAAGGCTAGCGGAAAGTAGCAGTGCGGAGCCGAGTTACTGACAATCACACAGCCCGGACATCAATAATCTTGAAGAAGGCGGTCAGCGGACATTCTACACCAGCGAACCAGCTTTCTTTCTCACAAGTGGGGGTCTGGCCGGGAAACCCAACTTTGTGTCGTTATTGGATACTCAGGAACTAGACTTGCGCGGAAACGTTGAATGAACCCTTTGGAAGGCAAATTCTTTACTCCAGGTGACGAAGAATCTCAGATTGGATCAGGCGGCTCGGACAGCGGAGACACAGTAATTGCGGAAAACGGAGAAGGTTCTTCTTCAAGACCAGCCAAAATACAATCGTGGTTGGGATTAGCGGGAGGACCGAGACTAGGACAGATATCTTTTTCGTCGGCGCGGAGTCAGTTTTCACCTAATCAGTCAATCGCAGCGAGAAGGCGACAGTTGTACCAGCGGAGCACCCGGAACGATCAACCAGCGGTGTCAGCGGGAGGAACAACGAGCGGAACTTACGGAGTTCGACCAGAGGAGACAGAAGACGAGACCATGGAAGAAGCACTAGGTGGACAACAACCTGCGGCTCCTGCGCCGAGCGGAGCAAAGATACGGCCCAGGGATTATCCGCACCTTAAGTTTTCAGAGGCGGAGGTGGAGCGTTTTATTGACCGGTTCAAAAGAGCGGCTCTGCAAGAAGGTCTGACGGATGCGGATAAAGCGTACCAGGTGGTCAACTTCTTTACGGAATGCGAGGACTTGCGGGAAGTGGAGGACATGAAGGGGTTCGAGAGTAAGGATTGGACCAAGCTCAAGGAGGAGATACTTGAGAGGTGGGAAGATCGTGGACCCAGGTATTGGGAGAGTGACTTGGAGAAAGTGGCTTTGGAGCGTGCGGAAAAGGGCGGTGTGCAGACAAGAGCGGAGTATGTGTCCTACATTACCAGTTTTGACCAGTTTCTGTGGTATCTGGAGCGGAACGAGATCGTGACGGCCGATATGGGTACAACGAAGCGGATTTTCTTGAAGGGATTTGACCGGACCTTCACTGAGAAGGTGCTTCGGGGACTTAACAAGCGAGGACTGATGGTCAAACCACGACTAGGTGGGCCAAAACTGCTGCCCAGCATGAAGGAGCTGCGCTCCGCTGTCAAGGCGGAACTCGAAGTGTTGGAGCTCATGAACAACAGCCAAGGAGATGCAGTTGTGAGGGCGGAACCGGCTCCGCAGGCGCCGGTGACGGTCAAAGACGTGAGTGACCTGGCGGATACGCTGAAAGAATTGAAGCTGTTCATGCAGAAAGCGGCGCACAAGCAACCGAAGGAACAACAGGCGGTCGTGGCACCAGCAGCTGCTCCCGCGGTTCCTCCGACGGACGGTGCTCCACAGGCTGGCGGGATGCCGCCGTGGAGGCGAGGACCTCTGGTGTGTGACTACTGTAAGGAAACTGGCCATATGCGGAATCAGTGCGAGTACTTCAAAACGGATCGGGCTGCGGGAAAAGTTTCCTCGTGGGGGCGCGCTTTCTTTTGGCCGGATCGTACACCAGTGGATGGACCGGTTCCGAGGGACGTGGTGCGGGCCGGGCAACCTTTGGCGAAAGGAAAAGAGGTGGAAGGGAAAGTGAATATTGGGATGGTCAAGGGCATGGTGTGGAAGCCGCCGGCAGTGGCCAGCAGTGTGAAGTGCGTGCAAACGGGGGAAGTCTTCTTAGGGGAGCGTTTGGAGAAGATGGATTTGGATCCCGTTCCTGCTCCTAGAGCCAGACCGGAGCCGGTCAAGCAGCTTCCGGTAGCTCCGGTGGCGGGGGGCAACAAGAAAAAGGCGGCAGAAGTTGCACGGCAAGCAATGGGCGCGGAAACCACGGTAGCCCTTACCTTGAGGGAGCTGGCAGCAATTTCCCCGGTGATGGCGGATGAGATGATCAGCGTGTTGAAAGAGGCGTCAGTTGAAAGGAAGCCAGCGGCAACGGCTGTCACCACTAACACGGAAACTGCGGAGGTTAAGTGTGCGGAGTTTGGACACTCGCTGGACTCAATTCCCGTTCTACCATCTACGGCCGTGTCCTGCCCACTGGGATACGTGAGTATGAGGGTAGGAAACGTCACGAAATGGGCTATGATTGACACGGGGTCCATGATCAACATTCTCCCGGCGGATTTGGCGTCGGAGGCTAACTTGGTGCTGCGGAAGACTCACATAAAAATCCGCACAATGGGTGGGTTTACTTGTGAAGTGGACGGGGTAGCGGAGGCGGAGACCGTGGAGGTGGCGAGAGTGGTCAAGAAGTTATTGTTCTTGGTGACTAGGTCTCACGAGATCATCCTTGGTCGACCAGCGCTCTTTGCCTTTTGAGCGCAGCTACGTTTCTGTCCCGCAAGGCAAG
Source organism: Puccinia triticina (assembly GCF_026914185.1). Lineage (NCBI taxonomy): Eukaryota > Fungi > Basidiomycota > Pucciniomycetes > Pucciniales > Pucciniaceae > Puccinia > Puccinia triticina. The sequence continues at coordinate 4,218,266 of NC_070572.1, forward strand.
AGGAAGTGATGCGGGTGGAAGGGACTCACGGGAAGCAGTACAAGACGATCATCTGCCAGCCTCAAAGCGGAGATTGGGTGACGGAGGTGGGCGATGGGGCACTGCATCACTGTGCGGAGCCTCCCGCGGAGGATTTTTAGTTGTCGGCCGAGCTATCCGGGCGGAGGAGGCTTCGACTCAGCCTGGACAGTCGACATTTAAGAAGCGGGAGGGTATTGGCGAAGGCACGGCGAGGCAGTTCAATACCAAAGTGAGCTTTCCATTGTGTGCATCCCTGAGTGTGGAAGGATCAAAGCACTACCACAGCGCCACTGTGGTGAGCCGTTACTCTGCGACAGGGACGAGTGACGAGTGGAAAGCGGGAATGGACAAGAGCGGAAAAATTGGTGCGGAAATCGGGAGCTGCGCGGCGGAGGCAAGCAGTGTACAAGTAAGTCCTCCCAAGTATGCACTTCCGAGTTGGCTTTCTACAAAACCCTACCATTGTGCCACGGTCGTGAGCGAAATGAGACGTCCGCGCAGGGGTTTGATTGTAGCCAGGACAATTGGTGGCGACGGTGAAGCAAGAATGGGCCGAGTCAACGGGGGAAGGTATAAACCGGTGGCAAAGAAGGTGCGGCCGCGGAATGTAGCGATGCCGCAGGAGCTCAACCCGCCATTGAGGGAGATCAAGTGGAGCCGGGATCCGTTCAAGACACCTCTGCACCGGGTCCCGCCAAGGTTTGAGCCGACGAAGCGGATTACGGCGGAACGGATGGCCAGTCTCAACTTTGGGCCACCGGAATGGCTCCACAAGGAGGAATTCCACTTATTGGCCGAAGCCATCACGTTGCGGGAGAAGGCGTTGTCATTCGGACCGGAAGATCGGGGCTTACTCAAGTGGAGTATTGGGGATCCTTATCAAATACCCACGGTTCCGCATGAGCCATGGCGGATACGGCCCATCCCTATACCAGCGGCGATTTGGGGAGAGATGACGGAGCTGGTGCGGGAACGGTTGCGGACGGGGTTGTATGAGCAATCATGCTCCAGCTATTCTAGTCCAATCTTTGCGGTAATTAAGCAGGACAAGAAGAGTCTGCGGATTGTGCACGACTTGCAACGGCTTAATTTGGTCACTATACGGGACGCTGGGTTACCGCCACGCATAGAGGAGTTCATTGACACTATGGCGGGGCGGGTTTGCTATGGTCTGGTGGACGTAATGGGCGGAGATGACCAGCGGGAATTGCATACGGAGTCAAGGCCGCTGACGGCGTTCGAGACGCAATTGGGGCGCTTGCAGCTTACTCGGCTTCCGCAGGGGGCTACAAATTTGGTGGCGGTGTATCAGGCGCAGATGTCCTGGATCCTTCAGGATGAGTTACCTCATACGGCGCAGATATTTATTGACAATGCGGCCGTGAAAGGACCAAGGAGTGACTACGGCGGAGCGACTTTGGTGGAGAATCCTAATATTTGTTGGTTTATCTGGGAATACGCGGTGGCTCTGGAGCGGGTTTTGTTTTGGATCGAGGAAGCGGGCCTTACGGTTTCAGGAAAGAAGTTTGCGGTTTGTTTACCGGCGCTGGAGGTCCTAGGGCACGAGGTGTCTAAAGACAGACGGCGGGTCGCGGAACCTAAGCCAAACAAGATACTGGATTGGCCGAAACCACGCACGGCGTCTCATATCCTGCAGTTCCTTGGGTTATGTAGTTTCATGCGCATGTTTATCGAGAGGTTTGTGGAAATTGCGAGTCCAATGCGGAGATTGACACGCAAGAATGCGGAGTGGAACTGGACCCAAGAGTGTGATGAGGCATTTGCAATGCTGAAGGACATAATAGGCCAAAAGATCTTGTTAAAGGAACTCGACTACAATAACGGCGGAATTCGTTTGGCAGTGGACTCAAGTGAGTTTGGTGCGGGCGGAGTACTCACCCAGGAAGAGGACGGGAAGGATCGGCCCGTGCTGTATGAATCGGTGACGTTTACAGATGTGGAGTCGGGGTATTCTCAGCCGAAGTTGGAGCTGTGCGGAGTGGCAAAAATTGTGCGGAGATTGCAACACATACTGTGGGGCGTCTATTTCGAATTACTGGTCGATGCGGAGGCGTTGGTGCGGATGATCAACTGTCCATCGTTGCCTAATGCCCCAATGACGCGGTGGGTGGCATTCTTGCAGCTGTTTTCTTTCGAAGTGGTGCACGTGTCGAGCAAGGCGTTCACGTTGCCGGACGCGCTTTCCCGCATTCCCCTGGGTGACGACAAGGATTGATTTGCGTTGGCGGAACAGCTGAACGTGGAGCGGCGGATTCTTGATGTGCGAATGGCAAAGGATGCGGCCGTGAAGGGGGGCGGAGGCTTGCCAGTGACTCAGATGCCGAGGTACAAGTACTTGGTGGTGTTCCTGACGACTCTTTGCTATCCTGCGGGAATTGGGCCGACAGTTCAGCGCTGGATCAAGCGTAAAGCGACGAACTTCTTTGTTCATGAGGGTCAACTATGGCGTCGGAGCGCACCGGTGCACTTGGTGGTAGTGACGCGGCACATTGATCAGGAAGCTGTCCTGCGGAGTTTGCACGAGGAGTTGGGTCATTGAGGCAAAGCGGAAACTAGATGGCGAGTGCAGTCGCGGTTTTGGTGGCCGGGTGTTACGAGGAGTGTGCGGCAATGGGTGCGGAGTTGCGAGCAATGCCAGAGGCGTAGTCAGCGTCTGCCTAAAGAAATCGGGAAGCCTACGGAAACGGACATGCTATTCAGTAGGATATCTATGGATGCGGTGCACATTAAGGCAGGGAAATTTAAGTACCTGATTGTAGCGCGAGATGATCTTTCCGGTTGGGTGGAGGCGCGACCTCTGGTTAATCTTACGGCGGCAAAAGTCAAGCAGTTTTTGGAAGAGGACTGGTTTGCGCGGTTCGGGAGTGTGCGACTTATCACGGTGGACGGCGGTGCGGAATTTCGTGGCGGCTTGCGGAAATTGGTGGAGTCGTGTGGCGCTAAGTTCAGCAAAGTGACAGAGTACTACCCAGAAGGTGCGGGAATGATTGAGCGTGGCCATCAGCCAATCAAGAGCGCTCTGGTGAAACTGTGTGGCAAGGACGGTGAGAAGTGGCAGCAGTATCTGCCCGCCGTTTTGTTCGCCAATCGGATTTCCACTAAGCGGACGGCGGGGTATTTGCTGTACAAAATGTTGTTTGGGTGTCAGCCGGTCTTGCCGGTAGATATAGAGATGTTCACGTATCTGGCGGTAGACTGGTGGAAAGTCAAATCGGCGGACGACTTGCTTTTGGCGCGATCGGAGCAGCTGTTGCGGCGGGATTCAGTTATTGCGAAGGCGGTGACGCGCCTTAAGGAGAGTTGTGCTAAGGCGGTTTGGTATTGGGACCGTTGGTGTTCTCATTGCTTGCGGGATTCTCTCCGCAAGGGGGAATTGGTTCTCCTTTACAATCGTAGCCTCGAGTCTCAGTGGGGTAAGCTGTTTGCTAACCAATGGAATGGTCCTTATTGCATTGTGTCGCAATTTCCTGGTGGAAGTTATGAGCTGGAGGAACTGGACGGGACGCGTCTGAAGCGGCGGGCGGCGGCGACGCATGTCAAGCGGTTTTATGCACGGGGTTCTACGGACTTCAACCAGACCGCGGAATCTGATGATTCTGAGGAGGAGGTTTGGGTCCCTGAGGAAGTCTTGTCTTCTGCGAGCTCAGATGGTGCGGAGGACACGGATGCGGCATCTAGCAACGCAAGCTCAGATGGTGCGGAGGACACGGATGCGGCATCTAGCAACGCAAGCTCAGATGGTGCGGAGGACACGGATGCGGCATCTAGCAATGAGGATTCTGGTTCAGAAGCAATGTCGGAAGAGGACAGTGCGGATCAGGCACATCCGCCATTGCGACGGAGTCGGCGTTTGCGGGCCGCTGGGGACAGCGGTAAAAAGGCTGGGGTGGGGAAAGCCGTGGCAGGCAAAAGCCACAAGTGATCATTGGTGAGGGGGTGCGCTATCTGGTCTACAGCCAGGTTACATAGCCACCCCAGAATGTTTGTTATCTTATAGAGTTTGGGTTCAGTTTTGTTATACGTTTCACTGGCTTGTTGTCTATCTCTATTTCTAGGTGCGGGGTGCGGGGATTTTTGTGCAGAAAAATCCTTCTGGGGCGGACCAGGTACCTTGCGGAATTTTTCTCTTGTGGATTGCGGTTTCTTTCTGGATTGTGTTACGGTAAAAGGGTGGTGGATAAAAAAAAAAAAAAAAAAAAAAGAAGAATAAAAATGGAAAACGTAGTGCGGGGACTAAAGTGGTTCTCATTCTGGGGCGGTCCAGGCACTTATAAAAATATTTTTTCGGGATGGCGGACTTTTTTTTGCTCACTTTGCTGTGGATTCTCAGTAGTTTTCTCCCTCTAGGTGGAAATTTTCCGGGTGCGGAGCTCAGGATGTGCGTGTATTTCAAGCATTGTTTCCGCAGGATGGGACTATATACAAGGGGGGAGACAACAACAGAGAAGGAGAAGAGAAAGCGGAAAAAGGGAAGCTAGGGAAGTCGGGAGTCAGAGGAGCGGCGGGTACGCTCCGTACGAATGTGCTCCGCAGGGATAGGAGCGTCATAGTCCGCAGTGGTAGGTTGTGCGGGGTGCGGTTTGTTCCGTAGCGCGTCCTCCATTTTCTGCCGAGCTCGGAGAGTACGTTCGTCGGCGGGAACAACAATGGCTAGCTCGAGTCGTTTGACAAGCTGGTTGATACCGACGAGGAAGAATGCGTACCTACGGCGGCGTTGTGCGGGCGTTATCGCAGAGATGTGAAGCAGGGCGCGGTACATATCGCAGAAGGCGCCTACAAAGTCGAGTACGGCGGCGGCAGGGAACACGGCTTGCTCCCAGAGGGGGTTGTCGGGGAAGGTTTCGCGTAGGTCGCGGGAGATTTCCGCGAGCTGGCAATTTAGCAACCCAGCTTTGGTGTCCGCGGCAGGCTCGGCAGGTGGCGGTAGATGGATAGGTACCGACGAGGCTCAAGGGTGTGGAGTCGGAGAGTCACAAGACGCGGCTCAAACAGTAGCAGCTGGCAGGGCAAGGAGTCAAGGTGCCTTTGGAGTGGTATCGGCCAGCAGAGAAGGCGGGTCCGTGGACTCCAATGTGTGGATTGAGGCGGCGCGGGCGGTTCTGGCTTGCGGGATCTCGGCGTGCGGAACGGACTGCGGGGAACTGGGCGGTGAGCCGGAAGGGGTATGGGACGGGTCTTCAGGTGCCATCTTGGTGTCCTTTGCTGGGGTGGCTGGAGCAGAGAAAAATGGTTAGCGGTGACACGACAAGCAGAAGCGGAAAGATTACCTACCGGGAGCCTGGGGAAACGTGGGCTCTGGAGAAAGAACAATCGGAGTTGGGTCATGCGGACGAGCGGAAAAACGGGCTGCAAGATCTAGAGTCGGCGGACCGGCTGGGCATGGACGCTTAGAGGACCAATCCGTAGAATCGGCCAAGGGGCGCTTCAAACCAGTAGTGGGAGAAGGCCTGGGAGCCGATGAAGGTCCAGTGGCAGGGGTCGATGCGGGTTCTTGAGGACGTTTGAGACGCTTGTTGACTAAAGGTCTGTTGACGCCGTGTTTCAGGCCCACGCCTGGGCTTGTTCAACGTATTCTTTGGCGCTTGAGCAGTCGGCACAATTGGGTGGCGGCGTCATAAGGTCTTCACCGTGTGCGGAGGGTGACTTGGTGCGGGAAATGACCGAGATAACAGACGGGGAACGTTCCGCCCGAGAGCTTTGGGATCCAGACGGCGGTGGACGGTGTGGTGCGCCATTTGGTACACGCAGGGAACAACACTCATTCGCGGCGCGGCGCGCGGATGGACGGCAAGATCAAATCTTCAAGGTATCAAGATCTCAGGTGGCGCGGCGGCCATCTTCCTCAAGACGTTTCAGGAGCTTCCCAATTTCTTGTATCTTTTTCCCTTTTTACTCTTTCATGATGCTTGTTTCTTAACCTTGGTTTTCTTTTCCTTTCTTTACTGCGCGCGTTGGATGGTTTCAGTGGGAAGGGTTTGGTTTAGTTCTTTTGTTTGTTGTTTCTTGTTGTGTCTTGGTGTATGTGCGCGTGTGCGGGGTGTGATGACGGGTCCGCAGTCCGCGGCGCCTCCTGGAGTCTGAGTTCGCCCACGAACTCAGAGGAAGGGGGGCATGGAACCTAGCTGATCCCATTAGGAATCCATCAGAAGTTTATCTCTCATTATCCGGCGCCCTCCAAAGCGCCATACTGAATCTTATTGATCCTCAAGAATCGCTTCCTTAACCGAGCTTTCTTCTTCCCTCAAAACAACAAACCGCCGACGCGCGCTCAACGCCGTCGTAAAATCTTCCCACTCCCCAAACCTCAACGCTTAACCGATCCTCATCGCTCACCCCAACCATCACCCGGAGGGCACATAAAATTTCTTTTCCCCCATTCCCCTCCAACTAACTGCCGCCGGCCTGCACCGGACGGAGTTCCACATTTGGTCCCCCGAGCCGGGATCGAACCAGCGACCTCAAGATTTACAGTCTCGCCGAATTTTCACGGTGTTCAAGACGCTGGGTGGTCTAGTTTTTTTTTTTAGGTTTCCTTTCCTTTCTTTTCGTACGGACTCGAGTTCTTCCCATTGGAATTCGTCTCAGATTTTGTGTGTTCAGTAGCGGAGGCAAGGAGAACTAGAAGTAAGTCCTCCCCAATAGTGCACCTCCGAGGGCTTCTCTACAATCGTGTCGAAGCATTACATTGCCACAGCTGTGAGCCGCCTCGACTGTTTCCGTTTCCTGCTTCTAGATCATCATGGAAGCGTCTCAGAGTTCGGGATCATCGCGCAAGATGGTAAAAATCAAGCCTCAAGATCGTGGTCTGAAGTTTACGGGTACGCGCGTCGAAGCGTTCCTTCGTCAGTATGAGTTAGCGGCCAATTTGGATGGCGCTTCGGATGAGGACAAGGTTCTACAGATCCCATCGTTCCTTGGAAGCGAGGACATTCAAGATGCCGTGTGGGACATGAGTGGCTATGCGACAAAGTCATGGGCCACACTCCGCGAGCAGATGATCGAACGATGGGGCCAGGTAGACGCAGTCCGCTACACGGTCGCCGACCTGCAAGCTCTCAAAGATTCGTGGTCCGCCAAAGGCGGCATTTCTACGTTGGACGCGTACAGGTCTTTCAAATCGGTGTTCGACGTCATCTTGTCCTATCTGATCCGTTACCAGCATCTATCATCGGAGGATCTGGCCGTTTGCGTTTTCATCCGGTTTCCAACAGCGTATCAAGTCTTATCTAGTCAAGGAGAAGAAGATGGTTAAAACGTTGGATGGTCGATATCACCTCCCGGTCCTTAGCGAATTAAGAGCGGCTGTCAAATCTGAGATGGAAGAGGAAGTGGCTTTCACCTCAGAGCCGATCAAACCCGAGCCGGTCGCGGCCCCGAAGTCAGAGTTCAAGACGGCCAACGACATCATGCAAAAGATGGAGGACGACCGACGTCCTAAAGAGGCCCCTGTATCAGACAAAGCTCCAGCAACCGTAGACGAGATCTCCAAGATGTTGCAGTCTTTCGAGCAACGTTTGGAGAAGAAGTTCGTGATGAAGGGCGCTCCTTCTACTCCGGGCGCGCCGCGCGAATCTCGTGGGCCGTTGGTTTGCTATTATTGTCATCGTGAGGGACACGGCACGGGGCGCTGCATGGAATTAGTCAAGGATAAGGAGGCCAACCTAGTCGAGCAGAAGGGCAACAACTTCTTCCTGCCCAATGGAGCATTGATCCCGTTTGATTCTTCTCGACCGATCCGACATGTAGTGGCTTCGTTTCAGCCAAAGACCGGGGCGGTTTCTGATTTGGGTGAATTCAGAGCCACTTGTGGATCACTCAAGCCGTGGTACCCCCCGGCGGTTTCCTCTCAAAGTTTTGCGGGAACCTACGAGGCGGACCCAGCTTGTAGGAAGCACGAGGCCCCGAAGCCTTACAAGGCGCCGATAGTCCCACCTTCGGCAGGAAGGAAGCCAGTTAAGAAGACCACGACTCCTCATGAAGATTCCAATGCGGAGGACATGGACGAGGAGCCGGAGCTTTTTGAGAGGAGCTCGGTTACGCCGATGGCAGATCCGGTTCCTTTAAGCGCGGGCGCACCCGAGTCGACTAGCAAGTCGAAGCCACCCGTCCAGAAGGTCCGCTTTGAGAGGGCTATCTCTAAGGATCAACCACACATTATCGACGACATGATCAAGAAAGTTTCGGACCTTCCGGTTCCGGGCGTTACTATTAGGGAGCTGCTGGCGATTTCTCCGGCTATGGCGGAGGGCTGGAAGAAATGGGTGACTAAGCGCCGCGTGGAAGCGGGTACCGAGGAGCTTAGGACGGCTTCCGGCACGTTGTTGGCGGAGGGACCTGATCCGGAAGGCCCCGGCTCAGATTCACGGCTCTATTCCTGTCCTCTTGGTTTTCTCCCCTGTTTGGTGGGAGAGGAGGAGAGTTCTGCGTCCCCGATGATCGACTCTGGCTCGCAACTGAACTTGATCTCAAACGCGTTGGCAAATAAATTCAATATCAGCCCGCGAGTTAACTTTAGTTCGGCCGTCTGGGGCATCGGCAACCAGTCCTGTGAGCTCATGGGAGTCGCAGAGGATGTCCAGATTCGTGTGGGCAGGACCATTGTGGGATCCTGTCATTTTTGGATCACTCGCGCCGATGGACCGCTCATTTTGGGGCGACCTTTCCTCATAGACTTCGAGGCGACCTTGATTTATTGGTCAAGGCGGCGAGAAGATTGTGCTGCCAGACCCGGAAGGCCGGCAGATTGAGATTTCGTTGTGCGCCACGGATCAAGGGCGATGGGAGCGCGATTTTCCTGGGAAGGGAAAGAAGGCTGTTCTTTCGAGAATGGCCGTCGTTCGAGATGATTCGGACGAAGAATCTCATTTTTTATGATTCCAGTTAATCCTGCAAGCAGCCGAGCTAATGTAGAGTCTCGCCCTCGAGCTGCTGGATTAACTTATTCTCAAGAGGCTCAACGGTCGCGTTTTCCTCCCTTATCTCAACTTCATCAAAACATTAAAGTAAAAAAACACCAGAAAACAACTCAAGATCTCAATAATATTCCGACTTTCCCTCCTCGAGGTTTCCAGTTTCCTTTTCTCGACTCAACTCTCTCATCGGCCCATCTCTCAGCGATCCAAGAACCTTCGGCAGGCGGGAATCCATTGGAAGGGGAAACGGGGTGCCCGAGGAGACAGGAAGAACCAAAAGTAAGTTCCTCCCAGTTGTGCACCTCCGGGCTAGATGCCATCCCTGTTGTCAAAAACTCTACGTTTGCCACACTTGTGAGCCGCCCCCGCGTTTCATCCTTTGTTTCAGTTCCGGGTTGCCCAACGTCGTTTGTGGACCGTCTCCGCAACGAGAAAAAACTAGCTTTCGAAACCCGTCTCCGCAACAAGAATAAACTAGCCGTTCCTCAAGATAGTCTCCGTGATGAGGATAAACTAGATACGTCTCCTGACGTCCTCCACAATGAAGGTAATCTAGCTCGACTCCGCGATGAGCCTAAACTCCCGAGCCTCCGCAACGAGGTAAAACTAAAGATCCTCCGTGAAGAGGTAAAACTATTATTCTCTTTGAAGTGCAAAGGAGGCGAGGTGGAATTTGAGGCGCCGTGGGGGGACTTTGGACACAAAGTAAGTTCTGACCAAAGTGCACCTCTGGAGCGTGATGCTACGCAAATTTGTTGTACCCTACCTCGTGCCACTATCGTGAGCGAAAGACGTCCGCCTGGTTTCTCTTTTTCAGGTAAGGCGGCGTTTGAGGATCAACAAGAGCACCGCACCTGGAATTTGATGGAGCATGGCCTACGGTTCGCGGATCAAACGGCACTCTCTGAAGCATGGGCTGAAGGCGGATTCTTAGCGTTTGCGGCCAAGTATAAGCCGGTTGACAAGAAGGTCAAGCCGGTTAATTCTCCCATGCCCCAGGGCCTGAACCCTCCTCTTCGACGCCCGCCCCTATCTTGTGATCCTTACCGCGGTCTTCCGCGATCTCTGGCGGGACCCTTCGTGCCCAGAGGCCGGGTGACGGAAGAGCGGCTTGCGGTCGTGAATTTTGGCCCGGATGGTTGGCTACTTCCGGACGAGCTGAACCTGATAAAAAATGTCCTGTCAGAGCGGAATCTGTCCATAGCGTTCACCGAGTCAGAGCGGGGTCTGCTCAAGGACTCCTACGGACTCCCGTATATCATTCCCGTCGTGGAGCACGATCCGTGGCAGAAGAGAAAGATTCCCATCCCCGCGGCAAAACTTGACAAGTTCATTCGGCTGATCCGGGAGCGCGTTAAGACAGGGCTCTACGAACAGTCCACGTCCAGCTATTCCTCGCCCGTTTTCTGCGTTCTCAAGAGTAATGGGAAACTCCGGGTAGTTCATGATCTTCAACCTTTGAATAAGGTCACTATCAAGGATGCAGGTGTTCCGCCTGCAACCGAGAAGTTTGTGGAATCGTTCGCTGGCCGGGCCTGCTACGGTCTGGGCGATATTATGGGCGGCTACGATGAGCGTGCCTTGGATCCCATCTCCCGTCCGCTCACCACTTTTGACACACCTCTGGGACGGTTTCAGCTCACTCGTCTCCCTCAAGGCGCCACCAACTCCGTGGCGGTTTATCAGGCACAGATGGTTTGGATTCTTCAGGAGGAGATTCCAGAGCACGCAGGGATCTTCATTGATGACGGCGGCATCAAAGGCCCTGTTTCAGACTACAACAACGAGCAACTGCCATGGCATCCCGGTATTCGTCGCTTTATTTGGGAATACGCGGAAACCCTAGAGCGTATTCTGTTCCGGATTGAAGAATCGGGCCTAACGGTATCGGCGTCTAAGCTAGCCGCCTGTGTGCCCGCCCTCGAGATTGTCGGCCATGTGGTGTGCAAGGATGGAAGGAGGATGGCGAAGACAAAAGTCAACAAGATTCTGTCTTGGCCTACCCCTGCGAATGCGACCAAGGTGCGGGGTTTTCTGGGCGTGGTGGTCTACGTCCGTATTTTTATTCCCCATCTTTCCGAGATTTGTCTCCCCCTTCGACGCCTGACGCGAAAGGACGCCGATTGGGTATGGTCGACTGAGTGCGAGGCTGCGTTTCAGAGGCTCAAGATCATCGTTGGCAAGGATATCGTCTTGGTTAAGGTCGATTATGGGCCGGATGCGGGCAAGATCAAGCTCGCTGTTGATTCAAGCTTCCACGCAGCGGGAGCAGTGCTTACCCAGGAAGACTCTAATGGGCTGGATAGGCCCGCGTTGTACGAATCCCTCCTCTTCTCGGACGTCGAATCCCGGTACTCGCAGCCTAAGCTCGAGCTTTGCGGCGTGGCGCGGATACTCAAGAAACTTCAGACGGTCTTGTGGGGCCAACATTTTGAGCTTCAGGTAGACGCTCATTCTCTTATCGAAATGATAAACGCTCCAAGCCTGCCCAACGCTCCGATGACACGCTGGGTGTCTTTTATTCAGCTGTTTTCGTTCGACATTGTTCATTGACCGGGAAAAACTTTTCTGATGCCTGATGGATTGTCCCGACGCCCAAAAGACGAAGATGAGTCGACTCCTGATACTGTATTCGACGAGGAAGAGCCTGCCATCAAGCCCTTAGCTTTTTGTTTGGGCACGACGAGCAGAGAATATACCGGCTATCAGCAGGGCTTTTGGCGACAGCTTGAAGCTTATCTGCTGGATCTACGGTGGCCGGAAAACATGACGCTTGAGGACTTTTGGGCCTTGAAACGTAAAGCCTCTGATTTTTTTGTTCACGCCGGTCGCCTCATGAAGAGAGGTTCACCCTGTCCTCGAATTGTCATTACAATTCCGTCGAAGCAAGAGGAGGTGTTGGAGCAACTGCATGAAGGTCTAGGACATCGCGGGGAGACGGAAACCTATCGGCGAGTGGTCGAGCGGTTCTGGTGGCCCTCTTTGAAGAAGAGCGTATCACACTGGTGCAAGAGTTGTGAGGCCTGTCAGAAGCGCGATCTGCGACGGCCTTTGGAGATCAGAGGGCCTACGGGAGAATCATCGGTTTTCGGGCGTGTCGCCATGGATGTCGTCCACATCAAAGCTCCCGGTGCGCAATACCTTATTGTAGCCCGCGATGATTTCTCGGGCTGGGTGGAAGCCAAATTTCTGAATACTCTTAGCTCGGAAGCGGTGGCTAGCTTTCTTCATGAACACTGGACGATGCGCTACGGTTTGGCGCGCTCTTATTCGACAGACGGCGGATCCGAATTCGGCGGCAAGCTTGCGGAGATGTTGCGCGAACTTCCCGGCCAGCATCGCGTTTCCACACCTTATTACCCTGAAGGTCAGGGAATGGTTGAGCGCGGCCACGGTCCTCTGAAGGCCGCGCTTGTCAAGCTCGCTGGGGAAAGCGCTAAAAACTGTCGAAAATACCTGCCCCTCGTCTTATTTGCTGATCGGATCTCAACAAAGCGCACTACTGGCTATTCACCCTACGAGATCGTATTTGGCCAGCGGGCCGTGCTGCCCATCGACTTGGAGATGGAATCTTACCTCGGGGTCGATTGGGATGAAGTTCAAGACACGGCCGATCTTTTAGTGGCGCGTTCTCGTCAGCTGGAGCGTAGCAAAGAAGTCCGCGAGCTAGCGCACCAAAAGCTCATGAAGGCGCGCGAAGGCTCCGTTCGGTATTGGGAAGAGAAGAACGCCGGTTGGATGCGGGATCCTCTTCAGCCTGGCGACATGGTGTTGGTCTATAATCGGGCCCTCGAGACTCAGTGGGGCAAATTATTTGCCCATCGGTGGAGCGGTCCTTTCCGCGTGGTTCAGCAAGTTCATGGCGGCTTGTACATTTTGGAGGAGCTCGACGGCACTCGGCTGGCGCGCAGGTTTTCAGCGGATCAGGTGAAGAAGTATTTTTCCCGTGGAGGCACAGGAGTACGAAAGTAAGTCCTCCCAATTGTGCACCTCCAGGGTAAATCTACGCTTTTCAAAACCCTACTTTATGCCACAATCGTGAGCACTGCGGCGGTTCCTTCCTCTTTGGCCCCTACCTTTCCCTGTAGGATTCTTTTTTTTCCTCCCCTCTTTTCTTTCAGATCCTCGACGGCGAGACGCGAGCAGTCTAGGGACAGACTGCAAGCGTGGTGGAGATGTGGTGCGCCATTTGGTACACGCGGGGAACAACACTCATTCGCGGCGCGGCGCGCGGATGGACGGCAAGATCAAATCTTCAAGGTATCAAGATCTCAGGTGGCGCGGCGGCCATCTTCCTCAAGACGTTTCAGGAGCTTCCCAATTTCTTGTATCTTTTTCCCTTTTTACTCTTTCATGATGCTTGTTTCTTAACCTTGGTTTTCTTTTCCTTTCTTTACTGCGCGCGTTGGATGGTTTCAGTGGGAAGGGTTTGGTTTAGTTCTTTTGTTTGTTGTTTCTTGTTGTGTCTTGGTGTATGTGCGCGTGTGCGGGGTGTGATGACGGGTCCGCAGTCCGCGGCGCCTCCTGGAGTCTGAGTTCGCCCACGAACTCAGAGGAAGGGGGGCATGGAACCTAGCTGATCCCATTAGGAATCCATCAGAAGTTTATCTCTCATTATCCGGCGCCCTCCAAAGCGCCATACTGAATCTTATTGATCCTCAAGAATCGCTTCCTTAACCGAGCTTTCTTCTTCCCTCAAAACAACAAACCGCCGACGCGCGCTCAACGCCGTCGTAAAATCTTCCCACTCCCCAAACCTCAACGCTTAACCGATCCTCATCGCTCACCCCAACCATCACCCGGAGGGCACATAAAATTTCTTTTCCCCCATTCCCCTCCAACTAACTGCCGCCGGCCTGCACCGGACGGAGTTCCACAACGGTTTTGCGATTCGTGGTTTCTGCGGGAGCTGTCGGATTTGGGAGTGAAGGCGGAGCAGCGGCGTTTCAAATCTCTACAGTTGTTACACGCACGACCAGCGCGGGAGTAGACGCAGGGTAGTCCGAGTCGAGTGCAGCAATCGCAAGCTACCATACTGAACGGGAGGATGATGTTGTATGGGTATGTGTGACGAGTGTGGGAGCCGGCGAATGGGTGGGAAGATCCTGGGGGCAGGACTTCAAAACTGGGGCGGATGTGGTGATTTATATAGGCGAGCGCAGTAGAATGTCCCTGCGGGAATAGCGCGGGCGGGGAATGCACAAAGCCGCTCAGGCAGAGTGCATTCCGGTGACATAAGCACTGAGGATGAGGTCAGGAAAGCACGCTGGGAAAGCTTACGGAAAGTCACGCGTGGATTGGAATGCACGGATTGCGGATTTTGGATCGGGTATTCAGATCGGAGCGGAAAAGACAGGGCTGGACTGCGGCAGGACTACACACGTGGACTGGTAGCAGCGGCGCGTCAGCGGGTGAGCCATGACAGCCAGAGAGGGTTCCACCAGCGGGTGGAACCGGGGTGAAGGCGGTGGCGAGAGAACGACTGACGGGGGCTAGACAGAGGACGGTGGGAGGACAAGCGTTGGAGAGGAGCGGGGTCTGGGAGAGTGACGAGTGGGATAGCGGGCGGAGCTGGAGGACTAGTGCGGGATCGGGTGGGAACGGTGACATGCGTGGAGGGAAGGCCGGGGGTGGCTCAGGGTTTTCTCCTCTCTTTTGATCATCCTATAATCTTTATCCTATCAATTATTACGGATTTCACTCATCATTGTACTTACAACTACGGACGTACGAGAGTTATTGGGAGATTATCTGTGTTCTTGTTCTTATTGGAGAGAGTTACTGCGGATTCTTGCGCTTACGAAGTGCGGAGCTTTATTCACTTGCGGATTATTACGCTATAGATCAGGCTTGGTAGAGGAGCGCTGAAGGCTAGCAGAAAGTAGCAGTGCGGAGCCGAGTTACCGACAATCACACAGCCCGGACATCAATAATCTTGAAGAAGGCGGTCAGCGGACATTCTACACCAGTGAACCAGCTTTCTTTCTCACAACGGGTGCCAGGCACAGGTACCCAGGCTTGCTAGGCTCAAGAGGTTGTATGTATCCTCTTTGATGGCCAGCTGACCGGTAATTGAGAGGTGGTAGCCTTTTTGATGACCGGCTGACCAGTCATGGAGAGGTGGTAGCCTTTTTGACTGGTTATCAAGAGGTTTCAGCCTCTTCAATAGCTGGCTAAACGGTCATCAAAAAGTTTTATCCTCTTCAATGACTGGCTGACTGGTCATCCAGAGGTTGTCTCCTCTTTGATGGCCGGTGGCCCGGCTGACCAGCGGGTCGCCTTCCTCCCCACCAGAATTCTGGACACCCGCACCCACCGGTGGGTACCTGTGGGGCCCAACAGGTACCGGGTACCTGGCAGCGAGTACCCGTTTGTCATATCTAATTATGTGTTAATGTAGCAATAGTTGACCACTGTTGCTTGGGGGTTTGAACCTCATTCTTGGCTCTTTTTTCCAACTCCCTCCCTCAACAAGACATGAAAAAGAGGATACCCAAGGCAGGCCACAGTTGATTAGCTTTACAACAGCAGCCCACACATGTGGGAATCATGTGTGAGTTTGGGCCAACAGTGCACTCCCAAGTCCTCCCACTATGAAGCACAGCAAAACTTTGAGGTGGGGTTGGTGAGGTTAGCACCATGTTGCCACTGACATCAAACCACAGTTGGTGGAGGAATGTGGTGTAAAAGTAATGGCAGTATGTTTAAAGTTACTGATAGTTAAATTTATTCACCTCTGTTTTTTGGCAACATTATGCTACTTTTTACAGGAAGATTTGACTTTATATTGTGTTAACGTAAAAGTAATGGGCTGAAGGCCCATTAATTATTATTGGAAACCAACTGCATATTTGAATTACATAATGAGTAGTACACATCCACTTCAGGGGTTTTTATTGCTTCTTGAAAACTTCTATTGATGGATTCCTTTTGCATGGAAATTTTACTGAGCCATTTTTGCTAGTGGTTTTGATGGATTTTCATCACTATTTATTTGTTCTGCCTGTCTCCTGTTTTCCTCTTGTTTCTGCTGCTGCTATCCCCTGATCAATTTTTTCATACACTTATGAGTCTCATCCAATTCAATTGTTGTTAATTTGTGGTCAGATCTGTGGAGAGGAAGATGGTTCTGGATTGTGTATGGTAAATTGAAGGATGAGGAAGGAACTTGGATCTCCAGCCTCTTGAACCATGAGTATGCGGTCTGTAACATGCATGTGTAAGCTATGTACATGGGAGCAACAGTGCAACAAACCCAATACATGTATTGTATATGCATATACATTTTATTGGATTTCTCTGCAAATACAAAATGAATAAGTGTATTTGTCATGTATTGCCCCCCAATAAAATAGAATACAGTCCAAATAAAATGTATTGACCAAGCCAATCCAAAAGATATTACATATGAGGGGGGGGGGCAATACAAAATGAAAAAATACAGCCTATTGTATTGGATGAGCAATACAATACAAATACAATGTATATGCAATACAATATGATGCAATACAGGGGAATACAAATACATGTAGTGGATTTGTTGCAGCCTTGATGGGAGCCTGCACTGCAGATCCCACACTTTGGCTCATAAAAAATTCCAGGAGATCCTTGTTGGGCTGGCAACAGTCTGTCAAGCCATATACCCACAAATATCCCAAGAGCTGATAATTATTGGAGCAACAATTTTGAAGCAGCATAGATCAGGGCCAGTTCAATTGAAAATAACACAGACAGCACAAATAACAACCAGTTTGATCCTAAGCTGGCTCAAGTCATTAGTAGAGGACTTGCTGTGCAATCTGGGGCCCCCACAGATTTTGGTTTAGTTGCAAAAATTCTAGATTCTTGCAGGTAAATCTAGCTTTTTGGGGTCTAGATCACTTCTAGGAGCCTCACAGATCTCCATGGTCAGTGAATATCCAGTATTTAATTCTGAATTTTGCAAAAAAAAGGGGATTGCTCCCTGAGATGGGACATACTAAATAAGTATTTTCTTTCTATATGCCTTTTCTTCCTTTCAGAAGTTGAAGAATTTAAGATTAAATACATTGGATGGCAAACTGAAAGAAATTCTACAGTTGTAAAGATGCAAATATATATGACTAGAGGCCAAGGTGGCTTTGCTGCTGCAAATCCTAGGCTCAGTTTCTACACTCAATTGTAAAACTGGCACAACACAACAAAATATTGGACCAATTATTGGTTTTGTATTAATTTGGAAATACACAAGAACTTGACATGGGTGTATTTTATCCAATAAAAAAGACAATACACCTAGATTTTATTTCCTAGTCCAACACACAAATGTCTGGAATGTTTTATTGTATCACCACTGGGCCTCTACACTACACTACATATGTTCCAGGGGCATGTAGTGATAGCATAGCCACATGTGAGTCTGTAGTGTTAGAACTTCCTGCTTTGTAGTACTCTAAAGCACCTTGAGTGATGAAAAACCACCAAATAACTGTATAGTGCAGCTTAGTGGGAGCTATTTCTATTTTGTGGCCTGTGCATGTAGCGCTAGCGCAGATCAAGCAGGAATTTGCTACACTAAAAAGTCGGATCAGAATTTTGCTACTTTAGGACACACTAATGCCATTGGCGTAGCTGGCCCAATGTTGGTTTTATTAGGACAGTTCAAATCTAGTGATTGTTACTGCTGCTGGTTTTTGCATGTACTGGAGTGCTGTCTGTTGGTTTTGGAAATTCATTAATTTCCCAGCCAAATTAGCTTGGTCAGCAACAGAGCTTCAGGTGCTGAGGTCATAAAGTGAATAAGTAGGTTGTTGGCTGCTACATTCACAGCAGACATTTTTCAGCCTTAGTTTTTGTCTTACATTGTGGAAAATTTTCAAGCTCACACATGCACAACTGAACCATACAGAAAATTGGGAGTCCAACAATTTATAACAAGCATGCAAAAATCCATCAAGTGGAAATAGATCACCTGCTAGCTTTTAGGAACTTAAAAGATCATCATGTGATTGCAAGAGTCATGCTTGCAACCACATGATCTCACTTCAAGACTTTGGGCCAATAACCATGTACTATGGAGCTTAGGTCTTAAATCAGGAAAGAAAAGTTTGGTTGCCTGTGCAACAGGGTGCCAGTTGAAGTTTGGATGACAACCTGCAGGAGGAATAACACCAGCAGGTCCACACAGCATGCAATCACTACAGTAATTGATGTTGACTGCACCATGCAGCTTCTTGATGACCATAGTGACTTTCATTAATTACAAGTAACCACATTTGACACCTAACCACTCCCCCAATGACCAGACAGCACATCAAGGGGTAGCAATACTTCCCTCTTGATGGCCAACACAAGCCTGCCATCAAGAATGACCAGCTCTTGTGTTGGCTGGAAAGTTGTAACAGCCACTCACCATGTTATAAATGGCCACTCTGTTGCTGGCATTGAGAGGAGCATGTTAGTTTCCTCTGGAAATGGAGAGAAGTACAAACTCACCTCAATGACCAAATTTTTCTGGACATTGGGGCAGTTTTTACTCCTCTCAATGAACGGAGCAAACCAGTCATCAAGAGTACATCAATGGCTGGTTGGTTCTGGTAATCAGGAAAAGTAAACACTCCCCTTGATGTGTGCTCTGTTCTGGTTATTGAGGGGAGTGTACTCCCCTTGATGACCGGAACAGAGCTTTCATTGAGAGAAGTGAATCCTCCCCTCAATGACTGGATTGTTCCAGTCATTGAGAGGAGTGTACTCTCTTTGATGACTGGATTGTTCCGGTCTTCGAGAGGAGTGTACTCCCCTCGACGACTGGATTGTTCCTGTCATCAAGAGGAGTGTACTCCCCTTGATGACTGGATTGTTCCTGTCATCAAGAGGAGTGTACTCCCCTTGATGACTGGATTGTTCCTGTCATCAAGAGGAGTGTAATCCCCTCGATGACTGGATTGTTCCAGTCTTTGAGAGGAGTGTACTCCCCTTGATGACTGGATTGTTCGGGTCATCAAGAGGAGTGTACTCCCCTTGATGACTGGATTGTTTGGGTCATCAAGAGGAATGTATGTACTCCCCTCAATGACTGGATTGGGTTACATAGCGGGCATTTGGGGTCATTTTGACCATCACTTGATTGTCACAGCCCCAACCGCTGTTTGGCCAGGTTACATAGATCTGGAGGAACCTGTCCCGGAAAGGGTGGAATCTTGGCAAGGGAGACGGCAGGGCGGCAGCAATGAGTCGTGTATGTATGTAACGTTGAAACGGGGGCATGTGGCAGGGGTGGCACCGCGTAGAGGTGTGGCCTGGGCAACGGTGAAAAATTTGGTTTAAGGCTGAGAAGATTTTCTTGGGTTTCTTGGGCTGGGCCTTCTTTGTCTCGCCGGGATGCAAGTCAAGGTCAAGAAGGCAACTACAAGGTGGCGGAGATGGCGCAGGGCTGGTTTTATCTGTGCTGGCAAAGGCATAGCCCTGGCAACAAGTGCGGCTGGATTATACCCAGTGGCAAGATTGAGTGGGTATAAAAGGAGGGCATCATGTCAAGCAGAAATGTCCCCCAGGGGTTCCGGTTTCGTCCGCCCCCTCCCTGGAAGCCCCCTAGTTGCTTGATTAGGCCCCTCCTTGACAGCTCTTTCACAGAGTCTTTCACAACCGGCCCTTTTTTTCTTGTTGCTCTGGCACAGCTGGAGGGTCATCCATAGGGCCTTTGGGTTTTTGGGGATATTTTCAACAGCTGTGTGTATTATCTAAATTGTGTGCTCTTCTGTTATGTAATTTCTAAATCCAAATACGCCAAAACTTAGATCTAGGTGTCCACATTTGTGTGGATTTAAGAAACTTGGATAAGTAGGCCAGTAAAGACACACTTTAGTATGAACTCTCATCTTTGCCGCCTATCCTGCTAATTTCCATAAATAAAGAAACATATCCTAGACTCTACATTTAATGATAAGATTGTTGTCTTAAGATTCCGAGACCAATTTCCGACTGACACCTATCCACTCTCCATTTAGAGATGAAGAAGGATGTCTTGAACCTAGGTAAAGCGGGGGTCGCATTGGAAAGGGAGATGCAGCACCAACCATGTCATGCGACAAATGATAAAGAGGCGAGGGGTCTTTTGTAAAATTGCTATCTTGATTCGTCTTCCTTGGAGAGCGATCGGCCGTGGGACTGAGCAATGCGCTTCCGAGCAATTTGCGCACTAGACCACGTAAACCTGTTTTGGAATGGCTCCTTTCCAGATTCGCCGTGCCTGCTTGTTGTGCGGTAAAAACTTCTGAATTGTCTATCTTCTCCCGAGCGATAAGATATGTTAACTCGTCGGATTCACTTGACCAGGTACTTTCCTCAGACTTGGACTTTTTCAAGCTTCTAAACCGTAAGAATGACGATTGGCTGCGACTGACGCGCAGAGATCGATTGAGTCTAGAGCTGGCCAATCTTTGATACTCAGGAAGTGACGCCCGTGGCTTCAAAATACAGGGGCTGAATGGGTTATGAGTGCATGTCGCCCGACAATGTCTTGCTGCCACTACTTCCAAAGGCTCCTTTGTCTAATGAGAATTTGAGCGGTTAAGCATCCGCGGATGAAAATAATGCACATGAAACGCAGGTAAGTTGACACTAACAGAGTGGACCTTTCCGAATTCATTACTAGATGTCGTACTCCGCTCCGGCTGGATGTCGGGTCTGTCGACTTCAAGGTGTTGCCTGAGGGAATTTTCGAAATGTAATATGCGCCGCGCCTGCCGTTCACTGAGTCCCCTTACTCCACTGAGACTTCCGCTCCAGCCAAATTCACGTTCCTCGGCGGTCACGTGAATCTGGTCAAGCAGCGAGGTACTGGCTGGCTGTGACATATGGCGCTTCCTAAGGGTTTTGAGAATTTGGATGTGAAGTCCTACTTGATGAAGCTTTAAAGAAGAAAAAGATGTGCTTCAGGATAATCAGCGGGTCTGATAATGATTGATGCAGCGGGATCGTTGTTTGAAAACTACAGAACAATTGCCTTGAACTGGCTTCAGTCTTAAATGCAAAAAATGTTGCACCAGGAGGATTGATCACGAAGCTGAACGCTGGTATCGCATAAGATCGGGACTCTTACCGCATCAGGTTTTCTAGGTCCTCAGGCTCTAGGTTCCTCTAACAACCAGTGTTACTTTAGTAACAAAAGTGAAGTGCAATATGGGCAACAATGTAATCCCCCTCGGTCGCGAGCTCGACCGAGTCCGAAGACGTGCTCTAGCCGAGACATGGTTTGGGGGTCCAAAGCGACTGTTGTCGGACAAGACACTGCCGTCATGGACCTCCTTCAATCCAACTGGTCGATCATTTTTCTGACCCAGACTAACATTTCACGCACTATCCCTATCTCTCTAATCGAATGCAATGACTATTCTAACAGCTCTAAGGGATCAGGACAGCCTCGACAGGCCTTCCGAAGGTCTCCCGCTACTCTAGTGCCAGCTCGCAACGTATGCCATCAATCCCTCTCGAGGCTTTCCCACCTTCAAGTCAGAGAGGCCCAAATATGATACCATTGGAGGACTTTCCGTCAATCTGGGAACTCAGATTTTTCCAGATTTTGCGGGGAAATCTGGGGTCAATCGTCCCAAATCATAGATCTGCCTAGATTTCCCTGCGAAATCTGGGAAAATCTGGGTTTCCAGATTGGCAGGAAGTCCTCCATTATTGAAACTGCAACTGCCCAGGTTTCCATTTCTTTCCCTGTCACACATCTTTCTCTCCTTTCTCCTCCCTCCAGATGAATATGCATGTTCACCTTCTGCCCACAACTTGTCCCCCAGTTGTAATAGTTTATAACATCTGCTTTACAGAAGAAATAAACCTCATCTTTTCTCCTGCACCTGATCCCTGAGACCAACATTTGGTCTCTTGTAGTGCGCCTGCCTTTTTACACAACACAAGCTAGCAGCCTTAGCCCCCTTCCCTTGTTCTCAGCCGCTGAGCCTTTTTCCTCTTGGCCCATTTTTTCCACATCATTGACACCTTTTGTTGCAGCTCCAACAACCATCCCCCCTACTCAGACCATTGTTGTGGAAAAGGCTGCTCACTATCTTCATGAAGCTTTCAAGATTGACTCCAAGAGCTCTCTTGTTTTGTATGTCTGAGCTTAGATAACAATTTTGTTTACTTCTCTTAAAATTTCCACCTCCACACCTCCTTTTTCACCAATGAATATTCTGATACAGCTAACACAGAAAAGCTTGCTTTTCTGTGTGGCTGAAAATCCAACCAACACAGTTTGACATTTCAGCTCCCTGTCCAGCTGGGGGCTGTATGACCTTCCAATTCTTCCTTTCTTCCACATACTTCCTCACACCTCTCCTCCTCAGCCATGGCCCCCAATCCCCATCCCCCTCCAATTGGACCCAACCACAACCCCCCCCCCCCTCCCACCCAGCCCGCAAAAAAGAAAAAAAAACCCTACCGGCCTCCCCAAAAAACCCAGCTCTGTCCCGCCCTTGGTTAGTCTGTCCCCTCCATTGATCCCCTGTCACATTGTGCTGACTTCTGAGTCCCATCTCAGAGTCACCCCCCCTGCTGGTCTCAATTCAACACACTTCAGACCGTTGGATCAGGATCATTGTCTGGAAACTTTTGGTTGATGTGAGTACACATGAATGGCCTGCCCACCCGCCGTCTCACCCTTTGCAGCTTTTGCCCAACTCTAAATTTCCTGCTTTATTTCCAGGAAATGCCTCCCAAAAAAGGACCTCCACCTCAAACCAATCACCCAATGAATTCTTCACTCTCACTTGCCGGGTGGAACCATTGCCATTCCCAAACACCCCAGACAGACCCCAGGAGTCTTATCTTGAGCCATCTCTATGGCCAAATGATGATTCCGAGGAGTGTATGCTCTTCTATGAAGGTACCCAGGACAACAACACCAGCAATCTGACCCAAAAAAATGCAACCAAAGGCCCCGCGCCCAGTGTCCCCCCGCCAGACGCCAACATCCCCAATGGTGACACGGCACGTCCAACTGCCACAGATCCCCCCCCCCCCCTGGCTGGGCCCCAACAGGCGGCCACCATACAAGCCCCGGGTTCAAGACCAGTTGAGATCATTCATCACATGTTCATGAGCACAGCGGCTGGGCAATTGGCCCAGGTGAAACCAAGGAATCCGGCGGCCGCTGTCTCAAAAGAGTGGGAACAATTAATCTCAGAAGGTGTGGCGGTCCTGTTGACCGATATCCAGAGCACCACATGGGAACGGTTCAAGGTTGACGCCCATGGACACCCTTGACAAGACCACCCCACTCCTGGGCACCCACCTGAAGAGCCTGGACTTGCAGGGCCTTCTGCAGTGGCAAGGTATCATAATGAAGCACCTGTTCTACAGTGCAAAGTCTGCTGCTATGATTGCAAACAACACTGAATTTGCCCCATTTGTTCATGCGGTCGTGGACAACCCCCTCTCAAAGTTTCAGGTCAACTAGATATCCATGAACAAGTCAACAACCCCTGTAAAACTGCCAAAGAACAGCAGCAGGTGAGATCTCTTGACTATGTGGCTTTTCTTGTCTTCTGGGGCTGACCCTCTCTCTGTCTGGGCCATCATTCCAGGAACACGCGCAACAAGACACCTTAGCTATGAGCTATGGGTCGGAGGGCACTTGGATTGCGTTGGAGCGATGCCAGACCCGTCTGGCCCTGAATGTAAGTGCTACCTTATGGTTTTCATCCTCTTTCCTGCTCATGAATCTCGGTTGCCTGCGATCCATGCGTCTGACTATCCAACCTTGGCTCCCGTAACCCACAGCCAAGCCCCCAGTCCAGCCGCGTCAGATATTGAGGTGGTCTCCGGCCCCACCAGTGCACCCAACTCTGGCATCCATTGCTCCCCTGCTCGCAAGATCGCTTGGAGCCCTGCCGGTGAGGGGATTGCGCATACAATCAGTTGTCTCAACTTTGGGAGGCCCTGCTCTCCACCATCCGTTTTGCCAAATCGCAAGACCCCAGCTTCAAGCAGGGAATAGCACATCGAATTGAATACAAATATGAATACTCGAATCAATTTGACCTGAGTCAAATAGTGAGGGGGCAGATTTTTGGTCAAATATTCGAATAGGCTCAAATATCTACTTAAACTGACAGCCAGGGCCTTTTGGCCCCCCAAGGAGTTTTTATAGGCCCTTTGCTGGCCCCGGGGCAGCCCTATGCACCACCGGGGCTGCTGATATCAGTATCACAAGTCCGGGACCAGCACCCTACCAGTACCAACCACCGCCACCAACAAATCTCAACTGTCAGAGGCCTTCAGAAGTCAACAGGTAAGTTTAGCTTGCCCTTTAATCCATACCAGAAGAAGATCAATTGGAAACTCTGGATTCAGACTGATCCTTGATGTGTCATTTCTTTATCCTTTGTTGACACTGAAAGCATCATGAGTACAGCCAATGCGGATGATCCCCCAGAAAAATCAAAATCTCAACCTGATCTGTTGCCATCACCGGTGTGGTAGACGGAAAAGTGAAAAATCAAAAGTTTTTTTCTATACTACATATTTACTCACAATGCGCCTCAAGATACCACCAAATGGAACTCAGAGATGGATTCTATGGCCAATTTTACCCCTAGTCACCACTGGAAGCGTCACTGGAACCCCGCTGGATTGGAAGTTACACCCTCTTGGACCCTCATGGACACGGCCAGCCCCAGTCATCAACCTGTCACCTTTCCCAAGTATATGCATACCCAGTCCTGCCAAACACATACTCTTTTCTATCCCTCTTATCTCCACTGCATATGCAGGGGACCAACCCCATTTCTTCTGTATTTGACATGTCCCTGCCTCATTTATGCACCCCTTGCAGCTGCATGCAGTCTTCTGACCCCATTTCTGCACTCCTTGCATTAGTATGACACCACTCATGCACCCCTTGCATGAGTTACCCCTGTATTTGACATTTCCCCGCTTCATTTGTGCACTCCTTGCATAGTATGACCTCATCTTTCATTTCTCACCCCACTTTTTGCCTGTATTTAGTATCTTCTGACACCACTTGTACGCAGCCCACCAGCTCAAATCCCTCATCCAGGGTCCCCTTTGTAGCTAAAATCCCTCACATTTGTCTATATAAGGAGCTCTCCCCCCCCCCAGTTGTTTTTCCTCAGTTCAGTACCCACCAGTTATACAAATACGACCCATAAGTCTTTAAACATCACCCTTACATTTATAACATACCATATCACCCCTCTTATCTGCAAGAACCACTGAGCTAACTCTCATATCTTCTGGTTGCATATCACGCACCTGTCACGAGTTACCCGGTTCCTGGTTCAACTCCCAACTGAGACATATACCCTTCTCAGTCCAGACACTCTTCTCAACTTCTTATATCACCCTCTTGAGGACCTGTGTTCAACCCCCACCGGAAACATCAAGTCAACTTTCACCCTTTCCATCATCATAAACCCTCTCAACTCTCACATACCTGTCATCAAACAACTTCATCTGGAACTAGACCAGACTTATCACTTGATTAAAACTTGCAAAGCTTAGCTTGGTGGGTCTTGTTATCTGATAGTATAGAAGGGCAGAGTTTGCACCTCCATCATCCCCTTCTCCATTCAGCAAAAGGGTTTCAAAACCACTTTTGAGTCTTACACCGGAAGCTCAACTGAATTCTCAGAGGCGTAAATTGACCAGCGTCAACCAATCAGAGACAGCGGTCTCTTTTTTTGCTCCTCCCAATTCAAAAGGAAAACGCACCTGCTTGATCAACAACTGTGGTGATTATCTCGTATCAAACAAGACCACAAAGGCCAACTTGGTGAACCATGTTGCTTGGAAGCATCCTGGCGAATGGAAACTTGCCCTTGAAGCTGCCAAAGCTGCCGAAATTGCCAAAGAAGTACTTCAAACTCCACATAGCTCCGGTACCCCTACCCCAGCGGCTACCAGTACCCAGTCTATGTCAATATCTAAACCAAAAGGACCTCTTCAAAAGCTCATGCTCCAGTCCCAGCAGTCCACTTTCAACACTAACATTATTGACTGGATCATTGAAGACCAGCTTCCCTACGCAAAAGTAAAATGTCCAAAATTCATCAAGATGATCCAAGGCCTCAACCCTGGTATCACAATCTTTAGCAAGCATACGGTTTCTTGGCAAATTAAAGCCCTGTACGCGCATAGTAAGCCTGCAGTCTTTAGCTTCTTGAGAAATCAATCAGAGCGGTTCCCTTTTACAACTGATATCTGGTCCTCAGCTGGCGGAACCCCGTATATCTCACTCACTTGTCATTTCATTTTGAAAGAATGGGCACCGGTTTCCGCCACGATGGATTTCAAATCCTTCAGGGATAAGCACACCGGTACCAACATCCACAAGAAAATTGTTGAGATCTTTGAGGATTTTTTCTGCATTTCTGAACGCTCCACTTCAAACAAAAGAAAGGCAATCCACATCGATGATACCTCCAACAACAAATCTAGCTCTTCCAATACCGCTGCTCAAGATGTGAATAATGATGACAATGAAGCTCAATCAAGTTACAAAATTGACCTCTTGTATCTTGGGGAGCAAATCATATCCATCACTTTGGACAACACATCAAACAACAATAAATTCATTGTGACCACCCTCACTACTAACCTTTTGTCCTCTCCAGAAGCTCACATAAAATGCTTTGCACACATCTTGAACCTTGTGGCAAATGAAGTCCTGAAGGCTGTGGAGAATTCTTTGACTAAACTTTGGACAGTTATCCTACACATCCAACAATCCAATCAAGTCTTCAGTGCATTTCAGGATCTCTACAATGATAATGACGTAAAAGCATCAAAACCAATCATTAACAACACCACATGCTGGAATTCCACATATGATATGCTCAATCTATCTCTCCTTCAAAAACCGGCTATTGACAAACTTATCTCTTCATACAAGAAACATAAGCGACCTAGTCAAGGGGGGAAAAAAAAGAAATTGAAATCAAAATCAAAATCAAAATCAAAGAAGGGGAAATCTGGCTCTGACCAATATCAAGTTATCAAAGCGGTGTGCAAGGCTAAAAATAAGAAAGCTTGTGAGATGGTCAGTACGTAATGTCAATTTTTGAATGCCTTGCTCATTTTTTAATGGGATGAATGATTTGCTATGTATGTAACAGGAGCCAATAAATGATGATGAATGGGACCTTTTTGAGTGGATTCACTCTTTTTTGGAGAAGTTCCAACAGGCATCGGCCAATACCCAAGGCAAAGTCTATGCAACTCTAACAACTGTCATCCCATGGCACATTGCTCTCACAGACCACTGCAACAAAACAATTGAGAAATTCACCAAATCCAGGCGTCCATCTAGAACAGTCATGATTGAAGCCGCTGTAAGACTCAAAAGTGGTAATGAAACCCTTTTGCTGAATGGTGAAGGGTATGATGGAGTTGCAAGCTCTGCCCTTCTGTTATCAGTCAACAAGACCCACCAAGCTCAGCTTGGCAAGTTTTATTAAGTGATAGGTCTGGTCTGTTCCAGATGAAATCTGTTTGACCGGCAACGTGTAACTGTTTTAATTACTTTGTTATAAGGGCTGAATTTTTGTTAAAAGGGTTGATTTATTGTTATAAGGGTTTTAGGATTTGAGTGTGGATGAGTGTTGGGTGACTTGTGAGTTCTGGGTGAGGAACTGGGGAGCAGACCACTGGGGGTGGAGAGAGCTCCTTTTATAGACAAAAGTGGAGCCCTTGAGGGGCTTGTGGGTTAGGGTTTCAGCTAATCTAGACAACATGGTGAGGGATTTTAGCTGGTGGGAGTAGATACAAACAATGTCATAACCCCTCAGGGGTGCATGAATGTGTAAGGGATTGAGGATCCCTTCACTGGGGTCGTTGGCAGTGGCACGGGGGAGCAAGGCTAAAGCCTAATTTCTAGCTCCAACAAATATATTACTAGTGTCAACAGAGAGAGTGGTTGTCCGATGTTCTCTCATTAGCAATCTATCTACAAGTTTGGAAGCAGGATGGAGGAAAGAAATAAACTTACCTAGCGTCAACAGAGAGAGTGGTTGTCCGATGTTCTCTGCCGAGCTAGGTAATGGAAGCAGGGAGCTACGTGTAGGGACGCGAGTGAAGGTGTGAAAGGTAACATGACATGTTTGTGAAGTCCGTGCAGCGCGGGCTTTACAGAATGGTGTCAGAATATACAACAGAACATTCTAAACATGCCAGGGGTGCATACATGATGTCAGAATATACAACAAAACGTTCTAACACATGCATAATGTGACATTAGACTGCATGAGCTGTCATACAGGGGTAATTAGTGTATACACAGGTTCTGAGGCTGCAGAAACAGTGTAGATGATGTCATACTATGTATATAAAGGAGTGTATTTAGCTAATATGTAATGAGTGTAGCCTGATGGGGAGATGTATGTTTGTATCCTATGATGTGTATATGTGTACTACTGTGAAACTTGGGTTGAGGCAGGTGACAGCTGGGTTACTGGGGCTGGCCGTGTGATAGGTGTTTGGCGGGGTCCACAGAGGTGTAACTTCTTATCCAGCGGGGTTGTAATGACTGTTCCAGTGGGGACTAGGGGTGAAATTGGCCGTAGAATCCATTTCTGGGGTCCATTTGGTGGTATCTTGATACCTAGTATGAGTAATTGTGGTGCAGAAAAAGCTTTTTTATTTTTCCACTTTTCCGTCTACCACACCGCTAATGTCACTATGGAGAAGCTTCAAGGGTACTATTCAGTCCACTCCCATCACTCATTTCTTGTGGTTGTTTTGGATCTGCGCTTCAATTTTGCACTTTTTGAACAACAACCATTTGACGCTGACCACAACAATGATTCTAGTGGCGGGACCCAGATTAAGTACAAAGATGAAGCAATGAAGGTCTTATGAGCAATGTTCCATGAATACTCAACTAGATTTTCATCTGATCTGTCCAAAGGAAGCAATTTGACAAGCTCTCAATTGGTTTCCAATAAGAATCAAGATAAAGAACGATTCCATCCATTACAAAGCTACAAGAAGACTTCAAAACCATCTGAGAACAACGGGATCTTGACCTACCTGCAGATGCAAGAACCACCATTCAAGAAAGATATCATCACTTGGTGGAAGGAAAACTAAATCTACTTCCAACACTTTCATCAATTGCAAAAGACTACCTCACAATTCCAGCCAGCTCAGTAGCAAGCGAATGTGTTTTCTCACAGTCGGGTAATCTAGTGACAGTAAAAAGAGTCTCCCTCTCTGGTGACTCAGTCAAAGCAAATATGTGTATGCGTTCTTGGCTGTGTGGAAAGCTGGTTGATATGGCTTCAGCTTGTAATGATATCAGATTCAACTAGTAGTTCCACTTCTACATACATGATTTTTTTGGGGGTTTTTTTTTTACTCAAATAACTATCTGAATATCTGAATAGCTTGAAATTATGTATAAGGCATGAATAAATATTAAATAGATATTACTACTGAATGAGAAAATTGAAAAACACAACTCTGAATACAATTACACTTCCCTGGATTGTGAGAAACAACTGAAAACACCAAAAAAAGGTGTTTTTTGGTGTTTTTGATTTTTGGTCAAATATCTCCAAATACTCAAATATTCAACAAATCAGTATTTAGGGTGTTCAAATTTGACTTGCATAAAATCATAACACCATAAAATCATAAAATTCTAAGCTGAAAAAAATATGTTGCACCCAAGCAATCAAATTATGTTGGAATTTCACATCTCTGTCACTCACTTCTTTCCTGTCTCTTCCCTGTCAATCCCTTTCTCCTGCCAGTTGCATATGCAAATACCATCTTCTGTCCACATTTTGTCCCCCCAATGTAATAGCTTAAATATCCGCTCAGATAGATAGAAATAGAAGCATCAGTTCCTGCGCCTGTTCCCTGAGACCTGAGAGTCTTTTTTAGTGAGGGGCCTTTTTCCCCTTCACAGCTAAGCAGCTTGGCCCTTTCTTGGGCTCCCTTGTTTTGTTCTCCGCCTCGAGCTTTCTTCCTCAGGCTTGTTTTTCACTCATCCCTCCGGCTCTGAGTCCAAAATTCTTCAAATTAGAGCAACATTTCTAGAATGGTACATATGAAATTATCACTTGAAGTTTTATAATTTTATGATTTTATGCATTGAAAATTTTATGATTTCAACTTTGAACACCCTTATTCAAGGGGCCCAAAAAGCACGTTGAATACCACCGTGCTATGCCCTGGCTTCAAGATCTGACTCTTTGAGCTCTTGGATCAGCAAGAGCAACCCGGATGACAAACTCAGGCTCAATGACGCCGGTAGGGCCCTCACCATCAAAGACTTTCTGGATCTATGTAACTTTGA
The DNA here is from genome assembly GCF_026914185.1 of Puccinia triticina. Lineage (NCBI taxonomy): Eukaryota > Fungi > Basidiomycota > Pucciniomycetes > Pucciniales > Pucciniaceae > Puccinia > Puccinia triticina. The sequence goes on from NC_070572.1 coordinate 4,248,527, forward strand.
CAGGGACGACCCTGTCCCGTGGGCTTTGATCAATCTCTCCCACATCCGCCAATGGGATTACTTTCTTGATGCGACAATCACCCACTTCTGCTCCCTCAACTTCCCATTGCCCATTGCCTCTCAGCTCTTGAAAGGTGAACGTTGGCTTGTCTCAAGTCATGCAGACTATCTGTCCACACAACTGATCAAACCCAATATTTACTGAAGCAACACTTCCTTGGCCCAAGCTGGCCCCTCCGGCAGCCACGTAACCAAAGCTGGATCACCCAGGACCTAATGAAATCAGACTTTTAGAAGGTAGCAATATTTAGTATCTACACTTGATACGACTTGAGCACCAATGACACACTAACCTTTAAGAAGGTAGCAATAGTTAGTATCTACTCTTGATACAACTTGAGCACCAACAACACACTAACCTGATTGTAGCAATGAGAGTTAGTGTTGTAGTTGTTGAGAACTATGAGTTGATTCCATTACTCTTACACACCTTTTAGAAGGTAGAGACACCAACCCATCACTGCATTGGCTTTGGCACTGCCAGCGCCTGCACCCAAGGATGAACCTCCCGCAGTTTCAGAAGGTCAGCTGGATTGCCCTAGCACCCCAGCCAATGCTGACGGCTCCAAAAACTGAATCCTTGTGCTGGGCATATGCCCCAGGGTAAGTAGCACAAACATGGATCTTTTTTCTATCTTTCAAATCCACAATCCTCTATACTAGGCTCGGAAAGCCTCATCATATTTGGAAATCCCCAGTATATTTACACACAAGGAAACACAAGTAGTTTGAATCCTGTCTCTACAATTTTATGTTTTTTTTTACGGACTTAATTCGCGCACTGCGAAAAGCTCTTCGCGCACTGTGCAGTGCGCGAAGTTTGCAAACACTTCGCGCACTGCGCGTGAAGGGCGCAAATTTTTCAAATTATTTTATGACCAATCAATAGAAAATCTTATTATTGTCCTCTGTGAATTTATTTGGAGTTTTTTGAAGCTTCTCTGTATGCTTAAAAATTCCACCAATAAAATGAACAAGTACAGTCACTTGGGGACCTGGAATCCATATTCCCACCAGTCAAAAAATCCAAATAGCTTAGTGAATCATGATACATATGAATTCAAACTTTTTAGAATTTTTTGGCCACTTTGTGCAAGAATAAGGCTTTCAAAAATTAGGAAAGTTCACCACTTACTGGCGCATTTTGGCATATCTTGAGAAAAAGTTACTGGTTTTTGAAAGCCTTGTCCTCGTACAAAGTGGCCAAAAAGTTCTAAAACTTTTAAATACATATTTAATATGATTCACTAAATTATTTGGATTTTTTGGCCTGTGGGAATATGAATTCCAGGTTCCCAAATGGCTGTGCTTGTTTTTTTTATTGGTGGGATTTTTAAGCATACAAGGAAGCTTCAAAAAGCTCCAAATAAATTCACAGAGGAAAACAATAAGCTTGTCTATTGATTGGTCAAAAAATAATTTGAAAAAGTTGCGCCCTTCATGCGCAGTGCGCGAAGTGTTTGCAAACTTCGCGCACTGCACAGTGCGCGAAGAGCTTTTTGCAGTGCGCGAAGTAAGTCCGTTTTTTTATCTTTCATTTTCAAGAGCAATATACATGTGTGATTCACTTGAATTTGACCTCCCCCAAGGGCATGAAATGCTGCCTCACGTGAGGTACTTGTGCAAAAAACACCCCAATCCACACCTGAGAGCAAGTAAGGAGGGAGGGTGATATGCCCCACCCAAAGCCACCCAAGAAAGGGAGGGACTTGTCCCAAAAAGGCCTCACCCAACGCCTGAGCAAGGCAAGCACTTGGCCTCAAATTGTCCCACCCCGCGCGCAAGCAATGGAGGGACTTGTCCAAAAATGCATCCAAGGCGCAAGCAATGGAGGGACTTGTCCAAAAATGCATCCAAGGCGCAAGCAATGGAGGGACTTGTCCAAAAATGTACTCACCCAAGGCGGGAGCAAGGGAAGGACTTGGCCTGAATTTGGCCCACCCCGCGCGCAAGCAAAGAAGGGACTTGTCCCAAAATGGACTCACCCAAGGCATGAGCAAGGCAAGCACTTGGCCAAAAACATTGGTCAATGCGCCAAGGCGTCTGTGCCTCTCTGTCTGGTGGGGGATTATGGGAATTTCTGTTCATTTTTGTGTATGTTTATAAATATGGACAATATGAACTGAGAGATAGCCAAGTAACGTTTGAGCAGGCATGGCAGGGGACAAATTCATTTTGGAGTTTATTTTTTAAGTTTATAATGAGAAGTCAAACAAAAAGAAGGAAATTCTCCATATTGAACAACATCTAAAGTACTGCATAGCCCAAACAGAGCAGAGTAAGGGGTAGTAGCCAGGAATATAAAGATTCAATGAAGACCATCCGGGGCGGCAATTGCATTAGCGGCCCCGGCATTGCCACCCACTGCTGCGGTTTGTTCTCCCACGGTGTATCTGCTGCCAAGGAAAAGTCGCTGCATCATCTGGGGAGTAATGACCAATGGTAAGAACACCTTGATGAGTTCAGTGTTGGCCCCTTTGCCCGTGAGTATCTGGTGGTGTTTCAACTGGGACTTCAGGGCGGAAAAATCCTTTTGATGGGGTTGAAGTCTGTCAAGTAGCGTGGCAGGTATATTAACAAGATGTCTGCCGCCTCGCATATTTTGGCAATGCGGCCCCCGTGGTGGATCCACACATTGTCCATGAATAGGATACTGTTTTGCCCGGGGAAGGGATTCATTTCAGGGACCTGGACATATGAGTCAGAGCAGCCCTGCCGGGGAGCAAGCCAGGGGGGGATGCACCAATCCCTCCTTGATAAAATACTCCATATCCAGGCAATGAATTTTCCCTTCCTGGGTGATGCTGCAGATTAATCCATCCAACAACACGGCGGGCAGCACCATTATCCTGCTTGATTGGAGAGGCTTGGGAATTTGGGCCATGCGGCGCTTGCATAGTGCCCACGTGCAATCACAACCGTGGGTGCCCCGGGACACCCCACATTCATCTGCAGGCCGGAATAAGTCCTCCTGAGCTTGATAGTCCTGATAGCTGGAATACACAGAAGACTTACCAACAAATACAATGTATTCAGGTGGGAATACCCCAATGCGGTTGGTATAAGCCACCCATTGATCTTCATTTTGGGCCGGATGGACTGTTCATACCATTTTTTTGGTCATCAGGAGCCGGTCCCGCAATTCTTCACAGATTGTAATTAGAGGGTGGCAAGTGCTGGTCATGGATTGTATGTGCCTCTGTATCTTTTCCAGGTACAGCCTTGGCTCAGCAGCAAGTGCATCAGGCACAAGTTCTGCCTCCTCCCAAGAGAAATCCAAGGGGCAACTGCGATCCTTGTAGAGAGCGGGGTCTCTGACCATGTCTCAGGTACGGCAATACAAATTGTTCCAGCGAAAAAGGGAATCAAGCAAGACTTGATGCATGAGCGTATTGTTGATTTCATCAAGCAACGAACCCCGCAGGTGGAGCTTAACCACTATAAATGTGACATTGCGGTGGTACCGTACAAGAACCATGAGGTCTGCCATGACTAAAGGGATTCAGTTTAAACACAGAAACGGAAGAAAAAGAATGAATGACTCACCGGGGCTAAGCAGGCTTGATTAGGTGGTGTCTGTGGGAGTCAGGAGGATGAGGTGAGTGGTCCCGTGAGTCAGCAGGTGGAACATAGGTAAATGGAAAAACCAGCAGTTGAATTGTTGTTGGCCACCAGGAGCCAAATGCTGAAGGGGGAAAAAAATGGGCTGGGTGGGGGGGTGGTTTGTGGTTGGCTCCAATTGGAAGGGGGTGGGCTGGATTGGGGGCCATGGATGAGGAGGAGAGGTGCGAGGAAGTATGCAGAAGAAAGAAAGAATCAGAATGTCATACAGCCCCCAGCTGGGCAGGGGGCTGAAATGTCAAACCATGTTGGTTGGATTTTCAGCCACACAGAAAAGCAAGCTTTTTCGTGTTAGCTGTAACTAGACTTTCAAGGCAACTCTGCTGCTGCTTGTTTTAGTCCCAGTCTCAAATTATTAAATTGAAATCTACTGAATTGTTTCAAAATTTCCAGGATCATAAACAGAATGGAATCTCTCCTAGTCAAAGTGGATAAGATGTTGTATAAAATATTTTATTTGCATGGATCCTATCCTTCCAAAGACTTTTTATAAAACCTCTGAAACAAAAAAAATTGTTCCTGTTGAAGCGGTTAGGAAACCTCCTCAGCAGGAAGGATCATCTGAGTGAAACAGAATTTTGTGGCAGCAAATACAATCCCTTTGTAGACATGACTTGATAAATTAGCAGGCAAGGATGTATGCCCAATAACATTTGACTGGAAGAGAAGTTATCCATTCCAGAAACAGTGTAAATAATTTGTTCCCCAAGGTACAATGTTTATGGTTCCCACTTTTAATAATTTGTTTCCTGAAAATAGTAGCTCTGCCAGCTGCAATTTGGGCTGAGAAAAAGGTGATATGTTCTTTAGCATTTTACAGCATTCCAAAACATGATTTTTTGTAAGGAGGGGGGGGAGCAGGTAGAGATTTCCAAGTGGAGCCGGGTACCTGCAGTTGTTTTTGTGATATTCAGACACCCGTACCTGTACACAGCACCTGCGGGCGGGTACCGCGGGTACTTGTGCTTTTTTTTTATTCAACACCCCCACTCAATGACAGCTACAGACTGTTCATCGGGTTGTTTCCTCTTGATGACCGGGACAGATCCTGGTCATTGGGAGGAATCAAACCTCTTGATGACTGGGATAGACCCCACTCATTGAGAGGCTTGTTTCCTCTTGATGACCGGGACAGATCCTGGTCATTGGGAGGAATCAAACCTCTTGATGACTGGGATAGACCCCACTCATTGAGAGGCTTGTTTCCTCTTGATGACCGGGTTCTGTCCCAGTCATCGGGAGGAAACAACCCTCTCAATGAGCGGTTTCTATGCCGGTGTGGAACTCCTAAAAGATCAGGAAAGAGCTGTGAGGGGAAACATTCAACTACACTACTAATAATGTAGAAGAGGCTACAGGTGCTGGTGAGGCTGCCCTCTTGACTAATGCTGATGGAGAGAGGGTTACACTAAGAAAAAGAAAAGGGTGTGGCTGATGATTCTCTTTGACTTAGGTGACTTTAACACTTTATGAGTTTGAGTTGTATCAATCCTACTGAGTGAGAGAGGAGAAGTGAGATGGGGGAAAAAGCAGAAGCTCTTTGGGAGTCACTCTGAGATGGGTAATGAGATATATACTGGGGGATGGATTCCAGAGGGGGTGAAATGTTATCTAAGTGTGATGTAAAAGGTTGCTACAGGTAGTATGTGGGGGGAAAGGTGCATACAAGGTGTAGTGGCTGAAATTGCATGATAGGTATACAACATCTAAAGGGGTGTTTATATATGTCAGGAGTACTACAGGGGGTGATACATGATGAGAAAATAGTAACAATATCTGAAGATGAGCAGTAATGATGAAGGTGCAATGACCAAGGAGTGTACATGAAAGGTGACTATGTAGAAGATGAAATAATGATGAGCAGAAGTAAGAATGTATATAATGAAGATGAGCATTTGATAATAACTACAAGAGCTATGAAGGAATGTACTGCTGATTCATATGAAGGGGAAAATGAGTAATGAAGTTATGTAAGATCTGCAGTCCTATGTAGCTATGATACTAATGAATGATGTATGTAATAATGCTAAGGATATGTATGAAGAAAACACCTGCCAAAACTATGAATGCCAATAACTGCTGATCCATTTGGAAATTCTAGGTGAAATGAGTGGGTGACTAGGGGTAAAATGGGGTGTAGAATCTGAATATGAAACAATAATGAGGTATTTATGAAGGGTTTATGAGATATAGAAGTGGTGATATGAACAGGAACAGGGTTACCACACCGGTCATCAAGAGGGTTGTTTCCTCACAATGACTAGGCTCTGTCCCAGTCATCAAGAGGGTTGTTTCCTCTCAATGACCTGGTCCTGTGATGGTCATTGAGAGTTTTGTTTTCTCTTGATGACCGGGTTCTGTCCTGGTCATCAAGAGTGTTGATTCCTCTCAATGACCGGGATCTGTCCTGGTCATCAAGAGGGCTGAATTACTCTCAATGACCGGGATCTGTCCTGGTCATCAAGAGGGCTGATTCCCCTTGATGACAGGGATCTGTTTTGGGCACCTAGAGGGTTCAATTCCTCTTAATGACCAGGGTCTGTCCCAGTCATCAAGAGGGTTTATTCCTTCTGATGACCAGGATCTGTCCCGGTAATTGAGAGGGTTGATTCCTCCCAATGACCAGGACAGATCCCGGTCATTGAGAGGGCTGATTCCCCTTGATGACCAGGATCTGTCCCAGTCATCTCAAGGATTCAACCCCCTCGGTGACTGTAACAGCGGTACCCGGGTACCTGGAAGACCCGCCTGCTGCGGGTATTTTTGGCGGGTATCCGGGTACCTGGTTCTTTTTTGCCCCAATTCCTGCACCCGGACCCGTACACGTCACCTGCGCACAGGTATCCAATGCCATGTGGCAGGTACCTGTGCATGGGTCCACTTGGCAATCTCTACTGCAATGCAACAATGGAGTGAGAGATGTAGTGAAAAGACTTTACTTGAGTATGAGGAAATGGTTGGGAGTGAGACTCAGGAAAACTGAATTGCTGTGTTGCGGGTGACTTTTTTACCAAAAACTCCTTGATAAAACTGGCTTTTGTGGAAGCATATATTCCTGCAACTGTGAATGAAGAAAAGGGTCCTCATTTGTCAAGGAACTTTGGACATCTGATTTTGTCAGCTCCGGTCTCTTATGTGACACGGAGTTGATGGGTTTGAGGTACACGCTGTAGCGGCTTGAGTAGCGGCTTGAGTAGCGGCCAGCGGTAATAATTGCCACACTATAACCTAAAAAGGCCAATGGGAGGAAACCACGCCTCAACACTATAATGCGGAGGGGCTAGCACCCTTATGTAAAGGGGACGCGGCAAGATTACTCGAGCCAGGCGCTGTGGCTACACAAGGTATGAGCGTCTTGTCTTCTAGGATACAGGTGTTATAACATTCACCTGTACCTAGGGGAGAAATACACGAAGAGGAAAGCTGTGAAAGAAGAGAGTTAGTAGATTATATTATAAACCCCACTCACTTTATGTTTCAAAGTAAGGTTAGCAGGTTTGTATGTGTAATAACCTTGGGGGGAGATCTCTCCAGGGGAAAGACCCCCCCTTTTATATTACAGGATCAGCTCCCTCCTTTGAGTCAAGGACCTGAGGGATCCTCAACTCCAAGGAGAGGAATGAACACGCAATTCAGAAGGGGATTTACATAAATATGTATGTAATCACCCTATTTGTACATATATTAGGCTTAATCAGGACAAATACATAGAGAGATAAGATTATCTCTCTCTGTATAAACACATATGTAATCAATGTGAAATAAGTTTAATTACATACTTAAAAGAGTGTGAAATATGTAGTAAGTACATAATAATAGTACATTGAAATAAAAGGTACATAATTAATGTAAAGACAGGGAATTGAACTCTTGACTTTATGTACATGAGTCAATCATTAAAGCAGTCTTTAACCATTAGGCTATAAGACACACAGCGGGCAATCGGATGTCGCACGCAGCCCGCAGCGACACCCGAGCCAAGGGGACCCCCTTTACGCGGGTGTCGCTGCGGGCTGCGTGCGACACCCGATTGCCCGCTGTGACATGTACTGTGCATTGTAGACCCATGGACTTACTGTCTCAGTGTCTGACAGATTTGGTGTTTTCACGGAGTCTGAAGCAGCTCCAAAGGTCTGATATTACAAGCGCACCTATCTGTAATTTGATGGGGCACAGTAAAACAAAGATGTGAGAAGAAAGCAATCCTGTGGGGTTAGGAAATGCTTCCACCCACCTTCCAAGGGTGGGATCAGCGACTTGGGTAACACTGGATCCTTCTGTTTATTTAATTCTCTATTCTTTCATCATAGCCACTTTGACTTTGGGATACTACAGATGAGGAGGCCCCAACAATGGTGGAGAAAAATTGTGATTCATACACCAACATCAATTCATGAATCAAATTTATCATGTAAGCATTTCCTCTGCAAAATCCATTGGTCTTATCCTTGAGTCCATGGAACTAATTTTAACAGATGTGAACCAACATTACATGGGAAATCTGACCAGGAAGACAGGAGTCCTTTACTTTCTCCACAAACCTTTGAAAAATAATCTTTTCATTCTCCTTCTGGGTGAGGACAGGCTTGATTCCAATGACATTCCTTGCGTTTCAGTGTTGCCTGAAGCAGCCAATCAGCTTGGAAAATATCCTTAGCAGCCAGGATTGGCATTAATCCCCTATGAATTGCACACCATGATGATGAGCCCAGAAGCTATCTGGTTCCCCAAAATCTGTAGTGGTGTAGCCACCTTGGCCTCTAGTATTGTATAAAATCAAGTGGTTCCAAATTCAGAAGATGCCAATAGCCAAGCTCACAGTGTAGAGAACGTCCGCCAGACCCAGGTACCACACCACATTTTTTGAAAAAACAAGCACCTGGCACCATCCAGAAGGGGGCTGGTGGTCTACCATTGGTAATTTGGCCTAGTTTCCTGGAAGGGATTCCTTTGGGAAAAAAAAGGCTATACAACCTTGTTGTCACAAAGGGATCCCTTCCAGGTGATGAGGTTGGTTGATTCCTTCCAGACTTGTTGCCTGGGGGCTAGATATGTGTTATGAGCCGTAGTGTGGGCTCCGCAGCGCAAGCTCCCATATACATTTGAGACAACACTCTCAAGGTTTGAGAGCCTGGAGATCCGGACTGCTTCCTCATCCTGCCATTTACCATCTTGGATCCAGAACCCTCAGATCTCATCTTCCTCTCCCATAGTCTTGACCATAACAATCTGGCAGTCTAGCACCAGAATTGGGGAAGGAATTTTGACCCATCCGGCTGAGCTGCAGCAGTACCTGGGCGGCTATCAGGGTACCACACCGGTTTGTCAAAAACAAAAAAAAAACAGGCACCCGGCACCGTCCAACAGGTGCAGGTGATACTTGCCCTGGGTCTGCCAGCCTATTCCCTATCACAGTGGCAACTTCCAGACTATTTTTTTCACATCTGAACACTACAAGCATCTCCATTGTGGTCCCTATTTGGCTGAAATAGGGACCCAAAAAAAGATACATAGATTGTTGTTCTCCACTGCGCGGGCTGTCTTCACTGGTGACAGTCAACCAATTGGGGCTTTGGTGTGCGCAAGAATGTGTGGAACCTATTGAGGACAGAAGGTTTCACACGCAATAGTTCAATACGGTGGGTCCCTATTGGGTTGTATATATACAACTCCATAGGGACTTTTGACCATTGTCCCTTTTTTAGGGCCCCACATAGGGACTGTGGTGGCTGTGGTTTTGGGACCCACAGTCCCTATTTGGCTGCATAGGGACTGTGGTGGAGATGCTCCAAATATTCAATCATTGCAACTGGTGGTTTCACATGGATCTGACAAGTGTGAAAGAGGCACCCAACTGTGCTGCCAAGTATGATAAAGATAGGGCTGAAACTCTAGCAGGAACCAGGCTAGTGGATAAATGAAATGGTGATAATGACAAAAAAATAAATAGGAGGTGGGAAACAAGAGACAAAGACAGGGGGACAAAAGGGGCAGGGGGGATCATGAGAGAACAGAAACTGCACAAAACAAAGCTGTGGGTGTACCATATTAAATCTAAGTGGTAAGCTATGAGTATTCTAACATATGTTGATAATTCATTTGGAGATTGTTGTTAAATTACAGCTGTTGGTGGTGGTTGCAGATTGGAAGATTTCTGTCCTCTTGGTGGAAACGTGCCAGATCTCATGATTGTCTGTCAGTCAAAGAAGAAAATTGTTCATGCATTCATACCTTTTTGCCAATAAATGTTGAGAGCTTTCTATGGGGGTAACTGGGTTCTGGGTCTTGAAGAGGATGGCACCAAATCCCAGCAAAATACAAAACACAAATCAGTTACATTTCCATTTTTTTCTTGTGACACACTCATCAGTAGACATCATACAGACTCCATGAAAAGTCAACACACCCAAGAGAATACTCAAGACTTACCAAAACCAATAAATAAAATAAGTTAGGCAGCTGTTCTGCTCTCAATCATGTCTCTGTTGGACATGTAACCCATCATGCAAGCACACACACACACACACACATACCCCAAAAAATAAACAAAGAATTGGGGATCAATCTAGCCATTCACCTCAGTCACAAAACCCCAGGTACCAGAGTATCTAAACCATTTTTCTTCTGCCCTGCACCCTCCTCTCTTTCTGGAGGAAAAAAGGAGGGGCAAGGAGCAAGCCAGCCAAGAAAAACAAGAAAACAAGTGATGGCAGGGAGAGGGAAGGAGGGGTGGGGGAAGCAGGGAGGGAGACTCACGAATCTACAGTTCTGGCCGAACGAGCAATGGGCGCCGTTCCGGCACGGGATCGATTGGGTGGACGGCCAATCAGCTGTGTCCATCCATCCACACACACACAGAAAACACACCCCCCATGTACACCAGCCAACCAAGCAAGACCAGCAGAGGGAAAAGGCACAGGACAAAGCCAGGATGAGCAAGGGTGCAGAAAGGGTGGGGGAGGTAGTGAGAAGGGGCTCAACGGTTCCTGGGCTTGGGGCGTTTGCGTTTGTGTTTGGATTTGGCTAGGCGAGAGGCGGGCGGAGAGGTGGGAAGGGCCGGCGGGGCAGGGGGATGGTTGGGGAGGTTTTGGGCGCGGATGAAGTGGGGCGGGAGGTCCCGGAGAGTGTCGTCCCTGAGAGAAGCGCGGGAAGGGTTGGGCTCGTCGTAGTGATGGGTGGACGAGAAGCCATTGTGGATGGCAGGCGTCTCGTTGTATTGGTGATAGAAGGCCGGGGTGGTCTGCCCAGGTTGGTGGAGGGCAGGGTCGACATAAAAGTGCGCAGGGTCTGGGCCGAAGGCCGGGCTCGGACAGCTCGCAGGTGGATTGAAGAGGGGAGGGGGCAGGGGGTCGGAGAGCTGGGTGAGGATGTCAGAGACGTCGGCATCGGTTGCCAGCGGGCCTTCGTCGGCGGAGTTGTACGCCTGGAAGAAGGCGATGGCGTTGAGCACTTCGGGGTCGGCGCCGAGCGCGGCGCCGAGCTTGATCTGTCTCGGCGCCGGCGCGTCGGCGAGGGGAGACGGGTCGGGCGGGGGCTCCGCGGCCGTCTCCGGGCCCGTCTCGCTCCCGTCCCCGAAGCTCACTTCCGCACTGGTCTCCTCGCGCACCGCCTGGACTAAAGCCTCCGCAGAGACAAGCACCGACGTGCCCAGGTTGCGCAGCGTCTCGCTCGGTAGCACCACCTCCTCGGGCTCCCGCCACTCCATCTCTTCCTCGATCTCTCTCGCAACTTGGTGCAGATAGCGGCCTTCGTCAGCCACCAGCATCCGCGCATCGTCCGTCCACGGCGGCGGGAACTGGACCAAGGCGGGAGGCAATCGTTCAGAAAAAAAGAAAAAGAAAAAAACCAGCGGCCACAGACGTCTGAGCGGGGAAGACGGAAGAGAAAGCGCACCTCATAATATTCGTCGGCCTCATACACCACGCGCTCGACGACTTTGACCTGACAGAGCTCCTCGTCGGGCTTGAACCGGACACGTTTCGGCGGCCTGTTTGGGTTAAATTTTTTCGGCTGAGGGGGCGGGCTGGGCGGGGCTTTGCTGTGGAGATGTCCCAAGGCTTCCACGAACGGGTCCAGAGTGGGCGCGGGCGTGGGCGCGGGCGTGGGCGCGGGCGCCGACGGAGGCGCGTACCATCTCTTCGCATACGCAAGTGGCGGCGTTTCTCGCGGTCGGCCGGATGCCCCGCTCACGCCCTTGGGGCCGTTCGTTGTCGTTGACTGGCTCGGAAGAACCAGCTTCTGCTTCTTCGCGTCATCTGAAGTAATACCACGTATGGTGGATCTGATAAGCGTGACCTTTCTCGGCTTGCCTTTCTGCATTCATTCTTGCATTTTTCTTCTCTCTCCCGGTTGTATCTCCAAGAAAACACGATATGTACAGAAAAAAAATAACATGAAAAAAATCTCACAAGAATTGTCCGGTTTCGAGGGTCCTTCTTGAAGCTGACGTTTCCTGGATTCGACGGCAGGAGGACGATTGATATTGATGCTAGAGAGCGGAACTTTAGAGGTAGTAGCCGCGCAAGCCTGGGCGGTGGAGGCGGACGCAGAAGTGGACGGCTTGGGATTCACAGCTGGCAGGGCCGGGGTCGAGCCCGCGCTGCTCGTCGGCGTCGTAGTGGTAACGGGCGTGGTACGGCTGGGCTGATCGGGAACAGCCCGGCTGGCTCTCTCTGCGCGGGCTTTCGACACTAGCTCGGTCCATCGGAAATTTAATACTGCTGATAACTTGCTGATATCTATCCAATGACAGAATTCAACCAAATTCAAATAAATACAGATTGTGACAACAGAGCGTCAGTTGCCTTTTCCCCTGTTGGGACTGTCAAAAGAGAGAGAGAGAGAGAGAGAGAGCGCCTGGCTGGGTCCGTCACGTCACTCAACTCTCGGGTAAGGTCTTCGCCTTGTTGATCCGGCGGACGGCGCTTCCGAAGCCGGTCCCCTTCAAGTCCTCTAACCCTAACGGAAGTCTATGGAGCAACTATGAAAAAAAAGAAAAACATGAGCCGCGCCGCTGCTTCACTGGTCTTCTCCAATCATGGGGTGGATGGTTGATGTAAGTCTTTCTCTTGCTGGTTTTATGCATGCCCCCCTCTCTGGTGAGGTGAGGCATGTTGACATGTGTGTATATATTGAATACGAGTGCATGGGTGAAGGTTCACTGGTCTTCGGACCCCTTCCGAGCCGCGTGGTAGTTTTGTTTCTGACCTCGTCGGGCTCGGAAGAAAAGGGTGGAGTTGGCTCATTCAACACGGTCTGGAGATAAGAGTCGGACGATCAATTGGACGTGTGCGCGCTGGGACGCGGGATGAGGCGGTGTGTGTAAGGTTTGGAAGAGAGAGAGTGTGTATGTGTGTAGGGTGTGTTGAGGGACGTACTTGGAGGATGGAAAGGAGGATGGCGCGGTGTTTGGAAGTTGTTTTGCGGCGGGCCGAGGTGGGTCTTTGGTGGTTCTGGGGCTGCTCGGGGGGGATGAGGGCGGCAAGGGCGTCTTGGAGCCAGCCATCGACGGCGCCCATGCACCCGGTCTCCTTGTCCAGCCAGGCCTTGAAGAAGGGGGCCGAGGTGCCGGTGTACTTGGCCGCGAGCAGCACCTCGAGTCTGCCGTCTAGGGGGACTGGCGGGGTGTCGCTTGGCTGGTGCTTGGCCTGGTAGGACTTGAGGATCGTGCCGAGGCGCTCTGTGGCTTTCTCGGGGCTGGTCGAGAGCTGGTCGAGGGCGAAGCGTATGTCGGCGCGGTCGTTCTTCCATTTCTGCTGGGTGGTCTGCTGCTGCTGGATGGCTGGTTCGGGGCTGGCCATGTGGGGCTGGGGGTGTGGCTGTTTCTCTTGGGTGCTGCTGTCTGCGGGGCTGGTGGGGATGGAGGCGGGCCAGGCGAGCTGGAGGGAGAGCTCGGCTGAGGAGCTGGGCGAGGCTGGGCAGGGCCGCATGCTGGCTGGGGTGGGGCTGGGAGAGCCAGCGGGTGGAGGGGCGTGGGAAGACCTGCTCAGGCTGCTCATCGCCGGATCAGGACAAAAAAAAAAAAAAAAAAAAAAACCCAAACAAAGAGTGCTCACATTAATGGGCCTGCGCACGGCCCACCAGCATTCCAGAACATTCCAAAACATTCCCCAACTGACACCCTATGTAGTAGTCCCCCAGCCAGCTCCCCTGTGATCACAAAACAACCCATCTCCCACACACACTACTTTCCAGAAACTATTTTACTGCGCTTTGGTGAAAATCACACGCCTCCAGTCCTGCATAAACAACTCTCTGTGATTGGCTCTTCATCTCATCAAATCCAGAGTCTGGCCAGCACCACAGGGCCCAAGGGGAAAAAATAAATCAAAAATGAGCTCAAGACTTAAAGCTTTTTGAGTTGCCCCATCATCATCCTTGATGAGCTCATCATTCCACACATTTCATTGAGAATACACAAGTGGGGAACGACGTCGAGGATACCATACCGTTGAAAGTATGGGACTTAGGGCAAGCCAGCTGTGCGCACACGCGCCCGGCGCCCTTCCGCGGCCCGCCCCACCCCGCAGACATCCGACTGGGTCACGGATATTCTGACCACTATCCAGACCGGTCCGATTTGCGGATCGACTCTATGACGTCATCCTGGAGCCTGTTTCGGGCTAACAGAGACGACTAAGATCTCTCCCAGCATTTCTCATCCCATCGCCAGTCCCTCATCCGCATCGCCAGCCATCCCCATGCTCACCAACCCTTCCCGCCAAGTCCTCCTCCGGACCCAGCAACTCCTCCGATCTACCCACCATCATCACCGCTCGGCCGCCCGCGTGCTTTCCTCTCACCATCCCGCATCATCAACCGCCCAACGTGTCTTCTCAACCCACCCTATCGCTCGATCCCAGGATGGAGACCCTCATCCGACTTCGCTGTATACGTTCACGGAGGATGAGTCGATGCTCAAAGATCTCGCCCAAAGGTTTGCCGAAGAAGTGGTGGCCCCAAAGGTGAGAGAGATGGATGAAAAGGAAACAAGTTGAGTGATGAAAGAGATATCTCAAGCCGACGGCCAAACTGAATCCGAACGGTGGTCTTATAGTGGATCCGGAGATCATCAAAGGCTTATTCGACAACGGCTTCATGGGAATCGAGACCTCCCAGGAACACGGTGGCTCGGGTGCTTCGTTTACTTCAGCGATCCTGGTGATCGAAGAACTCGCCAAAGTAGACCCGTCCGTCTCCTTGATCTGTGACGTCCACAACACGATCGCCAACACGACCATCAGAAACTACGGCTCCAAGGCGCTCCTGGACAAATATATGCCCGGCCTCTCGACCTCCAACGTGGCCTGTTTCTGTCTCAGCGAGCCTGGGAGCGGATCAGATGCGTTTGCACTGGCTACTCGTGCGACGAAAGACTCCAACGGCGATTACATCATCAATGGCAGCAAGATGTGGATCACCAACAGTAAGGAAGCCGAAATCTTTGTCGTCTTTGCAAACCTCGATCCGAGCAAAGGTTACAAGGGAATCAGCTGTTTCCTCTTGGAGAAAAGCATGGGTGTCGAGATCGCTAAGAAGGAAGAAAAACTAGGGATCAAAGCCTCCTCGACGTGTACTTTGAATTTCGACAATGTCAAAGTGCCAAAGGAAAATCTGATTGGTCAAGAGGGTCTGGGATACAAGTAAGACTGGAAATCATCCAACACATCTCCATTTTTTTTCTTTTCTTTTCTGATTGCTCCGGTTTTCATCCCTCCAGATATGCCATCGAAATCTTGAATGAGGGGAGAATCGGAATTGCGGCTCAGATGGTCGGCTTAGCTCAAGGCGCGTTTGACAAGGCTGTCAAATACACCTACCAGCGCAAGCAGTTCGGAAAACCGGTTGGAGAGTAAGGATCTGCAGAGCATGTCATTCGGAGATACTTGCATGAGAGAGCTTGGCTTACCTTTTCTGTGTATTTCCTATAGGTTCCAAGGAATGCAATTCCAGTTTGCCGATGTGCATACCGAAATCGAAGCCGCGAGGATGTTGACCTACAATGCAGCCCGATTGAAAGAAGAGGGCAAGCCGTTCACAGAAATGGCTGCGATGGCCAAGCTGTTTTCGTCCCAAGTGGCTCAGAACGCTAGTGGGAGTGCTATCGAGTGGTGTGGAGGCGTCGGGTTTACTCGAGAAACCGGAATCGAAAAGTATTGGCGAGACTCGAAGATTGTCGGTCTTTTCCTCTCTTGTCTGGCCCATCGATTTGCATCGCTAACTTTTTTTTTTTAAACTTTGCCTCGTGAAAGGGTGCGATCTACGAGGGGTCGTCTAACATTCAACGACAGACTCTGGCCAAGTTCATTCAAAAGCGACTCGGCTGAATACCGGGCCCGGTGTTCCGGTACTCCCAATCAACCACCGCAAAATGATTTTTTACTATCGCATGGGGCCATGGAACCAAGAGCTTCCCCATGTGCCATTTCCACCTTTTTTGACCGTAGATTGTATCGCATCCCAGTTATGTACTTCTCTACGCAACTTGTTAAGAATAATTATGATCGTTCAAGCTTGAGTACACGTCTAGTTTTCTCATCGTACACCTTGTGTTTTCTTTCATCTCTATCTCCCTGATCTTTCCTTTTTTCACCCAAGTTTGTTTCTGAATCACCGCTGTAATTGTATCCTGTGCTCAGTCCGAGTCTTGTAAAGCACACATTTTTCCTGATAAAGAATTCTCGCATGAGAGTTTCGGACATGGCAGGCCTCATCTTGTTTATCCGTCCTCCGTAACTCATGTGTTGATTCTCAAGCCCCCCGATCCCCCCGGCTCCGCAACACTCCAAGAAAAACTCTCGACTCGAAGTCCGGCCTCCACGACCGATGGCGGCCCAACGTTGTCCATCTTTTGGGAGGCGCTTCTTGATATCTTGAGAGTCGCTTAAATATTCAAGACCCTTGGCTTCTAATCGATAAGCCTTGCATCATGTGCATGCCTACCATGCTCACAATCAGCTGACTCGGGTCTTTGTACCTTTTGCCACAATTGGTTCATATTTAAATAAGTGATAAGGAGCGTGAGCAGACAAACACTGAGCTGTTGATCAGGTGATGTAAATCAGAATATTTATGTACAAAATACCTGTCGACCACAAAAGAGAAGATTGCTCGAAAAACTTGCGCATCCCACGCGATTCTCAAGTGTGGATCTTGCACATTTGGTCCAATCATGTAAGCGCATTAACGGAGTTTAGGACCAGATTGTCTTGATGGGACCGTAATCTGGCGTGGCTTTGGTTTGGCCATTGGCCATCATCATCCAAAGCATTCTTGGGCCTCTAACCCTAACATCAATCCGCGCACTCTTGCCAATGACTTCTTGGAGGAAGCTTCCGCTGTATGTACGACCGGCAGGGTGCCTGTGATTTCCGATGTCATTTTTCGCGCAAGTTGATTGCTCTCTGGTGCACACTGCATTAGACAGTGTGACCGATCGGCTTCACGTACATAATCTCGCTTAGAAGTCACTGAAAGGGCTGTGAAGGACACCCGTGATGTAACAGCGGCCGGTGGCGGCAGGAATGGGTTTTCCACGCGTGAGCGCCCAGGCACATCCATTCTTTATCTAATGCAGTTGCTTAAGCACGTAAGGCCAAAGAAAAAGTGGAGATGGAGCAAGAACACAAAAAATGCCAACACGTGTCGAACAAATATGGATAATGTAAACATGAGAGAGTCAGAGGGACTCCAAGATAGCCTTAACTGAGCTTTGGTTGATCCGGCGAGCAGCAATATCCTGCTGCAGACCGTAGACTAGAGCAGAGGATGGACCTGGTTGGACAACAAGGCGTTAAATGCATCCATGGGGCATCAAAAGAGAAACAGCGCGTGAATGCCTTACGTGGAGCCAAATTCTGCGCTAGAAGAAAGTGTCGCAGTCTGGCCATTTCTTACCCGTGCCATGTGTGGATAGTTCCAAAGGATTAAAGATTTGTTTGTGTTCCTCCTTTTCCACGTGTTAAATGTAAGTGCGATCAGCGCTTTATGGTCCCGTGCCAAAAGGTCTTCCCGTCTTGGTCTCGAGATCATCACCCGCAGCACCGGCTGAACAGACGGACAAACATCAACAGCTTCAGCGCCGCGTGAGTTTGTCGGCCGATGTCCGACTCCCACAATTCACTCCAACAAATCATGTGTTGCTTGCGGGCTTTGGTTTTTTTAGTGGCTCGAGGGACTTCAACATTCTCGGCGCCTCGAGCAGCTCCCCTTTCTCATCGCGATGATTGATGCGTCCAAGAGATTGGCACTCACTATTATATTCAGCCATCAAACTCGGCAAAACACCCGTGGACAAGACCATTGCGCTTGTGACCCTCCGAGCCCCTCTTTTCTCTTGACGTCTTGAATTTGGCCTTGTGCACAGGGTTTCGATAGCGCTCCTTCCACCATACAGAATCATATCGAGATTGGCAGCTTTGGAGTCTGATACAGATTTCTTTTTCATGTGATAGATCTAAGGTCAATTTACATATGTAATAATGTACACAAGGAAGAAACTTGGGAAGTCTCTTTTTTTGAACAACCTTTGAGATAAGATGTACGCTTTACAACGAAAAAAGAACATTGGGGAAGACCAGAAAGACGGTGGTATGTACAGCGGTTTCTGCACATGTTTAACTTGGTGGGCACAATTGTACACGACAGAATTCTCGGTGATCATCCGGCGTGAGATTGATCGGTCCCTGTTCTCCGGGCTGGTTTGTTAGGCTCCGCCTGTCGTGCCGGGCAAGGTGGATAGGCTCTCTTCTTCTTCAGGGATTGATTCATGAGATTCCCCTAGTTGACCAATGAATTCACCCAGGGAATTCTCGCACCTCATCCTACACATATTGTGGCCTGGCATCCAAGCGCTACAGCGCAGTTGAAATTTCAATCCTCAAGTTTTCAACGAATGCAGATTGCTTCTGAGGCCTCTTGAATGAATAGGAGCAAGTTTCAAGCGGCGTCAAATGTTCATCCCAGGATTTCTTTTCTTATTGAACGTCTCGCTCGTCATTATACAACCCCCGTCATGTTGAGTTTGAATCCTTAAAAAAACGCAATTCAACTGAGATAAGTATAAACACCGAATCGGGTGACCAAGCTAGAGTAGGGTTAGGCCGAGAGTATACATCCATGCTCAACATTCGATCCCAAATTGCGAGCTCTTCAGGAGTTACATGGAAGTCAGGCCCTAAAAAACCATGTACGACCATCGCGGATAAACTCACGTCCATAAACATCCAGTTTAATTGTACGCGCTTCCGTACAAACCTATCGGAAATTGTGAGAATAAATAGAGAGAGAGAAAAACATCAGTCAAAGATACATAACACTCTGGAATCTGGATAGATACATCGCATAGGAGACCATGATCGCCTACTGGCATTGCATGGTTATGGTTTCATACTAATGGCGCGCACAATGATGCCATCTTTAGTCTTTTCTCGAATTGAACAAAGTCTCTTGAAGCTTGGATGCTTTTGAAAGGAGATGTGACATGAGTTGAACTGGAAGAATTCTGATCTGTGAAGTGGTTGGGAGTCACGCAAATTTAAAGGCGCGTCGAAAGCACCCAAACATTTGTGCAGCTTTCACAGTACACATCAAATTAAACATTTAAGCTTTCTGTATCAGATGTGTTAAACATTTTTTTCTCTTTTTAAACCACACGTTGTTTATGTAAACGGCCGGTTATTTGTGGATCCTCGATATCAACAGGGCCTGTAATACGTAAATACATAATCAATTGAAAGACGGAATAGAGTTAGCGTTTGATTCAGTTTGACTTTTGCTAAACTCATTTTGTCTTCACATCCACTGAACTTGGAGGCCATTAGGAGGCCTTGATTGGGCGCGGCGTGTTGAGTTGATCATGATGCCCGTCGGTGGTGTTCGCCTGGCCATGCTCTGTTCCGCGTTTTCCATGCTCCCGCCGTTATTATCTCCTCGACTCTGATCTGCGCTGCGTCTGCGTGAGCATGAAGATGGCGACTCACAAGGCAGTGTAAAGTTGAGCAGACGACCTCGGTCAGTTTTGTCCGAAATCGCTTATGAACAGGTTTTTTTTTTTTTCCATTTGAGTTTCCTACATTATAACGTCAAGCAACGCCCTTCATTTGCCTGGGTTTGAACTCTATTTTTTTTTCCTATGACACATATTACTGGTGTAATGACCAGTGGCGAGGGCGTGGTGCGACTCGAGGATACCAGCCTTTTAGAACTTTCTCAAGGCTCAACACGAACCGCCCGGCCAACCCCACTTGCCTCGCAATTTATTTATTTATAGTCCCTTAGCAGCAGCACCGTCTCAGCCCGAGCAGAGCCACATGCCCCTTCCGCCTCCCATCCCCACGTCTGTAGTAGCAGTGTGGCTGCTGAGTTCACAAGTCCTCTCCAGCTGGCCCTCCTCGCGCCTCACTTCCTCTCCCAGCGAAAGTTAAGTACAGAGAGCCAGGCGACGATCGTCATTGGCGTTCATCAGTATCAGTCCTTGTCTCTTACCCTCCGCTTTATCCCCCTTCCACTCAACCAGAATTCTATATTTTATCCCCCTTCTTCAAGCTGAGAGCTCGTCATCATCAAGCTTACAGCTTATCATTACAAATTTCAATCAAATACACCACCATACTTCCACAGTACTTATCTTCATTTTCTCATTTCGACATTGTCTGTTTTTCTTCGTGCTGCTCCGTCTGTGCTTTCTCTCTTCAACCAGCAAGTGTTTATTTATCTTCCTCTCTTTTGGGCCATCACAGACACCCCACCGGGACTACCGAAACTTCCCGCTTGCTCTTGGATACTCTAATTTCTTGGATTTGCCGGCCGGTTCCCCAGGGATTTGTTAGGATTTGTTCCGTCTTTGGCTCTCAACACACGCCAGCTTCAACTTGCGCAGTATTATCGCCGGAGCTTCCACGCAGGAAAGAAAGAAGCAAACCAAAAGACCAAAGATCGAAAGAGTAGGGCATAGATGGCCGCCACCGGGACCGGTTTAATGAAACTGCCCTCGTTGGGCTCGAGCCCGCTTCACAGACATGTTGTGCGTTGGTGAAGTCATTGCATTGCCTTATTCCTTCTATCCATCTTCCTTCACCCCTCCTTCCAAACATTTACTTTGCCATTTCCCAGTGTGCAGTGGGCCAGAAAACCTTCGCGGTCATGTCCACGTGCTTAGATTGTTCCGCCAGTCCACCTAGGAGCTCACAACGTGCCGGCGTGCCGTGATGCCTGCTGGAGGGCTCTGCGATAATCCTTGCACCACCAATTGCTCTCCTTCCTGTCTGTCGCCATCGGCTTGACTACCCAAGTCTGTTGCCATGTTCCCTCCTGCTTGATGCGGTTGCTCACTGTGAGCTTGCTTCTCTTCCAGCCGATCAGTGCCGGCGATTGCCCACCCGACCGCCGCCGAGCTTCGATTACCGACCCCAGCTTACATGCTCACTCATTCTCAACGCTGAGCATGCCCCCCACCCCGGCCAGCAGTCTCCAGCCACATGGAAGCCTTGGTGCGCGGAGTACCACCCTGCCTTCGCTGCGGGAATTCAATCAGCATCCCAACCGCGCCGAACCGGAACAGCCTTCACGAACCCTCCAGCTCCCGTGCCAGCCGGCCGAGCACGGCTCATTCAGCGACCCGGCCGCCCGTCGTCGTGGAAGTGCTGCCGATCTCGATAACATCCTGCTTAACGCCAACTCGCCCGACCACCGCTATCATCATCCCCATCAGCACCAACATCCCCCAACTCCTGACTATCCGTTCCCATCCACCGCCAATCCTGCCCAGCCGATGGCTGAACAGCAGCAAAACAGCCATCCAGCCCACCCCTCCGAATTCGGTCCATCCACCGGGGCACCTACTTCGCCTTCGTTCCACATGCACCCGCAGATCTCGAACCCTCCTTTGTCCCCCAGAAGCTTCCCCTCCAACCATTCCATCAATCAGCACCCCGAGCTCAACGCCGTCTCTATCGGTCCAGTCACCAACAGACGACCCTCCTCCGCCATGAGACGCAGGGGCTCGCGCGTCAATGAACTGGATAACGGCCAAGCGGAAGATCCGTCTAAACTCCGCTCCTCTCAGGGTTCTGGTGCCAACTCGGGCGGATCGGAACATCCTCGTGGCTTTCCGCTTCCAGGCGGGTCACAATGGCCTTATCCAATGGCACACCACCGGCACCATTTGCACCAAAGACCCTCAAGTCCAATGAAGCGTCGCCACAGCAGTCAGAGTATTTCTGATTCGACTGTCCCGCCTCCGGTCTATCACAGTTTACCGGTCGACCAAAATGGACCAGTCGATCATCCTTGGAATTCACCTGGTCTTCATTCCAATCATTCTCCCACGGAGCCATTGGGGGAATACACTGTCCCTCCTAGTGGTAATCGACTTGACGCGCGCAGGCAATCTGCGACCTCGACTGTCAGCAGTAGCACTGGGACATGGTTCGATCGGAGGCAAAGCGGGGAGAGTGGCGGATGCGAAGGAGCGGATGACAACCAGAAGTTGATACCTGATGATCCGTTGCGACATCGATCTTGGTCATCATCCTCTAATCCACCATTCTCGCCAAGTCAGACTGCGGTAGCCGCGAGCATTGGGAATTACGCGTTTCCGCCATTGCCACCCGGGGAGTCAGCCGAGGGCCGACCAAGCTATCGGGCTGGACTTGGTGTGGTAGCTGATCACGGGGGATGGAACCTTCCGAAGCCCACCTCATACGATGATCCAGTAGCAGGCCGTCGTGGATCGGGAGTTGATGAAGTACGCGAACTCAAAGACAGATTGGCCGGCACGCGGCTCGACCGTCTGCCGCTTCACTCACGCCCTGTCCAGGAGGAAAGCGACGCTCACCAACAAGAGATGGACTATATCAACCAAGGTAGTAGACTTGGTACAGGCGGGGCCCTCAGTCCCTATTCTCGCTCGCCAGAATTGAAGATCAGTCACAAATTAGCGGAGCGGAAACGAAGAAAGGAAATGAGAGACTTGTTTGACGAATTAAGAGAAGTCTTACCCGCCACAGACGAAAGGCATTCGAAGGGAAGCAAATGGGAAACCTTAAGCCGAGGTAAGCATCGCAACCATCTAGTGGTGGACAGTTCTTCATCTGATTGTTCTGGCCTTTCTCCAATTCATCAACTAACCAAAATGTAATTTTATTATGTGGTAGCGGTGGATTACATGCAACAAATTCGACTCGAAAACGAAAGGTTGAAAGCAGACAATTTACAGTTGCAAGGTAGACTTAACTCGCTCAATGGCGCTCGCGTAAACGGAACGGAGCAAGATCCAAATCAGCCTCGATTTTCTAATCATGATGGCCATGGTGGATTCGGCTAAAAAAACAAACCACCGAAGAATTCACGTTTTCCTTTTATCTCTCTGCCTTCTCGTTTATTTTTTCATTGAATTCGTTCATCGTTACATTCCTTATTTCGCTCATGGACTGACATGGAAAGCAGGAAATCCACAAGTAAATTAAAGAAGAAAGAAAGTGAACTAGAAAAACATATTGCTTTGCTGACACACACCGCGGAGACATGGAGACTGTATTTTTATCGATCACTCGTGATCATCGTTACTGCTTTTTTGTTTTGCTTTGTTTTTGTTACTTGAAGAGTAATTATCAAAATCTTGCGCCCATGATCGATGTGTTTAATTTCGTAGCAGATAGGGAAACCTCTTGATTTTATTATGTTCACTGAAGTTTCGTCTGGAAAAATTAGATAAATTCATTAATGTGACTCATGAAACATGACCTCATAGAATTGACGTCCTGGGTATATCTTTTGTGATCGTCTGTCTGCTACTAATATAACCGTCTGAATTCGACAATTACCATTCAGTTCGGGACTTGCTAGGACTTGCTCCGCCCTATGGGATCAAAAAATGTTGACTCTGCGCGTTATAATTAGGCTATCAACGTTTTGACATGCCTGTCAAGACTCGGGAATTTTGGGACCTGGCGGCGCGCGTTCTCCGCGACGATATCAACAATGTGTCATCCATCTGTGAAAAACAACACAATCCCTGGTTTGCTGTTTTTTTTTTGGTGCTGGGAACTAGGGACTCAGGAGTATGGAATAGTGCAAAAATAGCTAATATCGATACAAAAGGCATTCATTTACGTTATGACATGCTAGGACGCGTGGTACTCCTCATTTCATGCGGAACAGTGTCCTTGTCAGCGGGTCATTGCATGTGTTGGATTGGGAGGGTCTAATGAGCTTTCAATGATTTATGTACCACTCCTGTTTCAGAAGCCGATAGACTTGCATTATTCGGCGCGAAAATTCAACAACGAAGGGTGGTGTTGGGTTTGTGGAAGTGTATCTTCACTGTTGCAGCTGGTTCAGAGCAGCACTGTGTGGCACAATCCTTGCATTTTTGTTATCAATAAATATCATCAAGCGAGCTATGAGCTCAAGGTACAGATTTCAGGGTACAACTCTAGTAGTACAAGGCATTAAGACAAATGCTGAAAGATAGCTGAAGCCAATTCCAAAACCCATGGATGCCATCTTATCTGCGGAGCTGAAGAAGAGAGCGTCTTTTGCCTTTGGCTGTAAAGACATATTGGTTTAGTTCCAATGAATCATGAAATCAATCAGAGAGGAATGATGAAACTTACCGGGTGGAGGTGTAAGAGCTTGAAGGTCTTTGGCTATTGAGTGAGTGAAGAGTGCGGTGAAGGAAGTCATCATCAGCAGCTGGTTCAATGACAGTATAAAAGTTGAATCCAACAAACTTACGTGACATTTTTGACACGGCATCATCGAAAAGATTTGCGTCACGAGTGATTGGGTTCTCGGTGATCCTGTCGAGCTGAAAGCCAGCAGTAGGCCCACTACCGGCTGGGGCAGGGTCATTGTAAAGCCCTTGCATTTGGGTGAAGGCCATGCAGCCACCGAAAGGCCCGCCAGCATTGCCCTATCGGAGAATATTCCAAGGGATGCTTGTCAGGATAAATGCTCGAGCTTACCTGGTGAAAAAGTCGAATGACTAAATTACTCACGTTTGTACACCTGACAATGCAAGTCTGGCCGTCAGCACCACCTTGACATCTTGTACCTTGGGGAAGTTGTGCTTCCAGCGAGTAGTCCGTCGGTTTGGCGGTGGCAGTTATATTAGCGGGCACATTGACGGTGACTGGAATTGTGGCAAAATTGATCCCATTGGCACTAGTATCGATTCCGCAAATGAAGGGTCCACTTCCTGAAAAAGAAAATGCCGTAGAAATTAGTTTGGGCTGTTTGATCAGTTACAGATGTTCAAATAAATTCTTGTGTACCCTTAGGATTGATCACGTGTGCTATCAATTTGATATGGCCATTTTGGCCTACATCCGGTAGCCCTCCGTCTTCAGCTATCAGTGAAGGACATATTTCAAATCGTTAGGATAAGATGTACAGTTTTATTTTTGAGTGATTCACTCATACCTTTATCGAGGGCCTTCTTCATGTCCAATTTCCCTGACAAGATCGTACGTCCACAGGGAGAAGCAGCTCCGTTCTGGATCTCGGTAGCTTTGATGATTGCAGCGTCAAGCAAAGCCGGAGGCCTATTGGATGAGAGAATACGTTAGTATTTGATAAATGGCAAAGATCAAACGTAGTCTTATTTAGGAACGAACGTAGATATGTCGCGTGGTGCACCATCCATGGTACCAAAGCCTTTTCCCGTCAGTCCATTTGTTTGGCCGTACATGAAAGTCATCACCACTTGTCCATGGATGTTTCCGATTAAGAGAGCAAAGGAAACGGCCAAGACGCTGATTGAACGAGACATTATTGTGGATTAAATATCAATTAGAGGTAGCAAAGAGCACCAGGCTCGATATAAAAACTTAGACAGAGAAAGTTGAAGAGGGATAAGTCGGAGCAGATGATAAATACTACGAGCTAAGATTAAGTCGGATTGGATACTGAGAACTGATAAGATGAGAATAATGAGGAGAACTTTGCGGAGAGCAACAGCGGGTTTTATATTTTGCAGAGAGGCCAATATTCAACTCGCCAGCTTGCTCGGCTTGTGTAGCCGCCCCTGCTACTAAGCCTACTTAGCCTTGACACCACCTTGGTGTCCTAGACCAGGCTGCGAAGCTGCTGGCGCCACGCGCTTACACCACAGCTCGAATCTGAACTTCGAGTTGCGTTGGCCCACCTGCGGGGTCAAAACGCGGTCTGGTTTGATCTGCCTGCCGCGAATTCGACTGCGGAGGCAGGTCATCGCCGGGGATGGGTCAGAGTGACGTTGGGCTGACCCATCCGACGCGAATGTCATGCCAACATCGTCGACGCATTGCGTTGGCATGAGAGTCGGGTCAGTTAAGAGTCATGTAAGAGGCATGGCCTGGGCTGAGCAGGGGGGATGGCATCATATTCGGGCGTCTCTAACTTGAAGGTGGGAAAGCCTCGAGAATGAGTGATGGCATCCGTTGCGAGTTGGCAGAGTAGCGGGAGACATTCGGAAGGCCTGTCCTGATCCCGTAGAGCTGCTAGAATAGTTTGAGATCCATTGGATTCGATAAGAGAGGTAGAGATAATGCGGGAAATGTTAGTCTGGGTCAGGAAGTTGATGGATCGGTTGGATTGAAGGAGGTCCATGACGGCAGTCCTTTCCGACAACAGTCGCTTTGGACCCCCAGACCATGTCTTGGCTAGAGCACGTCTTCGGACTCGGTCGAGCTCGCGACCGAGGGGGATTACATTGTTGCCCATGTGGATGTATTGCACTTCACTTTTGTTACTAAAGTAACACTGGTTGTTAGAGGAACCTAGAGCCTGAGGACCTAGAAAATCTGATGCGGTAAGAGTCCCGATCTTATGCGATGACAGCGTTCAGCTTCTTGATAAATCCTCCTAGTGCAACATTTTTTGCCTTTAAGACTGAAGCCAGTTCAAGGCAATTGTTCTGTAGTTTTCAAACAACGACCCCGCTCCATCAATCATTTGATTATCCTGAAGCACATCTTTTTCTTCTTTGAAGCTTCATCAAGTAGGACTTCACATCCAAATTCTCAAAACCCTTAGGAAGCCCCATATGTCACAGCCAGCCAGTACCTCGCTGCTTGACCAGATTCACGTGACCGCCGAGGAACGTGAATTTGGCTGGAGCGGAAGTCTCAGTGGAGTAAGGGGACTCAGTGAACGGCAGGCGCGGCGCATATTACATTTCGAAAATTCCCTCAGGCAACACCTTGAAGTCGACAGACCCGACATCCAGCCTGAGCGGAGTACGACATCTAGTAATGAATTCGGAATGGTCCACTCTGTT
The DNA here is from genome assembly GCF_026914185.1 of Puccinia triticina. Taxonomy (NCBI): domain Eukaryota; kingdom Fungi; phylum Basidiomycota; class Pucciniomycetes; order Pucciniales; family Pucciniaceae; genus Puccinia; species Puccinia triticina. The sequence continues at coordinate 4,275,468 of NC_070572.1, forward strand.
AGTGTCAACTTTCATGTGCATTATTTTCATCCGCGGATGCTTAACCCCTCAAAATCTCATTAGACAAAAGAGCCTTTGGAGGTAGTGGCAGCAAGACATTGTCGGGCGACATGCACTCGTAACCCATTCAGCCCCTGTATTTTGAAGCCACGGGCGTCACTTCCTGAGTATCAAAGATTGGCCAGCTCTAGACTCAATCGATCTCTGCGCGTCAGTCGTAGCCAATCGTCATTCTTACGGTTTAGAAGCTTGAAAAAGTCCAAGTCTGAGGAAAGTACCTGGTCAAGTGAATCCGACGAGTTAACATATCTTATCGCTCGGGAGAAGATAGACAATTCAGACGTTTTTACCGCACAAGAATCAGGCACGGCGAATCTGGAAAGGAGCCATTCCAAAACAGGTTTACGTGGTCTAGTGCGCAAATTGGTCGGAAGCGCATTGCTCAGTCCCACGGCCGATCGCTCTCCAAGGAAGACGAATCAAGATAGCAATTTTACAAAAGACCCCTCGCCTCTTTATCATTTGTCGCATGACATGGTTGGTGCTGCATCTCCCTTTCCAATGCGACCCCCGCTTTACCTAGGTTCAAGACATCATTCTTCATCTCCAAATGGAGAGTGGATAGGCGTCAGTCGGAAGGTGGTCTCAGATTCTTAAGACAACAATCTTATCATTAAATGTAGATTCTAGGATATGTTTGTTTATTTATAGCAATTAGCAGGATAGGCGGCAAAGATTAGAGTTCATACAAAAGTGTGTCTTTACTGGCCTACTTATCATATATATTTGTATTTTTACAACTGTAGAATTTCTTTCAGTTTACCATCCAATGTATTTCATCTTAAATTCTTCAACTTCTGAAAGGAAGAAAAGGCATATAGAAAGAAAATATTTATTTAGTATGTCCCATCTCAGGGAGCAATCCCCCTTTTTTTTTGCAAAATTCAGAATTAAATACAGGATCACTGACCATCAAGATCTGTGAGGCTCCTAGAAGTGATCTAGACCCCCAGCAAAGAGGAAAGTTCTTTACTGGCCTACTTATCATATATATTTGTATTTTTACAACTGTAGAGTTCCTTTCAGTTTGCCATCCAATGTATTTGAGTTTAATTTCTTCAAATTCTGAAAGGAAGAAAAATGAAGTAGAAAAAAATATTTATCTAGTATGTACCATCTCAGGGAGCGATCCCCCCTTTTTTCGCAAAATCCAGCATTAGATATTGGATCACTTCGCATGCAGATCTGCAGGGCTCCCAGAAGTGATTAAGACCCCAAAAAGCTAGATTTACCTGCAAAATCTAGACTTTTTGCCTCCAGACCAACATTCATGGGGGTCCCAGATTGCACGGCAAGTCCTGTCAAAATCAAAAATGGGATGATGAAGGCCAAGCACATCAGGAGCTATGGCATCCTCATGTCAAAAGTAATGAACTCAGACTTTTAGAAGGTAGCGATATAAGTATCTACACTTGATACGACTTGAGCACCGACGACACACTAACCTTTTAGAAGGTAGCAATATAAGTATCTACACTTGATACGACTTGAGCACCAACGACACACTAACCTGATCGTAGCGATGAGTGTTAGTGTTGTAGCTGTTGAGAACTATGAGTTGATTAACATTGCTCTTACACACCTTTTAGAAGGTAGCGATATAAGTATCTACACTTGATACGACTTGAGCACCGACGACACACTAACCTAAACAATGAGAAGATTTGTTAAGAAAAGGGATACAATGAAGTGAGATATCCTAATGAGTAACAGACCTGATCGTAGCGATGAGTGTTAGTGTTGTAGCTGTTGAGAACTATGAGTTGATTAAGGAAAAGAGCCGATACATAATTGGAGCCGACATTTAAAGGATCAACTAGGTTTCGGAACAACTGCGGCACAACTGGTAAGAGTAACAAAGCGTAAAAATGGAAAGGACCCCGGACGACTACTGTAAGTTCAATACCCCCCCTCGTTTTCAGTTTTCAGCTTTGAAGTCACGAAGTTGATATCCGAGGTAGCGAAGGAACATTTGATGACGACGATTAGACAGGGATTTGGTGAACCCGTCTGATTGATTTTCATTTGTTGAGATGTAATTGATTTCAACTAAGTTATTGTCGACAGCCTCGCGAATGAAGTGGAATTTAACGTCAATGTGTTTAGAGCGCTGTTGAAACAAAGGATTTCTCGCCAAAGCAATGGCGCCTTGGTTGTCGCAAAATATAGGGATTGGATAAATTGGTAGGTCAAGGGAAGTGAGAAGCGTGCGCATCGAGATTGCTTCTTGGACACCGTCGTACAAAGATTTGTACTCGGCTTCAGTTGTTGAAGAAGCCACCGATGGTTGCTTTTTAGCTCGCCAGGAAATAATTGAATTACCCCAGCGGACGAGGTAGGCGGAATAAGAACGACGAGTATCAGGACAGTTCGCATAATCGGAGTCAACATAAATCGCAACTCGATTTTCATTACCGCCGATGTTAAGAGAGAAGTCAATGGTTTTGGAGAGATATCGAAGCAAGTGTAAGAAAGCACGCCAGTGAACAATGCCGGGGTTTTCTAAGTGTTGAGAGAGCTGAGATACAGCAAAGGTGATATTGGGCCTGGTAGCGACTGCAGCCCAGTTAACTAAACCGACTGCTCGCCGATAGCTGATGTTGAGCTTTTTGAAAACTTCGATTTCTTCAGGAGTCGCACGAACCAATGTGGTATTTGGCACCATCAGGGTTAGAACCGGACGACAGTTTGTCATGTCGAATTCGGAAAGAATTTCGGAAATGTAATTTTCTTGAGATAGCTCCAGATGATCGTCTGCCCGAGAAATCTTCATGCCAAGCAAAGAATTAATGGGGCCTAAGTCTTCCATTAAGAATTTGCTGTTAATAAAGTTTTTGAAACGCGCCACATCCTCAGAGACAACAACAAGATTGTCCACGTAAACATGCACCATACAGACCCAGTCTGGATCAGCCGATCTGAACAAGCATGGATCGTTTGGGGAAGGGAAAAAATTGACTGATTCGAAAAATGCCAAAAGTTCTCGATACCAAACCCGAGGGGCTTGCTTCAAACCGTAAATCAATTTTATAAGGCGAAGACAGGTCCCTGGAGGTGCTTCTAAACCTTGAGGAATTTGAAGAAATACAGTTTCGTCCAATGTGCCGTTTAAGAATGCGTTCTTGACGTCCATCTGATGGATGTCCATGCCGTTGTTCATGCCATACGCCAAAACCGACCGAAGAGCCGGAAGGCGACCAGTCGGAGCAAAAGTTTTGTTGTAATCGATACTGTCTTGTTGCGCACTGCCTTGCGCACAAAGTCTTGCCTTGAATTTAACGAATTGACCTGCCGCATTGGTTTTGATGCGAAACACCCACACTGTGCCAAGTAGAACATGATCGGACGGAATCGGAACAATTTCCCAAACGTTCAAGCAATCCATTGCCCTAAGTTTGACGGAGATAGCGTCCAGCCAGTTCTGAGCTTCAGTCGAGTTTATCGCGGCTTTGTACGTTTTAGGTACCAAGTTAGCCTCCGCTATAGACAAAAAACACAAGCTTTGGTTGAAGAACGGCACAAACCAAGGCTCAGTGGTGAGCTGTCTGTTGACCAGATGAGCTCGTTGCTTTGTCGTCAGAATATTGGCCGGGTCAGTTGGATCCAAGGAAATATTTTTCGGAGCCGGCTGATCCGCAGGAACGTAATGCCAACTGGGTTTTGCACCCGTTGAAACTTTTGAATTTGAAGGGGGTTGGTAAAGATTTGTTGACGGAGACGAAGAAGGTGGTGGATGAGGGATAGTTGTGGAAGCGGAAGGAACAAGAGTGGAAGGGGATATCACTGCCGAAGGGGATATCACTGCCGAATCTTGATCTTGCAAGACAAGAGGCGCTTCAGATGACGTCATTGAGTTATCTGATGACGTCAGTTGGTGATTATAAGGCAAAACAAGATGATTGACGTCATATGAGTCTTGAAGCTTGTCCAAACTTTCTTGTAATTCAGGATAGGCAAGATCTTCCGGGGAGATTCCTGGAAAACATGACTCATCAAAGATGACGTCATGACTGTACTCAACCCGGGAGTCTGTCGTAAGTATTCTCCAGTTAGGAATACCCAGCCTATACCCTATTAAAACCCCTGTTCTCAAAGTATCACCGAATTTTCCCTTCCTTCGCTCTTTAGGAATGTTAATGAATGCTCGGCAGCCAAACACACGAAGCCGACCTAGGTTAAAAATGTGTCCGAACCACACTTCATGAGGAGATTTCCAGCCGATCTTCTTAGTTGGAGTGATATTCTCATAGAAAATTGCTGTGCTAACAGCCTCTCCCCAAAGATTTGCTTGCTTAAGAAGTGCTCGCGCTTTCTCGCTTGTCGTCCGATTTCCACGCTCAGCAATTGAATTCTGCTGCGGCGTATAAGGTGCCGTGATGTGGTGAATGATGCCTTGATCCTTCAAGTAGGTGTCAAATTCTCCTGAGCAAAACTCGCCCCCACCATCGGTGACCAGATTGATGAGTTTTCGTGAATGAAAAGTAGTTACTTCATTTACATATTCCTTAAATTTTTCGAGTGCTTGATTTTTGTGAGTTAAGATAAAAACATGTTTGTACGCTGAGAAGGAGTCCGTAATTTTGAAGTAATAAGATGCTTTGCCAACAGTCGAGGGAGTAATTTTCCCGCTAAGATCCATGTATACATAGTCTAGAATACAGGTTGGTTTGGGGAGACTACCAGAAAATGGTTGTCGCTGTGATTTTGATAAACTACACGCTTCACAGTCTATGGTGGAGTAGCTACAGTTAAACATTTTAGCTAGTGCTTCTCGGCTAGGGTGTCCCGCTCGCCTATGAAGCAATCGAGGATCAATGCTTTGTTCGGCTAGAGAATTCGAAGATGTAGACGAACCTTGCACCACGAGCGATGATACAGTCGTGGAACGTGATGGCTGAATAGCAGCCGCTTGACAGACAAAGATGTTGCTTTGAATCTGCGCATTGAAGAGAATGACGTTCTTCACAGAATCCTTGACGAAGTATTTTGAACCGTCACGACGAATCAAATCGCAGTTGCTGCCGGAGAGTCGAGCAAGACTCAAAAGAGCATGAGTCAAACCGGGTACGTGTAAAGCTTTTACCGTAAAAAGTTTGCCGTTGTCGCTTTTGATTTTGATTAAACCGCGACCTTTGACCGGCAAAGATTGACCACTAGCTACATTGACCGTTGAATCGAAGCTTTCATATTCGGAAAAATATCGACGATCGGAAAACATATGATCTGAGCAACAGCTGTCGAGAAAGATCAACGCGTTGTTTTGAACGACTGCCAATGCTCGCGGATCCGATACACAAACATAAACACCACTAATGTCTTCGGAGGTTACAGCGTTAGCTTTCTTTGCTTTCGCCAAGAGTTGACGCTTTTTGTAAGCTTCTGGCGCCTTGTTGGGATAAAGCTTATAGCAATTCGCTTTTGAGTGTCGACCATTCTCATTGTGACACCCGTCCTGACAGTTGATGGATACGGTTTTTAAAGCAGCTTCAGATTTAATGGTAACTGAATCTGAGTCAGTAGAAGTGTTGACGTTACTCAAACTTAAAGATTTAGAGTTGAGATATTGTTTAACTGTGTCGATATTGATCGGACTCTTATTTAAGAGAAGATCTTTAGTACTCTCGAGCTTGGGAGGAAGAAGATTGACGAGGTACTCCGCTAGAAGATGTTCATCAAGAGTACGTTTTTCCAATTTGACAATTTGAATGCCAACCGAACGAATATGAGAAAGCCCCAAATCGATATCGGTAAGGAATTTTTCCAAAGATGAGGTATACCTGATCTTAAGGAAATCTTGATAAACCACCAATTGATTCTGAGCAGATGCCGATTGAAAATGCGCAATCAAAGCTTTCCAAATCAGATGAGGTTCCTTTTTGTTTTCTTCGGTGATAAACTTAGCGTAGTTTTCTACTCCTAAGTTTCGTCCTAGAATACCAGCCGCGACTCCCTTTTGAAGTTTAAGAGTAGCCTTGGCGATAGGATCCCTCTCGGTGGTGACCAAGTCAGATAATAAGTGATCATCAACACCCTTCTCCAAGCAAAACGAGAACATGACGTTACGCCAGTCATCGAACGTAGTTCTTGTGAGAAGAGGAAGGCGATGAATCGCTTTATCGGTCATTGCGTATACGAAGAAAGAGTTTGATGAGGTTGCAGATTTAAGCACCCACTGGGCTCATAACCTAATGAACTCAGACTTTTAGAAGGTAGCGATATAAGTATCTACACTTGATACGACTTGAGCACCGACGACACACTAACCTTTTAGAAGGTAGCGATATAAGTATCTACACTTGATACGACTTGAGCACCAACGACACACTAACCTGATCGTAGCGATGAGTGTTAGTGTTGTAGCTGTTGAGAACTATGAGTTGATTAACATTGCTCTTACACACCTTTTAGAAGGTAGCGATATAAGTATCTACACTTGATACGACTTGAGCACCGACGACACACTAACCTAAACAATGAGAAGAGTTGTTAAGAAAAGGGATACAATGAAGTGAGATATCCTAATGAGTAACAGACCTGATCGTAGCGATGAGTGTTAGTGTTGTAGCTGTTGAGAACTATGAGTTGATTAAGGAAAAGAGCCAATACATAATTGGAGCGGACATTTAAAGGATCAACTAGGTTTCGGAACAACTGCGGCACAACTGGTAAGAGTAACAAAGCGTAAAAATGGAAAGGACCCCGGACGACTACTGTAAGTTCAATAAAAAGAGGAAGAAGGATTCCTGATATAATACCCAAGGTTCCAAATTTAAAAGAAGAAATCCTGATAATCCAATCCAAGGGGTCCAATTTCCAGAAGAGAAGTCCAAAGTCAAGGTCCAGAAGGTAACCAAGGTTGATAAATCTAACTAAACAATTTTCTAAAAATCTTTACACTAATTATATCTAGAAGATCCAATATTATTAGGTTCTTGATTAATACCAAAAATTCACCTGGACACATTTTGGTAGTCAGAATTCAAAAATGGAAATACCGGAAGGTAGTTGGATTTACAATTTTTGCAAAAGTGGCAAAACAAAAAAAAAAAATCCTCTCTGCAGCGCCCAAGCCCCCCCAAAATTTTGAAGAGTGCAGAAAAATCTCTTAAGAGCACATGGTGAGCTGCATGACATTAGCAGACCTCAGTAATGGGGTCTGCTACTGTGCACGCATTTTGGCCAGTGTCCTACTAAGTAACACCACCAAAACCATAGCCGTGGTGCCTCAAAGGGTCCCAAATTTTACATTGAACAGAATAAGCTCTGAAATATAATATGATGAGATTCATGGCATTAGTAAACCCCAGGAATGGGGTCTGCTACTGTGTGCACATTTTGGCCGGTGCCCTACTAAGGAACACCACCAAAACCATAGCCACAGTGCCCCAAAGAGTCCCAAGATTTCACAGTGCAGAGATTAAGCTCTTGGAAGAATATGATGATCTGCATGCCATTAGCACACCCCAGGAATGGGTTTGGCTAAGGTTTTGGTGGTGTTCCTTAGTAGGACACTGGCCAAAACGGGCACACAGTGGCACACCCCATTCCTGGGGTGTACTAATGCCATGCAGCTAACCATATTGATTTCAGGGATTTTTCTGTGCACTGTCAAATTTTGGGACCCTTTAGGCTTGGTGGTGTTCCTTAGTAGGACACCAGCCAAAATGTGCGCACAGTAGCAGACCCCATTCCTGGAGTGTACTAATGCCATGAAGCTCATCATATTTTATTTCAGAGCTTATTCTGTGAAATGTAAAATTTGGGATCCTTTGGGGCACTGTGGCTATGGTTTTGGTGGTGTTCCTTAGTAGGGCACCGGCCAAAATGTGCACACAGTAGCAGACCCCATTCCTGGGGTTTACTAATGCCATGAATCTCATCATATTATATTTCAGAGCTTATTCTGTTCAATGTAAAATTTGGGACCCTTTGAGGCACCACGGCTATGGTTTTGGTGGTGTTCCTTAGTAGGACACTGGCCAAAATGCGTGCACAGTAGCAGACCCCATTACTGAGGTCTTCTAATTTCATGCAGCTCACCATGTGCTCTTAAGAGATTTTTCTGCACTCTTCAAAATTTTGGGGGGGCTTGGGCGCTGCAGAGAGGATTTATTTTTTTTTGTTTTACCACTTTTGCAAGAATTGTAAATCCAACTACCTTCCGGTATTTCCATTTTTGACTTCTGACTACCAAAATGCGCCTGGGTCAATTTTTGGTCCGCGTGACCCGGGCACTGAGAAAATTGTAGGAACTAGAAGCAGATATATTTCTCTGTTAGGAATCTAGTCTGTATACAACATTTGTGCTTTCTTGTGATTCAAAAGAAATGAAAAAGGTTTTTACCTAGAAGCAGAGTAGTGGGCCGCTGCCTGATAGATGAGAGAGAGAGAAATTAGAAGGTTGGATTGGAGCGTATGCTCTTTGGCGGATTTGGGCCTGAAGGTTTTCCATGATACGGACTAGCTTAGACGATGCATCAAGCAGACCGGGCTGTGAGTCACTCCTCTGTGCATTTTCATGTAGCTGATGTACCCGGCTGCTTACCATCTTTAAAAATGTTTTGGTTTGTTGCAATTGCTGCTTGGGTCTTGGTCTTGGGTCTTTTGCCTACAGGAGCGGAGTTGAGCTATGTATCAGCTTCAACCTTCCGTAAACTAGGTTGAATTCACAGGCTCATCTTTGGTTTTGCTTGATATTCTATCCACAGAGTTTCTCTGTTTTATCAATCTTGCTATTCTCGGTGGTTGGACCTGCATTCATCAGCAAGAATGCAATCAGTTTTTCATGACCCACATGAGCAGCTTTGGCTGCGAAAATAGGTTTGCTTTGCTTACCACGTTCCACAGCTTTTGTGGGTCGCGGCGCAATCTTAGGCCCCATTTGGAGCCAATATAATTGCGCAATATAATCTGGAATTTTGTGACATCTGATCAAGTTTTGGTGGACCTGATCAGATGTCACATAGGATATCACACAAAAAAAATCATATATTGCCCGGATTATATTGGCTCCACACAGGGCCTTAGACCATCCGCACCGGGCGCTAAGTTAGCCCGGATTAGGGCACTTAGTTCAACCCCGCAACCGCATTGGGTTGGATCAACTGGGGATCAACTTGACCCAAAGCTTGGTTTGGAGCTAGTGGGGTATAAATCTAGCCCCCATTAGTCCTTGGACTAACCTCTAAAATGAATATGCATCATGCTCAATGGCATGAACTCTATGTGTTTAGGTGCCAAACACATACCATACAGGCACCTAATCACATAATCTCCGACAGCCTTGGACCTCCCAATCTACACCGATGCAGTCGGCCACTCGGATTAGCTTACTCCGACCGCAATCCAAGCTAGTTAGTCCAGAATAACTTAGCAACGGATGCGGATGCTCTTAGGATTGTGCTGGTCGCCTAGGCCTGTATTCATGTATTCTCAGAGCATCCGCATCAGTTGCGGATTAAGGAGAGATTACCGTAGCTAATCCACCTTGGCAACCGCATTGGGTCTGATTTAGTTGGACTAAACTCCTCCTCAGAGTACGATTTGGACTAAGGAGGAGTAACTTTACTCCTTGCCTCTCCTTGCTAATCCTGGGAGTAAGGGCACTAGAGCTTGACACAGCAATGAGAGGAGCAGAGACCGGGATAGCACCAATCAAACAGAAGATTGACCCCAACACCATGGACATATTGGTGTTAAACAGCCAAATCTCCGACTCTAAGAAGACCTGGTGTGGTATGATTTATGTTTACCTATCTAGCTCATTTCAAAACTTCTCATGTATACACTCTCAAATCAACCAATATGGCAGCACCACTGGATTCTACGGCCAAAATTACACAGGACACCATGCAAAAAACACCTTACACCCCTCTGGATCAGAAGATACAACCCCCTCAAGACACCATCAGTCAGTTACATACACACAAACACCATACTCAGGTTATGTAATCTGTTACATGAACCACACTTACTCAGGACCATGTAATCCTTTACATGGACCACTGACAACTTTTCTACCCTTTACATATGTATTACCTCATCAGCTGTGCTCATTACATTGTGCTATGCAGTGTCATGCAGTGTCATGCAGTGTTATTCACACTTGATGCAGGCTTATGCAGTCTTATGCAGGTGCATTCAGACTAATGTAATAGGGGCTGCAGTCTGACTGTTGACAGATGACATCATGCAGGTGTCAAGATAGCAAAAACCCCTCATGCAGCTTGCAGATGACATCATCTGACAGGCCAGGCCAGCTAAAACATCTCACCTCCTATTTCTCACTATCTAAATTCCCTCATATGACATCATGACCTCATGTGACCTGTCAACCACCAGCCAAAATACCTCATTGTAGCCTTCAGGGCATCTAAAACCCCTCATTCTCTTGTTCCCCTGGGGCTAAAATGTCTCACTCTTTTCTATTTAAGGAGGCTTTCCTCCCCCCAGTTGTCATTTCTCTCAGCAGACTACCTGCACTCAGTTTCCCCTATAAAAAAGTACACAACTGCTCACTCCAGTGCACAATACATCAGTCACTCTATATTTTGGTTTTGCACACATTACAAACACTTACAAACAAAATAAAAACTCTACACAACACTTACATTTACATAACACGACTCTCTGAGAGGTTCTCCTTGGCCAAATATCACCTGGTTGAAGTCCAGACTCCTCACTCATAACACATTTTTAGCAACTTCATCACACCCATTGACAATGCGGCAATCAAGAGACCAAAGTCTGATTACGGCGGTGCTACGCTGGCAGAGAATCCTAACATTTGGCGGTTTATCTGGGAGTACGCGGTGTCCTTGGAAAGAATCTTGTTCCAGATCAAGGAAGCGGGGTTGACGGTCTTGGGAAAAAAGTTTGCCGTTTGTGTGCCGGCACTGGAAGTTCTGGGGAATGAGGTTTCAAAAACGGGTAGATTGATTGAGGAGGCCAAGCGGAACAAGGTGCTCAAATGGCCTACTCCGCTAACGGTCTATCACATACTGCAGTTCCTAGGTTTGTGTAGCTTTGTGCGGATTTTCATTGAAAAGTTTGCGGAGTTAGCAAGCCCGTTGAGGAAGCTCACGCGGAAAGACGCGGACTGGAACTGGTCACCGGCGTGCGACAAGGCGTTTGCGGCTCTGAAAGAGACGGTCGTAGAAAAAATTGTGCTGAAGGAGCTACGACAAGGAAGACATTCAATTGGCAGTGGATTCTAGCGAATTTGGAGCTGGCGGGGTCCTGACTCAGGAGGAGGACAGGAAAGACCGGCCGGTGTTATACGAGTGGGTTACATTTATGGAGGTTGAATCGCGCTACTCACAGCCAAAGTTGGATCTCTGCGGAGTTACAAAGATCATGCGGAGGTTGCAACACATCCTTTGGGGAGTGTTCTTTCAGCTCTTGGTTGGCGCAGATGATCAATTCGCCATTGCTTCCAAACGCGCCGATGACTAGATGGGTGGCGTATCTCCAGCTGTTCTCTTTTGAGGTAGTACATGTTCCGGGGAAGGCGTTTACTCTTCCAGACGCGCTTTTGAGGATTCCAATGGCGGAGGGAGCGGACCGTTTTACAGAGGCCAAGCAATTGGACGTGGAACGCCGGATCTTGGACGTACGATCAGCGGGGTTGTTGGAGAATGAAAGCAGACTGGACGGGCTACAGTTAGGTCAATCAGAGCGGTATTTGCTGTTGGTTCACTATTTGACGCATATGCGGCATCCGCCGGACGCCAGTGCAATGGATACAGCGGAAGTGCACTAAATTCTTTCTGCAAGGCGGCCAGTTATGGAGACGGAGCTCACCAATACCTTTAATGGTGGTAACTTTGCGTGCGGACCAAGAGCAAGTCTTGCGGAGCCTCCACAAGGATTTAGGTCATCAGGGCAAAGTGGAGACAAGGCGTTGGGTTAGGACTTGGTTCTGGTGGTCTGGAGTTACGCAAAGTGTTTGAGAATGGGTACGGAGTTGTGAGCCTTGCCAAAGGTGGAGTTTACTCACACAGAAGGAGATTGGACAACCCACGGGGCAGGACTCTTTTTTCAGCAGGATCTCTATGGACGTGGTTTACATCAAGGCGGGGAAGTTCAAGTATCTGCTGGTAGCTTGGGACGATCTGTCCGGCTGGGTGGAAGCACGGCCCCTGGTTAATCTCACAGTGGCAAAAGTGAAGCAGTTCTTGGAAGAGGATTGGTTTGCACAATTTGGGTGTATACGAGTCATCACTGTCGATGGAGGGTCAGAGTTTCGCGGTGGCTGGCAGAAACTTGTAGAATCTTGCGGTGCAAAGTTTGGACAACACATGGAGTACTATCCAAAGGGGGCCTGAATGATAGAGCGGGGTCATCAGCCTATCAAAAACGCCTTGGTCAAGTTATGCGGTGAAGATGGGAAGAAGTGGCAACAGTATCTACCTGCGGTGTTGTTTGCGGATCAAATTTCTGTTAAGCGGGGCAATGGGCGGACGCTTTACGAGTTGTTGTTTGGATGTAAAACGGTTCTTCTGATTGACATCAAGATGTTAACCTACATGTCTATTGACTGGTGGAAGATCAAATCAACGGATGATTTACTGGTGGCGCGGGCAGAGCAGCAGCTACGACGGCAATCCATGATTGCAAAGGCAGTCAAGCGTTTGCGGGAAAGCCGGTCTAAGGGGGTACGTCATTGGGACCATCAATGCGCTAGCCGGATTTGAGATGCTTTGCACAAGGGTGATTTGGTTCTGCTGTACAACCGGAGTTTGGAGTCTCAATGGGGCAAGTTGTTTGCCAATTGATGGAATGGGCCGCATCACGTGGTTTTGCAGTTTCTGGGTGGCAGTTATCAGCTGGAAGAATTAGATGGAACTCCGCTAATCCGGTGAGCAGCGGCGGCACACATCAAGCGGTTCTAAGCGCGGGGCACGACAGAGTTTGACCAAACGGCGGAGTCGGACGATTTGGAAGAAGAAATCCCCGTGACGGCGGATGACAAATCATCGGACAGCAAAGAGTGTGCTTTGGATTGCTCAGACAAAGGCGGCTCATCAAGCAGGGTTGAGGCTTCACACTCGGAGGGCGACGCGCCGGAGGCTCCTGTGTTACGGAGGAGTCGCAGGCTGGCGGAGCCCGCTGGGGACAGCGGTCCAAAGCCAGAGGCGGGCGTGGCCATGGCCGTGGCTGCTAAGTGATTAATTGGTGAGGGGGTGCGCTAGCTGGTCTAAAGCCAGAGTTACTAGCCACCCCAGAATGTTTGATACCCTATAGAGTTTGTTTCCTTTTGTTATAAGTTTCACTGGCTTGTTGTCTATCTGTATTATAAGAGTGGGGTACGGGGATTTTGAGAGGAAATCCTACTGGGGCGGACCAGGTAACTTGCGGCGTTTTCTGTATCAGTTTCTCTTGGATTGCAGATGAGTTTCTCTCTACTCTGGATTGGTTTTACTAGATTCTTTACGGCGTTTATGGCGGAAACGGGCTTCTCTACGCTGGATTGGCTTTTTTTCTTATGGGTTATGCGTCTCAGGATTCTTTACAGTGATATCAAAAAGAAAAAAAGAAGGATAAAATATAAAAAGAATGAAGTGTGGGGACTAAGTGGTTCTCATTCTGGGGTGGTCCAGCCTCAGGCACTGCTTATGTTTTTGTTTTGTTTTTGGAGTATCTTTAGCTCACTTCTCATTTTCTCTTGTATGGGTGCGGGCGGGACAAGAAACGTGTATATTTTCTTAAAGAACTCCGCAAGGGGTAGAAATAGTCTATATACAACAATAAAGTGGAAGAGACAAGCGGAGTTTAGGGAGAAGAAAAAGAAGGGAACCTAGCGGGTGTCTGGCTTAGGGGGGGGACCGGCTTCCGGCGCTTCCATCAACTCTGAAGGACAAGATGAGAAATGCCGAGGGTGGTGGTCGCGGATTCTCGTGTGAGCCACGATTTGAGCGACTTTGGTTTGGTCATTGTATGGGACGAGGATGGCGCGGGAGAGTGTGTTGATGAGATCGTGGTGAATCAATAACGAATCGGCCAGGATTTGTTGACGGCGGCGAGCGGAGATCGCGGTCTGCAGAAGGAGCGACATGAGGAGGTCCTGTTGGCGGACGATGATAGTGAGGATTTCGGCTTAAGGGAATACAAAGACTTTGTTGTTGGGCGCGTCCGGAAAGCGGTCGGAGAGTTGCGCGGTAATCTGTTCTGAGAGGGTACCGACATCCGAGAGCGGAAGATCCCGGGTTGACTGGAGCATGCAGGCAATCTCATCATTGGTTAACGGAGGAGCCACGGGCGGCGTTGCTTCGGAGTTCGCGGTCAAAGTGGTGTTCATGGCGTCAGAAGCTGCAGGCGGGACTGGATCCGCGGCGGGGTTTTCTGCAGGGGTGGGGATCTCAGGAGCGGGAATAACGGAATCGGAGACTGCGTCGGAGTTCGCGTCAGCCATGGTAAAGTCCACGACTGTGGCTGGAAACACGGAGTTCCAGTCAGTATGGGGTGGGCACAGCAAGCAGAGAACAATAGACTTAAGGTCCGGACTGAAGCGGCAACGCGGAGGAGATCCGGGGACCAAAGTTCTGCGTCCAACGGTGTGAATGGGAGACCGAGCTCGGGATTTGGAGCCACTGGTTCAGAAGCGGCGGCGTGGCAGTGAGCGGGATCTGGATTGGCGATCCGCTCGGTGGCGGTCGGAGTTAAGGCTCGGGGTCGACAAGTGAGGGGAGTTCCCCGACCAAAGGAATCGGCGTAGGGCATGGGCTCGGCGGTGGGCGGGCTGGACGGAGGAGGGTTCTGGGGTCCAGGGGACGGTGGGGGATATGGGACTTTAGGGGAGGGCTTTTCTCTCACTATTCTGGCATTCTACTTACTACAAATGGTACCAACATTGTACGTAGTAGCTGTTTTCTGGTGTGTCACTTTACGGATTACAAGTGTGCAGAGAGTTTTTACCCACCCTAAAAGTCATACTGTTGGATTTCTATCTCTTCCTTCTGCCTCATTGTCTCTCCCAGAGCTCTTGGTTGTCATTCTCATCTCACCTTATGCCTGTCACACCTGATGTTTCCTTTTAGTTTGGTCATGCTTCCTGTCTCACTAGCCATGTGACCTTAGATTAGCCCGATCAGCTTTCCAACTACTGTGTTTCCTTGTGCGCGCTTGCTCTGCTTGTGATTCCTTGACTGTCACCAATCTCTCCCCGAGTTCCATCTGATTCCATCACCTTCTATGCATATTCATTTCATTCTCAAACCCACAACTTGATCCTGTGTACATAGTCTATATCAACCCAGCCTAGACACAGTAATCAAACCTCATTGGTTCTTTCTCTAATTATCCACGCCTCCAATCTGAGCCGATCCGGTGAGCCTTCATCCCCTCACTGTCCCCTCTCGAGCCTAAAGGCTCATCTCTTGCGCTCTCTTCGTGCGGCAATCTTCATTTGAAATCCCTTCACATACCTTTGCGGAGTTCTTGCGTGCGGAAGCGGAGCAGTTGAACCCTTTGTAGACTAGGCAGATTGTATCAGACTCACAGAGGAGTGCTGAAGGGATTCGTACGTTGTGGAGTTTCAGTGCCAACTACCAATCAAGCCCAGAACTGTTCTGGAAGGAAGGCGGACACTCAAATTAAACTATACGTCCCGCTTTCTACTTGACACCGTGTAATCTGTCTTTTCCTGTGACATTTTACATTTCCCCTCCAAGCTCTGCTTACGCTTGCGTGAGAATTCCACAACGGACTAAATTAAAATCTGGCACTCTCCAGAGAGTGCAACACATTCCACCTGGTGATCTTGCCATGAGCCAGTCTTTTCATTTGCATATTCATTTTGCTCTCACCCACATTTTGACACTTGTACAGTGGGTCATCTAATGTTTTTGGCAATGCATTTTTCATTGCAGAAGCTCAGGCAACAGACCCAAAGTCATGTGATTCACTGCAGGGGTGTAAAATAAGTTCCAAAGAATGATTATGACAGAAAAAAAATGAAAATGAAAAATATGAAAAGTGTGAAAATTTTCCAATTTTGTGCAAATTTCTCAGAATCTTTATTATTGCTCAAACCAAGGAGAGAAAATTGCAGAGCACAGTGTGGCATGTAACAGGAATGATAAAAAATGAAAAAACTGAGACCATTTTCAATGATTTTTGTTGGATCAAATAAATCTGGTCAAATTGGTGTTGATTTGGCCTGCAGGTGCAAACTTCTATTTCAAATGGGTGGATACCTCATTCACCCAAAAAACCATTGAAAATGGTCTCAGTTTTTTTCATTTTTTATCATTCTTGTCACATGCCATACTGTGCTCTGTAATTTTCTCTCCTTGGTTTGAGCAATAACAAAGATTCTGAGAAATTTTCACAAAATTGGAAAATTTTCACACTTTTCATGTTTTTCACTTGCATTTTTTTCTGTCATAATCATTCTTGGGAACCTATTTTCCACCCCTTTAGCCAATTCCATGACTTCAGGTCTGTTGCCTGAGCTTCTGCAATGAAAAATGCAGTGCCAAAAACATTAGATGACCCACATGTACATAGAACTAGAGGCCACGGCGGCTACACCGCTGTGTGTCAATGCTCAAGGTAGACATCTACTTTTCAAGAGTCAACCCAGGCATAACTGCAATCTTGTCCCACGGGTCAATCTCAAGTGAGATGAATACCTTCAATTTCAGCTAAGTCAAGAAGGACACCTGTCACACAAACCTCCCACTACTGGGCATCTATGCACTTCGCGGTCCCCAGCAATTGATTTATTTCATTTCACCGTGAAGTGCGACACCCCATTAATTCTCCATTATAGATCTTGTCTCTCTAACCAGATTTCCCTTGACAAGAGGCCAGCATTTTATGAATATGATTTCCCTTCTTTTTTTGGAAGTTCCACAAGCTCTAGCTCAAAATCTTGCTTGGCAAAAATGGCAGCTCAAATACCTAGGCTAATCGCGCTGATATTTTGCATAAAAAAGCAAATCTAAATACAACCTATTGATAAAATGTCGAATTTATCTTATCCTATAATACAATCATATGATTATCATGTGGCCTATTCTCTCACCGCACATTATTTGTCCCAATGCAAACGCAATAAAAAGTCACTCGTCAGAATTGATTCCACCGGCTACTCGTCCTGAGACAACCTGAAGGCAAGTTAAAGGTTAATTTCATCAATCCCGTCGTGTCTCCATCAGGAAATGTCTCACTTTAACGATCCAGCGCCTTGTACAAATATTGAAACCAACCAGCAAGCTGGAAAACCACGATTGACAGCCTAATATGCTTGAATTTAAGCCTATTGTTGTTGATAGTGTTGGGGACACCAAAAAGTTTACAGTGACCTGCTTAAAGTTAACCTAAACATTTGTGTCAGATTCTGTTTACCTGGATTAGATACAACCTTTCCATACGTTGTGAAATACTACAATGGAATATCTGGGACCCAGGCCGGGGTGCTTGCCGGAAGTTACAGAAACCTCTTTGATTGTACCGACCGCATTGATAGTAAGGTGTTTAAATCCTGAGTGAGTCGTTAAATCATTTGCTGGGAGAGCAATTGCAGATCTGAAGTTAAGTTCAAGTCCTCCGTTGCCACTAAAACCAGTTATTGCGCCCTTCATCGAGTAACTGCACCGAGACGGCAGGTTAGTCCCGTTGAAAACGGCCGCGCTTAGGTTAACCGGGAAGAATGGCATTGCCCCTTGCGTGCTTGATCGCAAAAAAGCCCAAAGGAGATTAATCTCCGCAACGCCTAGTCTATCAATATCGTCCAAAATCTGCAATCTAGTATCAGCAAGCTATCACTCAGGCGAGGTCACGTTGACTCACATCATACTCCACAAAAATCTCGCCTCAAAAGTTCAGGCATATAGTTGATAAGGAGAAAGCCAGACCGGTCTGCAAATGTCCCTCTTGTCTGAAGATTGTGTGATTTGTCACCCTATTGTATGATAATGTGCATACATTAGGGTGACAAATCATAGTCCATTCTGGGCAGTTACAGCTAAATCTTCCTTAAATTTTACCCTCATTTACTTGGCAGAAATTCCCATCTGGTATGAAAAGTGTGTGATTTGTCACCCTATTGTAGTGCAATAGGGTGACAAATCACACACTTTTCATACCAGATGGGAATTTCTGCCAAGTAAATGAGGGTAAAATTTAAGGAAGATTTAGCTGTAACTGCCCAGAATGGACTATGATATGTCACCCTATTGTACGCGCATACAATAGGGCGAAAAATCACACACCAATCACATTCTTTTGAGGCCACAGAAACTGTGCAACAGGTACATGAGGGTGAAATAGTTCCAATAAAATTCAGATTGATGTCACCCTCCGGTACAAACAGTGAGTGAGTGGTGCTTTACACTTTAGTTAAACTTTGGTTACAGACACTTTGTGTTCTGTGGTCCAGTTTAGTTACTACTGAGTTACAGATGAGTTCCAGCTGAGTTATTAATACTTAATATATAGTCACCAGGGAGGAATCTGTGGCACTCTCCAGAGAGTTCCTGGCTGTAATTTCATCTGAGGTATGTACTGGTGTGTAGTTCATATCAACCATAACCTCTGTTTTACTTTCAACCCCATGACAAGTTTGACTGTACCTTAACATATGTTGAACTGATCAACAGCTCAGTCATTGTTTATTTTGAACTAGTGTTTATCTGTAAAACATTTTATGCAACTTCATACACCATGTATGAATGCTCTGATTGTTTGACAAGAATTACCAGAGATTCACAGGTATATTTTTCCACACTTCTGACTGGAAGAGATGAGCATTAAAATCTTGCTTGAATTCCCACACACTCAGATTGTCATGCCTACCTACACCAATCATTTTTCAAGTGTACATAAACACTGACCAGCCTGTCAGGTTGCTTGGCGCAAGGTTTCCAATCCAGTCTGGATGCTATTTTTAGATCTAGAGAATGTGATTACTGATGTACCTGAAGGATGTTTTTAAGGGGTTGTTGATTCTTTTTACCTACATGGCTTGGTTGTACTATAATGTCAGAGTGGGCTCATTGTGTAGTGATAAGAACAAAAGGAGTCCTGGTTGCACCCAGTTATGAAAACAATTCAAACTAAGGCACTCCCTGGGGAGTGCCACCCAAGCTTCCCTGGTGCAAGATGATGGATGTGTAGTGGGAAAGAAAATGGTATGGTGTTCATGAGTTTTATGTAGATCAATTGTTAAGTGGCTAGGTCCAGTGATTCATGACTGATGTGTAGGATGAAGAATTTCCAAGTGGAGACTGAGTGAAATATGTATCTCAGCTTTCATTCCTTGTTTTTTAGCTTATACTGCCCCTCATAATTACTAGCCCAATCAACCTACTCTGGACTGGCTCTGAAGGGGTCTTGCAGGCATTTTTGAGCTCAAAAATTGAAATTCTCAGAGCTTGTGTGTGCTCAAAGGGGGCGGATTGGTTACAGAAATCCACCATGTATCAACATTTACAGGACATTTCTTGCCAGGGGGGGATGGATATTGAGGAGTTTGAAATTGGTGAAAATAATCTATGAACCTGGTTATTTTAATGGTGCCAAAGGCCCGGTGAGAATCAGAAGTCTAGGGGGAGATACTGGGGAAAATGGGGGAGTGTGGCATCCTCCCTGCCATTTGTCTCGATCCTGTAGAGACATGCCACTTGAGAGGCATGTCCCTCTTTCGGAGGTAGCTACGCTCCCCCGAGGAGGGACTGTGTTAAGTTCGAGTCAGCACTGGCCATCAAAAGCTACTGGCCACATTCTTGATGGCTGGTCCATTGTAAATTTAATCATCGAGAGGAGTACATTTTCCCCTGGCTGGCCAGTAAGTGCCACGGCGCACGCGCACCTCTCGCTCGCGGCCGCGAGTCATGTGACAGCTGAACAGGTGACACTCCCCTGAGGTGTGACCCCCAAACCCGCGCCGGCAGGCGCCAATATCATTTGTCTCCATCCATCTCGCCAGGGAAATATCCTGATACCGACCTCAAGCTGCCCAGCAGATCTCAAGCTTCACATTCTCGCAGGCGAACAACATAAGCAGGGCTAATCCGCACTGGTCTGTCCCAACAACTAACCCAGGTGCATGTGCGATTGCGAGCACGATGGCGATGCAATCCTCCAGTATCCTAGAAGTCCCCCTGAACAACAATACTGAATCACTCGAGCTGGATCTAGCTGAATTCTGTGGTGGTGAAGGTTCAGTGGAAGAGATTGTAGGTATCTTTCTGCAAGAGAAACTGCCTGCGAAGTTCTGGACCAGATCTGCGATGGAATATTGGAAACGTGATTTGAAGGAAGATGCAATCTCACTAGCGAACCAAGGACTTCAAGGTCTGATAGTCCATCATCAGATAGCTTATCCCTCCTTCAGTCCAACTGATTCATCAACTTTCTGACCCAGACTAACATTTCCCGCATTATCTCTACCTCTCATATCGAATCCAATGGATCTCAAACTATCCTAACAGCTCTACGGGATCAGGACAGGCCTTCCGAATGTCTCCCGCTACTCTGCCAGCTCGCAACGTATGCCATCAATCTATCTCGAGGCCTTCCCACCTTCAAGTTGGAGACGCCCGAATATGATACCATCCCCCCTGCTCAGCCCACTGTTGATGAGACTCTGGAAAAGGCTGCTCACTATCTTAATGAAGCTTCCAAGATTGACTCCAAGAGCTCTCTTGTTTTGGATGTCCGAGGTTAGATAACGATTTCGTTTACTTCTCTTGAAAAGTTCACGTGCACACTTCCTTTTTCACCAATGACTATTCTGATGATAATGCTGAATGTTTCCGTAGTTACATTATACTTGGCACAGAAAAGTTATGATCAGGCTCTTGCGACGTGTGAAGACATTCTTAAGGAGTGTCCAACTCATCTACCTGCATTACTAGGAAAAGCCAGGGTTCTATTCCATCGCAAGTTTTTCCGACCAGCATTAAAGCTGTACCAACAAGTTCTGAAACTTGCCCCTCGTGTGCTACCTGACCCACGAATCGGCATTGGATCTTGTTTCTGGTTCCTGGGTGATCACAAACTTGCCCGACAAGCTTGGGAAAGAAGTCTTGTAGTGGTGGGAACCTCGTTAATAGCTCAATATCTTATGCTTCAAAAACATGTCCGTTCTGGCAAGTTGATTGTTTTTCTAATCGATCCACCTGATTTGTATGAATGCAGAACCCTGGAAAAGCCTCGCAAGGTGCTCGGCTCCTCCTTGGCTTATCTCACTTTCAAGCATCCAAGGATATTCACCTGTCCGATGAAGCTCAATTTGCCGCGTACCAGAAAGCAATAGCCGATGTGCAGGCAGTGTTCAAAATGGATCGAAACAATGCTGCAGCAGCTTCCGTCCTAGCGAGCCACCTTCTCACCGCTAACAATTGGGCCACAGTTAGTCTAGATGTCAAGATACCTCTCAAATTTGTTCGTTCAGTGGCAACTCATTCGGTATTTCTTGAATGGTTTAACAGGCTACCAAAATGGCTGAGCGCGCGGTGCAATATGCCAATACAAGTTCGACAGCACTAGAGGCCCGCTTGGTTCTCGCAAGGGCTTTCCACGCACAAGGCAAACTCAACGAGGCCCTAAGGGAATATAGAGCTGCTGCTCCCCCCGAACGTTCCGTCTTGACCGCGATTCTGGGTGTCGCTCAAATCTGTGTTGCCCGCAGTTGGTCATTCTTCATACTTTGATCTTCTTGCAATACTAAATCAGGCTCGCTAACATGGCTTCCATTCGTTTAGATGAGGTCAGCATAGCTATTAACATGTTTGAAAACGTCTTGCGGAGACAACCTAATTGCATAGAAGCCCTGGCCAACCTAGCTGCACTTCGAACACATATGGCTTTCACCACTACCTCTTCGACCGAAGGTAGCTCTGAAAAAACAAAGGCAAAGGAACTGTATGAGCAAATCACGCGTTTGTTTGCCACTCGAGTCAAAACTTCATCGAGGAACCCTGATGACGAAGGAGTGATGCCTCCACGGATTCGAGAAGTTGCCAGTGATCCGGACCTATACATAGAAATCGCTCGACTGTCGAGTGATGCAGATATAAATCGCGCCCTCAAAGCCTACCGCCAGTCACTAACGGTACGAGAAGATTTAGGAAAACCGATCCCCGCAATGCTATTAAATAATATTGGCGTTTTGGAATGGAAAAATGGACACCTTGCCGAAGCTCGAGATAGAATCGAAAGTGCTTTAGCTGCCACAGCTAGTGCTGTTGTCGGTGACGAGACGGAAAGGGAGATCAACGAGCGAACGGCTGTTTGTATGTTGTTCAATCTTGGGGTAATTTGTGAACAAGCAAAGGATAAAGCAAAAGCCAAAGACATTTACGAACGTATCTTACTCCGGCATCCCGAGTATGTCGACGCCAAAGCCCGCTTGGCTCTTATGTATCTTGCAGAGAAGAACTTCGACAAAACCAATGCTCTCTTAAAAGAAGCTCTAACTTCACAAACGGGAAATGGTGAACTCCGGGCGCTTTACACTTACTTTTTAATCGAGTCCAATCAAGTCAAACAAGCTCGCGATTTTACCGTTGCCACCCTCAAAGACCACGATAAATCGGATGTCTATGCCCTATGTGCATCAGGTGCTTTACTTTACACTCAAGCCAGAGAAAATAAAGCCATTGGACCCGAAGCAAGCTTAGATCGAGCTAGCAAATTCTTTCGCTCGACTGAATTTTTTGAGAAGGCATTACAACTTGATTCCCAGTGTGCGTTTGCAGCTCAAGGCCTGGCGATCGCTCTAGCCGAGCACGTCATCTCTCCTAGTAATGTCAACGCACCCAGCTCCAATGGAACATTTGCACCCGACGCTAGTAATGTCAGGGCCAAAAATATTCGCGACTCAATCACCATTCTGACTAAAGTTAGGGAGGCGCTAAACGATGGAAGTGTATATGTTAACTTGGGACATTGCCATTACTTACGAGACGAATTTGATCGTGCTATTGAGAATGTAAGCTATACGATGTTTCTTCCGTATCTGTTCTTCCTGGCATGATATTATGATTTTCGTCATTGATGTAGACTACTTCGACTTGTCTCTCGTTTTAAGTATTTCACTGCGTCCAAACGATTTTATGACGATAAGAACGTTTTGGTTTTGCTATATCTCGCTCGAGCGTGGTATCAAAAAGCTAGCAAAGACCACAGCTTTGCAGCGTTGCGTAGCGCGCTTCAATTTGTTCAAACTGTAAGCTCCATTATATGCTGATTTCCATGTTTTCTTGCTTGTTCTCCGTCTCAAAAGGCTAGTCATTGCAGTGGGGAAGACATATTAATTGTTGGTATTCCTGCTGAACTGAAAACAAACACGTGTAAATAATTCCTAGGCCAAAGAGCATCATCAGAACGATGGAGCAATCGCGTTCAATTTAGCCCTTGTACAGCAAAAAGGATTAGAGTTGTTGGTTGACTTGCCTCCTTCCAAGCGGACGCTTACGGACATCAAAACAGCCATAGCTGATGCTCAATCTGCACAAGAGTGGGTCGTGCACGCTCGCTGTCTTTTTCCTTTTGCTTTGACGAAAATACTGCAAGCTGACAGTTCTGTCTCATCCCGTTTAGAGCGTTTGGTGAATTGGCTTCAAAGCCTGCGGGGACGGTGCCATTTGATATTGACATTGCGCATCAAAGAAAACGATATGGAGAGAGCCTTTTGCGGAGGACGAGCGAATTATCTGAATCTCAAGAAGCTTACGAATCATCAGAGATTGCGAAAGTTGAAAGAGCTCGGCAAGAGAGAGAAAATGAACGGCAAAAGTTGGCTGAGGCAGAGGTAAATGTCCAGACTCCGATCAATGATTGAACAAATCAAAATACTCTCATTGAACCACGCATGACTTTCTTTCACACTTGATCAATCTGATTAGCGATTGCGACTTCAAGAGATAGCGGCAAAGAATGAGGAATTGACACGCAAGCGACAGGAGATGCAAGAGTCCATTGCGACTTGGTACACGAAACAATCAAACTCCGATAACGAAAGCGAGGATGGAACCAAAAAGAAACGTAAAGGGGGAGGTGGAAAACGGAAAAGTACGAAAGAAACTGGGATTACCATCGTTCCTGATGATGAGGTTGATGAGGGCTCTGAGCAGGAAGAAAAGAAGCGCAAGCGAAAAGTAAGTTATGTTGGTTCGTTTAGATGGGCTGTCTTTATTGAAAGCAATGATTTAATTGCCATCCTATTTCCCTAAATCAATGAAACAATAGCGGACCAAAAAACAAACTAATGCCAAAGGAGAGCAAACAAACAAGCCTTCCAACCGGGCTGTTTCGACTGGCGAAGATGAGAATTATGATTCAGAGGATGTAAAACCAGTTAGCAGAAGCTCCAAAAAGAAGTCCAATAAAACCTTTGTGCGTGTATCTCCTTGCGTCTATTCTGCTGCTTGTCGTCGATTTGCACCTCTCTAACTGGATTGTTTCCCGCTATTTTCTTGCTCGATGACTCCAGAAAAGCGCAGAGTTTGTTGAGGATGATAGTGACTAACAAACTTAACATCTGCCAAAATCTCAAGCGACATGGTGTTGAGATGACGAGTAAAATTATTTCGACTTATATTTTGATTTTACCCTGCTCACCTTTTGACATCCTGGTATGTATACACACACTCTGATATATATTGCAAAAAGAGAAAGCCGAAGCAAAAGAAGGAGAACGGAAATGAATACTCGGGAGAAACCTGTTCCATTATTTGCCCCGTTGCAGCTTCATCCTCTCAATAAATGTAATTCTTCTCCGGTTGAACCATAAGCCTTGCATTTTTTAGTTATGGACATTACATAAACATTACAAGCAGGGATTTTTTTGGTTGTTTATAGACTATCTCCCTGATCAATCTGGTGTGACAGTGGATTTTTACTTTTACTCTTTGTTCTTTGACTCAAGAAAACTGAAGGGCAAGGGTGTAATTAGTTTTCTGTATGATGTATTCTTCCAACATTTTTGTGTAGCCACTAAACAGTAAAGAATGGGAATCCTTACATAATACAAATTAAGCAAAGATTCAGAATTATGCTCCAGTTCCATGCATTGGTATTGTATTGATTTTTGTGCCCAATACAGTAAGGGTTATCAAATATGAGAAATCCACACTTAGGAACCAGTCAATTAGCCAAAAAAAAGGGGGCAGGCTTTAGGCACGCCAAAAAATTCCCAGATGCACACCAAAAAAGGCGTGCACTCCTGACCACTCCAAGATTTTTGGAGTGCAGGATGGTTTACTCCAAAACCAGCCCCCATTTGGAGTGCACAACCCTGCACTCCAGGTGGTATGGAGTGAACACCCCGCCACGCCAAAACCAGCCCTCAGCTCCCCTTGACCGCTGGTCTGCGGCGGCTACACATGTCCCTCTCGATGACCGGGACCAACCGGTCATCAAGAGGACAAACACAGCACTCTCAATGACCGGGACCGACCGGTCATCAAGAGGACAAACACACCCCTCTCGATGACCGGGACGGACCGGTCATCAAGAGGACACACCCCTCTTGATGACCGGCACAGACCGGTCATCAAGAGGACACAACCCCTCTCGATGACCGGGACCAACCGGTCATCAAGAGGACAAACACACCCCTCTCAATGACCGGGACCAACCGGTCATCAAGAGGACAAACACACCCCTCTTGATGACCGGGACGGACCGGTCAGCAAGAGGACACACCCCTCTTGATGACCGTCACAGACCGGTCATCGAGAGGACAAAGCCCCTCTTGATGACCGGCACAGACCGGTCATTGAGAGGACACTGGTCATCAAGAGGACACAACCCCTCTTGATGACCGGGAAATTCCGGCCATCGGGAGGACAAACCCCTTGATGACCGGGAAAGACCAGCCATCAAGAGGACAAACCCCCCCTTGATGACCGGGACAGACCGGACCGGTTATCAAGGGATACAGCTCTTGATGACTGGTCATCAAGAGGGGCTTTGTCCTCTCAATGACCGGTCTGTGCCGGTCATCAAGAGGGGTGTATCCTCTTGCTGACTGGTCCGTCCCGGTCATCGAGAGGGGTGTGTTTGTCATCTTGATGACCGGTTGGTCCCGGTCATTGAGAGGGGTTGTGTCCTCTCGACGACCGGCACAGACCGGTTATCGAGAGGGGTGTGTCCTCTCGATGACCAGTCCGTCCCGGTCATCAAGAGGGGTGTGTTTGTCCTCTTGATGACCGGTCGGTCCCGGTCATTGAGAGTGCTGTGTTTGTCCTCTTGATGACCGGTCAGTCCCGGTCATCGAGAGAGACATGTGTAGCCGCTGCAGACCGGCGGTCAAGGGGAGCTGAGGGCTGGTTTTGGCGTGGCGGGGTGTTCACTCCATACCACCTGGAGGCACTCCAAATGGGGGCTGGTTTTGGAGTAAACCATCCTGCACTCCAAAAATCTTGGAGTAGTCAGGAGTGCACGCCTTTTTTGGCGTGCATCTGGGAATTTTTTGGTGTGCCTAAGAGCATCTCCACCCGGGGTGGTAAACCGGGTTGCTATCCCGCGTTTACCAACCCAAACCCAAAAAACACCACCCACCCAGGGTGGCAAACGAGTTTCTATTTTGGCTCGGGAGCTAAAAATCTTGATTGGGTTGCTATGTATGGCAACCCACTAGCAACTAAATAGCAAATTTCCCAAGCTCATCCCCCCCTCCCTACCCACCATCAAAAGTGCCTGCACCTACCCTAGAACAACTACAAATATGTACCCTCCACCAAACTGGTCATCGAGAGCACTGCAAGCTATCAATGACTGGCTGTCCTGCTAACTGTCTGCCCGGTCATCGAGAGCATCAAAAGCAATCAATGACCGGCTACACATATGACCAACCATCAAGAATATTGCAAGGTCTCAATGACTGGCTATACTGGTGATCAAGAGCTCTCTTGATGACTGGGTATACCGGTCATTGAGAGCCCTCTTGATGACTGGTCATTGAGAGCCCTCTTGATGACTGGTCATTGAGAGCCCTCTTGATGACTGGTCATTGAGAGCCCTCTTGATGACTGGTCATTGAGAGCCCTCTTGATGACTGGTCATCCAGCTCTCTCTCAATTGGTATATACTGGTCATCAAGAGCGTTCTCAATGACTGACTATACCATTCATCGAGAGAGCTCTTGATGACTGACTATACCGTTCATCAAGAGCTCTCTTGATGACTGGATATACAGTCATTGAGCTCTCTCAATTGGCTATACCAATCAAGAGCCTTGAAAGCCCGAGCTTTGAAAGCTATCAATGACTGGCAATGTATTCCGGTCATCGAGAGCTTTGCAGCAAGCCATTGACAACCGGCTATACCAGTCATTGAGAGCTTGGCAAGCCATTGATGACCGGCTATACCGGTCCTAGGGACCTTCGCAAGCTATCGCCAATCGGTGACTGGCTGTATTTTTCATGAGGTTCGTTGTAACTCCATTTGATGACTTGGTCATCTTGGAGTGCTTCTGGATTATGGCAACCACGGGTGTGTGCCAGAGACGCACGGGTTGCTATATGCAAAAATTGAGTTGCCATCCCGGGGTTTTAGCAACCGGCTTTTACCTCCCCGGGTGGAGATGCTCTAAAGCCTGACCCAAAAAAAAATGTCACCAAGGCCAACAACTGGTGTTGCACTGAGCCTGCCCCACACCTCAACATTCCAGGTCCTTCACAATCATCAAGCCAAGACCAGCAAGATAGACAGCCCCAACCAGTCACCCAGGCCGATCTTGCCGGCCTCATTGAAGCTTTGAGACTGCAAAGAGAGGACGACCAAGCACACCATCTGAACTATCTTGCAAGGTGTGAGGCAGACGACAATCAAGCTCAACAGCCTTCCTTCCTTGACAAGGAGTTGAAAATCTGGTCTATCACAGGGAACGTAATCAAGAATTTCAACAACCAGAACATTCTGAAGCCGGTCGGATCAAATGTTCAAGAATGGATGGAAGCGCTCAGTGTGTTTGTGTTCCAACAATTTCAGGACAAGTTCTTCTTCACCCCGGAGGAAGGAAAATTCATCAACCCCTTTCACAAACAGATTGCCAGATCCGTTTTACACTCCTCGGTCCACAGCTCCCTTGCGTACGATCTACTGGATATGAACAGCTCCGCTGATGCATACGATCATCTGGTCTCCAAGTTCCACATAATCAACCGCGCGAAACAGATCCAAGCCTGGGAAACCCTCAAGAAAATCAACCTCAGCGACTATAATAGCTCCACCAAAGCCATCACAGCTTTTGATTGCTGCGCACGGATATTTGTAGAACAGGGCATTGATTTCACCTGGGACACCATCATCAGCCTGATCATGCAGTCCGATCTCCACAACCACATGCAACCATCTCTTGATTGCAAGGTGGACCTCTTATGGAGACTCATGATTTTGAGATCCCCACGTCTGGTGATGTGCTCCGGTTTTGGGACGCAGCTCGTGTGGAACGTCAACTTGCAGATGATGGCGGCTCTGGCAAACCAATGGTCTCAAATGTGGAGCTAGCTAGACGTTTGACACCTAGTGTTTCAGGACCAATTTCAAGCCCCGTTTCATGAACTCAAGCCGACACCAACATCACAGTTCTAGCCCTGAACAAACCGCCCCATTGTTACATTTGCAAAGAACCTGACCACATGTCGCCAAACTGCCCGCACAGTAGAAAGAACAATGGTCCCGCCCGACCAAGCACCCCCCAACCGGGGTTGCAGCCTGCTTTCCCACCCTGCTCCATCACTTACAACTTTGACAAGGTCACGTACATCAAGCCAGCTCAACCGGACTCAAAATACACAGCATCCTCTGGACCACCTCGTGCCTTCCGCCCCGCCTAAACCAAGACAACAGCGCCTCCACAACTCAACAAGCAGGTTGAGGCCAAGCTGATTAACCTGGAGCTGTTTGCGGAGGAAGAAGAGGAGATCAAATACGTTTTTGAATCCGAAAATCTCTCTGCCAAACCTTCAGGACACCGCTTTGATCTCCGCAAAATGAACGTCAATCGTGAAGGCCAGGAAGTGATCTGGGACTCGGGTTCTTCTGATAATGTGACGGGTGATAGGTACACCCTGTTTGACTTCAACCCCCTGGAGCAACCAATAGCGGTCAAGGTAGCGACTGACACCGCTTGCAACTTCATAACAGGCACAGGTACTTTGAGATTTGCCGGGACAAAAGGAACAACAGTCGTTGTTAAAAATGTCTATTGTGAGCGGGCTAGATTCACACTCCTCTCTATTGCCGCCTTCAAACAAGCCAAAGCCATATTCCGAGTCAATGGGAATTTTGACTCTATTGATCTCCTTTCTAGTACAGGTCCCAGGACACGTTTTACTACACAGCAAGTTTGACTCCATCAAGAATACCTGGCCCCTTCCCAGACCGGGAAGAGCTACTCTTCATTTGTCTCATTGTACTCCAAACCCTTCCCACACACTCTCCACCCTTGCAATTGAAACCAATTCAGTTTTCAAATCCCCAGCCTCCATTGAGGACAGCCAATTTACCTGGCATGCTGAGGACCTGACGCCTGACGAGAAGACTTTGCTCTTCTGGCATCACCTTTTTGGCCATGCCAGTTTGAGAAAAATAAGAAGGTTGGTGAAACTTGAGCTTGGCTATGGCCTACCTTCTGTAATGCCAACTGGATCAATCAAGTGTCCAGTCTGCTCAATCTGCAAGGCAACAAGAGTATCAGCGCTGGGACCGACGAAAACAATCTTGGAGAAATTGTCCGTGGTATGTGTTGACCTGATGGGTCCCTTTGACACACCCACAATGACTGGAGGGAAATACACTTTGACAATCAGGGATATTTTCACCTCCTACAGTGAAGTAAAAATTCTGAAGACCAAAATAGAAGCGGTGTCAGTCTTGATGGAGACCATCATTGCTGGGAGACTCAAACTGGTGCAAAGCTGAAAGTACTGAGATCCGACAACGGTGGAGAATTTCACTCCAAAGTATTGGAAAAATACTTAACCGATAAGGTTATTGTTGCCAAGAGATCTCTCCCTTATCACCATTTCCAAAACAGAGCAGCTGAACGCTACAACAGGACTGTTTCTGACATGCGCAGGAGCGTACTTTACAACAGCGAACTTGGCCAGGAGTTTTGGGGATACATGTTTACTCTAAACAGGATCCCCAACTGGACAACAAAGGACAAAACTCCATACAAATGCTTTTTCGGAGAAAAGCCGCAACTAGACCGCACTTGGGTTTTTGGCTCTAAAGCATATGTTCTCGTTGCTCTGGAGAAACGGAAGAAGCAAGACCACCGTTGTGGTGAGCGCAATCAACGTGCACAGCGTGCAAAATAGCCAAAAAAACTTAACATTTTTAACATAAACAGGTGTAAATATACTTTATATCATTTTCACAAAGATGTTACATAGTTTTCTCATAAATTTAAGCGCTTTAAAAAGGTATTTTCTGGCTATAAATATAAGAAACACTCAATATATGTAATCCTTCTGAAATAGCCACTTACATATACAAAAGTAGTATAGAAAGAGATTTACAGTAATTTTCTTTACACTTCAATCTAGTATTCACTTCTAAGAATTGTTTAACATCTTTGAGAAGTATTCCAGACTAAAAATCATTCACATATAGAAAAGCCAAGGCTCATATGTAACTACAATTTCATTACATAGTTGTAAATCTTCTAAGATTAAAAGCTAGTCTGATATTGGTTCTTTTGTCTATAAAAGAAGGCCATTTTGGATACTATTTCTCCCCATGCTTGCATTAGATAGTAATATTATAAATTACTAGCATTCATCACACTGATAATTTGAAATTGATAATTTAACTGATAAATTGAAGATAAATTGAAATTGAACCCCCTTGAAAACTTGTAATCCTCAATTCTCTTCGAGCTGCACCATAAGAGCTCATTGATCAGAAGGTATTCAGACGTAGCAACACCAAGAAAGTTAAGAAAGTGCCACATCTTTATTTTTCTTTGTGTTACATTCTCCCAGAGTTATTCCAGAAGGCAGCCCTTCAAGCATTTTATTCCCTTACAAGCTCATCTCCCCGCCGTGAGAAGTTCCACACCGTGCAATTGAACATCTAGTAGTAGGGCACCTCCCGGAGTCCAAGGGTTGGACCTTCTGGATACTGCAATTGAAGAAACTGATCTCATCGGCATGGGCAGACTTTGGCCAAAATGCTCTTCCTACCGTCCAACCAACAGACACCTTGTCATCAAACACCCAATCAACAAAGCCAAAGGATCCCAAACCCGCGGTGACAAATCAACTCCGACTTAAGGCAGCACTCTAGTATGTGTCTCAGCATAGCTGAGGTCGTGAGTTCGACTCTCACCAGACACATCTTCATTTTACAGTCTCTACAGTTTCCACCAGCACCTAGCAGCTTGTTTTGTGTACAGGGCTCTTTGCAAGAGGCAGGCCTCTCCAAGGTTCACGTCCAGTCCCTTGGGTGCCTGTACCCCCTTGTCAATCGGCGCGTTCAGGTATGCGGCTACAAAATTGAAATTGTAGATCGGCCAGTTGTTCTTTGCAGCAATAGTGAGTAGGACCCTCATCAAAGTGAAAGTGGCCGTGGGGGCCAAAGTGCGGGCAAAGTCCGTGCCCTCTTTCTGGTTGAAGCCCTTCGCCACATACCGGGCCTTAACACAGGAAGCTGCGGTCAATGCCTGCCTGCAGGAGTGCTCAGACAGCTCAGGAGAAGTCCCTACAACATTCTGCGCAGCCATGCGCTCCAAGGAGGCCTCTTTCTGGAAGCAAGCAATAAATACGGAGTTAGACAATCTTAACTGAAAGAAGGTCTGGCTGATTTGCAAACTTCCGACGAACCGCCGCAAGCTTGGGGCCCGTTGGGTGTTTGCAAAGAAAACAAATGCCAATGGCTTGATTAAGTAAAAGGCCCAGTATGTGGCGATGTACAAGTGGTGTCAGAAGATACTAAATATAGGCAAGAAGTGGGGTGAGAAAATGAAAGATGATGTCATACTATGCAAGGAGTGCATAAACAAAGCAGGGAAATGTCAGATACAGGGGTAACTCATGCAAGGGGTGCATGAGTGGTGTCAGACTAATGCAAGGAGTGCAGAAATGGGGTCAGAAGACTGCATGCAGCTGCAAGGGGAGCATAAATGAATCAGGGACATGTCAAATACATCAGAAATGGGGTTGGTCCCCTGCATATGCAGTGCAGATAAGAGGGATAGAAAAGAGTATGTGTTTGGCTGGGGCAGAGTATGAGTATACCTGGGAAAGGTGACTTGGGGGGTGTGACAGGTTGATGACTGGGGCTGGCCGTGTCCATGAGGGTCAAAGAGGGTGTAACTTCCAATCCAGCAGGGTTCCAGTGAAGCTTCCAGTGGTGACTAGGGGTAAAATTGGCCGTAGAATCCATTGCCGAGTTCCATTTGGTGTTATCTTGAGGCATAGGGTGATTAAATATATGTGTGAGAAAAAACTTTTGATTTTTCAGTTTTCCGTGTACCACAACGTGTATCTCAACAAGCCCAGCCAGACCGCCTGGGGGGCTTCAAGACCAGCACCAACGTGCGTCCTCTCCCCGTCCACATCCATCTCGGTGGCTCCCATCTGCGTTTCCTGTCCCCTCACAGGCCGCCACCGCTGGCAGAGTCACCACCCCCATCAATATGCCCCTCAACACTGTGCCCACTACCACCCTGGCTAACCTCTGCAAAAAGGTGCGCGCGGCCAAGGGCCAATGTCTGGTGGATGTGGCCTTCTGGGGCGGTAGCCGCTCGTCCTCCTTGTTCTCCACTCCATTCAATTTTTGCGCGAAATTCGAACGGAGACAGAGACTAGTTCTGGCAGGGCTGGGACAGCCCTGCCAGCAAAGCTAAATAGCCAATGACCTTCCTGGATTTTGTTCTGAGTAGATCATTCCACTTGCAACGATCACAATAGCTTTATCTCCTTAGGCTCTATTCTGGTAGCTGCACACACCTGCAGGTACCCGCTCCAGGTACCTGGGTACCCGCCCCTCCTTCCTTGGTGGGTGCCGGGTGCAGGTGCGGGTGCCCAAAATCTGGAGATTTTAAGGAGGGTACCCGGACTTGTTGGTGGCTACCTGGGTACAAGGGGCCATCTTTAGTCAGAACTGTACATGTGATTATGGGTTGTGATCTTCAGGCTGAATCAGGGGGTCTGATTGGTCAGGACAGGATTTTAGTGTAGTCATGCTGTAACCAGGTCACCTGCTGTTGTCATGCAACAAAAATCCACTAGCGCATGCAGCTAGTACCTGCAGGAGTGCCTGCATGTGTACACTGTATGTATGTAAGTGATGATGCAGCTGTATGTAGTTTGCTGTGTATAGAGAATGTCAGCCAGTACCCGGCACCCGCGGGCGGGTATTGCCCGCAGCTGCCAGTTGGTGCCGGATGCGGTGCCAGATGCGGTGCCGGGTGCCTGTTTTTTTGCAAAAAGCGGTGCGGTACCCGGGTACCGCCCCCAAGTACCTGTTGGGATTTGGACTGAGTACCGCAGCACAAGGAAGCAAAAGATGAGCCTGTGGGCTTGAGAGAGAGGGCAGTGAGGGTTGAGGGCTCACCGGATCGGCTCAGGATGGAGGCGCGGAAAAAATGAGGAAGAACCGATGGATTGATTTCTGTGTACTAGGCTATGTATATATAGACTAAGTACATGATATCAACTTGTGGTTGAGAACTATAATGAATATGAAAAGAAATGAATAGAAACATCTGGAACTCTCAACAGGCATATCACAAGAGAAACTTATCTGTCACACACACAGAGCACGCACACATCATAGGATAAGAGGCATAGAGGAAAGCTTGACGATCTAATCTTGGCAGGGACAAAGTCAAAATGGCAAGTACAGAATAGCAGGCATGACCACAAGATACTATCAGACCAATGATGGGAGAGTGCATAAGATGAGATGGAAAAGAATCAACTGGAGTCCGGAGGTACAGAAAAGGGAAAGGAAATGAGGCAGAAGAGAGGAGTCCAGGAGGACAAAATCCAACAGTACCGCTTTCCCCCAACGGGTTAATCGGTTAACCCTTGGACCCCCGGCCCTTACCCCGCTTTGAGCTGCCCTCAATTACTGAAAATAGACCAGTCATGGGCCAGGACAGGTCATCAAGGACGGCCCTGGTGCAATCATCGAGGGGAGTAACAACTCCCCTTGATGAAAAGTGTGTACTGGTCGTTGGGGGAGTACCCTCGATGACAATGACCAACCTGTTTGATGACCGGAACAGGTTGGTCATTGCTGTTCTGGTCATTGAGAGATCCTCCCCTTGATGACCAACCTGTTTCGGTCATTGAGGGGAGGAACTTATGATGACACATCCATTTCGGTCATCAAGGACTCCCCTTGATGATCTCTTTGATGAAAAAAGCCGGCGGGTACCGCTGGTACCCGCCTAAAAGACCCGTGGTACCCGCCAGGCGGTGCCGGATGCGGTGCTGGGTGCCCATTTTTGGCAAAAACTGCGCGGGTACCGGCGGTGTAAATGGTACCCTGGTCCGTTTTGACATTCTCTAGCTGTGTATGTAGCTATGTATGTGACCATGTGTGTAAAATAAGTGTTGTAAATGTGGTTTGTGTAAATGATTGAGGTTGTAAGGGGTGTTGTGAGTGTGTAAGACTCAGAGTATGTAACTTCTGAGTGAGTGCCCTTATGAGTGTTCTGTAAGTCAAGACTATGGGTGAATTTTTCCCTAGAATCTGAATCTTGAGGAGTATCAAGTGATTTATAAGAGGAAAAGGGAGATTAAGAGTGAAACTAATAGAAATAGAAAAGAAAATCAGAAAATTTTGATTTTGGTACATGTGATACCATATAAAGCATACCACAACATGATGTGGCTTGGTTGGGGATTTCTGGGTTCCTGTGTTTGTCCATTACTGGAGCGTAGTGGGAAGTTTTAAGTTCTGTAAAATTCTGAAGGCGTAACCCCCCATAAGTGCTGGTGGTGTAACTGCCTTGGTTCTGTTGCCACTGCCTGAAAGGGTCTTGTATGTCCCAATGAGCTATCAGGTGAAACACCACAAAGTGAGGAGGCAACACTTTGATCCAAAACCCCATCCACATCCGGATGTCCAAGGACCTTTGGCCAGAAAGGAGAAACTAAAGGAACTGCTAGCTCTGGCCCCCCCTGTCTACCCAAAAGGATAAAAGACAGGCCCATCTTCATCCCTCCTTCTCCCCATTGCTCTAAACCTCTGAACCAGAAGCAAATGCTCTAATTGGCCTATACTTTTCTCCTTTTTTGTTTTCAATTTTTTCGCCACCACCCGCCCACCCTGGTTCTGAAGTCGTACCCCCTCGCCCTTGTGGCAAGATATTTTGTTTTTATAAAGGTGTTCTCTTCCGGACCCAAGCAATGCAGCTCCTACCTTGTCTCAAGATCAGGCTGATGTCCAGCTCACGTCCTCCGGGAGGAAGCACCTTACCCCCAACCCTCACTCGGCTATCTTGGGAAGCAGTGTATGTGCTCTTCTGGTTTAGCCTAGGCATCTGGAAGTCAACCAGCGCTGAAAAATTAAAACAATTGAGACCAGTGGAGGACTTCCCGTTGGGAGCCTCCCAGATCTCAATTTACACACCCAAATTCTTAATTTTTGACAAAAAGAGAAGTGTTTTCCCAACCCTACAGTTCATTAATTTCATGTGCACTGGTTGATTTTTTGATAGGTGTCTTAATTTAGGATTTAGAGGGGCATATAGAGCTCGTTAAATGACAACGGGAAGTCATCCAGTGTCCTTGCTCAAGAGGTGAACCTATGTTTGCCTCCCTTGTGAAGTGATAACCCAGACATTGCAGCATCATCCTGTGGGTATGAGCCTAGATAAGTGTCCATAGGGCACAAGGCTTACATAGCCCAGTACAATTGGTGCACTGTCACACTGCAAGAGTGTCACGGATCACTTCTTTCTTTATGGGTATTTTTTAACATTGTATATTCATTGTGCTTGACCCACAACTTGACCTACTTGCACTTAGTCTATTTATATCAGCTAGTTACAATTAAATCAAGCTCATTTGTTCTCCTTCTCAATCCTGAGTCAGGTATCTCCAGCGCCCCATCCTGAGCCTCTTGAGTCCATTCAACGTCTCTCTCTCCTCCTTCCCTGAATTCATCAAGACTGAAATTTCTTCAGCTTCCAAGGTCCTGCTGCAGCCCCTTGTTGGCCCCAAAGTCCAGTATCTGCCTGCTACTGGGCTAGTCTTCCCCATCAGCACATAAATCTGGATTAAACTTCTGCTCTCATATGCTCTGTGCCAATTTGGGAAGCCTTATCAGGCTTTATCATTTCTACAAGCACTCATCAGGAAGGAATTGACAGAAGAACTATTGGATGACTTCCTGTTAAAACTAACAATGCATTTTGCAGACGCTTGACAGAAAATGATTGACTGGGGCAGGCTTTGAACCAGCAACCTTAGCTTGAAGCTAAGACACTATACTAGAAGTGCTGCCTTTACCAACTAGGCTACCAAGTCCATGCCTGATGTGTTGATTTTGAACACTGAGGATTACAACATTTCAACACTTCCCATCAAGATCTGCAGCCCTCCCAGAATTGAACTAGATCCCTAGAAGCTTTATTTCCTGGCAAAAATCTAGACTTTTTGGGTCTAAACCGGTGAGACTATAAAGAACTAAGAGCAAGGTTCATGACACTGCAGGTTCTCTGAGAGATATGAAAGAAAAGAGAGAATGGTCAAGTCTGACGGATAAGGATAGCAGAAAAAGGTGGACAATTTGTAGGTAACACAAGCAGAAGTCTTTTTGAAAAGAGTACTGAAAGTAAGGATTGGAAATTTTCTTGTTAACTTTTTTAAGGAAATTGGTGAGAGAAAGAGAATGATGAGAAAATTAGAGGATCAGAATTAGGTAGCCGGAAGATAGCAACAGGTAGATTATGTGAGATCAGATGCTAGTCAGAAAACCAAATGCAAGGTTAAAAAGCTAGTAGAATCTAGATGCTGTGTTTGTGGAAAGTGGATGAGGAGCAGAGTCAACTTTAGTCAGGCAATGGTTTCAGTGGCGGGTTACTTGGGAGAATATTTGAATCCACTCAATGGAAGTTCACTGGGATTGACAAGTGGCTCCAAGTCGTAGAGGGGTTTGTATCCAATCCAAAAAGTTTACACCCAGCCGTTGATGATTTGAGAAATTCAGGCTTGAGGGTCCAGACAGTGATATGTAGATATGTGCTGGTCAGACAAGCTGGAAGTAGTGATATGCAGATATATCTTCAAGCTCAAGAGGAATGAGTAAAAAATGTGGTTATTATTTTTGTCTCTTCTGAAAGTCTGGGGAACAATAGAATCCAGCAAGTACAAATTATAAGTTCTATCATACAAGTTTCACTAGATAGAAGCATAAAGCACATGTTCATAACAAGAGAGGTGAAAGTGAAAAAGATGTGAAACTTGTTAATCAAGTGAAACAGATGTGGAACTTGGGGTGAATGCAGATGGTGTAGTAAAACCTGATACAACTATTGAAGGGGTAGAAAGGTTTTACTTGCCAGCTGACAAATGGCCTCCTTTTATAGGCAAAGATCACTGTACTAACAGGTTTGAGAGTCCACCAAAATGGGATTCCTATCTTGCTGATAATTTCAGGGTTCAGGAAGTATATTTGCCACACCTGGCCATGTGTCAGGGTTAGAGGCTGAAATGTTGCTGGTCAAAGATGTGGTCTGGAGAGTATTTTGGTATACATGATCAGTTTTGGGACACGGCTGGTTTGATGACTGGACAACAGAACGTGCTTGCCTGAGAAGGGAACTTACAGTTAGAAATTTTTCCGCACCATGTTTCACACTCTGAAAAAACTAACATCTTTGGGGGTCCCAGTGGCAGATTGCAGGGCAAGTACTCCAGTACACACAGAGGATTGAGGAAAATATTTGCATATGGCCTCAAAATATGCAAACTCTGGATAACCAACACTGGATGACTTCCTGTTGTCATTTAGAGAGCTCTATACGCCCCTCTAAATCCTAAATTAAGACAGCTATCAAAAAATCAACCAGTGCACATGAAATTAATGAACTGTAAGGTTAGGAAAACATTTCCCTTTTTGTCAAAAATTAAGAATTCAGGTGTGTAAATTGAGATCTGGGAGGCTCCCAGACTCAACGGGGAGGTCCTCCACTCAATGGCTACCCTATTTCATCAGCTCCACAAGACCCAATAACCCCTTCATAGGGTGTTCTAATCTGGGATTTAAGAGGGGTATCTAGAGGCCTGTAAAGGGTGATGGGAAGTCCTCCACTAGACTTAAATACATTTACCAATGTGACAGAGCATATAGGCAGATATATGATTTTGACTTTGAGGAATGAAAATCGACATCTTGTTTGAGTATACTCTAACATTCATTTAAAAAGCATGATGTCTAATTTCAAGTCTGTCACATATTCTCCTCAGGTGTGTAAATTCCCCAAAGAAGATTCGCTCGGCCGCCCATACAAGGCCCATGTGCCAGCCGGTAGGAGCTCCGCGTACCGCTGTCTAGATCGCCGAAGGGGACTCCCTCTGGACGAACTGGAACTACTACAACTTGCAAGTTTTCAGAGGGGTCATCTTTGGATACCTGGTCAAAATCCCACTGGGTCGCAAGAAACAATTCCTACCCGGATACTAGAGAATATGTTGGCCGGTCCCTGTTGCAAGGTACCGGGTGCCGCTTGGCGGTGCCGAGTGCAATACTTACTACTAGGTACTGTCAGGTTGTGGTTCTGCTACTCTTAGCTTTATCATGCCTGCTGGTGTCACTCATTCATGACCTGTCATTTACAGGTCTTACCCTCAATTAGGGATCTTCATGTGACACCAGTGGATGTTCATTCACCCACCTGCAGCTGTTCATATCCAAGCGTCCTTAGTACAGTGGTTAGTACACTTGACATGGATATAAGAGACATGGGTTCAACTCCCATAGGACACATAATATTTTATGGAGATTCATGTTGAGTTGTCTGTTAGTCTGCTACCATGATGTATCACCACAGTATGGAGGGCTGTCGGATTGACCCATGAGCACTACCAACCAACCACCCAGCTGGCAGCCACAAGCGTCTGTAGCCTAGTTGGTAAAGGCAGCACTCTAGTATGTGTTTCAGCATAGCTGAGGTCGTGAGTTCGACTCTCACCAGACACATCTTCATTTTACAGTCTCTACAATTCACAGGTACATGGCTTGGGTCAAAAAAAAGCAGGTGCCCGGTTGGCAACCGGCACCCTGGTCCAAATTGACATTTTATACCGGAGACCCGATGCAAGTCTCTTTGAGGGACAGGAGTTTCTCTTCCCTGCTCAAGTGTCACCCCATCCATCAAATCTGCGTCGATGATTTGCTCTCGACGACCCACTAAAAGATGTAACATTTCACCGGGGAAGAATCACCCTTGGCCAAGCTACCCCTTTTACTAGTTGGTCAAGGAGGATTCCCTTTCGGAGACCTAGTATCATACTGACCGTCGTGTAGTTCGTTATCTGTGAACACGTTATCTGTGAACAGTAGATAAGAGGGGACATGAGGTTGATGAACCCCAATTTGCCCCGGGATTTTGAACTATATGAGAATGGATGCTGAAAGTAAAACCAGAATATCAAACGTCAAAGGTGAGTAATGAGTACTGAAATTATAACGAGAATAATAACAAAACCAAAATCATCGAGGTGGTAATCAAATGCGCGCACAACACCGTTGAAGGAAAACCCGGATGATTTGACTCAGCTGAAGATATTAAAGAAACCCTCAAAATAAAAATAAGGATGTATTGAAATAACCCGGAAGTTAAGCTGGGAGTCATTGTGATAAGCTGGAACTAAGTCATTGACGTCATTTTTGTCAACCGTCATACCTCATCAGTGGAATATGTATTCCACAGCATGGTCGAAGATCAGAGCGCACCAGCTCCCCGCCACCTTCAGAGTTCCCTGATGTTCAAGAAAGAGGTTCCCTTCCTGGAGCACAGACCGGTACCATGATGATGAAAGTGACCCACCATCGACAACTGTAATTTGACTGTGCCGACCCATATGGCATGATATTGATCTAACCGTTGAGCTTTCAACTCTGTCGGACGATTTTTCTCGGCTTTCTAAAGTCTAGATTAGGAGCCATATAAACATAAATATCTTATATTCCTTTCGTGTTCCACGACGGTTACAGGGGGGATCTCTAGATCCCGCATCGGAGACTCTAAACCCTTAGAGCCCAATCTGTTGGGAGGTCAATAGTGAGCTGGTCAGAAAAATCGATTTCCATTTTCATAGCTGCCGTCCCACAGGACTACATGCATATAGACACCATGACCAGCGAGGTGCACGTTGTGACGTCAGATGATGGGCCAGCCATCTTATTATCTGTCGGCTCTCACAGATGCACGCATATCACCATGGAATACCCTAGGCAGAGAGTTGGGCGATTCCTGAATGCTCCTCAAGATGCACTGATGTAACGATGCTTCTGGTCTGCTTGCTCCGCCAACGTGATGAAGTCCCACTATTCTAACCTAGCTGCATTTGGCATTCTGAAATATCATAATACGAATGCACGGCAGAATCCTTATCGGTCAACCTCGCTCCCCGTCGGGTCCAATATGCGACATATCTCTGGGCCAGCTTGCCAGATGTCGGCTGACTTGAAGCGCGCATTTTTATTTCCTCCGCATGAGACCTGAGTTATAGAAGGGTCTGCATCTCCTGAGCATTGGCGTGCAGCGAAAATTCACTGTGCATCCGCATGTAGAAGTTTGTACCTTTTGTGCCTCAGCTGTCCTAGCATCCTGTACAGCCGCGAGGCTCTACCTGATGGGCTGATTAGCTCAGGCTAATTGTCAGTTCCAAGAAAAGTCTTTACCGAAATAAGATGCCCTGAGCTATTTGAGATACGAAGCAAACGTTTCCCACCTCTTTTGACTTTGAAGATGGTAGAACTTATGAGCCTGCCCCCTTCTCAAACCGGATCAAAAATCATGAATCGTCAGGCGCCAAGCTGATCTTGGGAAAGGCATGCATAATGGTAGAATCATCATCAAAAAACACCCGAGGCAAAACAGTGAGGCTTCATGAGGCTTCATGTCAACAAATTCATCTATCTTGCCACCTACGACAGATAAATAAATGAAGAATTTCTAGATGAAGTATCACTTCGCCTATTTTGCCATTAGGCCGAAGCACAGCATGGCTGTCACGTGAACAAGCCGACAGCGATAAATTTTAGTCAAACCGCCTTCCATCTGTAGGCAGTAAAATCGCATGGGGTAAAGCAGTCGACCTGGATCGGGGGAAATTGCATCAATCTCCTCGTGTCCACATTGCGAAGCAAAATTGGCACATTGACATCTGCTTCTCTCTGTTTGTGGTGGCATGGGTGTATCAGAGTGGTCACCTTCAACGTGTTGACGCCACCTTTAGTGGAACTGGGTCCTGGGAGCTGATTGACATCAATTGACACCATCTCCGACGAGAAGGAGCATTATGTGAGGATGACATATTTCCATTAATACCAAAAGGCAAGTCAACTCATATTGACCTACGAAACTATGTGGATCACTCTATCTGTCTTCTTGTCTCCAATTTTTATCAAGCCCAAGTGTGCATCAAAACGCAGAATCTTGAGTTGCGAGTGACCGGAATTCTAAACACGTGACAAAAATGTGAAAACAATTGTGCCTTATGTCCCCCAGACCACTTGTGATGCCATCGCTGTTCATACATGGATAGCTATTAGTGGCAGCGCAGCAAGTTAAATGGCCCTCTTTTCGTCGATGACCTGTTTTTCTCACGCCCAGCTATCATCTGCGCAGCTACCATTTTGTTCTTTCTGGAGGATGAAAAATTGTCCCGAGGATCATCTTTCGGGTAAAGTGATAGATTATAGATATTACAACATATGCACCCCAGCTGCAAGTCAGGCCGCTCTTGGACCCTTCCCCCATTGATACATAATCAAAGTAATCCAGGGTTGTAAGGGGTCGGGTAATCGGGCACGCCGAAACTTTCGGCCTCTCTCAGCATAAGTTGTAGTCGGTTTTGGTGCCCGAGCTTGGAAAAACGCTTGGGAACTTACCCCAGCCATCAGAAGATTGAATTTCTATCAAGCAAAGTTTTTGCACATTTGCTGGAAGCGGCAAAGGTTAATAACCCTGGTTGTCCACGTGTTCGAAGGCCCTCGTAAGATTGAATATCTACAAGAAACACCACGAAAGAAAGGGAAAAAAAGACAGCAAGATGGGATCTGAGAACACCGTGAGCTTACAGACTGGCGCCGTATGTTTACTCCTGATCATGTAAAATATGTGAGATGGCACCACATCCAACCACCTTCCCCCTTCTGCTATCTCTGATAGGAACTTCTCAGAACACCTTAGTTTGGCTCGTGCTGTCAGCTACAACCATCCAAAATCATCATCAGAGACATATTTGACATCCACAAGCCCCTTCCCCTGGTGTCCGGTGACGACTGTCTTGTCGATCCCGTAGTTGCTGTATACATACTTGGGACCGCTCGGCTTTTTTTCTCTTCCTCATGGCTTGTGTATGTCCAGATATGTGTATACACAAAATCGAAATAGACTTCTTTTTAGCTGGGTGATGCTGATAGGCTCGTTTTACCATTAGATAGCTATCTCTGTCAAACTCCTCTGCGCGCTTCTCCTCTTCTGCCACGGCCCAACCCGGAGGGAAGAGAGATGGGATAGTGATGTGGTTGGCCACACATACATGTGTGGATGTGCTAAAATTTGTTTGTGGAAAGAGGTAATCTTTGATTGGGGCGATCTGTAGGTGCGGCCACTCAAGATATAAAAGCGCTTGCCTCTGCACATCTGCTGAGCTTGTCACTCACGCCCCCCTCAACAACCGAGCTGCATTACTATACATACATTCTCAATTCACTGGGCAATTTCTCTTGTTCAGTTGATTTCCTCTACCTGTTTCTCGGCTGCATTATTAAATAGCTTCTCCTAACTCCATACGTTTAAGGACTGTTTGATTAGTCGTGTTTCGTGATGCTTCAAGGTATGATTCAATTCTGCTAGACCGCCCTATCTCCTCTTGGGACCTTCGTGTCATCCCTCCCGGCCCCCCCATCATATTCTCCATTCACATTGATCTATCCTGCGGGATAATGATCTGGCATGAGCTCCAGGAAAACACTTTATCGATGTATTACTACACCGGAAGTCGACCGGGCTGACCTTGCTTGATTGACAAAAATGCATCGAGTAACTCGTGCAGTCAACGTTCTCAACTCAGCCGCTATCATTTTTATAAGGGTTTACTCTTTTATATGTCGCTGACATTTTCTTGCACCTTGCATTGAACCTGTTTCCAAAAAAAAGACCCGATATGTGTGATTGGTAGACCACTTGGGCGCCTATCGGCCAAATCGCAGGCTGCTTTTTGCGGTCTTTCCAGGGGCAATTTACAGCCAAGCAATTCACCAGCGGCCGCCTCAATTCCTCCGCCGCAAGTGATCAAGGTGGTTCACGAAAAATTCGACGAGACACCTTTGGCTACGGAAGGAAGCTGGGCCGGCTTTGTACGAACAGGCTTTGCATGCCTCCGTTTAGCCAGACTTCATACTCTGATGGGTTCGCTAAATAAACCTTTCTCTGCTCGCGAATAAAGTCAATGTCACGAGTTTCTGATTGTATTTTCATCTTATCTGTCCACAGCGTGGGCCATCTTTCCCGCACCCGCCATTTACACCATCGTGCTTTATCATTCAAGCACTGCAGCCATGGCTCTGGATGCATCGGAGAAAATTCTTGGATGTATGCGACTATCAGTGGTGATGTTCTTGTGTGTATTGAGGTGAGGATTCTCAGATTATCTACAGGAAGTTTATCCAGGGGTGGATATAGAGCGCTCCACCATCTCTACAGTCACAACATCCAAAGCTAACAACCTTTTTCAATCGATATCTAGTTACCGTGCTGCAGGACTCGCGTGGGACGTAAGTCAATTCACAATCTCACCACTCTGGCTCTCTGTTCTCTGTATAATCCCAGCTTGAATGTCCCTGAACAGCCGCGACTTTCGATAAGTCTTTTTCGGAGAAATGTGATGTTTACCAAATGTGTATCTTGTGACAGGACCTTATTGATCGAGATTTTGATGCTCAAGTCACGCGATCTATGTCTCGACCTCTTCCGGCTGGTGACATATCTGGTTAGATTTCAACTTTCTTTTAATCTTCAATGGTGGCTACCTTCGGCGAGTAATTTGTAGAAGAAGCTGAATTGGATTGTGCTGTTCTCTTAGTCGATGGTGCTTTACTCTACATTATTTTCCAAATCGGCTGCACCATCACCTTAATCCAAGCTCTTACCGGCCCCGAAGTGTAAGCTCACCTCATCTGGATTGCTAGTGGATTGCTAGATACACTGGTTGGCGCTATGGTCACTAATTTCGCATGTTTCTTATGTGGTATATAGCTTTGCCAGCTTTATAGTTTCTGGAGCACTTTTTGGAATTTACCCATATCTCAAGGTACGCGTCACTAGCCTACTAACCAAATCGTAAAATTTCTCAGCATTCATAAGCTGATACAGATGTGCAATGATGACAGCGCTGGACAAATTAC
The DNA here is from genome assembly GCF_026914185.1 of Puccinia triticina. NCBI lineage: Eukaryota > Fungi > Basidiomycota > Pucciniomycetes > Pucciniales > Pucciniaceae > Puccinia > Puccinia triticina. The sequence continues at coordinate 4,320,093 of NC_070572.1, forward strand.
ACACAAATCTTTGGCGCACTGTTGATTGCCATGGGGGTAACCCAGGGATGGCTTGCATGTGCAACTCTGTACAACCCAGTCCCTGGATCCATTCCCGGTTGGGCCCATGCCCTCGCTATCATTCGGAGAGATTGGGTACAGCTGCTTCCTATTTTCTTGATGGAGTTCACCTACGGTTAGTTTTAAGCCCCCAGACTAGCTTTCAAGCCTGATTTCAAGCTGACAATCATCTGTCTTCGATTTTAACAAATCCTTACTGACCGCTTTCTACTAGAACTCGCACATGAACTCATATACGGCTGCCAGGTAGGTAGAAAACAACAGTAAATCCGCCATGGGTGTTGGGGCGATCACTGAAACTTATTTTTTATAGGATACCGCTGAAGACATCATGATTGGATTGCACTCACTATCGATCCTGTGTGGCTATGAGCACAGTCGAACTCTTGGTACTTCTCTCATGGGCCTTTTCTGCGGCTTTCTTGCTTATTGTGGCAGAAATGCCAATGTGATCGGATGGCAAGCTTGCGTAATCCCTCCTGTGATGCTAGTTTACCGGACGAGCAAGTTAGATCTCTCCACACCGGCTTCGTGTGGAAAATGGGCTGGCGGCGCAATCAAAGTAAGAAAAAGTCGATAATATTTATAATGTCTCGTCAGCGAAATTCTTTGCTGATTTTGAAAAACTTCTGCCAGGTGAAAGTTGTGGTAACGCTCGCATTGATGCTCTGTTTTGTCCAAAAGGAGATGAACTTGCTGGAGCTAATCAGGAGCAGTTTAGTTCACCTTGCGAAGCACGCGGCACTCCCATGATTTTCACCACAAACCCCTTCCACTTATGAGTCATCGTTAATACCTTGCAACCACCTTACTTACTTTTAATCATGCAATGCGGCTCTCAGTGTCTTTCGAACATAATCATACCCAGGATTGTAGCCCCTGTTCTATCTCTTTACGTATCTGCTCAAGATCCTCTGTCACATATAACGTCTCTCCACTTGTAAACTACCTCACATCTTCAATGGTTGTGCTTGAGTCGTGAATCTAATCTATATCGTTTTTGATTTCTCAGCATGAATGTATGTGATGATCCTCCAGTCTCAGGTCTCCGGTTTGTGACGCCAATCAATTGTCCTTCAAACTCAAACCAGACTTGCATGTTTCGGTACCTTAAGGCAATTTTTGGCCTGAATTAAAACTCCCAACTCCATTAATGTGTCAAGAGTCTCAAGATGTGCTCACCACATGTGATTTCCCAGATAATCATGCTCGGAGTGAGCTTGTAGTCCCAAATTTAAGGAACTTGATTGGATAAGCCGAGTATTTCAAAATGAAATCGAAACAAGAAAATCAATCAAAACTTGTCGGTGACTTAATGTAGTGTTTAAGGCAATCCGTTTCCCAGATGATTGTCCGCGCCGCCCGGAAGTGCGCACCATGGTGCACTTCAAAAGAATCTCATTGGCAACCAGGTAGTAAATCTCTAAACGAGTTCTTCTTTGAAAAAAGGTGAGCACATTACAATCAGTAGCATCACTTCGTATTTTGGAGATTGAAATTAGTCGCTTCACCAAATTGGAGTTCTTTGAAATCAAGGGAGCCTTCACATGGACCTCACATTCTGAGTGTGTGAGCAGAGGGAATAATTGGTAATATACAACGTCAGATTAGTAAAGGTGACGTACCAAGTTCTATCAAGTGTGGAAACAGGATTAGCATTGTGCCAAGACCTGTGGAGACCGGGTGAGCGGAAGCCCGTTTCCATAGAACCATTGTAAATTGCGTGCAATTTACTTTGTTGCAATGGCAAAGAATTTGACTCGGTGTAATTAACAAATTATGTCTGGGAGCGGCTAGGAAACAAAGAACATTCTTCTGAGCCACGGATGCCTCCTCTGCTGCAGAGCAGATGAGGTGCCAGGAGTACGTAGCAAGTGTCAGTCAGCGGCCTTCAGGGGCAAGCGTCAATGGCTTTTGAGGATAAAAGGAGGGCAATCTGGGAGGGTTTTGAAGTTCCTCATCTCAGTCTCAGCCTTCTCAGCTTCAGTCATAGTAACAGTTACATCTCCTTCTGGCAAGGAAAACAACATCAAGAATTTCAATTATATCTTATCTCTATTATTTACAACTTGACTTTGTTTGAGGTGTGTACACAGATATTGTGAATAGAATAGCTTGTTCATGAAACCCACTACTATTGATTGGTCGCTAAAGCAAGACATTTTATTTTTTCTCATTGAATTTGTTAGATTTATCCAGCCGTTTTGCAGTTTCTTCCAATTGATTTGGTGCTTCAAATAACCATTCTTATTCTCCAGGTTAGCATTCCTGGTTCTTGTCAAAATTTAGGACGGTATAGCTGACTTTTGCAGCCAAAATTGAATCCAGAACCCATTGCAATCATGCATCTAGTCCAATTATCACTTTTCATTGCCGTGGCGGTGCTTATAGCAGCACAACGCGTTGAAGGGTTAAATGAATCGGAGATGATTCCAACCAGTAATCAGCTCATCCAAGTCAACAAAAAGCCTGAAATTGCTCCGCATTCTCATGAAAAGAGAACACTAGAGAAACGACGTAAGAAGAAAAAAGGAGGCAAGAAGAACAAATTTTAATGAAATTACCAAGTTGTACTTTTCCAATATTAATATATCTTAGGAAATCTGTCTACTGTCCTTCAATTTCTTCATTCTAAATCTGAATCTCCTTCATTTTCTCCACCCCCAATCCAACTTTCCTTAATGCTCTCCATTCTGAATCTGCTAGATCAAATTCATCTTACTTCTACACTTGTTTTGATGCCCAATATTTGTGGATTGGGCTTCTGAGTTGTCATTAACCAGGGAATGGCTGCTATCTTTTTACAAATTGACGACAACACATAGAACAACATTAAAAACCTGTTTTTATCTCATACATGATAAGGTTCAGTTGGTAGGAGCAATGATTTTTTGAAAGGCTTGGCAATCTTTTATGTGGAAGTAGGTACATTTTATAAACTGAAAGGAATAGGAATTGCTTATGACACACTCAGGAACCCAGCATTCAGCTACATGTCCATCCTATTCAAACATTTGTCTCACAATCAAGTATACTCACTGGCAAATCCTACTAACATGTGAGGAACTGGTACTATCCAGCAGGTCACACTAATCAATTAGCAAGGCACTGGAAATGGATTGGGATTGCTCAAATAATTTATAGAGATCATTGTTGGGAATCACACCAACATGATGTAAGGAGTGGAATCTCCTTCACTGTTGAAGTGGCTTGAAAGGGGCACAAGGGCACAGTTTCTATGACCAGGGACTGTATTTCAGAATGAGCGGGAGCTAGCTCAGAGAGATGTGTCAGTCTACAGGGATCTCTGCTGAGCTAGGGAAGGAACAGGCTGAGACTAAGTACCGGTGGATTATGTAATCTAACAATGATAATTGTGACAGCTTTGTGAGACCCCAAAGGAGGGGGCTTACACATGAGTATTGAATCCCTTGGGATTTTAGATAGATTTATCTGACCAAGTTTTTAGGCAGTACTAATCCAATAATTCTATGTAAGATACATCACTGATAAATCCAAGCTCAACCCCAACACCTTTGGTTGCCTTCCAGATGGGGTAAGGGCTCTCTTGAAAGGAAAAATCAACAGTTTTGACCCTATTAATTCACAACTGATCAGCAAGTAATTTGATTTTATCATGAGGGGGGGGACATATAACCTATTCCAATCAAAATCCCTGCAAAATTTTGCTGTTTGCTAATGTGACCATGTACCTTCCCAAGCCCACAGCTCAATGTTTTTCTCATATAGTGGTTTGTTAAATCTTGGTGAATGATCTCCCTTTGACTTCCTTCTCAGTCATATTTTGTTTCTCATGATTTAATTTGAATATATTTTCAGGTCCCAGTTATACATTTTCCTACTCAGTAAGGGTGTTCAAAGTTGAAATCATAAAATTTTCAATGCATAAAATCATAAAATTATAAGCTCTCAAGTGATGATTTCATATGTACCATTCTAGAAATGTTGCTCTAATTTGAGTGCTTGGGTGCAACATATTTTTTTCAGCTTAGAATTTTATGATTTTATGGTGTTATGATTTTATGCAAGTCAACTTTGAACACCCTAAGTGGCACAAATGAAAATTTGTTTCTGAAGGATAAAACTCTTCATTAGGTTTGAATTGGAAAAAATTCAGCCTCAGAGGTCTATTATAAATATAAGAGCAGATGCACAGGGAGGAGTACCAACAGTGGGCCACTACACTACATTAAACTACAGGGTCACTTAGCATTATCATAGCAGCTCTAAAAGCAACCTATTTTTTTCTGTAGTGTTAGCGCGCGGCTAATTCTGCTAAGCTGTGTTACTCTAGGCTCAAGTGCTTTTAGTGGCAAAAAGGCTAAAAAAATTGCTGTAGAGCCACTTACTGGGAACCTTTTTAAGCTCTGTTCATTTAGCTTTAGCGTAGATCCTGCGGAATTGCACTAATGCTACACTAAAATTTAGCCAAATTCTGATATTTTATGCTAGAGATGGCACTTGGGTACCCGGCACCCGCCAGCAGGTACCCAGAAAACCCGCTCAGCACCCGCCAGCGGGTGTGGGTGTTCAGTTTTTGGGCAGGAAAAAAACGGGTACCCATCCGGGTACCCGCCCATCTTGGTGGGCCAGATGGATTGGAGGGATATCTCCACTTGAAGAGGTGGGAGGTGTACATACCACCTCAAGCGGAGCAATCCCTCCGCCCAGAGGTGTGTACACCTCCTCAACTGGGGCGATCCCTCCGCCCAGAGGTGTTCACACCTCCTCAACCGGAGGGACTCCTTGACCGGAGGAGTCCCTCCGGTCGAAAAGCTTGTGCACCTCTTTGACTGGAGGGATCCCTCCGGTCAAGGAGGTACTATACCCCCGGGACTCCGGGAGGAATCCCCGGGTCAGCGAGTATATTGATGACCAGGAGGATTCCCTCCTGGTCATTGATATAATCAATGGCTGGGAGGACTCCCTCCCGGTCATCAATATAATTGATGGCTGGGAGGACTTCCTCCCGGTCATTGATATAATTGATGGCTGGGAGGACTTCTTCCCGGTCATCAATATACTCGCTGCAATGACCGGGAGGAAGTCCTCCCTCCCGGTCATCAATATAGTTGATGGCTGGGAGGACTCCCTCCCAGTCATCCATATAATCAATGTCTCGATGGCTGAGAGGACTCCCTCCCAGTCCCCGGTATAATCAATGTCTTGATGGCTGGGAGGACTCCCTCCCAGTCATTGATATAATCAATGGCTCAATGGCTAGGAGGACTCCCTTCTGGCCATCGCGATGAGCTTGCTGACTGTGGTAATCCCTCCCAGTCAGCGAGTGTATGTATTGCTGACTGGGAGGGATTTCTCACCGGCAGTGAGTATATCAGAGCGGGTACCCGCCCCTGCACGCGGCACCCGCCAGCAGGTACCCGGTATACCCGCCGAGCACACGCCGGTGGGTGCCGGGTGCGGGTGCGGGTGTTGAGATTTTGCAAAATTTCAGGCGGGTACCCGGGTGCAAGAGGCCATCTCTATTTTATGCCACAATAATGCTGAGGTTAGCATGCTTGTCAGCCTGTAGGTAACTAACCGTGTCTGAGAGGGTTGTTACTAGCAAGATGATAGTGTAAGATGCCAAGGATGGGCCAATGGGTTTGTGGTAAGATCTGTAAAAGGTTTCACTCTATCAGTAATCTTGACTGAGAGGCTTGCTCAATTAAGGTGCATCCAGATCAACACAGGGTGTTAATAGGCATCCAAGGAATAACTCAACTTGGGTTTGTGATTTTACCTACAGAAAGGTAAGGGTAATCAAGAGTTGATGTTATTCCTGAATTGAGAGATGGGTGAGAATGAAGGCACTGTTTGACTATGTATGTGCTAAACCTTGCTGTAATAATATTCTGAGGGATAAACAGTCCTGGGGGGCGTGTTTATATAGAGGGGAAAAAAGCAGGAGGGGATATGAGGCGCTGGGAGGCGCTTCAGGACCAGGGGGGAACTGGAAGCGCTCAAAGGAAGCAGATCCTCATGAGGATCAACATTGGAAATGATCAGGGCAGTCTAATGATTAGTACTGATCCTAGATCAGTAGCTGTGTACACTAGCTGATCATAACCAATCAGTGATTCCATTCAGTGCTCTTTGAATTGGATTACATCATGTATTGTTTATGTATTTATATCATAACCAATATGCTATGTAACTAGGGACTGAGGCGTAACAGGGGGATAAATGAGTGATACCTGTCTTGAGGTATTTCACGTGTACAGTAATATACAATGTATTGTAATCTTACTGTTTGCACGTAACTTAACTCTTATAACAACAGTACATTATGGTAACTGTATCTAAATATGGTTATCTGTAAAGTAATGTATAACAAGAGGGCATTCTTAAGCTTGTATCTAATGATATACATATGTAATAAAGGTGTAAAAGGAATGTACTATATATAATGTGAACTATTGCAGGTACTTGGTATGTGTAAGGTACTGTGACATGTACTCTGTGGCTGACAATGCTTGCCCACCATTGGGAGTACTCTTTCTGTCAGTTTAGAATTTTGGTTCCCAGAAAGTTGTTTGCCTTTGTTGTCAACTTCCAGTCAAGTTTAGGGTGCAGGTTTATCACAGAGACATTGCAAAAGTATGCAAGATTAAAAATACTAAGCCCTACAGTCAAGCATATCAAAGTTTGGGCTGAACTGTATTGTTTAATCTTACACCCAGTCTAAGATGAGCGGCGGTGAAGCCGCCTTGAAAGCCTAGTAAAGATAAAACGCTAATAGTAACGAGTAGAATAAGGTTAAGCAACCCAAAATATCACAGTAAGGTCAAAGGAAGGACGGAAATTTATAGAAGGATGTAATGTAAATGACCCAATCAATGGTTGAGAAAACCCAGTATTTCAAAGGTAACCTTAGCCCATTGTCTTTCTCTTTCAGGTCAACCTCTCAAAATCAACTCCTTGCACTCAGTTATTAACAGCATTTATCAAAACTCAAGTCGGAAATACCTGTTATAATCTGCTTGGGAGTCTTTTTGGAATCTAGGAAAAGAAAAATAGACCAAAACACTTCTGGTACCTACTGCTTTCAAAGGAAAAATAACAAGAGCAGGATGTGAAAATACAACTGGTCCTAATTTGAAACGTGAGAAGCATCCAGAGGCTGTAGATTACTGCCTCAGGTATGATAGGATTACTGTGTGGTAGGGTTGGATACAGAACGTAGATCATTTGACAAGGGATGAATGGTTGAGGGGATAGGTGTAAAATTTTCGAAATGCTGGATGTGCTACAATATATGTTTAATGGAGTTGTTGAACCTTTCTGCGCTTGGTTGCTCTGCTGAAGTGAACATTTAGCTCCTGCTCTATCTTTTGCATCTTTTTTTTCCTCGGCGTTCTGTAGTACTTATAATTTGGCTTTGAGGAGTTTAGCGCTCCCTCCATGAGGATTTCAGTGAGTTTTGATGTGCTGCATGAAGTTGCTGGGATTAACAAAAAAAAGACATAAGCCTTTCACTTGATATTTATATATCCATTTCAGATGTTGGTAGCATTAATCCAATTGACGCACTCAATTCTGCCGAAGCATCTTTCACAGATTTGACACTGATAAGGCTTGCAATATTCGTGGGTGGACCAATGTCTGTGCAGACGTTCCGATTTCTGGAACTTCTTTCCGCACACCACTCGGGTGTCTGTACAGATGCGACGGCAAACAAATTTACCATCGGGCGTCTTGTACTCCGCTGCACCCGAGCATGTTCTTGGAGTATCCTCAGAGCCTCCGGAGGTATCATCGGACTCATGAGAAGGTGGTAGGGCTGAGCGTCTGCGTCTGGTGCCGTTTGATTTGGTCTTCGTCAGAGGCTCAGTTGCGAAAGTTCTACGTCTTGGTCGTGTCTTCCGCATCGTGCCGTTTCTCAGTGGTCGAGGGGGACACTCGATGTTCTCATCGCAGAAGACACCCTGGTTCTTCCAGTTTTCGGGTGAAAGCGAGGCTTTTCCATGGGCGCTATGAGCGAGTTCAAAAGCGGGTTTTTTCGGTTTGGCGCCCGCCCCGGGATGGCCCAGCAAGCCTGTCGGCTGAACACACCTCGTCGTAAACGGTGGGATAGACAAAGCCGAAGACCGAGCGCACTTGTCTGCTGTATTGATCGGAATAGTACAAGAAGCAGCAGCTGAACCCGCTGGGAATCGTAGGTCTGTGGGTGGCTCGATCAGGCGGCCAATCTCTTCTTGCGGGCCACTAGACTGACGCATTGGTGGCACGAATAGCAGGGAGAAGTTGTCACGGTTGGTTTCGTCAGCGGATTTCGGTGATGCTTCTGGGTCGATCCCAGTTTGGCCAAGGCGGGAGTAGGGAGAAAATCCATCGGTGGGTGGAAACGGACAGCCGTAGGATAAAGACTCCGGGGCGGAGGGGGACAAGCTGAGCCCATCTATCTCACATCTTGCGGTCCACGGGTGTGACGATGAAGGAGACCGGGAAGACTCGCGGCCAACGGAAGCAGAAAAGAACGGCTCGGGACACTGTTTGTAGTAAACCTGAAATCAGTCAGGCAGTTCTAATCTTATTGAACGAATTGACGGAATCGACCAACTTGACCGTGAGCTCCACCGGTTTCTTTACTTTTGTCGATAGTGATGCTCTCAGCTAGCGCATTGTGAGATGGCTCCTGTGGCAACGCGATGGGAAGGGAAGAAATGCTCGACATGGGCCGGCGTGCTTCCTCTAGACGTGGAAGAGGGATTTCGCCCGGGCCTGTAGAACCAAGGAGTCAGTGATGACCATGGCTTGTTGGGAGGTTCTGTGCCCGCTCAACTGACTGACCATAGTGTGCATTGAAGCCACGACAAAATGACTTCGGATCACAATTCGACACGTCCTCCGCACTCGGCATCGTCGCCGCTGAAACCTCGTCAGATAATGGCTCCGGGGTCAGTTCAACTTCAACCCACATGTCCGGATCAATTGGAGAGGAGCTCCTCTTTCGTAATGGGAGAGGGTTAGGTTGTGCCATAGCTCCAAAATAAACTAATCATCGAGTGGAAACGGTGCCAAGGGGATAGACGCTGAATCAAGCAGATGAATTAGGTTGTTCGGCGAGCCGCGAGCTGCAATTCTCAAAACTACGTGGAGGCGTGCAGCAGTTATGAAAAAAAAAGGAGAAGGGGCCCTTTGATCTATGTGAGTGATCAGAATGCAGAGGTTGGAATTTTTTGGTGATTGATGAACACTTTTTTAGTGATCAAGAGGCAATCTGAGTGGAAGCTGTGTCTTCGGGTGGGACACACCTACCTAGAACACAATTACCCAAGATGCAGAACAGGCAAGGTATCATCAGATGGAGCCTTTCTAGAAGTATATGCACCTGCAGGTCGCACTGTAGGCATTCGCCCTTTCGCCATTCGGGTCGCGCTCGTCATCTCATGCATCATTGCGTGCGTCGCATCCCACACCGCAGATGGTTTTAGGGCCTTTCTGTGCTGCTGGTGCAGATGTACCTGGCAGTGGCAGGCAGGTTCCAATCGCGCTGCTGCTACAAATAGGCTTGAGCTGATTGGGATTGACCTGCCTATTCCCGTGGTCATCTACACACCCCGGACGCACACGGCGCGCCTCATGAGCACGGGCTATGTATCCCTTCCCACTCACTGGCTTGGATGAGAGCTCACCGGCAACGACACACATGCGGCCAAGCTACGGGCGCCGGGCCATGGAGTAGGTACTGAAGCCGTCTTCCCCCCTCCCAACCGTCCTGCATCACACTGTACGGGTTGAGGATGGCATTCAGCCCGGTCCAGCTACCAAGCGGGACGGCCAGGCCAGAGGCCGTTCCGACTCCAGGAGGGTATATGTAGTTCACGGCGGAGGGCGTACCCTGGCACTGTGTACGGCACCATTTTATACGGCACCGGCCGCCAGCCAGACCCAAGGCAGAAGGGTTTAGCGTTTGTTTGCCGTGGGCCATGGAGACGTCAAGAATGGACAGACGCAGGCACAGGCCATGAGGTGGTGAATAGGTTGCAGCTGGGGATGGGAAGTTGATCGAGGGTTGAGGAGAAGGTCAGATGAAGCGGAGTGTGGATGGCCTGCACTCGATGGGATTGTGAATGTGTGTATTGGGCGTATTGATGCAGAAGATAAGCCGAGTTTGGAGGTGTTTGTGCTGGGGCTGTGTTTGATCTGTGAACGTGCTGTGCTGTGACAGGTTGCTGGTTGAGTTTCCGATGGGGGGATGGTTTTTTCTTTTTCTTTTTATTTTTTATTTTTTCTCTGCAACCACCAAGAAACGCAGAGGATGAGTGGCCAAGTGGAAGTCAAGCTGAAGCTCACCAACCTCGGACTGGGCACACTCTGGCTGGGTGAGTGGCTGGGTAGCAAACGACCATGCGGAGTAGCTGCTGATGTTCTGTTTTTGATATTTTCATATAGGATTCTCCAAGGCGAAGCCCATCATCGAGGATGGCCATCGACTCGAAAACCTCAGCTGGAGACTCTGGCAGCGAGAACTCAGCAGCCAGCCCAGCCACAGTTGAGCCGCCCCCACTCCCCCCAGCCAGCAGTCCTGCCCCTGCTGACCACATCCCAAACGCAGAAACCACCACGACCACCCTCATCCACGCCATCATCCAGCCCAGCCCACTGACCACCAGGCCAGCCAGCAGAACCCTCCAGCTGCCCCCGCGCATCATCAGCATCGCACCCACCCCGCCCACAGCCTCGCCCGCAATCACCGCACCCACCAGCCCCATCAGCCTGCCGTCCCAGCTCATCAGCCCAGCCCACCCACAGCCACACCACCTCCTGCTCTCCCCCTACCCCCTCCAGCACGCACACGACCACGACCACGAGCACGAGCAGGAGCAGGAGCAGCACTACTTCGACCAGCGACCAGCCATGGCCCAGCGACTCAGCAGCGGCTCAACCACCTCCAGCAGCCTCGCCCTCAAGAGCATCGCCACCTCCCCCTCCATCCAGGCAGCCCCAGAGAACCAGCCGAGGAAACTGCCCTCAGCCACCAGGCACCCAAACACCCTCCAGCGACGGGCCACCTCAACCGCCGGCTTCAAACACAAGCGCCGCCCGCCATCCGCACCCCGGGGCCACTCCTCCCACCAATCCACATCCCGCTCAGCCAGCCCCCGTCTCACCCAACCCAGCAAACTGCCACTAGCATCAACAACCGAACAACAACAACCCCAACACGCACACCACAACGCCAACGACTACTACTCAGCCTCCCCCGCATCCTCCCCCGAACACTCCCAAGACTTCGCCAAGCCACTCCAGCCAAGCCTGCCCGCCAACCCAGCCAGCCAGACCACTCATCAGCAGCAGTCCAAATCCCCCCACGACCCCGACTCACAAACGACCCTGAGCGCCGGCTATAGCTCCTCGGCCAGCCTCCCAAGCCTCCTCTCGCCGATCATACCCGAGACCCCTAACAACTCGCAAGTCTCAGCACCCTTCCATGTCACTACTGCCGACCAGCCGGGTGGCATCCCAGACTCACTAGCCTCCTCCCACACAACCGCACGCTCCTCCGCCTTCATGCCCGACGCCCCGCCCCCAACCCCCTCTCAGAACGGCGCACCACTCCCGACGACCATGTCCGTCGGCCTCAAAAACAAGGCAAAACTCATCCAGCCTCCCACCCTCCCGCCCATCAACACCTCCTCCACCGCCGCCCCAAAGAAGAAGGCCAAGTTCTTCATCAAAGAGTACGAGCCAGATGATGACAGTAATAAGCCTTTCTCCCCTACATCCTTCCCCCCCGTCACTCAAATAGCCCGTTAGTATATCCATCTCTCTCTCTCTCTCTCTCTCTTTTCCACATTAACCAATTGCATTTTTTTTTTTCTTTTTTTCAGAGGGTTTCACTCGAACCACCACACCCCCATCAGCTGAGCTCGGCTCAGCTGAGAAACAAGACAAAAAGACGATCCAAGCGACAGTCGAAGAGGAAGAAGAAGGCTCGGATTCGGATGAATGGGGATCCGAGTATTCGGACGATGAGACCAAGGAGAACGAATCACGAGCACTAGAGCAAGAGCTCGAGAAGAAACGGAAGCAGGAAGAGTATCACCGGCAGCTGTTTGCCAAGAAGCATTTCGTCCAACGCAACCGATCCCACGATGGAACGGAGGACCAGCCAGCGCCGATCCGCCGCGCCGGTCTCTCGATGCTCTTCCATCCCGAGCTCAACCATCTCCAGCACCATCCCACCTCCTCCTCGTCGGGAGGAGCCCGCCAGCCGGGGGAGCCCATCGGGGGCCCGTTACGGAACCAGTCTGCGATCGAGCTTCGTCGGGCGGGCTCGTCGTCCTCGCGGAAGCCGCCGGGGGATACTGAGGGACAACAACACAGCCGGGCGTCGATCGTCGGGCCGATTGCCCGGCCCTGCTCGCTGATCAAGTCCAAGTCCTCGGTCGCCGTGCCGGTGCTTGCCGGGCAAGACCCCCCCGTGATGATCGAGCGGTCGCCCTCGAGCATCTCGGGCCACTCCTCGTTGCGCCACCGGCCGCCGACTCGACGGAACAGCGCCGCGCCCACCGCCGGGCCGACCACCACGACCACCACGACCACTGCCACACAGCCGCCGCCTCGGAGCCTGCCGCATCCGGCCCACCAGAGACACCCGTCCCGGCTGGCGGGCAAGCCGGCGAACGTCGAGTACTCGGACGACTCGGAGGATGAGGAGTCGGAGGAGGAGTCAGAGTCGGAGGAGGTCGAAGAGGGCCGGGTGGGGAAGGGCGGTCGAGCGGAGCAGGAGCGCCGGCTGGCCCGCCGCACCGGCACCCACACCGAGCCCATCGCTCTCCATCCCCTCGCCGGCATCTCCACCCAAGCCGCCAGGCCCGAACCCCTCGCCCAGCCCCTCTCGCCTCGCACCACGCGCAGAAACATGCTCGCGAACGAGATGACTGAGAGCGTGCGGAGGAACTTGCTCTGGGAACGCCAGATCCAGGCCCTCGCCCTCGGCGTCCTCCCCGCGAGACTCGACCCTGCTACTCATGCTGACCCCGCGCCCCTTCCTCCTGCCCCCTCCTCCTCGAAAACACTGCCGCATTGTAGCCGCCATGCGGCCACGTCGACTACGGACACGTCTAGTACTGCCACCGTTGTCGGCCCCGACGCGGGTCCGAATCCAAACACTACTTCTACAAATCCTGCTACCACGACGACGACCAATCCTCAGTTCAAGAAAACTCATCTCGCAAGCCTCACCAATAATAATAAAGAGTATCGTAACTTCTCTAAGGGCTTTCATCGCACCGGATGGTAATCTTCTTCTTCCTCGTCCAATCTTTCGTTTCTTTTCCATCGATGTTGAGCCGGGTTTTAATGCTTCTTCTTCACCCTATTTATCCTTCCATGTGTGGCTCGCCTGATGATCTTGCCTTCCGTTCTGCTGATTGTGTATTTGTTCGTGTGATGTGTGATGTGCTTGTGTGTGTGTATGTGTGCGAGATCTGTATTTGTATCACCAGTCTACGAAAAAAAAAAAAACTCTGGCTTATCGCTTAATCTTAATCGCTTCTTCTTCGTCGCTCGTCTCTAATCTCTCGCTCCCGATCCGTCGTCTCTGATCCATCGCTACAATCTTCCTCCCCCGTTATCATTATCACTATCATCCCACTCTTCGTCATCTCCACCATCATCGTCATCATCGTCATCCACCAACCGTCCCCCCCAAAAAAAACCCCCCAAAAAAACCCTGACTATTTATGTTCAATTATACTGTTACACATTTAGTTTCTTTTTTTTATCTTGTTTGTTTGTGACGCTCAGTTATTTATGTCTTTTTTTACGTTTGGTGGTGGGGGTCAAGAACAGAAAACGAGGACTGAACCTGAAAGAGCGATTAATTGCTGTGCGTTCTTGAGAGCAGGGAGGCGCTGCGTCTTCGAGATGGTTGGTGGAGATGGATAGGGTGCATTGAGCAGGGGCAGGTTGCTACTTCATATCAATGGCTGGGCATGGTCCTCGTGTAGTGAGGCTCTATCTGGGGTGCCCACGAGGGTGGTCCACATCCCAGTCAACAACCCCTAGTTAGTTTATGCTTTTAGCCAGGCGAAAAGGGAGGACTTCCCATTGCCTAAATGGCTTGGTTTAGAGGGGCCTGCTCAACCTTGTTTGCTGGTCAAAACTTGAGCTCAATCAACTTTCATCAGCTGGTAAAGTTTAGCCTGTCCCTCTGGATTAAGCCTTCTAGCCAACAGGAACTGCTCCAATGGCCGTTGGCATTCAGAGAGCTCTGGATGAGTCTGGATGACCCTTTATATCCTAGTAATGATTTTGGGTGTGTAAATTGGAGACTCCCCAATCCAATGGCAAGTCATCCAATGGATGCTGATCAGGCATGGTAATGTGTATGTATGTACAAATCTACCATGTGCTTGGTAGGAGATACATATACACATGGGAATGGGATGCTGGTAGAAGCCTGTATACTGTCTCCAGTTTTATTGCTAGGCTGTTGTGGTACAGAGTAAAACAAGCTCTTGCTGAGGCATTAAGCACAAAGACATTCTAGATGTCTGGTTAGACTCTGCTAAGGCTGGCATGATGATATATGGAAGGCCCAGCACTGCAGTGTTGACATTAGGGTAAGGCAACATATTGGTTTGACCTGCTAGTTCAAGTTGAGGATCAGACTTGGGTGGGTACACAGTAGAGAACTCATTGCTGAAAAAAAAGAAAGTCTGAGTATGAGGAAGGATATTGAGATTAATATGAGCTAGAGAATCTTGAAGTAAACATCAATTTCAGTTGTTGAAGGAGTACAACTGATTTAAAGAGTAGTAAACTGAGAAAGACAACAAAACACACACAAAACAAAAATCTTCAGACAAACCAATTTGGATTTAGAATCAAATGGGGGTTTGTTTCATCTTGACAAAAAAAATATTAGTACTAGTGATTGAGAAAAGGATCAGCAGAGATGTGGTTTGATTAAAGCATGATAGAGCATGATAGATCCATTTCTTAATTATATGCAATTGTTTTTGAATCTGAATTCAAAGTCTGATTAAATCTTCCAGATATTCTTTTTTGGATAAAACAAACATTTGGGGATATTCAGATATATACCAAGACTGCAGGATTTCCAGTGTGGGATCCACAACACTGGAATCTATGGAGGGATGAAGAAAGAATCTGTCCAATTTAAGGCTGCAAGCAAGAAATATCTCAGGCAACATTCTGGAGATTCTCAGGCTCTTTGAGTCTTTGAACTTGTTAGGAAAGAGGAGATGTAAGATGTAGTTAGTTATTTGAGAATTAGAGGCTTTGATTGCTCTGGGGTCAATTCCACACTCTTTCAAGATTTTGGTGTTGAAGAGGAACACTGAGCTGATCAAATACATAAATGATTCTTTCATCTTGTTTGATCTCATTCCACTGCCATGATGAAGGTTTTTGACTTCTTCTTTAAATAATGAGAGTGCATATTCAGCTGCTTCTTGAACTTCTTCAAATGGCAAGATCTTTGATTTTTGGACATGTTTTTCAGCTTGAATATGTTGCTTCAAGTTTTGAATTGAGGCTCCAAAGCTTTGATTGGGTTGATCTCCTTGCACAAGCTTTTTCACATCTACATTGGCTGAAGTTCCTTGTGCCATACCATTTTTATATTTTTTGGTTTCCTTGTTAAAATGGACTGTTTTACCAGATGAGAAAAAAAAAATTAAAATCAGCAGGAAAAAATCCTATGATTTAAATTTTCTCTCTTTGACACTTACTGGGATAAGATGGATCCTGTGGACCAAGGCCATAATTTTGGTTTTCCAAATTGCTTTGATGGACATCATTTGGATGGACATTCCCAAGGGCCAGGCCTATATGAGTAAACCATTCTAGGCCAGGTAAGATTATCTTCTTTATCTTGGAGAAGATGAAAAACTTTCCTTTTTCAGAGTCCAGCAGTTCACTCCCTACCAAGGAGCTCTGCTTCATTGGTATATCTTGAGGTTGTCTGGAAGTTGGAATTGCCCAGCTTTTGGTGTTCCATTGAGGCTGGAACTCCTCTGATACCTCCTGGTGATATTTGTGTGTAAAATCTTTGATGGTGTTGGTGGTTTCAGGCGTTTTCACGTACACCGTTCAGATTTCGAGGACATCAAGGGAAGCATTTCAGCAAGTCATACAAATCATCTGTGAAAACAGCCAAGAAAATACGGCCAGCACTTCTGAGTTGAAATAGGAAACCTATTTTTACCTGCATCATGATCATGTTCTAGGCCGGCCAGGTTTCGTTGGAAATTCACAGGCCGCGGTTTATTAGTCTCGCCGAATCCTACCCGGCCAGTTTGGCCTTTCTTTCGCGCCCAGCTTCCTGATTGCAGGGGTATTTTGGATGGCGCACTAGAAGGCTGTAAGCTCGTTGCTCTTTGGAATCGTGGCGGGTCGTGGATAGCCCCACACAGTTGGTTGTTGCTCTCGGCGACGGAACTCTTCACTGAACGCAGTCAGATGTGAAGAATCACAAAAAGGGAAGCATTTATTTCCCTTCAGCTAATCATGAATCAATTGTGTATTGGAGAGGAGACGAGAAACGATAGTACAGCCTGAATTGCTGGTTTGTTATATGAAACCACTTTTTACCTGCATAATTCTGGTCCTGGGCTACGGCACTTCGGTAATCCTCGGGCTTCCTATTAACTTCGCCGCTATCTATCGGGCCAATTTTGCTTTTCTTTGATTGCATTCCTGTTTCTGTGCTTGATTGGAATGGGCGAATTTGACCCGAGTACCGCAAATCTCTTGTCGCTGGAGATGGATTAGCTTTGGTCCTTATACCTAGCTCCATAATACTCATAGGCGTGGCGCTAGCTGGTCGAAGAAGCCCCGCCGCGAATGAGAGAGCTAAGAAGTAGTAGTAATAGTAGTTTTTTGGCATTTTCAGATGGCAAAATACTGAGGCGGATGAATTTGAGGTGTCAGCAAAGAAGATTCAGGGATAAGGAGCATCTATGGGCCCATTTACCCTACAATCTCAGAGTTTCTGAAAGAGGGCTGTTGTCCACTTGAAATGAGTTCATCTGGACCGTATCACCGCTCCGCCATTGCTGTTGACCCGTCTCAGAATGATTACCTCGAACCTTTTCTCCCCATAGACACACACCGGTGTACTGTCAGAGTCGCTATGGCCAAGGATATGGGGTCAATGAGCGTGCTCTTCCGGGCTTGGATTCCGATAGATTCCGATGAGACCACCCTTCCACATTTCACACACATGTTGTACAGCATAAGATACCCTGAGGGTAAGTATTTTCAAGCTTGATCCAGCAGAGAAGGCTTCCTGCTGAAACTACTAGGGGGGTTCACTTGAGGCTGATTTCAAAATCAGTCATCAAAACCATCACTTATCCTGAGAAAGCTACAAGGTTCTGGTGGGAAGCTCCACTTGGAAGCAATTTATCATGCATAAACCCTACTGAAGGGTCCATGAGCAGACAAAATCAACAGTGGATTTTGCCAACATGAACCATGCCTAGCTCCATTCAGTCCCAGACAAATTGAATGCAGATTTATTTCATGGAGTAAGAGTTCATGTATTGTTTCAGCAAGAAAGGCTTCAACAAGGGAAATAGATACAGCACACAGGCTCAGACAAATGAATTCCAGGGTGGTATACCCTGGAGCATTTGGAACTTTTCCAGCTACATATTTGCACTGATACACAATGGGTGCATTTGGGTCAGGGTGTCCCTCCCTGGGACAATACTGAAAGCTTTTTCCCAAGTGCTGTCAGCTGGCTACTATGGCAGAGCCACCGTGACATAGAAATAATACAAATAAAACCATAAAAAGTAGTGTTACATATGAAAGAGACATTATTACTCCTACATATGTAAAACTACGCAAAAACATTAAAAACATATATAAATAATTGATTACTCAGCTTTATGTAATTAATAAGTAAAATGTTATAGAAGATTCTTATTCTACGGGTAAAATAACCTAGGGTACCTCACTTACACGCACCCTTAATTATTACCCCTTCCTTGTGTAAACTAACTTCAAAGTTTACGCAAGTGCATCACGCCCTGCGTGGATGCACTTGTATGCATATATATATATAAGTACATATGTTTTCACCCATTTACAGTGACGTAACTGAGGGGTTGTGTATAGTTTAAAAGATGGCTTTATTTGTTGCGTGGCGCACCCAAGCCCGCGTGCTCTGTTGCCTAGAGCTCAAGCCCGCACTCATAGTGTACATATATGCATAATGCATAAACTAGCCCGCAACAGGACCCAGGAAACCCCTTATAAATGACCGTAACCTAAAATCCAGAATTTTGACAAAATTCATACATTTTTTGACCTCATTCATACACGTTTTGTGCGTACGCTTTGAGGATTTCCCAAATTTTCATACATTTTCCATGCCTACCATTCCTGCCGAGGGGGGGGGGGGGGGGGGGGGGGTGCAAAAAAAAAACAACCTGGGGTGTGCTGCCAAGGTGGGGCACTGGGGTAACAAAAATAAGCCAAGCTGTGCTGCTGAGGGGGGGAGGGCTACAGGTTTTTCTGGTGCACTCTCAGGAATTTCATACATCTTAGTTACTACCCTCTTGTACCCAAGAAAAATTTCATACACTTGAAGTGCTTACCAATGAGGCCAAAAAAGCCCATTCATACCATTTTTGTGCCTACCATTTTGGGTTTTTGCCAAAAAATTCATACATTTTTGTTACGGTCATTTACAGGGGGTTTCCTGGGTCCTCCCGCAACCAAAGCGCTCAGGTTACCAGTAAGTAAGAATAGGCCAGAATACGCCCCAATAGCAATATTACATGTGTTATATGTCTTGTACACATGTAATTAATCACCAAACAAGATGTAATTACCATGTCATCCAATGTAAAAACAGTCTAGATGGAAAAAGGCTCTTGCAACGTGCAAAGGAGACACTAGAAAGCGCCCCAGCTTCTCCCAAGCCTCACTACGTGTAAATTACAACTGTAGTAAATATGTAGAAGGGGTCAAATGAACTGGAGAACTTAATAAGCGCCTCCAGAACATATATGAAGCACTGCTTGCACGTGTACAAGTGCACAGAAGCCAGTTCTAGTACCTTCTGTGGCCCATTTCCACAGAAATGAGCGTCACAGAACCCCCAAACCAGCCCCCATGACGTGTAAGGCATGTGTAAAATCCCGCAGAACCTCTGTAAATGGTCCTTGGAAACCCTTGTATCCAAGCCCCAAGGTTCCACGACCCACAGCGCCTTCTAGCGCAACCAAATTGCCTCAGAATGCGCCCACAAGTGTCCCCATGTCCCCTGGGCGCCCCTGGAGGCCTGCCTAGGCTATTAAAAGGGCCCTTTCTCCGCCCAAAAGGAGATTCCCCAGCTTTACATTACCCATTAGAATTTTACCCGCCCTCAACAGCCTCATTAGCCTGTGATTTGCCCGGTAAAATACCTACTTTCGTGATTTTTAGCCCCAATTTCCGCCCTGAAGCTGTCCAGTAACCACCCTGCCCTCAAGTTTACCTCCTCTGAGCGCCTCCAACTGCCCAACTTCACGCCTGAAGAACCTCAAGTGAATCTAGGGTCTTATACTAGTAAGTTTAAGCCCCTTCTCTTGAGATTTTCCGCCATTTCTTTCTGGGATTTGAAACACCCCTGTTTACAGGCCCCAGTTCTTCATTCTAGAGGGATTAAACACCCCTGATTTATCAGGCCCCTCTTAAAATTAATTATATCAATTTTATTACGTCTAAATTGGCCCAAATTGCCCTATTCTTACGCCATAATTCCCAACAATTACGTCGGAATTATCCCTTATAACCTTGTCTTAGAGTTTTATAACTCTAATATTTAGCTTTGCACCACGTGTAGCTAGAAGGATAATATCCTTGGCATCACGTAGGTTGACAAGTGCACCCACAGTCATTTTCAGATGAGAACCTACCAAAGAGTAAATTGTAGTCTGTTTTGATGGCTGGTGAGTCTCTGGGATGGTATTGGTGCAACAGCATCCCAGGGATGAATTGAAAAGTGCACCTGAGGATACAGAAAGAAGAGCTTCTCAGGTCTATTGGGTGGTAGGCTGGGCTGCTTGGCTGCAGGTTCATGTAGTGATAATATAGGCTAGCAAACCTCGCCGCAGACCTATAGATATTTAGTGTTAGCGCGCTTTTAGTGTGGCAACGCTCTGCTACAGCGCTTTTGTTGCAAAATGGGGCAAAAAGCTCCTATAACTCACTTTAGCCCAGCACAGCACAGCAGGAACCTTTTTGTGGCCTGTGAGTGTATTGTTAGCACAGAGCCAGCGGGATTGTGCTATTCTATGCAAAAATGTAGCAAAGTTCCGCTACACTACACCACACTAACTCTACTGTTAGTATTTCTGTGGGGGGAGGGGTCATCTGGCCCACAGTGAGTCACAATGCAGAAATTGAATGGATTTCAAGTGTTTCAGGTTATCAAGTGCCAGAGATGAAAAATTCATTTCATTTCAAAGTAGCTTTGCCAGGTCTGCCTGCAGATTGGATGCCATTCCTTGGCTTCCACATGGTAAACAGGTTCTATGAGAAGTATTGGTAGATTATTTTATGGGGTGAATAATTTTTAAAATGCCCCCCCTCCCCTCCAGGGCAGGACTGTGTTTTGTGGAACCAAAGGGCTTACCAAGGAATTCCTTGTCAGTTCCAATGCCATGGATAATGTCAGCTGGCTACTATTTCAGAGCCACTGTGACATAATATCAAAAGCAAACATGAAATATAATTACATGAGAAAGAGACATTTAGGGTTCTCAAAGTTGAGACATACCGGCATATGCCATGATGACATAGAAAACCTTTTTTGCAGGGACTGTCAAAAGCTGTCAAACAGTTCTCTTCAAAAAAGGTATTTATGGCAGTATGCCACAATATGATATGTTGTTATGTTTTCAAATTTGATAACCCTAATTGTTACTGCTAATGCTCATACTTACACATATAAAACCTGGAATATTATTCCATATTCTGAATCTAAGCCTAATTTAACCTAGGGTACCTCACTTCAAGGTACTCTTAATTGTTATTGCTTGACTTCAAAGTTTAACAGGTGCACCACATCCCGTGTGAATGCACCTGCATGCTTATATACATATGTACATATGCTTTTACCCCAGTTTCAGTGACAAAACTGAGGTGTTGTGTATAGTTTAGAAGATGGCTTTATTTGTTGCGTGACACACCCAAGCCCATGTGCTCTGTTGCCTGGAGCTCAAGCCCCCGCGCCTGGTGGACTCATATGCATGACTCATATGCATAATAGGGGGTTTCAAACGTGGTGCAGGTCCCAGTTCAGGAACCACAATTCAGGAAAACAAAGTTCCTGCAAAATGAATTTTCAAATTAGTCTGTTTTTTTTTGGGTAAAAATTGGGTGGGTGTGTTGCAGGTTCCCTGATTTTGTGGATTGGGGGTTCCTGAAACAGGACCTGTACCATGTTTGAAACCTCCTAATGTATGAACTATCCCGCAACCAAAGCGCTTAGGTTACCAGTAAAGAAGAATGGGCCAGAATACACCCCAATAGGAATATTACATGTGTTATATGTACTATACACATGTAATTAGCAGTTAGATAAGATGTAAAAGCCACACAATTTAATATAAACACTTCAACCCTGGTCCTGGTCTAGAAGAACACGTGTAGCATGTGCAGGAGAGCTCAGAAGACGCCCTAGCTTCCTCCTACGCCTCACTCCACATGACCTACACATGTAGTAAATATGTAGATGGGGTAAAATGAACTGGAGCATTCAACGAGCGCCTCCAGAAAATGTATTAAGCACTGATTACACATTTACAACTCCACAGAATCCAGTTCTAGTACATTCTGTGGCACATTTCCACGGAAATAAGCGCCACACAACCCTCCAACCAGCCCCTATGATGTGGTAAAGATGGTATAAAATCACGCAGAACCTCTGTAATTGCTCCTTGGAAACCCTTGTATCCAAGCCCTAAGGTTCCACGACCATCAGCGCCTTCCTGCGCAGCTAATTTGCCTCAGAAGGCGCCCACAAGTGTCCCCATGTCCCCTGGGCGCCCCTGGAGGCCTGCCTAGGCTATAAAAAGGGCTCTTTCTCCGCCCAAAAGGAGATTCCTCATGCTTATTTACACTATTATATTTTACCCGCCTTTAACATGTGCTTGATAGCCTGTTTCCAGCCTGGTAAGACCCTTAGTAGTTATTTTTAGCCTCATTTTTTCGCCAGAAACTGCCCAGTGTCCATCCTGCCTTCAGAATAAACTTCTTCAAGCGCTTTCAACTGCCCAGTTTCTATCCTATAGAACCTCAAGACCTTAAGGGCTTCTTACTAGTAAGTTTGAGCCCCTTCCCTTGAGATTCTCCGCCATTCTTTACTGGGATTTAAACCACCCCTGTTCACAGGCCCCAGTGTGTTTCAGGTACCTAAATCCTCTGCTTTTGCAGAATACCTTGGAGGGATTAAACACCCCTGATTTATCAGGCCCCTCTGGAGTTGAAAAATCGACTCCCATAAATTAATTTATTGACTCCCAAAACGTGTTTACGTCATGGGGACTGTCTCACGACGTCCCACCCGGGTCCGCGGGACCAAATTTTGACCCGCGCGGATTTTGGGAGTCGGAAAATTAATTCCGCTATCCAGAATGGGAGTCGGAATTTTAATTTCACAAAAAATGGCAAAAAATAAAGAAATATGGGCAAAAATAGAGTAATTATGTTAATAAAATTGATATAATTAATTTTAGGGAGTTGAAAAATCGACTCCCATAAATTAATTTATCGACTCCCAAAACGTGTTTACATCGCGGGGACCGTCTCACAACGTCCAGACAGGGTCCGCGGGACTAAATTTTGACCCGCGCGGATTTTGGGAGTCGGAAAATTAATTCCGCTATCCAGAATGGGAGTCGGAATTTTAATTTCACAAAAAATGGCAAAAAATAAAGAAAAATTTATACCTCCTCACTCAGGCGCCCAAAGCCCCCCAAAATTTTACAGCAGTCAGAAAGTGCTCCTAAGAGCACATGGTGAGCTGCACGGCAGTAGCACACCCCAGGAAATGGGTGTGCTACTGTGGGTCTAATTTTGGGGATTTCCTACTAAGGAAATCCGCCAAAGCATTAGCTATGGTGCCCCAAAGCCGCCCAAAGTTTTACAGTGCGCAGAAATACTGCTGAAAAGAACCTTTTGAGCTTCTTGGCAGTAGCACACCCCAGGCAAGTCACGTGCAACTGGGGGTCTAATTTGGCGGATTTCCTACTAAGGATATCCGCCAGAACCAGCTACTGTGCTGCAAAGTGCACCAAATTTTGGATCATCAAGTTAAATAATCTGTACTAAAAAATTTAGCTTCAAGGCAGTAACCCACCAAAAGAAATGATCTTGAGTCAGCTGGGGCTTTCGGTCATATCTACGATGTGGTGAACAAGAGAGATCCCTGTGTAGAAATGTCAGGACCTCCACTGCTCCAAGATGTTTCCCGGGTAAAGTTGGGTGATCTGGGAAACTCAGCTCCGCTCTGGAAGTACATGTAGGGGCGCAATGATCAAAGAGCGAGTAAACTAACGTATACATAACCGCAAAGACACGTAGAAAAGCCGCAATAAACCATAAAATCCGCCATAAAGTACACAAAAGACAAACTCCGCAAGTCAAAACAACTCCGCCGCAAGTGGTAAAATCTCCGCCGTAAGGAATCTGTACCAGAGTAATAAGAATAACAAGAATAACCAGAACCCATGAAGAAGAACAAACATGAGATGATGGATCGGGAAAACTCTCACCCCCCCCCCCCTCTGTGCAAAAAGGAAAACAACGTGAGAAAGAAAAACATCCTCCTCCGCCCGCCCCTCATGCATGCCATCCGCCAAGCCCCGCTCCCAAAACCACGCATGTCATCCGCCCATTCCGCTCTCACGCAGATCTTCTGTCAACATCGCCACACGTCATCACCCTCCTCTTGCCTTAGCTTCCTTGCCCCTGTCCAGCCTTCAATGCCGGGATCCCACACACCGCCTCCACCCCAGATATGCCCGCTGACGTAGCCCGCTTTGGCTGCCACGGCTTCCCCCAGTCACAGCCTATACTATCCAGTCCGCGCCGGCCTGCTTAAGTTGAGTCCAGCTCCGCCGCCGCCGCGCCATGGAAATAGCCCCGCGCTCCACCTCGTGGAAATATTCCGCACTGTGCCGCTCCGCCCCAGCCTTGCGGAATACGCAGCCCGCGACCTCTGCAAACCCGTGCGGACACTTCGGGTCCCCGACCTGGTTTTTAGCATCACAACAAATAATTGCCTCCGTTATATTTGTTAGTCCCTCCGCCGCAGTTATTGGTCCCTCTGCCACAGTAATTTGTCCCTATGCCACAGTTAGTAGTCCCTCCGCCAAATTGAATAGTGCCTCTGACACAGTTATTAGTCCCTTCGCCACAGTTATTAGTTCCCCCGCCACAGTTATTAGTCACTCAACAACAGTTAATAGTGTTTCTGCCACAGATATTAGTCCCTCTGCCACATTTAATAGGCAGAGGAACTAATAGCTGGTGGAGGGACCAATAACTGTGGCGGTGTGGTGGCCCCTCTCGTGGCCAGCTAGTCAGGAGCAACACCGCCGCCAGCGAGATCATCAAGGTCCCTCTTTTCCCCTCATCTTCCAACCTCCTTCAAGATCTTTCTGCCCTTCTTCCTTCTTCCTCCTTTCCACCTTTCCATCTCCTCTTTCCTTTCCATTCCCCCTTTTTTCCTTCATCCTCAAAATCCCCCTCTTCTTCTCAGTCTCCGTCTCTGTCTCATCTTTCTTGGTCCTAACACAGCATCTGCTGTGGGTTTATTCCCTGTTTTTGTCTTCTGGCTCCTTCTCTCCTGTTTGATTTTTGTCTGTCTTGAGTGTTTCTTTCTCCTCTGTTCTCTTTCCCTTTCTTTTCTCTGTTTCTTCTCCTTCTGTCTCATCTCATTCTGATTTCCTCATTTCTTTGTGTTGTGTCTTCTTTTCTCCTTCTTCTGTTGTCTGTTGTGTGTGTGTGCGCGAGTAGCGCGCGGAGGATATGATGAAATCTATGTGACATGTGGCTCTCCCGGAGTCCAAGTTCGCCAAACTTGGATGATGGGAGAGGCATGGCATTCTGATCCCCAGAATACGGACCATCACTGAGCTTATAGATCCTATCTTCAGAGTTTCAACTTACGGGCTCCGCCCGCCGATCATCCTTCATCAGAGTTTTCCGGATCTTTTTCCTTCCTCTTCCTTAAGATCACATCTCCCTTCCCCTCAAACAAAACAACCGCCGCCGAGGATCCAAACCCCCGGCGAACTTCTCAAAACCACCCAAAACCCAATAGCTATCCCTGATCCCCCCCATTTTCAGCGCTCATCACCACGGACCACCCAGCCACAAGGGCAGCCTAAACAGCACCCATCCCCTCACACGACTGCCTCCGCTTGTACGGACAGGAGTCCCTCAGCGGGGGGACTGATAACTGTGGTAGAGGGACTAATAACTGTGGCAGAGGGACAACTGACTGTGGCAGAGGGACCAATAACTGTGGCAGAGGGACTAATAACTATGGTGGAGGCAATTAGTAGTAGATATGACCAAAAGCCCCAGCTGACCCAAAATTATTTCTGTTGGTGGGCTACCGCCTTGAAGCTAAATGTTTTAGTACAGATTACTTAACTTGATGATCCAAAATTTGGTGCACTTTGCAGCACAGTAGCTGGTTCTGGCGGATATCCTTAGTAGGAAATCCGCCAAATTAGACCCCCAGTTGCACGTGACTTGCCTGGGGTGTGCTACTGCCAAGAAGCTCAAAAGGTTCTTTTCAGCAGTATTTCTGCGCACTGTAAAACTTTGGGCGGCTTTGGGGCACCATAGCTAATGCTTTGGCGGATTTCCTTAGTAGGAAATCCCCAAAATTAGACCCACAGTAGCACACCCATTTCCTGGGGTGTGCTACTGCCGTGCAGCTCACCATGTGCTCTTAGGAGCACTTTCTGACTGCTGTAAAATTTTGGGGGGCTTTGGGCGCCTGAGTGAGGAGGTATAAATTTTTCTTTATTTTTTGCCATTTTTTGTGAAATTAAAATTCCGACTCCCATTCTGGATAGCGGAATTAATTTTCCGACTCCCAAAATCCGCGCGGGTCAAAATTTAGTCCCGCGGACCCTGTCTGGACGTTGTGAGACGGTCCCCGCGATGTAAACACGTTTTGGGAGTCGATAAATTAATTTATGGGAGTCGATTTTTCAACTCCCTAAAATTAATTATATCAATTTTATTAACATAATTACTCTATTTTTGCCCATATTTTTACGCCATAATTACCAATATATCATTGGAATTATCCCTTGGAATTTTGTCCCATAGTTTTATACTCTTTTATGCTAGTTTTGCACCACGTGTAGCTAGAAGGAGTAGTCCTTGGCATCACGGAGGCTGACAGATAATCTGTGTTGTGTTGGATCCGAAAATTTGCTTGCCAGGAATTGACCCCAGTGTGTACCCCCCAAACAAATAAATTGACAATGCCCCTCACTCACCACTTGGAAAAACTTCCAAAAAGCTTATAAGTGCTAGAGGAACTATTAAAAGTGATCCAAGAGATACACCATCAAGATTCTCAGATCCTTATCCTCATCACTCAGATAATTATCAACCCTCAAGATCCTCATCATAGTTCTTTTCCAGATCCTCAACCCCCAAACCTGCCAACAAGTATCACTGAAATTGTTGTTCAACCCCCTTCTCTAGTTTTTGTTAGATCATGAATCTGGCAACTCAGGCTTTGTAGCTTAGTGGTAAAGCAGGCACCTATAGTTAGCCCAACTCGGGTTCAATAAAGCAGGCACCTATAGTTATCCCAACCCGGGTTCAAGTCCTGGTAACCCAGTTTTGAGTCAGAGGCAAGCATACCTGCAGGTAAAGCAGGCACCTAGAGTTAGCCCAACCCGGGTTCAAGTCCTGGTGGAGCCATTTATTTTCTGACAGATTTACAGTCTTGAGCTCAAAGAGCCAAGTGCTCCTTCCTCTGCATACGCTTGGCTCTTTGAGCTTGAGACTTTAAATATGTCAGAAAAGAAATGGCTCCACCAGGACTCAAACCCGGGTTGGGCTAACTCTAGGTGCCTGCTTTACCACTAGGCTACAAAGCTTGAGTTGCCAGATTGATGATCTAACATCCTCCCGGAATCTGGATGCTCTAAGGCTCTCCTAGACCCGCTGGTGTGCTCCTTCCTCTGCAGGTACACTTGGCTCTTTGAGCTTGAGACTGTAAATATTTCAGAAAAGAAATGGCTCCACCAGGACTCAAACCCGGGTTGGGTGTAGAGGTAATATATGTTGGTACACCTCACACCTGTGGATATAGCTCAACGGTAGAGCAACCCAGCATGCATCGGGGAGATGCGGGTTCAATTCCCCCTGTCTGCACTATTCCTTTTACTCGCTCTACATTGGGCTAACTCTAGGTACCTTTTTCACCACTAAGCTACAAAGCCTGAGTTGCCAGATTCATAATCTAACAGTTTTTATCTGATATAATTCATTCTAGGACCTCACAGGAAGGCACACTCATCACCACTCATCCCTTCAACACACTGCCTATGGCCTGACAATGTAGGAGTTCCATAGTTCCTAGGACAATTCCCCTCAGAATACAACCTTTGACAAGCCAACTTCTGTGTAGCAGACGGCCCTTGGGCTCCAGCAAAAAAGAGAAAATTGCAACAAAATCATCTTTTGGGTGTGTGAAAGGCATGTTTTTAGGGAAATATTTTTCAGAGTTTTTTTTACTACTAAGCATACAGAAAAAGAAGGGTCAGCCTAAATGCACTCCAAACTTTTACTTTGTGCACTCCACATTTTTGGCTTTGGGGGGCCAGCACTCCAAAAGATTTGGAGTGCCTTGATTTTGTACTCCCAAAACATGGAGTCCCCAGATGGGCACTCCATGTCTATTGGAGTACACAACTGGGTACTCCAAAATTGACCAAAATAGGAGAGTGCAGATAGATGCACTCCAAAAAAATGGAGTGCAAGCCCAAGCACTCCATCTTTTCAGTGAAGGATTTTGGCTTTGCACTCCAGCTGGCAAATATGTACCAAATGGAGTGATTGGGCTGCACTCCAATTCCCCTTTTTTTTGGAGTGCCCACAGCAATCACACCTCTCGATTACCCGTCTGGACCATTGAGGGGACTCAAACCTCTCAATGACCGGTGCGGACCAGTAATCAGTCACACCTCCCAATGACCGGCACAGACCCGTAATCAAGAGGA
Source organism: Puccinia triticina (assembly GCF_026914185.1). Lineage (NCBI taxonomy): Eukaryota > Fungi > Basidiomycota > Pucciniomycetes > Pucciniales > Pucciniaceae > Puccinia > Puccinia triticina. The sequence continues at coordinate 4,348,415 of NC_070572.1, forward strand.
GATGTTACTCCCCTTGATGACCAGCAAAGACAGGTCATCAAGAGGAGATGTTACTCCCCTTGATGACCAGCAAAGAGCGTCATCAAGAGATGTGATTCACCTTGATGACCAGTAATCGAGAGGAGGTGTGATTCCCCTTGATGACAGGTCTGACCAATCATTGGGAGGTGTGAGTCCCCTTGATGACAGGTCTGTGCAGGTCATCAGGAGGTGTGAGTCCCCTTGATGACCGGTCTGTGCCGGTCATTGGGGGGTGTGACTGATGACCGGTCCGCGCCGGTAAGCGAGAGGTGTGAGTCCCCTCAATGACCGGTTCAACCAATCATTGAGAGGTGTGAGTCCCCTTGATGACCCGCACGGACCGGTCATAGAGAGGTGTGAGTCCCCTTGATGACCGGCACAGACCGGTCATTGAGAGGCATGATTCCCCTCAATGACTGGCGGTCTGGCACAGACCGGTCATTGAGAGGAGATGTTAATCCGCTTGATGCCAGTCTGTACCGGTCATGGAGATCAGGATTTGACAGCTGGAGTTGAGTGGGGTGTACATAGCCAGCTGGATGGCCAGACATCCTGTAGTATACCCTGCTTGCAGATGCCTGACATCAGATATGTATGGGGTTGAAGTTGTAGGCACTCCAGCTCTGGCTGGAGTGCACAGTACTGCACTCCCCTTTTGAGGAGGAGAAATATCAGGAATGGAGTGCTGGGGGAATGCACTACAATCTGATGGAGTGAGACTCATGGGCACTTATTACATTTCCTGGCCACTGGAGTTCTTTGTGGTGCACTCCAAAGAGTCTTGAGTCCCTGGTTCTGCACTCCAATTGACTTGGAGTACTCTAGTCTGTACTCCAACAATCATTGGAGTGCACACTCCATACACTCACTTTTGGAGTGCTTTTGGGATTTTTCAGTGCCTTTAGGCTGACCCAAAAAGAAAGGATGTGTGAAGTCTGCTTGCTGGCATTGTGCCAATCTATTTGAATGTTGTTTTTGTTGGGGCTGCACCTTTCCATCTACACTGCAGGTGCATTTTGGGATTACAGATCCATCCCTGTGACTGTGTGGTGTTCAGACTGGTACACACAACAGAATGCAAGTTTCAGCACAGAGCAAGTGGACCAACCCTCAAGGCTTCTCAGGATTGGGATCTCAAGCTCTACCTCTGCCAGGATATTCAAGGTTCAGAATCCGCCTCTGCCTAGCCCCTGCAAGGGTGTCAGTGTACCAATGGTGAAACAAATACAGTCCAAGTATTGCATATGCATATACAATGTATGGTATTTTTTTGTGAATACCAGATGACTTGGCATATTTGTATTGTATTGGAACCCAATACAATAAAATACAAATGAAATGTATTATTGACTCAGCCAATCCAAAAGTTATTTCACATGGGAAGTGCAATACATAATGACAGAATACGGTGATTGCATTGGATAAAAATCCAATACAAATACACTGTATATGCAATACAAAAAAATGCAATATGTGGCATATACAAATACACATACTGCATTTGTTTCTTCACCATTATGGGTACCTTTCCCGGCCAAATTGGCCATTCATACATCTGGGGTAAGTACCTTTTATGTTGTTTTGACCAAAAAGTTATACATTTTGGTTACTGTGTTCCATAGGGGCTTTCCTGGATCCTCAACAAAGTCAAAGTTCGATCGGGTGGAGGCAAAATCCGACCAAAAGGCCGCCCGGTCCAAACCCGGGCGGGTTGGTTTGAGCCGGGCCCGGCCTGCTGGACTCCCGGCCCAATTGCTCCACCTGCCTTTGGTGAGCACATGATCATCTCACAAAAGGCAGAGAAAAATTCAATGGAACATCAACTGTCCCAGTCTTCAGCGTTTCCTGATGATGGAAGGCTTGGCTTTGAGTCTTGACATCCAAAGCATTTCTGTTCTATATTTTAACAAGGTTTACTTTCCGAGAGGCCATTCTAAAAAGGCTCGTCGGTTGATTTCGAAATCCACAGATACCGTATTATAACGGGACGTCAAAACTTGCAGGCTGCGTCCTGCTGCGACACGCTTTGTAGCAACAGGCCGATTTCACACGTCCTGCAGAATTTTTAATGTACCACGTCTGCTCTTTGTGTTTTTTTTTTTTGGCTAAGCTCATGAACCGGATTCAATATTTTCCAGGTGTTGTTTAAAGTTTACAGCACAACTGGCGTGACCTGTCTTTCATGTATCGGGAACTTGTCTGACAGTGTCTGACTGAACAATAGCAAGACTTTCCAAGACTGTTTGAAGTTGGCTTTGCAGCAGCAGCAGCAACCACCACATGCCACATGCTGCCACATGGTCTGTGGAGGCGTCTTGAGACCTGTTCAAACCTGTCGCCCCAGTCCAATGGTTCTTTCTCAAGCTCCCAAAAATCGAGGACTTGTCGAAAGACTCAATTGTTGGCGGGAGCAAAACCTTGAGGCATGAATGAGTTTGACACACGGCTTACAAATGCATCGTAGCATTTCTGATGCCAGAACCCAGGTCCATTCCTACAAAGCCTCACCTATTGATGAAAGGTTTCAGGCACAAACCCAAGCAATTCGCTGTACGTACTCCGCTAGCCACGCGGCGATTTACCTTACGTATTCAGTAGGAACAAATGTTAGTGCCATTCCTTAAGGAGTTCTTTGATAAGTATGGCCGGCCGCCGACAATAGAGACCCGGACTCAGCCATTGGAAGCTTACAATTTACTGAATGCTCACTAATATCATTTCTCACTATCATAAATACTAACCGTGGTTCAATTCGATTGCTTACATACTTGCCCCGCTTCCTCCTACATATTACGCAGACTATCTGATATCACAAGTTCCATCGGCGAGGTGGTACGTATTGCGAAGTGGAGGCAACCTTTAAGGAGCCTATCTGTGCGAGTGCTCTTCACCGAGATTGATCTCAAAGTGTGAGATGAACTTCATTCCGACATAAGACTATCTATCCGAGAATCCATCGCTGAAGTTTGCGGAATTTCTTTTTGCTCCTCTAGTCTTGATATTCTTTTGATTGGTCGTGCACATTCGTTTAAATACTCCTCCCCGATAATTTTGAAAGTTCGCCTTCAAGTTTCTGTCAACGGCGAGATCTTCTAGCTCTTCGTACTTCTTTAGCCCGTCGTTCTCAAGTCAAATGTCCCACCATAGCATTCGTGATAATTTCGCAGGACTCATGCCTGATCAAGCGACCATACAACACTCCACCAGATATTTTTTCTTCTTCAGCTTGGTACTTTGCGCCTGGACTCACCCAAAATATTATCACACTAGACTTGCCCGCCTCCTTCGAGTTCCACTGTCACTCATTTCAGCCACGTGGTGGCTATTTTATCCTTTCATATTCCTCGTAGAACCCAGAGAGACCAACGTGGCCGCCAATGTCGGACATTTTGCATGGACTTACGTCATGATGACAAAATGCCTTGATTGGGGGCTCTTTTCAGGACCACAACATCGCCGAAGATATGTTAAGGGTAGCAACCATGCAGACGGGGAATGGGAGGCTGCGGAGAAGAATTCGAAAGCTCAATTCCCTCATGGCGGACTAATAGATCACGTTTTCTTGCAATTAACATCGTATGTTTCCAAGGAATTAAAAAATTCACCTTGCCAGTGGTTGACGGTATGCTAACCACATATGTTTTTCCCTCCTGCTTGTCCTTCTAACTCAGTATGCGCGGATCACAATTTCCTTGGGGTCATTTCTCAAAGCTCAATCAAAACAGTTTGGCAGGCGACCTCTTTAAATATTTACTTTGTCAGATATATTCCCTGTCAATCTTGGCAGGGACACTTCACATGCAAAAACTGGAAACCACTTCAACCGATCAATCTTCACTTTGGCTTGGATTAATTATACCCCGACCTACCCTCGTGTTTCTGGCACGTTTCATCAGCACGCCCTTCTTAGTTACGGGACTTTGCGCTGCATTCGAAGCGGTGAATTCGGCACTAGCGGTACTGGCTCACCTCACGCATCCACTTCTTTACCGACTTGGTTTCCCGGAGGCGATTTGCGAGTTCACCAACCCAGTTTACTACCCTCCACTTTTCGAAAATATTTTGACGTTCAGTTCACTCTCAGAATATTGGGGAAAGACATGGCATCAAATTTATCGCCGTTCCTTCATCGTTCTGGGAGCATTCCCATTGGGTGGCGTAGCCCGGGCTCTCGGATTCACGACGCAAACGCAGAAGGCTGTAGGTTTTGTCGGCGCTTTCATGGCCAGTGGTTTCATGCATGCATATCGTCAGTCAACTCAAGATTCATCCACACTATGACTTGTGACCAGTTTCCATCGTCTGATGATATTTTTTGCGTGTGTTTTAGCATTCTTTTTAATGGCAGATCCTACCACCGCGAGCGGAAAAGTTCCGTTGGGAGAGATCCTCTGCGTGTTCTTTTGTTATTTCGTCCAAGGTCTAGGAGCTTTGATAGAGCCAGTTATCATCCCCCTTATCCCTAAGCGTCTTGGAGGGGGAAGACTTTGGACGATTTCATTTATCTTAATGACTCTACCACTTTTTTCTATTCCAACCAGTAAATCCGCCAGGTTATTTTCAATCTTCAGCCCACTTGATGAATGGGGTATCTATCACCTTCTTCTTCCAGCGGTTATAAGTCCTATGGTCCTCTGAAGTGGTTTCTTAGTTCATTGATTCAATTTTCATTGTGCACTCAAACTCGTCATTCATTTACTTTTGATGCAATCTTTGAGCTTAGTATTCTGACCAATTTTAGACGCCTTGCAGTATATTTTAAAATATCCCATGAGTTTGTTAATCATCCAATAGATTCAGATTTAATTTCGGTGGATCAGGAATTATGGTCTTTAGCTAGAGAAACATGGTGTGCGGTGTGCAAAATTGCAACCAACATTGGAGCAATGCTGCAGGTTTTACCAGGTACTCCAAAGACCATGCTTCCCTGGAGTTCTCAATGACCGGCCGATGCTGGTCATTGGGAGGACTCATCCCTCTCGATGACCGGGATAGACCGGTTATTGGGAGGAAACAGCCCTCTCGATGACCGGTGCTGGTCATCAGGAGGACTCATCCCTCCCGGTCATCGGGAGGTAACGACCCTCTCGATGACCGGGGCAGACCGATCATTGAGAGAGCTGTTTCCTCCTGATGACCAGTCTATACCGGTCATCGAGAGAGATGAGTCCTCCCGATGAATGGCGCTGGTCATCGGGAGGACTCATCCCTCTCAATGGCCAGTATGGACTGGTCATCGGAGGAGACAACCCTCTCGATGACCGGTGCTGGTCATCGGGAGGAAAAATCCCTCTCGATAACCGCTGCTGGTCATCGGGAGGACTCATCCCACTAATCCCTCTCGATGACCGGGACAGACCGGTCATCGAGAGGGTTGCTTCCTCCTGATTTCCTCCCGATGACCAGTGCTGGTCATTGGGAGGACTCATCCCACTCAGCCCTCTCGATGACCGGGACAGACCAGTCATTGAGAGGGTTGCTTCCTCCCAATGACCAATCAGTACCGGTCATCAAGAGGGATGAGTGTCAAAAACCAAAATGTAGTGCACTACGGTTTATGATTTTATGTAAATAGTGACATATGCAATTTTGAATACCATAAATATGTGCTTACAGAAAATTTTGTGCGCGTCAGATTTTGTGGGCCAACTTTTTGTTGTGACACTTGTCTTAGATCTTGACTGCAACACCTGTCACAGCTTTTGTACATGTACGGGCCGGCGCTGTTCAACACCCAAAGTACGGCATTTTTGCTGTCCTTGCGCTTGAGTTTGACCCTGCGGGGGATGACAATGTGAGTACGGGGCGCACGTTTTCCGCAAACAACCCAGCATGCGGACAGCTTACACCACGGGCCATCCAGGACATCCATTGGTTGGACCAATGGTCGCACCTTTGGCTGTCCGGCTCTTGCGCGGGGGAGTCCATCCTTTGGACGGACATTGTACTTCCCTCGCGTCGGATGGTTCGGACAAACCATCCAACGTGGGGTCACATGGATGGTTTTTTTCCATCCATGCCTGCGTCCAATGGATGGTCTGGCACATGATAAGTGCACGCGGCATCCAGGTCAGGATGCAAAATGGATGCCAAAAGGGGCATCCATTGGATGGTTTTTGAGCGTATTTTTTTTTTAAAAAAAAAATACATATAATTTACTGTGACATAATGTACCAAACTCGTTAATTTGCGCTAATTCTACACTTACAAGATAGTTATGCTAGGGGTAATTTATACTAATACATCCCTGAGGATTTGTGAGATGTGATCAATATAGAGTGTTGTAAAAAAGGAAAGGCAAACAAATGAAAAAGAAAGAAAAGCTCAGCCGGATGAGCTTCAGGAGTGGTGGGCTCGCAATTGCTCTTGGATGATCTGATTGAGTTGGACTTGAATTTCGTCGTCATCTGGCATCTTGATGTTTTCCTTGTCTTCCTCGAGGATCTCAACAAAAGATCTGGAATGGCCAAAAAGTGCGTGGTCCTTTGCAAGGGTGGCTTTTCCAAACCTGGTGCGGAATGTTGAATGAACCAAAAAAAAGTCAGTTCATATGTAGCTACCAAAAAAGGAAGAAGAAAGACAACGCACGCAGCCTGATAGTCACTCCCACGACCTCTTACCTCCCAGAGTGTTTTGTTGATCATGTTCCATTGAGAGACCTTCTTGATCTCTGAGTGAAGCAGTCGGTCGATTGTTTGTAATCGAAGGTGCCCGATGCGCGTCAATAAGAGCACTGGAATGTTATCGTCAACCTCGCTATCTGTCATCGTGGCCTCATCAGGGTGAAGGAAACAAAAAATCGACCTCGCAAGTTGGTGGAGATTTGGAACGTTGCCTTCCTCAATAAGATCGCCAGCAGGAGTGACGATATTTGCAAGAAGGCGTTCGCGGACGGCCAGTCGAAGGCGCCTCTGGAGCTCACGGACCAACTTGTAGAAGTTGGATCGGACTTTGCGGTTGGTCTCCATCTTCGGTGGGAAGTGTTTTTGGCGGAACTCAGCAGGGAGTGCCATCAATCCTTGCTGATAATGTGTTGCACAATAAATATCAGCATGGATGTGATGGCCACCAAACAGGAGAGAAATTCAAAATCTTACCATTGTGTCCATGAACAACGAGTGGTCACTGGTCCCAGGCTTCCAGTGCCCTCGTGTGTAGAGCTGGATGGTGGGTTTGAGGAACGCCTCCTTAGAAAGATCACGGATCTGATTCTGAAAAAAAATGTGAGAAAAGTTATGAAGTCCGTTGTTAAATAGTAAAAATGAAAGGAATCCTAACCTTCAGCACAGTGCTGTACTCAAACTCGTCGGGAGCCCCAACGGGATCATTGGATCCATATCGTGGTTCAGATGAGTTTTGAGTCCGTTCAAGCTCCTTCAGGACTAGGAACGCTGTGGTGCTCCATTGGCGTGACAATGCCAAAAGCACATTGCAGAGGTATTGGGACAGCATAGATACAGCTATCATTCATTATAAGAGGAGGAAGTTATATATAATACAAGCAGTGTATGTGTACATGGGAGGGATGGAGTCATTACAGACGGATGGATGATGGATAGCGTAATCACGGATGGAACGGCAGACTAGGATTATGTAGGATGGACGGCGTGATCAGGGATGGAATGGAGGACCATGACTAGGTAGGATGGTCTGGTGTATCAATAGAAGAGGTGGAAGGTATTGGGAGCACATGTCTCAACCAGGAATGGAAGGGAGGATGGTGTGGTGTATCAAGTAAGGCAGTGTTATAAGGGTATACTACTTTTATAAGGGTATATTATCTTTATAAGGGTGGTATATTACTTTATAAGGTTCTAGGATTCAGTATGATGGGATATGGATGGAAGTATTAATTAGGTGAGGAGGAGGAAGGAAGGAAGGAGCAAGGTGGGAGGAGAGGCTTTGACCCCCAATATTCTGGATGGAAGATGGCAACAGCTGGACATGCAGGCATATGGTAGGTTACAGAAGGTTGTTTGGGTCACCTAGCAACACATGATATCATGCAGTGCAGTATATGCAGGAAGATAAGGTGTTCAAGGAGTTTCCTGCAGAATCAATTACATCATTGTTTGGCAGGCAGTGCAACACATGCATTATTGCTGTGCAACTGATATCCCCTCCTGCAGAATCCATTACCTCATTGTTTGGCAGGTAGTGCAACACATGCATATCTTGCTGTGCAACTGATATCCCCTGAAGAAAATAGCCCTCACAAGGAGTTCCCCTGGAGCTAAATTCCCTCACCCTTCAATATATAAGGAGGCCTCTTTCCCCCCTTCATCAGTTCTTTTCCCCATCAGCCTAGGAAGGTTTGGTCACAGTGGTTAGTTTAGTTACATTGGTAGTTTAGTGGTAGCTTGGTAGTAGTGGTAGTGGTAGTGGTAGTGTTAAGTTTGAGTCAGTAGTAGTAGCAGTAGTCAGGAGCTCTAGTAGTAATTAAAGTGCCTTATCAAGAGATTGTTAAGGAAGAGATTATTACCAACTTCATCATCAAAAATTATAACAAACAGTAGTGGTAGTAGTAGTAGCAATCAGGAGCTCTAGTATTGATTAAAGTGCCTTATCAAGAGATTGCTTAAGGAAGAGATCATTACCAACCTTCTCATCAACAACCCAACATCAACAACAATTGTATTTTACATAATTGATCCCACTGGATTACATTATCCCTCCAGCATCAGAAGTTGTAACAGATCTGCAAGAATAGTGATTTGAGGAATCTAGGTCTGATAGAGATTACTATACAAAAGTAAGATCTATCTTGGAATCAGCCACATCTTTATAAATATTGATTACAAGACTCTTAGTTATTTGCATAGTACCATTAGAGGGGCAGGTCTTTCAAACCACCCGTAAGTTGTAATAGCCTTTCAACCTATTAGCAATTTATTTCCCCCTCAGAGGATATTTTCACCAAATAAACATTTAGTGTCCCACAAGAGTCCCTACAACGCGATCGCAGTGTTGGGCGACTTGGTGTGGGTGCAAAGGGGTGCAAAGGCCAGATTTCAGATGAAGAATGAGTAGCAAAGAAAAAATAAGACTGACTTTTAATACTTTCAAAGCCTCCCGGAAATGACTGTCATCTAACGTCGTCATTTTTCGAAGTTCATTAACCTCCGCAAGCGTTAAAGCTTGTGACTGCTCTTCTGGTTGGTTACCAATCCCCGAATTAGGCTGAAGACCGGGAATCCCGGCAGAATGATTTTGCCGGAATTCACGGTCCCACATGTCAATAACTGGGTCAATATCAGGACTCCTGTCGTTGAGATCACTGTTTTTTTCGCCACCTGGATCGCTGCGCTGATCGTTATCATCCTCGGATTCACTCGGATCAGAACGCTCCGGCCAATCTTGATGGGATGACGACGATGTGTGTACTTGCTTTCCAATCTTATTTTGTATCTGACCTGGATGTTCATTAGAGCCGCCCGTTCAATTGAACAGTAAATGTACAAACAGAAACAACAGAAGAGAGCGTAACTTTTGAGACTGGTTTGGCCAAATGAACGTTTGGTTTTTTGCTGAGCCGAGCCTGAGCGCGGAACATGGTCAAAAAAAGAATCTGGCTCAGGGGCAAGAGATAAAACAAACAATACTCAACTGTCGACTGCTTGTGCCTCAGGCGGCTTGGTTCTCTTCTTCCTGGCCGGGAGTTTCAAACGGGGGTTTCGAATTGGCACCATGAGGTCTTGATGATGGCAAATTTTAAAAGACCGTTGACAGGGGGAGAGATGTGTGGAGATTGGATAGGTCAACAGAAGGGAATGGTCAACCGCGGGTCCTGAGCGGGAACTTTAAATCCACTCTGAGAAGAGGGGTTCATGATGTCAAGCAGACCACTCACCACGACCCCTTTCACAGCAATGAATTTGCAGGAGCACCGGTGGCGAAGCTCCTTGAATTTGCACATGGCCACTTCACCCAATCAGACGCCACAAATCAGGGGAAAAAGTTGAGCAAAATCTAACGGAAATCCACGACCATATCCAGAAGAAGCGGCTATATTGGCAAAGAAAAGATAAGCGGAGGGTGATGGAGAGGCCAAGGCAAGGTCAGTATATTATTTTGCTTGGATTTTTTTGCAAAACACAAGCTGATTTGTTTGGGGGCGTCAAGACTGTTTACCTCCTTTTTTTGTGAGTCGAGTCAGGCCAAGAGACGGTCGGGTTGTGTACCAATGTACCTTGTGTGAGGGGAGCGAGATCACGAGCTATCGTAGACATGCCTTGGGGGGACAACATCGCGCAAGGGTTCGCGAGCATGACAAAGAACGTGTGAGGATACGTCGCGAGCAAATTGAGGAAGAAGATGAGGAAACAGATTCGGAGCCGGACATACAAGAAAATTCCAAAAATGACAACGATAATCGAGACACTTACAACATTCAACAAGATCTGGATCGAATAGAACTAGCGGCCAGGTTTCTGCAATCAACCGATTCTAGAAATGTAAACCTCAACGAAACTATCAGGGTGCATGACTTGATAAATGCACATCTCGCAGAGGTTCTTCGCCAGCAGGATGAAGAGTTCTTTGGGGAGCAACCTAATCAAAACCGCGAAGGCAACGACGACGGCGATGGTGGTGATCCGGCGGAAAGAGAGAGGTGGTTCCCTTTCAAAAGCAGAATGGTTAGTTTCTTCAGATGAATTCTGAGCACCTGATCAACAAGAATAGATCAACTTACCATCAGATATCACTCCTCCAAACTCGGACATAGGAACTCGTCGGGTCCTTGTTGATCGGGCACACCCATTCACTGATTTCGCGAGCCATTTACAACAAGGTCAAAGCGGTGATGTCAATCTGCGACATCCAGCTTCCATCCTGGGCAACTGTCCGAAGCGCGCAAGACCGCATCCGAAAATTACTCCCAACTCAACTAAATCTTCACAAAAGCGCCTTTGGAACCCCTTGTTTTGCCCTCAGTGTTAAGGGAATCTTATCTCAGGTAAGGCACACTTTTGTTGATATGAATGAAAGATGATTTTTGCTTGTGTTTATCATGAAAGAAGTCCATACACTTGTAATTAGTATTTCAATCCAAATAATTGACAATGCATCTATATTCTGGAAAAAAAGGACTTGGCCAACCCGTTAGTCAGCCCACACATTGATTATTATCCTGAAATGACAAATCAAGGATTCTACAAATTTTCGCAATCCAAGAAATGGCTCAAAGAGTTGGCGCCACAACATCGTGCTCCCATGTGTGAGGTCAAGGGGAAACACTTTTATCTCTTTGAACCTGTTGAATTATTTTCTGGATTAATTACAATTCCGATTTACTTTTATTCCCATAATTCCCAGATTTATTCTAAATGCATTGCACCAGAGTTTGAGCCTTTTATTAAAAAGAAGAAAAAATTAGTTAGAATGAAAATACCTCAAAATATTCAATTCAATCACTTTGATCTTCTTTCCATTCCTACAAGTGATTTCAATAAATCTTATGATGAAATTCAAATTTATGGGAAACAAATCTCTGAAGCATGCGCTAATTCAATTTATGGTATGTTTTCATTTTTCTAGGTTTTTTTCTTCAGATGTTGAATCCCAATTATGTTTCTCTCAATTGCTAAAAAAATTCTTTTTCATGATTAAACAGAGCATGATGGCAACCACCATTATAAGAAGATCAAGTTCCCTAACCCTTGGCGCAAAGAGGCAGATGGAAGAATTATTTGACATGTTCCAATCACCCTGTATTGCGACAATACTTCTGGAAACATCTCAAAGAAGTTCAACAAGCATGTTTCTTTTTATTTTACCCTTTCCGGTCTTCCACCAAATCTCTCCAATCAGGAATACAATTGCCACTTCCTCTCAACCTCCAATAGAGCTTCTGCATTGGAAATTTTGGAGCAAATAGTTGCTGAAATGAAGTTAGTCTGAATTTGATTAATTTGTTCTCTCCACTATTCTGACTAACAATGGACTTATCTCCATAGTCAAATCACCAGATACGGTTTTACGGCATTTGATTCACACATCATGCAGGAGGTTTTGGTGACTGGCCTGGTTTTCTCGTTTTTGGGTGACTCTCCAATGCATGCTGAGATCACAAACACACCAAATCCTGGAAGCTCGTTAAATCCTTGTCAAATGTGCACTTTACACGCCGAAGGCAAGGATCAGAGGAAAACACTGGATTACGTCTTACAGTTCTTGCGGATGAATCCTGATGGATCAGAGGTCAGTTTAAATTTTTGTGAAGGCCTTTCATGAATCTTAAATAATTTTGGGGTAATTTAGGCCACAGGGAACAAACGGTGTTGGAAGGTTACGCATGAAAGAACCTACGAATTATACACCACCGCCATTGATGAAAGTCATGCAGAGTTTCTTCGAAAGCAGCGGGAATGGGGTGTCACCGACTCACTAAACAACCGATTTTTGAAAGAATCCAAGAAAAATTTGCGGATTAGAGAATTGATGGAAAATCTTGAAGAGAATCATCCTGAAAGATTGTTCAATTCCATTTTCCAGCTTGAAGGTTTGCCCGCTCTGACATGCGTTTCTACTTGCATTTTTATTTATGTTTTTCATTGAAAATCTTTTGGTCTGTTTTGGATTCTATTTTTCAGGTTTTGATGGCGTTAAAGACACTCCGGTCAAAATCCTCCACGTTGCTCTTCTTGGTTTTGTCAAATATCTGGCGAGGGATGTACTTTCTGGAAACAAACTGAAACCCCATCAAAAAGCTCAACTTGTTGCGCGGCTCCAATCATTCAACACTCTTAGCTTGAATATTCCACCAATCAATGGCAAATCTTTTGTCACTCACATCAAAAGTCTAGTCGGGAAAGAATTCAAGATCCTTGTTCAAGCCGCCCCTTTTCTCTTTTTTGATTTTTTGACTCCCAAACGCAAAGAAATCTGGACCGCTCTCTGTCAACTTGCTCCCTTTATCTTCATTACCAAAATTGAAAACATGGACGAATACCAAGCACATCTCAAGTCTTACATCAAGAATTCCCTTTATCATGCTATCAAAACTACTGCGCAATGGGTCAACAAACCAAAATTCCACCACCTTCTTCATCTCCCCGAATCAATCCTCCAATTTGGACCAGCAAGTCTGTTTGCCACTGAAAAGTTTGAATCATTCAATGGTGTATTACAAAATGCGTCAATCCACTCCAACAGACAAAGTCCAGGAAGAGATATTGGTATCACCTTTGATAATTATTATGTCTTGAGATTTCTTCTCTCTGGCGGTTATATGTATGATGAGTCAACTAAAACATATTCAAGAGCCGGTCAAGCAGTCCTCAATATCTTTTTACGCAATGAGGTCATCCGAAAGTCTCTTGGTTACAACTACTCTGCATCAAATCCTCCACCACCCCAGCAGTATCCATTTGCGAAAACTGTTGAAGTCACTGAAGAAGATCAACTTGAATTACCTCAACAACTCATTGAACACTGCTCAAGCAAAAGAATTAGACAGGTTTGCCAAGTTCAAATCAAGCCACATGAAGTTTTGAAGAAAGGATGTTTTGTTGTGGTGTGTCATACATCTTATTTTTGGGATTCATTTTTTTCAATCTTTTAATTTCCCTCATTGAATCACTTCATCTTTCCAGGTTCCACATCATGGCTCAAAATTACTTATTGGATCAGTAGAATCATTGTGGGAACATTACTCAAGCACAAAGCCAAAGTTCTATATCCATTTTAACCATTTCAGGCTGATGGAAATGAATGCCCTTTATTCAATGCGGGAAATAAGCCGGACAAAGACTAAGCAGTATGTGAATGTGAACGTGAGTTTTGGATGTTGCAAACTATTTTTAAATTGGAGAAAATGACATTGAAAAATAAATTTCAGGATGTGCGAGCATGTATCAATGTTCAGCACAATTGCAACCGAGGAAACTGCCCAATTGTGAATACTAGACCAGAAAGAATTGAACGCCAAGAAACAGAACTCAGGACGGCTCAAGTTCAACACACTGACAACAGAAACTTTGTGATCAATACCGCCTCTTTTCATAATCCATTTCAGCATCATCAAATTTCTCTAACCGATTTCCCTCAGATTTCCAATCAAGAGATGATTCAATGTGTTTTAGATGGCCTGCAAAACTGGGGTGTACATGGCTTTGAATTTCAAGAAAACAACGTGGTTGAGGAAGAAGAAGAGGAGGAGGAGGATGCTATCTATTTTTAACCAATGATATATTTTTCTCACCATTTTTCCTTTTTGAGAAGCACAGGTTTTGTATCTGTTTCTTTATTTCTTCCTTCTTACAACAGACACCTTACGATAAAATTTATTTCATTATGATTGGCTCAAATTAAAATACCGGGTTTCTGCTTTCAATTGAATCTATGTATTGAGGAGAGGAGTTTTTACAGCAGTTTCCGAGCTGCTTTCTTTTCCTACGGCGGGGCGCGCGCCCCCAATGGTAGCTTGACCAGACTTCAAACCCTGAAATGGATACCTTCCCCTCAGCTTTATCACAATGATATTGGCTCAAATGAACCAACTGGATCTGATATCTCGATTGATTCAGATTTTTGCGAGTTCTATCGACGAGCGCGGAATTTACGGCGGTTTTGGGGCAGCCTTCTTTGCCGGACAGTCTCAACTGAGAGTGTCCGCTGGGCAACTTGTTTGGTGTCCATCGGACACTCCGGCTGGAGTGTCCGATTGTCGGAGCGCACATTTGCGTGAAAAGCGTCCATCGGACACTCCTGGAGGAGTGTCCGATGGATGCTATTTTTTGGGCGTCCAAATGATGCTTTGGCCAGCAAAGCGGCACTTGGACGCTTTTTGAAACCGTCCAAGTGATGCTTTTGCCCGGTAGCGTCCATCGGATGCTCTGGGAGCATCCTCTGGACGCTTCCTGGGCAAAAGCGTCCATTGGATGGGGCGGTTTCCCAGAAACCCGCCCCGTGGTGTACAACCTAGTGTCATTACGATCCAACTGCTGGCCATCCAGCGCAACGTTGACTGGTTTGGTCATCACATTGGGTGCTCTGACACTATCTAGACAGCCAACAGTAACCTATAACTCTGTCAGATGACCAACATTGTGCGGTCATGGGAGTGGTACGCAGGCACACGGTAGGCAATCCAGTGGTTTGACCGAGCCTCACCCATTGTGCAAACGTCTCAAGATACAGAGCCAGGGTGTAGTCCATTACTCTATGGCTTTTGAATGGCTGCTGAGACACACTCTTGATTGCTTACAATTGCTTACTTGGCTGAGACTTCATTTATGGTGTTCAAAGTTGATTTGCATAATTTTATGCATGCATAAATCATAAAATCATAAAATCTTTTTTGCAGGAGATATGGCAGTATGACTGTTTGATTATGTAACACAAAATTTCCTCACCAAAATATTTTTATGATTTTATGATTTGATTATGTAACACAAAATTTCCTCACCAAAATATTTTTATGATTTTATGATTTGATTATGTAACACAGAATTTCCTCACCAAAATATTTTTATGATTTTATGATTTATGCATGCATAAAATTATGCAAACCAACTTTGAACACCATAATTACATTCAAATTTTTAGCTGGGGACTTGTTTATTTAAATACAAGCTATTTGAGGATCAAATCAATGGTACATAGTCATTAGAGAAACAAATGGAGATTGTCTGATGGGACAGAACAGATGAGCTGGACTCAATATACAAGTTGTTCAACCTTGAAACAAGGATCAAAAGCCCTGGAGGGGATTAGAGCAAGGCACGATTGAGGGGAGAGGGTGAGAGCGAGATGAGATGGAGGGCAAGGCAAGGGTATGAGAGGGGGATTGGATGGAGGCCACAGGATGGAGGCGAGATCATTGATGGGAGACCAAGAGGGACAGGGAGGGAGTAGGGTCAAAGGACTTGATATGTTATATTCTAAAACAGATGACATCACATCTGCTACACTCATGGGCATGGTTGCTTGCCCTTCATTGATGGGGTGAGTTTTTGCTTGCGGTTCTCTAACTTATTGCCCCAAGGGCTTATTTAATGGGACCATGGGGTTGTGAAAGTTTGACCAAAATCAGTCTGCCAAAGTCACCAAGCTGGACATGAGGTCTGCAATGAGGCACTCACTGATGACTGCAACAGAGATGACTGGACTTTATTGGTTACAACAACCCCTTCAACTGACTGGTGGCCTTGGCGGTAAGCACACCATACTCCCATCTCTTACAAAGCTGTGCCACCGACCAAGGCTGTCAAATGGGCAGCATGACGCCAACCCCTCAACCTTGCGGGTTGGCGTGCTGTGGTTTCCAGTCAGAGAGTTGTTTTTCCGGCCTGGCTGGCTTGTTGACCCAATGCCAGTTTGCAGATTGCGCCTGCTGTGTAAATTACTTAGAGCATCCACCACCGTCTCTGTAAACCCGCTCGGTAAGGCATATTTACCGAGTAAGTAAGCAATTTTCTACCCCTGTGCCCTCTTTAGGTGTCACAAGCCTTTCACCACTTGACTGATTGTTGTCAGGGCCATGGCATACATAGCCAGCATTGGAGCATGTTCTTTGCCTACATCGACCTCGCCATGCAGTACCTTGATGAGATGGCAAGGGGTCATTGTGGTGCCTTGCCAGCTCATCACCAACAATCATCACAAGCAGAATCCAAAAACCAATCAGCCTATTTCATGTGGTACCTTGATGAGCCAAAAAGAAAACCAGCACGCTCCCAACCAAGCATTCAGCAACATCAAACTCCAATAACACATTCCTCTTTCAGGAAGGTGGGAATTATCACATCTTTCTGGGTGGACTACTGATCTACCTTGGCCTTTGGAAAGAACTAAGTGCACCTGATCCAGAAGAATTCGTTCGGGACACTTGGAACTGCCCAGGCATGTACAAAAAATCTTGAATTTTAATCATTGATCAATCACTGACACTTATCCTCTTCATACTTGCAGCTCCAAGGTCGTGGCTTTGATGTTTGACAATTGACAAACAACTGACGGGGAGGACCAAGACAACCTCTTTGCAAGAAATGGCACCGCAGGAATGTGCAAAGTATCCCATCTCGCTGGGTAGACCACTGATTCAGCCTCTGTCACGTGCTACCTTGGCCCTTGGAAAAAACTAAGTGCACCCAATCCAGAAGAATTCAGTCAGGACACTTGGAACTGCCCAAGTATGTGCAAAACATCTTTGACTCATGCTAATTGATCTATTGCTAACATATAAGCTCTTCATACTTCCAGCTCCCAGGTTGGGACTCTGACGTCTGAACATCAAGGAGGAACAAAATTACGGCTTCTTGATTTCATAAAATACGGTCAGTGCGACAGAAAATAAGAACATGTATTTGATGCAACCTGAGGGAACAAGATTGAGTATGATGACGCTTGAGGGTGGGATGGGCGACAGCGTGTCAGTACTGCTTGAGCCAGAAAACACTCCTACGTGGACAATTCAGACGGTGACATTCAAGGCGCCCAAGGACCTCTCTGGCAACTCTGTCTGTCTCTCATGCTCTTGATCAAAGCCGGGAAAATTGGCAGAAGGGCCGGCTTTTGGCCAAAGGCTTCATTGGACGGCTTATCAAGCGGCTCAAACTGGTGTGCAACCGCCACCAAGTCATCTTCATTGACGGCGCCCGTGCGCCCCGTGCCGACGGCCTTACTGGCCAGGATGATGATGCGGAGCAGCAGCTCAAGGACGAAAATAACAAGAGGCTGAGACAGCTCGTTGTTGTCAACCGTAGCCCCATCATCAGTATCAACGACTTTCACGCGGCCACGGGCTCTCATCCCGCCATGCCTTTCAACTTGTTTGTACCACTCCAGAATAGCAAAAGCCAAGAAGATCCTCGCCATCTCAAGTACATTGGCTGGATTGACCCCACAGAGCCTGCCACCCCGAGTCCCAGTCTCAAGCAGGAGTCTCCGGAGAACTACAAATTGATCTGTTGGGCGGCCGAGGTGCATTATCAGGTCTTGTTAGCTCCAACGCTGAATACTTGGAATCAGTATTTTATGAAGATAAATTGGGGTCTGTAGCTTCATTTTTATTACTTGAAGAGGTTTTAGTATTGCGTAAATTTTACCTTTGAAGTGAACAGGCCAAGTCATCCTTGGGCCAAGAGGAATTCAACACCCAATGCTTTTGGCGTGTAGCTGGGCAGACCCACACCCCAGATATTTCATCATTGTTTTCATCAAAAGACTTATTCTTGAGGCACTTGGGGCATTGGCAAAGTTCCATGGTGATTTGACTTGATTTTGCTTTGTAGGATAGAGTAGGAGTTTTGAATTGAGTGATGGATGAACAATTGGCTGATGAAAGGCTCTGCCCGCGCAAAAAAAAAACCCTCTCAAGAAAAGTGTGCAGGAAATGAGATGTGGTTGATATACATATGGATTGAAATGGATTCATGGAAAATGGCCAACAAAAAAAGCCTTCAAAATGATTGCAAGGGTATACCCATACTGAATAGAGATGGTCCCGACGAACCCGTTGCCGGTACTTGCTATCCGCTGGCGGGGACCCGCCCATGGTCAGTGGGTTCCCGCCAGTGTGTGCGTGTTTGGGTGCAGATGCTGGATTTCTGGGAGAAATCAAGTGGGTACCTGCTCTTGTTTGAGCAGGTGGCAGCTGCCACGACAACCGGAAGGACTGGGAAGGCCTTCCTTCCGGTTGAGGAGGTTTTGTAACCTCTTCGACTGGAAGGAATCCTTCTGCTCAAAGGGGTTACAGAACCTCTTTAACTCAACTGGAAGGAAGGCCTTCCAGTTGAAGAGGTTACAAAACCTCTTTGACTGGAAGGGAATCCTTCCGGTGTGGTAGAGGGAAAAGTGGAAAAATAAACGTTTTTTCTATGCCACATAATTACTCATACTAGGCCTCAAGATACCATCAAATGAACCCCAGAAATGGATTCTACGGCCAATTTTACCCCTAGTCCCCACTGGAAGCATCCCTGGACCCCCTCTAGTGTGGAAGTTACACCTCATGGACACCTATCACATGGCCAGCACCAGTAACCCAGCTGTCACCTGCCTGAACCCAAGTTTCACATTAGTACACATATACAAATCACAGGATACAAACATACATCTCTCCATCAGGCTAAACTCATTACATATTAACTACATACACTCCTTTATATACATAGTATGACATCATTTACACTGTTTCTGCAGCCTCACACTTTGTGTATACACTAATTCCCCCTGTATGACAGCTCATGCAGTCTACCTTCATCTCATGCATGCGTTAGAATGTTCTTTTTTATATTCTGACATCATGTATGCATCCCTGGCATATTTAGAATGTTCTGTGGTATATTCTGACACCATTCATGCACCCCTAAGCGAAGCGTAGCTCTTGCAGTGTTGGCCATATGGTTACCAATATTTTTACAAGCCCCCAGAGTTTCACTATGTACCTTTACTGACCACAAAACCCCCAAATGTGGCAGCTACAGTCTGATCAGTTGCCAAATATCACTACTTTGGTAGTTTCTTGGTGTTTCTGCCACTATATCTGATCCCAGTGTGGGAATTCTTCTGCCATATGTTTACCAAAATGTTTAAAAGCCCCCAAAGTTTGATTATGTACCTTTACTGACCACAAAACCCCGAAAATGTGGCAGCTACAGTCTGATCAGTTCCCAAATATCACTACTTTGGTAGTTTCTTGGTGTTTCTGCCACTATATCCCATCCCAGCGTGAGAATTATTCTGCCATATGGTTACCAATATTTTTACAAGCCCCCAGAGTTTCAATATGTACCTTTACTGACCACAAAACCCCCAAATGTAGCAGCTATGTAAATAATGAAACTTTGGGGGCTTTTAAACATTCCCACGCTGGGATGAGATATAGTGGCAGAAACACCAAGAAACTACCAAAGTAGTGATATTTGGGAACTGATCAGACTGTAGCTGCTACATTTGGGGGTTTTGTGGTCAGTAAAGGTACATGATGAAACTTTGGGGGCTTTTCAACATTTTGGTCACCATCTGGCAAAAGGATTCCCACGCTGGGATGAGATATAGTGGCAGAAACACCAAGAAACTACCAAAGTAGTGATTTTTGGGAACTGATCAGACTGTAGCTGCTACATTTGGAGGTTTTGTGGTCAGTAAAGGTACATAATGAAACTTCGGGGGCTTGTCAAAATTTTGGTCACCATATGGCAGAAGTATTCCCACGCTGGGATGAGATATAGTAGCAGAAACACCAAGAAACTACCAAAGTAGTGATATTTGGGAACTGATCAGACTGTAGCTGCTACATTTGGGGGTTTTGTGGTCAGTAAAGGTACAGGCTTGTCAAAATTTTGGTCACCATCTGGCAGAAGGATTCCCACGCTGGGATGAGATATAGTGGCAGAAACACCAAGAAACTACCAAAGTAGTGATATTTGGGAACTGATCAGACTGCAGCTGCTACATCTGGTGTTTTTGTGGTCAGTAAAGGTACATAATGAAAACCTGGGGGCTTTTAAACCTTTTGGTAACTATATGGCAGAAGGATTCCCAGGCTGCAATGAGATATAGTGGCAGAAACACCAAGAAACTATCAAAGTAGTGATATTCGGCAATTGATCAGATTGCAGCTGCTGCATAATGGATGTGAGCCCAAACACAATATTTTTGCGTTTTACATGCAGAACAATTTTCTGATGAAATTTCATGAGGAAATATTCCTCATTAATCTGTGGTTGATAACAAAAGTAGATAAAAAAAAACCTGACAAAAATATGCTAAACCATGGTAAACTAATTTCAAAAAGGCCTTCTATGCATGTAGCACTTCAAGTATGATGTGCAATATCTTCAGGAAGTTCAAAAAACCAAATTAACAATTTGTGCAGGATGACATCATGAGACAGGTCAGGGGTCAATGTTTTTCCTATTCTGAAAAAAAGTAGATTTGGAGACTTCTGATGACATCAATTGTTGAAGTAAAAAAAAAAAAGAAGAAAAAATTGAGACCCCTCAGCCACCCTGCACCAGGAAAAAAAAATAGTCACTTGATGACAAGTGACATCATGCCAGCTCCAGCGGGCTACCCACCATCTACCCACCATCTACCCATCATCTACCCACCATCTACCCACCATCTAACCAGTTTAAGAATTTCTAAAGGAGATCCTCAGTTTTTTCTGGGCACCACTGATCCCCATTTCTGGTCAGCTGATACTCAGCTTTAGCTCCCAGCTTATGCTCAGCTTTGGTTCCCAGCTCATGCTCAGCTTTGTTGCCCAGATCAGAACCAGTCCTGGCCCAGCTTATTTTCAGCTTTGGTGCCCAGCTCATGCTCAGCTTTGTTGCCCAGATCAGAACCAGTCCTGGCCCAGCTTATTTTCAGCTTTATTCCAGCCATGGCTCAGCTTAGACTCAGATTAGGACTATCATTGGCCAAGCCAATGCTCAGCTTTGGACCAGTATTGGCTCAGCTGATTTTCAGCTTTGGATAAATCTCGGCCCAGCCAATGCTCAGATTCTGAGTCTGACTACTCCTGTAACAGCTTATGCTCATCTGTGGACCAGCCTTGGCTCAGCTGATGCTCAGCTGTGGACCAACCTTGGCTAAGACAATGCTCAGCTGTGGACCAGCCTTGGCTCAGCTGATTCTCAGCTGTGGACCAGCCTTGGCTCAGCTGATGCTCAGCTATGGACCAGCCTTGGCTCAGCTGATGCTCAGCTGTGGACCAGCCTTGGCTCAGCTGATGCTCAGCTGTGGACCAGCCTTGGCTCAGCTGATGCTCAGCTGTGGAACAGCCTTGGCTCAGCTGATGCTCAGCTGTGGACCAGCCTTGGCTCAGCTGATGCTCAGCTGTGGACCAGCCTTGGCTCAGCTGATGCTCAGCTGTGGACCAGCCTTGGCTCAGCTGATGCTCAGCTGTGGACCAGCCTTGGCTCAGCTGATGCTCAGCTGTGGAACAGCCTTGGCTCAGGTGATATTAATCTTTTGAATAGTCTCAAAAAATCTGATACTCAGCTTTGGAACAGCCTTGGCTCAGCCAATGCTCAGCTTTGTACCAGCATTGGCTCAGCCAATGCTCAGCTTTGTACCAGCATTGGCTCAACCAATGCTCAGCTTTTGAAATTTTTTGGCCCAGCTGGTGTTAATCTTTGGAACAGTATTGTCCCAGCTGATCCTAAGCTCTGCACAAGCCTTTTCCAAGATGATGCTCAGCTTTGGACCATTGTTGGCTAAGCTGATGCTCAGATTTGGAATATTCTTGGTCCAGCTGACACTTGGATTTGTTTCAGGCTTGGAATATCCAATGCTCAGCTGTGGCCCAGGCTCAGCCAATGCTCAGCTTTGGCCCAGGCTCAGTCAATGCCTACTGCTCAGCTTATGAACAGCATCAGCTGTTCCTGGGAAAAAATTAGGATCAGCTGACTGTGCCACATTGAGTGCTCTGGTGCAGTCCTGCAAGCTCTACAAGTGCTGGTGGAGCAGACTTGGAGTAGCACTGGAGTAGCTCTGGAGCAGAAACCAAAGCTGCATCATGTCACTTGCCATCAAGTGACTATTATTTTTTCCTAGTGCTGGGTTAATCCTCAAAGTTGCAATGTCTTTTTTTCATGATGAATTGAATGGTGTATGTAGAAATTTATGAATGTTATCAGGCAAAAGCAAAAAAAATTCCTGTGGCTTGAAGCTAACACAGGGGGAAGGAGAGAGATTATAGAAGAGTATTAAGGAGAGATGGAAAAGAGACAAAGTTATCAAGAGGAAAAAAAAAAAAAAAAAGATCAATATACGCTATATTGATCAATATACAACATCGCAAATTCATCCATCTTGATAGTGACTCTTGGTATGCTATCAACAAAACAAACCATAGCGGACAAAACAAATTTGCCCGTAGACGGCACGTTGAATAACCAGCCCTTGCTGGCTTCCAGGTGGGCCACGACAAAAGCCTCATAGGCACGGTCATCAAGCTTGTCCCTTCATTCCACTGGTACGTGGATGAAAGCCTTGGACCCAAAAATCCCAAACGTGCTGAAACTTGGCGGCCGGTCAAACAACGCTTTGTAAGGATTTTTTCCTTTGCTGGCTTTATTTGCAATCCTGTTCAGGAAATGAAGTTACGGGGCAGCTGGCTGTTGCTGAGTACTGTGCGGCCCATGTCCGCAACTGTCCTGTTAAAACGTTCTTTGATAATGATGATATGGTAGGGAGTGTTTGGCAATGATGCCCTTATCCTTGAGGAAAGTATTCAAAGCTTTATTGGCAAATTCACCGCCGTTATTGCTGCAGAGAATTTTTACTACATCCCCAGTTTGCTTTTCAAGCTTCTTGATAACCTCTATAAGGACTGCGTTTGCTTCAGACTTGGCTTTCAAGCCTTTGACATACGAGTATCCTGATGCCACGTCGCGGAGTGTTAGTAGGTATTTTGACCCATCAATGGCTTCTTCTGGGAAAGGGCCCATCAGATCTGTACATAGGATCTCCAGGCGAGCTGGACTCCGCATGGTGCTTGTTAGCGGGTTCAAACTAGTGCTTTTTGTTATTGCACAAATTGGACAGTGGATCTTCCCAGGCGGTAGATCTGAGGGCAGTCCAAAACCCAAACGCTGTTTCACCAAAGAACGGATTTTTCTCAAGCTAATGTGCCCAAAAATCCGGTGCCAAAAGAGCAAAACCTTTTTGGAGTCAGTCAGAGCCTCTGGCCTCCAAGAGGACGGATAGATCCGCTCAAAAGGCGTGACAAACGGGTAATTTTGAGCAGACATATTTGATTGCATTGCTGTCTGGGAAGGAATTTCTTTCTCCTGATTGGAGACAATAGTGTGAGAATTCAAACTCAATGTTGGAGGCGAAGAGACAGGAGACAAAAGATTGTTGGCGGGGCAGGAAAGAGAAAACACAGGAGCAGATATAGAAGAGAAATAGGAAACCATTGGCGCCAATTGAAGAAATCCGGATGAGACCCGTATCATTGGTAGTGGTATGCACCAGCGATTTTGATCGCGTTCAAATGGGCATTTGAAGACCAGTCTTTTTGAACCATTGAAGGCATCAAAACAGCCTGACACACAATCATATGAAAACAACCAATCAGCCTTTCTGAGGGCTGCAAGTGAGATGAGTGTTGACAAGGCTTGCTCATAGTATAGCACACCCTTCACGGCAATTGGGACCCCGTCGGAGCCTTGGAATAAGAGCTCCCCTGCGCCTGATATAGCGGCTCCAGCTCCTGAAGTTGCTACATTCAGAGCAATGTGTTTTTTGAGCAATCGGAAATTGTGGAGTAGGCGTTGGTCGCCAGTTAGATTGTGGGTTGCCCCCAAATCAAGAATTGCGGGAGTACTTACATCAATTTCAGCAGTCATCGCCCTAAAGTCGCTGTCCTCCACTCCATCTGGCAGGTCTGCGACCTCCGCCTCTTTCGCGGAAGCCCCACCCCCTTTCTGAGCATCTTGACGGTTTCTGAAGTTGGAGGCTGGCTGCCAGGAAACTTGATGAGGCTGTGGTCTGTAGCTGTCAGCCGGTCTGAGGTTTTGTTGATGATGATTTCTGTTTGGATGTTGCTGGAATTGGGCAGGGGGGTAGGGCAATTTAGACAGCGGAAGAAACTGGGTCGGCCCAAACTGTTGGTGTTGTTGGAATGCTGAATGTTGATACGGGTATTGAAGTTGACCGTACGGCAAATTGAGAGGAGGGTAGACAGTGCCAACCATTGGCATGAAAGGCGCCGGTTGCACCTGATGTCTTGGAGCTGAGACAGGACAATAGGACAAGGCCCCTGGACCCCTTTGGCGGCAGTTGACCGGAGTAGACCGGTTTCTTGTTGGACAGTCCCTGAGATAATGGAATTGATCACCGCAAGATCAGCATTGATTTGCCGTTACCTGATAGAACTCCAGCGCTGCTAGCCATTCTGCCTCCGGTATGTCTACGAGGAAAGCCAATTGATCAAATGGAGGGAGATCTGTTGATGACTGCATGATTGCGGGACTGTGCAAAACGGTTGGGTTTGCCCTCTGCAAAGATTGAGTGCGGTCTTCTTGAAGCTTGCACGCCGTCAGAATTTGGATCAGCCGGTCAAAGGTTGGGGTGACGCTATCCGGCGTTTTTTGGAGTTCAAGTTCAACCCTTCTGTTGAAATCCAGACCAAGTGGGGAGTCTCTACCAATGCCGCTCTGGAGGATGAAACCCATGAAGATGTTGGTTGTCAGAGTAATCTTCAAGTTTGACCATTCTTTTGCCAGGTCTTTCAATTTGGCCGCTGTCCCAGCCACGGTCGGACTTCCTTCATTTTTGAACTGTAAGAACCAATAAAAGACATTGAGTTGCACTGCCCAGCTGATTGTCTTGAACTTGGTGAACATCAGCTTGTACATTGCAAAACAGGAAGCCGCTTTGGGGACATCGGACTTGAGGGAGTCATGGATAGTTGCCAGAAAGATGGCTCGTCCAGAACCGTGTTGGTGCATTTCTTGCTGAAGAAATCTTTGTTGCTGAGGTGAATTCCGGCTTTCTCACACAGCTCTTGACTTCAGACCTCAAAGTTGGCCCCATTGGCAGCCAGTACGTTCTTGGTGAGGATGTTTGATGTAGCAGCATGGACTGCCTGGCCAATGATTTTTGACTCCTCAAGCTGCGCCTTTGCCTCAGCCAGATCTGCTGCTTGTTGTGACGCTGAGGTGTGGTGGATCATCCATGGCAAAAGATTCTGGGGGAGGATGATTCAGTGATGGAGGAGAAGGTGGCATGTCAAGGACTGACGAGATATTTTGGGTGGACGACTCAACTGGAGATGCAAAGGAGGGCGGAGGTAGGGGAGGGAAAATGGGTTTGCGGAAGGTGGAACGGGGAAGAGGGACGTAGTGTTGATCTGTAAGGACAGGGTTGCCGTTAGAAGGACCTGCGACCGGTGCCGGAGGTAGATTTGGGTAGTAATTATTTCCAGGTGTTGCCAGGCTCCAGGAATTTGTTGGTCAACAGCAGTGGTATTGCCTGCTGTGGTAGTCGGAGGGGTGTTTGGGAGTGTTGGTGCCAAATTTGCTCCGACGATTTCTGCTAGTCGGTGTGGGGTATTGCGGATTGAAGCAGTGACTGCATTGACTAGGTCTTGTCCGGTAAGTTCCGCAATCAAACAACCCGACCAGGCCGGAGAGGAGTAAGTGCGCCGATTTGGTCAAGAGGGGGGATCTGTTTGGTGGGGACTTGACATACAAGAAGAGAGAGGAAAGAAAGGGAAGTGGACCGGAAGAAACAAACAAAACAGGCGAGTAACCTGAGATTACCTATCTGATTGTCTGAGTTTACCGGAAAGATGAGAGAGGGGAGTAGACTTTGAATTCACAAGATAACGTCTAAGCCTCTATACCGTGCCAGGGGATAGAATTTCACTGTTATGGCTTAACCGCTTTGCTTTATCATTACGTGCTTGCTACTTCTAATCAGAAAGGGTAATGGGATATGCAAAAGGTAAACTCAGATTTTCAGACAGATAACCTCAGCCACCCGACTACTCCGGAAGATCCTAACGATAGCCACAATGATTTGAAGGCAGAGAAAGATGGAAAGCTAAAGATTCCGGGATGATTACACCCTAGACTGGGATACCCACGAGAGAGATTATGATAAGTAAATTTAAGGAGCAGGTCGATTACGCTTTACTCAAAGCTACCGTGCTAATAGGAAGATAATGATGAAAATAGGTATGGCGAGATTTACAGGCTCATAACCTGATGTGACAAATAGAATGAGAATGACAATGCAAGTGGGAAAACAGACTCTGCAGTCTGTCTTCCTGCCTAAATATGGTCTCGAGGGCGAGGCGAGTGTCACAGATTGTAACCTAACAGGTTAGGTTACAACACATTCCTGCCGGTCAGAGAGACTGAACAAATCTCGCTAGCCGAGGCATATTCATGTCAGCCGGTAAGGTTGTACAACACCAATTGATGAAATTCTACGACCTCGTCGGCGGAAGACATTGCTCCCGGTAAAACATAACTTGTTATAATTCTTTATGGAAGTGTCTTCGTGTATTCAAAACCTTTGCTGCTTACATAAATAATTACTAATGTATGCTAATAGCCAATGGTTACAGAAGATTCCGTCGAGGATACATTCAGGCACGCGGATATATGTATACCGTTTAATCTGATGGACGTTGACGTTTGAAGGGCATCGACTTCTTCTCTTTCCCATCGACTTTCTTTCTCTTCTTTTCGATCGACTTGTGCAGTTTAGATTTATTTTGAGACAGATGGTTGTATCGATCAGTGAGTATAATTTCTTTTTGGGCCTCTGAAAAGAGATCCAACGTTTACCAAAAAAAAAGAAAGAAAAAAAAAGGAAACGATGTTGTTTAGCATGATCAGGTTCTCTCTTTGAGGGAGAGAGAAAAAGATGGAACGGACTTCTTTTCAAGTAAAATGCCCCTTTGCCTTCTTTCCTTTTAGCATTCTCTTCAGCTTTCCACTTCCTCAGAGCCTGCTTCTCCCACTCCATTTTCTGACGCTGGACCTCTCTATTTTCTTCCCGGCGTAACTGTTCCTCGAGAGCCTGAAGCTGAGTGGGATTGAGCTGTGATTTTTTCTTAGCTTGCTGGAGAGTTTGACGCAAACGATCGATCTCCATCTGTTGCTGTTCTTTTAAGAAACCGAACGATCTCTCATGAAGATCTTCATTAACGGCTCCGGATAGACTATCAAACCGTGGGTCTCGTCGTTCGACCTTCGGAACCTCGACGACCGTCCGTTTTCGTGTCACTGGCTTCTTGCTACTGATTTCTATTGGTGCATGTTTGTGGGAACGAGGAGCGATCGATTTCTTCTGATTTTGTGGTAGGAGTTGATGATGATCGCCATAGGATAATGGATGACGGTGGGCGGACGGATTGGAGTGAGAGTTGGTCAGATTAGAAGGCACTTGGGCAGCGGAGGGATGAAGATGTGGGTGGGATGGACTGGGCGGGGGATGGTGGTGGTGGTGAGGGCTATTGAGCTGATGAGGCGGAGGCTGACGATAGTGAGCAGCGGATCGGGTGCTTGTCGATGTGGCTCCGGATGGGTTGCGGAGGGGTTGGGCGGGTCGGCTGACGGGAGGGATCGAACGAGAGGGTTGAGCGAGGCTGGTTTCCTTGGTGGGCATCTGCTGGGAGCGGAGACCACCTGCGAGAGACAGTCGGGATGGTTCTTTGCTTCTATCGGGGGTTCGAGTGGGCTGTTCGGTCTGCAGCTGGTGATGGGATGCTGCTCGTTTGATAGCCGAGACTGTCGAGAGGGCTGAGAAGGTGCGGTCGTCGGTCTTGGCAGAGTTGAGGGCTGGAGATGTGGGAATCGAGTGCTGGTTGAACTCCAGTCCGCAGATACCACGACTGCGGCGAGGCTCAGAGTGCGTAGCCCCTTCGGGCTACAACACTCAACTATTGGAGGACTTCCCGCCGATCTGGAAACCCAGATTTTCCCAGATTTTGCAGGGAAATCTAGGCAGATCTAGGATTTGGGATGATTGAGCCCAGATTTCCCCGCAAAATCTGGAAAATCTGAGTTCCCAGATTGACGGGAAGTCCTCCATTGTTTTCCAAGCTTGGACACTTTCAATTTGTTTTGTTTTGGTAGATCCTTGCAGATCCCACTTTAAAATGTACTTCTTGACAGGTGTCAGATGTGGCCCAAGGCTAAATCTAACCCCAGAGCCATCATCCTCCAGAAGACAGTCAAGGAGTAGACTTCGGTAAAAAGCAAGTTCAATCAGAGCCGCAAAATTACCCCTCCTGGGCACCGCTGCTCATGGTGCCGGAAAGCTGCCCTCAGCCTGAACGGAGGGGCCGACAGAGCCCGGGATTGTTACACTAGCTACAAGGACAAGAGAGATGTTGGATAATTGAGCACAAAGTTGATCTTGAAACTGAAAATAAACCCACACAATGAAACAATAAAAATCAAAAAATTCCAAGCTTCTTGAAAAACACAATGCATAGCATTCACATCCGTTTGCTTAATTTCTAGTTCAAGTAAGCCGCTAACTTATCACAGTCTCTCCCCATGGGGGAGGTTTCAGTTTGGAGTTTGGGTGGAGGTTTGGGTGGTATCTCATTTGGATGGAGCTTAAGTTTTCCCACAGGGAGGAACTAAGGCCTAATGTGAGGGTTGCAGCACATCTTCCATCCACCAAGAAGAGAAGAAATTGACATCTTCAAATTATTCAGCCTGCAGTTTTGATGCTGTCCATTCCCACTCCCAAAACTTAGAAGCTCATTGAGGGCACCAATTTTCAGAGCTCACCCCCCCCCCCCCCCCCCCCCTAACTTAACTAAGTCCCTCTCTTTTTGGAGGGGGGACGCCGTCCTGCAGGGACCCTCCAAAGGAAGGACTTAGACTGTCAACCCTCTGTTAGTTTGGACAGCACAGAAGGTTGCCATGGACAGCCCCTTACGCGGCCAGAACAACTTCCGCCGCCGTAATGAGGTGCGGCAATGGACTCGGCAAAGCACTGACCTAGTGGTGCTGCCAAGTCGTGGTGTTGAGTAGCACAATGTGCAGTGTAGATTACTATGCCCGCTTAACAGCGGGCTGGAAGTTAGGAGAAGAAATGATTCCGCGCGCGGAGATCCTTTCTCCCTTTATATAGTAGGGGAGGCTCTCGTCAAGAGAACTTCCCCCAGAGTTTTTGGTACCAAGCCCGCTTACATTGTTGAGATATCAACGATTGGGGCCTTTACCTCTTGAACTCCAACCTTTTCACTTCTTTATCTTCCTCCGTCCAGAACCTCCAACCTTCCTACCCTCTCCGCCAACCTCAACACTCCCCTCTCCTCGGCCCTCGACCTTACCTCTCGGACACTAGTAAGTCTCCGACTCGGTAAGCTCGAGAGGCTCACCTTGTTTCCCCTTTTTCCTTTGTCCGGCGGACGGATCTTCTAGATCCCAGCGAGACCTTTGCTCCGCTAGGCGCCTCTTACCCAAGAGGCGTGGCTCCTCCTCCCGCGTTGACGGTTGAGTAGAGATAGACGTTTGTCTACAGTTTGTTATTCCGCGCCCCGCCAGCGCTAGTCTAGACGATACTTAGTATCCGTTCATTCAGGATGCGGCCACTTCAGAGACCCACCCTGACATAGACACTAAGTGGACCCTGCGGCCTGAGAGAATCAGGAACTTGGCCTTCTTCAATCCTGTGTAGCTTCATCAAATCACATTATGTGATTGAGTTGTAGGGCAACAAAAGATGCAGAACATCAAGGAGAATCTTTCCACCTACGTATTGTCCTATTTTTAGGGATATGTAAGGACATTCAAATGTCTTTTTTTGCAACTTGATCTATTTGGCTATATCCCGTATCACACATGTTGCACTGTACAGAATCTGGAATCCATGATTTTACAACTCTGATTACAGCTCAACAAGAGGTGTTGAGGATGGGAAAGAATAGTAGAAAGATAGGGACAGCTTGGGCCATCCCAGAAATGTAAACAATTTCAAAATTGTGCAGAGGCTCATGAGGGAGAGTGACTCTAAAAAAGTCCCCACCAAAAGTCATAATTCTCTCAGGCCGCGGGGTCCACATAGCGCGTAAGTCCCTCCTTCAGAGGTTGCTTTGCTCCCCCAAGGAGGGAATTAGCTAATTTAGACCCCCCCATCAATCAACCAACCGGTGTGGTGATTTATATTGGCACAAATTGATGGAATGTCCACTTGACAATAGCATGCGTGGGAATTCAGGCGCTGCTGAGATCACCACGCATTCGGTGAGATGAGCATGGGTGGTGATTTCAGAAAGCATGGACAAAGGCATACAGAAATCATGGTGCCAGGAAGACTTGTGGATTGCAGAATCAGATTGCGCAAAGGTTGGATTGGATAGGTGGACCGGAGCAGAGGGTGAGAGCTGTACTGTGGCAGACCAAAGGTGTGGACTGGATAGCACGGGTGCAGCAGCAGGTGAGCCTGTGCAGCTGAAGCCGGTTCCACCAGCCGGTGGAGCTGGGGCAGAGGCACTGGTGACTGCCAGCGGCTAGACAGAGGACGTGGGAGGTCAAGGATTGGAGAGGAGTGGAGCATGGGAATGTAGCATGTGGTTGTTGGGCTGAGATGGCAGACTAGTGTGGATTTGGGTAAAAACAGAGGAAGACAAGCGTGGAGGGAAGGGGGGAGAAAGGTTTTACATTTTTCTCTCCTTTTTCCCCATCATCTTACTTACTACTTGTCATTGTGCTTACAAACTATAGATGGTACTTGGAGTATTAAGAGAGTTTTTATGTTACCCTTATTCTTAATTGCATTGCAGACCTTGTTCTTACGGAGTGCGGAGCTTTACCATGTGTGGATTATTACACTGAGGATACGGCTCATTTTGGTGCTCTGAAGATTAGTGGAAAGTAGTAGTGCAGAGAAAACATCATCAAGAATCATTCAAGACAAGGAAACACCAGAAGAAATATTGAAGAAGGTGTACTTCTGATCAATACCATCCTTGGTGATGCCAAGAGCTATTCTCTTCTAGCTACACAGGGTGATGAGTAATAAAAGGTAGGGTTTTAAGATATTTTTAGAGCATTTATCTCAAATAAATAAATATAAAGAAAAATAAAGAGGGGCCCCTCGTATTGGGGGTGGTTTGATCCCTCTGAATATGGATGGCTGGGGCCTGCAAGCAGGTTTGGTTTGGATCCCAGACTTACAGATAATAAGAGATAGCGGCGATAAGAAGAGAAAGGTTTTACTTACTTAGTATTTAAACCTGTTCTTATTGCGGCAAAATTAAATCTAGGATTTAACGACAGGCTAGAGACGGCAACAATGAGACAACTAGAACAATCGGAATCTGGTAAGGTTTTGAGTCAATGTAGTTGTTAGAAAGTTGGTGGGTTGTCTTATGCTGGGGAGAGCAAAAAATTGAGGACGAACCGACCTCTTTGAATATTCTTTTGCTCTCCTTGGTAACTAATATTTCTTCCTTCTTCGTATCTCTAGCTGGTTTAGATGGGGCTGTCAATGTTGATTGTTTGCTACTCGCGAGCTCAGATGGGGTGGTTGGTATTGGGATGATCCTCTTTGGGGAGGATCTCCTAGTTACCAAAATTCATTGGACAAGTGACACATGTCAGTTAAATCTCTGTGACAGGTTTACATGAGGCTCGCGCACCCGATTTTGGATTATCATTTACAAGGAACATATTTAATATGTACCTATTTTTGAGTATTAGCTTAGATAAAATATAATCTATGCTTTGTAAATTGATATTATAGGTGACAGATCACATAGATATCTGTCACCAAAGCTGTAACATATTAATTTAATATTATTTATCTTTATTTTATATTTGTTACGCTGGCTTGCGCTGCGTAGCCGGCTGACATTTTTTACACCAGGCTATTTTTGGTGGTTTTTTTAAAACAAGGCAAGGCAAGCCAGAACAAACCTCATCTCACGCAGTGGTTAAGCCTGGGGGTCCAAGCACAGCCATTCTTTGTTTGTCCTCTTCCTCTTTTCTTTTTTGTTTGAACATATGTACTAAAATTCTGATCTGACAGATAGATAGCCCAAGATGCCAGAGCATCTATTAATGCTTGGGACCTTGTATGCGTTACTAGCCGTAGTGCGGGCTCTGCAGCGCAGACTCACATGTACATAGACTACAGGTACATGTCATGGATCATACTCAAGGTTTGAGAGGCTGGAGATCCTGCAATCTACCATCTTGGATCCAGAACCCCCAGAACCCCAGACCCCAGACTCCATCTTCCTCTCCCCAGAGCAGACCATAACATATTGCAGGATCTACTTCACAGAGACAAAGATTAAGAACCCAACAGACCAACAGAAACCAGATCGCTCTGCATCCAAAACCTTGAAAACCCCGACTCCAAAACCTTGAATATCCCAACTCCGCCCTTAGAAACCTTGAACATCCCACTCCAACATCACACCCAACCCTACTGGTGTGGAACTACTCTGAGGGAAGAATAGAGCTTGAGAGGGATTTGGTGCTTGAAGGGCTGCCTCTCAGGGGAACAAGAAAAAGAATATAAGAGTATGGACTGTTAAGGAAAGGTGTGGCTATAGAGGATTCTGGAGGTATGTCTAAGGGTTTACTTTCTACTAATCTAATAGCAAGGTAAAGGTAATGTAAAGTCCGTCCAACCTGATTTTTTTGGCATAGACGTGTCAAGCTTGTCCACTCTGATTTAATGGCATAAGCTAGGCTAGTGAATGGTGACCAGTGATCTGGATTGCTGGGACAGGATCTGATAGGGAACAAAAGGTAAGGCCAAAGAGGGCAGACTATATACAAAATATTATGGGGCTGAGTTGTGGTTGGAAGAAAAGATGAAACAGTGAAAATTCTCAATCAAGGGGCTGAGGCTGAAAATGCTATGAGGATGGAAAGTTCTGGAATGAGGCTGGAATGTGGAGAGACAATGAAACATTGGAAGAAAAGGATTATATGTCATATGAGTGACTGAAAAGGGAAGGGCTGAAACCAAAGGAGACAAGGGGTAACCAGGATGGGATCTCTATGGTTATTACATGTGTGGCTAATGCCAAGATGGGGTTGTTATGCTGGATTGGGAAGAGAGAAAAAGATGATGAATATCCAGGGTCTTTCCTAATAGTCTGGCTCTGTCTGATGGGTGACTTTCTCCCACTTGTGCCTAGCTGGGTGCTTGAGGATTATTGAGTTGGTGTAGGTGGGTATCCAGAAGGTGGGGAAAAAGGGTGAATAGAGAATGGGGGGCCTGTTGATGGGTATGAGTTGTCCTAGCCTTGATCCTTAAGGGAGGTGGGTGCTTGAGTATTCCAGAGAGGGGTATATTGAGGGGAAAAGACTTTGATTTTTGTGCCATATTCAGGATTGGCTTACCACACCGGTATTTCCAGTTGATATTGAGATGTTAACCTATTGTGTTTTTACTAATGCTTGGACTTTCCAAGCATTTTTGGATAGTAAGGTTATGGACTTCGGGCCCAGAATTGGCGCACAGCAGGCCACAGCACCCGTTTAATCCCCGGGTTTCTGCCATACACAGCTCCGGGGGGGGATCAATCTCACGCTGTGATTGGATGACTGGCTGAAGGCAGCTGTGCGGTCAGGAGCCGGCACCCATCATCCATCCCACCCAATATCCATCATCAATCCCACCCAATATCACCTATTCCAAGCGACACCACCCAAATCAACATGGATTACCAATGCCCCCACGGATCAATACCAACCATACCATGGTTTATTGCTATGCCGCGGAATCCAAAATTGCTCTGGTAGGCCTTGGTCTGTATGGCACAACAAGGTCTGTGCATTCTGTTTTTTATATGTCCACTTTGTGGACCCTGGCCGCTACGTTATCCAATTATTATTACTGCAAAACCATGACTGGCACTTGAGTGGACCAATCTGATGTTTGTTGGTTTTTTTTTTAAAAAAAAGAAATTGAATGTTACAGGTGTCTCGATGCTCAACAGCCTTGTAGCTGGGGATATATGGGTCTCCCGGTCAGGCAAAACTCATTAAGAGCGTGATCGGAGCACTTGACTATGTCAAATACTGATGGTCCAGCAATACAACAATGGACAACAAGCCGGACGCTTTCCCGATGGGCTCGTTGACTTCGGACTGTTTGACGCGTTTGCCTCAGCAGCCCAGTGCACGCTGACTTCCCACCCTAGCGGCCGACAGACACAATCAACTCATCTCCGCCTTGCAGCGTAGTCATCCCCGTTTGCGCGCTTGGTAGCAGCCCGGCTCCTCTCAACAAAGCTCACACTCTTTGGCCAGCGTCACTGCGCTTAGCTCACCCACCCCGCTCTCCCGGTAATATACCTCCAACCCCAGCGAGTATGACCGCTTTCCCTCTCAACTCTGCCTCCAGGCAGCCAGCAGGCTCCGGGCTCAATGCCTTCTCAGCCGTCTTTCAACGCGCGAACGACGAGATCATCTCTGGGAAGGAGGAGATGATGACCGTAGAGCTTGGAGGTGTCACATGAAGAAAAATATGCCGTTTTGATTCTCCTTTTGGAGATGGATAGTTTCTTTTATGCTGCAGCCTATCAAAGCCCTTTGGATCAGCAAGAAAAAAACCCAGTAATATGATTGATATTGATAGATTTGTGATGTAGCTCAAAGTAGATGGATAAGAAGCAATGAGCCAAAGAAATAGAAACCATCTTGATAATGTGTGATAGATCTGAGCAGTACAAGATAGAAAAAAACTTAAGGTGATCTAATTTAACTCATTAATACATTCAGATCTGTAAACTGGGGTAAGATACTGTTGATAAGATGCAGAGGAAAAAAATTTAGGCAGCACAGATGAAAACGAGATCTGGCTATTGAGAGGCCAAATGTTCTTCAAACTTGAATACATTATCTTCTAATTGACCAATGATTATGCTTAAGCCCCATTGACTCCTCTGCTTGCGAGTACCTAGGATGATTGACATCCTTTTCATCAAGGATTGTAATCACTTCTCTGTGTTTTTTGGGACAAAATATAATGGCACATGAGAGGCACCACCAGCAGGATATGAAAACGAGCGACCCACGGAGGGGCAGGAGAGCTTTGAGGGAAGCTTTGAACGGATTCCCTCTCCGAAAGGGAATGTGTGTCTCACAACCCCAGCGCGTGTTGGCAAGATTATTTTTGTTATTTTGGGATGGTGAGTGGGCCCGATGGGAGGGCAAATACACACGATGGACACCAGACTTCCCGCCCCTCTTCAGGGCGAAAAAAGGAAGAGGAGATCAGGACTTCTTTTGTTTTTTCGAGGGCGGCAAGTCGGAGCTAAATCCGACGAGCAGCCCAGCAGCGGAAGAGAGGCCGTGAGTGACAAGATGAGAGCGAAGGGGCGAGGAGGTCAGAGAAGTGCGGCGTACCTGGCTCCCGAAGCTTTGTTCTTCTTGGACGACGGGGCTGGCGCTTTGGCCGCAGCGCTGTCGCCCTCATCCTCCGACTCCGAATCGTCCGAGTCGGAACCTGCGATCCAATCCCCATAAATCAAAACACATCGTGCGTCAGTCCAAGGCATGAATCTCTGGGGTTTTTCGCGGGGGCAAAAGATGGGTGTTGACCTCCGTAGTTTGAGTCGAACTCTTCCGCGACATCCGAGTCGTCTGATCCGCCATGAGAACTTTCATCATCTGCCCAAAAAAAGCATTAAGGGATATGAGCAGGCGTGGGGCAGGGTACAAAGACTGCAAAAAAAAGCTTACCAGATTCGTCGTCATCATCGTTGGCGTTTGCGGCTGATGTTGAAGCCTTCGGCTTCGATTTGCCCTTCTTATCTCTGCCACCGCCCCCATCCTCATAGTCGTTATCGTCGTCATCATCGTCGTCGTCGTCGTCGGAGAGGGGCCCGACGGCGGCGCTCAAGACGTCCTCGTTCATCTCGTTCTCGATCTTCTTGCCCTTGGTGTCGAAATAACTCTCGATGACCGGATGCTCCTCGCGACTCAGACTCGGGAACTGAAGATCCACCTCGTCCTTCTTCGTCAGCACCAGGTCGAACGTCCGGCCCGATTGCAAGGCCCATCCTACTCGTGCAAACTTCACCGAATGCAGATCGGCTAGGTTGATCAGGATCGGCTGCTTCGATATAAATAACACAAATTTGTCAAGGAAGTACAGCAATCCTTCGTTCGCTTTCATGTTGCATTTCACTGCTGCTTGTCCATTTGCACTGAAGAGAAGAGGGAGTTGTCAATCTATGTGGTCAGATCGAGACCGGAGCAGGAAGATCCTCACCTGGAAAAGTTGGGGGGAAGATGATCTTCTTCTTAGCCAATCCTTTGAAGACGATCAAGACGACTTCATGAGCTGAGCCTTCAAGCTTATTATGAGACTGTTGAAAGTCTCTATTCAACAAATCTCTACAAGCCGCAAAAGCACATAGTCAAGGTGTTGAGCGTCTCCTGAACAAGATGAAAATTTCTTGGGAAGCTGGCTCGGAGTTGATAAAAGATAATCCAATCAGCAGAGTTGATGGTGACAGTGTAACATTCCGTTGACAATTTTTCCATCGGAGGTAGCAGAGGTGTTGGGCATTCAGACTGGCTTCATGCAGGTAGCTGCATGAAGAATTAGAGCAAAATAATAAGCAACAATCACAATCCAGTCAATAATGAGCTTGTGAGAATTAAGAAAAAAAGACCAACCGGCAAGGCGCAAATCGGATCAAATTGACTGGAAGCGGGTTCTTCCTGGCAAAAGGATTGTGACCAAGGAACGCTGGAAACCGGTATTGATGGGACTCGTTTTGGCCAGGGAATGGTGGCGGATGAGAGGAGCTGTTGACCATGCGGTTAATCGAAGCACAGGATTGGTGGCTGCTGTGGCCGCCATGATTGTTGATGTTGATGACAACAGATCATGGCTTTTGAGGGAAGACAAAAATGTGGAACCTAAAATTCATATTTGATGATTTCGGTGAACCTTGCTGAAAATCAGTCCAACCATTCATAAAAACACAATACATGTCTATTGAATGGTGGAAGATCAAAACAACGGACAAGTTACTGGTGGCGCGGGCAGAGCAGCTACTGCAGCGGGAATCCATGATTGTGAAAGCAGTCAAGCATTTTCAGGAAAGCCGGTCTAAGGCGGTACGTTATTGGGATCGTTGATGCGCAAGCCAGATTCAAGATGCTTTGCACAAGGGTGATTTGGTGCTGTTGTATAACCGGAGTTTGGAGTCGCAATGGGGCAAGTTGTTTGCCAATCAATGGAACGGGCCGTATTGCATGGTTTTGCAGTTTCTGGGCGGCAGTTATCAGCTGGAGGAATTAGACAGAACTCTGCTAACCCGGCGAGCGGCAGAGGCTCACATCAAGCGGTTCTATGCGTGGGGCACGACGAAGTTTGACCAAACAGCGGAGTCGGACAATTTGGAAGAAGAGATCCTTGTGCCAGCAGACAACAAATTATCGGACAGCAAAGAGAGCGCTTTGGATGGTTCAGACGGAGGCGGTTCAACAAGCGGTGATGAGGCTTCACACTTGGAGGGCAACGCGCCGGAGGTTCCGGTGTTAAGGAGGAGTTGCAGGCTGGCAGAGCCTGCTGGGGACAGCGGTCCAAAGCTGGGGGCGGGGCGTGGCGGCGGCCGTAGTTGATAAGTGATTAATTGGTGAGGGGGTGCACTAGCTGGTCTACAGCTGGAGATACTAGCCACCCCAGAATGTTTGCTACCCTATAGAGTTTGGTTTCTTTTGTTATACGTTTCACTGGCTTGTTGTCTATCTGTATTATAGGAGCGGGGTGTGGGGATTTTAAGACAAAATCCTACTGGGGCGGACCAGGTACCTTGCCGCGTTTTTCAGGATCAGTTTCTCTTGGATTGCGGATGAGTTTCTCTCTACTCTGGATTGGTTTTTTTTTTCTTCTTACGGTATTTATGGCGGAAACGGGTTTCTATACAATGGATTGGCTTTTCCTTACGGGTTATGCGTCTCAGGGTTCTCTACGGTTTTTTACAAAAAAAAAGAAGGATAAAATATAAAAAGATGAAGTGCAGGGGCAAGTGGTTCTCATTCTAGGGTGGTCCAGGCACTTCTTACGGCGTTTGTTTTGTTTTTTGGAGTATCTTTAGCTCACTTTTTGCTCTCTCTTGTATGGGTACTCGCAGGATAAGACACATGTATATTTCCTCAGGGAAACCCCGCACGGGGTATAAATAGTCTATATACAACAATAGAGTGAAAGAGACAATTGGAGTTTAAGAGGAAAGGAATCTATCAGGTGTCTGGTTTGGAGGAGGGACCGTCTTCTGGCATTCCCGCGGACTTGTAAAGCCCGCCCGCACCGCGCACTTCACAAACCTTTCACAAGCCCAACTCAGATCCATATAGCCACTGTTTCTTTCATTCCTAGCTCAGCGGAGACCAACCCCGTACTGATATGTCTGCCTGAGCTAGGTAAGCTATCTCATCTTCTCTTTCTCTGTTCCCTTCTGTTGTATTTAGGAGAGACCGACCCCGTACTGATATGTCTCCCTGAGCTAGTGCAATAAAGCCCAATGTTGGCATCAGAATCCTCGAGACCATGGTCTCCCTGTGTGCCAACCCCCCTAGCCCAGTGAAGAGCTTCCAGCTCCCACAGGACTCCAAAGGGTGGAACAAGGATTGTTGGGGGTGGTGGTCGCCAATTCTTGCGCAGGCCACGATTCAAGCGATTTTGGTTTGTTTGTTGTACGGGACAAGGATGGCGCGGGACAGAGTATTGATGAGATCATGGTGAATCATGAACAAAACCGCCAGGATTTGTCGGCGGCGGTGAGCGGAGATTGCGGTCTGCGGAAGAAGCGACATGAGGAGGTCCTGCTGGCGGACGACGATAGTGAGGACTTTGGCATAAGGGAATATGAAGACTTTGTTGTTGGGCGCGTCCGGGAAGTGGTTGGAGAGGCGCGCGGTGATTAGTTCCAAGAGGGTATTGACGTCTGAATGTGGAAGTTCCTGGGTAGACTGGAGCATGCAGGCAATCTCATTGTTGGTAAATGAAGGAGCCACAGGTGGCGCTGCTTTGGAGTGGTGTCCATGGCGTTGGAAGCTGCAGGTGGAACTGAATCCGCGGCGGGGTTTTCTGCAGCAGGAATAGCGGGCTCAGGAACTGCGTTGGAGTTCACGTCAGCCATGGTCAAGTCCAGGACTGGGGCTGGGAACACGGAGTTCTAGTCAGCATGGGCTGGGCGCAGCAAGCAGAAAATAATAGACTTACGGTCCGGACTGAAGCGGCAACGCAGAGGAGATCTGGAGACCGAAACGCTGAGCCCAACGGTGTGAATAGGAGACCGAGCTCGGGATTCAGAGCCATTGGTTCCGAAGCGGCGGTGGGGAGGGGAGCGGGATCTGGATCGGCGGTCCGCTCGGTGGCGCAGAAGGGAGAGGGGGGCGGTTGGAGTTAAGGCCCGGGGTCAACGATCAGAGGGGGCCATAGCTCCGGGTGTCATACGTGCAAGTAGAGCATTCGGAGCGATCGGAGTTCCCTGACCAGAGGGATTGGCGGAGGGCATGGGCTCGCGGCGGGCTGGCTGGGCGGAGGAGGGTTTTGGGGTCCAGGGGACGGCGAGGGTGGCGGACCAGAGGCACTAGCAGCGGTGCAACAAGGAAGTCAATCGTCAAAGAGAGGCTGGTTAACTCCGTACCTCTCTTTCCACGAGTGGACCGCGGCTTTCCAGGCGGCGGCGGACGCAAAGTTGGCGCGAGCCGGAGGAGGAGACGAAAGGTCGCGGGCGGCGCACTCGGGGGAAGGGGTGCAAGATGGCACAGAGATGGGCTCGGAGTCTTGTCCACAACGGCAATGGTTATCGCGCGGAGGCAATGGGTTGCGGCGGTGTTTTCCGTGCGTGTTGGAGTTATCCTTGGAGGTAGAGGGGCAAGGAGGAGTGGGAGTGCGGTTACCAGAGGGGCTGCCGCGGGGTTTTCTAGGTCGACCGCCAGCAGAGGACGTCACGTCCAAGCACTGGATGCGCAACAGCTATTGCATGCACGTCTGGGGATCGGGCAGATGCAGGGGATTCTGCGGTTGATACAGGATTTGCAGGGTGCCATGGTGGGAGGGTACACGGCGGACGCAAAACTCTGAAGGATGTCCGAATAATATTTGGAGATCCTTCGAAGTTCCCGCCAGTACACCATGGGTGAAGCGCGTCGAAATTATTTCGATCGCCCACCAAAATGCTTTCGGTTGGCCCGCCTGCAAGGGCGGACCGTCCATTGACGGTCGGCGATTCTCCAGAAAGGAATCCAGCGGTTTACTGGATGGGATTCCAAATTTATTTCGGATTGCCAACCCCATTCCGAATTGCTTTCGATGGCTATTCGGAATGGTGACGGGTTGGCGCGGGCTGCTGAAGGCACGAAAATGCGAGTGGGCAACTGGTCAAACAAAAGGGGGGATCAAACCAGCACCATCTGGCTGATCCACCCCACAGGAGCTGCTTGACCACTATGCTAGACACACCATGCAGTCAGGGGTGTGATTAGTGGATATAAGGCTGCATTTGTGGGGCTTGCCCGGTCGTATACAAAACTATTCCGGGGAAAATCCAGGAAAAAAACCGGAATGAGATTCCGGTCTGTTTCCTGGAATGAAGTCAAATGAATTCCGACTTCATTCCGGCGCGGACCCATCTTTTCAGGTTTGGGTTTAACCCAAATTGCGATCGGAATGATTCTGGTCCTTCGACCACACCGGAAGCATTCCGATCGCTTTTTGGTTTTTCTTGCCCTCCAGTATTTTTACTGGATTCAAACTTTAAAACTTCACCTCGGACCTTGGTCCACAGCAGAAACAAAGGCCCTCCGAAGGGGGATGTTGAATGTACTCCGAATGCGCTTCGGAGTACCTCCGGAGGAAAGCTCCTTCAACTCTCCTCCAAAGGGAATCTTTGAAGTAAATTCAAATATATTCCGAAGGGCCTCCGAAGTGGTTAGACTTCGAAGTTTCTTCGATTGCCGCCTTCGAATGCTCTCCAAATGGTTTGAAGGGCACATTCGAAGGAACTTCAAAGTTCCTTCGGAGTCGGCTCAGCCAGTGGGCCGGGTTTGCCTGGGTTGCTTGTTGGAACGGGCCGCCCGGCCAGATTCACACACAGGCTGCCCATTCAGGTTGGGTCATTTGCCGCCGCCCGTTTGGCATTGGATAGCTCGCATCTTTGCGGGCAAGCCACAAACGGCTCCCAGTGCTCACAGGGCCCCTGAAGGGGCACCCCTTACTTGTAGATAGCAATAAATAAAAATAATTGCATCATGTCTTATCATACATGCTATAGGACGGGGGAGAGGAAGGAGGAGAGAAGAAGGAGGCGGGGAGAAGAAGGAGGAGGAGGGGAGAAGAAGAAGGAGGTGAGAAGAAGGGGGAGGTGAGAAGAAGGGGGAGGAGAGAAATACTTAAGGTAGTTCAAGATCTACCTCTTGGTTGCCCCGGTCTTGATTGATGACCGCCACGCGCGCCTGAATTTCTTCTTCGGAGTGAGGTTGTTGTTTGTCTTCTTCTTGTTCTGCATCTTTGGCCGTCTTTTTGCTGTCCCAGACGGCTTTGTCAAGTCTGTATATCAGTTGAGCGTATGCAACTCCGTAGGTTGTCAATTTCCTTCGGAGTCTGGCTAGGTCCTCGTCTATGTCATCCCAGAACAAGATTTGCCTCGAGGTGGATTGGCGGCAATGATTGATGCGGTTAAAGTTCGCCATGAATCGCAAGTAACACAAGCAAAACTTGGCGCCAGTATTGAGGACCGAGTGGATTTTTTCATTGCCAAGCCTTTTGAAATCCGGATGGAATCCGCCGTATACGTTGGAAATGAGTTTGTAAAGGTTGGGGACCACGGCGGGCGTGCCGGACCCGCTCAATTTAACCTTGATGAGCACCGCAAGCGCCGTTTTTTTCTTGTTTGACTGTTTCAGCAACAAGTTTCTCCAACTCGATGTCGGAGAAGTTTGCGGTTAAATTCGTGACTTGAAACTTGGCTGATGCACCTTCAATCTCAGCCTGAGGCGGCAGAGAGCGTCAGCGCAATTCAATAGTACAAAACATGAAGATGAAATAAATAGCATACCATTACTTTGCTGACAGGGGTCTCCAACACACGCAACCAACGAGTTGCCCGGCTACCGTAAGAATGGATATTCGGGTCAAGTAAGACCCGCCGAGCTGCGTTGCAGAGGTAAGTTTTGAATCCTTGACTGAATTCACTCCTCTCTTCGCCTATCATGGGTGGCAGAGTGGGATGGGCACCGTTATGTAGGGCCAAGAGGAGGATAGCCATGTTGCGGGCCTCGGGGGTCATCTGCTACAACTGATTAGCTCCAGCAATTGCAGCCGGCCATATGAATTGGTGTTTTACTCACCTGAAACAGGGGCTGGGCCCGTCTAATCAAGTCGTCACTGAGAGCAAACGTCGCATCAATAGATGCAAGGGCTCTCTGCATCTGCTGAAGGTCTTCTTGGGTGGGGGGGGAGCGCCCCTGCGGTACTCAATTGGGATGAAGGACTCACTCCTGGGTTGGTGCTGCTTGGAGACCATGGGCGGCCTCCCGGCAACGCAGAATCGCGCATTGGGGTTGTTGGGGAGGCCAGGTCGTTCCCGAGGGGGCCGCCGGTGTTCTGTCCAAGGGGGCTGGAGGCAGGGCTTCCAATCAGTCCGCCGGGGGTCTGTCCGTGCGGGGCAGAGGCAGTACTTCCGCCTCCGGGGCCAGCGGGGTTCTGTCCGTGGGGGCCGCCGGGGTTCTGTCCGTGGGGGCCACCGGGGAAGTTCTGCCAGGAAAAGTTGTACATGTTGGGGGCAATGCCTTCAAAGCCGGCGGAGTTGATTGGGTTCCCCGGGTCGGTCCCCAACGGGTTGTAACTTCCCTTGAATTGGTCCCAACTATGATCGCCTGTGAGGGGCTGAGACATCCTGTTGTCAAATAAGTACTGGGTAGACGGTGATCAGTATGATGTTTGGGTGTTTGGAGACAACAATCGCAATGGGGCAGTGACTCACTTAGGCGGAGAGGGGCGCTGATCGGGGTCGGTGATCAGTTTCAAAGGTATTGGGGGAAGCAAGGGGTGTTGCTTGGCGACTTACTTAGGCAGACGGAGAGGGGCGCTGACCGGAGTTGGTGATCCGGTTCAAACGGTTTCTGGTCGGTAGGTGATGAGGCGAGGTTGCGGTCTGGACAAGATTGGGGTATTGTCTGGTCGAGATATCAGGGGAGGCAACCGAGTCCGATGGAGTCGGACTCGACTCGCTTGCAGGGGTGCTGTGGGCTGCGGGAGTGGAGCCAGCCGCACTAAGTCCGCTGTGCCTCCCTCATCAAGGGCCTTGCATTTGTTATAAATTCAAGCCCCATCCAGCCAAATACCTTTAATTTGGTCTCACCCACAATTTTCCTGATTATTTACCCATCCACATCCACAAGAAATTTTGGGGCATATAAATTTTCTTTCTATCCTAAAGATAAATTCAACCCATCTCAATATACTTAAGCATAACATTAAGCTTAAGTATAAAATGTTATAAAATTAACCCATCCAAGTTAATTTTGGCAACTTCTGATAGATGACACCACAAAGCCCTTGGGGTTGGCCAGCAGGCCCCCCAAACATCTACCCAGGTATGATTTTCATCATATCATATTGATTAGTATCTGCTTTGAATTGCTTTGAATAATGTTATCCACTGGGTATTTCCTTTTTTGCTGAATGTGATTTTGTGGTTTAATCATTCCCAGGTTTTCAGTCGGAGGACATTTG
Source organism: Puccinia triticina (assembly GCF_026914185.1). NCBI lineage: Eukaryota > Fungi > Basidiomycota > Pucciniomycetes > Pucciniales > Pucciniaceae > Puccinia > Puccinia triticina. Next base: position 4,392,596 of record NC_070572.1, read on the forward strand.
GAGGCCCTTTGGATGTTATCCACTCCAAAGGGCCTCCGGATGACCTCCCAAGGATTTTTGGAGGACATCCGGAGGCCCTTCGGATGTGATCCTCTCCAAAGGGTCTCTGAATGACCTCCCGAGGACATTTGGAGGCCCTTTGGATGTTATCCACTCCAAAGGGCCTCCGGATGACCTCCCAAGGATTTTCGGAGGACATCCGGAGGCCCTTTGGATGTGGTCAGGACCCAGGAAAGCCCCTATGGAACACAGTAACCAAAATGTATGATTTTTTTGTCAAAAAACAAAAAACCTATGCACCCCAGATGTATGAATGGTCATTTTGGCTGGTAAAGGTACTCACCTCAATTGTATGAATTTTTTCTGAGGGCAAGGGGGGTAGTAACCAAAAATGTATGAGAATCAGGGGCTCAAGCTAAGGTTGAAATCCTTGTCTCTAATGATTTTTCAGTCTGAATCAAGTCTACAGTTCTACATAGGCTGGAGCGGTACCACACTCACCTACCCTCCGGCTGCGGCTCCAGTACCACCGCCACAAGTATATACAAAGTATATCAATCCACCTCCCCCTGTGCCACCCAATCAATCAACAGGTTGCATCCCACTTTCTGTCCTTCTTATTAACCCTGCCCAAGTGACCCCATTCCCCCCCCCTCAACAGTTAAAGCAGTCTGGTTCCCAGTTTTTTTCTTTTCTTGCCCCCCCTCTCCACCCCCCCCCCCCCCCTTGGCAGCAGCATCAATGCTGCCCAAAAAAACGTAGGCACAAAATTTGTATGAATTTTTAGACCAAGCTCTGAACCTACACACAAAACGTGTATGAATGAGCTCCAAAAATGTATGAATTTTTCAAAAATATGGGAATTCAGGTTACTGTGTTCCATAGGGGCTTTCCTGGGTCCTATGTGGTCCTCTCCGAAGGGTCTCCAAATGACCTCCCAAGGACATTCGGAGGACATTTGGAGGCCCTTTGGATGTTATCCACTCCGAAGGGTCTCCAAATGACCTCCCGAGGACATTCGGAGGACATCCGGAGGCCCTTCGGAGTGGATAACATCCGAAGGGCCTCCGAATGACCTCTGAATGTCCTTGGGAGGCCAGGGTTCCACCTCCGAAGGCCCTTCGAAGTGGTATTGATCCGGTCCAACCCGCTGGTCGGACGGATATTTCTGTCACATTCGAATGCACTTCGAAGTTTTTGCCGCAACTTCGGAGAAATTTCAGAGAAACTTTGGAGAATGTGCGAAGGACGTCGACTTTGGAGGTCCTCCAAATTAAATCCCCCACTTCAAAGGTTTTTCGGAGAAAAACCTTAAAAGTGCGTCCGCCGTGTAAGGATCAAGTGAAGGGGTGGGAGTGTTGGAGTGAAGTGTGGGAAGATCCTGGGGGCAGGACTTCAAAACTGGGGTGGATGTGGTGGTATAAATAGGTGGGCCGTCAGAGAATGCTCACAAAGCAGCATGGACGGAAAGCGCGGGCGGCTGAGCTCATCGGAAAGCTTGTGCATTCCTGAGAGAGGAGAAAAGCATGCAGCTTATATGCTGCTGAGGTAAGCTTGAATGTACGGCCAAACAAAAGCACACTGTGATGAACAAAAGTGGTCACTGCGTAAAAATGTCAGGACCCCGCCGCTCCAAGATGATTCCCAGGTAAAGTCAGGTGATCTGGAGAAACTCTGCTCCACAGCTCCGCCGCGTTGTAGGGCTCTGAGTGGGATAAATAAAGTAAAGTACGTAAAATAATCTAGCTCCGCAAAAGTAAGGGGCAGGCTAAATCCACACCAAAAAATTACTTCATCCACTCCAAAAATGGAGTGAACAGTAGTCCACTCCAACTTTCATTGGAGTGACCCATAGTCTACTCCAAATTTTGTTGGAGTGAACAAAATTACACTCCAAAAAAGCCTGTTTTTTGGAGTGGAATTAAGATGCACTCCAAAAATTTTGGAGTAAACCCAATTCCACTCCAAAAATATTTTCTCTAAGGTAAAATGATTCATTTTTTTTTGGAGTGCACAGATTTTCACTCCAAATTTATTGGAGTGTTTTTCAACAGTATTGCAGTAAAAGAAGTCAGGGTTCTTAAAGAGGAATGAAACCTTATGTCAGCATCATATGTGTATTTGAAATACATCAAAAATGATGTATGTAAGATGTTTTCAGTTTCTACAATGACTAAAACCTGAACCAGAAATAAATTCAAGGGGATTAAATTTGGTTGGTTCATGTCACCTGCCTACTACTGCCCTAAAGTTTTCCTGGTACTCCACCCCAAGAACTTGGAATATACATTTTTCAAAGTTACATGCAAGTTTCAATTGTACAGATTTAAAATTGCATTTTTTTTAAATTTGAGAAACCTTAATCCACTTCAATAAATTTGGAATGAACATCTGTGCACTCCAAAAAAAAATGAGAAAAAAATTGCTTGGAAAAAATATTTTTGGAGTGGAATTGGGTTTACTCCAAAAAACAGGCTTTTTTGGAGTGTAAATTTGTTCACTCCAACAAAATTTGGAGTAGACTATGGGTCACTCCAATGAAAGTTGGAGTGGACTACTGTTCACTCCATTTTTGGAGTGGATGAAGTAATTTTTTGGTGTGGATTTAGCCTGCCCCTTTAAAATACATCAAAAATGATGTATGTACAATTCTTTCAGTTTCTACAATGACTAAAACCTTCACCAGAAATAAATTTGGGGGGATTCAATTAGGTTGATTCATGTAACCTGCATACTACTGGGGGAGATGAATCTAGCCTAAGCAATTCTGCTTTAGTAGAATCACCATGGTTATGTACACACAAAAAAAAGGTCAAGTACGTGTGCTGACCATCTCAGGTGCCCACCCTCCCACCCAGCCGCGGGCGGATCTCATCCAGTATGACCGATACCAATCGCCGGCGTGGGTATTGGTCCTACTGGAATGGACCAGAATGGCCGGAACAAAATGTCCATTGAGGGGAGTAGTTTGATCCCCTCTCGATGACCGGTCGGGGTCGGCCATCAAAGGCTTGGTGAGTTGTTCTTGAAGGCCGGATGGCAGGTCGCGAAGGGAGTGTGTACCTGACGATGATCAAGAGGAGATTCACACTCCCCTCAATGGCTGGAATAGACGGGCCATCAATGGGAGTGTGTACACCCTCTTGATGGCCGGCTATCGAGGAGTGTGTTGCTCTCGATGACCCCAGCCATTGAGAGGACATTTCGCACTCCTTTCAATGGCCAGATGTACGAGAAAGTAGAATATACGCACCCGGCATCAAGAGTTCTGCCTTGATGACCGGTACGGACCAGCTACCCGGCCATCAAGCGTGATCACCGATCTATGCTGACACATGTAGATGAGCGCCAAGCGGTACAACCGGCCACAGGGAGGGGGAACACACAACTCCCCTTGATGTCCAGGTCGTTCTGGTCATTGAGCCTCAATGACTGGTCCGTTCCAGCAGTTAAAGCACCCGCTTCCCGGGGAGGCTACTCGGCATGTTGGTCGCTTTTTTTTGTTGCACTTTTTTTTTGCTGTTGTTGCAAATCCACAACCAAATTATATTGGTGATCTTTGTTTAGGCCACATTCAGGTTCGCCATACTACTGCTATAAATTTTTCCTGGTACTTGATCCCAAGAACTTGGAATATACATTTTTCAAAGTTACAAGTTTTGATTATACAGATTCAAAATTGCATTTTTTTTAAACGGACTTACTTCGCGCACTGCAAGAAACTCTTCGCGCACTGTGGGAGTCGTCGTCTCGACGTCCCGCCCCCAGTGCGCGCTTTCGCCACGGCTCTTCGCGCACTGTGCATTCCCCCAAAAAAACTGCTTGCATTTCTTGAGATATTTTTTGATGAATCAATAGAATGACTTTTTATGATCCCCCTAAAAAGTAATCAAGTCATTTAGGGGTCTCCTTGAGCCTAGAGAAAATTGACATGAAAAAATCATATTTTAACGCGGCAGAGACCAGTAATACCGCTTCCTGTGCCCCAGTAGCCCCAAAAATTTCACAGTATCATGGTACATGTGCAAATTCATGACCTGATAATTTTCAGAATTTTCACCAGCTTTCCTTGAGCCCAAATAGGTATTGTGTTTATTATTTTGCGTATATGTATAACTTTTTTGTTACACACAACAAAGGTGCAAAATTTTGAGAGCACAGAGAAATATGCTTCAAATTAATTCCCTGAAATTCCTAGCAATAGTGTGTCATTATAAAATGAGATATAAGGGGTGCGCAGCAGGCTTAGTAGGAAAATTACTGCTAACTGTATAGCTTTTTTGTTACACACCCAAGCAGTCCCAAAATTTGGGCAATTTTTTCATTGTGGATATTCTCCGCGCCATAAATTTCTTGGCAATAGTGTGTCATGATAACATGAGATATAGGGGTGTGCGGCGGGCTTAGTAGGAAAATGGCGGCTACATGTATAGATTTTTTGTTACACGCTGAAACAGTCTGAAATTTTCAGGAATGTTTCAATTTTGCATATTATCCGCGCCATAAAGCTCTTAGCAATAGTGTGTCATTAAAACATGAGATAAGTTAGCAGTCATTTTCCAACTAAGCCCGCCGCACTACATCTCATGTTATCATGACACACTATTGCCAAGAAATTTATGGCGCGGAGAATATCCACAATGAAAAAATTGCCCAAATTTTGGGACTGCTTGGGTGTGTAACAAAAAAGCTATACAGTTAGCAGTAATTTTCCTACTAAGCCTGCCGCACACCCCTTATATCTCTGGGAAAAATTCTGAAAATTATCAGGTCATGAATTTGCACATGTACCATGATACTGTGAAATTTTTGGGGCTACTGGCCGGGCACAGGAAGCGATATTACAGGTCCCTGCCACGTTAAAATATGATTTTTTCATGTCAATTTTCTCTAGGCTCAAGGAGACCCCTAAATGACTTGATTATTTTTTAGGGGGATCATAAAAAGCCATTCTATTGATTCATCAAAAAATATCTCAAGAAATGCAAGCCGTTTTTTTGGCGGAAAATGCAGTGCGCGAAGAGCCGTGGCAGAAGCGCGCACTGGGGGCTGGACGTCAAGACGACAACCCCCACAGTGTGCGAAGTAAGTCCGTTTTTAAATTTGAGAAGCCTTAATCCACTCCAATAAATTTGGAGTAAACATCTGTGCACTCCAAAAAAAAAAAAAAAAAAAAAAAAACTCCCTTGAAAAAATATTTTTGGAGTGGAATTGGGTTCACTCCAAAATTTTTGGAGTGCATCATGGGTACACTCCAAAAAACAGACTTTTTCAGAGTGTAATTTTGTTCACTCCAACAAAATTTGGAGTAGACTATGGTTCACTCCAATGAAAGTTGGAGTGGACTACTGTTCCCTCCATTTTTGCAGTGGATGAAGTAATTCTTTGGTGTGGATTTAGCCTGCCCCAAAAGTAAACAGTAAAATAAAGCTCCGCCGCATAAAGAAGATAACTCCGCAACAATTGCAAGAAAAAAAACGTAAAGCAAGCACAACCATAACACATATAGCAAGTCCGCAACATACGCAAAGTAAAAGAAGCACAACAATTCTCAAAGTAAAGTAAAAACCATAAAAAGAGAGTCTGTGGGGAGTATGATACAGAATCCTCCCTCCACCACTGTGGTTTTATAGAGAAAAGGAAGAAAACTAAAAGATATCCTCCGCCCACCTCCCACGCACACCATCTGCTAACTACGTTCACACACGTACACTTGTCATCCGCCAAGTGCTATACACACACGCACGTCATCCGCCAAGCTCCACTCTCACGCGAACTCCTGTTGTCTCTGCCGCTGGCCTTTGACCGCCGTCAAACTCCTCTCTCTAGCTTCCACGCCCCTGTCTAGCCTATGATGTCAGGATCCCACACGCCGCCCTTCTGGCTGCCACGGCTTCCCCCAATCACCACCTCCGCTATCCAGTCCGCGCTGGCCTGCTTAGTCTGAGTCCAGTTCTGCCGCCGCCTTCAGTTGTGCGCTCTGCTCCACTCCGTTCCGCACCGTTTTCTGCGCCGCCTGTGCGCCGCACTGATTTCTCCGTGGACAATTTGACACAAGTTCCAGAATTGATCACCACAACGTGGAAAGTCAACGGGCAGAGGCCGGTGCGGATCAGGGGACCGGGGTTCAAGCCACAGCCTAGACTGAGATTTAGCTTAGAGTTGGAGTAGGACTGCAGTGTATCAAGCAAAAGGACGGACTGGTAGCGGCGCAGAGTTAGGTGAACTGGGGCAGCGGAAGCAGACATCATCAGTGTAGAGACTGTAAAATGAAGATGTGTCTGGTGAGAGTCGAACTCACGACCTCAGCTATGCTGAGACACATACTAGAGTGCTGCCTTTACCAACTAGGCTACAGACACTTGTGGCTGCCAGATGGGTGGTTGGTTGGTAGTGCTCATGGGTCAATCCGACAGCCCTCCATACTGTGGTGATACATCATGGTAGCAGACTAACAGACAACTCAACAATCAGCGGATGATGTTGGGGCGGAAGCTCCGGGTAGAGACTAACTCTGGAGGCTAGTCGCGGGGTGCGGGAGAACAGGTGTCGGAGATGTGCTAGGCTGGGATGCAATGTAGGCGGAGTTTTTTAGTGCGGTAAAGGGGATGCGGACAATGTCGGATGGGAATGGAGGACGGCGGGGCAGAAAGAGTGGAGGATATGGAACCAGAGGGGACGGTTTTTCTTGGACTATTCTAGCATTCTACTGAATACTCTTACAGTACCAACATTGTAGTAGAGGTTTTTTGTGTGTCACTTTGCGGATTACAAGCATGGGGAGAGATTTTAACTACCCTAAAATCATACCTTTGCGGAGTTCTTGCGTGCAGAAGCGGAGCAATTGAACCCTTTGTGGACTAGGCGGAGTGTATCAGACTCACGGAGGAGTGCTGAAGGGATTGCAGAGTTTCAGTGTTGACTACCAAACAAGCCCGGAACTGTTCTAGAAGGAAGGTGGACATTCAACTTAAACTATACATCCCGCTTTCTATTTGAAACCGTTGCCTGTAGGCAGGTACCTATCTGGTGTTTCAGGTACCTGTCTGGTGTTTCAGGTCCCTGTATGTTGTTGCAGGTACCCGCTGGCGGGTGCAGGTGTCAGGAATTAGTCAAAATCAGGGGGGTACCCACACCCACCACAGGTACCTGGGTACCATATGCCATCTCTATCCATATGTACTTTTCTTGCTTGCAGGGGTCAGAATGGTGGTTTGCCATGCTCTCTGTTGGTACATATATATTTTTCTGAGGGAGGAGGGGGAAGGCTTCCTCTGCTTGCTTAGGCAAGTACATGTATATTGGTCAAGCAATGCAAAGGGCTCCATATCTTGCTCAGGGAGAAGTTTAAAGTATGAAGATAAAGTTGAGTCTTAAGCCCCAGCCAAGTTGGCCAGGACTTAAATGAAAAGCTTAATTGCTCTGCTGATTTAATTTTATTTTGTTGCTGCAAATTTCAAATTTGAACTCCCCTGTTGTTTTCAAGAACCCTTGTACTTATTTGCAGCAAGTTTCTCCAAAATCCTCAAATTGAAATTGAGTTTTTTCATTTGGGGCCATTGAAGCCATATCAGCCATTCCTGTGCCTCAATCATCCAGCACTGCCAGAATAATTAGGTGGGCTTAAGTTATCCCAGTTAAACTGGGATTCATCCAACCAATTTAAACTTGGTTGATCTCAACTGATTAAATATAAATCCAAGGTGGTTCATATTTCATTGGTTGAGATCAACCCATTTTAATTGTTTGAGTACATCCCATTTAAACTGGGATAGCTTCAACCCAGACAATTATGCTGCCAGTGCAGATGTTCAACAGCTTCTCCCATCCTCCACCATTTCCTGGCCAAAACCAGTGAACAATATCATGACATGATCTCATTATGGAACTGTTTTTGATTATTGTTTATTATTTTTGGTCATTCAATTTTGAATGCAGCTATCAATTACAAGCCAGGCTATATGCTGACCACCTCTGCTGCCTCTGGTGGAAACATTGCAAACATAATTTGCCATGGTAAACTCTCCCAATTGGATAATCCTGCTCTGATCCAACCCGGTAAGTTTCCAAAAAAACTTGAATCTCTTCTTTCCATTTTTACCTGTGCTTTCCATCATTCAAAATTTTCAAGGAAAATCAATATTCTTCCTCCTGCTTCTCTTGCCTGCAGCTCAAATTTCATCAACACACATTGACCAAAAACTACACCCACTTATATGCTACATTATCTTACTTTTTAGTGGGGTTTTCTGCTAAAAGTGGCATAACATAGAATAGTGTTAGTGTAGTGCCACTAACAGTACAGCTGCAGTGGACTGCGCTGAGGTCTACTAGGCTAGCACAAGGGGGCTGTTTTGTGTAGTTTAGCATATAGCCAACCATTGTCAAAAGGGCCAATTGGGGCTGAGTCCCCTAACTTAGCTAGTTACCTCCTCGGGGGAGCGAAGCGACCTCCAAAGGAGGGACTTACGTGCTATATCAACCCCACGGCAGTCGAGAATTAGGCATTTTGGTGGGGACTTTTTTAAAACCAATCTCCCACATGAGTTTATGAACCTTTTTTTCTCTAATTTACATTTCTGGGATGGCTTAAGCTGTCCCCTTCTTTCTACTATTTTTGCTCATCCTCCTCTGGTTGAGCTGCAATCATGGCTGTAACATTATCAATTTCAGATTCTGTACAGTGCAAAATGTGGAATGCACAATGAAGTGGAAACTTGTCAGTCACAAAAAAGGACTTCATGGGGCACCCAAGGCCCCAAAAAATTTCTAAAATATGTACAAAGAAACTCCATGATGTTGTGCACATTTTTCTCCCCCAAAATTGTATTACCTGGTGACAAATGGCGCGTCCAGAGAGGATTGAAAAACATCATTTTTCTAATTCTCTACTGCCACGGGGTCAACATAGCACATAATTCCTCCTTTGGAGGGTCCCTGCGGGATGGTGTCCCCCCTCCAATAGAGGGACTTTTTTAAGATAGCTGAGTCCCAGTGGTCAGGTGTTGGCTTGGTTGACAATTATGGTGTTCAAAATTGAAATTTATGCATGTATAAATGTGTAAATCATAAATTCATAAAGCTTTGTTGGCTGGAAAAGCCAAAGATTACATAAGCAGATTGGTGAGAGCCCCTGCAAACAAATTCTTATGAATTTATGATGGGTCAGCCTAAAGGCACACCAAAAAAATCCTCCAAGCACGCCATATTTTTGGCGTGCGGGGGTGGGTGCACCAAGAAAATTGGTGTAAACATCCAAAAAACACCAGTTTATTGGCGCGCTGGGCCGCGTACGCCAACATTTATGGAGTATGGGTCCTGGCACACCAATTGTGCAGGTAAAATTGGTGTGCCGGTCTCAGGATGCCAAAAATTTGGGCGTAGAAAATTGGCACACCCACCCTTTGGGTGTGCGGATTGGTTGCACACCCAATAAAATGGCGTGCTCATGCTATTTCACCCCTTATTTCTCTTGGAGAGCTGGTAAAAATCCAGCTCCAGGCAATCAACCAAATCTCCTGGAAGAACACCCTTCCTTTGGGCTGGCTCACCGGGAGGAATATGTACCTCTCAGCAAGCTAGACCTTTGACCGGCCCACCAAGGGTGTTTATCCTGGCAAGCTGGTCAAATTTCAGCTCTCCAAGAGGTAAGTATTCCTCTTGGAGAGCTGGATTTGTACCACCTCTCCGGGAGTTATTAATTTGTCTTGGCGAGCTGAAATTTGACCAGCTCGCCAGTAAAAACAACTAAAGTGAGCTGGTCAAAGGTCTAGCTTGCCAAGAGGTGTGTATTCCTTCCAGGCGAGGAATATGTATCTCTCCAGCTTGCCAATATCTCTCCAGGCAAGGAAAAATTACCTCCATCTGACCAAGAGCTCTTGACAAGCTGGAATTTTACCGCAGCACTGGCATCGGGGTGCTAAGCCTGGGAACGCCAAAAATGTTGGCGCGCCCAGGTGGTATACACCAAAAAATTTTGGGGGATTGGTGTCTCCAGTCCCGTACACCTGCAGACGTGGTGTATGGGTTCTCACACCATTCTTTTTGGTGTAGTTGAGCCACATGCCATTTAAATATTGTGTGCCTGCCCTGAGCACGCATTTTTGGTGTGCTCCAAGTAAAGTTTTGGTGTGCCTTTAGGCTGACCCTTTATGATTTGCAAAATGAAATAGTGGAGGACTTCCTTTCAAGATCTACAGACCCTGCAGAGCCAGATCTGCAGCCCCTGGGACAGCATGTCCTTGCAAAAAATAAATTTTTCTGGCTGCCAATCTGGTTCTGCAGGGGGCTGTAGATTGACAGGAAGTCCTCCAGTCATTAAATGACAAGTCACATCATGCAAGCTCCAACTAGCCACCCACCATCTATCCAATATCTACTCACTATCTCTCTCACTGGAGGACTTCCCGTTGACTTTGAATAAATCTGGAATTCCAGATTTTGCAGGGGAATCTGGAATCTGGAACTCTGGATCACTTTGAGGAGCTTTGGGGACTGGGATTTTGCTGCAAAATATGAAATCTGTTGGCTCAGATCTGTATTTCCAGATCAACAGGATTCAGGAAGTCCTCCACTATCTACCCCAATCTGTCACTTTGGGGAGCTTTGGGGACTGAGATTTCACTGCAAAATCTGAAATCTCTTGGCTCAGATCTGGATTTCCAGATCAACAGGATTCAGGAACAATGGTGAAACAATACAATACGGGACTGGTATTGGCCAATACTGTGTATAGTATTGTTTTTTTGATACATCAGATTTCAATACCATGTATTGTATTGAAAAAAGATACAATACGGTGGTATTGTATCTAAAAAAACAAAACCTTTTCTGGGCAATTGGGGCTCAATCCAATGGCCCCTCCCAGTAATACACTTGTATTGTATTGTATCAGAATGTATTGGCAATGCAATACCATGGATTGTATTGATTTGGTGGCTTGATCCAATACCAATACAGTGCATTGGACTCAATATCAATACATGTACCATACTGTTTCAACATTGTCAGGAAGTCCTCCACTATCTACCCCAATCTGCCAGCCATCTCAACTTCCAGAATTTACACAGGAGTTCTTCAGTTGTTGATGGGCAGAGTCCAGCTGAATCCGCAGCTGCAGTGCATGGGTGACAACTTTAATAGGGGGGCTCACAATTGAAATGTGTAAAACTTTGGGACCATTTTAACCTGTTTATGAACATTCTTTTTAAACAAAATGGTAAGCTGTACTGATTAGTGAGCAGCACCCCATCCTGGACAGCTTGCCAAAAATGTAAAATTTTGTTTGTGAAGGCCTTCAAGTTGACCTCCACAGTTTTGTAAAATTCAATTGTGAGCCCCCCTAATACACCATCACCATATTACATGTGGTGTGAGCCATTAAGACCGGGGTTGACATGGCATGTTTGTTTTCACAATTCATTTCTACATGATATGTTTCTTTGATCATTTATTCATTCACATTCAACACTACCAAGTTTTTTTTTTTTTTGATTGGTAATCACAAACATAAAACAAAAGGACGGATTGGATGAAGCTCTAGATAAAAAAAGGGAGAAGGTAAATATGTAAAATGTTCAATGGGGGAAAGAACTGAAAGCTCGGGGGACGATGAGACCGGAAAAGATTGATTGATCAGGGGCAATCATGCCATTGTTTTTCGAGGTCGATTCAATGATTGACGGTTTGCTTGCGGTTGGCGAGAAGTTGAAGTTGCTGTCTTTGTTTGATCCTACCGAGTGGACCTTTCATACATTTACGGACCAATTGGTTGCTACGACTACTTATTAAATCAGAGGAGGCCGATTGGCTAGGATTACTACTACGATCGGGACTTTGAGTTGACGATGATGGTAGCGTGTTCTGAAGGATTTTCAGATCTTTCTCTTCTTGGGATCGGATCGATTTGGGTAGCAACAACCTTCCGGAAGAATTCAGCTCTAATTTTTTGAGATAAATCGATTTGATCATTTCGAATTTAATTGATCGGATCTGTTTTTCATCCTCGGATACAGGAGATCCGTTGTCATTGTTTGTTGGGTTGATCCGATCTGGAGTGAAATCACCCGCGTTTTTTGGACCGCCCGAAGTTTTGAAAGATAGACCTCCGGCTCGGAGCAAGAGAGATTCTTTGATTTCATCCGCGTCGATACCGGTTAAGTTACTGAACTCGGAATAATCAGGCGAGGCACTAAGTTGATCTATCAATTTTGATCCATTTTCGGAGTTCGCACATCCCTTGAGCTGTTTGAGTAGTCGGGCAGCAAAACTCCTCCTCTCTTCATCCATTTTTTCCCGCTGCTTGTTTGAAGTAGCAGCTGTCTCATAAATGCCACTACTTGATGAGGAAAATTGTGGGCTATCGATATGTTCGCTTGAAGATGCCGTTGCAGCTGTAGAGTGTGATCTACGTGCAGAATTCGAGCTAGAACGAGTAGGCTCTACCGAATAATCCGGTAAAAGAGAAGTTTTGGGATAGTATCTGGCCTTGCGCTTGCTCATCGGTTTAGGTGCGCGAGGGAATTCGGAAACGTCGGTGAAAACCATGGGAATTTTGTTCGGTGGTTTTGAGATGTAAGAGGTTGACGGACGAGGCAGGCCATCACTCCCGATGATATGCTATGGCGATTGCAAACGGAATGGAAACACCAGTTAGGATTATAACTTTGGCACGTAGGGATAAACATATAAAACATACTCTTGTCTCAGTCGGCTCGTCATTTTCTTGATATTTATTACTATTCTTCGATCGCGCCGTTTGAGCTTTACGCGGTGGGGTTGGCTGGGCGTCGGGTTCAGGGGAATCAATCGGGACAAACTCAGTACCATAAAAACTTGATTTGCGCTGGAGACGTCGGTTGGCTAATTCGTTAATATCTTCATTATGTCGAAGGACCTGGTCGGTTTGAACACCCAGCACACTCTCCATCCCTTTTTCGAAGTTCAACTGCAAGGTTCTTTTGTGTGGTTTGATCGGTTCGCCTTCTTCGTTTATCTTGTTTAACGGCCAGGAGTCTTCCATTGCCTTCAGTCTAATGATCGCCGAGACTCGGTCGCGACAAATTCCCCACTGTTCTGACGTCTCTCGAATCAATATCTGTTCTTGTCTTTGTTTCTCATCCAAGGATAAGTCTGGATATGATTTTTGCTTGTAGATTGCATGGACTCGTTGTTTGAAGGATTCATAGACTTTAGTGCGAATTTTGTCCGACAATGGTGGCTGTGGTTTAAACCACGGATTGGTCGGGAATGGCTAGAAGAAAAAAATTGTCAGGCAAATTTCAAAACGATCGATCAGAGAATCGGCCAACTAACAATATCATCACCCAACCAATTCGGCCTACCAACCGTTGGATGTCTAAACTTTAAACCCTCTTCAGTCAATAGCCAATCTTTCGGACTAATTTTTTGAATACCTTTTTTAGTCCGACCTCCTCTACGTTTTGTGAGACTAGATAGAAGATCGTCTTCCTCCTCTTCTTGGCCGGCAGGTTTACCGAGAGCTTCAATTTTTGCAATCGAGCCGAGTTTCCTAGATTGATGAGCTTCGACTGAAGATCGGATGAAGGGGTCCAGTCGGGAGAGCGCGAGAGGCTGTAGAAGGATAGGATTTCCGTTATGCGCATGTAATCGTAGTCTTCTCGGAGAAACAAACATCTCCCAGCTGATCCCGAATAAACACGTCGACTTTTCGTTGACTTTTTGAGGGAGACAGGTCCGACACGCCCCAGGTTTTCAGTGGGTTAGAGATGATGATCAGCAGTAGTATGTGGCACCCATCGTCACCCGGTAGTACCCCAATATTCGTGGGCCGCATCGGGATAAATGCATATTCATTTTGACCTGTCCCAATTTGGTAAAAAAAGCTGTAAAAAGCCCAGGCTTCCAACGAGCTGCACACATTACAGGCTCATCAGGCACCATCAAAACCCTAAGAGCATCTCCACCGCGGGCCCTAGTTTGGGGTCGCTAAAATTCAATCTTCGGGACTGCGCAGCAGGTTTTACCGCCCCAAACTGCTGCGGCATACACCGCGAGCCTCCAAAGGGAGTCTCTAAAAATCACTGACACGCCACCAATGTACATGTATTCCATGACGGGCACAAACCGGTCATCCAGAACGAACGCACTTTGTGCAATGACCATCCGAGGTGGATACATAAATAACACTCCTTGATGGCCGTCACTAACCGGTCATCCAGAACATTTGCATGTTTTTTGATGACCGCCTTGTTTGATGGCCTTCCATGGCGGTCATCGAGAAATCATGAAGTGGACTCACCTCAATGACCGGTACGAACTGGTCATTGAGGATTGATTGGTGTGTGTGTGGCTGACAACCGGTCGGTCGCTGCTGCGATGGCCGGTTCGTTCCGGACATCGAGAGGAGTAATAACTCCCCTCGATGGCCGGAACGGAGCAGTCATCAAGAGGATAATAACTCTCCTCGACGGCTGGTCTGTTCCGGTCATTGATAGGAGCAATAAATCTCCTCAATGGCCGGTTCGTTCCGGTCATCAAGATGAGTAATAATTCTCCTTGATGGCCGGTTCTTTCTGGTCACCGAGAGGAGCAATACATCTCCTCAATGGCCGGTTGGTTCCGTTCATTGAGATGAGTACATATTGTAAGATTGGTTCTGTTCATCGAGGAGGTGACCAATGGAGTTTCACAATGTTGTTGTTATGTGACAGTGTCTTTTGGGTCGTTGGAGAGAGTCTCTAGGAGTCCCTACATGTACGGACTCGGGCATGAAATTTGGGGACACCTGTAAAATTTTGACGCTAATAGCGCCCGCAGTGGGTCGGGTTAAGTCGGTAAATTCCAACTAGAGACCCAATTTAGGGCCCGCGGTGGAGTTGCTCTAAGATCTCACATCAACCATACTCGGTCCAGGATTGGTGGAAAACTCATGCATTTTTGGGGCTTTTTCTTGCGCAGGGTCAAAATTGAGCAATCAAGTCAATACATTGCTCTGTGCGTACCATTCTGCGATGGCATGTTACGAGAGACCAGTGAATCTAGTGCGGTCAAGCACGGAGGTGTGTGTGTGTGTAAAAAATTGGCCAGAAGAGAGGGTCTCACTCTCAAGGATGGAGCGAGCAGAGAAGCTGTTCCTGGGGCGACATAGGGACAGGGTGTGCATGAATGAAAATGAAGGGAAAAGGGAGAAAGTAATTTGTAGGTGCTCTTATCATTATGTAGACCTTTCCTTATATCAGTGCAGTCAACTTTCTCCAACCTGCCTCAGCCTATTGAAAAACTGGCTTGTCTGTTGAAAGATAGACCACTGGCACCAGCCATCTTTTGCTTCCTTGTGAGGTCTTTCCTGCGGTGATTTCAGAGGGAAAATTTGTTGGAAGCAGTTGTGATGATAGAGGTGATGGGGCCGAAGCCAATCGTAGGCGTTTGGTCGCCTCATTCGTGACTTCCAGGATGTTTCCTACCCTTTTCAACTGTTTACATTCCTTCTGGAACGTCCCGACTCCCTATCCCCGGTGGCTTAGGGTTAGAAGACAGCCTGATTGGCCGCCTTAGTGTGGCTTGCACAGGATAGTAGTTAGATCTCAACTGGGTCCCTAAATGGACTACTACAAGACAGTTTCTGTCAAGTTGGAGGTTTGTGTTGTTTTTCTTTCTGTCATAGGTCAAGCGTCTAATTGGACATTCAGCTAGTCTTTGAGATTATTGGTGTTATGATTAATCATCCGAAATGGATGGAGGATTAAAGGGTCAACATCTGAAACACAAAGGATAGCAATCTTCTACGGCGCAATGAAGAAATGATCAAGATGTTTGCAGAACAAATTTGCATATATTTCAAGCTCAGACATTAGCCCGGTTCACATTGGATTTTTAAGGCCATTTCTATCCATTTTATCATTAAATTTTATCATTTTTTTCAAGTTGGTCAGATTCTTCTGAAACCATTTTTTCTGATGATTGAAAAATTTGTCAAAATCAGATAAAAATAGGTTCAAAGTTGGCGATAGGGGGTTCACAATTGAATTTTACTTATAAACTTTCAAGGCAAATTTAAGGCCTTTATGAACAAAATTTTAAAATTTTGCGAAAATGCACAGGAGCAGGTGATACAGATCAATCAGTGCAACTTAACAATTTTTTTAAAAAATGTTCATAAACAGTACCTTAGAATGTGTCCCAAAGTTTTGTAAATTTCAATTGTGAACCCCCCTAATGTGAACCGGGCTATTGCGCGCGCCTAACACTGGGAGAGACTCCGAGTGGATATGCCCTCATATGCCCTGGTGTTGAGCTCCAAAGGGAACAGTGTGGCCCAAAGGCGACACAGGCATCTCTACCAAGTAAATTGGCAAGTTGGATATGGTTGTGTAACTTCTCAACAGAAACCTAGTCGACTTACACAATCTCCTCACGACAACGAACCAGGATGGCCGAGAGACAGTGGAATGGACCATTCGACCGATCGACTTCGATTGGCCGAAAGTCGAAGACGTATCTAATAATTTTAAACACGCCTATCAAGATTTCCCATCAAGCGTGTCCTAACCGAGTCTTCGAAGACCTTTGGGAGCTTTCCGATTGCAGGATCTGTGCCGATGGAGGAGCCAATCGATTATACGACTATTGCTCAGATTTGGTCAAGGCTGAAGAGACGCCAGGAGCAAATCGAAGAATGTTGATACCAGATTATATCAAGGGAGACTTGGATTCAATTCGGCCACAAGTCAAACATTTTTTTGAAAATTCTGACTGCCACATCACTCGAGATCAAGACCAAGACTCGACGGATTTTGGGAAATGTCTGGCGCTAATCGAAGAGCTTGAAAGTCGACCTGATTCGAATGACTCTAACGACCATCCCACTGGCCTGTTGCTCATTCATGGTGGTCTTACTGGAAGACTCGATCAAACTATTCATACCCTTCACACTCTTCTCTTAAGGCTCGGCTCACCACCAACTTCGCCAGGCGATCTACCCCAGGGCTTACCAGAAACTTGGTTAGTAGATACAGATGCTGGAAGCATGGCTTGTGCTCTTGAGCGGGGGGTAAAGCATCTCTTGCCCATCCCACCAAGTTGGAGGCAGGGAGCGAGCCCGTTGACATGCGGAATTCTACCGATCGGAATCAAGCAGGCTACCGTGACCACGAGAGGTCTAAAGTGGAACTTGAGTATGTACATCTTTTATTTTATCTCAGGTCTGAATAGATAGAGAATGAATGAATACACTCTGATGAGTTGACTTCTTTGAAAAAACGAAAAACAACGTGCCACCAATTGAATACTTTCGTTATCAAACATTGACACGAAGCAGATCAAGCAAAAACTTCGATCACCGGACTACTATCGACTTCGAATCACATTCTGACCAAGACTGAGGTGGTCCAAGTGGAGAGTGACGACAGAGTGGTCTGGACAATCGAAATCCCTGAAAGTGCCATGCGATGAACCAGCGCGTTTTGGTACCACTAGATTGCCAACAGAAACCTTCAAGTTGTTCTATGTATCTACTGTACTGAAAATACTCCATGGATGGTACAACCAGTCTTTAGTCATATTACTTCTCAAGCTGCAACAGACTTTAGAGCAACGGTTGAAGTGACGAGCTGATTGATCATGGCATGCCACTCGAGATCACTGGCGTTCTTCTTGCTCTTTTCTTCAAGTTCTTTGATCACTGGATCGTCGTTTAGCTTGTAGATTCGCCGCAATTCCTTCCAATTTGCCATAGATTTGCCGAGATGACCGTCAAGCTTGACTAGTTTTCCATCGACGAGTGTCTGTGCTGCTTGATCTAATTCTTCCCTTGACGGGTGACCACCCTCTTGGATGGGCTGGAGTTTGACTAGTAACAGAGCGCTCGTTTGTGGCCCCAAACCAAACTTCTTGATTGCCTCCATGATCTTGATTGTGAACAACAGAAACAGTATTTGTTCATTCGTATTCGAGACTTTCCGCATGTTTTTTTTTTTTTTGTGTTGCTCCGAGATTAGAAGAAGAAAGAAAAATGCATACGTTTGTCCCAGGTGAAAGGGTCCATAAGACCTCAGAATGAAGCGTTTTTGTTTTCAGGGTCCCGTGAGACTGAGTGACAAGCGCTTGCGAGACAGCGGTGATGAGATGTTGACGGGATGTGATCTGTTCTAACGAAGATGAGTGTTAGCTCCATGATGCTGTCACAATGGTTTTCATCCTGTTTGTCTATTGCACCAAGATAAAGAAGAGGAGGACAGATTTACCATGGAAGCATCAATAAAGGCCCAATCCAACCTACTCTGTTCGGCTCGGTCGTTAGTCTGACTGGCTTGGATTAACGCTTTCCTGATCTCTTTGGCGTTCTTGACTTGCTCGAAAAGCCATACGTTCATCGCCGTTGAAAAGAAATCAAGCTCTATTCTCTCCATGATGATTTTCCCGTTGCTGTCTGATGTTTGATTTTGTGCTGACTGGCACAAAACTGATGTGGCGATTGGGCCGGGCACCCACCGGGCGGCCCGAAGCCACTCGGGCTTTGGTCGTGAGCCAGCTTTTAGCGGAAGAGTTAGAGCATCTCCAGCAGCTTGGACCGTCCAGACTCCAGAGTCCAGCAGACCCTAGCTTAACTAAGCCTCTCAAACGGAGGGTCCGGGGGACCCCGCCCGGAGGAGAGGCTTACGAATGATGTCTGCAGGCTGGCAGACAAAGGAAGGATTTTCAATCCTAAAAACACAAAAACACAATTTAAAATTCACCAAAATATGTAAAGAAAACTGAATAGACAGTTTTCTTGGCAGTACTGATGGGACCCTCCCCCAAGTTTTTGAGGCACAAATTCCAAAACTGATTGAAGGAATCCGTTTTGGAGGTCAAAGGAATCCTTGAGGATGTTCCATTGCACTGAAGATCCAATTTTGGATTTTCTGATAATATGCACAATTGAATATCCTATCTGCAACAATTGAGTGGCTACAGGTGTAGGATCTGCAGATATCTGCAGGCTTGTGAATCCAATATCCACAAGGCATGATGGTTGTCATTCCTTGGTTTACATTTCTTTGTGTTTTTTATTTATTTTTAAAACATTAGTACAGCAAAAATGATAAGGATTGAGGAGATGAGACCAGCGCCATTTGAAAGCTGAGATTGACAAGTGCAATTTGGCTCTAGGGCAGATCCACAGGACCTGACGGGGAGGCTGGCTGAGGCTTAATATTTTCCCTCCAGCCATTTTTGATTTCTTTCCCAGCCAAAATTTTGACATTACACGCAAGTCCTTCCCTGCGGGAGGGGCCGCTTTGCGGCCAGCCACAGCAAGCCTCCCACCAGGGGGGACTTGTGTTAAGTTAGCCCGGAACCAAGGGCCAACAGACAGCGGCTAGCTTAACTTAACATAAGTCCTGAGAGATTCAGATCTTCCAAAAGCTTTTTCAGAAAATGGAATACTTCCCGTCAGCTAAAAAGCTTGATCTGGAGGGAAAGACTAAACCTTACTGGCTGGTGAAAAGTGATTGAGATCAAGTTTTCACCAGAAAACAAGGTTTAGTGCCTCCTGCTAAATCTAGCCATTGAGGTGACAGGAAGTCCTCCAACGGACAACTTCCTGTTGATCTGGAAAGTCAGATCTGACTGGCCAGATTTCAGATTTCTCAGGGAAATGGAGGACTTCCCGTCACTTTTGAACAGATCTGGAATTTCAGATTTTGCAGGGAAATCTGAAACCTGGAACTCTGGATTGCTTTGGGGATCTTTGGGGACCTAGATTTCCCTGCAAATTAATCTGAAATCTGGCCGGTCAGATCTGACTTTCCAGATCAACAGGAAGTCCTCCAATCTAGGTCCCCAAAGATCCCCAAAATGATCCAGAGTTCCAGATTTCAGATTTCCCTGCAAAATCTGAAATTCCAGATCTGTTCAAAAGTGACAGGAAGTCCTCCAATTTTGTGCCGTTCAGATTTTGACCCTGTTCCCAAAGGGCCCCATGCTTTAATGAACCATGAGACTTTCTCACTGTTCCCTATCTTTTGCCGCTACACACTTTCCTGGAAGTCCAAGTATTATCCTCTCATGACCCTCCAATTAGCTTATAATGCATTTTCAGGGTTCCAACTTCCTTGAGCTGTATGACATGTGCATTCCTTCCCCGTTTGCCTCACTTGTATTTTTCCTAGAACTACCACCATTTCACCTATCTTGTTAGTGCTGCATTTACGGGTCTATCTGAAGCCAGCTTTATTGTCCATATGCATATTCATAGTGCGCAATGTCAAATTGAATCTGCACTTATAAAAAAAAGACCTGTGCATATTAGGACGGTTCATGTAGGGATTTTTTAACCCTGCTGATGTTACAAATCAGCAAGCCTTCCCAGCCAAATTGGCTGGGACCGTGGGATAAACTTTATTTCAGTCTTGCTGATTTTGGCCCTACGTGAACCGTCCTATTGAACTGACCATGGAAAACAGTTTGGTTGTTCAATTCAATTACACAGGAACCAGGCTCTCCAAGATCTGGTTAAGATACCTTGGCCAATCCAGCTCCTACATCCAATCCTAATTATGAGGACAGGGAAATGAATCCAAGATGGTCAGCTACCTTTACCCTTCAGGGCTTCAGTAGAGGTTGGCCAGTTTTTGCTGTCAGAAGGGTGAAAGGAAAAAACGTCATAAAAAGCCACAAAAGCCCCAACCTCTCAAGCAAGAAGTATGACATAAATTGTAAGCCCCTCCTCCGGAGGTTGCTTCACTCACCCTAGGAGGGACTTAGCTAAGTTAGGGCTAGCTTAACAAGTCTCTCTTAGAGCATTCACATTTGTCAGGTTAAGTTGATGATTTTGGGGAACTTCACCCAGCCAGCAATCACACTGGTCCAGGCTAAACCTGGCTTAACACAACAATGGGAAGTTACATTATCCGTAACAAAAAGTAACGGATAGCGTAACTGAATTGGTGCCATTATTGTTGCACTAACGGCAGCGTTGTTTTAGTTATGTTATTTTTTGATTTTTTTTCTGTCTTATGAGACCTGTTACGTTATCCCCCGCAATCTGAGGAGGATAACGTGCGGATAAAGCGGGTTTTTTGCCAATTTTACGGTGCTTTTCCGCCAGATAATGCGGTTAGCGCGTTATCGGCGTTATTTTTTGTGGCATCAAGGCAGAAAGTCCCCTCTGTTACGTTATCCAAACAAGCGCAGGAACATTTCACCAGATAACAATAACGCGTTATCTGGTAACAGTGGGAAGTTATGTTACAAAAATCCCGCTGGATAACGTAACGTAAGTAACTTCCCATTGTTGCTTAACAAACCTCATGATTGATTTCAGGTTTAGGCTTGCTAAATTGAGCTAGCCTAAGCTTGAAATTTAGCCTCAGGCTAAGGCATTTCTGACATCAGCTAGCCTGAAACTGACCCAACAAATGTGTTTGCCCAATTGAGACAGCCTTGGTCAGCTAACCTGTCCACAAACCTGGGCTTACTTGACCTGAGAATATAGAAAACAAATGTGAATGCACCTGCAGGCTTGTGAAAAAGGAAGGATTTTCAACCCCAAAAACATTATATAAAAATCAGCAACACATGTACAATGAAATCTGAATGGATGGTTTTCTTGGTAGTATTGATGGGCACCCTTGCCTAAAATTTACATGAGAGCCTGCACTATTGCTCATAACATCTCCGCCCCAGGTTTCTCCTGCAGTTAGAGAATAACGATTTGGACCCGGGTACGGTTGGCACCCGGGTACCGGGTACATTTTTTTTCCCAAAGCAGGGACCAAGTACCGCACCTGGCACCGCCTGGCGGGTACCAGCGGTACTTTGTGCCTTTTTCTCTGGACTGGGGACACCAATTCCCCAAACCCAAAGTACAGCTTGCCAAGAGGTATGTCTCTTGGCGAGCTGGTCAAAGTCCAGCTTGCCTAGATAAATACACACCTCTCGGCGGACTAATTTGGAGTTTTTGATTTAATCCGTGTAAAATAATTTCTACGAGGCCCGCAGAGGGAAGTCCTCCAATTACAACAACTCACTGTTGCTCCAGCACAGGCCCCAGCACAACCCTCCGCCGTGTATACACTACATATTGTGTGAATGTGCTTAAAAACAGTCAGAAGGCAAAGTGAAAAAAAAACATGTTCAAATGAATGAATAAACATGATCTGCTGATGCTCTACTAGAATGAGCCATATTGTACCATTTTCAAACTTCCTTTGAGATAGAATGAGAAATCTAATAAATAAAATCACAGCATCAGGGTAGAGTAAGGTCTGTTGATACTTGTGCAAATAAATCAAATGAGGAACAAAGCAGCTATGCCCCAAGGGAGAAAAAAAGGAAGAGAGAGTATGAATGAAGAGGTACAAGGAATCAATGAAGTCAACGGATCAAGAGTAGTAGCTGTGATTTATCTACTACTTCCTGATTCAAGAACATCTATCCATCCAATCTCCAGGGATTTTAGCTGCAGTCAAGTGCGTGTAATGTGCTTGGGTAGTAGAGAAAGGTGAGGATGACTGATTTGTCTGGTCTAAGCAAACATCACGCGTTTACAATTGGGGGCACCGCATTTACATTCCACGTATCGAGTAAGTTGGCTCTCTTTGGTCGATTGAATCTGCTTATCTAACTCTTTGACTTCATTCTCATTCGGATCAGAATATGATGTCGTTATTTCCATGTCCGCTTTGAGGTGTTTGCTTGCAAACATAGCAAATATTCTATTTCAATTGGTTTTTTGCCATCAGAGAGTTTGCGTTTCGAACGGATTTCAGCCAACCGAACTTTTGCATCGTTTTCATTTGGTGAACAATGATGCTCGCAGATTAGAAAATTGAGAAAAAGAACAGGACGTACGGTCTAGTAGGGTCAACCTAAACCATTCGACGAGTTACAAGAGAAAGTAACACGATTGCGTTTGGGTGAGTATTCCTGAATCAGTGAGGAGAAATCATGCAATTGATGGGAGCTTACATCGTCAATATAAACAGGCACAATGACAGTGTTTGCACTGCAAGAATGGTTCATGAATCTAGCTACGTTACCATACACTGGTGGTTGAACATGCGGAAAGAGCCAACACATCAGACGGCCCGAGTCTTAAGGTGAGTGCGAGGGTAACTGAATTTTAAGCTTACAAAATGCATCGACACTGTAGATGCATTCGACTTCATCATCTTGCCTTTTTGATTTGCTGTGTTTCTTCTTGGCTGTTGATGAGGAAGTGGCAAGGGATCTGTTGGCGTTCTGGTGGCCAACACTATTGGCACTCGTCGACACACTCTGAGTTTCCGAGGTTTTGTTGCTTTCAGATGATATTACGAAGAGACCATCATCTGAAAGATTGTGCGTGCTGATGGTTTTAATCCACCATGGATCTAGGTCGAATATGTACGTTCTGCCTATTTTCTCGTATTTAAGCTGGCCTCGCTCTGCAGACATCGCATCGGTAATCACTTCGCCGCTATTAAGCCCGCCTCAGTACTACGCAGGTGTTAAAAAAGATGAGGAGAGAAGTAGCACACCTATAATGTGTGACAAGTCGACCGACAGGAATGGTGTGGTCAGCAAAGACACCTACACGAGTGGTGTTAAGGAATTAAATCAGCTACTTCTTGTTTGCCACTGGAGACGAATGAGGTACGAACCCCAACCACGGGAGAGCGTCTTTTGAATTGATAGCTTCTCTCGACGACCTCTTCCAACCGTCTAGAAACAGTTGAGAATTTGAGCCACACGGCGTCACTAACCATAAATATGAGCAAATGAAAAGTCAATAAAACCTTACCCTGTTGATACAATCAGAGTCGCATCCGCACTAAAGATCACAACATGATCAGTTACTGACATGCTTACTAGCCAAGCTACAAGTTGTTAACCTACTCGGGAATTACATTCAAAGACCGGAAAACGGTTTTGGATGAAAATATCAGCAATACACCTGGCTTCCGTGTCCCCATTGTCGGGTTTCTTGGAATGTGTATGTCGATTTTTACGAGTCGAGACGTAGGCAAAGCCTTCGAAAGATTGCACACCCGCGTCCGATGCCAAATCGACTGCTGCGGCAGCTTGTTTGACCATTTGAGTTTGATAGGCGCGACACTCGCAATTCGGATTGTTCAGACAGTCGCCGTGGCAATTGCAATGCCAACTAGGAGGGATCGGTCGCTCGTTGTTTCGATAGACCAGCCTGATGTTCAGGCGTAGAAGGGGACATTTGAGCTTGGAAGACGAGCAAAGTTCCGCCTCCTTACAGTAGCGGTAATTACTGACCGATCGGTGTATATAAATTCCAGGGGCGGCGCCAGAGATTGATCCAAACCCGATGTTTTGTCTCCTTGACGTTCTGCTTTCTTTGTTTGAATCCAAGTAATAAGTCGTCTGAAGCGATAGCACATCGTGGTCAAGCAACTCAACTAAATTTTCAAGCATCTGTGCTTTTACCTCGTCAGGCACGACCACATCGATTCGGGGAATTTCAGGATTTTCCCACATTTGATTGGCGTTGATCTCTTCCGTAAAAATAAGTTGACCGAGGGGGGTAGATAGATCCGGATTGTTGTTCAGTATCCACGTTTTCTGTAATTCGTCTGAAAATTCTCCAGGGCGCTCCCGGCCTTGTAACGGTCGCCGATGAGAGGGTATTTGAGACCAATCCGGAGAGACAGGCTGTACAAATGGTAATTAGAAAAGCCGCCATGGGAGGAAGTGGCTAGCAGAGCACGTCTTCATTTTGCTTACCCTAGTTCTAGGTAGGACTCGTGGCAGTGGCAAAAATGCCACAGGATGGATGGCACAGGGGCTGTCATGGGTAGAAGTTGAATTGTTGGTGACCAAGCCAGTAGAACTACCTTTCTTGGGCTGGAGGGCGGGCTCAGAAGACGTGGTATTGGAAATGTTTTGACGTGGTGGTAGAAACGAAGTGGATGGAATGGGTGGGTCTGTAAAATTTGAATCGGATAACTCCAAAAAACGGTCTTCGGGCTAAGGAGGCAATTGACGTCAATCTAATCGGATCGGATGGGTACGGGATGGTTGAAGCGTAGAATTTTGGCACCTTCTTCGACTGCAGCGAATTTGTATGTTTAATTTTCTTTCGAGCGTGGGGGGCATCAGAAGTATCAAGCCGATTGGAAATACCACTAAAAATAGCTTCAATGGCATCTCTGGACGATGAGTTGTCTTGTTGGTTCGAGACACGCATGCCCAGTGTGTTGTCTTTTACTTTTGCCGTTGCAGATAACATGCCAGATGCGGTATGTGGGGTGGAGGATTCGATCGCCGACTAAAGAGAAGACAGAGCCTTCAGTCGCCCATCTCGACCAGACGTTTTTTCCTATTTTATCTTTTAGCTGGAAATCCTAGCCTTACATGTGTATTTGTGTTAGGCGTGGTAGTAAGACCTTTAGACAAGGCAGATCCACTCGCGCTAGTGTTTCCACGAGACTGGAGACGCTCGCGTTCTGCACGATTTATGTCACGCTGGGCTTGGAGCGCCGCCTGTAAAACGCAAGCTTGGTTGTGTGTTCAATTCAACAAGCATAGTGCTCTCTTGCAGGGAGTAAGACTGCCCGTACCATAGATTGCTTGATTTGTGAAGTAGCCCAGGAAGATTCACTTTCATGTCGCCTGTTTGATGTGTCTGCAGCAGGTTTCGAATGAGTTGATGCGACTGGGCCAGAGATTTGATCTTTGCGGGTTGAACTACTACCGGATCCTGAAGACGGACGGTGGCTAAAACAATTCTGCTTGAAAGAGGGGAGTAAAATTGAATCTATTTCAAAACAACGGATAGAATCATGTAAAACTCGCTCTAACATACCAGCTTGTTGACAACATCACTTTGTTCATTGGAAGGCTTAATAGTTCGTGCTGGTTTTGTATTTTGAAATTCTCCCGATTTTGCTGTACTTGAAACATCCGTGGGTCGAGTCTTAAGGCCAACAAAAAAAATCAGGGCTCTGGGCAACCCACTACATCGCGCGACGAGAGTTCAAGTTGGACGGGCAGCGCACAGTTTTAGATGCATTCGTACTTCCCTTGGAGGGAGAGGTGTTGCTAGTTCTTGCGTGCTGGGGTTGTTCCTTCGGGGGCTCTCTGACGTGTAAAATTGGCTGCTTGCCTTTGGAGAGCGCGGCATGATGCTGGGAATAGGAACAGCAGATGAAATTTCAGCAATTCGGATTTCAATCTCGCAAAGACGTAGCGTTGATTCACTTGACCGACAGATTGAGAGCTACTGAATAATTCCTGGCGATTGGAGGTGTTTGTGTTGAGGTTTTTCCGTCCATGGCTTTGAGCGACCACGCTGGAGCGGATAGTGGACGAAGAAAGGATCGGTCGCGAACTGGAATCTTTGACACTATTCTGACCATGATGATGCTTGCTTTTCGGCCGGACATTCCAGGACGACACATCATATGTGGACGATGAGCGTTTGACGTGTGTTTTTGACTAATGTAACAATAAAAGTCAATTCCTCACGGTTTGAAGTGATTTGTTGACATGCTAGAAGTTGTGCAGACCTTGGGCGCGCTCAATACCGTCACCTGGTCGTCTTCATCGTCTGAAATCGAAATCACTTCGGAGGGCGTGTCTTTGATGGGATTGTTGATTGACGAGGACGGACGCGGTTGCATCGAAGGTCTGCTGGCCATTTGGTTCTATGTACCGGAAACATGGAGGGGGTGAAAGGTAGAAGCATTAGGTGTCGAGCTGTGAGTTGATCTGAAAACTGGGATCAATGGCAACAACGTACTGTGTGGGGTTTTCCATTGACAGCTCCAGGCATAGTTGACCGGACGACGTAACGGTTTGCAGCTCGGCTCTCGATGATATCCGGGAGAAAACGTGTACTGTGGACGGAAGTGGAAGGGGTGAACGTCCCGGGGACCTAATGACACATCCGAGGAAGAAAATAGTCAGTGAGTTCGTTGTTGATGGACGAGAAGCAAAATCGGCCGAGGGGCAAAGTATAGATTTAGCACTCAGCGGCAGCCAGACTCAGCCAGCGGGGAGAGCGCAAACAAGTTATGTACATATGTACAAGCACAAGTTGCACAGCTAAATAAACACATCCTTCATCATCACCTGACTACATGCACAGGCTCACACACTAGGGTTCTTCTTTCCAGCTTATAAATACACTCTGAAGCTGCTCATCCAAGAGCCCCAAGAAGTGAAATCAGAAAACGGCACCAAGACTCACCTGAGAGTTGTGAGAGGATAAATGATGCATAGGTCAATGAGTAAACTGAAGCATGCTTGGTGTGATTTAACTAACTGGAGACCTTGGTGAGATGATGATGAGGAGGAGGATGCTGCTGGCAACTATGTTGAGAACTGAAGATATGGAAAGGAGGATAACAGCCCTATAAGAGGATTTTGTGACTGAATGTGGATGCCTGGGAGTGGATTTCACTTGAGTCTGATGTGCTGAGTGTGTACTGGAATTTGAAATGAGGATGAGTGTAGAAAGGAACTTATAAGGTGTGAGGGTGGGGTCAAGGGAAAGGGAAAGGGGGTGCCAAAACACATGGGCTGATGATACAAAGTGTGCTGTAAGGTGCTGGCTGACCAAGATACTGGAGGACTTCCCATTAAGATCTACAGACCCTGCAGAACCAGATCTGCAGCCCCTGGAACAGCATTTCCCCGCAAAAATTAAGGTTTTCTGCCCGCAGATCTGGTCCTGCAGGGGGCTATAGATTGACGGGAAGTCCTCCACTCTCCTCTCTGTAGTGCAGAAGGGGCCAAATGGAGGTCCAAACCACATAAGTAGCCCCTGTTTTCACATGTGGATTTCCATTCCAACTAACACTACAAGAAAAACTTGCTCTACTGCCAGCAGTTGACATGTGGGTTACTGCTGTGGAAATTCTGTTTCAGCTCAACCCAAACACACATAAGCTTTTTTCTGCACAGTCACTGTGCATTGAAGCCTGGTCAACAGCAAGCCTTGACAAAGGCATGTGTCACAAGCTTGCTTGGAGTTCTTGCATGTCAACTGCTTGCAGTTGCTTGTATTTTTCTTGCAGTGTAAATTAGGAAATTTAATATGCAACTAGGCTAAATAAACTCTATCATGTCAGGACCTTGAAGCTGGACACCCCCTAAATATGTGGGGGTGTTCACAATAACCCAGTTCACATTGGGGCATTTTAAGTCCCCAACTAAAATTGATGTTGCTAGTTGATAAAATTGGGAGTTTAAAAAGCCTTAAAAGGGTTGTGGGAGTCCAATTTTCAGCAAGAACTGATGTTACATTGCAATTGAAATTTTGCTGGTCATGGCCCAACGTGAACCCAGCTAATAGAATTTTGAAAAAACCTTTAGAGCCCATTTTAAGGCCTTGGTTAATGTAGATAGCCCTTGATGGCCGGTGCAATGCTGATCATCAAAGTGGTTGCCTCAATGACCAGTACAAAACCAGCCATCAAGGTGTGTACCTCAATGACCGGCATGAAACCAGTCATCAAGGCCATGTGTGGTTTGATACCAGTCATTGAGGTGTGTACCTCAATGACTGGCATTATAATATTGGCCACTGAGGTCTTTGATGAACAGTATCATCCAGTCATCAAGGTGTGTAAGTACATACCTTGATGATTTGTTGTCATTTTACTTGTGCTCACCTGATGACCAGAATCATGCTGGTCATCAGGGTTGAACTTCTATCAAACCGTGCCTGGTTTTCTGTATAAATATGTGGGCCGGGCACCACTGGGGTGGATGATCACTCAAACAATACACAATTTCACCAGCTCTGTGTATCAGATTGGAGGGTTGCTCCAATAAAAAGTATTGGAACAGAGGCCAATACTGGGTGTATTGCCTGGTATTGGCCATCCAATCCCCATTATTCTCAACAGGGTTGTTGGAATGGTAGGCCAATCAAATCAGATCCAAAGATATTGGATTGGGTTTTGGGCCAATACTGACTGATACTGTTCCATTGATTGCAGTATTTATGAGAGTCTCTCTTGGAGCTTAGACTTTGCAGGTATCCCATAGTCAGTGGTTTCATTTATACTATGTGTTGTAGAGATTGAGAATGGTTCAAGTTGATATGTATGAAAAAGATATTAGGGGGTTTCAAAATGATTCCCGCTTCCTGCAGCACTAAATTTCTTTACTTGTGGTTGAAATACTCACTTAAACTTTGACACAAATTCCAGCAAGAAATAACCCCAGGCAACCTTATAACAGTTACAATACTTGTGCAGTGGGCGCTTGAAATCCTCCCTGGGTTTCCATATTGTGAAACCCCCTATTACATACACCAGGAAGGAATCAGTTGAACTCTCCAGAGAGTTCCTGGCTTTAATTTCATCTGAGGTATGTACTGGTTTGTAGTTCATATCACCCATAACCTCTGTTTTACTTTCAACCTCATGAGAAGTTTGACTGTAACCTAACATATGTTGAACTGATCAACAGCTCATTCATTGTTTATTTTGAACTAGTGTTTATCTGTAAACCATGTTATGCAACTATACAACATGTATGAATGCTCTGACCGTTTGACAAGAATTACCAAAGATTCACAGGTATAATTTTTCCGCACTTCTGACTGGAAGAGATGAGGATTGAAAGCTTGCTTGAATGCCCACACACACCAGGGGAGATATTTTCCCACTCCCCAGGGAGTGCCAGAGCTGAATTTGATGTGAGTTTTGGTTGAATGTGAGCCTGATGTGCATCAGTAACTCATCCCTAAATGAATTGAAGTGGATGCAGAAGTGAGTCAAAAGTCAGTCAGAATTGATTTGGGAGTCAACACAATGGTGTGTAGAATTCTTTTGTTTTCTAGGTACAAATAGAGGAAAAAATATGATGAAATGATATTTAACCCAAGTCCAACTCATCAATTGCTCCTGTTTGATGATGTCAAAGGATAGGAAAGCAAAATTGCCATTCTTGAATGTAATTCCTGTAAAAAAAATGAGTTTCTTGTCATTCCCATTATATGCCCTCATGTACAAAATTAAAGTAAAAGTCAACTTGGTATTATTGAGTTTAGAATTTTGGAATGTGGTAATGTTGCAGTAAAATTAGTGAAGCCCATTGGTTGGAAATGCTGTAATTAATTTGAATTTGGCTAAAAAAATGGTGATAAACTATTGTATTGGGGTGAAAGTCTGAGGTAAGTCAAGGTTGGATTGCAGTGCCACCCCAGTTTGGCCACATATCCTGGCCTCTTCACAAAAATGATTGTGTGATTTTTTGTTTTTTTTTGCTTTTCAAAATCCACATGTGCACATGCAAGTGAACTTCTTTGCACTTTTCTAATAGTCACCCTAATGTACGCGCGTACATTGAGGTGGAAATATCACAGGATGGGCCTTTCACAACCACATGAAAAGTAAAAACTTTGTGTTGAGACACCAATTGTCCCCCTGATGTACACGAGTACATGAGAGGGACAATATGACATACTGCGCCTTTCACCTCCCCATGAAAAGGACACACTGGTCATGGAGCCAAGAAACACCTATATTTTGGATGAGTTCTGGATGAATTCCAGATGAGTTCTGGATTATTCCTTGGCAAGTTATGGTTTATTTCAGGATGATTTCCAACTGACTTCCAGTCTTGTTTGTTAAAACTAACAATGCGTTTTGCAGACGCTTAGCAGAAACTGATTGACTTGGGCAGGATTTGAACCAGCAACCTTAGCTTGAAGCTAAGACACTATACTAGAAGTGCTGCCTTTACCAACTAGGCTACCAAGTCCATGCCTGATGTGTTGATTTTGACCACTGAGGATTACAACATTTCAACACACCTCCTTAATCCACAGTGGGAGAATAGGAGACCCTGAAGTCAATCATTCCTGAGCTAGTCTATACAATGATAATGCATATTGCATAAGTGGATTTTGCATATTCCAAAGTAGGGTTATACCCCAAAGCTGCATATGGCAGAAGTGGATTTTGCATATTCCAAAGTAGGGTTATACCCCAAAGCTGCATATTGCATAAGTACAATATTGCATAATCTCATGTAAATGCATGTCATGCGCATAGCACATTTTGACTGTTAATCGTGTTAAAACTAACAATGCATTTTGCAGATGCTTAGCAGAAAATGATTGACTTGGGCAGGATTTGAACCAGCGACCTTAGCTTGAAGCTAAGACACTATACTAGAAGTGCTGCCTTTACCAACTAGGCTACCAAGTCCATGCCTGATGTGTTGATTTTGACCACTGAGGATTACAACATTTCAACATTGTTCATACCTGTTCAATATATCTTTACCAAAGGACTTGAGTCTCCAGCACAGTTATGGAAAAAAGTTACGGTAAGGCACTCCCTGGGGAGTGGGAACATATCTCCCCTGGTGACACCTAGATGGACATGCCTCCCTACACCAATCATTCCTCAAGGGTAAATAAACACTGAACAGCTTGTGAGGTTGCTTTGCGCAAGGTATCCAATACAGTCTGGATTCTGTTTTTAGATCTAGAGAATGTGATTACTGATGTGCCTGAAGCATTTATTGTAATAGGTTGTTGATTCTTTTTACCTACATGGCTTGGTTGTACTATAATGTCAGAGTGGGCTCATTGTGTAATGAGAAGAACAAAAGGGGTCCTGGTGGTGCCTCAAAGTTTGCCTCTTGATTGCTACAGCACACAGTATTGGAACACCATAAGTGTATTTGAGCAGCAAAAAATCTCTAAATTCAAAGCATAAAGTCTTGAAAAAATCTCAGAGAAACTTCAAGGACTCTGCAATTCTAATCAAGTTTCAACCAACCCTGCCACCCATCATAAATCAGGAGATTCATCAGCTGGCAATGGCAGGCGCACCACAAGGGGTGCTTCTACCTCACCCTCCGGGCAGCATGTGGATTAGGTTTCATTCTCTAATTGTGCTGTGTGTTTCACCACTCCAAGGTCCTTGTCTATGATAGCAAACAGTTGTCCATATATCTGATCTGAATATCAAATTTTGGTGGCAGGAGGCTGGACCTGTGCATGATGGTGATGGCATGATGGCTTGACATGTCATGAGAGTGTCTAATTTTATGGGAGTTTTGCCAGGTCATTGGATCAGCATGAGCAAAAGTGTCAGCATGGGGGCTTGGTGAGTGATGTCTGATGTCCACCCTGGCTTTAGCGCGAACATCAGGGTATACATTGTCACAAAGACTTTCACAATTCCGCAGCAGAGGGCCTGCGGGGAATTCTGCAGCTATACCTTGGCCAGCATCATTGTTTGGCCTTCCCCCACATGGGGCACATTCTGTGTGTGATTCTTGTGGCAAGATTTCTTAACATGTTACAAGTGTGTCTGATGACATTGGAGGTGTGAGAGGTCATTGGATCAGCACAAGCAAAAGTGTTAGCTTGGGGGCTTGGAATCCCATCTTCACCCCAAAAGTCTGGCTAATCCAAAGATGTTGGCAGATGGCCACTTCAACATGAATTGGTCAATCTTCCGTTTGTAATTTCCTCATCTGTCTGGAATTGAAAAAAAAACTGTGGTCTTGCTCTTTACCTGCTTAGATCTTGGTATTATGGACATCAAACACTCCCTGACTACCTCATCAAGAACAGAGACACTAGAATTGGTTTTCCACATCAAATGAACAATCAAATGACACACGCTGTGACTGGCTATGTTCAGGTGAGATGTGGTCCAGGTGAATTTATTGGTTGATTACAAAACCAAAATTGAAAAGTTTCTCAAGCAAAAAACAATTTCATTCCTTTATTGTCATGTTGAATTAAGTTCTCCCTCCCTTCTGGCCATTTATAACTTATTTCTCAGCAATTCAAATGGATCTAAATGCAGCCATCATTTTTGTATGCCTTACTTGTAACCAACACAAGCTTACTCCAAGTCACTAGTTAGAGTTGACATCAGATTGATTTGAAGATAGAAGTGACATAAATCAATCTTGCAATACTGATACATACCCCCATGGTTGATTTCAACAAGAGTTCCGTAAAGAAATCATGGTATGGCACTCTCCAGAGAGTGCCACATATCCCCCCCTGGTGATAGAGGGCAGTATGGTTATGTCTTTATCTTTTTGTTTGATCCTATTGAAATACAGGATCTATATTTGCATCAAGGCATCCAGAGGAGGAAGCAACAAGAACCCTAGGGTCTTCTCTTTGGAAAATTGAAATTTCAATACATAATTTATTGAAGGCAAATTAAAAAAAACCTGGCCATCTGTCTAGAGAAGAAAGATAAAGAAAGATCAGGTATTGTGGCCCGTTTATTTTGCTGAAAGGATTTCCTCCAGGTGAGGCAGGTGGGGCAAATGGGCCTGCCAAAACACCAAAAGCTCTCAGTTCAGTTTGGGGAAATTAGTCCCAAGCCTTCCTCTGAAGCAAGGGAATTGTGTTAAGCTAGCCCTCTCCCACCATTTTTCCATTATGATGGTTCACAGTTGAAATTCTTCAGCAATGCAAAAAATTCAAACCAGCAGAGCACTTGGGGTTTAAATTTTGACTTTGAGCATCCCCTGTTGGGTTAAATTGCCAATTTCTGGTAACCTAACCCAACTGGCAATCACATCGGTCCGGGCTAAATCCTGTGTCATCCCATTCCAGGTTTGATTTCAGGTTTGGGCTTGCTATATTTAGCAAGCCTAAACCTGAAATTTAGCCTCAGGCTATGGCATTTCTCACATCAGCTAGCCGGAAGCTGACCCAACAAATGCCTCTGCCTGCTTGCAGTGGCCTCGGTCAGACTCAGCTAACCTGCCCATAAACCCAGGCTTACTTGAGCCAAGAATTTAGCCAACAAATGCAACTGCTCTTACAATCTCAAGCCAATTTTTCTGGAAAGGTTACAAATTCTTGAAACCAGAAAGCAGTACTGGAGGACTTCCTGTCAAGTCTGGGAGCCTCCCAGATCTCAATTTACACACCCATACTCTTGATTTTTGGTAGAAGGGAAAATGTTTTCCTAACCCTACAGCTCATGACTTTCATGTGCACTGATTGTTGATTTAGTAGATGTCTTAATTTAGGAGCTATAGGGGCATCTAGAGCTCTCTCAATGCCGACGGGAAGTCCTCCACTATGTCAGCAAACCAGCAGTGGTTGCCATCAAATTTGAACTGTAGCTCGGAGGTCGCGGACCGGCATGCGAGCTGGTATGTTCGGGGTACTCGGGGGAGTAGTAGTTGCTGTGACAATGCTGGACTCACGGCCCCCCGGTGCTCTCAATGGTTTTCGATTGCTTGCAGCGATCTCCATAGATAAGTTTACTACATACACATATCTATAAAGTTCGGTTCACCCAGGTTTCATGAGGAGACTATCGTTAGTCCTCAACCACATCCAATCCTCAGCTTCGCATTCGAGTATCATGTCCAAGTTTTATAATCTCAAAGCAAACCTTGCCAATGGCACTGAGTTCGACTTCTCTCAGACCCGAGGCAAAGTCGTCGTAGTCGTCAATGTTGCTTCTAAATGTGGTTTTACCACTCAATACGAAGGCCTCGAAAAGTTGAGTTTGTATTCCGCGATTGGTTTTTGACTCATGTTCCCCTTTAATTATAACCACCTCCTGAAAAATCTCTACGAACTTCTTGTTGACTTTCTTTTTTTGACCTAATTATGATACCTTTCAAATTCAGATTATGGCAAAAATTCAAAGACAAAGATTTCCAATTGATAGGGTTTCCTTGCAACCAGTTTGGTGGGCAAGAACCGGGTACCGATTCGGAAATCGCGAGTTTTTGCAAGCTCAAGTTAGTACTTCAGTCATCAGCCAAAGAAGAAAAGTCTATCATCCCGACAACCTGACTTCTTATGCTTGTAAACTCTCCACTTGTTTGCCCACTTTTGCCCACTCCTTTGGACTCAATAGCTATGGTGTTACTTTTCCAATCGCGCAAAAGTGTGACGTCAATGGGGACAACGCACATGAAGTCTATAAATTTTTGAAGGCTGAAAAGGCAGGAATTGTAAGTCTCTTTTAGTTAAAATGTCTTGAGCCTGGTCTTTTTTTCGCTTTCCGATCCACTATACTTCTATTGTGTTTCATCAGTTGACCATATGACGTCATGTTTAATTGACGATCACTGATAGATGGGACTATCACGAATTAAATGGAACTTCGAGGTATGATATCTTCACGAAGAGTATTAGAAAGATCGACCAACATGCTTATAGGAACCTTTCTTAGAAATTTGTCGTGGACAAGAAAGGAGCCGTTCGTTATAGGCATGCATCGTGAGGAGCAATCTCTCATGGTTAAGTCGATGGAATGGATCCTGACAAATTTGTGCATCGTTTTTTTTAGGACTGCTAAACCTGAGTCCCTTGAAAAGGAGATCGAAGGTTTATTAGCAGAACCCGCACCTTAATGCGCACCTCGCCCGAATGTCATGACTTGCAGCATACACTTACGGCCGAACTGCAGCGGTCAATGGACGAACATCATATCATAGTCATCAGATTTCTTTTTGTATAGAACAATGCTTTGGACCATGGTGTTCTTGCGTGTTTTGATGAACTTTCTCGAACCAGAACCATCCTCTACATTCGCAATTTGAGCCTCTTTTATTGGAAGTACACATCAACCAGCATTCGCGTAGTCGGACGTACTTTCAAACTGGCCACCGAGTGGACTACCAGCATATGTATGAACACTTGGTAATTGATTTGGTCGTAAAATCCAGGATAAAGCCTGGTGAAAGATGCGCAGTTTCACCAAGTCTTTGTGGAATAATGGCAGAAAAAAATGTTCATGAAGGAATGTCAGTTGCGTGTACAAACACGCCCAACTACTGTTGAGAGAAAGAGGCAAGCAAACAAACACTGTCATGTGATTCGGTGAATTTACAATGGCCATTCTACTGGACTATCTTGCACGTCAACTGGCATGAGCTGCACAACTTTTTCTTTTAGTGTGCAGATGTTGCTTTAGAGCATTCACATTTGTCGGGTTAACTTGCTGGTTTCTGGCAGGTTAACCCAACCGGCAATCACATTGGTCTGGGCAAAACTCGGGTCAGCAAACCTCAAGGTCAGCTAGATTTAGCTAGCCTTAGCCTGAGAATAAACCTCAGTTTAATTGGATGACTTCATGTCAAGTCTATGTAGGAGCCTCCCAGAATAAATTGAGGAATGCAAAGAGGGTATCATATGAGTTTCTTTGGGTTAAGTTCTTTGTACACGCCCATATTTTGCCGTGAGTGTGATAGTGCATCATTAATTTCCTTTGTCAGTTGGATTTTGCATGTTTGTTTCCAAGATACATAAATACGCGCAAGCGCTGCATATAGCCGGTGAGACTAGTTGATGCCGACTACTACTACTTAGTCTTACAGGAAATATATATAATTCTAGTGGACCTGCACTCGTATTTGTTTTACAAACCCCTGAACTTTTTCTCTGCTTAGCTTGAGTTTTATGTAGAGCGAATTCCACGGAAACAAACAGTACACATATGTTCAAACCTTAGCCTGAGCTATGCCCTTGCACCAGTACAGGTGATAGCAAGTTCTGGACCTGCCGGTGTGATTGCTCTTCACTATGATTGCTCTGCTGGTGCGATTGATTTGCTGGGGTGATTGTTCATCTCATGTGTCTGGCGGCTCGGAGGTTGGGGTGGGCTCGATTGCCTCGGCTGAGGGCTGGGACCCGGGAGACGGCCGGATCCGGCCACATCGGCTGCTCAGTTTTCAGCCAAAACCAATGGCGCAGCTGCCGTGTAAACATCTCTGCGCGGATTGGCCACCATGAATTACGTTGGTCAGAGTGCTCTAGGTAGATCGACCATTCGAGGACGTCATCCCCCGGTCTCCCCCCTCCTCAGTTGCCTATATACATATACCCCCGAGCTCGATGACAACACCCGCACCCAGCAAGCTCCCAACTTCTCCCTCCTCAAAATCTCATCACTTCCTTCAACTCTGTCACATTCTCCCGAGCTCCTCATTCTGAATCAACCCAAGTCTTACATACCTAACTACTCGTCGGCAAGATGTCATCGTTTGAGGCTCTGATGAACATCGCCTCCGAACAAACCAAGGCTTCCCAGATCGCATTAGCCAAAGAAAACCAAATCCGCCAAGCTCGTGAAAAAGCTAAACGCATGGAAGAAGAGCGGAAAGAGAAGGAACGGTCCAGGTCTGATATTCCCTTGATTCTTTGCATGTCCCCTACCTGAAAATGTAGCAGCTGACTCGCATTGCCTTCGGTTGAACGCTTGAGATCTCGATAGGCTGGAAAAGGAAAGACTCGCAAAGAAAAAACTAGAGGACGAAAGAAGGGAGAAGCAGCTAGTCGAAGAACGCCAGAAGAGACAAGCAGATCGTGTATCAGCTACTGAACAGACACGCAAACAGCAAGATTCCGACTCATACAGCCGACCTTCAACCTCCCGAATAAACAATAAACCATCTCCGAGCCCTCGTCATCGTTCCATCGCTCGTCCATCTAACTCAACCCCCGCAAACCTCGATCTGGATCCTGAAGAAAAACGCCGAATTGAGCGTCAGGAAAAGCAGGCGAAATCACGCGCGAAACTTTTCGGTGAACCGGTCTCAGCTCACAAAAAACCCGCACCTTCCCGCCCTTCCGCCAATGCCCCTCAGCGCAACCAATCTGCCTCTAAGGGTAAAGCACCTATGAGAGGGAACCCTTCTGGCAACAGCTCCAACAGAGCATCAGGAACTCCTACAGCCATCACCGCTCGTCAACGGATAGAGCAAACCTTCAACGCAAGTGAAAGAAAGCCTTTGAGTCTAACAAATAGGGACCGACGGACCATCGAAGAAATTGAACAAGATATGAAACGGAAGAAAGTCGAAGCGAGGACTCAGGGCACCAGAGATTCGCAATCATCCTCAATCGATTCATACTTTACCGAAAAACGAATTCCTATACCCTTCAAATCCGCTGCGAGCAGTTCGACACTGACGGTCGCTGACAAGAATCCCCGAGCTGGATCTGAAGTTGTCTTGGCTGGCAAGAGGAAGGCGATGAACGGCTTGCCTACTCCGTCGTCCAAACGTACTCAACTATCAACAAGTCTTCCTAAGGATACCAAACCGAACGGCCCACGAACTGTTCCTAAAGCAAGAGCAGGCTCACACAGCAGCAGTCGTAGACAGGACGCAACTGTCTCAGATGATGAAGATGATTCTTCTGATGAAACCGATGACATTTCTGATCATGGCGAAGTTGTGGCCCCCTCGGTAAGGGATGAGATTTGGAAGATCATGGGTAAAGATCGGAGGCAGTATACCGCGAAACCGATCTTCAGCGACGAAGAAGATGATATGGAGGCCGATGTGGATGATGTCCTTGAAGAAGAAGGCCGAGCGTCAGTAATCTTTATTTTCAGATTTCTCATCTTGTCTTAATCGCAATGAAATTGACACTGTCTATATTTATTTTTCTCGCCCACAGAGCTCGATTGGCAAAACTTGAGGATCAGCGAGAGGAGGAACGTCTGAGACAACACGAGCTGGAAAAGAAAAAGCGGCTCATGCAACGTCGTCTT
This sequence comes from Puccinia triticina, assembly GCF_026914185.1. NCBI lineage: Eukaryota > Fungi > Basidiomycota > Pucciniomycetes > Pucciniales > Pucciniaceae > Puccinia > Puccinia triticina. Next base: position 4,431,040 of record NC_070572.1, read on the forward strand.
TCGAAGTAAACTGCTTTCTATTTCTTAGCTGTTAGTTTTTTTATTTCTTCAATTTGTCCCTCAAGATTGTGTTTAGTGTCGTCTTCTTCATCGTTCATAGAACTTCTTGGCTTCCTCATTCTTTCTACTGTACATCTGTTCATATATTTTTTCGTTAATCTTTGTTCGCATCAACCGGCATACATGTATGTACGATCGCAACCCCCCCCCCCCCCCCCCCCCCCCCCCCCCCCCCCCCCCCTCCCTCTAAATCTGTAGACAAGTTAAAGTGTCACCGTTCTTCATGTCCTTCAAATATTTCTTGCTTGGGATCAGTTAAGGATTTGTGGTTCATTATGATATGGGGTACACTTACAAGAGGTTGAAAGGTGGAGAACAAGCAACTATAGACAATCTTGAACCAAATGCAAACATTTTCTTTTTCTTTTTGCTTTGCCCCACCATCAAATAAGAGGCTTGAGTGGTCAAGCTAAGTTTGTGTGACTTTTGAATGCAAGCTATGTCTAGTTTAACTAGCAACAACAAATTTGATTGTATTGGTGGCTTGCAAGGTGTTAAGTTGTGTGATGTGCGCAGGTCAATTTAACTGTTGCTAAATGTAGCAATAGTTAGCTAAATTTGGAGCTTCCAGCTAATGTAGCTTGGGGTTAGCTCAGCCCGGTGCAATTGAATTTGGTGGCTAAACCACATATGCGGCTGCAAGTGCAAGCCAAACTAGCCACCAGCAAAGATGCTCTAAGTTTTAGTTTGGGTGCCTGAAAAATCCCGTGTAAAAAGCAATGTCCTGGTAAACAAGAGTAAGCTTAGTGCTGGAATGAGCAAGGGCTGCTGCTTAGGATGTGAAAATTACTGTGGTAAATCAATGGTGGGTAGTTACTTTACTTTACAATATCTGAGTTTTTTTTGTCAATTAGCTACTCACTGTTACTTTTGGGGTCATTATTGTTAGCAGTAACACACAAATAGTGCCATCATGTGTAATGTAAATAGGGAGGCTCACATTATAATTTTTTTAAAAAAACTTTGGAGCCCATTTTAGGGCAAGCTTAACAAAGCCTCTCTGGAGGAGGGCCCCGCAGGGTCTCTGTCTCACAGAGAGGCTTGCCCCCAAGCAGCAAGGTTTGGCGTGAATCCTAACGGGCCTGAGGCTTGGCCAACCCCCAAATTTCATTAAATCCTTTGTTACACATCAACCACTGCCGGGATAGGCCCATGAGTGGCATGGCCTTGAAGCCTAGCTTCTTGCGCAGGCAGCCAGCCATCTACCATCCATCAAGCCCCTTGTACAAGGCTGAAACGCTGCGCTGCGCTACAAAAAAGCGGTCTTTTAGCGCAGCGCAGCGGGGAACCGCTGCGCGGTCAGCCCAAAAAGCGGTAGCGCAGCGCCAGTCCCGCTGCGCTACCGCAGAAAATAGCGGGTTCCCGCTTTTTTCCCGACCCAAAAAGCGGTAGCGCAGCGGGCGGGGCCACTCCTTTCAGCGCCGCGCAGCGGCCGCCAAAACAGCTGCGCTTTTTTGGCTGGCAGCGGGGGAGCGCTACGCGGCCAGCTCAAAAAGCGGTAGCGCAGCGATGGTTCCGCTGTGCTACCGCTGAAAGTAGCGGGTCCCTGCTTCTTGCCAGACCCAAAAAGCGGTAGCGCAGCGGGCGGGCCCGCTACTTTCAGCGCAGCGCAGCGGCCACCAAAACCGCTGCGCTGCGCTTTTTGAAGCGCAGCGCTTTCACCCTTGCCTTGTAGAGCTGCTGGACATGCTTTCAAAAACCATGCCGAGCTTGTCCCAGCGAGCAGAGCGTGTTTTTTTCAACTCCTGTACACATTTTATGTGTGGCCTGCATACCGAATGTAGTTTATTGTTCAATTCAAACAATAAAAATACTTCATGTACTTATTAGAATTAATTGAAACTTTCATGTACTTATCCAATAGTATGGTGTAAGATCAATCCTGGAATCATGATTCCATGACTTTACATCCTTGTAGCTTTAAGGCCATTCAAGGCATCAACATGTGGCCTATGTAGTCTTGAAGGCCAGATAGACCTTCAATTTGGCACCTGGGCGGCCCATTTGGCCACCAGGATGCTATAGAAAAGTGGTGCCAAACTTTCACACCAGCCAAATGGGTGAAAGCTGTACTCAGGACTCACACCAAATTTTGCCGCTTAGTCCCAAGTCCCTCCTTCGGAGGCTCGCGCTTCGCGCGAGGGGCCCCTGCCCGCCCCTCAGAAGAGGGACTGACTAAGTTTGATTTTAGGGCCTTTATGAACAGCTTTTTGAAAAGTGTTAAGCTATCCACCGGAAGACGTCCTGTAGGATCTACGCCCCCCTCACAGACTAAATTTTCACAGTTCTGTCACCCAACAGATCTGTCCTCCTCTAGGCAAACAAAATGTAAACAGGTGTAAACCTGTATTGGATCCAGTTGCTTGCTCAACTTGCAGCTTGCCCCACTCCCACTTCAATGCCCGTCCAACCAAATCACACTTGGCTTGTTGGGTGTGTGTATGTGTGTCACAGGGCAGGCCGGTTTGCTGGTGCTGCCTGGTAGAGATCTGATCTACCAGGCCCTGGTAGATCTGTTTGTGACAGATCTGTGAAATTTTGTTATGCTAGAATAGGGGGGCGTAGATCCTACTGGAATTTTTCCACTTTTGGTTGTTCCTTGGCAACCAGAACAACTTCTGGATTTTATAAATTCGTTCATAAAGGGCTTAAAATGGGCTTCAGAAGTTTTTTAAATTCCATTGTGAACCCCCCTATTAGCGCTCCATTTTTGAGACCATTATTGTTCAGGTAACAATTTTGCAGGAGATAAACCAAAATCAAGCGATAAAAGACCAAATTATCCCTAATTTGGCCTTTTTTACTTGTTATCTTGCTAGATATCTGTTGCTCTGTGCTCAGATATTGTGACAGCCTTAGTAAAGCATTCTTATCTGGTTGTAATATTTCAACACTGTTACTAGAAACAATAGGGAGGTTCACCATTGAATTTCTGGCTTCTGGTACTGTAGGACCATAAACAATTTCTTGCTTGTCATCAGAAATTTGGGCTCAAAATTAAGCTAAAATCATTTCTCAAACCAACCAACAACTTCCCTAAGTATTTCTGGTCATTGAACATTGACCATATAATTTTAGACAGACAGTCCACAACTCCAATCACACCCCTGATGATGGCAGGCCTTGACCATTCACCAGAAATTGATTGAAGATCACCACTTTACATAATTACATATGTACATACCAACTCTCCACTCTCAAAAAACTGGTTTCACTCCCATTTGATGACCGGTAATCAGTGGGAATACACTCCTCATTCAAATGACCAGTCATCAATGTGGTACCTGGGTACACCCTTCACCTCTCTTCACTCCAATGACCGGTCTTTAAAATAATCACGTAAATGTCACCTGTCCCATTGATGACGGTTCAAGAACACAAGTCATTGATTGGATTTTTGTAATTCCTAAAGTATTACTAAACAATTCTAGATGATACCGGCCTTCTTTAGGGAAATATGCCAATTCAGATGGGCCTTTCACATAATTCTAACAGGGATGTACATGTTGTTGATCTGTGGGAGGCTCAAACTGCAATTTGTAACAAACTTACACACACGCACATGACAGTTACAGTATCAAAGTGAAAACAATTACCACCTTCATGCGCATATAAATAATATTAATTGAAACCCAATAATTCATCTTAATTACCAAACACTTCAAATTGAATTATGCTTTGATTGTGGACATTGTGTCTTGGTGGTTTCAACCACATTCCAGATGTGTTCCAGTTGACTTCTGCATGACTTCTGGATGGTTTATGCATGAATCCAGGATCAGTTTCAGATCATTTGTGGATTGGTTCCAGAATTTTTCATTAATTCTTACACTACTTTCATAAAAGGCATCCAGCACAGTTAAAGAAAAGGGGTACAGTATGGAACTCTCTAGAGAGTGCATCAAAATTTCCCCTGGTGATTTGGCTTGGATTTGAACTTCAGATAATGATACCAAAGAAACAAAGATATTACAATAGTGAAAAGGAAAACTATCTGGTTCTTTTACTTTCTTACTGTTATGGCCTGGTGTTATACCTCTCTGGGGGAGAATTGATGCCTGCTAGAATTGTGTAGATGGGTGGTACCTTTTCTTCCTTCCCTGGGGTTTTTACACTTACAACTTGCCTGTGCGTTCTCAATCGGAATACATGTACAAATGAGATTTAAATGACTTTTTATTTCCTGAAATTTGCCTTCTTGGTCCCTTATTGGGAATCCGATTACTTGCGAACTATTGTCTGTGAAACAAAAGATTAATAAAGTAATGTCACATGATCTTGACGTGTATTTACGTGTATTCTGCTTTATTAAATGTCAGATCAAATCTTTGTACATAATAAAAACACGTAACACAATTTCTTACAAGTTTCCTCTCCAATTACCCAATGGCCAGTCAATTTTTCTTGTCCATTGGATGGAATGTGCATCAAAGCTGCAACCAATACAATACAGGTATTGGTATTGGGCTGTATTGTATCAAAATACATCCAGATATTTGGTATTGGTATTGTATTGGGTTGCCCAATACAAGTATAGTATTGGCTGCATATGTATCAACAATCTGATACTATACATGTGTCTTGTCCCAATTCCCTAATACAATACAGCCCTATACCAATACTGTATCTGAGAAATTGGAGTAGGAAGTTCAAAACTTAAAATTTAACATAAATTCACCCGGAATTGAACCCAAAACCTCAGTGGTGTGCAGATGTATGAAAGATCACTTGGACAATTTTGGTTGGCTGGGTCATTCAGGTCATCATAGACCTACATGGGCCAGCTGGCTGGTGACCAGTCAAATGGCCGGTCTCAAAGTACACATCCACCTTGATGACAGGCCAGATAGCCGGTCATCAGGCACCGACCAATTGCAATACGGCCATTGAGGGAGTACCTGGAAACAGGTACTCCTCTCAATGAATGGAACAGTCCGGCCATCAAGGGGATTTTGTTGCTCTTGAAAAACAGGATAGGTGGTCATCAAGGCATGCACCTCGATGATTGGTCAGACGGCCAGTCATCAAGGCAAGCACCTCAATGACTGGCCAGCTGGCCGGTCATCAAGGTGTACATGCGCACCTTGATGAACGGTCTGGCAGGTCATCAAGGTGTTATTTGTGTACCTCAATGACCGGCCAGCTGGCTGGTCATTGAGGCACACAGTTATTGCGGTCAAAAACTGGGATAGCCGCTCATCAATCAAGATGTAAGGTCTGTACCTCAATGACCAGTCAACTGGCTGGTCATCCAGATTTTATAAACTTGTGCAGCTGCATGCCCAGCCGGTTGGCCGGTCATCAAGGTATTTCTACCTTGATGACAACTATCTGGATTAAGAGTTTGTATGCGGATGTGTTGGCTATAGCACACAGTGTGATAGATGTGCATTGGTTCTGTTGGTAATGTCTCCCTCCATCTGCGGGGGATGCTGAGGTTGTGGGTTCAATTCCTAGGTAATTTTGGTGAAATGTTGGATTCTGGTCCATGGAATTCTGGTTGATTAATCCCAAACAGATCCCTGTGATACAGTATTTGCAATGTATTGGTATTCAGATACTTGGGATTGGATTGTCAATAAAATAATTTGGTATTGTATTGGAAAACCAAACCAATACATGTATCTCTGATAACTTGTATTAAAGAGCCAATACTATACCTGGTATTTGCCAATACATGTATAGTATAGTATTGGTTTCAGCGTTGTGTGCATTAGAGATGCAACAAGTAGACCCGGGTACCCACTGCGGGTCCGGGTAGTGGTACCGCCTGTTTTTTTTTACCCAAAACAGACACCTGGACCCGGACCCGGACACGCCTGGGTGGCCAGGGGCACCCGGGAATTTTCCGCGGGTACCCGCCAGTACGCGCTGATCAGTGAGCCAATCATTCCTGCAACAACTGCGGCGCCAAGAGCATGACCAGCGACCCGGCGTGCTCCCCCGGAGCGCCAGCTGGGTCTGTTTGCCTTCGGCGCGACCCCAATTCTCTGTAACTCTCCTCGGGACCCCTCCTCTCCCCCACCAGGGGAGGTGGTACGGCGGGTACCCGGGTACTGCTAAAAAAACCCAAGAAAAACCCACACCCGGACCCGTACTTGGCACCCGCAACGCGGGTACCCGCCCACCTGATGAGTACCCGACGGCGGGTGCCGGGTACCTTGCATCTCTAATGTACATGTGCTCCATCCAAGCTCATTGAGTATAGTAACCACACTCCATCCAATAAAAACCATCAGTTGCAGTGTGTAATACAATCAACAATTGGTTGTTCATCCAACAGTGGATATTCTCTGATTGATTACTGGTCATTGATTGGAGAACAACCTCAATTCAATGATGACTGGTATGGAGCTCCTACGGTGTCAGACCTTAGGCAGAGTGGTGAGGGGAAAGTTCTTTACATCTACCCTTGTGGTGGTCTGTAGAATCTTGAGCAAAAAAGGATCAAAAACAATGATAGTGGGGTGGGGGTGGATTTGTTTGAGATGAGAGAGTAAGGATTGCCAAGTGATACCCCTGTGGCAGTAACCGGCACCCGCGGCTGTACGGTGGGTATCCGCCCGCAGGTGTGGGTGTTGGAATTTGGCAAAAAAAACCAGGTACCCAGGTGCCTGTGGTCAACACCCGCCACTAAATTGTGGATAAAGTTGCCGCAGCACCCCTCTCAATGACCTGTTGGTTCTAGTTGCTGGTCATTGAGAGGGTACACAGCCCCCTCTATGATTGGCACACACCGACGTGGAACTACTCAAATGGGAGAATAGAGCTGGGAAGGGAAATGTATAAATACACTAGTACTAATGTAAACTATGCCAAGGATGCTGATATGAGAGCTGCCTTCCTGACTAATACTTCTGGGGATGAGTGTAACACTAAGAAAAAGAAGAAAGGTGTGGCTTTTCTACTATAATCTTAGACTGACTAATACTATGAGCTGACTGCTTGTACCTGTAGGGTATGATCAGGAGGAGAGGAGTAGTAGTGAGGGAAAAGATGAAAGGTGATGTGCAAATGTGAATGATATATGCAGGGGGATATATTTCTGGTATGTATGAAAATGTATAAGAGGGGTGAATGACAATTTTATCTAATGGTGTGATGAAATATGTAATGATGAAGATGAATCTAATGGTGTGGGTAAAAAGGTCATACAGGGTGCAAGGGTGAAAGCTCTGTGCTTCAAAAAGCGCCGTGCAGCATGAAGCGCAGCGGTTTTGGTGGCCGCTGTGCTGCGCTGAAAGTAGCGGCCCCGCCCGCTGCGCTGCGCTGAAAGTAGTGGCCCCGCCCGCTGTGCTGCGCTGAAAGTAGTGGCCCCGCCCGCTGCGCTGCGCTGAAAGTAGCGGCCTCACTTGCTGCGCTGCGCTGAAAGTAGCGGTGTGGTGTGCCAAATGTGTTTCAAGTATCAAATCACATAAAGTCACAGTTTACTATTGAGAAGGAGACATATTTCTAGATGTATTATTGCATAATTGGATTCTACAGGTCATTTAACCCCTAGTCACTCACTGGAACCACTAGGCTAGCTGCACTCAGTCAAAAGTTACTAGTATTATACTGTGTTCATAAGCATAATTACATACTGCAGAGATATTTTGATAGTACATAGTATAGAATTAGACTCAAGGACATATTTATAGTGTATGTAGTGGTGTGGTTTGGCTCTGCCCATGGCATGGTTCCACCTGTGGATAACTCCATGATTGTTGTTTGGCTCCACCCACGTACCACGGCATGGTTCCACCTATGGACACATCCAGGGTTGTTGTTTTGCTCCGCCCACGTACCACAGCATGGCTCCACCTGTGGACACCTCCATAATTGTGTAGGTGCCATGGACACCACCACCACAACCACGTGGATACCATATGGACACCACCACCACAACCACGTGGATACCATCACCACATGGACACCTGTGTGGTGGTCACACCAGCAAAAATCCCTCACAAGGATCCCTCACATTTTACTATAAAAGGAGGAGATTTTCCCTCCTCAGTTTTCGGCATGCCACTCAGGCAATCCTAACCAGAACACACATCTCACTCAGAGTTACAAGTCACATCCACATAAATCCAGCAGTGTGATCTCAATTGAGTTGCCCATTAAAATCTTTCATGCCTCAGAGTAGTTCTAAGTAGTCAAGTAGCAAGCATCACCCACTTGTGCTCTTAACAAGTCAAAGTGATCTTAACCCATTGTGCTCTTAACTGAAGGTTAAGGAAGAGGGCAAAGACACTTTGAATAGTTCACATATAACATCAGTTCTCTCAGAAGTCTTGTGTCAGTTTATCTCCACTTTCATATCACAAACATATCAAACCATATAAAACATATCTTACGTTTAGGCTCATTTCCATTATCTGACTCAAGGCTGCTGTAAACCGCTCTAACTCCATTTCCCATACAAAATCCACTTTCCGCTGAATTCAAGTTTGATCTAGGTCTTATAAGAGACTGCTGCACATAGTTTTCTCTATCATTAGGTTGCCACAACAATAAATAAATTTGTTGTGATAACTCTTGTGTAGTATCATAGAGGGGCAGGTCTTTCAAACCACCCGTAACAGTTGTAATAGCTTCTTACATCTTTGAAATATTATAACTGGTATTTCCCCCTTGCAGAACTGCCACCCGTCCCAAAGGAGTTCTCACATCTGGTGTCCCAACATTGGCCTAATACCTCCAGAAGATCAACAATAAAACATCATCAGCAACACGAAATCAATAAACAGTGGATAACGATACGGACCAAAACCAAGAGGAGGAGCGGATTTGGCACAACCCCGGATTATTGGAACAGGAACGAGAATTTGTAAGTGAATACATTGACAAGGTCCCCCGAGGCGGTAAGGATATTCACGAGACCCTAGCAAGTGTGCTACAAGAAAAAACCACAATGGCTGAAGAATCAACAAACCCTACAGTGGCTCTCCAAGAGAAAGAACAGGAGATATCTAAGTTGCAAGCTTCTCTGCAAGAAATGATGGAAGAAATGCGGGAAATGTGCAAAAATCAGGAGAAGATGCAGGCTGTACTAGACACACCTCAACAGAGACCAATCTCAGAAACAACTGCTCTAGCACAAAGAACTTCTTTGAGATTTGCAGAGTCAACACCTTACACGGTGTGGTGGACAAATGGGTACACGCGTGGGGATCAAGATTTACGCGCATGGCGCGCGCCAGAGGACGTCAAGGTTCAAGACATCAAGGCCTCAATCTTTCAGCCCTCAAGGCTTCCTCAAGATTCAATGGTGCAGCGCGGCGCGCATCCTCAAGGCTTTTCAGGTTCTTTTCCTTTGTTTTTGTGTTGGTGTTTTAGCTTTCTGGTCAGTTTTCTTTTCATCAAGTTTTGTTATTTTCTTCTCTTTCATTCTGCGCGCGTTGGTTAGGTTTTGGATGAGGAGGGTTGGTTTTTGTCCTGTTTTGTTTGTTGTAGCGCGCGCGTGCGCGCTAGGTTGTGATGAGCTGTCTGTTAGATTTCACAAGCTCCAGGGTTTGAGTTCAGTTTGAACTCCGGCTTTGGAGCGGCATGGACTCACTCTGAACCGTAAATTTTCAGTTTCTCCATCAAATTCTAAGTTTAAAGTCTTGGCAATCCGTCTGCCCGAAGTCTCAGCTCCTTAAAGTTCATTCTCCCTCCCCGCAACGCAGATCTCTTCCAATTTTCTGGTTTAGATCACACCCCGCCGGCAGTATCCCTGGCTCTTTTCTCAACAACAAAATCGCCGACGCGCCACTCCAGCCGTCAGAAATCAACCCCCCCCCCCCCCCCTACGCTTACACGAATCTCAGCGCTCTTTTTTTGGCCAATCACCCCGGAGGGCATACACAGCCTAGTATTTTCTTTTTCCATTCCCCTCCCCAAACTGCTGCCGGCCTAGCACCGGACAGAGTTCCATAACGGATAGGACACAAATTTTAGAGACAACTCTGGGTGCAGGGGACAAAAGCTTTTTGATGTTACCAGCACCATTACCTGTGGCCAGAGGTCCATTGCCAGGGTCAAGTCAGGCCCGACCTCATACCAAAATCATGTTGCCAGACGAACGCAAAGGAGTTATACTTGACGTCAAGAAGACAAATATTCCCTTTGATGGCACAGAAGTAGAGACATTCATACAGAGGGTAGAGAAGGTTGCTTCAATTCAAGGCGCCGGGGCAATTGACCTGGCATTTCAATTGCCACTCATCATCAATAATAAGAAGATAAGTGAAGCTCTTGAGCAGATGGACGGACATGAGACAGGTAACTGGGAGCTTCTGAAGATGCAGATGATCAGGAAATGGGGCAGGGCTATTCCTTTTAGGAAATATAGGGAAGATGCCATACCACAGTTGATCCAGAAGGCCCGCAACAGTCAGGGTATCAAAACTAGAATTGAGTATAAGAAGTTCATTGGTGAGCTTGAAGAAATGACAGACTATTTTACTCAAATGGGATACAGTCACTTGAATCCAGAAAGCGGTAATCCTCTTTTGAGGGCTCTTTCTGCTGAGCTGAAGAAGGAAGTCACCAAAGAATTAGCTCATGCCAAGGAACTCAGGAAAACCAGAGACAGACGTAATATCATCCCGGAATTGGACACGTTAAAGAAATATGTGGACATGGCCCTAATCATTATTGACTTTGACATTGACAAGGTAGCATCCACTACAAAAGAGGTGCCCAAGAAGAAGGTTGCCATTCAGGATCCTACTGAGACAGAGGAGTTGAAGGAGAAAGTAAAGAAGCTCACCAATGCACTAGAATACCAGACTAGAGCTGCCCTCCTCATCTTAGCAGACCCTCTTCACCCGGATTTTCAGAATCAAGACAAGGTTTTTCAGACACAAGGCCCCGGTTTGCACCATTAGAATGTTACTACTGTGAAGAGAAACACACCTTATCTGAGTGTGAATCTTACAACCAGGACATGCATACTAGAAGGATGTACAGATATCAAGGAGTCTACTACTACCCAAATAGACAGCCTATTGTAGTAGATAAAGACTCTTCTGTGCGGCAAATGGTACAGAGGTTCCATGACAAACAAAGAACGGTAAATGAGACCACTGCTGCGGCTCTGGAATCAACACCAGCCGTCATAGAGCTAGACGAATGGGGATCATGGGTTCCACCTCAAATGCACATTGACGAAGGAGAGTTGCAAAACAATATAGGGTTTGGACTCAGAAAATCTCAAAGAATTCAGGAGAATTTGAGAGTAGCGGACTCACTATTCAGACTGCTGGACGCACTTTTGATAGTGCCAGACGCACTGTTCGTAGTGGCGGACGCACTTTTCACAGTGATGGACACAATTTTGATAGTGGCAGACTCACTATTCAGAGTGCTGGACACAATTTTGATAGTGGCGGACTCACTTTTCATTGTGGCAGATGCACTTTTCAAAGTGGCGGACGCACTTTGCATAGTGGCAGACACACCTTTTGTAGTGACGGACGCACTTTCCAAAGTGCCAGAGGCAGATTCTTTTTTGTGTTGCACCAAAGGGGCTGGTATAGGGCCTGTGCAAACTCATCTGGGACCTTTGGGCCCCAGAGAAGCTTGCATTGGCCCTCTACGCGCCCCTTTGAGCCATTATTCAATTTTTTTTGAATATTTGAGCTTAAATTTGCCCAGGCATTATTCGACTCAAATCAAATTCAAATACAAATACTTGAATCAATTTGATTGAATGTGCTATGCCCTGAATGATTTAATGTGTACAATAGGCATAGTACATGATGAGTAATGTATGTAAAGGGTTTAGTATGTGAGAAAATATCTGTAAAAAGAATTTAATGTAATGATTTAATTAAGTTGCTAATGAAATGAGTGTTGTAACTAATGAAGAATGTAGGGTTTTCTGTAATTCTTATATCCTCTATAACTATCGAACCATTGAAGATAAAGGGGTACTATGTATGAGTGACTATAGGTAAAATGAGGCGTAAAACCTGAATATGCAATGATAATGAGGTATTTGTGAAGTTTTATGGGGTAATAGGCAATGTAATGATGAATATATGTAAAAAGAAGATAATAAAATACTACTTGTGGCTAGGAATGGAGCACCACAATGGCAGTCAAAGGCGAGCGGCGAATATGGCAGGATTGAGCATGAGAGCAGAGATTGGCGGATGACGTGCGTGTGTGTATAGCGCTTGGCGGATGACGTGCATGTGTGCATAGCGCTTGGCGGATGACAAGTGGGCGTTGTGGTAAGACTAATCCACTTACAAACACATCAAAAATAGGGAAAAATTAATATAATAGTATAATATAAAGTATAAACAAAACCTTTCTAGTACAAATTAAAATACAATCTACAGATCACATAGAATTGTTAGTTAAATTATCACCCAGAAAACCAGTACTAGTCTGTTTAGTTACATAATCAAGTACATAGTAGAATCCTAGTTTAACATACAAATCACACCCATTAAATAGTACAAATCTATTCTAGGACTAAAAGGGACACTGCTGAAAGATTGCAATATCACATGTTAGAAAATCTACTCTTAGATCATGTTTTCAACCCAAAGAGGAACAAGCCAAGTGATCACAACTCAAAGTAGTATACTATTTCACAAATATCATGTACAGCTTCCCAATATAGATTAGTATTTCAACACTACAACTGTACAGCATCCCAAAGTAGTATTCTATTTCACACTGGTAAAATCCACTCTCAGACTAGATTATTTACTATATAAGGAGGCCTCTTCTGCCCCTTCTTGTTCCCTTTCTTCCCCATGCCAGCATAAATAGTAATATTAAGAAATTACTTCCGCTTCCATCACCCATCTAAATAGTAAGATCATAATAGTAATAATTATAATATAAATTGAAATCATAAATTGAGAACTTGATAACATAACAAATATAAATTGACTCTTCTAAAAAGTCACTTACATCAAACTATAACACCTCTCATCCCACGCACAGAGTCCTGGTTCTTAGGGTCTGTAGTAGAAAAACTTAAGAATATTTCTTCTGATTTAGCCACACTAAATTCTTAGTGAAAATTTCTCCCAGAGTTTATTTTAGGAAGGCAGCCCTTCAAGCACCTTTAGCCTAAACTTACCTGGGTTTTGCTATATTCCCTTCCAAGCTCAGATCACGCCCTGCGTAGAAGTTCCACAGCATGTGTGAACGGATTTAGCGGACGGTGTGCGTGGGAGGCGGGCGGAGGATATCTTTTAGTTTTCTTCCTTTTCTCCATAAAACCACGGCGGGGGAGGGAGGATTCTGCATCATCTCCCCACAGACTATCTTTTTACGGTTTTTACTTTACTTAGCGGATTGTTTTGCTTCTTTTACTTTTTGTATGTTGCGGAGCGGAGTCTTACATTGTGGAATTGCTTTATGTGTTACAATTGTGCTTTGTGGAGCAATTTTTCTTGCTTTACGGCTGTTTTCTTGCGGTTTTGCGGAGTTTTGTGGTGTAGTTATCTTCTTTATGCAGCGGAGCTTTATTTTACGTTTTACATTGTGAGAATAAAGGATGGTTGGTGGGTAGAAAAGTCCACTAGCTGCCTTCTTCAAGAATATATATGTGTCCAGGCTGAGAGATTATTGGTGTCTTGGCTCCGCACTGCTACTTTCCGCTAGCCTTCAGCACTCCTCAATGAGCCTGATCTATAGCATAATAATCTGCAAGTGAATAAAGCTCCGCACTCCCTAAGCAAAAGATAAGGTCGCGTGAAACTCCTCTAATACTCTAGTATGTCCGTAAGTGTAAGTACAAAGATGATAGAAAAGAAAAGAGAAGAGAAACCATGAACCTCCACCCCCTTCCTTCCCTCCACACGCATCTCTGTTCCCACCCTATCCCGCAGATCTGACACTTTCCCGCACTAGTCCGTCAGCTCGGCCTTCTTTCCCGCGCGTCATTGTCCCAGACTCTTCTCCTCTGACACGCCCTTTGTCTAGCCCCTGTCAGTCATTCTCTCACCAACGCCTCCGCCCCAGTTCCACCTGCTGGTGGAACCAGCTTCAGCTGCCTTGGCTCACCTGCTGAAGCGCCACTGCTACCAGTCCACGAGTGTAGTCCACCGCAGTCCAGCCCTGTCTTTCCGCTCTGGTTTGAATATCCAAGTTTATTAAAGCCTCTGAATCACAAAAAAAAAATTCAAGGGTTTCCCCTACAAATCTCCAAAAATTGCAAAAAAAATGAAGGTTTCCCCTCTACAACTTCAAGAAAAAAAAATGAAGGGTTTTCCCTTCACAAATGCCAAAATCAACAAAAAAACACAATTTTACACCAACCTGCAACCAGCCACCTAACATCAGCAAGCTGATGCACCGTGGTCCACTGTCCATCCCTGTCTAGCAGGGTTAAAAAACGGTGAGAGGATGAGCCCCAGTGCGCCGCATTGAAGGCATTATGCAAAGGGGGGCCAACGAGTTTAGCCCCTCAAACTGCGCATGTGCAACAGCGGAGGGGGTAAGGACAAACTGCATGCTGGAAGTACAGTGGCAAAGGACGCCTGGGGGATTTATCCAAACACAAGAGCACCCCCCATTTTATACCCCATCAACCAGCAAGCTCGCCTGAAGCCTTGCCCTTGACTCCGCTTGCATGTACATACATATCCCTGAAGCCAATGCCTCTGCCACCCTGCCGCTGTACATATTTTTGACCCGCAAGGCATACTCAAAACCCATTCATCAAACTTATACCGGACACTTTGATGACATTGTCTCACTATCCTTGTTGCCTTGCTCAAATTATCTCCTGACAACCATCTAGACATGACGGTGAGGATGTGAATTTTCAATCTGGTCGAGGGCTACCGGCCACATTATTTCCATCCGCCTTCCCCTCCCCCTTGTCGGCACTACCGCCCGCCTCAACCAGCCCTGCACGTTCATATCCGTGGCGTACCCCTCGACCTCTCCGCTTCCTCTATTAGCTCCAACTAATAGAGGCTACATCACGCAGACGCTGTCAAGGCTATTTTTAAAGCCAAAAGTGTTGGATTTCTATCTCACTTCCTTCTACCTCATGATCCTCAAACCAGCTGTCACTCCTATCCACACTTTAAGTCAACCACATGCTCTCCTTTTAGCTCAAGTCATGCCATCCTCCTACCTCAGCTTGTGACCTCGATCCCTGTTCTGATGTGTTGTATAGCTTTCCTGATCTACTGTGCCTGTTATGTGCATGCGCGCTCTGTCTGTGATAGTGAGAATGTCACCTGTTTCCTTTACCCGAGTTCCATCACTTTCCATCACCTTCCATTGTTCTCCTTGCATATTCATTTTGTTCCGAACCACAAGTCTGCCCTGTGTATTTAGCCTATATCTGCCATAGTCTAGCTCAGTGCAATCAACCTCATCGGTTCTTCTTCTTTTCTATCCGCGCCTCCAATCAGAGCCGATCCGGTGAGCTCTTATCCTCTCACTGTCCCTTCTCAAGCCTAAAGGCTCATCTCAGTGCTTTATTTGTGCAACGGTCTTCACTTGAAATTCCTTCACGATTAACAGTCGAACTCCGCTCCGACTTTTTTTCTTCGACCTCTTTCCATCATGTCATCTAAATTGGTCGTCTGCAAAACAAAGATCCTCCTCACCAACAAGAACTATGCGCTTTGGCTCCTTCCGATCGAGGCGAAGCTTCACAAACTCAAATATTTGAACGTTGTCAACAATACCGTAGCCATTCCTGACCCCGAAAAAGACAAAGACAATTTCAAGCTGTATGTCAAATACAACGAGGACGCCTACGCCGAGATCATCCAGCTGCTCAGTCAGGAAGTTCTCGCCTATGTCAGCTCATCTTTACCCAATACCGACAAATTCAACGGCCAAAAGTTGTGGTCGCTCCTCAAGTCCAAGTATGCCAGCGACGACCTCACCACCAAGACCACTGCTCTCAAACAGTTCCTTGCAGTTGATTACAACAATTTTCTCTCGTTCATGCCCTCGATTCAATCCGCCAATCAGAAGATCAATCTCTCACGTCTCGTCCTTGATGATCAAGTCCGAACCATCCTCATGCTTGACAAGTTGCCCCAAGAGTTTCATTCATTCAAAACCAACATCTTGATGAACTTTGAGACATTTCTGTTTGACCAAGTTCTCAAGAAACTTGAAGATTTTGCTGCCCAAAATCAGCTCAATACCAAGACTTCGCCTGGATCGATCGCTCAGACCTCTCTTCACACCAACGCAACCGGTCCAATCTGTCCGCACTGCAAGAAACCCGGCCATCGCTCAACCCACTGCTGGGTCAAGTTTCCCAAAAAGGCCCCCGGCCCGAAGACCGAGTCAGCCCACTTGACTGTTGACAAACCTCAAGAGTCCGAACCAAAGGGTACCTTCACCTGGTTCTGTACCCCCAACGGCGGTCGTTACAACATCAACAACATGAAATTCAAAAATGTCAGCTACTTCTGATTTAGCAATTGATCACAAACGCTCTCCGTTTGGCCTCAACATCTCTCTTTGACTCAATGCTCGCCGATCAATCTTGCCTTCATTCCCTTTCCTCCTTTTCTCTACATCTTCTTCTCAAATCTCCTCTATCGGCTCGACAATCCCTCAATCAGCTACTCTTCCTCTTCAAATCCTCTCTCATCGCCTCAATCCTCAGTTTGATAACTCTGCGACTTTGACTATTTCGGTCCCAGGTTCATTTGGCATCAGGAACGGGGGGTGTTGGATTTCTATCTCACTTCCTTCTACCTCATGATCCTCAAACCAGCTGTCACTCCTATCCACACTTTAAGTCAACCACATGCTCTCCTTTTAGCTCAAGTCATGCCATCCTCCTACCTCAGCTTGTGATCTCAATCCCTGTTCTGATGTGTTGTATAGCTTTCCTGATCTACTGTGCCTGTTATGTGCATGCGCGCTCTGTCTGTGATAGTGAGAATGTCACCTGTTTCCTTTACCCGAGTTCCATCACTTTCCATCACCTTCCATTGTTCTCCTTGCATATTCATTGTGTTCCAAACCACAAGTCTGCCCTGTGTATTTAGCCTATATCTGCCATAGTCTAGTTCAGCGCAATCAACCTCATTGGTTCTTCTTCTTTTCTATCCGCGCCTCCAATCCGAGCCGATCCGGTGAGCTCTTATCCTCTCACTGTCCCTTCTCAAGCCTAAAGGCTCATCTAAGTGCTTTAATTGTGCAACGGTCTTCACTTGAAATCCCTTCAAAAAGGAAACTGCACGGGATGCTTGTCGATATCCAATGTTCACCTCGTGCTATAACCTTTGACACCTCAGGAACCTGAAAGCACATGCGGATTGATGACATTAGCCAGCAAAAGGTCAGGTTATAACGCGAGTACACATTGTGATTTGTAATTCTTTACTGACTTGATTTTTTGTTCAATTCCAAGTCCTATACTGCATTAGTGACCGGTGTCAACAAGCCATTGTTCAACTTTCTTTGCAATTATCTCCCAACCTGACAACATACAAATTGACCTGAATATGAAAGAAGCTTGAGAAAATTAATGTCACAGTCAATGTGGTCTTTTTCAGATCTGAAGCCGCGTCCAACAAGTAACCAATGCGCGGGTTGGTCAATGCAGTTGAGAGTGGCAGCAATTTGACAAAGGATTGTCATCCCAGGTGGTTTAACAGCTTCAATATGCTCCTATTGGCCCCAAATGATTGTAGCTTACACTTTCCAGAGGGTGATCTAAACTGCTTTAGATTCACTGTCTCCTGTCCAACAACTAGTCTTTGCACCTGCTAGAATGTCAGCTCAGACAAAGATCTTGCGAACAGCTAATGTGAGTCAAATGCCCGGGCCCACATCTCCTTGATACTGCACCAGTTTACCATTACTGATATTGGTCGCTGTTTTTGTCCCTTTGCTCTCTTCAATCTTAGACCCCCACAACCTCCAATGAGACCGGCCTTATGGTAGCCCAAGCTATCCTCGATCTTGAGACTAACGTCCCCAATCTCACCGCCGAACTTCGTCCCCTCCAAATCAGCGCTGCTTGGGAGGTTAAGATCAAGAGTGGACGCAAGGCCATTGTCATCTTTGTACACCACGGAGCGCCCCCAACCGCGGTTTGACGTCGGACGCGATGTGGAGACGACCCCCAAGACCCCACCCTGAAGTTTTGGTGTCACCCGGAGCGGGAGTGATTGCCACCCGCGGTCGGCGCGACCTCCCACGTGCGGGGCCCGCGGTCGGCGAATTCCCCAAGTTGGCCCGCCGTGGGCGCCGCGGTCGGGGTCCGGTGAGCGCGTAACAAAAATATAGCTTGCTACCAGGGTTGAAACCAGCACATCACGGCACTCCAAGGGCCGTTGAGCTACAGGTTGCTAGAGGCACCGGCCTTGCCAATTGACACTGCGGGCATCTTGCTGTTGCTGCGGCCTGCAGCAACATCATGACGCTGCATATCAAAATGCAGCAACATCTGGCCGGCTGATTTGCCTTTGTACAGCTGGCCACTGCAGTACATACATAACAACCTCTTGATGACCGGTCCTTGTGCTGGCCATTGAGAGGATTACACACTCCTCTCACTCCTCTCGGTGACCAGCTCATGGACCGGTCATCGGGAGGAGTCCACACTCCTCTTGATGCCAGCACACACCGGAGTCAAGAGGAGTACAGACACCTCTCGATGGCCGGCACAACAACCGGCAACCAAGAGGAGTACGCACTCCTCTCAATGGCTGGCCCAAGGCCCGGTCATCGGGAGGAGTACATAAACACCTCCGTTGATGGACGGCACAGACCGGGCATCAAGGTGCATGTACTCCTCTCGACGCCGGCCTGTGTTGGCATTGAGAGGAGTATGGATTCTTCCTCCCGATGACCGCTCCTTGTGCTGGTCATTGAGAGGAGTGTGGACTCTTCCTCTCAATGACCAGTCGTTATGCTGGTCATCGAGAGGAGTGTGGACAACTCTCAATGGCCAGCACAAGGACTCCTCCTAATGGCCGGTCCTTGGGCCAGCCATTGAGAGGAGTGCGTACTCCTCTTGGTGACCGGTTGTTGTGCCAGCCATCAAGAGGTGCGGTGTGTGTACATACCCCGGTGGCCGGCTGTCCATCAGCCGGCCAAGTGTCGCTGCAATACTTGTCGCACAGGGTTTGAATCCCCACTGAATCGTCAGATGTTGCTGCGGTCCGCAGCGACATCGAGATGCCCGCAGTGTAAGACATCAAACATTTCTATGCTACTTGTTGGTTTATTGTGTTATATTGACCCCATTCACCAGGGAGGGATTTGTTGAACTCTCTAGAGAGTGCCAGACCGTAATTTTTTCAGTTGCTTGGTATGATGTGAGTTCAATGTCATCTGTAACTTTGTTAAACTTCCTCCCCAATAGAAGGGTAACTGTGAGTGAGGTTGTTGTGAAATGATCTGTCACTCAATGTCAACACATCATTATTGCTCTGTTAACTTTTTGTGTTTGGTTCATCATGATCACAATTTTGAACACAAGCTTCAATGCACAAAATTGTCGCCAAGAATGTACCTATCCTTATTCTAAAATATTGCTTTATCCAAGTGACAGGCAATATTTTTCATTGCAGAATTGTTTTAATTCAAAAACCAAACAACACCACATTATGAGTCAAGTATAGCAACTTCAGAGGATCAGCCAAATGGTGGATGAATCCTAGTGAGTGACATATTTCAGCCATGATATTATTTGGGGAGAGTGGTTTGGTATCAAATTTATATCCTTCAAGAACAGGGAAAAAGGTAGGAAAACCTGTGTAACATGAAATTTGACTCCCAGAAATACAAAATGTGAAACTACTGGATTTAGTTTTCCCTAAAAATTTTACTAAGTGATGGAACATTCAGGAATTTTAGATTCTGAAGTGTGAATCACTTATTATCATTTCGGAATACACACCTTGTGTACAGGACTACACATTGTACAATTTTCATACCTTTAGTTAAAACTTACTGAAAAATGCAGGGTTCAGAGCCACAAATAAAATTGTTCAACACCAAAAGGGGCTAGATTGGTGGAGGTTAACAGGAACTTCAATATCCCCTTGCTTCTGAAAACAGCTGGAGAAATAATTCAACAGTTTGCCTGAGACCTCCAAGGCAAACAGTCACTTCTTAATGCTCACACACATCTTGGTTTGGGTTATGTATGCCTTTTGTCTTTTAGATTGATTGTCTTCACATATTTTCCATACATATTTTCCATGAATTTTCTCCTGCACGTAGGTTTCATTATTCACAGGTAACTTTGTTTCCATGTGCATGGTGCAAAAATGTGGTGTTGATTGCTCTTATCACATGCCACTTAAGTAGCACAGGCTGCTAGATAAGCCTTTGGTACTGCAGACCTGCTGTATCCAGACCACTGAAAATTATTGGCCTTGGAACAGCAGGAGTGGCACGCACATGTGAGGAAAAGAGTTAAAAAAAATTTGTCTGGTGGTTTGAAGGTGGGCACAAGTAAACTATGGGCGCGCGGGGAAACTTGGATTGGTTTTGTATCCCCCTGTGTCCCCCGGGGAGTGTTATTTTCTTATGTAATTTCCACCCTCAGGTTCGGGCGAACGTGAGGGTGGACATTGGCAAGTCGCTGGCACATGTACTGCAAGTTGATGAACAGTGTGTACTGTTCATTGCACTGGGAAAGTCCCAGCTGACTCCCAGTACATGCTGGCAATCAAGCTGGGCGTATCCGAGCCTTGTAGGGAGTATAAACTGCCTACCAAGCTCAGATAGGCCCAGATCGATGACCAGCATGTGCTGGTCATCGGGCTAGAGCTTCTCCGGCTCAACGACAAGCACGAACTGGTCATCAAACTGGCAGAGGCCGCGCTTGGTGACCAGCATGCATTTGTCATCAGCCCCCTGGCTGTCCGAGCTCAAACCCGGAGTACATAGGTCATCAAGCCAGGGAAGCCCTCGCGCGATGACCAGCACATGCTGGTCATCTATCTGGGATTTTACGAGCTCAGTAGGCAGTACATACTGTCCACCGAGCTCTTAAAAGCCCAGCTGAATGACCAGTACATGCTGGCTGTTGAGCTGGGATTTTCCCAGCGCGATGTGGGGTGCATGCCGGTTCACCAGGCTGAGAAAGGCTCCGCTCAACAACCATTGTTTGCTGGTCATTGAGCTGAGATTTTCACAGCCTATTACCCTGTAATCAATTGGATGGTGGCTCCACTTGATGGCCAGTGCACACTGGTCATTGAGAGGAGGAAAACTTAATGTGATGGCCTTACAAACTGGTCATTGAGAAGAGGATGTCTCAAATCAATGGCTGGTAATATACATGGCCATCAAGTGAAGATCTCCAATTGATTGCCAGTACCCAGGCTCATTGATTGGAGTATGTCTCAACTTGATGGCCTTCCAAATCACCATTGAGCGGAGGCTTTTGCCACTCAATGCATGTCCATACTGGTACTCAATTGGAGGGTGTATCCACTTGATTTCCAGTACACACTGGCCAGTGGAGGAGCCCTGTGGGTGCCAGAATGAGCAATTGATTTGAGAAAACCAATATTTGAGTTTAACTCACTGGAACACACAATATTGGATATGGAATAACTCAGTATGAGTTCAGTATAACCATACAGCTGAACCACAATAAAGTTACACATGAGGGAATGGTTCACATCTGGCAGACTTCCAGGGAGAAATTACGGTCTGGCACTCTCTAGAGAGTGCAACCAATCCCTCCCTGGTGATTTCTCCAAATTTTGTCAGACAAAGTCTGCGGATTTGGACAAGACACTTTTTTTTTGTACTTTCTCACTTATGTAGCCTTTTTCCAAACATGGAAAGAGGCTCAGAAAACATGTTTTCTTTTTCAAAAAAATCATTTCTTGGTTGGCCTAACGCGGGCTCAACCAGAGTACAACGTTGGCGCGCTGCTCAGCGCCAGCCATGATTGCATTGGCCCACCCACTGAGTAAAGCTGGTTGGGGTCTTGTCATGCCCAACCAGCTTCCCCCGTGGGCACGCTGATCAGAGCCGGCATGGGTTGGCTGGGTTAGACACGGCCGACCCATCCAACCGCCCGCAGTGCTGGATGGGTTGGGTCAAGGGGGACCCAACCAATCTTTGACACAATCCAATCCCACAGTTGAAGTCTGGGTGGGCAGGTTGGCGCCCACCTGGGCCAACCTTTTGCCGACTGCGCTGTTGGGCCCACATCAACCCAAGCTCGAATTCAAGTGGTGGTGTACCTGTCCCTCAAGTCAAATCTTTCCACAAAGTCCAAGGCCGGTGAATTAATCTTCATCCCCAGTGATCTAAATATATCAATCAAGGCTTACTCGTCGCCCTCTTGCTTGCAGACTGACACAGGAACTGGAAACAAAATTCTCCAATTGCCATGTCGTCTTCATTGGTCAGGGCCGAATGATGCGTAAGCCTACCAGCGGCAGGCAACCGTCAAAAGCAACCGCGCCCACAATCAGGTACTTTGAAAGAAGTTCATGAAAACATTTTGGAGGGTTTGGTCTACCCTACCAAAATTACTGGCAAACAAATCTGTTTCCACACCGACGGTTTCAAGGTCATGAAAGGAATGAATGTCTGGTTTAACAGTTGTTTTTGTGGTAGATCCTTTAAATTTTGAATATAAAGATTAACAAGTGATTGTATTAAAACAAAAAATATTTAACTACATAAATACATCAGAAGTATGCCATGCTTATGATTGTGGCAATTGGAATTCTGTAAGGGTAAGAAATGTGACTACCTGATCAAGTGTACAGCCATTCCCAAAAAGCTGCATATAGTTGCAGATAAGAAAACACAAAGTTCAAAAGGAAAGAAAATCATCAGGAATCCCCAGAGGAAAACAAAAAAAATGTATGGATCAAATGACAGGCCTGGTCAAAACTGAGAAATTTGAGAGGACCAAGATTTGACTATAACAAAGATAATTTGATTAGAGTGCAAAATAATGATAAAAAATTATCATATATGTGCCTAAGAGCAAGAGTAGCTGCTCTATTGAATTGAGACAAGATTGAGATTTAAATAGATGAGATTAATAGAAAAGGACAGTTGTTACCTTTGGTGTTGCTTTCTACATATCTGTCAAAGGTGGAAGTATTGTCAGCCATGCCTGTGGATTCACTGTTTTTTGGGAATTTTACTCTCTTGACTTGACACACAAACTCTGCTATGGAGTCAATCAATTGTAGCACTTTTTAACTTAGAAATAATATTATAATTTTCTTCAAATGAATATCAACTGCAGTGCAATGAGTCAGGTCCCAATCCATTACTGAAAAATTGGGCCTAGACTCTTTGAAGCAGTTCATACAAGGGGCTTGGAGATTTAAACCTGGTATTTGCAGCGGCAAAGCCGCCTTGGCCTCTAGTCCAATCCAAAATCTGCAATTTGCAATCCGCAATCCATGCATTCCATCTGCACACAACTTTCCGTAAGCTTTCCTTAGCCTGATTTCTGACATCATCCTTAGTGCTTATGTCACCAAAATGCACTCTGCACTCAGCCGCTCTGTGCATTCCTGCCCACGCTATCCCCCGAGTGGACATTCTATCATGCCTGCCTATATAAATCACCACAACATCTGCGGAGCTTATTATTTTACGTGCTTTACTTCATTTATCCCACTCAGAGCCCTGCAACACGGTGGAGCTGCGGAGCGGAGTTTCTCCAGATCACCCAAATTTACCCAGGAACCATCCCGGTGCGGCGGAGTCCTGCCAATTCTACGCAGGGACCACTTTTGTTCATCATACCGGTCTGAAAACCACATTGTTCATTGAATTTGGATGGAGTGAATTCTCCAATCAATGACCTGTCATTGGATGGAGTGAATTCTCCAATCAATGACCTGTCATTGGATGGAGGGTGCTCTCCTTCAATAGATTACTGGTCATCAGATGGAGAGTGTTCTATGATAAAAGGCTGGTCATCAGATGGAGAGTTTTCTATGATAAATGGCTGGTAATCAGATGGAGGGTGTTCTCCAATCTGATGACCAGTCATCAGATGGAGGGTGACCAGTCATCAGATGAAGAGTGTTCTCCAATCAATTACTGGTCATCAGATGTAATCTCTAATTGATGACTAGTCGTGTGATGGAGGATGTTCTCCAATAGTCTGCCAGATATGAACCATTGCCTCATGTGTAACTGAATTGCGGGTTGAGATTATGTTTATACTCAACTCATACTGATCTGATCTCTATCAACTCTTGTTGTATCTGGCGATTCAAACTCAACTAATTGGTTTCTCCATTCAGTGGCCAGTACACAAAGGGATTCCGCTGAACAGTGTGTACACTACTGGACATCAAGTGGAGACATCCTTCACTTGATAAATGGGCTTTATGGCCATCAAGTGGAGAAACCTTCCAATTTATGACTGGTTTGGATGGCCATCAAGTTGATAGATCTGTTGATCAATTTATGTATTGGGTTGCTTGGGAATGTTTCTATCATCCCAGTAATACCCACACAGATTTCTTGGGTCATAAAATTCAAGATGCACAGCTTGCACACAGCACAAGTGGGGAATACTTGATCTCAACAACACCGCAACATCTGCACTATGCACAGCAAAAGCACAGAATTTTCTGACCCGCTTCACTAAGCTTTTAGCAGCGGGTAAGCCGCTGCGCTTTTCGCTGATTGATCTGAGGAGGGAAAAAGAAAAGATTTCAGTGCGCTTTTTTCAGTGGCCTGCTGCGGAAAACCGCTGCTCTGCGCGCTGAAAAGCAGCCGACGGCGCTGATAAGAGCGCTGAGTGCCGAAAAGTGGTCAATTTTTTCACTGCTGCGCATCTTGGGATCGCTATAACTTAGAATTTGGACTCCGTAGCAGACAAAACCGCGGTGTTTCTCGCGCTATTGTTGCTATTATAAGCAAAAAGAGGCTTAGTGGGCCCAAGTGCCGCAGCGCTCTGCGCGAGAAACTCCTTTTGTAGTAAAAAGCGAAGAAAAGCGCCTCCAGCCGCTGCGCCGCTTTTGCTGCGCTATTTCGCAGCAAAAGCGGGAAAAAACGCTTCGCTACCTGAAGGATCAAGATCTGCGCAGCGGGTTCTTGCTGCGCTGACGCTGAAAACAGTGCCTGTCCGCTGAAGCTATTGCTTTTTGGCGCCAGGAAAAGCGGATGGCTGCTGCGCTTTGCTATTTTGGCGCTTTTGTCAGCAAAGTGCAGCTGTTGCGGTTTTGATCTCACTCAAAACTCTTCTTGGGTATCCTTCTTGTGAAATATCCTATGTGTATCTGTAATGTTATATATCAAAAATTGAAATCCAGACTATATGTATAAATCATCAACCTCAAATGAAGCTATCCTACTCTCCCAAGGAAATTTTTGTATTCATAGTAGCTTAATACTCTTTTATTCAAATTTTCAATGGAGTAAAGGAACATGTGGTTGAAAAAAGACTTGCATTCACGAGAAACAACACCATGTTTTCCTTGAAAGAAAATTTGGTTTAAGTTGTGATCATCTAATTCTTGTATTAATTTTCCTGTCCAATACCACACCAGATTTAATCTATGTTTTGGTACTTTATAATGAGGCCTATTTATTTCATGATCCAATTTTGAAATTTCTAGTTCAGGATTTGACTGAAGTGATATGCCATAGTGTCTTGAAGCTATAGAAAGTGCTTTTTTCAGTATAATTGAATTATGATTTTGCTGAACAAAGTTAGAGACATCAACTGGGAAGTATCTTTGAAGTATAGTACCAATCATATCAATGTAAAATAAAAACAAAGTAAGTCTTATTTGAGTGCTGTCTTGAAAAGGGATTCCATTTTCTTTGATTTTAATCTCTAACTTCTGTTCCCAAAAGAAATTCCATTGAACTTTGTGTTCAAATAGCTTCTCAACTGAATCATTTTCTAAGCATCTCCTTTCAGCTTTTTTTTCAATGCGTGATTTTGGATTATTCTCTGTAGGCTTTTCAAAATTTTCCTGAAGATTCACTTCAGATGAAACTCTTTTTCTTCCATGTCTTTGAGTTCCTAACTTGATTAAAGCAGTTTCAAAAATCTTAAAGGTTTGATGTACATGATCTGGATCATCTTTTGAAATGGAAAGCTGATTACTTCCAGTTTCAAGAAGCCCAATTATTGCATGTGCATGTGCTTCATTTTTCATTTCCCAAGATTTATCTGATAAAAAGACTTCGTCATTGAACTTGAGTACCTCATTAAGACTTTTCACATGCTGTTGCAATGGTGGAAAGATGCTGCAGGCAATGTTTCCAATTGACTTTAAACTATTCATCATCTGCATTTCTGATGAAAATTCAAGAAAAGTTGGTTTCATCAAACTGCTGCTACTTGAGGATCCTTTAAGTTGACCTATTCCAATTTCGGGCTGATGATTGACCATATAATCATTCATTTTTCTACAATTTTCATATATTATTGCAGCTCCTGTGGGATGATCTGGTGATTCTATAACTGGGGCAAGTGCTATCTCAATACATTTCTCATTTGAATGGTGGATAATTTGGCTTTGGTTTTTTTCTGCCTCAGTATTCATTCCATAGTCTATCAAACCTTTGAAACCAAGGTTGTTGAATGCATTTGAAGAACTGATTTCAGACACATCAAGCTTGGATGAAGATTTGTGACTTAAAGCTTCATAAATTTCTGTGTGTATTGGAACATGTTGCTTGTATCTCTTTGATGTTGGATTGTTGGAGAAAGGTGCTGCCTTCATTCCATCTTGGAAATCTTGAATGTAGTGGTTTATATCATATTTTAACAATGAAGAAACATTAATGTTTGGATTTGATTTCAAGTATTGTTTGGGAGTTTTTGAGTGGAAACTATCAAAACCTTCCATGGGCTGAGTTGAGACTTCATGATCTATGGTACCTGGTATAAAATTGAGGGGATTTATATAAGCTTTAAAGGGGGCTGGTAGTTTTTGTAAGTTTGAAGAGCTGGAAAATTCACTTGCTGTGGCTAAGGTGTTTTTTTTAGAATCTAGGGGATTTGGTTTACGTATGTTTTTGGAAAGATCATCTATTTGACAAGTGTTTCTATTGGTAAAATCAAAAACTTTGCTTGCTTGCTTGGAGTCCTGTTCCAGTATGAGCCCAACATATTCTGAATCCATGCAGGTGATCCCCAATCCTAAATGAAAGAGTAGGAGACCAGCATGAAAACAATAAGAAACCATCTTATGCAACCTGAATTCAGCTGAAAAGTAGATTTATTGCTTATGATGATTATAGGAAAAAAGCTACTATGCATGCAGTATGGATGAGAATATGTTCTTGATCATTTGTGAGCTTTTCTATGCTAAAGAGCAGTTTCCATCCAAAAAGCTCACTTGAAGCACATAAATATCAAGGAAAAACTCTAGTACTTCTAAACTCTTACAGGAAACAATCTTTCCATGAAACATTCTTTCAATGAAACACTCCTTCAATGAAAACCTCTTGCAATAAAACACTCTTTCAATGAAAACATCTTGCAATGAAACACTCCTTCAATTAAAAATTCTTTGAATGAAACACTTTTTCAATGAAACACTCTAAAAAAAACCTCTTTCAATGAAACAACCTTTCATGAAACAAAGTTCAAATGAAAAAAGTGTAATGAAATACTCTTTCACAGAAACACTTTTTGACACTCTGTTGACAAATTGAACAAGGGGTGCAGAGGGAAAACATCACATGGAATTGGGAAGAGAGATTTGGGTGAGTTGGGAACTTGGAAGAAGAGCGGAAAGAGAAG
Source organism: Puccinia triticina (assembly GCF_026914185.1). Classification (NCBI taxonomy): domain Eukaryota; kingdom Fungi; phylum Basidiomycota; class Pucciniomycetes; order Pucciniales; family Pucciniaceae; genus Puccinia; species Puccinia triticina. The sequence continues at coordinate 4,458,758 of NC_070572.1, forward strand.
GAACGGTCCAGGTCTGATATTCCCTTGATTCTTTGCATGTCCCCTACCTGAAAATGTAGCAGCTGACTTGCATTGTCTTTGGTTGAACGCTTGGGATCCTGATAGGCTGGAAGAGGAAAAACTTGCAAACACAAATCTAGAGGACAAAAGAAGGGAGAAGCAGCTAGTCGAAGAATGCCAGAAGAGACAAGCAGATTGTGTATCAGCTACTGAACAGACACACAAACAGCAAGATTCCAACTCATACATTGATTACTGGTCTGTACTGGCCATTGAGAGGGCTGTGTAATCTTGATTACTGTTCTGTACTGGCCATCAAAAGGGTTATGTACTCTTGTAATTTGATCTAGCCCCTAAGAAGTTTGTGTAAAACCAGAGTGTAAAAATCTGTCTTGACAAGTGCCAGATCTGACTTTACAAGGCCTTGTAAATCAAAAGGAAGCCCTCCACTACACATCTTGGCAACCAGGGAATGGGCCAGAAAATTAAACCCTGTTCACAAAACTTTATGTGGTTTTGGTTGACTTTGCAAATCAAGTATGGGAAGCATCAAGGCAATCCCAAAAGATTTTGGTTATGAAATTTGAATGGCAAAGTTTAATGAAGATTTATCATATTTCAAGGTTGAAGAGTTTTCACTAGGGCCCAGAGGTCTAAAACATTCTCCCACTACCACAAAACAAAAACCAGGAGAGTACTCACTCGCCCCTTAGAGAGCATTGAAAGATGCATATGTATAGCAAAGTGAACAGGTTAAAAAGTAAAAGTTTGTGGTGTTGTTTGATATGGGATGGATGGGAAGTGTGTGAAACACACTTGAAAGTCAGATAAAACCAGTCATAGAGCTGAACTTAGCAACCGGTCTTGCCTGGCAAAGGCGCTTGCACTCTCAGCCTTGAGGGACCGGTCACCAATTATGTACATAGTTACTTCAAAGGATTAACCACGTCTATATATACCAATCATCAATTCTGCTCTTTGGCCCAAGTCCCATCAATGAAGTTTATCGGACCTACCAGATGACGAAATGTGCCAGAGCCTGAGATGATTCAAGTTGGAACCTGTGTTCACTTGTGCCTTAGGGAAGTAGGTTTGGGATTGCAACTGTTGAAATTGTTCACTTTTGGACGTAATCGACGCGCTAAAGCCAGGCCTGGCCTGGCCTGGCGGGTCATGACATTTGAATGTGAATATGTACCCCATAACCACTGTCAGTTTTAGATATGGATGCATGTCAATGAAGGTAGAACGTAGCTATGTCACTGATATGCCTGAAAAAGCAAATTCAAAGGGGCCAAAAATTAGATGTTAAAAAGTCTCAGCCGGAAGCAGTTCATGAGGAACATTGCGGAAGCACAATCGATCACATACTGCAGGCAACCGGGGCACGTCTGAAGCTCCCGCAAAACCGCAACAAGACTTGGAAGTGTGTGCTTACAAGATTTTGAATATTATCTAAATACATATTATGGGTAAAAAACATGGTTATGGGGTGAACCCTGTGGACTTCGTCACCTCTGCCATCTGGAGTCCAGGCTCTTGAGATTTCTGGGGCAGTCGGGGAGTGCCATGAGCAAACAAGCACATCAGCATAAATACATATTCATCAAGGCCTCAACATATTTTTTAAAACATCGGAGCTCCGCATGGTCCACACCCCCTTGACGCCTCCAACCGTAAACAAACTATAACAGCCATCCAGTCGGTCTTGGGCCCGCGTGGATCTCTAACAAAAATCACAGGATTGTCAACGAAATTGTTGGATTCTCTTGCCCTAACTCCTTCTGGGGAAAACCACCAGGTGTTGATAAAGAGAAGACAGATCATAAGCCTTCAGTCGGGCTTGGCTTTCCAGACTGGGGACTTGATGATTTGCTCTTCTTTTCATCAATACCTAGCGGTTTTACCTTGAAGGAATTAAGACAAGGGATCGGACAGAAGATTTCAACTTCCAATATTTTCCCCTAACCATTCAGCAATCCTGATCTCAAACACTCACCCCAAATGCTTGAGTTGCCTTTTGACTCGACACGTCTTGAGGTACGTTTTCATGGCACGAAGGTGAGCTGTAAATTTGAATTGGATAGACAAAACACGCTTAATCATGGTTAGAAGCGCCCTTGGTATTCATTTCAACGATAACAAGCACTGACAAATTTTCTTCAGCATGTATGGACCCTTTAGTACACTGGCTCACTTAATTGGACGCTCTTCCCGGTACACTTTCAACCTTTCACAACAATTTTATTGGTCAACTTCATCGACATCCAGCCAAGAAAGCATATAAAGCATCAGCTTGATCAAGTTAATACGTATTGAAGGAAAACTTTCTTGTCCGTATTATGCTCGGCTAGCCCATAATGCCCCTACACACAACATAACCTTCTTGTGTTTGGTCAGCAGCCTCGAGCTTTCCCTTATTAACCTCTTGAATATTCACTGAACCATTAAAAATGGGTCTTGGGTCATTATGAATCGTGATAGTGAAATGACATTGTCAGTATTTTGGTTGACTCTCTTTACTCTTTCTCCAACACCCTGGATATGATTAAACCTACGCCTCATCATGAACAATCTATAAAGTCATCGGGGTGGGCATTTTGGTGAGAGACTATCTATCTTTCTTCCTTTCCAAACGCCTAGCAGTCAATCTAGGCCTTACTCACAACCCTATTTATTTCATCCACTCAGCAAAATGAACACGCTCGGCTTCTTTTCGCTTTAATCATGACAAATAATGGTGACGAGATCATCAAGTTAGGTGTAATTCCTTACCACTCGTAGGGACTTTGATTTGGCCTTCCGTCAACGCGCCAATGGAGCATAATGACTTGGGAGCGTGAGTTGCTTTCCGCACAATGCCTGCTCAGCCAATGCACGACCTGGTCAACGAGGCGATGCATCTGGAGAAGGTCAGTTTCCTAAACAAGGAGTAGATCACAATAACAACACCAATTAATATAATGTATGCAACACACGTCCATCAAAAGTCCTTATCTCGATTGCAAGCGCAAGTCATGCCTGGCGTTTAACATCCATGGAAAAATTGATCAAGATTTGTGAAGCATGTGAGCACTCGTAGTCTTAAACGTTTGGCCGCGCGAGGGGCGGAGTAGAGCCAGAGCGGATTGTCTTGCAACATAACCGGCAGGGTCTAACAGCTTCGGCCGGCGGCTCAATATTTAGATATGCTTTGACTAGGAGAAATTTTGGATCAGATCTTTATACAGCTTTGAACGGTGGTGATTTTGATACATACTGAATTTCGCAAGATTGATCTGAAGCCGGTATGCCTCCCGTTTCAATCACACGTTGACTTCACAGCGATCTGGGTGGTATCTACCGCACAACAGTGGTGGAAAATTTAAATGGTCTTAGGGCCCAATTATAAACAGTTATTGGAATTTTATTCAAAAAAAATCCAAATTCATTCAAAACTTTTTTTGTCTGGATTTTTTTTATGTACAGATTCAAAAATAGCCCAAATGACCTGGATCAAAAATTTTCAAAAATTTATTATCGAAGCTATTTACAGGCATACAGTACATGTATGCAACACTGTACCGCACTAATCCAACAGTTGTACCGTTGGTCAGCAATACACAGCCGCAGGCAGTTGATGCGGCAACGACCCAGTGTAACGGATGCCGTGAAGTTTTATGGACTTCTGGGCATTATTATACTAATTTATGGCTTAAGATTTGTCTAATTCGATAGTTTCGATCGAGCTTCGGAGTTCCTGTTAGATTGGAACAATGTAATGTGATCGTCATAGCTATGACGTGTTCATTTTATGACGTCACTCGAATTGTGATTTCTCTTCGAGTTATCTTTGTCTCCTTCTCAAATCTTGTTACTCTCTTTTCTCTCTTTCTCATTGCAATATTCTTTGTCAAATAAAGTTCTTCAAAAAGTATTACATACTATAATCCGAGAAAATCATTCTCAATACAAATAAAAGCTTTACTATTATTTTAAGTTGATCAAACATCCCGATAAACTTAAAAGATCGACTTACTATTCAAGCACCGGCGAGTTGTCCTCTTGGATAAACTTCATAGCCAATATATAGCTAACTGAATAGTAGGCCGGGCCTCACACCCAGCCACTGGAAGCATTTCCAAATTCCGTGTGCCAAATGCTGTGTATTACAGGTCTCTGCCTTGGGTGCACAGGAGATCTCTGATCTGGTCCCGTCAAGTCCACATCGAGGGGATGTGTTCACCGGGAGCCCGAGTATCATCTGCAATGTTCCCCAGATTGCGAGGGATCCTCTGGCCATACAACTGTTCGAGTGTTGATCAATTGTACCAGTCCTGGAGGTAAAGGGCCCCTAGCAATTGAGAAGGTTGTGTAGAATCATACACACAAAAGTGTTTGGCCGCGCGCATATTGGCCGTGCAGCCTCAGCCGTCAGGAGGATACGGAAGCAGTTCTTCAACCGCCAAAATGTAAGCTCCACGGGCAGGGGGAACAGGCGGTGTTGGCCCGGAAATTGGAATTCCTGTTGTGTGGCCCGCAGGTTTATACAGCCATTCCAAAAAAGCTTGGCTTCTTTGGAAGGAATTTCCACTGGAAATTCCTTCTGGATTTGCCAATGTATGTGCATCCAACATCAAGGTTGGACACATGATATCCAGACCTGCAAGCGCAGTCGCTTGCAGGATCCCACCAATCAATCCGTTCAGTAGCGGAAAAAAAAGACGCCGGCTGCTGCGACCAGCACCATCCAACCTCGCGAACAGGATCAGTGTGCCATCCGGGGTAAAATCAGCCAAATTGCTTGATTCTGAACTCAGAATTAGGAAAAAATGAAAGGAAGGAGATGATTGAGGGCATCTGGCTGCTGCATATGCACCCTGCATATAAGAATGAGGTGGGCATGAATATACATATCTCCAACCTTGCCAGTGATTATTGGCAAATCCAAGACAAAGTTTGGGTGGAAATTCCTTCCAACAAAGCCAAGCTTTTATGGAATGGCTGTAATTGTACATATTATCCAGGCTTTTTTGAAACATATTTGGGCCTGTATTTGCCACAAAAATTTAAGAGATTTTGTTTTGAATCAAGTTTGGAATATATTACAATAAAACTTTGATAACTGTTTGTAATTGGGCCCTTAGTTTCAACCCAAATTCTGTAGGATTTATTTTTAGGGTTGTGCTTTAGGCACGCCAAAAAAATGCCGGATGCACGCCAAGAAAGGTGTGAACTCCGGACCACTCCAAGATTTTTGGAGTGGAGGATTGTTCACTCCAAAACCAGCCCCCATTTGGAGTGCCCAACCCGGCACTCCAGGCTGGTATGGAGTGAACACTCTGCCACACCAAAACCAGCCCCCCCTCGATGGCTGGTCTGCGCCGTCCATTGAGGGAAGTATGTACACTTGATGACTGGCACAGGCAGGCCATCGAGGGCAGTATGTACACTTGATGACCGGCACAGGCCGGCCATTGAGGGCAGTACACTCAATGACCGGCATAGACCAGTCATCGAGAGGATCCATCCCTCTTGATAACCGGTTTGTACCGGTCATCAAGAGGACACACCCCTCTTGATGACCAGCATAGAACGGTCATCGAGAGGATATATCCCTCTTGATGAATGGTCTGGACCGGTCATTGAGAGGGATCTATCCTTTCAATGAGCGGGATAGACCGGTCATCAAGAGGATACATCCCTCTCAATGACCAGTCAGTCCCAGTCATTGAGAAGGGCGTGTCCTCTTAATGACTGGCCTATCCCGGTCATCAAGAGGGGTCTGTCCTCTTGATGACCTCAATGACCGGTCAGTCCCGGTGATCAAGAGGGGTGTGTCCTCTTGATGACCGGCTTATCCCAGTCATCAAGAGGGATCTGTCCTCTCAATGACCGGGATCCTCTTGGTGATTGGGATAGACCGGTCATCAAGAGGAGTGTGTCTCTCAATGACCAGTCTATGCTGGTCATTGAGAGGAGTGTGTCTCTCGATGACCGGTCTATGCTGGTCATTGAGAGGGGTGTGTCCGCTCGATGACCGGCCTGTGCCGGTCATTGAGTGTACATACTGGAGGGCTTCCTGCCGATCTGGAAACCCAGATTTTCCCAGATTTTGCAGGGAAATCTAGGCAGATCTGGGATTTGGGATGATCCAGCACCATGAAAAAAATGATGTGAATAGGTGTCAGGTGACATGCAGTAAAATATGCTGGAATTCCAGTGGTAGTCCAGCATTACTCCCCTTGAATAACAATGGCCCCTTTGTCATCATCAGGGGGTTCTACCACTTTTCCCTAAGTGTATGGTTGGAGTTAAGGCTGGAGTTAACCTCTTGTCACCTACCACCTAGTCCCCTCAGGTCTTTCATGGTGCCGCCCAGATTTTCCCGCAAAATCTGGAAAAATCTGAGTTCCCAGATTGACGGAAAGTCCTCCACTGCCCTCAATGGCCGGTCTCCGCCGGCCATCAAGGGGGGGCTGGTTTTGGCGTGGCAGAGTGTTCACTCCATACCAGCCTGGAGTGCCGGGTTGGGCACTCCAAATGGGGGCTGGTTTTGGAGTGAACAATCCTCCACTCCAAAAATCTTGGAGTGGTCCAGAGTTCACACCTTTTTTGGAGTGCATCCGGCATTTTTTTGGCGTGCCTAAAGCCTGACCCTAAAATAACAGTTATTGCTGTTATCCATCACTATTTCCTGGGCAAGTTCCTGTATTGTTAGCAACACAAAAAAAACAATAACAGAAAACATTGTTATTGTTAGCTGGTTTTGGCTACACTACGCTACACTAAAAACAATGTGAGTGTATTGGACCACCATTGCCTGTACTATTGAATCTTGAGTCTGCTTAAGTAAATGCAAGACATAGTTGTATCTATCACTCAAAACAATCTATGGCAATGGCCCATCTTGTTCAACATATGACAACAGTGCCTTTTCTAGAATTTTGGAAACAAACAACTCTTTGACTGCTCTCCATCTCCAATTGGACTTGTATTTGCCTGTTTCTCTTCCTACACAGGTCAAACTTCATTCTTACATCCCCTTTGTGGCACTAGAGATGGCAAACAGGTACTTGTTGCCGGGTACCCGGTACCTGTTTGGCCCTACAGGTACCCGCTGGCGGGTGCCGGGTGCGGGTGCGGGTGTCCAGAATTCTGGTGGGGAGAACGGCGGGTACCTGGACGGGTACCCGCCAGTCAGCCGGTCATTGAAGAGGATACCTCTTGATGACTGACTGACCGGTCATTGAAAGGGATACAACCTCTCGATGACCCGCTGACCCGCCATCAAAGAGGATAAAACCTCTCAATGACTGGTCAGCCGGTCATTGAAGAGGATAAAACCTCTTGATGACCGTTAAGTCGGTCATTGAAGAGCCTACAGCCTCTCAATTACCGGCTGACTCTTGATGACCGGTCAGCCGGTCATTGAAGAGGCTACACTCTCAATGACCGGCTGACCGGTCATCAAAAGAGGCTACACTCTCAATGACCGGCTGACCGGTCATGACTCATCAAAAGGGATACAACCTCTTGATGACCGGCTGACCGGTCATGGAAGAGGATAATGGCTCTTGATGACCGGTCAGCCGGCCATCAAAGAGGCTACACTCTTGATGACCGGTGACCGGCTGACCGGTCATTGAAAGGGATACAACCTCTCAATGACTGGCTGACCGGTCATCAAAAGCGATGACCGGTCAACCGGCCATCAAAAGCAATGACCGGTCAACCGGCCATCAAAAGCAATGACCGGTCAGCCGGCCATCAAAGACCATAAAACCAACACTGGGTCAGCTACACTAACAATAGCTGTAGCGCAGCGTAGTGTTAGCTGTTTCCAGCTACGCTACAAAGAAGTTATTGTTAGCTTTCATTTTTTCCAACTAACACTAAGGCATTTTCTTGAAGAAAAAAAATAGCTGTTAGCATAGTGTTAGCTGGAATTGAAAAAGAAAGTTAACACTATTCAAATTCTTTGGAATTATCATTTTAGCAATGTTAGCTTTCCAAAAATCTATGCTAACTGTTGGTGTGGTGCTCTTTGAAGTTACGCTAACTGTCTGTGTGGTGGTCGTACTTTGATTACATATGTAAAAACATGTTGTGTAATTTTTCCCAAGACCAGGTTCTAATTGAACTCAGTGGACCACAGTAGACCTCAGACAGCATCAATTTTCACTCCTGATATACTATATGAGAGTACACAACCATCATTCAGCACACCAAACATCATTTATAATACTCATTCATCAGTTCATAACTTCTCCCTCAATAAACTCCACTCATCTCTTGCTTGATTGCTTCAACTCATCACTCACCCACCCTTGTTTCTCTTCTTTTTAATGGTTTGTCTACTTATATGTTTATTTCCTGTCTTGTTGTGATGTCTATGATAATGAAATGAGAGATCTTGGGCGGACATCTGCCTGGGGACTTGAAATAATTTATCATATTCATCATAATAAGAAGAGGTCAAAAAAAACACCTATTTTCTTCATCCCAAAGGCTTGTTGGTTTGAGGGAAAAAATTCAAGCTCACCAATTTATTTCAGCTTAATGAAGCTTCTATTTAGCGTAGCGTAGCGTGTGTTGTCACTAGCTACGCTAAATGTGTGCAAAAATTTTGTTAGCTTATAACAAGTTACGCTAATTTCTAGTTTAGCGCTTATTATTTAAATCTAACGTTATTTGTTTTGGAAACAAAATCATTATAACTACGCTGACTGTTAGCGTAGCAAATTTTAGCTTTATCTAACACTAAATGAACCCTGTAGGGAAAAAAGGCCGCTACGCTAAGAGATTTTGGTCAAATAGCGTAGTTTAGCGTAGCGACCCACTGTTGATAACAGTTAAACCTCTTGATGACCGGTCAGCCGGCCATCAAAGGTGATACCCGGGTACCTGTGCCTGGCACCCGGGTACCTCCCAGGGCGGGTGCTGGGTGTGGGTGCGGGTGTGAGGAATTTGTGAAAAAACAGGGGGGTACCCACACCCAGCGCAGGTACCCGGGTGCCATATGCCATCTCTATCTGGCACTCAATTGAAAAACTAACTAACTTGGATTGCTGTTCCCTGCTTTCTGTGGTGAATTAAGTTTCCTAATTTAACTAATGTCAAAATGACCAAAAAAACACCAATTTATTAATGTCTCTGGCCGCGTACACTCAGGATGTAAATTTGCCCACCAACCTCCATCCTTGTGAGGTTTTTGAAACATCTTTTGAATTGGATTCTCAGATGGGCTAATAATCTGGATTCTGAAGTCTTGTTTAGAATTGTAATAGTCCTGACTCCCTGTTCTCAAAAGCTAATTGGCACAAAAAGGGCCTGCAGATGGCCCTTTGACATCCTGAACTCAACACCATCTTCCTCTGTTACTATTTGGTCATGTGCAACTGCACATGACAGTGTGTAAAGCTACTTCAGTCAAAGGGTTTCCAATTGGGCATAACATCTGTTTCTGAGCCTGTTTCAGCCCTAAGTAATGTTATTATTTCAAATAAATTGCAATGGGTGGAGCATTTGAAAAATATAGAATATGTATGTTATATGATTTATTAGGGGAGGTTAACTCAGGATGATCATTGGCACCCAGGTGCTGCTAGCGGTACCAGGGTACCAGGTGTTTTTTGGGCCAAAATGGGCACCCGGCACCGCCCAGCTGGTGCCGGCGGTACTTACCACCAGTGCCTACGGTACCAGAAGGATCTGAGGTGGTGAGTGCAATTGGATATGTATGGGGACAACGGACCTGTGACAAGTCTGAAACAGTGTCACAAGACCTCTGTCTGTTTGCACGCAAACAGACAGGACAAAACATTGGCTCTGTCCTGTCCGTTTGCATGCAAACGGACAGGAAAAAACACAAAACATTGGATCCGTCCTGTCTGTTCGCACGCAAATGGACAGGACAAAACATTGGCTCCGTCCTGTCCGTTTGCATGCAAATGGAACAAAACATTGGTGTCTTGTCTGTTGGCACGCAAACAGACAGGTTGCCCCTCCCTTGTTATAAGGTAGGAAAAAATTATAACGTAGTAAAAGGCAAAACTAATGTTAAAAATAAAAAAATGTAATATTTTCTTGAGCCCACCCCATTATCATCCCTATCACAGGTCCATTGTACAGTCTTGTTGCTGCACATGGTAGTCCCCCCGGGGAATAATACGGGGGTGAGGCGGTACATGCAGAGGGTACCAGGGTAACTCCTGGATTTCTGTCCCAAAACAGACACCCGGCACCGCCCAGCTGGTGCCTGGCTGGTGCAAGCGATACCGGGCTGGCTGGTGCTGGGTACCAATAATCATCCTTAGGGTTAACAATTGAAATTTACAAACTTTTGGACAAATTCCAAGGTGTTTATGAACATTTTTTGTTAAAATTGATAAATTGCACTGATTGATCAATATCACCTGCTGCTATGCATATTACCAAAATTTTAAAATTTTGTTCATAAAGGCCTCAAATTTAGCTTCAAACACTGCAAGAAAAACTCTAAAAACTGCTTGCAGTTGAGATGCAGCAAGCTTCAACCAAGCTTCAGCTCAAGCTGGAGTCAAGCACCCAAATTCTGTGCTGGTGCACCTTGAGTGTGTACCTTTTTCAGCATCTCAATGTTGAACATGCTGTAGTGCTCATGCAGTAGGCTGAGGCAAATGAGCATCCCCCTGAGCACCCTTTCATTTTCTTTTATTAAACACTCCATGCACCATTGAAACCAGCCAGAATAACATAAAAAGGGTATGTACACATGAAAGGGATATGTACAGATGAAAGAAATATGTATGCATGAAAGGGGAATGTGAGGAGGTGTATCAACACATAAAAGGGATATGTACACATGATGAAAGGGGTATGTATGCATGAAAGGGGTATTTATGCATGAAAGGGGTATTTATGCATGAAAGGGGTTTGTGCAGAAGGGGTATTTGCACATGAAAGGGATATGTAAACATCAAAGGGGTATGTAAAACTGAATGATAAAAGGGGTATTAAAAGGGATCTAAAATACTACAAGGGGACATGTAAACATGAAAGGGTAATGAACACATGATGAAAGGGGTATGTACACATTGTGAAAGGGATACATGCACATGAAAGGGATATACACACATGAAAGGGGTATGTGCACATAAAGGGCTATGTACACATTAGGAAAGGGATGAATGCATACAAAAGGGATATATGCACATGAAAGGGGTATGTGCACATGAAAGGGGAATTTGCACAGGTATCAACTCCTGTACTTAGTTTTTTGTACCTTAGACTCACTCTTGCATAAATTAGACAATGTGCATGGAATCACCCAGTGCTTGATTCTTGCATGAGGCACAGCTTTCTTGAGCTCTTGCATCTCAACTGCAAGCATTTTCTAGAGTTTTTCTTGCAGTGAAATGTTGGTAAAATTAACCCCCCCCCCTATGGGTCTATTTTGTCATACAGTTGATTTAACAGGAAGAATGTCTCCAGAAAAGTACATAGCTTAGAGGAGATTTAGAATTTTCAAAGTGCTCCCTGGGGCAACCACTGTACATAGACTATGACTGTTTAGAGTTTTTAATGTGGTTCTGCAATTAGAAAATTTCTGCTTCCTTCCCCGCAGGGCAGCTGCAACTTCATGCAGCACTTTCCACATCCCTGGTGTTGCTTTGTTATTTTTCCCAACTTAACATTTCATGTCATAACACACTGAATTTACCATCTCTGTTACACACAGAAATTTTATGGCTTAATAAAGCAAATTGGGTATACTGTGCTAGTTGCAATCATCAATGTTTCTCAAGTTTGCAACATTCTGTCAGACCATTACAAAACACTACCAAATCCAGATTCCATCCCATCTACTGGTGGGCTTTTCAATCACCCCAAATAGGATGTGTATGTATGTAAAAATATATTTTTTTAGCTTACTTGGCTGCAACTGGGGAATATGCTTTTTTTGAAACTGGTGGCCATTTGGAGCCTGCATTTAATGAGCCCCTGTTCATAGGCTAGATGGTTTTTTGGCCCAGATCTGTTTTATGCCTGGGAAGATTTCACGGGCTTTCCCAAGCTCAATCATAAACCAGACATACCATGCACAATCTTGCCAGGGACTTGTGACTTGAGGTTCCAAGTGCTTGTCCCTTATACTAACAAAATTGTGACAGTATTTCAGAGGAGATCCTTGTGCCTCTAGTTTTCCCCAAAAAGTGTTGGGGGATAATCTACAAGCCTTATGGGCAACATTGGGCCACTACGCCAAGCTATGATACGAGCCAATATCCATTAGTGTATTCCGCTGTAGCCAGTGTGTCAAATCAGGTATTGTTATCTTCAATAACAGCCCAAAATACTACCTGTTAGGGCAACCAATTTTTAGGTTTGAGGCATTCTAATAAAAATGAGAAATTATCCAGCCTTAAATCAAAAGACAATATGTAGCTTTTGTCCTGATGAAACGAGGTCTGAGTCTGACTGCGCTGTCCTATCATGCACACGCGGGGCGGGGCGGGTCCGGGTGAGCCGTCACCCAGTCAGCCCCGACTCTGCCGGAGGGCCCAGCATATGTACGTCATCCCGACCGGCTCGAGCGAGATGCTCACGTAATCCAGCACCCGGCTTTCCCAGCTCCTCGGCTCCCGATCAGCAAGAGTCAAGCACACCTTGATCATCAACCAGCAACTCACAACCACACCGTTCGAAATAAATACGCTCTCGAGGATCAAGAGGTGCACGCAGTAAGTAGGTAGTCTACAATACTTCAATTCTACCATCCGGATAGCTGACATCGTCCTTGACATTTGGTTGTGATACAGTCAGCCGATCGGGTTCCTCAAGCTTCGTATCATGTTGACAACGCTTCGTCATCGTCAGAGATGGGTTGTATCTCGCCATTCGTTTGGCTCCTGCGGCTCATTCCAGAAAAATCATGCAAGCGCCTCCTCGCACCCTCTGCATCATCCCCAACATCATACGCCGCCATTCTCAAGACCAGTCGAAGGTAGGGTTCATCTAGAATCTTGCCAGTTGGTATCGTTCCATAGTACTTATGACCCATCAGCTCTGCCATCAACAGGAAGCAACCAACTTTCAAATCGGCTGAATGATCGAACCAACGATTATATCCATTCTACACCAGACCTGCTTCGCATGACTCACCAAGCGACCCAATCAAGCAGAACTTCACTCGTCATTCCGTCTCATTACCACCTTCAAAACCAAAAATTGAATCTTCAACAGTCAGAACCTTTACAGCAGACGTTCCAGCTTTCATCCTCGAATTCTTCATCCAAGCACAATCCTAAGAACAACCAATCTCCAGCGGGATCCTCCTCCGGAAATCCGTCCTCACCGGGCGATCAAGATGGCGCTAGCTCAAGTGATGATCCTCCCTCCTCTCAAAAGCCACCAACGTCGATTTCTAAGCCTACGATACCTGAAGTTTACCCTGAAGTGCTTGCCTTACCTATCACTCGTCGACCATTGTTTCCTGGATTCTACAAAGCTGTGATCATCAAGAACCCAGATGTAATCAAGGTGGTTAGAGAAATGATGAAACGTGGCCAACCTTATCTCGGCGCGTTCCTACTCAAGAATTCCGAGTCTGAAACCGATATCATTTCCGATCCTGAATCTGTTTATAAAGTTGGCGTTTTCGCTCAGATCACCAGTATCTTTCCGACTAATGCAGCGAAGAAAGAACACCCCAGTAGCCTATCAAAGACCGCATCAAAAGACGACGAAGCAGATGAATATGCCAATGGTTTGACTGCTGTCCTCTATCCTCATCGGAGAATCGAGATTACCGAACTTTTGGTTCCCAAGGTTGATCCATCTGATCCCACAAAAGTCAAACACTCGATCCAGGCTGTCAAACCCTCGCCAATATCACCCGCTAAGGGGGATATTCTAGTCACAGATAAGCTGTCCGATCCTTCGCCGGAGCCTTCTATCACCGCCTCGACAGATTCTCCAATAGTCAAGCAGGCTTCTTCCTCAACTGCGAAGGAAATTGATGATCCCACCTTGGAATCCGACGAAAATTCGGCTGCACTGCTTCAAACCAGTTTCCTGAAAGAGTATCAAGTCTCATTGGCAAACGTGAAAAACTTGTCATTGCAACCATTCAAAAAGAATTCTCAGGTCATCCGGGCTATCGCCTCTGAAATTATAAACGTCTTTAGGGATATTGCGACTTTGAACCCACTGTTTAGAGATCAAATCGCCAACTTCAGTATCTCCCAAGGATCTGGAAACGTTTTTGAGGATCCCGACAAGTTGGCCGATTTTGCTGCTGCAGTCAGCACATCGCCCAGCTCAGCAGATGGCGGTGAATTTCATTTCAACGAGTTACAAGAAGTCTTAGAATCCATGGTTCTGGAGGAAAGGCTCCAAAAAGCTCTGTTTGTTTTGAAACAAGAACTGAAGAATGCTGAACTGCAATCGAAGATCTCTCGAGAAGTAGAATCAAGAATAACGAAGCGCCAACGAGAATTTTACTTGATGGAACAACTGAAAGGGATTAAGAAGGAGCTTGGAATTGATGGAGATGGAAAAGATAAACTGATCGAGAAGTTCAAGGAGAAAGCTCATGGACTGAATATGCCTGAATACGCCAAAAGCGTTTTCGATGAAGAACTCAGCAAGCTACAGACTTTAGAGCCACAGGCTAGCGAGTTCAACGTCACTCGAAACGTAAGTCGTGATAGAAAAACCTCATCTACTGTTGGAAATTGACGCAACCCTCTTATCAGTACTTAGATTGGTTAACATCAATCCCGTGGGGTCGACACTCTGAGGAGAATTTCGACCTTCAGCACGCTATCAGAGTCTTGGACGAGGATCACTACGGTCTCAAAGAGTAAGTTAAGCGATCATAAGCGTGTCATTCTGCTATTCGAAAGCTGAAACTGGTTTTTGTATTAGTGTCAAAGATCGGATCTTGGAATTTTTAGCGGTGGGAAAACTCCGGGGGACTGTTGAAGGTAAAATACTGTGTTTGGTTGGTCCGCCCGGTGTAGGTAAAACATCGATTGGGAAGTCGATTGCCAGGGCTCTAGATCGACAGTTCTTCCGATTCTCAGTTGGCGGTTTGACGGACGTGGCGGAGATCAAAGGGCACCGAAGAACTTACGTGGGGGCTATGCCTGGAAAAGTGATCCAATCCCTCAAGAAGGTTCAAACAGAAAACCCGTTGATATTGATAGACGAGATCGATAAGGTTGGCAAAGGTCACAATGGCGATCCGTCTTCGGCATTATTAGAGATGTTGGATCCCGAGCAGAATAGCAGCTTTCTGGATCATTACATTGATATTCCCATCAACTTATCACGCGTCTTGTTTGTCTGCACAGCCAATGTGCTCGATACTATTCCAGCACCTCTCTTGGATCGGATGGAAGTGCTAGAGGTTAGTGGATACGTCACCGACGAAAAGATCAACATCGCCAGCAAGTATCTTTCACCCCAAGCTAAAGAATCATGCGGTTTCGGGGAATCGGACGTCAGCATTGATCCATCTGCAATTGACACCTTGATTCGATACTACTGCCGGGAATCTGGAGTCCGGAAACTGAAACAAAACATCGAGAAAGTCTATCGGAAGGCGGCGCTGAAGATCGTACGGGATCTTGGCGAGAAGGCCTTACCCGAATCGTCTGCGGAATTTGTTTCACCACCGAACGATACATCGACTGTGAAAGAGGACAGTGTGATCAAATATGATGGGGCCCTCCCGGCCTCACCATCGAGTAGCACCTCGAGCCCATCATCTAGTAGTAGCCTGCTGCCCTCATCCTCCTCATCTCCATCATCCTCAACCTCAGAAGCATCACCTCCAACGTCGAGCGATTCATCATCGCCCGAGAAATCTGGAGTGACTGGAAGTGAGAGACGGACGACGACGGAAGTGCGGAAGCCGCTGAAGCTACCCCAAGATCTCTCGATCCACATCAGTCATGAGAACCTGATCGATTACCTCGGTCCGCCGATCTACCAGAAGGATCGACTGTATACAGCTCAGTGCCCGATCGGCGTCTCGCAAGGCTTAGGGTACACCGGGAATGGATCGGGGAGTCTGATGCCGATCGAAGTGAAGCTGATGCCGGGCTCGTCCGGTGGCGGCTCGTCGATCCTGTTGACGGGCAAGCTGGGCGAGGTGATCCGAGAATCGGCGCAGATCGGCCTGAGTTTCTTGAAGTCGAATGCCTTCAACTTGGGCCTGACCGCTGAAGCTGGCCAGGACCTCTTGGAGAAGAAGTCGGTCCATTTGCATATGCCCGAAGGCTCGATCGGCAAGGAGGGGCCGTCGGCTGGCACGGCGATCTTGGTCGCGTATTTGTCGCTGTTCTCCAACTTCCGAATCCGCTCTGATCTAGGTTAGTGGTCTTTTACTCGGAACACTTGATTGTTTTACGACCAGTGCACTGATCGATTCCCCCTAATTCTCAAATCTCATTCGGCTGTTTTATTGCCCAACAGCCATGACGGGTGAGATGACTTTGGCTGGACAAGTGCTCCCAGTGGGCGGCTTGAAGGAGAAGATCTTGGCTGCGCACCGGGCAGGGATCAAGAAGATTTTAGTTCCCGCAGCCAACAAGCCTGACATCGAGCACAATGTGAGTCTCAAGAAGTTTCTTTTACATGTAATTTTTATTAACTTTTTTTTTTTTTTTTTTGAAGGTGCCTGATTCGATCAAGGAGGGAATCGAGCTCGTTTACGTGGAGGATGTTCGAGAAGTGATCAAACATGCGTTCCAAGGCAACTCTGGGATATTGGATAACTTAGATAAATTAGGTTCGTTGATGGCCATTCAGATTAAGCTGCAGGATGCTGGTTTCTGATTACCACGTTTTGTTTGTTTGTTTGTTTGTTTGTTTTTGTTTAGAAATGGTTGGATTGTCAAATTAGATCTTTTGAGCTGTTGTCGTTGTGCCTTGAAGATTTGAAATCTATTACAAATTCCGATGTGCACTGTCTGCTGTGATACATACTGTTTATCGCTTGGAGCTGGAGTGTTACGGAATGGGTGTTTCGCTGAGCGTGCCCTGTTTCAGCTTGGACTGCAAGATATGTATGTATGAGGCTGGTGATATCCGCCATTCTGCAGGGTCCAATACACGTTTGCAGTGTGCCCTTGACAGTCCCGATACATACATTCTGCAGCCTCCCCCAGTCGAGGGTCGAGGGTCGAAGTGCAAAGACGCCGAGGAAATCAGTCGCTGGCCCAGACCCACCCACGAAGCAACTCAGCACTGCACAGCACTCCCACACACCCACACCCCCACCCCCACCCCCACTCCACTCCCACCCACCCCCAGCACGCTTCTTGAGCCTCCCCACCCTCGTTCCACCTCAGCCAAACACACACCCCACCCCCACCCGCACTCCAGAGACAATGGGCGCGTTCTGTTGCAAGCCCGAGGTACACACACTGCTGCTGTCCAGCCCGGCGAACTGCTTGCTGACCATCCTCGGACTTTATCCAGGAGATCGACTTCGACGGCCCGGTGGACCTCTGGCACTTCTACCTGCTCAGGTCGGTCGGCAAAGGGGCTTTCGGCAAGGTACGCAGCCCCACACCCAACACCCACACATCCATCCCGCTCATGCTCTCCCATCTGCGGGGCTCAGGTCCGAGTGGTCCAACACAAGCAAACCAAGGCACTCTATGCCCTCAAGTATATCAACAAGCAGAGAATCGTCGCCCAGCGTGCAGTATCAAATATCATTCAGGAGAGGAGACTGCTCGAGGAGATCGACTCGCCCTTTGTCTGTAACTTGCGCTATGCATTCCAGGACGACGAAAACCTCTTCATGGTCCTCGATCTCATGCTGGGCGGCGATCTCAGGTTCCATCTCGATCGGGTCGGGCTCATGAAGGAAGACGTCGTCCGGTTCTACGTCTGTGAAATGGCTCTCGCCCTCGATTACTTGCACTCAAAAGGGATCGTCCATCGGTTAGCAGTGCCCCCACCACCCACCCCCGTCTTCCTTTGTCTGTCTGAGCTGATCATCCATCTGCATTGACGACGACGACGATCATCGAACACAGTGATCTGAAACCCGATAACATCCTACTAGACGAACGTGGTCACGCACATCTCACCGACTTCAATATTGCCGTCCACTTCACCGAGCGGAGAGCACTCACATCCGTCGCCGGCTCGATGGCCTACATGGCCCCCGAAATCCTCGCCAAGAAGGGATACACATGTACGATCGACTGGTGGTCGCTCGGCGTCGTCGCCTTCGAACTCTTATTCGGCAAGCGGCCCTTCAGAGGCAAAACAAATAGCGCACTGACCAATGCAATCACCCGTGATGAACCCCGCTTCCCTGATACCCTCCCTCAGACCATCAGTCCAGACGCCTTGAACTTCTTAGAAAAGATCTTGCAGCGTGACATCAACAAACGGATCGGCTGTAAAGGCGCGGGGGGAATGGCTCGATTGAAGAACCATGACTGGTTTCGTGATGTGAATTGGGACCTGATGCAGGAATTGGGCGTCAAACCTCCATTTGAGCCTGATGTAAGCCATCTTAACTTGTCATCCTTCAACTCATCTCGATACTTACAATGATAATCTACAGTCGAAGAAGGCAAATTTTGATGCGACTCACGAGCTGGAAGAACTCTTGCTAGAGGACAACCCACTGAAAGCGAAGAAGAGGAACCCGAACCTAAACATCGACTCGATGTCGGCCGACTTCCGGCTGATGGAAGAAAGCTTCCTAGTCTACGACCATGCCAAGATGTCGCGCCGGTCATGGTTCATCGAGCCGGGGGCAGAGACCAAGACGAGCGAAGTGACCCCGAGCACGTTCACTGCCTCCATGAGCATCTCAAACGCCGCCGGCAAAATCCCGATCGATCAGCAACCGCTGGCCGAAGTCAAAACCGACTCTGTCTCCCACGAACTGCCTCCGACCTAATCCATTCCTCATCTTGAAAATCAAAATCAAAAAAAAAAAAAAAATTGAAACTGAACCCTCAACTGATTGGAATACCAGCCGCCCTTTCTCTCTCCGTCCCCCTCCTGCTCTCGGCCACTCTCTCCCGTCTCAGATCGTTGGACCCTGCCCGTTATTTTTCTCTTTTGTTTGTCCCGGGAGTCATTTTTTTCACCTTTTTTCGTCTTGGTCAGTTTGGCAGAAGTTGCAGTAAACGCTTTGGTGCATTCGCAAGCCGCCTCGTCCGATCCCTCCCAGTCTCACCTCGTTCAAGCGGCCCTTTCCCTCGATTCGATCAACGTAAAACATCACACACACACACATTCTCTACCGAAACCCCCGCCTCGCACAACGCCTCTCTCCCGGCCTCCTCACTCTCTTTTGTTCAAGCACTTATATTCCTCTCTCTCTCTCTTTTCCTTTGGCTCTCGACTGATCTACACACACCTCAACAACTACACACACACACACACCGCAACAACCACATTCACTTATTTATCATCCGCTCATCATCTTGGAAACCTTTCTCTTTTTTTGACTACAACTACTGCTACTACACTTCATTTATAATCTGACCACTGTTTTTTTTCTTTCCGGAACGGCCTTCCTTCTCTTTCTTCGCTTCTTTTCCACCCCGGATTGTTTTACGATAATGAATACGAGAAAAATCTTTCTTGAAGAAACGGGATCAGAACATAGCTAGTCGAAGAATATGCACCACTCGCTGAGTCAATCTTTTTTGTTGCTGTTGTTTTCTTCATCGAATTACCTTCTTTTTTGTTTTACTCTTTTTTTTTTGACCTTTTTTTGTTGTATACAGTTTTGTGATGTTTAGTTTTAGGTTTCTTTTTTGTCATGTCTTCTCTCTCGCTCGAGAACTTTGTTTTCTCAACATAGTCCAGTCATGTATAGTCTACAACAAAAACACCATCCACAACAACAACCAAAAGAAAAGAAAAGTCTGTTGAGACAACTTTAGAACCTGTCTGCCCTAATTATGCCGTAGACCCTGCATTCTGTCCTTGTTTTTTTTTTCTTGTTTTTTTTTTTTTTTGCTTAATTGTTTTTGGTAGGAGACTTTTGGGGATGGGTGTGAACAATTGGTGGTGTGCATTTACACATATTGCCACTGGTGTGGTCTGTACAAAACATGTCTCCATAAATACTTTATGCATGCTAGTAGCTACTCAAAATTAATGGAATGTGCAATTTCTCACACAAAATCATCCTGATGAATTGGGAGTGGGCTGATGCCAGTGAGAGAAGGTGGGAGACTTCTTCAGAACTTAACTTATAAATATACGGACTTACTTTGCGCACTGCAGAAAACTCTTTGCGCACTGCCCAGTGTGCGCATTTCTAAACACTTCGCGCACTGCGGGTGAATTAAGGAAGCAAAATTTTCAAAAAAAAAAAAAAATTGACAAATCAATAGAAGGCCCTTTTATTGTCCTCTGTGAATTTTTTGGGAGTTTTTTGAAACTTCCTTGTATGCTGTAAATACCCATTAAGGAACAAAACAAGTCCAGTCATTTGGGGACCTGGAATTCATCTTCCTGCATGCCAAAAATTCCAATCAATCTATTGAATCATGGTAAACATATATTTAACGTTTTCAGAACTTTTTGGAAACTTTGTGCAAGAATGTGGTTTTGAAAATTTAGGAAATTGCATCACACACTGGTGCACTTTGACAGATTTCATGTGAAATTTCCTCATTTTTCAAGGCCTCATTCTTGATCAGAGGTTCCCAAAAGTTCTGAAAAAGTTAGAAATATTTTTACCATGATTTGATAAACTGTTTGGAATTTTTGGCATGCGGGAACATGAATTCCAGGTCCCCAAATGACTGTACTTGTTGTTGAAATATCTTGTTTTTCATTTCATGTCCTCCCTCATTGATGTCAAGGTTTTTTGTCAATTTTGTTTTCTCATTATGCTTTTTATGCATCTTGATGCATATTCATCAACCACATTTCAAACCTTTTTTGTTTAGTAATCATGTATTTCCTTCACTGAGGCAATACACACATCAGTCCTGACCACAATTGTTCGTTGCACTCAACACTCTCAGCCTCTTGCGCAAGTACTTCTTGTGTTGATAGTCTCAGAATCATCAACAACTAAGTTTTTTGGTAGGTTATCTGTCAAACTTAGTTTGACCTCAGCACTCTGCTGTTCTCCTATCTCATTGTCATCAGTTGTTAATTTTCACACTTGTTTTGTTCCTTAATGGGTTTTTACAGCATACAAGGAAGTTTCAAAAAACTCCCAAGAAAATTAATAGAGGACAGTAAAAGGGCCTTCTATTGATTCGTCAATTTTTTTTTTGAAAATTTTGCTTCCTTCACCCGCAGTGCGCAAAGTGTTTGGAAATGCGCGCACTGTGCAGTGCACAAAGAGTTTTCCGTACTGTGCGAAGTAAGTCCGTAGATATAATACACCCCCTCTAAAAGCTTTGGCTCTGTTTGGCACCAAAATAAATATAGGCAATATAATCACTGATTAATTCAATAATAAATACAAAATTCAACATAAAGTGTCCATTTCTTTTGTAGGCAACCTACAGTACTGGTCTCTTCAACTTTGAAATCAGATTCAGCTGATCCAGCCATCTTCATTACCATAATACCATTATATTATATTGGTTGCTTGTGGCTGCAGCACAGCTGGAGGGTCATCCATAGGACCTTTGGGCCGTTGGGTATTTTTCAACTTTTGCTTGTGTTTAGATTACTGTGTGTGTGGTAAGTTTGTTAGAATTGCAAAAACAAAACACCCCAAAACTTAGATCCAGAGGTCTAGGATTTTGTGGATTCTGCAAGAAAGTGGGATAATATTCTGCAGGGAGTTTTGAAATTTTACCAGATCATTCCTTTTGCACTTATAATAGGATAAATCATACTGGAATTGCAGAAACTAACTAACCTGACAGCCTGGTTCAACAAGTTGAAGGATTAGTCTTACTAACTTAGCAAATTTCTCCTGGGCTCAAAGCACATGCTTCTGATTGAGGGCCCTGTGCTGGGAGTTGTGCTAGGTAACTTGGATTCATTTTTATTCTAGACCCATTTCATTTGGCAGAAAAATAATCAAGCAGTCTGTGGCAGAAAATCCTAAAATTTACCACAAAATCAGTAGTAGGGGCTAGTGTTGTGAGTCAGTGGGCTCAATTGAAAATTTGGTTGGATTCACAGGCTATTCAGCAAAGGTTCATGTAAACCATCAAACCAGTATTTAATATTTGGGCCTGTCCCAAGGATGCTTTTTTCAAAAAGTAACCCCGGGACAGCCTTGATTTATCCTGAGTACAGGTTACCGTTGGTCCCAAGGATGCTCAGGAGGCATCCCAAGGACCCATCTGCACAAAGAGAATCCCAAGGATGCATTATCCAGCTCAAAAAACACATCATCAGGATATGTTTTGGGAAGTTGTCCTGAGGATGATTTTGAACACCAATCCTCAGGACAGTCTTCACCAAATCATCCCAAGGTTTGCTTCCAGAAATCTCTGAAGATATTTGGATTGTGTAGAACTTAACATGTGCACTCCATGTTAATTTCAATAGGGAAGTTGGTAAACTTGCATGTTACCCATCTTGCTGCCAACCCAGCGTGTAACACCAACCACCACAGTTGGGCTTGCTGACTGTACTCAGTGCTACCGTGTGCTGACCCCCTCATTTGGGTTGACTGACTGCACCCACTGCTACCACATGCAATTGGGTTTAACTGTGTGCGGTTTTTGATCACAACAGTAGTTGTGGGAAGGGTATTGGAGGGCAAGTGGTTCCCAAGAATGGTATTAGAGGTTGTGGGTTCAACTTCTTCTGGGTCTGGTCTTATTTATGGTGGTCTTGGTGGGCAGAAATGCATCCTGAGGCTGGCTTTTTAGCATCTGGAAGATAACCTGAGGACATCTTTGAAAAGATGTCCCAGGTGTAGTTTGACCATGCGGATCTGGGTGATACTTTTTGCCGTGCCACAGGAGGTGCATCCAAATGACATCCCCACATGCATCCTTGTGATGACCAATTCAGCCTGTGGTGTACAGGATGAAGATAATACTGTGACTGTGGTAAGGCTCAGAGTGTGTAGCCCCTCTAGGCTTCAAAAGCCAGAAGTCTATACTTTCTTTGTTTTTGGCTGGCATCCTTGGGATTCAAACTAAGTAGCTCACTGACCTGTGGGAATGATTGAAAAAACCACACATCTTGTTTTTCACCGGCAAGCAACAGAGCAAAAAATTACAAAACAAATACTGGCATTTGTGTGAGCCCCCCTCCTAGGGTTTCACACACAAGTCACAAGACACTAAGAGGGACCCATATAGCCCCGGCTCCTCCCCCACCCAAGGGTGAAAGCGCTGCGCTTCAAAAAGCGCAGCGCAGCGGTTTTGGTGGCCGCTGCACTGCGCTGAAAGTAGCGGCCCCGCCCGCTGCGCTGAAAGTAGCGGCCCCGCCCGCTGCGCTACCGCTTTTTGAACTGGCCGCGTAGCGCTCCCCTGCTGCCAGCCATAAAAGCGCAGCGCAGCGCAAAGCGCAGCTGTTTTGGTGACCGCTGCGCAGCGCTGAAAGGAGCGGCCCCGTCCGCTGCGCTACCGCTTTTTGGGTCGGGGAAAAAGCGGGCCCCCGCTATTTTGAGCGGTAGCGCAGCGGGACTGGCGCTGCGCTACCGCTTTTTGGGCTGACCGCGCAGCGGTTCCCCGCTGCGCTGCGCTAAAAGACCGCTTTTTTGTAGCGCAGCGCAGCGTTTCAGCCTTGCCCCACCTACCTAGCCCAGTAAGAGATATTATTCTCTCCCCGCTAGATATGTCCCTCTCTCTTTCTCTTGCTTCTTCTCTCTTCCCTTTCTCAGCCCTTGATGTAGATCCTGAGAGAGATATTATTCTCTCCCTGCTAGTCCTTGCCCCTCAAAAACACAAGATAATTGGGCCCTGAACTCTAGAGACGAGTCTCTGCGCCCCCCTTGGAGCCCTTTAGTGAAGAGTCCCAGTTGGACTCTTACAATTTGGGGCCTTGCCTCTTCATATGAGTCTGACCCACCACAAAGATAATCTGATGGATTGAGGAGGATATATGTTGTTGCAAGCCCATCTGGGCACATAACAAACTCCTGCTTGAACAAGTGACACAGGGGTTTGGTATGTGCCAAGGGTGTAACCGCTGCCCTACAAAAAGCGTAGCGTAGCGCTTAGCGCAGCGGTTTTTTGGCTTGCTATGCTACACTGAAAAGTAGCGGTCTTAAAAACCACTACAGCTTTTTAAAATCCCGGGGGAAAAAAAGCTGTATTTAGCGCGCTAATTTCAGCGGCCACGTAGTGCTGAACCGCTATTTTCAGCGGTAGCCTAGCGCTAAACCGCTAAAAATAGTGGTAGCGCAGCGGTTCAAAACCGCTTTTCTACATACATCAGGGGGAAAAAAACCAGGGAAAAAACTACCAAAACTACCAATCAAGAAGGAAGAAAATATATAGAATAATTGTAAAATGAGAAGAAAAAATCATATGTTTATGGTTTTAACTTTTGCTTTGTTTTTGTATTTTATGTTTTTAAAAATAAATTAGTAATAGGGGCATCAAGAACTTAAAGGAAAAAATTTTGAAATACTATATTAGACAGTGACTAGAGGCCAAGGCGGCTTCGCCGCTGCAGATTTCAGGTTCAGTCCTATAGTCTTGTGCTTAATCTCCCTGCAAGTATGTGGTGTGAAGTTCACACCACATACTTGGCCCATGCAGCCCCCAAATCTCTCAGACTTCCCACTCTTAATCTCCCTTGAGACACCTCCCCTGAGTTTCCCTCCCTGGGGAGGACCACCCTACCCAGTACCCACCCACCCACCTGAATCAAGTTCAATAAAAATCAACATTTTTTTCTACACCTCTTTATAGATTGGTCTTGAACTTCCTACTATCATCAACTCTCTGATTTAGGATTGCTTGTGACCTAGCTATTCATGGCATGAGGGAATATGAGGGCTCAATTATGTGTTGGTAGCTTAGTTTCCTTAGGTGCTACAATAAGTTTATTGCAACTTCACATGGATTTGAGCTGGTTCCTTGAAAATTAATGCTTGATCCCAAGGACCATGCTCTTGAGGAAGTGCTTTCAAATTAAACAACACAGAAGTTATTTAACCACCAAAGAGCCTACCTCCATACAATTTGTTTGTAATTTACATGCTATTGGCTCAAATTTATATGCAAACATAGCCAGTTTGGATACCAAACTATGTTTGGAGATGATACTTTTGTGCTTGGTCTTGAGCCTTGATGGATGCTGTCCTCAAGAAGTTAAGTGCAAGCTGACATGTATGTTGTTAAATTGCATAAAATGATTGTACAGCTTTCATGACTAATCTGGAATTAATGGGCCTGTAGGTACAAGCATTGGCAGCGGCAGAGGCGACCAAGTCGTTTCGAGCCGTTTGATGCTCCACATGAAGAGGTGGTTTGGCTGAATGAGGATGTTGAGTCTGCGGGAGCGGACCATGAGGTACGCGGACGTGAGGTCGAGCTGGCAATGTTTCATGACGTGTGCGATGACAATGGAGGCGCTGCGACTGACGCCGACAAGGCAATGCACGAGCACCTTTCCCCCGGCAACGCGACAGGCCTCGGTGAACGCCATGGCGCGCTCGATGTGCGGCCGGATCGAGTCCATCCCGTCGTCCGCCACGCCCTTCATGTCCAACATCTCCATAGGTCCGCTCTTCCATTCGTGCCACAGCGAGTTCACGACACGCGGCGTCGGCTGCGAACGGCGCCCCAAAGCGGCCGTTCTGTTGGTGCTGGTGGTGTGGGGCGACCAGCGCGGACTCGCCCATCGAGACCACATGGGTGATCCCCAACGCATTCAATGCATGGTTCAGGTTGCCCAGATAGACGAAGGGCAGGATGCGCGAGGGGAAGTGGCCGTCGAAGCGGGGGTCGTAGAACCAGGGATGGTGTGCCCGGGTCGTCCGCGGGGGGGAGGGCGTCGGGGCGGAGGGGAGGGGTGGGTGGCGGCGGACTTGGCGCTGTGGACGGAGGAGACGCCGAAGGAGACGCATCCGCGCAGGAACGAGCTGCGGCTTGGCTCATCGACCGCCATCCGGTGCATCTGCTGCGCCTTGCGTTGCTCGTGCAGCTCCTGCTCAATCCGGCTCTCCACCCGGCGCAACAGCTGGACGTCCGCGGGATAGACAAAGAACGAGCGGTTCTGGTCGTTCTGCAGATGCAGATAGGCGTCGGGAAGGGTGTATCCCAGGTCGTACATGATGTACGACGGCGCAAAGAGGGACGTCTCTGTACTCAAAGTAGAGACAAGATTAAAAAAAATGAGCTTTTTTTGGATGATGCGCTGGAGAGGAGAGGATAGAACGTACTATCCATCGTGACAGTGAATCAACACTTTTCGGCCAGCCCTGCCTTTGCCGGGTTTCGCGATCTTCTTGACCCATGTGCACAGGTCAACCAAGTAGCGCACAAGCTTATTGCGGGACATGGCCCCTGAGCAGCTTTGGCCGGTGCTCGGGACTTCCATGTGGATGATCTCGGCAAGCTCGGCAGAGAGGCTGCTGTTCTTGGCGCGTTGCTTGATGCTGTCGAGATAGTTTTGGTTGAGATGGAATTCGAGCGACGAGGTGATCACGGCCTGGTCGTGCGCTTCCACACACACATTGTACGGCGCATTTCCATACTCGTCTGTCATGGCGAAGTGGGAGGTCACCATTGGTGGGCGCTCATCGAACGCAGCACGCTGACGTGAGGACGATAGATCCTCTTTGGTAAGCGGGACATCTGCAGAATTGCCGAGCTGTTGCGACAATGTTATCAGAAATTGATCTAGGAAGGAAGAAAGAAGAAAGGATGGACGCACCCAAACGTTCTGGGCAATCTCCGAGGCTCTCGTTAAAGCCGCCATCTCTTCTCGCTCGCGCTCCAAGAAGTCGATCTTGTTGCGACGATAGCCCCAGCCGTCGACGGCGACAACATGGCTGAACTGGCGTTCAAAGACCTCGAAGGGATCAGAGGCGCGGCCACTTGGTTGGGGAGACTGGGAGGAGGACTCGGTAGTAGTGGTGTTGGTGGTGGTTCAGGTGGTAGAGCAAGGGGCAGGCTCAAGTTGGCCAAGACAATGGTAAAGGCCTCTGTAGCGCGGGAAGTACCGCGCATGGACACTTGCAGAAGTAGGAGGCTTGAGGAGTGCCGGGTATAAGTGGAGCCAGGGAAAGACAAGGGACTCTTCAACCCGGGAGACCAAGGTCATGTACGTGTCGTGGATCTCAGCGAATTCGGTGGAGCTGATCATCTGGATGGTCTGTTGAGGGGTTTGGATGGATGAGAGCAGGGGTAAGTGTTTCACATTGAGCTGGAGACCTGGTTGTTGGCATGGTTCTCAATGGTGAGCCCAGCACCATCGGATCCCGGGCTTCCCAGAGCCGCGGTAGATTGTGGCTGGGGTGAAGTGTATTTAAGGGTGCTTGTTGGTAGGAGTCCTAGTTTGCCGAGTATCTCGCAACGGTCGGGAGGCTTGCGGTGGCAGTCTTGGTGTTTTCTTGCGATGGGTGACGGTCAGGAAAGAGAAGTGAGGGTGGAGGGTGCGCCTATAAATAGAGCGGCCTCTGGCAAAGTGGAATCACCAGTCGACTCGCTGTGCTGCACTT
The DNA here is from genome assembly GCF_026914185.1 of Puccinia triticina. Classification (NCBI taxonomy): domain Eukaryota; kingdom Fungi; phylum Basidiomycota; class Pucciniomycetes; order Pucciniales; family Pucciniaceae; genus Puccinia; species Puccinia triticina. Next base: position 4,486,326 of record NC_070572.1, read on the forward strand.
CCAGCCAGTGAGTTGACTCAAGCCCCTCCGCTGCTGCGTTTGCACAGTTTGAGGGTGAAAGGTGATGACCCCCCTTTGCAACTTGCCTTAAATGCGGCGCGCTGGGGGTCATCTGCCCAATACTTGCACCCTCTCTAGAAGAGGATGGGTATTGGGCTGGGTGTTTTTTTGGGCTGTTTTTTATTTTTATTTTTTATTATTTTGTAGGGGAAACCCTTGATTTTTGTTTTTGTGATTGTCTGTCTTTAATAAACTCAGATTTTCTTTTTCTTCTTCTGGCTAGCTTGTTGTTTTTCAAGCCATTGTTGGTAGCAGGCAAATTTAGCGCTGTGGTAGACGGAAAAGTGATAAATCAAAAGTTTTTCTCATACATATATTTACTCACCCTAGGCCTCAAGATACCATCAAATGCACCTCAGAAATGGATTCTACGGTCAATTTTACCCCTAGTCACAACTGGAAGCGTCACTGGAACCCCGCTGGATTGGAAGTTACACCCTCTTGGACCCTCATGGACACGGCCAGCCCCAGTCATCAACCTGTCACACCCCTCAAGTCACCTTTCCCAGGTATACGCATACTCAGCCCCAGCCAAAAACATACTCTTTTCTATCCCTCTTATCTCCACTGCATATGCAGGGGACCAACCCCATTTCTTCTGTATTTGACATGTCCCCACTTCATTTATGCACCCCTTGCAGCTGCATGCAGTCTTCTGACCCCATTTCTGCACTCCTTGCATTAGTCTGACACCACTCATGCACCCCTTGCATGAAGTACCCCTGTATTTGACATTTCCCCGCTTTGTTTATGCACTCCTTGCATTAGTATGACATCATCTTTCATTTCTCACCCCACTTTTTGCCTGTATTTAGTATATTCTGACACCACTTGTACGCAGCCCACCAGCTAAAATCCCTCATCCAGGGTCCCCCTTGTAGCTAAAATCCCTCACATTTGTCTATATAAGGAGCTCTCTCCCCCCCAGTTGTTTTTCCCTCAGTTCAGTACCCACCAGTTATACAGATATCACCCATTAGCCATTATCATCAGCCTTACACTCTTATAACATCCCACATCACCTCCCTTTTATCTGCAATAACCACTGAGCTCACTCTCATATTCTTAACTCTCATATCTCCTGGTTGCATATCACGCACCTGTCACAAGTTACCCGGTTCCTGGTTCAACTCCCGACTAAGACATATACCCTTCTCAGTCCAGACACTCTTCTCAACTTTTTATACCACCCTCTGGAAGACCTGTGTTCAACCCCCACCGGAAACATCAAGTCAACTTTCACCCTTTCCATCATCATGAACCCTCTCAACTCTCACATACCTGTCATCAAACAACTTCATCTGGAACTAGACCAGACCTATCACTTGATTAAAACTTGCCAAGCTTAGCTTGGTGGGTCTTGTTATCTGATAGTATAGAAGGGCAGAGTTTGCACCTCCATCATCCCCTTCTCTATTCAGCAAAAAGGGTTTCACAACCACTTTTGAGTCTTACAGTGTTCTTCTTGGCAGCATTGATTATCACTTGGCAATCAGAAAAAACTCCTCCCAAGTTAACACCATTGCAAAGCCACATGTGGCTGCTGATACATCTCTCAATTGTTTGTATGCCAAGCCCAGACCTTCCTGTTCTGCAAATGTTTGCAGCTGCCGAGAACGTCCGCTCCACACTGGCCGAGCTGGCAGGACAGGTTAGATAGTCTCTGGGCATTGAGGCCAAGACTGGGAATTCTTTTGAATGACACTGAAATAGATAAAGAAACATACATTGTCAATAATTATTATTTTCCAAGAAAGAAGATGTGTGAAGGAAGTCAGACTGACCTTCCACCAAGACAAGATGCATCCCTTCTTGTCCAAGGGGAAGTCACCATTGGTATAACGCTCAATTTCTGTGTTGATGTTGACAGCTTCAGGATTTTGGGGATAGAAATTGAATGCTCCGCTGTCAGAGTCGGAGTCGGACGGGGTACAGTTTGCGTCTGATTACTTCGCCTGTGGTTGAGGTGAATTGTCCCTGAGTGACTTGAGGAGATTCTTGCGTTCTTTGAACTTGACTTGGATCAAGCCATTAATCCATCTGACGTGGCTTCCAAATCGGCTTTGGAACAACATCATCCACCATGCTGGATGAAGGAAGGTTGCAACAATCACGGTATCACACTTGAGGGCAATATTGACGTACTTCTTAGTGATTTTGATCATTGGAGCAAAAATTTGCTGCAACTTGGTCTTGTTTGTTGTTGAGGCCAACTTCTTTTTTTTGAGGGTATCAAGAACACGAGAATATTCATATAGAACCATCGCCAGCTTGGGGCCATCTCCCTCCATGCGTTTGGTCATCTCCAAGAAGTCCTGTAAAATAAGAAGGGTTTGTCTTCAATTCTCACACCAACAAAGCAAATGAAGTTAAAAATCTTACCTTCAAGATCATATTCAAGTTGTTTATATCTTCCCACTTGTTTGTGGTCAGCTTGTAAGACTTATAAAAGTGCTTGCTGGCAGAACGTCCATTGTGCCTGTCGGACTCATTATCAAGAAGCTGCTTGATCACCCACCGACCCTGGTAGGCTCGTTGTTGACTGTTGTATGCGATTATCCACCTGATGCCGTAGCCCCCAATAACTCCAGGACCTTTATAGCCTAGCCTGTCTGCCCAAAGTTTCCACTCCGCTTGCTTCTGTGGCGACGAAGCAATACGCCGGCATATGTAATCAATCTAAATGTAATGTGTGGTCATTAGCTCTCTTCACATGTGCAATGATGTAGATAGAAATAAAGAAACATACCTTTTTCAAGGTAAAACCTATGCCACTTAGATCACCATTGAGCTCTTCTTCATTATCTGACTTGTTCTCCCAGCCAGGCTCCTGTTCTTCTGGTTCCGCATTGTCAGGATTAAGAGAGTTTGAGGTGTATTTCTGTCAGACAAGAGAAAACAAGAAGAAGGAAAGGAGACAGAAAAACAAGAATGTATCTAGAGGACCAGGATGGAAAAGCTACGAAAGACAGGAGACAAAAAGAAACAAAATAACAAACAAACAAGAGAAGAGACTGAGAGATGATAAGTAAGTGAATGGACAAGGGTCTGGAAGGAAACACAAGACAACAAGAAAGAAGAGACAAGTACCAATACTCTAAACTCTAACTGCTGTCATCCCGTGACAACAACGACAACAATGAGTAATTTGACCGTTTGTTTGTTCGCTAGTGTGTCGGATTTGATTGGTTCCGGACGGGATAGAGAACAGACAAGGGGAGCGGGCGAGCTCAAACTGAGTTTGAGAAAGTTGAGAGCACGGGCTGCGCAGAGCGCACGCACGACCTCAAACCTGAAATCTGACAAGGATCAACCAAGTCCTCCTCATCTTCTGATATTTCAGTGTTAACTTCAACAATCTCTTCATCAATCAACTCCTCTACTTCCTCAGCAATGGTTTCCAGGGTCGGAAAGCTTTGATCATCCGTCTGTTTACAAACCATGGCCTTTGAAAGATTCAAAGTGTTCAAACCGGCGCCAAGGATGAGAGCAATAACATGACAGATACACCGGTGATGGTTGTTCTCAACATCCCAGTAGATTGAATCAACCAATCCAAAAATTGAGGCTACACCGGTGGCCATAGTGAAGTTGTTAATCCCAGAGTCCGTGGTCTGGGCAAGGACGTATAGATTCCATAATAACAAAGTTAGTTTTTATATGATCAGAGATAGAAATAAATTATACAACCTATCTTTCCATGAAGTCCATGCTTGAACAGTACGTTGGCAAAGGGGGCGGCAAGGTACTTGCCGTTGTGATGCCACAAGACATATTTGATTGTGAGATGTTGACACACATACTTCCAGTCTTCATTAATGAAGAAGCAGGTGATGCCAACAAAAGCCTTGTGGCTTCCCTTTGTGGTCCAGACGTCCAAGGCAAGACAAATCTGTGAATTGGACTTCTGAAAAATTCAAAGGAAACTCAGTCAAAAACCATCAACGTAATTAAAAGAGAAAACATGTACCTTAATTTCATCTAAGACCTGAATACGTTGTTTGAGGTAAAGCTGATGGGCATGTGTGGCGGCCCAAACCCAAGAGTGAAGCTCAGAGTTGCATACCAAGAAGTCAAACGCAACACGCAGGAGGAAGTCTTCAATTTGTATCCAGGGCAACAAATGCCGGACAATCCAAATGACAATAAGCTTGTTCAACGTTTTGTTGTTGAATTGTCCTTTGGTTGCGTAGCCAACCAGGGTACTGTTGCCGGAAGGAAAATTCTCTGCAATCTTGGAAGAAGCCTCTGCGGCAGTGGGGGGAAGTTTAGATCCTGATTTGATGGCCTTAGAACGACCAAGGCATGCCGAACGTAGTGCACCCTTGATTTTCACACCGTTGCAATGAGATTTCATTATAATACAAGCCTCCCAATATCTTGAATTTGCTGGGACACCATAGACATGCCCAGGCAACCTCTCCGGGTTCCTGTGAGGTTGAAGAAGTTAGTTTGGATCAATTTGCACTTGAATATTGATTATACAAGCATCATACCTGATTTGGATCACTACCCGGTTCATAAAAGTAAAGGCGGACATGATCATTACCATCCTTATCTTTACCAAGATCCTTTTTCTTCTGTGAATTGACGGATTTCTTGCGGTTCTCCCCTTCAGAATCTTTGGCCGTGTTGACTAAAACCTCTTCGCCAGTGCGGCTGGATACTTGCTTTATTCTGGCAAGCGGATTAGTGGCTGTCGCATCTTTTTGTTTGCTTGGATTGCTGTCATCGTGGTCAGTTTCTTCATTGGATTCTGAGGAGATTGTGAGTTTCCTTTTCTTGGAGGTTTTGTTTGATCCCTGTTGTCGAGTAGGCGCGGGACTGACGAGAGAGCGACGAGAATCTCGTTGAGTTGGTACATATCCTGGTTGAGTGCTTGGCGTTTGGATACGTGAGGACTCCCGGCGGGCAGACTGTGGGGGATTATTTGATCTGGTGGTTCCGGTACGATTGCGAGTGGATGAGGGCGTGCTGGCCATGACTTTGGATAACAGACTGAGAAAGAAAACAAAAGGAGAGTTTAATTTGAAGCCACGGATAGTCTGAAGGCCGGGCCACTTGTGGAGCTGGCTTCTGATGCTCCTACGAATGGGACAGGGGATCAACTGTGGGTGGGAAGGTGCGGCACGCAGCTCCAGCCGTCCCTCATGCTCAAGTACTACTCGGGTACAGTACCGCCGCAGCCCGTGGCAGGTGTGGTAGCGTAGCAATCCTGCAGCAAATGTGATGCTACACAGGTGCTACCCGCTTCCGCAGCGGTCAGCGGGCATGTAGCTCACATGTAGCGGTTTTGGGCTACAGGCTCAGCTGCGCTTTCTGGTAGCAAAAGCGCTTTATTTCCGCTGCGCAAAAGCTGCAGCCCTAGGAAAAAAAGTGGTACCCCGCTACATTTAGCGGTAGCTTTAGCGGTTCTGGGGACCGCTACAGCTAAACGGTCTGGGCACGTAGCAGTATGACCGCTACGCTACGCTATAACACCGCTTTTTTTCAGCATAGCGTAGCTTTTACACCCTTGTATGTGCCCAGCGGGCTTGATTGGGCAGGATAAACGGGAGGCAGGACTTGGCACACAGCAAAGTCCTGCCTGGCCAAGATCAAGCTCTGGGCCAATGGGATCTATGACTTGGCATGCACATTGCACACACCAGTCATCAGAATCTGGCCCTTTTCTCTGCCTTGAAAGGCAAAAATAAAATTCACTCAAGGAGGGGAGATGTTCTCCCTCCTCCACATTGACAAGGTAGCTTTTCCTTCTTGATGGTCAGTCTGTAGGCTGGTCATCAGGTAGGAAAGCCTCCCTTCTTGGCGGGAAATACATGTATTGACCAACAAGAAGGGAGTCTTCCCCTCTCAAGGACTGGTTTGTAGAACAATCATGGAGGAAGGAAAATTTTCTCCTTGATGGCAGGCGCAGCTTTTTGTGGTTTGGCACCCTTGCTTGAAATTGGCCCAGAGGGGATTTGTCCCAAACCCCGCCAGCTTTGCAATGTGCAAAGCAGGGGTTGGGAGTGTGCCAGGCGGGCTTGGGGATTGGCCAAGCGGGCTTTGAGATTGTCCATGTGCGCTTGGCAGCTGGCCTTTTTTTGGGCCAACCTTTGCCATGTGCCCAAACTGGCTTGCAAGACCACATGTACAGCCCTCTTGGTGGCTGGTACAGACTGGCCATTGAGAACATACAACCCTCTCAATGAATGGTGCAGACCGTCCATCAAGAGTATACAATCCTCTCAATAACCAGTCTGCGCCGGTCATTAATGGCATACAACCCTCTTGATGACTGGTCTATGCCAGTCATCTAGGTGATACAACCCTCACCCTCTCAATGAATGGTGCAGTACCATTCATTGACCCTCTCAATGACCAGTCTGCACTGCTAATCAAGATTATTGAGTCCCCTCAATGATCAGCACAGATCAGTCATTGAGAGGGTTGTATCCCTTTGATGACCAACACAGACCTGTTATTGAGATGGTTGTATACTCCATTGAGAGGGTTGTATACTACATGGAGAGGGTTGTATACTCCATTGAGAGGTTTGTAAATATCTCTTTGATGAGCAGTCTGTACTTGTCATCCAGAGGTTTGTACATATCCCTTCAGTGACTGGTCTGTACCGGTCATCCAGAGGGACAGGGTTGCACATATCCCCTCAATGACCAGACCATAGCACATTGAATCAAATCAATTTGATTATTTGTATTCAAATTTGATTCAAGTCAAATAATGCCTGGGCAAATCTAAGCTTGAATATTCGAATAAATTCAAATAATGGCTCAAAGGGGCGCGTAGAGGTCCAATACAAGCTTTCCTGGGGCCCAAAGGACCCAGATGAGTTTGAAATGGCCCAAAAGTGGGTCAGCTACGCTATCCATAGCTGTTAGCATAGCGTAGTGCAGCGCAAATGCGCTATTTTTTAGCGTGGTGTTAGCGCAATTGCGCGCATCTGCGCTGACGCTACACGCACAGGGCGCAAAACTATTTTAGCTTTTAGCATAGCGGTAGCACAGATACGCGCAATTGCGCTACCGCTAAGCACGCAGGGCGCAAAAGAGCGCGTGCTAAGCTGCGTCCGCCACTATCAAAAGTGTGTCCGCCACTATCAAAAGTGCGTCCGTCACTATCAAAAGTGCGTCCACCACTATCAAAAGTGTGTCCGGCACTCTGAATAGTGCATCCGCCATTATGAGATCTGACACCATGATCCAAGTTTATTAAAGACACAGAAATGTTGGACCCCCAAAAAAAAATTCAAGGTTTCTCCCTGCAAATATACAAAATTGACAAAAAAAACATCATGGCCCCCCCCCCCCCCCAAATTAAAAACAGGTAAAGCACCAACCACAACTCCTGCAGAACTGAATGCACAAATTTCTCCAGCACCAAAAACTGAAATAGCCTTCCAACATCAGCAAAAGTGCTGTGCCACAGGCTCAGCCCCCAGCCCGCGTCAATTGCACGGGTCAAAAGAACTGGACGTGAAGGCCCCCGGCCCGCAGCAAAGGCTACTGGCCTGTGGGGGGCCCACTCTTTGCCCCTCAAACTGAGCAAGTGCTACAGCGGAGGGGTTGAGCGCGATGGATAGCTGGAATTACAGCATCTCGAATCGCGCTGGGGGATATTCAATTTTTCAGGTGGGGTGCTTAAGCAATAGGCCTTGCACCAAACATTCCTCAACCTCGGCTAATCCAATCGCAATATACCCGCAATGTTTCACCAACTTCAACCCTAGCAATCCAACCCCGGGCTGCAACCACACCCTACACCCTCCTAGCGGTCTCCCAGCCTTCATTTACAATACAGCAAACCCTTCCTGCCCCAAGCCCATTGCTCAAGTAGAACGTATCCAAAACGGTTATGAGCCATCTCAATATCCCAGGGCATGATCTCTGTTGATTGTCGTTAGGTCAAAGCCCTCTCTCCGCCTTTTCTCCCCCAGTCGTCGCGATCCCCTGACAAAGTTTCCCTTGCCAAGCCTCCATTTCAAAGCAAAACAGGGTGGGTCAAACTTTACTGGATCAGCTGTTGCCACAACCAAGGATTCCAATATCTGATTGTACTTTATTCCCCCACCTTGGCATTTGCAACAGGGCCTCACCTGATCATAACTAGGTTGGCTTGGCCTGGCAATGCCCAGTCCTTGTTTTGTTGCACTGCTGACACCCGCGTTTTGGCTTATGGAGTCTATTACTAATAAATAACTTGTGTTAGGATCCCCAAACCGAGTTGACCATGAATTTCATAACCAGGCCGTCCAGGTGCCCGGAAATTTATTCGGGAGAAGATGTGATTGGCCGTTGAGCGTGCTTCACCGGTCGTCTGAACAACAGGAATCTAATCACTGGAGATCCTGTCATACATATGTGTTCAGGAGTGTTGACAGCCTGGGTTGTTAGAGCTTACAAATGCAACTGCTTATTATTGGGTGCATTTGGGCCAAATTGAGTCATTAACCATAAGTACTTACTTTGTGGCTACCTTGGTTTGACTTCCCCTTTGGAGTCACTTTTGATGAGATTAGTGTGATCTGATGTTGATTTGACTTTGATTTGATACATCCGTTTATAATTGCAACTGGACAAAGTTATGACTGATGCGTTTGCTATTGGTTCTAGGGCTTAACAATAGGGCTTTATTGTTGCAAAATGTATTGTAAACTTGTCTCGCAAGCCATAGACTTATTTTCATGTTATTGTAAATAAAAAGCAGAACAATAATTATTAACGCCTTGCGGGAACGTAGTGCGGCGGTCCTTTGGTGAAGATCTCCAATTTATTTGTTGGGGCTGGATGAGCCTTGCGCCTTCGCCTGGTCGGACAGTGGCAGCATCCTGTGTTGTTGAATATGCAAGCCTTAATGAAATTTGCCTTTGCTCAGTTGTAGATAAAGTTTTACAATTATCATGAGTGTAGCCGGCAGCTATGTTGCCATAGGCTAAAATCAAAGTTTGACTTCTAGGCAAGGAACAAGTTTGCGCAGGGCATCACCCTTAGGTCCTTTGACTGTAAACCTTCCTAATGCAGCTTCCAATTTTTCATGACTGCAGAAATTTTGGTGTGCTTGCGCCTGGACACATTTTTGTGTGATGTGAGGAGAGACTCCGAGAGGCCTTGACACTGCAGCGGCGAAGCCGCCATGAACTCTAGTATTTTTGAAGGATGACCTCCTCAAAAATGTATGGGCCAGAAATGAGACAAAAGAAGTCAAAAACACAAAAAATGTAATTTTTTGGTGTTTTTAATGTATTTTGGAGGGTTTTCCGTTGAACATCTCCGAATACTCGAATATTCGACAAATCAGTATTCAACGGGCCCAAAAAACGCGTCGAATACCACTGTGCTATGGTCTGTCAATTACTGGTCTGCAACAGTCATCCAGAGGGCTGTATGGTTGTGATGGCTGGTCTTTGCTGGCAATTGAGAGGGTTTATTTTTCTAGATGAACAGCCTGGATTGGTGTAGGGACTCTTCTGGGACACTAAATGTTTATTTGGTGAAATATCCTCTGAGGGGGAAATAAATTGCTAATAGGTTGAAAAGCTATTACAGCTTATGGGTGGTTTGAAAGACCTGCCCCTCTAATGGTACTATGCAAATAATAGTCTTGTAATCAATATTTATAATGTTGTGGCTGATTACAAGATAGATCTTACTTTTGTATAGTAACCTCTATCAGACCTAGATACCTCAAATCACTAATCTTGCAGATCTGTTGCAACTTCTGATGATGGGGGATAATATAATCCAGTGGGATTGATTGTGTAAGATACAATTTTTGCTGATGATGGGTTGTTTATGAGAAGGTTGGTAATGATCTCTTCCTTAAAAAATCTCTTGATAAGGCACTTTAATCAATACTAGTGCTCCTGGTTGTTACTACTGCTACTACCACTACTAAAAATTTGTTATAATTATTGTTGATGAAGTTGGTAATAATATCTTCCTTAAAAATCTCTTGATAAGGCAATTTAATTACTACTAGAGCTCCTGACTACTACTACTACTAATACTGACTCAAACTTGACACTGCCCCTACTACTACCACTACCACCAAACTACCACTGTAACTCTAACTAAACTAACCACTGTGACCAAACCTTCCTAGGCTGATAGTAACTAAACTAACCACTGCGACCAAAACTATCTAGGCTGATGGGGAAAAAGATCTCAGGAAGGGGGGGAAGAGGCCTCCTTATTTATTGAAGAATGAGGGATTTTTGCTCCAGGGGAGCTCCTTGTGAGGGATTATTGCTGCAGGGAATCTCAACTGCACAGCACTTTGATGCATTTACTGTGCTGCATGTACAAACAATGAGGGATTTATGCTGCAGGAGACACTCCCTGTACATCTTATCTACCTGCATATGCTGTACTAACTGCACAAACAACAAGGGATTTATGCTGCATGAGATGTTCCTTGTCCATCTTATCTACCTGCATATGCTGCACCAAACATACCACCAATGAGGAATTTATGCTAGAGGGGATACTCCGCTACACAGCATTTGCATGCATGATGTCATGTGTTGCTATGCAAACAAGCCACCTTACCTCCTCTTCCACGCACCCTGCACACAGCTGCCTGATCTCACCAGGGGGGGATGTGTTGCACTCTCTAGAGAGTGACAAGCCACAATTTTATATTGAATTAGGTCTGATGTGATTTCAATGTTAACTTTAACTCTTTGTTCACTTTATTCCCAACTCAGGTTTGACATTAGTTCAAGTTGTTTTGGGATAATAATGGGTTTCAAAGTAGACCCGCGCGTGCATGCAGGTCACTTTGCATAACCCAGTTTTGTGGGGAGACTGCAAGTCAACTTTCAACATTTGAGTTGAATGCCGGCTTGCTTTGCCTTGCAAGTGGCATGCGTGGGTCTACTTTGAATCCCGCTAATAGTTGGTTTAACATTAGTTCAAGTTGTTTTGGGATAATATTTCACTCAATTCCAACACATGAATACCCTCTGCTGACGTTTTGTGTTGGGTTTTTTATGACCACATTTGTGGAATTGAGCTTCAATGCACACAATTTTTGCCAATAATTTACCTATCCTTAAGCTCAAATATATACTTAGCCAAGTGACAGGGAATATTTTGCATTGCAGATTTTCTTCATTCAAAACAAACATAACATCAAATTATGAAAAGTTCTTGTAAAATATAGCAACTTCAGAGGGTCAGCCAGCTGCCGGATGAATCCTTTGAGCATATTTATGTCATGCCAATTCCCATATTAAATTAGGCAGAAATTGGTTTGAAATCAATTTGTATTCTTCAAGTATCAAAAAGTGTCAAAGCCAGGAAGACCTGTGTAATGTGGAATTGTACTCCAAGAAATATGAAATGTGAAGATAACGGAGTTTGTTTTCCTTACCATTTTTACCAAGGTATGAGCCATAAAATAATTCTCAAGTTGGAAGTGTGAATAGATGTTCATTTGGGAATCTGCACCTTGCCTAGTAGATGACTAGACTTGGTACAATTTGTGAATATTTACCCACAACAGACTGGACAATGCACAGCCTAGAGGCCAAAATGAAGCTTCTAAAGGGAAATGGGGGTATATTCTTTGATATTGACAGTTGCACCAATATTCCCTTGCTCCTGGAACCAGCTGGAGAAATACTTCAACAGCTGGTCTGAGGACTCCACGGTGAGCAGTCAATTCTTCAATTTTCACTCACATCTCAGTGTGGGTAACACCTTTTGTCTTGTAGATCAACTATCTTCACATCTTTTCCCCAAATGTTTTCCACAAAGTTTCTCCTATTTGAAGCATTATTTCATCACATGTACCTTTATTTCCACTCAAGCAAATAGTGCTTATTGCTCTTATCATATGCAGGTGCTTAAGTAGCACTGGCGTTTAATTATGAACTCCGCACTGCGGGCCTGTTGTATCCAGACCACTCAACATCATTGGCCTTAGGATAGCAGGAGCAGCACAATTATGTGAGGACAAGCATTAAAAAACTTGGGTCTGGGGGTTGAAGGTTGGCGCAAGTGAACTATGGCCGGGTGAGGAAATTTGGATTGGCTCAGCATGGCCCCTTTTCACTTGGGAGGGTCTTTTTTACTTTTGTAATGTCCACCCTTGTGTTTGGGTGAACGTCAGGGTGGACATTGGCCAGCAGCTAACAGCTGTACCCAGACTCAATGAACAGGTAGTGCTGACCATTGCGCTGGGAAATTCCTGGCTTGCTGACCATGTAGCTGCCAAGCTGGGCGTTTCCAATGTCTTTGGACAGTATATGCTGTCAAAAAAGCTCCGAAAGGACAGTGTGATGTCCAGTATCTGCTGGTCATTGGAATAGAGCTTCCCCAACTTGGGGACCCCTTTCATTTGTCCACTGCAATGCTTGGTCGAGTCTTGTGGTGGACAAGTGCCGTGGACACCAATCCGCCGCCTATCCCAGCTCAAAACCAATTACCAGTACCTACTGGTCATCACATGAGCGCAATGACCAGCACATACTGGTCATCAAGCCAACATTCACAAGATGTGCAGGAAGTATAAACTGGCGTCCCAGATTGCAAAAGTGCCGCCAAATTGCCAGAATGCAATGGCCTTTTAGCTGGGACTTTCCCAGATCAATGTACAGTAATGGCTGGTTCACCAAGCTGGGAAAGAGACTCCTTGATTACCAACATGTACTGGTTGTTGAGCTGGTCCTTTCACATCCCAGTCACCTGTAATCAAGTAAAGAATCCCTCCACCCATTAATGGAGGGTATACACATGTAATTGAGATAAGATTCCCTTCACTCAATGACTATAAAAACAGTTCATGAAGTGGAGGATTTCTCCACTTGATGGTTTTTATACATGGTCATCAAGTAGAGGATTCCTCCACTCAATGGTCAATGGCAAGGATCATAGAATGGAGGATTTATCCACTTCATGATCATCTAAACCAGTCACCAAGTGGAGGTTTTCTCCACTTGATGGCCATACAACCCAGTAATCAAGCGGAGGATGTCTCCACTTGATGGCGGGACAAATTGGCTGGTGGAGAATCCCTTTGTGTACCGGCCACTGAGTGGAAATACTCATTAGTTCAGTTTAAATTGCCAGATACAACAAGATTAGATACAGATAAGATCAGCATGAGTTGATTATAAACATAAAACCAACCCATGATTCAGTTAAACATGAGGTGATGGATCATATCTGGCAGAATTCTAGATAAAAATTATGGTCTGGCACTCTCTGGAGAGTGCAACACATCCCTTCCTGGTGTCTGTTGCTAACTCCTCCAATCCAAGATGTTGGGGGTCAAAGCCTCTCCTTGCATCTTTCTTCCTCCCTCCTACATAATTACTCTTCTGTCGCCCCCCATGTAATACTACCCTTGCCACCTGAAATACCTTTCCATACACTATACCCATCCTCCTCTTGTAATTGCTTTATTTTGTATGTAACTGGGCAATACCAACACTGCTGCACTAATGCTTTTGGCATAGGCACAGGCCCCGCACACCACACCAGCCAACAGAAGTTGTATGCTCTAAACCTCTTGATGGCCAGTCTGTCCTGTTCATTGAGAGCAATGGTAGTGTGTACTTCATTGATTTTCGGGGTGCACTGCACAGGGCTCCACTCCAAAAAAAAAAAAGGAGTGGCTAGCTGAGCACTCCAAGAACCAAGATTTCTTGGAGTGCACTACTTTTTGGTAGTGCACATGGTAATTTTTGGTAGTGCGTAAAGCATTACCCAAAATTAAGAGTTCTCAGTTGAGACATGTAAATTGATATCTGGGAGTCCCCAACTTGAAGTTGATGGGAAATCATCCACTGACACTTGAATGCAGTTCAACTTACAAAGCTTAGATCAGCAAAGAAAACTGAACATGATGTGTCAGTAGTTGTAAAAAACGTTCCAAGGGTACTGTGTAAATTTACTCAGCCCTCCCCCTGAGAAGGGTGTTGGTTGGATGATTTACTGATTTGATTATAGGTTTAAGAAATTAGACAATAGCTCTTTTGTAACTGTTGCTCTCTCTACAACATGGAGATCTTCCATTTATTCAAAAAAAAAAAAAAAAGAAATTGCTACAATGATGGGGGAAATGTTGGATTACTGAAAAATTTGGGAATTAGGCAAAAACTCAAGTTCCTGGTTTCAAAATTCACTGCTTGCAGGCAGTTCCCTCCCGTGGAGGTCGCGCGAAGGGTAACCTCCTTGGAGGGTCTGTATTAAGTTTGATGTCAAGTTCCACCATCTGGATGCAGCACATTGCAGAACATTTTCAAGAAAGTCTATCAAACAAATACAATTGAATACCCCCTGGGCGCAAATGTTGAAGGTGAGAGATGTGACCAAATCAATAAGAAGATATGCATGAGGGGCACAACTTAGAAGGACAGAAAAAGTGGTATCTATTTCTATTTGCTAAACAAATAGAAATAGCAAATAGCCAGCTTTCTAAACCCTGGTAGGTTGTGTTAGAATTTGAGACCCGTTGTTGCCTTTCCAGGATGCGAGGAGATAATTTTGACCATGGAGCTGATAAAAAATATTTCTTATGTTGGGAATTTCAACCAAAAGAGGTAGTTCAAGAAAAAAATACTCTGACTCAATGATTTTATTACATTGACTTCAGAGAACTAAATGAGGGGCAGGCTAAATGCACTGCCAACTTTTACTACATGTACTCCAAAATATTGGAGCGAACATTAGTCTACACCAATAATTTTGGAGCAAACATCAGTCCACTCCGAAATTATTGCAGTAGACCAATGTTTACTCCAAAAATGTGGTACATTTTGGAGTAGACCAATGTTCACTCCAAAAATGTGATAAATTTTGGAGTGGACCACCTGTGCACGCCAAAAATCTGGAGTGCACCATGTGTGCACTCCAAAAATGTTGGAGTGCACAATTTATGCACTCCAATGTTGATCCTGTGCACTCCAAAATTTTTGGAGTGCGCAAATTTGTGTCACAAGAACTTGGAGTTCATCAAATAGGATCCAGAAAAATTTGAAAATGAATTTCTTAGACAAATCAACTAAGAACTAAAACAAAAAAATGACCAAAAAACAAATTTATTCTGTATGGATAAGGAAACCAATTAACAGAAAACAAAGACAAGGGATCAAGATACTTGGGAATCCAAATCCTGATATATATATAGACTCAAGCCAGGCCATTTTCAAACAAGTTCAAGAAACCCTGGAAGGTCTTGGAGGTTGACCTTGTGTTGATTGTAGGAGTGTGTTCTGTTGGACTCCATTTGCCAGAGCAAAAAAATTAAAAAAGTTGAAAAAGGAGTGCACAATAGTGCACTCCAAAATGTTGGTAGTGCAAGGCTTGCGCACTCCAAGAATTGAACATTTTTTGGAGTAGCTGTATGTTTACCCCAGCAATTCAGTGAAACATTAATGCACACTCCAATATTTTGGAGTACACAAATGTGCACTTCATATTTGGAGTACATGTAGTAAAGTTTGGTAGTGCATTTAGCCTGCCCCTTAATTTTCACTAAAACAGGAAAGTGTTGTCCTAAGTCTGTGGTTCATTGCTTTCATGTGTGCTGTTCATGGCTTTGATAGGTGTCTTAATATTACATCTAGAGCTTGCTGAATGCCATCTAGAGCCTGCTGGATGCCAACGGGAAGTCATCCAGTGAGCGTGTGAGATTATGGCATCTCAGATTTTTGGTGCATTCAAATTCAGTTTCCTGCAGCATTTTTGCATTTGAAGCGCTTGGATAAGCAAGCAAGTGATTAGAGAAAGGAGGGGGATGAAGTCATGCTTTTGAACTTTTTTTTTGTGTAACACACCATACAGGAAACCTTTGAGATGGGGGTTTGAAAACTGATGCAAAAATAACCCCTTGCATTGAGGCAGATTTTCTGTTCCTGCCACCCCATCTTTCACCAGTTAAGGTACAAGTGCCTCCTGTGGAGCCCTCTGGGCCCCCCTTGGAGGGGCTTTGATGAATTTAACTTGACAAACTGACCAAAATTAACACAATTCCCTCACCCTCCCGCCAGGGAGGGACTTGCACGCAATGTTGAGGCGTGAGTAGTACCAGCCAAATGGCTAGAAAGACCATAAAACCCCCCAGATGACCCCCAACCCCTCTGAAATTTGAGAAGCCAAGAGCACCATTGGAATCATCAGGACTTCCTACATTTTCTGAACTGTTGAACTCTTAAAAAACAAGCTGCCATTGTGTTTGAAACCATTTGTAAAGCTGGCCAGCAGCCAATCATCTGTCACAGGAATTATAGATTGGTTGCCACCCCTTTCACACCCCTCAGAGCCCTTAAAATCACTTTCTTGAAACACATTTTGAAACCTTAATCTTTTGACATAGTTTTTTTAGAAATCATAAGCAAGAAGGTAGGCTCCACTTCCCTGATTTTGATTCTTTGTTGAGATGCTCAGTTGTAGGTGCTACAGGATCTTGAAATCAAAATACAACAAAATAACACAACAGCCCTGTTCTTCTCAGGACGCGACCCCGACTTTACACGTAAGCCTCTCCTTCGGAGCCTCCCGGAGAGGCTTGGTTAAGCTCGCAAACTGATTCTGTCTGACGACTGCCCGGACGGTCTTGTCCAAGCAGTTGACTTACATGGTGCAGGCAATGAGAAATCTCTGATTGGATGAGAGATGCAGAACTAAATTTTATCCAGAATAAAGAACAACAATGGTTGCCACAGACTTTGTCGCACAATTATGTAACTGTCACCAAATACTTGAAAAACGCCACTGCAATACTGGTCCAAGTTCAACAAGTAAAATTTAGGAATATGTAAGACAAAATGGGTTATAAACATACGAATCCTGAAGGAATGTGAAGAAATGAAGGTAAAAAAGGATGTCAACTATCAGGCCGACGGGGATGGAAAGCTTGGCAGAAAGCGGAAACAGGTTTATAGGCCCGGGCATTCCTTTGCTTTCTCGTTATAACCCATCAGTAATTGGACGTTTGCAGTGTCATTGCTTGGAGGAGCCGGTGTCGTATCGCGCTTCGACACCTTAGGGGAGTCGCTCTTGCACTGTTGCAAGAGTCTCATTGCTTGTTCTTGGATGATTGCAGCTGGGATAGCACTGCGAAGAGTAAAACAATTAATTCACGCCTTTCAGTCTGACAAAAGAAGAATGGCATCACCTGGGTGGTTTGAACGCCGCCTTCTTGTCCGCATCAAATAAGCCAAGCTGACCGAACAAAGGCATTCGACAGTGAGAAGAGTTAGAAATTGAATATTTTAAATTTTGTGGGAACGCAACACGAGCAACTTACCACACAAGATCCACATTGGGCGTAGGAACTACCGGCTTCAGCAAGGACTTTCGCGGCGCTGAGAAATGAGGCCCATTAGTCAGTGGGGGAGCTAATCTATGGCTGAGATGAAGATTTCCAAGCTTACTGCCAGCAAGCTCTGTCACTAAATGTCACATTTTTTCCTGTTGAGGAATTGCGACAGGTGCTATTAGCAGTTTGCTCTGGCGCAGGAACCACTGGGATCGACATGGCCGGGCGGGCGTTATTGCTAGGAGCGGCGTCTGGAGCATTGCTCGTAGGTGGGGTAGCTGGAGGGGCTGTACCGTTTGCGGATAGGTTCTGATCCACGGCAGCGGGTACGGCGGAAGAATTATTGGTCGAAGTTGGGACGGTTGCAGGAAGCGGGGCGTTCAGATCTGCCGCGGTGGGATTGAAAGAATTTCTGGTCGGATCCGAGACTGCTTTAGGGGGCTTAGATAACGCTTGAGGCGGAGCGTCCGCGCCCTTCATAAGATAGAATGTGGAACCTCGTAGCGAATAATCCCTTGCATTGATGCTGAGGAAATGCAAGAAAAAAAGGACCGGGAGGAGTGCGTGGTGCATGTTTGTGGAATATCAGTGGAACCAAGTTGGTACAACGGCAGCTACTCGAGAGCTTATGCCTGGGGACTCGGGAGTAAGAGGAGGCAGGAGGAGATAAAGAGAAGGGCTTCCGAGCACGATATCGCAGAAGGTCGCTTATTTCAGGGCTCGATACTTGTGCTTCGTGTGCGAAGTTATTTGCACTCAACTCCAGCCCAGCTGGCAGCATCTCCCAGGCCTGTCGGGACTAGGGGAATGGGAAGTTCACAATATCCGACCCGTCGGCTTGTTGCAGGTGGGTGCAGGCCCCAGGGAATGTGTGCAATTGTACATACACGTATAGGCCGGCCGCACGTCAACAAACACGACGTCATCGTCCTGCAGAGTGATAGGAAGAATAGTGCTGACAGGTGCTGAATGGTCACCGGTAAATTGTCTGTGATTTTGCCTTCTCTTGAAATGAATGAACAAGTCCTTCGATTCAGATTGGACTAATTCACGTCTATACCTCGCCGCGTGCCACTCGATGCTGCTTGATTCACGACCGGCCGTACCCCAGAGTTATCCAGAGTTATCCCCCGCCAAGGCAATCCAGGCAGAGGCTCGGCTATTCCTCGGGGTTATGCGCGCACTCCGTCATTGAACCTGGTGCCGGATCACCAGTTGGATACGTTTTGCCGGGTTTGAGTCAATAAATTATGCTTATGGAGTAATAATTACATATCAAGTGGCGGCTTCGCATCGCCTGGAGGGACTTGCCTTCTTACCTTGGATAAATCACAACACGTTGTCCACCATTCCAAGCAGGGTTCTCCGCCAAACCCCTCGCTTTGGAGGGCCGTGGTACGGCTGGGCTGGCGCGAAGCGTGAGCCTCCTTCGGGACGCGGGGGTGGAAGCTCTTCGCCGGCGACAAGGGCAATCATGTCTGTTTCTCCCATCAAGTTTCTCCTTCTCCGATTTTCAAGGCGGATTATTTGCGGGTAGCGGGTATGGACAGCTTTTCTCTCACAAGAGCTGCATTTTGTGCTTATACTCGTCTGCATATTGGTCTGCATCCGATGGTTGCCGCCCAGGAACAAACACTCGTGCTAGTAAATTTCACACTGAAAATGACCATCGAAAGAGGGGGATGGTGGGTTTTTGGTGTATAACCGGTCACGGGATAGCTGGCAGCGAGCTAGTCTCTCCGAGGAGGCGCGAAGCGTCTCCGAAGATGATATGTAGCGACCTCCTACGCTCCCCCGAGGAGGGTTTACTTGTGTTAAGTTCGAGCTGGCATCATCTGTGGGTGAAGGACTGCCGGGTCAGATACAGCCAGTATGGTCTCTTAGTGCCACTGTTGTCGAGTTGGTCTGTCTAGGTCTGTCTAGAACGGCCCAGACATCCCAGTCCAACTCATGTGGGTTGTGGAACAGGTACTTATGGTGGTTGTATGCGGTCAACAGGGATAACAGTTGATTGGGAGTTTTATGTGTGGCGAGTTGTGACGGTCAACAAGCAAAGACGGACAACGCAACCCGCCATCAACCACCAACTCATCATCATCGATGGCCTTCCAACTCGCCAGTCAACTACTCCTGCTCTTCGCCTCAGTCCAACCATCCGCTTCTCTATCATCTAACTCGCAATCATCCAACCACTACTCTCCAATCTCTCAACCCTCCCTGATCCGAGCTGCCGAACTATTCCAAAACAACGGGCGCCCCCCAGGCTGTCCACCCTGTCCGGAATGCTTCAACTGTCAACTACCCAAGTTCAACTGCAAGCAATTCGGATTCTGCAGCGAGTACGACGGCCAGTGTAAATGTCCAGCCGGGTTCGGTGGCCAGGATTGCGGTGAACCAGGTCTGTTTTACTCCACATACATCCACCCGCCGTAGATTCAAAATAATCACTAATGCTGCTCTCATGCTTGAATTACATTCAGTTTGTGGAAGCCTTGCCGATGGAGAGCAACGCCACGTCCGACAGGATAATTCGACTAGCTGTAAATGTAGTGATGGTTGGACTGGGATTAACTGCAACGGTAATCAAACTTAGACTTGCTTCTCAAAACCCTTTCTATTGTTTGCTTATCATTTTTACACTGATTGCAAACCTGCTCGGCCATCAAATCCGTACAGTCTGCGAAACCGACGATGCTTGCTCTGCGCTGGTACCCACACTCGATCACTCTACCGGCCGCCCAACACATCCTAGCTCCAGCGTCGTGTCAACCTCCCAGACAACCTCGAACAAATCCGAAGCTGTCTGTTACAAAGGTGGATATACTGTCAAGGAGAGCTATCAAATGTGCAATGTGACCAGTTCAGTAAACATTCTACTTTACTCATATACCGCGATTCCACATGCATTTTCCCTTTACTGACACAAGCACCTGCCATCTGAAATGAACTCTATTTGATTCCCTCAAAAGATCGCAAAATCCTCGACATGCTTCCCGGAAGGCCACCCCAAGCTTCTTTTACCTGCGACACGTCCAAGTCATCATGCCAATTTCAGTTCTGGATCGGCTATGTTGAATCCTTCTATTGTGAATTTAATGATTGCCAGCAATCGATTCAAGTTGGCTACGAAGGTCAATCTAACATTACCCGAAATGAATGCCAGAAGATGCAGTGTAAATGTATACCAGGTCGAATGCTGTGCGGTGAATCTGGTAGTGTGGGTCAGTAATTTCACATGCCCACTGAAATATCATTCAATCGTATGCTGATGACGACTATCACAGACATCAGTGACTTTTTATCGGAGGAGATCAAAGGGCCGGGTAAATTCTCTTGCTCCTCGGACCAAGGGGGCTGTCAGTTTGAAGAACCAGCCATGAATCAACTCATTACCGATGTCTTTGGCGACACTTCCATTACTCTTAACTGCCAAGCTGGAGAATGTATGCACTATACCATGGTTCCAGGTTTCAAGGTACCTGAAAGACCCGATAACAGCAAAATGGTTGCGCTTAGCATTGCTTTGACCGCGTTTTTCATAGCAGGAGCTTCTTGGAGTACGTATCAATAGATATAAATTGGCTTGAATAGGAGTAGAGTGATTGATCACCGGTTCTTTCATTCTGTTAGTGTTTTGGTATTGTGGCAGGAACCGCGCCCACAAGTACCCAGTTTTCTACGGCAGAAGTCACGTCAATCCAGCCGAACAGGGCACGCTATCCGCTCATGTGCCGACCGACATTACTTTCTCCAAGATATCATATTCTATCAACTATGCTGTCACTCAAGCCAAACCTGTATTGCGTCAGGTATCCGGAAAGGCCAAGTCGGGACAGCTCTTGGCGATCATGGGTGCTTCCGGGGCAGGCAAGAGCTCACTACTTGATATTCTTGCGAAGAAGAGCAAGGCCGGCTTTGTGACGGGTGATATTCTGATCAACGACATGCAAATTTCAAACGACCAATTCAAGTCGCTAATCGGATATGTTGATCAGGAGGATACCCTGATGAGCACTCTGACGGTTTATGAGGCTGTGCTCTGTTCAGCTATGCTCCGACTCCCGAAAGATATGAATCTTGATGCCAAGAAGATTCGGACGCTCGAAACTCTGGATGAACTGGGAATACTTCATCTCAAAAATGCTTTCATCGGAAGGAGCGGTCGTAGATCAATCTCAGGGGGTGAAAAACGGCGAGTTTCGATCGCCTGCGAGCTAGTGACAAATCCTAGTATCCTATTTTTGGACGAACCCACCAGTGGGCTAGACTCGTTTAATGCGTACAATGTTGTGGAATCCTTGGCTCAACTTGCAAAGAACTGCCAGCGCACCATCATCCTGACGATTCATCAACCCCAGAGCAACATTGTCTCGATGTTTGATCAGCTAGTCCTCTTAGGAAACGGCGGGAGACTTATTTACTCCGGTCCATTCGAAGCTTGCCATGAATACTTTGCTCAAATCGGACACCCATGTCCAGCTGGTTATAACATTGCCGACTTCTTAATTGACCTGACAATGAAGTACCGATCGAACCACCCGAAAAATGTTAATGGCCAGTCGCAGGTGCAAGGATCTATCGAGCCACATCGTGACAGTGATGAAAGTGGAAACTACGAGCCAGCAGCAGATGAGACAGAGCTACTGTTACGTAATTCTTCAGAAGGATCAAGGACTTCTCACTCTACACTACAAGCGCTACGAGATCGACTCACAAAACACCAAGACGTTGAGCCAGAAGATTTCAGTTTACTCGACAAGCTCGTTGAAAATTTTGAAGCCTCTGAAATCGGCAAATCCTTCGATAGAGAATTTGAGATCGTCCTGAATCGCGGCTCGGTCATTGGGGCTGGAGTTGGGGATGAACTTCATAATTATCTGGTCGCTCGTAGTAGAGATCGTGCGGGATTTGTCCAGCAGTTCTTGATTCTGAGCAGCCGGGCTTTCAAAAACCTTTACCGAAATCCGATGTTGATGTTATCGCATTACTTATTGGCAATCCTTCTTGCAGGTAAGTAGACACCCATTAAAAAATCAACACATACAAGATTCTGATTAGTTGTCCGGCTTGTCTTGTTGAACGAAAATCACAGGGGTTTGCGCATCACTCTTCCACGGAGTGACATTGGATATTGCAGGCTTTCAAGGACGAATGGGCTTGTTTTTCTTCATCCTAGCGTTATTCGGCTTTTCATCGCTGACAGCGATTACGATCTTTTCCGAGGAGCGGATCCTATTTATGAGGGAGCGGTCAAACAACTACTATTCGCCGTTGAGCTACTTCCTCTCAAAGACGATCCTAGATATCATTCCTCTCCGAATCCTCCCGCCCTTCATCCTCAGCTGTATTATCTACTATCCCGTGGGCTTGGTGCCCACCTTGGAACAGTTTTGGAAATTCGTACTCGTCTTGATCGCGTTCAATCTTGTCTCCTTCGGCCTCGTCCTCTTCATCAGCCTGATCTGTGACGATGTTGGTGTCGCCAATCTCGTCGGTAGCTTGATCATGTTATTCAAGTTAGTCCCCGCCTCTTTTTCTCTCCTTGTTCCGACTTCATATTTGAAAATATTTTCAGTTTGAACACCAAATGCTAACCGTTTAAATGAATCAACATCTAGTTTATTGTTCGCAGGCTTACTAGTCAATAGAGAAAAGTTACCGTACGGCACTGCTTGGTTGCAAGATATTTCATTCTATCATGCGGCGTTTGAAGGCCTGTTGATCAATGAAGTCCGCTATTTGACCTTGAAGGATCACCGTTACGGCGTCGATATTGAAGTTCCTTGTTAGTCTCCTTTTTCTATTCCTTGCTTGAAACGTTCAGTCAGAAGTTACATATTCTCACCACCTTTTACTTATTTGTAGCTGCCAGTATCCTGTCTCTATTCGGGTTCAGAACAACCGCATTTTGGTATCCCGAGTAAGCCCATCTGCTCAATTTTCTTTCTCTTTCTATCAAGTTGAAGGAAATAAAACACATGAAACGCTAATCTTGTAAATTCATTGCTGATGCTGTGTACGATCTCTTTTCAGTATGGCGAACCTGGCATTCTTGTTCCTCTTTTTAATGACCCTCTCGTTCTTGACCTTGGTATTTCTTGTCAAAGAACGTCGGTGATCCCCAAACCTCTTCTTTCCCCCCCTTTTTTTACTTGTAAAATTGTTGTTGTAAAATCTTGATCAAAACAAAGAAAAATTAATATTTCTTTTTTTTGATACATCTATCCCCATCCAAGTTCACCATTATTGTGTATTTACTAATTTTTATATATGCATACAATCCACACCATTTTCATAATTTTCCCTCCACAACTTTCATTATGCTTTTTTCTTCTTTTTCCAGAAGAACAAGGTTGTCATTGGAAGTGATGAGGCATCTCACTTCATGCCATGTGTCCATAAATTATCATAGCTGACAGATATTGCTCATTCCATTTAAAGTTCACCCACTTCACCAACTGTGAAACTCATACAGCATATCCCAGAAAGCTTGCTTTTGGGGACCACTCACATTTACAAGAAGAAGAAATTACATCACCATAATCTTCAGCCTCACATCATGTATACATATTGGCTGTACAGGATGCAACCTCAGCCAAATTTTGTTGACCTGCAATCAGAATTGAAACTTCATTGGTTTTGGATTCTTTACAGTGCCAGATTTGTTAGACACAGTGAAGCAGGGCACATTTCACTCAAGGCCCCCAAAGAATTAAAAAAATATGATGATCTTGTGCATATTTTGGTCCCTCAAACCTTGATTTCACAATGAGGAATGACATGGCCAGAAAGGATTGAAGAATGCAGTTTCCCTAATTCTCCACTCCAAGGTGACTTGCAGCAATGGCAGAAAAGCTTGCAGTTGGGTAGGCCCAACGTTTGGGCTGCTTATTTCAGCCTCAAAGCCTGTATGGCTTCTGTATGTCAGGAATTTCATCAGAAGAACTCCTGTAGTTTCTTTGTGTTTTACTGTGGGGCCTCAAGGGTTGCACCATTGGAATCCTGGAGTGATTTTATGCCAATCTGGCCCTTCGCCGCACATCCCCCCGCCCCCATCCTCGAGCTGACCCAGTCGCCCAAAGGGGTTTTGACTGCCTGTAAAGTGAAGCTGTACAGGCCTGTGGCTGAAATGCAAAAATCATTTCAGCCACACAAATTGGCAAGCTTTTCTGCCATTGCTGTAGCACATGAGCACTGCCAAGGGGGATCTATTGGTTGGAACCCCCTGTGGTAAGGTTGAATGGGAGCAAAAAATATAACATTGGTCTCCAAGACTGATATTATATTTGCTGGGCCCACCAATAAATTAAACCTTTGTTGTAATGTATTGGCAGGCCCAATCAACAGTAAGTCAGTATGGGAGACCAATATTATGTTGATAGCCCCCAGTCAACTTTAGCATGGGGGGTTGTAAAAATACAATCACATTTGCAGTAGAGGGTTCCTGAGGGAAGGTTTCCCCCCTGGAATGGAGGGCCTTGGTTAAATCAGGTCTAATCAGGTCTGTATATAACAGATGTCAAACTTTGATTTATCAAATGATATCACACCATCATCTACAAAGTGTTGCGCCAGATCAAAAGCTTCAGGTTTCAAAACAGGGGAATTTTTCCCTTTGACAGGTGAAATGTAACAAATATTTTAATTTCACCATCAGGGATTCAGCACCAATAGGAGAAAATTCTTGCACACTGGGATTCACTCAGGAGAAGAAAAATATGAAAAATATGAAAGTTTAAAATGGGATTGCATTTTTCTTGAGACCTGTGACAATTACTTTTGAGAGAATCAGGGTTTTATTTTTTTTCAAGATAAAACAATATATTAGGGGGGTTCACAATAGGATAAAAATAAAACTTTAAAGCTAATTTTAAGGCCTTTATGAACAATTTTTTAAAAAGTAAAGAAGTTGCTCTGATTCTCAGGGGACACCCAGTCCTGCACATCTTGCCAGATTTTTAAAAATTTGTTGATAAAGGCCTTAAAATTGACTCTAAAATTTTATTTTTATCCTATTGTGAACCCCCCTATTGTACAAGGAAATGGGCACAAGATTCAGTAGTCATGAATTTTCAAAGAAATGACATAATGGACAATTAAAAAACAACCAAGTATATGGATAAGGATTGTATAGGACTCTCATCATTCATTTCTTGGGAAAATTTACCAATCTTCTCCATTTTTTTTGCATTAGATTTAAAATATCATCTAGTATTCCTTGTTGAAGGCTTCAAACATGCTGTTGCAATAATACGTGTACTTCTGGTATCATTTCTTGCCCATGATCATGAGTTCCAATTTCTCCTAATGGTCCTTCCATTATTTCTTCAACTTGGTTATTGAAATTTTCTGGTACATTCCCTTGAACATATTCTGGTCCCCTGAAAAACTCCCTGGGGGGCCCTGCATTCTCAATTTCCTGGGCCTGTTTGGGATGTGATTCTCCTTGATGGATGTCATGTGGTGCAATCATCACATGTCACGGCTGACCACACTGAGATTGTAACTCAATGTTTGAGATTTTGTTCTACCATCTAGCATAATTCTTTTTGGGTTGAATTGTTTCCACAATGATTCAATGTTTTCTCAGATGATTATGGCTTTAGAGCAAGACAAAGGGTCTTGTTGGGTAAACCCAGAGATGGAACACAGATCAGAGAGTCCATCTGTGTCACATTCACAAGTTCAAATCATGACAGGGAAAAGTTCATCTGGATCAAATAGATCATCTTTCTCTGAGGAGAACAATAGGGGGTTTCAAACATGGTGCAGGTCCCAGTTCAGGAACCCCAATTCAGGAAGACAAACTTCCTGCAAAATGAATTTTCAAATTATTTCTGTATTTTGTTTGGGTAAAATTGGGTGGGTGTGTTGCAGGTGCCCGGATTTTGTGAATTGGGGGTTCCTGAAACAGGACCTGCACCATGTTTGAAACCCCTTAACATAATTCTCCTCTGAGCTCCTCAGAGAAAGATGATCTATTTGATCCAGATGAACTTTTCCCTGTCATGAGTTGTGGATGTGACACAAATGGACTCTCTGATCTGTGTTCCATCTCTGGTTTTATCCAAAAAGACCCTTTCTCTTGCTCTAAAGCCGTAATCATCTGAGGAAGAAGTTAGAAATTCAGTATGTGCCTGGGCAAGGAGGGCTTTTTTTACACATGTCTGGACAAGCAGTTTGGGGAAGAAGCACAGATAGATAACAAATAAGTTCAAGTAGTTTGTTGGAAAACTACATCAAGTCCTTTGAGAAAATCTATTGACTTTCTTCATACTTTTAATTTCAGAGTCAAAAGAACCATTTCAGGCTCTACAACTTAGCCAACAGCCTAGTTTCAAGTCTGAATATTACATTTGGCTCTACATATCCCACAAATGGTTTCAAAACTTTTCATGGAGTTATACCCAGTTTTGTTGGCCTTAGTCCTAGCTGTTAGCCTTTTTAAATCCCATGTTGTAGATTTTGAATAGTCTTGACTAATAAATATTCCTTCTTGAATAGATCATTGGGAAATACACTGCAATGCCTTCCTTGAATAACATCAAAAAAGTTGAAGAAATCAATCACAATGGGTGTCCTGTGGTGCAATCATCACATGTTGTGGCTGGCCACACTGAGATCGTAAGTCAATTTTTGAGATTTTGGTCTACCATCTAGCATAATGTTTTTTGGGTTGAATTGTTTCCAGAATGATTCAATGGTTTCTCAGATGATTACGGCTTTAGAGCAAGACAAAGGGTCTTGTTGGGTAAATCCAGAGATGGAACACAGATCAGAGAGTCCATCTGTGTCACATTCACAACTCATGACAGGGAAAAGTTCATCTGGATCAAATAGATCATCTTTCTCTGAGGAGCTCAGAGGAGAATTATATTGTTCTCCTCAGAGAAATATGATATATTTGATCCAGATGAACTTTTACCTGTCATGAGTTGTGAATTTTACACAGATGGACTCTCTGATCTGTGTTCCATCTCTGGGTTTACCCAACAAGACCCTTTGTCTTGCTCTAAAGCTGTAATCATCTGAGAAACCATTGAATCATTCTGGAAACAATTCAACCAAAAAAAAAATATGCTAGATGGCAGACCTAAATCTCAAAAATTGACTTACAATCTCAGTGTGGTCAGCCACAACATGTGATGATTGCACCAGGTCCACAGGACATCCATTGTGATTGATTTCCTCAACTGTTTTGATGTTATTCAAGGAAGGCATTGCAGTGTATTTCCCAATGATCTATTCAAGAAGGAATATTTATTAGTCAAGACTATTCAGAATCTACAACATGGGATTGAAAAAGGCTAACAGCTAGGCCTAAGGCCAGCAAAACTGGGTACAACTCCATGAAAAGTTTTGAAACCATTTGTGGGATATGTAGAGCCAAATGTAAGATTCAGACTTGAAACTAGGCTGTTGGCTAAGTCGTACTGTAGAGCCTGAAATGGTTCTTTTGACTCTGAAATTAAAAGTATGAAGAAAGTCAATAGATTTTCTCAAAGGACTTGATGTAGTTTTCCAACAAACTACTTGAACTTATTTGTTATCTATCTGTGCTTCTTCCCCAAACTGCTTGTCCAGACATGTGTAAAAAAAGCCCTCCTTGCCCAGGCACATACTGAATTTCTAACTTCTTCCCAAAACCTTGTCAAGGCATGCAAGATCCTTTTTACACGATCCCTCTTCAACATGTCACATTTCCTCCCTTTTACAACCAACCTAGCACTGAATGTGGTTCCTTGGTGCAAGAGGTTTTTAATGCAGCCCAGTACTTGAAACCTTTTGCTTCCGCTGTCAAAAGTTTCCGCAGCAACTTTGGCGATAACCCAGCCTAAAACCCAGCGCAATTCGGCAGGGGTAAGCCAAAATACATTTCAACCCGCAGTGAATAACAAACTCCCTCAACTCAACAAACACTGCCTTGGCCGATTTGGAGGGTACGCGACCGGGTGCTTGCCACGTTGCGAATCAACCGGTCGCTTGTACCCAGTTTGCCGGAGATTCTCATAGTTGGTATGACCGGTGAAACTCATCAGAGGTATGCAATGCAACGTGGTGGTGCAGACAGCAATAAATTACACAGATGTGGACAAATAATGACCCAATTTGTTATATTTTTTTAATTGCTGTCGGCTTGAACTTGGAATGGAACTGTGTAAACCAACTGCTCAGACAGTTATGTCCGAGTTGTTGTCGGATAGAGTTTGTCCAACGAGTTTCGCGAGCAGATTGTAGAACTTGTCGGGCAAAATCTGTCCGAACGAGACTGCCCAAGCAGTGAATTTCTGCAGTGGTATCTTCGAAAATTTCATTCAAGATTCAAGGAAGAAAAAGGCACTCAAAGTGCTCAATTAATCCATGGAAATTTAATGAGGAGCAGCACGCAAAGAGAATTAACAAAAGGCTTCTGATAACTCAAGAGTGTCCCTTAAGATAAGATTTTAAATGCAGGCCCGCCAAGAGTCTGCAGCGGAAGGATAAGGATTAATGTGTTCCAATTAGACTCCACCAGTGAACCTCATGACCTCATCATTTATGGTGTTCAAAGTTGGTTTGCATAATTTTATGCATGCATAAATCATAAAATCATAAAAATATTTTGGTGAGGAAATTTTGTATTACATAATCAGACAGTCATATCCCCTGCAAAAAATATTTTATGATTTTATGATTTATGCATGCATAAAATTATGCAAACCAACTTTGAACACCATAATTACATGTTTACACACAAATCCATAATTCACGAAAGGAGAAGGCATAAAAGCAAGCTGATTTTGAATCAAGCAAACCACGGTGTACTTTTTTTTGAATTAGGGCCAAAACCCTTCGAGCCAAGCTTATTGGAACTACATTTGCGCGACTGGACCGTTGAACTGCAGGTCTCTGAGGAGAAGCCTTTTGGCAAGCAATGTAATATGCATACAGCAGATATATGTGTCTGCAAGTTTCCTGGGATGCATGGAGCAGATTTAGCTCCAAGCCTTTCAAGAAAGCCTCAAGATCAGTAACTGATCAGCTCTGTTGATGTGGCTGCTTGTTGGCAGACAAACTTTCACCGACAAGCAATGGATTGACTATGACTCGTTCAAATCTAAGCGATTGTTGCGTGTAAAAGTCAAGAGACAAGCAACGTTGGCTACATTTGTCAATACTTATGTTTACTGAAGAAACACTTGGAAAGGAAATATAAGAAGCAAGGAAGATAATGACGATAGATAGAAGTTTGAAAATGTATGTGCTTATATTACGTGGTTTATTGTACAAATCCTCGGCGAACAGGAAGATATAAAAAAAGATATATACTAGAAAATGTATGAATAGATTTACAACAAAAGATAAGCGAGAGAAGAGTGGGTGTTGTACAATCAAATCTGAAAAAAAAAAATCATGGAGCGGTTTTTAGAGAATGAGTTATACAGAAACATCTATTGATCAAGCAGAAGTGGTTGATTCACTGCAGCTATCGGTGATTTCAGCGAAATGTTGAGCAGCCTGAGACGTGAAATCCGAGCTGTGGATGGGTTGGATAATGTTTCGGTGAGAATCAACCCATGTGTTAGGGAGGCCAATTGAGTTCGGCGCCATGAGGGGCGAGGAGATCGAGAGAGGGTCTGGGAGTAAAGATCTGGCAGGCGATTCTGATGCAACGAAGCGGTTGTGAGTGATTTGTGGATGTTGGCTGGAGGGATGTTCATTTCTGGCGAGCGTCATCCTCATCAAGTCTTTTGAAGCGGCACCATCCTGCTCGTCTTCATCCTCTTCCTCCTTTGCATCGAGTTCGTCACTCTTGGGCTCTCGAGGAAGACCATTGTTGTTGTTACGATCCTCAGCTCTGGATGGAAATAAACGTCGAATGGACTGGTTTATCAAGATGAATCCTAAGAAGAAGAAGGCGATCGACAGAGGCCCGGGTGTGTTGGTTGGTCGAAATTCGTCGACTTGATTGTCCAAGAGCTCCAAACAACTCGATCCTGGGCCGCACATTGCGAATAATTAACAATTGTCTTGGGGGTTTTTCCGAAGTTATCTGATAAATCCGCTTTATCTTCCTCAGAGATCACCGGCTGATCTAATGCCCTGATCCTTTGCCAATTGGTGGTAGATTGTGAGATATGTGGAGCTTCCCAGCGGCTGACGGAGGCGAATCCAATGTGAAATGAGCTGACGAAGAAGCGTTTTCAAGAAACATGAAGAGAAGAATGTGTCAGTGTAATCCATAAACAGATTGGGTGATTGACGATCTCATATTAGTAGGTTGTGATTACCTTTGCTTCCAAGGGCAGCAGTAGTCTGCAGGTTAGTTTGTCGCGAGGATTTGCAAGAGAACAGTTCTAGGCTATGGGTGTGTGTTTAAGTGAAAAGGGAACAAGGCGTTTTATCGATGCAAATGATTCGTGATGGAAAGAACGCGGTTTGCGACGCCCGGATGCCGAGGAGGAGGGGATATAGCAAGCGAAGAAAGCAAAATATTTGTGGACAAGCGCGTGCACCAAAGCAAGTGACAGGGCATGTATGGGCCATGGCGTACGTGAATTGGAGGCGCTGCCAAGCAAAGAGGGAAAAAAGGAGGAGACGAGAAACTAGGTTATACGTTAGCATAGCTTCTTGTATTTACATAAATACATACAACCTAGAATGTGAAGAAGGGCGAGTTGCCGTGTGAATTTGGTACATGTTCTCGTCACTAGGATTCGGCTGGATTTGGTCGTGGAGAAGAGAGATTAGCCTGGGAGCTGATAGTTGCAGAAGCTTGTGACCGGTCCCTGCCGCCCTGATCAGTAAGCACCTGGGCGTGCATCCGATCTTTCTCAATCGATGGCCCGTCCGAGCGCACTGCACTTCCGATCAATCATCCTCCTCAGCCCTTTTTTCTTTCACGTGCTGTGTCCAATCGGCACCGCCGATCGGAGTGAGAATCTCCGACGGGAGGAAAGGGACAGCCCGAGTCTCGAGGCGGCCTGCAGTGTTCAGGAATGAGGCATTTTCAACGAGCTTCAAGAGCGGCTCCCAGTCATCCAAGCTTCCAAAGGGCTCCGTGGCGGAATGGCGGGTGCGAAGAAGGCTTTGTTCTTGAATGAATATCTCTGAGCCTTCCTTTAGGCGAATGCCAGAAATCTACCTTCGACCTTTAGCAGAGATTCCCACCGAGGAGAATCACAAGCAAAGCCACTTTGTGTGTTGCAACGCCATGGAAGAAACCCCGAAATTCTAGTCGGAAAGTTGGAATCCCGGGAGTACTTATCGGCGCTATTCACAGGATTCAAATTGAACCGGGCCCATGAACGCTCTGGGCCTTATAAGATCGATGAACTGACTGACTGAGACTTCCCAAGGGACGATTGGACGCCCAACCTGATAATTAGGAGGTGGGACTTCGGAACCAAAGATCAGGAGGTCTGTGTGAGAGTGAATTTTATAATCAACAAGGAAGTCTATTCCGCTGGATGCGCAACATGGTGCTGGCGAAGCTCGAAGTGAAAATCCTTCAGGGGAGCTTCAGACGCGGCCAGATATATGCGCGGAAGGGATCCGAGCTGATTGAAGAATGTGA
Source organism: Puccinia triticina (assembly GCF_026914185.1). Lineage (NCBI taxonomy): Eukaryota > Fungi > Basidiomycota > Pucciniomycetes > Pucciniales > Pucciniaceae > Puccinia > Puccinia triticina. The sequence continues at coordinate 4,518,214 of NC_070572.1, forward strand.
AAGCTGGCGCCGAGTTTTCTGCTTCTTTTTGGCCAGAAGTAGGGGTTGGTGTGAGACTTGAGTGGAGGACTTCCCGTTGAGTCTGGGAGCCTCCCAGATCTCAATTTACACAACCAAATTCTTAATTTTTGACAAAAAGGGAATTGTTTTCCTAGCCCTACAGTTCATTACTTTCATGTGCACTGGTTGAATTTTTGATAGGTGTCTTAATTTAGGATTTAGAGAGGCATCTAGAGCTCTCTAAATGATGACGGGAAGTCATCCAGTTATGAGCTAGAAATGCTCCCCAGATCCCATGAAATGCATAAATAAACAACAGATCAAGATGCTGCGCTTACATATTTACCTCCTTTTTTTCTATGAGAGACAGTGCTGTTGCTAATTTAAGCCGTTGAGGTGCTATTACTGCCGGCCCAAGTGAAGCGGACCAGAAATGAGATGAACGTTTCTACCTCCCATTCCAACTGCTCAGCGACTCTATTTTATTCATCAATTCAACTTCTAAATTTTCGGCATTCTATAACGCTCAACTCGCCGCGTTTTTGCTTTGGAGATTATAAGTGCTCAACATTTGTATCTTTTGAGGATTCCCTTGCAAAATTTCAAATGTTGTGAAGTCTGCGGATGTGAAATGAAGGCAAGCAGTGGAAGGCGGCCTTGATCAGAACGGCAAGATATTTAACTGCCCAAGCAGTTAGAGCTTCCGACTCACACGGCGCCCGGCTGAGTTTTAAAGCGGCTCCCGTTCATGGAGATTCAGGCTTTTGTTGAATGTTTAGCACAAGTCCCTCCCCTGCTCGCGCCGGCGGGGTGCGAGCCGAACTGAGCACAAGTCCCTCGCCTGCCGGGGGGGCGCGGCGCAAGGCGGGGAGGTCGCACTTCGTGCGAGGCACTTAGAGACCCTGCGGGGCTGACTCACTGGGAGGCTTGGTTAAGCTCGGGTGCAAGCACCCTCCATCTCAGAGGCTTTTAAGCTCCGAGCTTAACTAAGCCTCTCCGAGGAGGCGCGAAGCGTCTCGGCTTGAGCATCTCCAACGGAGCCGCTGTTGCGCGGCCTGAGTCCAACTTTCGCGGGCCGGAGGTCGCAGCGGAGCTGCTGAGAGAGCTGCTGGCCTCCAGCGGAACTGCTGAGAGAGAGCTGCCAAAATGAGCGGCTGTCGATCAAAGCCGCCCTCGGCTGCTTTCTTTGGCAGCTTGGGCCTTGGCAGCGTGGGATCCACCCCCGCCCGAATCAACAGTCCGTAATACAGACTGCTGACACATTAGTGACACCTCGCGACATCCGCTCGCAGGCCGCTAAAGGCGAGCTACATAATCCACCCCCGGACCGTTGGAGATGCTCTAAGTTAGGACTAATGTCCCATACTTGGCCTGAGGCTGACGGGTTTTTTCAATGAAAATGTGTGATTTTGTGTTTACAACTCGCCTACAGCTTGGTATCACCTCATAATCCAAATCCCAGTTGACCATGTCTAGCCCTTGATCTCAGCTGTCTTGTACATGTTTTTTCAAGTAAATTCATCAAGGACTTGCCGCTCAGCAGCCATTCTTGTAAGGGCATTTTCTGAGCAATGTGACAGACCTGCCGGGCCATTTTCAGGTCAAGTTCAGACACTTTCTCACAGTTTCAGCCTTGCAAGGCCTTGCAAGCCACACTTTTACAACAATTTTTTTTTTCAAGGCATGGGGGTAGGTGTTGTGTTAAACACATCAGAATATGTAGACAGAAAATCTGATTCTAATGGTGCCAGAGGCTGTGAAGAAATCTAATGGGTATATGGTGATATGGGGGTTAGAAGGAATTTTTAGATGTTTGGCTGGGCAGCCTCAGACCAAATGTTGGACATTAGGCAAAAGTCCCTCCCGGTGCTTGCACCCTGCGGGCACAGGAAGGGACTTGTGTTAAGCTCGTTTAAGCTTGGGCTTTGGGCGATTTGGGCGCCACACCAATCAATCATGGAATTCAATAAGGGCTGCGCAACCCGCAGAACTTCAGCGGGTCTGGGCTACAACTTCAACAAGGAGAATCAAACCTGAAATGTTGATAAGGACAATCAAGCCTGACATTTGGTGTGGGATATTGTTGGGCCATTATCACCCACAACAAGTTCACCATATTTTCTTTCTTTTTTCTCCTTTCCTGTTTCCTTTTCTTTCTTGTCTCCTCTCTGATAAGTCATCCTGTTGCCGTGTACTCCCCTGATTTTAACAAACCCTTTATGTTAAATCCTCTATTCACCTATTCTAATTGTATGTACATAGTCAGATACTCATAGTGTGCAATGCTCAAGGAAAATTTAGACTTAAAAAAATAAAATAAAAAGTTGGCCATATAATATTTCAACACACCAAGAAATGTTTTTGGACCCCCATCCAGAAAGTCTTTAGTGCACCTGTGGGAATGCTTGGGTTTCAGGGGCTCCATTTCAAGTGCCCTCAATGATCACCTTTAGAGGGTACAAAGCCATGATTACTGGAGGCCCTTTACAATTTGGTGTACACTACGCCTCGTACGCCAATATAGTGTCTGAGGGGCCTGTTGGGTGACTCCAAACCTCCATGGCATAAAAAGAGCCTTTGTGCACCTTTTTATGGAGTGCATGCAGTGAATACTTGGTGTGCATTTGGGCTAACCCTATAACTTTTGGGGCAGGCTAAATGAACTACCAAAGTTTACTGCATGTACTCCAAACATGGAGTGCAAAATTGTGTGCTCCAAAAATATTGGAGTGTACAACAGTTCACTCCATGTGGAGGAAACATACGGCCACTCCAAAAAATGTTCAATTTTTGGAGTGCACAATCCTTGCACTACTAACTTTTTGGAGTGCACTATTGTGCACTCCTTTTTAAACTTTTTTTTTCTATTTTTTGTTCTGGGAAATGGAGTGCAACATAATGCACTCCTATACTAAACACAAGGCCTGCCTCCAAGACCTTCCAGGGTTGCAAGTTTTTTGATCCCTTGCTTTTTTTTTCTGTGTTGTTTCCTTATCCATACAGAATAATTTGATTTTTATTATTATTTTCTTGTTTTAGTTCCGAGTTGATTTGTCAAAGAAATTCACTTTCAAATTTTTCTGGATCTTATTTGATGAACTCCAAATTCATGAGATGCAAAGTTGTGCACTCAAAAAATTTTGGAATGCACAGGATCAACATTGGAGTGCATAAGTTGTGCACTCCAACCTTTTTGGAGTGGCACACATGGTGCACTCCAGATTTTTGGAGTGCACGGATGGTCCACTCCAAAATTTACCACATTTTTGGGGTTAACGTTGGTCTACTCCAAATTCACCACATTTTTGGAGTGAACATTGGTCTACTCCAATGTTTTTGAAGTGGACTGATGTTCACTCCAAAATTATTGGAGTAGACTAATGTCCACTCCAATTTTTTGGAGTACATGTAGTAAAAGTTGGTAGTACATTTAGCCTGCCCCTAACTTTTTCTATATGTAGTGGTCTCTCTTTTTGACTTTTATCTTGCCTGAATAAGATGCTCTCTAATAGCTCTCAAGACTCAGAGATATGTTCCTTGGGGACAGCAATAATCTTGGCCAAGAAAAGAATCTGAAAGCCTAATTCTTATTTTTAAACTGTATAAAACCTATAGTGTGCCAAGTATCTAATAGAAACGCGTACTGTCGTGTGTGCGCAAATCCATATCTGAATGTGCATGAGAAACTGGAATTAATTTACACTTTAGTTAACAACCTGTTGAGTCCCAAGTGTTCATATTTTGGTCGGCCAGATTGTTCGGGATGTCGAGTGTGAAACAGCTGTGCTTCCTTTTGATTGAAGAAGATTCAGGGTGTAGAAGGTGATGAACCGGATGACGCGTTTTTTGGAGGTCCATGTCGGGATATGTTCTTGTCGGGGTTGGATGGCCAAGCAGAATGGGCGTTCCTGTCGACGGCTTATTTGGCACTTGATCTCGGGGGGTCCTTGTAGCCAAACAGTTCATAGTGCCCGTCTTCCACAATTATTCCTCTATATTCGTTATACGCTCGAACAGATCTGCGCACCTGAGCGCGCACAGTGTTTCCTATCTTCGATACAAGAAAAACATTGATATCGTGGAGATCTGAAAAAGCAGCAAATTCGACACCATCAACCGATTGGCCGTCTGAAAGTCGATAAAGCTGATTTCGAACTGTAAATGTCTTGTGATTTTCTCCCTCCGTAGTGAGATATGTTGAAAATCGCTTCGGGTGTCTTGCTATATGATCAATCAATTCTTGCCTGAACACTTCGGGATCGTATTGATTATGTGATGCGATGTGGGCAAGTGCTCTAAACAAACCGTGATCCTGTTTTATGAAATCAACAGTTTGGCGACCACCTGGTAGATACTTGACGTCAATCTCGCGGACGTAGTGACATTCTGGTGCTGGTATGTCCAGCCTGACAGTTTTCAAGCGCAATTCCTCCGTGGCCTGTTTAATGTCCGGTCCTGTCGCTTGAACTGAAGGTTTGGAGAGTTCTGGGGAGGATTGGGCGACACCGGAACTTGCAACTGCCAGACTCGAACCCCCATTCTCCTTCCCTGCGTTGAGTGGAGGGCTCGTCTCGATAGGCGTGGCCAAGGCTGTTTGAGGGGTCTCTTCCTTGTAAGGATCTGATTGTGCACAGAAGACAAGCAAAAGCAAGCGGTCAAAAAATTGTTATGCCGGGTAGCAGGACATTTGTAGATGGATTTTGTAATTTTAGCCTAAGGCTAGGAGTATTCACGGAAGCTTACACAGAGGAGGTGCAGGTGGCGAGTAATGATAATCTGATGGCAAAGAACGATACTCGATCAAGGGTAATTCTTGGTGACATATGTAATAGTAGCAATTCAAACTTACATTGAGCCGGAGGGTAATAATGATGATGTTGCGCGACTGGTTCACAATAATGGTCTGGTGGTGCAAGACAACAAACAGTACTTTTAGTCTTTGGGGGGAGGAGAAGTAGGACCCCAAGCTGATCTGGAACTCTAGTAAAGGAAAAGGCTCACTTCGGCAAAATAGATTGCGGACCCAGTCTACGGTCCTGTATATGGCCCTGTCCACATGATATGCAGCTGATCTGTAGGCGTCTTTGATCCCATCCAGAAATCGACGGAGGTAAGACCTTCGGGGTGGATCCGTGACGTAGACAATGTTGGGTGTTGGGTAATATACTGGTGCTGGGTAAAACCGGTGCGTGATATGGGTAGGCAATGGGTGCTTGGGTATCTTTTGTGCCGTGACCCTTCTCCAAGCTCTTCGTTTGGGCTAGAGCTGGCTTTGCATCTGCGGCGCCGTGTCCGGCAGTCGCCATTTCGCCTGCGCCTTGGAGTGGCGCTCCTTCCACCATGACTACCTCGAGCAGGAGAAATGGGATCAAGCATCCCAGCAGCACCATCTGGCGGAAGGTGGCATGAGAGTGATTAATGACATGGTAATCATTGTTGAGCCGTTGAGCTGTCATTTTTGAGTGTCCGGACCGGGACGGCTGGGTGTTTGTTTGTGCGATGGTTGAAATGAGCGAGTAGAATGCGGAGGGGAAAGATGGGCAGAAACCAGCAGCCGGTTTATGAAGAAAGCAAGTGGGCGAAGGAAGATTCGACCGGAGGAAATCTTAATCTCAGAACATGTATTCAGACGCGGCTGGGTAGGATACATAGGGCCCAGTGTTTCTCAATGTCTGTCCAGAAAAAGCTGAAACATGTTTGAGAGATTTTCCGAATTCGAAGGGGAACCCTTGATTACATGGGAGTGGGTATGTACATCAAGACCGGTCATAATGATTTCAGACTCTGGCAAGTCACAACCTGCCGGATTAAGCTGATCTGGATAGGACAGATGGGCACAGCCAGATTTAAATACAGATGGGAGGACTGCTGGCCGTCCAAAAGACCAGACATCAAGGTTGGTAAGCAAGATGAGTCGTGCACATTCATTTCTTTCATTGGTGGAATGGAAATATATAATAATTGGGCGTCTGTAAGCCAAAGCAAGAAAAACAAAGGGAGAATAACGAGTAGGGAGAGAGCGGTGACAGATGGAAGTTCGGAACATAAGATTATGTTTATTGAAGGATCAGAAACGACAAAATTAAACCAGGTGGGTATTATTGATTGGATGTAAACAATGCCAACGACGACGACAACAACTACGGCGACGACGAGAAAGGAACGAAGGAACGAGCGACGTAAAACAGGATTGTGTGGTGGGCATCTTGTGAGGAAGAGGAAATTTTGAAAGAAAACCGAACTGGAAAACAGTACAGAAAAAAAAAACGACGACGAAGATGGAGCTACTGTAGGTAATACAAGGATGAGACAAGCAGAGAGAGGGGGAAGGGGTCACACGTCGCGATCGAGGTGCATGACGGGTTCCTGAAACCGGTCGCGGTCGTCCATGAACAGGCTCCCATCGACTACGAGCAAGTTGTCGGGGCCAAGAGTGTGTTGGGCAGTTGGGCTGGCAGAGTGGGGAGTCTCGGTGGATTCCTGCTGCTGGAGGTTGAGGAAGCGATGGCCGAGCTCGGCAATCTGTCCGCTCAGGATCCCGTTCATGATCTGTTCGCGCGTCTTGGCATCGCACGAGCTCGGCTCGCTCAGGATCTGTTGCAGCCGGTTGTTCGCCGGCACGCTCTTCGGCACCGCGACTATCGCTGTTGAGGGCTCTCCAGGGGATGAAGCGTCCGCTACCTCAGCCACTTGTTGTGGAGCCCGGGTCTTCTCGATATCCTCTGGAGACATAAACAGCCACAAGATGAGCTATGACATATATAGGGAGGGGGGGATAGAGGGCTCACCAAGGATCAGGTGGAAACACAGCTCGACGGCATCGGCGTGCCAGAACGTGTCGCAATGCTCGCCTTCTTCGAGCTTGAAGTTGCGGATCAAGTTGACCGACTTCTCGTGTGTTTCTAATCGTTTGAGAAGGGGATCGGTCAAGACCAGGTAGTCCTTGCCACCACTATTTGTTTGTGCAACAGGAGGAATTAGTATTATGTTGTCTGTCTGGGTGAAAGATAAGTGAGTGAGGAGGAGGATGAGACGAACTGGTATAGGGCCAAGGGGGGGAATCTGGCATCCCACCATCTTTCGACTTCCGGGTCGAGGACACAGCCGCGGGTCGAGAATCCCTGGTAGCCAGTCCACCAGAAGATGCCAGCAGAGGAGACGGGGGAGGGGGTGAACCTGAACATCTTGAGTTTCCGTCGGAGGAGCCAGTTGCGGTCTGTCCAGGAGAAGAGGAAGGCGAACATCTGGTAGCCGAGGAAGCCGAAGATCGACGAGGGCAGCCAGTCGACACACCAGCTCATCACGGGCAGGAAGTCGAGGATCCCAAAGAACCGGCGCCACGTCCGCCAGCGCATCGATTTCAATGCGCCAAACGGGAAGCCCGACGTCAGTGGCCCTGCATACACCGCCGGGGCTAGCGCGACAAAACAGGACAGCTTGCTCCCCAGCTCTGGGATCATCCCCGTGGCTAGAGAGCAGAACATGGTGGCATTTCCCTGCGAGTGTCCTAGGAAGGCTAGTTTGGAGTGGCCGGTGTCCTTCAGGACATGGTCGACCAAGGCCGGCAGATCGTACAACGCCAGTTCCTTGATGTTGTAATCTATTGGGGATAGTGAGGAGTCAGTGATGATGGGATGATTACGAGATAGATGGTTTTTTGAATGACTCACCCCAGAACTTGGGGTCGCTTCGTTTCAGTGTCCGGTGCCCCATGTTAAAGATGCCTCGGTTGTTACCTAGATAGACTTGGTAGCCACTGAAGATTACAAGATGTCAGACGAATATAAAACGGGAGGAGAAGGAGATTGATGAGCTTACCCATGTTCGGCGAGCCAAAAGGCCAGCGAACGTTCCTCTGAGGTGATAAAGCTTCCCGAGCTTTGGAAGAGACCTGTAGAGGAAGAAATGGGTGTTAGGTTGAGTGGGTGAGTGATGGGGGGAGTGATGTGTTCGAACCGTGTTGGATGAGGACCGGATAGCCGCCCAGGCCGTCCTTGAGGGTGAAGCGTTCCTGGCCGGGCTTGACGATCTTCCAGACCTGGAGGAAGTAGCCGTCGAGGGTTTCGACGGTCTGCTCGACGATCTCGAAGCCGGCCTGCTGGGCGTAGTAGTGGAAGTCCTTGGTGATCTTCTCGTTCTTGAATTTCTCTGGACGGTCCCATGAGCGGGAGAGCTTGCGGGAGCGCTGGTGGTGTTTTTTCTGCTGGTAATGGTTGGGTGAGCAGAGCGAGTTGAGGAGGCTGGCGAGGGCGTTGAAGAGCTTGGTGGCGAGTCTTTTGAGGAGGGCGTAGATGACGATGAGGACGAGGATGGCGTTGGAGACGATGTGTGAGCCGAGCTGGAGTGCGAACAGCCTGAGTTTGCGCTGCGGGGTGTGTTTGGGCAGGGGCCCGCCGCGCGGGGTGGAGAGCAGGGTGACGTTGCCGGTCGAGCCGAAGTGTGAGGGCAGCAGGTTCTGAATGAGGGTGGAGTCGTCCATCGTGGTATCGGAAGTCGGAAGTCGGAAGTCGGAAAGGAGGGTGGTTGGAGGGCAGAAGATGGGGGGATGGGCGATGGGGAGGGGGGGGGATATTTATGGCGGATATTTGTATGCCGGATCGGGGCAGAGTGGGCATGTGCATGATCAGCTGGCCTGATCAGGAACAGCGGACGCTCCTTTCACTCATGGGAGAACAATCCGCCGCCCCTTGAAACAAAGATAAATAATCTAAATATGTATCCCAACCCATCAGCTCAACAGTCCAGTCTTGACAAACGTCGTGCCATCTACCAGGATAAACAATCTTGGATTGAAAAAGGCAATTCCCCTGGTTTACTCAGGCCGGGGAGGGGGCTGACCGGGCGCCTAGGAAGCCCCCCTCCAATCACAGAGCGACTACTTGTGTGAGGAGAAACCGCGGGAGGGTAAAGCCGAAGGGGGATATGTAGCACTTGCCTTCGCGGTCTCCACTTGATTAACTGCCGTGCGTATTAGTCGCAGTAACCATGTCATACACTTGTTTCACTTCAAGTCCAAGCACTGCACAGAAAGCTGCGTATTAGTCGCAGTAACCATGTCATACACTTGTTTCACTTCAAGTCCAAGCACTGCACAGAAAGCTGCGTATTAGTCGCAGTAACCATGTCATACACTTGTTTCACTTCAAGTCCAAGCACTGCACAGAAAGCTGCGTATTAGTCGCAGTAACCATGTCATACACTTGTTTCACTTCAAGTCCAAGCACTGCACAGAAAGCTGCGCCGGCGGAATTATTTATAGCAGCGGAACAAGCGTAACAAAAGGCCCGCACTCAGATCGATGAGATGTGCGCCTCAACAGCACAAGCTTGAAGTTGGGGGCCGACGAAACATGCAGCATATTTGCGAATAAAGAGATACAAAAACACCAGTTTTGACGGTTTGATGGCCTATAAACAGCGAGTGTGAGGGCTAATTTGTTTCTGTCTGATCTGTTCTCACTCATGATCTGCGTTTCTTGAAATAGAGAAACAGCACCTGCAGTTTTTCGAATCATCCAGCTTGATCTGGCTTGAATATTATAAATCATCGCAATCCCAGTCTTCTACTTCGCAGCCATCCCCTAGCCTCTTCACTATGCTCTACCGGTTGCTGCTGGCCCTTGTTGTTGAGCCCTGTTTGGATTCATGCTTATTCGTTTTCTATGCTGGTTTCTCTAATTACTGACTAGGAGTTCTTCTTGGGTAGCTTCTTGGAAGATGCTTCGCGATGGAACACTTGGAGGGGCCGAAAGAAGTTGCAGAGGAAGGCGGATTGCGGAAGGTAGCATCCTCAGTGGGTCCAACCGATCAAAAGCTTCTCGAGGAAGTTCCCGCTCCCGGACCCTCTAAGTCACCCCTAACTGGTTTAGATGATCTTACCAAAAGCGTCAGTTGTGAGACTCATACATAAATAGTTAGAAATTTTCTGGTTACATAAGGAGATCGGTGAATGCGACTGATGTTGGTTGAACTGTTTGGGTGCAATTAGGAGGAGGAAGTTGATCCACAAACCATGACTCTTGCAGATGGAACTCTAGGGGATTTGACCTTGAGGAAGATACATCCTTCAAGTTCAGAGAAAAAATCAGTTACATGGGATCCAAATTTGACAGGCCCCATAAAAAACCCTAGGAAAGGGAAATCGACCCCTTTAGCAGAAACGAAAGAACATACGTCGGAAGAAAATGTTAGCATCAGAGGCCGCGAACCCGTCGATAGCCTTATAGGTCTTGCTCGTCATGATCCTCAACTCTGCTTTCTTCTTTTCTTCTGTTGGGCTCTCGCCATAGTCCAAGTGATGCTTCTTCTCCGGTTTATTCAAGAACTAGTCAAAATCAAAAGATATTAATTAAAGATGTCTTGTTGGCTTGATAGATTATGATATTTTACAGATTGGCATTTTCGTGTATCTTCACTATTTCTCTCTTTATACTCATCCTCTACATCCTCAGTTTTTGTAGGACAACATGAGCCCCATTTTGCAGATAGCGGGGGAAGATTACCTGCACTTGAATGAAATGTGATCATGAATGTTTCTCCCACTACTGAGACAGATTTTTGACAGTGAGGCCGTGATTCTTTTAGACTCAATCATCATTCCTACCTCCCCAGCAATCTTGGCCATCATGCAAGCCTTCTTTCCAGTGGAGGACTTCCCGTCAAGTCTGGGAGCCTCCCAGATCTCAATTTACACACCCAAATTCTTAATTTTTGACAAAAAGGGGAATGTTTTCCTAACCCTACAGTTCATTAATTTCATGTGCACTGGTTGAATTTTTGATAGGTGTCTTAATTTAGGATTTAGAGGGGCATCTAGAACTCTCTAAATGACAACGGGAAGTCTTCCAGTCAAGCGTATCTGATGTCTAAAAAATAAGTATGTATATTGACCAAGACCTGCACGGTTTGCTGCATCCTGCCTTTCCAAGTGGCCTTATTTTCTCTGGGGAGTCATAGAAACTACAAAAGATTTGTTTCAATATTCACTTTGGGATAGACTTTCCACTGTCAGGCTGAGCGGTCTGGGCTCACTGGGGGAAGTGGCAGAGCCATGCCCTCTGGTGCTGCTGAAAAAATAAAGAACAGTTTTGAAAATATGACCTTTGTGTCTGCTGTTTGGCAAGATCTATGGGTTGATTCATGAACACTTTTGAACAGATCATGAGGACTGCTGAATTTGATTTCAAGGGGCTCGTGTTGTGAGGTTGTACCGCGACATACACATGCTCTGTAATCGTCATCCCTCCGTCAGTGTCACGTCGTCCCTGGGTAGGCCCAGACATCCGCGCTGGTCGGATTACATAAAGTCGGGCAGAAACCTTGATGAAACTCGAGATAAGGGCCGAAACCAACGCGGGGGCAAAGCTCGGGAGCCATCGACTGAATCCCCCGGGGGTAGACTGGACAGGGGTGAAGAGGAGTCAGGCTCGGGTCGGAGTCCGAGGCAACCACAACATCAACCGCAACTACTCCGACTGGGAACTGCCAGACACATATCCACCCCGCACTGGCGATACACACAACAGCACCGATACACACATATCAGCAACCAAACAGAATGGATCATCAGCCTTCATCACCTCCACCCCAAACTCAAACCCAAAATATTCCAAGCAACCCGCAACAGGCTGACTGTCTCATGGTCTGTCTCATCACTCTCGCTCTCTGACATCCAACATATGTATTCTCCCTCCACCATCACACACCCCCACCCACTCACCAACATCCCCGCTCTCTAGGCCGACGTCTCAACCAAAAGATCCAACCTGCCCATCCAACCGGTCGCCTCGGGCAGCTCCTCACCCATCAGGTCGCCTTCCTCAGCCATATCCCAATTCGGGCCTCGTCTGGGACTCACCTGCTTCCCTAATCCTATCCCCGATCCGCTTACCCTGAACTCGACCCATGGAATCATTCAGTCAAACCTACAACCCGTCTATTGGTTCACGATCGACAGTCTGCTTATTTATCTCAGCTTCTATCAAGTAATTACACATCCAGCTCGACTTGGAAAACTTCTCGTCTCTGATCGTGCCTCCCCCCCTTCCACTCTAGGACACCGGTCCCTTGAATTGTGCTTGTCTCTACAGGTTCTGTTTACATCTACACGAGTTGCTGGAAGACTCGTCTATGTCAGATCGCCGGATTATATTATATTCATCAGATGACCCCGATAAGAAGGCAAACGCCGCTCTACTCATGGCACTATATTGCGTGAGTCCTCTGCTGTTTCAAGTGGTGCAATCACATCATACTCATCGTTCGGCCTACTTTGGTGGTTCAAATTAGATGATTGTGCTTAGATGGAGCGTGGCCGATGCCTTGCACCCAATCTCTCATCTAGAAGTCGTAAGTCTCGTTGAAACATTTGTCGTCTCTTCATCTTTTCCACGCGTTTTGTTTTCATCTTTTTCCGCTTTGAGTTCTTTCACAAAAACAACGCGATACAGATCCCTACATCCCTCTCATCCCCTTCATCACCCTCCATGATCGCAACACGTATACTTCACTTGACAAAAAAATCCTGAACTTACCAAGTTTAAACCATCACGAAACCTTTTTTTTACTATAGCAACCATTTCGGGACGCGGGTTACTCGAGGGCAGACTTCAACCTATCTATACAAAATGTATTGTTTGGCGTCAAGAAAGCGATTGATCTGAGACTATTGAAATTAGAAGAATTCGACCTCAAAGAATACGAGACTTTTGAGAAGGTTGAACATGGCGATTACAATTGGCTCTCTCCCCACTTCATCGCCTTTGCATCACCCGTCGAATCGGCAAATGGCCGAATCGGGAAAGCTTTTAAATTAATCTTGGATCAGTTCGAGCGCGTCGGAGTCAAACTGGTGATCCGGCTGAACAAAAAACTCTACGATGAAACTCGGTTTACAAAAAGAGGGATGGCTCATCGAGAAAGTCAGTCTGAAGCGCGTCTCATCCGTCCTTTAGGTCTCCTCTTGACTGATTTATACTCAATCTACGCGTCTCTTAGTGTACTTTGATGATGGCACGAATCCTTCGATGGAGATGGTTAGGGAGTTCATTACGATCTCTGAAAGGATTATTGAAGAAGGTGGCGTCGTGGCTGTTCACTGTAAAGCTGGCCTCGGACGAACTGGGACCTTGATCGGAGCATATCTCATTTACAAGTATCGATTTACAGCTGAAGAAGCTATTGGATTCATGAGAATCATGAGACCTGGTACATGCGTTGGGTTTGTTGTTTATCTTGTTCTTTCCCTCTTACGATCTTGCTGGCCCCTGGATGACTACTCATGACTCGCAAATGGATTTCCAGACCTCAGCAACACTTTCTATACGAGAACCAGCTGACGTGGGTTGAATGGGCAGCAAGAGACGAATTGCTGGCAGAACAGCAAACACAAATAAGTCCCAGCAAGACTGAGCGTCCGATCACTCCACCACCCGAGAGCCTAGTACCGGCCATAGCGCTATCCTCTGCTACTTCCACGCCACCGCCGAAATCCCAGACAGCCGGGACAACGGCAATGCCCACAAGTGTCGTACCTGGTCAACCTCGAAAAACGCCGGGGGCCAAGACGCGTCATATGGTTGCAGCACCTGAAGGCAAACAGACTGGAAAGAGTCTGATCGAGCAGGAGGAAGCTCAGGAGCAAACAAGCGATGGTGAGGGGGAGGAAGAACCACCAGTTATGCCAAACCGGCCGGTCACTCGGCAAGTACTCGCCCACAAATTAGCACCTGGCTCGCCTGTCAAAACGAGCAATCCAGCCCCTACTGCCAAAACTCGACCACGTCCAGCTTCTGCTATGTCAGATCATCGACCGAGAACTACTGCGCCAGTTCCTGGACTCGTCCGCCGAAGCAAGGCTGTCAAGGACCTGGGAACGCTATTTGAAGGCACTTCGACCAAGGCTGGCGACCCGAAATCTTCCGCTATCCCGACACGATATAACCTGCGTGGCGTGGGCACAAGAGCGGTCTCGGCGGCAAGCTCGAATAGTGCAAACCAAGCTAACAGTGCCAACACTCCGACCTCGCCAAGTCGATTACCCCAGCGGATCGCCGGAGTTAAGAAGAGAGGATGCACGGCCACTGGGCCGTCGAACGTGCACAAGGACGAGCTCCTGAACCTGAGAGTTACCGAGGTCCGCAACGGAACTAGCCACCATCATCTCCGTGACCATAAGCATCTCAATGGTGCTCCGAATAACCTCAACCCTCTCGATCGTAGGAACGTCGGCGCTTCACTCGGCTTGGATGAAGATCAGAGGAGCGTTCGGAGAAGGCGGTCTAGTTTGAGCCATACCGATCTTGCTATCTAGTATTCCCCTTCCTATGACTTCTTTTTGTTTTACATATAGCCTTCAATCATTGTCAAGATATCATTTCGAGTCATCCACCAATCTGGAAGCTTTTGGATAAATTTGATATATATATATATATAACATTCAAGACATTATAAAACCTTCAACACCTGAGAAAACAAGACCCCCATCAACGCAAAGGACGAAGAAAAAAAAGAAACAGACTCGACCCGAACTCGCATCGACTCGCTGTCTTCTTATACATACACCACAGTCCAAACGTTTCTTCTTCTCCCGACATGTGCAAAGTCTAAGTTTTTTTATTGAAGCAGTCAAAGGATGAATATCAAGTCCTGACAGAAAAGAACTAAAGAGCCTTTCTTCATCATATCATCATCATCATATCATATCATCACATCGTCGTCCCATACTTCCAACTATTCCAAGTCAAAATACATATACATACAAACACATACAAAAATTACAACATAAATCTTCACATTCTATTCACCCCTTTTGACTTGTCTTCATCATCAGATTTTGATGTGCGTGTTTCTTCTGTATGCTTTGTATCTGTTGATTTTTTTGCTTGAGTGTTTGTGTGATATCTTTTTTTTGTACTTTTAGTATCAACATCTTTAATTTGGTTATATATTTATATGAGTAGTTGAGTTGATTCAGTGATTATAAAGGGTAATTTATCTAGCTTCTTGAATATTTTTTTTCTATACATATATGTCTCTTCCTTCTGATCTAGTGCTTATAATTCATTATGTGTGTGTGTGTGTGTTTCCTTGGCTTTTTTGAGATCTCTATACATGTCCTGTATACCTTTTTAAATTTTCTTTCTGCATAAATGCATAAATTACACTTTCATAACCTCAATTTGCAGGTGATTGAAAATTTGAAATTCAGCTTTGCCTACAAAGTGAGTTTATCAAAGCTTGATTCAAGCATTTGTAGCATCCTAACTGTGAACATTGCACACCCTAAATAGAGAAAACTTAATTTCATTTCTAGAGTGAGACTTGTCTAGATTGCTTGGCACAAGGTATTCAATTCAGTCTGGATGCTGTTGTTAGATCTAGAGAATGTGGTTACTGATGTGCCTGAATCAGGGATTGTGATGGGTTGTTGAGACTTTTTACCTACATGGCTTGGTTGTAATCTAATGTCAAAGTGGGCTCATTGAGTAGTGAGCAGAGCAAAAGGGATCCTGTGTGTGCCTCAAGGTTTGCTTCTTGATTGCTGCAACCCACAGTATT
Organism: Puccinia triticina; assembly: GCF_026914185.1. Classification (NCBI taxonomy): domain Eukaryota; kingdom Fungi; phylum Basidiomycota; class Pucciniomycetes; order Pucciniales; family Pucciniaceae; genus Puccinia; species Puccinia triticina. The sequence continues at coordinate 4,533,771 of NC_070572.1, forward strand.
GGAACACCACAAGTGTATTTGAGCAGCAAATCATCCCTAAAGTCACAGCATGTGGTCTTGGCACAACTAACCCTGTCACTCATCATCTCTACTTCACTTGGATAGGCCCCCACTTGAGACAAAAAAATGCTGGCCCTTTTTTGCTTGTTGCACAGTCACAAGCCGGAGGGTCTATCCATTGCACATAGTGTTTGGGGTTAATCTATTCAAAAGTGGCCATTAAGGGCTGCACACCAAAACTTAGACCTTTTTTGCTGTATTTTTGTGAATTTAATAAACTTGGATATGTGTACCACTTCCATTACTCCAATGCCAATGTTTTTGATTGGTCCTGATACCGCAGGTCCACAATGCATAATCATTATCTAACAGCCAGTGCTACTGTGTTGAGGGACACCAGGGACTGAAACAACAAGGGCTAATAATACTCATGGTAGGAATTGATGGTGAATGATAGATTTGATATTCAGTGCCGGAAAGAAAGGCAAGTGAGAAACCGGTGGGCTGTAGTAATGGGCTGCTTGGTAGAATCATATCTACATACAAGCATGCAAATACTACAAACGGGCTTCACCATCTCAACATCCCCCCTTGCTGATAACCAAGCTACAGTTCAGCACTACCAAGAAGATAAAAAAAAGGAAATTGTACTACTAGAAGTAAAAAGTATACTAATAGTAGTGGAATAACCATGAAGTAGGCCAAACATATATATGTAGCGTACTGAGAAAGTATAAATTTGATAGCTGACAAAGATCAGTTACTTGTAGACTAAATTGATTTTGTCTTATTCGTCATAAGAGCCTGATTTGTAACGGCCCAGCTTCATCCTTGTGTAAGATAGTTGAAGCCTGGTAAAAATCCCAATAAGGTTCATAAATATTCTTTGGGCTTATTATGCAGCAGCTTATTACTTCATATGAAACTGGGCCCTGCCAAATGAGGCCTTATGGTTGTATTGTAAATTTGACCTTATAAGGACAAGAATTGCACCTCCAATTCATTAGGAAGTTTCCCAATACTGCGTAGGGATTTCAATTTGAGTTGATGTAAGGGTCTGGTGGACCCTCATTGGAGATGACGGGGAAATGAGGCTTGGAGAGGGCTAGAAGCCCTAGAGTTTTTCTAGTTCCAATCTGTGGGGCTTGATTGCATGGGCTAGTCGGGAGGGAATGAGTCCCATATTGGTAAGTAAAACTGTCCGAGAGAGGAAGAGAAGGGATCCAAGAGGCTGCTTACCCAGCCGGGAGGGAATGAGTCCCTGCCAGACTAGGGAAGTGAGAACTAAAACACAAGTACTTGTTGGCTCAGGGTGTCACGTGATGTCTTGATACTTTGTGTGAAACCCCAACTGAACTACGGCGGGGCTTCACTGTTGAATATTGAAGATAGTGATCCATAATTATAATCTGAAAATATTGAAGGCCACTATGTCTGTAAAGCCACCTGAGACTCTGTCTATCTAAAATAAGATTTTTACAACACCTAAATGACAGTAAATGTGGGGTGAATTTTTTGTGGGTTGGTGTTTATCAATTCTATGGTTTTCAAAGCTGGTTTGCGTAATTTTAGGAGGTTACTAAACGTACCCGGTTTTTCCGCGTTCATACTTGGTTTTTGCGGACCCCCTTTTCCGCATCCGTACCCAGTTTTTCCGCGTTCATACTTGGTTTTTGCGTACCCCCTTTTCCGCATCCGTACCCAGTTTTTTTCTGCTTATTTTTACGCAACACAAATTATATCAAAATCAATCTCAGTTTATGATAAGAATTATGGTGAATTTAGAAGTTCCAAAAATCCATTTTTGGATAATTAAATAATACATACCTGGTTTTTTGCGTACCTGCTTTTCTGGATTGATTACTAAGACAATAAGACCCCGTTTGGAGCCAATATAAATATAGGTGATATAATCATTTGTAAATTCAATAAAAAATTGGGTTTACTTCGCACACGGAGGGAAACTCGTTGCGCACGGGAATTTCCGTTGACTCGACGTCACGTAACGTCGGGCCCCCCTCTGTGCGCACCACCAGCTCCCCTCAAAAAACTATCCCCACACGGGGGTGCCGTGCGGTGACAGGTGGGCGGGTTGAGACACTCCGGCCATCCGGAGGAAACAAAACCCTGGATGACCGACACAGACCGGTCATCAAGAGACTACATCCCTCTCAATGACCCAAATAGACCGGTCATTGGGAGGTTACATCCCTCTTGATGACCAGCAAAGACCGGTCATCGAGAGGGTATATCACATCTCTCTCAATGACCGGCATTCCGGTCATTGAGAGGACACATCCCCCTTGATGACCAGTACAGACTGGTCATCGGGAGGCTACACCACGGGTTGTGCCGGATGCCCATGGGACACCCTTTTGGAGATGACCCTGGACATCCGGCTCTTGCCGGGCAGGAAACATCCGCAGGATGTTACTCTTCATGACAGATACAGATGTATCCCAACTGAGTATCCACCGGATGGTCTTGGAGCATCTGCTGGATGTAACCCAATCATCCGCCGGATATCACAAACCATCCTCAGATGGGAAAAATATTTGTCCAGGTGCGCTGGCCAGCGCACTCCTGCACCAAGCACCAGGCCCCGGGATGTGTGCTCTAAGAAGCGGGGGGGCAGAGGCAATGCAATTGGGTGCCGGGGGTGATTGGGCCCGGGTGCTGCAGTGGTTGATGAGACTGGGTGTTGAACACCTAACCTGCAGCATCAGAGGTCCCGGTGAAGGCAGCCCTTCCCCACTACGGCAGGGGGCATGTGTAATTGACAGGAGCACACGTGGTTGATATCAAGTGCACACTGGGTTGACATCCATCAGACACTCCAGCCAGAGTGTCCGGTTGATGTTGACTAGGGATGACAATTGGGCTGCCCGGCTTCACCCTGGCAAGGCTATTGAGACATAATTTGAGCGGGCCCCTTGGTGAGGCCAATCCTCTGACCACCCGGGGCTTTACTTAACTGGTCTCTGTCCTGAAATCTTAATTGGCGCAAAAGTGGCCCGTAGGTGGCCCGTGGTCAAACCCGCCCAATTAGCATCCCTAATGTTGACTCTCAGGATGTCCAGCGGACACTCCAGCCAGAGTGTCCAATGGATGTCCAGATGCTGTCTTTGAGGGCTGAACATCACTTGGACGCATCCAAAAGCGTCCAAGTGATGCTCAGTGCACCTGGCATCTGCTGGATGCTCCCCGGAAATCATGCGGACACTTTTCAGCCCAAAGCATCCGCGGGATGTCAGCCTTTTCCAAAAAGGCGCCCCGTGGTGTACATCCCTCTTGATGACCAGTGCAGACCGGTCATCGGGAGGCTACATCCCTCTCAATGACCGGAATAGACCGGTCATTGGGAGGCTACAATCCTCTTGATGACCGGTACAAAACGGTGTGGTGGGCCCTCTCGTGGCCAGCTAGTAAGGAAAAACACCGCCGCCAGCAAGATCATCAAGGCCCCTCTCTCATCAGGATTTCACTTCAAGATCCTCAAGACCTCAAGAATTCATCTCTCCCCATCTCTCCTCATCTTCCAACCTCCTTCAAGATATTTCCCCCCTTCTTCCTTCTTCCTCCTTTCCACCTTTCCATCTCCTCTTCCCTTCCCAATCCCCCTTCTTCTCAGTCTCCATCCCTGTTTCATCTTTCTTGGTCCTAACACAGCATCTGCTGTGGGTTTATTCCCTGTTTTTGTTTCTGGCTCTTTCTCTTCTGTTTGATTTTTGTCTGTCTTGAGTGTTTCTTTCTCCTCTGTTCTCTTTCCCTTTCTTTTCTCTGGTTCTTCTCCTTCTGTCTCCTCTCACTGTGATTTCCTCATTTCTTTGTGTTGTGTTTTCTTTTTTTTTCCTGCTTCTCTTGTTTGTTGTGTGTGTGTGCGCGCGTAGCGCGCGGAGGATGTGATGAAATACACGTGACATGTCACCCGGAGTCCAAGTTCAGCTCGAACTTGGATGATGGATGGCCATGGCATTCTGATCCCCAGAATACGGACCATCACCGAGTTTATAGATCAGATCTTCAGAGTTCAAACTTTTGGGCTCCGCCCGCCGATCACACTTCTTCAAAAGTCTCAGATCCCTTCCTTTCTTCTTTAAGATCACAATCCCCAACTCCCTCAAAACAAACAACCGCCGCCGCGGATCCAAAACCCCGGCGAACATCTCAAAACCACCCCCAACACCCACAGCTATCCCGATTCCTTTCAGCGCTCATTCTCACAGACCACCAACCTTGAGAGCAGCCTAAACAGCATCCCATCCCCTCACACGACTGCCGCCGCTTAGCACGGACAGGAGTCACTCATTTGGTCCCCCGAGCCGGGATCAAACCAGCGACCTCAAGATTTACAGTCTCGGTACTGTGGTTTTGAGGCCGTTTGGCGGTTATAAATTTCCTTCTTTTCTCTTCGTTACTATCATCCGTCCAAACCCGGAGAATTCCAGCTGGACTCGGTTGGTTCTTTCCTTTCTGCAACCTCAAGAGCCGATCATCCTGTCGCTGGCTTTGTTCCAGGACGGTCTAGCCCGCGTTTCAGGAGTCTTCTGTTGATTGGAGCTTTCTTTCCTTTTTTTTCTTTCTTCTTTTGGTCTTTGCTTAGGGTTCAGTGGCGGGGCACTTGGGTCATAGAAGTAAGTCCCCACCATATTAGTTGCACCTCCAGAGTTCTACCGTCTTTGTCGAAAAACATCGTCGCCACTCTGTGAGCCGCCCCCGCACCGTTTGCAATCTTTTCCCTAGTCCCCATACGACATGGCCGACGCGGTCGGAGGCGCGAGACCCGCGAAGATGAAGAAAATCAAGCCTCAAGACGGGCTTAAGTTCGATGGATCCAATATCGAGCGATTTCTAGCCGACTATGAACTGGCGGCTGAGTTGGATGACGCCTCTGATTACGACAAGGCTCGTCAAGTCGTGCGTTTCGTCGATAACGGCGAGACTCGGGACATTCTTGAGACGCTGGACGGACACAACCCGCCGGACTGGTCGAAGCTGAAGGCTGCAATGCTGAGTTATTGGGCGGATGTGGACACAGCAGTCTACACGGAGCTCGACATCGCTGGGCTAGTAGAGCTGTGGACGAAGAAAGGCGGAGTCTCCTCGGTATCCGATTACCACTCGTTTTGTAAGACTTGGGATCCGATTCAATCTTACCTTGTCTCCAAAGGCCACATCGAGTCGGAAGAGGAGCTTAAAAAGCAGTATTACCAGGCTTTCTCTGCCGGGTTTCAAGGTTGAATCAGGGACCAGATGATTAAAGACAATACCTTGGTGACAACGGTCGACAACCAAGCGCGGCTCCCGGCTTTCAAGATAGTTCGTAGCGCGGTTGACACGGTCATGAAGGGTCAGATATCCCTTTCGTTCGAGGACACGAGATCGTCCGCCCCGGTATCGTCGCCCTTCCAGGAGGCGAACGAAATCATGAAGAAGATGGGGACGGACAAGCGTCCAGCGCCAGCAGCGGCAGACTCAAAGCCTGAACCCTCTGTGGACAAAATAACGAAGATGTTTAAAGCCTTCAAACAGTACATGAAGCAGGGCGGCGGGAAATCGGGACCGTCGGCCGAGCGAGGGCCAATGATCTGTTACTATTGCCACCGGGAAAATCACGGGACTTTGCGGTGCGCCGAGCTGCAAAAAGATCAGGAAGCGGGTCTCGTCGAGAAGAAGGGAAACAACTTTTTCTTGCCCAATGGGGCGCTCATTCCGTTTGACCGAAGTCGCCCGATTCGCCACGTAGTGGCCTCCTTTCCATCCAATCAGGCGTCAAGTTCTCGGGCTCAGTCTCCCGGGCCTCGTCCGACATCTCACTTGGCCTCCGTGGAGTTTAAGGCCAGCTGTGGGTCTTTAGAGCAATGGTACCCCCCCGCGGTTTCATCTCAATTGTTCTCGGGTGGGTACGACTCGGAAGCGGCTGGCAGGAAGAGGCATGAGGAGTTGAGGCCTTACAAAGCTCCTTTGGCTCCGCCATCCCAGGCTAAACGGCCGATTCGCAAGCCAGCAGTCGCTCCGGGCGGTCTCACGGAGCCCGATGTAGTGGACGAGCAGGAACTCTTCGAGCGGATTATGAAAGATCCCAAGCCTCAGCCCTCTCTGCCGAAGGATTCGCCAGCCAGGCCAGCCATGCCGCCTAAGGGCGCGGGAGCGCAGCCAAAGGTCCGCTTCGAGCGGGACGTCTCACAGGACCACCCAGAAGCGGTGGAGGGTTTCGTCAAGAAGATCTTTGAGCTTCCAGTCACAACGACAGTAGCGGAAATCTGCTCAGTCTCCCCGGCGGTATCAGACGGCGTTAAAAAATGGGTCTTGCGGCGTCGTGTGGAGGTAGGCCCAGAGGATTTGAAGGTGCATTCGGGCACTTTGGCGGAGGGCCGTGAGTTTAGAGAAACCTCGCCGGACCCCTGTCTCTATTCCTGCCCGCTCGGTTACCTGGCTTGCTTGATCAGAGCGGGGGAGAGCGCCACGTCTCCGTTGATCGACTCAGGGTCACAGCTCAACATCATATCTGACGCCATGGCGAATCGGTTTAACCTCACACCTTGGGTCAATTTCAGCTCCGCAGTCTACGGCATCAACAATCAGGCTTGCGAGCTGATTGGAGTCGCTGAGGACGTCCCTGTTTGGGTGGGTAAGAGTATCGTGGGCACCTGTCACTTTTGGATTACCCGCCAGGACAGCCCCTTTATTATAGGTTTTCCATTCTTGATGGACTTCAAAGCGACTCTTTTGTTCTCTCCCACGGCAGGGAAACGGATCATCTTGCCCGACCCCAAAGGTCGGAACATCGAGTTGTCACTCTGTCCTATCGAAAAGGGTTGATGGGAGCGGGAATTTCCGGCACACGTTCGGAAAGCGGTTTTGACTCACTGCGGGCGCATCCTGGAGCTGCCCGAGGGAGCGGAGGATCCGTCTTTTTTATAAGGGGAGTTGGTCCATCAGCTGGCGGTTTTAATCTAGGGCCTTGCACTCTGTCAGCGGATTCAACTCAACCCTCAGAGGTTCACGGTAGCGCTTTCTTTCCTTCCTTGGTTCGGTCTTCTTTGGTCTCGTCTGTCCAAAACATCAAAACTCAAAAACATCAGCAAAATCAAGAACCATCAAAAAAATTCGCTTCTTTGGTCTTTCAGTCTCCGTTTCCCTCTCTCTCAGAATCATTCTTGCTTGATCCTTCAAAGAGGATCCGGCCGCTTCACGCGGCTAGCTTGGAAATGGACTCGCATCAGGGGTATTCAGCGGGGGCACAAAGTACAAAAGTAAGTCCCCTCCTTGGTATGCATCTCCGGGTAGCTACTACCGTCAACTCGAAAACATTACCTTGTGCCACGCACGTGAGCGACTCGTCAGAACCCCGTTTTTCCTCCACTTTAGGCGGGACCCCATCGCGCCATCCTTGTCTCCGCAACGAGACTAAACTATCCCTCGATCCTTGTCTCCGCGAAGAGAATAAACTACTCCCCCTCCGTGAAGAGGCTAAACTATTTACGTCTTTTGACGGCCTCCGCAATGAGGTTAAACTTCCGAGCCTCCGCGAAGAGGAGAAACTAAAGGTCCTCCGCAATGAGGTTAAACTTCCAAGCCTCCGTGATGAGGAGAAACTAAAGGTCCTCCGCAATGAGGTGAAACTAGGTACTTATCGGCTGGAATGTGAAGGAGGCGTGGTGGAGTTTGGTGTTCCGTGGAGGTTGGGAGAAGTAGAAGTAAGTTCCTCCCATAGTTGCACCTCCAAGGGTCCCTCTACACGCCGTAAAAGCCCTACTCTAGCCACACTCGTGAGCCGCAAATCTCCCTTTTGCTCTTTGTTCTCAGAGAAGGCGGCGTTTGAAAATGGCGCGGAGCATCGGACTTGGCGTTTACTCGAGAACGGTCTCAATCACGGCACACAGTTGGCACTTGCGGAAGCGTGGAAGAAAGGCTCTTTTCTCTCTTTCGCCGCCAAATACAAGCCCGTGGCCCGGAAAGTCAAGCCGGTAAATCAACCTATGCCGCAAAACTTAAATCCCCCGCTGCAGCGTCCTCCTTTGTCTCGCGAACCTTACCGTGGACTTCCCAGATCTCTCGCGGGCCCCTTCGCGCCGCGCGGACGGGTCACTGAAGAGAGTCTCCAGGTGGTAAATTTCGGGCTGCCTGGATGGTTGCGTCCCGCCGAGTTGGACCTAATCAAGAACGTACTATCAGAGCGGAATTTGGCCATTGCTTTCAATGAATCTCAGCAAGGACTCCTTAAGGAGTCCTATGGGCTTCCTTACATCATCCCGGTCATTGAGCACAAGCCCTGGCAGAAGCGCAAGATCCCGATTCTGGCCGCAAAGCTGGAAGAGTACACCAAACTGATTAGAGAGCGAGTCCGAACCGGTTTATACAAGCAGTTGACTTCATCGTACTCAAGCCCGGTCTTTTGTGTCCTCAAAAGCAACGGCAAACTTCGGATTGTTCATGATCTCCAGCCCCTTAATAAGGTTACAATTAAGGACGCGGGCGTTCCGCTGGCCACCAAAGAATTCGTGGAGTCATTCTCAGGACGCGCCTGCTATGGGCTTGGCGACATCATGGGCGGCTACGACAAGCGCGCACTAGATCCAATCTCCCGCCCCCTCACCACATTCAATACCCCATTGGGGCGGTTCCAGCTCACTCGTCTCCCGCAGGGTGCCACCAACTCCGTCGCCGTGTACCAGGCGCAGATGGTGTGGATCCTGCAGGAGGAGATTCCAGACTACGCGGGAATTTTTATCGATGATGGGGGCATCAAGGGCCCCGTCTCGGATTACAACAACGAGCCGGTCCCCTGGCATCCCGGTATCCGGCGTTTCATTTGGGAATACGCTGAGACACTGGAGCGGGTTCTTTTCCGCATTGAGGAGGCAGGTTTAACGGTATTGGCATCTAAACTGGCTGCGTGTGTTCCGGCGCTCGAAATCGTTGGTCACGTGGTGTGTAAAGAGGGACGACGCATGGCCAAGAGTAAAGTAAACAACACTGCAAGAAAAACTCTAGAAACTGCTTGCAGTTGAGATGCAAGAGCTGATGGCAAGCTGTGCCTCATGAAAGAATCAAGCACTGGTCAATTCCATACACATTGTATAATTTGTGCAAGAGTGAGTCTAAGGTACAAAAAACTAAGTACAGGAGTTAATACCTGTGCAAATTCCCCTTTCATGTGCACATACCCCTTTCATGTGCATATATCCCTTTTGTATGCATTCACCCCTTTCATAATGTGTACATAGCCCTTTATGTGCACATATCCCTTTCATGTGTGTATATCCCTTTCATGTTTAAATGTCCCCTTTAAGTTTTTTAGATCCCTTTTAATACCCCTTTTATCATTCAGGTTTACATACCCCTTTCATGTTTACATATCCCTTTCATGTGCAGATACCCCTTACTGCACATACCCCTTTCATGCATAAATACCCCTTTCATGCATACATACCCCTTTCATCATGTGTACTTATCCCTTTTATGTGTTAATACACCTCCTCACATTCCCCTTTCATGTGTACATACCCTTTTTATGTTATTCTGGCTGGATTCAATGGTGCATGGAGTGTTTAATAAAAGAAAACAAAAAGGTGCTCAGGGGGATGCTCATTTGCCTCAGCCTACTGCATGAGCACTACAGCATGTTCAAAATTGAGATGCTGAACAAGGTACACACTCAAGGTGCACCAGAACGGAATTTGGGTGCTTGACTCCAGCTTGAGCTGAAGCTTGATTGAAGCTTGTTGCATCTCAACTGCAAGCAGTTTCTAGAGTTTTTCTTGCAGTGCAAGATACTCTTGTGGCCAACGCCGGTTGATGCAACTGAGGTTTGGGGATTTTTGGGGGTGGTGGTGTATGTCCGCATCTTTATCCCCTCTTTATCTCAGATCTGCATTCCGCTCCGACGTCTGACGCGCAAAGACGCGGAATTCATTTGGACTGAGGATTGCGAGAGGGCGTTCGAGGAGCTCAAGAGCATCGTAGGGCGCGATATCGTGCTGGCTAAGATAGACTACGGACCCGACGCTGCGAAAATCACGCTGGCTGTCGATTCTAGTTTCCACGCGGCCGGCGCGGTGCTCTCGCAAGAGGACAAGAATGGTCTCAAGCGGCCTGCGATGTACAAATCCTTGTTGTTCTTGGACGTGGAGTCTCGATATTCCCAAGCGAAGCTCGAGCTGTGTGGTGTGGCTCGCATTCTCAAGAAGCTGCAGACAATCTTATGGGGTCAGCACTTCGAGCTGCGGGTCGACGCGCAGTCACTCATTCAGATGATCAACGCCCCCAGCTTACCCAACGCGCCGATGACGCGCTGGGTTTCGTTCATTCAGCTGTTCTCTTTCGATATTGTTCATCGTCCTGGAAAACTCTTTACGATGCCTGACGGCCTTTCGCGGCGACCCCAAGGCGACGAAGACTCAGATCCGCCATCCTTGGAATTCGACGAAGAGCGGCCTCACGTGAGACCGCTGCAATCCTACACAGTCAGTGCTGATCGAGCCTATACGGGATATCAAGAGGGCTTTTGGCGTCAGCTGGAAGCTTATCTTACGACGCTGACCCGCCCCAATGGCATGGACGACAAGCAGTTCCGAGCTCTCAAGCGCAAGACGTCGGAATTCTTCGTGCAAGGCGGCCGTTTGCTGAAACGCGGCAGCCCCTTACCCAGGATCGTGGTCACAATCCCTGCCAAGCAAGATGAAATCCTGAGCAGGCTCCATGAGGATCTTGGTCACCGCGGCGTTGCGGAGACGTACCGCCGAGCGGCGGATCGCTTTTGGTGGCCGTCTCTTAAACAAATGGTGGCGCGATGGTGCCAGAGTTGTGAGGCCTGCCAGAAGAGGGATCTGAGAAGACCGGCAGAGCCGCGCTACCCCACGGGCGAGGAGACCGTCTTTGGTCGTGTCTCCATGAATGTGGTGCACATCAAAGCCGGAGGCGCCAAGTACCTCATCGTGGCGCGTGACAATTTTTTGGGGTGGGTAGAGGCAAAGTTCCTCAACAACCTCTTGTCGGAGGCTGTGGCCGCGTTTCTGCACGAGCACTGGACCATGCAATACGGTCTGGCGCGCTCTTACTCGACGGATGGAGGATCCGAATTTGGTGGTGCGCTTGCGGAGATGCTTCGGGAGCTGCCAGGACAGCACCGCGTGTCTACCCCTTACTACCCTGAGGCCCAGGGTATGGTCGAACGCGGGCACGCACCACTTAAGGCGGCGTTGGTGAAACTGGCCGGTGAATCAGGCAAGAATTGCCGAAAGTTTCTGCCCCTGGTGCTTTTCGCCGACCGGATCTCGACTAAGCGTACAACAGGATACTCCCCGTACGAGCTTGTCTTTGGCCAGCGAGCGGCGCTGCCGATCGATCTCGACATTGAGTCTTATTTGGGTGTTGACTGGGAAGACGTTCAAGACACAGCGGGTTTGTTGGTGGCGCGGTCAAAACAGCTGGAGCGAAGCGAAGACACTCGAGCGGTGGCGTACGAGCGCATGATGAAGGCGCGCGGCGAATCAGTCCGTTATTGGGCGGACAAGCACTCTAGTCGATTTCGTGCTCCGCTCTCCACGGGCAACCTCGTCCTTGTTTATAACCGGTCCCTCGAAGTTCAGTGGGGGCAGCTGTTTGCTCACAAGTGGAACGGCCCCTACCAGATCGTTCAGCAGATTCAAGGAGGCTCTTACATCCTCGCCGAGCTCGATGGGACAGAGCTCAAACGCCTTTTCGCGGCGGATCAGGTCAAGCGGTACTTTCCGCGCGGGGGCATTACTGACCAAAAGTAAGTCCCCCTCCTTAGTATGCACCTCGGGCTCTACTGCTGTCATAGTCGTAAGCTCTACTTCAGCCACTGTCGTGAGCCGCCCGCAGGACCTCCTCCTCTTTCCGTTTTCTTTAGGTTTTCCCTCTCTCTCTTGGCCGCGCATCCGGAGAAGGAGTCTGGGGACAGACTCCAAGTGGTGGGTGGATGTGGTGGCCCCTCTCGTGGCCAGCTAGTAAGGAACAACACCGCCGCCAGCAAGATCATCAAGGCCCCTCTCTCATCAGGATTTCACTTCAAGATCCTCAAGACCTCAAGAATTCATCTCTCCCCATCTCTCCTCATCTTCCAACCTCCTTCAAGATATTTCCCCCCTTCTTCCTTCTTCCTCCTTTCCACCTTTCCATCTCCTCTTCCCTTCCCAATCCCCCTTCTTCTCAGTCTCCATCCCTGTTTCATCTTTCTTGGTCCTAACACAGAGCCAGAGTGTCCGGTTGATGTTGACTCTCAGGATTTCCAGCGGACACTCCAGCCAGAGTGTCCAATGGATGTCCAGATGATGTCTTTGAGGGCTGAACATCACTTGGACGCATCCAAAAGCGTCCAAGTGATGCTCAGTGCACCTGGAATCTGCTGGATGCTCCCCGGACATCATGCGGACACTTTTCAGCCCAAAGCATCCGCGGGATGTCAGCCTTTTCCAAAAAGGCGCCCCGTGGTGTACATCCCTCTTGATGACCAGTACAGACCGGTCATTGGGAGGCTACATCCCTCTCAATGACCGGAATAGACCGGTCATTGGGAGGCTACAATCCTCTTGATTACCGGTACAGAACGGTCATTGGGAGGCTACATCCCTCTTGATGACCGGTGTGGTAGACGGAAAAGTGAAAAATCAAAAGTTTTTTCTCATATACATATTTACTCACAATACGCGTCAAGATACCATCAAACAGACCTCAGAAATGGATTCTACGGCCAATTTTACCCCTAGTCACCACTGGAAGCATCACCTGAACCCCACTGGATTGGAACCTACACTTCTTTAGACACTGGACACCCATCACACGTTCAACATACCCAGTCACCAGCCTGTCACAAGCCTCAAGTCAAGGATCACAGCATTATGCTTATAAACATCACAGGATACAAAAATACATCTCCCCATCAGACTAAAGTCATTACATATTATCAAGTACTCTTCTATTTCCATATTATGATGTCATCACACACTGACTCTGCAGCCTCAGACTTCATTTATGCACCCCCTGAATCCACCTGTCAACTCATGCAGTCTACTGTCACTTTAGGCAGCCTTCATGCGGCCCTACTGCATTCTTCTGACATCATTTATGTACCCTTGACATATTACAACATCATTGGTAACTACTCCCACCAACTAAAATCCCTCGCACTGTTGTCTAGATTAGTTGAAACCCTAACCCACAAGCCCTCTGGGGCTCCACTCTTGTCTATATAGTGAGCTCTCTCCTCCCCATTTGTCAGCTCCTCAGCTCAGTATTCCCCAGTTATTTACATACCACCCTTCACACTTACCATCACCACCACACATCACTACAACCCTTATATTTGCAAATAACTACTGAAATCACTCTCAACTCTCACATACCTTTCATTGAAAAACTTCATCTGGAACTAGACCAGACCTATCACTTGATTAAAACTTGCCAAGCTCAGCTTGGTGGGTCTTGTTATCTGATAGTATAGAAGGGCAGAGTTTGCACCTCCATCATCCCCTTCTCCATTCAGCAAAAGGGTTTCACAACCACTTTTGAGTCTTACACCGGTACAGACTGGTCATCAGGAGGCTACAATCCTCTCAATGACCGGAATAGACCGGTCATTGGGAGGCTACATCCCTCTCAATGACTGGCATAGACTGGTCATTGAGAGGCTACATCCCTCTTGATGACCGGAATAGACCGGTCATCAGGAGGTTAAATCCCTCCCAATGACCGGAGTAGACCGGTCACCAAGAGGATACATCTCTCTTGATGACCGGCATTCTGGTCATCAAGAGAACACATCCCTCTCAATGACTGGCATAGACAGGTCATCAAGGGGGATGTGTCCTCTTGATGACCAGTCTATGCCGGTCATTGAGAGGGATGTAGCCTCCCAATGACCGGTCTATTCCGGTCATCAAGAGGGATGTAGCCTCTCAATGACCAGTCTATTCCGGTCATTGAGAGGGATGTATCCTCTTGATGACCGGTCTATTACAGCCATTGAGAGGGATGTAGCCTCCCAATGACCGGTCTATTCCGGTCATTGAGAGGGATGTAGCCTCCCAATTACCGGTCTGTAATGGTCATTGAGAGGATTGTAGCCTCCCAATGACCGGTTTATTCCGGTCATTGAGAGGGATGTAGTCTCTCAATGACCGGTCTGTCCCGGTCATCAAGGGTTTTGTTTCCTCCGGATGGCCAGAGTGTCTCAACCCGGCCACCTGTCACCGCATGGCACCCCCGTGTGCAGATAGTTTTTTGAGGGGAGCTGGTGGCGCGCACGGAGGGGGGCATGACGTCACGTGACATTGAGTCAACGGAAATTCCCGTGCGCAACAAGTTTCCCTCCGTGCGCAAAGTAAACCCATAAAAAATACAAAACTCAACAAAAAGAATTCAATTTTTTTTTGTAGGCAACCTACAGCACTGGTATCATCAACTATGAAGGCAGATTTAACTGATTCAGCCATCTTCAGCACCATAATACCATTATATTGCTTTGTTTTGGTCAAAAGCGATATAATGGTACTACAGTACTGAATACGGCTGAATCAGTTGAATCTGACTTCATAATTGAAGAGACCAGTATTGTAGGTTGCCTAGAAAAATTATTTGGAGGCTTTATGTTGAATTTTGTAGTTTTCATTGAATTAACCAATGATTATCACCAGGGAGGGATTTGTTGCACTCTCTAGAGAGTGCCAGACCGTAATTTTGTCAGTTGCTTGGTATGATGTGAGTTCAATGTCATCTGTAACTTTGTTAAACTTCCTCCCCAATAGAAGGGTAAATGTAGGTGAAGTTGTTGTGAAATGATCTGTCACTCAATGTCAACACATCATTATTGCTCTGTTGAATTTTTGTGTTTGGTTCATCATGATCACAATTTTGAACACAAGCTTCAATGCACAAAATTGTTGCCAAGAATGTCCCAATCCTTATTCTAAAATATTGCTTTATCCAAGTGACAGGCAATATTTTTCATTGCAGAATTGTTTTAATTCAAAAACCAAACAACACCACATTATGAAAAATACTTGTCAAGTATAGCAACTTCAGAGGATCAGCCAAATGGTGGATGAATCCTAGTGAGTGACATATTTCAGCCATGATATTATTTGGGGAGAGTGGTTTGGTATCAAATTTATATCCTTCAAGAACAGGGAAAAAGGTAGGAAAACCTGTGTAACATGAAATTTGACTCCCAGAAATACAAAATGTGAAACTACTGGATTTAGTTTTCCCTAAAAATTTTACTAAGTGATGGAACATTCAGGAATTTTAGATTCTGAAGTGTGAATCGCTTATTATCATTTCGGAATACACACCTTGTGTACAGGACTACACATTGTACAATTTTCATACCTTTAGTTAAAACTTACTGAAAAATGCAGGGTTCAGAGCCACAAATAAAATTGTTCAACACCAAAAGGGGCTAGATTGGTGGAGGTTAACGGGAACTTCATTATCCCCTTGCTTCTGAAAACAGATGGAGAAATAATTCAACAGTTTTCCTGAGACCTCCAAGGCAAACAGTCAATTCTTAAATGCTCACACACATCTTGGTTTGGGTTATGTATGCCTTTTGTCTTTTAGATTGATTGTCTTCACATATTTTCCATACATATTTTCCAAGAATTTTCTCCTGCACGTAGGATTCATTATTCACAGGTAACTTTGTTTCCATGTGCATGGTGCAAAAATGTGGTGTTGATTGCTCTTATCACATGCCACTTAAGTAGCACAGGCTGCTAGATAAGCCTTTGGTACTGCAGACCTGCTGTATCCAGACCACTGAAAATTATTGGCCTTGGAACAGCAGGAGTGGCACGCACATGTGAGGAAAAGAGTTAAAAAAAAAATTGTCTGGTGGTTTGAAGGTGGGCACAAGTAAACCATGGGCGCGCGGGGAAACTTGGATTGGTTTTGTATCCCCCTGTGTCCCCCGGGGAGTGTTATTTTCTTATGTAATGTCCACCCTCAGGTTCGGGCGAACGTGAGGGTGGACATTGGCAAGTCGCTGGCACATGTACTGCAAGTTGATGAACAGTGTGTACTGTTCATTGCACTGGGAAAGTCCCAGCTGACTCCCAGTACATGCTGGCAATCAAGCTGGGCGTATCCGAGCCTTGTAGGGAGTATAAACTGCCTACCAAGCTCAGATAGGCCCAGATCGATGACCAGCATGTGCTGGTCATCGGGCTAGGGCTTCTCCGGCTCAACGACAAGCACGAACTGGTCATCAAACTGGAAGAGGCCGCGCTTGGTGACCAGCATGCATTTGTCATCAGCCCCCTGGCTCTCCGAGCTCAAACCCGGAGTACATAGGTCATCAAGCCAGGGAAGCCCTCGCGCGATGACCAGCACATGCTGGTCATCTATCTGGGATTTTACAAGCTCAGTAGGCAGTACATACTGTCCACCGAGCTCTTAAAAGCCCAGCTGAATGACCAGTACATGCTGGCTGTTGAGCCGGGATTTTCCCAGCGCGATGTGGGGTACATGCCGGTTCACCAGGCTGAGAAAGGCTCCGCTAAACAACCATTGTTTGCTGGTCATTGAGCTGAGATTTTCACAGCCTATTACCCTGTAATCAATTGGATGGTGGCTCCACTTGATGGCCAGTGCACACTGGTCATTGAGAGGAAAAAAACTTAATGTGATGGCCTTACAAATGGGTCATTGAGCAGAGGATGTCTCAAATCAATGGCTGGTAATATACATGGCCATCAAGTGAAGCTCTCCAATTGATTGCCAGTACCCAGGCTCATTGATTGGAGTATGTCTCAACTTGATGGCCTTCCAAACAACCATTGAGCGGAGGCTTTTGCCACTCAATGCATGTCCATACTGGTACTCAATTGGAGGGTGTATCCACTTGATTTCCAGTAAACACTGGCCAGTGGAGGCTCCCTGTGGGTGCCAGAATGAGCAATTGATTTGAGAAAACCAACATTTGAGTTTAACTCACTGGAACACACAAGATTGGATATGGAATAACTCAGTATGAGTTCAGTATAACCATACAGCTGAACCACAATAAAGTTACACATGAGGGAATGGTTCACATCTGGCAGACTTCCAGGGAGAAATTACGGTCTGGCACTCTCTAGAGAGTGCAACCAATCCCTCCCTGGTGTATATCACCTATATTTATATCAGCTCCAAACAAAGCCTAACTTTTTTGTTACATGTCCCATCCCCACAAAAAATTCAGGGCACTTATAAGTGGGCATAATCTGCTTTTCCTGAGTTTTTTGGGATATATAGGGGGTACGCGGCGGGCTTAGTAGGAAAATTCCTACTAACTGTATAACCTTTTTGTCACATATTCAAACGGTCTAAAAATGTCAGGAATTCTTAATCTTTGTATAATATTTTTTCCCTGAAATTTTTAGCAATGGGATGGCATTAAAACATGAGATATAATTGGTGTGCGGCAGTCTTAATAAGAAAAATCTGGCTAACTGTATAACTCTTATGTTACATTTCCAAACATTCTAAGGCCCCGTTTGGAGCCAATATAATCCGGGCAATATATGAGTTTTTCTGCCTGACATCCTATGTGGCATCTGATCAGGTCCGCCAAAACTTGATCAGATGTCACAAAATTCCAGATTATATTGCACAATTATATTGGCTCCAAACGGGGCCTAAAAATTCCAGGAATTATTAATATTTATATATTCTCTGTGCCCTGAAATTTGTTGAAACTCTTTGGCATCATAAAATGAGATACATGAGGTGTACACTAGGAGGTGTTGTAACTACTGCACATCCCCTATACTTCATGTTTTGATACCACCCCATTTATGGTGTTCAAAGTTGGTTTGCATGATTTTATGCATGCATAAATCATAAAATCACAAAAATATTTTGGTGACAAAATTTTGCATTACATAATCAGACAGTCATATCCCCTGCAAAAAAGATTTTATGATTTTATGATTTATGCATGCATAAGATTATGCAAACCAACTTTGAACACCATAATTGCTAAAAATTTCAGGGCGCTGAGAATATACAAATTTCAATAATCCCAAGCCCTCATTGGCTGGTCACTCACTCAACTTTTGTTTACTGGTTGGCAACACCAATGTGGATTTCAGACCATCCCCACCTACAGACACCGTTGGCCTGCTCCCCAGGGCCGGATGGTGTTGGTTGGGTAAACATGTTTCCCCTGGTTGAATCAAGTACAATGCTGACGTGATGCGTTGGCAGGGTTGGAATTACACTTTGGTCAGATGGGTCAGACCAACATACATCTGACTCATTGTTGCGGTTGACCTGCCCCCGCTGTCAGATGCAAGGCGGACAGGTCAAACCTGCCCTGTTTTAGACCCTGCAGCCCAGCCAACGTAGTGCATTGCAGGAAATAAACCCGTGTTGTAGATCCGTCAAGCGGCTAACATGATAATCAACACCAAACACTTGTTTTGGAAGTCCTTGCCTCCTTGTCCACCTCCCCAACCAAATACACCCACGTCCTCACCCGCTACACCATCTCCTCTCTCACCGCACTTCCCCAGTGTGGTGGTTAAGTTTGGAGTGGGGCACCAAAGTGACCAACAAGGTTTGGGTAAGCAGCTGCTGTGGGTCACAAGGGCTCCGCGAAGAATGTCTGCTCTGGTCATCTTACAAACTACTCATTATTGTACTTAGACTTACAAGTGTACTAGAGTATTAGGAGAGTTTTACGTGACCTTATCTTTACTTACGGGATTAATTGCAGATTCTGTGCTTACGGAGTGCGGAGCTTTATTCACTTGCGGATTATTATGCTATAGATCAGGCTCAGAGAGGAGCGCTGAAGGATAGCGGATAGTAGCAGTGCAGAGCCAAGACACCAATAATCACACAGCCCGGAAACATATATTCTTGAAGATACATTTCTACCAACAAACCTGCCATTATTCTCACAACGTACAGCGCCTCACACTACACATTCCTGCTCAACCAGGTCATCACCCGCAAGATCATCCACCATCTTTTCCCCCTCCAACCTCTTAGACATGATGGTGGAGCTTGCTGAACAGGAATGTTGACAATTAACACTGTCCTTGCCCCCGGTGGGTCTCAAGAGCCTTGGATCCGTTTGGCTGTCCTCACCTTGGGTGGGTCTCTGGACCTTGGCTCTGCTTAGCCACTGTCATTGGGGACAGATATTGCTTTGAAAGCAACAGTTTGGCCAATAGGGTTGTCCTAAGATTGGGTCTTGACAAAGTGACCTCTCCTCTCTTCTTCTATCCTTTCACCCTTGCCTTGTCACCAAGAAAAAAAAGTGGTCACTTGATGGCAAGTGACATGATGCAGCTTTGTTTTCAGCTCCAACACTGCTCCAATGCTGCTCCGCTCCACCAGCACATCTAGGGCCCACATGAAAGGTGTCAGGATCAAAGCACTCAATGTGAAAAAACCAGATGATGCTCAGCTTTGACCCTGGCCCAGCTGATGCTCAGCTGATGATCAGTTTTTGCCCTGGCCCAGCAGATGCTCAGCTTTTGCACCGACCACATGATGATCATCTTTGGCCCTGGCACAGCTGATGCTCAGCTTTGGCACCGGCCACCTGATGATCATCTTTGGCCCTGGCACAGCTGATGCTCAGACTTGGCCGTGGCACAGCTGATGCTCATCTTTGGCCCTAGCCTAGCTGACTTTTAGCTCTGGTCCTATCCAAGCTGATTCCAATCTTTTTCCCTGGCCTGGGTCAGCTGATACTCAGCAAGCTGAGCATCAGCTGGCCAGCTGGCCCAGGACTGGGTCAAAGCTGAGAATCAGCTGGGACAGGACTAGGAAAAGTATGAGCAAGGAATGGTACAAATCTGAGCATTAGCTGCACCAGTACTAGTATAAAGCTGAGCACCTGGGCAAGGACTGGTCAAAAGGCTTTATTCCAATTCCAAGAGTGAGCTGCATGAAAAAGCTGAGTATGAGCTGGGCAAAAAAGCTGAGTATGAGCTGGGTACCAAAGCTGAGTATCATCTGGACAGAACTGACAATTAGTTGGGCTAATCAAAAACTGAACAGAACCTCCTTGGTAAATTTTGGAAGTTGAGGAGATGGTTGGGAGATTGAGGTAGATAGTGGATAGCTTTGGATAGATGGTGGGTAGCTGGCTGGGGCTGGTGTGATGTCACTTGTCATCAACTGACTATTTTATTTCCCTGGCGCGTGTGTCTTGGTTGGCCCATACCAATTTTTCATCTTATATATGCATGCCTGGTTTGTCTATGAAGATGTTGCTGTTTTTGAATTAGTACTGAAGTGAGCCAAGCAAGTGGATCAAGAATTATTTTGTGATTGTTTCTCTATACATTCTCATGAATCATGATTTTTTTTTTGACACAAGCATTTCATTAGGGGGGTTCACAATTGAATTTTATAAAACTTTGGAGGTCAATTTAAGGCCCTGTTTGGACGCCCAGTGTGATATTAAAAATTGCACCATAATATACATACCACCCAATGTGCAATCCAACTGTAATAAAGCCAATCAAGAAATGATTAGATTTATAACATTGCTGTTTGGCGCATCCGCTCCAGAATAATGTTGAAGTCCATTTATAACAGGCTGTTTGGCAAACCAGAGCAGACAGTATCATACATGTACATGCACCTAGTACACATATTGATGACCTGTTCAACTGGTTATCCGGAGGAGTAACACCCTCTCAATGACCGGTCATCTGGTCATTGAAGAGGACTTCACCTCTCAATGACCGGTCAACCGGTCATCGAAGAGCACCTAACCTCTGGATGAACGGTTCGGCCGGCCATCCAGAGGAGTTCACCTCTCAATCACTGGTTGATTGGTCATCGAGAGGTCCAGTCCTCTTTGATGAACGGTCCATCAAGAGCGTTCAGCTCTGACCGGCCATCCAGAGGAATTCAGCTCTTGATGACCGGTTGATTGGTCATCAAGAGCTGAACTACTCTTCAATGAACTGTCCATTGAGAACGTTCACCTCTCTCGATGTCCGGTTGATCAGACATCAAGAGATGAACTCCTCTCAATGACCGGTCAACCAGACATCGAGAGAGGTGAACTCCTCTCAATGACCGGTCAACCAGACATCGAGAGAGCTGAGCTCCTCTTGATCATCCGGTCATTGAGGAGAGCCCACCTCTTGATGTCCGATCAACCGGTCATCAAGAGCTGAACTCCTCTGGATGGCCGGTCAAACCGGTCATCTAGAGGAGTTCAGCTCCTGATGGTCGGTTGAACCAGTCGTCCAGAGGGCTTCAGCTCCTGATGACCGGTTGACTGTTCATCAAGAACTGAACTCCTCTCACTGACCGGTCAACCGGTCATGAGGACACAACCTCTTGATGACCTGTTGACTGGTCATTGAGAGGTGAAGCGGTTGACTGGCCATCAAAGAGGACACAACCTCTCGATGAACGGTCATCCAGACTCCCGAGGTTATGTCCTCTTCGATGACCGGTTGACCAATCATCAAGAGGGTGTGTCCTCTTCAATGACCAGTTGGCCAGTCATTGAGAGGGTGTGTCCTCTTTGATGACCGGTTGAACCGGTCATCAAGAGGTGAAGTCCTCTGGATGGCCGGTCAGAACGGTCATCCAGAGGTTGTGTCTGGATGGCCGGTCCAACCAGTCATTGAGAGGTTGTGTCCTCTTCAATGATCAGTTGACCAGTCATCAAGGGGTTGTGTCCTTCTCGATGACCAGATGATTGGTCATCGAGAGGTGCAGCTTGATTACTGGGAGGTGAGTACATATGTAGTCATCAATATATCACCCAGAAATAGAGGTCCTGACCTCTATTTCCAAAATGGCGGGGGTGATATTTTTTTGGTGATGTGAGGTAATGCATTTTACAATATCATTGGCTGCCCCAAACACTAAATAAACAGGTGTGATACCCCGGGCGCCCCCCGTTATAAATTGCCCAATTTATCATATCACATCGTGCGGCCAAACGGGGCCTAAGGCCTTTATGAACATAATTTTAAAATTTTGGCAAGATGTCCAGAAAAAGGTGTGACTGGTCAATCAGTGCAATTTATGAACTTTATAAAATTTTGTTCATAAACAGGTTAAAATGGGTCCTAAAGTTTTGCAAATTTTGATTGTGAACCCCCCTATTGAATCAACATGATTGGTATAACTATACAAAAGAAATAAAGAACATAAACCAAAACCAACAGCCTGTGAGCCAGCAATTTTTCTTTTACTTTCACTTATGTATCCAACATGATACCAGCAACGGTGAAACTGATACAATACGTGTATTTGTATCTGTATTGGTGATACATAGTTTTGGAAAAGTGTGTATTGTATCTGATATCAGATACGTCAGAAATACATGTATTTCAATACAATACAGCATGTATTTCCCCTGATACATGCTTGTATTGTATTGTATTGGGCACCCAAATACACAGTTTTGGAAAACCATGTATTGTATCTGATAACCAGTACATCCAAAATACATCTGTTTCAATGCAATACACACACAATACTGATACTTTTAAAGTATCAGTTTCACCGTTGATACCAGTTCCTGCAGAGTACTGGGCATAGGATTGAGCATGAATTCTAAATTTGCCAACCTAACTTTATCTCAAGTCATAATAGACATATACAATCACCTCAGAGGTCACCTAAACACAATTGTGCCCTTGTGCCCACAGTGGCTGTGAAACAAGTGCTCCAAGCTAAGATATTTCAAGACTACAAGCAGTTCCTAGAAAACATGAATTGATTAACTGTTGGGTTTTTCATCTGTTCCTTCTGCCTCTCTTACTTGTCACTGTTCCGCCTTCCAGACTCACTTCATTCTCTCTGTCCTTATCTGATATGTTGCCCATGATGCTAACCTTTCAGATTAGGTCATGTATGCTTTCTCTACTAGCCATGTGAAATTGATCCCTGCATAGACTGGTTCGTTGTACTTTCCTCTCTACTGTGTTATCTCTTGCGCAGGAGATCTGTTTGTGATAGTTTGAATGTCACCTGAGTCCTCTTTCTCTTTCTTCCATCGGGTTCCATCACCTTCTATTAATTTCATGTCATATTCATTGTTATCCACAACCACAACTTGGTGTCTTGTACTTGTCTATTTATACATAGCCTAGTCCAAGCCATCAAGTCTTCATTATCCGCGCCTCCTATCCGAGCTGATCCAGTGAGCTCTCATCCCCTCACTGTCCCTTCTCAAGCCCAAAGGCTCATCTCTGTACTTTCTTTGTGTGGCGGTCTTCATTCGGAATCCCTTCATTAACAGATATTTTCAGACTAGGGAAGGAATTGTTTTTGTTTAAAACTTTCCACAAATGGATGGGTAGACTACACGCCGGGGGTACTTCCTTGCAAGCAGGTTCGTGGATCCAACAAGGAGCTGTTGATCCGTGGAACCAACAAGGATCAGCTTGGTAAGTGCTCAGTAAGCTTGTTGGTTCCACAGAACATCATTTTCCCCGTGGAACCAATGGGTTTGTCATTTTTCCCCATTGGTTCCACAAAGCACACTCCTGTAACTTGTGGAGACCACGTTGGCTTGTTGCTCACGTTGGTTCCACCACCACAACCTTTTTTTTTCACTTCCAACCAGGACTAGCTCAGGCTGGTCCTGAAGTGTTGAAAGTTTGAGAAAATATGTAATTGAAAGGAAGAAAAAAAAAGTCAAAAAAAAACTTTGATGGAAAATTGACTCGCAAACGGCTTCTTGAGTGGGTCAGATATTTATAAACAAGGGCATTTCACAATCTGGAATAGTGTAGCCGCTAATCAACACCGCTGGGTTTGCCCTGGCACGCAGCTCTGGTTTGCATCCCATCGGCATCATTTATTGGTGCAGGTCTTTTTTCACCAGCTTGGTACCGTGCTCCACATGGATTCCACGGCGGGCGGGTTTGGTATCCTTGGATGATCATCACAAGGAGCCCCCGTGATCCATTTGGTGGAGAGCACATGAATGTGTGGACCAGCAGCCGCTGGTCCAACCTTGCGCAGGGGCACTATGGGGAATCCTCAAGGATTCCTTGGGATATCCTCGTCGCAGGACTCCCCGGGTGTAGAGAGGGTTCAGAAGTGCAGTGAAAACCTGATATTTCTGATATATCTGATATATCTGTGTGGACTTAAACTGGGAGGCTATGTGGGTGGGGGCATGGGGTTTGAATGCTGGGTACTAATAGAAAGTGGGTCAACTGAACCTAAACTTTGCAGCGGCAAAGCCGCCTTGGCCTCTACTAAATCATAAAATCATAAAAAATATTTTGGTGAGGAAATTTTGTATTACATAATCAGACAGTCATGTCCCCTGCAAAAAAGATTCTATGATTAAAATTATGCAAACCAACTTTGAACACCATAAATGACAACTACTGTAAAAACCTGAATGGCCATCCAAAATTTGACCCGAGCCCTTGTATTTTCGTTCTGAAGATGATTATGTAATATGTTGATTATGCCTTCAAACCCCAAAGCTAAGTCCGCAACCGGGGATTCTTCTCCTGAAGGCAATCTTCGACAAAGTGGACAAACTAGCTTTTCTTTCATCTTTTTCTTGGCTTTGTCGATGCAAGTTTTGTGGAATTCATGGCCACATCCATTCCATTCTGTGGTTTCTTCAGCTCGTATCCATTCCAAGCAGATTGGACAGGGTTCCTGGAATTTCCTCCATGTCACTGGTTCCCCTTGTTGGTCATCGTCGGGTATGTCAATAACGATTGGCCCATTGAGATCCGGATGAGATGAGTGCCGTTTCAAATTTTCTCGACTTCCTTGTAAATTCTATAAAATATGAGTCAATCAGGATTCAGTTCTAAGGAGCAATCAAAGCAGACCTACCCGATGATTGAAATCCCGCCGGTGAGCTAAGCCTTGAACTGGTGTGTGCGACTGATAGCCTGAAGCTAACATAGCTATTGCACAGTCTTGTGAGCTAGAAACATCTTGGCTTTCTTTCAAAGCATCAATCCGACTCAATCGATTAACGGAATTCATCGCCAAGCATCTTCCAATCAAAATCTATCGAAAAATAAAATATCGGACATTGCCGCAGATTCTACAGAAAAAGTAACAGTATGTAACGAACGGCCCTGCATACGAGGCGAAGAATTAAATACGCGGCCATGTGAAATGTCGAACCACGACTTGAACGACCGATGGCCTGGGTTGAGCGATCGGGATACAAGCCAGGAAACCTATCAAAAAGTGCAAGGCGTGCTTGTGAATAAGTTGTCTTCGATTTCAAGATCACAGCACATGAAGTACTTTTTGATTATGCGTGGTTTACTTTAAAGGCGAAAGATCATGTATGTCAGAAACAAATGAAGTACTTTTTGATGTGTGGTTTGCTTCAGAGGACGAAAGTGGAACGTGCGCCCCCCCCTGCAAATACTCTAACATATCCCCTTCCTAAGATGTACGGTTTCATTGGAAATGAATTGGGTCACAAGAAGGGGTCAATGGCTGTGTGAAAATTGAACTACAGTGAAACTGAAGAACTCCAGACACGCCAAACTGGTGTGAGGCCCAGCCTACTAATAGTCGCCCCGCCGGCTCGGCCCATCAGCCGGATTCTTAGAACCAGCAATGTGATAGATCAACATGTTAAAGTTATCTAAGAACAAGGCCCACCGAGCCTGCTTGGGTGACAAATACTTAGCAGTCTTAAAGTAAAGGAGATTAGAATGGTCCGAATACATCACCACCGGATTAGCCGTTCCCATCAACCACGCCCTCCATTCATGGCAAGCCGACACAATAGCCAAAAGCTCCAGATCGAAAACCTTCCAAGACCTCTCACGATCGGAAAGCTTTCTGGAGAAGTAACTGACGGGAAAATAATCACCGTTATCGTTTGGCTGACTCAAAACAGCCGCGATCGCATATCCTGGACTGTCGACATGAACTATCCTATCCTTCTTGAAATCAAAATGAATCAACAACGGTTCCCTAATGAATAAACTTTTTAGCGCCGCAAAAGAGTTCTCCGCTTCCGGAGAGTTTAGCAACGTGGAATCGGAAAACCTTTCCTGCGTCAAGGTAGTTAACAGACCCGCCACCGTCAAAAACCGAGGTATGAAGCGCCTGTAAAAATTCGTAAACCCCAAAAACTTACGCAACCCCCGGACAGTCTTCGGAAAAGGCCAATCTTCAATAGTCAAGAGTTTACTTCTATTCATTTTCAAGCCTTGATCTGTAATGTCGAACCCTAGAAAAGTAACCTTACTACAGAAAAACTCGCACTTATGAAGGGAAGCCTTCAGCAAAAATTCCCGCAGTTTCTGCAATATATTAGTCAAATCAATCATGTGTTGACCCTTAGTTTTCGAATAAATTAATATATCGTCAATGTATACAAAACAGCAGACGTCCAAGTACTCACGTAAAACGTGTTGAATGAACCGCTGGAAAGTTGCGGGCGCATTTGCCAGGCCAAAAGGCATGACCTGATATTTGTAGAGGCCCCATGGTGTTCGGAAAGCAGTTTTCCACTCATGGCCTTCGGCTACGCGGAGTAAGTTAAAGGCCGCCTTCAGATCAATTTTCGACAGAAACTTAGACCCCTGTAAATTATTAAGAAGATGAGAAATAACTGGCAGCGGATACAAGTCTCTTACTGTCATATGATTTAAAAGACGGTAATCCACACAAGGACGGTTAGCTTTCCCTTCCACCTTTACATAAAAAATTGGGGCCGCTGCCGAGGACAACAAAACCCTAATAAAACCCTTAGCAAGATTATCATCAATATATGATTTCAACTCCTCTTGCTCTGGTTTACTCAAATTGTAAATCTTGCCAAACGGAGGAACCGCTCCCTTTTTCAGATTAACCTTACAGTCAAATTGCGCCCTGTGAGGCGGAAGAGAAGCTAGTGCTTCTGTGACAAACACATCCGCAAAATTATCGGTAAGAATTTTAGCTTCATTACAAGGAAGAGAACAAATTTCCTGTATACATTCATACATTACAACGTTGCTATCCGATCCTCCAACAAAAGTTCCAGAGTCTTTCAACCACGAGTTGCCTAGGATAACATTTGCTGAAGCTAATTTGGTTAAATACAAAGTTACATGCGAACAAAGAAAGGAACCACACACGGTGGGAAATAAAACATCCCCTTTTGCGTAAGAAACGATCTCGCCTGAAGCCGCCAATGATCCGTTGAAAGATTTGCATTGCACTCGGGCCGCCAACTCGAAAGTTTCTATTTTAATTTTCTTAGCAAAATCAACGTCAATAAACGACGCAGAGGCACCGGAATCAACCAAAATATAAACATCAGTACTAAGATCTTTGTTAATCAACAGTTGACCATTAAGAAAAGGACGATTATCCGAGACAGTCGCCTTTTTAATTACATGTGTTTGCTTACCATTGGTAACATTCATCTTCTCAGACATACAGGTGTTGAAAAACACCTCTCCCGCCAACATATCCCCCATAGTAACAACATCAGCAGATAACGCTGGTTCGGCTTGATCCTCCACTTGAGAAGACCTCTTCTTGAAAGGCAAGCCATCGATTTCTGACAGCGACTCGCGTTTCTTCCCCTTATCGAGTCGAGGCTTTTCAGTCGGCGAGGAAGACTCACTCCCGTCGGTTGACTGATGACCCGACTTCCCACGAGAAGGACCAGCCCCACGACGGCGGATGTTTTCAGGTGCCCATTTGGACTCACTTTGCTTGTTCTTCTTCCGCCAAACAGCCCCTCCCCACTCTTTCCACAACTTCAGCATATCTGACAAATTCATCTTCATCTCTTGTCCCAAAGTACAACCACGGGCTTGATAATGAGCGTCATCGAAGGTGCCGCCACATTGGATACAGATATTTCGCTCAACACATTCTTGACGAAACTCCGGGTACGAAAACTCCATCTCTCTCATCGTCGAAGAGACGTTATCGATTTCCATCGAATCTCCGTCTGGGACCTTAACTTGCGGCGGTTGATGAGTCTGTTGCTTTGGTTGGGTTGAATTTGCCGAACATGGCTGATTGCCCTTTGGATCCAGGATTTTGCTGACACCCGCAACCAGATTACGAGAAACGGAAACTGCAATCTCTTGCTTTGCATTCAAGTCGTCCAAATCAGTCCATGGTCCTTGAATGAGAGCCAACTTCACGAGATTCGAATCGATGGCCTTGTCGTAAGCCTTGCATTTAGACCGTTCGTCCAACTGTAAGGGGCGAAGTAAAGAATTGAACAAAATATTAAACTCTTCGATGGTCTTGTTCCCTTGACGAGCAGAATAAAAGGCCAATTCCGCTTCTTCAAGTTCATGGTGGTTAGCAAAGGTGTGTTCAATAGCGTTGATGAAGGAATTGACATCGCGAAGCTCAGCTAATACATACATCATACTAGCCGAAGCTCTGAGAGTCAGCAAATGAAGAGCTTCCGCGTTGCTTGCAAGCAGACCACGCCACCACGTATAAGAAGGGACTTCGCCTTCCATTTGTCCGGAGGAAGAGCGGAAATAACCCGAAATCCACATAATTTTCTGCTTTTCCGTGTTAAACTGTTCCCCAATCCGTTCAAAGGTATTTCTTATGGTAAAACAAAGATTGTTAGTTTCACGAGGCAAGCCAGTAAAATAGATATGGGACTGATGAGGTGGCTCAATAAAAATCCTGGCCGGTGCCGAAATTGGCTGAGTGTTCAAAACCTCCAATCGACCCAAACGACCGCCTAACGCATCATTCGAACCCTCCAACAATCCACGAAGATGAGCGATGGATTGCTGATTTTCAGATTGATTCTTCGATAACTCGGCGTGGAAGATATCCTTGATATTCTTTGTATCTGCTTGTAACGTGGCAATCAATTTCTTGTCCTGACAAGCCTGTGCGGTTAAAAGAGCAATCGAAGCCGCCTGCGCTTCAATCAAAGTTGATTGTGTTGAGTTATTGACTCGAAGATTCAAAAGAAGAGCCGAAATATCATTCTCCGCGCTCCCGTGTAATCCGAATGTTTGAGAAGATCCACCTTGCTGTGGAAGTTGAACGCCTGGCTGAGGGGATGTTGTTGGAATAAGTCAAGGAGAGAAAGTCATGAATGCCGGAGAATTATGATCAATCGGCGAAGGCGTGTTGACCGAAAAAAATTGATGAGAAGGTCCCGGTATTGGAAGAGTTGAAACCGGAGGAGGAGTTGGAGTAAAGGAAGGAGAATTATGGATTGGAGTCATTGGTGCAATTTCGGAATTATCGGACATATTTAAATTTATAAGAGTAATTTTTGAAAGGATCGGAATATAATTGTGAGGCCCAGCCTACTATCAATTCGCTATGTGGCTATGAAACTATCCAAGAGGATAGTTTGCCGAGATGCTTGATAGTAGTTTCTGGATTTATGCTTTATACTTTGCGAGAACGATAAAGTTTTGTTGTTTGTAACTCGAGAATGGATTACTCGGATAAATAAGTATAATGAGATGAATAGTAATAACAAAGAATATTCCGATAAGGAAAGAAAGGAAAGAAGAGAGGAAAGACAGAAACCAAAGAGAGAAAACATAGACAACAATCTGGTCCTCCCGAATGACGACATTGCCAATCATCAAACGTCATAGCAACATGTAAATCGAATTAACTCGCCATCCTGCAAAGCAGATCGAATTAATCCAATTGTTAGTAATCGGCTTATTAATCTAGACGCATAATAGTCTGTCAGCTCAGATAATTAACATTAATTATCCGCTCGGGTCGTTACAACTGGCCAAAAGAAAACATAAAACAAAAACTTCAATTTTGAATGAATCCAAGTAGATCCAAGTGCCAGGACCCAGATCAGGGTTCTGCATACAGAAGAGTTTACCCATGGAAATGTCCCACCATCACTCGAAGATTGCAAGAGACGAGCTTAACTAAGCCTCTCCGAGGAGGCGCGAAGCGTCTCCGCACCCTCCCGCAAGCGGGAGGGTGCTCGCGCCCCGCGAGCACAGGGAGGGACTTGTGTTAAGTTCGTGCAAGAGAGCGGTGGATGGTCTGGTGGGCAATTTTATCAATCGACGGCCTCTACAGCAGCCTTAGCGGTCGCATGTCATCCATCAGTCTACTTGAGATTCTAGCATGTACATACTGGTTGTTCATGGAGCAGGCGCGGGTTCGGCTCTAGGCCCTAGCCTCCATAGGCGTCCTCGAACCGGTAGGTCTGACGAGTCCTCGGAGGCTTGTCCGAGCAGTTCTCGGACATGGCCTTCCGACGAGATGTCGAACAGGCTTGTCCAAGCAGTCACCAGGCGGGCCTAGGGCTGGACCCCGGCGACGGGGTCGACGGGTATACCCCTAACCGGACTTACTCCCGCACCGATGCGGATGCTATGTAGCTCGGAAGATTGGTTGGTTTTGGCAAATCGGTGGGGTCGGGTTTTCGAACAATTTGAGGAGATTTGAGGTCCTGCACCCGAGTGTCACACGGGGTGACACTCAGCAAAACTTTAGCTCGGCACGGCTCAAAGATGTCCAAAGACCAATTCGCCGCTCCCTCCAAGACCTGGACTATCCGCGGATGGATTTCGAAATGGATGAGGATGAACTCGCGGCCGGCGAAGGAGATCAAGGTGATTACGATGAAGACCATAGCCACTTCGACAGCCAGAGACTCAAATGGATCGCCGAAATCTCAGAGGTAACGTGCTATATTTTGACTTCTTAACTTCCCGGCTCGATCATTCTTATGATTTTAATAATCAGCTTGCCTCGCGTCCTTGGATGATTTCATTTCAAGTCTATCGGAAAACTATACACCAACTTGAATGCCCTCAACCGGAACATCGAAAGTGTCAACTCGGTCGGACGGCAGTTTGAGAACGTGTATAACTTGTGGTCCAAGTTAAGTTTTTCTAGTAAATTGTTAGGTGTTTTTACACTTTTCTGGCATTTTCCTTGCATAGAGCCAGGTCTCGATGCTTTTGAAAAAGAAACACGCCTCGGTCCTGCTCACAGACTATCCAAATTTAGTATCAAAGATGAGCAAATCGAGACGGATAAAGCAAGATATGAGCGTCGGATAATCCCCTGAAAGTCAGCACATTGGCTTCAGTGTGACTGTTTTATTGATAAGCTTTTGGATTGTTCAGGTTTGAAGAGGTAATCAGCGTACCCTCAGCTTCCGCCAATTCCACTAGCGATGCGACCAGCCCGGTCCAAAATGTTCAGACCGAGAGCACTAGTGGAGGCACTCTTCTGCTCACAACCTCCTCCAACTCGGGAACAGTGATGGAATCTTCGGTAGAATTACGCGACCCTCATTTACCACCCGGTGTCGCCCCAGGAGGGGGAATGACATCTTGGGGTGTCGAGCGCTCTTAAACTGTCCTTTACTTTCAAATTACAATGTAGGGTCTGAAGGCAACTCTCACCCTTCAATTAAAGCCAATGTTTCCAATTCTCTTTGCTACCATAGTGTGAACTGGTGTGCACAGTGACAAACCTATAGTTTTGGCCGCCGGTCACAGAGATTATGTGTGGTCCGCGCTAAAAAACTACATCAACCATCCGCTCAGTCACTGTATTTTTATCCATTAAATATGCCATGATTGATTTCATTTCCTTCGAGGCCTAATTCAATCAAACACTTTTGCTTGTAAAAACAACAACTTCATGTTTTCTTCTTCTAACTGTACCACTAAAAGTTTTTGACTTCGCTCAGCTTGACAACCCAGTCAAAAGAAGTCAAGAAATGTATGAAAAGCCTTCATCCTCCAAGGCTAACTCCTACTTAGCCCATCAGATCTTCTGACAAGCCGTCTTGCAAGTTTAGCTGGTAAAGTCATGAGCCACATTACTAAATTCTTATAACCTAGATGACAGGAAGTTTGTGGTGAAATATTTGATGTATGTTGGGTTGATTATTTGTAAGAGCTGATCAAGCTTATTAATTCACTGAGCAAGCAAATAAGGATAATGCCCATTGCTGATGCCCACATTATTATACCAAATCTTGAAGCTCTGCAGAACAGATAGTAAAATATTGGATGTGTTATGATTGCGACCCTGTTTTGCAAAGCCGGTGCTTCTTTTCCCGAGACCGATCGTTGACATATTGGGCAACGTCTCTTTCCCTTCATTGTTTTCATGGCTTCTTTGATGCAAGTTATGTGGTATTCGTGGCCACATATATTCCATCGTTTGGTTTTTTTGCCTGCTGCCCATTCTTCCAAGCAGATTGGACAGGATACCTGTCTTTCCGTCCTTTTTGTATGTGGACCTACTGCTTCGTCATATATATCGAGAAAAATTGCCCCATTGAGTTCCGGCTCAGATGAGCTCATTGTCAAAGTTTCTTGATTGGGTTTGGCGGAATCGGATAGGCAATGGTCAACCACGTCAGGAGCACTCCCGAGATCCGTACTTCCTGGTGAATTCTATTAACAACAATCACAAGGTCAGTCATAAGGAATCTTTTTTTAAAGAGGAATGGAGAACTCTAACCCACTAGCTGATTGGGGGGGAAATCTAATCGCGTGACTTGTCTTTGTGACACATAATCTGGAATTGATATAGCCGTTTCAAAGTCTTGTGAGCTAGAAATTTCTTGGATTTCTTCCACAGCATCAATCGGGCCCAATCGATGAAGAGAATCCACCGCCAAGCATCTTCCAATGAAAATCTATTCAAAACAATGTACTTTCTCTCAGATTTTATGTACAAATAAACAAGCAGTAAACAATCTCATATACCAGGTGAAGAATTAACCGGACCGCCATCGGGAATGTCGAAACACGGCTTGAAAGGAAATGGTTTGGTTGGAAGGATCGGATCGGGGGCCAGGAAAATTATGGAAAAGCGCGAGGCAGGATTGTGATTGCCTGGTCTTGGATTTCGAGAACACATAGAAAAGAAGTGGTTATGATTATGCATGTGATGGTTGTTTACGCGACCGCAGCGCAGCAGGGGCGCGTTGTTGAAAGCTGAATTGCAAGCGCAACCCCGCTGCGCTTCCGCTGTACGCAGCGGTGCCACGCTTCTCTTCCCGTATAAAATCAAGATACTCATGCACTGCCACCGACACTGCAAAAAAGGGCAGCACTCACAAGATGTACATGTTGCGTTTCCGCAGGAGCCTGGAAACCCCCTATAGAGGTGGGTAACCTAAATATCAAGATTTTAGCAAAATTCATACATCAAGGGGGGGCACCAGGGAATGGCTTTTTTTGCTGATTCATACATTTTTGTGCCTATGCTTGAGGTAGGATCCCCCTGGGGAGCTCAAAAGTTGTAATAAAATATGAGGATCTGCAGGTTTTAGCCACTTATCCTGATGTTTGCCATTTTTGGTTTCAGCCCTCATTCATACCAATTTTGTACGTAAAATTTTGCAAAACACAAATGCAAAAATTCATACATTTAAGTTAACAACTCACAAGCTACTTTGGGAGTTTCCATGTTCCTTCTTATGCACTTTTATTTTTTAACTTGAATTGTGCTTTTGTGCTTTCCCACAATTGCCTATGATCTGCTACAATTTGTCAAATCATGTTCAAGAAATATTTTTCTACTTTTCTTTCCTCCCACCATGATTTCTTTCCCCTCTTTTTTTGTCTGTTCAAAATAAGGTGCACCTACCCCCTGCTAACTATTTATGTAGTTTGTAGGGGGTAGGTGCACCAGCACATGGCAGTTTTTTTGCAGTGACCGTGCATTGAAGCTTTGTCAACAGCCACCTTGAATGGCTTGTCTTGCACCACAGCTTTCTTTGGAGCTCTCACATATCAACTGATTTCAGTTGTGCAAATTTTTCTTGAAGTGTACCCTCTTTAGATCTAGGCATTTTTTGGCCAGGCTTTCTTCAGCAGCTGCATATTGATGTTCATCCAACCCAAACTCAGAAGTAGCAAATAAGATGGTGAATTAACAGTAGTATTACAGTTCTTTCCAAAATATAAAGTAGTTATTATGAAAATACCAGGATTCTTGTTAGCAAAAGAAATTAATCAAACTGGATCAAATTCAGGAATAATATATGGTTACTGCATTGGGATGGTACACTTTCTTCATTGAGAGTAATTGCTGCTAATTTGCTTTGCATTTGCCATTTGCTGATTTGAGAAATCACTTATCTCTCCAGCCAAATTGTGTCAGCCTATGTGATGCCAAGGAATCCTTGGCAAGAGTTTAAAACTCTGAGACAAAGTTATAAGGGATAATTCCAACGTAAAAGTTGGGAATTATGGCATAGAAAATAGGGCAAAAAGGGCCAATTAGATTAATATAATTGATATAATTAATTTTAAGAGGGGCCTGATTAAAGCAGGGGTGTTTAATCCCTCAAAAGTAAAAACTGGGGCCTGT
Source organism: Puccinia triticina (assembly GCF_026914185.1). Taxonomy (NCBI): domain Eukaryota; kingdom Fungi; phylum Basidiomycota; class Pucciniomycetes; order Pucciniales; family Pucciniaceae; genus Puccinia; species Puccinia triticina. The sequence continues at coordinate 4,568,037 of NC_070572.1, forward strand.
AAACAGGTGTTTTTTTTCAAATCCCAGCAAGAAATAGCGGAGAATCTCAAGAGAAGGGGCTTAAACTTACTAGTATAAGACCCAGGAGTCACTTGAGGTTCTTCAGGCGTGAAGTTGGGCAGTTGGAGGCGCTCAGAAAAGTTAATCTTGAGGGCAGGGTGGTCACTGGACAGCTTCAGGACGAAACATTAGGGCTGTAATCACTAAAGTAGGTTTTTACCTGGCAAATCACAGGCTGTTGAGGCTGTTGAAGGCGGGTAAAATTCTAATAGGTAATGTAAAGCTGGGAAATCTCCTTTTGGGCGGAGAAAGAGCCCTTTTTATAGCCTAGGCAGGCCTCCAGGGGCGCCCAGGGAACAGGGGGACACTTGTGGGCGCATTCTGAGGCAATTTGGCTGCGCTAGAAGGCGCTGTTGGTCGTAGAACCTTGGGGCTTAGATACAAGGTTTGCCAAGCACCATTTACAGAGGTTCTGCGTGTTTCTACACATGCTTTACCACGTCATAGGGGCTGGTTTGGGGGTTCTGTGAAGCTTATTTCCCTGGAAATGTGCCACAGAATGTACTAGAACCAAGAGTGAAAGCGCAGCGCAGCGGTTTTGGTGGCCGCTGCGCTGCACTGAAAGTAGCGGCCCCGCCCGCTGCGCTACCGCTTTTTGGGTCTGGCAAGAAGCGGGGACCCGCTACGTTCAGCGGTAGCGCAGCAGAACCATCGCTGCGGTACCGCTTTTTGAGCTGGCCGCGTAGCGCTCCCCCGGTGCCAGCCAAAAAAGCGCAGCGCAGCGCAAGGCACAGCTTTTTTGGTTGCCGCTGCGCGGCGCTGAAAGGAGAGGCCCCGCCCGCTGTGCTACCACTTTTTGGGTTGGGAAAAAAGCGGGGCCCCGCTATTTGCAGCGGTAGCGCAGCGGGACTGGCGCTGCGCTACCTCTTTTTGGGCTGACCGCGCAGCGGTTCCCCGCCGCGCTGCGCTAAAAGACCGCTTTTTTGTAGCGCAGCGCAGTGTTTCAGCCTTTCTAGAACCAGCTTCTGTGCACTAGTACACGTGTAAGCAGTGCTTTATACATGTTCTGGAGGCGCTTATTGAATGCTCCAGTTCATTTGACCCCTTCTACTCATTTACTACAGTTGTAATTTATGTGTAGTGAGGCTTAGGGGGAACCTAGGGTGCTTTCTAGCTTCTCCTGCACACGCTACATGTGTTCTTCTGGTCCAGAATCACGTGTGAGTGATTTTATATTAGATGATGTGGTAATTACATCTTTATTGATGGTTAATTGCATGTGTATAGCACATGTAACACATGTAATATCCCTAGTGAGACGTATTCTGGCCCATTCTTACTTGCTGGCGGCCCAAGCGCTTTGGTTGCGGGCTTGTTTGTGCATTATACATATATGTACACCATGCACGCGGGCTTGAGCTCCAGGCAACAGAGCACGCAGGCTTGGATGCCAAACTTAACACAAGTCCCTCCATGTGCTTGCGGGGCGCGAGCACCCTCCCGCTTGCGGGAGGGACTTGTACCTAATGTCCAACATTTGGCTTGAGGCTACCCAGCCAAATGTTGAAAAATGCCTTGTAACCCAATATCACCGTATACCCCTCTGATTTATTCACAGCATCCAGTACCATTAGAGTCCTCTTTCATTTCTACATAATCTCAGTGGTCCAAAACAACACCTACTGCCTTCCCCTAATAAAAAAATTAATGTACAAATCCCACCTGAGAGCCTATCTGGCCTGATGTAGACTGGATCACCCATCTGGCCTAAACACATGAAGATAAGGTTAGACATCAGACGTCAATACCCTTTTATGTGTATAACATGCCGCAAGCCACCTAAATTCTGTATTGACGAGAGACCTGTCATTCTTATGTCAATACTGAAAAAACCTGTGAGAGTGTGTCCGACCTTGACCTTTGGATGATCCAATGGCTTCATTGCATAGCTCAAGACAACCCTTCACAGGAATGGCCGCTGAGTGGCGAGTTTGGGACAAATTTAATTGAAAAAATATGTACAAAAAAGCTGAGAAGCAGGGCTACAACATGGTATAGTAGGCTTTGAATTTTGTGCTGAGAGAAATGAGTAAAAGAGATGTAAACACAGAAATCATGATTTTCCGTGGAAATATCTCTCAGCCTCAGGCGAAGATTGGGACATTAGTCCTAAGCCTTGGAGGCGCGAAGCATCTCCAATTGCTTGGATGCGCCGTGCAACAAATAAAGCCATCTTCTAAACTGTACACAACACCTCAGTTTTGTCACAAAGACTGGGTATAAACATATGTAATTAGTTATATAAGCATACAGGTGTATTCACACAGGATGTGGTGCACCTGTTAAACTTTGAAGTTAGTTTACACAAGGAAGGGATAAAATTTAGGGGTATATGTAAGTGAGGTACCCTAGGTTATTTGCATGGTGGTGTCCATGGCCCCAACTGTTGGGGCTAGGGAAACGGTGTTCCACTCCATGAATTTCTTTCCGAAATACAGAAACATCAGGGTAGTTTTACGAAGAAACCTCAGATCCTCTCATGTCCGCTTTAGGGCAGCTCGAATCGACTTAGTTCTCAGCAACCGCAAGGCTGAGAAGGCTTTGTCAAGATTTCTTCAAGGCTCAAATCACTTTCCTGAACATTTTCCACAATGAAACCTCACAAGTCCTGGCTGGAAATTCCCTTTTCCTCTCAATTCTCTCCCCTCCTCTAAAAATTGTCCAGTTCCTTTTCCCCAACTCTCATAACACTAGCAGGATTGTATTTGTGTTAGATCATATTTGTCGTGTGTGTCACAGAGATGTTACTTGATTCATAGTATGCAATGCCATAGGCCAAAATTCACCCAAAAAAAAAAAAGGAAGGGATAACATAATTTAGGGGTACATGTAAGTGAGGTACCCTAGGTTATTTTACCTGTAGATTCAGAATCTACTGTTATATTTTGCTTATTAATTCCATAAGGCTAAGTAATTAGGGGGGTTCACAATTGAATTATTTAAAACTTTGGAGGTCAATTTAAGGCCTTTATGAACATAGTTTTAAAATTTTGGCAAGATGTCCAGCAAAAGGTTGGACTGATCAATCAGTGCAATTAATTATCAACTTTTTAAAAATATGTTCATACACAGGTTAAAATGGGTCCTAAAGTTTTATGAATTTCAATTGTGAACCCCCCTATTATGTATTTGTATATATATTAATGTTTTTGCGTAGTTTTACATATGTAAGAGTGATAAAGTCTCTTTCATATGTAACACGACATTTTCTATTTTTATTTTATTATTTTTTATGTCATGGTGGCTCTGCCATAGTAGCCAGCTGACAAATTGGGTTGGCCTTTTTTAATGAAAAGCATAGTTGATCTGCTGATTCCAAACATGAGCCTTGCCCAAAAAGTTCAAATGTGAACCCTCATCAAATTTTCTGCTTGAAAGGTGATTATTGTTGTTCTGATGTATTATGTAGCTTATCAAACTATGTTATGGAAACCAAAATGAGTGTTGTGGGCAAACAGAAAGAAAAGGAAAGCAAACACCAATCCCCATCTCTTTTTAACCGCCTTAGTGAACCCAAAACGGCAAGAGTGAGATTCGACGGAATGGCCAGTTGCATCAAGCACTGCGGACTTGTTGATGACTGGAGCTGGTTCCCCTGAGGGCAATCGTCTACAAACAGGACAACTGATTGATAGATTGTGAGCTTCTTGGTAGTCAGAGTAGCGGTCAATACAGGTCTGATGAAATATGTGTTGACAAACGTTCCATCTCGTAATCTTCATGCCTGGATCATCTGCTAAAACAACCAAGCAGATTCCACATTGCTCTTCATTTGATCCTGTCTCCATTTCTTCGTGCTCTTTATTGTATGCTTGAATAGCTACATCCTTATTCATTTCGGTATAGGGATCAATATACGAGCTAATCCTTCTTGGAACATCCTTGTTATATGGGCCGTAGTATTCTACCCTACTCGCCATCAAATCCACGGTCCCGGTCAAAACCTGAAAGCCATCTCTCAATAATGCTTCACGTTCAAGGAATCTATTTGTGTAAAGTGTCATCAATAACTCCAGCTTACCTGATCATCAAGGCAAGTCAAATCCGGTCTTTGTGGCCGCTCTGAAGTTGATGTAATGGCCGGGTGAGATTCATGAGAGTGAGCTGATAAAAGAGGTACTTGTGGTGGAAACCCATCATGAATCCCGATGGAACGCTCGCCCACATTCATTTCGATGCAATTTCTCTTATGAAATATCCTACCGAAGAAGTTGAAATGCCCAGATTCTATGAAAGGACCGTAAGAAACACGGGTTGCTAGCTTGACGGATCGTTGAGGCCTCGAGGTGACTTGAGGGCACACTTGAGCTAAGGAATCTGTGCTGAAAGTGGGGACAAAAAAGTTCACGACGTGGATGGAAGTGCCTTGGAGAAATCTTATCTTTCATCAAGGTTGCAGAGAGCATCCAGCAGTACGTAGCAATTCATATGCTGCTCAATATGAAAGATGCAGACGCTTAAGATACGGGAACAGTCCAGAGTCTCATCTGCGCTTCACAATTTCAGCCATGAGTCGACAGTGACGCAGTGTGTACAATCTGGCGTTTGGTCAACGGTCGTCCAAACAAGCAAAGTATCAGATGCGACATCCACTACACAGAGGCGCTGCGTCAGGGTGCAAGATGGCTTGATGTCTACCATAAACACCCGTCTCCATCTAGCACGTGTACAAGATGAATGCGATGGTAATCCAAAAGGGGTTTGTTACAGGTTATTCACCCTTGATTGAGTGTACTTTCAAGTGTCTGGGGCCAGCGCCTAAGTTACGCTTCAGCTTGGAAGTAATGTCAAAAATCGGGATAAAGTCCAGCGCCTCCCCCAAAGTTGATGATTGACCTTGTTGTAACTCAAATATAAGTGTAGATATATTTTTTCAGCAAGTACTGTTTGTTGAATGGGAAGCAAAATAAGAAAAGTATATTCATATATAGAAAGAAATACTCCCTCTAAAACAGCATAAGAGAAACAACAACGGATCAAATGAAGTTGGAATTTCATTTATTCATTTTTTTTAAAAAAAAGAAAGAGCGAGGAAAAAAAGTATATGTATATGTTAGGAATGGATTTCGTATTCGGCGCCTCTTCGGACGCTACCCCAACCGATCAACCTCCAATGCTGTTCGATCCTACGACTGAGCGCGACCTTCTCGCCGACTTCAGTGCAAGCAGGTTGGTTCAACAAGACTTTAGCCAGGTCGGCCTTCACCGACATGACCCGTCCACCCGTCGACGTCGAGCCGATGTTCACCATCAGGATCTCTCCCTTCGTCAACTTGCTCACTTTCGTCTGCTTCTTGTCATCCGTCTTCACTCCCAATAATCGCCGTCTATCAAGGTGTTAAACACACAATTTGTCAGTCCTTCTGCTCTTGCATGTTTACTTGCCCAATGCAATGAGAAATCATCGGCTGACAATAAGAAGTAATTGATCTCGATCTCCGTAAAGATCTTCGGCAGTTTTCCGACGGCACCCAAGACTTGACCGACGAGACGATCAGCCCGACACAGCTGAGGATCGATCTCTATTGTTTTTATGAAGAAAAAACACAGCAACGAATTGGTTAAGTACGATCAAACCAAGGTAAAGGCGTGGGGCTGTCGAGACTTAACTTGTTCCGACTCCGATCAGCCCTCCAGGAACGGCAAACAGTAGCTCGTTCTTCTCAGCCAACAGAGTGACGATCTTGCTCCGGATAGGTTTGCAGTGGATCTTGCCTTCAGAATCTTTAGTAACGACACCAGGACGGACTTCGACTTCTTGTCCCATCTAGATACAGAAGACGACCCAGATATGGATCAGAGGAGGTTTCTTTCTAATATGAATCAATTGCCAACTTACCCGCAAGACACCCTGTAACAGACTTCCACCGGCAACGCCACCCTTCAGTTCATCGACTTCGGCTCCAGGCTTGTTGACATCAAATGATCGGATGACTGTCAATCTGGGATCAGCACTGAAATCTCGCATGGGCACGGGAATCTTCTTGACGATGTACTCGTTGACAGAGTCGATGTTGTACCGTAGTTGAGCTGAAATCGGGACGACGGGTGCAGAGTCGGCAACGGTACCTGACCGCGTATCGGAGCAATGAAAAGATCAGGTTGGCAACAATTAGGGGAGAGAGGTGGGGGAGGAATGTACCTTTGACAAATGACAAGATCGACTTGTATTGTTCGCTAGCGGCAGCCTCGGTGATCAGGTCGACCTTGTTCTGTAAGACGATGATATGCTTCAACTTCATGATCTCAATGGCTGCCAGATGTTCGGATGTTTGGGGCTGTGGACAGGGCTCGTTGCCGGCAATTAACAGTAAGGCAGCGTCCATGACTGCCGCGCCTGATAACATGGTAGCCATCAAAATATCGTGTCCGGGACAATCGACAAATGAGACGTGTCTGTTGATTAAAGATGGATCGCGTTAGATGAAGGTTATTGTCGGTTTGGATTCGATGTTTGGGTGTTGAGGGTTTTTTCTTTTTTTTTAAAAAAAAAACGCACCTTATCAGTTTCATCCGGCCGTGGCAACCAGGGACATCGCACATTGGACGGTCTTCCTTGTCGCTCCCGTAGCTTCGATAACAGCCGGGCCGAGCGCAGGAAGCTTCTTCGCACTTGTAGATCTACAAAAGCATGCGGAGCGAGTGATGAGCAATGCGTGGGTGTGTATGCATGACATGGGATGTGGTGTGTACCTTGGCATTAGCATAGCCCAGCTTGATGGTGATGTTCCTCTCCAATTCGTTCTTGAACCGGACCGTGTGGACGCCCGAGATAGCCTTGACGACGGTGGATTTACCATGAGCGACGTGACCGATGGTGCCTGTTAGGTTTGAAATAAGAGGTCCAGTGAGCGGGGGTTGTGGGGTGGGGAGTGAGGTGGAGCTACTGACCGATGTTGATGGTGGCTTGTTTTGAGATGACCTGGGGGCTGAGCGGGTTGAGTGAGGAGGTGTCGAGCTGGATTTCCTTGATGTCCTCGATGTTGACGTGTTCGATTGACTTTGCTGTCTGTGGGGCTGCTGAGGAGGATGAGTTGGGCAGTCCGTTGAGTTTGTGGGTGTTGCTGTTCTGGTCGACTGAGGCTGACTGGGAGCTCTCTGAGCCATCGTCGTCTGAGAGATCGGCTGGCTCGTCCTTGGTGCTCGGTGCCATTGTGTGTGGGTGTGTTGGGGGTGGTGTGCCGGTGGTGGTGGTGTCGTTCGTGGCGGGTTTTCCTGGGGGGTTGGCTCAGGATGGGAAAAAAAGTGGCAGGGTACATAGCCCACCCGGCATAAGCATACCCCCCGATCACTCAAGGGGGGCTGGGCTTCTCTGCAAGCCATCTCCGTGGTTTTGGGAAAACTCAGGCGTAAACTAATCATGTTGAAGCCTGTTGGGAATGTTTCGGAGCACTAGTTGCAGTTGGATTGAGCTCTCTCTGATCCCTCTTGCGCCCAGATGTGGCCATAAAAATAAAAATAAAGAAAACAAGCCATAGAGCCGCCGAAGTCCACTGGCAGCTACTGTCCCGCTTGGCCCCTCTCTAACTTCAAGTCCCTCTGTTGGGGGGACGCCGTCCCGTAGGGACCCTCATCTACTCTCAACAGTTTTGTTGATGTGCTTAAAAACAGCTAATGATATTATGGACACTCTGCGAGAAAGATCACCGCTACTAAACAACGCATCATTTCAGATTCAGTCTTACGCGACTTGCCGGTAGAAAAAGTTGTCAATTCGCCATTAAAGAATTGAGGGAAATGAGTCGACACAGCGAAATGAAGCTCACTCGAGCACCTAGTGCCAATTAGTGGAACTCCCTGATATTGGCAGAGGGGAATTTGCTGCTGATCAAGGGCGGTATACAGCCCATGCAAACTACTACTGGAGTTTCAAAAGGAGTTACTCAATGCCACACATTCACCGCAAAGTTTTCTCGGTAAACTTGTGACTCATAGGTTTTGTGTGACTTGCCGCAATGAAGATCTGGCAGCGTGGATTTGACTTGCCGCACTGGGGAGATGGTTGGGGTTGTTCAAATTTTGCCGCCAGCTGCTGACTGGTAACATAAACAGCAACTCATCTGTAATACTTAAGCCAAAACATTTACACTTTCTTTACTCTTTCGGCAGCAGAAAAAAATCAGATATACAGCAAAAGTGGAACTGCTATCCATCTACATAAATAAATAAAATCCAAAGTTTGTAACGTTGCCCTGGGCCTGACTCGCACCGGCGTAGTAAATACCTCAGGTTTGAAGATCATAAACCAGCTGCCAGCAGCACAAGCCGACAGTTGATCTTAACCAGATGTGTGTGACTCCGTTATAGAAAAAGTAGATGTGGATACGACTTGACTGAACGGAGATTTAGCTCGGTGCAAAACTGCTTGCATAAAATTTTGGGTCGACTGAACACGATTGAGGTGACCTAGAATGGGGGTAAGATAGTTCTGAATCGCTTCATACAATCAATCAGTATCAACGACTGAGCTGCTTGACCGAAGTTACGCCCAATTCTATCATGAGCCCGAGGATGATATTAAAACCCAGCAGTAACTGGGATGATATTGGTACTCAGGATCACATCGATACCCAAGATGATATTGATAGAAATACCAGGTATACTGATCCAACTACTCGAAAAGAAACATCCAAGCATGATATGATGGATTTATCGTGGCCGCCCAGACAGTCGGGAACTCTGTAATACTTCAAGTCAGGCATTTACTGCTCCTCCTGAGGTTTATTTGCTGGTAGACTTGATGCGATCTGCATGACCTTCTGCACTAGCAAAAGGACCTCGAGAGACGGTAGGAGACTTGAGATGATGGATATAAAAGGAGGGGATATTTCGTGCTCATACTTTCAAAATCAATCCCTATCCCAAGTTATCAAATATCCCAAAACAACGTAGAGTACAAAATAACCGGTAGCCCAATAACCATTAGCTTAAAATACCCAATAGTCCAAAATACCCAATAGTCCAAAATACCCAATAGTCTAAAATACCCAATATGCGTTACCAAAATTTATTACTTATTAGCTTTGGGTCTATCTCAGTTGTTTATGGAATGCGTGTTCCAGACTGGCTTTGGAGGAAATCCGCGGTCGAAAGCGGGCATGTAAATGGACAACCAACTGTTGGTAAATACAATGTTCTAGACTAACGACTGAACTTGGGTTCCTGCTTGCTGATTACCTTCTGCTGGCCATCGATTCCCTCCGGACCTCCAAAGAAATGTCGCAGGAAAAATGGGATCCACAAAACTATCCACAAGTGTCCCCATATTCAGATGCATCGCCGCCACTGCCAGCTTCAAGTACCCACATCCATAATAAAGACGAAGGCTCAAGCTCTGATTCGGAGGTGAATCGACAAAACAAGCTTGCACTTGAAGTGGGCCACGATGAACTGGATCATGATGAAGAGGGTCTTGAAAATAAGGCAACCAGGAAGGGATTAGGTGTCAGTGGCCGTATGGTAAAGCATTGGGGCGGCCGCGCCACTGACGTGGTAATGCTTGCCTCATTTCTATTTCCCACGGCTGCTGCGAGTGTTTTCTATGCCTTCTTGCGCATTGCAGAATCAGAGACTAGGGAGTGTCTCAATTTTGTTTGAATGGCTGTCTCTGGGGTTTTTTCACTGCTATTCCATTCACCTTACACTTCTTAAATTGCCTGAGTACTTATGTAATCTCTATCTTGACCTCACTCCAATCTCAGACTAGAAGCAGTAACTCAGTTCACTTTATTGATCACTTCACCCCTATGCTTCATTTCCTTTTTTCTCTTGTCACTTGATTTGTGTTTGATTGTTTTTATTTTTCTTCATTTCAATCTTTCTCCCCCCATTCAATTCTATCAATTAGCTCTATTGATCTGTCTTGGTATTTAGCTGTGTTCTCTTCTGATATGATCCTTCTATAGAATCATCAAACCAAAAATAGCTTAGAGTAAAGCTAACACCAGGAAAATAAATTGTCACCAGACATCAGGTGACATCAAGAAACAATGACTGTCACTTTTTTCCTGCTCTGGTGCTACCACAACCAGGCTACAATGGCCCCTTTGTTTCCTACAGGGGGATTTCCATGTGGCCAGCTGTGCAGCTGGTGGGCAGCTCATTGGACTTGGGCTGATGTCAACTGTAGTCTAGTGACAGTTTATTTTTCATGTTAGCCCTTTCAGATATTTGAATTGAATCCTGGCCTGTATTAAGAGTCATAAAATTATACAGGTCAGGATTCAATTCAAATATTTGTAAGGGCTAACATGTAATTTCTGTTCACAGAAAATTCCATTTGGTCCGTACAACTACAATGGCCATGATAAGACACAAGTTGGACAAATTGGCCGGGTTATTCCAGGAATGTGGTCAGTCAGAGAATGTCATGGAAAGTGGTAATTGATTGTTGAGCTTTCAGGGTATTCCTGTGAGCTGATAACACTGTTGGGGTACTTGCTACTGTGAGAGGGGTGAGAAATTCACTGAAGTGGTACAAATGGCTTGGTCTTTCAGAGTGTGCCTGGTGGAGCAGCTAGGGTAGTGAGGTTCCCTTTGTGGTGAAAGTTTTTGAGTATATTACTCAGGTTTTGTAATTTCATTCTGCTTCTCCCATGTCTCTCACCTCTCACATGCATGTCACATGTCAGCCTGTAGGTAACTAACCTTGTCTGAGAGGGTTGTTACTAGCAAGATGATAGTGTAAGATGCCAAGGATGGGCCAATGGGTTTGTGGTAAGACCTGTAAAAGGTTTCACTCTATCAGTAATCTTGACTGAGAGGCTTGCTCAATTAAGGCGCATCCAGATCAACACAGGGTGTGAATAGGCATCCAAGGAATAACTCAACTTGGGTTCGTGGGTTTACCTACAGAAAGGTAAGGGTAATCAAGAGTTGATGTTATTCCTGAATTGAAAGATGGGTGAGAATGAAGGCACTGTTTAACTATGTATGTGTTAAACCTTGCTATAATAATATTCTGAGGGATAAACATTCCTGGGGGGCGTGTTTATATAGAGGGGAAAGAGCAGGAGGGGATATGAGGCGCTTGGAGGCGCTTCAGGACCAGGGGGGAACTGGAAGCGCTCAAAGGAAGCAGATCCTCATGAGGATCAACATTTGAAATGATCAAGGCAGTGTAATGATCAGTACTGATCCTAGATCAGTAGCAGTGCACACTAGCTGATCATAACTAATCATTGATTCCATTCAGTGCTCTTTGAATTGGATTACATCATGTATTGTTTATGTATTTATATCATAACCAATATGTTATGTAAATAGGGACTGAGGCGTAACAGGGGATAAATGAGTGATACCTGTCTTGGGGTATTTCACGTGTACAGTAGTATTACAATGTATTGTAATCTTACTGTTTGCACGTAACTTAACTCTCATAACAACAGTACATTATGGTAACTGTATTTAACTATGGTCATCTGTAATGTGATTTATAACAAGAGCACATTTTTAAGCTTGTATCTAATGATATACATATGTAATAAAGGTGTAAAAGGAATGTACTATAAGCAATGTGAACAATTGCAGGTACTTGGTACGTGTAAGGTACTTTGACATGTACTCTGTGGCTGACATCACAGGTTTTATCTAGTCTATATGAGGCAGCAGGTGTTGAAGGACCCTTTCATCATCCTTCCACAATCCTCAAACACCGCCACGCACCGTGCCTGCTGCCCTCAGCCCAGTTCAGCTTATGACACGTATGTGAGGCTGCAGTTGAGGTCTGTGAAATGGGAGCATTGAAGGGTGAAGTGTTCAAGAGATTACTGGTGGGAAGTTTTGGCTGCAACAACTTGTGCAGAGGGTTTGGGGGAAATTAGTAAGAAGAACAGTGATGTCATTGGAATGTGGCCTGTATCAGTGGTAGTGCCTGTGTGTTGCCAAGGTTTATTGAGTTGGCCAAGAGTCAAGTTTGTGTGGCTATGTAGATGTTAGGTGTGGTCCAGCCAGAATATCACCAGGAAAAGAAAATGATCACTTGCCTACAAGTGACATGAGAAAGTACAAAGGCCCCTTTGTACTTTTCTATGTCACTTGCAGAGAAGTGATGATTGTTTTTTCCCGGTGATAGAATGGGTGTATGTGATGGGAGACAGCAACAGGGTTAAGGGTCAGTCTGCACCAGATTGGCTTTGTGGATAGGCTGCAAAGAGTGTCGTTGGATCAGCCACTGGTGGCGGTGGCTTGGTGCAACTGAAGCCTATCTATAGGCTAACTCCCTCCCATGTGAGAGGTTGGAGTTTGGAGTTTGGGTGGTGGTTTGGCCCTGGGTGGTATCTCATTGGGATGGAGCTAAGTTTGGCTGGTGGCAAAGACTTAAGCTTAAATCAATTGTTTTTTGCAGCCCACCATGGTCATGCCCCCCCCCCCCCCCCCACATTTTCTGGAATTGATGAGCTGGTAGAAAGAAAGAGAAGATGCTACACTGCAAGAAAAAGTCAAGCAACTACCAGTAGTGTACATGCGGGTTACTGCTGTGGAACTTCTGTTCTAGCTCCACTCAAACACACATAAGCTTTTTCTGCATGGTCACTGTGCATGATGTACAGTGAATGTTTTTTGAAGCTTGGGAAAGAGTAAGCCTTGACAAAGGCTTGTGTAATACCACAAGCTTGCTTGTATTTCTTGTGTGTCAACTGCTTGCAGTTGCTTGACTTTTTCTTGCAGTGCTATTTCATCTATCCATGCCCAGAACCTCACATAACAAGCAAGCTACAGGGTCTCAAATTTGAAACAGACTTTCACAACTCGCTGATCAGGCAAGCACCCCCACATTGGGTATAAGTCCCTCCATGAGGTCAGCAGCACTCTTCTCCCCACTCAGCCCTGCAGAGGAGGTAATTTGTTAAGTTAGATTTATAAGTGGTTGGGTTCCTTCAAGTTGGCATTGTCCTACCCCCTCCATGGGAGCCCTCTATTTGTTTGTATAGATCCTACCTGGACCACTTGAACAACCAGCCCTCTTTTTTGCTTTGCTGCAGCACCGCTGGATGGTCATCCATAGCACTCAGAGATTGTTCAGGTATTTTCAACTTTGGTGAATGTCTAAATTTTCATGCACTAAATTTGTTTGATAGTTTTGGATTAATAAAAAAAATACAATCATCCCAAAACTTGGTTCTATGGGTCCAGTATCTTGTGGATTTGAGAAAGTGGGATATACACAAAGGCACCAATCAAAGTTGGATTTTTGGTATTGAGGTTCAAAAACAAGTACTTGTGAGATGAAAATTAAGAGATTTGTGCAAAACAAAAAAATTGTGGTTTCTCATTCACATACATCCAACAAAGGGTAGTTACGCTATGCGTCATGCGTAAATAACGGTAACGTAACATAATTTTTGTTGTTATCTATGTGTTACGTGTAAAAGCGGTGCAATTAGGTTATTGCACCACATTAAGCTGTTTTTTTTATGCTTGTTGCGTTATCCGGGCGCATGGAGCCCCTGAGAACAGGCAAAAAATGAGGCTAAAAAAGCCTTGAATGGTCTGTTATCAATAACACAATAACAGGCCTCAAAAATGAGGCCCGTTACGTTACGCCCGGGGCCTGAAATGACCCCAATACTAGTAAAGTAACGGGGGCCCCCGGATAACAGGGGTAGTCATGTTACCAAAATTGTGCAGATAACGCTATGTAATGTAACTACCCTTTGTTGATACATATCACACTGAAAAATGGGGCCTCAATAACATAAACATGTGTGCCTGATTAGATAAAATGCTCCTCTTAAATGATGGTTTTGGAGAATAAAAATAAGCAAAAGCACCCCAAAACTTAGATCTATGGGTCCAGGATTTTGCGGATTCAAGAAAGTGGGATAGACAAAAAGGCACCGATCACTGCAAGAAAAACTCTAGAAACTGCCTGCAGTTGAGGTGCAAGAGCTCAAGGCAAGCTGTGCCTCATGCAAGAATCAAGCACTGGTTGATTCCATGCACATTGCATAATTTATGCAAGAGTGAGTCTGAGGTACAAAAAACTGAGTACATGCAGGCTCCAAAATACTGAGTTGATACCTGTGCAAATTCCCCTTTCATGTGCACATACCCCTTTCATGTGCACATGTCCCTTTTTTATGCATTCACCCCTTTCATAATGTGTACATACCCCTTTATGTGCACATACCCCTTTCATGTGTGTGTATCCCTTTCATGTGCATGTATCCCTTTCACAATGCGTACACACCCTTTTCATCATGCATTCATGACCCTTTGATGTTTACAGTTCCCCTTTGAGTTTTTTACATCCCTCTCAATACCCCTTTTATCATTCAGGTGATCTTTACATATCCCTTTCATGTGCAAAGACCCCTTACTGCACATACCCCTTTCATGCATACATGCCCCTTTAATCATTTGTGTCTTTTATGTTTTTATACACCTTATCACATTCCCATTTCATGCATACATATTCCTTTCATATGTAGATATCCCTTTCATGTGTACATGCCCCTGTTATGCTATTCTGGCTGGATTCAATGGCAGATGGTGTGTTTACTAAAAGCAAATAAAAGGTTGCTCTGGGGTATGCTAATTTGCCTCAGCCTAGCCTACTGCATGAGCACTACAGCATGTTCAGCATTGAGATGCTGAACAAGGTGCACCAGCATGGAATTTGGGTGCTTGAATCCAGCTTGAGCTGAGGCTTGACTCAAGCTTGCTGCATCTCAACTGCAAGCAGTTTCTCTAGAGTTTATCTTGCAGTGAATCACAACAACTTGGAGTTTTGTTATTGAGGTTCATACCCCAGTACTTGTGACGAAAATCCAGAGATTTGTGCAAAACAAAACAAATGTGGTTTCTCATTCACATACACTTCCACTGACACACGGGGCCTTAATAAGATAAATATGTGCTCCTGATTAGATAGCATGTTCCTTGAGCATAGGCCCAAGCTGTCTCCTCACACAAGAGTACCGAATTCATCCAGAGGATTCCAGAGATCAAAATACTGGCACACGGCATGTTCCTGCAGAGGTTGATGTATTTGACTTGACCATCACTGCAGTAGTACGTACATATCTCCACAGCCACTCACCAGCAAAACTCCAGAAGGCAGGGGGCATTGGCCCTCCGTAGTTGCTAGAAGGAGGAGAGGTCAAGAAGGGGGGTCCCCTCCTTGCCGCGACCAGGGAAGAGAAATGAGCTCGTTTCCTTCCGCGTACAGCAACCAGGAAGGCGTAGGGGTTCAGCGCGAACCCCTGGCTTCGACCCGCAACAGCTGCTGTAGGCCTTTTTTCTGAGTACACTGATTGCTGCTGACATCACCTCCAGTCTCATGATCATCATGAGATTCCTGTCCTGGGAAACATGGTTTTTTTGCCTGTTCTGCGTTGCCACCATTGCACGACTCACCAAACAGGCGAACCTGAATGTAGCCTAAGCAATGCAAACTCAATTTGGTTGCTAGGCAGGAAAAAAACAATATGTACAGCCAAAAGGGGTATGAAAAAAACACATATGAAGGTACCTAGCCAACGAGCCGGGATGAGCCCACACATAGAAACCGGCCCTCAGAGCCGAGCAACCAGGCGTGATTCCTCACCGGCATGCCGGTGGTGCTGGCTGCCCGCCGAGGAGAAGGTTTCCTGAGACAGCCGGGTATGTATCAGGCAAGCGGGCACACCCCGTCATAGCTGCTCTCTGCAAGAACGTACAATGATATCGCCGAGGAGGAGGCCTCTCCGGCGAGCGGGTCTTTTGACTGCTTGCTGTGGAGGAATCTTCCTCGGAATCATCCCCGGCGAGCGGATCGCCACTCGCCCGTGAGGATTCCTCCTACGCGAGCACCTTGCACCTGCTTGCTGATAAATCTTCCTCGACAAGCAGTTACAAGTGATCCGGGGCAATGGAAGAATATTCATTCCGGCCGAGTACAAAGGGCGCCAGCGGAAGAAGCCCCAAGTGTATGTATAACATGTATCTGCTTGACCGAGATAATTCCTAGACCTTGGCAAGCAGGTGTCATTTCCACATCCAAGGGCAAGAGGAAGCCTGCTGGGCGAGCGGAAGGGAATCCATCTTTGCCGAGTGTGTGCAAAATTGCTTGCCGAGGTCCTCGGCAAGCAGGCACTCATTACTCCCGGGGGCAAGCCAAAAATTTGTCCCCACCAAATATGTACAAGGGTGTTGCCCGCTTGGTTGGCCAGGGACCCAATTGGGAGGTTCAATAGCTAAGGTTGATCCTCCATCAAGTGCATATCTATGGTGGATTCTCTCAATCCAGAATTGCTTAGGTTAGATTCAACTTGCCACCAAACAGCTCTCCTCCTTCCATTCTTTTGGTACGGCAACGGGCGTGGGCCTAACAGCTGCTACCCATGGCTGCCCGCCTGGCTGGCCCAGGGCCACACCAACAAGGGCGAAGAGAACTGCGCGGCCAAGACAAAGACAGCCCACAAAACTTATGTATATCAGATTAAAAGTAACCAAAAAAACAACAACAGCAACAGCAACAATCTAAGCAGGGCAGAGAAACTCGAGAGATCAGTGCGAGTGAGAGAAAGAAAGGGAGCCAGAAAGTAGAGTGAGCAGGATGGTTATGTGGGCAGGACAGAGCAAAGCGAAGTCGAAGAAGTAAGCAGAAAGCAGAGGCTGGACCAGGTTATGTTGAGCAGAAGAGTGAGATTAAGGAATGCGGATCGCGGAGATGATTAAACAAACATAGGGATGATGAGTGGAGATGCGCGAAACGAGATGAGCGAAGTAGATGGACACAGACGGGAAAGGATAAGCAGAGCAAACGGGGGCCAAACAGAGCCGACAGGAAGGAAGGAAACGAATGAGTATGTACACGGCCAGTTGCACGTGTGTGTATATATGATCCTGGAAAAAAGAAAAAGAGCTGTACAAAGATACATATGTGTTTTTTTTTTTTGTGCATTGTGGATGGACAAGGATGAGCCCGAGGTGACGCGAAGGAATCCAAGAGGGTATATACGTATGTGTGTTATATGAAGAGATGAAAAAGTGTGTGGGAGAAGCCGCCCTAGACGATCAGCATTGGAAAGAACGAGCGTACGAAAGAAAGGAGAGGAAAGCGTATATGTTTTTGGGGTTGGAGTATGTACAAAGAGCGATTCCGGAAAAAAAAAAAAGCAGAAGCAGAGAGGAAAGAGTGTGTTGAAGCGAGTGGGATGGAGTGATGAAGGACAGGAAGAATCATGCGAGAGCAGATGCTTGGTTCTTGCTGGCCGCCCAAGCCTTCTCGCGTTCCTGAAGAGCCATAGCACTGCAAGAAGAGAAACCCAAGCAACCGTGAGCTGGTGAGGGAAGCGACGGAGGAAGCAGAGGGGGAGGCGTACTTGAGCAGGCGGACGACCTCGGGCATAGCCGGGCGGGCGTCGGACGAGTTATCCCACATCCGGTCGATGAGCGCGACGATCTCGCGGCCCCATTTACGGCGGACGGAGCTAGTGGAGGGCCGGAGCCGGTTCTTGCCGACCTCCTCGAAGATCGCATGCTCGTTCATCCCCTGCGACAAGCACGAAACAGTCAGGAATCGGAGTACGGGACAGTTGGACGGCCGGAGAACACTGACTTGGAACGGGTACGTTTTCTCCTTGAACGGCCAACACAAGACCTCCCAAAAGACCAGCCCAAGCGCATAGACCTAGGGTCCAGACAGCCCGGATCAATCGTGAGAAAGGACGCCATGTATGGAGGAGAAGAACGTACATCGATGCTGTGGTTGTACGAGGGATGGGCGACCCAGAGCTCTGGGGCCTGCCAATTAAGCGTGCCACACGTGGTGGCACACATCGACATGACGTCGCGCTTGACCCGGGCGAGGCCCTACACAGATATATATATATGGATCAGAGAGAGGGTCTCGGAGAGAAGGGGGAGAAGACTTACGAAGTCGGTGATCTTGGCGCTGCCGTTGGCGGTGATCAAGACGTTGGGACTCTTGAGGTCCCGATGGATGATCGAGGGTGTGCGCAGATGGCTACAGACGCACAGAGTGGGATAAGAACAGGTGCGGAAGCGTATGAAGGAGTGGATGGAGGAGGGCTTAACAGATACTCCACCCCGCGGGCGGCGTCCAACATCAAGCCTAAGATCTGGACGTAAGACGGACACGGGATCTTGCGGATATAGCTGCCAAAGCAACATGTTCAGCTGGTGCTGCGACGGTCGAGGATATGCACAGAAGCTCAACTCGTATAAGTCGCCGTTCCTGCACAGTTCGGTGACGATGGTACAGGGTATAGCTCCGCCGATCGAGACGCCGATGAAGCGGACGATGTTCGGATGTCTGTATGGATAGTGCCCACACGTCAGCATGTTTCGCGGGTGTTTGAGTGAGTGAGGAGAGGCTAGTGACCTGAGGTCGCGCAAGAGGCCGAGCTCTTTGATGTCCATGTCCGTCAGCCGGCCCCGCAGGTCGCAGATCGCCACCCTGAAGTTGCGGTATCTGCCCATATAGACGTCCTTGAAGCTGCCGCTGCCGACCTTGTGTTCCCGGGTCTGTCAAAGAGGCGGGTAGGCAGTTAGTAGTCACTCTTCATGGGGGGGGGGGGGGGGGAGAGGGGGGACGGAGGGCTCACGAGTTTCTCTGGCGGGATCTCCTTGTCGGACAGCTTCAGGTCTTCCAGGTCGAGGAGCACGTCGAGGTCTTCAGGGGGGGAAGGGCGGGGCCTGTGGGATGGGGAGTGGTCCTCCTCGGGCTCCGTCGAGGCGGGGGGCGAGGGGGGGGAGGAGGACTTCATGACGACGGTGGCGGGGGGGATAGCGGTGGCGGGGGGGGTAGAGGCCCTTCATGGTGCGGGGCTCGGCGATGGACATGGGCCCGGCGCCGGTGAGGTTGATGGAGGACATGCTCATCTTGCCGATCGGGCCGATCGAGGGCACCTTGGTGCCGACGAGTCTGATCGAGCCGGGCTTCCGGCTGCGGGCGGGGTCGTCGAGCAGGGGGATCATCGGGGGGTGGGACATGACCGGCGCGGGCTCCTCGGCTGGGGCCGGGGGGGTCTTCTTGGCAGGCGGCTGGGCGTGCTTGGTGGGGCTGAGGATCGAGGGGTCGAGCTGGTGGTGGGGGTGGTCGTGCTGGAGGCCGGTCGCGGCAAGGTAGTTGGCCAGCTGGCTGTGCGGGGAGTGGACGTTGTTGAATGGGCTGGGTATGGCCATCCGGGTGCGGGGCTGGGCGCTGGAGCGGATGGTCTCCTGGTGGTGGTGGTGGTGGTGGTTGTTGTTGGTGTCGGGCAGCTGCGGGTGGCCTGGCGGGGGGATGTGCTTGGTGGGCGAGGGCGGGTTGCGGGGGCGCAGGTTGTAGATGCCGGGGTTGAGCTCGGGGGAGAAGAGCTGGGGGTCGATGGCGTCGTCGAAGGATCGCTCGTGGATGGCCGGGTCGGATCGGTCGTGGTCGTGGTCGTCGGTGTCGTAGCCGGAGGCTGGGCTGGTCATGGAGTCGTCGGTTTCTGAGAATCCGGAGGATCGCTGGCCCAGGTTGGCCTCACGCTGGAAGAGAGTCGGTCAGTGTGGTTGGGTGTGAGTGTGTGTGTGTGTGTTGAGGCTGGCTTACCCATGAGAGCAGGGCGATGACCATCTCCCGCTTGGTGAGTTCGCGGGCGGGGTCGAGCAGGGCGCGTTCGCGGCAGAGGTCGCGCAGACGGTTGTGTTTGCGCTTCATGAGGCTGGCTTCGGTGGCGTGGGACAGGCTGTAGCTCGGGGCGACGGTCGAGGGGGGGGCGACGTCGATGGCCATGCCTGTGTGGAGGGTGTCAGCTGGTGGCTGCGAGAGAGAGAGAGGGAGAGCAAGAGGAAGACTGACAGCCGTGGCCGCGGTTGATGGCCGTCTGTGGGGCGAGGGCGGTGGTGCTGGGGTTGGGGAAGGGGTGGTCGTCTGGGGTGCCCCTGTAGACGATGGTGACTGGGGCGGGCTTCTCCTTCTTGGCGGGTCTGGTGGTGTGCAGGGTGCTGGCGGCGTGGTTGGTGGTCCTGTCCCGCTTCTTGGGCGGCGGGGGCGGGGAGAGCGGCATCAGCTGGGGGTCGATGGGGTGGGAGTGCGGCAGTGGGGGTGGGGGTGGGGGTGGGGGTGGGGATGGGGGGATGTCGATGAGGCTGTGGCCGTGGCTGTGGTGCATGGCTTTATATATGTATGGACTGCTGGGGGTGGAGACTGGCGCGGCTCGTTTGGGCGACTGGCCCACCCAATCCATCGACACCCTCCCCAAACAGCACGCTCTCACACCACAACAGCCACTGGATCACATACACCCACTGCCGCAGCCAAGCGTACAGGGATGTCCCGCCCTACAGGATCAAGACAAGTACCAGCAGGGAGGACCCTGTCCCCAGTATCACCCTCTAATTCTCGCCTGGCCTTTGTAAATGCTGCTACATGGCGGATTCAATCCCCCCCTTCGAGCCCGCCCGGGCTCAGGGAATTTCAAATTCCAGATCACCTCTCCAGAACCACTTCAGTACAGTAGGTGGAGTGGGCTAGTAATCATGTGGGTCAGCTGGCTAAAAAAAAAAAACTGATAATGGAAGCTGAGATTGCAGGCTACAAGTCTGTCTACTCCAAAGAATAGCACAGTGGTATTCAACATGTTTTTTGGGACCTTCAAATACTGATTCATCAAATATTCAAGTATTCAGAGATATTCAACAGAAAAAACTTCCAAAATACATTAAAAAACACCAAAAAAATTACATTTGTTGTGTTTTTGACTTCTTTTGGCCCATTTCTGGGCCATACATTTTGGAGGAGGTCATCCATCAAACATATCATGGTGCCAAAGATGCTTACAATATTGCCAGAGGCATATCTCATAATGGCAGACACACTACATATTCAGAGTGCCAGACACACTTTTGATAGTGGCGGACGCAGCATAGCGCGCACTCTTTTGCGCCCTGCGTGCTTAGGGTTAGCGCAATTGTGCCTATCTGTGCTAACGCTACACTAAAATCTAAAATGTATCTGTGCTAACGCTACGCTAAAAGCTAAAATAGCTTTGCACCCTTTGCACGTAGCATCAGCACAGATGCACGCGATTGCAATAACACTACGCTAAAAAAGAGCACATTTGCGCTGCGCTACACTACACTAACAGCTATGGTTAGCGTAGCTGACCCACTTTTGGGCCTTTTCAAACTCATCTGGGGCCTTTGGGACCCAGAAAAGCTTGCATTGAGCCATTATTCAAATTTATTCAAATATTTGAGCTTAAATTTGCCCAGGCATTATTCAACTCAAATCAAATACAAATACAAATACTCAAATCAATTCCATTTGATGTGCTAGTCTTTGGTCTACTCAGATTTTTTTTAAACTAAAAACTACATTTTTAAAAACATTTTCAAAAGAAAACATATTGTGTTTTTTTGCCAGAAATTCTTGAGTCTGTAGGGCCAGTGGTGTGACTTTAGAGGTAAGCCTTGTTAAGAATCAAACTGAAGATAATTGCAAAGTGATTAGATGAAGGAAAACAAAAGAAAAAAGAAAACAAAACAAAACAAAAGGTACCTGAAGGCAAACACAACAGAGAAGAGCACGACAATATAGGCGATGATGATAGAGAGGAAGAAAAAAGAAGAGCAGACTCAAAAGAGACAAGGTCAATCAAAGGTGTACATGAGTTAGGGAAATGATAGCGCAACATACAACCAGGGAGAGAACTTGATGAGGGGAGATTTGGCCAGCTTTGAGAGTGAGGCTTTGGCGGACTTTGAGAGCAAGGCTTTGAAGAATTTGAAGACAAGTGTGATGGATGTCTTCAGGAGGAACAAATAGTCAGAGAGATTGAGAAAATGATTTGGTGAGACTATTACTGATGATGTCAACAAGTTTTATTGAGTGAGTTCCCCAAGGAAAAAGAGCGAGTCAAAGAGAGGAGTTGAGTTTAAGTATCTTGAGATGAGGTGATTTTTGCTGATGGGAAAGAGTAGCGAGGTAGATGACCAAGTGTGATGGAGAAAGACGGGTTGAGTCAAATCACAGGATGAGCAAGGGAAACAAAGTGTGAGACTAGAGGAAAACTGAGAGATTGGACAAGTTGAGTGACATTCCTATGACATACATGTCACAGGATGACAGCTCAAGTTGAGGCGCGACCTTGATTCTCAACAACAGTGGGCCGCTACGCTAAACTACGCTATTTTAGCCCTAACGTTTAGTGTAGCAGCAAAAAGCGCTGGCCTTTTTTGAATAGTGTTAGCGCGCTGTTAGCGCCTCTACGCTGCGCTAATTTTCAGCGGCGCTAAAAGCACGCCAATTTTTGTTTAGCGTTAGCGCTACACTACAGCCGCTACGCTGCGCTAAGGCGCTTTTAGCGGAAAAAAGGCCTTTTTTGCCTCAAAAAGCGCTGTAGCGCAGCGTAGCGAACGCTCTTTTGCGCCCTGCGTGCTTAGCGTTAGCGCCATTGCGCGAATCTGCGCTAACGCTACACTCAAAGCTAAAATAGCTTTGCACCCTGTGCGCGTAGCGTTAGCGCATATGGGCGCGATTGCGTTAACACTACGCTAAAAAATAGCGCATTTGCGCTACGCTAACAGCTATGGTTAGCGTAGCTGACCCACTGTTGCTCTCAACAAGCCTCTCCTTTGGAGACGCTTCACACCTCCTCAGAGAGGCTTTGTTAAGCTCAGGCGAGAGCAGGCCTGAGCAGGCCGTCCGCCCGACCCGCGCGCACAAGCCGCCCAGGAAACTCAGCCCACACACCCCCACCAGGATTCTCAGGCAGGTTCAGCGGCCGCGTACGGGCATCCCACAGTAGAAAAGGTGGCCTGCATCCCCAGCAGCAACAATCAGCAATCAGCAAACCTACAGTATACAGTCCTCAAGATATTCAGCTTTCATCCCCCAGTCTCAAGAACTCAGTCCTCAAGATCCTCAAGGCCTTTCAAGATGTTTTCTCCTTTTCCATTGATTTGTTTTGTTTCCTTGTGTTTTCTTTTCTGGTTTGGTGTCTTTTTTGACTTTACATTTCTTACTGCGCGCGTTGGATGGGTTTGCATGAGTAGGGTTGGTTCATTCTGCTTCTTTTCCTGTTTTGTTGTTTTGTCTTCTTGGTTTTGTTTTTGTCTCTTCCTGTTGTTGTGCGCAGGTGTATGATGACCTGTCCATACATGTCACATTCCCCAGAGTCTGAGTTCAGCTCAAACTCAGATGATGGGACCGCATGGTGTTGGAATTTTGCCATTTCCTCTTACTTAGGCCCCAATTATAAACAATATTTGAAACTTTATTCAAATATATTTCCGTTTGTTTTGAAGGTCAGTTATAACTCGTTCATAGTTAAATACATGGTTTTAAAAGTGTTTTTGAGCTCAAAAGTCCTCATCAAGGACTTTTGAAATTGAAATTTGCCAAAATTTGCCAATGTACATGATTACAGGTCTCAATACACCGTATGAGCTCCTGTACCATAAATCTTGAGGTTGATGTGTCTTTCAATCAACCATGTACACATCTGGCTGGCTGAATTGGGATGCCAGTATCCACCACCCAACCCCCAAACCCACTCGTTCCATCCCCTCCCTACGAGAACGTGTGGACCAACAGCTGCTGGCCTGACTTTGCGCAGGGGCACTACGCGGAATCCTGTGAGGATTCCTTGGGATCCTCGTCAAAGGAGTCCCCGGGTGTACGGAAAGCCCTCCGGACGGGGTCCCTCGGCCCCTCCGTTTGAGAGGCTTGGGGTTGCTGAAGGGGCCCGGGCCAAAGCCGCCGGGCAAGGTCTGCAGATTGAGATAGGCTCCGTTTGACGCAAGCCCGCCGACTGGGTTGCAAGCCCCAGGAGAGTTCCCATGCCAACTGGTCGACCCCTAGTGAAGTAGAACAGTCCAGTTGGCCAGCATTCTTGCTCACCAATGCCAAAATTGGCTGTTTGTGCGCCTGGGTTTATAATTGGCCAGGTTTTGAATCACTTTTGAAACCCTGTATTTAGCTATGAATGAGTTATAACTGGGCTTCAAAACAATTGTAAATATATTTGAATAAAGTTTCAAATATTGTTTATAATTGGGGCCTTACGCCTCTAAAACATTGTTTCATGTCATTCTCAAAAGCATTGCCAGTATCCTTGTTAGTACAGATTTTATCACACCAAGTAGTCATTGAACCGTGAGTAGTAGATAATATCTTGTCATACTTGGTATCACACATAGTCTCAGAGATAGTATAGATGAAACTTGTCTTGATCAAACATTTTTCATTATTCTATTGTTTTCCAACCACTTGTTGGCCGCTTGTTTTTAGTCTATTTAAAGCCAGCCTACAACAAGAAATTACACTCATTGGTTCTCCTCATTCTTTCTCTGTGCCCCGCTGAGCCGCATCCGGTGAGAGAGTCATTCTCACTGCCCCAATTCTTGAGTTTTTCTCAATACTCATTTTAGCCCTCTTATTTCTCGTGCCTGAAAGTTGTAAATTCTAACACATGGGACTTTGCTGAACCATCTCAGATCACTCATCAAGATTCCAGATTCCAACTTGATTGATCCTACCCCGCAGCTTCTGAGCTTTCTAAGTCTCTCAGCTGCCTTGAGTCATTCCCCAAATCCCTTCTTTAGATCACATCTTCCGGTCCTCTTTGCTGGACTCCTTTCCCCTTCAGATCCTCAACAACAAACTACCACTGACGGGAATCTACACCTTGTTGTCTCTCAACAAATCCCCCCCTCCAACTTCCGCTCTCTCAATTCCTCATCTCTTTTCCGGACCACCGCAAAGGCAGCGCACTCTCCCTTCCAGTAACTGCCAACGGCTCAGCACCGGTCGGAGTTGCACACTGGCCAACGTGGTTCACCTCGTACCGGTGCCAGTGCCACTCCCAGATATGATCACGCCCGCCGTAGATTGCCTTGATTGCCAACCATTCCGTGTCCGCCTCAAACACCATTTCATGTGGGATCCAGGGCCTTGAACAGGCATGTAGATCCAGCTTGGCAAGGCAGGTCTGCCAGCAAGCTGGAAAGATTCAGCTTGCTGGGGGGGGGGTTCCTCTGGGCGAGCTGGATACACATAACTTGTGAAAGGTTTGTGAAACTAATATGACTGTGAATACTGTAATATGTACAATACGCGTAATAAATAACTGTTACAGGTGACTAGATTGATGTGAGAGCCAGATGGTATGAGGCAGGAAACAACTGGTAGGCAGAGGCCTCCTTACATAGTAAACTAAGAGGGGTTCTAAATTCTAGGGGGTTACATGAGTATCACATATATGCAACATGGGAACAGTGGCCAACTTGTGGTTGAGTATAATAAAAGGAAGGAAATGAAAGAAAAAAATGTAATTCATCCACAATATCCAATACCCTAGAGCTGAGCTTGAGTGTGAAACTGTCCCAAACTGGTGTGTAAAAGGTGTTATTTGTGTATCTTCTGATCTGGTAGAGATATGAGGTTGGTTTCAGTGGGTGACTAAGGGTTATTATGGTTGCAGATTCCGTTTCTGACATCCATTCGGATTTATCTTGAGGCATTTAGTGAGTACAAATAAAAGCTTGAATTTTTCCTTCTGCAAACACAGGAATAACGACTTCACCGGTACCCAGGTGCCAACCGGTACACAGGTCCAAACCATCATTCTCTAGGCAGGCTGCTGGAGGTGGAGGACCAAGCCAAGGCGGCCGTCCCTTCAAGTAAGAAGGAACACTGTACTCCTCTTGTTCTTCTTTCCCAAATCCTTTCCTTTCCATTACAATCTTTCTCTTATAAGATTGTTTGATGACAAAGCCCTACACGGCAAAAGTGGTCTCTAGAAATTTCCCTGTTTTCCATCACACAATTTTTGTTTCTCTCCTTTGGGTTTATTTTTTTTACAGAATCCCTGTATCTTTCCTTCTTTTCCCTTTTCTCTCTCTCTTTTTACCACAATCTGTTGGATGCCATTCTTACCTTTTTTATTTCTTGGAATTCAATCTAGTTGGCGAAAAACAGTACAATGTGAGATGAACATCAAAGTATGGACAGCGGCATTGTTGTCAGCTGGCTTATTGCAAGAGTACAGAGATGTGATATAAGGTTTCTCAAATGGTTTTGACCAAGGGATCCCAAATCAATCTGTGCTAGATTATTTGTGGTACACTCCACCAAATCACTGGTAATCTGAATTGCCAGAGGACAACACAAGGGATTCAATGACTTCCCGTTGGCTACACTGTAAGTGATGCAATGCATGCATTGGTATAGGGCTGTATCCCATTGCTGATACAGCCCAATATTTTGCATCACATTGTATTGGCTGTGAGGGCCAATGCAATATTTATTGCTTAAGTGCATCGCTTGAGCAATGCAATATGTCATCCTGGGTGAGTATGCATCGGGGAAGCCGGTGCAATACCAATAGATACCAATTCATATCGGCATGCATTGGTGTGCATCGGCATATTGGAACGGGTGGCCCCCAATAACTTGCCACAGCTTCTATGTACCATACCAATAAATCCATTGTTTGGTTGTATCACCATCCGGTAGATATACAGATACGGCAACACCAGATTCCCCAGTATTGCCGAATCCCTGGCCTAGGAACCTCCTCCACCGGTCCCACAATGTCCCATTCACAGTCCTCCATTGCTCCATCCCCTCACGGCACTCCATCCCGGCCACCATCACGCCAATCCTCGCGTATCATCACTCCCACTTGCACTGATCCTAATTTCATTTGACCAAATAAAGATTCTTGCAAATCACTCAAAACCACGAATTCTTGCAATGATCAATCAACCCAAGATAAATATGGCTAAGATGTCTCTGTGGTAGCACAGGAAAAATCCATCTCAACTGTCTGGATCTTGATCCTCAGCAGCGGCCCCTACAAGCCGGAAAATCAACAAAAGACACCGAGATGAACTAGCATCAGATGCCTTTGGATCTTCACGACCTGAATCAGACGCAGCAAGTCAATCATTGATGGACCTAACCCAGAACTCGGATGAAGAAAATTGCAAAGTCAAAAAAATGTGCAAGACTCCGCAAAAGAAAGATGATGATGAACTCAATGATGTTGAATTATACTTTCATGCTCCTGTTTTTGCAGAGGGAGAACCAGTGAGAACTTCCTTCTTTTTCCTTGTCTTTAGTTTTACTAATTAGTTGTCTGATTTTCTGATCTATACATTGCTGTGTTTGATTCAGACGGCCGGAAAACCCATGCATTATGAGTGTAAATAGTGCGGAAACAGTTACAAGAAAGGAGAAGGCACCCGTGGTAACCTTGTATTACACCGTGACAGTAATTCCACCCAACAAGCTTGTGTTACAATCCATGATGCAATCAAGGGTGGTGCTAGACTTCCTCAGACCGCCCAAGAAATTGCAAGGAGTCAAGAAGATCAACAAAAAGGTCAGATGATCAAATACGTTCAAGCCCCAAAGTTTGACCAAAGAACTTTCAGCCAGATACTTGTGATATGGCTTGTGAGAAACTCGTTGCCTTGGTCTTGCATCAAAGATGCTATCCTCCATGTTGCTCTCAAATACGCTTGCCAAGGGATCACCAGGAAAAAAAAATAGTCACTTGATGGCAAGTGACATGATGCAGCTTTGGTTTCTGCTCCAGAGCTACTCCAGCGCTGCTCCAAGTCTGCTCCACCAGCACTTGTAGAGCTTGCAGGACTGCACCAGAGCACTCAATGTGGCACAGTCAGCTGATCCAAATTTTTTCCCAGGAACAGCTGATGCTCATCATAAGCTGAGCAGTAGGCATTGACTGAGCCTGGGCCAAAGCTGAGAATTGGCTGAGCCTGGGCCACAGCTGAGCATTGGATATTCCAAGCCTGAAACAAATCCAAGTGTCAGCTGGACCAAGAATATTCCAAATCTGAGCATCAGCTTAGGCAACAATGGTCCAAAGCTGAGCATCATCTTGGAAAAGGCTTGTGCAGAGCTTAGGATCAGCTGGGAAAATACTGTTCCAAAGATTAAAACCAGCTGGGCCAAGATATTTCAAAAGCTGAGCATTGGCTGAGCCAATGCTGGTACAAAGCTGAGCATTGGCTGAGCCAATGCTGGTACAAAGCTGAGCATTGGCTGAGCCAAGGCTGTCCCAAAGCTGAGTATCAGATTTTTTGAGACTATTCAAAAGATTAATATCACCTGAGCCAAGGCTGTTCCCCAGCTGAGCATCTGCTGAGCCAAGGCTGGTCCACAGCTGAGCATCAGCTGAGCCAAGGCTGGTCCACAGCTGAGCATTGTCTTAGCCAAGGTTGGTCCACAGCTGAGCATCAGCTGAGCCAAAGCTGGTCCACAGATGAGCATAAGCTGTTACAGGAGTGGTCAGACTCAGAATCTGAGCATTGGCTGGGCCGAGATTTATCCAAAGCTGAAAATCAGCTGAGCCAATACTGGTCCAAAGCTGAGCATTGGCTGGTCCAATGATAGTCCTAATCTGAGTCTAAGCTGAGCATTGGCTGGTCCAATGATAGTCCTAATCTGAGTCTAAGCTGAGCCATGACTGGAATAAAGCTGAAAATAAGCTGGGCCAGGACTGGTTCTGATCTGGGCAACAAATCTGAGCATGAGCTGGGCACCAAAGCTGAGCATAAGCTGGGAGCTAAAGCTGAGTATCAGCTGACCAGAAATGGGGATCAGTGGTGCCCAGCAAAAACTGAGGATCTCCTGTGGAAATTCTTAAACTGGTTAGATGGTGGGTAGATGGAGGGTAGATGATGGGTAGATGGTGGGTAGATGGTAGGTAGCCTGCTGGAGCTGGCATGATGTCACTTGTCATCAAGTGACTATTTTTTTTTTCCTGGTGGATCAATATCAATTCTCGGGTGTGGGCTGCCACTGAAGCCCACAAGCTTTACTGCAACTTGCAGTCAAAGATAATATTGACACTCAAGGTAAGATTTCATGGTGCAATCAATAATTGAGATTGAAACTGATATTTTTCTTTATCATTGTTTTCAGGATCTTCCATCAAAGATTACCCTCATCCACAATGTCTGGACGAATAAAGGCAACCGACAAGCATTCATGGGGATCTTGGCTGCGTATGCGACCAACAATTGGCAGTTCAAGATTACTCACCTTGGCTTGAAGTACATTTCATGGATGCACAAGGGGAAGTACTTAGCGGTTCCATTTGGTAAGATACTTACAAAGTCTGCTCTTCACCCCAAGATAAGTCTCCTTTCTGATGCAAATTCCCTTATATGCACCAAAGTTAATTTCTCTTCTTTTCTCTCATACATCTTGGCCCAGATGACCAACTTGGGCCCAAAAAACGGCACCATGGCGGCAGAGGTTGATTGATTGATTGATTGAAAAGGAAACTGGGATCAAACTTAACTTATCCAACAACCACATCAAGTGTTTCTGCCACAAACTGGCGCTGATCCTTAATGGTGGTCTCTGTTATGGTCTGTTCTGTGGAGAGGAAGATGTAGTCTGGGGTCTGGGGTTCTGAGGGTTCTGGATCCAAGATGGTAGATCGCAGGATGACAAAGAGACTTGGATCTCTAGGCTCTCAAACCTTGAGCATGGTTTGTGACATGAACATGTGAGTCTGCGCTGTGGAGCCCGTGCTACGGCTCATTATAACAGTCTTACGGAAATCTTGGTTGATCAAAACGGGCTGACTAAAACCAAAGCATCCACGCTTGGCTTTATTCCTGGGCTTGATTCTGTACCCAAGGAATATGAAGTCAACCAGATCAAAGATGATGGTAATGCTGCTGCGGTTACTGGTGAAGATAAGAATTTGAGCCGACTGCACCAGCAAGTGGAACAAAGATTGTGTTGATTTTGAAGAAGGCCGACTTGGTTATTCAGAAAATTACCTTGCTGCCGCCAAACAAGCGGAGTTTGACACGTGGTAAAAGAAGCTGGAATATTCTGGACCTTTGCTTATTGCTGGCCACAGTATACGCTGGAATGTAAAATTTCAGAGCAGAGATTGGGCGTACCAGGGACGCGAAATCATCCACAAGTTGATGGTAAACAAACGGGACCGTCAAGACCAAGAGGGTGGGACTAACTTTTTCAACAACACCGAGATCGCTCACACTGACTGGGAGATAGTCAAATGCTTCAACAAGATCATCAGTGAATTTCAATTTGTCACCAAGAAGATGGAAGGCGACTTCTCCTTGGGTAGCATTATGATTTCCAAATACAGATCTATCAAGCTTTACCTGACCAAGAAGAAGAGCTTGACTAATGAGGTCAAGTATGACAGAATGTTCAACAAGATGATTGAAAAAACAAGTATCTCACTGAGGCACTTGCGTGTGATGTTATTTTGCTGGCAACAATCTTAAACCCCAGCTACCGACTCTTGATCATCCTAGTGTGGTTCCCTGAGTACTACACCCACTCTCAGGATCTCATTCAACACCACTTCAACATGCAAAAGGCCAAATATGATGCTGCCTCTCCAGCAAAAGAGAAGCCATCCACCAATGAAGAGAAGCAATCCCACAGGGACAAGGACATCAAAGAGGTTGATTTTTTTTTCCTGATGTGGTAATCTTCTCTTTACATATATTCATCATTACACTGTCTATTACCCCATAAACCTTCACAAATACTCTATTATTATTGCATATTCAGATTCTATGCCTCATTTCACCTATAGTCACTCATACATGGTACCCCTTTATCTTCAATGGTTCAATAGTTATAGAGGATATAAGAATTACAGAAAACCTACAGTCTTCATTAGGTACAACATTCATTTCATGAGCAGCTTACTTAAATCATTACACTACATTCCGCTTACAGATATTTTCTCACATATTAAACCCTTTACATACATTGCTCATTATGTACTATCCTTATTGGTACACATTACATTGTTGGATCTGTGCTTACCTCTTTCAGTAGTGCTCATCATTACAAGCTGTTACTATGTTCACATCAACTTCTCCATTTGTACAGTCTTTATTCCCATAGCCAGAATTCCCCTGTCTGTGCTCATCCTTTTACCCCCCCTGTGGTTTCTTTCACTTGTAAAATCCCCTCTCAGCTGCTGTATTTCCCCCTCATGCTATTTTCCAGGTTATTTCCCCATTAAAGAAGTAGTCATCACTTGCATATTTTGCTCCTACCCTTTTCCTCAGATTATATTCTTTACCAGACTATAACCACTTGCATATTTTGCTATCACCACTCTCCCATATTGAACTCAGAATTGAACCCAGATTGCAACCATATTATTGAACTTCAGATTATCCCCCTATCCTGCTGGGCTCACCTTGACTCAAGAGTTGTATACATACCATCTCAAAACCCCATTGCATACTTTGCTCTCAAACCTCTCATCCTTTGCATATTTTGCTCATAACCCTCATTTCCCCTCACCTCATCATCCAGCTTGTGGTAATCCAACTAGACATTGATTGATATACATCCAAGTTTATTAAAGACACAGTTTTTTCCAACTCACAAAAAAAAATTCAAGGGTTTCCCCTAAAAATAAACAAAATGAGAGGAAAAAAAATCAAGGGTTTCCCCTTTTACAAAAAATCATTCAAAGAACACAAATCTCCCCTAATTAATGATAAAGAAAATCTCAACCTAGCCCCCCAGCATCAGCAGAAGTGCTGTGTCCACAGGCTCACCCCCCAGCCCGCGTCAAGCACACAGGTCAAAAGGGATGGACGGGAAGGACCCCAGCCCGCAGCTAAGGCTACAAACCAGTGGGGGGCCCATTATTTAGCCCCTCAAACTGTGCAAGTGCAACAGTGGAGGGGGATGAGGGCAAGCCGCACGCTGGAAGTACAGCGGCAGAGGACACCCTGGGGAAAACACAAACACACATCCCCTGCTTTTATATTTGGTCCACCCCCCAGATCCCACAAGCCCTGTCCCGTTTCACCCCACATGCACACCACACAAGACATACCGGCCAAGTTTGTATCCGCCACCGCCCTCAGCCAATCCACCGTTCCCCTAGGCCCAACTATGTAGCAATGTGTAACCAACTAGGTGGTAACAACGGGCTCGAAAACCCCAGACGAGGTACTCAACAAGGCTTTTCTGATCAATCCAGAAGTGGAAGGCCTTGCCACGGCCTCTAAAACCAAATCCTACGCCTCGCCACCGTTGCCCCAGATGAGTACTCCCCAAGTTCCACTTCAAGCTGTATGTATCATCATCATCATCATAGTTGCCTTGGGGTCCGCCTTTCTCTCTGCATTCTCCCTTGCCCCGCAGCCCGCCAGCGTCTTCCTCATCAACAAGTACGGCAACAAACTCAACCCCAAGCGTAAGCACATCACTTGTACCATTCATCCTGCCACACACACACACACTGTATTGACTGTATTGGATGGTTGTCCAACAGACCGTTGGTTCAAGATCTTGCCAACACCACCAGCCAACCCTGCTTGATTGTCCTTGGCTAGCTCCCGCTTGGGCTTGCCCGCCAGTGCGCGATCCCCGGCCTCCTTGCGCTCCTCCGCCGGCTTCCGGAGCCTGCCCAGCTTGGCCTGCAGCCACCCCCACCTGTACCCACACCTTCTCTGCCTCAAATAACTGTCCCGCCCCGCCCCCGACCAAGGCCTGCGCTGGTCCTATGTATGTATTTTGTAGGTGTATGTGATGTCCCTATTTGGGAATTGGAAATGAAGGCGCTGGCTGCAATAGGAAAGGGAAATTTGACTCCATTATGGGATAGCCTGTTTTGTCGTCTCAACCAACCATTTCTTGGATCCTACACAGGAAGATTTGGCAGATGTGAGCATGTATTCCCAGCACATGAGGAATCACCAATTTATCTTGATCAATCTATCTACACTTGAACCCTGAACAAAAACTTTTATTTGACAGGAGATTGGGATACTTGAATGCCTGGCCAACTTTGTTGAGCAGTGGAGTGATCCCAATGATCAATGAAAATAATACTATTTTAATTTCCAAGATCAAGTTTGGGGACAACAATACACTCTCAACTGTGACTGAGGCTAAGTGCCACACCAACCTCATCTTCCTTGTGACCAATTTCAACTGCTCATTTACAGCCAATCATTGTGAAAACCCATCTGCTCAAATGGTGAGGGTTGTCTATGATATTGAAGTGGTACGGAAAATGGATTAGCAAATATTTCTGATTGGCGGAGTTGTTTGAAAAACCTACCAACCAAAGACTCTCAAAGTTGCTGACTTTTGTGTTCAAGCTCCATGCATATTTAGTAGAGACCTCTACCTTGGGATCCTCACTTGGAACAGGCGGCATGGAAACTAAGCTCATCAGGGCCAAACTCACCACCGCTCCTGGCGTGGCCACAATAATCTGCAATGGCACAAAACCACAAGACATTGCAGCGATTATATTGGACTTGCCACCAAACCAATCAGTTCATCCGAGTCAATCCCAGCCCTGCTGGTGCCTCCATGCGTCAAAGGTGGGGTGCATTCTGAATTGATCTGCACCGTCTTCCTTCCACGCCCTACCCTACTGACCAACAAGAGTTTGCAGTTCCTCATGGACTGGCACCCAAGCACTCAGTGGTGATCAACAGAGGTGCCTACGGGGCAATCAGTAATGATGCCAATGGCGGGAGGCTGCTCCCTGCCGGTCTTGTCACCGTTTTCTGTACCTTTGTGGTCACCCAAGCTGTCACCATTCTTGTCCCGAGATGTTTTCTGATTCAGCCCACAGCTCAAGGCTCCTTTTCCGATCAAGAGCAGGCGGTAGCCAAACCGTCCAGTCTTCCTATACCGAATTTTTGAAGCCGCCCGGCCAACAAAACACCCAATGTAGGCTGTGGACTATAACTCTTCAGACATGAACAAGCTGAAAGGTCTTTGCAGGTAGGTGCTACAACCTTTCTTCAATCAATATTTCTTGAATTTGTATTTCTTTTGCTTGGCAATTGATTACACATCTGACTGTTGGGTCCTTCATATCCTGCCCGTCAATTACAGCTCTGAAATCAAATCAGCCCTCGGACATATTGACTCGGAAAATGTGAATTAATCAATTGTCTTCATCAACTCATCCTCACCCGGTCCTTCCGTCACAAACAACAATCTGAGACTCAAGCTGTCCGCTATCAAGCTGCAAACAACCAGCCGCCGATGAACATGACGCCAGTCGGCTCGAGGTCCCATCGCGCTCCTTGGGGGCACTTCAAAGGCCCCCCTAAGTCTCTTTAACCGAGGACCTCTTCGACATATGATCAACAAGATGAGCGACCTGCCCAAGTGCTCCCTAGACGCCTCCTCGGACCCCAACCGCGAGCAGCTCCAGGACGAACTGGCCCAACTGAGCGACATCTGCTGGCTGTCGGCCCAGATAAAGCAGGCCATCCAGGCCTTCGAGGCCAACCCCAGTCTGCTCCGCCAGCGCGAGGACCGCGACAGGAGCCTGTCAGTCCGCATGTACCAGCTCGCCACACTCAAGAAGCGGTTTGTTGAGACCGACTAGTGCTATGCCAAGGTTGAGCAGGCCTCCCAACAATCCATCAATTCCCGCATCGAGCGCCAGGTCCGGATCATCAACTGTAGCAGGGACCGCCGTAGGTGACTTGTGTTGCAATTTCGAGGTGTTTCCAAGGGAAGTAGCATGCTTCTACTAAATAAGCCTGGGATGAAGATGTCACTTCCCCCATAAGCATGCCTGCGAGCCAATTGATGCCATACTTGTTTCCAAGCTATGTTTATGTCTTGGCTGGCAATTACTCGCAGGTGGCCAGCGCACCCCTGCCCTCTTCCTGTATTCCTAATGACCGTTGTCACTTGCTTCGCGAGAAAGAGTCACCAGAGACGCTGTCTTGTATGTATACACACAACAGATGTTCAGGCTTGGTTGACAGGACTGGCGTGATCCTTTGGTGTAAACTGGCACCCTCTTTCATCACAGGCAAGGGTGAAAGCGCTGCGCTTCAAAAAGCGCAGCGCAGCGTGAAGCGCAGCGGTTTTGGTGGCCGCTGCGCTGCGCTGAAAGTAGCGGCCCCGCCCGCTGCGCTACCGCTTTTTGGGTCTGGCAAGAAGCAGGGACCCGCTACTTTCAGCGGTAGCGCAGCGGAACCATCGCTGCGCTACCGCTTTTTGAGCTGGCCGCGTAGCGCTCCCCCGCTGCCAGCCAAAAAAGCGCAGCGCAGCGCAAAGCGCAGCTGTTTTGGTGGCCGCTGCGCGGCGCTGAAAGGAGTGGCCCCGCCCGCTACGCTACTGCTTTTTGGGTCGGGAAAAAAGCGGGACCCCGCTATTTTCAGCGGTAGCGCAGCGGGACTGGCGCTGCGCTACCGCTTTTTGGGCTGACCGCGCAGCGGTTCCCCGCTGCGCTGCGCTAAAAGACCGCTTTTTTGTAGCGCAGCGCAGCGTTTCAGCCTTGTCACAGGTAAAAACCTTGTCCCTAAGCTAGACAGCCAAAAGGTCTGCAAAGGATGGATTGCCCTGCCTGGGGCTATTGAGTGCCCTGGATGAGGGCATAAAAAGAGAACCAAATCCTCTCTCCATCAGCATTAGTCTAGAGGGAAGCCTGACCAGCACCTGTAGCCTCTTCTACATTATTAGTAGTGTAGTTGACTATTTCCCCTCACAACTCTTTCCTGATCTTTTAGGAGTTCCACAGCGGGTCTGACTTGATGGTGGGGCTTTGTTTGCTGACTGTGAAACCAAAATACCTATAAAAATCTCATTGAACATCACAGCACATCTACCAAAACGTTTTGCTTCTAAAAAACACAGGGAGGCACTCAAGCAGGTCTGGCTTGATGGTGGGTCTTTGTTTGCTGACCGCAAAGCTGAAATAACTAATCAAACATCTGAGACTCTGAGTATATCTATATGTTCACCTAAAATAGTACAATGATGATGGATGCTGTTCACATCCTCAAGCAAATCAATATTGTGGCATGTGGCTGGTGCTGGAGAGGTCACAGCAGGAACCAGAGCAGAGTACATATAAATATACCTCTCTTGCCACCACAAAGAAATTGATGGCCAGGACTGGGGTCAAACTATTTGTGGCTTACGCCTGCTAAGCCCCAGTCCTCAGCCAAAAAGGGCATTGGGAATCCTGCCCGTTTCCATCCAGGGAACAGTAGGGGGGGCTGGAATTCTAAGTTTTAAATACTCTCCTCCCTCTCAACCCAATTGGATATGCTGGTCTAAGAAGATGGGAGTAAATCTAATGGCAGGGGGTTTCTCTTGACTCGGGGGTTACAGGGATGCACTTTGGAGTTATTACTCCATACCTGTGGCGGGTGCAGGTACCCCCCTGTTCTTTCACAAATTCTTCACCCCCGCACCCGGACCCCGCCATGGTAGGTACCCGGGCTTGCCAGGCTCAAGAGGTTGTATCCTCTTCAATGGCCGGCAGACCGGTGATAAAGAGGTTTTCAGTGGCCAGCTGACCGGTCATTGAGAGGTTGTAGCCTTTTCAATGGCTGGCTGACCGGTCATCAACAGGTTTTATCCTCTTTGATGACCGGCTGACCGGTCATCAAGAGGTTTTATCCTCTTTGATAGAGAATGTCAAAATAGACTCAGGTACTGTTTGGCACCCAGGTACCCCCTGTTTTTTTTGCCAAAGTTGGTACCTGGTACCACACCTGGCACCGCTTAGCTGGTACCATGGGTACTGAAAATTTTAGGAGAACTGGAAACAATATATTTCTTTAATACTTAATTCCTCTTTTGTTTATTTCTAGTTACAAACTCTAGTGTGTGCATTGAGGCTAGTGAAGTAGTGAATTACCTGGAAG
Source organism: Puccinia triticina (assembly GCF_026914185.1). Lineage (NCBI taxonomy): Eukaryota > Fungi > Basidiomycota > Pucciniomycetes > Pucciniales > Pucciniaceae > Puccinia > Puccinia triticina. The sequence goes on from NC_070572.1 coordinate 4,604,718, forward strand.
CAGTACGGGTGGCCGCTGCTGCTATGCTTGGTTGTTCAGAAGGAGAGAGAGAGGTTCTTGGGCTCTTGGCTGGTGATCTGCAAGTGGTCAAGCCGTTAGCTCCTCCTTTCTTGTTCCTGTCGGCTTCAGGTAAGTTTCTTACTTGGTCAAGGTTTTAACCTCTCTTGGACCTAGCTGAGACGAGCCAATGGGGGTGCGCCTCTGATGTTTTCTATCAAACGTTTCCGGTGGTCAGCATTGTTGGAATGGTAGCTTGCAGGAATGATGATTTTATTACAAGTAATGAAATTATGTATATAAAATATGTAAAATATTTTCTGTGACAGTTGTTGCAGTCGAGAACTACGCATATGTCACAACATCCCCCCCCTCGACAAGAAACTGGCAAAAAGGTTGAAAGAAAGAAAAATAAAAACATGGACTAATGTATAAGACCCTGAACAATGGCACCACATTTTTGATGTGCCAACCTTCCCAAAGCTTTTGTCAACACATCTGCAATCTGATCTTTGCCCGGGATCCACTCTAGACTAGTCTTCCCTTCAAAAAGTGCTTGATTTGTCACGTAGAAATCCCTCTCAATGTGTTGAGTTCTCTTATTTGAAGCCTGTTCACACCCAATCTTCACGGCGGATTGATTGTCACATAGAATCCGCACCTTAAAGTCGGCTCCGATGATGTCGGAAAGTAGATTTCTGATCCAAAGTGCGTGGCGAGTCGCGTGACCCAGAGCCATGTATTCCGCTTGGCACGTCGAGCTAGCCACTGTCACAAGTCTTCGCGAAACGCACATGATCTGCGCGCCGTAGAGCCGCAAAATGACTCCGTACAACAATCTAGAGTTGGGGCCGCCCCAGTTGGCATCAACGAAGCACTCTACCGGTGATTGTCCATGGTCATTTGGTTTGATGTGCAAGACGGTTTCTCTGGTGTTAGCAAGATAGCCTAGAAGATGACGGAGGCCTCTCCAGTGCAGTGTGGAGGGCTTGCCTGAGAAGCGAGCAAGGTAATTGACACTGTACGCTATGTCTGGTTGTGTTCCCACGGCCACATAGCTGAGACTTCCAATGGTTGATAAATAGGCAGTGCTGTTGATCCCATCAATGTTGTCTTCCGTGTTTGAAGTATATCCCTCGGGCAGCAGAGTAGTATGTAGAGTTGTACCATCCCATCACTCCTTCAAAACCTTTGAAATGAGATTTGGTTGGGTTAGTTCAAAACCTTCCGGGGTCCGTTTAATCTTGACGCCAACCATGCTCATTAATCCCTCTTCCCACTTTATTTCTAGGCTTCCTTTGAGTTGATGCTTGAGTTGTTTCAGTGCTGCGTCAGAAGATCCTGTTACTATTCCATCATCTACATGTACCCAGATGATGGAGCGATCCGTCTTGTTGCTTAATGTGTAAACACTCGAATCATAGTAGCTGGATGTATACCCTAGATCAGCCAATGTCTTACTCAGGTGTTTCCACCAGCAGTGGGCGGCCTGTTTTGTACCGTAGAGTGCGCGTCGCAGTAAGCAGGCCTCGCCAAGGTTCACATCAAGTCCTTCCGGCGGTTGAACCCAAACCCCCTCGTCAATGGGCGAATTGAGGTAAGCAGCCACAAAGTCGAAATTATAGATTGGCCAATTGTTCTTTGCTGCTATAGTAAGTAGGACCCTCATTGAAGTGAAGGTGGCTGTAGGTGCAAAAGTGTGCGCAAAGTCTGTTCCTTCCTTTTGGTTGAGTTGCTTAATGTGTAAACACTCGAATCATAGTAGCTGGATGTATACCCTAGATCAGCCAATGTCTTACTCAGGTGTTTCCACCAGCAGTGGGCGGCCTGTTTTGTACCGTAGAGTGCGCGTCGCAGTAAGCAGGCCTCGCCAAGGTTCACATCAAGTCCTTCCGGCGGTTGAACCCAAACCCCCTCGTCAATGGGCGAATTGAGGTAAGCAGCCACAAAGTCGAAATTATAGATTGGCCAATTGTTCTTTGCTGCTATAGTAAGTAGGACCCTCATTGAAGTGAAGGTGGCTGTAGGTGCAAAAGTGTGCGCAAAGTCTGTTCCTTCCTTTTGGTTGAAACCCTTCGCGACATAGCGGGCCTTGTATTTGATAGATCCGTCGCCGATGACTTTTCTGGCGAATACCCATCTGGCGCCAAGCTTCCGGCGGTTGGCCGGTAACCGGCGCACCTGCCACACATTTTTCTGGCGGAGATTCTCTAGTTCTGTGTCTATGGCTGCTTTCCAGTGTTTGGACTCTGAGGATCGCATGGCTGCTTTGAAAGTCAACGGGACGTCCTCAGAGGCATCTGTACAATCTCTTTGGCATTGGTCAACTGCTTTCTATTGTGTCGCCACCTTGTGTTCCTCCTTGAAATCATTGAGTTCAAGGTGCTTTGATTCCGTGTGTTTGGGCTGTTCCGGCGTACGAGGATTGGTATCTGCCTGGTTTTCAGTTTTGACGCAAGGGAGTGCATTTCTACCAAAATCAGCCCAGGCCAAGGAGAAAATTTTCCAAGATGCGGGAAGCCAGAACGTCCATCCTTTTGATTCTAGGAGATGTCCTATGACTAAGCCTGTCTAGTCTCTTCCTCTTCTCCGGCGCAATGAGGACATAAGCACGGGATCTGAAAACACGAGTTCTGTTGAGTTGGGGCTTGTTGCCGAAGAAAACTTTGTAAGGAGTTTTTTCTTTAGTTACGCGGTTGGGAATGCGATTGAGGGTCCACGCCGCCCACATGAAAGCATATCCCCAGAACTCCTTGCCAAGTTCACTGTCGTGTAAGACACTTCTGCCCATGTTGGAAACTGTCCTATTGTAGCATTCCGCCGCGCCGTTTTGGAAGTGGTGGTAGGGTAGGGATTGCTCAGCAATTATTCCCTTGTCAGACAGGAACTTGCCTAGAATTTTGGAATCAAATTCCCCACCGTTATCAGAGCGGAGTATCTTCAGTTTGGCGTTAACCTGGGTTTCCCAACGTGTGATTGTTTCCATAAGAACTACTGCAGCATCCGCCTTTGTTTTCAGAATCTTGACTTCGCTATAGGAGGTGAAAATATCCCTAATAGTGAGTGTGTACTTACCCCCAGTCATTGTTGGTGTGTCAAACGGGCCCATCAGATCAACGCAAACTACCAAAAGCTTCTCCACAATTCGGTTTGTTGGCCCCAGGGCGGAGGTCCTAGTAGCCTTGCAGATCAAGCACACAGGGCATTTGATGGAACCAGCCGGCATAGTCGTCGGTAAACCATATCCCAGTTGCAGTTTCACCAGCCTCCTTATTTTCCTCAGGCTGGCATGGCCAAACAAACGGTGCCAGAATAGCAGAGTTTTCTCATCTGCGGTCAAGTCCTCACCATTCCAGGTGAACTGACTGTGCTCAACTACGTCAGGTGATCTAAAAACCGAGTTTGCTTTAATTTCACAGTTGGAAGGGGAAACACAATGTTCAATCAAAGAATGAGAGGAAAGAGGGAACACTCGCATCGGAAGAGGGAGTGGCCAGGTGTTCTTGACTGGATCAAAAACGCTGCGCAGTAGAACCCGACTGTCGCTAGTAAGCAAATTCACTGAGTCAAAATTCCCATTCACTCTGAATGTGGCATTCGCCTGCTTGAATGCGGCAATTGACAGCAAAGTTGACCGAGCACGCTCACAATAATAGACCCTTCTAACAGCGACCGTTGTTCCGTTCATCCCGCAGAATTTCAAAGTACCCGTGCCTGTGATGAAATCGCACGCGGTGTCAGTCGCAACTTTGACGGCAATCGGTTCTTTCAAAGGCTTGAAGTCAAACAGTGCATACCTGTCTCCGGTCACATTGTCTGAGGCGCCCGAGTCCCAGATTACTTCTTTCCCGTTGCGGTCCACGGTCATTTCCCTGAGATCAAAAAAATGCCTGGAAGGCTCTGCGGAGAAGTTTTCATTTTTGATAACATATTCTACATCCTCAGATTCTTCCGCAAACAGATCGGGATTGATTTGACGTGTTTCAACCTGCTTGTTGTTTTGATGCGGGACGGTGTGGTGGACAAACTGGTACACGCGTGGGGATCAAGATTTATGCGCATGGCGCGCGCCAAAGGACGTTGTGAGAACTCCTTTGGGACTGGTGGCAGTTCTGCGAGGGGGAGATAACAAATATGATATTTGCAGTTAAGCAATATTTATGTTACGGGTGGTTTGAAGGACCTGCCCCTCTATTGTACTACACAAGGATTCTGACAACAAAAATTTATTTATTGTTGTGGCAAAACCTTGATAGAGATCACTATGTGTAGTAGTCTCTATCAGACTTAGATCAAACAATGAAGATGATGTGCAATGACACAAGCTATTTAAGAACCTGATTATGATCACATGTGTTGGGTGAGTGGATGTTTGAGATCACACTGTTAAATGAATGAGTGACTGGTTGGTTGGTGGTTGCTATTCACATGCTGAATTCAAATGAGGGGGGAGGAAGGGCTCCTTATATAGTCTATCTACAAGGCGGCCAACTTGTGGTTCTAGCCCTAAGTCTAATTGAATATGCATAAAAATATGGCCAACTTGTGGTTCTAGCCCTAACTCTAATTGAATATGCACAAAAAATATGACCCAGTTGTGGTTGGCTCTAATACCATATTATGTACTACCAATGTACTACTATACTATGTACTTGTGTTGGATGAAAAACCATTTAACCAAAATAACTTTTGACTGAGTGGAGCTATCCTAGTGGTTCAAGTGAGTGACTAGGGGTTAAATGACCTTCAGAATCTAATTATGCAATAATAAATCTAAGAATATATCTCCTTCTCATGTATTCAACCATCACTTTATGTAATTTGATACTTGAAACAGATTTGGCACACCACAACGTCAAGACTCAAGACAGCAAGATTCAAGCCTTCAACCCTCAAGGCCTCCTCAAGTTCAAAGCCGCCGCGTGGCGCGTCCTCAAGGCGTTTCAGGTTTTCTTTCCCCTTTTCCCTTCTTTTCTCTTGTTTCTTTGTTGATAGTTTTGTTTTCCTGTATTTTCTTTTATCATGGTTGCTATTTTCTTTTCTTATCTGCGCGTCTTGGTTAGGTCTTGGATGAGGAGGGTTGGTTTTTAGTTTGTTCTGTCTGTTTTGTTTTGTTTCTGTCTCTGGTTTTGTTTTGTGTAGTGCGCGTGCGCGCTAGGTTGTGATGAGCTGTCTGTTAGATGTCACAAGCTCCAGGGTTTGAGTTCAGTTGAACTCTGGCTTTGGAGCTGCATGGACCCACTCTGAACCAAAAAATTCAGTTCTCCATCAAAATTTCAAAGTTAGAAGTCTTGGCGCTTTCCGCCCGTATCTCGAGTATCACACGTCTTCAAAGTTTGTCTACCCCGCAACGTCGATCTCCTCCACTTCTCTGGTTCAGATCACAGCCCCTCCGGCAGGATCCCCAGCTCTCCCTCTCTCTCAAAACAAAATCCGCCGACAAGCATCTCCAGCCGTTGTAAAATCAATTCCCCCCCTAACGCTATACAACACCGCACTCTTTTTTGGCCAATCACCCCGGAGGGCATACGTCTCAGTTTCTTTTCTTTTCCATTCCCCTCCCCCAACTGCTTCCGGCCCAGCACCGGCAAGAGTTCCACAACAGTCTTGTAAGGTTTGGGCTGGGATAGGTGAGGCGGTTGATAGGGACTTGGAGCTGATCCGGAGTTCCTGTTGCTTGGCTGGATAGGCTTGATATAGGGAACTCGGTCGAAGTTTTATTGAGCAGGGTGGGAAGGTGACTGGGGGGCGTTGTACCGCCTGCCGGGTGGTTGGGTTGTTTTTTCTGCTTGTTGGACACTTGGGGGCCATATGTCCAAGTTTTTTGCAGATGTAGCAGCGGGCAGGTTTGTCCAAAGCCATCGCAGAGAAATTGGAAGGCGTTTGCGTTTTCGGATTTGATCCTGAAGCGCTCCCTGATGCGGCACCTGAGTCAATTCCTGAAACGCTAGTGTCATCGTGGCTAGCTAGAGTCATGTTCAGCGTTGAAGTCAACCCACGTCCTGTCTCTTTGGCTAGTCGATGTTCTGTCCTAGCCCCATCCCAGTAACAAAGAACGTCGATCGGACCAGGTGCTATCAAATCATGGGTTTCCATGAAGAAATGAACTTTGGCATCAACAATCGGGCGGAGGTGATCACGGAGCTTGCCTTGAAGTACAAAAATTTGCATTGTGTCCCATGTCAGCTCAATGCCCTGTTTGACAAAAGTGCAGGTACATTGATCAAACTCGGCCAGGGCCTCCGCAGCGCTGCTGTAGTCTGAGAGCAATATGTTTTTCATCTTCTCCCAGTCCTGGAGTTGTCTGGCTTGGTTGACAATGCAGAACTTTGTGATGAGATGATCAAAAACGTCGGCCGAGTTTTCAAAATCAAGCAAGTCGAATGAGAGCTCAGGGTGTACCAAGGACTGGATGATTCCCATTGCAATTCTTTTGTGGTAGGGAATGATGGCCTCGCCTACTTGTGGTGTATAGGAGGAGGTGTTGCGGAATCGTTTAGCAGCGGTGGCACCAAGGGCTTGCTCCCATCTTCGGATGTTGGAGCCGTTGGGTTTTAGAAAATCATCCGTGGCAAAATCCTTGATCGCTGCCGACACAATGGTGGAGATTTTTGAATCTTTGTTGAGTTCCCATCTTGCTTGGGTTCGCGCCTCATCAGATTCTCTACGAAGGCGCTCAGCTAGTCGCCTTTCTTCGTCCGCTTCACGTTGCAATCGCATTTCATTGACTAGGCCAGCAATGTTGAGTTGAACGTTTGAGACGTTTGGTAATGAGGTCCCGGAGTGGTCCGAGCGTTGGCTACTTGTAGCATCATGAAGATGGGGGGCTGGCTTGGTGCGACACCAATTTGTTGCTGAAGAACCAATTGTGCGACCGGTGAGACGTGGTTGAAATGTTGTCTCTTCAGGTTCATCGTCCAAAACTGCTTGATCTTTGCCCTTGTTCAGACCAAAAAAGGTGGACGGGCCCGCGCTGGCATTTGATTCGACCGGGGCGCAATTGAGTTGACGTTTGAAGTAATTGTTTGATGAAAGTTGGGGCCCAAGAACTGACTTCATTGTTGGTGTCGTCCTATCCAGTGTCTGGAGGCCGGGTATGGGACGACCGGCAGGACAAGGGACAAATCGGCCGGAGGGGGGTTTGTTATTGGACATGTGGGAGAGGAGTCTGAGTTGAGAGATAAGATTTTTTAGAAAGGGGAGAAAGAAAAAAACGGGGGGTAAAAAGTGAAATAGAGCAGAGCGGGAGAGTAGGGTTTGAGAGAGTTTGTCGGACAGACAAGAATGGAGGTTGATTGGATTTGTGTCTTGAGGGATAGACAAGGCCCTACCAACTTTTCAACCGATATCACCAAGCTTTGAAACCTTTGTCACCAGACTTTGTTTGTGCGGTTATGGTTGATCAGACCAACGTAAACGCCTGCAGAGCATTAGCCGCATGGTACAAAGTTTAGGAGATTCATACTCCAGCCTAGTTCACAATTCCTAAGCGGCTATTACAGGTCTTGTGAATTGTTGAGAAGTTAACCGTTGATAACAAAGAGGAAAGGAAGAAAAAAGAAGGAGATGCTTGCTGGCAGACTACAGTTGCTTGTCAGTGGGTGACTACTTGACTTGTCCGTTGAATGAGGACTATGTGGTTATTGATTCTTGTCTTGTGGCGGCTACAGATGATAAGAAAAAGAAACGAGCTACTCCAGCAAGAGGCTCATAACCTGTTGGAATGATGATTTTATTACAAGTAATGAAATCATGTATATAAAATATGTACAATATTTTCTGTGACAGTTATCGCAGTTGAGAACTACGCATATGTCACAACAAGCATCTTCCTAATGCGGTCTTAGAGTCTATCTTTGGACCTGTCTGTGCACCTTTACCCTTTCCTTTGCGGTTGGGGGTTTGCGTTGTTCAGGTCTGGTTCTTGAGTTCTGTAGCTGCAAGTAACGGGGCCAAGCTTTTAGCTTTGGCTTGTCAGCTTCCTGGATTGAACTCAATCACTCACCTGGGGTGTCGATTGGGAAGCGTTCCAGTAGTGACAATTGTTTTTTGATCTTGCTGATCTCGGCAGATGTACCTGCTAACATTAGTGCTGATGAAGTCAGTTTTTCATCCGTGCAAGTAGCTTGGGCTGCGGAAAGAGTTTTGCTTTGCTTACCTGATTCCGCAGCTTTTGTGGTTTGTGGCACTTTCCGGATAATGTGCCGCTCGCCGAGGTCTGCATTCTTACAGGTAACACCGGCTTTTTTTCATCAATCAGGTCATTGAGAGGTGGCCTTGATGACCGGACCTCCCCTTAATGACTGAAACAGGTTTATCATTGAGGGGAGGACCTCTCAATGGCCAGAACAGCAATGACCGACCTGTTCTGGTCATCAAAAGGTCAGCCATGGTCATCAAGGGTACTCCCCTCAACAACCAGGACACACTGGTCATTGAGTGGAGTTTTTACTCCCCTCAATGATCACACCAGGACTGTTCTCAATGACCTGTTGTCAGTCATTCAGAGAAGTTCAAAGCGGGCCAAGGGCCAGGGGGTTGTGGTTTACCCGCTTCCCCCAGTGGGGGCAAGCGGTACTTGGAGCAGTACCCAGGTACCGCACCGCTTTTCCATCCAGAACCAAATATGTAGCTGGTACTGCACCTGGCACCGCCAAGCAGGTGCAAGCGGGTGCCACCCAATGGGTCTACTTTGGCATTCTCTACTCATCAAGAGGTTGTAGCCGCTTTGATGACCGGCTGACCGGGCATTGAGAGGTTTTATCCTCTTTGATACCAACCAAGGTCGTCAAAAAGACAGCCTGTGAGGCTGAAGCCAGCCGCTTAACCCTGCCGGTTGCCGTGCTGTGTTTTTCTGGCTGGGGCGGCTTGTTGACCCAATCCAAATTTGAAAATCACGCCCGCCGTCTAATGAATGATAGTCTCCTCCCTAGGCTCTGAAAAAAGAAAATTATACTCTCAAATGATAAATTGACTGGCTGGCAGAGGCAAATTGTGTCAATCCTGGCTTCTCTGAACATCAGGTCCGGGGCAAAACCCGTACTGGGTAGGTCTGGACCCCGGAGAGCCCTTACCAAGCCAACATATGTCGCACATATCCGGGGGACATTTTTTTGCAAAATGCTCCTGATGTAATTCAGCCAATACGTATCCAAATTTATTTTTTGTCCCAAGATGATCTTGATGTGGTTGGTTTTTTTTTGGGATTTCCTGGAAAGCAAAACCAAAAATTCAGGTCTTGAGTTCAATTCCCACCCAAGAAAGGGTTTTTTCTGTCCAATTTTTCCCTTTAGGCCTTTAATGTTCAAAATCCTCCTTATGTACACTATGAGTGCAGTTGGACGGCGGGCGGACGTCCGCGCTGACGTTGGCCACCCCCCATCTGCCCCTGCAGGAAAGGTTTACAGAGCGGATGTTGGGTAGAGAAAAAGTCCGGAAGGGCGGGCTGACCCCAACGGGGGCTAGGCCATAAATTCTACCCGGATGTTGTGGAACTCTTACTGTGCCAGGTGGTAGGCAGAGCGTTGTGGAACTACTCTTGGGATGAATAGAGCTGGAGAGGGAATGGTGCTTTAATGGGCTGCCTCTCTGGGAACAAGAAAACGATATAAGAGTGTGGACTCTTATGGAAAGGTGTGGCTATAGAGGATTCTTGAGGTATGTCTTGAGGGTTACTTTTCTACTAATCTAATATTTTGTACACAGATAACAAGCTTGTCCAATCTGATTTATTGGCATAAGCAAGGCTAATGATAGGTGACCAGTGATCTGAATTACTTTGACAGGATCTGATGGCGAACAAATGAAGAGGAAAACAACCCAGTTTATATACACAAGAAAGAGGAGCCATGAGGAAACAAGGATAACCTGGAGGGAAGCATAGAACATTCTACTTCTATAGGATGAAACAGCCATGTGGTCAGAGTAGTGGGTCAAGGAGTCACATGATGGTGTAATAGTGGGTGGGGATGATGCCATCTTCTGGGGGCTATGGTGCAATCTTCCTAGTTGGAGGAGGGGATATGTGAGACATAACAGGGGTAGAATATTCTATGATCTAAGATAGGAGGATTTAGGTGTTTCAGGAAGTAATAATCTAGGTGAGGTTTGGGGCTATGTCTAGTATAATTGTTGAAACTTCGTCTCTGTCTCTTACTCACCCCAAATTCCTAGATCCTTTAACACCCTACTGCTCTTTGTTTCTTTCGCTCATCATAGTCTGTACAATGTCTAGTTATGTATGTCTGTCCACATGTCTTGTAGTCTTTGAACCCTGACATCCCTGACTTATCAACTCTCTAGCATGTCTTATCTTTTTGTGTGACATTCACTCATGAGCCTTGGTTATTTTTTGCATATTCATTTTCATCTCACCCACAGTTTGACCACATGTACATAGTCTACTTATACCGTACTAGCTACATGTGAATCAAATCATTGGTTCTCCTCCATCTTTTTCCGTACCCCAAACTGAGCCGCATCCGGTGAGAGATTCATCCTCACTGTCCCTTACTCTCTCAAGCCACGGAGCTCACTCCTTCTTTGCTCTTGTGATTGTTGCGGAAAAGTCGTAGCTTCAACAATAATGTGTACCATGTTGGGTTTGGAGGGTGAAGGGTTTCAAGGGTGCTTATACATCTTTGAGCACATGGTTCTAAGGAAACACTAGAAGAAGGGGGTAACATGTGATCTGGGTAGATGTTTGAGACTAGGGAGAGGGTTTATCCAAGAGAGGGGGAGTGTTGGAAGAGGGAATACTATTATCCAGGGTATGACCATTGAGTGGGGATGTTGAGGGGCTTGGGCTTTGCTGACAAGGGGGCCAGAGGTATGGGATTTATTCTTGAGGTGTGACAGCCTTGTGATTGATGGTTGCTGGTTTTCTGGGTAGATCAGGATTGGCTTACCACAGCGTCAAGGGGATGGGTGAAGGAATTATAGCCGGAGGCAAGTGGAGCAAGTTGAGGGAGAAAGATTGGCTTAGCCAATAGTGGACAAAGTCTGAAAAAAGGACCAATGAAACTTACTCAAAGGGGCTAATGTGCCTTTGCAGATAAAACAGTGGGCAGGCTCAAGTGTGCACACAGGAACAGATGGTCAGAGCTGATGACTTTAATTTCTTGGAGTCTAGCGGTTTTAAATAGACTACATACAATATGGTTAACTTGTGGGCGCGGATTTAATCATAATGAATGAGAAGAAAAAAAGACACATGCATGGCAGACAAACAAGAAAAGGTGACATGTTTGTGACAGGGAGGAGAGAGAAGATCAAGAAGGGGAAGAAAAAGAACAAGTGAAATTCCAACAATGGGTGCTGTTGAGGCTGCCCTTGTGGGTGGTCTGCAAAAGTGATGAGGATTGTGTAAGCAAGGAGGTAAAAGGGTATTTTACAACGGCGTTGTGGAGTTCCGGCGCGTACACAGGATCAAGACACCCGGATAAAGGCCTCAAGAGCATCAAGACCTTCAAGACTCTCAATTCTTCAGTTATCATTTCTTTCCCCCCCCCCCCCCCCCCCCTCCTCTTTCCTTCCCTTTCCCTTTCTTCCTTTTCTTCTCTTTTTGTTGGTTTGATTTGTTTTGATTCTTCCATTGATTTTTCTTTTTACACACGTTGTTTTTTGTTTCTTTTCTGTTTCTTCTCTGCGCGCGTTGGAGAGGATGAGTTGGAGGAGGGTTGGTTCTTTGTTTCTTTTCAGATGTTGCCTTGTTTGTTTGTCTTTTTTGGTTGTGGTGTGGAGGTTGTTTCTCTTTGGTTGTTCTTTTCCTTTCCCTCTTCTCATCTTAGTTGTATGGGCGCGGCGGGCACGAGGGCTCGTCACGCGGCATGTTGCGGGCCTGAATCCAAGTTCAGCCGAACTTGGAGGAGGGATCCGCATGGTATCCACCTCCGAACCACGAGGAATATCATCAATCTTTGAGTTCTGAAGTTTATTGATCCCGGATCGTGTCAATCCTTCCCCGCATACTTCTGAGTTTTGAGTACCTGAGTATTCTGAGTTTCCCTTCATCTGATCACTTCCCGATAATCCCGACGACCGCGCCGGCTTCCTTCTATCTTTATCCAAGCTTTTCTACCCCACCCAAACCGCCAAGGGTATTCCAACCCCCTCGTCCCCTCTCAACAAATCCCCCCCCCCCCAACCGCTATCACTTTATTTGATTTTCCCAATACTTTTTCACAGGACCACCGACGAGGGCAGCACCTAAGCACCATCCCCTCCACCGACTGCCACGGCTCAGACCCGACAGGAGTCCATATTTGGTCCCCCGAGCCGGGATCGAACCAGCGACCTCAAGATTTACAGTCTCGTCTCAGGATTTTGAGTTGGACTGGTGGTCAGAGGCTGGATTTCTTCCGATTTTGTTTTCTTTTTGTTTTCTTTTCCTTGTTGGTCGACTCTCGCATTATCCGAAGACGTTTCAGGATCTTCGTTTCAGGATCAAGACCGAAACGAAGCTTTTATTCTTTTTTTTTAGGCGTCTGCCGCGGGGCATAGGGGAGACAAAAGTAAGTCCCCTCCATAGTAGCACCTCCGGGCATCTCTACGCGCTGTCGAAAGCATTACCTGCCACGCTGTGAGCCTTTCCGTCGCGTCCGCATCTGCTTGTTTAGATTCAGCCTGAAGGTCCTCAAGAGCAAGATGGCCGATCCCGTAACCGTTGAGGCCGTCAAGATTAAGCCTCCACATGGCAAGAGCCTGAAGTTCGATGGGACGAACGTCGAACGCTTTTTACACCAGTATCAAGTCGCCGCTCGCCTAGATAAGGCCTCAGGTCAAGATATGGCTGAGCAGCTGTTTTTCTTCGTGGACGATGCTCTTCTCGACGTCCTGGAGACCTTAGAAGGCTACGAGCCGCCGAACTGGCCTAAGCTGAAGGCCTCGATGTTGTCGTACTGGGGAGAGATTGATTCGGCGAAATTCACGGCGCGGGACATCAAAGCGCTGACGGAGGGATGGGTTGCGCGAGGAGGAGTTTCTTCCGTGGAGGACTATCAGGCCTTCAGGAAACATTGGGAACCCATTCAGGCCTACCTGCTCGCCAAGGATCATATCGAGTCCGTGGAGGAGATTCGCAACGACTACTATCAGTCGTTTTCTGTAGCTGTTCAGGATCGAATTCGGGATCAGTTGCTCAAAGATAACACGATGATCACCACGGCCGACAACCGCTTCAAGTTGCCCAAATTCGAGATCCTCAAAGCCGCAATCACTGAAGTAATGAGAAGACAAACCTCGCTGATTTTCGAAGATTCGAAGGCGTCTAAACCAGTGAAGCCTGCAACCTTGGACGAAGCCAATGGCATTATGCAGAAAATGGGAGAGGATCGGCGCCCGAAAGCGGTAGCTGGCCCGTCCAAGCCAGTCCCCACTATGGATGAACTGTCGAAAATGTTTGAGGCGTTTGAACAAAAGCTAGAACAGAAGCTGGCCTCGGTACCGACTAAATCTTCGCAGTCCCAGGGTCCAAGAGGTCCAATGGTGTGTTTCTATTGCCATTGCGAGGGACACGGGACCGCCCGTTGCTTCGAGCTCCAGAAGGATAAGGACGATAATCTCGTGGAGCAGAAGGGCACCAATTTCTTTTTGCCGAATGGAGCGTTGATACCCTGGGATTCTACTAGACCGATTCGACATGTGGTAGCATCGTTTCAACCTACGAGGGCTGCCGCTAGTCAGGCGACGACTGAGCCTGTCGTGGGTTTGAAGGTCGGTTGCGGATCACTCCAACCCTGGTACCCGCCCGCGGTGTCGTCGCAGTCATTTTCAGGAGTTTATGAGGCCGACCCGGCGGGAAGGAAGCGGCATGAAGACTCGAAGCCTTATAAGGCCCCAGCCGTTCCCCTCAGTGCGGTGAAGCGCCCTATCCGTCGAGTTCCAACCCCGCCTGTTCCCGAAGAGAGAAGTGCGATGGGCGAGGAGGCGGAGCTTTTCGAGCGCAGTCCCGGAAACGACCCAACGCACGAGCTGTCTCCCGATCGCCCCACGACTCCGCCGACGCCTACAAAAGCTGCTGGTCCGAAAGTGCGCTTTGAAAGAGAGGTCTCGCGCGAACACCCGAATGCGGTTGACGGCGTATTGCGAAAGATAGCCGTGTTGAAGGTGCCCGACATCACGGTATCGGAACTCATGGCGATCTCTCCCTCCATAGCCGAAGGCATGAAGAAATGGGTATCTAGACGACGCGTTGAGGTCGGAGCCGAGGAGCTGAAGGTGAACTCCGGGACGTTGGCTGAGGTCTCTGACAGAGATTTGGGAACAGATCCGAACCTTTACTCATGCCCCCTTGGATATTTGCCGTGTCTTATTGGGGACGACGAGACCTCAGCGTCTCCCCTTATCGACTCGGGCTCTCAATTGAATCTGATCTCAGACGCCATGGCCAACAAGTTTAATCTAAGCCCTCGTGTTAACTTTGCATCTGCGGTCTACGGTATCAATAACCAGGCCTGTGAATTGATGGGTGTAGCTGAAGACGTGCAGGTCCGGATCGGCAAGTCGTTGGTGAAGACGTGTCATTTTTGGATCACAAAGATGGACGGGCCGCTGATCTTAGGTCGGCCCTTCCTAATGGATGTTGCTGCTACGTTGGCGTTCTCACCACAATCGGGCAAGAAGCTTATCATACCGGACGCTACTGGAAGAAACATCGAGGTTTCTTTGTGTTCGACTGGGTCAGGCCGATGGGAACGTGATTTCCCAGGTCAGGGTCGTAAGGCGGTGCTTACTCATGTGGCGCGGCTCCCCGACGATTCTTCGGAGGATCGTCCTTTTTTATGAGCACAGTTGGTTCGGTACTCGGCAGTTTTAATCTAGATGCTCGAACTCTCGCCGTTGAATCGACTCATCTCTCAGAGTATCATCGGGCCGTTTTTCTTTTCACTTCTTCTTTCAGTCACCAAATCAGCAAACCCAAAAAACATTCACAGATAATCAAAAACAGCAAAAAGAAGATCGGTTTTCAGTTTCATTCCAGTTTCAAGTCTCAATTGTACATTAGAAGAGGTGCGGGAGAGGAGAAAAAGGGTATTTCGCAGGGCATTAGGGGGACAGAAGTAAGTCCCATCCATTGTGCACCTCCGGGCATCTCTACGCGTGTCGAAAACATTACATGCCACGCTGTGAGCCGCCCCTGTTTGCCCTCTTTCTTTTCCAGTACCGTCAACCCTTCAATCCCAGATCATCGTCTCCGAGAAGAGAATAAACTATCCTTGTTTCATCACAAGGAGGCCTCAGCCCCATCACGGGAACCCTCCTCAAGTGCTCAAGTTTTGTTTCAGGAGAAGTCTCAAGATTCAAGCTGCGATCGTCCACTGCCAGCATTTAAGCCTCGGATGCGTCCATCCCCATTAATCTGGGATGCACACAACTGATTTAACATTGGTTGCGCGCATCCGATGCAATCCGCATCCGAGTTGATATCGGGGGACAGTAACCCGAGGGTTTGGCCACCCGATTCAAACTCGGCTGGTCCGCGGCCGAGCCAAAACCGGCAGGCTGTCTGACCGACGAATCAAATTCCTCGATCAGTGGCCAGCCGAGTTAACCTCGGCCGCCACCAACCGAGCAATGGAAGCTCGGTTGACAGGTCAAGCGAGCTTTCATATGATATGAAAGCTCGGTTACGGACCCACCGAGTAAAATGAATATCGGTGGGTCAATCACCGATGAGTTCAAATCATCGGTGGGTAAATCACCGATGATTTCAAATCATCGGTGGGTCAACAGCCGATGATTTTGAATCATTGGCTGTTCCACCCTCCTCGGAGAACTTTCCCGGGGAGGAGCCCTCCGGCAGATAGCACGTCGAGCCACAGTGGCCGGAGCAGTCTGCTCGCTGGTCCAAGAAGTCGACTCGCCGGTCCAAGCAGACTGCTCAGACTGGCGAGCAGTGCTGCCCAATCACGTACAGGTACCTGCTCGGCGAGCAGGTCAGCCTGCTTGCCAAGCAGGTACTTATACCCGCTTCGCCAGCAGGTTAACCTGTCAAGCTGCTGGCCGAGTAGGTCGACCTGCAGGCCAAGCAGGTTCAGGTACCTGGTCAGCGAGCAGGTCAACCTGCAGGCCAAGCAGTTAAAAGAGGTTAAAAGTACCTGCTCGGCGAGCATGCTGACCTACTCGCCGAGCAGGTAAAAGCTCTTTTACCTGCTCGGCCAACAGGATGACCTGCTCGCCGAGCTTGTACGGTTACAGGTACTTGCTCCGACTCGGCCAGCAGGTCAACCTGCTGGCCAGGAAACAGTACCTGCTCGGCGAGCAGGTAAAAGTTCGCCGAGCGGGTACTTTTAGCTGCTCGGCCGTCAGGATGATCTGGTCGCCTGGTTACAGGTACGTACTCCGTCTCGGCCAGCAGGTCATCCTACTGGCAAGGAGGTAACGGTACCTGCTCGGCGAGCAGGTTGACCTACTCGCCGAGCAGGTAAAAGGTCGCCGAGCAGGTATTTTTACCTGCTCGGCCATCAACCTGGTCGCCGGGCGGGTACAGTTACAGGTACCTGTTTCGGCTTGGCCAGCGGGTCATCCTGCTTGCCACGCAGGTAACAGTACCTGCTCGGCCATTAGGATGACCTGCCCGCCAAGCAGTTGCTTTTACCTGCTTGGTAAGAAGGTTGACCTGCTCTGCAAGCAGATAGCTGTAGCCGCTTTGAAGCGGGAAGAATTACCTGCTCGGCGCTGTTATTTGCTTGGCCAGTTGACCTGCTGGACGCGCCGGAGCAGGTACCTGTAACTGTACCTGCTCGGCGAGCAGTTCATCCCAATGGTCGAGCAGGTAAAAGTACCTGCTCGGCGGTCTTTTACCTGCCCAGCAAGCTTTTACCTGCTCTGGGAGCAAAACTCCACAAGCGAACTGCTTTAGCAGTTTTCCTGGGAGCAAAACTCCACAGGCAAACTGCTTTAGCAGTTTTCCTGGGAGCAAAACTCCACAGGCAAACTGCTTTAGCAGTTTTCCTGGGAGCAAAACTCCACAGGCAAACTGCTTTAGCAGTTTTCCTGGGAGCAAAACTCCACAGGCAAACTGCTTTAGCAGTTTTCCTGGGAGCAAAACTCCACAGGCAAACTGCTTTAGCAGTTTTCCTGGGAGCAAAACTCCACAGGCAAACTGCTTTAGCAGTTTTCCTGGGAGCAAAACTCCACAGGCAAACTGCTTTAGCAGTTTTCCTGGGAGCAAAACTCCACAGGCAAACTGCTTTAGCAGTTTTCCTGGGAGCAAAACTCCACAGGCAAACTGCTTTAGCAGTTTTCCTGGGAGCAAAACTCCACAGGCAAACTGCTTTAGCAGTTTTCCTGGGAGAAAAACTCCACAGGCAAACTGCTAAAGCAGTTTTCCTGGGAGAAAAACTCCACAGGCAAACCACTCAAGCAGTTTTCCTGGGAGCTCAACCACACTTGCCCGCCCACCTCCTTAAATGAAGGGCTCGTGTAAAATCCCATGCTCCATGCAGGTTTCAAAACTCAATCACTTAAATCTCTTGACTTGCAACCTTCATCCCTGGCCCCTGCTCCCGCCTAAATCAGTAGAGAACTGGAATGAATTAATCTTCTCTTGAGCTCTTTAATCTCCCATTTACGTTTTGCTACATCTTAACACGTGCTCCTGATCCGCCCACAATTTTACCACCATCAGATGAATAGGGGAATCCTGCCACTGCAGCTGACTACTGTGGTGGTATATGTTGGCAACCAGTTAAGAATTTCCACTCACTGCAGCGAAAATGGAAAGCAGCACACAGCTGAGTATAAGGGTGAAAGCGCTGTGAGACTCCAAAAGCGGTTTGCACCTCTTATGGCTGAATTTAGAGAAGTATGTGTGGGGAAACCCCTGCTTCTCTGAAAGACAAAGACTGACAACACCCCCAGCTAGGCTGGAAGCAAGAAGACAGTGGTCTAGTGTAGTTGAATACTTTTCTTACAAGTGACGCACAATGTACTGTGTATTGCAAGATATAAAGCTAGTATTTTATTATGTGGCAGAGAGTGTGAGGGTGACAATTTATTTGAATCTCGTGGGGGGAATGATCTCCTTGATTGGATGCCATTCCATGGATGGGGGGAAAAGGAAGAGAGAGCCCCTCCTTATATAGGAAAATGTGAGGCATTTGTGCTGGTGGTCTATGTACATGAGGGGTTTTGGCTGGTGTGCCTTTACAAATGCTGTGCAAATACAACTATGTACAGTGTGGCAGTGTAGACATGAGCAAATTTACCTGGTGATCTAGTTACAAGTGTGGCTTACACAGCCCTCTGGTTGCTATGGAGTCTTCTCAAGTGACCCGCACAGCTTTCTGCATTGCTGTGTAGTCTGCTTGAGTGACTTGCACAGCCCCATGGTTACTATGCCGCTTTATTAATGTGGCTTGTGGTTGCTAGGTTACTGTAATAAGTGGCTTGTGGTTGCTACACAGCCACATCTGAGGCTGGCTGGTTGCTATGTAGCCGCATATATACACACATATATATGTAAAACTGTGTATGTAAGCTGAAGGGAGTGTGTGTATCCCTAGGTGGTGTAATGTAACACTACATATGTAAACTAGAAATTTTTGAATTTTTCCATCCGGAACCAAAGCGTCTACCACAGCGCTGCACTACAACAAGCGCTGTGGAACTACTGTTGGGATGAATAGAGCTGGAGAGGCAATGGTGCTTTAATGGGCTGCCTCTCTGGGAACAAGAAAAAGATATAAGAGTGTGGACTCTTATGGAAAGAAGCAGTTCGCTTGTGGAGTTTTGCTCCCAGAGCAGGTAAAAGCTTGCTGAGCAGGTAAAAGACCGCCGAGCAGGTACTTTTACCTGCTCGACCATTGGGATGAACTGCTCGCCGAGCAGGTACAGTTACAGGTACCTGCTCCGGCGCGTCCAGCAGGTCAACTGGCCAAGCAAATAACAGCGCCAAGCAGGTAATTCTTCCCGCTTCAAAGCGGCTACAGCTATCTGCTTGCAGAGCAGGTCAACCTTCTTACCAAGCAGGTAAAAGCAACTGCTTGGCGGGCAGGTCATCCTAATGGCCGAGCAGGTACTGTTACCTGCGTGGCAAGCAGGATGACCCGCTGGCCAAGCCGAAACAGGTACCTGTAACTGTACCCGCCCGGCGACCAGGTTGATGGCCGAGCAGGTAAAAATACCTGCTTGGCGACCTTTTACCTGCTCGGCGAGTAGGTCAACCTGCTCACCGAGCAGGTACCGTTACCTCCTTGCCAGTAGGATGACCTGCTGGCCGAGAAGGAGTACGTACCTGTAACCAGGCGACCAGATCATCCTGACGGCCGAGCAGCTAAAAGTACCCGCTCGGCGAACTTTTACCTGCTCGCCGAGCAGGTACTGTTTCCTGGCCAGCAGGTTGACCTGCTGGCCGAGTCGGAGCAAGTACCTGTAACCATACAAGCTCGGCGAGCAGGTCATCCTGATGGCCGAGCAGGTAAAAGAGCTTTTACCTGCTGGGCGAGTAGGTCAGCATGCTCGCCGAGCAGGTACTTTTAACCTCTTTTAACTGCTTGGCCAGCTGATAGATAAATTCTTCAAGGAAGTTCTACAAGATGGCATCATGCGGCCATCAAAATTGCCCTGGTCAGCTCCCCTGATCCTGGTGAAAAAGCGGGATGGATCTTTGCAGGTGTGTGTATACTACCGTAAACTGAATTCACTAACAATCAAGAACTCATATCCGCTGCCAAGAATTGATGACACATACCAATTCTTAGAATGAGTGTCTGTCTTCAGCTCTATTGATGCAAAGTCTGGCTTTTGGCAAGTAAAACTCTTGGATTGATCAATTGAAAAAGCAGCCTTCAGTACGCGCAACGGCGCGTACAAGTTCCTTGTTATGCCTTTTGGTCTCTGTAATGCCCAAAAACCTTTCAAAATATGATGAACTCAATTCTTTGGGAATGCCTAGGTAAATATGCTTTGGTGTATCTTGACAATGTCATTGTTTCTTCTAAATCTATGGAAGAACACAAGACCCATATGAAAAGGGTATTTGAACTGTTGAAAGAAAAAGACCTCGTAATCTCAGAGAAGAAATGCAAGTGGGCCAAGAAAATTCAAAAGTCAGAGGTCAAAGTAAGAAAACATTTGATCAAGAATGTGTTATTGAGCATGTATTGGGTGAGTATTTTGTAATAAAGTGTGTATTGACTGTGTATAGATAAAAAAATAAGGGGAAAGGGCTAGGCCTGGATGTCTTTACATTTTCTAACTCGTTTTCTTCACAACCTGTGCCAAAGTTAAGCAGTGCGAGATATCTCAAGGATTGATGTTTAGATAAAAGCTAATTCCCTATCCAATATTTCGGCAAAGTCAAAGCAAAACAGACCAGGAGTACCAATTCCACTCATTGAGCTGGAGCAACGTTGTGGGCGCAGCACAGCGGTTAGCGCTGCGCTTACCTGCAGTGCAGCAGGCGCAAAAAAGTGTGGAAGCACAGCATGCAGCGCCTTGGGAGTGTTGCACTGCACTTATTTTGCGGAATTAGTGCAATATTTGTGCTTTGCTTTTGCTTTATAGGCAGGGTAAGATGTGCGCAGCGGGAATCCGCTTGCCTGGCCGCTTTTTGGGTCAGCTGTGAAGCGCCCCCCACTGTGATTTTCTTAAACCACACTTTTTGAAGCAAAGATCAAAAGCACATGCAACATTGCTTGCTGTTGCCATCAGCTTCCACCGCCCCAGTTCACCTGGTGTTGCGCCCCTACCAGTAAGTCTGTCCATGATTTCCGCAGCCATCCTACTCCTACCAAAACACTAAGTCCGCAGGTACGGAACATGGCTCAAACCCCAGCTCCTTTGCACCCGTGTTGAGTCCCCAGGTCAGCAGCTTCTCTGATTGCCACTGCCAGGCTTCCCACATCCTGTTGTAGGTATGTAGTACTTTCAAGGTTTTCCTCAGCTTACATGTGAAATACATAAGCACACCTGCTTATCACCTCAGTTTCAATATTTAGAGCTTTTGTGCTCAGCAAGGGTGAAGCGCTGCACTTGGCTACAGAAAGCACACCGTTTAGTGAAGCAAAGCCGGCCTGCCCTGCAGCCCCAGCACAATCAGCGCAAGCGCAAGCGGCCGCGCGCTGCGCTTGCGCTAAGCTTAGCAATTTCGTGCTTCTCTCCCAGAGCCATCAGCACAAGCAAAGCGGATTTGCGCTGCGCTTGACCTATTTTGCAGCATCAAAAGTGCCAAACCCGTCTTTTTGCCCGCTTTTGCGCGCTACGTAGTGCGCTGCGCAGCGGCACAAGCGCAGCGCAGCGCGGGAGAGGGCCCATTGGCAGGTGAATTGCCCACAGGTTGCACCTCCTTGCAGATGACCCACTGCAGCACCGCGGCATCTGTTTTTCCCCCATAAAAAAATTGGGGTTTTTTTTTTCTTGAATGTCTTTATTTCCACCTGTCACCCCCCTAAAAGTACCGGATATTAAGCGGTTTAAAAGCTCACATCAGCAATAAAAAAGAGGAATTCAGGGCTATATTCCGCGCTTTTAAAGCGCAAGCATGCCTCGCTATCGCTATAATTAGCGTTTATGCGCTTTTTGTGCGCTGAAAACATAAAAAGAGCAGGCCCCAAACCATTAAGCGCAAGCGCCAGCGGCCTAGCGCTTTAAATCAGTGAAGCAAAGCGGTGTAGCGTTGAATCCGGCGCGGCGCTTCAAGTTGTCCAACGGGGGGTTTGGGGTGTGCAGTGCTGCGAAGCACAAGGGCTTCGCAGGCAGCTGGAGCGGCACAGGGCCTTCATTTTTAAGCGGATGCGGAGCGGCGGAGCGCAGTGGCTAGGCGCGGAGCGTGCGGTCAAAGGCGGCGGAGCTGCGGCGTGCGGAGCAGAGCGGACTTTCTCAGTCCAGGCAGTGCAGCGCGGTGATTGGGGGAAGCCAGTGCAGCCGGAGCAGGTCACGTCAGCGGGCGTGGCTGTGGCCGAGGTGGTGTGTGGGATCTCAACACCGCAGGCTAGACAGGGGGGGTGGATGATGGATGATCAAAGGGCTGGTGGCTGTCTACGGCGAGCGGCGGAGGAGCATATGACAATGGGGGAGCGGAGGCAGGTGGTGTGCGTGGGATGGTAGGAGGAGTTTCTTTTCTACTGTTATTTGTTATTTCTATTTCTATTGGGTTATGACGTGTGGCAGAGTTTACTGGGTTCTACTTTCTACGGCGGAGAGGGGGGGATTTCTACTTATACAGTCACAGTTTCTTTCTTCCCCCCTCATCTTATCATCTCATTATTTTATGATTTAACTTACTCTTCCATGGATTATTGATCTGATCATAGATTTTGCTTTACTCTACGGTTTCTTGCTTATTTCTTGATGGATTGCGTTTTGTGGTGGTGTTTTCTTACGGCTTCTATGTTAGCTTTTACTGCGGTGGTTTACCTTACTTTTGTGGTGGATTCTTGTGAGTATTATTACTCTTTTTGCTTTATGGATTTCTTCCTTTACCTTCTGCCGATTTCTTCATGTGCTTTACGCGCAGGAGTTTGGATGTTCCCTCGACTACCTGGGATATATGTTGCGTAGAAGAGTCACTCCAGTCATTTTATACTGGAGCCCCACTTTCTTCTACCACAGCGGGGGCAAATCGTGCTGCACTTGTTGTAGTGCAGCGCTTCCACCCTTATACTCAGCTGTATGCTGCTTTCCATTTGCGCTGCGGTGAGTGGAAATGCTACACTGCTTTCCAACATATACCAACACAGTAGTCAGCTGCAGTGGCAGGATTCCCCTATTCATCTGAAGGTGATAAAATTGTGGGTGGATTGGGAGCACGTGATAAGATGTAGTGAAACGTAAATGGGAGCTTAAAGAGCTCAGGAGAAGATTGACCCATTCCAGTTCTCTACTGATCTAGGCGGGAGCAGGGGCCAGGGATGAAGGTTGCAAGTCAAGATATTTAAGTGATTGAGTTTTGAAACCTGCATGGAGCATGGGATTTTACACCAGCCCTTCATTTAAGGAGGGGGGCAAGTGTCAGCTGGCTACTATGTCAGAGCCACTGTGACATCATATCAAAAGCAAACATGAAATATCATTACATAAGAAAGAGACATTATTACTGCTATTACTTATGATTCCACATTTAAAACCTGGAATATTATTCCATACTAGAGGCCAAGGCGGCTTCGCCGCTGCACTCCCAGGTCCCAGTATCTAAGATTTATGGAATATTTGTGGTACTCATGGAGTACTCTCTCAATTTTCTATTTATTATGATGCCACAATTATACCCCTAGCCTAAGTCTGAAAATCAAAATCCTCTTCCTCAGGATATACATACATACTTTGGAAAGAGATTAATTAAATTAGACATTGATCTGACCAGAGTACTGTTTTCAAAGTTTTTAATCCACAAGGAGGTGGAATATACTTCTATGATTGAGATCCCCAAGTTCTCTCAGGCTGGTCTTTAGGCTGTACAGTTGCACGCAGCATTCCACTGTACAAGGTTTTTGTCTGGTCCCAAATTTTGGGGTCCAAAACCTAAAAAATACAGTTTTTTCACATATTTTTGGGCGGCTGGGACATGGTATGGTGTCCTAGCTATGGTTTTACACCCACCAGACACTCCTCAAAGCACTGCATGACAGTTTCTGCCTTCATGTGTGGGTTTAGTGCCCAACCAGAAGGCAGAAGTATGGGTTTAGGAGCCCATACATATGTACTTATGCCCCTATTTGGGAGGTGGATCCCAAAATATGGGCTGTGAACAAAAAAAAAATTGGCTGGACCAAATTGGTTGCCACTTTAGATTTGGAATCCACACACTCTTTATACTCTGTTAGAGTGCTGGACCCCCAACCCAGTTGGGGTTTCAATTTTTACGGGTAGCTCTGTACAGTAGAATGTTGCGCGCAACTGTAGATGTACCTTTGAATTGATATCAAATTAATATTCTCTGAATTAAAAGTAGGATAAGCCTAAATGTACTCCAAACTTGTACTAATTTTTGGCTTTGGGGGAGGTGGGTTAGGAAGATGGTACTCCAAAAAATCTGGAGGGCCTATTTTACTCTTAACTCCATGTTTGTTGGAGCACATGCCTCGGCACTCCAAAATACACCAAAATGGGATGCACTCCACCCTGATTTTGGCTTTGCACTCCAGTGTGCAAATATGAACTGGAGTGCCCACAGTAGTCATCAAGCAGGGCACACCCCACTTGATGACCAGCTAATGTGCAACTCTTCTCAATGAGCAGTACAGACCAGTCATTGAGAGGTGTGAGACCCCTCAATGGCTGGTACAGATCAGTCTTTGGGAGGTGTGAGACCTCGATGGCCGGTCCGACCGGTCATTGGGAGGTGAGAGATCAATGGCCGGCACGCGACCGGTCATCGTACTGCGGAGCCCCCCTGATGACCCCTTGATGGCCGGTCCGACCGGTCATCAAGAGGTGTGAGACCCCTCGATGACCGGTACCAACCGGCCATCGAGAGGTATGAGACCCCTCGATGGCTGGTCCAACCACTCATTGGGAGGTGAGGGACCCCTCGATGGCCGGCACTGATCTGTCATCGAGGTGTACTGTACTGCGGAGTCCCCTCAATGACTGGTACTGACCGGCCATCAAGAGGTATGAGACCCCTCGATGGCCGGTCCAACCAGTCATCGAGAGGTGTGAGACCCCTCAATGGCCGGTCCGACCGGTCATTGGGAGGTGAGAGACCCCTTGATGACCGGTCGGACCGACCATCAAGGGGTAATGTACTGTGGAGTCCCCTCGATGACCGGTACAGACCGGCCATCGAGAGGTATGAATCTCCTCAATGCCGGGCTGTTCCGGTCATCAAGAGGTGTTACCTCCCTCAATGACCGCACAGACCGGTCATCGAGAGCTATGACTCCTCTCGATGACCGGCACAGACCAGTCATTGGAGAGGAGGAGAATCTGCTCGAAGCTGGTCTGTACCGGTCATTGAGGGGACTCCACAGTGCATTACCCCTCGATCGTCGTGTGAATCCCCCCGATACCACTACAGATTGGCATCAAGACGAGATGGAGACCTCGGGGAGGATGCCTCTCCGGAACATGTCTCGATGACCCTGACTGGTCATCTTGAGGATTCAAGCTCTCAAGCTGACCTGTAAACACTCGGATGAGTGTGTACAGGCCAGCATTGTGTCTGCCCAGGTGCAGGGCCCTGACAACCAAAAGTTTTGGTTTGAAGGATGTCAGGGCCCTGTGAGCTTGGTCGGATACTTAAAGGGCTGGGGGGGGGGGAGCTGTTTGTCCCCCCAGGGGATCTGGTTTCGTCCACCCCCTCCCTGAAGGCCCCCTATTTCATTTGAGTAGGCCCCTTCTTGATTTCAAAAAACAAAAATTCCAAACCCAAACAAAACTTTAACAATTTAAACTTTAAACTCACACAAAACAAGAAAATTTAAACTTTGAACTCACACAACACAAAAAAATTTAATCTTTGAACTCACACAAAACAAAAACATTTGAACACAATCAAAACACACAAAAACATAAAATAAACTCACACAAAAACAATAATTATATAAACTCAAACAAACCATAAACTCTGTACATAATGAAAAAAACTTAAACTTTTTAAACTTAAGGAACACAAATTTCAAACTTTTAATTTCTTCTGCCTGCAATTTCAATGAAATGCAGCATGAACCCATGAAGTCAGTTTCTGTGAGACTGTGGTTTTAATAAACTTGGATTCTGAATCTAAGCCTAATTTAACCTAGGGTAACTCACTTAAAGGTACCCTTAATTGTTATTCCTTCCTTGTGTAAATTGACTTCAAAGTTTAATAGGTGCACCACATCCTGCGTGGATGCACCTTTATGCTTATGTACATAAGCACATATGCTTTTACCCCAGTTTCAGTGACGAAACTGAGGTGTTGTGTATAGTTTAGAAAATAGCAATATTGTTGTGTGGCGCATCCAAGCCCGCGTGCTCTGTAGCCAGGCGCACCTGACAACAGTAGAGCCCTGTTGCCAGGAGCTCAAGCCCCCACGCGTGGTGTACACATATGCATAATGCATAAACCAGCCCGCAACCAAAGCGCCTGGGTTACCAGTACCCAAGAATGGGCCAGAATACGCCCCAATAGGAATATTACATGTGTTACACGTACCACACACATGTAATTTACAGCTAGATAAGGTATAATAACCATGTCATCAAATATGGACATCTTACACGTCTCACGAGACCAGAATACCCCTTGTAGCGTGTGCAAGAGAGCATAGAAGGCGCCCTAGCTCCCTCCTACGCCTCAGCACACATGACCTACACATGTAATAAATATGTAGAATGGGGCAAATGAACTGGAGAATTCAATGAGCGCCTCCAGAACATGTATTAACCACTGCTTACACATGTACAACTCCACAGAATCCAGTTCTAGTACATTCTGTGGCACATTTCCACGGAAATAAGTGTCACACAACCCCCCAACCAGCCCCTATGACGTGGTAAAGATGGTATAAAATCACGCAGAACCTCCGCAATTGATCCTTGGCAACCCTTGTATCCAAGTCACAAGGTTCCACGACCATCAGCGCCCTCCTGCGCAGCCAATTTGCCTCAGAAGGCGCCCACAAGTGTCCCCATGTCCCCTGGGCGCCCCTGGAGGCCTGCCTAGGCTATAAAAAGGGCTCTTTCTCCGCCCAAAAGGAGATTTTCGATGCTTATTTACACTATTATATTTTACCCGCCTTCAACATGTGCTCAATAGCCTGTTTCCAGCCTGGTAAGACCCTTAGTAGTTATTTTTAGCCTCATTTTTTCGCCAGAAACTACCCAGTTTCCATCCAGCCTTCAGAATCACCTTCTTCAAGCGCTTCCAACTTCCCATTTTCTATCCTGTAGAACCTCAAGACCCTAAGGGCTTTTTACTAGTAAGTTTAAGCCCCTTCTCTTAAGATTCTCCGCCATTCTTTGCTGGGATTTAAACCACCCCTGTTCACAGGCCCCAGTGTGTTCTCCCAGGAAAACTGCTTTAGCAGTTTGCCTGTGGAGTTTTTCTCCCAGGAAAACTCCTTTAGCAGTTTGCCTGTGGAGTTTTGCTCCCAGGAAAACTTCTAAAGCAGTTTGCCTGTGGAGTTTTGCTCCCAGGAAAACTGCGAAAGCAGTTTGCCTGTGGAGTTTTGCTCCCAGGAAAACTGCTTTAGCAGTTTGCCTGTGGAGTTTTTCTCCCAGGAAAACTGCTAAAGCAGTTTGCCTGTGGAGTTTTGCTCCCAGGAAAACTGCTAAAGCAGTTTGCCTGTGGAGTTTTGCTCCCAGGAAAACTGCTAAAGCAGTTTGCCTGTGGAGTTTTGCTCCCAGGAAAACTGCTAAAGCAGTTTGCCTGTGGAGTTTTGCTC
This sequence comes from Puccinia triticina, assembly GCF_026914185.1. Taxonomy (NCBI): domain Eukaryota; kingdom Fungi; phylum Basidiomycota; class Pucciniomycetes; order Pucciniales; family Pucciniaceae; genus Puccinia; species Puccinia triticina. The sequence goes on from NC_070572.1 coordinate 4,632,026, forward strand.
CAGGAAAACTGCTAAAGCAGTTTGCCTGTGGAGTTTTGCTCCAGGAAAACTGCTAAAGCAGTTTGCCTGTGGAGTTTTGCTCCCAGGAAAACTGCTAAAGCAGTTTGCCTGTGGAGTTTTGCTCCCAGGAAAACTGCTAAAGCAGTTTGCCTGTGGAGTTTTGCTCCCAGGAAAACTGCTAAAGCAGTTTGCCTGTGGAGTTTTGCTCCCAGGAAAACTGCTAAAGCAGTTTGCCTGTGGAGTTTTGCTCCCAGGAAAACTGCTAAAGCAGTTTGCCTGTGGAGTTTTGCTCCCAGGAAAACTGCTAAAGCAGTTTGCCTGTGGAGTTTTGCTCCCAGGAAAACTGCTAAAGCAGTTTGCCTGTGGAGTTTTGCTCCCAGGAAAACTGCTAAAGCAGTTTGCCTGTGGAGTTTTGCTCCCAGGAAAACTGCTAAAGCAGTTTGCCTGTGGAGTTTTGCTCCCAGGAAAACTGCTAAAGCAGTTTGCCTGTGGAGTTTTGCTCCCAGGAAAACTGCTAAAGCAGTTTGCCTGTGGAGTTTTGCTCCCAGGAAAACTGCTAAAGCAGTTTGCCTGTGGAGTTTTGCTCCCAGGAAAACTGCTAAAGCAGTTTGCCTGTGGAGTTTTGCTCCCAGGAAAACTGCTAAAGCAGTTTGCCTGTGGAGTTTTGCTCCCAGGAAAACTGCTAAAGCAGTTCGCTTGTGGAGTTTTGCTCCCAGAGCAGGTAAAAGCTTGCTGGGCAGGTAAAAGACCGCCGAGCAGGTACTTTTACCTGCTCGACCATTGGGATGAACTGCTCGCCGAGCAGGTACAGTTACAGGTACCTGCTCCGGCGCGTCCAGCAGGTCAACTGGCCAAGCAAATAACAGCGCCGAGCAGGTAATTCTTCCCGCTTCAAAGCGGCTACAGCTATCTGCTTGCAGAGCAGGTCAACCTTCTTACCAAGCAGGTAAAAGCAACTGCTTGGCGGGCAGGTCATCCTAATGGCCGAGCAGGTACTGTTACCTGCGTGGCAAGCAGGATGACCCGCTGGCCAAGCCGAAACAGGTACCTGTAACTGTACCCGCCCGGCGACCAGGTTGATGGCCGAGCAGGTAAAAATACCTGCTCGGCGACCTTTTACCTGCTCGGCGAGTAGGTCAACCTGCTCGCCGAGCAGGTACCGTTACCTCCTTGCCAGTAGGATGACCTGCTGGCCGAGACGGAGTACGTACCTGTAACCAGGCGACCAGATCATCCTGACGGCCGAGCAGCTAAAAGTACCCGCTCGGCGAACTTTTACCTGCTCGCCGAGCAGGTACTGTTTCCTGGCCAGCAGGTTGACCTGCTGGCCGAGTCGGAGCAAGTACCTGTAACCGTACAAGCTCGGCGAGCAGGTCATCCTGATGGCCGAGCAGGTAAAAGAGCTTTTACCTGCTCGGCGAGTAGGTCAGCATGCTCGCCGAGCAGGTACTTTTAACCTCTTTTAACTGCTTGGCATGCAGGTTGACCTGCTCGCTGACCAGGTACCTGAACCTGCTTGGCCTGCAGGTCGACCTACTCGGCCAGCAGCTTGACAGGTTAACCTGCTGGCGAAGCGGGTATAAGTACCTGCTTGGCAAGCAGGCTGACCTGCTCGCCGAGCAGGTACCTGTACGTGATTGGGCAGCACTGCTCGCCAGTCTGAGCAGTCTGCTTGGACCGGCGAGTCGACTTCTTGGACCAGCGAGCAGACTGCTCCGGCCACTGTGGCTCGACGTGCTATCTGCCGGAGGGCTCCTCCCCGGGAAAGTTCTCCGAGGAGGGTGGAACAGCCAATGATTCAAAATCATCGGCTGTTGACCCACCGATGATTTGAAATCATCGGTGATTTACCCACCGATGATTTGAACTCATCGGTGATTGACCCACCGATATTCATTTTACTCGGTGGGTCCGTAACCGAGCTTTCATATCATATGAAAGCTTGCTTGACCTGTCAACCGAGCTTCCATTGCTCGGTTGGTGGCGGCCGAGGTTAACTCGGCTGGCCACTGATCGAGGAATTTGATTCGTCGGTCAGACAGCCTGCCGGTTTTGGCTCGGCCGCGGACCAGCCGAGTTTGAATCGGGTGGCCAAACCCTCGGGTTACTGTCCCCCGATATCAACTCGGATGCGGATTGCATCGGATGCGCGCAACCAATGTTAAATCAGTTGTGTGCATCCCAGATTAACGGGGATGGACGCATCCGAGGCTTAAATGCTGGCAGTGGTCTCCGCGAAGAGAATAAACTACCTCTCCTCCACAAAGAGGCTAAACTATTTACGTCTTATGACGGCCTCCGCGACAAGGGTAAACTATTTTCTCCTTGCGGCATCCTCCTTGAAGAGAATAAACTAATTTCCTTGGAAACAGAGGCTCGAGCACGTAAACCGGATTCTGACATGCCGCGGAGGATTGGGAGTAACAAAGTAAGTTCCTCCCAATATGCACCTCCGAGGCGAGATGCCGCTATAGTTTTGAAAGCTCTATCTTGTGCCACTCTGGTGAGCCACCATTTGGATTTTGGCAACTTGCCCGTGGGATTCAGCAACGTGTACGGCGCGGTGCTCCGCAACGAGCTTAAACTATGTAACCATCAAGTGGAATGTGAGGGCGGAAAGGTTGAATTTGGACTGTCGTGGAGGGCATATGGCGTGAAAGTAAGTTCCCACCACTATGCACCTCCCAGGCGTGATGCTCCTATATCGTTGAAAACTCTATCTCGTGCCACACTCGTGAGCAACCGGCCACCGTTCCGATTTTCTTTTGCAGACAAAGTGGTGTTTGAGGACCAAGCAGAGCATTGGACAAGCCTTTTGCTGGAGGCCGGACTTGGATCTCAGGCGCGGACCGATTTGCTGGAGGCATGGAGAGTGGGCGAGCATTTGGTGTTTGCAGCCAAGAAAGTCAAGCCCGTGAATCAAGCTATGCCACAGGGTTTGAATCCCCCTCTTTGTCGGCCGCCTCTTTCTCGTGACCCCTACCAAGGACTCTCGCGCGAGCTAGCCGGGCCATTTGTGCCGAAAGGACGAGTTACTCAGGAGCGGCTTGCCATCGTAAACTTCGGGCCGGTGGGTTGGCTCTTTCCAGACGAGCTAAATCTGATCAAGAATGTCTTAGCGGAAAGAAACCAGTCGATAGCTTTCAATGAAGAGGAGAGGGGCCTACTTAAGGAGTCCTACGGCCTCCCATATATTATACCAGTTGTCGAGCATGAGCCCTGGCAGAAAAAGAAGATTCCCATCCCAGCTGCCAAACTTGAAGAATACACAAGACTTATTAGGGAGCGCGTCCGCACCAGGCTTTATGAGCAATCAACCTCGTCATACTCTAGTCCGGTCTTTTGCGTCCTGAAGGGAAACGGTAAACTGCGCGTGGTCCACGATTTACAGCCCCTCAATAAGGTGACGGTACGCGACGCCAGAGTTCCGCCGGCGACAGAAGAATTTGTAGAGTCTTTTTCCGGTCGGGCTTGTTATGGGCTCGGCGACATTATGTGCGGCTACGACGAGCGCGCCCTGGATCCTATATCTAGACCCCTTACGACATTCGACATGCCCCTGGGGCGGTTCCAGCTCACTCGTTTGCCTCAGGGAGCCACAAACTCTGTCGCCGTGTATCAGGTGCAGATGATGTGGATCCTTCAAGCCAAAATTCCAGAGAATGCCGGGATTTTTATCGACAATGGGGGTATTAAGGGCCCAAAATCTGATTATAACAACAAGTTAGTCCCTTGGCACCCCGGGATTAGGAGGTTCATCTCAAAATACGCCGAAACCTTGGAGCAGATCTTATTCAGGATCAAAGAGTCGGGCTTGACTGTCTCCGCATCTAAACTTGCAGCGTGCGTTCCGGCCTTAGAGATTGTAGGTCACGTGGTTTGCAAGGAAGGCCGCAAGATGGCCGCCAGCAAGGTTAACAAAATCCTCTCGTGGCCAACTCCAAACAGCGCCACAGAAGTGCGAGGATTCCTTGGGGTCGTGGTCTACGTGCGGATTTTTATCCCGTCATTGTCTGAGATTTGCCTTCCTCTCCGCCGATTAACCCGCAAGGATTCTGAATGGAGCTGGACCGAGGATTGTGAGCGGGCTTTTCAAGAACTCAAGATCTTGGTCGGAAAGGACATAGTCCTGGCTAAGATAGACTATGGACTGGAAGCCGGGAAGCTTAAGCTGGCAGTGGACTCCATTTTCCATGCCTCCGGTGCTGTGCTTACTCAGGAAGACTCAAACGGCTTGGATCGCCCGGCTCTCTAGGTCACGTGGTTTGCAAGGAAGGCCGCAAGATGGCCGCCAGCAAGGTTAACAAAATCCTCTCGTGGCCAACTCCAAACAGCGCCACAGAAGTGCGAGGATTCCTTGGGGTCGTGGTCTACGTGCGGATTTTTATCCCGTCATTGTCCGAGATTTGCCTTCCTCTCCGCCGATTAACCCGCAAGGATTCTGAATGGAGCTGGACTGAGGATTGTGAGCGGGCTTTTCAAGAACTCAAGATCTTGTTCAGAAAGGACATAGTCCTGGCTAAGATAGACTATGGACCGGAAGCCGGGAAGCTTAAGCTGGCAGTGGACTCCATTTTCCATGCCTCCGGTGCTGTTCTCACTCAGGAAGACTCAAACGGCTTGGATCGCCCGGCTCTCTATGAGTCTCTGCTCTTTTCGGACGTGGAGTCAAGATATTCGCAGGCCAAGCTCGAATTATGTGGTGTTGCACGTATTCTGAAGAAACTACAGACGGTCCTGTGGGGCCAGCATTTCAAGCTGCAAGTGGACGCTCAGTCCCTGATCCAGATGATCAATGCTCCGAGTTTGCCGAATGCGCCAATGACACGGTGGGTTTTGTTCATACAGCTGTTTTCGTTCGACATTGTCCATCGCCCCGGTAAATCATTCACCATACCTGACGGTCTATCTCGCCGCCTACAAGGCGACGAGGAGTCTGACCCTCCTTCCGAGTTCGACGAGGATGCTCCCTTGATTCGACCCGCTTTCGCTTTTTCGGCTCTGAAGGACGAGTACACTGGCTACCAGGATGGTTACTGGCGCCAGATGGAGCTGTTTCTATCCACGTTAATCCGGCCAGAGGACATGGGGACGGAGGAATTTCGCGCATTGAAGAGGAAGTCCGCAGAGTTCTTTGTCCAGGGGGGCAGGCTGATGAAGAGGGGAAGCCCCCTGCCGCGGATCGTCATCACCATTCCCGCCAAACAGGAAGAAGTCCTTCGTCAGCTACACGAGGAATTGGGTCACCAAGGGGCGACGGAGACTTATCGGAGGATCGCCGAGCGCTTTTGGTGGCCATCGCTGAAACAATCTGTGGCGCGCTGGTGTCAAAGTTGTGACGCCTGTCAGAGGCGCAGTCTTTGGAGGCCTTTAGAGCAGCGCTACCCGACTGGAGAGTCAACTTTTTTTGGGCGGGTGGCCATGGACGTCGTGCATTTGAAGGCCAGTGGCGCTAAGTACCTTATAGTGGCGCGCAATGACTTCTCCGGCTGGGTGGAAGCTAAAATTTTGAACAATTTGACTTCTGAGGCGGTGGCCTCTTTTCTTCAAGAGCATTGGACCATGCGGTACGGGCCCGCGCAATCGTACTCGACAGACGGCGGCTCAGAATTCGGAGGCTCACTGGCGGAGATGCTTCGGGCCTTACCCAGTCAACACCGCGTTTCCACCCCCTATTACCCTGAGGGACAGGGAATGATCGAGCGGGGGCATGCGCCACTGAAGTCGGCGTTGGTTAAGCTAGCTGGCAAGAGTGGCAAGAATTGCCGCAAGTTTCTTCCGTTGGTTCTCTTTGCAGACAGGATTTTGACCAAGCGCACTACCGGCTATTCTCCGTACGAGCTGGTTTTCGGGCAGAGGGCGGTCTTGCCTATCGACCTAGAAATGGAATCTTATCTCGGTGTTGATTGGGGATCAGTACGCACCACGTCGGATCTTCTAGCGGCCAGGTCACTGCAGCTTGAGCGAAGTGAGGAAACGCGGGGTATCGCGTATCAAAAAATGATGGAGGCGAGGGGTGATTCGGTGCGCTATTGGGCTGACAAGCGCTCAGACCGGCTGCGAGAGGCGCTCGAGCCGGGAGCAATGGTTATGGCTTACAACCGGTCATTAGAGACGCAATGGGGTCAGCTGTTCGCAAATAGATGGAACGGGCCCTACCGCGTCATCCGCCAGGTCGAAGGAGGCTCTTACGTTCTGGCCGAGATAGACGGTACCAAACTCAAGCGGCGATTTGCGACTGATCAGGTCAAGAAGTACTACTCGCGCGAGGAGAGGCAAGGACAAAAGTAAGTCCTCCCATGTGTATGCATCTCGAGGGATTTCTATGCGCCTCAAAAAGCATTACATGCCACTCTGTGAGCCACCCTTTTCTGGTTTTCTAGCTTGGTCCAGCAGCAGGTATCAGGGAGGCGACGCGCAGTCTAAGGACAGACTGCAAATGGGATGGGGATGTGGAGTTCCGGCGCGTACACACAAGACACCCGGATAAAGGCCTCAAGAGCATCAAGACCTTCAAGACTCTCAATTCTTCGGTTATCATTTCTTCCCCCCCCCCCCTCTTTCCTTCCCTTTCCCTTTCTTCCTTTTCTTCTCTTTTTGTTGGTTTGATTTGTTTTGATTCTTCCATTGATTTTTCTTTTTACACACGTTGTTTTTTGTTTCTTTTCTGTTTCTTCTCTGCGCGCGTTGGAGAGGATGAGTTGGAGGAGGGTTGGTTCTTTGTTTCTTTTCAGATGTTGCCTTGTTTGTTTGTCTTTTTTGGTTGTGGTGTGGAGGTTGTTTCTCTTTGGTTGTTCTTTTCCTTTCCCTCTTCTCATCTTAGTTGTATGGGCGCGGCGGGCACGAGGGCTTGTCACGCGGCATGTTGCGGGCCTGAATCCAAGTTCAGCCGAACTTGGAGGAGGGATCCGCATGGTATCCACCTCCGAACCACAAGGAATATCATCAATCTTTGAGTTCTGAAGTTTATTGATCCCGGATCGTGTCAATCCTTCCCCGCATACTTCTGAGTTTTGAGTACCTGAGTATTCTGAGTTTCCCTTCATCTGATCACTTCCCGATAATCCCGACGACCGCGCCGGCTTCCTTCTATCTTTATCCAAGCTTTTCTACCCCACCAAAACCGCCAAGGGTATTCCAACCCCCTCGTCCCCTCTCAACAAATCCCTCCCCCCAACCGCTATCACTTTATTCGATTTTCCCAATGCTTTTTTGCAGGACCACCGACAAGGGCAGCACCTAAGCACCATCCCCTCCACCAACTGCCACGGCTCAGACCCGACAGGAGTCCATAGCGTTGAGCGCACTTTGGCGGTTGAGGTGTTTGAGAAGAGGGCCAGGGATACTGCCGGCAAAGTGATCAGTAAATTAAGGGATCAACAAAAGCTCAGGGAAGATGAAGAAGGATCAGATCAATAATGTTTGATGAATTTCTGACTTGGATCAGTACAGAGTTCCTCCCGCCCCATCCTCAGTTTGGGCTGAACTCAGAGTCTGGGGTTTGTGACATCTAGCGGACCTGTCATGATGCCCGCAAAGACAAAACAAAAAAACCAACCCTCCACTCTGAAACCTACCAATGCGCACAAGAGGAGAAATAAACAAACAAACATGGGAGGACAGGAGAAAATAAAACTGAGAAAGGATACAAAGAACAACAACCAGGAAAAAGAAGAAAGAAGGGGGGGAGGAAAGGATCTTGAAGAGAGAGGAGTTTGAGGATGAGAGCGAATGAGGGAAATCTTGAGATTGAGAGGTCTTGAGGAGTGAATTCTTGAAGTCTTGAGGATGGATGAGACTCTTGAGAGGTGATTGTAGGTCTTGATTCTTGCTGGGGATCTTGCTGATCAAGGCTGGCGGTAGCAGGAATGCTTCTGACTAGCAGAAAACCAAATGGGGCACCACAATGTTGGCCTTCAAGCTGGGATTACCCAGATGTTGGCCGCAGGGCCCAGGGTCATGAGGAGATCCAGAGGGCAAAAAGTGTCACATGGAGGAGTTGATCTGGCAACCGCAACATGCATTCAGGTACTGTTCACTCACCAGTGTGATTGCTCACAACTACTACAGTAACAACATTCTTAATATTTCTCACCACCACAGTCAACATGATACACCCCACTCCCTACTTATCATGAAGAGCAAACATAGTGAAGTCCAACATTTTTTTTCTTTTTTTTTTTCTTCTATGTACAATCCACGAGCAAGCTTGGCAGATTGTACTGGTGGTCTCAGGAAACTCACTTTTTCAAGTGAGTTTCTGACCTTGGGCCAACAGACAGGTCGACTAGTCCGGTGACTCATTGGGAAGGTCGGCTCATTTCCGGGGGCAGCCAACCTTTTGACAACCTCAAGGGCGAGCCGAACATGCTGACCTACCGGGCAGATGGGTTGGCTGAAGGGCGGCTTGATGTCATGCAAGCACAGCCCAACCCAAATCTGACGGATGGGTCCGCCCGCCACGCAACTCACTTTACAAGTGGCGCCGTGGTGTACAACGTATTGTGTTTTGCTTAATGGTTGGACTTCAAGAGTGAAGTTGAGTGCTATAGTTATGGGTTTTTCTGGCACAGCCCTAGTTTAATCTCCATCATTCTGCCATACAGAGCCCGCCTGTACCAAAGTGAAAATGATCATGATGATCTTTATTTCACGATGCAAGGCAAAAACAAAAAGATGGAATTACAGAATGGCATGATTTGTGCACAGAAACAGGACCATCCGTCCAAGCATTCTACAAAACACTATATCTAAACTGGGTCTCATTGGAAAAACCCTGATTTTCCCATGTATCCAAAACCCGGAATTCCAGGAATTTACATATTTTGGCTTGGTTGGGGCTTTCCAGGGTCCTGGTAGGTCATGACAGCCTGTCACAGCAGGCACCCGTGCAGGGCATAAATAGACCTGCCCTCGCCGCAACCATCCAAATGACATTGGCAAGGACTGAGGTTGAACTATTTGTGGCTTACGCTGTGGCGGCCAAAACGGTAGTCAGCTTCAATTTTGAGATCAGCCCTCAAGACCCTCAAGCGCAAGACTCAAGCTTCAAGGTTCAACCCTCAAGATTCCCTCAGTTTCTCTCAGATTCCCTTTCTTCCTCATTTCCCACTCACTTCATTTTTACTTCCAACTCCTCCCTCTTCTCACTCACTTATCTTCACATTTCTTGGTCCTAACACAGATTATCTGTGGGTTTATTTTTTATTTTTGATTTGATTTGCTTGTTTTGTTTCTTCTGGCTCTGTTTCCCTCTCTTTGCCTCTCTGTCAAGTTTCTTATTTCTGGATTATTTTCTTCTCTCACTCTTCCATTTATCATGTCTCACATATTTGTCTGTTTTCTGCTTCATTTTTGTGTTGTGTTTTCTTTCTTCTTTTCTGTTGTCTTTGGTGTGTGCGCGCGCACGGCGCGCGAGGAGATGATGACATGCTTGTGACAGGCCTCCAGGAATCCAAGTTCCCGGCGAACTTGGAGGATAGGAGGCCATAGCACCTGTTCTGATCCAAGTCAGGGGTTATCAATTCAAGAATCTTTCCGAGTCCCAAGAATCAGAGTCCCAGAGTCCGATCATCATCCAGAATCCTTTCCCAACAAAACCAACCGCCGCCGAGGATCCAACCCCCGGCGAAACAAATCAAAACCACTTCCCCAACGCTATCATCTCAAATCCCCTACGACTCATCCGGACCTTCCGTGAGGGCAGCTCCCAGAGCACCTTTTCCCCTCCCAGCGCTGCCGCCGGCCTATCACCGAGCGGAGCTCCATATTTGGTCCCCCGAGCCGGGATCGAACCAGCGACCTCAAGATTTACAGTCTCGCACTGTGGTTTTGAGGCATTTGGCGGTTATAATTCTTTTTTTTCCCTTTACTTCGATCTCCTAAAACTCAAGAATCTCAGCTGAACCAACTTGGGTCTCCTTCCTCTCCCAACTCACGAGACCCGACTGGTATCCCGCACATTCATAAGAGGACGATCCCGATCGATCGAGCCGCTTTAGTTCTCGTTTCAAAGGAGCAAGACGTTTCAGGCTCCCATTTCGTTATCCCTTTCTTTTTTTTCTTTTTTTCAGGTGTTCAGTCGCGGGGCAGAGGAGTAGTAGAAGTAAGTCCCCTCCACTTAGTAGCACCTCCAAAGCACTACTTTCCTGTCAAAGCATTATCGCCACCGCTGTGAGCCGCCCCTCGATTTCCGCTTGTTTTCTCTCATCAGAACCGCCCTCAAGATGGACGGTGTCATTTCGGATCCTCCTTGCGCGAGGATGGTCAAAATCAAACCTCAAGATAAGGCGTTGAAGTTCTCGGGCTCGGACGTCGAGCAGTTTCTCGATGACTATGAACTGGCAGCAGAGTTGGACGGTGCGTCCGACTATGATAAGGCTTGGCAAATCGGCGCCTTCGTCAAGTCTGGAGAGACCCGAACGATTCTAGCGACTCTTGATGGCTACAAGCCTCCAGATTGGACGAAGCTCAAGGCCGCAATGTTGATTTACTGGGTGGATGTCGATAAAGCCCTTTTTACCAAGCGCGACGTTGGAACATTGGTGGATCAGTGGGTTCAGAAAGGAGGTGTATCTTTGGTTTCGGATTATCACGCTTTTCGCAAGGCGTGGGATCCCGTTCAAGCGTATCTTGTCTCAAAAAGTCACGTCGAGTCGGCCAAAGAACTTAAGAAACCATTTTATCAGGCGTTCTCTGATGGTTTTCAGTCGCGTATCCGGGATCAGCTGATCAAAGACAACACCCTGATTGTAACTTCGGATAATCGGGCCCGCCTTCCATCTTTCAAGATTCTTTGGAACGCGGTGGACACCGTAATGAAAGGTCAAATTTCCCTGACCTTCGAGGACACAAGGTCGTTGGCTCCAGTTTCGTCTCCCTTCCAAGTATCTAACGATGTCATGAAGAAAATGGGAGAAGAGAAACGACCCACAATTCCACCTGCCGCTCCTAAGAGCGATCCTTCGATGGAAGAACTCACCAGGATGTTCAAAGCGTTTGAACAATACATGAAAAAGGAGGGTGGAAAGGCCTCGACGTCAGCTGAGCGCCCGCCGTTAGTCTGCTACTACTGCCACCGTGAGAATCATGGGACCGCGCGTTGTCAGGAGCTGGTCAAAGACAAGGAGGCGGGCTTGGTGGAGCAAAGAGGAACCAACTTTTTCCTTCCGAACGGAGCCCTTATCCCCTTTGATCGCAGTCGCCCGATTCGGCACGTAGTTGCTTCATATCAGCCGTCGTCATCAACAGCGCCGCCCAGATCAACGACCCCCACTCAGAGTGCTTCTAACGCGGTGTCATCTGACTATAAGACGAGCTGCGGATCACTGCAGCCCTGGTACCCACCCGCGGTTACTTCCCAGTCTTTCGCTGGGGCTTATGAGGCTGATCCCGCTGGAAGGAAGCGACATGAGGAGCCTCGAATTCACAAGGCCCCCCTGGTGCCGTCTAATCACTCGAAGAGGCCGTTACGTAAAGCGCCCGGTTCTCCGGCGGACCCGGAGAAGGCAAATGTGGAAGAAGAGGCGGAGCTTTTCGATCGGATCATGAACGAGCCGGACCCGCCGAATTCCTCGCAGAGAGATGTGCCGGTGCGACCGGCCACCCCGCCGAAAGCAGCGGCACCCCCCAAGGTCAGATTCGAACGGGAGGTTTCTCGAGATCACCCTGACGCGGTGGAAGGCGTCCTTAGGAAAATTTCGGATCTACCAGTTTCGATGACGGTGGCGGAAATCTGCTCAATCTCCCCGGCCGTAGCAGATGGCATGAAGAAGTGGGTGGCTCAACGCCGTGTGGAGGTGGGCCCGGAGGATTTGAAGGTCCACTCTGGGACTTTGGCCGAAGGAACCGAGTTCGCGGAGTCGACACCGGATCCTAACCTATACTCCTGCCCGCTGGGTTACCTCGCATGTTTGGTCGGAGCTGGGGAGCACCCGGCGTCTCCTTTGATCGATTCGGGCTCCCAGCTGAACATTATCTTGGATGCAATGGCAAAGCGTTTCAATCTGACGCCACAGGTCAACTTTTCCTCCGCCGTCTACGGGATCAACAATCAAGCCTGTGAGTTGATTGGGGTGGCGTAGGACGTCCCAATTCGGGTAGGGAGGAGCATTGTGGGCTCGTGCCATTTTTGGATCACGCGTCAAGACAGCCCATTTATTCTGGGTCGGCCATTCTTGATTGACTTCGAAGCCACCTTATTGTTCTCTCCCTTGGGAGGGGAGAGGATCATTCTTCCGGACCCTGAAGGCCGCAACATCGAATTCTTGCTTTGTCCAACGGAGAAGGGACGATGGGAGCGGGAATTTCCGGCTTATGGGAAGAAGGCGGTCATGACACATTGTGGGTGAATCGTGGAGTTGCCCAAGGGATCGCCTGATCCATCTTTTTTATGAGAGGAGTTGATCCGTTGGTCGGCAGTCTGGCGTCTCGAATTCTGTTTCTAGAGACTTCAATTCCAAATCTGAGTTTTGTTTTTTCCGATTCATCGCCGTGCACTTCAGTTCCGTTCTTAGAAAACACTAAAAACCAAAAACATCAGCAAAACGAAAAAACTACCGAAAACATCTCACTTTCCGATTTCCGTTCTCCGCTCCGTTTACCCACCAAATCCGTCTCATGTGATCCTTCAAGAAGTGCTTGACACGCCCGCAATTCTAGTGCGATGGGGCTTGGTGAGCAGGGTTTTTCCGTGGGGGCACAGAATCCAGAAGTAAGTCCCCTTCCCTGTATGCACCCCCGGGTAGATACTACTGCACTTTCAAAAACATTACCATGTGCCACACACGTGAGCGACCGGTCGGAATTTCGCTTTCTCCCCGCTCTAGGCACATCATCCTCCCGCACCATCTCGTCGCATCAACCTTGTCTCCAAAACAAGACTAAACTATCCTCCGATCCTTCTCTCCGCAATGAGAATAAACTAGTTTCGTCCTTTGTGGCCCTCCGCGACGAGGTTAAACTAGGCCTGTCTGCAATGACCCTCCGCAATGAGGCTAAACTTCCGAGCCTCTGCGACAAGGATAAACTAAAGATCCTCCGCAATGAGGCGAAACTATTCGCTTCAAGTATGGAAATTCGGATGAATGTGGAGGAACAAGGTGTACCGTGGAGGAATCGGAGACTAGAAGTAAGTTCTCTCCGATTATGCACCTCCGGGCGTGATGCTCCAAACGTTGTCGAGGCTCTACCTTGTGCCACTTTTGTGAGCCGTTCTCCGCCGTCCAGGTTTTCTTACACAGACAAGGTTCCTTTCAAGGATTTTTTGGAGCTACGGACGTGGAGCTTGCTCCAGAGAGGCCTGGGTGCTCATTCTCAATCCGTGCTTTTGGGCGCCTGGAAAGCCGGAGAATTCGTGGTATTCGCAACAAAGTACAAACCGGTCTCTCGGAAAGTCAAGCCTATCAATCAGCCGATGCCTCAATCTCTCAACCCCCCACTCCGGAGGCCTCCTCTATCTCGAGATCCTTATCGACCCCTTCCTCGCTCGTTGGCGGGCCCTTTCCTTCCAAAGGGGCGCGTCACCGCCGATCGTCTTCAAGTGGTGAATTTTGGGCCGGATGGCTGGCTTTGGCCGGACGAATTGAACCTCATCAAGAACGTTTTAGCCGAGCGTAACCGGTCGATCGCTTTTGATGAGTCGGAGCGTGGGCTGCTCAAGGAGTCGTACGGCCTTCCCTACATAATCCCGGTCGTCGAACACGAGCCCTGGCAGAAGAAGCGCATTCCGATACCCGCGGCGAAGCTGGACAAGTACACCAGGATCCTGAGGGAGCGAGTCCGCACCGGGTTGTACGAGCAATCCACCTCGTCGTATTCGAGCCCGGTGTTCTGCGTCCTCAAATCAAACGGGAAGCTCAGGATCGTCCACGATCTTCAACCTCTGAACAAGGTTACCGTGAAGGACGCCGGAGTTCCCTCAGCTACCAAAGATTTTGTCGAGTCTTTCTCAGGTCGGGTTTGCTACGGCCTCGGGGATATCTTGGGCGGTTACAATGAGCGCGCCCTTGATCCAATCTCACGCCCTTTGACGACTTTTGATACGCCTCTGGGCCGGTTCCAGCTGACGCGCCTCCTGCAGGGCGCCACCAACTCTGTCGCTGTCTATCAAGCGCAGATGATGTGGGTCCTGCAGGAGGAGATTCCGGATCACGCCGGGGTATTCATCGATGATGGGGGCATCAAGGGTCCAGTTTCAGATTACGATAACGAAGTTCTGTCATGGCATCCTGGGGTACGGCGCTTTGTGTGGGAATACGCTACTACCCTGGAACGGGTGCTCTTTCGGATTGAGGAGGCGGGGTTGACGGTGTCCGCCACGAAACTAGTGGCTTGCGTGCCGGCTCTGGAGATTGTCGGCCACGTCGTGTGCAAGGAGGGCCGTCGAATGGCAAAAAGCAAGATTAACAAGATCCTGAGTTGGCCAACTCCATCGGACGCGACTGAGGTCCGTGGGTTTTTGGGAGTAGTCGTGTACGTGCGGATATTTATCCCCGCGCTTTCACAAATTTGTGTTCCCCTTCGGCGGCTGACTCGTAAGGACACTCCATTTGTCTGGACCGAGGATTGTGAGGTTGCTTTCCAGCGACTTAAAGCGCTTGTGGGTAGGGACATTGTGTTGGCAAAGGTGGCGTACGGACCCGACGCAGGGAAGCTCAAACTTGCCGTTGACTCTAGCTATCACGCTGTAGGGGCCGTTCTTACTCAACAAGATGCAAGTGGCGCCGACAGGCCGGCTCTTTACGAATCTCTGCTGTTCTCCGACGTCGAATCGCGCTACTCCCAGCCTAAACTGGAGCTTTGCGGCGTTGCGCGGATTCTCAAGAAGTTGCAGATTGTCTTGTGGGGGCAGCACTTCGAGCTCCTCGTCGACGCGCAGTCCCTCGTGCAAATGATCAACGCGCCCAGTCTACCCAACGCGCCGATGACGCGCTGGGTTTCTTTTATCCACCTTTTCTCTTTTGACATCTCTCACCGTCCGGGCAAATCTTTTACCATGCCGGACGGACTGTCTCGAAGACCGCAAGGCGACGGCGATTCCGACCCACCTTCGTCAGAGTTCGGCGAGGAGGCACCTGTCATCCGGCCTGTGTCGTCTTTCTCGGTTACCGAGCCGCCACCTTACATTGGCTTCCAAGAGGGTTTCTGGCGGCAGTTGGAGGACTATCTCAGAACTTTGGAACGACCTGATGGGCTAGACGCGGTGGCTTATCAGGCGCTGAGGAGGAAAGCCTCCGATTTCTTTGTGCAGGCGGGACGTCTCATGAAAAGAGGGAGCCCGTTGCCCAGGATTGTGGTCACCCTCCCGAGCAAGCAGGAAGAGATTCTTCGTCGTCTACACGAGGATCTCGGCCACAGGGGCTCGGCGGAAACCTATCGGCGGGTGGCAGAACGTTTTTGGTGGCCGGCGTTGAAGAGGTCGGTTCAGTTCTGGTGCCGAAGCTGCGAGTCCTGCCAGAAGAGGGACTTGCGGCGGCCAATGGAAATGCGCTACCCGACGGGCGAGCGCACATTGTTCGGTCGAGTCTCCATGGACGTCGTACACATCAAGGCTAGCGGCGCGAAGTACCTTATCGTCGCGCGTGACGATTTTTCGGGCTGGGTGGAGGCGAAATTCCTGAACAACATCACCTCTGAGGCTGTCGCTGCGTTCCTTCAAGAGCACTGGACCATGCGATACGGTCTGGCGCGCTCGTACTCAACTGACGGTGGGTCCGAATTTGGTGGGGCTCTGGCGGATATGCTCCGTTCTTTGCCGGGCCAGCATCGGGTCTCAACGCCGTATTATCCCGAAGCGCAGGGCATGGTCGAGCGAGGGCACGCGCCACTCAAGGCAGCCCTTGTCAAGTTAGCAGGAGAGTCCGGCAGGAACTGTCGAAAGTTCTTACCGTTGGTGCTGTTCGCGGATCGCATCTCCACCAAGCGCACAACAGGTTACTCCCCGTACGAGCTGGTGTTTGGACAGCGCGCTGCTCTTCCCATTGATCTGGACATCGAGTCTTTCCTCGGCGTGGACTGGGAGGAGGTGTGCGATACCTCCGACCTGCTAGTGGCGCGGTCGAAGCAACTCGAGCGCAGTGAAGATTCCCGGCGAGTTGCTTATGACCGAATGATGAAGTCTCGGGCCGAAGCTATCAGATACTGGCAGGATCGCAACTCGGATCGGCTGCGCGATTCCCTCATTCCCGGAACGCTAGTCCTCGCTTACAATCGGTTGTTGGAGGTCCAGTGGGGCCAGCTCTTTGCCCATAAATGGAACGGGCCCTATCGGATCGTCAAGCAGATTGAGGGCGGCTCTTATGTTCTTTTGGAGCTCGATGGAACGGAACTCAAGCGCCGGTTCGCGGCGGATCAGGTCAAGCGGTACTTTCCGCGCGGGGGCATTACTGACCAGAAGTAAGTCCCCCTCCTTAGTATGCACCTCGGGTTCTACTACTCCGTTTGTTGTAAGCATTACTTTAGCCACTGTTGTGAGCCATGCGTGGGACCCGTTTGCTTTTCTTCTTTCAGTTTACGGCGAGGAACGGGGCAGTCTAGGGACAGACTGTAAATGGTGGGGTGATGTGGCGGCCAAAACGGTAGTCAGCTTCAATTTCGAGATCAGCCCTCAAGACCCTCAAGCGCAAGACTCAAGCTTCAAGGTTCAACCCTCAAGATTCCCTCAGTTTCTCTCAGATTCCCTTTCTTCCTCATTTCCCACTCACTTCATTTTTACTTCCAACTCCTCCCTCTTCTCACTCACTTATCTTCACATTTCTTGGTCCTAACACAGATTATTTTATTTTTGATTTGATTTGCTTGTTTTGTTTCTTCTGGCTCTGTTTCCCTCTCTTTGCCTCTCTGTCAAGTTTCTTATTTCTGGATTATTTTCTTCTCTCACTCTTCCATTTATCATGTCTCACATATTTGTCTGTTTTCTGCTTCATTTTTGTGTTGTGTTTTCTTTCTTCTTTTCTGTTGTCTTTGGTGTGTGCGCGCGCACGGCGCGCGAGGAGATGATGACATGCTTGTGACAGGCCTCCAGGAATCCAAGTTCCCGGCGAACTTGGAGGATAGGAGGCCATAGCACCTGTTCTGATCCAAGTCAGGGGTTATCAATTCAAGAATCTTTCCGAGTCCCAAGAATCAGAGTCCCAGAGTCCGATCATCATCCAGAATCCTTTCCCAACAAAACCAACCGCCGCCGAGGATCCAACCCCCGGCGAAACAAATCAAAACCACTTCCCCAACGCTATCATCTCAAATCCCCTACGACTCATCCGGACCTTCCGTGAGGGCAGCTCCCAGAGCACCTTTTCCCCTCCCAGCGCTGCCGCCGGCCTAGCACCGAGCGGAGCTCCATAACGCCCATTAACTCCCCACTCCTCAGCCAATGGGTGCAGGGAGCCCTACCCTTTCCCGACCGGGGAATAGTAGGGGGGGCTGGAATTCAAATCTACCAAAGGTCCTCCCCTCCGGGGGTCAGAGGCTAGGGCCAGGACTAGCTTAACAAAGCCACTCAAACGCGAGCTTAACTAAGCCTCTCCGAAGAGGCGCAAAGCATCTCCAAAGGAGAGGTGCAAAGCATCTCCAAAGGAGAGGCGCAAAGCATCTCCAAAGGAGAGGCGCAAAGCATCTCCAAAGGAGAGGCGCAAAGCATCTCCAAAGGAGAGGCGCAAAGCATCTCCAAAGGAGAGGCGCAAAGCATCTCCAAAGGAGAGGCGCAAAGCATCTCCAAAGGAGAGGCGCAAAGCATCTCCAAAGGAGAGGCGCAAAGCATCTCCAAAGGAGAGGCGCAAAGCATCTCCAAAGGAGAGGCGCAAAGCATCTCCAAAGGAGAGGCGCAAAGCATCTCCAAAGGAGAGGCGCAAAGCATCTCCAAAGGAGAGGCGCAAAGCATCTCCAAAGGAGAGGCGCAAAGCATCTCCAAAGGAGAGGCGCAAAGCATCTCCAAAGGAGAGGCTTAGGACTAAAGTCGGATTCTTGGCCTGAGGCTGACAAGGTTTTTTGAAGAAAATGAGCAATTTTGTACTTACATTTATTTTATGATTAGCTCTAGAGTTTTACTCCAAATCCCAGCTGACCATGTTGTAGCCCTTGATCTCAGCTATCTTGTACATATTTTTTCAAGTATTCTCAACAAAAATTGGCTGCTCAGCAGCCATTCTTGCCAGGGCTGTTTCTGAACAATGTGATGGACCCATTGGGGCACTTGCTGGTCAAGATTGGACAGGTTCTCACGATTTTGGCTCACCAGACCTCCCAAGGCAGTTTTTTTACATCACAATTACTTCCAAGGGATGAGGATACAACTTTGATGGGATACATGGTAACATATACAAAAAGGAGCTGATTCTAATGGTACTGGAGGCTGTGAAGAAATCTGAGGGGTATGCGGTGATATGTGGATAAGAAGGATTTTTTGGCCATTTGGCTGGGCAGCCTCAGGCCAAATGTTGGACATTAGGCTAACTTGACACAAGTCCCCCCTGGTGGGAGGCTCGCTGTGGCTGGCCGCGAAGCGGCCCCTCCCGCAGGGAGGGACTTGTGCACAAAGTCAAAATTTTGGCTGAGAAAGAAATCACCAATGGCTGGAGGAAAAATACTTAGCATCACCCAGCCTCCCCCTCAGCTCCTGTGGACCTGCCCCAGAGCCAAATTACACTTCTCAATCTCAGCTTTCAAATGGCGCTGGTCTCATCTCCCCAATCCTTATCATTTTTGCTGTACTAATGTTTTAAAAATAAAAAAACACAAAGGAATGTAAACCAAGGAATTACAACCATCATGCCTTGTGGATATTGGATTCACAAGCCTGCAGATATCTGCAGATCCTACACCTGTAGCCACCCAATTGATGCAGATAGGATATTCAATTGTGCATATTATCAGAAAATCCAAAATTGGATCTTCAGTGCAATGGAATATCCTCCAGGATTCCTTTGACCTCCAAAACGGATTCCATCAATCAGTTTTGGTGTTCATGCCTCAAAAACTTGGGGGAGGGTGCCCATCAGTACTGCCAAGAGAACTGTCTATCCAGTTTTTCTTGTACATATTTTGGTGAATTTTAAATTGTGCTTTTGTGTTTTTAGGATTGAAAATCCTTCCTTTGTCTGCCAGCCTGCAGACATTATTCATAAGCCTCTCCTACGGAGAGCCCTCCGGGCGGGGTCCCCCGGACCCTCCGTTCGAGAGGCTTAGTTAAGCTAGGACATTAGGCAAGTCCCTCCCGCAAGCGGGATCAGGGTGCGAGCACAGGGAGGGACTTGTGTTAAGTTCGACTCGAACGGAGGACCGGGGCGCGCGGATACCCACTTCCATTCAACTTGCAAGACCATCAAAACAACCAGGCAATCATCTATCATGACTGGACATGCACCCCTTGTTGGTATGTAAGGTTAATCAAATATGCACCTGGCTTTCGCTCTTGCAGGCCCGCAGTCGCTAAATTTATTTTCCTTTCAACTCGGGTCTAACCAAAGGCGTCATCGGAGGTTCGGGATTGTACAAACTCGAGGGGATCGAGCCCGTGGAAAGCTTGAAGATCGATACCCCATGGGGTCCGCCCTCGTCCCCGATCACACTGTTCAGACTGCCGAGTGGTCCAGTGGTAGCGTTCCTCGCCCGACATGGCGTCTCACATCAATTTACCCCTTCTGAAGTCCCCTCACGAGCGAATATTGCAGCCCTAAAGAAGATCGGCTGTCAAGTGATTGTTGCCTTCTCAGCCGTCGGGAGCTTGCGGGAGGAGATCAAGCCTCGAGATATCGTCGTTCCCAGTCAGATTATCGATCGTACCAAGTCCGTCCGACCCTGCACGTTTTTCGAAGGTCTCGGTGTCGTAGGACATGCGATGTTTGGCGAACCGTTTGACACCGAGCTGACTGGCCTGGTGACCAAATCGATCAAACAAGCTGTTGCTGGCTTTGGGCCGAATGATCAGATCGGCGTGCACGCCGACAAGGTGGCCATTTGCATGGAGGGCCCAGCATTCTCTACCCGGGCCGAAAGTAACATGTACCGAATGTTTGGTGGTGATATTATCAATATGTCTGTTCTTCCGGAAGCTAAGCTTGCACGCGAGGCTGAACTGAGGTCAGTCGACAGTTGTCACTCGTAATCAACCAATCGGTTTGTGGATGCCCGCAGTTTGCTAATGACATGTGATTTGGTTCAGCTACGCCTTGATCGCGCAAATAACTGATTACGATGCTTGGAGGGAGAGTGAAGAGCCGGTCACGGTAGCCGAAGTGATGGCCACCATCGCCGCCAACGTCTCCGTTTCCAATCGACTAACCCTAACGATCTTGGATGAAGTTCATAATGCGGTAGCTAAGGGCCAACTCAAGACGTGTAAAGGAACAATGGAGTACAGTGTGATGACAAAGAAAGAAGTGATCCCGGAAGAGTCTAAGAAGACACTCAGCTTTATCTTACCTTATTTCTCCTCGTGAATAGTCTACAACTCCCCCTCACCTCACTTCTGTTCCCGTGAAAATCTAGATATGAACCTGTTTTCATTTACGAAGCATTTGAAGAAAGCTACGTACAGTGGGTGAGCTGATATTTTCACCCTCAAACTTTTCATTGCAGGACCTCAGGCAAGTGACCTGAATTCATGGGGTTGGCTACAGGGGTGGAGAATAAGTCACCAAGAATGATTATGAAAGAAAAAAAAAATGAAAAATGAAAAAATGAACAGTGTGCAAATTTAACAATTTAATGCAAATTGCTCAGAATCTTTATTATTGTTCAAACCAACAAGAGAAAATCAGAGAGCACAGTATGGCATGTGACAGGAATGATAAAAAATTGAAAAAAATTGAAACCATTTTCAATGATATTTTGGTTGAATGGGTTATCCACCAATTTGAAGTAGAATTCAGGTAGCTGTAGGCCAAATCAACACCAACTTGACCAAATGTATTTGACCCAATAAAAATCATTGAAAACAGTTTCAATTTTTTTTTTATCATTCCTGTCACATGGCATACTGTGCTCTCTGATTTTCTCTTCTTGGTTTGAACAATAATAAAGATTCTGAGCAATTTGCATTAAATTGTTAAATTTTCACACTGTTCATGTTTTCATGTTTTCATTTTTTTTTCTTTCATAACTTATTCTCCACCCCTGTAGCCAACCCCATGACTTTAGGTCACTTGCCTGAGGTTCTGCAATGAAAAGTTTGAGGGTGAAAATTTCAGCTCACCCACTGTACCTTTAGTTTGAGTAAGGGCTGATGGTAAATTGCTTCCAAAGAGGAGCTGCCTGGAGCTGCCCACCAAACCTTTTTGCTTTCTCACGATAAACAAAAAGGGCAGTTACCAAGTTTGAAAACAGGTTTCAAAATCAACCTTGCATGAACCCCCCTATTTGCATCAAGCTGGTATTTACAGCTAACATGGAAAAGCTTGCCAAATTTTGTGGCTGAAATGACTTCTGCATTTCAGCCACAGGCCTGTACAGCTTCACTGTACAGGCAGTCAAAACCCGTTTGGCCGGCTGGTTTTGCTTGACATGGGTGCCGGGCCGGGCGAGGGGCAAGGGAGGCAAGAGCGGCAAAGGGCTGGATCAACGTAAAATTGCTCCAGGAATCCAATGGTGGGGCCCTCAAGGCCCCAAAGTGGAAAACAAAGAAGATAGGTTTTTTATTCTGATGGCATTTCTGACATACAGGAGCCATACAGGCTTTGAGGCTGAAATCAGCGGTCCAAAAGCTGGCCGCAAGCTTTTCCGCGTTAGCTGTAAATTAAAGTGAGTTCAATCAGGTGTGCCAGCCCCACCCCTCTTAAATGTAACACAAGTTCCTTGCTTTGTAGGGCCTGGCGCCTCCGGCGCGCCGGGTCCCCCGGCCCCTGAAACGTGGGAATTGTGATAAGGTCCCTCCTCCGTGTAGGGTTGTCGGTGCCACCTTTTCAAAAGGGGTGCGCCTGCTGAGCGCCCAAAGGATGGCGCCTTTGGCTGGCGGCGCCCCGGCGAGCTCGGTGCCACCTGTTTTTAACTATTAAGTTGAATTACATATTAAACAACAATGTACATGAAATTTCACTACATTTTGTGCCGCAAAAATGAGAAAAACAGGTGCAAGAAGTACAAAAAAAACATAAGGGAGTGAAGTGAGGTTCAAATTGGAACTGAGATAATTTGACCATTGGTGTCATTGCCATCATCTCATCTGATGCTAATGTGCTCTGATTACTGCCCTGAAACAGAGGATCACAAAGATAATTGGACTTTTGATCTGGAGGAATCTCTTGAAACAAATCTTTGATTTGTGAGAAGAGGAGATGAGGCTTTGCTTGTTTGAAAATCTTTTGGCAGTAGGTGCACTTTGCCTGTTGTCGCCTTGCATCATCATTTTGTAAGTTAGACATTAAAAACCCCTTCCAACGTGCACCATGCAGGTTAATGGAGGGAGTGACCCATTCTGCAGAAGTGGGCCTGGTGTTACTGATTGGCGGCATCATTGAATTTTGTAGATTAAAAGGTTTGTTATATGTTCAGAATTGGGAAGCTGGAGCTGGCAGTTGCCCTGGACGAGTCCAGAATGAAATACTACTGTATAGACTCTACAGGCATGAATATTTTTTCCCTAAGCTGGCACATCTTGTCACATTCCTGTGGCAGGCGCCGCTGTTGCAACA
This sequence comes from Puccinia triticina, assembly GCF_026914185.1. Classification (NCBI taxonomy): domain Eukaryota; kingdom Fungi; phylum Basidiomycota; class Pucciniomycetes; order Pucciniales; family Pucciniaceae; genus Puccinia; species Puccinia triticina. Next base: position 4,654,651 of record NC_070572.1, read on the forward strand.
TTCTCTCAAAGTGAGTTCCTGGGTGACTCACCCTATTTTCATGGGTAAGAGGTGCGCGCCGACCCCAGTTCTTGAGATTTTCGGGGCCCCTGGTGCACGCCCCGGGGGGCGCGCACCTTGCTCCATGGCGCCGACAACCCTACCCCCGTGGGACCAACCCGCTGGTTTTCTGTGACAGGTGAACGCCCGTGAGGTTCACACATGCATCGGCGATCGGGGTGATGGTCGTCATCAAGCACCTTCGACTGGAACTCAAGTCCTAAAGAAAATACTAATCGATCCAGCCTTCCCACTGCAAGCACTCAGGACAATACATTGAAGATGCCATTGGAGGTAAGTGGGGCTCGGTTCTGATCTCCTCTGATTTACGATTGATCTGTACAGCCAAAAACATCAGGGGTGTCGAAATTTCAACTTACGTCACCCCTTCCGATTCCTCAATCGTATCACAGGCCACTATCTGCATGTCAGTTCTTTTACTCCTTTTTGTTGTGTTCAGAATTTTTCTCCTTCGATCGCCTTAAACGTTGCAACACGTCTGACATTAACTACCCCATAGGCTCGATAACTCGGAGTACTCGTGAGTGAATTCTGCAGCGTAGCATCATCTTGGGGCAATTGCTCGTCTCGACAATTTGCTGAGTATTTGAAAGCGGTTTTCGCTTGGATGTGCTTCGTTGACTGGTTTGTCTTAGGATCAACTCCGATATCATTCCGACTAGACTAGAGGCTGCAGCAGACGCTGTCAAGGCCATTTTTAAAGCCAAAACAAATTCGTACGGAATGATTTCCCATGAGCCGCTTAATTTCCAATGTTAATACTCGGGCTATGACCTTCGATACTTCAGGAACCCTGAAAGCACATGCGGATTGATGACATTTGCCGGAAAAAGGTCAGATTGCAACTCAGGTTATAACGCGAGCACACATTGTGATTTGCAATTCTTTACTGACTTGATTTTGTGTCCAATTTCAAGTCCTACTGTATTAGTGACCCCAACCACGGATGAAGGTAGTTGAATTTTCACAAGGTTGTGATGGACCACTCGGGCTGATGATTTCCAAATGCATACAAAACAGGCAAGATCCACGTCTCCTTGCAGAGCATCAAACCGAGTGGAACGCCCGATCTAATCTCTGGATTAAGCGTTGCTGGTCTTGCACTCAAGCATCGACAAGAAAAGAATCAACGTCAACGAGCCATCGTTCTACTTTCTTCGCCATTACCTCCCAATCTCACAACAGACGAATTGACCCGAATAGGAAAGAAGCTCAAGAAAAATAACGTCGCAGTCGATGTGGTCTTGTTCGGATCTGAAGTCGCGACCAACGAGGAACGAATGCGCGCGTTGGTCAATGCAGTTGAGAGTGGCGGCAATTCAACAATGATTGTCATCCCAGGTGGTTTACCAGGACTACTAAGTGATCACATTAAGCAGAGTGATATCCTTGCGGAAGAGGGCTTCGGGGCTGCTGGTGGATCGGGTGTGGGTGCCAATGGTGACGGAACTGGAATGGCCGATGGTGGTGGCCTGGATATGGATCCTAACCTTGACCCTGAGCTTGCGATGGTAGATACTTGCTCTACTCTAAGTGTGCGTTATAAACTCTGATAATTAATGCTTCCCGCTTTCCCCTCGATAGGCATTGCGGATGTCGTTACAAGAAGAAGAAGCCAGACAAGCGGCTGCCACAAGACAACAAGCAGGTTCTGCTTCATCCGACCCTTCGCCAGGAACGACCGAAGCCACTACTGATGTCCCGCGGCAAGAAGATATGGCAGATGTCAAGATGGCACCTGAACCAATGGACGATGAACTAACGAAGGCTTTGGCGATGAGCAGGGGTGAAGATGTAGAGTAAGCAAACATTATCAATTTAGTTTTCTTATATTTTCTTCCAAAAAAGAGGGCTGTATCATCGGCATTCAAATCGATTGACTGATCCTCTGCTGTTGGGTTTGCCCGCAGAATGAACGATGCAGACAGCAGTGCGAAACCCGAAGCAGGCGGAGAAATGGAAGAAGACGAGGACTTGACAGAGGAAGAGGCGATCGCTAAAGCTATTGAAATGTCGATGAAAGAAAACCCAGCGAAGAAATGAAATCAATCTTCTTAATGTACATTACACATGAATAGAAACCATTTGACACATATGCCTCCACAAGCTTATTTGCTTTCTTTCAAAATTGAAATACGATGGTCATTATTTCTGATGAGGACATGATGTTGATGAAACCAATGTGTGTGGGCAACCCACATAGCCTCCTGGCCTCTCAAGATTGCAAGATGCAAGGAGGGGTTCGCGGTCTGGTGTGAAGACGCTCATGATCGACCTGTCACATGTGGTGTGAAGTGTGAGCAAAATTTCTCACAGAATATATACATCTTTGTGAGGTTACCGTGACAGTCCATTTACTCACCACTCTCACCACTTGCCATCAATATGATACACATACAAACCTTACTTGTTAGAATTTCAGACTTGTTGTTGAGGTCAGGGGAGGATGAAGAGGAAGTTTTGAAAGAGGAGGTGGGGATCTTGAGGGTGGTCAACAGAAAAATATACTCTGAATCAATGCTTTAATTACAATGACGTCAGAGGAATATAAGAACTAGAGTAACATGTCACACTTGTGACAGCTAAACAAAATAAGAACCTGCTCAAGAGCTACACATCCTGAGGAAAAAACAATTTAGAACTACACATCTAAATCTTTCTAGAGCTACAAGTCTAGAGTAAACTAAATTAAGAACTACATTTCTTAATTGAGATGATAATTATATAATGGAGGACTTCCCTTTGATTTTCAAGGCCTTGTAAAGTCAGATCTGGCACTTGTAAAGCCAGAATTTTACACCTACTTTTTAGCAGCTAGATCAAACTGCAACATCCCTCTTGATGGCCAGTACCAACAATGCATCTATTACGCTAAATGTAATTAGGGCTGCTAAAACTAAATTGTAAACCTTGTTGCTAATAATCTGGGGCTGTAATTTTTAGTGTAATACCAACCCACTAAAAACCGCTAACGCTAAATTACATCTAATTAGCGGCTCGCTACGCTAAATTAGCTGTAATTTGTAGTGAAATTGCACTTTTTTGCCCAATCTGAGTTGCCTGTAATTGTAATAGTCAGTCTGCTACAATTTAGTTTAGCCTAGCGGCACTAAAAAACCGCTAAATTAAGGTATTACACGCTAACTGTAGCATAATAGATGCATTGTTGCCGGTACCAACACTGGGTCGGTATGATACCAATAATGGTAACGTAACAATATCGTATTGATTTTCGTTGCGTTACCGGTACCGTTACCAGTAACAGCAGTGCATTACTGATATTATATTTAGATTATTAATTCTATTTGCCGCCGTTACAATATTGCTGCTGATATAATGTCAATATCGCGGTGGTATCGTGTTTTTTTTGGCTTTTTTAGCCTTTTTTGGCTGGAAAAACACCGTTATTGCGTTATTGGTGTTACCATGCCGGTAACGATCTTACAAAGATTGACTTGTTTTGATACGCGCAAGGCGCAAAAAAAATTGTTACCGTTAACAGTAACAGCAAAAAAGGTAACGCGGCAATGTTACGATATGAAAAAACCAGAATATTGTATCAAATTGTATCAACCCAGTGTTGCCGGTACATACCGGTCATCAAGAGTACACAACCCTCTTGATAGCTGGTCTGTGCCAGTCATCAGGAGGACTCAACCCTCTCAATGCCTGGTACAGACTGGCCATCAAGAGTACACAATCCTCTCAATTCCCAGTCTGTACCATACATCCAGAGTACAACTACACAACCCTCTCAATGGCCAGTACACACCAATAATTGAGAGGACTCAACCCTCTCAATGCCCAGTCTGTACATTTCATCTAGATAATTCAAACCTCTTGATGGTTGTTACAGATGTGTCCTCTGTGCCAGCCATTGGGAGGACACATCCCTCTTGATGACCAGTCTCTACCCAGCATCAAGAGGGCCATTGAGAGGACACAAAACCGGTGTGGAACTACTCAAAGGGGGGAATAGAGCTTGGAAGAGAGATGGAAAGCAACACTAGTACTAATGTAAGCTATGCAAGGGTGCTGGTGAGGCTTCCTTCCTGACTAATGCTGAGGGGATGAGAGTAGCACTAATAAAAAGAAGAAAAGGTGTGGCTGATTTCTACTTGATCTTAGGAGCTAGTACTATGAGCTTAACTATTGCTTGGCTACTGAGGATGAGAGGGTTGGGGTAATTATTGATGATGGGGAATTAATGACAATGGTTCAATAGCAATGGTGATTTCAGAGGTGCAATGGGCAATGTTCAATAGCAATGGGTTGAGGAGCAATAGCAATGATTTCAATAAGCAAATGGGTGATAAGGAATTTCTACTATAATTTCTGCATAATCTACCAGTGGGGTGGAACAGTTTGTCTTATGTTCAGCTGCAGGATGAACAATCAAGAGGAATTCTGGCTATGGAAAGAAATACTGTACAAATGGGGAAGATGATGTGAACATAGTAACACTTGTAATGATGAGTACTACTGAAAGAGGTAACCACAGATCCAATGATGTAATGTGTACAATAGGCATAGTACAGGACCCTGGAAAGCCCCGACCAAGCCGCCTCATGTAATTTTTGCTGATTTTGGGTTTTGGATACGTGGTGAAATTGGGTTTTTCCCAATTGAACCCAGTTTGGATATGTAGTACATGAGGAGGATTTTTTGGGAGAAAGCCCCAACAGGGCAAAATTAGACAAAAAAAAGCCTTTTTTGGGCCGAGAATTGAACCCAAGACCTACATGGTTGGTTTTTCTTTCCAGGCAAGCCCAAAATATACCAACTACATTAGGAACATCTTGGAAAAACAAATCAATTTAGATACTTATCTGGTGATTTACATGAGGAGCATTTTGCAAAAAATGTCCCCCGGATACATGTTACATGAGGCGGCTTGGTAGGGGCTCTCCGGGGTCCTCATAGTACATGATGAGCAATGTATGTAAAGGGTTTAATATGTGAGAAGATATCTGTAAAAGGAATGTACTATAATGATTTAAGTAAGTTACTAATGAAATGAGTGTTGTAACTAATGAAGACTGTAGGTTTTCTGTAAATCTTATATCCTTTATAACTAATGAACCATTGAAGATAAAGGGGTACTGTGTGTGAGTGACTATAGGTGAAATGAGATGCAGAATCTGAAGATGCAATAATGGAGGACTTCCTGTCAATCTGGGAACCCAGATTTTTCCAGATTTTGCGGGGAAATCTGGGCTTGATCTTCCCAAATCCTAGATCTTCCCAGATTTCCCTGCAAAATCTGGGAAAATCTGGGTTTCCAGATTGGCGGGAATTCCTCCAATAATGAAGTATTTGTGAAGGGTTATGGGGTCATGAGCAATGTAATGTAAAGAGAAGATACTCAAATGATACTTGTGGCTTGGGATGGAGCACCACACTGGTCATTGAGAGGACTCAACTCTCTCAATGGCCTGTACATAGGGATGTAAATAGGTTGGGTTTGGTTCAAAAAATGGTGCCCCAACCCAACCCAAACTGAGCACTGGGTTGGGTTAGGTCGGGACAAAACTGCAAATGTACTGCCCAAACCCAAGGCCCATTAATGAGGAGTTGGGTCCGGGTTGGGTTTGGGTTGGATCTTGGGCCTACCCCAGTTGTTCTACATAAATGCATGCCAAATTTTTAGTACGTGCACATCAAAAAAGTCCCACACAGGTGTGTACACCATCCTTTTTTGGCGTACAGGGACATGTACGCCAAGACACCCCGGACATTTAATCAAAGTCCAGCACACTGGGAGAAATACATACCTCCTGGTGGGCTGGACTTTGACAAGCTTGCCGTGAGTATCCTTCCCGGTGAGCTGGTCAAAGTCCAGCTTGCCAAGAGTTATGTAGTCCTCTTGGCGAGCTGGTACAAATCCGTCTCTCAGAGAGGTATTTATTCCTCTCAGTGAGCTGCTCAATTGAGTCTAGCTCTCCGGGAGGTATGTATTCCTCTTGGCGAGGCTCTCAAAGTCTGTCTTGCCAAGAGGTAAATATGTATACCTCTTGGCAAGCTGATTGAGAATGTACTTCTGGGTTGGAATGAAGTGTGGATAGCCTCATTTTGGGTCACAATTGGGTTCATGGGCCAACCCAAATGGTGAAAACCCTGCGCAAACCCAACCCAATTATCTAAATGGGTCTCAATGGGTTGGGTTGGTTTTTTAAAGAGAGGCCTGAAGGCTGCCCAAAACCAACCCAGAACCCATTGGGCCTTGGGTCTTTCCGGGTTGACCCAACCCGTTTAAATCCCTACCAGTACAGATGGACCCACTCAATGTATGGTCCATACCACTACCAGCCATCAAGAGGGTTGTGTACTCTTGATGACCCATCTGTAACGGCCATTGAGAGGATTGTGTCCTCTTGATGACTGGATCTGCCATTGAGATAGTGGTGCCCTCTCTCTTGATGACCAGTCTGTACCAGCCATTGAGAGGGTTGAGTCCTCTCAATGACCAGTGTGAGAATAAAAGCTGTTTGGTGGTTAGAAAATTCCACTAGCCGCCTCCTTCAAGAATATATGTGTCCAGGCAATGATGGGAAGTTATGTTATCCAGTTTGCCTAGATGTCATTCAGTTATCCAGTCCTATGTGGTGTAAAATTCAACATAAATTGAATCTGTGGGTGTCAAGAGAAAGGTATAATGTTGTTTAACAATATGGAACCCAATTTATTCCAAGGAAATCCTCTTTTTGATGTTAAAATAATGCTTTTGTGACCAAATATCAGTTATCTGGTCTAAGCTACCCAGATAACTGATTTTTGGTCACAAAAGTGATATTTCAACATCAAAAATAGGAGTATATTCAAAAAAAGTGGGACCATACTGTTAATCAACATTCAGCCTTTCTTTTGACACCCACAGATTCAATTTATGTTGGATTTCACACCCCAGAGGACTGGATAACTAAATTACACCTAGGCAAACTGGATAACGTAACTTCCCATTGTTGGTCCGGGCTGAGTGATTATTGGTGTCTCGGCTCTGCACTGCTACTTTCTGCTAGCCTTCAGCGCTCCTCAACAAACCTGATCTATAGCGTAATAATCCGCACTCCGCAAGCACAAATCCGCAAGTAATCTCTGTAAGCAAAAGATAAGGTCACATAAAACTCTCCTAATACGCTAGTACGTCTATAAGTGTAAGTACAGTGATGAGTAATAAGTAAGATGATGGAAAAAGAAAAGAGAAGAGAAACTGTGAACCTTTCCTCCATGCAATTTGCCGTTGCCACCCAATCCCGCAGATCCAACATTTTCCCGCACTAATCCGTCAGCTCCGCCCGGTTTCCCCCACATCACTATCCCCAACTCCGCTCCTCTCCAATGCCCTCTTTCTAGCCCCTGTCAGTCAGTCTCTTGCCACCACCTCCGCCCCAGCTCCACTAGCTGGTGGAACCTGTTTTGGCTGCCTTGGCTTACCTGCTGAAGCGCCGCTGGAATGTATTGGCACATTCAATGAATTGTATTGTTAGTACATCTGTGTGCCAATGTGCTACACTACTTTTCAATTATTGTGTAACAGACCCCCATTACAATACACTGTATATGCCTCTACAATACATGCACTGCCAGCATATTTGGCTGGGTTTAAGTCATCCTATTTTAACTGGGATGAACTCAACCAATTTAAACTTGGTTTATCTCAACCAATTAAATATAAACCCAAGGGGGGTACCTTGAATTTATATTTCATCAGTTGAGATCACACAAGTTTAAATTAGTTGAGTGCATTCCAGTTTAACTGGGATAACCTCAGCCAAGCCATTTATATTGCTGGCAGTGATGTATTTTAATGGTTAAATTGTTGCCGGTCTGTACCCACCATCAAGAGGGTTGTGTACTCTTGATGACCGTGGTATAAAAGGTCAAGATATGTATGCAGACCTGTGATCAAAAGAAGAGCAAAAAGCAGGGAGAGAAAACAGTCAAGAGACAGAGAGGTGTACCTCTGAGATACACAAGGTTCAGTGAAAAAGGGTACTTACTAACTGTCAATATCCTTGGTGCCTGTGACGGAAGGTGTACTGGGAGTATAGTGGCCTTTTGGTTGGTGATCCTAGGGTGTCTGGGGGTATGGTTCTTGTTGTCTGAGGTCTGCACATCCCTCTGATGCATGGGGGATCCTCACTTCAAAAATTTTCACAGTTTGCTTATGTAATTACTATAAGAATACAGACCTTGGCAAACAGCACAATCTCAGGAAAGTGCCACAAACCAAAAAAGCTGTGGAATCAGGTAAGCAAATCAAACCTCCTTCTGCAGCCCAAGCTGCTTGTGCAGGTGGAAAACTGACTCCATCAGAAGTGATGATAGCAGGTACATCCACCAAAAACAGCAAGATCTGAAAAACGTTGTGGTGATCCAGATCTGTTGCTCGCAACAAAACTGCCAAAACCTCAACTTCCAACCTAAAATACTTGCATATGTTTGAATTTTATTACAGAAATAGACTCTACATACAAATTTAACCCTAGTCACTAACTTCAACTACCCAGCTAGCTTTAGAAGGTATTTACAATTATAGGTTTAGTACAGGCCATACTGCAACGGTGGGCCGCTACACTAAATTTAGTCAGTAGTTCTGTAAGGGTTCTATGAACCCTCACTGATGGCGACAACAAAAGGGCACGGGAGCAAGGCAGAAAGCCTTTGAGGTTCTAGTTCAAAATTTTGGGGCTATATTTCAAAGACTAGTCAAGAGAGATTAGATCTCTCTGGCTAGATACACAGACAAAACAAAAGGGAAAAAGGGGAAGAAGGAAAAGGTGCTCACCTAGTTAAGAGAGATTAGATCTCTGCTTGACTAGGGAAGAGCGGGGTCGAGTCTAAGTATGAGTCTCGCAGGGGGTTTAGGTTTAGGTGATCCCATAACCCCTCGTGTGGAGTCCCAATGTCAAGGGGGGCTTCACAAGTTCAGCGCAGTGTAGCAGATCTAAACTAAAAATGACAGGGTTTTCTGTTAGCGGGAAGTGTTTGCCCGCTACCGCTAATAGGCACCCCTTGAAACTAAAAGGCCTCTATTGCTGCTATCAGCGCTAGCAGTGCTATTCAACCGCTAAAAAAGCTGATAGCGCTTTTAGCGCCCATTAGTGTAGCCTAGCGGCCCGTAGCGGGTGCTACAGCTAACGGCACTGTGTCAGGAGCTACACAAAGCTAAACTATCCGCTAGTTTAGTGTTAGCGTAGCGGCCCACCGTTGTATCTAGGTAGAAATTAACACAAATTATAAAATTATGTATATATATAAGAGCATAGTCATATTTACTAGTTTAGGCAGGCCTCCACTATTAGCTACAGATCATTCACGCAACCTGCATGTTTGTAACTGAAGCAACTTGGCCTACACTCAACAACTCAACAGATTCATGAAGACCTTACATTGATGCATGCAGTCAGCACACCTCCACTTGGCAGTGCAACAAACCTAGGTGGCCCTTGCGTTAAAATTTACAAAGTGCACATTGTCATGCGGAAAATCAATTCAAGTTATGCACACCTAGCAGAAGGCAGTGCAATCCAAAGGTTCACCACCAGCAGAAATGACTCAAGTGCAGCCCTCACCAGAAAAAATAGCTCAGAAAAGAATATATAAGGAGGCCCTCCTCCCACCATTTTGCCATGATCACCCAGGCACCCCAGCTCAGTGGTCAACAGTCATCATTTTGGCATCATCACCAAGGCCCTCCAGCTCAGTGGTCATCAAACATCAACATAGAACTCTCATATCACACACTACTATCACTTCTCTCTGCTAAACCATAAAACCCAACAAAAACAGATTCTCACTTAATTATATTCTTTGCCTTTCTCACCATATAGAGGTTGTATAAGCATCTTGTACTTGGAAAAACTGATCTAGGTCTGATAGAGACTACTACACACAAGTTTTCTCTGTCATAAAGTCACACCACAACAATAAATAAGTTTGTTTTCATAATTATGTGTATTATAATAGAGGGGAAGGTCTTTCAAACCACCTGTAACAGTAGTATTACTTAGCTGGAATATAAAGATGAACAATTGAGACTCGGGTACCTGTTGGCACCCGGGTACCTGCTTGTTTTTTTGCCAAAACCAACACCTCACTTTGCACCTGGCACCGCTTGGAGGGTACCAGCGGTACTTTTGGCAGGTACCCCTTGTGACATTTTTTGTATTTATCTATCTCAAAATTGGCTTTACTTTTCAGACATGAGTAAGTACTTATTTATCTTCTTTATCAACAATTTAATCGAACGTATCAGCTAATTATAGAATAATAACATCTAATCAAACAAGCAGGGCTCCTGGATCAATCGTCATCCACAACAATAGTCTTTCTTTTTGACTTCTTTGAAGTCTTATTGGAATGAAGAATTTGTTCTTTCCACAAGGCCAAAACCCAATTCTTTGATCATATTATTCTTGGAGTAGAATGCCACAGTCATTCCTCTGCTTATCAAGTGGGCTCCAAGTCTATGCCACTTTGAAGAAAAGTAATCCCGACCAAAGCTAAATGCTCTCTCAACGTCAACGGATGTTGCTACAGAATTGAGAGAAAAATCAGAACAGATGCAGTAAAAAACATCATCTTTGACTCACCTGGACAGCTTAATATATCCAGTTCCATGTTGACGAGGCCACCATCCATGCTCCCCGAGCTCTTCTGGTGAAGCCACCACTTTATGGGGTTGACCGGTTTGTTTCCATCCAGGATAAGTCCTCCTGCTAGCCAGTCATCAAATGTGTCGGTCGAACAGTTTCCACTTTGGGCAGCAGCATCATCACCCAGACCGGCGAGCATACTGTTCCTGGGCTGTGGATAGATACGGAATATATTAAGATGAGATTTTGTCTTTCCTATAGATCTAAGCTTGTGGTTTACCTTTGAAGTCAAAGCCGGGGCAGTCAAGCAATGAGTCGGTTTTTTCAGCTTGTAAAAAGAATCCCACATTTCCCGCGCTAGATGTATGGCTTTGGCGATCCATTCGGGTTCCCATTTTGCCAACTTGAAGTACTTGTCCTTGAATGAAGGGTGAATCACTGAAATAGAATATTTTAAGTGAGAAATTAAAGTACAAGGAAAAAGAAAAGGATGCTTGTACTTAAAAATGGCAATTCTGTACAGAGGGGATGTGTCGGTTAAGCTGTAGTACTTGTTTGTAATTTTTAATCCATGTCAACAGGCATTTCTCAGCGCTGGAGGGTATTTTCAATCACTGATAATTGTCAATAGGTGTTTGGTAATTTGGTCAATGTAGATAACTATGTTAGCTAAGCGAGCAGATCCTGCATTGGAGACTTGAAGGGTTAAATCATGGAAAATCCCAAGGACGTTGACCAAATCGGATGCCAATTTAATATCCGATTGATCCATGTGATGCTTGCGCTCAAGACCATGTTGTTTATGGCACTGCCACTCAACACTTTAAATATGGTGTATCAGAAGATTGAGTCGGTCAGTCAATCTAATCTTACTCAAGTGGCAGGAGGAGGACCTACACAGCATCTTCTCACCAAACAATGCTTTTCATTTGATAGAATGTGGAGTTCCATTGGGTCCAAACGTCTCTTTCCACATTATGTGGAGTGTGGCACTCTTTTTCTTGGCAAATATCTATGAACTCAGCTTTGGAATTAAGAGAGTACCTTGATTTCTTCGCAATTCGACAAAACTGCAGCAGACATGTAGTATGTTAGATGAAACTCAATCATTTGAAATGAATGGAGACGGGTTATTATACCTTAGCCAATGTCAGTTTACAAGTATTGGTTGTATAATAATCTCCTTTGTCTTCTTCACTAGCTTGTCCAATGTCGGCCTCATTGAGAGAATTGTTCTTGTCATCATCTTGTCCAGGAATACTTTGAAGCTCGCTATGTTCATCGCTATCTCCATCTAATAATGAGGTGGAATGATCCCCACCGGTGTGGGAAAAGCTAAAGTAGAAATCATTAAAGAAACAGGTCAACAATCGGAACTGCAGGAGGAGGAATTAGATTTGAGATTACCCTTGGATTTGTTCCTCAGCATCTCCATCTTCAAACTGTGACTCATCCGAGTCAAAATCAGCAGAATTAGCTCTTCCATTAGCAGATTTCTTTTGCTTTTGAGTACCAAATGGCCGGAGGATCTCCTGGACTATTAAATTCAGTACGTGCGCAAAACATTGGATCCAGTGCGTCTTGCCCCTAAACCTTGTCCTATTGAGCTTTTTGAGCTCCTTCACCATCACCTTGTTGTTTTTTGCGTTGTTGCTCACAAGACCACAGATCTAAACATTAAATTGTTAGGTTAGCCTTCAAGATGTACCAAAGAAATGTATAATAATAATAAAGCCTGACTCACCCAATCCTGAATGCCAAATTTATCTGCAACCAAAGCAACGGTCTTGGCCAAGTACTTGCCAGTGTGTCTCTGAGAAAGCCAAAGAAAGTCAAGAGGCATGGCCTCTAGACTTATATAGTCAGTTCCAACCACTGCTAATTGGTAGACAACTACTCCCAAGATGTCAAATCCGTTTGGTGACTGCCAAGTGTCAACTCCTAGATATAAAGAGCCTTTGTGTTCCTACAGATAGGATAGACAGTAAAGATTAGAAAGCTATAAAAAATTGAAATAATACTAGAGAGACCAACTCTTAAGACACCACGGTATTTATTTTGTATTGCTGAATAAAGCATGTGAATACTCTTTGAAACATCCTGCGGTCTTGGTAAATTCCTGAGGACTGTGGGATGGAGTATTGCCTTTTAGCTTGCGTTGGCAATCGCCGAGAAAGGCCTCGCAGCTTCAGCGCACCATATTGCGCATAGTTGGGGAACCTAAATTGAAGTGTTCAGCCCCATTGGTTTCTGATATCAAACAAAGGCCCTTTGGCCATACCTCCTTAGCTTGCAGCTCGCCAGTTCCGGTAATTCCTAGAATACCCAGCAATTGAGTGGATTCTGTTTGCCGTTGTTTCCGGGTGCACAGTAATGCATGCTTGTTGAGATTTCTACAAGATGAGTCTGAGGTCAGACGACTAATTCTGGTGCCGCATCTAGAGCCAAGAAAGAATCAAAATCAAATAAGCTCGTTTAATTTAAACAAGAAGCTTACAGTTTGCACGGGGTTTCTGTACCTGACACAGTCAGGACCAGGTATCTTAGGGGGCTCAACCGGTGTGGTGGAAGCCCCTGTCTGTCAGCCTGCAGGCCGACGGTGTGTGGGACAAAAAAAGGAGGATTTCACAGAGAGCTGAGCTCCTCTGCTGACCTAGGAATCTCCTCCAAGCAGGACATAAACCTTGGCTGCTCGGGGACTGTGAGTGGGGTTCAAGGCGCTAAACCCACTCCCTGCAGTGTTTGATGGGCAGGCGGGTGGGTCAAAAAAGAAAAATAGGATCTGAGTACCTGAGTACGAGTAGCAAATGTAGAGTGGGAGCTAGGAGACAATACCTAGCCTGCTCTCTATTTGCTGATGAGGCCTTCTTGAGAAGGCTGCTGCTCTCTGGTGGATCCAGGGAGTCGGACCATCCTTGGGCAGAGCTTTCTGAGTCACATACTATCTCATGATGCTTGACTAGCTCTCCTGCAGCTTGTGGCTGCTCTAGCCCTATAGAGTCTCTCATTGACATGGGAGACTCTGGAGCTAGAATTCTGGCTTGGCCTCTGGATACTGTGGACCTTGGAGCTATGCTCTGCCGGTAACCTCCCAGGAAACTTCTACATTTTTCCAAAAAAGCTCTTCATAAAGGCCATAAAATAGGCTCTCAAGTTTTTTAAAAATTCTATTGGGAATCCAAATTCATCCAATGGTAACTTCCTGTCAGAATATGAGGGCCTTCCAGAATTGTCTCAGAGCATCAAAAGCCAGATTTACCTGCAAAAACCTAGACTGGAGGACTTCACATTGTCTAAAAGGCTTGATTTAGAGGAGGCCGCTAAATCTTGTTTGCTGGTGAAAACAGGATGTCAATCAATTTTCACCAGCCAGTCAGGTTTAGCCTGTCCCTCTAGGCTCTAGATTAAGCATTTTAGCCAACGGGAAGTCCTCCACTTTTTGGGTCTGTACCAATACCTGAAAGAGCCCCAGATGTGACAGGAAGCTATCCAATAAGGGGGTTCATGTAAGGTGGATTTCCAAACCATCTGCTGCTTTTGCTTATCCTGAGAAAACTACAAGGTTTTGGTGGGCAGCAAGCAATTCACCCTAACTTAGCTAAGTTCCTCTGTAACAGGCTCTGTACCACATTGTGACAAGTATTTTACCACTCTACAGTTAGGAGGGAGGTACTTGGTTAATTTAGCAATTCACCACACATACATAAAACTTAGCCCCGTTTGGACACACTGGTATACATCATAAACAGGGCAAAATTATGACGCACAACCAAACTCCCCCCCCCCCCCCCCTCCTGCTGCCTGTTGTAACCCTGAGAGGGGTTACTCAAGAGGCCATTGTTGGGAGAGTTTTTGGCATTGTTGTCGTTGTTGTCGTCTTTGTCATTGGCGGTTGGACAGAGTGTGGGAGGGAAGGAAGAATGATCAATCCAGCCAGGAGGTCTTGCTGAGGTTATTTTTTGTTCTTTTGTTTGTTTTTTGAGCTTGTTGGTGCATGGTTGATGCAGTATGATGCTGAGTAGAGGTTGACGGTTGCATGGGAGTTTGTCAGTGTGATGGGTTGCAATTCAGTTTGACATGGATTGTAAAATTGAATCTCAGGGTCCAAAAAAGCTCATTTGCATAGCTTATTTCACAACACATAATGGATTGCAAATAAATAGTTTGTGAAATTTGATTGTGACATCTTAACCTTGACATGTGAGAGTTTCAAAACATAGTTCGTGAATCTACTCTATGCACATGCCAGACACAAAATTACAAACCATGTTTTGCATACTATCTATTTACAACTGTCAAAACTAGGAGCATGAGTTGTAAAATTATATCACAACCCTAGGTAAGTAGAATTTTACAACTGATCCATTTTACAACCCATATGGGTTGTAAAAAATGGTTTGCAAAATTAACTTACCCCTTTGAATAATGCTTGTATTTTTTCTCAAATTTTCTGTTTTCATTATGTACTTAACTTTATTTTAAAATTCACACCAAACTGTAGAAACCACACTCAACTTTAATTTTAAACCAAAGCTTGAGATAGACTTCCGCCTGGGATATCTTTGTGTAACAACCCAGCGCTTGATTGGCCCCTCCCTGCCTGATCCATAGCAGCAGAGGGCAACAGCCAATGGTCATGGGTAGTGGATGATTGTTGCAATTCAACTTCTGGAATCTTATCTCACAAGAGAAAGAACCTAGGTGAGTTGTACAAAGAGTACATACCCTCAAGGTTTAGAATAAAATGATTAATTATCATTTATGTTGTAGATTTGAAATGTTCTGATTTAGAACAATTGATTGGCAACAAAAGAAGAGCAAAGTGCTCTCAGCAGAGTGATATCATTGTCTATGATGATTGTTGGCAATCATCGAACTCAAAGTGAGTTCATGATAGAGATGTTGCGCACGGAAGAAGAGAACTAACATTCTCTAATCATCCAAACAACAATTCTCACTAGTCATTCAATACTCACCAAACGCAAACATCCTGGTCTCATCAATTGTATAAGCTCACCTGATAGTGAGTGATGTGCAATAATGAGGAATGGATTAGTTTGTTTACTGACAAACAGTTATTACTATTTTTGATCAGCCGTTACTCAGGTAGAGAAACAGTAGCTTACTGATTAAAGCTCTAGCAATTATAACTCATATTATTATCAAGTAAAGCACATCAACACCTAATCATTCATTCCATATTGAAATCAAAGCTGACCAAAATGATCATTATTTCTTTTAAAAGGAATTCTTATTCAACAGTTAAGGTGTTCAAAGTTGAAATCATAAAATTATTAATACATAAAATCATAAAATCATAAAACTTTCAAGTGATGATTTCCTATGTACCATTCTAGAAATGTTGCTGAAATTTGAGTGTTTGGGTGGCACATATTTTTTTCTGTCTAGAATTTTATGATTTCATGGTGTTATGATTTTATGCAAGTCAACTTTGAACACCCTAAGTGTGGTATTTCATCTCTTAAACACAGAGCAAGATAGCTTGCAGAGATTATCTGCCTTTAAGGTACAATTAACTCTTTTCATTATAAATTGTATTATATAGAACTTATACTAAGGAATAAAACCTTTAAGTTCTCTGAAATCTTTCAATCATGGGGTCAAGAATGGGATCTGGTTCCAAATATGAGCTTGGATTTTCTCTAACCCAACTTCTATAGACCGCCTACTGGAGGAAATTGGCTTTGGATTTGGCCTTGGGCCTCATCTGACATCTGTCAAGATGCACCTCACCAAGGGATATGAAAATTATGGAGTCAACCTTGGTAAACAAAACAGAAAAATTGAGAAAATATCTAGAGATGGCCCCGCCGCACCTGGGTATCCGTTTTGGTGCGGGTACCCGGTGCTTTTTTTCGATATTTTGGACACCCGCACCCGCACCCGCACCCGCTGGGTGGTTCAGAGCGGGTTTGTGCGGGTATCCGCCCGGGTTCGTGCGGGTACCCGCTACTCACAAGGCGTTACAAAGCCAGAAAATCATTTTTATTTTGTTATATAGTCTCAATAAATTCCTATGGTGACAGCAGAGTGGCTAAAAGTCACCACATTGCCATCGGCACCACTTTTGCTCCTTTCCTTACCCTTACTCTTAGACTTATTCTTCTCCTTTTCCATGTATTCGTGGAGGGCCAGAGGTTTGATCTTGTCGTTCTTTGAATAGAACGACAGGGCCATTCCTCTACTCACTGATTTGGCATTGAGATTGTGTCTCCTGACAGAGACATAGTCTCGGCCAAAGCTGAAAGTGCGTTCGAGATCAACCGTTGTAGCTATATATGCATAAATTGAGAACGGATAAGTATTTGATCTTAAGATGAAGAAAACTTCTGATCTAATCTTACCTGGGCAACAAAGAACGTCGAGAGCCATCTGGCAGAGACCGTCGAAATTGTTTCCGCCCTGTTTCTGCCCGGCCCACCACTTCAGAGCATTGATTGGCTCGCCATCGTCCAAAAATAGGCCGCCCAAGAGCCAAACGTCCAATGGATCTGACACAGGTTTGGCTGATCTGGCTAAAGCAGCCGCACCTAGACCAGCAAGAACACCCGTTTGTACCTGAATAAAAAATGTGATGAGATTATGCTGAGCGGATAGCAACATTGATTGTAAGAACCTAGGAAATTTACCTTTGGTGGGCCTTGTTTGGGTAATCTAGGTACTGCAGTCACAGTTGGCTTGTACCACTTATTATACATATTGCAAATGAGTCTGATTGCCTTGTCGATCCACTCGCTGGGCCACTTGGCAAGCTTAAAGTATTTGTCTTTGAAAGACGGATGGAGAACTGGGAGGCCAATTTTCTTAGTAAAATTCTATCGCAATAGGAAAGGAATTTAGAAGTGAAAAATATACTCACTCATCGCAATTCTGTATATTGGCGAACAGTCTGTGAGCAAATAATATTTGTTTGTGATGGCCAGAACAGCTTGGCATGCATTTTGTAAAGCAGCAGGGTAATCACCATCCTTGTTTGCAATCACCGCTGAAAGAGTTGAGGTGATTTGATCAATCAAGACAACAACCTTGGCAACCCAAGCGGAGGACAATGTTGAGATTTGAAGGGTGATTTCATAAAACGGCTTGAGAACGTTCACCAAGTCCGCCGCCAAGTCAAAGTCTTCCTAATTAACATGAATGCCGCGATGGGTGCCAAACTGCTTATCTCTTTGCCAGATGATACTGACATGAAATTTTAGTCAGTTTCATTCACCACCTTCATTAGTATGATCCAATTGGTACTTACATAGCGTCCTCGCATCAAACAACGCTCAAAAGCTGCAAGTAAGTTGAGTTCCATCGTGTCGGGACATCTCGCTTGATGTTATGAGGCTTCTTGCAGTTCCTTTCTTGACAAATCTCTATGAACTTTGCCTTGGAGTTCGGGGACTTGTTGAGTTTGGTTGCGATTCCACGAAGTTGGAGACGACGATTTGGTGTTGATTTGAGTTTTAATTTGATCAAGAATCAAATGAGAACTGACCTTGGCAAGGGATTGGCAACACAATTCCGAAGTATAACTATCATCAATGCTCTCCTCTTCGATGTCTTCGAGGTCAGCTCATTGTCCCTTCCAAGTTCACCATTGGTATGATGAGGAAGATCGTGGCCGTCCTCTTCATCATTGGAGTCACCGATGTCATTGTCAGGGTTTCGGAAGCTAAAAATTTAGAGACAGAATAATGGTTCATCATCAGCCATTATTCATTAGCGTTGTACATAGTCAGAAACTCAAATACCTTTCAATTAAATCACGGGCCTCTTCTTCGTCATCGGAAGCATCAATCTCCAGAACTCCAGGAGTGTTTGAAGGGGTGTTTTTTTGGCATGCAAAATGTCGAAGTATTGCCTGGACGATGAGATTGAGGATGTGTGCAAAGCACCTGATCCATTGGGGCTCACCTTGGAATCGCTTCCATTTGAGTTTCGCCAACTCTTCAATCATCACTCCGTTGTTTGCTGCATTATTGGAAACAATCCCACAGATCTATGGGGAGTCAAGGAGTATCAAAAAGCTGAGCAGGGAATAAAACAACACTAAAAAGAAAGTGTACATACTCGATTTTCCAATTCAAATTTCTCAACTATGTATTGGACAACGCGAGCCAAGTAGATACCAGTATGCCTTTCTTTGAGCTGGACAAAATCCAGCGGCATCGCATTCAAAACAAGATTACCGGTCCCATCCTCCAAGAGTCGGTAGACAACTGCACCTATAATATTGTATCCATTTGGTGTCTGCCATGCGTTGACACCCAAGTACAGTGCCCCATGGTGGACCTGAGAGCAAGTTGAAAGTTTGGAGGCAGTCAATAGAAGGTCTAATCAATCTGAAGAAATGAAAAACTATTAGCTTACCTTCAACTCCTCCAGGAGTTTCTGCTGAACACTCAAGTATAGCTTATGAATTGCAATTGATACGGCCTTGCAAGTCGGAAGATGCTTTAAGATTGTTGGGTGGAGAACCCTCTTGAGGCTGATTTCCTCCAAGGCCAAAAAGGGTTTTGCTCCTTCAGCGCACCATATAGCACATCGCTGCAAAACCTAGAGCCGGAGAAAGAGAGGTAATTGGCTGAGAAGTCAATAGAAATACTTGAACTTATAAATCTCACCTCCCGCGGGTCTATGTCACCCGTTCCTGCTATTCCACATGATGCAAGCGACTTGTTCTTTGGAGGATTTTGTTGCTTCCTCAGGCATCGACCCGCATGTGTCAGAAGATTGCTGCAAGACGAGTCGTATGCCGGGCGATTGATTTTTTTAGTACAGCTAGTGAGAAGAAAAGATTCAGTTTCTGTTAATATTGTGTATTCCTCTCCAAAATAAGAAAAACATACATACATCTTACATTGCCATGCGATCATGTGGCGATTGAACTTATCCAACTGATCCAACAATGTGGGTGTTTTGTAAGAAGCGTATGCCGAGCTTACTTGATTCTGGGAAAGTTTGGTTGCATGTTCTACAGGTTCAATGCTGGTGAGCTGATTTATTCATAAGCATTTATATGACAAAAGAAGTGATTTACCTATTCGCTGCTGATCGGTTGTTTCAGGTCCATTAGATACATTTGCACCGGCTGAGTCAGGATCTTCTTTGCAATAGTCTTCATCATTGTTTTCATTGTTTGACTGGACGGTGGTTCTGCCGGTGTCGTCTTCTGACCTTTGTCGGGGTCGCTTGCGTGTTCGGGCCATTGTGTAGGAGTTGCCGGGTATGGTTGAGGGAGGGGAATATGATCGGCGGCGCAGGAAGCTGGGTTGGGGATCCTGGTGCACAGCTGCGGCGCACATATGTACAGCTGTGCGCGGGTGTGGCCAAAAAATACCCGGGTACCCGACAGGATTTCCCCAGAATTTCAGACATCCGCACCCGAACACGCACACGCCAGCGGGTATCCGCTGACCCCCAGCGGGTACCTGCCAGCGGATAGCAGGTACCCGCAACGGGTTCGTCGGGGCCATCTCTAAAAATATCCAACCTCTTTTCAAAAGACTACTGGTTGTGTGTAAATAGGTTTCTACTGTATATTGTTTTAACTTTCAGAACCGTTAGGGTTCTCGCAGCTAGATCCGATAAGAGAATCATGAAGCCCAGTCTGTTGATCTGTACTTTTTTTTTCTTGGTCATGATGCATACATAAATACATGATATTATGATATGTATCGTGAAACGCTTACAAGTTGCCACCGTGCCATAGACAAGTCACTGCAACGGTCATGAATTGATCGAGTGGAGTACAGTCATCAGTATTTCAGCACATTACAGCTTCCCCTACTCCATCCGGCTCCTTATGTCCAGAATTCAGAGTGGGCAACTCCGACCGAGAGTGATTCGAGAGCGGGTGGGGTGGCTTGAAGTGATCATGAACAAGCTCGACGAACACCACCGGGGATAACGACCCGCGAGTATCTGTATGAAGTCTGACCGAGCTCGGAAGATTCCTGACAGTCACGAACAATCCAAGCACCGATCAGCTTGCTCGCCGGCTTCTTGCCCAGTAGAAGCACAATCATCGGCCTGCAGTCTGTGTCTGTCCATCCATCCCATTCCTATCTCCCCAATCGTCACCGGACCGCCTGGCAAGCATCACTATTCAAAGGAAGATGAAGAAAGCGTAGTGGACCTTCTGATCTGATAATCGAGACACTTGCAGACTCAGCCCTCAACCGAGACATCAACATTGAAATAAGTACATAACGATGTAAGTAAAAAGATATTCTTCTTACCCCTCGGCTTCGATTCCTGGCCGGTAGCCGGTTCCCATCCGCTGACGTCATCTCCAAACCAGCCAGCCGATCACCGCCAACCCGTCAATCCCGATCGATCATCATCACCGTCATGTCCAACTTCAACACTCTCCGCCATCCCCCAAGCACCCAGTTCTCGCTCCCGACTGGCCCTCAGCCTCAAGCTTACCCCGACAACAGCCACCGCCGCGCAAGTGATCATAACCACAGCAAGAGCGCCCATCACAGTGATAATAGCAACCACAACTCCAACCAAACACCAATTCACCCAAAGCAGCCCCAGCCTCAGCCTTGGTCTCCAATCTCATCCTCAACCAGTACCAACAATTGCCAGTCCTCACTCCCAAAACAGAAACTGCTACCAGCACCTCTGATCCTAGCCAAACCATCACCGCCTTCATCCGCACTCTCCTCATCCTCATCCACTGAAAATACTGCGCTGACTAAGATCATCACCAAGCCAGCCACTGCTGCCACAACAGAAGCACAATCATCAGCCCCTCAATGGAATCAATCCTCTAGCTCATCCACCCATCTCAACCGCAGCAATATCCCTTCTCCGCTCATCATTCAGAGCCCAGCCTCATCATCCACCTCACATCTCAAATCTAATAATCTGGACCAATTCAGGAACTACCACCACCACCACCACCACCATCCCGACAACGACCCAGCAACCAACAAGCCAATCGATGAAGACTCTAGTTTCCATCATCCTCTGCACTCCTCAATCTCACCACTCTCAGCTCCTCTCATCCACCCAGATACCCATCATCCTACCAACCAGCTCAATCATCTCCAATCTGAAAACATTCATCTCCAATTCACTCCCTCTTCTGGATTTCAAAAAGATAACAAGGCTCTGAAGGATATCAAGCGAAGGACGACAAAAGCTTGTCAGTGCTCTTAGCCAACAGACTTTTGAGCTCTCCATACACACTAACCAGTTCTACGGATTTTGAATTGCGATCAATAGGTGATAACTGTCGCAAATCTAAATGCAAGTGCACTCGGGCACCCGATGCTAACGGGATCGTCCCGACAACTGGTCCCTGTCAGAATTGCGTGACAAACGCTGTCGAGTGTACATTCAATGGTACTTCTCGTAAAAGGTCCGTCACATACATGCTCACTTCAAACCCTACTTGTGGCTTCTTGCCATAAGAAATCGAAATATGATTTCAACTGTCTGCATTCTTGCTGATTACCTTCAATCTTTTTTTTATTTGGATTGATTGCGGCCTTGTCCGATGTAGAGGTCCACCAAAAGGTTACATTGAAGCTATCGAATCCAGGCTCCATCGGATGGAAGCACTACTGGGCGGGTTATTAGAAAATGATGATCCCCGGGCGCAAGCGCTGTTCTCGGAATTGATCGGTGACAATGAAGTCAGAGATTTGCTGACGAGCGACCTCAGAATAGCCGCTCAACAAGGTACCGAAGGCAAGCCAAGAAAATCTTGGAAGCCGCCCGACCCAACAATTGCCAGCCGCTCAGCTTCCGATCGCAGGAGCCAACTGAACCTAACGGATACCCAAAAGGTCCTTTGGGGTGTGAGCCACCCAAATCAAATTTCTGGCCCTAAGGATCATCCCCTTCAAGAACCACGTCAGCCCAACGGCCAAGGCACCGATGCGGATGATGAATCGGAATGCGAAGACAGCCAACTTGATCCCTCTCCTCCTCCCCCGCCTGCTGACGATCAAATAAATCTTCAACACAGAAACCGCCGGCGTAGAATAGAGTCAAACTTGTCTTCAATCCACCGCTCAAAATCCCAAGTCGCTGCATTCAATCAGTCTTCTTCAACCTCTACCATTCCACATACCGGCACAGCCACATTCACTCTCAGTCGCTCGGAGTTATTAAATGCAGGCACTCATAATTCTCAAATTACGTTTGAATGTAACAAATCTCTACGGCCCATCAAGTCAGAACTTCCATCAGCTGAACAACACTCTCCAGCCACCATCAGTGAGCTAGCCGATGTGGTGGGTCAACTCAGTCTCGATGAAAATGACGAAGTCAGATATCACGGTCGATCCTCGGGTCTTTACCTGATTTCAGCTTCACAAAGATACAAAGACTTTTTCTGGCATTTTCCTAAACCTGGCTTTTGGCCTGTCGCACCTATCCGCCGATCACCAACGACTTCGTACATTCTCGAGTTAGTCAATCCTCTAGAGCTACTGCCGAGTCAAGAGACCATGTGTCATCTGTTGGATCTCTATTGGGAATTCGTTCATCCGATGATGCCAATCCTCTATAAGCCAGAGTTCATGACTCAATTTCGAACCTTGATGGCCAACTTAGACATTGTGAAACGTGCACGACCTCATTGGAGCTTGAATCAAATTTGGTGCCATGCCATGTGTCGCAATACTTCATCGAACGATGAAATTCCCGGTGACCATGACGAACAGCAATCACCAAACTCGTCTCATCAGCAAGATCAACAAACCGAACCCCCGGTGAACGGACTTACCAACCGAATCTCAGTTTTGCTTTTGCTCGTCATGTTTTCCATCTCATCTCGATACTCGGATCGTTCTTCAAACGCACCCATTGAAGGCCAATACTGGAATGCTGGTGACAATTATCTGGAGAAAGCCAAGCAAATGTTAAACTTGGACTATGGCAACTCCAAGCTGACCAACTGTCAATCATTAATTCTGATGGCGTACCGAGAAATCGGCGCTGGCGCGATGGCTGAAAGCTGGCTGTGAGTGCAAATGTTGTTGATTTGTCTAAGGCTTCTCTTCGCCAGAGTTGATTAACTTTCTTCTCTGTTTTCTCCGTGGTTCTTTCTTAGATATACTGGAATGGCTATTAGAATGGCCCAAGATATGGGACTATTTCGAGATGTTGACAAATGGTTTATGCCGGTTAAGAAATTCACTTACGAAGATAAACAGATCAGGAAAAGAGTTTGGTGGGCGTGTGTGAACATGGATAAGTATGTTAGCACCTACATCGGGCGTCCCATGATGATTTTTGAGCGCGATTATGATACCGCGTTTCCTTCGGCCGATGAGCCGGACGAACATGAGCTTTGGAAGGGATGCAGACCCAAAAGAAGCGAAAAGGATCGGCCACTTGCCAAACCAGATTCTCCAAACGCAGTCCAAGATCATAAATTGAATGAGCTTACGGAAATCAAGATGGCAGATCCTATCACAGCTGAAGAGAATTCTTCTAAATCTGACTGTCCCAACAGAGATCCAAACAAAACAGTCGAACAAAAGAGCCATACCATCTCCTGCTTCAATCGAGCAGCTTCTCTTTCGGTTCTTATCAGTCGGATCGTTGCTAACATCTATGCAATCAGAATTCGAGTGATTGGACAGTCGTGTGAAACTTTGCTGTCTCTCCTGGACCAAAATCTTGCCCGCTGGTACCTCGACCTACCCGAACACTTACATTACAAACCTCAATCAATTCCCAGCCGGCCGAGTAGATCAGCTGGCCAGAGCCAAGAGCCCGAAAAGCGGGCTCCTACTCCACATCTTCTTACGCTTCATGCCCAATTCTATACAGGCTTGATACTACTTCATCGACCTTTCATACCGGCGTCACGCTCTCAAGACAACCCAGACAACCCTTCAACCGATGTCCCACCCCCGCATCCGTCCCATAGTATTTGTACCACTGCTGCAAACGCAATTACGAACATTGCCCAGGCGTATCACGAGGCTTTTGGCTTAAGGCACGCACCGGCTTTCTTAGTCTACTACGTTTTCACAGCTGCGATATTACATGTAATTGATTTTCAACTATTTTCAACTCTGGACAAATCTTGCGATAATTCTTATGCTTACGCTAATTTCTGTTTTATCAATTCCTACGCAATTGTCGGTAATCTCGGTAATATAGGTTAACAACGCGAGGTTGGAAGCCGGCTTCGCTCTAACGGCGAAGAGTAACCTGTTGAAATGCATGAATAGCTTGAAAGAAATGGCAGTAAGTAGCCACTCCCTGCGTCAGCTTCAATACTAAAAACAAATGTGTTGACAGTAATTATTTTCTCCCCCCAGCCCACATGGACCGGGGCGGTAAGAGCATGGGAGCTCCTCTCAGGCCTCGTGGATTTGCGAGATGTCGATATTCCAGAACATGCGCAGCAATCAAGTATTCCCAATCCATCGGCGCTTGACGGTGGGCAACTCAAGAAAGCTGATCCAGCAGATCGAGGACTAAAGAGACCAGCCTCTTCGAGCGATCTCGATTCTCATTCGCTATATTCCGGTGCTGATCAGAAGGGCTTTCATGCGTTCTCAAGTAAACCAATCCCTGGTAACCAAAACTTGCCCTCCACTCCTGCCAGTACGGATCAACAGAACCCTCGGTGGGGGCTTGGCAAGTCAATTAACCTCTTCAAACCTGATTGCCCTCGTGATGTGACGAACCCGGCGCGATCAATTTCTACCCCGGATTGGTGTACGATGGATACGGCTCACTCGAAGATGGGCGACAATGCTAGAAACGCATCAGGCCGCGAACAAGCTCTTAATGCAGCATCGCATGGACTGGGAATGGGAATTTATCCAGATGATAACTCTCATTGTGAAACAGGATCATCCGCATTCTCAGTACTCTCCGGCAATCCAGTCGTGCTCTCTCCGACGGCAGGAAACAGTAATGTGATGGATAACAGGGCCGGTCGTGATTTCTTGCCCAGTGAAGCAGATAGACAGTGTTTACGTGGGCCACCAGCTCTGCCTAGTACAGCCATGGAAGAAATGATCGGGTTTTGGAGTTCGAATCGTAACTTACACGAGCACTATCCTCCAACCCCTGGTCACCAGACATTACAGCAGCAACAGCCGCCATGTCAATCGAATGCCAATCAAGCATTAAGCCCACTTTTATTCGACTTGACTAGCTTCTCCTCCAGCCCAACCGGCAATCCGCCTTACGAATCACTCAACCAGCGCCAATGTCCGACTACAACGATTCAAGGTATCTTTGGATTGGGTGACTCGAGCCTGGATAATCTAAGAGGGATGAGCGGTCAGGCGGTCGCGAAAGTACAAGATCATAACATGGTTTATGAAAGCCGAGAAGAACACGGAAGAACGGGTGTCGAAGGACACGCCCAACGTCAAGGACTCGGCGTAGGCTTATTATCCGCTGGACAAGCGATCGAAGACGGGTCGTTTTCCGATCTGGGTTTGAATTGGTTTTCTTCGCCCGTAGAGACGATCGGCGGATTCAGAATGGATCCCCGTTCTCGGTCTGCTTTGAATGCCCATTCTCAGTCTCATGATTCTCATCCCCCTGCTTACCAGCAACATCATACCTCTCTAGATGGCACCACCCATGGTGAACCAGCATATAATAGTTCCATCCATTTTTAGCTCCTGTAACCGATCTTCCGCAATCTATCGATATCTGGCTTGTTTTCTCAAAGATTTTTACTATCCTGCCCTAGATCTTCTTGTGATTGTTTGTCATGTTGATCAAGGTGATGCATTAGGAATATGTTTATTGTAAACTTAATTACGTGTGCATATGTGATTATCTTTCTGCTTGATCAACACAAGACAGATCCAACGAAGCATTGATTGATTTTTGTTTCCAATTCCACCAGAGTACCTAGTCGTTTTTTTTTTTATTCATGTCCTGCTCACTCATTTGAGTACACCTGTCTGTCAGCTATCTATTTGCCCAAGCTTTTTTGCGGAGAGTTTTAATCCAATCAAACTGTGAATGTTGCACAACTTGAACCTGAAAACTGGGCATTAAAAATGTGACTGGAACAAAAAAAACATGAAGCTCACAGTATCCTCTAGGCTCTAGTTTTTTGTGTTAAAAATGTTGTATCAACAGTGGTCGATTATACACTTATCTGTAACATCTTTTGTCCCACATGGTGCTATCCAAATTAATGATCCAAGGAGGGTTAAAAAGGAGGCATTTCATTCCATTGAAACTTGCCGTTGCTGTTTGGATCCCTGTGGCTAGTTAAGACAGTAATTGGTAATTGAAAAAAAAGTTATGCTACTAATCCTTGCTCAACGCTGTGCATAATTCACATTGACCAAAATTGTGCTAAATTCATTTCATAGCAATGTTAATGGCAGGCATCTTCAATGACAATCCGGAATGGCACAGTAGTGCTATATACAGCTTCACTAGCCTTCAAGTTTAGTGTAAACGTTAACACATTAGCTAAAAATTCAAGTAATAAAAAACATGATTTCAACCAAGGTTTTACATCAAAAACAAAACTTTGGCATTGATTCAATCATTTCTACAGAAAAAGTAAGAAAAAGCCATGGTGGTGAACATCCTGGATGATTTTCAGAAGTTGAACAAGCAGTTTACCATACCAATCACAAATTCTTAATATCTACAAGGACGGACTTAGCGCAAGTACCCGTGGGGGCCGGGGCGCGAGGCGCCTTGCACAAAAGACTGCGGGGCCTCTCACTGGGAAGTTTTGTTAAGCTTGCAAGGATTAGGAAGGCCACATGTGAACAGGCAATCTGGGCTCACTTTGAGATCGAAGTAAAAACAACACTAGCTCATTGTCATAGAAACCACAGATCAAAGCAAAAACAGTAGGGAGAACCAAATTCTCTAGATTAAATCAAAAAAATAGATTCAGAAGACCCCTTTTGAAGCAATAAAGAACATGTTGGACTTCAAAAAGCTGTTGGTGCTTCTAGTAAAGCAATACTGCTCCTGCAACCGCAAATCATTCCAAAAATCTGGTTATCCAACATGGTATGTCGCAGTTTTTCCCTCTCAGGATTTTGTGCAATATTCTTCATTGGTTTTTTTCAAAAGATTCAGGCTGGAAATGAGTGAAAAAAGAGTGGCTTTACATGTGTGAAAATGGGTTATACATGTATGGATATTGGACATGGCCTGCGATTGATTGAGAGAGTGAAAGCTAAGAGAGTGACAGGGACTTGAAGTAATTTCAATATGGTTGCTGGGCTACAAATTCACTTTTTTTTCTTCCTTTTTTTGTTTTCTGGGGGGGGGGGGGGATCGGGGAGATTAGGTGGCTGTCGATCACGAGGTTGGCGCAATCTTCAAATTGGCAAGCCGACGTCCTCTCTGCAAATCTGGACAATATTTTTGCCGTTCTCCAACAATTCTTGATAGTCTGGGGGTTTGTAGAAAATAGACTCGTCAATTACGACGAATCAAAAGAGGCGCTGCTAGAAACCAGACGGATATGATACAAAATGAAAGATTACTCACAGTCTTCCTGAAGGTTGCAAATTGGCAGCTCAAAGGTGCACACATCGAATGCGCTGCCATCCTCGTTCGCCCGTTCTTGGTGATGGCCTGTCTCTTGGTTTGCTTGCTGACAACGCAGGGCTTCGGAGGCCAAGAAAGAAGTTTTGAAACCATATTTACTTTCAATAATATGGGCGTTGTAAATATCTTTGATAATCGTGTTTTCCTTCACGTTCACTATCTCGATCAGGCTAAACGGGGTGTTTTTTTGCGGTCAGACTTTGGCACATGGTCTACATGAGAATAGGGAGAAATAATCTTACGTGCTGTCAGAAGCGCAGAACTGAAGTCTAGTTTCAGCGTCCTGCTCCATTGCTTTTCGGTAGAGGGAGCATGAGGACTAGTCGAATGGGCGTTTAAGAGTTAGTTTTCTGCGATAAGGTATTGTTATAAAAGGGCATGATCTAAATGTTGCATACCTTTCTAATAACAATCATTGAATTCTGAAGACAAAAGGTGGGTTCAGCAATCTATTCAAATCACTTGTGGAGGGACCCGATGCTGTTCGCGCTCGTGACATACCTGATGGTTAAGAACTGCCGATACACCAATCAAACGCATGATGTCGTCTGCGTTGCTTGCTAGACGGGGAGTTTGAATGCTTGGGCCAACAAATCGGCCGCCGGCGATGGCCGAATAGATACCAGTGTCAAGACTGATAGGCGACTCCGCCTTGTTCTCAACAGACTGCGCCAACATGTGCTCTAGCTGTGAGCTTAGTTGGCGGAGGTTTGTTTCGACTGGGTGACTCTGGTTTGGAGATAGATAGGGATCAAAAACTCGGGTCAAGCTGAAGTTGACATTTTGGGAAATCGACTTACCGAGTTGTACACGATCATTGGAACATTCATCTGCGCCATTTGAGAGCTAGATGTCAAATCCCTCTTGTTTCTCGGGGATCTCAAGTCCTGGTGTGCTTGGAGCAAATCCAATTGCGGGTTGGTGTTGGTAGCCTGAAGGATGACATGGACAAGTCTGGTCAGCTTTCAAATCTCGGTCTGCAATGGCATGGTAGAAACGAGGCTTACGAGAGGACTGATAGCAGCCATCCAGTCAGGAGTTTGTGTCCTGTTACTGACAGTGTGGTCGCGGTTTCCCCCATGCTCAATAGGATAAAGAATAGTTCGGATCAAATCCACTTCGGACATCACGCCAAGGCTGGTTTCAGGGTTGTACTCGTAGACGCTGTTAAAATATATGTGCGTTTAGCTTTTAGGAGATCAATTGTTTAGCAGCGGAAAGTGACTCACAGGTCGTGAAGCACATGATGAACAACATCTGGATGTCAACCAAATGAGTTGTTAATACTCAGCTCTCAACGACGAGGGGTATTGAGAGCGTTTTACCTTTTGCCATTTTTCCGGAGTGGGCTAAGGTGCTTGCCAAGAAGTTTGTATAATAGTTCCAATTGATCGTCGAAGTGACAATCCACCAATCCGGTCCTCCTTGGAGTGACGCATACTAGGATGATGATCGGAAGTCAGTCGTCTGCAAGTGACATGTTCTGCTATCTTTGAGCTTACTGAAGGGATCTGGCAATCCTTGAATTTCCCTATGCCGCAGTGAAGAGGAAAGGGGTGTGGCAGTTGCTCGGCATATTGCTAAGATCCAAGCAATGGCACAAAGAAAATCGAGTTAGAGGACAAACGGCAATATAGGAATATACATAACAAGAAGCGTACAGATAGACTGAGGGCGTCGCCGTTGGGATAAGTTTTTAAATACTCATCCAATTTCATCTCCTGCCAATGCTGTGGGGTATTGAGCTGGCGGCCATGTTGTGAGTTGGCGGTTTTAGGCGTGGAGGCTGAATCGGCGAGCCCGATGATCCCCATGGCCGCACTCATCACCACGAGCGTTCGGGCTAGACTGCGAAGCCGGGTGCCTCTAGTGAGCTGTGAGCTGCTAGAGCAGGGTCGGCTGAAAGTAGGCATCGTTCTTGAATTCTTTTAAAGAGCGTAAGGAGTAAGGAAAACTGAATGTCGATTGCCAGCTACTTGGTATGCCGGTTCAAGGGGATGGTGATGGGGGGACACCGCAGTCTTGGAGGCTCCTTTTTGTAGGAGCCTGTCCCTCTGAGAGATCTGCTTGCGGGCATGCCAGCGTGTATCATCCGAGAAAGGTTTCAGGATGTGTAAAAGCTTTCTGGAGATGAGACACTGATAACACCTCGGGTGCTTCGTACACCTCCACCCGAATGCAGTACCTTCCCTGACGAATGGTTTGGTGAAGGTCCTGTTTCACTTCCATAAATCTGTAGTGGCGTTTCTTCTGTTTGGCCCTGTCTGGCCGGAGTTTGCAAGGAATTACCAACAACATCGCTGGAGCAATCCAAGGGCAACTGGCATCCAGACGAAATGTACTCGCGCCCGATCACACATCCGGAGTCCACATCAGACACGACTATGGGTGTCGGTGAGGTGAATGTATACACAAACCTCCTACCTCCATGCCTCGAGTAAGCCTCTCCGAAGGGCAAGCCTGGCGGGAGAAGTTCGAGACCGAGCTTTCGAAATGTTTCAACCTGCCTCCCGGGCTGTGCCCTCGGCTAAATTATCCTGGACATACGCAAGCTGGACTGTTGGTTTGCCGAAGACCTCAATCTTCTTTGAAGTTGGTACGTCATATTTATGTTAATACTTTGATCATACCAGCTTTGCCAGGGCGAGTTTCTTAACCCGAACAACGTGCGAGCTTATCAGAAAAAAAAAGTTGTTCTCAAAGGTGGTTTGATCACGTTTGCTGGTTAATGAGACATGTTTATATTGTGACATCAAAAAACTGCAAAAGTTCTTTCAACGGGTGCCCTCTTGGCGTGGAGCAGGAGGAAAAACGAGCGGCGGTAGTGTAGACATATACAATGATAGGATATAATGGTGGTATTCGGAGATGAAAATTGTACTACTGAGAAATAAAAAGGCCAAAAAAGTTCATTTCGCGTGAATGCGACTGTCCTTAGTAGTCAAAAGGAGGAGGAAGTGTACAAGAACAAGTGAGATAAGAGAGGAAGACGGCTGAGAAATAGGAAAATAATTGGTCGGCACCAAAGACATCAAATCGGTTTAACGTAAGACGACGGGAACATTCCAATCGGGCCGTTATTGATCTGTCCATTCCACCAATCATCTGAGACTGGTCATTGAATTTTTGTTCCGGTAAAATGCCAAATTAGATCACCAGAAACATGAAAAACCATGGATGGGTGGGGGAAATGAGAAAAATAACGAGCAATGTCAATGATTGTAATAAGCAGGAAGATGCTTCATTGGAGGAGACAAGGAGGAGTAGGAGACATTACGAAACTATGTTCGGTAACTTTGATGATTTGATGCTCTTTGAAAGACAAGTCTTCTTGACTTGTACCCTCATAATCGTACAGAGCTTCAACCAATTCTTCCTCTTGATGTGGTTTTGATCTTGCCGGGGGAGCAGGAGGGGGTGGCGGTTGTGAGTACGATGATGCGGCTGAGGAAGGTGTTACCCGACGAGTTGGCGGTGGGGCAAAAGAATTCTGGTTGCTTATCGGCGGCGTGGCTGAGAATCCCGGTAATTAATATTCAAGCGAGACATTCGGTTTTTCCGGTTGAGGTAAATCATCGTAGAAAATGGGGCGATAGCTTCAAAAAAATTCAGTCAATCTGCTCATCTATAGATGCCCGAAGGTATCGTGAAAAAAAAAAACACAGACCTGCCAGTTTGTTCATGGCGGGAAAGCTGTTTGATGGTTTTGATGACGCATGAGGAGGTTGAGATTGCTGCTGAGCCTGTTCTGAGTTTGCGAAATGATTACCGAA
This sequence comes from Puccinia triticina, assembly GCF_026914185.1. Taxonomy (NCBI): domain Eukaryota; kingdom Fungi; phylum Basidiomycota; class Pucciniomycetes; order Pucciniales; family Pucciniaceae; genus Puccinia; species Puccinia triticina. The sequence continues at coordinate 4,686,629 of NC_070572.1, forward strand.
TTTCCCGGATAACTGGCCGACTTTACTACCGATCCCATTAAGATGTTTGGAGGCAGAGGATGCGGCAGAAACGTTTGACGGTTTGGCTAATGATGGCGGTACTCCTGCCGTTTTAAGTGCCGAGGCTGTCATCTTTGGATTTGAGCCGGCTAGGTTCGAAAGTGCTGAAAAATTGTCGCTATTCGATGCACTAGATTGTTGTTGAAAAAGGTGGGGTCTTGATTCAAAATACTGCATCAAATAAATAAAAAACAGATCAATCTCCACGCTTTTAGGACGGGTTTCCTGGTTTTGCAAGGGCAGATTAATTACTAAGAAAGATGGTAACTGACTTCATCGAGTATCGAATAGAATGCTTGCTGGTTTTTTGTTTGGTTTTTTCAAGCGTTTATCAATTGATCAATCATCCATTTCAGTCTGCGGGTACATAGGAATAGAGAATCGATGGATGAAACATTTTACCTTATCAACCGATGATAGACTTGACCAAGTTGAAGACATTATGAGGTATGCTGTTCGGATGGTTCGCTTGGTGATGGTGATATGCCAAATTCCGATTGCAGCTCTGCTGCCGTTGGGGGGTAGGCATGGCAATCGGGCGGGTAGGCTGGCGGGCCGCCCGCGGGTCGGCTTTTTGGGGAAATTTGTGCAGACGGCGCGACCCGACAGACCCGCGACCAGGCGGATGCGGGTAGCCCGCCGGGCGCCCGTCGGGCCAATCCCTGGTATGCCCGGCAGCCCCTTGTTCAGCCTCAGGGGAGAGCATTTCAGCTTTTGGTGGGCACTTTTTCATAATCAACCTCACACACTTGTCTCTGGACGCTTTTCCTTCTAGTTTTCATTTCTGGGACCACACAAGCAGTCCCCATGTACCTACTATTTTGTTTGTCTCCATCCCATCAGCTGCCTTCACTATCCTGCTGTGTAACATTTTTATTTCCTCTTGGGCATTGCACTTGAATTCCATGCAATTCAACACATTAAAACTGTATTCAGTGCTGAAACATGCTATGCTGTTTCAATGACTGTAGCCCATGAGTGCGTATAGACATTTATGTGCATAGCAAGGGTTATTATGTTTTTTGATTAATCATTTCAACTGCTGTATTTCATGCGGAATCTTTGTTCCATCATCTTCCATGAGATGTGGCAATTCATATAGGTTTTTTTGTTTCAGTCTCTTTGGAGGAACAAAATTGGAAAACACACAATTAACTAGACAAGGCCCTCACAAGTTCAAGAAGGTAACACAGAGATTCTCCTGGACAAGCCCCTCATTTTGTTGGGTGACTTTGTAGTCACCCAATGAGAGATGGCAGCTGTACAGCAGATTGAAAAAAAGCTTGATTTTCCTGATGCTCTCAGGCAAGAGGGTCAACATAGCAAATAAGTCCCTCCTTCAGAGGGTCCCTGCAGGACAGTGTCCCCCCTCCACATAGAGAGAGACTTAGTTAAGTTAGGGATGAGATCAACCATTTTGAATTGGTTGAGTGCATCCCAGCCAAATATGCTGGCAGTGTGCTCAAACGGTGTGGTAAGATCAATCAACATGGTACTACCTTTAAATATCCTTAAATTACATATTACATATAACTTATAGCATGATACATACTCAAAAAGTGTGTATGTTACAATGTAAACATGTTCTAAGATGTTACATACATCTTTCTGTGAAACTTTTTCATCCAAAAGCGCTCCCATTAGCTGGTTTTTCATCTATACATAAATACTAGGTTTTGTCTTCACACATCACAGATATGATCATCACTACACATTAAATTCCCAATCTGGTTATATTTTAAAAGCTTAAATCTTGTCTAAGTAATTAGGGTGAAAGCCAGGAGTATTTTATTTCACAACACCTTCCCAATGTGGTATATTTTTCACTACACATGGTACAGCTTTCCCAAAGTAGCTATTTCTTTTCACACTATATTAAATTCTTCTTTCACGCTTTATTATTATTATTTCACACTGCTTATTATTTCACACATCACAAAACCACTCTCAGACGTGTTTTTCTCTATAAAAGGAGGCCTTCCTTGCCCCTTCTTGTTTCCTTTTTCCCCATGTCTGCACTAGTTTATATATTTACATATAAAGCATTCATCACTTCAAAATATTAGCTTCATAAATTGCCCCCTTCAAATATTGAACTCTTCTAAAAATTGAACACTTCTAAATTTGCCCTCTTCAAACAATTGCCTCAAATCTCAAAACACCTACAAGGTTTAACAAGTTAAATAACTTAGACTAAAAATCTTCAGAAGATTGCGCCACACTAAAATTCTAGTGTACTCCCAAAGCTTATTACAGGAGGGCAGCCTTTCAAGCACCCTTGTAGCGTGTCATTTTTGTGATATTCTACACGGCGGACGCAAAACTCCGAAGGATGTCCAAATAATATTCAGAGATCCTTCGAAGTTCCCGCCAGTAGCAGGGGACGTCGCGGACCTTGGTCCACAGCAGAAACGAAGGCCCTCCGAAGGGGGATGTCGAATGTACTCCGAATGCGCTTCGGAGTACCTCCGGAGGAAAGCTCCTTCGACTCTCCTCCAAAGGGAATCTTTGAAGTAAATTCGAATATATTCCAAAGGGCCTCCGAAGTGTTTAGACTTCAAAGTTTCTTCAATTGCTGCCTTCGAATGCCCTCCGATTGGTTTGAAGGGCACATTCGAAGGAACTTCGAAGTTCCTTCGAAGTCGGCTCAGACACTGGGCCGGGCTTGCCTGGGTTGCTTGTTGGAACGGGCCGCCCGGGCAGATTCACACATGGGCCGCCCATTCAGGTTGGGTGCATTTGCTGCCCGTTCAGAAACGGACAGCTCGCATCTTTGCGGGCAAGCCACCAAGGGCTCACAGTGCTCACGGGGCCCCTGAAGGGGCACCCCTTACTTGTAGATAGCAATACTATGCATTCCCTCATGTCTTATCTTACAACGGTATCACCTTGTTTGACAATGAGAAAGCCCAAATTTGATCCGATTGTCAACATCTGCTTGCCATCCAGCAGCGTTGGTAGGGCGTGGCGAAGCAAAGTAGAAAGGATAACATCCACAATGTAAGTGGATCTGACGGGCCGTCTGGGCATTTCGAGTCAGGGTAAGGATCGGGCATGCTGGGCGGTACTTGGAGACCAATTTGGCCGTGCTTCCCCTGTGCATCAAATTCAGATCAAGTCAATAGTCCGTTCGCCTCGGTACAGGACTTGGATGAAGCAGATGAGAACCTACGAAGTGGACATAACAATGATGGCTCCTGCGTTCTGCTCGAGGGCTGCAGCGACAGCAGCCATGGCTACAGTCTCAGTGGTAGATGTTGGCTTAGGTTGGAGCATGCGGAGCTTGTTGAACAAGGGGGGATAGCAGATCGAGGATTCAGCCAAGAAGCAGGTTTCGGCCATCATGGCGACGGCCAACTCGGGGTATGATCCCTCGGCGGTTTCTCCTGATAACATCACACAATCAGCACCACCCGGCTCGTCGCCTGGACCAGCAGAAGTTCCAGGAACTCCTCAGCATCCTGCGCGCTCTGCGCATGCCGCAAGCCCTTGATCATCGAGCTTGCCAGCGCAAAGCCGAAGTAGATCGCCCCGTCGGCCACATATCCTGCCTCCTCGTTGTCAAACCGCAACCCACACACCTCCTCGATCTGGCCTATCACCTCCACCGTCCTGTTGTCGCGCGAGTCGAGCAGGAACTGCGAGAGGCGCTGGTTGCCAAGGATCTCGGACTGGCAGAAGTCGTGGACGGCCGAGCGGGTCAGCTTCAATGCGGCCGCATAGATTGCCGGGTCCTCAAGATGGAGCAGCGTGACACCGGTCCAGAAGGATGCCGAGGGGTGAGGCGAGTTCGATGCCACTCCGGCCAGGACTTTGGCGCCGCAGGAGATAATTGACGTCGCTAGTGCGCGGTCAATTCCCGATGGAAGACCGAGGGCAGGCTTGAGGGCCAAGAGGACTTGGGACAGCAGGTCGTCATCCACCTCCTCCGTTAGGAGATATCCAAGAACCACAAAGGCGTGTGGTTGCAAGGCCGGATTGGCTTGGAAACAGGTCGATGTCACCAAGCTAGCCCAGCGAGACCTCCACCGGTTAATAGTATCTACCATCGCATAATAAAAATCAGCCAAGAATCCCAAGACAGAGATGGTTTGTAGGTTACCTATAGCGGGAGAAGCGACCTTGACAGCCTCGATCAAGAGCTGGACGATGGACTCGAGCGCGACAGGGGAGATTGGCTCGCGGAAGCCAAAGTCGTCCTCGGTGTACCTGAGCGCGAGGTCGTTACGGTAGAGGCCGAAGAGGGCCTGGGTAGCGGGCAAGCCGAGGCGCTTGATGATGGCGTAGAGCGCCGAGGCCTCGTGGTTGGGCCCCTGGAGCGAGCAGAGACAGGTGAGCGTGTTGATGACAATCGCGTAGATCGCCGAACGCTGGCTCGCCAGCCCCGTCCCCACTAGCATCGTCATGATGTGCAGGATGTCTGGCAGGTACAGCTGTGCTTGGATATGCGCCGAAAACGAGATGCTCATCTCCATCCGCACCAACACCGTGATCTCCGGCCATTCCGGACTGTCGGAGATCATTGCCACCGGCTGCGCCGTCGTCCGTCCGATTGCCTGCACAACAAACACCACCTCTCAACCGTCAACAAAAACACACACCCCCTCAGAGAAAACCCCATGGTGACCCACCCTTAGGTTCTGGAGCCAGGACTTGACGGCATGGGCGTAGACGGCGACCTCGGAGGCCGAGGCGGTGGGCAGGGTGATGAAGAACTCATCGAGGAAGGGAAAGGTTGCCGAGGGCACGGCGCGGGCCAGCCGGTCGCTGATGTCCGAGATGAACGCCAAGCCGAGCCGCGGGATATACCCCTTTCAACACACCAATCGTCAGCTTCAGCCGCCACAGGGAGCGAAGAGAAAAGGAGATATTAGTGTCAAGTGCGATGGCCAGCGGCCGCCCCGGTTCAGCTAGAGCAAGAAGGCAAAGATCAAGTTTCAGTACAAGAGGGGAGCTGGTGGGGGATGTCGAGCGGAGCGTCCTGGTGGGAGATGTTGGCTTCGCTCGAGGTGTCTGCCAAAGGATGTCCGGTTGACATCCGGAGGGCCTCCGAAGGCCCTCCGAATATCCTTGGGATGTCATTCGGAGGCCCTTCGGAGTGGATAACATCCGAAGGGCCTCCGGATGACCTCCGAATATCCTTGGGAGGTCATCCGGAGGCCCTTCGGATGTTATCCACTCCGAAGGGCCTTCGGAGCTGGAATCCTGGCCTCCCAAGGACATTGGGATGTCATTCGGAGGCCCTTCGGAGTGGATAACATCCGAAGGGCCTCCGGATGGACTCCGAATATCCTTGAGATGTCATTCGGAGGCCCTTCAGAGTGGATAACATCCGAAGGGCCTCCGGATGACCTCCGAATATCCTTGGGAGGCCAGGGTTCCATCTCCGAAGGCCCTTCAGAGTGGGTATTGATCCGGTCCAACCCGCTGGTCGGACGGATATTTCTGTCACATTCGAATGGACTTCGAAGATTTCGCCGCAACTTCGGGGAAACTTCGGAGATACTTCGGAGAATGTGCGAAGGACCTCGACTTCGGAGGTCCTCCAAATGAAATCACCCACTTCGAAGGTTTTTCGGAGAAAAACCTTAAAAGTGCGTCCGCCGTGTACATTTCCCCTCCAAGCTCTACTTACCGTTGCGTGAGAGTTCCACAACGGACTTGGGGACAGGCCATAAGGGTTGAAGGTTCTGTTCATGTGGAGTAAGATGCAGTTAATACAAAAGCGGAGCATCAACATTGGTGTTACATGCATGACAGATAACTGTATAGGTTTGTTTGGCTCCCAGGGCCAGAGGCTATTTTTTTAGTTATATGTAGATTGGTTACACTTCTAGCAGGGTAAGGTATTATTCCACTTACACTTAACTGATTTCTGTAACCTGGGAACTTCTCTGAGAAAAGTATCTTTAAGATCAATATGTAAATCTAGAATTTTGTGTGCATTTTTTTTTCATCATGAACAGTAACCTCTTCATAAGTGAAAACATGGATCCGTGCCGGGATGAGCATGTAGTTACCGCTGTCATCAAAGATCACCTAACAAAAGGACATTGATAATTACGCTGAGGTTTACTGTCGGGCATTACTGGTACTGGACATTTGTTTAACAGAAGAAGGGTCTTTCTACCACCGGTTTCAGGGTGGATTCGCTGAATTCTGATTTTCCAGCTGATTTTCTATGATTGATTTTGATAGTTTGCGTTTCTGCCTGGCGAGGAATTCTTCTTTCCGTTCCAATATCGAAGCGATCGTTTCGGTGGACAAATCCGGAGAGAACTTTGACTCTTGAATGATTGTTGTCGCCGAGCTTGTGTTCGTAGGGATCTCCGATTGATGTTTGAGGAGCTCTGTGGACGGGATTGCTGGGAGTACAAGGCCTGTTACATACTTTGTTTGTTTTCCAAGTGGATGTGACGAAAGAGAAATCAGTCGGCAGCTGTGGCTGGGATAGTACGTATGGAGTGAACTGTCGATAGAGAGGATACATCATGCTGATTGCTTACCCGACATTGTAAGACCCCCAGAGCCCTTTCCTGAAAACTCCAAATACATTTCCTTCCCAGTTTATCCTTTGAATCCTACATGCAGAAAGAGGGCGAGCATGACAAGATGCATCAGTCAACATCTGATTAAAGAAAAAAAACTGGAAATGTGAGAATGAGTTACATCGTCACTCCAAATTCCGACGAGCAAGTCCAGTTTACCATCTTGGCAGGCATTTTGGAGTTGGAGGAGGTCGCGAGAGGAAAAGAGATCAAAAGTTCCGTGCAGGTAAACCGTCGGACGTTCGAGTGCGCGGACGAGAGCCAGAGTGTGACCATAAGACTTCGGGGTAGGTTCGTGCACTGGAGAGGATTCTGCAGCCGATGAGTTCAGAACTTTCAAGGCAGGAGGTGTCCGCGAGGAGGCCGAGTTTAAGAAAGCGTTGAGCACTGATAAGTTGATGGCCAGACCTTGTTCTGGTCCTGGATCCGATGTGGATGGATTTGATTCTGGGGATAAGATCCTTGCCAGTGCGTCGGTGGTGGAGACACCGGGCGTACGGGGAAACTGGCGGTAGAGTCCGGCTTCCTTGACCAGACGATAGCTGTCCAGGCCGTTGGCGTCGGTGGTCACATCATCCCCGTGGGCAACGAAGTGGATTCCATGTTGGGCAATGAAGTCGACTTGAGTCGTATACGGTGCGTCAGGAATCACTTCATCAACCCATCTACATCCCTTGAGCAGCTTGACTCTGAAACCTCACAAAGACATCGTCATGAGTCATTCGGAGACAAACGTTTTGTTTTTCATTTTCGATCAATGAAAGATATTGACGCACCTTTCAGATTGAGTGATCACAGGTGGTCCCTTATTTTCAGAAATCGCCTGATCGGAATGACATCCCGCCACAAGCCAATCCGCCATTGCTTTTTTTGTTTGTAAGGAAATAGTATGGGTATTCAATAAAAGCTCCTCTCAAATTTCGATACCCGGATCGACTGTTTGCTCACCTCGGCTTTGTCGGATCGCATTCGCATGACCATAATGGAACAAACTGTTGGAACAGATGAAACGAAGGAAAATCAATTCAAACGAACAAAATGAATTGCTCCAAGATTTACGCACTCGAAGCAACTGTTGTACCAGAGGAAAGACTCGTCAACCAACCAAATCTTAAGTGCATATGATAGATAGCCAAGCATTCATGCGACTTACCCATCTGTGAGTTCGGCGATTGGTCGATAGCCGTCCGGGTTCGGATTTCATGAAGGTCGAGATGAAGCTGATGAGTCTCTCGGCTGGTCTAGGAGATGTTTACAGATTTGTAGTTTCTTACCTACCCAAACTTTTGTTTGATTGGCTGCCATCTCCGTTTGGCTTAATGGTGAGCGAGTGGTGCGGCAACAAGCTGATATTTATCCACTCCGGAGTGGCGAGAACGACGAATTCACCAGAGTGCTGTGCAGTGCACCTCTCATCAAAACAAAGAACAAAATCAAAAATCAAGCAAGCAAGAAGCACAAGCAAAAGATGGATGAAGCTTCATTTAAAGCTCCCATGAACTTGAAAATGGATGACTAACACCAGGGCCCGCGGGCGTTTCCCGGGTAGGTATCCGAGAACTATCTGTTGCCTCGGATCGATTGGAGCTCTGATCCCGAGCGCGAACAACGCACGCCAAGCAATCGACTCGAAGTCGAACCCACCAGAGCAACGACAAACATATTCACATACGAGGCCTAACAAATAAGCCAAGCACAAAACGTCATGGTCTCCACTGCAATCGTCGGCCCTGGAGTAGGTCAGTACCTTCAAAGAAAGTCCTCATACATAAGTTGATTTTGTATTATCCAACTGATACCCATGAAACCCGACAATAACCATCAAAAACCACAATGATCAAACAAATGGTATAGCCAGCTGTTGCACAGTCCTATCGGTAATCGGGGTGGTCTTCCTAGTCTCTCTTGGCGTCGGATTTGAGAATAATGCACACGTTTTGATGGGATCAACCGAGTCTCCTGAGAATGGGAGAAAAGTGGCCCGAGTCTGCTTCGCTTCGGCTATCGTATATGCTTGCTTCGTCGGCTTTTGTTCCTGCCAAGTCCGTCTCACTTTCTCTTTTCTTCCCCCCTCTTTAAATTTCATTAAAACCATTCACAAATTTTAATTGGACCCTTATCCTAACGAACTCCCCTTATTCGCTTGGTCGTCTATAGCTGAGCGCCAATCGACGGGTGGTACGAGGAGGAGAAGTACATCTTCGGTGAACGACGACCAAGCAGCACAAACTCTTTCATGTTGTAAATCGCAAGACTGTAATGCATATCTCAACCTTTCCCTCTCGTTATCTAATATGGAGAGAATGAGTAAGTACTAAGAAAATATCGAAGAAGACGAATCGGATTCCATGCATCAAGTAGTGAAAGTACACACACACAGATTCTACCCTCTATAAGTTCCTCCTTATTTTTTGTAATGATCATTTGAGTCTCACTTTACTTGTTCAATAATCTAGACATCACTTTGATGTTACTATTGCCCAGCTGGTGTTGATATTTGGAACAATATTTTCCCGGCTGATCCTCAGCTCTGCAAAAGCCTTTTCCAAGATTGTTCTCAGCTTCGGACCATTGTTGGCTGAGCTAGGATGCTCGGATTTGGAATATTCTTGGTCCAGCTGACACTGGGCTTTGTATCAGGCTTGGAATAGCCAATGCTCAGCTGTGGCCCAGGCTGAGCCAATGCTCAGCTTTGGCCCAGGCTCAGTCAATGCCTACTGCTCAGCTTTTGATGAGCATCAGCTGTTCCTGGGAAAAATTTAGGATCAGCTGACTGTGCCACATTAAGTGCTCTGGTGCAGTCCCGCAAGTTCTACAAGTGCTGGTGGAGCAGACTTGGAGCAGCGCTGAAGCAGCTCTGGAGAAGAAACCAAAGCTGCATCATGTCACTTGCCATCAAGTGACTATATTTTTCTGCTGGTGTATCATCCATTCAGAATTGAAAAAAAACCAACTGTTAATTAATTAATTATTTTTTGCATACCCCCTTTTCTGGGGTAGTGCATAAGGGAATAACTTTTTTTTACATTTCCCAGCCCCACAACAATTTCAGGGCACTTATAGATGTGCATTTTCTGCTTTTCCTGAGTTTTTTGGGATATGTAGGGGGTGCGCGCCAGGCTTAGTAGGAAAATTCCTACTAACTGTATAACTTTTTTGTTACATCTTCAAACAGTCTAAAAATTTCAGGGATTCTTAATCTGATATGTTTGCCCTGAAACATGAGATATAAGGGGTGTGTGGCATTCTTAATAAGAAAAATCTGGCTAACTGTACAACTTTGGTGTTACATTTTCAAACAGTCTAAAAATTTCAAAAATAATTATCATGCAATCAGAATTGCAAAAAACTCAATTTTCAATTGATTAATTAATGTACCAGGTTTTTTGCATACCCACCTTTCTGGGGTACATACTATTTTTACATGTCCCAGACGCACAAAAATTTCAGGGCACTTATAATTGTGGATATTCTGCATTCCCTGAAATTTTTAGGATTTTCAGGTAGTGGGCGGCGGGCTTAGCATGAAAATTCTTGCTGGCTGAATTAATTTTTTGTTACATTTTCAAACAGTCTAAAACTTTCAGGGATCTTTATACTCTGTATCTTCTCTGTGCCCTGAAATTTTGAGCCATGGTGTGGCATAAAAAAATGAGATATAAGGGGTGTGTGGCAGGCTTAATAGGAAAAATCTGTCTAATTGGATAGTTTTTTTGTTACATTTCACAGAAGTCTGAAAACTTAAGCAAACTTTCACCTATGCATATTCTATGTACCCTGAAATTTCTAGCAATGTTATGGCTTCAGAACCTCAGATTTAAGGGATGTGCAGTAGTCATAATACCTACTAGTGCACACCCCATAGAACTCATTTTCTGATGCCAAAAAATTGCTGAAAGTTTAAGGGCACGGAGAATACACATATTTGGAAGTTCCCTGTAGTTTTTAGACTGCTGTGACAAGTAAAAAATTATTATTCAATTAGACAAATTTTTCCTATTAAGACTGCCACACACCCCTTATATCTCATGTTTTTATGCCACCCCATTTGTGAGATCTGAGCCCACACAGATATCACAACTCAATCACAATTCAACTCAGACCCGCACCTCTTAGTCTGCGGCTCCCCACCACCCACCTAGCTCAGTAGAGAACCGTGTACTGAATTCTTCTACTGAGCTAGGTAAGCTCTCATTTCTCTTCTTCTATTTTTCTTCCTCTTTAACCTCAATTGTAAATACAGTAGAGAACCGCTGTGGTGAGCCTCATCAAAAGCACCTTCACTCTCCGCAGGCTCCAGGAATCAACTATCAAGGCGACCAACCACTCAGGACAACAACACGGAACACCAGACACATGACCCAGGCGCCTCAACATCAAACACTCCATCATCACCAAATCCAGACATGCATCAAACATCAATCCACATTGGTCATTAACTCAACAGCCCTTTCCTTGTCTCTTGGTTTCACACTAATGCACCTACTTTGGGATTAGTACTTGTCTCATCTTCATGCACCTCATCCCTTTTGTTCATTTCTCTTACACTTCTCTTTGGTTGAAGTTTTTCACTGTTTCATATTTCCCACAACCACAGGTCAACCGCCCCCCCAGATTGTCTATATAAACTGCCCCTTTGTCCACACTTTTGTCCCCCATCAGCTCATCAGACAGTAGTTGGTCAATAGTTATATAGTCTCATAGTTACCTTATAGTCAATTACAGTAGCCATTCTGCCTTGACAATTATATCATCTTGCCTGCTCAACATCCAGTAACCATTCTGTGGGAGAGCATTACTTACTTCGCCATTTCATCACCTTACCCTGATATCTTCTTGATCTTCTGCACCACACCTTTTCTTGAGTTTCATTACTCTATTGGTGTCCTCTACTCTTTAGCATTTCACCCGGAGGGCAGCCTTTTCACGCACTCATGCCCTCCACAGCTATCTCTATCCCACGGAGTAGTCCCCACATCTGGTGTCCCAACAGTGGCTCGACGATCTTTAGATTTATCAGTCACCTATAGTTAAGATACCCCTATAAAAATTATTAAAACTCACTAAAAATATATTCTCTTACTTCCACTTATTTCCTATTACTCGCTCTCATCTCACCTCCAATACTCTATAAAAACCATAAAACATATATCAACTTTCCCTCTATAAATTACATCAATGGCCTACCGCGACCTACCTCCCGGAATGAACCTCTACGCTGGCGCCAATTCACCTGAAAACCCCGGACCATTTCGCAAAAGAGAAGTCAGCCCGGAAAGCGCAGCCTTGGACCCCTTGCTTGGACCTCACATTTGACTCCAGAACCCCTACGAAAATCAACCTGCCGCCAGACAAAACTATGGAATCCCTGTGTTACAAACAGCTCCTCAACGGGTCCCGCACTTCTTGGAAACTAAAATCACTTTACCTGCCTATAATCCCGAACCCTTTGGAAGAAAACCTGTTAAAATCAAGTCCCAAGCCAAAGGATTATTTTTCGACGGATCAAACATGGATGTTAGTGACTTCATCAAACGCTTGGAGTACGCCGCACAAATCGATGGAGCCCAAGGATTGGATGTTGCCTTACAAATAATTTTCTTCTTGGAGGGCAAAACACTTGTGAAAGAAGTTCAGGACATGGCGGAAAGGGTCAACCACGACTGGTAAAAATTGAAGGAAAGCCTGGTTCAGCGTTGGAAATGCAGCCATTATTAAAATACACCCGTAACGATTTGGACAACCTAATTACTGCCGCACGTGTCGCCGGAATCAAGAATGAAAGGGAATTCCAGGACTTTAGCCTTCGTTTGGACAACATTGTAGCCTACCTTGTTAGATGTCAACACATGAGTAGCGCTGAAGAAATTCGCCATGCAATACTAAACTGTTTAACTCACCCAATTAGAGTCGCCGTCTCCAAGGAACTTATTCGGGACAATTGCATGCGCCGGGCCATTGATGGATCTTACATTCTGCCACCTTACAGTACTATCATGGAATATATTCAAAAGGAACTACGCACCATATCGATTTTGGATGAAGAAATTACTGGAGAAATTTTGCCGCCATCTACGCAACAGTATGCACCAAAAATAGCTCCGAGGCAGCAGAACCCGCCAATAAACAAAGAAGTGGATGATCTCACCAGGACCCTGGCTAGTTGGAATGTTCAGAAACCATCACCATTTGTTTCATCTTCCCACGTACCCTATAAACCCGCGCAATACGACCAACCACCATCCGCCTTGAAGTGTAACTACTGTTTTGCGTCTGGACATACAATTTACCGCTGCCCATTATACGCCCAGGACGAATATGACCGGAAGGTATACTCCGAAGGGAAGGAAATTAAGTTTCCAACAGGAGTTGTAGTTCACTGGGACCAATCTTGTCCAATGAAGGCTGTTGTGGATAAATTCAGCGAAAACTTTCCGCCGCCTGGAGTAATTAATCTACCAAACGGAACTCAAATAAAGAAGGAGGAAGCCCCGGCAGAGCCACACACGTCTTATGGAAAGCTAGAGGAATGTGAACCAGAGGACGTCAGCACTTATGAAACGGATGCCGCTAAACGCATGAGGAGTGGGAGGGAAATACCGGAGACCCCAACTTCCAATAAAAGAGTACGCAAGGAAAAAGATCATGAAGTCATGGATACAGAAGCAGAAAGGATCATGGAAATTGCACGTCAGGACAACTACGACCCTTTTCCAGTATATAAGGAGCAGAACTCTGAGCAACCTGACACTTCAAAAAAGGTACAATTCAAGGACCCAGGACTCAGTGCTCAGGAACCTAAGGAAAAACCGGCTTGTAAAACTTACCTGGAGAAACCAATGGCTAAAGAATTTCCAGAGGCTGAAGATCGTGTTGTGCAACAAATGGTTACGGAAGGAAAAATGGAGCTGTCTTTTGGAGAAATCTTTGCTATTTCCAACGGTGTGACGGAGGCCTTCAAAAAGAAAATATCCCGCAAGAAGGAGCCGAAAAGATGACCAGTGCTGGCAATATTGACTCCAAGGAGGAAGAAGAATTTGAGAGGCCCCGCAGCTTGCATTATGCCTGCCCATTAGGATACATTAAAATTGGAATTAACGGAAAGGAAGTTCAACTTCTTTTGGACAACGGATCAATGGTCAACATACTCCCAAAAGGTTTAACCACAAAGCTTGGCCTAATTGTCACGGAACGGCGAATGAACCTTAAAGGTATTGGAGGTCACCGCAACAAAATTCTGGGTATAGCGGAGGGAGTTTGAGTCCAAATCGGTAATATTTTCAAGACAGTCCATTTTGGGGTTTCTAGCGCGGACGTACAGCCTATATTGGGAAAGCCATTCCTAATTGACGTCTCAGCAAGTAAGGAATATATGGAAGGTGGTGGCGAGACCCTGTCTATTAATGATGACAAAGGGAGAACTTGCTTAGTCCCAATAATTACGCCAACCAATCAAAAATGGGAGACCGACTTTCCAACCAATGCTACCACAACTTCTAACGTAGCTACAGCATCAAATTTTGTTCTGGACGAAGCCAAGCCTTTGGTATCAGTCAACGCGGCCAAATATAAAACTGCAGCAAAGAAAGTAAAACCAGTCAACAAACCTATCCCTCAGAATATCAACCTTCCCCTCACCCTACCGCCGCTTTCTAGGGATCCCTATGTTACACCACTTACCCCTCATCCGCCAACTTTTACGCCAAATGCCAAAATAACCGAGGAAAGACTTAAAGTTGTAAATTTTGGACCAAAGAATTTTCTATCAGACCAAGAACTTCAGCTACTAAAACACGTCATCAAAATCCAAGAGGCCGCTTTTGCATTTGACCCAGAAGAGCGGGGGTTACTTAAACATACTTACGGTAAACCTTACATCATATTGGTAGTTCCGCATGAACCATGGCAACAGAAGCCTATCCCGATTCCACAGGCCATTCGAGATCAGTACATTGAATTAATTCAGGAGCGAATTTGGACAGGACTCTATGAACAATCTTGTTCTAGCTACTCAAGCCCGGTTTTCTGTGTCGCCAAGCAAGATGGGAAGTTACAAGTCGTCCATGATCTGCAAAAATTGAATAAAGTCACTATAAAAGACGCTGGATTACCGCCATCACCTGAGGAACTAATTGAATCCTTTACTGGAAGAGCTTGTTATGGATTGGGCAACATCATGGGAGGCTACGATGAACGGGAGCTGGCCTTACAATCTTGACCTCTTACTACTTTTGAGACGCCCTTAGGACGTTTCCAACTAACTCGATTACCGCAAGGTGCAATGAATTCGGTGGCAGTCTACCAAGCACAGATGATGTGGATACTTCAAGATGAAATTCCCAATAATGTTGGTATTTTTATTGACGATGGAGGAATCAAAGGGCCAGTTTTGGACTACAATCATGAAGTTCTAAAGGAAAATAGCGAGATCAGACGCTTTATCTGGGAATACGCAATCACTTTGGAGCAAATCTTATTTTGAATCAAGGAAGCCGGACTCACTGTTTCTGGAAAGAAGTTTGCCTGCTGTGTACCTGCCTTGGATCTTGTTGGGCATGTAGTGTGTAAAGAAGGAAGGAGAATCTCAAAGAAGCAGCTGAATAAGGTGGAAACTTGGCCAATCCCTAGGAACCCAACCGAAGTCCGCGGATTCTTAGGCGTCTGCGTTTACGTACGGATGTTTATCAAAAATTTCTCTGTAATTGCTGCGCCCCTGTGCAAACTCACACAAAAGGATGCGGACTGGGACTGGACTGAGGAATGCCAAACTGCTTTTGATAATTTCAAGAAAATAATTGGACGTGACATCACTCTAAAGAAATTGGACTATACAAATGGCGCCGGTAAAATCAAGTTGGCCGTAGATTCGAGCTCTATTGCTGCTGGTGCGGTATTAATGCAAGTTCATCAGGGAAAAGACCGCCCTGTCTTGTACAAATCCGTGGTATTTTCGCCAGTGGAATCCCGGTACTCTCAATCTAAATTGGAGCTCTGTGGCGTTGCAAAGATCCTTAAAAAGCTGCAAAATCAACTCTGGGGTCAACATTTCGAATTAATGGTCGATGCAAAGAGTCTAATTGAAATGATAAACTCACCTTCCTTGCCGAATGCGCCGATGACTCGATGGGTTTCCTTTATCCAACTCTTTTCTTACGAATTAACCCATGTACCTGGCAAGACCTTTACGATGCCAGATGGACTTTCCCGCAGAACGCCGGACAGTACAGAAGACAATGAAACTGATTTTGACAAAGATGAAAAATGGATCAAGCCACACCCAGGCTTTGGCGTAAAAGAGGTCAACACTCTTAATTTGGGGGTGGAAAATTGACAATTTGAACAGGACGGAATTTGGGACCTCTTGCAGCAATATTTGTCCACATTGGAGCGACCTAGGGAATGCTCAGATGAGGAATGGAAGACCATCAAACATAAATCAGCCACTTTTTTTGTCTCAGACGGTAAATTAAAACACCGCAACAAACCTTTTCCTCAGATTGTAGTTTCTGTCCGACAGAACCAAAAATTTATTCTGGACATCTTGCATGAGCAACTTGGGCATAGGGGCGTTGAAGAAACTTATTGGCGCTGCAAGTTACAATTCTGGTGGCCTAACATGAAGAAAAACGTCGTAGAATGGGTTCAGTCTTGCGAAGCCTGCCAAAAGAGGAGTTCCACCAAACCAATGGAGCTAAAACATGCAACCGGTAAATCTACTATATTTGGACGAGTTAGTATCAACACTGTACACATAAAAGCGGGTAAATGGAAATACTTGGTCGTGGCCCGGGATGACTTATCCGGATGGGTTGAGGCCGTGACTGGAAACATTAACTGCAAAGAAAGTAGCTGCTTGGTTTCACAAAAATTGGATTATCCGTTATGGAACACCTTGGACTGTTGCGATGGATGGCGGTCCTGAATTTGGAAAAGAAGTGCAAGATATGCTCAAAGCAGCCGGTTCCACAGTAAAAATCACGACACCCTACTATCCTGAAGCTAACGGAATGATAGAACGCGGTCATCAGCCCCTGAAGGATGCTCTTTTAAAAATGTGCGGTACAGACGGCAAGAAATGGCGTAACTATTTACCTTTAGTGTTGTTTGCGGATTGAATTTCAACAAAGCGTACTACTGGTTACACACCATACGAATTGGTCTTTGGTCAACCGGCGGTCTTACCTATTGATTTGGAAATGGAAACTTTCTTTGGTACGGATTGGACAAAAGTGAAATCTACGGCGGACTTATTGGCGGCACGTGCAGTGCAACTCGAGCAACGGGAGTCAGTCATTCAGCAGGCATACAAGCAAATGAAAAATTCTCGTGCAAAATCTGTTGAATTCTGGAACCAGAAGCATTCAGACAGGGGGCCTATTTCTCTGGATACAAAGGTTTTGGTTTATAACAAATCTCTTGAAAGCCAATGGGGTAAACTGTTCAAAAACCACTGGAATGGCCCCTATAAGGTGGTGTTGCAAGAAAAATCTGGCTCTTACGTGCTTAAAGAATTGGATGGCACAGAACTCAAAAGACGGTACGCTGCGCCATAGGTTAAGGTTTATTACAACCGGGCCTGAAAACAGCTAACAAAGTAAAGAAGATAGGCGGTTGGGAGGGAAGGGAGCTCCATGTACACTATAACATTGCCAAACTCGACCGTTCCCTTCAATTCTGGACGTGCTAAAAAAAAAAAAAACAAAAAAAAAACAAGAGATGGGGATTAGTTTGGCGGTCATATTTCTATTTTGGATATCATTCTTCACTCATTTTCCTTTTAAAAAACTCATAAAATCAAGGCTTACAACTTAGATACGGTTCACCTCTGCCCGGATTGATTCCTGTTCCACCATTTGGCGCAACATTCCCATAACTATGCGCTTGACGGCGGTCATTGGGATAGTACGGAAGGTCTGGTCGGTGAAAGGAAGGCGGTTCAGATTTTCGTGGAAGGCGCGGTTTCCGGACTGATGCGTATGTATTATTTGATTAAAGGTGTTGCTAATATGCCCCATAACGAATTCGACGCTGGACGCCCGGATGACAGAACAGACTTCAGGGCCGTACTCAGTAGGAGTATTAGGGAAATTGTCTGCGGTTTCAGAAAGTATGCAATATGGATTGCCTTGGGAACCGTTTGGCGGCATCCACTTGTCTTCGTCGGCTTCTTCATCAGCCTCCGCAGCATACAAATCATAGGGATCATCAATGGGACTTGGACGTGGATGATAGATGGGACTTCCAGGGTTCGGGAAATTATTTGGGGAGTGGTTAGGAATAAATAAAGGGCTAGGTGGCGCGGGATCTTGCGCATCAGATTCGCTAGGTACATTAATCACTTCGCCATCTACGTCGGAAGAGGAGTCAAATTTGGCGGAAGGTTCGCGCAGAGAATCATTAGAATGTACTATTTGGCCAGGTTGGAACGGTGCGACTTCGCCAGGCATTAACATAATGAAAGTAGTGTATGTTTTTTTTAGTAGGACTATGGGTCAATATATACTTCTATAGACGCGAAAGACTGGCGGATGAAGAAGCCATCGGACCGGCTCGAAGTATCGGCTTTATAGACCTGGGATCAATGGATGGAACCACGACTCGGCCCAGCTTCTAGATTTTTGGTAGGGAGACGCCCAGCCGAGAGCTTCGCCTGCTTTTGGAATCAAATGAAACGCGAATAGGCAAGGAGCTTCCTCGCCTGCTCAACGGATTGGTACACATGAAACAAGAGGTCGGCGACTTTCGCGCCCGGCTTGGACCCTCCTGAAACACTACAGGAACAGACCTAAGCCTCCCGACCAATGGAGGACCCATGAAATCAGCTCGGCGTCCTTGCCTGGCTTGGATACTATGAAACAAGGAGGCGCCGCCGTACCCGAATCCGATTCTCTGATACCTTGCCTGAAAGGGACATGCTCCCTACCTGTTCTTTATTCTGCAAGCATCAGCACCCACCCCGAGCGCACTGGCGAATGGAAACTCAGTTCCCCTTGTAACCGTTCCCTTTTGATTCTAGCTCTTCCCAACAAAATTTTTTTTTCCTTTCTTTCCTGCTTTAGGACCGAAACCAAAGAAAGAAAACACGACCCCAGAATGGAAAAAATGACACCCGTCCTTCTCAAAAGATTCAGTCAGGCCCCAAAGCACACTCCTACGACCATCCAAGTGCGGAATCTTGCGCCCGGAACCAGCCTGGATGATGTAATAGCCGCTTTCAGCGACTTTGGCGAAATACTAGACTGTGTCCTCAAGCAGCGCTACCATGGTCAGCTGCTACAAGTATCAGCTTTGATCCTTTTTGAATCTGAAGCGCAAGCTGCGCATGCAATACGCGAAATGGAGGGCGCGGTGGCCAACGGACAGATACTGGTCGTGGAACTCAAAGCAAATAAGAACCAAGCCCAAATTACTACTACGGATGGTGCAGCGCAGGACGTCGGATCTAACGCTGCGGAGGTACCTGTCACGCAATCCCTCCTGTCACGAATCTCCTGAAAGCAACCCAGCGCGGAAATGGCAACTCTTCATTGAGATTAAGCCAAGGAAAGATCATAATCTAAGTTGCCTTTAATACAAAGCTATAAAACAGCATAAAAATTATAAAAGACATATAAAACATATTAAAATATTAAAAATACTTAAGAAAATTCTCTGCATAATATAAAATCCTAAAAAAAAAAAAATAGTACCAGCCAGGCCCCATCTTCTTCTCTTTCTCTTTCTTTCTCATTTCCTTTGCTTTTTCTTCCCTCTTTTTTCCTTTCTTTTCTTCTTTTCTCATCATCCACTATATGAAGACCGCCTCATTCTCACTTTGGATGATGGGGACATCTTCAAATTTGGGGGTGGATGTGGTGAGCCTCATCAAAAGCACCTTCACTCTCCGCAGGCTCCAGCAATCAACTATCAAGGCAACCAACCACTCAGGACAACAACACGGAACACCAGACACATGACCCAGGCGCCTCAACATCAAACACTCCATCATCACCAAATCCAGACATGCATCAAACATCAATCCACATTGGTCATTAACTCAACAGCCCTTTCCTTGTCTCTTGGTTTCACACTAATGCACCTACTTTGGGATTAGTACTTGTCTCATCTTCATGCGCCTCATCCCTTTTGTTCATTTCTCTTACACTTCTCTTTGGTTGAAGTTTTTCACTGTTTCATATTTCCCACAACCACAGGTCAACCGCCCCCCCAGATTGTCTATATAAACTGCCCCTTTGTCCACACTTTTGTCCCCCATCAGCTCATCAGACAGTAGTTGGTCAATAGTTATATAGTCTCATAGTTACCTTATAGTCAATTACAGTAGCCATTCTGCCTTGACAATTATATCATCTTGCCTGCTCAACATCCAGTAACCATTCTGTGGGAGAGCATTACTTACTTCGCCATTTCATCACCTTACCCTGATATCTTCTTGATCTTCTGCGCCACACCTTTTCTTGAGTTTCATTACTCTATTGGTGTCCTCTACTCTTTAGCATTTCACCCGGAGGGCAGCCTTTTCACGCACTCATGCCCTCCACAGCTATCTCTATCCCACGGAGTAGTCCCCACACCGCGTACTGAATTCTCCTACTGAGCTAGAAATCCAAGCATTGCTTCTAGAAACTCTCAGGTTCTCTCCGAGACACAAACGGTCTTGTACGGACTAAACGGACTACACTGACATTCCTGAGGGACTCAGTGAAGGGCTAGACAAAGCCCTTAAACCATTGCACAAAATTTCAGGGCACAGAGAAAATACAGATTTTAAAGATCTGTGAAACTTTCTGACTTTTTGGAAATCCTAGTTTATTAAAGACAGAGAAACATTGAAACAAAGATCAAGGGTTCACCCTACAAATGAACCAAATTACAAAAAAAAAAAATGCAAGGGTTCCCCCTTAAAAAAACAAATCACCAAAACATGCCTCCCTAACACAAAATCCAAACACCACAAACTAGACCCAACATCCATCCATGTCTAGCAGGGTTTAAAATAGTGGGTGGATGGCCCCCAGCGCGCTGCATTCAAAGCATTGTGAAAAGGGGGGCCACCAAGTAGAGCCCCTCAAACTGTGCAAGTGCAACAGCAGAGGGGGTTGAGGACAAACCGCACGCTGGAAGTACAGCGGCAGAGGACGCCTGGGGGACACAAACAAGCAATTCAATGCCCTCTTTCTATAGAAAATTTGGCACAACCTGGCACAGCCCTCAAGATCCACCAGCGCACTCGCTCATTCATCCTTCCTTGACAACCACACCACCACCACACCCCCAACAAACCCATGGTGACCCTTGCCACAAGAAAAACTCAGCCAGGCTTTTCTCAAACCATTGCCCTTGCAATATGCCTGCCAACACAGGGTCCTTCCAAACTAGCCATGTCAACTGTTCCCAGCATCAGAATGCCAAATATATGTAGCTTGCAAAGAATGATGGGTTGTTGGACCCATGTCTTTGTGCTAAAATGCACTCCGTCAGTCTAACTGTATCAAAGAGAAGTCTCACATTTGCAAGTTGATGAGCTAGACTTACTAAAGCAATGACATCAGTGCTGTTCTGAGCTAATTCAAAGACATCCACTGAATCAACACTGTTGCAATAAACAATCACAAGCTCTCCTCTGCCGGCTCTCAAACAACTAACCCCTTGATCGTAGATCAAGCTAATCAAATACCAAATTTTGCACTCTTGCAGATGGGGCGAAGTGAATGAAGGAGGGTCAACACAATAAAAAAATCGGGAAAGGTGTCAAAGAAGTTGTGAGTGCTTGTTCTATTTCCGTTTCCAGATTGATTGGTCCTTAGGAAAGTGGTGAAAGGGGGAGTTTGTGAATTGCCAAGATCAAAATTAGAAGTCATCTGTGTCAAGGCAGAAGGAGTATTGCAAGCAGCCTAGTAGTTACTTTCTTCACAACGGAAAATTACCTTGACACGCGCGTTCAGCAATTGGGTGTGTGCAAGGACATCTTGGGACACTGTGCAGCTGAATATACATGTTTGGCGACCAGAGACGGCCATCCTACTGTTTATGCTGCAGATTGAAGAGGCCGCCGAGTTTTGAGGGGACTGGCGGAGTTAAATAGAAGGCCACTCTTTGGATTCGCCATTCAAAGTAGGCATAGAGCTACTGATCTCTGTATCAGATTTAGTTGACATCAATGGAGAAGTTGGTCGTCCAATATCATGTGACAGGAGAGTTGGAAGGCAAGAAGGCCATTAAGCTTGTCACCACATCAGAGAGGTTTCACGCAAGCAATCTCTCCATCTCATCAAGGATGGCGCAAGTGGACAAGGCATTGAAGGTGTAACCGCAAAGTCCATTGACGGGATCCAAAAGTTTTGATGGTGTACCAATCAGAAGATGAGGTTCTGCGTGTTGAGCCGCGCCCAATGGTTCCGTGAGGTCAGTGGTTGGCTGCGTAGCCCCGCAATGTACAATCTTGGGAGGATGAGGAAGAAGAGCAGCAATACCACGGGCCAGGCGGTGGGCTTGTGCAGCCTTGTCAAGAGTGGCAGTGCACAAGCTGGGCTAGCGCTTTGCCCGCCAAATTTGGCAAAGTGGCGCGCGAGTCAAACTCAACAAAGTCCCTCCAAGGAGGTCGCGCGAACTAAGGAGGGCCCTTTGGGCCCCCCTTGGAGGCGAACTTGACACAAGCCCCTTGTACCCAGTATGGTAGAGTGGCGCGGGGCGGCATGTGCAACCCCACTACCATTGGTAGAGGGACTTGCATGCAATCCCACTTTCATGGCGTGACAAGATAAAATGCTCTTGGTGTAGAGCACACCTTTTTGGCACTACACCTTACAAAACAGCAAAACCTTGTTTTTTTTATATGTTGCCGATGGCCTGCTTCTTGCCGTCACTTCAGTCTATTCCAAATTTTAAATTTCCACCTCAAGTATGTTGCATATTTTTTTGGAAAGTCGGGCCTTTGGGATCCCTCCTCAACCGTTAAACTCTGAAACCCATAATCTGCAATTAAATTCTAAGTTGATTTTCTCGTACCTTTTCTTCTTTTTTTCCAACCAACCTTGATTAGTAAGCTACAGTCAGTCCTCTAGCAAAGACCTACCAAGACTCAAGGGATAAATCTTGGCCGGATGGAACCCCTTCATCTCATCGGCAACAACGACTGATCTCGGCCAGACATAATTCGCTCCATTCATTGGGATCTGGCTCGCTTCATAGAACCCTTCCACCTCATTGGCAACAGCCATTGGTCTCGGCCCGGCGGAACAGACCCCACCTCATTGGCAACAGCAATTGGTCTCGGCCCAACAGAGCAAGCTCAATTCATTGGGATCTGGATCCCCCTGGTAAGTCCATCACATCATTCATTCATTCAAAAACATCACATCCCCCAAAGTACTGTGCTGTGGTGCGCGGCCGGGGCGGTGTTGTCTCCCCGCATAAAAATGTAAATATTTAAATATATTTAATAACTTGAAGTAAAATATTCACATACTTGATTCTCTCCAAGGGAATCAAGCGGATTCAACACCAGTATAGTCGCCTTCCGTGTTGAGGGGGCAAACAAGTGGTGATACATTTCGGCAATCCGAGTCTTCCCGGAACCGGTGCCCAATAAAACAAATGTATTTCTTTTTTTTACAAGATTTACAACCGCGTTGACCTATAAAGCCGTTGGTGTTTGACCAAAAAAGGATTTGGAATCTTTGATAATGTAGTCCTGGAGAGAATCTTCACCCATATCAAGATTTTTTTGTATTTTTGTATTAACTTGATCCTGCTGTCTCGGTTGGCTTGACTCTTGAAGAATTTCTTAGCTAGACTTTTGGGAGACATTGGAGTGGCACTCGAAGATCTTCAGGAGGATTTTGATTGAGAACTCAAAGAAGAACTCAAAAGTGCCCTTGTTGGCACTTTGAATGGCACTCTTGGCATGTCTGTGGCTGTCCGTTCAACTTTTTCTGTCAGCTTGTTTTTTGGTCTGTTTATTAGAGTTCTGACTAAACAAGTGTGATCAGAAACTCCACCAAGGAGCTTACCGACTGCCAGTCAAGACTTACAGAGGCGCATTGGCCCTCACGTGAAAGGAGCTATTAGGCTCAACAGTCCGATTGCACAAAGTGCAATCAGGCATTCCATTGTAAAAAAAGAGCAAATCACAGATGTTTTCTTTTGTCACCAGAAAATCAAGTTTACAAATTCTGGAAAAGCTACATATCTCACAAGATGCGCATCAGCGCAAAGATGGAATCCATCTATTGGAATTGCGAACTGGGTGCGTTAATTTTTGGGGCAGGCTTTATGTACTCCAAATATTTACTACATGCACTCCAAAAAAGGAGTGAACTTGTGTCTACTCCAATGAATTTTGGAGTGAACAAAGTTTCACTCCAAAAGTGGGCTAAATTGGAGTGTTCAGAAGTTCACTCCAATAAATATTTGGAGTGAACAAAGGTTCACTCCAAAAGTTGACTAAATTGGAGTATTCAGAAGTTCACTCCAATATTTATTGGAGTGAAAACTTGTGCACTCCAAAAAAACGGAGTATAAAATTAGGCACTCAAACTGTGGAGTGGAGTTCAACCCATTTCATTCTTTTGGAGTGTGGACCACTGGGCACTGCAAAAAAGTGTGGCCGGTGATTCCCTTGGAAAAAGAGAAGATAAATAGGCTCAGAATCACTGGAATCTTTGGGGCCTAGTCTTAAGGGGAGGAACGCGAGTGTAGTGGGAGTTTGTCTGTAGGGGGGAGGCAGAGTCTCTAAGGGTCAAAGCACGACTTTGTTGATCTGCAGGAGTTGCTTGGAGTGCATGCATGTATTTGAAACAGGTGGGCACTCCAGTATTTATTGGAGTGTGCAGCAGTACACTCCAATCTTGAACCAGACCAAGTTTCAAGATTGGAGTGCACAAGTTTCCACTCCAATAAATGTTGGAGTGAACTTCTGAACACTCCAATTTAGTCCACTTGTGGAGTGAACAAAGGTTCACTCCAAATATTTATTGGAGTGAACTTCTGAACACTCCAATTTAGCCCACTTTTGGAGTGAACCTTTGTTCACTCCAATATTTATTGGAGTAGACACAAGTTCACTCCTTTTTTGGAGTGCATGTAGTAAATATTTGGAGTGCATAAAGCCTGCCCCTAATTTTTTTATGTCTATTTTAAACAGGTAATCGGGGTAATTGGCAAATCCTGTCAGCCCTGCAACCCGAGTTTACACACAAGCCTCTCTGGGAGAGTGTTGCCCCCGCAACACCTCCTGAGAGGCTGTATAAGCTCGCCTCGGAGGGACTTTGATAAGTTCGTGCGCGAGTCGTCTGATGACTCCCGGGTCCAGTCAATGAAGATTCTCGTTTACGATGGACTCACCAAAACATTAGCCGACATTTCTCAAGATCAATGTAGCCTTGTGATCAACTTTGAACTCCCCGGAGCTGTTGAAGATTAAATTCACAGGTACCTCTTCATTGTGTTTGTTCAACATTCATGTAGGCTTCATCTCATCATTTTTTCTTCTTTGCAGGGCTGGCTGTATAATCAGCGTCATGAGTAGTTCTCAAAACCACAGGCCCAGTGTATCCGCCAATACCCAAGACGCTGCCTTGATCAACCTTGTACACGCGGGTAGTGAGATAGAGCCTATCAAATCCATCAAAAGCTTTTGCAAGTTTCTTGCTGAGACCCCCCCCTTTCATTACCTGAGCTAACCTTGCGTGGTCGTGGCTCTTCCCATCAGATCAATGCAAAATCCAAGAGCTTCGCGGCTCTTCCAACAATTATTCCTAGCTTATCAAAGCAAAGAAGTATATCAAAATGCTTCAAATGGAAGCAAACTGCAAAACACCGGGGTTTTTTTTCTTGATCTATGTTTATCATTGTTTTTATTTCCATTTTTATTATAGACTCGCCGACCATTGTATCATTGGTTTTAAGCTATATTGGAGCTTGGCTACGTCACTCTGCTATCCTTGCCCACCTCCATAAAACCCATTTCATCAATCACTTTAGTTTCTGTCATCAATTGATTGTAAATAGAACCCAATCTACTTATTCTTGATCCGCTTCCATTTCTTCAATCTGGCTCCCTGAACATCTGCTCGTGAACGTACTCATTGAGCGCTGGCCATTGGGCCAAGCTGCTGGCCAACAGGGGCAGCCGGCTGAAGAACTAGATATTTAGAGTTGAAAGAGCTCCCCACCGCCCATCCCCTTGCCCCTGCCCCCTCTGACACCAATGCCTGGAAAATAAGCAGAAGTCTAGGGACCTCATGCAGAATTTAGAACGAGCAGCTTGGCAGACCCACCCCGCCCTCCGTTGGCTCCTCAACTCTCATCCCCCCCTTCTCTCCCACCGACCATGCTTCACCCCACGGCCTGTCCTCAGACCAGCTCCTGTCCCCCAGAGACCCCACCATCTCCAGCCACTGGATCGACGTCATTGACTAATCCTCAGCACCTATGGTATACCTTGCCAACCGTGTTATGCAGGCCAAGGCCCTACCCACCATTGTCTATGTTTTTCCTTCCTCCTGTCTATTTATCTTGAACTTGAGATTTAGCATTAAAATTTAATTCTGTCATTATGTGGAGATGATTTATGCTCAACCAAAAAACTCTTTTTCTTATTTTCATGTATATTCCTACTTGGTTGTAACAAGTCTCTCCCCCTTTTCATTAGTCATCAGTAAGCCATTAGTATTTGAAGTTTTTGAATAAAGTTGGATAAAAAGTTGCAAACTACTGGAGAGAACTGTGTCATGCTGTACTAAAGGCTTGGATCTCTTCATAAATAAATTCTAACCTGGTTTTCTGCCATGAATCAATTTAGCACTGATTGATTTTTTGAACATATTTTTGGCACCCAAAAGAGTAATGCACTAGAAAAAAATATGAGATTTCACTCCTAATTGAGGCCTTCTTCACAAGTATCTCTTACAACCTGCCCCAGAGTTAATTTCTTAATTGTGAAGAACCCATACTGCAAGTTTATTTTTGGCACCATAAGCTGCAATTTGCTGCTAGACTATACCCCTTAAGATCCTTTTCCAGCTTTTTTTAATTGAAGAAAAAGAACAGGGGGAAAATGAATCAGATGAAATAATAGCTGATGGTGACAAAAGCATTGCACCAGCAGAGGGGATAAACTTATGAATATATTATGCAATAATCAATATGAAACCTAAGCTCAGTACAGCAGATTTGTATACCTTCATATGTATCCTACATGTGTTTCTCTTTCCTTAATTGAATTATTTTCAGATTATCACTAATCTGTATCTAATCTCCTTTGTTTTTCCTCCGGTTTTGTTTATCTTTGCAATCAGTCTATCCTTTTTGTTCCTTCTCATTTCTCATGTTGTTCCTTTCAGTTTTGCACCCTTAGCACTCAGTTTTTATTGAATCTGTGTTTCCTAATGTTGATGTTGGTTGGAAGAATAAATGGACATTTTGCCTTGCGGGGATCTTGCCATACTTGTGAATTCACACTGGATGAATTTTTCTGCAATTTTCAGAAGGTGAGCTTGAATGACTTTTCAGTATATCAAGGATGAGTTTCTGAAGGCAAAATAAGGGTGTCCTTGGGGGTTTGCACCCTGCAGCGGCAAAGCCGCCTTTGCCTCTAGTGTATGCTAATGATGTAGAAATGAAAAAAACAGAGAGCTAGAGAGATAGAATACATGAACACTAACAGGGGAATGTGATCAAAACTGGGAAGGACTTGAGGCAGCTGAGACTTCAAAACTCCAAAGACACACAATGAACAATGAGTATCAATAGACTTGTTCATTTCTGCCAACTCTTTTCTCTTGATTCAAAATTCACAACACACACAAATAATATGTTCTTAACAACCCCTGAAAACATTCAGCTATCAAGTAATGATCTTATTAAATTGATCTCAATTTAATCATTTCTTTCATTCTCCTTTTTTAAAGAGAGAAAGACAAAGATACAACCATAAAGTAAGCTAAACACAACAGATAAGTGTGTTGAACTCATTTCATAGATCAGCAAAAGCAAAAAAAAGATTCAAAAAATCAAGCACCAAACACAACAAGAGAGGGCCACAGGGAGTGTAGGAACCACATTGGGAGTATTCATTTTTCTTGAAGTTGTGCAGGACCTTGGCAAGAATCCATTTGAGGAGACTGTTGTGAGGTGATTAGACAAGCAGTACCTTGAGGAAGGTGTGGATGTCAGATTGATGCAAGGGAAATGGACAGGCATGAGCTTCAGGCCAGCGTGGATGTGGGGGCGGAGAAAGACAAAGGTAAGTCTGATCAGGTCTTCAAGCGTCTAAAGGCAGTCAAGCACAACCATCAAAATCTTCACTTCCGGCCAGGCCAGCAGTACCAGGGCGCGGGGTTGGCACCTCTGCAAATTGTGGAGACCAGCTCGGGGTTCAGGAGCAGTGAAGCAGCAATGTGCAGTCGTGACAAAGGCGCGGTCGGAGGATTGGATGAGATGCTCAGTAAGGGCTGAGCAGAATTTTCTCCTGGCGCGGTGGACACACAGCCCGCTGAGCATTGGCCCCAGCTGCAGCAAGCAAGATCAGTGTGCCAAAGCGTGTTGATGACTGTTGCACAGTCGGACTGGTGAATAAAACTGACTGCGTGGGATGGATAAGAAAATCGAGGTCAACTGCTTGGTTTTTTCAAGATCTGAAGGCCCTTCTTGGGTGGTAGAGAAACTTGGCCCCAAGTTGTTACCACCTCCCAGGTTGTATCCGGTCTTGATAACGGACTTTCTCAGCACCTGACACCCATCCTCATGAGAAACAGCGCATGGAATGGTGGAATGGCCCTTGTGGGCAGAGAAGCACTCAGGGTTGACCTATCTGTTGCTCCAGCTCATCATCTGTATGGCAAGCAGCGCGTCAATGGTCGACAATCCAGAGGGCAGTGACGGCAGCAAAGGCGGATGCCTCGACGTCCAGCACGCCAGGGAAGGCGAGAAGGACGGGCGCGGCGGCTGATGCGCCAAGGCGGAGGCTCAGGAGGCCGGCCTTGACGACAAAGGCCAACACGCTGGAGACACTCGAGCGGGCCCCGGGGGCCGATGAGGATGCGCATGCGGGTTGCAACAAGCTCGACTGGCGTCGGCTCTCCTCCCCGGGCTACTTGGGCGCGGGCGCGCAGGACGGCAATGACCATCGCGTGCGTGAGGCAAGCAGCGAGAATGGGATCGTCAAAAATATTGTAAACTGTTTTGTGCGCCTTCTGGAGGAGCATGTGGGCTTGGCCTGTGGAATATGAGCTTGTGGGGGGGAGGGCGGGGACAAGGGAAGGATCGATGTACCTGGAGGGCGAACCGGGCGACCTGGACGTCGAGGGCCATGGTGCGGTGCTTGGACTCAACAGTGATGACATGTTTGGTGGCTGGGTTGAGCAGAATTTTGCGTGGGGTGTACGCGAGGGGCATGGGGTCCTGTTTGACCTTCGCGCTGAGTCTGGGGATCGTGAATATCCTACATCCCTCATCCACACAAATCAATACAGGAAGGAAAGAGAGAGAGAGGGGGGGGATGGATGGATGGACATACTGGAGGGAGGAGCCGACGATGCCAATGAGGCCTTCCGGACACAGCTTGGCACTGAAGCTGTGCATGTTGTCCAGCGCGTCGTAGATAAGCGGGCCGAAATTCAGCAGGTTCTGGAAGGTGTAGTTCAGCCAGGTGCGGGATGAAAGCACAATGACACTGGTCTTCCTGTCCACCTTCACGGGCAGGGGTTTGATGGGACGGGAGCCAAGGAAGTGGTAACAGAAACATCAATCAGTATTTTAACAAAAAAAAGAAGTGTGTGTGCATGTGTATGTGGGCTTTACTGGGTGCGCGTGTTGGTGAGCTGGTTGTTGACGGAGTCAAGCACTGTGCGGAGGAGGATGCCGTGAGCTAGACTGATGTTAACAAAGAGGGTTTCGTTATTTTTATTGATTGACAAGTCAAAGATCTTGGTGATACAGATGGAGGTGGGGACGGCGGTGAGGGCCTGGAAGGAGATGGTCTTGAGGACCAAGGTGGGGTTGAGGGAGATGATGTGAACGGTAGTGTTTTTGAGGCCAATGGGGAGGAAGGGTGTGTGTTGTCTCCCCTTGGGTACCTCGGACGGAGAGGGAGAGACTGGTGATGGTGGCACCCATCTCTTTCTGCTCCTGGTACTTGTTGAGCTGGCTGTTGAGGTCAAGCTTGAAGTAGATGAGCTCGCCGCCGTGGAGGCGGACAACCACCTGGCGCCGGTTGGAGCTCGATCCGACGATGGTCCGGCCACCTGGAGTCAAGGCCAGGGCGCAACAGTGGGTAGGGAGCTGGGTGTGTCGTACGGCGTGGCAGCATTGGCAAAGCAACAGTTCAAAGGTGAGCGGTGAGTCCGTTGTGATGGGTGCGATGGAGCTTCACCAGACGATTACCTATAAATAGAAGGACGCTGGCATCCATATTTCCCCAGGCGGCTCTTGAGCTGAAATTCCAGCCCGGGGTTGCCTCACCCCTGTCCGCTGTTGCATTTGCACAGTCCGGCGGGGGATACTCGTGGACCCCCCTGTGCTTACGGGCTGGGGGTCTTCCTCTCACCACTTTTTAACCCTGCTAGACAGGGATGGGTGGTGGGCCATGATACATCAGCTTGCTGATGTTAGGTGGCAGGGTGCGGATTCTAGTCTTTTTTTTGTTTTTTGCTTAATTTGTGAGCTGAATCTCAGCCTGTGGATGCTTATTTTGTAAAAGGGGAAACTTTTGATTTTTTTTTGTATTTTGGTCATTTGTAGGGGAAACCCTTGAATTTTTTTTCCACAAAACTGAGGCTTTAATATACTTGGATAATGTTGTGGAGATTTTGAAACAAAGTCAATTCATGCAAGGAGAAACAAAATCAGCCAAGTATTCAAGATTTTTTATTGAGGTGTCTGATTACCACTTCCTAACAGCTCATAACTATGATTGTCTAAAATGATCCCATGACACTCTTTAGATCCTTCATTGAAAGTAAATCGTCGAGCATACACATTGGGTTTTTTATCAGCTACAACAACAATATTGTACTTGTTCCTTTCTGCAAATGCAGCAACAACCAGCTCATCATTGAAGCCTTTAAGTCCATCATGTATAATCCCATTGTAAATATAGTGATGCACCATTTCTTTGTAGTTATTTCCTTTTGTTGAAAAATATTTTTGGAAAATTCTTGGGTTTTCTATCATGTATTTATATAATTCTGACATCACTTGAGGATAGCTACCTTGATCATGGTACTTGATTTGTGCAAGTGCTCTGAAAAGACTATTTGGACCTTGACTTATAAAGCGATGGGTTTGTATATGTCGACCGGGTAAATAATAAACCTGAGTTTTGAAGGCTGAGGGTGGTAACACTGTAGTTATTGGTGTTTGTTGCAATACACCACCTGCAATTTGATCATAATGGCTTGTTGGTAAAAAGGGAGTATTTTCTGGACCAACATGGTGGTTGGGAGGGAAGATATGGCCCGGGGGGAATAAATTTGTCTGATGGAATTTGAAATCCGGCTGACTATATCTGTGAGCTTCTTGTAAATTGAAATGTGAAAAGGATGTCAAATCAGATTCAGTTCATGCAGAAAGGAAAAACAAAACAGTCAGCAGGTATTTTAGTTCAAGAATTTTGTTTGAAGAGTATGTACTTACCACTTAATAACTCATATTTATAGTTGTTCAGAATTATTCCATGGGCCATCTGAGTGTTTGGATTGAAGTCATATCGCCTAGCAATCACCTCTGGTGTTGTATCAGATACAAAAGCAATGTTGTAACTATTCCTTTTTGCAAAAGCAGCAATAACAGCATTGTTCTCAGCACCTAGATGTGCATTGTGATTCTTCCCATGAATATAGTTAAAGACTCTCATACTGTAAGTATTTCCATTGTATGGCAGAAACCCTTGAAAATGTTTTTGGTTTGCTAGCATGTAGTCATATATTTGATCCTTAACTTCCAAATATCTGTCTTGAGTTTTGTACTTGATTTGAGAAAGTACTCTGAACAGACTGTCGTCACCTTGAACTATATAATCGTGGGTTCAAATATATTGGCCAGGCAGATAATGAACATGAGTCTTGAAGGATGAGTTTGGCAGTTCAGTTAATGTTTTTGGTTCTGTGTGCAATACCTGAGATGCAAATTGGTTGTGTGGTTCTACTGGCATAAAGCGAGTGGTTGCTGGATCAATATACTGGGTTGGATGGAAGAAAGGTGTCGGATGTGTGTACAGCTGATTGTGTTGATGAGGTATTACTTGGTATGGAGCTGGAGCCCAGGCTGGTTCAAGTGGTTCTTCGTGATGCCCAACTGGGTACAGAGACAATTAAGAGACATTTGTCAAAAGTTTCATTAGCGGGATAGGCCAAATTCTGCTTGCGCGGTAAGATGCGGTTCTCAGAAACTTACATCCATGATGGAACAATCCCCGTAGCCATTTCAAATTAAACATATGATGTAATAGGTCTTTGAATTCCCTCCATTTTCTTTTGATCCAGGATTCCTTTGGCTCTTTGTACGTGGGTGGGATTGGAAGTGGCTGTGTGCCGGATTCAAAATTCCTTTCTGGATTGGGATTGATTTCTACCCAACCCGGTTCTCGTGCTTCTGCTACGTTTAGATTTTGGGAATCAACTGATACCCCATTATCTTTACCAACAACCAAAGTTTCTTGAGGTTTACCCACGCCTGCCAGGTTGCTGGCATCACCCGAAGTTTTGCCAATTCAAGTTGCAGAAGACGTTCTAGCTCCAGCTCCCATGGCAGCTTCCATTCCCTCCACTAGAATAGCCCCAAGGATGAGCAATGTGAAGCACGCCAATAAGAAAACTTTTACAGAGGGAATGGATGAGTTGGTGCAAAGATGAAATGACGCATGACAATGGGCTTTTCGAACCGCCATGTTACTTGTCCTACTCGTTTGTAGAATACCAATGGAGTTAGTTTGGGCAGGTTTGTGTAATTGTTAATATTCAGTGCTACCCAGGAATGCAATAAAGAGGGTTTTGGTTTAATAGATAAATAAAGTCTGTTTACCCGGGTGCTTCGCAGCCCTTACTCCAAATTATATATTGTGCGTGAAATGGTTATACATGACCAAAGAATGATAGACAGACAATGTGTCGCAGTGTCAAGATGCTTGACCGGAGGCATCATAGCTCTTGGTCCAACACAACCTGTCGGACAAGTCTCTGGTGGCGGTTCAAGCATCGACTCGAATATGCCACCGGTACTGGTACTATACAAGAGTAGGACTCATTAGATGTTTCAACCCCTGTGCGGATTGATTGTGGCCGACACAAGTTGTGGTGAAGATGATATTTGTCGGCACCGTTTACAGGGTTTGATGCATACAGAAAGGCCCTCCACAGAGTCGCTAAATCAGGTTGCCAGGATCCACATTTGGCGACCCTCATAGCAGACTGACCGTCCAGCAACGCTTAAACGCATCTCAGTAAGAGCACCGAAGGGGCCAAACTGGGCCAGTCCCTCTTCTGAGGGGTGGGCAGGCAGGCGCGAACTTCAAGTCCCTCCTTAGGGGGAGCATAGCGAACTACGAAGGAGGGACTTGCCTCTCAAGTGGACGGGCAGGTCTGGCCCTACAGGATAAAGCAAAATGGGATGAAGACATCACACTTGCCTATTTCCCCCAAAAACTCCCTGTATACTTGTGATTCTTGCTGTGCCTTTTGCACCATTAGGGCCGGACCCCGCGGGGTACCCGAGAGCATCCAGCCCTGCCGTGGTAATACCCGTCGGGAATACCCGAGGAAAAAAGCCAGGGCTTCTGCTCCCGTGGAAATACCCGCGGGTGCCGGGTCGGGTACACGGGTAGATGCGGGTATTTTACCCGGCGGGTACCCGCGGATATGCTTGTGGATTTCCGGGTATACCCGCGGGTACCTGGTGTTTGATCCTAGGCTCTAGCGGATGTCTTTGGATCCGTACAGACAGTGAATGACCTCCAAACGGACATCAATCAATACCTCAAGGAGGCCAACAAACCGGGCAACACATATTGGAATACTGGAAGCGCAAAAAAAAAATTGTCCCCTTTGCTCTCAGGAATGGCAAAGTGCTTCCTTGCCATTACTGCTTCCAGTGCTTTGTCTGAGCCGGTCTTTTCGAAATCAAAACGCATCATTGGTCCCCAGCGGTCAAGTCTTGACCCACGCTCGGTCAAGCACCTCCTTTGTCTCAAGGAGTGGTACCAATTTACCAAACCATTGGGCACTTAGATCCCCTGGCTTACAGTGAACTTATGAAGACAAGGCCACCGGAACAGCTCGATAATCAACCCAAAATAATTTTTTTCCACATTATTGTACTTTATTATTTAAAACTATACTACTTTGGCACTGTTGATGGTTGATTGATCTCACCACATCAGTGAAGTGTGAAGAATGAGAGGAGCAGCTGATGAGTGAGGCAAGTCAAAGACGATAAGAGTAAGGTTTCACACAAGTGACATGCAAGAATTTTACACTAAGGTCAAAGATGGTATTGTTTCTTTGTTTTGGACTTGTTTTTCCTGATTTCCTGGACCTCCTGAGTGGAGGGTCTTGCCGGTCAGGAATCCAGGTCCGCAGGAGACGTTCCAGGAAGTATTTTTTTCCTGGAGAGTGTGACCTGGTCAACTTCCTAGAGGTGGTTTGAAATCCCCTATTATAGATTCCTTCCAGGTGTAGCAGTGGATAGATGGAGGTTAGATGGCCAAAGTTTTTCAAATGTCACTTGTCATCAAGTGATCATCGTTTTTCCTGGTGCTTTGTTGCATGAAGCATATGCAACATGAAAATATTCCCAAAATTGACTGTTTGGGTGTGTAACCAAAAAGTATACAGTTAGCAGTCATTTTCCTACCAAGCCCACTGTGCACCCCTTATATGGCATGTTCTGGTGACACATTATTTCTAAAAAATTTAGGGGATCCATTTTATGCACATTTATCTGTGCCCTCAAATTTTTAATCTTATAGTACACAACAAAAACGTTACCAGTACAAAAAAATACATTAAGAAAAGGGCAGACAACTCGCAAATTTGTGCCAAATTTGGCAGACAACTCCCAAAAAAGGGGCCGGGTGGACATTGGGGATCTGGTTGAGATTCAAGAAACAGTACTGCCAATGTAAACAAACTTTGGAGTTATTTTCTCAAAATTTGCAAGTTCTTTTTTCCAAGCCTATGAATTTTATAGCTTTGAAGTACAATGGCCACACAAACATGATTTGAATCAAGTTGGATACCACAAGGCATTCAAAAGGCCTATGGTTGAATGAATGGTTGAATGATTCTCAAAAAAAGTTAAATATCATCACACCAATGTCACCATTGTTTAATTTTTTCAGAAGAATTCATAGTGGAAATTTATCTCAAGTTTGTGTATTTGAAGGAGGGATGCAGGTTTAGCTGGGAGCAAGAACCAGAGAGGCCTCTGTAAGATGCTGTTGACAGCCGGGCTTTGATATATTTGCCTTTCAAACAA
Organism: Puccinia triticina; assembly: GCF_026914185.1. Taxonomy (NCBI): domain Eukaryota; kingdom Fungi; phylum Basidiomycota; class Pucciniomycetes; order Pucciniales; family Pucciniaceae; genus Puccinia; species Puccinia triticina. The sequence continues at coordinate 4,721,710 of NC_070572.1, forward strand.
GAACCAAGTCAAGTTATTAGACGTAGATAATGAGAAATAAAGAGAGAATGTGGGTCTATGATGGGAGGAGGTCAGCTGAACACAGTCTTCTTGCCGACAGTCTCCGGGTTCTTGACGATTCCCGTTGGGGCGCGTTGAGCGTTCGCCAGAGCGGCCCCAGGTTTCTGTCTTCCCTTGAACTCTTTCTTGACTTTTCTGACGGCTTCGTTGGCGATGGGGGGAGGAGGAGCAATAGGCTCGGGGATATGCGCGGGGGTGGGTGGACAGTAGGGGGCCGATGAGGGTAGCGGATGTGGGCGGGGCCGCCTGGGTTGTGGGGCCCCATCTCGTGTCATCCGTCCTGTCGACGCCGGCGGGCCGGGGTAGCCTCGCTTTTGCTGGATCAACCGCGCCGAGCCCCCGCCACGCTTGACGGCATCCGCAGAGGCGTACTCGACCGTTAGAATTCGGCCGTCAAGCTGGTGGTTCTTCAGGTTTGTTAGCACGTTTGTCGCTTGCTCGACCGTCTCGAAATCCACAAAGGCAAACCTACATGCCCATACCCCCAATACATCAGTTTTCCGAGTTGTTGTCGTTTTTTTTTTTTTCCCCATCTCTGAACCCTCTAACTCACCCCTTACATTTTCCCGAATCTTCAAACGTGCCCATTCGCACCTTGCGGATCCCGACCTCAGCCGAACGACTATCTAGCTTTCTCTTCCCTCCTGCTTTTTCAGGTTCTTCGTCGTCTAATTCATCCTCATCTGTATCGTTTCCCTTTGTCTTTGATTTCAAGTTGGATGCTTTAGGCTTCCATGCTTGTTGGGCTCGGTGATGGGCGTGTAACATCGAAACAATACCTTCACTCTAGAAAGAGAGGCGAAAATCGGAATGTCAGCAGAGTGAAACAATGAACACAAGGACGGTGATGAGGCTGGATCTACTGACGGTTGTTTCGAAGCTCAAATTGCCAAAGTAAATGCAGGGTGCCGGAGGTTGTTTCTGACGGTCGAGTATTTTTCGGACGGATTTACTGACTGTTGGGGGTGGGGCGGCGGCAGATTGGAGAGAGGGATTAGAGGGATCAGCGGAGGCGGGTGTAGCGGAAGGGCGGCCGGAGTAATCGGAGGCACGCTTGATAAGAAGCTTGCGGCCGCCGAGCTGGCACTCGCACTTCTCGAGGGCCGCGTCGACATCCTCGGCGCTCGCAAAGTCTACGTTTGCAAATCCGCTGTTTGCTTCGTGTGGCCGCTTGCCTGCGGATATGTGCAGCCGAGTCACCGTCCCCACAGGCTGGAAGAACTGAGCTAGTTCTCGAGCCGTCGTCGTGAAGAGTAGGTTTCCAACCCATACACCATGCTTCGATCTGGTGGCCGTCGTGAAAATCGATTCCACTTTCCGAGAACTCGTCACTGTCTCTGTCGTCTTTGAATTATCGACCTCATCCTCCTCGCCCATTGCTTTCCTTTTCTCTAACTTCCTTCGTTTCCGTCTTTCCTTATTTGAGATCGCTTCGGTTTCGACTTTTAAATTTTGCTGCCCATCTGCTTGTTCGTCATCCTCATCCTCATCATCTTGATCATCCTGTTTCGAGTCAGTTGAAATGATACTCGGAGGGCACTCTTCATTTGCTTCGTGTTCAACTATTTCTTGATCAGCCGGCTTCTTCTTTTTCTTCTTCTCTTTCTTGGGCCTTTCTTCGGTTATGTGAGCGACAGGTTCAGATGACTGGTCAGCGGGACCGATCTCGTCCTTCTCATCCTGAAAACGGGGTTGTTTTTTTTTTGAATTTGTTTGGTAAGATACTATCGGATCAGCCCACTTAACAGAAAGTCGGTTCAGATTATGTGTGTAGATTACTACTGACTTCGTTGGTTTTATTCTTTTGTTCTTTGGAGCCCTTCCGTTTCCGTTTGGTTTTCTTTTGATCGACATCCTCATTCTGGTGTTTTTCGCCAGCTGTTGTTGGAGCTCGGGACATCTCTGCTTTCTTTCCTTCTTGCCCGTTTTGCGCTGAAGTCGTTTCCAAAATGATTGGTTTTTGGTTGAATGTCAAACTGAATATTCAATTTCAGTTTTCGATTGGTAACCCTCCCCCGGCCCAAATCTTCCGTCAAGAAATGATCCCACAAGCAATGTTTGCTTCACGAACAGACATTTATAAATCCGTCCCGATGTATTTTGGGATCTTTGAGCTCTGGGCACTTCAAATTGTCTCTCCTCTGAAGTTGCAAGGTTGCGCATTTTGAACTCATTACATATTGTTGGTTGCATAGATAAAGCCAAAGCAAGATCAACCATGTGTCTTACTGATTGATCTGGACTGATTTCAAGTGTCTTGCGAAAACTGAATGACGCCGAGATTATTATCGCTATTATACACATCCCCATTCATTCTTGTCAACGCTAGAGATCGTGGTCAGAGCCATACATGAAAAAAAAAAAACATAAAACCCATTATAGAAGAGCAAAACCTTTGCCCATTAGATCCAACCCTCCCCAGTTAAAACACCCGGGATATAAGAGGAGACATGCGACCAGCAAGCATATGTCCTTAGGAAAAAGAAAAACACGGTTACACAGGACTCAAAAAAAACTGAGCAAAAATAGCCTCATGAAGCATCCGATGGGGAGCCCTCGTTTGATTGAAAGGTATGTGTCATATAACCTCACTAGAGGTCCCAGTTGCGTACCTGAAAAAAAAGGGAAAATGCCAAATGGTTGCATCAGAAAAGAGTGTCTTCCGACCGAGAAGCAGAGAGAAGACAGCAGCACGTACGACTCGGATCTGGAGTGGCTTGACTTCAGCGTCAGGGACGGGGTGAGAGGTAGGAAAGACGCCGAGTTCCTTAAGCGAGGCGAGCCAATCGATCTGGACGATGCGGCCGTCGAGGAGCCCGCCGAGTTTTTTGTGATCGCCGTGGCAGTTCTGGGCACGCTTGAGGGATGAGGCAGCACTAAGCCAGACCTTGTCCCCGATGATTATTTTCCAGCTATGTTGCATGTCCAAGTTCAGCCGCTCGATCAGCTGACGCAGCGACGAATGGTCGTTCAGGCTCGTGCTCGAACACGGGATCCGCAGCGGGCCTTGGGCGGAGGCCGCCTTGAACTTTGTGTCGTCCATGTAGATCTGGTACACCGAGCGGGCCGTCCGACCGGCAGATAGAGATGGAGGGGGTTTGTTCGGCTCAGGTTTCTTGGTCTTGGCCGGGCTGAAACTCCTGGCCTTGGTTAGCACGCGAGTCTTGCTGGGACGACAGCTCTTCATGGGGCTTAAACTCTTAGCGGGTCCAAAGGTCGCGTTCAGATTACGATCACATGACTGAACTGATTCTTTGGCTAGTCCCAAGGAGTCCTCTTGGGCGTTGTGGTTTGCGGAGTTAGTTGAGTGGCTAGTATTGTCTACGGAATGGCCGGTAGGGGAGGGTGGGATAATGGATTCTCCAAGGGACAGTTTCGACGAAGGTCCGGCTAGGGAGCGCTTGCGTTTGAGATAAGCTGGTGAGACCAAGCCGGGTGAAAAGGGGATGACGACTTTGACGTCCTGCGGGATGTGGTTTTTTCGAGGACGATAGGACGCAGAAGCCTCGGCTTGGTGGTGGGAAGAGCTCGGGGGGCTCTTCGATGCATGGGTAGATGGGGAGTTATCATCCCCGACTTGACCTTCTCGAACCTCCTCGCGGATGGTGGCTGCTTGGCGCACTGTGTCGTCATCGTCACTGTCAGGAGTCAGACGGACTGGAGCGCTCTTGCGTTTGGGACGTGAGGAGGCGGCCCGTCGTTTGGTAGGCCCATCCATACTACGTCGAGCAGAAATCCTTCGCGGTCGCGGGGATTCGATTTGAACTCGTCGTGAGTGAGAACGACGAGAGGCCGTCTTGTTCTTCGAGCGTCGTGTATGCCTGGAGAATGAGGCGGAGTCTTCGGAATCATCCGCAGAGGACGACCCATGACCATCAATAGAAGCATCGGAGTTACTTGGGAGGTAGTGTCTGTAAGCACTCTTTCTGAAGCCGGCAATATGGCTTCTAACACGAGGGACTTCATGACCCGATGAGCCGGGAGGACATAGTGCTTGATCAAGTTCTTCGGTACTTGGTTTGGGTTCTTCAGAGGAACTAGATGGTGAGCGGTAGGGGAACTCCAACGCCTGCTCACGATGCGAGGAATAATCTTGATGAGTCTGAAGTCTTGCGTTTCCCTGATGTTCCGGGGCACCATCGTGTTGCGGTCGGGAAGGGACTGGCGCCAGCAAGAGGTTATGGGAGGCCGAGTAGTCGAGGGGTAGGGAAATGGAACGTCTTGGGGAGCTGAGTGGACGTTGGCTTCCTGATTCGTGGTTAACTGATTCTGCATAGCGTTCGTGTCGTTGCTCTTGGTAGGTCGGATTGAATAGCTCTATGGAAGGTGCATATGAATCATCGCCGCTCGGGGTGGGGTTGAATGCAGATGTTCGATTGAGTTGGGAGGGGCCTTGCTCGGGTGGTGCAGATTGCTCTTGGTGGGCTGTTAGAAGGTGTTGGTGGCCTGCAGGAGTTGGAGTTCCGCTTGTATTTGATTTCCATTGATCAAGCAGGTGATGGTTCGGTTGGTGGGGATGAGTGTTGATTGAAGGCAGGAGGAGCGGGAAGTGAGGCTGAGGAGCCAGACGGTGGAAGGTGTAGTCGAGAGGCCCCAATCGCAACTGAGGCTGCGGCCTGGCGCACAAGCGGATACTGCGTGTATGTAGCAGAAAGACAGCGATGGTCAGGCCGGTGCGATTAATTAAATCATGATGAATGGAGAGGCAGGATGAATCGACAAACGTTAGAAGTTGGTCCTGTTGGGGATGGACCAGGTCGGAATGTTAGCTGAATGGTGTGAGTTGGTGGGGATTAATGAAATGCTGGACATACCAGATGGATGATGCTGCATGGCTCGGTAGTGGGTAATCTACAGCCTGTCGGTTACCCGATAGTTTGGGAGATAGCAGTCAATAGGTTGGGCAGAGGACTGGGGCTGATCCGGGTGGGATGCTTACCATCAGACAGCTCCAAGACGAGCCGATGGGAGGGGTTTGGGGGTTGGAGCAAGGCCGAGAACTGGCTGTGTTCGACTTCGCTGAGGATGGTTTCGTGGATCTTCGAGACCAGCCGGTCGATCGTCCAGTGTTGGGAGATGGTGATGGCTGCCTTGAGCGGGGGCAGTGGGGGTGTGGTTTGGAAGCGACAAGTGCTCTTCTGAGCAGCCAGGATGGCTTCGCGAGTGTTTCCGAACATCTTCCGAGTAAATATTGGAATATGTACAATGGCAGCAGTGGGAGTGAAGTGGATGGTGTTGTCATCCAAGTCTGAATATTTATCTGAATATTTTAGCTTATCGATGGCCCGGGTTTCGCCTGAGCCAGGCAGGCCGGGCCGTCGGCCGAAACCAGGTGACGATGGGTCTGGTCGGACTCGAGTCGAGGCTAGGGTACCCAGCTCGAGCAACTTCAGGGACCTTCCTCAGCAGCCATGTGTGTTAAGATGGGTTGGGGCGGATGTGAAAATACAAAGCATCAAGCCGGGGCCTGTTGTCTAAAGAACACGCACCCGTGGCCACTACTCTGTACTATACTGTACATAGTACACGGCGGGGGTACTTCCTGCCCCGCCCGTTTGTGGAACCGACGAGAGGAGGGTAATCCGTGGAGCCGACGAGGATCGGCTCGGTAACCCCTCGGTAAGCTCGTCGGTTCCACGAAACGCTATTTTTCCACGTGGAACCGATGGGCTTCACACTTTTCCCCGTCGGTTCCACGATGTGCCTTCCTGGCACGCGTGGAGACCACGTCAGCTCGTTGCTCACGTCGGTTCCACGGCATTTTTTTTTTTTTTACTTCCAGCCAAGACCACCTCAGGCTGGTCCTGAGGTTTTGAAAGTCCGACAAAACTCGATTTTGAAGAGAGGAAAAAAAAACTTGAAAAAAAAAACTTAAGAAAAAAACCTGTCGCAAACACGATCGCAAACCATTGTTTAGGGGGTTGATATCGTGTAAAAAAGCGGGATACAGGAATGTGAAATGGCTGTGCTGTGTAGCACTCCCTCTCACCCAGGCTCCCTGTGCTTGGTGTGGGTTTGATTCCCAATTATCACAATTTTTGTCGGGCTCCTCCCGCTATATTTTTCAGCCCCGCCTACGTGGCCACGTGGATTCCACGGGTACACATCTGTAAGTATCCGTGGAATCCTCAGGGCCATCATGAGGTGCCCCCGTGATCCACTTGGTGGAGGTCACGTGAACGTGTGGACCAGCAGCCGCTGGTCCGACCTCGCGCAGGGGCACTACGGGGAATCCACGAGGATTCCTCGAGATATCCTTGTGGAAGGACTCCCCGGGTGTATGTGAAAGCCTTCTTATGGTACGTAGAGGGGTACCGTTCACGCTTACCGTAAGCAATGTCCAGCGTTTCCAGCCGCACCTCAACCTCCGGCTATTTGGCCCCAGAATTTTCGCCTAAGTCCTTGCTCTTCCCCCCCCCCCCCCCCCCCAGTACACCACATCACCCGCACTACATAGCTACATAACCACCCGCATCATGGGCCTTACAACACCATACTGTAACACTCACCCGCCCCGGCCGTCCGGCAGGTAATATGTACATAACACTCACCCCGCCCGAGCTCACCCGTCCGTGATTGTAACACTCACCCGTCCGTAAATATGTAACAATCACTCACCCGTCCGCGTAACTATGTAACACTCCCCTCGCCCAAATTCACGCAACCTCGCACCGCTGTAGCACTTGTAATTTTAAACAGTCGGGCCAGTACGACCAAGACAATAGTGTAACACTTATAAACCCTATAAGCCCCAGTGTAACTCAAGTGTAATCAATTGTTAAATCTCTCAGTTTCCTCGCTCCTCCTTGTTGTTTTATTTTAATATGTATGTTTGTGTATATTTCAGTCAGCAAGAAAACTACATATTTTAAATCAAATCTGAGAGAAGCTGAGTTGGGACTAAGCAGGGATTGAATGGAATCAAAAACATAACCAGACTAGCAGAGAAAACAAAACAAATGGGAAAATACAGGGGAGGGAGATAAACTACAACTACATGAAGTAAGGACGTGACACATTCATTCATTGTCCTCATCCTCATCCTCCTTGTCCTCATCTTTGTCCTTGTCATCCTCGTCCTCGTCCTCCTCATCCTCCTCGTCCTCCTCATCCTCCTCGTCTTCCTTGTCCTCCTCGTCCTCGTCCTCATCCTCGTCCTTGTCCTCGTCCTCCTCATCATCATCTTCTTCCACGGTAAGTTTTTTCTGTTTCTTTTTCAAAGATTTATCCTTGATGCTTTCCTTCGAAGCTGTCTTGGTCTTGTCTGATACACATCCCTTTTTTGATTTGGTAGCGCTGTCTGATCCACGTGCGTTTTTCGCATTTGTAGCGCTGCCCTTGTTCAAGGTTGTTCTGGAGGATTGCGTAGCTTCCCGGCCGGTGGGTAGGTCGTCAGGATCTGCGCCCAAAGTCTTGGGAGCATCAGCAGCGGGGGGCCCAGTGAGCACGACTAAACTTTTGTGAAACGCCCGTAAGATCAGTTGCAACTGCTCATCCCTCATGGCCCCGGGTTTGCCGCAAAAGTGGGTCGTTTTGATTCTGTGCTTGTTGTCCTTGATGGACAAAGTAACCCGGAGCTTCTTCAAGGTTGCAGCCGTCGTTTTGCCTGGCCACTGCTTGTGCAAACCATTGGTGGCTTTGGCTAAAAGAAAGGACAAATCAGTATGGACCAAGCTTAATCTTAACAGTGAGAGACAGCTTACATATAGCAAGGTTCAACTTATCCCTAGCGGCCTCGTAGTTCGCCCCTTTACTCCCTGCAATACAAAAGAGAAGTAAATATAACAGTTGCATTGAATACCAGAAAGGTGGATAATAGACGACTTACCAAAATTCCAGGGACTTTTGGGCGCCCCAACTTTGCGCTTACGAGTTTTCCTGGGTTTGGTGACTTGGGCCAGCTGGCCAGTAGCTCTCCTGATAACCTCTTGACCACCCACAAACAATAGGAAGTTCATTTCGATGTCGGTTTTCTTATCCTGCAAGAACATGTTGACGAACTGCTCCCCCAGGAAGCTACCACCGCTGACGACTTCGCCTCCCAAGTCCTTGGGCTTGTACATAATCAAAAAGCCTTCGACCTCTTGTGCAGCTCCTAGGTTCTTCAACTAGTGCATAAATGTCAGTTTGGATCCAATGGAAGCTACAAAAACCTGACTTACATCAAGCATCACCTTTTGGCTCCAGTGCTCAGTCTCAGCTTGCTTGAAAAAGCGATTTCCCTTGTTTTTTCAACAAGATGCTTCCGAAGTCCCGCCATCAGGACCATTACAATCACCGCGTCCAAACGGGTTGAGCAGCGATGCCAAGAAATCCAGATCTTTATATTGTTCTTTCTCAGCTCGATTGAGCTTTTTCCAGAGGCGGCCACATTCCCTCTTTCGGTCGTCTTGATGTAGATCATCTGTGAGTTGATTACCGTAAGATGAGTAACCAGATATGACTAACCAGAAGAGATAGCCAAACAACTTACAGTTATAAAACGATTTCCGAGCTTCAACATCGTATTCACAGAAGTTGTTATACATTGTTGACCCTCTGAAACGACCACGATTTCCCAAATGTTTCAACACAGGATTCAGTCTAAGAAGTCTCTCCACAGCCATCACATGGATTTCTTGTTGATATTTGTTGTAAGCTTTGGTGAATACACAACGGTCATCAGCGGTGAGACGTTTGTATTGTGCATGGGTGTTGACCTTCTGGCGCAGCTGATCGACTTCCAGATGCTTCAGGGACTCGACGATGCTTGGATCTAGACGTTTCCTGCGGTTCTTGACTTGCTTTGGTGTCTCTTCTTGGGAAGGATTGGAGTGCTGATTTTCAAATCTGGGGTCGTCGAAGCCCCCATTGGCATTGTTTGGCGGCTCTTCTTGGGAAGGATTGGAGTGCTGACTTTCAAATCCGGGGTCGTCGAAGCCCCCATTGGCATCGTTTGGCGGCTCTTCTCGGGAAGGATTGGAGTGCTGACTTTCAAATCCAGGGTCGTCAAAGCCCCCATTGGCAGCTTCTTGGGTGTGATTTCCAGGAGTAGGCTGAGCGGTACGTCGATTTGGATTGGCAGTGCTAGGCTGAGTCAAAGGCTGAGTACGTCGATTTGGATTGGCAGTGCTAGGCTGAGTCAAAGGCTGAGTATGTGGACGCTTGGAGGGATGAGAACCCGAGGGCTGGCGGTTAGAAGAATCGGCTCGCTTCAGGCTGGTCCTGGGAGTTGAAGGAACATGTTGTTGACTGAGGGGTGATGGTGCCAAGGCATTGCTCGCCGTGGGAGTCGAAGGAACATGTCGTTGACCGAGGGGTGATGGAGTCAAAGGAACATGTTGTTGACCAAGGGGTGATGGTGCCAAGGCATTGCTCGCCGTCAGCGTCCTGGTCCCGAACGTAGGTGCAATCATTTTGGCAGGTGGAGATTTTGGAACTAGAAGAAATGCATTCCGTCAGTCTTGATGAAATAAATGAGCTAGAATATAGAAGAAGAAACCTACATGATAGCTTGGAAGCGGACAAAAGTAAGGAAGATTGGACTGCGGCCGAAGAAGATGTTTTCCGAGTTTGAGTTCCAATGGGGTTCGCACCAGGATTTAAACGGAAATCAGACGGTGGAATCAAAGCAGAAGAGAACAGCGCATTAGATGTGGAGTTCCTCAGCGGTCCTCCAGTGGAGGCATCAGAAGACCAAGCAGACCCCCGTGAGCTGGCAACCCGAGGCGTGGACCCCCGTGAGCTGGCGGTCTGAGGAGTGCGAGCTGACCCCCGTGCCATAGAGCTGGCTCCCCGAGCCGTGCGCCGCTCAGAATTTGCAGCAGCGCCCCCCATCATAGCTCGTCGCCGAAGCTCCTGCATGTAGTTGGAGGAACGTGCAGCCGACTGACTGGGCAGGAAGTTGGAGGAGCGTGCAGCCGAGTGGCCGGGCGGCACCGGCCCCAACAAAGAATCTCTTAATCCTGGCATGGAATCAAAAACAGAGGATGCGGATGTGATAAACCGAGGAGAGTATGAGTGGAGTATTGGGTGGCGAGGGGACGGAAGAGGGAGTATTGGTTTGTAAGGGGACGGAGAGCCGCTGATTGGATGGAAGAGCCGGTGATTGGATCTTATAAATACCTGATACCTGATCCATCATGTCAGTCACAATGGTCAACGGTTATCCGAGTGCCTCCGATCCAGCCGGGTATATTTGATATCCTGGACTGGAGTTGTGGAACGGTCTGGCAATGATTGGAAAGGTTGGTATGGAAAGTAATAGTCACAATGCTCAATGGTAATCCAAGTACCTTTGATCCAACCCGTGATATGTGATATCCTGGAGCTGTGTAAACAAGGGTTGGCATGAAAAGGACAAAGAATTTTTGAACTTCGAAGCCCGCACATAAGTCCTTTTATTAGCTGCCCAAGATCCAACCCGTGATATGGATATTATGAAAAGGACAAAGTATTTATGAACTTACGAAGCCCGCACATAAGTCCACGCACAAATTTTATTAGCTGCCAAGTACAAATAGCAAATATCTAGCGGGAAAATTTTCAAGCATAATATTGAATGAGTGATACAAAACAATTGGTGTATGTTTTGGTACCGGTGTCTTTTGGAACCAAGAAAAAAGGCAAGATGAATTTTAAATAATAAGGTGCCAACTCATGAAAAAAGGCGAAATGAATTTTACTTATTAAGGTGCCAACTGAATTTGACATCATACTTACGGAAATTGCTGTTGCACTCAAGATCACATGAGGGTAACTGAATTTTTGTTGGGGACTAACTCATGTAGGCCTGAATTTATTGAGGTCTATCTGTCAAATACAACTCAAGCTCACCTCATCTGGTCGCGGCTGGTACGTATATCTACAATCTATCGCTCGGTTCTATTACTCGGTTCCTACGATTTAGACCAACCGCAGTTATATAACATCAGGTGTGTAGGTGTGGATATCTATGTCTTATCTTTGTTTGGATTTCTGAAAGCAACGGTCGAACAATGGCTGATTAGATGCTCTATCTTGTTTCAGGATATACATTGGTTCTTCAATTCAAACTTCGATCAATCAAACCATGGCCAAGAACCGAGTGAAACCAAAACGAGCTGTTATTCCGCGATCAGTCCGCCTGCGACGTGAAGCTAATACAGACCGCAATCAAGCCGCCCTGCGAAGGCTTCAAGGTTTTCAAAGTGCAATGTCACGCATGGATCAGGCACTCTCAGCTGATGCTCGCTTAGCGGAGGATCTAGTAAATCAAGAACAGTACACAGAATATCACAAAGACCTTGGACTCGGAGACCACGGATATCAAGAAGACGCCGAAGATCCAGATGAGGAGTCAGATGACGGATGGATCCCTCCCGATGTTGAAGAACCCGATAGTATCGACATAGCAATTGAATCTAACATCAAACGCCTCCGCCAAGAAGCTGTCCAATTCAATTGGAAGGAACTTGTTAAAGACCTCCACTCGACATATCTAGCCCAGAAAGCAATAACCAAGAACTGGACGAAGGATAACACTTACAGCGACCATTCCACTTGCGACTGCATCTCCGCAACCAGAAGAGCGATTGATCTTGTTGATGTATATGGTATGCTACTTTTCATTTCTTTGAATGTTGTTGAGTGTTTATTCATCTAATCTTTCTGTGTGTGATCTTTCTGGTTTGGTTCAAACTTAATCAAAGGTCAACGTCGTGCAAATGTTAAGTTCTGCTCATGCACCCTTGATGCTGTACGCCTGCTCTGCATGGGCTATCTCCCAGGCTCACCCATTCAACCGGTCACCGCCTTTTTGCTGCCACTACTCATCCTGCACAATTGCCTATGGAACAATTGTAACATTGGGGCGATGCCATTCACAACTGCCCTTCAGCAATATCTCGAACCCAGATCGGAGCGTTTGACGGTTAAAAATTTGAATCATGTGAGTCATGACTTGATCATTCTACAGCGCTAGATGATAAATTGATTTCTGATCAAAAATTCCAGTCCTGTGACTTGCGAAAACCTTTCTCCGCAGCCGTTGATCTGTACCAAGAATTGGATGATCAAACCGATAGCATGATATCCAATGTCATGAAACTTGACGAGCAGACAAATCTGGCGTCCCGTGCCTGTCCCGCGTGCTTTGGGCCGGCCCCAACAAACCTTCAAGATTATCCCCGATTGAAAAACAATGAGCTCATTGTTTGTCTTGACGGGAACTTTCAGCATCGTCACCATTCCAAGGCTAGCCAAGACTATCACCGACTAAACACTCCAAGCATTTTCCTCAAGCAATCTGAAGTGGACAAAATGACTGCTGAGATCCAACATATTGAGTTACGCAAAAAGCCGAAGGACAAAGTATGTATGGATAGCTTTTCCATTTCGAGATTAGTGAACCTGATACTTACGCTGCCATTACAGAAGGACCGATGTACAGAAGCCCACAAAGCAGCTGATGACAAGCGCAATGAGTCTTTGTGGAAAGGATGCGACGATACCGGCCTTATGGGATGTTGTTGTCGTCACGATGCTGCAATTTACCTGGCTAACATTAACAAATCCGGCGAGCAGAGATGCTTCCCATTGGCGCTGCTCACAAAAGTGCTGGATAACGTGGAGCCTGATTGACATGTTGGCATCCTATATGACATTGGATGTTCACTTGATAAGTACATGGCATTGGTAAGTGCTCCACTAGTTTGCTTTAACACTATCATTATTGCTAAGTTAATTGAATTCCCTTGTTTTTTTCACAGCGCGGATTAATGGGTGAGAAACGGAGGCGCCTTTGGTTCGGAACTTCCGTCTTTCACGCCTACGTTCACTCGTGGGGCTGTCAGCTCAATTATAATCCCCGGTTAAACAAGCGCTGGGGATTATTGGATGGGGAGGGACTCGAACAAATGTGGTCGTATCTTTCCCCCTTGATCAGTCCGTTACGATATGCCACACAAAACCACCGACTTTCCGCCATTTCACGCCGACTCAAATACCATAATACCAGAGGCATCAAGCAGCTCCGTACGTGTATTCTACTTTCTATGTGGCGCATAAATCAAGCTGAAGTTCTTTCCTGTAGCCAAATGGCTCAAAAAGAAATTCCAAGCCGCCGTTCGCCGCCGAGTGGAGACAAAGGAGGTCTTATCGGAGATTCTGGAAAAAAAGAATCCTTTTTCAAGATTGGGTAGCAGCTACACTAAGCGGTTCTTAAGGAGGCAATGGGAAGATCAACGACAATTCAAGGAATCACATACAGAAGAGAAAGAAGAACATCACTCCAAATTACTGGAGGTCTATAAGCAGGAAGCCGCACTTGAAGCGTTGAGGTAGGTGGGCTTCAATCCCTTTTTATTGCTCCTATTGACTTCCTGATCTCTTTTTTCCTCTGGATGACAGATCTCGCCTGCGCGAGAATCCGTCTGTTTATCTACATAGCGCACAGGAGGTTCATGAGCTTCTAGATAAATTGGAAGACACTTCCAACAAGCTGAAGGAGGCTGCCGAGAGATTAGGGCGGACTGAGAGGCCCCTTGCAGATGAAGCCGAAGGTATGTTAGTTGATACAATGCCTCTACCGGCTGATCCATCACTTATGAAGGTTTTATTTTTGTAGAGGAGCAAAAACTCCTCTTGCTTTTGTGGGATGCAAAATCTGAACTATATGTTCAAGCGGTGCAACTCTGGGCAGAACGGCAGCCACTCACTGACTCAAGAACAATCGGGCGTCGGTTGGGAACGAAGTTGAGCGAGAAGATCCAGAAGGCGATTCAGAGTCGACGTGGGCCAATCACCAAACTCATAGCCAATTACAACACCCAATTCGATCAATATGTCGCCAAGTTCCCAAGACAAAGAGTTGCCGACGCAGACAATCATCCCCTAACCTACAAAAATTTCTCCAGCATGCCCATCGACCATAAGTTTTGGAATGATGGCATCTATTACCATTCAAAAGCTCCATGGGCAATTGAGCCGGATGTACGGACAGGTATCACCTGCCTCCTTGTCCTCGAGAGGGTGGATGAGGAGATAGACTTGATTACTCAAGAGATGGCGAGGTCAATTTCGTGGGGATTAGCTATGTACAGACACATGAAGGACTTTATCCAATACATTCGAGCTCGTAAGTTATGTTTATCTATCTCCTGCTAACTTCTACGCTTGTAAGTTATGTTATTCTCCTGCTAACTTCTACTAAACTCATTTGTGGTTGGACTGTCTGGACGGAAACAGGCCAAGCGGCTCTAGAGAATGAGTTTGATTTGACTGAGGATCATATCGACAATTTGGATTTAGGAGACATCTCAAGGGCCGAGAAGTTACGACTCATAAGCAAAGAGTTACAGTCTTGTTTATCTGCACATGGTACACTAATGCTTGAGTGGACGGAAACCGTCACGTGGATGTGTGCTCGGTGCCAGCCCAACCTACTTCGCACTCAATATTCCGAATGGACGAATCTTATAGCCGAAATCTTGAAGGATCAATCCGTCCGGAGACCAAAGAGGGGACAAGCAGATGTTGTAGTTGACAATGATGGCGAGGAAGCGATCTTAGGCGTGCAAGTTGATGATGGAGAAGAGGACAGCTCGGATCCCGAAGGTGCTTGGGAGGATGTCGATGAAGCTCATTAAATCAACAAATGTTTCTCCTCTTTCTTCCCTGGGACTGCTTCTCTCGTGTTCTTTTTATCTCTCTTGTGTTTTTTATCTCAAGTTTTGAATTTGTATACATATTATTTATTACTCAAAACAACCCAAGAAAGTGACCAAGCTTGTTTGCCGTACTTCAAATCAAAACAAGATTTCAAGTTTGAACAACCGAGAGGAGCAAAGAAGTCTAAACATTTGAGGGTGCAAGATGGATGAATAGATCAGATTCATCCATCTTCGGGGGTGGGGGGAGTGTTACATAGTTACGCGGACGGGTGAGTGTTTGTTACATATTTACGGACGGGTGAGTGTTACAATTACGGACGGGTGAGCTCGGGCAGGGTGAGTGTTATGTACATATTACCTGCCGGACGGCCGGGGCGGGTGAGTGTTACAGTATGGTGTTGTAAGGCCCATGATGCGGGTGGTTATGTAGCTATGTAGTGCGGGTGATGTGGTGTACGGGGGGGGGGGGGGGGGAAGAGCAAGGACTTAGGCGAAAATTCTGGGGCCAAATAGCCGGAGGTTGAGGTGCGGCTGGAAACGCTGGACATTGCTTACGGTAAGCGTGAATGGTACCCCTCTACGTACCATAAGAAGGCTTTCACATACTATGTACAGTATAGTACAGAGTAGTGGCCACGGGTGAGAACACGACCCTTTTTTTTCACTTCAAAAACCTAATTTTAGAACTTTTATTCAATATTTTATAGCAAAGATTTTGGAATGGTAAGGAAAA
Organism: Puccinia triticina; assembly: GCF_026914185.1. NCBI lineage: Eukaryota > Fungi > Basidiomycota > Pucciniomycetes > Pucciniales > Pucciniaceae > Puccinia > Puccinia triticina. The sequence continues at coordinate 4,737,133 of NC_070572.1, forward strand.
TAACAAAATAAATCTCTTAAAGAAAAAGGGAAATTACAACGTTTCTTTGAATATATATATAGGAAAATAACATCCTTAGAGTTTGAGAGAACATCGTGTAATATAGAATCTATCTCGTATGATCGGTCCTTTGTTGTCATCTAATGAGCGCATCTCTTGATCCGTGCGCGTCGCGTAGAAGCTTTTCGTAGATAATAGATGTTTTTACTTTGATTTTTGATTGATTTTTTTTTTTTTTTTTTCTTGGTTTCCGACCCGTGTTTGACATGTTGGTACAAAACTACACTGATCTTAAGTAAGCAGTGGGCACATAAATAACGTAATACAGAAACTGGTTGACAAAGCATTGCTTGTATTCAGATGGCTATGCGTTCAACTTCGAAGGTCAAGACAGCATCCATCAGATGACCACTAGCCACGTCCCAGGAGTGCTTGAAGGTTGGCAAGAAGCTCTTCAAGTGACCTCCGGGTGGTTCTTCTTCTTCAATTGGCGGCAGAAAGGGGATCAGACAAGCATCCAGAGCGATTATAGCAGATTCCATGTCGACTGGGAGGTCTTCGACAAATTTTCGGATGACTGTATTCCGGTCAAGTTCATCAGGGAACAGTCCAGGTGGGTAACCAAACTGGTATGAGAGGTTGGAGAGGTACTGTAGAGTCCTGAGCATCACTGTCGGCGCTTCATACAACTGCTTCATGCTCTCCGAGTTGAGTTCTGTCCCGCCCAGTGCCGACCGCTGTTTCCTCGAGATCGCCTCCAAGGTTTTCCTGACCAAGATTCTTGCGAGCTTGGCGAGCGGTATGGCCGACTTGGAGACTTCAGTTATCGATTCTAGATGCGCGTTTCTCTCGTCCAGGGTCGCATTATCGTCGATCCGATGAGCATCTGATGTCACTGTCACAAAGTCGCTTCGGCAAGTCAACATCGACCCTAGGATCTCATCAACTGAATCCGACGCCTCCAGCCAGCCTTCGTGGACCATAGCCCAGTCCGATTTCCGGCACCAATCAATCGTCCTGTCGATTAGATCGTCCGACCAAGCTATCCTCTTCTCCATCCGTCCTTTCAAATCGCACATCTCCTCCCAAACCCAGTGATCCTCGTTCATAAAATGGGCCATCGAGCAGCATCCGATGAAGCTGCAAAGGTCCTGGAATAAACTGCGATAGATAGCATCTCTTACCAAACGCTTGACATTCGTCTGCAGACGAGAGCACCGAAAGGCCTTCAATTTCTCCAAGCCATGGTCATGGTTTTCGTCCGGTAGAGGTGAGTCGAACGTGAGCGAGACGATAGAAGATACAGTACTCTCCAAGATCACGTCCAGATTGGATACGATTCCCGCAGTTGAATCAACTCTTGCTTCTGGGCACTTGCGGGGATCGATTGAGTCGAGTGAGTTGAGAAGCGAGCTGAGCTGGCCTTTGATTGTGGGCAGGAGGACCAGATGCAGCTTATCAAAGGTTTCCGCTCTTCCGCCCATGTGCTCGATGCGCAGGTTGGGATCTTTCGTGCCTGGCCTAAGATGGCTGGGCTCGAAGCTGTGCTTGTTAATCAGCCCCTCCAAAATAGGGCTGTAGCGGGCTGTTGGGTGGGAAGAGGCAAGTCAGTTGAGATGGGCATGAAGGTAAACGTTCCCTCCGAATGCTTCATACGATATACAATCTCGACTCACAGATATCCATCGACCTTTCCATCCGTGCGAGGTCTCTCCTGCGCTGTTCTACTGCCATCGTGGTTCGTGTTCTCTTACATAGACTGGCCTGGTTTTATATGAGTTCCTCCCTCCGTTCGGGGGGATTCTCGTGGGAACGGGGAGCGGCCAAACTCAACACATGGCGTAAATATGTATGTCCCCTCCTCGGGGGAGCACCATTGAAAATCACCAGGATCTTAGCTTATTTTCACCCATTTCAAACTCCTCATTAGGGGGTTTCAAACTTGAAATCAGGTTTCGCAGGACCTTGCGCAGGTCCAATTTCCAGGAAAAAATTTCACTGCCAAAAACAGCAACCTGGGGGCTCTAGTTTGAACGCCCCCAAACTGCAAAAAACTCCTGATCTTGCATGGAGTTTCCAACCTGGAGAATCTTTGGCAGAAATGTTTTGTCCGTAACGGGTTAACTCCAGGAGTCCGGACCGGTCCTTCCAGTGTGCGCACACAACCCAATGATTGGTATTTACCGGTCCTTCAGTGCGCGCACACAACCCAATGGCCGGTATGTACCGGTCATTGAGTGGGTACACAACTTAAGAATAATTTGATGAGAGGTCTGTACTGGTCATCGAGTGTTGTGAGTCTCAATGACCAGTACAAACCTGACCAGCCCGCCATCGAGTGACACAACGTACATACCCAACCGGCCATTGAGTGTTGTGTCACTCGATGGCCGGTACAGACCCGACTGGCCATCGAGTGTTGTGTCACTCGATGGCCGGTACAGACCGACCCGACTGGCCATCGAGTGTTGTGTCACTCAATGGCTGGTACAGACCCGACCGGCCATCGAGTGTTGTGTCACTCCAGACCCGACTGGCCATTGAGTTGTGTCGCTCGATGGCCGGTACAAACCCGACCGGCCGTCGAGCGTTTTGTCACTTGATGGCCGGTATAGACCCGACTGGCCATCGAGTTGTTGTGTCACTCGATGGCCGGTATAGACCCGACTGGCCATCGAGTTGTTGTGTCACTCGATGGCCGGTATAGACCCGACTGGCCATCGAGTGTTGTACTGTTGTGTTGCTCGATGGCCGGTGCAAACCCAACCGGCCGTCGAGTGTTGTGTCACTCGATGGCCGGTATAGACCCGACTGGCCATCGAGTTGCGTGCGTAATCACGGGCCGGTTGAGTGGCCGGCTCACACCCGATGGCCGGTATGCGGGTGTGATCGGGGATAGGTGAAAACACCCTTGAGGGGGTGTTTCTGACCTTTTTCCTGCTCCTGGACCTGATCTCCTGGAGCCTTTTTCGAAGAAGGAAATCAGGTCCGCAGGAGAGGTTCCAGGTCCATTTTTTTCCTGATTCCTGGGACCTGCGCGAACTGATTTTTAACTTTGAAACCCCATTATCCATTCCCGGAAAGAAAAATCCTGTAAATATGGTTAGATGGTGTGTTTCTGTAACCAATCCACACCCCCTTTGAGCCTGCAGCAGCTCAGGGAATTTCAAATTTTGAGCTCAAAAATAACTTGAAGACCCGTTCAGAACCAGTCCAGAGTAGGTGGATTGGGCTAGTAAGTCTGAGGGGAAGTAAGCTAAATAGCAAGGAATGAAAGCTGAGATAGAAGGCTAAAAGTCTGTCTAGTATCTACTCAGTTTTTTTTGAACAATAAACTGCACTTTTTGGATCATTTTCAAAAACAATATACTGTTTTACAAGAAAAATTCAAGTCTGTAGGGCTAATGATGCAACATTGGAGGTAAGCCTCTCCTTTGGAGATGCTTCACGCAAAGCCCACTTGACCAAGCCAAAAGTGCATGTGGCAAACCCAGAACCAAGCTTAACAAAGCCTCCCTGTGAGAGTCCCAAAGGGGCAGCCCCTAACTTATGTTATGGTTCGGCTCAGGGAGGGGGACTGGTCTTGGGTCTTCTAGCTGTTAAGATTACAGCTCTACAGGTGGAGGCAACAAAGGGGGGGGGGGGCTATCTTGAGGTGAACAGATAGGACCAAGGAAAAGGATTGGGGTTGTTGAAGCTCAGACTTGATGATTTTTAGGCCCCGTTTGGCACCAATATAATCAGTGATATATTTCACAAATATTTCACAATTATATTGGTAAAATGCCAATGGCGTTTGGCAAACCGACATATTCAAAACATGAAATAATTTATAATTACAGTTCCTACATGCCAATATATCGGCAGCGAAATCAGACCCACCCTTGCAACTCCCAACCTCAATTATTGACCTCATTGAGTGGATAAATCATACAACACTCCACTAGCTCAATGTATCCACTCAATGAGTGGACGGCCCGGTTGGTCATTGAGTGGATTATATAACACTCCACTTGCTCAATGACCCTTGATGACCAACCGGGTCATCGAATGGACTTATCCACTTGATAGCCTGGTTGGTCATTGAGTGGATAAATACTCCACTCGATGGCCCGGTTGGTCATCAAGTGGAGTAGGTATCCACTCAGTGACCCAGTCGGTTGTTGAGTGGAACATACTCCACTCAATGACAAATCAGTGGATATGTACAAGTCCCCTCAAACCGTCCTGTTCATTGGGTGGACTACAATACATCCACTCAATGACCGACTGGGTCATTGAGTGGGTGAAGTGGGTCATAGGCTATACATGATGACCGGGTGGGTGGTCATCAAGTGGAGGGTGAGTTTGTCCATTTGCTTTCTTGGTTGATTGAGAGGTGGGTGGTAGGCTGGCTGGGTTTATACCAATGTACTGACAAACACCGGCAATATATTCAATTACATTTTATTTCAGGTGAAATCCAAGTTTATTAAAGACACAGTTTTGCCACAATTAAAAAAATTAAGATCAAGGGTTCCCCCTTACAATTATACAAAATGAAAAAAAAAATCAAGGGTTTCCCCATCAACAAAATTTCAAAAAAAAAAACCAGGTGGAGTTTTCCCACTACAAAAACCAGGATACAAAAAAGAGGGTTACATAAGAAAAACACAATTTTATAATGAACAAGAAAAACTCAATCAGCCTTCCAACATTGACAAAGCCGTGCCCACAGGCTCAACACCTAGCCCGCGTCAAGCGCGCGGGTCAAAAGTGATGGACGTGAAGGCCCCCGGCCCGCAGCAAAGGCTACAGACCCATGGGGGGCCCACTCTTTAGCCCCTCAGACTGTGCAAGCGCAACAGCGGAGGGGTTGAGGACGAACTGCACGCTGGAAGTACAGCGGCAGAGGACGCCATGGGGATTATTGGACCATGAGGGCACCCCCTTTTATACGTGATCCACCAGCAAGCTCCCATTGACTCTGAATGCTATATACCCTTGACGACAACACCACTGCCAGGCCGCTGATGTATATTTAACCTGCGTGGCACTGACTACATACAAATCAACAACGTGGCCCACGCAACCATCACATCCGCTTAGTCAAACCACCCACTTTTTGCATTCACTCGACACATCAAGGTTGGGACCACTGCTAGCGTAGTTGATGATTTGGATCAGGTCAGGCTCTTGTCAACTAATTAGGGCCCGTACCATAGCTTTCCGCGGATCAGGACCGGTTTATTGGGATTATTTTCCCTGTACGGTTTCCCCGAGTTCAAAACCCGAGTTGTCCACAATGCGTACCACGAGACCGCAGATTAATCAACTCCTTGGTACCGGTGCTGACCAGTCAGCCAGAGCAGTACACACTGGCCATTGGGAGCATATTCCCCTCGATGGTAGGTCCGTTTGATCATCGAGAGCTCCCCTTGATGTCCTGTGGGTCATCAAGAGGAGTATGTACTCCTCCAGATGGCCGAAATGAACCGGTCATCCAGGGAAGTGATTACTCCTCTCGATGACCGCAGGAGTAATCACTTCCCTCAATGACCGGGTCGTTTCGGTCATTTGGAGGAGTGCATATTCCCTGGATGACCGGAACAAACTGGTCATCAAGAGGAGTATCTACTCCTCAAGATTACCGGAGTATCTACTCCTCAAGATGACCGGTTTGTTGCGGTCATCTGGAGGAGTACTCACTCCTCCCAATGACCGGAACAAACCAGTCATCAATAGGAGGGTGTACTCCTCAAGATGACTGGAAGAAACCGGTGGTGGAGAGGAGGGTGTACTCACCAAGATGACCGGAACAAACCGGTCATCACATCTACCTCTAGATGACCGGTTTGTTCCGGTCATTGGGAGGAGTGCATACTTCCTTGATGACCGGAACGAACCGGTCATCTTCATCAGTACATCTTCCTCTTGATGACCGGCTCGTTCCGGTCATCTTGGGAAGTACATACTCCTCTCAATGACCGGAACAAGCCGGTCATCGAGAATTGGGCGAGTGACTATTGATGGCAGGTACGGACCGGGCATCAAGGAGGGAGTGTACTCCTATCAATGACCGGTCTCCGCCGGCCATTGCAAGTGAAGAACCTACTGACCAGCCATCGGTGGAGTGTGTATGCACTCCATTTGATGACTGGCTTCTGCCGGAGGGCTTGGTGAAGTCGACACCACTGTTTGAGACGCCTTCCAGATGCGAGGGGAGGCCCAGGAAGTGCTGGTTGTTGAGGGCGGGTTCAGCCGCTGGGTGCAGGAGTTCAAGGATGATCCGGGGCGGATTGAGGGCTACAAACCGGTGCTCTGGTGACTTGCTCTTTGTAAACACCTTGGCCATCAGGGCCCTCACCCTAAATACTGCGGGCACACTCCCCACGAGTTGCCGGTTGTGCTCGGTTGTGCTGGAAGCCCTGCAATTACCATCTGGAGTGGGAGGCAAGAATCAGCTTACCGCTTGCTTCTCCTGCAATACATGTCCCATTCATCGCCTCTCTGACAGTGCTCCCATGAATATGTGTGTGATTGTACTGCCGATCCCGGCCCGATCTCTCTGGGCTACATACACCCAGCTTTCATGAGCTTGCGCAGGGCTGCCTGTGTGTGGTACGCGCCCTGATGACGGCCAGTCTGAGCTTTGTGTAGCTTACACAGCCGGCTATGAGACTGCTTTTCTTTGCATCCATCAGAAAATCTGGTCTGCACCAGTTTGTGATGTTCCTGGGCAGCTAATCTGTGGAGAATTGAAGTTGAACCTCTGGCAGAGTTATAACACACTCTCTCAAATACTGGTCAAGCAAACTCAAATTCAGTCAGTGAAGGGTTAAAAAAAGTTCAAAATGATGGATTAATATATTACTATAGCCAAAAACAAATGAAGTCTGTTGGATACAAGTCACATTAGTTATTTGACAGGAGGAAGCATGAAAAAGAGGGGATCAAAATCAGAAGAAAAGATTGAGGGACCTCAAAAATTCAATGAAGTGATCCTGAGGAGATTGTTGAAAAATTTGGTGGCCTGCTATCAGATCATCTGAAAGAACTTGCTTGATGATTTTAACTATTTCAGTGCAATTGAGAGCTAAATAAGAGTGATTTTGGTGTAAGTAAGCAGAAGAGAATGAAATTCCATTGAAATCCAGTACAAGAGTAAGAAAAGTGGCAACCAGGTTTTGTTAATAGCACAGTATTATTTAGTGCAAAGTTTCTGCACCACACTTTGGCTTTTCAGAAACAGTGGGGGTTTGCTACTTTTAGCATTAGTGCATACTGCAGCACCCAGCCACTGGCGATTTGTCTAATGGACCTGGTGCTCTAGCAAAATAGTGCTGTCAGCTGTACTTCTCTAAAGTGTGTGATTTTTGTACTGCAGCACAGTGATTTGCCCTTGAGGCTTGCAGCGGCGAAGCCGCCTTGGCCTCTAGTAATCAAAATGTCACGGATTATTTCACCCGTGATTATTTCACCCGTGATTATTTCACCAATTATATTGGCGCCAAACGGGGCCTTATTTCATGTCCTAGGAGCGGACTTTAACCAAACAACTAGAGAGCCCCCCAGCAAGATCCAAAGGGGGGCCTAACAAAAGTAACAGGGGACAGGACAGGTGACAGGAACTGGTGACAGGGAACAGGAGACAAGTCATGGCCACTCGGCCAAACAAATCAGAACAGGTGACAGGAACAGGGGACAGGAACAGGGTACAGGAACAGAGGACAGGAACAGGGTACTGAACAGGTAACTGAACAGGTGACAACAGGACAGGACATGATTTGACCACTTGGTTGGACAGGAAACAAGGGCCACTTGGCCAGACAGATGATGTGAGCGGAAGATGAAGTCAGGATTCTGACACTAGCTCTTATAGGTTGATTTCTAGATGGGGAAGAAGTGAGGATCTTCCCCCAACTCTCCTTTGAGGCAGAGAGCCGTGACATGTATGTACAAGTGTGACATGTCCCTGGTGTAGGCCATGGTGCGCACAGGAGCGGCTCATGACAACTTAACACAAGTCCCCCTTGCTGGGAGGCTCACTGTGGCTGATGGAAAAGTGCCCCCTTCCACAGGGAGTGACTTGTGCACAAAGTCAAATATTTGGCTGAGAAAGAAATTGTGAATGGCTGGAGAAAAAATATTTAGCCTCCCCCACCCTCCCCCTCAGCTCCTGTGGACCTTCCCCAGAGCCAAAATATACTCCTGTACCTCAGCATCCAAATTTCACTGGTCTTCTCTACCCTAGGGCTGGACCCTGGGTGATACCCAAGAGCCTCAAGCCCTGCCGTGGTAATACCCGTTGGGAATACTTGAGGAGTAAAAACAGAGGTTTTGCTCCCGTGGGAAATACCCGCGGGTAACGGGTTGGGTAGACGGGTAGATGCGGGTATTTTTTACGGTGGGTACCTGCGGATATGCCCCGGAACTATAGGGTATACCTGCGGGTACCCGGTCTCTTAGGCCTATTTATCGGACTTCGGGACATTTATGCCTGAGACAACTTCCCCAGGGCTTTGGCATCAGGTGTGAGCACCCGGATGCCTATTCATGCCGCGCCTCGGGCAGCCAGATGGTGCAAAAAGTTGAGCACACCGGCCTTGCGCCGCTGCAAGGCGCAAGGCCAGTGTGCTCAACCCCTGAGACCAAATACCCATTGGACCCCGTGAGATCAGCACTGCCAGCATGATTGGCTGGGATGAAGTCATCCCAGTTTAACTGGGATGCACTCAACCAATTTAAAATGGGTTGATCTTGACCAATGAAATATAAACCCAAGGGGGGTACCTTGGATTTATATTTCATCAGTTGAGATCAACCAAGTTTAAATCGGTTGAGTTCATCCCAGTTTAACTGGGATAACCTTAACCCAGCTAATTATGCTGGCAGTGCAGCAGAGTGTCCCAACTTTTATACCTGAGAATACCCAACAGGTATTTTTTGAAGAGAGCACTGCCGGCCCCCAACCCGTTGGGTCGGATATCCGGGTATACCCGTCCACCCCGTCTTTGGGGTCCAGCCCTACTCTACCCCATCCCTATCATTTCCACTGCACTAATCTTTTGAAAATAATAAAAAACAAAGAAATGTCACCTAAGGATCTAAAACCATTATGCCATGTGGATATTGGATTCACAAGCCTGCAGATATCTGCAGATTCTACACCTGTAGTCACACAACTTTTGCAGATAGTACCAGGAAAAAACAATTCTCACCAGACATCAGGTGTCATCAAGCAACAATAGCTGTCAATTTTTTCCAGCTCTGGCACTACCACAACCAGGCTACAATGGCCCCTTTGCTTCCTACAGGGGGATGTCCATGCAGCCAACAATGTAACTGGTTGGTAGCTCAGTGTACTTAGGCTGATGTCACCTGTAGTCTAGTGACAGTTTATTTTTCCTGGTGTAGGATATTCAATCTTGCCTATTATCAGAAAATCCAGAAATGGATCTTCAGATCAATTTCCTTCAGGATTCCTTTGACCTTCAAAACACATTCCTTCAATCATTTTGAGAGTTTAGGCCTGCAAATAGGTGAGGTTGTGCATCAGTACTGCCAAAAAGAATGTCTATTCAGTTTTTTTGCACATGTTTTGTTGATTTTGAAATAATTTTTTAGTATTTTTGGGCTTAAAAATCATTCCTTTGTCTACAAGCCTGGACATTATTCATAAAACTCCCCTACAGAGAGCCCTGCGGGCAGGCTCCCCCGGAACCTCTGTTTGAAAGGCTTAGTTGAGCCAGGGCAGCCCTGCAGGGTCTCTGTCTCACAGAGAGGCCCGTAGGAGCAACATAACACTGCCTGGGGACAGAATGCAGAGCCAAAAGATGATGATTTTCTTTTCTCATGGATTGATTAAACCAGAAAAGGGGGAGGCTTGGGCATTAAAGCATTGTCTCTCCTGTCTGCTCTATTTCCCATCCTCCTGTGATCTGTTGCTCTGTGTTGGTTCTTGGTTCTCTTTCTTTTCTTCTTTTGTTCTCTTGTCTTTTTGTGTTGTGTTGTGTGCGCACGCACGGCGCGCAAGGAGATGATGAAATTTATGTGACATGTTGTCTCCCCAAGTCCAAGTTCGCAGAACTTGGAGGAGGGGAGCGGCATGGCATTCTGATCCGCCATCAGGAGTCCAGAATCCGAGTTCAACATCAAAATAGTCCTATTTCCCATCAAGAATCCTATCAACAAACCCAACCGCCGCCGAGGATCCAAACCCCGGCGAAACAACTCTCAAAACCACCCAACCACCAGCTATCAATTCAAATCCGCACGACTCCTTCTGGACTGATCCAAGAGGGCAGCCCCCAGGCACCTTTTTCCCCTCCCAGCGCTGCCGCCGGCCTAGCACTGGACGGAGCTCCATACCGCCCTTCAGGGGCCTCCAGCGGGGGCAGAGGGTATATGTACATGTCCTCCCTAACTCCTGACCACCCAGCTTCACCCTCCATCACAATCACCACCACCATGGCCAGTAGCAGCAGGAAGTGCCGACCGCCTTCATCACCTTCTTCCTCCAAAATCAGTACCCAGAATTCTAACCAACAATATAAACAGCACTCCCATTTAGCACAATCAAGTCACTTGCGCTCGGAGATAGTTCAACTGGACGATTCTGATGACCGAACCTTAGGGACCAACCTTGACAATACTCAGAACTCAAAGACATCAAAGCTTTCCAATCATGAAGAGCTCATTAAGTTTCCTTTGATATTATTTGCACTGTTTTGTAGGCTATTCCAATCAAAAACTGTGGAATGTCACATAAATTTAAGATGAATCAGAGGAATGAGTTCAAAAAGAAAAACAAAGGCCAAGATGAAAAAAAATAAAGGCAGTCTTGTAGTAGATTTAGCTTTATTTTTATTTAGTTTTATTTGAAATGCTACCTCCCAGTCCCGGTACCAACTGGGATTTTTTTTTCTTTCAAAAACAACCAAAATACCCAAAATTTTTGGCAGGTACCCGCGGGTACCTGCCTTTTGCACCCGGGTACCTGCCCGCGGGTGCCGGGTGCGGGTGCGGGTGTCCGAAATCCTGGAAATTTGAGGTGGGTACCCGGGTACCCCACGGGTACCCGGGTGCGAAGTGACATCTCTAGTCTGGGTATGTATTCCTACACTGTCAGATAACAAGCCCCAACAAGGTAAGCTTGGCAAGTTTTAATCAAGTGATAGGTCTGGTCTAGTTCCAGATGAAGTTGTTTGATGACAGGTGTGTGAGAGTTGAGAGTTTATGATGAGTGAAAAGGGTGAAAGTTGACTTGATTTTTCTGGTGGGGATTGAACACAGGTCCTCAAGAGGGTGATATATAAAGTTGAGAAGAGTACCTAGGCTGAGAAGGGTATATGTCTCAGTTGGGAGTTGAACCAGGAACCAGGTAACTTGTGATAGGCACATGATATGTCAACCAAGAGATATGAGAGTATGAGAATATGAGAGTGAGCTCAGTTGTTATTGCAGATGAAGAGGTGGTATGAGAGAGATATAATGGGTAACTATGATGATGGTTATGTGTGGTATCTTTATAACTGGTGGGTACTGAGCTGAGGGAAAAAAAACTGGGGGGGAGAGCTCCTTATATAGACAAATGTGAGGGATTTTAGCTACAAGGGGGACCCTGGATGAGGGATTTCAGCTGGTGGGCTGCATACAAGTGGTTTCAGAAGTTGTTAAATATAGGCAAAAAGTGGGGTGAGAAATGAAAGATGATGATGACATACTAATGCAAGGAGCGCATAAACAGAGTGGGGAAATGCCAAATACAGGGGTACCTTATGCAAGGGGTGCATGAAGGATGTCAGACCAATGAAAGGAGTGCAGAAATGGGGTCAGAAGACTGCATGCAGCTGCAAGGGGTGCATAAATGAAGCGGGGACATGTCAAATACAGAAGAAATGGGGTTGGTCCCCTGCATATGCAGTGGAGATAAGTAGGATAGAGAAGAGTGTGTTTTTGGCTGGGTCTGAGTATGTGTATACCTGGGAAAGGTGACTTGAGGGGCGTGACAGGTTGATGGCTGGGGCTGGCTGTGTCCATGAGGGGTCCAAGAGGGTGTAACTTCCAATCCAGTGGTGACCAGGGGTAAAATTGGCTGTAGAATCCATTTCTGAGGTCCACTTGATGGTACTTGAGGCCTAGGGTGAGTAAATATATGTATGAGAAAAACTTTTGATTTTTCACTTTTCCATCTACCACACCGGCAGCAACATTTTAAACGCTGCACTGGGCTAAAAAAAGCTGTCATTTAGCGCAGCGCAGCGGTCACACCGCTACGTCCCAGAGGCACGCAGCTGAAGCTGTTGAAAAAACTCTGCTGTGCTATCCGCTAAATTAGCGGATAGCGGAATTTAATTGCATGTTAAACCTCTTTTAACATGATTTAAACCATTTTCTTTCTTCTTTTTCAAACCGCTGCGCTACCTCTGAAGCGCAGAAGTTCAGCGCTACGTGACCACTTTTTTTAGCGCGCTAAAATTATCTTTTTTTCCCAGGAAAACAAAAAGCGGTTAGCGCAGCGGTCTGGCCGCTGCGCGCAGCGGCACAAAAAGCCACTGCGCTAACCGCTTTGCTGCGCTAAAAGCAGCACAGCTGTTACAACATTGCCAGCAAGTGTCTTTCAAGGAGAGAGGTGGAGTAAGTGCTGCCTCTTTTAAAGACTAGCTTTGTGAGGTGTCAGCATACTGGGCCCCTCAAACCAGGGAATGGTGGGAGGATTGGGAGTGAGTCTCTAGGTTTCAAGAATAGAGGCAAATGTGATAATTTTGATGGATGATGCAAAACTTAAAAATAACAACAATTTCAAAGCATTGAGATTTGGAACCCTTCATAGATTTGTGAATGTTTTTTCTCTCATTTAGAACAGCAACCAGGAAGAAAAAGAAGCAGATGTAAAGAAAACAAACAAAAAAAGCATAGCATAACAGTGGCACCCAATCAGATTGGTGGTGGTAACTTACATTGATAACAATTGAAGATCTTAGATATCATGTCTACTTAAGTAATGGTTGTGCTCCTGATGGTGGCTGCTTTACTCTGACTCACATGGTTATGCAGCAATCACAATTGACAAGATAACATCCCACAAATTATCACAAGCCTTATACCAAGATTGTTTCAAGTTCATAAGGCAATACTTTAAGTGAATTTTGGGTGAATCCTGATCTTCAATTGAGTCCAGTAAAGGGATCAGAAAAGAATCTAGAACGGATAAGGTAGAATCCATTTTTTTGGGAAGTTCTTGGACTATGTCGCAAAATTTGGTATGATGCTGAATATCAATCACTACAGCTGATTGTTGATCAAGAGGGTATATGAGGATGGCCAGCCCCTTGAGCCCAATAATTGATTGAGGGGCTTTGTATAGCTGCCGGGTTTTCTCAGAGTTAAGACTTAAGTTCTAGTGCAGTGCCCAACGTCCAAAGCCCTTTCTTCAAGATTTTTTCAGAAGTTTTCTTGACCAAAATCCTCCCTACTTTGACAAGAAGTATGGCTGACTTGGCTACTTTGGCTAGCATTCCTCTGTTGGCGTCACTCTGGGTGTGATTGTTGTTAGGATGATCAGATTCCAATGTTGATTTGGCTAGTAAACATTGCTAGGGCCTCATCAAATGCCTTGGATGCTTCTAGCCAACCTTCTTGAACAACAGCCCAGTCAGAATTTCGGCACCAATTGATTGCTTCATTGATGACTTTTTGTGAATAAGCAATAGTGATTTCAATCCCTTCCCTCAAACCAGATCCCTCCTTCAAAACTGAGTCATCTTCAACACCAATATTTGCCATAGCGCACCATTGGATGAGTTTGTGAGTAGCTCCTGGATTAACTGCCAATAGATAAACCGTCCTACCACAGGCTGAATTTTCTTTTGTATATGAGCACATTGAAAGTCTTTCAATTTCTCTAGGCCATGATCATGCCTTTTGTCTGGTAAAGGTGGCCCTAACTTCTAGAGTGATAAAGACAGTGGCCAATATGGTACTCTCTAAACTCCAATCAAGATTTGATAAGATTTCTAGAATTGGACCGGTGACGGGATTTGGGTTCTTGCTGGGATCAACTAAGTTGATTGAGTCTAGAAGTAAGGTGAGCTGGTGCTTGATTGAAGGTAGATGGGTCAAATGCAGTCTCTTCAAGCATTCAACTTTTCCGCCCATGTCCTTGATGGTCAGGCTAGAGTCTTTCTTGGCTGGTGGAAGATGGTTGGGCTCAAATCTGTACTTGTTGGTCAACTCCTGCACAACACAGACAACAGAGACTGTTTAGATCCAAGTAAGTGAGTATCATGTACACATGCGCTGCTTTGGATGCTGTTTCCTTAATGAACAGATGTTGGACTGACATCTATCCTCTATCCTTTGAGCTCTTTCAAATGTCTGCCTATAGCCTGGTTGGTTCTCCATTGTGTCCATTGTGGTTGCGGGTAGGGGAAGGCTGAAGATCCACCCAAGCTGGGCTTGGGACACCTCCTCAACCACAACTTATGTATATGGCACCTCAACAGTTGACATCATACTCCACTAAATTGATACATACACAAAAGAGTATTACAAGACAAAAAAAACAAGGCAATTGCTCCATAGCTTGTGTGTAATATTCTTGGTGGCTGTTGTTAGATTTCTAGTCACTCTCAGCCTGAAAGTATTTTATTAACTAGTTATAAATGGTATTTATGGTGTTCAAAGTTGGTTTGCATAATTTTATGCATGCATAAATCATAAAATCATAAAATCTTTTTTGCAGGGGATATGACTGTCTGATTATGTAATACAAAATTTCCTCACCAAAATATTTTCATGATTTTATGATTTATGCATGCATAAAATTATACAAACCAACTTTGAACACCATAATTATCATAAAAATTATCATAGTTTATTATATTAAGACTTGTAGCTCTTGATGTTTAGACGTGTAGATCTAGCAAATTTATTTACTGTTTGAGACATGTAGCTTCTCAATTGTTAAGACATGTAGTTCTTTTCTCAAGTTGTATTGTAGCTGTCACAAGTGTGACATGTTATTCTAGTTTAAGTAGTACTCTGATGTCATAGTAATAAATGCATCGAGTCAGAGCATTATTTCTTGTTGACCACCTCAAGATTCATCAAGATAAATAAAGTCCCAAGAGCTCCTCTTTCAAAATTTCTTCTCCATCCTCCTCTCAATCCGACGACGGGTCTTTAAATCTAACAGCTGTCACTGATTGTATGTACAAAACTTACAATTCATGCAAAACATTGACAGACAACAAGAATCTGAGATTTGGAATACTTGGTCATACATGAGCTTGTTGATTGTTCTCCCGTCCAGAGCAACCTGGCAGAAGAAGAGACGGATGTGAAACCCAAAAAGGTGTGGCAATGGCAAGCTGATTCTTAGTGATAATTTACATTGATAAAAGTTAAAGCTGTTGGTTATCATATCTACTCGAGGACTGATTGCTGCGCAATGGTGGCTGTTTTAGCCTGACTCAAATAGCCATTTGTTCAACTTCAAAGGATAAAATTACATCCATCAATTGATCACTAGCCTTATCCCAAGAATGTTTCAAGTCCATAAGGCAAGACTTCAAGTGAGTTTCGAGAGAATCATGATCTTTGGTTGAGTCCAGGAAGGGGATTAGACAAGAATCTAGAATGGTTATCGTGGATTCCATTTTTCTGGGAAGTTCTTGGACTATGTCACGAAACTGGGATTGATCGTCAAGATCGATTACTACAGTGTGGTAATTAAGAAGTTTTAACAGCGCGACCAGCTCCTTCAGCCTGATGATTGATTGAGGGGTTTCGTATAACTGCTTGATTTTCTCAGAGTTAAGTTCGGGTGTAGTACCCAACGTCGATAAACGTTTCTTCGAGATCTTTCCAGATGTCTTCTTGATCAAGATCCTTCCTAATTTGACTGGCGGTATGGCTGACTTGGCTACTTCAACTAGCATTGCTCTGTCCGCGTCTCTCTGGATATTATTATCGTTAGGATGATCAGCCTCCCATGTTGATTGGATCGTCGGGTTGGTCTGGCTAGTGAATATCTCTAGGGCCTCATCATATATCTCGGATGCTTCTAGCCAGCTTTCTTGGATGATAGCCCAGTCGGAGTTTCGGCACCACTTGATTGTTTCATTGATGATTGTTTGTGAATAAGCGATGACGATTTTGATTCTTTTCCTAAGATCAGATCCCTCCTTCAAAACCGAATCATCTTCAACACCAAAATTTGCGATAGCGCACCATTGGATATAGCTCGTCAGTACATCCCTGAATAACCGGTCATAGATCAACCGTCCTAGAAAAAACTGAATTTTCCTTCGTATATTAGCGCATCGAAAGCCTTTCAAATTCTCTAGGCCATGATCGTGTTTTTCGTCTGGTACAGGCGGTTCTAGAGTGATAGATACGGTGGCCGATACGGTGCTCTCCAAACTCCGATCGAGATTTGACAAGATTTCCAGAATTTGATCGGTGACCGGTTCTGGGTTCCTGCTGGGATCGATTAGGTCGAGTGAGTTTAGAAGCAAGGTGAGCTGGTGTTTGATTGAAGGGAGAAGGATCGAATGCAGTCTCTCCAAGCATTCGACTTTTCCGCCCATGTCCTTGATGGTCAGGCTTGGATCTCTCTTGGCTGGCGGAAGATGGTCGGGCTCGAAGCTGTGCTTGTTGGTCAAACCCTCCACAACGCGGACAACGGAGACTGTATAGATCGAAGTAAGTGAGTTTCATGTGTGCTGGTTTGGATGCAGTCTTTACGGTCGGATGTGAGACTGACAGCTCTTCTCTATCCATTGAACTCGTTTGAGCGTTTGCCTGTAGCCTGGTTGCTGCTCCATCGTGTCCATCGCGATCGTGGTTTGTTCTCGCCGCGGCCGGGTCGCAGCTTCAAATACATGCAGAAGGTCCTGCTGCGCAGAGCGGCAGATTGTTTTGAAAAAAAACTAAAAATAAAAGATCGGATCCATACATTTGGCAGATGAGCTTTCTATTCAATCTGCTGCCGCAAACGCGTGAAGAGCGGAACGGGTTTCCTGGTCTCAAGACAAGAGCCAAATGTGATATGTCAATAATATACCAAACTCATAAATCACGCAATACATTGACAACAGGAATCTAAAATTTGGAATTCTTGGTCATACAAGCTAGTGGATTGCTCTCTCATCCGAAGCAGCCTAGCAGAAGAAGAGGCGGTGGTGAAGCAAACAAAGCAAGCGTAGCAGTTGTCCGTGTTGGTAATTTACGATGCAGGTAAAACTTCAAGCTCTTAGTATTCATATAAGTTTCAGCATAGATTGTGCTCCCGATGATTGCTCTTTTACTCTACATAGCTCAAATGGCTATCCGTTCAACTTCAAAGGAAAAGATAATATCCCTCAAATGTTCACTAGCCTTACCCCAAGTTTGTCTTAAGATCGGAAGGAATGACTCCAAGTGAGCTTCGGGTGAATCTTGATCTTCGATTTGGGTCAGGAGGGGAATCAGACAGGATTCTATGACGGCCAAGGTGGACTCCATTTTTGTTGGGAGTTTTTGCGCAATGCCACGAAGTTGGGTTTGCTTCTCCGCAGGGATAGTGATGGGTAGAATTGGACTATCAAGAAGGTATAAGATGTTGGCCAGGTACGCGAGCCCAAAGAGCGGTTGAGGGGCATCGTATAGCTGTGTCATTGTCTCCGAGTTGAGCTCTAGGGTTGTGATACCCAATGTCGCTAGATGTTTCTTTGAGATCTTTCCCGAGGTTTTCTTGATCAAGATTCTAGCTAATTTGATGAGCGGTATGGCCGACTTGGCTACGCCAACTATGAATACTCTGTTCGCGTGATTCTGGCTGTCAAGATCAGCGTCCGATGTTGATTGGATCGTGCGGTTGATTCGGCAAGTGAATTTCTCAAGGGCCTCTTCGCATGAGTCGGATGCTTCTAGCCAAGCTTCTTGGACGATAGCCCAGTCTGACTTGCGGCACCAATCGATCGTTTGGGTGATTTGATCGTGTGGATAGGACATTGCGATCTGGATTCCCTGTCTCAAATCGGATCCCTTCTTCGACATCGAATCGTTCTTGAAACCAATATTTGCCATGGCGCACCATCGGATAAAACTCGGAATTACATCCCGGAATATCCATTCATAGATAAAGCTTCCTACCACCTTCTGGATTGTCTCTTGTAGATGAGAGCACCGAAAGACCTTCAACATCTCTAGGCCATGATCGTGCTTTTCGTCCGGTAGAGGTGACTCGAGCGTGAGGGTGCCGATGGCGGCTAGAATGCTCTCTAGAGTGTTATCAAGACTTGATAGGCACTCTAGAGTTGGATCGGTGGCCGGGTGGGGGTTCTTCTGGGGATCGAGTAGGTCGAGCGAGTCCTGGAGACAAGCCAGCTGGTCTCTGATAGACGGGAGGAGGGTCGAATGGATTTTCTCGAAGGTTTCGGCTTTTCCGCCCATGTCCTTGATGGCCAGGCCGGGATCCTTCTTGGCTGGCGTGGGTTGGTCGGGCTCGATGCTGTGCTTGTCGGCCAACGCCTCGAAAGCATCGACCAGGGAGACTTGATTGTACATATGTGCATCGGAGTAAGCGGCTTTCCCTCGATCAGCTCGATAACTGGGGTCTGTACTGACGAATTTCCTGCGTCTTCTTCATTCGCTCGGCGGCTTCCCTGCAGCCCGGCAGCCGCTCCAGCAGCTCGATCACGTCCATCGTCGTTCGTGTCTTCTGGCCTGGGCCTGGCCGCCTTGGGCAGTCGGAACTCCCCACTGCTGATCGGTTAGGTTTCCCTCGGAGTCGGGGCTCCGGGCCACCCACCATCAGACTGTCGGCAGCAACCTCGACTGCACATCCCTTCACGCATTCGCAGCATGACTGACTACCGGTGGTGGCGGCTGGCGTGCTACGAATGCAAACAGTGCTACGAAGAATTCGAAACCCACTCAGCCAGGAAAACCCACGTCCGAAATGTCCACCAGAAGCAGGTACGTCGGTGCACGCTGTGCGATGGCTCGGCGATCACACTCGAAAGGGCCGACGACCAACACTTCAGCTGTCCCGCGATTACATGCTGCTTCAAATCTACCCGGCCCAGGACTCTCCATTATCATGTCAAACATTGCGTGCAAGTAATTCGCTGGCCATACTCAGCCCAAAGGGCTTTCGATGTCCATCTCCAATGGTGTCAGGAAAACCTACAAGATCTGGATGAACTCAAGAGAATCATGAACACGTCGGTCGAAGAACGGTATCATCGATGGCAACCTCTTCTACAAGCTTGGTTGGAAGACCGAATGCAAAAGCTGGACTGTGTATCCTCGACAACCAGAAAATCAGCCCTAGCCTCGTCTCATAAACAGCTGTATGTCTGTTTTTTTTTCTTTTTTTTTCTTTTCTTAGTGATGTGGGCCTTTCTTGATCATTTCTTGTACTTATTTATTTACATGACTTAACTCCATCCAACGAATATTCGTACTCCACAGGCATATTCAAGCATCTAAACGGTTGCGTCCGCTTCAGCAGGCTTCGTCCGCCGTCGCTTATTCTACGACTCTAACAAAGCTCCTAGCCTTCACTCTCCTCTGGAGTCACCACGAGATTGCAAAATGCTGGAACCCAGAGCAAGAACCACTGATGGATCTAGTATACGAATTCTTCCGGACAGCTCACTCTAATCCTTACAACCAAGAGCCCATTTTTCGATCGATCGACCGGCTAGTCGTCCACTTCACCTCATTCTCCAATCAAACCACCATTCGGCCAACCCTTCCACCCATCCAATCCGCACTCGAACAGTTTATTGCCCTCTCTCTTCACAACGGCCATCAATTGTCCATCTCCGATCCCAAGTTGTTCCTGTTGATCACTCACCTTGAACATTGTATCCAATTGGCAACCGTCTTCCTTTTCTCGGCCGTTGAAGCCTTCATAGAGCCACATCTCACTCAAACTCCAGCCCTTGAATCCTCCCAAGTCAAAAGATACATTACAAACTATCGAACAATGTTATTTCAGCCACTATATGATCATCGCTTCCATTCACCTCTCATCATCCTGCGCGCATGGAGGCGATTGGCGCGTGATAAGTTGTAGTTACTGAAGACCCATGAACAGATTATTGCAGCTATCGTATATGTATTAAACCACATGGCATAGTGCACTTTGAGGGGATGCTCTGATCTATGTATGATGAGCATTTTGACAAGCTCACGGGGGGGAGGCGTAGCTCAAACGGATGGTTGGCAGAATGAAACCTTGAGGCGATGTACATCAACAGAATCGTGATCAACAACTGAGCTTGCACCATAAAACAAGATCTTTTGGCGTGATGTGAGCCGTCTTTGTACTTGTCTGCTCAATGAACATTCTTTGCTGACTCGAGAGTGAGCATGCTGCTGCTGGGTTTCTGGGACACTTGCGCGGCACACGGCCGCCTCGCGTCCGCCGGATTCTCCACTCCGCTTGCGTCGATTGCTCTTTCTTCATAGATACCCAGCCGAGATGGTAAGTTGGCAGGAAGAGCCCGATAAACCACGCACGCAGTCAAGGCGCTCACCCTCCTTCTCATCCTGTCTGGATGCTTCATGCTGTTTGAGCCCAGCAGAACCGGACTGCATGCAAAGCGCGATGGCCCAAATGATCAATTTTACATCCATATTCATTCATATTTCGAGCTTCGAGCTGGATTGGTGGGGTTGAGGAAGTGAGAATATGCATATTTATATAAACCCATCTCAGTCTGTCCCCCTGCCCTGGCTGGCACCAGCGGCACTCCGGCCAGAGAACAAGCACACAACCCGAACCACGATGGCACTCGCGGCTTATCGGGAAACACTCCAACGAATCGACAAGACATCAAAGATTGGTGAGTCCGCTCCAGATGCTAACAGCTTCTATCCAATTCGATCAACAGAGCCTTCAAACACGGATATATAACTGATCAATGACTATTCACAGCCTCTGTGGTCAGTGTTTTGGAGGCGTTGGCTCACAAGCATACCGTTGAGCCGGACGAGATTACGCCAGACGAGAAAGATCGAAGTCTAACCCTCAAGGACATGCGTGGGAAAGCCTCAATCTTGGATGAACTTCGCTGGGACCTTCTGCCATCACTCCAAGACCACCTCATTTTGCTCCTGGAATCACTCGACCTCGTCGATCCCAAGCCCAAGCCACACCCGGACATTGATTCAACCAAAGAAATCTTATCGAATCTTGACAATATTTTAGAGAGCACCGTATCGTCCATCGTCTCCATCACACTCAAATCCCCTCTACCGCACGAAGATCATGATCATGGCTTGGAGGACTGGAAAATCTTTCGATTCTCTCTTCTGGGAAAGAAAATCATGGATTTGGTGGAAGACATCATCTATGACGACCTGTTCGGAAGTGTCAAGAGCTTCATCCAATGGTGCACCGTGGCGTACATTTTTGTAGAAAATTCGGAGATTCTGAAGGAGGGGTCCGATTTGAGGGACGTCATCCTGATAGTTACAGCTTCGGCCCAAGATTCAATCGATACCACCATGGATTGGTTCGAAAAATCCGACTGGGCTATTGTCCAAGAAGCCTGGCTCGAAGCATCCGAGTCATTTGATGATGTCGTAGAGATGCTTACTAGCCGGGCCAACCCCTCAACCGAAGAAGAAGAAGAAAAGTCCGAAGCTGATAATGACGAGAGTAAGGCCAAAAACGAATTGATAGCTGAAGTAGCCAAGTCAGCCGTACCGCTCGCCAAACTAGGAAGGATCTTGATCAAGAAAACCTCTGAGACTATCTCGAAGAAACAACTCTCAGCAGTGGGCACACTAGAGCTCAACTCGGCAACAATGAGGCAGTTGTATGAAACCCCTCAATCGATCCTTGGGCCTCTCGAGCACCTCTCCAACCTCTTAAACATTTTCTATCGCTCACCCCGAGCAATCCGGGTTGCCGATCAAGCCCGGATTCGCAAGTCAGTCGACAACCTCCCAAAGGACCTGCAATCCACCTTATCCGTCCTAGATTCGTGTCTCATTCCCTTCCTGCCCCGAATCGAAGATGGTTCACCCGAGACCCACTTGTCCTCTTTTTTCCCAACCTTGAAACAGGCCTGGGATAAGGCTAGTGATAGTTTGATGGACGTCATCTTTTCTTTTGAAGTGGAACGGATAGTTATCTGAGCTGGTCTGCAGGATTTCAAAACATCATCCGTCGGGTGCCAATTGATGCTCTTAAATATCGTTACTCAGAGCTTGCTCCCGCCAACATATCGCTCCGGGTCAGCCAACCACTCGCACGCTTTTTTTTTTACCTCCGTCAATGTATATATTTATCTCTAAAGGTTGCTCCGAATGAGAAAAAAAGAACAATGTATAGCCACTTGGTTCGATTCTTGTTGTCTCTGCTTGCGAAATTATCTATTTGTCATTGATCATCCTATTGACTCTTACCTTGAGCCTCAATGCGTGACATGGGTGTTTGAGTCTTCTTGGTTGAAAAGGATTGACCAGTATCAATACTGACAATATGATGGATAATTTGAATGAATCAAAAGGTGAGAAAAAGGATATGCATAATGCCTGTGAGTGACGATTGCGTTGCGGGCAATAAATCCAATCTCTCGCATAAAGTAGATTGTCGGTGAGTTTGAAACTAGTTCTTGTTTTTGATCAGAAAGGGTATCAAAACGGCGAAAAAATTGTGGTTCGAAAAGGAGATGAAAAGTCTCGCAATTCCAGCAGCAGGAACGTGGTGAGATAAGATTCCGGAATAAAGATGAACAACGACAAAGACATGTAACAACAGAAGCGACACTATGAAAAAAGTACAGAGACGATAATGGGCATTCCATGCTGTTTAGAAGAGGTAAAACATAGTACAAATTGATATTTTTTCAATGTATGAATTATTTGTAAAGATCGAGTATTATAGCAAGACGATCAGAAATATCAACCAATCGGCGGATCAACAGGTAATGGACAAGTTATGATACTTTTGACTGATGATGATGGGTTGACTAAAATTAAAGAAAACAATCAAGTCTAGTAGGAAGAAGACAATGCACGTGATGATGGAGATGATGAAATTGACACATGCGAGAGGAAAAACTTTGCTTTTTGAAGAGAAAAATCGAGAACATCGTATCAACGAAATTTGTGCCGAGAAGCTTGAGTTTATCGTTGGAAATGACCAGACATCGGATTACTACTGAAGTCCACGTGACAATCTTTTCAAACGACAAGTGTTTCAGCAATCGACGAAAAAAAAGGAAAGGCATATTCAACTTACAAGCGCGAGAAATCCCGTCTAGTGATTCTAGGGCATACTGTACCGATTCACCGACATCGTGAGCAACAGGCTGTAGAGACAGCGCACGAGTGGGAAAGGTTCAGTCAAAGTGATAAAACGGGAGAAAAATTTGGGCGTGTCTGATGCGCTTACCAATGGGGTTTCGGGCGAGAGAATCACATCTCTAAAATGTGTATCCGGGCGAGTAGAAAAGATTCAGCCAAGGTAAATCCAAGTTTAAAAGAAAGGTGACAAAAACACCAGCTGACGTCTCAACAATCAAATCATCACCAGCTTGATACACATGACAGTGCTGGACTGCCTGGATCAATGGCGAGAACCGAGTGACTAAGTATGCTACTCGTTGGTGTTGGATTGGATCGGCTCGACGGCCGGTGAGATTCCTGACGTTATCAAACAGCGTCCCCGTCCATTCGGTAATGACTACATAAAACGTACTTTCCCAATCAGTTTTTTCTTCTTGTGATGAATGGCTAGATCAGAGGTCTACCGTTGGGACGAGGGAGAGCAAAGGAATCGGTTTACTATACAGTGATAGAATTAATCCTCCGACCGCATCTAACCAGGGGAGGTTAAATTTGAGACCAATATAAGGGAACAAGAGTGAAAATATGTTCAAAATACTGGAAAGATGTGGGAAGAGCACACCGACTTGAGATGAGTGAGGCAAAACAGAAGGGGAAAACGATTTGCAGGAGATAGAGCTGAGAACTGACCAATCGTTTTCGGCGTCCTGAGCCAAAGCTTTAACACTAGTGTTTTTCTTTCTGCGACACCAGAGCCATACGACCCCCTTGACGAGGATGGTAACCCACATGACGATCATCGATGTGAATGGAATACTGATGGCGGCTTTTGACCCGGCAAATAGTCGCTCGACCGACTCCACTAAGACTTGAACAAATGATGAGATCATAAACACCGAAAACACTACTACACCCATCGGCTCCATCCGTCTAAAAAAGACCGTTCAAAATCATGATTAAGGATATTGGGTTACAGGTCGTGATGAGGTTCAGTTGATAAGCTTGAAAAGCTTCACAGTCGGATGTCATGAAACGTAGATCATAAAAACTACTGCACCTTTTCCCCGCAGGGTACTGCCAAATTGATTGCCAACTTTTGCTATCAATTTTCCGATCTGTAAAGGTCATGTAAATGGTATCAGAATATGTGTAAATATGTTTTGCTTATCCTTGCAACAATTAATGTCGCGTCATCTACTCAACTTGTCCACCAGATGATAGCAGTTGACAGGAAGTCCATGGCGCTATCGACCAACGAGGCAATTAGCGATATTGAGTTTGACAGCAAAGCTACCAAGATTTTTCCAGCCAGCAGTAGGAAATTGATCTACGTAACGTAGTTGAGTAGGCCAGGAAGTCAACCGGGGGATGATGGTCGCGACTCTCCAAAGATCCTAGCCAATTCGGCTTACGAAAAAGTTGATACTAATTGTCCGTCTGACGCTAAGACTCTCTTTACGTTCGCGATCCAATTTACGTGCACATTCTACTGGTTCACCGGGACGTTGGTCATGGTCTAGCAGAGAATCGGATTCCAGGTCGGGTTCGATTAAGCCCTCACTTCTCCTGCGCTCTGGAGTTACTCCGGCGCTTGACCGTCGACGCGAACTGTCTAGGACAGAATCTATCTCCTGGAAATAGTCTAGGATCTCGTTCTGACGCTCGTAAAATTGTCGTGCCTTACTGGACTGTGAAATTTTTCAAAAAAGTGGAATCCCAAATGTCAATCTAGAGTTCAAGGAATTTCTGGAGTGTTCATGAAAGATTGGGAAAATGAAGATAAAACACCGGACCAGTTGTTTCAGTTCCTCTGAAGACTTCCTATACTTTTCATACTCCCCACCCTGATCATTAACTGAAGTGGGATGAATCAAAAGCCATGAGCTGGGTTAAAATTTTGTGCTTTTATTTTTTTTTGAAGCAAGAGAATGTATTCACCTAGACCAGCTAGATGATAAGCGTTTGTGAGATGGTGGTTGGAATGGGATATGAGCGTTGGTTGTGTGGTTTGACCCTGAGTGAGTGGTTGTCCTGCTGGGGTACTATGGTGCTTTAATATCTGTGGTAGAGGGTGCCGGAGGAGTCCAGTTCGTTCGTTCGCTGGTTTGTCCTTATCCTGTGGGGCCATCCTGCCTCTGCTCGGTCTTGTTCGTCCTGTTTCTCCGGGTGTTCTCGTCAGGGTTGACTGTTCCTCGATGGTCTCACTGTGCTCACAGGCTCACACTGAAAATCAAGGGACCGCCGTCGAGCCCCTCTTGGTGTTTCACACCCAGCTGTAATTCTATGTACCCCCTTTCGAGATCTGGAAGCTCCCTCATTGGTCACAATCCGGTCCCGACTCCCGTCACAGCCCCGCATTCCCACGGAGTAAATGCTATTTACATAAACACCATCAAATCATAAAATTTTAAGCTGAAAAAAAATGTAACACCCAAAAAAACCAATATTGTCTTTTGAAATAAGCTTGGTCTTTCATATTTTCGGATTTCTGAGGTATGTGCTTAGTAAGCATATCACAGGTTTAATCCCAGTGTTTCTGCCCAACACAGCAGTCATATCATCACATCCAATCCAGGCAGTTGGAATATCCTCCAGCCAACCCTCACCGACAGCAACTCCATCCCCTTTCCCATCAACACTAACCTCGCCAACCCTCTTGGTTCTACCAACACTACCCTCAATGGCCTACCGCACTCACCCCCCCCCCCCAAAACAAAAATTGCCATAATCCAAATGTCCCAGCAAGGCCTCTCTATCCAGTCAATCCAGCAATTACTTGGTATTCAGTTCTCACCCCAGTCGTTCCGCCGATGGAAATGCCTCTTTGAAGAAACTCAATGTGTCATCAAGGATCTGATTGACTACGAGAGATGTGGTTGCCCTGCGAGACTCACCGAGACGAGTGCGCCTTCATGATTGAGCTCATCCGTTCTGAACCTGGCCTCTTCCTGGACGAAATACAAGAGAAGTTGTACAAAAACTCCGGTGTTTTCCTCAGCACCTCAGGCGTTCACAGGGCTCTTGTCGAAAAGCTGTCAATTGCCTTAAAGAAGCCGGACACAAAGAACATCCGCAAGTCCCTTGTTTCAAAGTATGTGTACGTTGAGCGCATGGAGTTCTTCCCTGCTGATTTCTTAGTATTCACTGGTCAGTCCTCTATCCCTATAT
Source organism: Puccinia triticina (assembly GCF_026914185.1). Classification (NCBI taxonomy): domain Eukaryota; kingdom Fungi; phylum Basidiomycota; class Pucciniomycetes; order Pucciniales; family Pucciniaceae; genus Puccinia; species Puccinia triticina. Next base: position 4,763,581 of record NC_070572.1, read on the forward strand.
CCCCTTGGTCAACGCTATCAGCTGATTAGTTTAATGTTGTTGTTGTATTTGTTTGTGTTCAGATGAATGCTCCTTTGCTGACAAGGACCTCCTCCAAACTTATGCGAGGTCGGAAAAAGGAACCCCCTTGGCAAAGTATCTTGTCAACCAGAACCCAGATCGACTCAGTTTACTCCCAGCCATCTCGATTGATGGATTGTTGGCCCTCACCACCATGTTTGACACTTTTACTGGTCAAAAGTTTGAGCACTTCTTAGAATTCAATTTGGCGAGTCCAAATCATATTCCTCACAACTCATCCGTCTCCTTTTCAAGCTGACAACCTCTTCTTTTCTAGCTCCCCCAAATGAACAGGTACCCCAATGTGAACTCAGTCCTGGTGTGTGACAATGCTGCGATCCACCGAGGCGACTGTGTCAGAGAAATTTGCAACGCGGCTGGGATCCAAGTCCTTTTCCTGCCACCCTACTGCCCAGAGTTGAACCCCATCGAACTCTGTTTTGCTTCAATCAAGCAAGACTTAAGGGCTAGCCAAATTCTGAACAGAACAAACAACCCAGAATGGGAAATACGACAAGCAGCCGCCAAAATCGTGACGGAGGAGCTGTGCTTTAAAGTCTACCGCCATTGTGGCTACTTCGTTCCAAACCAATGAACTTCAACCGCAAGTCCAAGTCCTCTCTTAGCCAATAGCCAATCCAAGTCTTCTCTATACGTCTTAACCTGTCCGAGTCTTGTCTCTATACGTCTTAACCTGTCCAAGTCTTGTCTCTATATGTCTTATCCTGTCACTTAACCTGCCCGAGTCTGCTTAACCTGTCCGAGTCTGCTTAACCTGTCCAAGTCTCTACATGTCTTATCCATGTCTACTTAACCTGTCCGAGTCTCTATGTGTCTTTAACCTGTCCGAGTCTCTACACGTCTTCTCCGAGTCTACTTAACCTGTCTGAGTTCTATGTGTCTTCTCCTGTCACTTTGTAAATTGGCAATACAAGCGTACATGTTCATTTGATTCACAATACAAGGATTCATGTCCAGGTCTACGGGTGGGAGAAGATAAGGTGTTCTAAGAGGGAAAAGATAAAGGGAAGACCAAGAAAAAAGAAATACAAACGTACATGTTCATTTAATTCACAATACAAGGATACATGTCCAGATCTACAGGTGGGAGAAGATAAAGACCGAGAAAAAAGAACAAGATCCAACAGGGAAAAGAGACCGTGAAAAAAGAAGGATGATAACAAGATGAATACAGCTATTGAGCGCGCCTGTCAAATTTCTTGGTGTTGTCTCGCAATTGGGAAATAATTCCAGGAGACAAGCCCCAACCAACCATATCCTCTCGGGTAATGTTTGCGGATTGGAACATCTTTGGATGGGTAATGTCTTTTTCCTTGAGAATGCTGAGGACGTTGGCTTTCTTACTAGGCTTGATTTTGATGAAGTCAATGTACTGGGACATAAGGGCCTCATCAGGCGCAACTACTGAGGAGGCGTCCAAGGCTTCAGCTGGGGAAGAAGGTAGATTTGGTTGCGGGCGGGCTTCCTCGATGAATTGAGAGAGCTTCCTCTTCTTGTAGGCCGAGAGCTTTTCAAAATGAAGCGCTGACGGGGGAGAATGGTAGTTGACCCCTTTGACCTCTTTTAACTACAGTCAGGCAAGTAGTCAGGCAAGTCAGTCATCAGAATCAGGCAAGACGACAAAAAAAAACCTCGCTATGTCATGCACCCAAAGTTGGGCATTCTACGTGGTCAAAGGTATGTATTGGGAGGGGTCAGTTGGATTGATGAACACTGGCCATTTCGCCAGATACTTGACGTTGGGGGGATGCTTGGCGTAAATCTGGTTCATGATCACGTCAATTCCTTTGAAATCACTGGCTGAAACCGGATTGGAAGCCGCTGATGAAGATGAGCCAACAGCCGCGTTCTGAGCCGCCATCTGAGTCAAAACATGGGTTTTGATATCAACGGCGATCCTAGCTTGTTTTGCTATGGCCACCAGATCCACCATATCAACATGGAGGCCGGCCTGAATGTGATCCGCATTGAGATCCTTCATGGTTTGGATCCAATGAGCATAGGTTGCTTCATTGTTAACGGTGTAGTTCAGCTTTTTGTGGAATTCGGGGGTTGACTTGAAAGCCAAGGAGACCTGCCAGGAAAGAGGCGGAGATCCTGAGGCTATCGTGTTATTCATGAGTCTATCGGCACCGTCCACAACCTTCCCGGCCTCGACAGCAACAAGGTTTCGAAAGGCTCCAAGGCTTAATTATCCTATCTCAAAGGCAATAGCAAAAACCTTCTTGGATTTAACAAGGTTTGACCCTGTTTTGCTGCCCTGCTTTGGGCAGTAGAGCTTAAAGGATGTGCTGCAATGCACTGTCTGCAGCTATCAGAAGCAAAAAGGTTTAAGTTCAACTTAACTTTGAACCAAACCAACCTTGAAAGGAAAATACTCACGTTGACGTGAGCTGCTGGTTCCCCATCTAAGCCATTGCCATGGATGTGAGCGTACTTGGAATTTGAAAGGTATCCCATTGACTGTGGAGGATGGTCCCTTGTGAAGAGGTCAATCCCCAATTGTGACATGCTGTAGGGTTTAGAATAAAGGCAATGCTTGATGGAGCTTGGGCTGGCGGGGTTTGGAGCGGAGCTTGGTCTGGCGGAGTTTGGAGCAAGTTATGATCACTGATGATATGATGTCATCATTATCATATGATTGGTGATTACATCATGGTTTTTTCAAAGCCATAAGCTAAGATGAAATTTCATTTAGAAATTCACTTTTTTGCGTTTTTGAGACCAAGCTTATTTCAAAAGACAATAAATAGCAAGACTTCTCAAATGGTACATGAAAAATTATCACCTGGGCCCTGTTTGGATGTACCGTTATAATATATGACATCAATGGGTGAATTTGTGATGTGCAACCCCCAGGGGCCTGGAGGTATTAGGGGGGTTCACAATTGAATTTTATAAAACTTTGGAGGTTGTTTTAAGGCCTTTATGAACATAATTTTAAAATTTTGGCAAGATGTCCTGAAAAAGGTGTGACTGATCAATCATTGCAATTGATCAACTTTTTAAAAATATGTTGATAAACAGGTTAAAATGGGTGCTAAAGTTTTATAAATTTCAATTGTGAACCCCCCTATTCAAAATTTAGTGGCAACAGGGGCAGATTTTGGGTGGTGCATTACAAATTTGCTCCATTTATAAGTGTCATGTTTTTATGATTTCAACTTTTTAACGTATATTTTTGTACAGTGGGCTGAAGTTTTTGGCTCCACATTTTTTTTGACAGACCAGGAGTCAGGAGATTGGTTACAGGGGTGGATAGATTGACACTCCCTCTTGATATGGTGAGGAATTTAGGAACAAATCATGTGTTGCAATGTAAAGCTCAAAAGTGTTCCTGAGAACTTTTTGCTGAGTGAGGAAAGGGAGGTATGAGGAAACCTCTGCCTTTCCTGGTTTACTAGACCAGGAAAAATAAATTGTCACCGGACATCAGGTGACATCAAGAAACAATGACTGTCACTTTTTTCCTGCTCTGGTGCTACCACAACCAGGCTACAATGGCCCCTTTGTTTCCTGTTATCTTACCGGGAACATAGTGGGAGGTGGGTTGAGTCCATGGGGACCGCCTAGCCTTGACCTGTACGCGCAAGCCTCCAGACACACGTGGGAGGCTACAGGAGAGACCACGTGCCTCAGAACTCGGAGGAGTTTGCATACAGGGCGGCAAGGAAGCACCAAGCCGGTACCTCCTGGATTCCCCCCACAAGGCATAAGACAAACGCACTTCTGCCCGCCTTGCCTTAACCTTTCCACCCTACTCGGTTTCCCTCCCCTTTGCCGCCCTCTCCGGCAATACTTCTGGAAATCCCCCTCGGTCTCCCTCATCCCTGCTAGGCGTCTTTATTTTCTCAAATCCAAATCCACGGTCTATCCCATTCAGAGCATCCGCATCCGTGGCTAGATTAGCCTGGGCTAACTAGTTTGGATTACAATTGGAATAGGATAATCCAATTGGCCATCCGCATGGGTGGGGATTAGCGGGTCCAAGGCTGTTGGAGGTTATGTGTTTAGGTGCCTATATGTTATGTGTTTGGCACCTAAACACATAAAGTTCATGCTAACAAGCATGATGCATATTCATTTTGGGATTAGTCCCAGGATTAGTGGGGTCTACATTTAGACCCCACTAGCTCCAAACAGAGCTCCGGGCTAAGTTGATCCCCGGTTGATCCAAGCCGATGCGGGTGCGGGGTCGAACTAAGTGCCCTAATCCGGGCTAACTTAGCGCCCGGTGAGGATGGTCTCACAACCCTGAATAGATCCATTGACAAACCACAGCTCCAGTGCATCCACTCAGTACCCAATCATTGACAATCCCCCCACACCACCGTATCCATGTTGTCCTTGAGTCTACAAGCCACATCCAAAAACTTGAAAGCTGAATCCCAACAAACCGCCCAAGGGGAGGGTGAGGGTAGCCAAATAGCTTAAACATCCTCAACCCCTCCCAAGAGCCAGACCAAGATGCAAAGCCAATTGGCGCATCGTCACAGGCCCCAGGAACACTTTTTTCTTCTCTGTGTCTTGCCAAGGAGTGGTTGCTTTGGCGCCGCGACCCAACAAAGCACAAATTTTGCCAAAAACTCTCATGAGTCTTGCCAAGGAACGGTTGCTACAGCGCCGCGACCCAACGGAATACAATTTTGCATCATCCCAATGTTGAGATCCAAGCAGGATCCAATGACCCAAACCTTGTAGTCTCATTCAAGGATCAGTTGCTTTGGCGCCTTGACCAAAAAAGAGCAAGAGTTCAGACCAACCCATTGCTGAGATCCAACCGGATCCAACAGCCTAAGCCCCTAAGTCTTGAAAAGCAAAGTTTGTCTTGGCGCCGTGACTAAAGCAGAGCACAAATAAAACCTTGACAACAAGAGCAATCATCCGGCCTTCCTCACTGACCATGCGGCTCTCAACAATCACCAAACCAAGCTACTTTCAAACCCCCATCCTTTCCGTCCTCACTTCCTCTTAACCCTTTTTGGAACTCCTTTCTGCACAAAAAAAAATCTTTCCTTGATCTCACCGTCTTCTCAAAGACCCGGAAAAAACCATTGTGACTCAACCATGAACAGCTGCATGAGCGCTGTGACCCAACAGATTACATAGAAATTCAACCCCCCTCAGTGCCCAAATTGGACAAGGAGTGGTTGCTACAACACCATCACTTGGAAATGCCATCCCCACCAAGGAACGGTCGCTCCGGCGTTGTGACCAACAGGAGTAAAAACCCCAGAGACTCACATTTCCCAGATGAGAGATGAGTCGGTTGCCTCACTGAGACAGAAACCCCTAAGTGAAAGCAGTTGCTTTGGTTCCGCGACTAATAAGACTGCATAAAAGATTGAGATTCCCACGTTCCAACCAGGATCCAACCGGCGGGACCCCTTACTCTAAACAAGGAACAGTCGCCTCGGCGCCGCGACCGAAACAGAGTACAAACTAAGCATTGCCACTGCCGAAATCCAAACAGGAACTGATGGAGTTGGGGAAGCTCTAAGCCCACCAAGGAGCAGTTGGTTTGACAAAAAAAATCATTTCTTGGTTGGCCTAACACGGGCTCAACCAGAGTACAACGTTGGTGCGCTGCTCAGCGCCAGCCATGATTGGGTTGGCCCACCCGCTGAGTAATGCTGGTTGGGCTCTTGTCATGTCCAACCAGCTTCTCCCGTGGGCACGCTGATCAGAGCCGGCATGGGTTGGCTGGGTTAGACACAGCCGACCCATCCGACCGCCCGCGGTGCTGAATGGGTCGGGTCAAGGGGGGCCCAACCAATCTTCAACACAATTCAATCCCGCGGTCAAACTCTGGGCAGGCAGGTTGGCACCCACCCAGCCCAACCTTTCACCAACCGCGACGTTGGGCGACGTTGGGCCATCGTCAACCTGAGCCCAAATTCAAGTGGTGGTGTACATACTACCAAGTTTGGCAATGAATGTGAGGGCTTGCCACAGTCTTTGGGAGGCCCCACGTGTGCAAACCAATCATGGAGGATTAGATAATCAACTTGACTGTAGTGCTTAGTCCTAGGGCCCCTGGCTCCTTTGTAGCTCATACTTCTACTGAGCTAGGCAAACCTTTTTCTTTTCTCTCTCTCATGATTCTTCCTTCCACCATTGTTCCTCTTGAGTTCCTCATTTTCATATTCTCCTCAATTGTAAAGCAGAAGAGACTATTGATTCTTCTAATTGGCTAGTAATAAAATTGATCTTGTATTCTAGGAAATGTCTTTCCCAGGTCTTTCTTTGGCCCTAACCAGTCCTGTCTTATCTTCAAAGGTCTTCCTTCATCATCTGTATTCAGTGATAGGTGTTGTCAGAATCTTACCTTTTCCTGCCCCACACCCTTTCACCCAGGCACATTCTCTCTTCAATGTGGGGAGCTGGCCAGTGCATATAAATTTGATTTGAACTGGGGAGAGGAGAGAGACAGTTGGGGATGGCCTACTGCCCCCTTCCCCATGCAGCAGCAAAGACACCTTGTCATCTAGTTAAATTCTAAACTCTTCAAAGTGTAGGGAAAAAAAATCAAAAAAAGCTTGGAACTAAGCCGGGAAAAATTATATAAAAAATGGTGTGTAAATGTGGGAAACAGGCTGCACTGCACATTCTGGGGGCCCCAGAAAACCACATATTTTTAGTAAGGCCCTGTTAATTTATAAGAGCATTCAATTTTTTTACTTAATTCCCAGTGTGGTAAGCCAATCCTGAATGTGGCACCAAAATCAAAGTCTTTTCCCCTCAATATAACCCTCTCTGGAATACTCAAGCACCCACCTCCCTCAAGGATCAAGGCCAGGACAACTCATACCTATCAACAGGCACCCCATTCTCTCTTCACCCTTTTTCCCCACCTTCTGGATACCCACCTACACCAACTCAATAATCCTCAAGCACCCAGCTAGGCACAAGTGGGAGAAAAGTCACCCATCAGACAGAGCCAGACTATTAGGAAAGACCCTGGATATTCATCATCTTTTTCTCTCTTCCCAATCCAGCATAACAACCCCATCTTGGCATTAGCCACACATGTAATAACCATAGAGATCCCATCCTGGTTACCACTTGTCTCCTTTGGTTTCAGCCCTTCCCTTCACTGCAAGAAAAACTCCAGAAACTGCTTGCAGTTGAGATGCAGCAAGCTTCAATCAAAGATTGGCTCAAGCTGGAGTCAAGCACCCAAATTCTGTGCTGGCACACCTTCACTGTGTACCTTGTTCAGCATTTCAATGTTGAACATGCTGTAGTGCTCATGCAGTAGGCTGAGGCAAAAGCATCCCCCTGAGCACCCTTTTATTTTCTTTTATTAAACACTCCATGTGCCATTGAATTCAGCCAGAATAACATAAATAGGGTATGTACACATGAAAGGGATATGTACAGATGAAAGAAATATGTACGCATGAAAGGGGAATGTGAGAAGGTGTATAAACACATAAAAGGGATATGTACACATGATGAAAGGGGTATGTATGCATGAAAGAGGTATTCATGCATGAAAGGGGTACGTGCAGTAAGAGGTATTTGCACATGAAAGGGATATGTAAACATCAAAGGGGTATGTAAACCTGAATGATGAAAGGGGTATTGAAAGGGATGTAAAAAACTCAAAGGGGACATGTAAACATGAATGGGTCATGAACACATGATGAAAGGGGTATGTACACATTGTGAAAGGGATACATGCACATGAAAGGGATATACACACATGAAAGGGGTATGTGCACATAAAGGGCTATGTACACATTATGAAAGGTGAATGCATACAAAAGGGATATGTGCACATGAGAGGGGTATGTGCAAATGAAAGGGGAATTTTTACATGAAAGGGGAATTTGCACAGGTATCAACTCCTGTACTCAGTTTTTTGTACCTTAGACTCACTCTTGCATAAATTAGGCAATGTGCATGGAATCAACCAGTGCTTGATTCATGCATGAGGCATAGCTTGCCTTGAGCTCTTGCATCTCAACTGCAAGCAGTTTCTAGAATTTTTCTTGCAGTGCCTTTGCAGCCACTCATATGACATGTAATACCTTTCTTCTGATGTTTCATTGTCTCTCCACATTCCAGCCTCATTCCAGAACTTTCCATCCCCATAGCATTTTCAGCCTCAGCCCCTTGATTGAGAATTTTCACTGTTTCATCTTTTCTTCCAACCACAACTCAGCCCCATCACTGCAAAAATAACTTGGTCAACTGCTTGCAGTTGACATGCAGGATACTCAAGCCAAGCTGCCATTGTAACTCCACATGAATGCAGAAGTGCCTTTGTTGGCACAGTCACTGTGCAAGGTGCACAGTGACTGTGCATTGAAGCTTGGGTTGAGTCAAACCTTGAGTAAGGCTGGTGTAACACCACAAGCTTCCTCAGAGTTGCCGCATGTCAATTGCTCACAGTTGACACAGTTTTTTTTGCAGTGCATAATATTTTGTATATAGTCTGCCCTCTTTGGCCTTACCTTTTGTTCCCTATCAGATCCTGCCCCAGAAATTCAGATAACTGGTCACCATTCACTAGCCTAGCTTATGCCATTAAATCAGAGTGGAAAAGCTTGATAAGTCTATGCCAAATATATCAGGTTGGACAGATTTTACATTACCTTTACCTTGCTATTAGATTAGTAGAAAGTAAACCCTTAGACATACCTCAAGGATCTCCATAGCCACACCTTTCCTTAAGAGTCCATACTCTTATATTATTTTTCTTGTTCCCCTGAGAGGCAGCCCTTCAAGCACCAAATCCCTCTCAAGCTCTATTCTTCCCTCAGAGTAGTTCCACACCAGGTCAAGTGAGACTGGGTTTGTGGGCAGGTTAGCTGACCAAGGCTATTTTGAGTGGGCAGACACATTTGTTGGGTCAAATTGAGGCTAACTGATGTCAGAAATGCCGTAGCCTGAGGCTAAATTTCAGGTTTAGGCTAGCTAAATTTAGCCAGCCTCAACCTGAAATCCACCCTGAGGTTTGTTGACCTGGGTTTAGCCCAAAGCAATGTGATTGACGGCTGGGTTCAGTTCCCCAAAATTGTCAACTTAACCCTGTTGAGTTGTCTGTTAGTCTGCTACCATGACGTATCACCACAGTATGGAGGGCTGTTGGATTGACCCATGAGCACTACCAACCAACCACCCAGCTGGCAGCCACAAGCGTCTGTAGCCTAGTTGGTAAATGCAGCACTCTAGTATGTGTCTCAGCATAGCTGAGGTTGTGAGTTTGACTCTCACCAGACACATCTTCATTTTACAGTCTCTACAGGTTATGAGCCCAGAGCTACCTGAGCGCAGCTTGCTTACAATAGAGACTTGATGAATTTGTGAATTCTTACTTGTAAGACCACACAAACCCCTATAAGCCTACATCTATATCACGGATTCAATCCCTACGCTGATCATCTTTCCTGGGTCTCATTCCCACTCTCTCTTGGGGTCAATCCCCACTTCCCATCATGTAGCAAGGGGGTGTGTTGAGTTGTCTGTTAGTCTGCTAGCATGATGTATCACCACAGTATGGAGGGCTGTTGGATTGACCCATGAGCACTACCAACCCACCACCCAGCTGGCAGCCACAAGTGTCTGTAGCCTACACAGCGGGCAATTGGGTGTCGCACGCAGCCCGCAGTGACACCCGCGTAAAGGGCCCTTGGCTTGGGTGTTGCTGCGGGCTGCGTGCGACATCCAATTGCCCGCTGTGCTAGTTGGTAAAGGCAGCACTCTAGTATGTGTCTCAGCATAGCTGAGGTTGTGAGTTTGACTCTCACCAGACACATCTTCATTTTACAGTCTCTACATGGCGGACGCACATTAAGGTTTTTCGCCAAAAAACCTTTGAAGTGAGGGTTTTCACTTGGAGAACCTCCAAAGCCGCGGTCCTTTGGATGATCTTTGAAGAAAATCCAAAGATTTTCCAAAGGTGGGGCAAAAACTTTGAATGACATTCAAAGGTGACAGAAATATCTGTCCGACCACCGGGTTGGACTGGATAAAACCTTATTTTCCAACATCTCACTCTACTCCGAAGTCCATTGGGAGGAAGGACCCTCCCCTCCCAATATTCTCCGGAGGACCTTCAAATGCCGCTGACTTCAATGGATCTTTGGAGGCAGAGCCCTCCCCTCCCAATATTCTTTGGAGGACCTCTGGAGGACCTTCAAATGCCTCTGACTTTGATGGATCTTTGGAGGCGGAGCCCTCCCCTCCGATTTTTCCTCTGGAGGACCTTTGAATGTCAACCCGTTTGATGGAGGCAAGTGGTGCCAACATGCATGGCAAAGGGCATCGCTCACCTGGACAGTCTCCTTGACATCCCCCACCAGCTCCCCTCCGCCAACAAAGCCACCGATGTTGTCTCAGAAGGAGGGCACCCACCCAACGGTAAGCGGGTAGTTTTTTCTTCCCTCCTTGCTGACAAGAACACACATTGACCACTCAATTTGACCCGATAGGCTCGCGAGGAGTCCTGCGACGGGTTGCAGCCTATTGGCCCCCAACAAGAGGATGTGGTGTCGCAAGAAGACGGCCCCAACCCCCCCCCCCCCCCCCCCGGCAAGCTGCAAAACGCAAGTCTTTCTTGGAGACATTTGTCAAACAGACAAACCAGTTCTTCTCCGGCGACTTTGGTGACAACAACAATCAAGACAACAACGCCCACTCGCCAAAGGAGGAGCGGTCGTCACGGGTCAATCAACTAGCTTTGTCCGGTTTGTCGGCTCATTTGACTCAATTTCCCCCAACACCAAAGCAAGTGAAGACCAACAGTCAACCCAAACCTGCGACCCCAACCCCTCCAACCTCACCACGTGACCTTTCAATGGACCAGAATCTCGAATTGTGCCACATCAAGGCCGGGGACAAGGTGACTCGAGCTGCGATCAAGAATCATTTGCTCTACCACTGGTCTATCTTCAAGACCCTCTGCGACCTCGGGATCCGCTATGGGCCTGCGGTTTTGCTCACAGACGGCGTCCCCGAGGCCATGAAACGACTCAACCAGACCTGACGTGTTCCCTCCCGCACCGCCACCACCCCCACTGCTCATTTGTTTGTTTAAAATGTCCTGTTACCCCTGTGACCCACCCCCTGCAATTCTTGTTTTGTCCCATAAGCTCATGCCCCCCTTGTGTGTTTATGATGGATTTATTTCTGCTGATTTATTCTATTGTGCTTGCCTCTATTACCAATCCTGCTCTCTCTTGGTTTGATCTACAATCTCCTGCAAGCTGATGCAATCTCTGTGTCTTATTTATTGTTTTCTTGTGAATTACTCTGATGGGAATATCATGCTTATACAATTTGCCTCTGAAGAATACTTATCCAAATTACCTCTGAAGAAAAATAAAGAAGTCAACCAAAAAAACTAAGTTCAATTGGGCTATACACAAGCATGCAGACTTGCTTGCACAACAATGATGGAGAGAAATTCCCAAGCTAGCTTCATAAATAATGATTGACGTGAAACATGCTACACCCATTAATGAAATGTATGTGGTGAACAGTGTGGAACTTCTACGCAGGGCGTGATCTGAGCTTGGAAGGGAATATAGCAAAAACTAGGTAAGTTTAGGCTAAAAGGTGCTTGAAGGGCTGCCTTCCTATAATAAACTCTGGAATAAATTAACACTAAGAATTTAGTGTGGCTAAATCAGAAGAAGTATTCTTAAATATTTCTACTGCAGACCCTAAGAACCAGGACTCTGTGCGTGGGATGAGAGGTGTTATTGTTTGACGTAAGTGACTTTTAGAAGGGTCAATTTATATTTGTTATGTTATCAAGTTCTCAATTTATGATTTCAATTTATATTATTATTATTACTATTATGATCTTACTATTTAGATGGGTGATGGAAGCAGAAGTAATTTCTTAATATTACTATTTATGCTGGCATGCGGAAGAAAGGGAAAAAGAAGGGGCAGAAGAGGCCTCCTTATATAGTAAATAATCTAGTCTGAGAGTGGATTTTACCAGTGTGAAATAGAATACTACTTTGGGATGCTGTACAGTTGTAGTGTTGAAATACTAATCTATATTGGGAAGCTGTACATGATATTTGTGAAATAGTATACTACTTTGAGTTGTGATCACTTGGCTTGTTCCTCTTTGGGTTGAAAACATGATCTAAGAGTAGATTTTCTAACATGTGATATTGGAATCTTTCAGCAGTGTCCCTTTTAGTCCTAGAATAGATTTGTAATATGTAATGGGTGTGATTTGTATGTGAAACTAGGATTCTACTATGTACTTGATTATGTAATTAAATAGACTAGTACTAGTTTTCTGGGTGATAACATAATTGAGAAATATGTGTAAGATGTTGGTTGTAGTATATTTTGTACTATATTGGTTTTATTTGTACTTTATAATATATTATTATCTTAACTTTTCCCTATTTTTGACGTGTTTGTAAGTGGATTAGTCTTACCACAACAGCTACATCCTTTGTATGAAATGGTTGGGGTCCCTTTTATGAAATGGATGGGGTGAAAAATTCAGGAGCAACAAGGTATAAATTGTGCTACATAGTAGAGGAACATCCATTCAAATAAACAAAGACATTTTAATCACTGAGATCATCAGGCTCATTTTCTCCGCGCCACTTTTGGAGTCCCTCATGCAATGCGTTCATCATTAGTGATTCGGGAATGTATTGTGGTTGCAAAGAAGATTAATTTCAAGGCGGTGGATCTGACCCTCATGATGTGCAAAGGAATTCAGCAGATGACTGTTATAGTTTGTGTGTTGGATGTGATGACACACAGATGTTCCCTCCTGTTGCTTGTTGACTGGCACTGCGCCTTCAAACATATTGCAGCCTCCATCAAATTAGTTATGCTGTACATTGAGACAACACTTGACCATCTGTTTGTAATTGTCAGGAATCAGCTTTCTCTTGAACTTCTTGATTATTTTCAGTGTATCATCATGTGTTTTGTATATAAGAGGGACTTACAGGGACAGGTACAATGGTTGATGTGGAACTTTTGGCCAGTGTCCACATTCATGTATGATGATTTATCTGCCCACGTGTGCATTCCACTCGACGCAAATAGAATTGATTCCCTGGAGTGACCTCCCAAACTGATTGAACACACGCTATCACATGGCTATTTTGGGAACCTTGCTCCTATTAGCCACATAAAATGGATAGTATTGTTATTACTGGTTATCAGTGGTAGTATTTTATGAGTGTTTTGCATCTTTGCTCACCAAATAAAACATTCCCTTGTAAATGGTTTCCTTTGAATTAAGTATGATTGAAGAAACTTGCCTGATTCTACTGTTTGGGAAGTTTAACCTCAGTGCGGATGGGATTTGTTCTTCATCATATGGATTCACTTTGGGATTGTGTAAGTAGGGGTATGAAATCATGGGGTTCACTGATTTTGAGTTGTAACCAAAAGAGCGTTGAATATGTTCATTCTGTGCAAATATGTTTGTAATTTCTGATGATGCTTGGAAGTATTCTCCTGTTTGACAATCATAAATATAGGCACCAGAGAATAAGAGCCTCTCTACATGATAATTGCTGAATGTGAGAGCCAGATCATGACTGGGAGCTTGTCTGTTGGAATGAATAGACGCAGTGCGGACTATGCCATTGTAAATCTCAAATTTCTCTGTGGCAAACAGAATTGGTGGTCCAAATCGCCTGATTGATTGAGGGAGGTGTAGCAGCATGTGAATCTTTGGTTTATTTGACCATCTGCCTGACATTTTAGATATGTGATACATAAACTGCCAAATAACAGCTGTCAGTTCTTGTAAATACTCTTCCATATCTTGGATGGTGGTCTGAAACACCATACTTGCTATGTAGCACATTGAGAACCATAGATCCTGTCATATATGGGAAAAAGACAAATGAGGCCACCTGCAATATTATTTGAAAATCTTTCCCAATGAAGGATGCATGGTGAGCCATCATGTAAGTGGCCTGAAGAGGTGGGAAATTGAGTGCATCAGTATTGAATGATTGTAATCTGGCTTCCACTTCTTTGAGGTGCCTCTTGCTTAGCCAATTTTTCATGAAGTCCTCCAAAAGGTATTTCACACAACCAAGTAGGACTACATGTAGTATTTCCACTGGTGTGTCATTACAACCATCAAAGGAGGCAAGTTCTAGGTATGAATTGAATATTCGTGGTCGTGCATTTGTTGCAAGTTCATTGATTCTTATCCTTTCATGTACCTTCTGTGTGTGCAATTCAATCAATCTATGGTTGATTTGGTCTTTCAACCCATACTGTGCAGTTTTGGTTTGGAATTCATTCTTGGTATTTGTATAATATGTTTCCCAAAGATCATGAGATCAAGATCTAGTTTCATGCCACTGTCTGAAAACTGGTAATTCTGGGAGGCCAAAGAAAGATCGTAGAAATTCCAATGTGCACCTCTGGCTTTTGGATTGCACACTCAGATGGCACATTCTGCAAGGATTATTTGCTTGGCCAGGATTGGTTGTGCTGGTAATTTCAGCTGCCATTGGTGAGTCCGCCAGGAATGCCAGAGGGACAATCATATACATCACCTCCTGTTTCATACCAGCGTCATATACAATGCCACCTGCATTTGCCAATGTGCTATGTGCATTTGGTATAATTTCAGATTCAGATGTCCTTCCTGAAAAGCCTTCAACATTTCAACATATATTGGACTTACTTTATTTCTGCTACAATTGGCTCCCCAATTTCCAAGGCTGATGCAACATTAGAGGTGGCAACAAAATGACAATTATACTCCATATTGGTCATTTCTGGAGGCAGGCCACCTAATGTGAAGTAGTATGAAACATGCTTGTTCCATCGTTTGGACTGGTTACCTGAGGTGTCATCCGAATATAGGGTGATGGGAACATGGCGGATGACCCTGTGGTCAGCCCTATCTCTCCATTCATTGGGAACTGGGATTGTTTTGGAATAAGTTGGCATTCCATGTTCTGTCATTAGATACAGATTCAAATGAGGTGATTAGTGAACATGTCATCCATGTGAAGCAATATGATATGTGAAAGGCAGCTTACCCCATATCACATTGCCACACTTGGACATCAACAATTCTCCATCAATATGAAAGATCTCCTGGTAAGTCTTGTTGAATATTCTGACAGGTATCTCCTGTAAATCTTGGTCATGATACCCGATGTCTGGCTGTATGTAGCAATGGAATTTTCCTTCTTCATCTGGATGAGTGAATTTGGGCCTAATACACTTTGCGTATAAATCATTTTCTACCTCAGTGACCTTCTGGTAGAAAAATATTGGCACCAAAATGTAAATATCTGGTGATCCAATCAAAGTGATGGGCTCAAAAATATAGTAGTGTTGGTTGCCTACTGCAGCCATCTGCACACGGTGTTGTCGGGGGAGGTGTTCAGGCCATTTTGCACTTTGGTACAATGCTCTGATGTTCTTACCATTGGTGTCATGTGGGTAGAATTGTAAATGTGGGTGTACTATTGGATTAGCCAATTCCTGGAAGATGAGAAAAGGCAGGTCAGCACTAGGTCACTATTTCAGAACTCATCAACAGTCATAAATCAAAAGAAGCCCACGTGTCCAATAATATCCCTCAGACTCAGATAATAGCAGGTGTTATTGAATACTGACACATGCTGTTTTAATTGAACATCTAACGCTTTCCTAATCAATTCCTGGTTTCTCTTGATGCTATCCCAGTGTGGGAGTTCTATGTCACACACAGTCAATATGATACGTATCTGATTGTACATTGTCCGTGACAATCAATTATGAAGGTGCCCAAGCATGAGAGCAGATACTGCATACTGGTGAAATGTATTGATATATATGGCCATGCCAAGCAAAAAATCAGCCATTATCTATTGATGATGATGAGACATAGCTGTGAAATAGACAGCTTACCTCCTTGGATCTGAAAGGGAATCAAGAGGAATTTTTGCATGCTTCTGCAAATTGATGATCAGGGAGAGGTGCATCTTGACTAGGGAATAAAACCTCTTCATCCATCAATCCAGCCGCCAATGCATTGTTGACCCAGCGTTCCATTTCTTGGGGTCCACAAACAACTTCATGTCTTGCATCCAATCCAAAACCAAAACCAACTGAATTATCCATATCCACCTCCACCCTTTGGGAATGGCCAGGTGGAGAGCCCTCAGGCAGAGGTGGAGGCAGAACATCTGGACCAATGTCAACATGCAGCTCGGGGGGGTCCTGGGTCCAAGTGTGCAGTATTGATGAGGCAGGTTGTTGTGAAATTTGTGAAGAATGTGCCATCTGATTACGGAAAGCCTGTACTTCATTGAACTTTCTTATATGTGTGGAGGCTTTAAGATGTAATGGAATATTTTCCTCCTTGGCCCATTTTGATTTACACATAATGCATCTGTATCTGTATGTACCATCAGGATACATGTGATGCTCAAAACCTGATCATAAACCAGAAAATATCAGCAAGTTCACCCAATTGGTGCAATCAGACCCAACCCTGCTTACCAGCGTGAATGTTTGGGGGGGCTGTGGGCCGACCCCAGGGACTTTGTGGTAGCATGGCAAAAACAGAGCTAGGATATTCCCAAGAAAGCTTTCCTTATATGCAAATTTAATAGCGGAAATGGGGGAAATGATATACGGTATTCATTTGGGGAAATGGGAGGAATGAGTGCCTTTATTTTGAATGTGTGCCTTTATTTTATGAAAGTGTGCTTTGTGTGCCTATATTTTATGAATGTGTGCTTTGAAAATTTTATTTTATCATAATTCAGACAGAGCTTGCTTTTATAAGAAAGGGAAGCCCCTGGACTTTACAATCCGCCCCTCTTAGCCGCGAAGTCCGCAGCGCAGCGCCGCCATGAAACCCCGACTCCATCAGACTCAAGGAGTCCAAACACTGCCACGTCACCAGGGGACCCATCACCGCCACTCAAACTTGATCGGACTCCACAACGCCCCTCAGACTCCACGGCACCAACACCATCCCAGCCCTCACCCTCGCCCACACTAGTCTTCCCAATGGCGCAATCAATTGTGCAACCAAATCTGATGGCCCACCCAAACACTTTGGCGCAACCGCTTTTGATGTCGCAGGCAACACCAGTGTTGCAGCCCCTTGGTGGGCAGCAATCCTTGGACGAGTTTCAAGGTAATTACGACCCTTTGGGCACCCAACAAGACTACAGCTTAACCCCCGGACATGGCCCACGCCTCATCCCCAGTAACAACCTCTCCGGACACCCAGCCCCCCCATTTGGAAGCAACCCGCCTCCTCTGTCGGAAACAACTCCCTTTCCCTCAGAGGGCCCAATCATCCTCCTGGTGAGTATTCTTCCACTCACTCACTCACTCCTTCCCCCATCTCATCTCCAACCCCCTCACCTTCAGCTGAAAGCCTGTCAGGTTCCAACCCCCCAGATGTGCACAACCAACCAAGAAAGGCAGGACCCCAATGCACGCCCACAGTGGCCCGAACTGGCGCGCCGGCGTCCCCTTACGCCATGAATCCGTTACCACCCAAACCCCATCAAGCGTGGTCCCCAAGCAGCGCCAACTCGAGGCAACTGAGTCGATCCTTGCAATCAAGTGCCGGAGGGTCTGCGGCCCTTTCGCCCGAAGACCTTGAGGAGATGCAGGTGGCCCTACAAGCCATTGAGGGCACCTTTTTGCTCAGTCCAGAGCTGATGGAATGGGCCCAGCCCCTATTTCAGGTGAGTGATCAACCTTCTTACTCGGGTCAGGTAGTTTTTGTTGAAGCCTCTCAATTTTCCAGATGACTCCAGAAGCCCGCAACATGGCCATACTCCTATTGGCCCTCCATAACGGCCTCAATCCGCGCTTGACATCTGTTGGCTCAATCACTATTCCGGACAAAACCGCTTCCCCCTTTGAGTTCAGCAACCTCTTCAAGACCCATCTCTGCAAGACCATCCAACAAGTGTTACTCAATGAGGACCTTCAATCTTACGGCAGCCGCGCCGCAACTCGGTTGCGTGTCAATGAGACCCCAGTCTATAAAGCCATTGTAAGTCTCTCTCTCAGTACATCGCAGTACATTTTCTCACCTATCTCTCAATAGGGTGCAATCAAGAGTGCATCGGCAGAATTCCGCGCCGCACACTTACCGCCTTTGGGGCACGATGGCCCCAAATTTAAAGCTCTTTTTACCGAGTACGTGAAGCAAGAAAAAACAGCTCTGCTCATCAAGGTTGGTCTCATGGGGGGGACACCCTCCAAGGTACCCAACCTCTATTCCCTCATTGCGCACGTTTACTCAACATTCCACCCCGATTTCAAAAAGGCAAACAAGGAATTCATTCATAAGAAGGTTCCTGCCGGCGCCAAGATCCGCTTGTGCTACCTGCGCTTCATGGCCAACCATAACCAAAACACCCAACATCAATAATCAACCCAGAAGCAAATATCCTTCTGGGACAATATCAACGAGGACCTAGTCAGAATCAGGAAGAAGTCACCCGCATACGGTGTGGCGTACTCTAAGATCATCTTGGAGCTTGACCAACAACTCTGGGACTGTAAGAAGACCGTCCGCGATGTCGACGACCAACTGGCCAAGAACCAAGAGCCCCCTTCCAAAGAACAAATCATGGAGTGTGTGGCCTCCATTGCTCAAAATCCACCCCCCCCCCCCCCCGGAAGTTGTATTACCTCCCAACTAAAACCCTATCCCTTTCCCTCTTCTTTCTCTTTCCCCCTTCTTTCTCTCTCCCCCCCTTCTGTCTCTGCTCTCTCTACATGTATGTACAGCCACATATTAGCCAAACAAGAAATACACGCAGCAATATCCCAAGCAATTGTGAGGGGCGGGCCCAAGGGCCCGCCCAATCCCGGAGCATTCTGTCCAATCAAGCCCGATTGGGGGAGCCCAATCAGAGGCTCCCAATCAGAGGAGCCCATTTGGGGGAGCCCAATCAGAGGAGCCCGATTGGGGGAGCCAATCTGGGGAGCCCAACAGAACGCACACTTTGAATGGCCTTTGAAGAATCTTCCGAGTGCCTTTGAAGGCCAGTTCAAATGCTTTTGAAGCCTCTTTGAATTTGCCATTCAAAGGGGCTTTGAAGTAGCAATTCTTCAAAGTTTTTCCAAAGGCCTGCCAAAGGATCTTCAAATGTCCTTTGGAGAGTCTTTGGAGGAAGGTTTTCCTCCAAAGGATCTCCAAAGGACATTTGAAGTTCCATTGAAATCTTACTTTGGAGGAACTTTGTCAGATATTTTGACCAAGTGCCAACCATCCGCTGCTGCTGGCGGGTACTTTGGAGGCTCTCCAAAATACTTTTGGAGATACTTTGGAGTTTTGCGTCCGTCGTGTACAAACCTAACAAATGCAAATGCTCTTAAAAGCATTGTACAATCAACAATGGGTGACTACGCTACCCGTAGCGGTAGCGTAATGATAAAGTAGCAAATTTTTGGTCGCTACCGCTACTTTACACATAATTTTTATGCACTACATTATCCACAAATTTCTTTACTACAGTTTAACTGCAACTAAGCTATCAGGGGCATGACCAGGGCCCAAAAGGCATGTTTCCCCCCCGGATAGAGAATCTCTCTGTGGACCCTGGGTGGGTACCCACTTCACACCTGCCAGACAGTGCCGGATACGGTGCTGGGTGTGAAATCTTGTCTACCAGGCAAAGGTAATAAACTGGGTGGTACCTACTACCCGCCTGTACTCCGCTGGCACCAGCCAGTACTCTGATGGCGAGCTTAGTCAGTCCTCCCGTCTGAGTTGGCAGGCTGGCGCCCCTCGCGCGAAGCGCGAGCCTCCGAAGGAGGGACTTGGAAGTAAGCGGGGAAATTTGGTGTGAGCGCTGAGGACCACCTCCAACCATTTGGCTGGTGTCAAACTTCAACACCACACTAAATTTGCCTCCTGCGGGCCAATCAGGCCGCCCTGGTGCCAGATTAAAGGCCTGCATCTCGCCTTAAATCCTACATAGATCACATGACATTAACTCAAACGGTCTTGAAGTTACAAAGCTTGTAACATCATCTTACCAAGATTCTTGGATTGTCTGTACCTTTGTACATGCGAGGCAAGTACATAAGAGCTAAATACACATGCCAAAGTGTACAGTTATGGTGGCTTCTGTACTATGTTTTTGTAACAGTACAGGTAGGATACAGCAAGTTTATTGGATAGTGGAGTGTACAGGAGTGAAAAAAAACAAGAGTTTGACTTTTGGAAAACAGCTCATTGTGTTTTTTGAAAGGATGTCTAGCACTGCTCTGGGGGGATGGATAGATGATGGATGGATGGCTGGCTGCGCAAGCAGCCAGGCTACAAGGCCGTGCTACTCATGACCCCGTATGTTGCGTGAAAAATGTGTAGGTATTGATTTAGTGGAATTTGGGTGCTGGCCAGGACTACGGTCTGTCAGCTCTCACGCCAGAATTCGCCACTTGGGGGCAAGCCTCTCTGTGAGACAGAGACCCTGCGGGGCTCTCCTCCAGAGAGGCTTGGTTAAGCTCGCTCTGATGGCACCCGCCAGTACTCCGCCGGCACCCGTGAGTACACCGCCGGCACTAGCCAGGCGCCGGGTCCTTCTTTTGGGCTGAAAGCCATGGAAAATGTGTGGACCCGTTACCCAGGGCAAAAACACGCTACACTACCGGATTTCTGGGGGCAAAAATTATCCCTGGCATTACGCTACGGCTCAAGATGTAAATTCCCCACTACGGGTAGCAATGAAGTAGCGGGGCACTCATTTGTATAATTACACTACTGGAACACCCAGATAATGTAGCGTAATGTAGCGACCCATTGTTGGTACAATTACACAATTATGAAACATCATTTTTTTAGACTTTTGTAAGTAAAACATCAT
Source organism: Puccinia triticina (assembly GCF_026914185.1). Classification (NCBI taxonomy): domain Eukaryota; kingdom Fungi; phylum Basidiomycota; class Pucciniomycetes; order Pucciniales; family Pucciniaceae; genus Puccinia; species Puccinia triticina. The sequence goes on from NC_070572.1 coordinate 4,784,478, forward strand.
AAGTTTACTTACAAAAGATAAGCCCCTTTAACAAACAGAGTCTTATGTATCATATCTCCACCTCAAAAATTGCATATGCAATGACTCTGAGACCCTGATTTGTATCTAACTTAACACAAGTCCCTCTTTTTGGAGGGCCTGGTGCAGCCTGGGGCGAAGCGCCCCTCCCGCGAAAGGGAGGCATCAGAGGATCCCTGCGGGACAGCATCCCCCCTCCCCAATCAGAGGGACTTAGTTAAGTTAGGATTTGTATAGTCGTTTAGCCCTGGCTTGTCTTTCGGGATCAAAGTAAATCATTTTGTGATTCCAAATTTCAAGCAAAGACTTTCAGCCCGGAGCACCAAGGCGTTGCTCTATTCTGCAGTACCCTCGTAATTGTTGTGAACTTGCATACTTTTGTATCAAGCAAAATAAACTAGACCAAGTGCGAGAGTGTTTGGCTTCCGAAATCGGGCCCGCCGGAAGCTTTCTTTGGATCACAATCACAGCACTATATGCATTGAGCATCGAAGAGGGTTGACGGAATTAAAACAGTTACAAAGATTGAAGCTATTACATAAGCGATTGAGGAATAAACAAGAAGAGCATTTTGAGCTTAAGCTGAGGATTAGCTCAAATTCTTACGACCTTTGCAACCCGAGGGTTGCGTGGGCTGCGCGAACAAGCGCCTCTAGAGTGATCAAACTTTGGGATTGAATTGTAAAGGGTGTTTGATTTGGCCTTGGCTTTCTGGAACCTTTGACGGGAGCGGTAAGGCCTCGCTTGATTGTGTCTGTGACTTTTCGGATGAGTCTTCCCGAGTCTTCGATATCTATACATGTTGTCTTTCCCCTTATTTGCCTTGAGGGCACCGTGGTGATGGTGAATGGTCGTAGTCCGGGCTTCCTCCTGATGATCCGCATAGTTGAATACCTGGGCCTCGTCATCATCTGCCCCGCCGTCGCCAGACTCATCATCCTCGCGGGAAATTGTGAAAGTAGGACTTTGAGCTAGGATAGCTCCACCTTCCTGTCATGCAAAAGAATTGTAGAGAGGATGCTTTAGCCATGACGATCGGATAAGTGCTCGATCTAATTCCAGTGAATCGATTTACTGACTGGACTCATTATGTTGATTTGGTAACCACTGCCTTCCTTGAGTCCTTTAATGGCCGAAGGAGGTATATCGTATCTGCCCAATCTTTTTGGTAAGCCTTTCACGACGAGGGTGCTCAGTGCAGTGGGGTATGTACTGAAGCAAGTAAGGATTTTAGACACAGTTCCACCAGAGTAGTGAACGTCAAGCTCAGCGGCGACTTACCTGGGATCCTGGTTCGTTATTGCAACGGAGAAAGTCGCGGGATCAGAATTAACGCTTGACCATGTCAATGACTTCTTGTTCCCCATGCTAGTAAAGAGTCGTTCTCTTAGTTTCAAGACTGATTGAAAAATATAACTTATATTTGGATACTCAACTACCAAAAGTCATTTGTCGCTGGTGAGGTAATAAGGTAAGCGTCCGCGGAACGAAACGGTGAGATTACGCCGAGGAGGAAAACAACCATAAGCGGAAGGCTGTAGTTAAGCCCCATCAGATACCTGTTTTGAACCATGGTAGGAGCTGTAACGTATGCTGGTGGAAAGGACAGCTTGATTTCCTTGTGAGCCAAGGTTGATCTGGCTTTTCGACTTGTGAGACGGTTTTGAGGTGATGTCGCTCGTCAATGGGTAGGGAAACATCCATAGATGGGACTTTGGAGGACATTTTATAGCTTGACATTCAGAATTGGTGGCTGGGTTTGTCGTTTTCATCTAACCTTGATGACGCCTAAGGTTGATTTTTCAGCTTAGTACTTACCATTGCGCGGGATGTTTGCCGTGAATCCCAATTATCCTTTCCGTCAACTGGCATGTTTTGACCGCCTTCCGCCATGATGGATTCCACTTGGTTCGGGTGCTGGGTGAAAGATATGAGCCGGTGAGCATTATTGAAAAACCGCTGCAAATATGCAAATGTCCAAGAGACATGTCAGATGGCTCCAGCCCATCGGCCGATGTGCCGACCTCAAGTACTCAGCTGGCCCAGTCGCACCGTCGGCCACTATTGCTCGCGCTGATTTGTAAATCCAGTTCGTCCCGCTTGATGCAATCAGCCGGTCATGTACGAGTATGTCTATCGGCTCAGGAAGATTTCTCACACGAAGATCTGTAAACCCTCCTCGCGCTTTGACCAGCTCGGCGAGAGAAATCTACACCTCTCGGCGAGAAATCCATCTCGCCAAGGGGTGTGTCTCTTGGAGAGCTGGTCAAAGTCCAGCTCGCCGAGAGGAATACACACCTCCTGGCGGGCTAAATTTTTACACCAGCTCGCCGAGGGTGTTCTTCCCGGTGAGCTGGTCAAAGCCCAGTCCGCAGAGAGGTGTGTGTTCATCTAGGCGAGCTGGACTTGACCAGCTCGGCAAGAGACATACCTCTTGGCAAGCTGGACTTTGGGGAATTGGTGTCCCCAGTCCCGTACGCCAGGTATGTGAAAAAAGGCACAAAGTACCGCTGGTACCCGCCAGGCGGTGCCGGGTCCGGTACTTGGTCCCTGCTTTGGGAAAAAAACTCACCCGGTACCCGGGTGCCAACCGTACCCGGGTCCAAATGGTTATTCCCTAAGCCAGGAACATGTTTTCCTTGAAGAGTGGTGGGTTTGAGTGATTGTGAATCAATAAAAATGTTTGTATGAATATTGGACACCATTATTGGAGGACTTCCTGTTGAGTCTGGGAGCCTCCCAGATCTCAATTTACACACCCATACTCTTTAATTTTTGGTAGAAGGGAAAATGTTTTCCTAACCCTATAGCTCATGACTTTCATTTGCACTAATTGTTGATTTGGTAGATGTCTTAATTTAGCAGTTAGAGGGGCATCTAGAGCTCTCTAAATGCCAATAGGAAGTCCTCCATTGTATGTCATAAATGGGCAAATTTACAATCACAGATATGGTGTGAGCTACCCCAGACATCATGAGTAAGAGTGTTTCTCTGGTTTACCATGAGTGCAATCCACTTTCCAAGTTATTAGGGATGAAATCCAAAACTGCCATCAAACAATCCTAAAGAACACAAGATTAATGATATGTGATTGAGAGCATTGGATTTTACGCCTTGGCCAGAAAACATAGTTTTGGATAGAGGAAGCCAAGGGACAGGTTTTCCTTCAGGAGTGGTGGTTCCTTGGAAAATGTTCATATAAATTAACAAAACTCAAGAAAAGTTGAAAGACTTGACTGATTTGTGGAAGGAAGAGGTCGAGACTACTATATCCAATACTAATCGTTCTAATATTGGAGGTAATATAGCTAACAGTCGGAGAGGAAAAGATCAAGGGAAATGGGGGGAGACCTAACATTGAACCCGACGTAGTACGTCTGACCAGATGTCGTAGAAGAAAGCTCCGATGAACAGTTTTAGAGCTTTCGAGCATCGATGATAGTGTTCCACTCCCAGTCACGGACATCGCGTGAGCCGCCCCAGACATCAAGAGCAAGAGCGTTTCTCTGATGTGCTCTGAGAGCCTCCTTGACGTCCACCATCCGCTCCTCGTGCCCCTCCTCTTCACCAGGCTCCCACCCTTGGTCATCGAATGCAGACCCGTCGAGATCATACTCACTCGTCTCCAACGTCGCCTGCGCAGCGGGTATGCATCCCGGGTCAAGCTTCAGAGCTAGATGAGCCTCGTTAGTGCCGATCAATGTACCATAATACGTCATCGGTTCCGGCGTAAAGCTCTCCACTGAAATTTCAATCGTCTGAATAATAAGACAAGGGGATAATGATTTTAGTCAGCTTTTTTTCACTGAGATAATCAAGAAAAAAATAATACTGACTCGAATGGCTATTTGGGACCCCAGGACGGCAGTCTTCCTGTCAACTTTCTCAAGTTGGTCCCATTTTTGGTTGAGGGTTGTAAGGAATGTGCCCCCTTGTTGATCGGATTCGTTGAGGCGGGAGCTGTGGCCACCGGAGCCGATGAATTCTGCGTAAGCGTTTTCGATGTCCCTCTGAATCTCCTGATCAAACTCTGATCCATCTGACCCTTCGTCTTCATCCTCCTCCTCTTCCACCCTGCCTTCATGTTGTCCTTGTTGCAAAAGCCGGGTCTTGGCCGCCAGTCGGCGGCGGCGTTTGAGTGATTTCTTGCGGTTCTTTCGCGTCTTTTTGCTGGTCGTCTGTGGAAGTGTGCTGTCGAAATAACTATACGTGTTACCGATTTGGCCGGGTGTCCAGTAGGGATCGAGCAGGTTGATCGAGGTGATCAGTATGTTGGATGGGATTAAATCGGCGTGTCGGGCTGAGGGGGGTGGTCCATGAGAGCGAGTGGCATGGGTGATGGAATAGTCAACAAACTCTTGCTCCTCGTCCTCATCGAACGCCAAATAATCATGGGAGACATCTTCTCTCTGGGGTAAACTGGCCTTTACGAGACTGGGAGAGGCGGAAGCTGTCCCGTAATTAGGAGATGGGGGCGTAAAACAAGGGCTCTTCACTGGGTTCTTCACTGGGTTCTTCACTGGGCTCCTCAAATGGTTTCCAGATACGTTAGATTCAAATACGATCTTGCTGGGTTGAGCCAGCTGCTCGGGACAGGACTTGCGCTTGAGGTTCTTTCGTTTGTTCTTGTTGGACAGGGAGAGCATGGTGAGTTGGGGATTGGAGATGATTGGAACCGTTTTTTGGGTGATTAGTCTGGAGGTTTGAGTGACCGGGGCTGCAGTTTGGGTGCTCGCAGCCGTTACTGTTTGTATGCATGACCGCTTGGAGGGTAGTTCGGATGGGTGGGATGATGCTTCGGATAGAGTTGACTTGGGGACGGATGTGCCAGGTTCGGAGTCAGACTCGGATGAGGAGGTCGAAGAATCAGAGCTGGATTCGGTGGAGGAATCGGAACTAGATTCGGGCGAAGAATCAGAGCTGGATTCGTCTAGCTGACTGCTTGTCTGACTAGTGCTACCCTGACTGGATCCATCCTTCCTGACTGAAGAGTTGTTGGTCTTGGCTCCTTCGTTATTACGCCCCCCCTTGATCAGCTGAAGCGGTTGGGATTGAGGTTTGCTGGTTTGATCACATTGGCCTTGCGCTAGACTTCCAATGGCCGATAGCTTCCTCTCGCGTTCTCTCATCCTTCTGATTTTTTTTCGCTGATTCCGGGCCTTGGTGGAGGGTTTCCCTTGTCCTGGTGGTACAGGTCGATCTGTTGGAAGGTTGTCACTCTTGGCATTGGTTTTTTGATCGGATGGCGACGTGGACGAGGTTTGAATCTTAGAAGGGTTGGCTGCTTTGGGCTGATGAGTCAGTTTGGATTGGTTGAGTGGTTTTATTGCACGTTCAGCCGGCTGGCTCTTGCATCGCTGAGGCGGTAGTCGCTCAGAGGGGGTGTTGGGTGGGAGTTGAGTTTTGCTTTGCGATCTTCGTCTTTTCTTGCTAGTCTCCATCTGTGAGGTAGATGGAATGGGAGAGACGGTCTTGACACTACAAAAGGAAAGAGCAAACTCAGCACTAGTCAAACTGAAGAAAAAAAAATGGAAAGCCTTACTCGATCAAGTCATGGGTCTTCGGGAAATCAAAGTGTGTTAATACATTTATCTTCATCTAAGCTTCCAAACTGAACCTGAGCGGACAAGTGAACTCACAGGGTCGATTAGCGAACAAAGGCTTTGATCGAGGAAGGCAAAGGCTTGAAGTGATTTGGAGCGAGTCAGACATAAGATCGATGGGTTGAGGATAGTGCAGAGTGAGTGACATACCATCAAGTTCGAGCAAGATATCTTGAGCAGTTAGTGGGATCGACTGAGTGTCCCCCAGCAGGCTGAGGATGGTAGATTTGAGCGAGGAGATGAGCTGGTTGGGGTTGAATGGTACCCAAGCTTGGAATGGCCGGAGTGGAGGATGAGTTCGTATCCTGACTCGGCTGGGGGGATCGCTGGCGAGCAAGTTCATGATGGTTGGTCGAGAGAGCTCTGCAGTTTTTCGAGTGGTCCAGCTGGAGTGGCTGCCCCCTTTTTTTTACAGGCTGAGACGGCGAGCGGGCCCGGGCCCTCGGCCCAAAAATGGGCTCACCCAGAAGGAGGCCCCGCTCAGCAGCGCAACGTTTGTTGAGTTCCAAAGTTTCCCTGCACAATTTGCTTGTATAGCATGTTTTTGCCTTCATTGCTAACATTGTTGATATCTGCCTCACTGAAATTTCCTTCATCTTCACAAGCTGGAAAAAATCTTTCTTCTTCGTGACTGAATCCAATATTTTTTTTCATCTGTTCATTGTGGCATCAGCTTTGTCCCCTCGAGCGAGCCTGTGGAAAAATAATCACCAAAAACTGAACAAATGTGCATAAAAACGAGCAAGTTAGACATACAATCTTATTTGCCCCAGAGGGTTTTCCTCCTCAGAATCCCCTTTGTCATTGGATTCAATTGCACTGGAATTCCCAGATTTTTTATTCTTCTGAGTTCCGAATGGGTGGAGAATGGACTGGTCTATCAAGTTGAGGATGTGCGAGCGGAGAACTGTTGGATCCAGTGTGTCTTGCCTTTGAAGCAAGGCCACTTCAACTTCTTGACCTCCCTTACCATCAACTTGTTGTTGGTTGGATTAATATTGCTTACAAGTTACAACCCCACAGATCTAGGCAAAGGAAAGCTTGGTGGGCCTGGGAATCAATGCAGAAAACTGGCAAAAGAGGACTTACTTTGTCATAAGAGCATCTCCACCGCGGGGTGTAAAATGCGGGTGTAAACCCCTTTTACATCCCCGCAACCAAAAACAGTACCCCACCCCGGTGTGGTGGCCCATTTGGTTGACAGCTAGTCAGAAGCAGTTCCCTCGCCACCAGCAAGATCAGCTCTACTCTCAAGACCCTCAAGATTTCAAGATCATCAAGACTTCATTCTTCAAGATCCTCAATATTCAACCTTCTTCAAGACTTCAAGATCTTCCCCTCCCTTCAAATTCTCTTCCCTATTCCCTTTTTCCATTCCCTCTCTCACCTATCCTTTTTCACCTTTCTTGGTCCTAACACAGCATTTGCTGTGGGTTTGTTGTTGGTTTTTTTTTCTTTGTTTTTCCTTTTATCCCCTGTTTCCTCCTTTCTTTCCTCCATTCTCACTTGTATGGTTTTTGTTGCTGCTCTGTGATCTTTCATTTCTTGGTGCTCTGTTCTTCTCTTTCATCTCTCAGTCAGGCTCAGGGTTTTTCTTCTTGTTCTTGTTTGTTCTTTTCTTGTTTTCTTCCTTCTTCTCTGTGTTGTGTGGTTTTGTTGCGCGCGCTTGCGCGCGCGGATGATGTGATGAAATGTATGTGACATGTCACCCTGAGTCCAAGTTCAGCTCGAACTTGGATGATGGGTGGCCATGGCATTCTGATCCGCCATCAAGAGTCTATTGATCATCACAAGTCCGGCATTCCGACGAATCCAACCTTCATCAAGAATCCCCAGAATCCCTCAAACAAACCGCTGTCAAGAATCAAACCCTCGACGAAACCACTCAAAACCACTTCCAACGCTATCACCTTGAATCCCTTTGACTCATCTTTTTTGGACCAATCCACGAGGGCAGCCACCAGGCATCCATCCCCTCCCAGCGCTGTCGCCGGCCTAGCACCGGTCGAAGCCCCATACCGGGCAGTAAATGAGGTGGTATCTCTCCCCGGGAAGTAGAAATCGAGGTTGCAAGGGTAGATCTACCACCTCACTACACCTCCGCTCTCTGCCAAAATCAACCAACTCCAGGCTCATTTTACACCTTGCAATCCATCTCTCAACCCCCCGATCTCACACCACACCACACCACACAACTCAACAAGCATTCAACTCAAGCAATGCCTTCCTCCACTCATCCCAACCCACCATCAACCCCAACTCAGAATAAAACTAAAAAAAGGAAAAATACAAGTAGGTTAGCTCAAAATTATTTTCCAACTTCAATAGATAGCTGATTTTTTTTCTCACATTTTTTTGGAGTAGAAGCAGGTCCAGTGATTGAAGCCAAGATCAATGATGATGGACCAGCCAGTCAACCATCAAAAAAGCGGCGCAATCGCAACAAGATCAAGCCTGCATCTCTTGAACCTCTTGCCGACAAAGTAGCTCCATTGTCCAATGATGGTGGAAAGAAGACACCTGCTTGTTGTCAGCCACAGAGTACATGTCACAGTACCTTACACGTACCAAGTACCTGCAATTGTTCACGGTACATATAGTACATTCCTTTTTACACCTTTATTACATATGTATATCATTAGATACAAGCTTAAGAATGTACTCCTGTTATACATTACATTACAGATAACCATAGTTAAATACAGTTACCATAATGTACTGTTGTTAGGAGAGTTAAGTTACGTGCAACAGTAAGATTACAATACATTGTAATATTACTGTACACGTGAAATACCCCAAGACAGGTATCACTCTTTTTTTTTTTTTTTTTAAAGTGCAGATTTGATTTGACATTGCGCACTATAGTGTATACCCTCCGTTTGTAAGTAAAAAAGCATCTACAGGCTAAAAAAACAAATCTAAGTATTGGGAGAGTGCCCGCATCACTTATAGCTTGAGGTTAAACTAGCTTAGATTAAGGAATTGAAGGAGGAAGAAAAGTGGGAAAGAAGTGTGCTATCATGTGTTCCATCAACATCTCTTGCAGATTTGGAGATCGTGTGCCATTGTTGGGCAATTCTTAGACCACGGCAAATGAGCAAACTTTTCATCTAGTTGGTTAACTGTCTTGTTGGAGGTGATGAGTTCTTGCAAAATACAAACGCAGCAAGTTTGTGCAGTCGGAGCAGAAGATTTAAACTTGGTCGAGTTGTGGTTTCCATGGCATTTGCTGCATTGTGGGTTGTTTTTGCACCACTTTGCTGTGTGGCCCATCCGCCAGCAGCGGAAAAATTGTGGTATTGATTGTGTGTAATGAGCTCCTCAATACATTTCATTTTGGAGGAAGAGGCAAGTTCGTTCTATCTTGAGTGCAATGTCTTTATTGAGGAGTTGTATTACTATTGATCCGTTCTTTTTTCCTTTGTCCGCTGGATTGCTTAACCAGCGCGCCGATTGAATTAAGTTTGGATCAATTCGATTTTGTGTGCCTAGGGCCTCTAAATGGCTTTGGTTGGTAGGTTCAAAAATGGCGGGTATACCGTGTAGCAGCACTGGGTATTGATTTGGAAAAGTTATGAGGCTGGGGCAGAAAAGCTCGGTCCACTTGTGTTTGTTTTTGAGCATCCATTGAGCTTTGGGTCAAGACGGAGTGTAGATTTTCAGGTCTTTCAAAGGCAGGACCGCAATCCCTGCCACTTCAATTGGCGCAGAGTCGGTGGAGGTGTTGATCAAGGCCAAAGCCTTGTTGATATTAGTTGTGATTTCAGTAGCTGACAACGAGTCAAGTTCGGCGAATCCGGGGGGAGTGCAGATTACTAGGCTAGCTGTCTTGAATTTGTTTATTTCTTTGTTTGTCGGAGCTTTAAGCTTGGGATCCTTTGGCTGAGTCCCCTTTTTTTTTGTGTCACTTCGTTGGTTTGCGGCGACCAAAGCCCAAGTCGAGTGCGGGGGGATAGTGGTTGGGATTGGTCGTCGTTCTATGCGGTCCAATTGTTCAAGTATCTTTTTGAGAGTCTGATTTTCCGGTTTGTTGTTTTTGCTGGGTTTGATATTCTCTAAGGCTCTCTGTATTGCGAGAGTGCTTCGTAGTGCATGGACAATTTGATTGAGATTGAGTACTTGAGTCGGGTTTTTGCTTGAGGCTGCATCGTTGAGGAATTGGATAAGAGTTCCAGTTATCTGGATAGCCGTCTGAATAGGTGTCTCCTGGAGGGATACGGCAGGTGGGGGTGGTGGATCTGGGGCAGGTGATGGAGACATTTTTGGCTAAAAAGTGAGATTGTGGTTCGTGGCAGCCTTCAGGTATCACTCATTTATCCCTGTTACGCCTCAGTCCCCATTTACATAATATATTGGTTATGATATAAATACATAAACAATACATGATGTAATCCAATTCAAAGAGCACTGAATGGAATCACTGATTGGTTATGATCAGCTAGTGTGCACAGCTACTGATCTAGGATCAGTACTGATCATTACACTGCCCTGATCATTTCCAATGTTGATCCTCATGAGGATCCGCTTCCCTTGAGCACTTCCAGTTCCCCCCTGGTCCTGAAGCGCCTCCAAGCGCCTCATGTTCTCTCCTGCTCTTTTCCCCTCTATATAAACACGCCCCCTAGGACTGTTTATCCCTCAGAATATATTTACAGAAAAGTTTAACCCATACTATAGTTAAACAGTGCTTTCATTCTCACCCATCATTCAATTCAGGAATACTCTCAACTCTTGATTACCCTTACCTTTCTGTAGGTAAAACCACGAACCCAAGTTGAGTTATTCCTTGGATGCCTATTAACACCCTGTGTTGATCTGGATGCGCCTTAATTGAGCAAGCCTATCAGTCAAGATTACTGATAGAGTGAAACCTTTTACAGGTCTTACCACAAACCCATTGGCCCATCTTTGGCATCTTACACTATCATCTTGCTAGTAACAACCCTCCCAGACACAGTTAGTTACCTACAGGCTGACACTTGTGCTCCCAAGCCCACCAAGAAGAAAAACGTTTTGAAAAAAATCCACTGTGTTGAATGAAGATACCAAGAAACCATTGCCTGTCGTCCGTGCTCCCAATTACAAAGAAGATGAGGATGTCCAGATCTGTCGCTCTTGGCTTGAGATAAGCAAAGATCCTCTCAATTCTACCAACCAAACGGCCACTACCTTCTGGGCTTGAGTTTGCGAGCACTACATGAAGTAGATTCCTGAGCACAATCGCCCACTCAACAGCGTCAAGTATAGATGGCAAGCAATCCAGCAAGCCACCAACAAGTTCCATGGCTGTTTCAAACAAGTCACTCAAGCCAACCAAAGCGGGACCACCAACTCTGATCAATTGACAGCAGCTTTGAAGCTCTATCATGCACTTGAGAAGAAGACCTACACTCATCTCCAGTGCTATCATGTGCTTTCACCCTCGCCGAAATGGATTAGCTACTGCGAACAACTCGAGCAAAAGAAGAGCAAGCTCCTCTCTGATTCCAAGAAGCTCGATCCACCCTCCGATGTCAGTGTCCCCCAATCCAAGGCTGCAAGTGATGCCACCGCCACCAATGCCAGGGAACCTATTCGTCCAATTGGAAACAAAAAAGCAAAAGAAGCTCGCACCGAGGAGCTGAAGGACACCAAGTGGAAACAAGACTTGGTGAAGGTGCAACATGATCTGGCTTCCCAATCACAGGCCCAGATTTCCATCCTTGCCAAACAGAAGGAGGCACTAGTCTCAATGGCCGAAGAAGTGGTAATGATGGTTGATCCAACGACTATTCCGGAGGCGCGGCAACCTTTTTTTGAGTGGAAACAAAACAAGATCATGGATAAAATGTGAAAGGAACAACAGAAAGAAAAGGAGGAGGAAGAAAAAAAGAGGAAGGAAGAGGAAGAAAAAACAAAGAAGGAAGAAGAAGAGAAAAAGAAGAGGGAAGAAGCTGAAAAAGAAGGGAAAACGAATAAAGTCAACCAGAAGCAAAAGCCAAAAAAAACAATCACACAAATGAAGATTGCCGCAGAAAAAACCCATGCTGTTCGATCAAGATCAAAGCAAAACGAGATCGAAATTCAGATTGATTCTTTGGATGAAAGCGATAAAGAAGATAGCAAGGGGGAGGGAGAAACTGAACCAGAAGAAGAAGGTGAAGGAGAAACTGAAGAAAGCGAAGATGACAAATAAAAAAAATTATGATTCCGCTTGTTGTAGTTACTTCGCTCATTGTAGTTACTCCGTTTGTTGTAGTTACTCAATTTCTCTTATTGTTTTGTTCATCATTCCTTTCCGCCTCTTCCTCTTGATTGATCGAATCCAATGAGTCTGTTCTCTCTCAAAATAAGTTGTTCTCTCGAATCCAATGAGTCTGTTATCTCTCAAAAGAAGTTGTTCTCTCTCAAAAGAAGTTGTTCTCTCTCAAAATAGGTTGTTCCCTCTCAAAATAGGTCGTTCTATCTCAAAATAGGCTTGGCCTCAAGCTCAATAGAATCATGTGTTTTTGCTTATCTTCAAAGTGATTTGAATATGAATCAAATTACAAAGGATAGACATTCAAGTGAGATGTGAAAATGTTGGGTGATAAAAAAATAATAAGAAAGTGGTTAAAAAATAAGAAAAGATTGTAAGTTATTCCAAGCGACCTTTGATTGCCCAAAGGTGCTTGATGAGGTCGTTCTTCAGCTTTTGATGAGCTGTGCTGTCACAGAGAGCAATGCAGTTGTTGACAAACTGGGAGAATTCAACCAAATCCGTTTGGGCGTGCTCTACTTTAGTTTTGGAGTCGTTGTACTCGAAATCTTCGGGTAATTGCCTTTCATCCTCCACAATTATGTTGTGGAGGATGATACAAGTCTTCATTATCCGGCGTAGCTTTTCTTTATTCCAACCTCTTGCCGGCTGCGCCACAATCGCAAAACGGGCCTGAAGGACGCCAAAAGCTCTTTCAACGTCCTTTTGCAAGGCCTCCTGCATCTTTGCAAAGTGCTACATGCAGAAACAGGCATCAGAAACGATTTGAAGCGATAAAAATTGATCTGACTGACCTTCCGTTCCAGCCCTTGCGGCTGAGAAATGGTTTTCACAATTGTTGCGTAGTCCGGGTATATCCCATCAGCCAAGAAGTATGTTTGATTGTATTCGTTGCCGTTGATAGTGAACAAACACCTGGGAGTAACACCATTGAGAAGATTCGTGAAAATTGGAGACATATCAAGCACATTGATATTGCTGTGTGAACCAGGGAGCCCAAAAAAGGCATGCCAGAACCACAAATCTTGTGATACAACAGCCTCAAGGACAAGGGTAGGAAACTGCAGTTGATGATAAAAACAAAATTTGATTGATAATAAATTCATGTTGTGATCTAAAAGCAAAGAGGGGCATACCTTGTCCTTGCCTTGGTGCATGCCTTTCCATCCTGCTGGGCAGTTTTTCCACTCCCAGTGCATGCAATCCAGCGATCCAAGCGTTCCGGGAAAGCCACGCTTCTTGTTTATTGTTAATATACGTCTGACGTCTTCTTCAGTTGGAGATTGGAGATATTCTTTGGAGTAGAGCTGAATGATCGCAATGCAGAACTTATCGAGGCTTTCAAGAGAAGTACTCTCCGCAATTCAAAGATACTCGTCATTAGCGTCAGCAGCTCCTCCGTAGGCAAGCATGCGGAGGGCAGAAGTGATTTTCTGGATTGGCCGTAATCCCGGCTTGCCAAGTGCATCGTTCTTCTGCACAAAATAACAATTGTGTCCTTCGACATCGTGCACAATTCGCAAGAAGAGAGACTGTTGCATTCGGAATTGTCGCCGGAAGACGTCAGCTGGGTATGTGGGTGATTCAGCAAAGTAGTCTTTGAACAACTGCTGATAACCCGATTCAAAGTCGCGAGCTAGGTTGGCTGAGCGGCCCTTGATCGACCCTCCGTGAGTTGGAGCTGGTTTGACATCCTTGTCCTTGGCAAGTAAAACGCTTGCTGCCTCGGCTACCGCCATCTGGATTTGGCTGGTATTCGCAAGGATCTCGGCCTGTGATCAGAGGATGTTTTCCATTACTGATTTGCGGTCCATCACAGTTGTTCTCTTCAACAGGTGTGCAATGATCAAAGATTTTGATGTCCGGTGGCCGGGGACAAGTTGGGAAGCCGGGGAATTCGAGGTTCAGGGGGATTTACAGCCTGATTTACCTTCCCTGCGGTGGCTGCCGCATGTCACACCAGCTTCAAAATCAAAACCCGCGAGTGTATTTGCGCGGTTTACATCCTCAATTTTACACCCCGCGGCGGAGATGCTCTAAGTCCCAAATTTCTCAACAACAAACTGGATTTTCTCCGCAATTTACTCACCTGTGTGTGCCCAATTGGCATTTAAGCTGAATGAAGGGGCAATCACCTAGCAACTTGATCAAACATGTGTCAGACTGTCTCTGCAAGCAATATGAAGTATTATGAGCCGTAGCACGGGCTCCGCAGCGCAGACTCACATGTACATGTCACAGACCATACTCAAGGTTTGAGAGGCTAGAGATCCAAGCCTCTTCCTCATCCTGCAATCTAACATCTTGGATCCAGAACCCCCAGAACCCCAGACCCCAGACTCCACCTTCCTCTCCCCAGAACCAACGGTGGGTAGTTATTGCTACAGTAACACGTAAAGTAATGATAACGTAACATTTTTTGGCCGTTATTGTTATTGTTACCAGTAACGGCAGTGTGATATCAATATCACACCAAGAGTTTTTTTTTTGCGACGGCTGTTACTATATCTGAGCGCGTAGCGACAGATATTGGGCAAGATAACAAGCAATAAAAGGCCAAAATAGGGCCAATTTGGCCTTTTATTGCTCAATAACGCGTTATCCGCTGGATAACGCGTTACTTTACTGGTAACGGCCTCAAAAAAAGAGGCCTGTTACGTTACGTGTGATGCCGCTGTTCGCGCGTTACTGCTAACAATAACGGCACAAAAAGTAACGGCGGGTAGTTACTTTACAAAAATCCCGCAGATATTGTAAAGTAAAGTAACTACCGCCAGAACAGACCATAACATATTGCAGGATCTACTTCACGGAGACAAAGATCAAGAACCCAACAGACCAACAGAAACCAGATTGCTCTGCCTCCAAAACCTTGAATATCCCAACTCTGCTCTTAGAAACCTTGAATATCCCGCTCCAACATCACACCTAACCCTTGGTATCAGCTATACAATGGATGCCTCCAAAGCCGCCAAACTCCAACTGTTGGAATTCTGTCAAATTCCTTGTACTTTCACCTCTGAAACTTGTTTTATATCATTCTCAAGAATTGTCAGAATCACTGTTAGTACAGAAGTTATCACACCATGTAGTCTAAGAACCGTGAGTAGTAGATAACATTTTGTCATATAAAGATGAACAATCAAGACTTGGATACCTGTTGGCACCCGGGTACCTGCTTGTTTTTTTTCCAAAATCAACACCTCACACCGCACCCGGCACCGCTTGGAGGGTACCGGCGGTACTTTTTGCAGGTACCCCAGGTACCCCCTTCAGCGGCGAGCCTCGGCAAGGGAGGTCCACCCGGTGAGCTGGAGAGGAGTCCCCTCGCCAAGCTGGATACATGTGTATCCAGCTCGCCAAGAGGAATCCTCCCAGCAAGCTGAATCTGTCCAGCTTGCTGGCAAGGGTGAAAGCGCTGCGCTTCAAAAAGCGCAGCGCAGCGGTTTTGGTGGCCGCTGCGCTGCGCTGAAAGAAGCGGCCCCCCTGCTGCGCTACCGCTTTTTGGGTCTGGCAAGAAGCGGGTACCCGCTACTTTTAGCGGTAGCGCAGCGGAACCATCGCTGCGCTACCGCTTTTTGAGCTGGCCGCGTAGCGCTCCCCCGCTGCCAGCCAAAAAAAGCAGAGCGCAGCTGTTTTGGTGGGCGCTGCGCGGCACTGAACGGAGCAGTACCCCCCGCTGCGCTACCGCTTTCTGGGTTGGGGAAAAAGCGGGGCCCCGCTATTTGCAGCGGTAGCGCAGCGGGACTGGCGCTGCGCTACCGCTTTTTGGGCTGACCGCGCAACGGTTCCCCGCTGCACTGCGCTAAAAGACCGCTTTTTTTAGCGCAGCGCAGCGTTTCAGCCTTGTTGCTGGGAGACCTCCCCGCCAAAATAGATTTACCAGGTCTTGACCCTTGATCCCCCGGGTGGTGGAAGGTACTTGTGGGTGGTACCCGGGTACCGCACCGCTTTCCAGCCAAAACCAAGCACCTAGTACCGCACCCGGCACCTCTGCGCGGGTGCATGGCGGGTGTGAGAGGTACCTGAAAAGAGGTGCAGGGTGCCCCCCAACAGGTACCAAATGTTCATCTCTATTGTCATACGTGTATCAAACCTAGTCTCTGAGATATAATACTTGAAACTTGTCTCATAGTCACCTTCCTTTTGTTTTTTCTTCTAACCACATTTTGGCCACTTGTTGTTAGTCTATTTAAACCTAGCATACAACAAGCAATTTACAAATCATCGGTTCTCCTCATCATTTCTCCGTGCCCCGCTGAGCCGCATCCAGTGAGAGAGTCATCCTCACTGCCCCAATCCTTGAGTTTTTATCAATACTCATCTTAGTCCTCTTATTTCTTGTGCCTGAAAGTTATAAATTTTGTCACCAACAACAACTGTTGGAATTCTCCCTGCACTCCGCTCTCAATGCTCCAGGCGCTCTGCTCTGACTTCCCGCTCTGCTCCCTGTTCCACTCCTGTTCCTCTCTGCTCTTCCTCTTGTCTATCTCCCGCTCTCCCAAGCGACAAAACACATTCTGAAACTCTCTCCTGCTTGGCTCAACGGTTCAACACTCGGTTCAACTCATCTACCAGCGTTTCCAATCTCAAACGACCTGAAACTTCTTCCTACATTCCTGAAACACTCAATGCCACGTATCTCAAAACCACAAGTTGGCTGGTCTCTTCCTTGAATATAAAGACCGGTCTTTCTCTCACTCTCCACCAATCCTCAGCAGACTTTGTCCTCAGTTCTCCCCAGTCACACCTCCGACCGACTATCTCCATTGCCCCTTCTGCTTGGCCTTTGCTACCTCTCAACATTCAGTCTCTCAAGTTATCACTTTTGCTTTGGTTCCTTCCATCCCTTCTTCTCTTCCTCCTATTCCTCATATCCCTCTTAATCAAATCTCATTGCCGACAAAATCTTCTCAAACTCACATCAAGCTTGTCCTCCATCATTCTTGTTGCACCCTCTCTATCTCTCAAATACATCAATTGTCTCTTTCCAATTTGGTGAGAAAATCAATCAATTCACCAACTAATCATCAATCTCAAGATCCTCACATTGACCTTCTTCTTCTTTTTTACAGTGTCTACTACTTGTCCCTCTTTGATCTAGTGTTCTTCAGTATCTCTGTTCTGCTTCCTCCAAAATCTTCCTCTCATCACGGTATGCCTCAAAATCATCTTCCAAAAAACGCTCTCACTTTTTTATCTACATTAGACTAACTTTGTATATCTTCTAGTTCTGGTTCTTGTCACAGTGATAAAACCAGTTTTTCTTCAACAACTGGCCAACATCACCAAGAAGGCCGATGAAGAGGAAAAAAAACACCGCCAGGCCAAGGCCAAGTTGGAGGATGCACTCCGCATTCAGAACCCACCCCTCTCCCCCCCAACCGCCGGAGCGGAGGTAGTTGCAACCAAGGCCCCCAAAGTTGCCCAACCCAACAAGTTTAATGGTGAACGCAGAGCGGCAGCAGAGACGTTTTCCCGCCAGGTCAGCATCTATTTGGCCTTGAACAAGGCCTTGTTCCTGACCAACGCAACACAAATCCTATTTGTGTCCTTGTACATGACCGGACCCGCGGGCATATGGGCCGCCCCATTCCTTGACCAGGCAGCAGCAGACCCGCCCACCCTGACCTACATGGAGTTCACGGCGGCCTTCTGGGGCATGTATTTTGACCCGGAAAAGAAGGCAAAGGCAGAACAAGCCCTCCAAGCGCTGAAGCAGACTGGATCCGTGGCAGACTACACCCACTCCGTCTTCCAGCACACTTCCGCAGCGGGACAGGAAATCCCCACCCTGACCAGCCAGTACCACCAGGGCCTGAAGCGGGACATCCAGATGGGGCTCATTGTTTCCCGCACCGCATTCACAACTGTTAATGAGGTTGCTAGCTTGACACGGCAATGAGCCAAGCAGAGACCAGAACAGCGCCAACCAAACAGAAGATTGACCCCAACGCCATGGACCTATTGGTGTTAAACAGACGGCTCTACAACTCCAAGAAGGCCCGGATGATGTGGGAAGGCCTCTGTTTCCAATGCGGAGTACAGGGCCATATTTCCCGTGACTGTCTGACCAAGAAGGGAAAAGGCTGCAGCAATGGAGGATCAGATCCACCAACTAGTGGAAGGGATGGCGGTGATAGGCGGAGCAACACTGCAAGAGCTACGCTTTGCTACAAAAAGCGGTGCTTTTGCGTAGCGAAGCGGAAACACGCTACTCTGGATCCAGAATAGCGTTAGCGCTAGCGGAAAATCGCCACTTTGAGCGGTAGCGAAGCGCCAGAACCGCTACTGCAGTTTTGGCCTGCGCGTAGCGAAGCGCTTTTTTTGCCGCTTTGCTACAGTATAGCGCAGCAGAAAAATTGACGCTTTTTGGCGCTAATAGCGCTTTTTAGTGCCAAAAGCGCAGCGAACTGGGTCGCTTTTGTGTCAAAAGCGTAGCGGGCATCTCTGCCTTTTGGTGGAAAATGCCAGAAATAGTACACGAACATCAATCCTCCATCATTTTATGATGTGCAGTATTGATGTTTGAATGGTGCTATGGTAGCGCAGCAAAATTGCTACAGTAGTGTTTTTTGCGCTACCATAGCGACAAGCGTAGCAAATTGCCGCTACTCTGCGCTAAAAAAAGCGCGCTATTTTCTTTAATTTTTTCCCCTTAGAAAATGTAGCAAATAGCAAAGCGCCAAGTCCGCTACAAATAGCTTAGCGAAGCAAGGCTAAAACCGCTACGCTTTTGCTACGCTGCCGCTTTTTGTAGTGTAGCTCTTGCACTGTTGGGCGGAGGCGGGCCAGTGGATAAAGGCGGAAAAGGCTGGGCCAACTCGTCAAAAAATGGAGGTGCTCAGGAATGAAGGTTGTGCCTTTCCTGAGCACGGCAGATTTGTCTTGTAGTATTGGTGCTAGTCACACTTTAAACAGAAATGAAATTGATCCCAAATGTTTCATCTCTTGCACCATCACAACTCCCAGAGCCACACCCCAGACCCCATTACCTCCTGCCTCCTTCCTGATTGATTCCAAAGCAACTCATGATGTGTTGAGTGAATCCTAAGCTGCTGCAACAGGATTACTCCGCAACACCACCGCCTCAAAGGGGACTGTTTTGGGCTTCAATGGATCCACATTACAAGCGGTGTATGAGATTGACCTGACCCTCAATGAAGAACCCCGCCCATCAAAATTCATCATCACCCAACTTAAAGACATGTAAGACGGCATCCTTGGGATGCCATGGACCGTAAACACAGACACAGAATTGACTGGACCACCTGCACCCTCCGACATTGCAACTGCCTCAGCAGTTTCGTCCACTCCAAAAACATCCTCAACAGAGGGCCTGTCAGAATTCTGGCCGTCTTCTTGCTCACAGTCTCATTTCTCTTTTCCATCACTGAATAGTGATGCTCAAACCCCCCCCCCCCCCCATCCAACTCATCTTTTTCCATCACTAGTGTGTGATGTATCTCCAGTCCATCAATAATATTTGATGTTATAATTCCATTACTAGTTGTAATGTCTCCTTCATTCCATTGACAAGTGTCAATGTCTCCTTCCATATGTTAAGTTTACTTGAACATATGTGTATTGTTTTTCCTTCCATCTCATGTAAGATGTTTTGTCTATTTTAGTCTCCTAGGCCCCCTTTGGATCTTGCAAGGGGGCTCTCTAGTTGTGGAGGTACGCGGTTTTTTGGGCGTAGTGGTCTACGTGCGAATTTTCATCCCTCATCTGTCAGAGATTTGTCTTCCGTTGCGGCGTTTAACCCGCAAGGATGCAGAGTGGGAGTGGACTGAGGCTTGCGACGAGGCCTTCGAGTGTTTGAAAAAGACGGTTGGCAAGGATATAGTCTTGGTGAAACTCGTGTACGGCCCGGATGCAGGAAAACTCAAGCTTGCGGTGGATTCGAGTTTTCACGCTGCGGGCGCCGTTCTCACGCAAGAGGATGCCAATGGATTGGACCGGCCAGCGCTCTAAGTCACTGTTGTTTTCCGACGTCGAGTCCCGCTACTCTCAGCCCAAACTCGAGCTTTGCGGTGTCGCTCGTGTTCTCAAGAAGGTTCAGACGATCTTGTGGGGCCAGCATTTCGAGTTGCAGGTCAACGCCCACTCTTTGATCGAAATGATCAACGCCCCGAGTCTTCCCAACGCGCCTATGACGCGTTGGGTAGCGTTTATACAGTTGTTTTCGTTTGACATCGTGCACCGGCCTGGGAAGACTTTCACGATGCCCGACGGACTCTCGCGGCGCCCACAGGGAGACGACGAATCGGACCCTCCCTCTGATTTTGACGAAGAAGCCCCTCACATTCGCGCGTGGCAGTCATACTCAACGAGCACGGAGGACGCTTACACTGGCTTCCAGCAAGGCTATTGGCGCGACGTGGAGCGTTTCTTGGCTACTCTGCTCAAACCGGTGGGAATGGACCCGAAGGAGTTTCGAGCCTTGAAACGCCGATCCGTCGATTTCTTTTTCCAATCTGGGCGCCTCATGAAGAGGGGAAGTCCGCTACCTCGAGTAGTGGTCACAATTCCGGCAAAGCAGCGCGAAATTCTCACAAAGCTACATGAGGATTTGGGACACCGTGGCTCCACCGAGACTTATCGCAGAGTTTCGGAACGCTTCTGGTGGCCTTCGCTGAAGAAAGCTGTGGTCGGGTGGTGCCAGAGCTGTGAGGCATGTCAAAAGAAGGACCTTCGACGCCCGCAAGAGTTGCGTTACCCTACTGGCGAGTCGACAGTTTTCGGCCGGGTCTCTATGGACGCCGTGCATCTTAAAGCTGGCGGTGCTAAGTACTTAATAGTGGCCCGGGACGACTTCTCGGGATGGGTTGAAGCCAAGATCCTGAACAATTTGACCTCAGAAGCGGTGGCCGCGTTTTTGCAAGAACACTGGACTATGCGTTATGGTTTGGCTCAAGCTTACTCGACAGACGGTGGCTCAGAATTCGGTGGCGCGCTTGCCGCGATGTTGCGGGCCTTGCCTGGCCAGCATCGTGTGTCTACTCCTTACTATCCCGAAGGGCAAGGGATGGTAGAGCGCGGCCATGGACCTCTTAAGGCGGCTCTGGTGAAGATGGCGGGCGAGAGCGGCAAGAATTGCCGGAAATTTTTGCCTTTGGTTTTATTCGCCGACCGAATTTCAACAAAACGGACCACGGGCTATTCGCCCTACGAGCTTGTTTTCGGTCAGCGGGCTGTGCTTCCCTTGGACCTGGAAATCGAGTCCTACTTGGGCGTTGATTGGGATTCCGTCAAGACTACCAAGGATCTTTTGGTTGCTTGCTCTCTTCAGCTGGAGCGCAGTGAAGAGACGCGAGGCATCGCCTTCAGGAAGATGATGGACGCACGTGGCGACTCAATTCGATACTGGGAGGAGAAGCAAGGCTCGAAGATCCGCGAACCGCTCAAGCCCGGCGATCAGGTCCTTGCCTACAACCGGTCACTGGAAGTGCAGTGGGGCCAGTTGTTTGCGCATCGGTGGAATGGCCCGTATCGCGTTGTGGAGCAGGTTCAAGGCGGTTCTTATGTCTTGGCGGAACTGGACGGCACGGAGCTCAAGCGCCGCTTCGCCGCGGATCAAGTGAAGAGGTTCTTTTCCCGGGAGGACATTGCTGACCACAAGTAAGTTCCTCTCCAAGCGTGCACCTCCCGGGTAGTTACTACCGCGATTTTCAAAAACTCTACTTCTTGCCACGCTCGTGAGCACCGCGGACGCGCCTGGTTGGTTTCTTTTTCTTCCTCTTTCTTAGGGCTTGGATTTCTAGGCATGGATATGGGACGAACAGTATAGGGACAGACTGCAAGTCGTGGGTGGATGTGGTGGACAGATCAGTACACGGGGCAAATTGAGGATTTCTTTGCGCACGACGCGCGCCGGAGGACGTCGAGATTCAAGGACTCAATATCTCAGGTTCATGGCGCAGCGTGGCGCGCATCCTCAAGACGTTTCAGGCCTTCTCCCTTCCCACTTTTTCTTTCCCTTCTTTATCCTTGTTTCTTTGTTGATGGTTTTTGTTTTCCTGTTAATTTTCTCTTCATTTAACTCTTGTTATTTTTTTTCCTTTTTCATTTTGCGCGCGTTGGTTAGGTTTTGGATGAGGAGGGTTTGTTTTGTTTCTGTTTCATTTTGTTTTGTTTTGTTTGTTGTAGCGCGCGCGTGCGCGCTAGGTTGTGATGAGATGTCTGCTACATGTCACCAACTCCAAGGTTTGAGTTCAGTTTGAACTCAGGCTTTGGAGCGGCATGGACCACTCTGAACCATAGTTTTCAGTTTTCCCATCAAAATCAAAGTTATACGTCTTGGCAAGCTGTTTGCCCGAAGTTTCTCCTCCTTTAAAGTTCATTACCCCGCCAACGCAGATCTCCTCCAACTCTTTGGTTTAGATCACACCCCGCCGGCAGTATCCCCGGCTCTCTCTCTCAAAACAAAACCCGCCAACGCGCATCTCCAGCCATTGTAAAATCAAAACCCCCCCACACTTACACGACTCTCAGCGCTTACTCACGGCCAAGCATCACCGGAGGGCATACGCAAGCTACTCATTTCTTTCCCATTCCCCTCCTTGAACTGCTGCCGGCCTAGCAACGGCCAGAGTTCCATACCGCGCGCTGATTTGATCTTCCTCTGCAAATCTGAGGATCTTGCTGCTGTCATGACTGAAACTGGAAAATGACTGGAAACTGCACGCAACGCCAGCACCACGAGTTTGGCCACCACAACGGACATCAGCTATTGTATCATCACAGACCTTCCTGAATCCCGCTCCTACAACAGCATACTGACTGTTGTTGACCGCCTGACAAGGATGGTGCACTTTATCCCTTGCAGAAAGTCCGTGAATGCGGAGCAGTTAGCGGACCTGATGGCAGAGCACATTTAGGAGCTCCACGGCACTCCAAAGACTATTGTCTCCAACAAAGGGAGGATTTTCGTGTCCCAAATCACCCGTGAATTGGACAACCAACTCGGCATCAGCCTCCAACCATCAACGGCATACCACCCAAGGACAGATGGACAGTCAGAAATTGCAAACAAAGTGGTTGCGCAATACCTCTGCCACTTTGTGAGCTACCAACAGGACTATTGGGCTCTGCTCCTGGCAACGGCGGAGTTTGTGTACAACAACAGCGACCACACGTCAACAAGGGTGTCCCCATTCCAGGCAAATTACAGATTCAACCCATTGTACAGCGGAGTTCCGTTGGCGGAGCAGTGCGTACCAGAAGTGGCTGAGCAACTCCGCCAGCTTGCGGAGGTGCAGGACGAACTCAAGCACTGTCTGGAAGCGGCACAAGAGGCCATGAAAAGCCATTTTGACGGCGGAGTGCGGAAAACACTGGAATGGAACAGCAGAGACAAGTTTTGGCTAGATGGACGCAATATCACAACAACCCTCCCCAGCCCCAAGTTGGAACACCACTGGCTTGGACCATTTCCAATAGCTATCAGAATTCCAAACTACGCTTACAAACTGACCCTTCCACTCTCCATGCAGGGAGTTCACCCAGTTTTCCATGTGTCAGTACTCCGCAAACACAAGCCCGACGAAATTGACCACCGACAGCGGCAGACCCCGCAACCGGTAACAGTCAATGGCGGAGATGAGTGGGAGGTCAACAGCATACTGGACAGCCGGCAGAGAGGGCGGACGACTCAATACCTTGTCAGCTGGCGGAGATTTTGTGGGAACCAGAGGCAAACCTGAAGAACAGCGGAGACTTATTGGCGGAGTTCAACTCAAAATCTCCTCAGGCGGCAGCCACGCATCAGAGGACGCGGAGAAGAAAGTGAGAGGGCAATCTTTTTCCCACTGGGTTTTTTAATGCTGCCCAGGGACAGAATGCAGAGCCAAAAGAGGAGGAATTTTTTTTATTTTCATTTTTCATGAATCAAACAGAAAAGGGGGTGGCTTGAACATTAAAGGGGGGATAATTTTATGAGCCGTAGCGCGGGCTCCGCAGCGCAGACTCACATGTACATAGACTACACGTACATGTCACGGACCATACTCAAGGTTTGAGAGGCTGGAGATCCAAGCCTCTTCCTCTTCCTGCAATCTACCATCTTGGATCCAGAACCCCAGACCCCAGACTTGGCCATCTTCCTCTCCCCAGAACAGACCATAACAAAGAGGAAGGTCCCGTTTGGAGCTGATATAATTGAGCAATATAATCTGGAATTTTGTGAAATCTGATCAAGTTTTGGCAGGCCTGATCAGATGTCACATAGGATTTCAGGAAAAAAAACTCATATATTGGCTCCAAACAGGGCCAAAGTTTGCAGTTCTTCTCTGCTATTTTAGCATTGTGTTAATTTTTTTTTCAAATTTGAACCAGATGTGGGTATCTTACCAAAAGTTTGAAATTTTGTTGATAAAGCGCATTAAATTTACATCAAAAGTTTTTTGACATTCAATTTTGAAGGCCCCTATTGAGAGCAGGTTGGTAAAAACACAGCCAGTACACATGTTCCTGATAGGAATGGCTTCACAATAACACAAAAAAGTGGGGGAGGCAACAATGCATCTATTACACTATGTTTAGAGAGTAATACACTAATTTAGTGAGTTTTTGTTGCTGCAAGGCTAAACTAAAATGTAGCTCACTGTATTACAGTAACAGCTAATATAAATTCAGGGGAAAAGTGTGATTTTAGCTCCAAATTACAGCTAATTTAGCTGTATCAGACCACTAATTAGCTGTAATTTAGTGTTAGTGGCTTTTAGCAGCTTGTTATTACACTAAACTAAAGCCAAAATCATGAGCAGCCAGGGCTACACTACATCTCAAGATCCACTAATTAAATTTAGGATAATGGATGCACCATTTGGGGAGGATTGCAAATTTGTATTGGTGGTTGGAACATCTGGTATTTTGGGGGATGTTGATGTGGGGTGTGCTGGTGCTGGCTGTTGGATGAAATGTCTATTACATGTCACATGCTCAGTTGCGAGCTCAAATCAACTTCCAAAATTCTCCCTCAGTCAGTTTTCTCAGGGAACGGACTCAGAGCCATCAAGATCAAACTCTCAAATCAAGTCTCAACACCAATCAAGGTAACGTCAACACTGTCTATTCATCAAGAACTATCACTTATCAGAAAACATTGCTCAATAGTGTAAATTGGTCAAGACTGTGTGGGATTGTATAACTGTCCGAGGATACTTTTTCAAGGGGAGGAGAGGTACTTCACTTGGTCAAATGTTATTTTCTCATTTCTCAAATTATCAACTTAGGCCCCGTTTGGCACCAATATCATTATAGGTGATATAATCACTGATTAATTCAATAAAACATACAAAATTCAACATAAAGCCTCCAAATATTTTTTTAGGCAACCTACAGTGCTGGTCTCTTCAACTTTCAAATCAGATTCAACTGATTCAGCCATCTTCAGCACCATAATACCATTATATCACTTTTGACTAAGATGAAGTGATATAATGGTATTATGGTGCTGAAAATGGCTGAATAAGTTGATTCTGGGTTCACAGTTGAAGAGACCAGCACTTTAGGTTGCCTACAAAAACATTTGGAGGCTTTATGTTGAATTTTGTATTTTTCATTGAATTAACCGGTGATTATATCACCTATATTTTTTATCAGTGCCAAACAGGGCCTTAATGTTTCTTTATTTTTTAGTTGCTTGTCTCTCAATATCATTGCCTTCTCATTAGTCTGCTTAATCACAAAAACAAAAACACAATAGGTAAAACATTGAAAAACTCACTACAGTATCATTGTTTTCTTCATTTATTAACTTTTGTTTTTTGTTAAGTTTTACTACTAATGGTGCTTAAAGTGTTCACAATTATAAAAAATCTCGCTGAACTACACTGGCAAAGAATGTGTCCCAATTGTGAGCTAGCAGAGGTGCAGCAGCGCCTTGAGCCCTGCAGTGGCAAAGCCGCCTTGGCCTCTAGTTATTTTCAAATTCACACATTCAGGAGGAGATTAGCTTCAAGTTCTTGGTAAATGGGTTTTTTTTCAGGTTACTGGTAATTTTTCCTTGTGATACATCTCAAAGATCTTCCTGAAGATCCCAAGAAAGTTGATGGACTTTTATTAAATCTGTGACCATTGTATATGTTGATTTTTGGTCCATTTTGGATTGTGCAAAATGTGAACTTTTTTTGCAGCAGAAATTGAGATTTCACTAAGATTTTACTGGACTGCACCGTGTCACACTTGATAAAGATAATCATGTGGGGTCTCATGCACAGAAAATGTTGATTTTACCAGGGAAATCATGCCATCAAGGCTTTAAACAGGCTCTGCATGGTTCCCAGATCTTGATGGGAAGTAAACCAGTAATGGCAACAATAATGGATGCATGAGTATATGAATGTATGTACTAGCTCCTCCCTGAATGGCCGTCCCGCTTGGACCCTTCGGAGGCGGGCGCTTGGCGCCCGGGAGGGTATGTACCACCTAGCTACACAGCGGGCCCCCGGCGACCAATCGGGGATGCACCCGGATGGTCGCCGCGACCCCGCAACAAGGCGCGGGAGGTGGGAGCCGGTTAGCTTCGGTCGCTGCGGCAGGGTTGAGTTAGCCCCCTCAAACTCTTCGCATGAGGCCCAATCCTCTACGTTGTATTATTTGTACAGCAGACACAACAAATGCTTTGGAAGTGTCAAAGCGATCGCCAGTCCGAGGCCGGGAGACCGGGACTTCTCGGCTCGCAGGTGAATACAGGGTGCACTCATGCATTGTTGGAGGCACATTTGCATAAGTTCTACATAGCCAAGGCCACACGGCCTCACGGCTTGCCCGGCCGGACAGACAAGCATCAGTTTGTGTACCGCCACGTTATCGACACAAGCAGTCATATGTACAGCAGTAATCGTACCGCATGTTGCCCCACCGGTGCTCATCAGCAGTCCTCAACCTTCCTCGGCTCACTTGGCGGCATGTGTCTCGACTCGCTCCTGCAAGTGCAGCCGAGGGAGTGTCATTTGTGCCTGTGCAGTCATTTATTATGTACTCCGACTTCTCCCCGATCCAATCGCAAACATGGGCCGTGGGTGGGCCGTGTAGCTCGAGCTAGTGCGACAAAGTTCCTCAAGTTTCGTAGGCCAAACTTGCAAAGAAGTCCGGGCTTTTCATGGTCGAATCGGGAGGCCGGATTCTAATCGGCTGAAATTTGGATGGAAGATGACAATCAATGGATAGGGGAGGGGGGAGCGAGGGGATCCCGATCAAAACGATTGTTTCGATCAGACTTGAGCCTGAGCAAGGAAAAAAGTAAATATTTACAATGTCTTGAGGATTAGCTCACCGGCCTTACCGAGGCATCAAAAACTCGGTGCTTGGCTCGGTCGTCGATGGACATCGGATGAGACAGGAGTCCAACATATTTCAATACACATTTGCATAGGATGATGATGGGAGATAAGAGGTTTTTAACGTACCGAGTCTGGCACCGGCTGTTTCGGCTCGCAAAGATGTACCGATCCAGCCTCAAATCCTGAAATCCCTCCCTGAGACGGCGCATCACATGGCCCACGGTGACAGGCACATTGTATCAGCCGGAAAATTGATAGATAGCACAGCCCGACTCCAAGGGCTCATGGGATCGTTTGTCCATAGCCGTTCCCCAAAGATTACCTTAACTACATGGCGGCCGCAGTTCTGCGGGATCGGGTCGGATGATCGATTATCTTCAAGGTATGTAGCAGTGCAGCCGAGGAGGTTATATATTTTGTGCATACTGGCGATGAACCCTGTTATAAAGGTATGTATTCATGTACCTTATGCTGCTCGAGGGTCCGGGTCACGAGCTGCCAGTTCCGCAACAGATTGCCTGAACGACCACATATTAACTAATATTGTCTGGCAACAGCTGACAAGCAATATGTTATCCCGCCGTCGAGTGCTGGAAATATCGCTTCTCTCCATCATGATAAACAGTCGACTGTGACACCAGTGAAGCAGGTAGTCCGTGTAGATCGATGCCGGTCGGCAGCAGGCGTATGCATGGGATGTATAATTGTTATATTTACATGCGATGAAGCATGGTGGCGAGTGCCGACGGTTACCGATGGGGTGTTTGCGACTCCGTTGCAAGGTGGCTGGTATTGTTGGGTTGTGTAACAAGAAACCCCGGTCATCCGATGGGAACCGGCGGGCATGGAATGAGTTGTATCATGCGTAACGGGGGCATTTCCATCACAGCAATGAGGTGATTTCCTCCTAGCGCAAGTATCTTGTTATATGGGTTTAGGGCCTCTGATACACGAATACCGTCCTCGGCTGCTCCGTCCCGTTGCAGCCGGGGTGGCTCGATTAGAAAGGAGCTCAGTCCCTGAATGCACGGATCGCCATACATACAACAGCGCCGCCCAGCCCACAGTGATTATGTTGTATTATAACACCCACTGCGGTGACATGCTGCACCGAGGCTCGGACGGTCGGACCCGCGACAGCCAGCTGGATGATGTTCAGCTGACTCTGGGTCCCGCCTGTGGCCTGCGATCGAGCTACACGCACCGCGCGATATCCCGGCCCCGGTCCTCGCCTGGATGCCCAGCCCTGTTCTGTTTCCATCCACGCCGGACAGTGGTGGCCGTGGGGGTCCAGCCCAAAGCATGTCTAGCTTGGGCAGGCTGAGCCGAATACATACGCATCGGCACACAGTCTCGACCGACGCCCAAGTCCATATTGGCATACCGCATAGCTATGCAGATCCGGCTTTCCATCTCCTCCACTCCCGGCCCCTTTCTCGACTTATTCAGATTAATACATGTCTATAACCTGTCAAATACCCTGTTTTCCCGGCGCCGCCCCTAGACCCATACTCCATACGGCCACTTTTTTTCCTTCTGGCTGCTTCTGTCTCGCTCGGTTGCCTGCTGTCCCTTTTTTTCTCTGCGTTGTTATTTCAACCGCCTCCGCCCCATTCTTTCTCGATCGCGCGCGCACCCCTCCTGCAGCCCATCCCGGCCGGTGGCTGCCAACGAAATGCATCATCATCCCACCCGCTGGTGACCAGCCCGAGCCGCACCGCACCGTGCTTCCCCCTCTTCGCAACGTCCTACCGAGCCAGTCAATCATCCATCTCCCCCCAGTCTCGCTCGCCATCCACTCCCCCTGCCTTGCCCTCCTGTCACCCCCCTCCGTCTCGCCCTGTACAGCCCGCAGCCTGCCTCGGCCTGCTCCGTCGTCAGCATTATAAGTATTCCCCTCTGAAGCCACTCCGCCCGTCTGTCCGCCCTCCCCACCCAGCCTCGTCCCGTCTCCAGCTCCCCCTGTCCGTTAATTTACTCTACAACTATCATCTTATATATACTTGTAATCCGCCCGCCATCAACCACCCTCGCAATTGTCAACTGTCGTGCTACAACCTCCAGCGCTCCGCTAGCCACCCGAGCTGTCTCCTCCCGTATTGCCTTTACGTGATTGGGTGGTGCTGTTCCACATAAACACTATCATCCGCTCAGCCTACATACCTTCCCACCCTCAGCACATTGTCTCTCTTCACCGCCGCTCTGCCGCTGTCTTCGTGTTGCCCAGTTTCCCTTTGGTTCACAGATCATCCCTGGTACCACCAACAGCCACCCTCTGGATCTTTGCACTGCGTGCCATAACCCTTACATCCCCGGCGATCCACCCGGCATCTCTATCATCACCTCGAGGATATTATACGTATTCTTTGAGGCCCAAGTTCCCGCTTAGCCAAGTTTCCTCCTCCGCAACCTTCTTCTGCTATCCGCCCCCCGCTCCCCAAATCAGTTTCTGCTATTCATACCTCGCATTCCTTTGAGACCATGTTGGAAGGCTCGTTCCGTCCGGCATCTTCAGCCGCCGGCCATCATCCTCAGTATCCTATCCCCAAGTCTGGCTACACCGAGCAGGCTTCCCCTGTGGTCAGCATGCGCAAGGATCCCCCCGGTCCATCATTCACGCCTGTGCATGATCGGCCGGTTTCGTCCCACTCGCCGGACTATGAGTCTGAAGATCATCAGCAGTCCGGCTCCCCACCCGGCGCTTCCCATTTCTTTCAATCCCACCACTCCATGGCCACCAACCCACAATCTAATCAGCAGAGCTCCGCCCACCAATCCGCTTCTGAAGTACCTCAGCCTCCTTCGATAACCAAGTTGGATGGCAGGCCTTCGCAGGAATCCATTCCGAAAATCTCCAGTATAGGTCCCGTGCGGGCCAAGAAGAAACCGGCCGGCTCGGCTTGTAATAGCTGTCATCGTCTCAAGGTAACTGCGGTCTTGCCTTTACTCAATGGTTTACTGGCGGCTGACGTATGCTTACTGCTCACTCCCGCAGACGCGTTGCTCCGGGGGTCATCCGTGTGATCGTTGTGCGGCTCATAAGGTTGCCTGCCAATTCGACCGGGACCTGATTTACCGGTCACCCCTTGCCTCTAGCTCCCAGCAGGCCTCCGCACGTCATCCCCATGGCGCTATCAAGGGTGAACCCTTGCCGGGCGGCAAGCCCCGGTCCCGCTCTGGTCCCAAGGCCGGCCGCAAATTCCCACCGGCTTCAGGCCCAAGCGGACTAACGCAATCCGCATCCACCACTCCTATCCTGTCTATGTCTTTACCCCAGGTGACTCACCTTTCAGCCCCCTCACTGCCAACGCTCTCTGCTCCCATCCCACCCCAGGGCAGTTCTTTCTCGGCAATGTCTTCCAAGCAAGGGAACAAGTTAACTCCGATCTCTACTCCCCAACCGCACGAGTCATATGTCAACTATGAACATAACTTGCCCCACCCCAACGGTTTACATGTCCGCTTAGCTGCACTCGAGAATAGTGTCTCTGGGCTGCTTCAAGTTCTTCGAGCCCAGCAGTCTTCCAACGCAAACTTTCCCCCGCCTGCTTCCGAGCCTCGACCTCCTCTGTCGCCACCTACCCCTCCGACTCTGGTGGTATCGGGTTCTTCGACTTTTGGCCCCGAGAAAGATCAACCGAATGACCCCAACAGATTGGGTTGTCCTAACCCTACTCCCGGTCTAGGGGATCCTCTGTCAGAGGGCATCCTATCTGCTACGCAATTGCAATATCTGTATGATGTGTGAGTTTGGAGAGAGATTTTTATGTATACTTCTAGATCCGAGGCTCATTTGAACCTCTTCACAGTTTTGTAGAGTTTTGTCTACCCAGCTTACCGATCCTTCATTCAGTTCAAATTGCCTCGATCCGAGCCCGATCATCGTTTTTATTCACCGTCATGGTGGCTATTGGGGCTCGTTTCTGCTCTTCCCAATCGGTTGCCCGCATTCCCCCTCAAAACTGCCTGATGTCAAGCTCGACAGGCGCCCGAGTCGATCTGTCGCAGATAACGATCGACGAAACAACATATGCTCGCTTGGTTGCTCTCGCCCACCAACACCTGTCCATTACCCTCCTCAGATCTATGAACAGCTTGGAGGACGTGAGAGCTATACTCT
Source organism: Puccinia triticina (assembly GCF_026914185.1). Classification (NCBI taxonomy): domain Eukaryota; kingdom Fungi; phylum Basidiomycota; class Pucciniomycetes; order Pucciniales; family Pucciniaceae; genus Puccinia; species Puccinia triticina. Next base: position 4,815,747 of record NC_070572.1, read on the forward strand.
TCCTAGCCTGTTGGGCACTGGTATCCAATGAGGATCCCAGCGGGGCTCCGAATCGATGGGTGCTTATTGGTCATGCAGGACGCATCGGCCGCACAATTGGATTGCACCGCTTGGAATCCGAATTACGGACGACTAGCAACCTTTGGAATAACCCCGAGCTCCATGAACATCGTCGCAATCAGCTGGATGCAGTCAAGGCTAATCACGCACTACAAGCTGTTGAGACCATGTGGGCTTCTTGTTTGCACTCATCTATCATCTACTAATGCCAATCGACTGATTCCATTATTTCCAGCCTGAGCTCCAACCTTCGATTGGAGCCCAGTCGTGATTTTTTCCCCCCTCTGCAGGCGGCCACCGAACACGAACCTAATTTCACGATCGTCAAGCTTTCCAAAGGCTCCCCTTTCCAGTACGACGTTGTTAGCGCTGCTCAGATTGAGTCGCTTGCCGAGCTAGCTGAAATCTGGGCTGCAGCCAACTGCTTCTTGTCTGTAGCCGATGACCGAAGTCGCACTTTGACCAGTGAACAACTCATTGAACTAGGAGAACATCACAACAAAGTGATGGATGCATGGGCGAAGAAATGGACGTGGCATGGTATGCAAAGCATCAACCACTTTTGATTGAAACGTGCAGCAGCTGATATCAGTTTTCATTTCGTCTTGCTAGGTTCTTCTTGGGCTCCGTTGCTTGGTGCCAATTTAAGGACCGTCCGACTCCTGTCCGAATCACTGCGAATCACCCTTAATCTCGCTTTTACCAATGTTCTATATGCCATAGCTGCTGGCACTAGAATTACTCCAAAATTTCACGACACATTGGCCATGGCAATCGAAAGGGTAAATGGCTCGAGTACAGCAGTTATCCAAGCACATCGAGACTCGGTCCGAGAAGGTTTCAGCTTGGCCTTTGCACCCGATTTGGTAACCGACGGTCTAGTTTCTGCTGCCATTACCGTATTGCAACTTGCGTCTCCAATCGGACTGCCTACAATGCTCGTGTCAAAAATGAACGCCCAGGATAGCAAAAAGCGAATCTTAAATCCATATGGACCATCCTCGAACCTTGAAGCACTTCCCCGTGACGAGCGACTTCCGACGCCTCATTCTGGGGAAGACAGAGCGGATGTTGACATGACCGGAGCCAATGCTTCTAGCGCTAGCGGCCCTCATCCTCATATTCCCAAAGGACCAGCGTATGAATCAAGAACCTCGAGTCCGGGTAGCACACCGCGCAGGCTTTCTAAAGCAAGTTCGCCTCACACCACTACCTTCTTGCCGGATGCATTCGCAGGAGGCACTCAACTCTTCGGCAAGAAATGCTTTATGGAGCCCCCCGTCGCGGCCCACTACATCAGAATGGCGACGGATGTTCTTCAATCGAGCGACAGATCTCAGACACGATTGGGCACTACCATGGCGAGTAAAATTATGAAACTCGCCACTCAAGCTGGTTTGATGGGTCCCCCTAGCACGACAAACTTAGTGGGGCCGACTTCAACTACAAGTTACTCACCCAATGGCGGCATGTTGACTCTTGATGAACGCCCATCGATTTCCTCGACGTCCTCACTTTCTTCCACAAGGCCCGCGCCTATTTCCAGTGCCGAGCACCCAGAGGGCAACCATCAGCATAAACTTCACCAGGACGGTGTGAATGGCTCCGACAACAGAGCAACAGACATTTCCAATCCCGAATCCCCGACGAGGCAAGCCGAAGACGATGATGACTACAGCAGTGAAAACATCCAAATAGCATCCCAACAAAGGGTTGCTCACATCGCCCAGCCAGGGTCCGAAATTCCCGATGCGCAACAGGATGTGCACGAGGATGAGTTGCCGGAGGGAAACGAGCTTGGGGATGACAGTTGCGAAGGAAATGGGGACGTGGACGAGGAAGACCAGATGACTGGTGACTCTCACTCTTTCATTCATCATGAACATGAACCCATCGAGAGAGATGCGCACGACATGATGGAAGAAGATCAGTAGTCATCATTCCTTTTTTCAATTTTCAATGCCGAGTTGCCCTTAACATGTTCTTTAATATTTCGTCTCCTTCAATTTATTTGTTTTGCTTATATCTTTATTGTGCCCTAGCATTCTTTTCTGTAACCCCGCGCCCACAAAAATGTTTTTTTGAACTTGGGTCGTTGGCCCAATGTGACCCCACACATGCATGTTTGCTTTCGATTTTGGGTGTCTGCAGCACTAGCAAACCCAGAGCAGGCCCAGTAAGAAGAGACAGCTTGAGCGCTACAACATGCATACGTGTTTGAATTGTGAGTGGCAGATGACAGATGGCTCTAAAAGAGAGGTATTTACATCGACCTTAACACAAGTCCCAGCCTCCGTGCGGGCGTGCAGCATTTGGCTGGTCGCGAAGCGACCCCGACCGGAGGGAGGGAGACTGGGTTGTCACCCAGACCCGCTCACCACGAGTGGCTTGGTTAAGCTCGCATTTACATGGTTTATGTATGTGCTCGGCGTTGCCCAATGTTCGAGAGTGGCACTATCCGAGCCCGAAACCCCGCATTGAAGCCTCGGATTCCGGAGCGGCGCCGGCGCGTACAGCTGGTCGGATATGAATATATCGATGTGTACGGGTTATCCGGTAAGTCTCCCGAACCATCTCGAAACAAATGGAATTCTTGAGCAGTTCAAATGGGAGAGCTGAGTTGAAACTCATTGCATAAACCAATCGATACCCTCACTACACAATCGAACTCCCCGAAAACATGGCCGAATCACATGCAGAAAACGGGGCCGACGACAAGCCAACATGGGGCTCCGTGAACACGCTGGAAGGAGGAGGATTCACTGAGTCTGAGGAGGCACCACCGCAACTGCCGGTACCATCGGACTTGCTGTTCAAACCGGCGTCAGCCGACCATGTCCGACCGAAGGTCTTCTTCGATATCACCGTCGACACTAGACTGGTGGGCAGGATCATCTTCGAACTCTTCGATGATATCGTCCCTAGGACCGCCGAGAACTTCCGGGCGCTCTGTACAGGTGAAAAGGGAGTCAGTCAATCGTCCGGCAAACCGTTGTGCTATAAGGGTAGCACATTTCATCGAGTGATCAAGAGTTTTATGTGCCAGGTTGGTTTCATTCTTTCTTTCTTTCCTCTGATTCTTCCTGTTTCATTCTTTGGGGGCGGAGTAACACATTTCTGATGCCTGTGCTCAACTTGTTACCAGGGTGGCGATTTCACCGCGGGTAATGGTACTGGTGGCGAGTCGATTTATGGTGATAAATTTGAGGATGAAAAGTAAGATTAGCGATGGTCAATCCGTACCCTCGGTTTTCATTTGTCCTTGCTTCTACATACGTGTCTACTGATCTCGGAAATAATGGTTCTTGCAGCTTTGAGCTTAAGCATTCCAAGCCTTTCCTCCTGTCGATGGCCAATGCCGGTCCGGGCACGAACGGCTCCCAGTTCTTTATCACCACCGTCCATACCCCACATCTAGATGGGAAGCACGTCGTCTTTGGCAGGGTGATTGCTGGCCGGTCCATCGTGCGCCTGATAGAACAGACCCCTACCAAGCCTGGTGCAGACCAGCCCACGGAGTCGATTATGATATCAGACTGTGGAATGGCTACCGAAGAGGTCCTCGTTGACGGCAAGAAGCAGCCGGATCAGTGGGGCGACGAGTGGGAGGATCACCCTAGTGATGTGAGCATCTTAGACATACCCTCTCTGTATGGTTCAAGTCCATAACAGCTTGGAGACCTGGTCCTAGATATATAGACCCCTGATTGACCTCTGAACTTCCGACAGGATGATGAAAAGATTGAATATATCGAGACCTGCCTGAAGATCGCCACCAAACTGAAGCAGATCGCAACCACAGCATTCAAAGATGGTAACTTCGAGGTGGCAGCCAAGAAATATATCAAAGTGTGTCTAATGGAGAAATTAACCGATGGCTCTTGGTGAATACTCACGGTTTAATGACACTCTTCTCAGGCTGTTACCTATCTTGACACTCATACGGTCCTCCCCGATGGCTGTACGGAAGAAGAGGTGGAGACGTACACCTCCCTGCGAGTTACGATCCTCTTGAACGCCGGCCTGGCGTCGATTAAGGCTGCCGGCCAACCGGATGCATCCCCCCCGGTGGCCAAGAAGCACGCACGGACGGCGATGAAGTACTGCAGTAGGGTCTTGGATATGTACCATCCTGCCGGACAGCCACTTGAAAGGTCCAAGCAAGGCTTGATCGGGTGCTACAAGGAGCTGAGTAATGATGAACGGTGAGTGATTATAAGCATCAGCTATCTGTTTGACTCGACCCAGCCTGGCCAGAGATCTGAGCCACCTTCTTCTCTGCATCACTCTTGGCTGCTTATATATCATAGAGCCAAGGCACTCTACCGAAGGGCATTAGCTGGGGTGATCGTCCAAGAGAACGAGGTCAGCTTGAAGGACCTCGTCGAAGCCCATAAGCTAGTGCCCGGCGATCAGGCCATCAAGAAGGAACTCGAGCGAGTTCGACTCCAGATCGATAACCAACGGAAGAAGGAGAGAGCAGCGTTTGGAAAGATGTTTGGTTGAGAAATTTAGACCCATCTCCCTCCCCTCCGCCCCCAAAAAAAACGCAATCTTGAAGAACTATGAAACTTCCTCCAGTTTGATTTTTTGTTCTTATTGGAAGATGCGTTGGAAGAAAGTGTGAAATGATTGTTTTTTTTTCTTCTCCTTTTTACTGCGCCAAATTAAAGAAAGGTTGGATTGGTTTTACGAGGTTTTCTTTCTTGGTGGATGATAGACAAATCAAGAAAGCCAGCCAGTTGCGGAATATGTTCGTCAGGCCTGCAACTGTTGATGTGAATAATATGAGTTCCAAGAAGTGCTTCCCGTAATAACACTCAGACCAACGGAGTTTCCACGACGATGATGCCGCTCTTAACTTGGCCGGGGCTGTGATGGCCCAACTGGCTCGAGTTCACCCACTTCCCCCTCATCAACCACTATGCCAGCCCAGCACGAACAGTTCTCACTCTCCTTCCTCGTCCGAGCTGTTGCCGGACTGGCTTCCCACAAGCTTCCTACCCAGGCCCAGCTCTCCAAGATAATCACGGCCATCCTAGACTCACCCCTCTTCGATGCTGGCAGGGATAGTCAGACAAGCGGCGCGGATCACCAGCAGCCAGCACTGCTCAGCTCGATCGCTGAGTTCCTCGTGGTGTTCAAAAACCTGACAGACACCAAGAACAGGGACAGCCAAGCCCAACGATTGCTCAGTGCCTTGGTGGTCGACAGCCATCAGCCCCAACTCAGGCTGCCCACACTCCCCCCAAGTTTATCAAACCCATCCTCCAGTTCCCCAACGATCTTCCTAAAGAAATTGCTTCTATCCAGCGTAGAAATACCGCATGACGTCAACGCAATCGTCCAAGAATCACTCGATCTCCTCACCGAACTCTTCAACCCATCAAAACGAAAGATGACCAAGGAAGACGACCAAACAGTCGATCGGATCGTCTCCAAGCTGATCAAGCTCATCGTCCATCTGCGCAGAAGCATCGGCGGTCTGCTGAGGGAGGAGATCGAGTCCTTCCGGGTCACTCTTGCCGAGGACTTCGAGGGATTCAAGGTCAACGACGAGTTCCGTGAAATCATCGGGCTCGTTGGTCAGTGTGTCGATGGCTTCTGCGCTGGAGAGGATCATGCCCCCTCTTACTGGCACTCACTCACCGCACCTTGGAACCAACTCATCGAATTGTTTACGGAGCATAAGGATGAATTGCTGGCGCCTTTGAAGAAGGTATGTCACCATAGTCTCATTCTCTACATCATCTGAAGCCTCCGTATTCAAGGTGGAACCAGTCCGATCTGTAGCATATTATGTGTATCTGGAAGTCCCGTAGAGTATAACTTCCTACTAATCTGAGTCTCCTATCTACGAATGACCGATCCAGGTTCAAGTGGTAATCGTTCAGATGTTCGACGACTCTGACGACCAGCTGTATTCGCCCAGGCTGTATGAGAGCTTAGCTGTCGCAGTCAAAGAGTTCCAGGAAGCGAGTAGGCTGATTGGCCAGCCGATGGGAGAGATCCTCCAAGCCTTGGAGAGAATCCGGCTTCGGATCGTCGTCGAAGACCCTTCCTGGCCGGAAGCTTACCAAGCATTCCAAAGAGTGTCGACCGAGCTCCTATGCTCTACCACCGCCAACTCGAAAGATCTTGCTCGACACGTGACCGGAGGGGTGGCCAAGGCAACATTCAATACCTTGCTCGAGTATATAGTGCCTCGTTTGCTGTTGTTGATTAACGTATTTAAATGATTTCAATCTACTATCGGATCAAACCAATAGTGCTGGGATTCTGAGCTTATTATTTGCTTACCAACAGGAAATACCCTCACCAAGGATCGAGTACGTATCCCCTACGATTGACGCAGTTTTTGACGTGAGTTTTCAAGTCTCATTGAATTTTCGTTTAAATTTTTCAAATAAAAAGTAGGGGTCTAACAATCAGCTGCTGATATACCTTTGGACTATGTATGTATCAGCCGGCAAGTTTCACTTCGACCTCTGGCTTCTTGCCCAGTTCAATGATCTCGACAACCGTTCATCGGTTAGAAGTCAGTCAGCGCTCCTCTGAGGATCAACCTGGGAGGATCCCAGGACCCAATACATTATCGGTCCGGCCGAACACTTACCAAAAGATCTCCATCGTCGGATTAAGAGTGCTTTCGAAGAACGTCGGCTTCTACTTCCACAAGAAAGTCGACCAGGATAAGAACATTGTCGCTCAGAAGCTTGACTTTACAAACATTGAAGACGAGGGTAAGGTCGATATCTTCCTGGGTATGGGCGACCAGGATGGCCTGTCTCTAGACTTGGAGCTCGACTGGAATTATCACCGTCATCTTGATTGCTCCTCCGAAGTTCCCAGACGGGCGCGCCATGCTCCGAGCCTCCAGAATCCGGATGGATTGTTTTTGATCAAGTCTTTCAAAGTTGACTTGAAGGTGCGACATCGATCATTCCTACTTGAATTTTTGCGCTCGACTATCTTGGAAAGACTGGATTTCGATCATTCTTAAATTGTTTCTAACCATGAGCAAATCCTTCGCGCTTTGAATTCTCATTTCCGCCTGTATAGGGCTTTGGAGTTTTCCCGCACGACACCAGTCATCCTGTGCTCAACTGGATCTTAAAGCCGGGATTGGAACCATACATACATGGCAAGATCACGGAAACCCTTCAAGAATACTTACTGGATCAATTGACCAGGCTCAACAACTTGCTGGGTAAGATGCGGATCCGATGGGAAGAAGTGGCAGACTCCGGTCGAGGTACGACGTGGGAGAAGCTCTGGGAAGTGATCAAGGTGATTGCGTCTGGCTCGGAGGAGGCCGAGGAGGAAGACCAACCGGAGAGCACGTCGAGGATCGACGGGAGCGGGTTCGAGCTCGAGGCCGAGGACGGCTCATACACGATCCGAATCGGGATCGGCCAGAAGATGCTCCCCGGGAAAGGCCTCGGCGGGCCTGGAGGATTCAAGGAGCGGCTCGCGATTATCGCCGATGACGCCGGCGCAGCTATCGACCGTCGGGTGACCGAGATCGCGGACGGGATCAAGCAGGCCACACTCGATGGCGAGCGTCCAGGATGGCAGTCTGATGTCTTCGATCTCTGAACTCTGTCGGATCAGCCGCCGAAAGTTGCAACCATTTTATATTTCATAAAATATTCCAGTCAGACTACCGTTCAGCTCTCTCACTACTCAGCTGTTTCATATTTCATTCTTCCAGACAACATGTCCTTTACCGATGTGTAACACTACCTTGTAGCACGAGTCCCTGACCGATCTGTAACTAGTTATGCTAAAAAATGAGGACTTATCATATCGCAGCATACCACCATCTGTAGAAACATTCTTTGCATTCAAGCGCATATTCTACAATCAAAGAACGGCTTGTGTTTTCATGTGATTTACTGTGATGATTTTGCATGCCAAACCCTATTAGCTACATAAATAAAACTGTATATATGTATCTGACAAATTTAACAAAACCCATCATCAACATGGGAGTTGTCAATTTTCTAATCCTTGTTCCATCTTTGAAGGGCTTCTGGCCAATATTTAACTTCCCTACATGATGTCTTGAAGGACGGGCTGTAATCCTGTGTGCAACCAATAAGTTTGAAATTCACTTGCCACGCACGCGCATAGTTGGGTATTTCTGGTCTATATGTTTGTCTTGATACATTTCCTTTGGTTTGAAGAAATAAAAAGCCAAACAATACACATAATAATTCATGGTGGTGGCCTGTTCCATTTCTTCCTTGAGTGCAGGGCTCCATCCAAGCTCTCCATTTGGATGTCATAGTACCTGGAAATGGTAAGAAAAAGAATGATTACCTTCTACCCATATTGCAGCAATTTGGTCACCAGTTGGGAGGCTGTAAACTCTTTAATACACATTTTTAGCATTGTCAGTGAGCCTGTGTTGAGTCCAAGAGATTTAAATGCAAAGTTGACATTTATCCAGAATATGGATTTAATCACTTGATTTCCCTCAGCTGTGTGTTCTAGGGTTTCAAATTTCAACATTTGAAGTAATTCAGGTGGTGTTCACTGCAAGAAAAACTCTAGAAACTGCTTGCAGTTGAGATGCAAGAGCTCAAGGCAGATTACATGTGAATTGCATAATTTATGCAAGAGTGAGTCTAAGCTCCAAAAAAACTGAGTTCAGGCTCCAAAATACTGACTTGACACCTGTGTAAATTCCCCTTTTGTGTGTACATACTCCTTCCATGTGCACATATCCCTTTTTACGCATTCACCCCTTTCATAATGTGTCCATACCCCTTTCATATGCGTGTATCCCTTTCATGTGCATGTATCACTTTCACAATGTGTACATACCCCTTTCATCATGCGTTCATGAAGCTTTCATGTTTACATGTTGCCTTTGAGTTTTTTACATCCCTTTCAATACCCCTTTCATCATTCAGGTTTACATACCCCTTTGATGTTTGCATATCCCTTTCATGTGCACCCTTATTGCACATACTCCTTTCATACATACAAACCCCTTTCATGCATACATACCCATTTCATCATGTGTTAATACACCTTCTCACATTCCCCTTTAATGCTTGGATATTCATTTCTTATGTACATATCCCTTTCATGTGTACACACCCTTTTTATGTTATTCTGGCTGGATTCAATGGCACATGGAGTGTTTAATAAAATGAAATAAGAGGGTGCTCAGGGGGATGCTCATTTTCAAGGTTGAAAATTTGCCTCAGCCTACTGCATGATCACTACAGAATGTTCAGCATTGGGATGCTGAACAAGGTATACACCCAAGGTGCACCAGCATGGAATTTGGATGCTTGACTCCAGCTTGAGCTGAGACTTGATTCAAGCTTACTGCATCTCAACTGCAAGCAGTTTCTAGAGTTTTTCTTGCAGTGGTTGATAGTTTTTCTAAAGTGATCTTTCCTTGGTGACATCAAAATGTTTTTTTTTCTGCTGTGAAGAGTATGGTATCACTATCATACTTCACACAAATTCTTGCTGCTCTCAAATTTTATGGCCTGAATCAAGAATGTTTGGCCCAGCCTCATGAAATTGGCTATTCTAAATTTTAGGGCAAGCCTTTATGCACAACAAAAAAACCCACGCGCACGCCAAGGAAATGGTGTGATCTTCATTTCACACCAAATAGATTGGTGTGCCAATGTTGTCACGCCAATGAATATGGCGTCCAGTAGCTGTACACGCCATTTCTGTGGCGTCTTGGGTCCCACACGCCAAAACTTTGCTAAATAATGGCCTGTGGGACTCAAGACACCACAGTAATGGCGTGTACAGTTACCGGACGCCAAGATGTCCCTCCAATCTCATGTCACGCACGATTTCTGGCATGCATGGATGATTGTAGAGCTTGAGCCCCGTAAGAATCTTACTTAGCCAACCTTTAGCAGGAACAGACCGGTCATCAAGGGTGAGAACACCTCCTCTTGATGACCGGTGATGAACGGTCATTGAGAGGGCTCACACCTCTCGATGATTGGTCAGACCGGTCATTGAGGGGACTCACACCTCTCAATGACCGGTCATCACCGGTCATCAAGGTGAGTCACATCTCTTGATACCAGTCAGACTGGTCATCGAGAGGAGGTGCTACTCCCCTTGGTGACCGGCACAGACCGGTCATCAAGAGGAGGTGCTACTCCCTTGGTGACCAGCACAGACCGGTCATTGAGAGGAGATGTTACTCCCCTCGATGACCGGTCAGACCGTTCATTGAGAGATTTGACTCACCTTGATGACCGGTGATGACCGGTCATCAAGAGGTGTGCCGGTCTGACCGGTCATCAAGAGATGTGACTCACCTTAATGACTGGTAATCAAGAGGTGTGAGTCCTTGGTGATGGTGTTGTGTGCTTTGGGGTGCGCATGGAGATAATACAGAGCTATGTGGCGTGCGCAGTACTGCACACCATCTTTGGTTGGCCAGATTAGCAGATCTTTGGAGTGCACTGCATGTGCACTCCATATCTCATGGGGTGTAAGCAATTGCCACACCAAAAAAATGCTTAGGTCTGGCGTCTGGCCCTCCTCATGCCATCCTCTTGGCTTGTCTGCAGCTGCACACCAGAAATTCTGGGCGTGCAGGACCTTTTGGCGTGCGCGTGGTGTACTTTTGGCGTGCATAAAGGCTGCCCCAAATTTTATTGGGGAGTATTTCTTCAGGATTTGTTGGAATCTACTTCACCCTCTTAAGAGGAGTAACACTGGTGAGTAGTACTTCAAGTACACTTGCTAAAGCAACTTTAATGAATATTCATATTCATGTGTTATTTCAAACTTGTGACAGGTTTCCTGGACAAGTCAAATCACAAAATGCTAGGCGCTGCCGCGCTATTGTGCCGGAAAGTGACGCAAGCAATGTCATTGCCCAAAACTCAAGTGATCCTCAATCACTAAGCTCCAAGAAATTCAGTCGGAGATTTTGTTACTCTGTTTGATTGATAAGCTCATTGCTTATCTGTTTGATCAGAATGAACTCCAAAATCAAAGCTCAAAGCAAAAACCAAGAGCGTCGACTGATTTAATAACCCTCTAACAAGTCTATAGAGCCGTTTAAGCTTTCCAATTACTGACAAGCTCAATACCAAGACTGCCTAGACTTCTTTGACTTTTTTATGTTTTTTTGGATAGAAAATAGCCGTTAGCTAGGACTAAGTGAACACAAGCAATTTTAGTTATATTGTCAGGTCTATCAGATTTTGTCTGCCTTCAGGTAAAACAAATCTTAATTTAATTATAGTTATAATTAAACATTGTATTTCTTATTTTATCACTACTTATAAGAAATACAATTCTTCAGTTTTCCTATTTCTCAGGATTGGGTGTGGCAATGGTTGGCCAGCTACACTAACTGTCTTAGTCTGTAGCATAATTTTGCCAAGCTTTAGCATGGTGTTAGCACAATTCTGCAGGATCTGCACTAACGCTACGGGTGTGCTACACTGTGTTGCAGCACATTTCAGCGGCTTTTTGGAATTTTTACGGGTAAAAGCACTGTAGATTGGCACAATGTAGTTTAGCCGGGGTATTGGCATGATAAAACTACAGAAAAAAAGGGGCACTGTTAGCACCACTACTCTAATATTCAGTGACCCTTTAGCAAGGTTTAGCATAGCGGCCTACCACTGGTGCAACAAATCCAATACATCACCATGGGAGTTTGCTTGGCACTTGCATGCAAGTGCCATCACAAAATATTATTTAAGAACCCTGTTAGATATATCCTGGAACTTGAGCCTCAATGTATGCTGAATCCATGATGAATTTATGTTTAACTTATGCTCAATTGAGCTGAAGGCACTTTGGAAAGGAGTTGAATTCAATTGAAAACCAGCTTCAACTGAACTCTAGTTATTACTAGAACTATTTTAGACAACTAACTTGCAAATCAATATCAAATACTTGGCAGAAACGAGTTATTTACCACGGGAATCATATATTTCTAGAGCTGGCCCCTATCATCTGTTGGCGGGTACCTGTGGAAGTGCACAGGTATCTGCTGGGTGAGGGTGAGGTTGTCCAGTCTGGGTCCAAATTCAGGCATGTACCTGCGCACAAATCACCATTCTGCCACCAGGAAAAATAAACTGTTACTAGACTATAGGTGACATCAGCCTAAGTCCACTGAGCTACCCACCAGCTGCACAGTTGGCCGCATGGATAGCCCCCTGTAGGAAACAAAGGGGCCATTGTAGCCTAGTTGTGGTAGCACCAGAGCTGGAAAAAAGTGACAGTCATTGTTGCTTGATGTCACCTGATGTCTAGTGAAAATTGATTTTTACTGGAATGCACAGCTCTGCTTGCCCCTAGTGCCCATTGGCAGGTACTAAATACCTGTGGGTGGGTACACTACCTGTGGAAGTATGCAGGTAACAGCCAGCAGGTGCAGGTGTCCATTCTGGGTCAAAATTCAGGAAGGTACCTGCACCCGCTGCAGGTACCCGGGTGCAAAGTTCCAGCTCTGTATATTTCATTCTATCATGTGTTTATCATAAATCCCAAAAAGCTTGAGATATGTTAGTGGTACACAAAAAGATACATGTGTAAGTTTGTGTGACACATTCTTTAGTTGGTGAATTTTTTCACAAAATATTTGAAGTTCTGGGAAAAGTCCAGCGGAAAAAACCTCATATTAATCAGGAGTTGTGTATGAATTCAGAAAATATCCCCAAAATCATTTGTGTGCATATGGCTGAATGTTATAAACAGTTTTTGAAGGTTCCACCTAAGCCCCTGTCTGCATGAGCACTCAGGTTGGCATCACTTGGCTGAGTGATGAAAAATGTGACACACCAGCACACATGTGTAAATTTGTGTGACACATTCTTCAGCTGCTAAATTTTGTCCCAAGGGATTTAGAATTCTGGGACAAGTCCAGGGGAGCCTCAGATTACCCAGGGTTTGTGAATGAATTTCAGAAAATCTCCTCAACAGGATTTCTGTACTGATGGATGAAAATCAAATACAATTATTAAAGGATTCAGCTAATTTGCCCCTGGGATTGTGGGGCACTCATCTTGGCATGATATGGCTGGGTGATGGTCTACGTGTCACACAAACGCGCACGCGTATGTTTGTGTGACACAATTTGTCACAGAAACCCGCACAGCTCACATGGTTTTGTGACAGTTGGCCCCACAGCGCCAAAGTCAAACTGTATTACCAGAGCAAAATCAGACCTCTCACTAGAGCTGACACTTTTCACCTGGTTACCGCGGCGGGCATGTGGTTACCTGCCTGAATTTTGACCCAGAATGGACACCCGCACCTGTACCCGGCACCCGCTGGCAGTTACCTGCGTACTTCCATGGGTAGAGATGGCATCAGGTACCCGCTACCCGTTTGCGGGCACCTGCTTTCAGGAGCAGGTACCCGGAAACAGGTGCCGGTGCAGAACTCCTACTGTGCCAGGCGGTAGGCAGTTAGTGGAGGGGAATGGGGAAAAGAAACTGTGTGCCCTCCGGGGTGATGGTTGGGATGAGCAATGAGGATTGGTAAAGCAATTAGGTTTTTTTGGGGGAAGATTTTACGACGGCGTTGAGCGCGCGTTGGCGGTTTGTTGTTTTGAGGGAAGAAGGAAATGAAAAAAGCAAGAGACTCTGGGAGGATCAATAAGATTCAGGATAGCGCTTTGGAGGGCGCCGGATAATGAACAATAAACTTCTGATGGATTCCTAATGGGATCAGCTAGGTTCCATGCCCCCCTTCCTCTGAGTTTGTGGGCGAACTCAGACTCCAGGAGGAGCCGCGCACTGCGGACCAATCATCACGCCCTGCACACACAGAAAACAAACAAAACAAAACCCAACACCAACAACAAAAAGAGGAAGAAAACCAACCCTCCACACAACCAACCATCCAACATGCGCAAAGAAGAAACAAAACAAAAGACAAAGAAGGAAAAAAAAGGAAGACAGAGAAAAAGGGAAAGAAAGAAATGGGAGGACAACACTACATAGGAAGAAAAGAGCTCCTGCGCACCGTAGCACTCTTGAGGGTGGGAATCTTTATCTTGAGGCTGTCAGCTCCTGTCTCTTTGGTGACACGGAGATGATAGGGTTTTCGACGATCTGCAGCGGCTAAGTAGTGGCCAGATGTCTTATGGGTCACACTATAGCCAGAAGGCCAGTGGAATAAAGTCCAACTCAACGCCAAAGGGGGAGGGACTAGAGTAGACTAGCACCCTTACGTAAGTAAGGGGACGCGGCAATTACTCTAGCCAAGCGCCGTTGCTCAAAACAGGTTTACGGAAACTCTGTTCTTCTAGGATACAGGTATGAATACCTGTACCTAGGAGAATACTCAAAGGAATATGAAGCTGTAAGAGAAAATAGGTCAGTAGATTACTAGGAAACCCCACTCACTTTAATTTTAAGTAAGGTGTACGGGTTTGTATGTGCAATAATCTTGGGGGAAAGATCCCCCCCTTTTATATTACAGGATCCTGATCTTCCTTCAAGTCAAGGCACCAGAGGGATCCTTAACTCCAAGGAGAGGAAGAGGACCACAGAATTCAGAAGAGGTATTTACATAAATAATTATGTAATCTCTCTATTTGTGCATAGTTTGTTCTCAATGAAGATAAATACATAGAGAGGTAAGTTTATCTCTCTCTGTATGGAAAATACATAATAAGTGTGAAATCATATAGTTTAGTACATATAAAGTAATGATTGCAACAAAAGTAATAATATAAGACAACAGGAGGACTTGAACACAGGATCTTACACAAGATCAAGATCAAGCTTAAGGAAGCCTTTAGCCATTGGGTTACATGAATTGTAACTATCATTGTAGACACATGGACAATTGTCTCAGTGGCTGACAGAGGCCCTGTACCGGTTTGACCACCACACCGGGTGCGGGTGCGGGTGTCCAATATCAGTGAAATTTCAGGTAGGTACCTGCACCCGCCACAGGTACCTGCGCACAAAGTGCCGTCCTACAGGGTAGGGATGGCGCTGGTTACCATTTTGCAGGTACCTGTTGCCTGCAGGCGGGTACCTGTCTGGCGTGGCAGGTACCCGCCAGCCGGTGCCAGGTGCGGGTGCGGGTGTCCAAATTTTGTGAAAATTTGGGCAGGTACCCGCACCCGCCACGGGTACCCGGGTGCGAAGTGCCATCTCTATCCATGGGTACCAGCCCACAGGTACCTAGTACCCGCCAATGGGCACTAGGGGCAAGCAGAGCTGTGCAGGATGGTGATTTGTGTGCAGGTACCTGCCTGAATTTGGACCCAGACTGGACACCCGCACCTGCACCCAGCGGATACCTGCACACTTCCACAGGTACTCGCCCGTGTACCCGCCAACGGGTACCAGGGACCAGCTCTACCTCCCACAGTTTGACTACACTCCATCCAAAGTGTTAACCATGTGTAATAGAAACAACTTAAAAATAACTGGCAGCTTTTTGGTGTGTACCCTGAAAATAAATACAAAAACCGTTTCAGAGAAACCTACTGGGTATGGGTTCCCAAAGAGGTCAAAAACCATGATAATTGAAATATGAGGAACTTTGGTCAAGCTTGAGGATCAAGTAAACCTTATCATTAAATTGGCCTGGTTTTCAGCATAGGTATGGCATGAATTTTACACAGACATTGCACAACACATTTGGTATGATTCCAGTTCTTATATACTTACTTTGTGGCAGACATGAAATTGCCTTCCAACCAGCATCTAACTGAGATCCAACCAAATCTATGACTGAGTTCAGAGATGGCACTTGCACACAAGTGCCAAGGAAACTCCCATGGTGTGAGCCTAATAAATCATTATGCTCTGCCCGCCTCTCACGCAGACAATCCGCCAAGCCACACTCCCACACTAAAATGCATTTTGTTTCCACTCCACTCTCACACAGATCTTCTGTCAGATTTGCCACACATTGTTGGACTCCTCTTGCCCTAGCTTCCCCGCCCCTGTCTATCCTAAACCTTTAGGATCCCACTTGCTGCATCCTCCCCATCTACACCCGCTGACATAGACTGCTTTGGCTGCCACAGCTTCCCTCAATAACCACCTCTACTAGCTAGTCCCCTCTGGCCTTCTTAGTTTGAGTCCAGTTCTACCATTGAGCTCTGCCTGCGGCGGCATTGTGTACAATCACCCCACACACCGCCTTGGTGAACTTCCTCCGTGATGTGCCTCTCCGCGCCAGCCTTGCACACTCACATTCTGCAAGATCTGCAACCTTGTCCAGAAATATTTGAGTCCCTGGCCCAAATATATCACTCCATTGGTCCCAGGTCTCCAATCTTGTTTGCATTGCTAAGCTGATTGACTAACCTGCACACAACAGTCTGGTGGTGGGTCAGCTCTCACATGCTGGTCCCAGGTCTCCAATCTCTGTGAGGAAAGAGAGAAGCCCTGGAATGATATGCCATAACTGTAGGTGCTTGCTGGTGACAGGGATGGACATGGTGCCTCTCATTGACAGGTGTCAAACGTATGTACAAAGTGGTTCTAAGTACATAAGTCTAGCTTTAGCTTTTGCATGTTGTGATGCTAGAACCTGGTTGGGGACCCAAAGTGTCTGCATAGGTTTGCGGAGGTTGCGGGCTGCGTATTCTGCAAGGCTGGCTCAGAGCGGCACAGTGCGGAATGTGTCCACAAGGCGGAGCGCGGGGCTATGTCCACGGCGGAGCTGGACATGACTTTAGCAGGCCGGCGCGGACTGGATAGTATAGGCTGTGACTGGGGGAAGCCGTGGCAGCCAAATCAGGCTACGTCAGCGGGCGTAGCTGGGGCAGAGGCAATGTGTGGGATCTCAGCATTGAAGGCTAGACAGGGGTGAGGAAGCTAAGGCAAGAGGATTCCGACGGTGGGAAATGACGTGCAGCGACGTTGACAGAATATCCGCGTGAGAGCAGAATGGGAGGATGACGTGCGTGGTTGTGGGAGCGGGGCTTGGAGGATGGCGTTCGTGAGAGGCGGGTGGAGGAAGATGGTTTCTTTCTCTCATGATGTTGTTTTTCCTTTTTGTACAAAGGGGGGGGAAGTTTTTCCCCCATCCATCCATCCATCCATCATCTGATCATTTTTTTTCTTTACGGATTCTTACTTCTTTCTTGTTACTCTGGTACGGATTCCCAACGGCGGAGCTGTTACTACTTGCGGAGTTGTCTTTTGTGTACTTTACGGCGGATTTCACAGTGTTTGCTGCAGTTTTTCTATTTGTCTTGCGGTTATTTATACGTTACTTTACTGGCTCTTTGATCATTGTGCCCTTACACGTACTTGCAGAGCGGAGCAGAGTTTCCCAGATCACCCAACTTTTCCTGGGAAACATCTTGGAGCAGCGGAGGTCCTGACATTTCTACGCAGTGACCACTTTTGCTCACCACAATGTGTGCATGCCTAACTCTAACACTTACTTTGAGGCAGGTAGAAGAGTTAAAGTCAAGTTATATGTAAATATGTATTGAAGCCACAGGATGGCCAGATGGCCACTGGCACAATCCAAGTATTTGACATTATTGGACTTTAGTCCTGGATACTTGTCTCTTTTTTCAAGGCAAGTTATGGATTTGCAGTCAAGATTGTGTTTTAAGGAGCTTGGGGTTGGCTTTTGCAGTCCACCATCTTCAATATGGTATTCTAAGCAAAGCAGGATAAGCCTATGATGATTCTAGTGAATCAAAAATTAGAAAAGATGCACAGCTTTCAGAAAATCAAAAATAGTGGTGGATTCTTGGGAGGTTGCGGAGCTAGAGTAACATTTGTGAGGCATGGTGTTTTTGGGCATTGCTCTCAGTCCTAAATCACCAATACTGCATGAGTCCCTCCCATTTGCGCCTCCACCTTTGGAATTAGTTAAGTTAGGTAACATCATGGTTTTGAAACTGAAACAGAGTGGGCGTGGTGAGAAAGTTGATGAACAGACTCGGTGAGCGACTCCGTTCAAGCAGGAACATCAAACGGAGATACTGGACTCAAACCGAGTCCGTTCAAGCAGAGGCATTGAACACACACAGTTGATACAAAAGAAGAGCATTGAGACCAGTGTTACATTGCACACATTACCAAGGCTGGCGTTACATTGCATGACAGGCAATGTACAGGTTTGTTTGGTCCCCAGAGGCTATTCCTTTAGTTATATGTAGATGTAGATGTAGCATACTGCTGCATCTCAGTTGGTGGTCTTATCATCCAGATGATCAAACATTGGACATGCGTATATGATGAGATTAAATCAAGAATCTTGTGCGTAAATCTCAGTAGAGCGTGTATGGAGGGCTGGTAAGATGAATCAAACTCAGCATCTTTTTTATAGTGTTACACATTACAATGGGCTAGCCGCGTAAGTATGAAAAAGAGTGATAAGATAGGGTCCACCCGAGGCATATTGACAACTACCAATTATTTTATCCTTTAAAAGAGTTCAGCATCCCAAGTTTGTCGGATGAACATCTTGGAAAATTAAAGAGGCATATCTTTCCTCACTGGTTTTTTTGGGACGTCTGAAGTATTAGGTGTAATCACGAGCTGGTAAAATATCTATCTCCAAAGTCTTAGCAAATCAAATTTACCAAATGGTGTTAGTCCAAGTTCCTCGGCTAAAAAAAAGTTGATTTTACCTCCAAGTCCAGGGATGATATACCTGCAATATGTGAAGAATGAAATACAAATATAATGCTTTAGCTATCTTGAGGATGCTCTCAACATCGGGAAGTAGATGGGTTGACCCAACTTTTTATCATCTAAGCCTTCGTCGACCCAAGCACTGACCACCTTGACTGAGGGATGCTTGAAAAAGACGTTTGCTAAACCTTCCGGCGCAGCAACCAAGTTTAAAAATAGGATCCTCTCTTCGGGAACGCCATGTTCGATCAAGACGTCAATCGCCTTGATCGCGGACCCACCTGTAGCTGTTGGATGCACACAACATAGTCAAGACAAGTTCATGGAATCAGAAGTTGTCGACAGTGATCCAAGTTACCAAGCATGGGATCGAGCAGCAGGACGTATCTATCTTGAATATCGTCCGGAAGTTTTGCATAGAAGAGTTTTGGTAGCGCTGTTTCTTCATCCTGCCAGAAAAAACACACAAGATGGCTCAATAAGCAACACTTTTTTGTGATGGCGTCTTATGTGAAAAGATTTGAATGGGAAAGGAATTCGTAAAAAAAAAGATGAAAAACTACCCTCTGGATTAAAATTTTACCTATGCGGACTGATCTACAACATTCCCTCAAACCAGCTTCCATACTTTCTCCCGCTCTCATAATCGACACTCCACAAATTTTACCCAAAAATTTCACACCCTTGTATTCAGCGCCTGTGGGCGTTTCGACACCTGTAAAGGTCATTACAGGTAGTTCCTATTCAGTTCTCAAATCTCACGGTCAAGATTTTACTGGATTGCTCACTGCGAGACTCCACAGGCAGATGATTCAAGCCTGTGCAAGTTGGTAAGAAGCAACGGACATGTCAATAAGTATTATATTTCAAAGAAGGGATGACTTGGCAGACCTTCCTCCACGAGCAGGCGGATGATGCGATCAGCGGTAAAAATGAACTCCGATCGAGGGGTCTAGCAGTAGATTGCAGAGGTATCGCGGGTCAAACTCATCAGTTTATCGGTCTAATTATTCAGGCCATTCTAATCCCAAGAGATGATCGGATGATGTTTCCAAGCTCACCATTTTGTCCCGCAGGATAGTCATCAGTCCATCAAGTTGGGTAGTTTGAGTTAGCGTCAAGGAATTTGATGGTAGTTCAGAGCAGTTCGGTATTTCTCGAGAGTTTGTCTCGCGTGCATTATGTGAGTGAGCCCTCACGATCCCGTTGGCAGCAGGGTCAATTTCCGTCATTCTATTGTTGAGGCGGTGGGGTGATTGAAGCTTTGGCTATTTGGGTCGTCTTGATTCTTGAGGAGGGAACCGCAGTTGGATGGGACAGACAGCTCGTCGGTTGTTCCCTTTTGGCTGAGATCACGCCGGTCGTCAAACCATGCGGATCGCGATGACGGATTCCCTCTACTGGCTGGTAACCCGCGGAGCATGCTGATGCCCATCTCAGCGGATCCCCGCCCCCGAAGTTCACAGGTTCAAGCTGAGTTCCCGGACTCCGGCATCTTGAATTTGCCACCTGTC
The DNA here is from genome assembly GCF_026914185.1 of Puccinia triticina. Taxonomy (NCBI): domain Eukaryota; kingdom Fungi; phylum Basidiomycota; class Pucciniomycetes; order Pucciniales; family Pucciniaceae; genus Puccinia; species Puccinia triticina. The sequence continues at coordinate 4,835,917 of NC_070572.1, forward strand.
CATCGGCCGCAGCTCGCAGTCGAGACTGACGGAACCCCTTGTGACATGTCACATGCCCAACTGTGGGCGCCATGCACGATAACCACAAACAACTACCAGCAAAATACAACAGAGACGAACAGTGATTGACTTTATAGTATCGAGTTGAAAGATGGGTCAGTTATATTCTATTGCATTTTATGTATCTAACCCGAAACGAACACCATTATTATTCCAGCTAACTTCGTTCAACCCAATCAGATTTTCAGGCCAGTAGCAATCCCTTGCTCGATGAGACGACCAGGTGTGAATATCCATAAGCCTTTCGACTTACCTCTTCATATCTTTCTTTCTTCCTACAGAATCGAGTCGGATCCAAGTTTGGTGGAGGTGGTGTAGCAGGAGCCAGTGAAGCAAATGTCGATCGGCGTGAAAGGCTTCGAAAACTCGCGCTTGAGACGATTGACCTTGCCAAGGTGAGGAGTAGAATGCTAAGAATGACTGCTCTCACACTGCTGAATCGGTTGAAACTCCACCTCAGGATCCCTACATCCTACGAAATCATCTCGGTGGACTCGAATGTCGACTCTGTCTTACTCTCCACACCAACGAAGGATCATACTTGGCGCACACACAAGGTAAAAAACATCAAACAAACCTTGCTCGTCGAGCAGCCAAGGACGCAAAGGATTCCTCCCTATACCAGTCGTCCCTCCTAGCTCAGCAAGCTGCTCAGTCACGCTTATCGATTGTCAAGAAGCAGTTCATCAAGATTGGCTCGCCAGGTTATCAAGTCACTAAAGTTCGCGATCCTCTCACCGGTCAACTCGGCTTACTGTTTCAGATTCATTACCCTCAAATAACTGAAGGAGTCAAGCCGCGTCACCGATTCATGTCAAGTTTTGAGCAGCGTGTCGAAAGTGCCGATCGAGCTCATCAATATCTGCTGGTTCGTATTCAAGCTTATCAATCAAAACTCTTTTCGATCTAGAAACTTATGCTTCAAGGATTCATTTAGATTGCTGCCGAGCCATATCAAACTATTGCATTCAAACTTCAATCCCAAGAAATCGACAATTCCGAGGGTAAATCTTGGCATCATTGGGATTTGGAGTTCGTAAACATCTTTTTCATGTTTGCTTCCTCCAGCTATACTCATTTTGGCATCATTGGTCACCAGCACAAAAACTTATAGCATGCAGTTCTTGTTTGCCTGAGAGGCCGCTCCGACATTATCCACGGTTCGATAGGCTCTAGACAACTTTCATTTCTAGTTAGATAATTGTAAACCCTCCTCCCCACTTCATTGTACTTACCCTATGTATGCTTCTTGCATCACTTTGGAATACTAACAACGACAGGAGCATCGTCTCATTACCCATACGGCCAAGTCGCATGTCAAATGAAATGGGATCTGTCCGTACTTCTTGCTCTAAATAATGATCAACTCATTCTTCCATACAAGTGATTCTTCCTGATGAGCAGATAGAGAAGTTCAGAAACTGATGCGGCTTGACCCCGAAGGTCGGGAACCAAACCAATGCTCATCAGTTTAAAACTCCAAATCAACGTGATATTCGTAGCGCATCCTACATGACTTGATAAGAATGTGAGCGTAACAGGAAGGATAATCCTGTATGTAGCAAAAAAAAGTATGTCATGTATCCTCATTTTGGTTCACAATCAGCAGCGTCCATGATTCAACCTTGCAGCCATTGTTCGTGTGTTTATGCGGTCAATCTTTTCGAATCTGAAAGTTATACTCTGCTCAAGGCCCGAAAAAACTCGAAATTTTCAGGCAGAAACTCCGAAATCACTCACAGGCCCTGCATCGGAGGAAAGTAGCCAGGCCTCCAAAGAGAAAGACTTGGGTTGGGTCTGGATTGACGACACGTTGCGCCCGCGCTGAGTACCCTGTCACCCAGGAGATGCCAATATCATCAATTTCTTTCTTGGGGAATCTTTAAAGCGCGCAAGAATTCAGAGATTGTATCATTTGTGAACCCCACTAATTTAGCAGTTACACATTAAGGTAACTTATATAGCATCAAAACAACGATCACAAACCAATGATGAAATAACTCATATAAGAATTGACTAAACGATAACATAACGTGACCAGGGCTGCAAAACGTCAATGATGAACAACGAGTTGGTCGAGAAAAATTAAGTGAATAATAGCGAGGGGGCGACATAGAGAATAAATCTCCCGAATATCAATCCAATCGGTTTTCAAAAGCTAGAACTGTGGGACGATAGGTGTGTGTGATGACGATGAAAATGCTTAAAATGAAAGAAAGCAGCAAAAAAAAAAATAACAGTTCAACCAAGTTTAACAAACCAATGGTCAATTTTCAGCAAATCAACTCTCGCCTTGATGACAATGAGCGGATTCCTATAATATGACTGATTATTCTTGGAAACAGGGGTAATAGTTTAATAGAGAGCTAGGTGTCGAAGGCAATTCAGACGAGTAAGCTACGCCAGCAGACGGAAACGTCGAGTGACTCGGGACTAAATTAGAGGGTATAAACGTGTGGTCGCTTATAGAAGCGGAATGCGGAGGAAGACTGCCGGTACTCAAAAGTGGCAACATTGCCTGCGAATTTTCTTGCGCTGGTACCGGATTCCATGATAAGACACCCGGGTTGATAGAATGGTGGATGAGTAAGTTCGTCAAACTGAGGGAAGCAGGTTATCAAGTCAGCGATTAGCCGGATCGAAACAACGCTGGGCTCTACTCAACTAAGTCACTTTTTCACGCAACATGGCATTCTCTGCCACAATGGAACTCATGTGAATCTCTTGATGTTGCGCAGCTCTCTGTGTTGTAGAGAGAAACAAAGGAAAACAGATTAAGTCATCATGTGAGTGTAGGAGACACAACACGAGCCCAAGGTCAAGTTACATTCCGGACGTGAAACTCACTTTGCGACGCTCCCGCATAGCCCGTTGCGCTGCCCTATTTTGCTGTCGACGCTTCTATGAGTTTCGAACGGAAGTTACAACGCCACGGTCATTAGACAATTGATAAAACACAAGATGATATAAGAGCTGGTCTGTGGTAGCAATCTCACCTCTGATACTTTCAAACTAGAAGGCTTCTTGCCTGTCGCCGATTTGGATTTCGGGGAGTGTTCCGACTCAGATAATCCTGCCTTGTCAATATTCGCTTTGGTGAGGTCTTCGGCGTACTCTTCTTGTCTGGTGGGTGGTTCGTCTGCTGAGTAACGGCTATCGGGAGTAAGCTGATTGTTGATTGGGGGCAATGTCAACTCTTGGACGCCGCTAGAGCCGGATCTATTCTCTACCGTAGAAGGCCTTCTGTCTGGCGCCTCGTGAAATGGATGCGCTTCGTTCTCCGAGGAAGCTGTGGAAGCGTAAGGACGGAAGGAACATGTGGTATTGTGGTATCCAAACTCGAAAGGGTAAGCGGTCGGATGTCCATTCAGTAGCTCACGCTCATCTTGACTCTTGAGGTCCGATTCCCACGAGGAGGAAGAGTTCGGCCGGCAGTTCTGGTACTTACCGGCTGCGTCTCCTAAATAAGTAAGAGGTGGTCTATAGGTTGACGGGGCAGCCGGCAGCGGAAGTTGGGTACGATGGTAGGGGGTCTGAACGCCATTCATTGGAAAGTAGTATTCACCCATCTCAATCTTCGGGGGAGCCACTCCTGAAGATTTTTGGTATTCTTCAGGGTAATCAGAGGTGCATGAAACACTGTTTGGACACCCAGACGAGCAATGACCGACTGGATGCGAAGCTGGGGGATGTGAAGTATGGGTGAGCGGATCCATTGGTGCGCCTAATCTCTTGCGCGTCGTGGACGTTCCAGAAGCTAGCTAATTGACCTCTTGAAAGTCGAGAGATAAGGAGGCCCCAACAAGATCTAGCATCACGGCCGTCAAATGAGAGTGGAAGGAACTGTCAGCCAGAAATCCGCGAAATGATTATATCCTTACTTCGAGGCAGCAAGACACCAACACCTCAAGCGAATATGACACAGATGGAAAGGGGGGGGGGGGGGGGGGGGGAAGAATTCACGAGCTATTGCGCCGTAGTGCCAACAAGAAGGGGATAGTTATAGCTCCGTATTTTTTTGTTAAATCGTATCTCACTTACCAGGTCTAAAGAGCGTGAGGGGACACTGGTTTGTATCGTATCAAGCTGGCGTGAATCGTCGGCCAGCCGGAGGCGCGTGGTTGATTAATGAATGCGATGTGATTAAATTTTGGAAGCAAACTGCAAGGCCCACAAATTGCTTCAATAAGGCGAAACGATTTGGCGCAGGTTCAATAAGAGAGCGTGAGGGGCCAAGGGTAGGCGGATATGCCGGAGATGTTCTGGGCGCAAAGGATCCTAGCGGAACATTAGGCGAATAGGTACGTTCAACCAGTAGCAATGATATCATCAACAAACGCAAAAGCGTTAGATAGTCAGAAAGCAAGTTGGAGGGTTATGGGATTCCACTATACTTCAACTAGCCGAGCCACACAAGGATTTAGAAGTTAGCCTCAAGGAAAAAGTACATAGAAAGTATGCGGCTGAAGTGTGTTTGTGTACTCACAACTCTTATGTAGACTCCCTCTCGAAAAAATCACTGCAGTTGAAGATTGCCGCTGAGTACAAATAAAACCGCCCAAATATTCAATGAGCCGCCTATGGATGAAGGTCGAAGTCGCGCCGAGAAAGCTGAACAATCTCCTTGATTCGGGTAAAAATACTGCAAATGGAAGGTTGTAGCGGTCCAAGATATCGGTCTCAATTACGCGATTGGTCCAGCAATATTGTGTATGGTGGAGCGTAACCGGGACGAATTTTCAAGTTTCCAACTTTGCTGCTTAAGAAATGGCGTACCGGGGCACTAACAATGTCAAAAGCCCCTCCCTATAGTTTTGGGTCCTGACAGGTCGTTAGACTTGGGGAGGAGGTGCGGGGAGTTCGGAATTCAAGATGTTAAAGTATGCAAAAAAGATACCACCAGAAAACCAGATGATCCGGCGGTTTACTCCTTGCCAATCAAAACAGTATTGAGGGAAGGGTAGTTCGGTGTCCCCAAGGCAATCGAATCGGATGCTTAGGGAAGGGGACGTGATGGACAAAAAGAACTGGTTCAGCTTCGGGTTTCTAAATACCTGTTCAGCCGAGCAAGTCGGGGCGAAGAGCAGAAGTTAGATTTTTATGCGAATAAATGAGTATTTTCATGCAGTCACTGCTCTGAGCAATGAGAAAAGTTGATGAGAGACACAATGCAGTCATTTCGCTATCGATGCGATAAGACTCGGGGTCGCTCTGAAAGTTGGGTTTGCAAAAATTGCAGAGGGCGGAGATGAGACCACTTCAAACTCCATCAGGGACAGCCTATATGTGTACACTGCAAGAAAATTCGCATCTGGGCCCACGGTTTGGCTGTTTCCAGATGTGATTGACTGGGTGCACAATATGGAGGAAACTGCTTGTCCAAACATAACAGAGTTATTTTTTCATGTTTTAGCCTGTAGAATAACTCTAAAGCTCGTTCGTGATGGCATGACAGCCCGACTTCAACTAGACCTTTATCATTGACTCCACTACTTCTTAGGACAACCATCAATTCCGCACCGCCAAAAAGTCAACGAGCCCCGAAGACTTTATTAGACGCTTGCTTACAGCCCGGTAACGTGCTCTGCTGCGACGAACCAGTCAGTTCATGAACTACTCATTGTCTGGTTCGATCGAGAGGTCTGCAGCTGGTCTCTTCAGGCCGAGTTACAGAAAAAATGCCCGCAAATCGCTTTTCTATACTTCTCTACCAGCTTTTCTACCACCTGCGTACGACAAACCAAAGACAAACCTCCGTTTGTCCTAAATTGATGCATTAATCAAACTTTAGGAGTATAGCCATTTGGGGGTCTGAAATCAGTCTGAAATTTAAAAGCGGATTGTGATCAATCGCATAGGCATTTTTGGTAGTCTCGTGTACGAGCTTCCGCTCAAGATCAGAATCTTTCATGGTCTCTGGTGTTCAGTTTCAAGAGTAGATCAGTCGCCATTGCCCAGGTTCAAACTCACCGTAGCCTTTTCGCTTGAAAATTCTCGAAGCATTTTCGAAGTGGATATTAAAAACCTTGTTTGAGGGCCTAGAATCTATGTACATAAAAAAGAACATTCAAGTGTATCTAAATATGTGTATAGGCTTTCCGAAATGAGTTGGTTTTTGTTGATGCAAGAGTTCCCGTTTCCGAACTGTACATTGTAGTTTCTATGAAGACCTGGTACACCAGGACCCTGGAACACGCGGCCAGAACATAGTAACCAAAATGTATGAATGTTCCAAGCCACTTTGGCTCACAACCAAACATGATATACTCAATCTGAAAAGATGGGCACATGTACGCTTAAAGGGAAAATAATGTACTGCTATCTTATCCTAAACATGTGGCAAAAGTTTGAAAGAAATGAAGAAAAACCTCTTTCAAAAATGTATGAATCCCACGGTTTTGAATTGATTTTCGTTACTGTGTTCTGGCCGTGCGTTCCAGGGTCCTGGTACACCACGGGTGCACCAAACGTTTTTGGGATGGTTGTGAAAACCAAATTGATTGGTTAGTGGTTGTAGTGCTTATTGATTTGACATTGCGCACTAGGTGAATACTAGGTTATGTAGATACATGTGATGATGTTTTGAAGCTGTGGCTGTGTTGTCAGGGCCAAGGAGGGTCTGGTCCTGTCTGTTTTAACCTGGACAAATATTGGCAGTGGGATCTGGATGGCATATAAAGGAGGGGCTGATACAAGTACAAATATCCCCAGGGCATCCTCTGCCGCTGCACTTCCAGCTGGCGGTTTGTACTCAACCTCCTCCGCTGTTGCACTTACACAGTTTGAGGGGTTAATTCTTGGTGGCCCCCCTTTGCAATTGCCTTAAATGCGGCGCGCTGGGAGTCATCTGCCCAATACTTGCACCCTCTCTAGAAGAGGATGGGTATTGGGCTGAGTGTTTTTGTTTGGGCTTTTTTTTTTTTTTTTTTGATTATTTTGTAGGGGAAACCCTTGATTTTTGATTTTGTGATTGTCTGTCTTGAATAAACTTAGGGCCTGTACCATACAAATTCTGTTTTTCTTGCGCAGAGAAAACAATTTTTTTTTGCACTTTTCTGTTTTTTCAAAAAACTCTCATCCAGAAAAACAGATTTCAATAATGTGTACCACAACCATCACTTCAGATTCCACATCCACACTGCTCCTCCACCATCCATCTTGATCATCATAACACCAAAAGAAAATCTTTGGTACGCTCACAAATCTTCATGAGTAGGGAAGGGGTCAATGTGGTGCTTTCCCTACTCATGAACACCTTGGACAATCATCAGTACTCTGGCAAATCTTCAGACCCGTCCAAGAGGGAGGAGGCCTGCAATCACTCATCCAGCCCAAGAGGAACTCCCTCCTCCTGGTGTCAGAGGCAATGGGAGGATCAAAATATAATCCCCTCATCTTTCCTGTCGGATTGATTTAGCTCTATACATATGTCCAAGGGGAGGGAAGGAGGAGGGATCCGAGGTTTCCTCCTCCTTCCTATGGCAAAGATATTTCTTGTTCCTCCAGGAACAATTGAGTTCCTTTTTTTCTCTCGGAACAATCAACTTCTGTTTGGAGAGAAAGGAGAATTCCTCTCCAAACAATAGTACAGAGCGGTCCGAGTGGGAAGAGGGAGAAGAATGGTCCAAGGGAAAAGAGGAGAGATGAAGGACTCTCTTTTTTCCTTTGTCCGATTCAATTGTAGCGAACTCCGTTTGTTTTCCTTGGACCAATCCAGTTGTATGCTATATAGATTATCCTAAGGGGAGGGAGGAGTTCTCTGAGACGACAAGATGATTGATTGTCGGACTGCTCTGGTCTTGGAGTAATGAGGTGATGGGGCAGGAAAAATAGTCTTGAAAAACAGGGTCAGACCTGTTTTTGAAAATCGACCATATTTAGGGAAAACTGTTTTCTGGATGTCCCAAAAAACAGGCGCTGTGGTATGCGTTTTTTGGGGAAAACTGTTTTTTGCACAAAAAATTGATTTCTGCGGGAAAAACAGTTTTTTAACCCGCTATGGTACAGGCCCTTAGATTAAGTGTGACTGCATGAAATGTGCATAGCACAATGTAATGAGTGCAGCTGATTATGCAATGTATATGTAAAAGGGTAGACAGGTTGTCAGAGTGGTTCATGTAACGGATTAAATGGTCCTGGGTAAGTGTGGCTCATGGAACAGATTACATGAACTTGAGTATGGTGTTGGTGTGTATGTAACTGAATGATGTGTCTTGAAGGGACTGTAACTTCTGATCCAGAGGGGTGTAAGGTGTGTTGTCCATGGGGTCCTGTGTAGTTTTGGCTGTAGAATTCAGTGGTGCTGCTGTATTGGGTTATTTGTGAGTGTACATATGAGAAAGAAGAAAATTTTGAAATGGACTAGATGGGTAGCCATAAAGCATACCACAGCGCATAGCCTTTGCCAGCGCCCAGCAACAGTGGGTCAGCTACGCTACCATAGCTGTTAGCGTAGTGTAGTGTAGCGCAGCGCAAATGCACTATTTTTTAGCGTAGTGTTAGCGCAATCGCGCGCATCTGCGCTAACGCTACGCGCACAGGGTGCAAAGCTATTTTAGCTTTTAGCTTAGCTTTAGCACAGATTTGCGCAATGGCGCTAACGCTAAGCACGCAGGGCACAAAAGAGTGTTTGCTACGCTGCGCTACAGCGCTATTTGAGGCAAAAAAGGCCTTTTTTCCGCTAAAAGCGCCTTAGCGCAACGTAGCGGCTGTAGTGTAGCGCTAACGCTAAACAAAAATTGGCGTGCTGTTAGCGCTGCTGAAAATTAGCGCAGCGTAGCGGCGCTAATGCTATTCAAAAAAGGCCAGTGCTTTTTGCCGCTACGCTAAACGTTAGGGCTAAAATCATGTAGTTTAGCGTAGCGGCCCACTGTTGCGCCCAGGTACCAAATTGGCTGCCTGGAAGCTGTAGAAAAGCATATCAGGTTTGCCAAGGACTCCCCGAAAGGCTTCATGACAGCTTTAAAATTCTGGGAGTCCTTGGAAAGCTTATTGACTCACCAAGCCTGCTCGGCAAGAGATAACTCAGATAAGCTTGCCATCAGTACTTTCAAGCTAAAGTGCTGAACCATATTACCTGCACTCCTTGGAAAGCCTTTGCATTCTCACATAGTTAGCCTCAAGTCTGCCTTTTTCTACTCTTCTACACCCAAGTCCCCTTATATCTTTTTTATCTTAGAAGTTATCTTTATTTTGAATTCAGATTCTGTTTCCTCATGCAATTTTAACCCTGTTTAAAACTCACCACTTCTTTGTAGAGAATAACAATTTGGTTGGCACCCGGGTACCGGGTTTGTTTTTTTTCCCAAAGCAGGGACCAAGTACCGCGCCCGGCACCGCCTGTCAGGTACCAGCGGTATTTGTGGCTGTTAACGGCGGTTCTTTGTGCCTTGTTCTCACCTAATTGGCATACAGGACTGGGGACACCAATGGGGATGGCCGCTGGTGCCTGGTATCTGTCAGCGGGTACCCACCAGCGGATACCGGGTGCGGGTGTGGGTGTAAGGGCTAGCCAAAATTTCAATAACCGGGTACCTGCGCGGGAACCCACCTATCTGACCAAGCAATATGCATGTGAAGGGTTAAAAATGCATATGGATCCGTGGGCTTGCACATCCACCACCTCATTTAGCTCCTCATTGATCTCACTGCCAGCATATTTGGCTGGGATGGAATCATCCCAGTTTAAATGGGATGCACTCAACCAATTTGTAATGGGTTTATCTCATCCAATGAAATATAAAACCAAGGGGGGTAGATCAACCAAGTTTAAATTGGTTGATTTCATCCCAGTTTAACTGGGATAACCTCAACCCAGCCAATTATGCTGGCAGTGGATCTTGTCACCCCCATCAATCTCATCACCTCCATCACCTTGAACAAACTTGTACCCCCCCCCCCTCCAATAACAGCCCATCGCAATGACCAGGAGCAGCAAGAAGCGTCACAAGTTACCCTCTTCACCTGCATCTGTCAGTCAAAGGATAATCATCATTCAGCAAGGAAGGATAACAGTGAGGGGAACAACTAGGCTATATACATGTACAGTATAGGCTAAGTTGTGGGTGTATAGATTAGAAGCATACTACATAGAGGGATTCTAGTATACCATCTCAATACAAACACATAGCAAATTGGGAATTTTAATAATTTATTTAGGGAGAAGTACAGGCAAATCAAACTATCAAAAAAAATCACCAAATGGTGGCTTTCAAACAGTTTCAGTTTTCAGGCTGTGCACACACAGCAGGGGAAATTAAAAGTTGAAAGTTCATCCCCGCCGCTTTGCAATTGTGAAATTGCGAAGGGACTACGGGGTGTTAATTACCTGCGCAAGTGCAACAGGGTTTCAATTAAGTTATTACTTGACACCCGCTGGCCACTCACAAGTGCAATTGGGGGAGGGGATCAAGGACAAGTTCCCCTCAAACAGCCCAAGTGGAAATGGGGAGTTCAAACCGTGCAGGATATTCAAATGGGACACCAGGCTTCTTATTTATGCCAAACATCCTGCCTTCCCCCTGCATCTTCTTCCAAATAACCGCACTTGCAAACAACCATTTTGGGACCGTGGATGCCCCAATCCAGCACATGCTTCCGTATTCAGTTAGGAAAATCATGAGTAAGTTCTGCTGACCTCCTCCCTACTGTTTCCTGGCCAATGTTTCATGTATAATGCTCCCCCCTTTTGCCCGTTTTGCCGTATCACAGCGGGGATACCAGAATGTGTGTGCACGACTTCTCCAAGCTTCCCAAACACTGCGGTCAACAAGGACAAGTCGCGACCCTCACTATGCTTCAGCTTACCTTTCTGCCAAGGATTGGTTTTGAACTTAAGTGAGCAGGGTTTGACAACAAACCACACCCCAAAGATGAGGTACAACACAATCATGCCACCCCCATGTCACATGTCTAGAATTCAAAAGCAAAAAAATCAAAGAAAAAGATTCAAATCCCTTTCCTTCTTGTACTCAGGTGTCATGCTCTGAATACACCCATAAAGGGAATTTGATACCATCTCAGCGTCTTTTCAGCCTCGCAGTACACAACCATCACCAATGCCAATGTATATGTATGTTCACAGGCCAGTGCACATAACACCCAGGCTATCCATACAGCATAAAACTTGTTGCATGGCTTCTGTAACCTACAGGGAAGTCTGTGATGCTTTGTCACAGACCTGACAAGCGTCCAGCATAGGCCATTACACTACGGGTGCACCCAGACGGCAATCCAACGTCGGATACAACCTGTCTGACCAACCAGGGATCAAGCAGCAATCCGACGTTGGGAGGAAAAGTGACGGACAGGTCGGCCTGACCCTGACGTCAGCATTGAGGGTCGGATTGACCCTGACGTCTTCCCCGGGGTCGGATTGACCCTGACGTCAGGATTTTTTCCTCCCCAAGCAGAAGCCGTTGGGGCAGTCGGGCTGACCCCGACGGCGGGGTGGGTGTCGGGCTGCCCCTGCTGAGATGGCCGGGTAAAAACAGGGTGAGGGTGGGGTTGATCCCACAACCTGGTACGCCTGGCAGGGGGGCCGGGCTGACTGCAGAGGGGACCTCTCCGCCGGCTGCACTATCGAGCCATTATCAATACCTGTAAACATAAAAACATGTTAGCAAAGTTCTCAAAGATCACCCCCCATTGGAGGAAGTCCCTGAGTGAAATTTTAGACAAGTCAGCAAGGCATCTTTTTTTTTCTTTTTTTTTCTTGGTGTGGATGCTATGTAGATGCTCTTGTGCATCTTGTGGTGTAGGTTGAGGACCACTTTTTTTGAGTGGTTTCTTGAACTTCGCCGACGGACAAAATGGTCCGACTGGACGAAAACCGGTTGGATTGACTGGCCCGATAGCCTTGTCAGACAAGTCGGTTTATTTCCTTCGATAGCCGACTGCCTGACGAAGTTTTGGGCAAGCCGACGCTCCTGCCCCAGCCATTGGGACTGTCGGCTTGATCCATGCGGCGAGCCGACCATGCTGACCGGGGAATCGGCACAGTCGGGCTGCCCTTCCTGTCGGGAAGGGCAGTCCGGCGTCTATTTGGCTTCGTCGGACAGGTCAGTCTGACCTTGTCAGACAGGTCGGCATTTTTACTTAAAAGTCCGACCGTCTGATGACCTCTCGGACGAGCCAACTCTCCTGCCCTGGCCGTCGGGACTTTCGGCTTGATCCATGCGGCGAGCCGACCATGCTGACCGGGGCATCGGCACGGTCGGGCTGCCCTTCCTGTTGGGAAGGGCAGTCCGGCGTCTATTTGGCTTCGTCAGACAGGTCGGTCTGACCTGCTGAAAAGTTAGACATCAGCTCAGCTGGGCCGACCTGAATCTGATGTTGGGGGCAATTTGACGTCGGCCACCTTTTACAAGTGGAGCCGTGGTGTAGCCACCCCAATTCTGAGCTCAATGGGTTGGGTGACCTAGCTTAGCACAAGTGCTCCAGCACTGTTAATAGTGGCTCCAGCACTGTTCATAGTGCCTCCATCACTGTTAATACTTCCTCCAGCACTGTTCATATGCATAGTTCCTCTGGCAGCACTGTTAATAGTGGCTCTGGCACTGTTAATAGCACCTCAAAAAGGTGCTAGTGCCACTATTATATTAACAATGCTGGAAGAAGCTGTAACAGAGGCACTGCTATTGCAATCTAGTTCAGCTGCACACAATAAAATAACAAAGATTCCAAGCTATGAAAAGGATAATTTATTTCAGTGGAACCAAATATTCTCACAGCCCATGTGATTTTCCCCTATTCTATTTCTTAATTTCTCTCCTATAAAGTAGAGAACATTTTGGGAAGAATTTGAGTTACCTCAAATGCGTTGTGGTGATTTATATAGGCGAGTGTGGTAGAATGTCCACTCAGGGATAGCATGGGCGGGAATGCACAGAGCGGCGCAGGCAGAGTGCTTTCCGGTGACATGAGCACTGAGGATGATGTCAGAAAAGCACACTAGGAAAGCTTACGGAAAGTCATGCGCAGACCGGAATGCATGGATTGCGGATTTTGGATTGGGTATTCAGATTGGAGCGGAAAAGACAGGGCTGGACTGCGGCGGACTACACATGTGAACTGGTAGCAGCAGTGCGTCAGCAGCTGAGCCACAACAGCGAAGCGGGTTCCACCAGCGGGTGGAGCCGGGGTGGAGGCGGTGGCAAGAGACCGACTGGCGGGGGCTAGACAGAGGACGGTGGGAGGTCAAGCGTCGGAGATGAGCGGAGTCTGGGAGAGTGACGTGCGGAAGAGCGGGCGGAGCTGGAGGACTAGTGCGGGAAAGCGTCAGATGTGCGGGATCGGGTGGGGATGGTGTGGTGATTTATATAGGCGCGCGTGGTAGAATGTCCACTCGGGGATAGCGCGGGTGGGAATGCACAGAGCGGCTCAGGCAGAGTGCATTCCGGTGACATAAGCACTGAGGATGATGTCAAGAAAGCGCTCTAGGAAAGCTTACGGAAAGTCACGCGCGGACCGGAATGCACGGATTGCGGATTGGGTATTTGGATTGGAGCGGAAAAGACAGGGCTGGACTGCGGCGGACTACACACGTGGACTGGTAGCAGTGGCGCGTCAGCGGGTGAGCCACAACAGCCAAAGCGGGTGGAACCGGGGTGGAGGTGGTGACAAGAGACCAACTGGTGGGGGCTAGACAGAGGACGGTGGGAGATCAAGCATCGGAGAGGAGCGGAGTCTGGGAAAGTGATGTGCAGAAGAGCGGGCAGAGCTGGAGGACTAGTGCAGGAAAGTGTCAGACGTGCGGGATTGGGTGGGAACAGCAATGTGCGTGGAGGGAAGGACAGGAAAAGGGGGCTCATGGATTTTTCTCTTCTTTTTTTGGGGGGGGGGATCCGATTATCCTATTATCTTATGGATTACTCAGATTATTGTACTTACACTTACAGCCGTACTAGAGTTATTAGGAGATATATTTGTGACTTTACCCTTACTTTTCAAAGGAACTTGCGTATTCTGTGCTTACGGAGTGCGGAGCTTTATTCACTTGTGGATTATTACGCTATAGATCAGGCTCAGAGAGAAGCGCTGAAGGCTAGCAGATAGTAGCAGTGCGGAGCCAAGTTACCGACAATCACACAGCCCGGACACTAATATTCTTGAAGGAGGCGGTCAGCGGACATTTCCACCGACTAACCAGCTTTTATTCTCACAATGGCGATGTGCGTGGAGGGAAGGACGGGAAAAAAGGCTCAGGGATTTCTCTTTCGGGATCCTTATCCTATTATCCTATCATCAGGGGAATTACTCATTATTGTACTTACAACTTACAGACGTACAAGAGTATTAGGAGATATATTTGTGACCTTATCTTTTACTTTCAGAAGTGACTTGCGGATTCTGTGCTTACGGTGTAAGACTCAAAAGGTGTTGTGAGACCCTTTTGCTGAATGGCGAAAGGTATGGATGAGGTGCAAGCTCTGCCTTTCTGTATATCAGAAAACAAGACCACCAAGGTAAGCTTGGCAATTTATTTTGTGATAGGATATGTTCAAAGATGAGATATATAAGAGGATTGTTGTTGATGTCCGGGGTTGACGGGGTTACTGATGTATGAGATAGGTGACGGTGACTTGATGTCTCAAGTGGGGCTTTCACCTAGGTCCTTGGCCTGGGGGTATATAAGTTCAGAAAGTGAGGAGTGATGAGGGTGAGAGGTAAAAGAAATATTTTTGATGATTTGAATTGCTAAGTGAAGCCGACACACTTTGAAAGAAACAAGTTAGAAGAGTAGAACAAGAAATAAAGTAGAGAAACTTGAGACCAACATTTAGAGCAACAGAGATGTGAGGTGAGGCAGGGCTTGAAGAATGGACTCGGAGGGAAGAACAAGGAATGGACAGAAGACTGTGTAGAGTTTGTTAGTTTGAGAGTTTGAGATGTGTTTTATGAGAAGCAGGATCTCACCAGACAGAAAGGACTTGAGTTCGGAGGAAGAAGATAGAAAAGAAAATAAGAGTAAAGAGAAGAGAGGAGTGAAGCGAGGATAGTTGAGGAGTATGAGTGTCGAGATTGAAAGGGAGGATTTGAACAGATAGTCGATTGATCTTGAGGTGGTTGATTGAGGTGGGTAATTGAAGAGGAGCTGTCACAGGTGTGACAGTGTTGTGATTTTTACAAGAAGGAGCTAAGCTCAACCGGGAGTGGAACCGGGGACTGGTTACTGGTGAAAGGTGTGTGACTGAGTGGTGATATAAATTTCAAATAAAGTGTGAAAGTTATGTGAAACTGAGTGGTGATATGAGCGGATAACTGTGATATGGATAGAGTATAATATGAGTGATAGGTGAGTAGGGAATATAGACCGCCGGATGGCATGAGGAGGGAACAACTGGCAGGCAGAGGCCTCCTTATATAGACAATGATGAGGGAATTTAGCTCCAGGGGGACAGCTTTGAGGGAATTTGGCTGGTGAGAAAGTACAACTGAGGGAATTTAGCTAGACTATCTACAATGTGTCCCTTTGATATGCAAACAGGATCATATATATTCATACAAGGATTTTCCAAGATCAAAGATATGCAAATGGGAAACAAACATACACTGTGAAAAAAACTCAAGAAATTAGTGTCAGTTGACATGCAATAACTTTGATATTACTTTGATTTGAACCTGGGTTCTTCCCTGTTCATTCCATGATTCTTCCAGACTAGATATTTTCCATGTTCATTCCATCATCAAAAGATGTAGTGCATGCACCTATGAATGGGTTATGCTTGCATGAAAGGGGTATTTCCACATGAAAGGAATAACATCAAAACTGTATTCACACATGAAAGGGATATGTACGCATGAAAGGGATATGTACGCATGAAAGGGATATGTACGCATGAAAGGGATATGTACGCATGAAAGGGATATGTACGCATGAAAGGGATATGTACGCATGAAAGGGATATGTACGCATGAAAGGGATATGTACGCATGAAAGGGATATGTACGCATGAAAGGGATATGTACACATGAAAGGGGAATGTGAAAAGGTGTATTTACACATAAAAGGGATATTTTCACATGATGAAAGGGGTATGTGCACATGTAAGGGGTATTCATGAAAGGGATATGTATACATCAACGGGGTATGTGAAAATGAAAGGGTTACGTACACATCATGAAAGGGGTTTGTACACATCAAAGGGGCATGTAAAAATGAAAGAGGTATTCATGCATGATGAAAGGGGTGCATGCACAGGAAAGGTGTGAATATGAAAGGGGTGTGCACATGAAAGGGATATATACACATGAAATGGGTATTTGCACACAAAAGGGATATGTGCACATGAAAGCGGTATGTGATGAAAGGGGTACGTGCACATGTAAGGGGTATTCATGAAAGGGATATGTATACATCAAAGGGTTATGTGAAACAAAGGGTTACGTACACATGATGAAAGGAGTTTGTACACATCAAAGGGGCGTGTGAAAATGAAAGAGTTATGCATGCATGATGAAAGGGGTGCATGCACAGCAAAGGTGTGAATATAAAAGGGGTGTGCACATGAAAGGGATATATACACATGAAATGAGTATTTGCACACAAAAGGGATGTGTGCACTTGAAAGGGGTAGGGGAACATGAAAGGGGGATTGCACAGGTCTCAACTGAGTATCTTGAAACCTGTGCTAAGTTTTTTGTAGTTCAGAATTAGCTTGCATAAATTAGGCAATGTGCAAAGATTGCAGGGTAGAAGAAAATTGGCATTCATGGGTATGATCCTTGTTCTAATTGAGGATTAACTTGAGTATGCTGGAGGTCAACTGACAGCAGTTTCTTGAGTTTTTTTCATAGTGATATGCAAGGGGAAAATAGGAGGTGAGGACTGATAAAAGGAAGGAAGAAAAGTAATTCATGTGCCGTATGCATTATGCCAAGTATGGTAGCCAAGAGTTGAGTCTGTGTGTGAACCCACTCAGACTGGTGCGTGAAAGGGGTGATTTGCGTATCTTCTGATCCGGTAGAGATATGAGAGTGGTTTCAGTGGGTGACTAGGGGTTATTTTGGTCCTAGATTCCATTTCTGATTTCCATTTGGCTGTATCTTGAGGCGTTTTGTGAGTACACATAAAAGTTTGAATTTTTCTCCTACAAACACAGGAATAATGACCACAACGGAGTGCGGAACTTTATTCACTTGCGGATTATTACGCTATAGATCAGTCTCAGAGAGGAGCGCTGAAGGCTAGCGGATAGTAGCAGTGCGGAGCCAAGTCACCAACAATCACACAGCCTGTACACCAATATTCTTGAAGAAGGCAATTAGCGGACATTTCCACCAACTTACCAGCTTTTATTCTCACAGCGTAAAACAGAAAACTTCAGAGTAAAACTCAGACCACATTTTTTGGATGGCCACATTATGATAAGGTGGTTTGCACACCTTTGGGCTATTCAAAAGCTTTCATGATTTCTACTACTGATCTGAAGAATAAACCATTTCTGCACACATCCAAAATGAGAACACTAGATCTATGAATTGCTAAGAGGTTCGATGAAATGAATATTTTGTTTTATCATTAGCCCTGGCAATTTCTAGTTCTTGTCTCTTTTGCCAGCAAAGAATTTTTTTTTTTATTTCTTCAGTTTAATAGCTCTATACATCAAAGGCTTACTAATTTCAAGGTAGGAGCCATAATGAGTCATTGTAGGAGTTGTTTTAAACAGATCTGGTGGAAAACAGATCTGGTGGAAAACAGATCTGGTGGATATTTAGTGTGGTGTTCAACTGATTTACTTGCCCATAACAGCTTGATGATGCCCGGAGATGTTCCAAAGTCATTCTCACAATTAAATTCAGGAAATCAAAAGGCATGTCCTGGAGCTGAGCTTTCAGGGGAAATTGGAAGGCCTGTTGATGGGTTTATGTAGCTGAATAGACCGTATGTCCATGGGTTCAAGTCATCATCCTTGTGAGGGTTGTTTGAAAAGTTTGAATGAATTACAATTGCACTAGAGAAGATTCTGCACAGTCTTGTTTGAATTCATTCCATTTGCTGTTTGACCAACTTGGGATATCAAATGATTTCATAATATTGGCATTTTCCTGGAAAAATTGCTTCAAAAAATGTTGGACTCAGTGACATAGAAATTGGTTATGGTACTGGAGCTGATCCCAGCGTCTGTTATCATCATCCAAGACTGCTAGAGGAAGATTGTGCTGGCGCGCATACGTGCCTGCATATGCAAAAATATGAATAGATTAGATAAAACATTCATTGTGAGCCTGTGTCTCTTATGTGACAGCAGGACACAAGGAAATATAGGGGAAATGTTGGGATTTCTTGGGACAAAGAAATACAAACATAGAGAGAGAGAAAGAGAGAAGATCAGGCCTAGACTTTAAGGCCCCGTTTGGAGCCAATATAATTGCGTGATATAATCTGGAATTTTGTGACATCTGATCAAGTTTTGGCGGACCTGATCAGATGTCACATAGGATGTCAGGCAAAAAAACTCATATATTGCTGGTATTATATTGGCTGCAAATGGGGCCTAAGTCTTTCAATAAATGATATGGGCTATTCTCAACCTGGAAAATTTGGATGCCAGCTGTGCCAGGCCAAAAGAGAGCAACAGCATCCACTCACAACAAGGAAACATTGGTGGGATTCAGAATTAGGGTTACTACTCTGCTCTGGTTTTATAGGTCTTAACCAGAGATAACCTTTTGATCTTTGATGATTGAAAGAGTTGAGAGAAGCTGGTGAAGAGAATTCTGGAGCAACAGAGTTTCACTCTGAGATAAACAAGACCAGTGAAAGAGGGTACTACTGTCAATATCCTGTGGTGATACTGGGAGTGAAGTGGTATCTGGTTTAGTGATCCTGGGTGTCTCTGGGGTGTGGTTCTGGTGTGCTGAAGTCTGTAGATCCTACTCAGGCATGGGGGATCCTGACTTTGTAAATTTTCAGAGTTTGCTTACATAATTACATATGTACAGGTGGTTGGGGCGCCTTGTAGTGCTGCCACGTCACATCTGCGCATGCACGCCACAACTCAAGAACTCAGGGAAGGATTAGAGTTACAAAGAAGTAGAGCATAACAGTTTGGACCCATTGCTAGGTACCCGGCACCCGCCGGGCAGTGCTGGGTGCCTGTTTCTTTGTGAAACGTGGGGGGGTACCTGGGTACTGCTTGAGGTACCTGCTCAAGTGCCTTGCAATGCGGCAGGGGCTGGAGACCGTGCCTAATACATCACACCCCGAAAGCCAGACTTTGACCATCTCACCTAGAAAAATCCACACCTCTTGGCGAGCTGGATTTGTACCAGCTCGCCGAGAGGAATGCCTCCCTTCCGGTGAGCTGGAATTTGACCAGCTCGCCAAGCAAAATCTACAACTCTTGGCAAGAACTCCATCTTGCCAAGGGGTATGTCTCTTGGCGAGCTGGTCAAAGTCCAGCTCGCCGAAAGGAATACACACCTCCTGGCGAGCTGAATTTTTACACCAGCTCGCCAAGGGTGTTTTTCCCGGTGAGCTGGTCAAAGCCCAGTCCGCCGAGAGGTGTGCATTCATCTAGGCAAGCTGGAATTTGACCAGCTTACCAAGAGACATACCTCTTGGCAAGCTGGACTTGAGGGAATTGGTGTCTAGGGATGGCACTTCACACCCGGTGTGGTAACCCTGTTCCTGTTCATACTATCACCCTCATATCACCTAAACCCTTCATAAATACCTCATTATTACTTCATATTCAGGTTCTAAACCCCATTTTACCCCTAGTCACCCACTCATTTCACCTAGGATTTCCAAATGGATCAGCAGTTATTGGCATGTATAGTTTTGGCAGGCATTTTCTTCACACATATCATTAGCATTATTACATACATCATTCATTAGTATCATAGCTACATAGGACTGCAGATTATACATAACTTCATTACTCATTTTTCTCTTCATATGATATCAGCAGTACATTCCTTCATAGCTCTTGTAGTTATTATCAAATGCTCATCATTATTTCATCTTCCACATAGTTACCTTTCATGTACACTCCTTGGTAATTGCACCTTCATCATTATTGCTCATCTTCAGATATTGTTACTATGTGCTCATCATGTATCACCCCCCTGTAGTACTTCTCACATATATAAACACCCCTCTAGATGTTGTATCCCCATCATGCACTTTCTACTACATCCCCTCTGTAGCACCTTTTAAACATCACCCTTATATGCACTTTAACCCACTACACTTTGTATGCACTTTCCCCCACATACACTCAGTAGCACCTTTACACACCTCACTTAGATAACATTTCACCCCTCTGAAATATATCCCCAGCATATACCTCATTACACATCTCAGAGTGACTCCCAAAAGAGCTTCTGCTTTTCCCCTTCTCACTTCTCCTCTCTCACTCAGTAGGATTGATACTCCTCAACTCATTAGTGTTAAAGCCATCTAAGTCAAAGAGAATCATCAGCCACACCCTTTTCTTTTTCTTAGTGTAACCCTCTCTCCATCAGCATTAGTCAAGAGGGCAGCCTCACCAGCACCTGTAGCTTCTTCTACATTATTAGTAGTGTAGTTGACTATTTCCCCTCACAGCTCTTTCCTGATCTTTTAGGAGTTCCACACCGGGTACCCAGACAGAATTTCACTAAAATCAGACACCCGCACCCACGGAGCAGGTACCTGGCAGGTACCCAGATGCAATTGGCCAGTAGTACTGGCCACTTGCACTTTCACTCAAATCAGACACCCACACCCACGGAGCGGTACCTGACAGGTACCCAGGTGCAATTGGCCAGTAGTACTGGCCACTTGCACGCAAACGGACAGGACACCCATTTTGTGTCCTGTCTGTATGCGTGCAAACGTACAAGACAGCCCCAAACCTCTGTCCTGTCCGTTTGCGTGCAGGACAGAGGTGTTGAGGCTGTCCTGTTGGTTTTCACGTAAATGGACAGGACGATGATGCTGGGGTCCTGTCCGTTTGCACGCAAACAGCCAGGACAAAGGTGTTGGCCGTCTCACGCAAACGGACAGGATAGCCCCAACACATCTGTCCTGCATGCAAACGGACAGGACGCCGATGTTGTGTCCTGTATGTTTGCACGGAAACAGACAGGACACCAATGTTTTGTCCTGTCCGTTTTCACACAAACGGACAGGATGGTGATGTTGTGTCCTGTCTGTTTGTGTGCAAACGGACAGGACTTGGGTGTTGTGGCTGTTTTATGCCGTGATAGGGTTGCGACATCAGTCCCGGGATCACCCAACCCCCCAAAGGGTCCCGGTTACCGCCCAAGGAGTACCCCTTTGCCATCTTTAGCCAGTACTGGGGTGCAATTGGCAACTAGAGGCCAAGGCGGCTGCGCCGCTGCAGGGGTCACTGTCTGTAGTGTAATGATGCAATCTTCCTATGCATGCCACACCTCCAGGGAGCCCGCCTTATATCTACACACACTCCAACCATTGTACCTAATGGGTGCGCCACTTTCAAAATGTCAACCAAATTTTATATATTTTTCCTGATGTCCCATCTCTCAATAAAATCCAGAGGGTATTCATTTTGAAAACAGTATGCTGGATAGAGCAAATGAACTGATGGATGGGAATTGTGAAGCCCCAGACACCGTGGTTCACACAACTGTCACAACTTGGATTACATCAGCCACAAGGACGACTACTTAGCGCTCACTTCCCCGCGTCCCACCTAGCTCAGCAGAGAGAGCTGATTCCTCTCTCCTGAGCTAGGTAAGCTCTTATTTCATTCTCCCTTATCAACACCATTTTACATAGCAGAGAGAGCTGATTCCTCTCTCCTGAGCTAGTAATAATAAACATAAGTGGTTCCTAGAACCTTTGCTTTGGCTTTGGCCTATTCACAGTCTGCTCAGTGAAGAGTCCTAACGGACTCTTACAGGAATTCAGGCAGAAAACCCCATGCTGTTATCCTATGGCAGGCTTTCTCTGAAAGACAATTGACATAACATGTCCCTGCTGATAAAATAGGAGGGAGGGCAGCGTGGAGGACCAACAGGTTGCAGGTGGTTGGGGACCTCAAAGGTGGTGGACAATATGGGCAAATCAGGTTACATACGCAGCTACATCTTGATCATGCTCAGTGCCCCAGCATGCTTGCCGGCCAGTCTGCGCGACGCCTTGTTTGGGAGCGAGTTTGTGTCCATAGGAGTGGGCTTGAAGCCAGCATGATCATTCACAGGACGGGAGAGCAGACACGGGTGCAAGTTGGGCATGGCATGGAAGGGACTGTTGGCAGCCGAGGGCGCGTGGCCAGGAACTTGTAGATTGTCATCTGGGACAAACAGATGATTGGGAAGCCCCCCCTGGCTGGCTTTGGCTGCGTTGACCGGGGATGGGCGTGTAGTTTGCATTACTGAACAATTGCGGGTGAAGCCAAGGAAGCAATGGAGTGGGTTTTAACCTGTCCGGCCATACATTAGCATCCAATTCCTCAAAAACTCCGCCTGGTTATCTATCTACTAACTTTGTTTGTCACGGATTTTGTATAATGATAAAACAAATATAGGCTGACTATGGTGCAAAGCCATTGGTACCTCAATCAGATGGTCAAGTGATTTGGTGTACCAAATTCAACACTCCTCAGTCAAGGATGCCAGGCAAGACCCTGAGATCAAAAGCAACCTTATCAATCCCACTCAGTGACCAAGACAGCTTCTTCATACATGGTCAGTGCAGCTTTGCCAAAGGTTGCATCTCCATCAGCACCACTGACTTGCAAGATATCCAGATCCAGCTGGCCGCCTTGACCAACAATGAGGCCTTGATCAATCTGATGACGGTCTCTCATGTCAGTAGTAGCCCAGCTCAGAGTTTTGATCAGTTAAAAGTAAATCACCTGTCAGGTGGCAAGATCACATGAAGAAGCATGGGTTTGATGACGAGTTGATCAAGCCAGGATAGTAAACTTTGAATTTTTGGGCCAGAGGGTCTGGATTAAGGTGGTTAAACTGTATGATGATTGAGAGGGACAAGCGGCTCTACAGGGATGAATTTGGTTGCAGAAATTTAGCGAACGCAGTGGAGAATCAAGCACCTGAGCTTGAGACAGACGGATAGGTGGTAATTTGGGTTGCTGTGAAGGAGCTCCTAATTTATCAAGAGTGGTCTTGATGAAAAAGTTGTGAATCCTACTGGACTGAGTGGCAATGTGTTTGTCAGCCTTAGAGATACATCAAGTATCCAAAAGACTGCAATAACTCAGTAAATAATAATAATTATTAAATTATTATTGCAGAATCAGATTCCTCATCATAATTTAAGGGGGGTCACCCACTTGAAGTATCCCCTTATTCCTATTCCTTCATGTACTAAATGTATAAATAAGAATTGGCCACAGAAAGCGCCCAAAAATAGTATTACATACAAAAAATTAGTAAAACAATTAAAGTACATAAAATTAAACTGTTGTACAATAATGAGTAATATTACTCGTGTAAAAATACCCCGTGAAAGTATTATGTAGACTTCTACTGAAGCTCTTTCACATGACAATTGGTTATAAACATGTCATGTGACAGAGTCAGGGAAATTAGTCTATTTTAATACAATTAAAATACCCACAGCCAAGCCCTTTTCACGGCTACAGCCCTGGATACTCCCATAGGGAGAAAAGGACTCAGTGTTTACGCCCACTGAAGTCCCCTCTATATAAATAGAGGCCTATTTGGCCCTCAGGAAAAGATCCCCCAGACCATTCACCGCCCATAAACTGTAAGTTTGCCGTGAATATTCTCCTCTGCTACTATTGTAGCCACTTTTCCTTTTAAACCATCCCCAGCACGTAAAATCCACTGGATTAAACCTTTAAATATCAAAAATCCCTTATTAGCATATTTACAAGCTTTATCCTTAAAAGTAGTTGCCGTAAGACCTCCGCCTCTGACAAGCAGCCAATCAGTTTAAGCGCTTACCACCTACTTTTTACGCCAAATTTATTCCCTGTAATTAATAATTATATATTATTAATTACATAATAATCCTCCTCTTTTTAAAAGAGTGTTTAAAAAACCCTTCCAGTGGCTAAATTACCACGTAACAAGTTTAGTAATTTACATTACTAGTGTTTACATCAGCACAGTTATAGTGCTAGGGCCCAAAACCCTCAATTTTGACGGGTTTTTGCCCTAAGCTTCATAAACAGAGCTGTAATTTGGGGGCCTCATTGTGTTTTTTTACCCAGAGTACCTGTCAAGGATAAAACTGATTTTTTCCTTATTTTTTAGCAATTTTCCCCATATTTTTGCCGTCAGAACTCCAGTTTTTACATAAAAAACCAATTAAAACCACTAAACAAGTACGCCTGTTTCCTTGTTTCTGACTTATTGCGCAATAGAGATAAAAACAGTAAAATACGTATAAAAAATACATAAAAACTAAACAGTACAAAACATATCTTTTACGTTTTATCCTCTTTTCACCGCGAGTTTAGTGTCTGCTCCCGTGCCAGTTACTAAACCAGCCAACAACCACCTGGATACGACCAAATCAGCCAATCCGAAGACCGCGCCCGCAGACAAACCAGCAAAGAACAGTGAACAAACAGCCTCGCTCCCGCCAGGTTTTTTCCTTAGTCCGTACCAAGAGAAACGTAGACCGCACCTGGCAACGTTGCCCGCCAGGATCATTGAGAAGCAGTTCAACCCGAAAGCCGCGGCACTCAAACTCCTTGAAGGTTTGTAAAATAGTCTAAAGATCCGTTGAGCATAACAAACCTCCTCTATTACAAAAAAAAAAAAAACTAACAACCACCTCCCCGAACATGGTCGGAACCAGATCAGGAAAGGACCACGCAGCGAACCCTCCCCCCACCAAAAGAGGTAGAAGAAGGGGAACAGCCCGAGGAGGACAAGCTCGAGGTCATAACCGAGGAACCCCCTCGAGGTTTGTAGATACCCCTTCAAAAGATACCGTAGCTAACGATTCAATACTGACTTCCTTGGGTCCCAGTCCTGAACAAAGCCCAGGAGAACGCGGTGTCGATCTACAAAGCAACGAAGGCGGCGTATTTCAACGCCAAGAACTACGAGGAGATGGATCTCCTGAAATCCTACCTCGAACAGGCGATATCATCTTTCCGGGTGATAGAGAAATTTCTCCCCTGGAAGGAACTAATCACCAAGTATTCGGACGGGTGGAACCCGTACACGGAGAGGAAACACATCAAAGTCCTCAAGAACAACAAGAAAGAGATAAAGGTAAACAAAGCAAAAGAACCGAAGAAACCTTACAAGATCCCAAAGATCAACCGCTCCAAACCAAAAGCGTCAGGCTCAAAACCATACGAGCAAAAACCAAAGACCGGCGAGAACAAGTGGAAGGAGACATTCAGAATGGCTCGCGTTCTCATGGAAGTGAAAGACGCTATCGAGGAGTAGACCAGAACATTAACGAGCCTATCGCCTCATCTTCTTACTCACTTCATAATATCGAGCCCGTAGTATCAACTGAACTTGTCTTACTGTCCGCGAAAGAACCTATATTACCGTCTGCTAGCAAGTCCGTCTTATCGTCTGTCTCAAATGTCTCAATGTCTAGCAAGCCTGTCGTATCGTCTGTTTCACAAGTTTCAAAGTCTGCTAATGCGCCTGCTTTACCGTCTATTGCACCTGTCTTACCATCTGCTAAAGAGCCAGTAACAAAGTCCTATCTACATGTTATTGAGAAACATAGTCTTGTAAATCCAAGCACCGCTGCCATAGTAGGAGAAAGCAATCACATTCCTAAACCAAAAACTAAGATAGTGCGCCAAGAAGTTCAACGCTTAGAAAAGCAGGAACACAGTGAGAAACAACCCAAAGAGGCAAAAGAAAGTAACAAACAAAAACTCGAGGAGCTTATTGACCCAAATGAGCCTCTAGCACAAGTGGAAGATTTTTTTAATCAAATTTTGATTAAAAACATTGAGCATATAGATAGTAAAATCAATGCAATCCACCTTAATGTACATGATAGCGCTTTTAAAATTAAAAACTTAGCAGAAAATGCGGTAGAAAGCGCTAAAGATATTAAAATTATTGTACCAGAGGTTAAGAAAACCACAGGAATCATACAACAAATAAGCAACATAAAATTAGGACTTGTAGACTATAATAATAAATTACAAAAAGTTACTACAGAAATACAGACAAATGCTAAAGAAACTACAGTAATTGCCAAATTAAATGCAATACATACTGATATTAACAGATTGGATATTACCAGTAAATTAGACCAATTAAAAATAGATAGTGAGCATGAGTCAGAAAACCGTGAAACTCAAGATGAAAATATACTTGAGATAATGGACAAAGTTGATAAACTAGAACAACTTATTATACACAACAGTGACAGTATGGCAGATGAAATCATCAAAATTAATAATAAGTTTGATGAAATGCAGAGTAAACTCATGGCCAGCATGGATAACATAGCACAAAAAATTGGCCACAATACACAAATGCAACCTCAAACTCAGACACCATACAAACAAGGAATGAAAGATGTACCACCACATCAATCTAGTAATCCTTTCAGAAGAATGGCAGAGGAAGAAACACCCTTGAGAAAGGAGTACACAGTCCCACCAACACCATTCTTCAAAGAACAATCATATAATCCTAGTATCCAAACTATGAAAGACAACTCTAAAGATGTACCTAGAATTAAAGATTGGCCATCATTTAGAGGTGAAGGAGAATATGATCACTTGGACTTCATCAAAACAATTGATTTGTATCAAGAAGATTTTGAATTAAGTGATTCCTCAATTACTGGAAGACTTAACAGCCTCTTCAAAGGTTGTGCCAAGCGCTGGTTCACAGACCTACGCTCAGCAAATGGCAAACAATCTTGGGAATGGTGGAAAGAACAGATCAATAGCAAATGGGGAAGCCCAGCATGGCGCTTCAAAATTGAAAATAAATTTGATGAGAGCACATTTGATATTGAAAAAGACAATCCACTTAAATGGGTAATATCTCAGAAAGATAGGTTGAAAGCCATTTGGCCTAATTTAACAGGCAATGAAGTCCACCTGAGAATCCTTAAAAAATGTGGAGGAGATCTAGAGCATCCAAGTTTATTAAAGACACAGTTTTTCCAAAACTAAAAAAATCAAGATCAAGGGTTTCCCCTTACAATTAAACAAAATGAAGAAAAAAAAAAACATGGGTTTCCCCATTAACAAAATATCAAAAAACAGTTGGTGGGTTTCCCCATCACAAAAAAGACACACAATTTCTCAACCCAGCCTTCCAACAGCGGCAAAGCCGTGCCCACAGGCTCAACACCCAGCCCGTGTCAAGTGCACGGGTCAAAAGTGATGGACGTGAAGGCCCCCGGTCCACAGCAAAGGCTGCAGACCCGTGGGGGGCCCACTCTTTGCCCCTCAGACTGCGCATGCGCAACAGCGGAGGGGTTGAGGACAACGGATAGCTGGAAGTGCAGCATCTCCAATCTCCTGGGGATTCAACTCACTGCCAAACTATCCGCTTTTTGAGCTCTCCGCTCACAACCCCTGGACTCGAATTTCAACCTACTCTGGCCAGAACGCCCGCTCCCCTCTACGCAAACGCCACGCCGCCGCCCCGTAACCGTAATGGATTCCTCAGCAACGGCGTCAGCCATTGAGAATTTCAGGATGCCTGTGTACTCTCATCTCAACCCAACCCACCCCGCGGCCCTCGCAACTGTTACAATTACTTTGATCCCCTCACCACAGGTATCCCCAGGCACATGCAGTGTCTGCTGGAAGAAGAACGGCTACCATCGCAACATACGGCCCAGAGCATCCAAACAGGCCAATCAGCTTCGTCGGCCAGCCATCATCCCCACCCGCTCTTCCTCATCCCGCTCATGCCCCTGGCCGCGCCAGCGCCACAGCCTTCCAATCACGAACAAATCAACAGTCACCCAGGGGAACTTCAACATCCAAGATTGCATCTACCCACACGGCCTAACACCACCCTTACACCACATCCAAAAGCGACGGTTCAGGAAGCGGCTCAACAAACGGACAATTGAGACCGTCGAGAGAGCGGTGGAGAGACTACTAGAGGAGGATGGCCGGGCGGGCCGAGTGATCATTGACATTGTCAACAACGTCTGCGATCTCAGCGACTCGGAGGGCGAGGATTACCAGCCTCCTCAATCGGCAACCGTCGGATTCGGAAACCAGCCGCCTTCCAAGATTGTCTACAATAAGGCCCGGCCAAGTATCAGTCACACCAAACGCAGCTCCAGCCAACCATTCGATCCACATGGCCACCACCATCAACAGCAGCGTCACGACAAGCGTGCCAAAGATTCGCGATCCCGTCAGCAGCATCCGCAGGACCTCGATCCAGATGGCTCGGCCCAGACAATCACCGTCGAGACGCCAATGGGAGAGTCGCTTGGCGCGCCCACGCCAGCCGGAGAGGAGTTTGAGGATAGAGGGGCGATGGACTACAATGACAAGGGGAGCATTGACAGCGAACTCGTGGCGGAGATCGAGGCGGGCTTGATGGAGAGTGCGGCGGCGGAAGCGCGTGCGGCGGCCGGGCTGACGGGCCCTGAGGACAAGGAGGACAAGAACGACAGCGAAGACCTCTTCGGAGACGGCGATAACGATGACAATGATGAGAAAGAGGACGATGACAATTACAAGGAAGAAACAAACGAGATGGTGGAGGACAAGTAACGGATCAGACTGCTTCAGCGCGAGCTCAAGGACCTCGAGGCCGCCGTCAGCCGGAAGAAGGTCGAGACCGCAGGCGCGACTAACTTGATTGTCCGCAAACGGTTCGAAGAGGCTCCCAAGAAACTCAACCTTGAGCTTGAGTCCAAGAAGAACCAACTTACCTCGACCCACGCCACCCTCGCGTACGCGGTCAACTTGCGCTTTGTCTTGGTCGCAATTGCTGTCCCGAGGTGATCCCGCACATCCAGCAAATATAAAATAGATAGTGGGGCCGTTCGCGGATCTCAATCACTAGGCTATTGTTTTAACTGGAAAGGCATGCAAGATGGCTTCAGATGGCGTCCATCTATCTTCAAGTTTGCAAATTTCTTCAATGGGAGTGTGTGGCGAAGAGTGGAGCTGACTAGCTAACTGTTTTTAACCCTCACTCTTGCTTTTCTTCCTCTCCAGAAGCGTCCCAACTTGAAGAAGCATTGGAAACTTCGCTTGCCAGGGAAATGAGTGACAAGAAGGTGAACTGGGACCCTGCCAACCAGCCAACCGCGTGTCCTTCATGAACACCATTTACCATCTAAACTACCTTTTGAGTGCGTCCTATTTGTTTGCTTCCAATCAAAGGCCAACACCAGCCGCAAGCTTGTTCCCATCCATCAGAGGCAGCCAAACTGAACCTCACAAAGTTAGCCGCTGCTCCTAAAGAGTCCTTCCAGTTATCCCTTACTTTGTTTCTTGTTGTTCAACCAAACAACTTGCTGTCAACAGTGGCAAATATAATTTGGGAGGGATCAATGGCTTGGGTCAAGTACTTGCGGGTGTCATAATTGCTGAATCACAACTGCCTCATTAAATCTGAGCAAACAATTGTATTGGTGAATCATATCCTACAACATGAGAAACACTATAGTGATTCTTTTGTTTGTTTGATGTAATGAGAATTTCATTGCATAAGCCATTGGGATTGGGATACATACTCTTTTGCTCTTTCTTGGCGGGGTTTTTATGGTACTGCTAAATAAAAAATGAAGCCATTTGAATAGCATCAATTTTATATGGTAAATTTTCAGATTTGTGCAGGGAAGAACCTCCCTGTTTACAACATGTGGCAACTTTTCCCAGTAATTATACCAGGCACAAATGAGGACTTCTCATGGGCATTGAGAGAACTTTAGATGTGGCTGTAAATCCCAAATTAACCCAGTCATCAAAACAACAACCCACACAAAATGATATACTAAATCCTAGGCTTAAGAAATCAAGTTTTTTTTTGCCAAAAGTTAAACTTTGTGGTGTGTAAATTGAAATCAATAGGGGTTGCAGACCCAAGGGGAAGTCCTCAAATATCATGTAGAAACTATCCAATTTTGTACATAGTTTGTGCTGATAAATACCCACTTTTTGTTGTGATAGTTTGAAATCTGTTTGTTTTCTATCTCTTGTTGATTAGAGAAAAATTGTGGTTATTGCTGGTCAAATTTAATGGTCTACTACTCAGAGCCTGATTTTAAGACTTGCAAAAGTTATCAGTTAGCAGAATGTTGAACTGCACAATTACTAAGATTACAAGAAAACAGAGGCCTGGGTGTTTTACCTTGGCTTTGCAGCGGCGGAGCCGCCTTGGCCTCTAGTGCCATTAAAAGTAGACTACCCTACAATGCAAGTACTGAAGATATTGTTAATACTTTAGAGGACATAACTACACGTACACGCATTGGCAGAAGATATAAGCCTAAATATCAAGGAGACAAAACTGAGAAAACAGAAGAGAAAAAACCATCCTCTTCAAGAGACCAGAGTTATCAGAAGGATAAGAAGTGCTACAACTGTGGTAAAATGGGCCACACTTCACCAAACTGCCCTCAACCAAAGAAAAACATTAATAATGTCGAAATAGAGGCAGAAGAGACAGCTGAAGAAAAGACCCAATCAGACACAGAGGAAACACATGATGATGGGTCATCAGTATCATCAGGGTCCTGTAATATGATCAACATAGACATAGAAGTGGCAGAAGCTGAAACAGAGCACAATTTACCACAAGCATGGCATCCTGGACAACCTATAGGAAATATCCAGGAAGCCAGACTGATGAAAACCAAACCTACAAGAGGGAAAGGCTACACAGCTGGTAAAACCAACATTACACATATACTGTTTAATGGTAGAGAAGCAGAAATGTTACTAGACAGTGGTGCATATTGCTCAGTAGTACCTGAGACATACTTGAGAAAATTATGCCCAGACTACAAGGATATTCTTCTACCACTAGGAAAAGTAAGAATAAACAGTGCCAGTAGTACCATGAAAACAATAGGAGTATTTGAATGCCCCATAATAATTCCTCACCCAACAGGATCAGTCAGAATGACAGTAGAATTCATTGTAATAGAGGATGCAGTAAGTAAACACTTCATCCTAGGAAATGACTACTTAAATATCTATGGCTTTGACAAAAACCAATAGCAGAGAAAGATACTTCACTATTGGGAATGACAATAAAAAGAAGAAATTCCTATTTAAATCCAAAGAGCCTTTACCTGTGGAACAAGTAGAAATACAGGATGAAGAAAAAGAAAGATTTGGAAGAGAACAACTAGCAGAAGCTAATTTTAATGATAAACTGAGTGTAGATCAACTATTACAGTTACGCAACATGCTGTATAGGAACAAGACAGCATTTGCATCAGATAAAGAACCACTAGGGGCAGTTATAGGCCACAAAGTGGACATTACATTGAACATTGAGCCCCCATACCCACCTTTGCTAAGGAGACCAGCTTACCCAGAAAGCCCTAGAGCAAGAGAAGAGCTTGCAAAACACCTGGATGAGTTAGTAAGGCTCAATGTCCTTAGAAAAGTAGGGCATAATGAAGAGGTGGAAATAACTACACCAGTAATTATAACCTACCACAATGGTAAATCACGCATGGTTGGAGATTTCCGTGCATTGAACACCTACACAGTCCCAGATAGATATCCTATACCAAGGATACAAGAGAAACTGACAAATCTGGCCAAAGCAAAATACATTACAAGTATGGATGCTTTAAAAGGATTTCATCAGAATGTAGTAACAGAACGTGCAAGAAAATACCTGAGAATTATAACACATAAAGGTGTTTATGAATACCTCAGAATGCCTTTTGGAATTAAAAATGCCCCATCACATTTCCAAAGAATGATGAATACCATCTTCTGTGAAGAACTTGGATTGGGATGGCTAATTATATACATAGATGACATAATTATATGCTCTGAAACATGGGGAGACCATATGAGCAGAATAGAACTAGTTCTAACAAAAATAATTAATGTTAACATGAAAATTTCACTAAAGAAATGTGCATTTGGATTTGCAGAAATTAAAGCACTAGGACATGTAGTTTCAGGACTAGCATTATGCATAGACCAGAATAAAGTAGCAGCAGTGTTACAGAAGCCAGCACCAACAAACAAAAAAGAAATGCAAAGCTTTCTTGGGTTTGCCAGCTACTACAGACAACACTTAGAAGGCTATGCAGCCATGGCTAGAAGCTTGTATGAGATAGCTTCCAATGATACTGCCTTTGAAATGACCACAGAAAGACACATGGCATTTAATAGGATAAGAGAACACCTGACTAGAGCACCTCTACTATTAATGCCAGATTTTAAGAAACCTTTTGTGTTATATGTTGATGCCTCAATGGAAGGACTAGGAGCAGCCCTCCATCAATTACAAATCATCAATGATAAACCAGTGGAAGGTCCCATTTGTTTCATATCCAGAAAACTCAAGAAAACTGAAGCAAGATATGGAGCAAGCCAACTAGAATGCTTATGTTTAGTCTGGGCCCTAGAGAAACTCCACTACTATCTAGATGGAAGTGTATTTGATGTCATCACAGACTGTATTGCACTAAAATCACTCATCAATATGAAAACCTCTAACAGACATATGCTTAGATGGCAGATATCCATCCAAGTGTACAGAGGTAACATGACAATAATTCATAAAGAAGGGAGATTGCATAAAAATGCAGATGGACTCTCTAGATGGTCCCTACCAAACACACCAGATAATCCAGCCTGGGCACCTGAAGACCCAGAGGAACTGCCAATTATGGGACTTAGCATTACTGAACTAGAAGATGAATTCTTTGACAAAATCAGAAATAGTTACAAACAAGACAAGAACTGTACATTACTAGTACAAATATTGTCCAAAACAGATTCAAAGGATGATGACCTGATTGCAGCACTAGATACAGCATGGAAGAAATCATACCAAGAAGGAAGATTTCACCTATTTGACGGTATCATCTACCATAGATCCAAACACACATGTGTACTAACAGTAATGGACAGAGTATTGATCAATACACTACTACATGAATGCCATGACAGTACATCATCTGGCCATCTATCTTCAGACAGAACAGAAGACAGAGTAAGAAACCTAGCATGGTGGCCAACATGGCAACAAGATGTAGAAACATACTGCACTACATGTGAAAGATGCCAGAGAGCAAATAAAGCAACAGGCAAAAGGTTTGGACATATGATGAAAATAGAAGAACCCACTAGACCATGGGAAACAGTTAACATAGACTGGGTTACAGGATTACCACCTGGAGGAAAGAAAACTTATAATGCATGTCTAGTTATTGTAGACAGATTTAGTAAAACACCTATATTCTTACCATGTCACAAAGATGATACAGCTATGGACACAGCTATAATGATTTGGCAACAAGTGATTTCATGGACAGGACTAATCAAAAATATCATCAGTGACAGAGATCCCAAGTTTACATCAGATCTATGGAGAGGACTGTACCGCCTATTTGGCACTAAACTCTCTTTCTCAACAGCCTACCATCCACAAACAGATGGACTAGCAGAGAGAATGATTCAAACCTTGGAAGACATGCTAAGGAGATTCTGTGCCTATGGATTAGAATTTAAAGAATCTGATGGATTTACTCATGACTGGGTCACATTATTACCAGCCCTAGAACTAGCCTACAGAACATCAACCCATGCATCAACAGGGAAAACACCAGCTATTTTAGAGAAAGGTTGGAACCCCAGACTACCACAAGACAGCCTGAAGAAGGACTTGGTAGAAGTACATCCCACAGCAGCAAGCTTTAAAAACATGCTGGACAAAGCCAGAAAACACGCCCAACAAAGCATGGATAATGCATTTGAATACAGCAGAGAAAAATGGGACAAAAAGCATAAAGTACCCAGCTTCAAAATAGGAGATTTACTATTAATATCAACTACAAACTTTACTAATATTAAAGGACCTAAGAAGCTTAGGAATGCATTTGTTGGCCCATTTGTAGTCAAGGCATTACATGGACCAAATGCAGTAGAAGTGGAACTATATGGAGAATTAGAAAAGAAACATCCTACATTCCCAGTAAGCTTACTCAAACACTATAATGAATCAGATGCTGAATTATTCCCTTTACGCAAGGAAATACATGAAGCAGAAGTACCTCCACTTGAAGAGTCAGAGGAGAAGAAAATTCATAAGATCTTGAAAGACAAGAAGATCAGAGGAGAAAGATAAATTATATCTTGTAAGATACAGGAACCCAATTCATGAAGATGAATGGCTACCAGAAAAAGACATTAAAGATGCGGATAAATATCTAAGAAGATTCAAGAACTCTAAACACAAAGATTAAATTATTTCAGAATTTAACCTTTTTAGAGGGGGCGAGTGTCAGCCTTAGAGATACATCAAGTATTCAAAAGACTGCAATAACTCAGTAAATAATAATAATTATTAAATTATTATTGCAGAATCAGATTCCTCATCATAATTTAAGGGGGGTCACCCACTTAAAGTATCCCCTTATTCCTATTCCTTCATGTACTAAATGTATAAATAAGAATTGGCCACAGAAAGCGCCCAAAAATAGTATTACATACAAAAAATTAGTAAAACAATTAAAGTACATAAAATTAAACTGTTGTACAATAATGAGTAATATTACTCGTGTAAAAATACCCCGTGAAAGTATTATGTAGACTTCTACTGAAGCTCTTTCACATGACAATTGGTTATAAACATGTCATGTGACAGAGTCAGGGAAATTAGTCTATTTTAATACAATTAAAATACCCACAGCCAAGCCCTTTTCACGGCTACAGCCCTGGATACTCCCATAGGGAGAAAAGGACTCAGTGTTTACGCCCACTGAAGTCCCCTCTATAAATAGAGGCCTATTTGGCCCTCAGGAAAAGATCCCCCAGACCATTCACCGCCCATAAACTGTAAGTTTGTCGTGAACATTCTCCTCTGCTACTATTGTAGCCCCTTTTCCCTTTAAAACCATCCCCAGCACGTAAAATCCACTGGATTAAACCTTTAAATATCAAAACTCCCCTATTAGCATATTTACAAGCTTTATCCTTAAAAGTAGTTGCCGTAAGATCTCTGCCTCTGACAAGCAGCCAATCAGCTTAAGCGCTTACCACCTACTTTTTATGCCAAATTTATTCCCTGTAATTAATAATCGGACTTACTTTGCGCACTGCGAAAAGCTCTTTGCGCACTGTGCAGTGCGCAAAGTTTGCAAACACTTCGCGCACTGCGCGTGAAGGGCGCAACTTTTTCAAATTATTTTTTGACCAATCAATAGACAAGCTTATTATTGTCCTCTGTGAATTTATTTGGAGTTTTTTGAAGCTTCCTTGTATGCTTAAAAATCCCACCAATAAAAAAAACAAGTACAGCCATTTGGGGACCTGGAATTCATATTCCCACCAGTCAAAAAATCCATATAATTTAGTGAATAATGATACTTATGAATTCAAACTTTTTAGAATTTTTTGGCCACTTTGTGCAAGAATAAGGCTTTCAAAAATTAGGAAAGTTCACCACTTACTGGCGCATTTTGGCATATCTTGAGAAACAGTTACTGGTTTTTGAAAGCCTTGTCCTTGTACAAAGTGGCCAAAAAGTTCTAAAACTTTTAAATACATGTTTAATATGATTCAATAAATTAATTGGATTTTTTGGCCTGTGGGAATATGAATTCCAGGTCCCCAAATGGCTGTACTTGTTTTTTTTATTGGTGGGATTTTTAAGCATACAAGGAAGCTTCAAAAAACTCCAAATAAATTCACAGAGGACAATAATAAGCTTGTCTATTGATTGGTCAAAAAATAATTTGAAAAAGTTGCGCCCTTCACGCGCAGTGCGCGAAGTGTTTGCAAACTTCGCGCACTGCACAGTGCGCGAAGTGTTTGCAAACTTTGCGCACTGCACAGTGCGCGAAGAGCTTTTCGCAGTGCGCAAAGTAAGTCCGTTAATAATTATATATTATTAATTACATAATAAATCCTCCTCTTGTTAAAGAGTGTTTAAAACCCTTGTAGTGGCCAAATAACCACGTAACAAGCTTAGTAATTTACATTACTAGTGTTTACATCAGCACAGTTATAGTGCTAGGGCCCAAAAACCCTTATTTTTGACGGGTTTTTGCCCCAAGCTTCATAAACAGAGCTGTCAGTGTTGGGCCCCTTTTTGGGGCCTAGCCTCTGACTCACTAGACACGAGTACTAGCTCTCCATGTTGATTTGCTCCTCCGTAATCAACATCGTCTCAAACCATCACAAAACCAAGGGGGGTCCCTTGGATTTGTATATCATCAGTTGAGATCAACCAAATTTAAATTGGTTGAGTGCATCCCAGTTAAACTGGGATGACTTCATCCTAGCCAAATATGCTGGCAGAGCTATCAGAGGCTTGCTTCACACCCGCAGCAGTGAGGGACTTGTGTTAAGTTTGACAAAAGCCACACATAAGAAGGCTTTTTTGAACTTGGGTGTATTGTATCATAACCTTCAGGGGTGTCACTGTCTGTGACAGATGAGGGCGTGGACGCTTCATTTCGGGAGGGCTAGTGATCGGTTCATATTGTGTACTTCTAGGCATACATAGTTTGCTGCCCACCACCAACAACCACCAACCATCATGCCACAACCATCCCCACTCCACTCAGCCCCCAAACCAGCCACCCTGAGCGCGAACTCCAGCGAACAGCCCAAAGCACCAGCACCAGTAACACCGGACAACGGCCTCTCAAATAGGATCGACGTGCTAGACTCAGACCATGGCAGGATACTCTGTATTGCCGACCTCAGGGGTGCCATTTCTCAGATCAACCAACTCGCCAAACAGTTTAACGCCGTCGCCGTCATCCATTCAGGCGACTTTGGATTCTACGGTCAGATACATGTGTGCTCTGCTGGAATCGGTCCTGATCGCTGACACTGTTTTCTCCTCCTCAGAAACATCCTCACTCGACAGGATGTCCGATCGTACCCTGCGTCATCTCATACAGTACTCCTCACTCATCTCATCCCAGTTTAGATCCCAACTACTCGCCCCAAGTATGAACGGCCACTCGATCCGCCAGATGATCGTCTCACCCCCTCAGCCATCCTCATCCTCATCACCCGACTCGACAACCCCAAACCAGAACCCACCCCCTCAATTTGCACTTTCAGAGTTCCCCGATCTACTCACCCGCAAGCTCACCCTGGACGTACCCGTTTACACCGTCTGGGGGGCCTGTGAGGATGTCTCTATCATCGAAAAGATCCGTGCCGCTGGTCCATCCGCCCTCAATACATCATCTCAACCGGCCAACAAAACCCCAGAAACCAATCAGAAACATGGCTATCTAACCCCATACTCGATCCCCAACCTAACCGTCCTAGATGAAGCTACCACTCGCTGTTTGGTATTCGGCGGGATCAGGTTACGGCTGTTCGGTTTAGGTGGTGCGGTAGTCCCACATAAGCTGTTCGATAATGGTGAGGGGGGTGCGACGATCGCCGGTGGTCAAGGTACGATGTGGACAAGCATCCTACAGATCGGAGAGGTCGTTGACACCGCTCAACGTGTCTACGACCCAACCGAAACTAGGCTGTTGATATCACATGCCAGTCCCGGCCGAGAAGGCCTATTAGCACAACTAGCACTTGTCTTAAAAGCTGACCTGACCATCTCCGCCGGTCTACATTTCCGGTAATGACTCTTATCGCTCATCCTTCTTGCTTGATATCATCGAATCACTCACACTCTCTTCCTATTCCTTTTTTTCTTTTCCTTAACGATAAATAGCTACGGTGTCAGTTATAATGAATTCAGTGTCCAACATGATCAAGATGCTTTTCGTGCCAAGTTACTTCATGCCAAGGCCACATTCAACGAGATTTGGGATACGGTCAAGAACCAGGTCGATGCTGTCATCGAGTCAGTCTCAACCTCCGAGTCATCCTCCACCATCCGCTGACGTTTTTTTTATCTATACACCCTTGACAACAGTGACCACCAACGCCAACTGCTTTCTAATGCCCTAGCAGTAGCCAATCGTGTTCCTGCCCCGCCTGCCCCTGGCTCGGTTGCGGTGACTGAGGAACCTGCCTGGAAGAATTCGTGGAACTGGAACTTACCAGACGCAGCTTATGGAAGTTTGATTTTGGACATCAAAGAAGGTCGGATCGGCGCTGAAATGCGCAGTCAAGGTTTGTGGACTTCACAGGATCCTCCATCCATCAATTCGCCGCACAAATCTGTTTTAACATTACTCTCGTCAATGGTAGGGTTCAATTTTGCCTATCGATCGCAATCACAGACGAAGCCACCCACCACACCTCAAATCAATCCCCGAGCGCCTGTTGCGCATGTATCCACCTCTGCTGCAAACACTAACGACAACCAGGGCCACCAATCCCTGGCACGACCTCTGAATCAATCGTCCAGTCAAGGAATCCCCTCTTATGGAAACAAACCACCAACAGCACATCCCGTCTCAGGCCATACAAAAAATTCATCATACCCCCATCAACCCGAAACATCTGCCCCGCCCTCTTCGGCCGGACCAAACAATCATGTTCCTCGCTCTCACCCGCAACATGGCAGTGCACTCGGAAGTCAAGGCACTGGGCGCACTCCAAACCAATACACCAACCACCAGCACCGCTACTCAAAATCGCGAGAAGATAGGCGGGATGAGAGCCTGCGCACACCCCCCTCCACCCAATCAAATTCAGTACCCCCAGGCGCCGATTCTAGTACCAAATCGGCTCCCCAAGCACGGCCTAGATCTGGTCCAGATGAGCCAACCAAGAACCCTAGTAAGTCATCGTAACATATTTTTAGTTGATTAGATCTTGATGAATACATATGAAACCATGAACTTTGGAATGCAAGACTCAGGAAACCAAGAATCAACCGCATCCGCAGGTCAATCTGCTTCTGCTGCTCCCTCACGGAAATCGTCGTTTGCCGGTAAGAAGAAAAAAGGCTCTTCCGGAGGGCAAACCAGTGGCTCGAAGAGTGATTCCGAACGTGCAGCTCAGGAAAAGAGTGATGGCGACGCTGAAACAGGAACTGCGAAGAACGGTACGGTCAGTGTTGGATCTGCCAAAGAATTCAAGGGGAAGATCGATGGTGGACCGGCTGAAGAGAAAACAGAACCCAATGACAAGCTCGTCAGAGCCAGCACTAATTCCACCGAGTCAACTCCAACAATGATGAATGGCGATGGGACTAATAACCATAACTACCGAGGTCGCCCTGGATCGCGAGGCAGAGGTGGACAGGGACAATATAACATGAGAAATAACCGGGGCGGGCGCGGTGGCGGACGAGGAATGGATAGGGACGGCTTCAATTCTCGCCCTGCCGGTCCTGGTCTCGTGGGACCGGCTCTTGCTGGAGCGGGCGTGAGTACATTTTTCATTTTGGTCTTTTTTTGAAGTGAAGTATACTCAAATCAGTTCTTTTTCTGTGGCTTGTTCCTTTTTGTTTTTCTTTTGTGGCTTAGATCGGAAACAAAAGTTACAATAATAACCACAGCTCTCCGACTAATAATAGCGGAACTACTGGTCCGGGAGATAATAAATAAAAACAAGGAGGGCGAATAATGCTTTCAAAGTAACTCATACTAAAAATGAAAAAAATGATGCGAAGGACGAATAGAGAATTCGACAGAATTAATAGTATTGCTTTTTTGGGTTGCCCGATGGAATTGTAGTGAAGGAGTGCTTTTGAATATGCGCGTATTACACATACATAATTGAGGACATCCACCAAAAACAACGCGAAAATCTTAAATCCGGTGACAATACACAACAATTTTCCCTTCTTTTGGTCTTGTTTTGTTTTTGATCCTTCACTTCTCACACACACATTCTTAATTTCTCTTCTTTTCTTTCTTCTTTCTGTCATGATTGATTGATTCGAGTTCTGCAAAGTTACTAGAAAATTAAATGAAGTGAAATGAGGCAAAACAAAACAAAAACAAAACCACTTCAACTGATTGCTAATTGTTTAAATTCTGCTGTTTTTTGAAACTACTAGGACAATTGTGGCTGCGCCACTGCTACAGGCTTTTTTACATGGACATTACTCATCAAGTCTAAACACATCTGACGCAGTAATGCCCTTAAGGAATGATTCAAAAAGTAAGAGCTTGCTGAAAAGGAAAATGAGCCATGACACAAATTATAGCTAGCTCTGGAAGTAATGTTACATGATAGTTAAATGCAAGTTTCATCACAAAAAATGGCAGATGACATTGATAAGCAATCCATTCAGACCTAGATGCGGCAAGGGAGTCCAGGCCGGGAGGGCTGTGGCGTGCGCGCACTGCGGCTGAGCTAACTTAACACAAGTCCCCCTGGTGGGAAGCTTGCTGTGGCTGGCCGCAAAGCGGCCCCTCCCGCAGGGAGGGACTTGCATATTATCCCCAATTTCATAGGGGAGCAGAAAGTACCAAATGGCTGTAAGGTTTTTTAACTTTTTAATAGCTCTGCCCCCAGCACCTCCAAAGGTCTGAGCCACAGCTTTCTGACCCTTTGACATCTTCTCTACAATTCTGTCTCCTCAGAATTTTTGTATCACCATCAATGTATTTTTAATAAATTTTTGAAAAGTGACTTCTCAAGAAATGGATCTGCACAAGGATTCACAAGGCTGTATTGCTTGTAAATCTTGTGGACCAAAAAATCTGCATGCTTTCTAGGTTGTGTGTAAATTGACACATTGTATGTACAAAGCTAAGATCACCACTGTGCTTCCCTCTGGCCAAATGTGGATCCACACATGGATCCTCCAAACTTAAGACATGGTTTGGAATTTTGTTTTGCTGCCTTGACCAGGTTCCTGAACACTTTTGCCACTAGGAAGTGCAGTCTTTGGATTGAGAGGCTGGAACAGGGGTCAAAATTTGCGCATTTATCAAGGCTACAAGACTTTCTATTCAGTTTTCATTGTTTTTATTATAATTTATAGGGCTGTATTTTTATTTTTTGCACTGAATATCCCTTCTGCTCCTGCTAAAATTGAGGGATAGCGAGTAAGCCTCTCCTAGAGAGCACTCTGCGCGGGTCCCCCGGACCTCCGTTTGAGTGGCTTTGTTAAGTTAGGCGGCTGAGCCTATGAAGCCCAAGGGGTGACACACCTGCTCTGACTTCTGAGAGGCAAAGGTGCCTGAGGGCCGCTGTACCTTATGGCTCTCCCTCTTTTTAAGATCACCTTGC
The DNA here is from genome assembly GCF_026914185.1 of Puccinia triticina. Classification (NCBI taxonomy): domain Eukaryota; kingdom Fungi; phylum Basidiomycota; class Pucciniomycetes; order Pucciniales; family Pucciniaceae; genus Puccinia; species Puccinia triticina. The sequence goes on from NC_070572.1 coordinate 4,877,187, forward strand.
TTAAGACTTGTCGGCGAGTAGCTCCCAAGGGAGGAGAGGGCTGGGGCGGAGACTCCTGGAGCAGACAGATCCCCGAGGGGGAGAGGGCCAAGGCTGTCAGGCTTGGGTGATGTCAAGAGAAGGACTTCTCTTCTAGCTACACCGGCAACGGCGTTCAGTAGCGCGCAAAGGAGCGCGAGATATAAAAATAATAATGTTATTTTTAGATAATGTTTAACAGAGGGGCCACGAGCGCATGGGGTATTTAAGTGCCCTCCGGAGTGCTACAGTTGCACAAGGCATCCTATTGTACAAGAAATACCCCCGGGGGACCCCTGTCCGGAATTCCAGGGTCTGATCAGTTTTTAATTTTTCCGGGTATTTTTTGGCCAAGATCCGTGTCAATGACCGGTCATCAAGAGGTTTTATCCTCTTTGGTGGCCGGCTGACTGGTCATCAAGAGGTTTTACCCTCTTCAATGACCAGCTGACCGGTCATTGAGAGGTTGTATCCTCTTTGATGGCCGGTCAGCCGGCCACCAAAGAGGATAAAACCTCTTGTTGACCGGTCAGCTGGCCATTGAGAGGGGTTGTATCTCTGTTGATGACCGGTCAGCCGGCCACCAAAGAGGATAAAACCTCTTGATGACCGGTCAGCTGGCCATTGAGAGGGGTTGTATCTCTGTTGATACCCGGTCAGCCGGCCATCAAGAGGGGTTGTATCCCTGTCAACATGACCGGTCACAGCCGGCCATCGGAAGGGGTTGTATCCCTGTCAATGACCGGTCACAGACGGCCATTGGGAGGGGTTGTATCCCTGTTGATGACCGCTCAGCTGGCCATCAAAGAGGATAAACCCTCTTGATGACTGGTCAGCCAGTCATCAAGAGGTTGTATCCTTGCCTCTGCGATGACCGGCTGACCGGTGTAAAGCTCAAAAGTGTTCCTGAGAACCTTTTGCTGAGTGCGGAAAGGGATGAATGAGGTTACCTCTGCCTTTCCTTGGTCACTAGACACTCAAACAAGCCCCCCAATCTACGATTGGAAGGTTTATGTAGTGATAGTGGAGGTGTATCAAAAGATAGCCTACTTTGAGCAGGTGGCTTAAGGGTTCTGGTAATGTAGCTGATGAGTAAGTGTTGTGATGAGGTTGTAATTTGTATGTAAGGGTGTCAAACCACAATATAGAGTGGGGCTAATACTGTAGAGTGAGCGAGTATTGTACTGTTATGGGGTAAGCTTAGTGTAAGTAGTTTGCTGAGAGAAATTACAACTGGGGGGAGGAGAGCCTCCTTAAATAGAAAAGAGTGAGGGATTTTAGCTCCAGGGGAACAAGATAATGAGGGGTTTTAGCTGCCCTGAAGACTACAATGAGGTATTTTGGCTGGTGGTTGACAGGTCACATGAGGTCATGATGTCATATGAGGGAATTTAGCTAGTGAGAAATAGGAGGTGAGATATTTTAGCTGGCCTGGACTGTCAACTGATGTCATCTGCAAGCTGCATGAGGGGTTTTTGCTATCTTTACACCTGCATGATGTCATCTGTCAACTGTCAGACTGCAGCCCCTATTACACTTGTCTGCATGCACCTGCTTAAGACTGCATAAGCCTACATCAAGTGTGCATAACACTGCATGACACTGCATGACATGTGCATAGCACAATGAAATGCAGTGCAGCTGATGAGATAAAGTATATGTAAAGGGTAGACAAGCTTTCAGGGTGGTCCATGTAACTGATTACATGTCCTGGGTAAGTGTGGTTCATGTAACGGATTACATGACCTGAGTATGGTGTTTTGTGTGTATGTAACTGAATGATGGTGTCTTGAAGAGGGTGTAACTTGTGATCCAGAGGGGTTTAGGGTGTGTTATCCATGGTGTTCTGTGTAGTTTTGGCCGTAGAATCCAGTGGTTTTGCCGTATTAGGTGATTTGTGAGTGTACATATGAGAAAAAAGGAAATTTTGAAATGGGCTAGGTGGGTAACCATAAAGCATACCACACCGGTCATCACCGGGATCAGAGGTCCTTCAATGGCCCAATCTATGGTATTACAGGTGTAACACATACATACATATGGCTTTAGCATATGTAAGCCCATAAATATTGCTTTACAGTATGTATTTGGGCCAGTGTCCGTAATGTGAGGCCCCCCCCCCCCCCCCCCAAAAAAAAAAAGATTGGCTGGTCAGAAACCTTATCCCTCATAGAACTAGAATCTACAACCTCCAAAGAGCTCAAAAATGTCATTTACATGGCATAATGCTCATATGCAGAGTTGTAGATCCGGCCCGCGTCTGAAATGTCTTGTTGCGGGCGGGGCTGTACGGTAGGATGCCTTGCGCAACTGTACAGGGCCTGCTGAGCAGGGGTGCCTAGGTGCCTGTACTTCTGGGGCCTGCGAAGCAGGGGTTTTTGAACTCTACAGTTCCCAGGAGTATTGCACCAGGAAAAAAAAATAGTCACTTGATGGCAAGTGACATGATGCAGCTTTGGTTTCTGCTCCAGAGCTACTCCAGCGCTGCTCCAAGTCTGCTCCACCAGCACTTGTAGAGCTTGCAGGACTGCACCAGAGCACTCAATGTGGCACAGTCAGCTGATCCTAATTTTTTCCCAGGAACAGCTGAGCAGTAGGCATTGACTGAGCCTGGGCCAAAGCTGAGCATTGGCTGAGCCTGGGCCAAAGCTGAGCATTGGCTGAGCCTGGGCCAAAGCTGAGCATTGGCTGAGCCTGTGCCACAGCTGAGCATTGGCTGAGCCTGTGCCACAGCTGAGCATTGGATATTCCAAGCCTGAAACAAATCCAAGTGTCAGCTGGACCAAGAATATTCCAAATCTGAGCATCAGCTTAGCCAATGCTGGTACAAAGTTGAGCATTGGCTGAGCCAAGGCTGTTCTAAAGCTGATTATCAGATGTTTTGAGACTATTCAAAAGATTAATATCACCTGAGCCAAGGCTGTTCCACAGCTGAGCATCAGCTGAGCCAAGGCTGTTCCACAGCTGAGCATCAGCTGAGCCAAGGCTGGTCCACAGCTGAGCATCAGCTGAGCATCAGCTGAGCCAAGGCTGGTCCACAGCTGAGCATCAGCTGAGCATCAGCTGAGCCAAGGCTGGTCCACAGCTGAGCATTGTCTTAGCCAAGGTTGGTCCACAGCTGAGCATCAGCTGAGCCAAGGCTGGTCCACTGATGGACATAAGCTGTTACAGGAGTGGTCAGACTCAGAATCTGAGCATTGGCTGGACCGAGATTTATCCAAAGCTGAAAATCAGCTGAGCCAATACTGGTCCAAAGCTGAGCATTGGCTGGGCAAATGATAATCCTAATCTGAGTCTAAGCTGAGCCATGACTGGAATAAAGCTGAAAATAAGCTGCGCCAGGACTGGTTCTGATCTGGGCAACAAAGCTGAGCATGAGCTGGGCACCAAAGCTGAGCATAAGCTGGGAGCTAAAGCTGAGTATAAGCTGACCAGAAATGGGGATCAGTGGTGCCCAGAAAAAACTGAGGATCTCCTGTGGAAATTCTTAAACTGGTTAGATGGTGGGTAGATGGTGGGTAGATGATGGGTAGATGGTGGGTAGATGGTGGGTAGCCCGCTGGAGCTGGCATGATGTCACTTGTCATCAAGTGACTATTTTTTTTTCCTGGTGTTGGAGATAGCTCCAATATAGGATAAAAGAAAAAGGAGGACTCACTTGGTGGAGGGAATCCTGAGGCGAAGGCAGGAATCAAGTCAGGTTTCAGCAAAGGGCAGCGGACAATCAGGTCAGAGGTTGAAGGGGTCGGAGCTGGCAGTGCGATGACGATTGTTGACAATTCTGGGGGGCCTTCACTCGCTTGAAGGTCTGCCTTTTATATTCTTTTCCGTGCACTAAGAGGCAAAGGATCTTTGAATAGATCTCTTTGTCCGTTTCCTAGTGTCGCACCTGCTCGGCCAGAGTTGGATCAGATTTTCCTCTACTACTCTGGCTGAGCAAACTTGGTCAGGCTATTATTGGCTGGATTCTCCAGATCATGTTGGCCCCTAACTTGGGAGCGGCCTCATTGCTGTTTTCAGGGTAGTTCTTGTGATCTATTGATCACGAGAGGTATTGAAGCTTGCTGTCTTTTCTGGAATACTTGTGATCTATAGATCACAAGTCTGTTATAAGATTCTTAATTAATCTTCTGAATCCTGAAACATCTGTGATAATGGCCGCACCTGCTTGCAGTCTTTGCAGGCCTAAACTAACTCTTGACCAATCTCAATAGGACGGTTCACGTAGGGCCGAAATCAGCAAGGCCAAAATAAATTTTATCCCACGGTCCCAGCCAATTTGGCTGGGAAGTCTTGCTGATTTATAACATCAGCAGGGTTAAAAAATCCCTACATGAACCGTCCTAATGGCTTGGTTTCTTGAGGTTGTGTCTTGAGTTTCTCAGGATTCTCATCTCCAGATCTCGTGGTATTATGGTATTCAAAATTGCATAAGATTTTTTTACATGAAATCATAAACTGCAATTTTGGCTGGGAGATGTCACTTAAAGTTTTATGCATGTTGACATCTCCCAGCCAAAATTGGTTTCATGATTTTATGTAAATAGTGACATATGCAATTTTGAATACCATATATCTACCAGGTCTCTGGGGCCGAGACTACATATTGTGTTTTTCAAGAAGCTTGGACACATTCACAGAATTTTATTTGGGGTAGATCCTGGCAGATCCCATATCTTTCATGTTTACTCCACGCTTAGTCTTGACAGGTGTCAGATGAGGCCCAAGGCTAAATCTAATCCCTGAGCCATCATTCTCCAGATGATGGTCAGGGAGTAGAATTTTGGAAAAACAAAGCTCATATTTGGAACCGGAGAGGCTTTGTTACCCTCCCTGCCCCATACCATGTAGCTAGGCTGCTGCCCTCTGCCCAAACGGAGGGACCAATAAGCTCAGGACTGTTACACATGCTACAATCAAATGAGGGCTGGGTGATATTTAAGCCCAAATTCTATCTGGAAGCTGAAAATAAATCCATAACATGAAACAAAAAATTACTGAAATCGTCCAAGCTTCTTGAAAAAACACAATATTAGGCCCTGTTTGGCTGCGCGATGTTATATGATAAATTGTGTATCACTTTACATGACACATGTAGCCAGGTTGAAGTTGTCATAGGAGCAATAAAACCAAGACAACACTTATAACATGTGTGTTTGGTGCAGCCACATAAATTTTTCTTGCAAGTCCAGTTATTACTGCACTGTTTGGCGCGGCATCATTCCCAACTAGCTACCATACATGGATCCATCAAACAATCAATCATCTCTACAACAAACCCACAAGCAACAAAAAATCAGATGCAAGAAAATGATTATGGAGTTCAGCTCGTGATGACCGATTGATTGGTTATCAAGAGCTGAACTCCCGGTCAACAAGAGCTGAACTCCTCTTTGATGAAAGGTCCATGAAGAGCGTTCAGCTCTTGATGACCGGTTGATTGGTCATTGAGGAGGACTTCTTCACCTCTTGATGACCAATCAACCGGTCATCAAGAGCTGTCTGGATGGCCGGTCAAACCGGTCATCCAGAGGGCTTCAGCTCTTGATGACCGGTTGATTGGTCATCAAAGAGGACTTCTTGACCTCTCAACCGGTCATCAAGAGCTGAACTCCTCCGGATGGCTGGTTGAACTGGTCATCCGTTCAGCTCTTGATGACAGGTTGATTGGTCATCAAAGAGGACTTCTTCACCTCTTGATGATCAATCAACCGGTCATTAAGAGCTGAACTCCTCTGGATGGCCAGTCAAACCGGTCATCCAGAGGGCTTCAGCTCTTGATGACCAGTTGACCGTTCATCAAGAGCTGATCAACTCCTCTCGGTGACTGGTCAACCTGTCATCAGAGGACACAACCTCTTGATGACCTGTTGACTGGCCATCAAGAGGTGAAGCGGTTGACTGGCCATCAAAGAGGACATAACCTCTTGATGACCGTTCATCCAGACTCCAGAGGTTATGTCCTCTTCAATGACCTGTGTGGTGAGCCTCATCAAAAGCACCTTCACTCTCCGCAGGCTCCAGGAATCAACTATCAAGGCGACCAACCACTCAGGACAACAACACGGTGTGGTAGACAGAAAAGTGAAAAATCAAAAGTTTTTTCTCATACATATATTTACTCACCCTAGGCTTCAAGATACCACCAAATGGACCTCAGAAATGGATTCTACGGCCAATTTTACCCCGAGTCACCACTGGAAGCGTCACTGGAACCCCGCAGGATTGGAAGTTACACCCTCTTGGACCCTCATGGACACGGCCAGCCTCAGTCATTAACCTGTCACACCCCTCAAGTCACCTTTCCCAGGTATACACATACTCAGCCCCAGCAAAACACATACTCTTTTATATCCCTCTTATCTCCACTGCTTATGCAGGGGACCAACCCCATTTCTTCTGTATTTGACATTTCCCCGCTTTGTTTATGCACTCCTTGCATCAGTATGACATCATCTTTCATTTCTCACCCCACTTTCTGCCTGTATTTAGTATCTTCTGACACCACTTGTACGCAGCCCACCAGCTAAAATCCCTCATCCAGGGTCCCCCTTGTAGCTAAAGTCCCTCACATTTGTCTATATAAGGAGCTCTCCCCCAGTTGTTTTTCCCTCAGTTCAGTACCCACCAGTTATACAGATATCACCCATTAGCCATTATCATCACCCTTACACTTTTATAACATACCATATCATCCCTCTTATCTGCAATAACCACTGAGCTCACTCTCATATTCTCATACTCTCATATCACTGGTTGCATATCACGCACCTGTCACAAGTTACCCAGTTCCTGGTTCAGCTCCCGACTAAGACATATACCCTTCTCAGTCCAGACACTCTTCTCAACTTCTTATATCACCCTCTCAAGGACCTGTGTTCAACCCCCACCGGAAACATCAAGTCAACTTTCACCCTTTCCATCATCATAAATCCTCTCAACTCTCACATACCTGTCATCGAACAACTTCATCTGGAACTAGACCAGACCTATCACTTGATTAAAACTTGCCAAGCTTAGCTTGGTGGGTCTTGTTATCTGATAGTATAGAAGGGCAGAGTTTGCACCTCCATCATCCCCTTCTCCATTCAGCAAAAGGGTTTCACAACCACTTTTGAGTCTTACAAGGGAGTCCCCAACGTGATAGGATAACTTTGTTCGATCGACAACGGATAATCGATTTCGACCAAGAAAGCCAGAAATACCATCGTCTACGGATCTCAACTTCGAGCGGCAAAAGGAATCAAATTTTTTCAACAAATCTATAACACTCAACGGCATATTCAGTTATTCTGTTGGACAACTAGTCAATTAATTACAAACCATCCAATGAACCAATTACAAACCTCTGAAAAGAAACGTGTAACCACCGGATCTGAAAAGAGACTCTCGAAGAAATCAGCCAGTTATAAAACCTTAAGAAGGGCAAGAGTAAGACCTGAAGAATCTGGATAACTAGGAACCTGGTAGAAGAGAACTCCGGAATCATTCAAAGGAAGCAGCTGCTTATAAGACCTCAAGAAGGGCAAGAGTAAGACCTGAAGAATTTGGATAAGCAGATACTGTTAGAAGAAGTTTCCCAGTACGGTAAAGTTATTTCAAATATTAAAAGAAAAACCCCAATTTGCCCTGGTAAAGAGACCAGAGACCAGATATTATTGTTTCTTTTTCAGAGCACAGTAACAGTTAACGAACAATTGTCATATTAAGGAAACTAGGAATCAACAAGAATCAACATGAGTTTACCCTTCAGTACATTAGAAATGAGAGAAGGATTTGCTTCAATCACCCCTTTAAGGAACAGACCATTGGCAGGAACTTCAGGATTACTTTGGCCAAGCGATACCCCGAACAACCCACCACCACCACCTAGGAAAGACCAAGGAAAGGGTCCAGAAAACAACTTCAGAGATCCTGCTGAAGAAGAAATGTTGGATTCCGATGAAACTCAACAAAATATCCCACCAAGAAACAATACCCCACGACAACAACCAACCGGTTACGGAATTCATAGCACTGCAAACGACCCAGAAAATATGTATCAACCTCAGTTTCAACAGCAACCACAACCTCAGATTCCAATTCAACAACCTCAGCCAATATACGTCTATGCCCAACCTGAACACTCAAACAAACCAAACATCATCAGGAACAAAGAAGGACTTTACTATGATGGAAGCCAGTTTATGAAGTTTCTACATTGGTTTGAACAAGCAGCCTATGGGTATGGTGCCACGGATCGAGAGAAAGCAATTCAGATACCACGGTTTATACGAACGGAAGAATTGAAGTGCGAACTTGAGGAAATGGAGGGGTACGAAGAATACGATTGGACCAAATTACGAGCCGATATGATCAAGACCTGGGGTGATTTAGATAATACCATCATGTACAACACGGATGATCTCATTAAATTAGCAAAACAACAAGCCAAGGAAGGGATTGCAAACCATCGAGATTACAAAGCCTACCTGGGAAAATTTACCGCAATCCTCAAGTACCTTGTGAAGAACAAACATGTCACCAAAATGGACGAAGCCGGAGGATTATTCTTAAGTGCATTCTCAGTGGACAGTCAACGAAGTGTTAAACGCATTTTGGTCTACAACAAACAACTTCCAAAAGCTAAAGACGGGAGCAACAAAGCGCCGAAATGGGAAGACTTGATTGCAGCTGCAGAAACAGAAGTTCGGGTCAACGAAGGGTATACCAATTTCTCCAGTTTTTCCGATTCAAACCAGATCATGCAGAAGGGCCTGGATCTCAAGAAAGGCAATAGCAAACAAAGGGAACAAATGCTCAGAGAAGTTCCCAACAAGAAAGCAATTGCACAAGAAATCAAAGACACACAACAAAAGCTCGCTTCTCTCCAGCATCAAATTGAAAAACCTTTGCCCAGCACTTATAATCAACAGGGATCTTCGGACAGGCAGGAATTCACACGGGGAAACGCTCGACCATCCACACCTTTATTTGAATCTCAGCCCTGCTTCTATTGTAGAAAGGAAGGACACTCCACTTATCAGTGCCCCAAAGCTTCAAAGGACAGAGCGCAAGGTCTGGTCAGGAAAGAGGGAAAAGACTGGTACTTACCAAACGGAGAATACATCCCATGGAACCCATCAAGACCTATATGTTCGGTCGTGGCAGCAGCTTCAGCCAACCCTCAGATGCAAGAAGCTATCAAGAAGCTGGCCGACTTGCAACAAGGAGGAAATGGTAACACTCCAACAATGAAAGCCTTGGTACAAACCATCCATTGGAGCCCTCCTGCCTTAGGCGTGGAAAACTTCATGAGATCACATCCTGTCACTAGGTCAGAAGCTCAAAAAGGCCGACGCGAAGTTAGGATCCAGGAACCAGAAAGAGAAGCCATGGATATCGATCATGAAGAAAAAGTGGACAGATCACTGAAAGAAACTCCGAAAAAGGCGCCTGAGAAAGTCTGGAGCCGGGAACGAGTACCAACAATCCTGAAGAGAGAATCACCAGAGGAAGTCCTACTACAGGACTTGGACAACGTCAAGATTCCCACAACGTTTGCACAACTCACTACGATATCGCCTTCGTACACAGAACAGATCATAGCAAAATTACAGGGACGTCTTTCAGGCAAGAATACCTCCACCACCTACATCGCATCCGAAGCAGCCAAAGTAGCTGCACCAATGACCACCTTACCAGAGGAAGAAGGACCTTCAGATCCATGCTACTACAGCTGTGCCCTAGGATACGTAACCGCGCAAGTTGGGGGAGAAAAAGTCGACTTTATGGTGGATTCCGGTTCTATGGTCAACGTCATACCCCGATCAGTAGCGGAGGACTTGGAGCTAGAATCTGTGATAGTGAACATACCCATGCAAGGTGTTGGTGGAGCCAGATGCGACATAACCGGCGTAGTTGAGAACTGCCCAATACAGATCGGTCGATTCTCCGGACCCGCTCACCTCTTTATATCACCAAAAGCTCAAGATTGTATTTTAGGACGACCTTTTCTATTTGATTATGATTGCACTCTAGAATACCACGAAACAGGGGAGACTCTCACGTTTCAAGGAAACAAGGGTCGGCGAATTTCAGTACCATTGGCTAGAACTGGACAAGGACAAGGATGGGATAATCGAAAAGATCTCAGTACCAATAATGTGAAATCAGCTCCGACATCTGAACCTAGCAATAATGAAGAACACCGAATGTTTAAAAAGAAACCAAATCAGCATTTTTTATAACTACCGGCGTTCAAATAGGGAATAACTTGCTTCAGCTAGTCAAACGAGTTATATCTCGAGCGCCGGGTTTCTTAGACTGGCTCAAATACTTTTTCTTAAAATACCTTGGAAAAACGGCAAAACAAACAAAAATATATCTCTTCAAACTCTTATCAAACAAAAAGAATATCCTCATCATTTTTCTTACTCTAATAAAAATCCTTAGTAACCGGAAGAAGAACTCACCATCTAAATCTAAATTATCTGAAAAATCTATCATCCTTGAATCAATCCCTTCCATCAACACCTCAAGAAGAGAACCAACCAGACAAGCCACACAACAAACTATCGGATCCCTACTATCTAATGGCTTAGGATCCCTGTTTCAAAGCAAGTTATGTCAGAGCTGGAGGGACGGAAGCTTGTGGTGCATGACAAAGTATAAACCTGTAGCAAAGAAAATCAGACCAATCAATCAACCAATTCCACCTCTTCAAAGACCACCGCTATCACGATATCCCTACCAAACACCTCTTACGCTTCATCCACCGGACTTTAAGCCTACCGCTAGGATTACGGAAGAACGCTTGAAGGTAGTAAATTTTGGACCCAACGGATGGCTGTGGGAGGAGGAATTAAAATTATTCAAGCATTTAATTGTGCTTCGAGAAAAAGCTGTGGCCTTCACGCCGGAGGAAAGAGGACTCTTGAAACATTCATATGGTTTACCCTATGTCATACTGGTAATTGATCATGTACCATGGCAGAAGAAACCAATTCCAATCCCAGCAGCAATCAAAGACGAATATGTGGAGCAAGTACGGGAACAGGTACGGAATAAACTCTACGAGCAATCAACATCAAGTTACTCTAGTCTGGTTTTCTGCGTACTCAAACATGACGGGAAGCTAAGGATAGTTCACGACTTACAAGAAATGAATAAGGTACCCATCAAAGACGCAGGACTACCGCCTGCAACAGAAGAGTTTGTTGAATCCTTTGCCGGACGAGCCTGTTATGGATTGGGCGACATTATGGGTGGATACGACGAAAGGGAATTGGCCCCGGAATCAAGACCTCTCACCACCTTCAATACCCCACTAGGAAGATTTCAACTCACCAGACTTCCGCAGGGCGCAACTAATTCAGTAGCAGTATATCAAGCAAAAATGATGTGGATTCTTCAGGATGAAATACCCGACCACGTAGGCGTATTTATCAACGATGGCGGTATAAAAGGGCCGAGTTCCACATACAATGATGAAGTTCTAGAAAAGAATCCAGGAATCCAACATTTTATCTGGGAATACGCTCAAACACTGGAAAGAATATTATTCCGAATTGAAGAAGCGGGACTCACTATCTCAGGAAAAAAGTTTGCATGCTGTGTACCTGCCTTGGATATTGTGGGTCATGTGGTCTGCAAAGAAGGACGAAGGGTTTCGGATCAGAAAAAGAATAAGATAACGACATGGCCATCTCCCAATAACGTCACGGAACTCCGAGGCTTCATGGGAATTGTAACTTACGTCAGGATTTTCGTCAAGAATCTGTCCGAAATAGCTGCTCCACTCCGAAGGCTGACACGAAAGGACGTAGAATGGCTCTGGGACAAAAGCTGTGACAATGCCTTCAATCAGCTAAAAGAGATAATTGGAGAAGATATCACCCTGAAGAATCTTGATTATTCAAAAGACGCAGGGCTTATTTTTTTAGCAGTGGGCTCCAGTTTCATTGCGGCCGGTGCAGTACTTTCACAACAGGAGCTTGAGACTGGATTAAATCAACCAGTATTATACGAATCGATTGTGTTTTCGCCGGTTGAGTCAAAATATTCGCAGCCTAAACTGGAACTCTGTAGGGTGGCACGAATCCTGAAGAAACTACAAACACTCTTATGGGGTCAACATTTCGAACTCCAAGTGGACGCGAAGTCTTTAATTCAGATGATCAACTCGCCTTCACTTCCCAATGCCCCCATGACAAGATGGGTAGCATTCATCCAACTTTTTTCGTTTGAAATGGTGCACAAGCCAGGGAAAACATTCACAATGCCAGACGCCTTGTCCAGACGCCCAATAAGTGACGAAGAGGAAAAATTTTACAACAATACGGAAGACTTTGACAAGGAGGAACCCCTGATCAAAGCCTGCTCACGGTATAACATAATTTCAGCTGCAACGGAACTATTGGAGTGGGAGGCTTCTGGTTTCTGAACAGACCTCAAATATTATCTACAAAAACTGCTGAGACCTTGTTCTATGGATCCGGAGGACTTTTGGAAACTTAAACAAAAATCAGTTAACTATTTTATCCAGAATGGACGACTCATGAGAAGACACTCACCCATGCCGCAACTAGTGATTTCCAAGATATCCTACCAGAGCAAGCTATTACGGATAGTACACAAAGATCTTGGACACCAAGGGCTTGAGGAAACATACCAACAATTAGTCTGCCGATTTTGGTGGCCAAGTTTGAAGAAAAAAGTCAAGTTATGGGTACATAGCTGCGAACCTTGTCAAAAAAGGGACCCACTAGTTCCCCGAGAAATACGGCACCCCACAGGAGAAAGCAGCTTATTCGGACGAGTAGCTTTGGACGTCTGTCATATCAAAGCTGGACGGTACAAGTACTTACTAGTGGCACGGGATGATTTGTCCGGATGGGTCGAAGCAGCTCCTCTGGTAAAACTGACAGCTGCAACCATTGGAAAATTTCTCCTTGAAGATTGGGTCTATCGGTACGGCGTAATCAAAACGGTAACGGCAGACAATGTACCAGAATTCAAGAATGAATTTATCAAAGCAGTCGAAAAGATTGGAGCAGTATTCAAGCCGCCCACACCTTATTATCCTGAAGCCAATGGTATGATTGAACGAGGACACCGACCCATTAAAGACACCCTGATCAAGATGTGTGGAGAATCTGGGGGGAAATGGAGGGAGTATCTGCCTTTAGTCCTCTTTGCTGACAGAATTTCAACAAAACGCACAACGGGATATTCACCTTACGAGCTGGTGTTTGGCCAGAAAGCGGTTCTGCCGGTTGACTTGGAAATGGATACTTATCTAGGAATTGATTGGACTGAAGTCAGCACCACGGAACAACTTTTGGAGGCAAGGACTATGCAACTGGAACGTTGAGAAGAAATTCTAGGAATAGCTCACAAAAAGTTGATGAAGGTCAGAAATTCATCTGTTAGATACTGGGATCGACAAATGGCTGCAAGACTTCGAAAACCGTTAGACTCAGGAGAGTTGGTGTTGGTCTACAATAAAAGCTTGGAAGATCAATGGGGAAAACTCTTTGCAAATCGATGGAACGGACTGTTTAGGGTTAAGAAACAATTGCCAAAGGGGTCTTACATTTTGGAAGAGCTTGACGGTGTCGAACTGAAGAGGGCCTATGCAGCCTCCCACATCAAACGATTTTATCCTTGCGGACGTAGCCTGGCGGATATACAGCAAGATGAAGACCCTGGACAAGGAGAAGAAAGCGGGGATGATGATTCTAGTAACTCTTCCGGCGATGGCGTATCAGATACCTCAAGCTAGTCTTACTTCCTGGATATGAGACTAAACTGTTCAATCATACCAAATATCACTCATTTTTTTAAGTTAGGGGAGGATACTCACACTCTTTTGATCAGTCATTCTTTATAGATCTGTCCTTCTCCTACCCATTGGTTTATCAGTCAAGAGTTAAGGACATCCCTGGCAAACACGCTTACTCCTCTTCACAATTTTTTTTTTTTCTCTTCTCTCAAGTTTCTTCTCTCTGGTGGAAGGTTGGGGACAACCTGTCTAAGTTGGGGGAGGGGGTCTGGGAGGTTCAATCAATTTCTCAAGGACGCAAAAATTCAAGCCTAAAACAGTCAAAAAAAAAATAATAAAAAAACATAAAAATAAAAAAAATAAAAATGAAAAAATAAAATAAAATAAAAATAAAACTAATTATCTTTTTTTTAGTGTTATGGTAGCATAAGTTTTTTTTTGGATCCACTCCACTTTTATCGGTCAGGTCTTAAGTAAGCTGGAAGGAAATTTGGGAGCAATCACTAAAAGCAAGGCAGCAAGATCAGCAAAACAAATCAAATATAATCAGACAAAACCCAAGAGGGGACTTACAAAAGACTGGGTGGCCACAATCTGGAAAACCTCGACGTAGTGTTTGAATAAGGCGACGCTGGTAGGCATCAAGAGCTCATTGACCAAGCGGTTTCCGCGGCAGTAGAAGACAAAACTGGTGATAAAATTCTCATAGAGATAGGTTACCTTGTCGGAGTGCACATTGGGGATAGCCACACCCCGGTACTCGGTCGGACAAAGAAGAACTTGGATATCGGCATCAGATAGGGACGGGTAGTCCGCAATCGGTACAGGAGCAAGTTCTAGCGGGGACGGAGACCGCATTGGAGAGTCAGCATCAGTGGACTCAGCGGCGTCGGCGGCAGGTTTGGATTCCGCAACCCCCTCAGAGGGGTCAACTTCAATGTCCTGAGGGAACGTTGTGGTGATCCAGATCTGTGGCGCGCAACAAAACTGCCAAAACCTCAACTCACAGCCTACAATACTAGCATATGATAGAATATTATTAGAGAAATAGATTCTAAATACAAACTTAACCCTAGTCACTCACTTCAACTACCCAGCTAGCTCTTTTAGTTTAGAAGTTAGTTACAATTATAGGTTTAGTACAGGCCATACCCAGGTGGAAATTCATATAAATCATAAAAGGCATGCATATATAGATGAGTATAGTTAGATTTACTAGTTAGGCAGGTCTCCACTATTGGCTACAGATCACCTCACGCAACCTGCGCGTTGGAAACTGCATTGACTAGGCCTCCACTCAACAACTCAACAGATTTGCACGGACCTTACATCGATGCATGCGGTCAGAAAGCCTCCACTTTGGCATTGCAACCAACCTAGGTGGACTTTGCCTTAAAAAGTACAAATCACACATGGTCATGCGGAACATCAGTTTAAGTTATGCACCCCTGGCAGAAGGCAGTGCAATCCACAGGGTCACCACCAGCAGAAATGCCTCAAGTGCAGCCCTCACCATCAAAAATAACTCAGAAAAGAATATATAAGGAGGCCCTCCTCCCACCATTTTTCCATCATCACCCAGGCACCCCAGCTCAGTGGTCACCAGTCATCATTTTTGCCATCATCACGGAAGACACAGTCATCATACATTAACATAGAAATCCCATACCACACTCCATCATCATTTCCCTCTGCTGAAACCATTAAAAACCCAACAAAACATATTCTCACTTGATTATATTCTTTTGCCCATCTTACCATATAGAGGTTGTATACGCACCTTGTACTTGTTAAAACTGATCTAGGTCTGATAGAGACTACTACATACAAGTTTTCTCCATCATAAAGTCACGCCACAACAATAAATAAATTTGTTGTCAGAATTCTGTGTAGTATAATAGAGGGGCAGGTCTTTCAAACCACCCGTAACAGTAGTATTACTTAGCTGGAATATCATATTGTTATTTCCCCCTCAAAGGACTGCCAACCCATCCCAAAGGAGTTCTCACAACGTCTCAGGCGTGGCTGGGTGATCCGCTGTCGTCCAGGCGGGAAGATCCACCCACTCACGGTCGGTTCGGACCGGATCAGGAGGAGGGACCTACACAAAAGAGTGTCAGCAATCAATCGACGACTCAAGTTGAACAATAAGAATGAAACTCACCCCAGTACCCCAAACAAACGGCGGATCGTTATTGGCGGGAGCGGAAGCACCATCATCTTGAGGGCCCAACCCAGGAGGGTATGCCAAGCCACCGGTATCCGACTTGCACGCGGAAGAATCAACTCCCGGGCCTTGAGGACTCAAGGAAGGGGATGTAATATTGGACGGACGGGGGGCAGCGGGAAGGGGCCAGTCGCCATGGATGACCATCCGACTGCTGGTCATCATCTAAACACCCGCACAAACGACTCAGTAATGACAAAAAAGAACAATTCTGAATCTACATTACTTACTGGAGAGCCCTGTTCAGCAGGGCGGTACACAGGAGAGGTACCACTCGGCGCCCAGCCGGCTTCAAGGCGCTGGTAGGCAGGCGAAGCGGGGGCTGCCCCTCCAGGGGTTGGCGCCAGTTGGAAACGGGGGTGTAAACCCACAAAACCCGGGGGTACCCTCGACGGGCTCGGACTCGGGGTTTCAAAAGCTGACGGGGTCGGGGAAGCAGGTCTATTGCCCAGGAGCTTCGGATTGGATATACAAATCAACATCTATCCGACAGATCGGATCAGATAAGAAGAAAAGAAACTTACTTCGTTTACTTGCAATACGGCAAACGGATTGACCACAAAGGGACAATTGGAATCTGCTCCCTGATATTGAGAACCGCGGCCACGGCGGGCTCTTGCGTGGATGGATTGCTCGAAACCGTCCAAACGAGTCTGCGACCAACAAAGCCACAATGGGCTAATTCTGCAAGCCCGGTAAACGGGCTGATCCAGAATAATAATAGGATTATGAATTGAGGAACCCGCCTATCAAACAAATAGCGTGAGACTTGGAAGGAAACTAAAAGATACGAGTCAAGAAGAAAATGCACTCGCAATGCGGCCCCCGCGGAGGAAGCTTGACAACAAATAGGATAGGGCGCTGGGGAATAATAGGTTCTATAAGTCAAGGAGACCGGCATGGTAGAGGAAGACTAGCTAGTATAAGGTGGTAGGCTACTGTTGAAGGGAGGAGCGAGTGAAGAACAGAGGAGGGGCTGGGAAGAGGCCTCTTTTATAGCTTCTCAGTCCCTCAGGGAGACCACTTACTTGAATTATTCAACACAAAAACTCAGCACCTTTTTCCAGAAGGGACCCACGGCGAAGGCCATCGTACGAGGACCAACCTTAGATCGGGCCGAATTGAACAAATTGCGGGGCAAGCTTGAGGACGTTCAGCTTGAACGATAGCGTTGGTGGCGGCGAGGTGAGATCTGACAGCTGCAGGCCTACATCAGGATGGACGGTTATGTGACCCGTCAGTACGGTACTCGAAGAACAATCAATTCAACCAATCGTTTGCCCTCCACTAGTAGAGGGGGAGGGAGTACTCACCCAAATCACAAAAGAGTCGGAATCCGTCCAAGAAAAGCGGCGGGCAAGCGTTGGCGGTGATCCTTGGCGGCAGGGCTAGAGAAGGTCGGCGGCAGCAGAAGATGTTGGAAGGCTGAAGGATATACCCATACCCTCCATGGGGTATGGGCGATATACATACCCAGGTCGAGCCCAGACACATGCCTGGGCGGGCGCAAGTAGCACAGAACCCCCGGGCCCAAGGCCCGACCAAACTCAAGCAACGGGACCGGACCCACGGGCCCCCGATCATCACTCGGTAACCAAACCTCGCGGCGCCAGGTGCGCGCACCCTCAAAAGCGCTGGCGCAACTGCGGCGGCAACTACGGCAGCTCGGCGTCAACTACTGCGGTACTGCGCGACTGCGCAGCTGCGGACTGCGCGCAGCACTTTGACCCCCAGACACTTCAAAAAATTTTGTTCAAGAAGGGTCCGAAAAACGACAAAAATCAATTTTTTGACCAAAATTCACCCCACTCAGCTCCTCAGTCACCACACCCAGAAGACGTCCAAAAAGCCCATTTCCCAAAGATTCATCATTTCACCCGGTAAAACTCAAGCCTCAACTTCCCAAAAGTCAAGATACGGCACTTTTCCGGTGGAATTGTCTGGGGACAGACAATAAGTTGGGGGAGGATGTGGTAGACGGAAAAGTGAAAAATCAAAAGTTTTTTCTCATACATATATTTACTCACCCTAGGCTTCAAGATACCACCAAATGGACCTCAGAAATGGATTCTACGGCCGATTTTACCCCTAGTCACCACTGGAAGCGTCACTGGAACCCCGCAGGATTGGAAGTTACACCCTCTTGGACCCTCATGGACACGGCCAGCCTCAGTCATTAACCTGTCACACCCCTCAAGTCACCTTTCCCAGGTATACACATACTCAGCCCCAGCCAAACACATACTCTTTTATATCCCTCTTATCTCCACTGCTTATGCAGGGGACCAACCCCATTTCTTCTGTATTTGACATTTCCCCGCTTTGTTTATGCACTCCTTGCATCAGTATGACATCATCTTTCATTTCTCACCCCACTTTCTGCCTGTATTTAGTATCTTCTGACACCACTTGTACGCAGCCCACCAGCTAAAATCCCTCATCCAGGGTCCCCCTTGTAGCTAAAATCCCTCACATTTGTCTATATAAGGAGCTCTCCCCCAGTTGTTTTTCCCTCAGTTCAGTACCCACCAGTTATACAGATATCACCCATTAGCCATTATCATCACCCTTACACTTTTATAACATACCATATCATCCCTCTTATCTGCAATAACCACTGAGCTCACTCTCATATTCTCATACTCTCATATCACTGGTTGCATATCACGCACCTGTCACGAGTTACCCGGTTCCTGGTTCAACTCCCGACTAAGACATATACCCTTCTCAGTCCAGACACTCTTCTCAACTTCTTATATCACCCTCTCAAGGACCTGTGTTCAACCCCCACCGGAAACATCAAGTCAACTTTCACCCTTTCCATCATCATAAATCCTCTCAACTCTCACATACCTGTCATCGAACAACTTCATCTGGAACTAGACCAGACCTATCACTTGATTAAAACTTGCCAAGCTTAGCTTGGTGGGTCTTGTTATCTGATAGTATAGAAGGGCAGAGTTTGCACCTCCATCATCCCCTTCTCCATTCAGCAAAAGGGTTTCACAACCACTTTTGAGTCTTACAACGGAACACCAGACACAGGACCCAGGCGCCTCAACATCAAACACTCCATCATCACCAAATCCAGACATGCATCAAACATCAATCCACATTGGTCATTAACTCAACAGCCCTTTCCTTGTCTCTTGGTTTCACACTAATGCACCTACTTTGGGATTAGTACTTGTCTCATCTTCATGCGCCTCATCCCTTTTGTTCATTTCTCTTACACTTCTCTTTGATTGAAGTTTTTCACTGTTTCATATTTCCCACAACCACAGGTCAACTGCCCCCCCAGATTGTCTATATAGAATGCCCCTTTGTCCACACTTTTGTCCCCCATCAGCTCATCAGAAAGTAGTTGGTCAATAGTTATATAGTCTCATAGTTACCTTATAGTCAATTACAGTAGCCATTCTGCCTTCACAATTATATCATCTTGCCTGTTCAACATCCAGTAACCATTCTGTGGGAGAGCATTACTTACTTCGCCATTTCATCACCTTACCCTGATATCTTCTTGATCTTCTGTGCCACACCTTTTCTTGAGTTTCATTACTCTATTTGTGTCCTCTACTCTTTAGCATTTCACCCGGAGGGCAGCCTTTTCACACACTCATCCCCTTTACAGCTATCTCTATCCCACAGAGTAGTCCCCACACCGGTTGGCCGGTCATTGAGTGGGTCTGTCCTCTTCAATGACCAATTGAACGGTCATCGAGAGGATGACCAAGAGGGTGTGTCCTCTTCAATGACCGGTTGAAGCGGTCATCAAGAGGTGAAGTCCTCTGGATGGCCAGTCAAACCGGTCATCCAAAGGTTGTGTCCTCTTTGATGACCGGTAGACCAGACATTGAGGTGTTGTGTCCTTCTTAATGACCAAATGATTGGTCATTGAGAGGTGTAGCTTGGAGACCGGACGAGTGGATTTATCACCCAGAAATACAGGTCCAGACCTCAATTTCCGAAATGGCGGGGATGATAAATTTTCAGTCATGCGCGGTCATGTCTTTTATGATATTACTGGCTGCCACAAACACCAAATAAGTGGCTGTTATACCCTGGGCAACCCCTGTTATAAATTGCCCAATTTATCACATCACCTCGCGGGGCCAAACAGGGCCTTAGTCATTTTGCTTTTTGCTAGATCTTGCGAGGTTGTGGAGTATGGTATTTTCCAAGCTACCCAACCTCCATTCAAAGTACAAGAACCAAGCTCACATGCAGCTTCTTGTTAGACCCTCTTGTGCAATATCTTACTCATAATCTTATGACTAACTTGTCATCTAACTTGCCCCTCTGTCTTAACAAAGTACATAGTTCTTGAGGGGCTAGAGATAGGGAGTTTGTTCTCTATTCTTTGTTGTTCGCGCGCGGTAGGCAAGCTCCACATTTGGAGTATGAGGGCACAAGAGGTGGACGTGGAGGAGCAATACAACCTTAAGCATTCTCAGCTACAAAAGATTAAGAGTCTCCAGCCTACCAACAGCGCTAGCTATCATCACCTGGCTTTCCGCAAAATTCGGGCCAGTTTTTGGTCACAGCTCGCTGAGACCAACCTGATTTAGCAGGACTGTTACCTCCTCTGACAAGAGTGAAACAACCAAAACAAACTAAGGCATACAAGGCACTCCTGAAATTACCCCCTTTACCCCCGTCTCCAACCAAAGAAAAGCCAGACCCATCAGAACACAACCGACCTCCTTCTCCCTTCATCTTGGAATTTCCTTACATCTTCTCCAAATTTTTAACTTGGCACATTGACAAAGGATTATTGACATCGGCTCCAGCTCTACCTACCAACCGTATTGTCCAAAACCCTTTTGGACTGTCTATCACAACCTTCCTCACCACACCCGCTTATCAACCAAGATACAACGTTCCACAAGACACATCACCACCGCATTCTCCTTCAGATACATTTTCAACAGAGATACAATCTAGCAACATTAAGATACAGTAAAAAATAATATATTTTATCCCCCAGGGCAGATATGGATAACTAAAAAATAGTTACGGTATCCAAAATTGCCCTTGTAACGTACCGTAACGTATCTGCCCACTGCTGTCACAAGCACCTTCTGAAATCTCCCCAAGGACCAAATTCTTGCAAAAACCCAGCATTTATAAATCCAAAGTCAATCAACTACTGGTGGACGGCTCAAACTTCAACAAGTGGAAGCAAGGCCTCGCCCAAGTTATCCTTCTGACGCTTAGCCATGCCAATTATTTTGACAAAGCCAAGAATTACAATAAGATCACGGCTCAAGAGAATACATGTCTACTCTACCTCATTCAGATCACAGTCCAGGACAAACTTGCCTCCCTGGTTGATTGCCACACCACAAGGACTGAGGCGTTTGAGGTGGTACGGGCTAACTTCCAGGGGACAGTTTGATTCCGTCAGATGGAGCTTGTGGATAAACTGCTTGAACTTGCCCTTCAACAAACACTCTGCAACTTCCTGGTCTTGCCAATAAGATGCATCTTATGGAGAATATGTCAAACATATGTTTGACATATTGTCCGACGTGCAGAAGGTCAACGCGGGTTTACCGCCTCTTGTTGAGAGTCTCATCCTCCAATCTATTGTCCCGCCACCACCTTCCATGTTGAGGTCACAACTCTTTCAAAACATTTCTCTTCAACTCAGGACAAAGAAGGACATCACAGCAGGGGATATACAGACCATCATTACTTCTGCCTACGGCAAGACAATACGTTTTGACTCCCTCCCTCCCAACAAACCCTTGGTTTTCCGAACTTGGCTGAGCCAACTACCCGTGAGCACAGCCTGGAACAACCAGGGCAACCAACCACAACGACAGCAACACCAAACTGCGATCCAGGGTAACCAGCCTGCCCAACCAGCAAATAATCCGTCCAATCAACCTAAGACTCAGAACGTCGGACGACCAGGCCATCCAAATATTGATGAAATTGCCGCTGTAAGACTCAAAAGTGGTAATGAAACCCTTTTGCTGAATTTCAAAGGGTAGGATGGAGTTGCAAGCTCTGCCCTTCTGTTATCAGTTAACAAGATCCACCAAGCTCAGCTTGGCAAGTTTTATTAAGTGATAGGTCTGGTCTGTTCCAGATGAAATCTGTTTGACTGGCAATGTGTAAGTGTTTTAATTACTTTGTTATAAGGGTTCAATTCCTTTATTATAAGGGTTGTTATAAGGGTTTTAGGATTTGAGTGTGGATGAGTGTTGGGTGACTTGGGAGTTCTGGGTGAAGAACTGGGGAGCAGGCCACTGGGGGTGGAGAGAGCTCTTTTTATAGGCAAAAGGGGAGCCCCAGAGGGGGCTTGTGGGTTAGGGTTTCAGCTAATCTAGACAACAGGGTGAGGGATTTTAGCTGGTGGGAGTAGATACAAATGATGTCATAACCCCTCAGGGGCGCATGAATGGTGTCAGAATATACAACAGAACATTCTAAACATGCCAGGGGTGCATACATGATGTCAGAATATACAACAGAACCTTCTAACGCCTGCATAAGGTGAGAGTATACTGCATGAGCTTTCATACAGGGGTAATTAGTGTATACACAAAGTCTGAGGCTGCAGAAACAGTGTAAATGATGTCATACTATGTATATATAGGAGTGTATTTAGCTAATATGTAATGATTGTAGCCTGACAAGGAGATGTATGTTTGTATCCTGTGATATGTATAATTGTACTACTGTGAAAGCTGGGTTGAAGCAGGTGACAGCTGGGTTACTGGGGCTGGCCATGTGATAGGTGTCCATGAGGTTTAACTTCCACACTAGAGGGGGGCCAGGGGTGCTTCCAGTGGTGACTAGGGGTGAGATTGGCCGTAGAATCCGTTTCTGGGGTCCATTTTGTGGTATCTTGTGTCAAGATTTCAACTCAATGTGATGAGGCGATGGAGACAAGGGGTGGTGAAAGAGGAGCGTGTGGTGGGGGACACAGGTGGGTCAGGTTGGTTAAGGCTCAAACTCGATGATTAATTTCTTATCCGAGGAGCGGACACTTATACACAACTAGAGAGCCCCCTGCACAAGATCCAGAGGGGGCCTAAGAGCATGTAACACAAGACAACAGGAACACAACATGTACTGGAACTGGAACTGTGACATGGACAGGAACTGGGGACAGGAACAGGAACTGGAACTGGGGACAAGAACTGGGGACAGGAACAGGAACAGGAACTGGGAACAGGAACAGGAACTGGGAACAGGAACTGGGACTGGAACATGGACTGGGGACAGGACCATAAGAAAAAGAAAGTGAGCGGACTGACAAGCTCAAATTCT
The DNA here is from genome assembly GCF_026914185.1 of Puccinia triticina. NCBI lineage: Eukaryota > Fungi > Basidiomycota > Pucciniomycetes > Pucciniales > Pucciniaceae > Puccinia > Puccinia triticina. The sequence goes on from NC_070572.1 coordinate 4,900,484, forward strand.
GACACACCCCCGCAGGAACAGTCGGGGAACAGGGTGGTTGGGTGGGTAGGAGAGAGATAGGGAGAAGAGATGATGGTGGGGCTGCTCCAACGATGGTGGGGCTGCTTCAACGATGGTGGGGCTGCTCTGACAATGGTGGGGCTGCTCCGACGATAGTGGGGCTGCTCCGACGATGGTGGGACTGCTCCAAAGGTGTTGAGGTTGTTACAACGATGAAAGGGCTGCTTTTGACGATTGTGGGACTGTTCCGACGGTGGTGGGCTGCTACAACAATGATGGGGCTGCTTTGACGATGTTGAAGCTGCTCCGACAATGACGGGTTCCTTCCTACGACGACAGGCTACTTTTGACGACGATGATTGCCTTCCTACGACGATGGGTCCATTCCAACAGCGACAAGTCTGCTTTCATAACGATCGAGGAGGTTTCATTGGCCATTTAAAATTGATCAAGCGAGAAAAGAGTGTTGAAGAGATCGATAGAAGCACTGCCAGCATATTTGGCTAGGATGAAGTCATCCCAGTTTAACTGGGATGCACTCAACCAATCTTAAATGGGTTGATCTCAACCAATGAGATATAAAACCAAGGGGGGTCCCTTGGATTTGTATTTCATCAGTTGAGATCAACCAAATTGAAATCGGTTGAGTGCATCCCAGTTTAACTGGGATAAACTCAGCCCAGCTAATTATGCTGGCAGTGAAGAGTCTTGACGAGACTGTAAATCTGTCAAGATTTCAACTCAATGTGATGAGGCGATGGAGACGAGGGGTGATGAAAGAGGAGCGTGTGGTGGGGGACACAGGTGGGTCAGGTTGGTTAAGGCTCAAACTCAATGATTAATTTCTTATCCGAAGAGCGGACACTTATACACAACTAGAGAGCCCCCTGCACAAGATCCAGAGGGGGCCTAAGAGCATGTAACACAAGAAAACAGGAGCACAACATGTACTGGAACTGGAACTGTGATATGGACAGGAACTGGGGACAGGAACTGGGGACAGGAACTGGGGACAGGAACAGGAACTGGAACTGGGGACAAGAACTGGTGACAGGAACAGGAACAGGAACTGGAACATGGACTGGGGACAGGACCATAAGATAAAGAAAGTGAGCGGACTGACAAGCTCAAATTCTGACATCTTGAGGCCTAGTATGAGTAATTATGTGGCATAGAAAAAACTTTTTATTTTGCCACTTTTCTGTCTACTACACCGTGGCCATCAACAACATCTGTAAAGGCAACCTTTGTGGTACGCAAAAATTTGAAAAATCAAAATTTTTCCTCACGTACATACAGAAGGCCTCAAGATACCATCCATTGGAAACCATAAATAGACTCCACAGCTAAAGTAACCCCTAGTTCCACTGGAAGCATCACTGGAGCCCCGCTACACTGGAAGTTAGACCTTTTGGACAACCTGTAGCACCCAGTCAACCACCTGTCAGGCACCTCAAGTGACCTTTCCCCGCACCATTCTATCCCCACTACGTATATTGGATTGGATTTGTTTGTTATGTATATGACATCATGCAGCACTGCCCCTGCAGGCTGTGCCCCTTCAACTGAATGGTTCCCCATATTCTAGTTCCTTCTAACTCCACTTTGTTTGGTCTTATTACATCACCTGATCATTCCCTGCACAGCTTATGCACCCCTTGCATAAATTATGACGTCATCTGGCACAGCCCCTCCTCATGTATGCACCCCTTGCATAAATTGTACACAGCCACTTCCTCTTAACTCCCTCATGTTGTACAGCCCAGGCCAGCTAAAATACCTCACTCAGGGGCTTCCCTAGAGCCAAAATTCCTCACATTTGTCTATATAAGGAGCTCTCTTCCCCCCTCCCCCCATTTGTAGTTCCTCAGTTTATTACTCATCAAGTTTCATACTCACCCATCAGGCAAAACAATTACGTACCCACCCAGCCCTCTTCCTTACATATAAAAACCCTTACATACTGAATAACAACCTTTTCATACTGCGTCACAAGAAACTTATCTTGAGCTAACCACTCCTATCACTTATTAAAACTTGCCAAGCTTACCTTGGTGGGTCTTTTAGCTGGTATGTAGTATAGAAGGGCAGAGCTTGCACCTCCTTCATCCCCTTCTCCATTCAGCAAAAGGGTTTTACAACCACTTTTGAGTCTTACACCGTGGCCCATCAGATGCCACCCTCCTCGCCTCCAACCCCTGCAATTACTGTGGCGTCATGGGTCATTGGAGGTCAACTTGTCCAATTCTCTGCAGGGATGCCAACCTGCAACCCCCCAACACCACTCCAATTGGTCGCCCCACTTCCGGTTTTGCCCGTTGTGGTAAGCCAATCCTGATCTATCCAGAAAACCAGCACCCATCAATCCAAAGGCTGTCACACCTCAAGACCAAATCCCATACCTCTGGCCCCCTTGTCAGCAAAGCCCAAGCCCCTCAACATCCCCACTCAATGGTCATACCCTGGATAATAGTATTCCCTATTCCCACACTCCCCCTCTCTTGGATAAACCCTCTCCCTAGTCTCAAACATCTACCCAGATCACATGTTACCCTCCTCTTCTAGTTTTTCCTTAGAACCATGTGCTCAAAGATGTATAAGCAACCTTGAAACCCTTCACCCTCCAAACCCAACATGATACACATTCTACTAGACATAGCCCCAAACCCCACCTAGATTATTAATTCCTGAAACAGTTCATGAAACACCTGACTCCTCCTATCTTAGATCTTTAGATTACTTCTTCCTGAAACACTTCCTGAAACACCTAAATCCTCCTATCTTAGATCATAGAATATTCTACCCCTGTTTCCAACTAGGAAGATTGCACCATAGCCCCCAGAAGATGGCATAATCCCCACCCACTATTACACCATCATGTGACTCCTTGACCCACTACTCTGACCACATGGCTGTTTCATCCTATAGAAGTAGAATGTTCTATGCTTCCCTTCAGGTTATCCTTGTTTCCTCATGGCTCCTCTTTCTTGTGTATATAAACTGGGTTGTGTTCCTCTTCATTTGTTCCCCATCAGATCCTGTCAAAGTAATTCAGATCACTGGTCACCTATCATTAGCCTTGCTTATGCCAATAAATCAGATTGGACAAGCTTGTTATCTGTGTACAAAATATGAGAAAAGTAGAAAAGTAACCCTCAAGACATACCTCAAGAATCCTCTATAGCCACAACTTTCCATAAGAGTCCACACTCTTATATCTTTTTCTTGTTCCCAGAGAGGCAGCCCATTAAAGCACCATTCCCTCTCCAGCTCTATTCATCCCAAGAGTAGTTCCACACCGTCAGGCCCCAACCCAGAACAACCCACCCACTCAGCCAGCTCAGAATGTGGTGATTCAGTTGGCTGTGGGCGCGGACGCAAGGGTTGCCGCCGATGCAGGCACGGTTTTGGATTCTGGGACAACCCACCATGTGAGTGGCTCTCTCCATGATTTGTCTTTCCTTACAGCTCTTCATCCGCCTGTGAAACTGAATTTGGCTTCCTTGACTGGACACATGTGGGCGACACACAGTGGACACCTTTGGATAACCAATGGGGATGGTACCCTGGCGGTTCTGCAAGCCCGGAAATGACGGGTACGCTTCTCAGCTTGAGAAAATTCATTGATTCCGGATTTCAGCCATTATTTCTCCCAAACAACAATCTCTTGCTTTCATCTCCTTTCCTATCTTTCACTGCCTCATACCAAAATAGCTCTTGGATTGTATTCCCCGGTGTGGTGTGCATTATGGTACACGCGGAGTCAGCCCTCAAAATGGCGCAGCGCAGGGCAGTTCCTAAGGCACAAGAAGGATCAACCCTCAAGAGCGCGGCGGCGCGCGGGCTTCCTTCCCTCTTACATGGATTTTTTTCTTTTCCTTTTGTTTGTTATCTCTTTCTTGACTTTTATTTGCTGTTCCTCCTTTTCTTGTCTGTTCGTTTTCTTTCTGCACGTTTTGGAAGGGCTGGTCATGCGGTGGGTTTGGTTTTGGTTCAGTTGTGTTTGTTTTTGTTTTCTGTGATCCCTTTGTGTTCTGTTTCTTTGTGTGTGTGCGTGTGCGGGGCGTGATGGTGGGTCCACAGTGCGCGGCGCCTCCTGGAGTCTGAATTTGCCCACAAACTCAGAGGAAGGGGGGCATGAAACCTTCCTGATCCCTGTTGAGATGTGGGGTGGGCAAACTCTACATTTGGAGTGTGAGAGGTTCAAGAGGCGGGAGGGGTGGAGCAATGAACAATCAAGAGTTCTAGTCACAACAGATTAAGATTTGACTGCCCTACCAACACGCTAGCCGTCTCTGTCTCGACCGCTAGGCTCGAAGGATTATTGTATGGTCAATACCCGGCGCGCAAAACCACCCCTCACATGCCCTCTTCCTCCACCGAAATGAGCAAAAAGACCAAAACAAACAAAAGCATACAAGGCTCTTCTAAAACTACCCCCACTCCCACCATCTCCGACCGAAGAAAAGCCGGATCCGCTGGAGAACAATTGACCTCCTTCACCTTTCATTTTGGCAATATTGTATATATTCTCTAAGGTAGTAACTCAACACATCATCTTTGGCTATAGTTTTACCTAGCAATCGACTCGTCAAGAATCCATTTGGCCTATCAATAACAACCGTCATCCCAACACCCGTTTATGAACCAAAAAATAACGTACCAAGGGGGACATCTCCACCTCTGTCATCATCGGACACCCCATTTACATCTTCCAAGACTATTTCACTTCCCGCTTCACCTATTCCTCTCATGTCCCAGACAACCTCGACCAAGATTTCACCCAGGAACAAATTCCTACAGCAACCCAGTGTTTACAAATCAGAAGTCAAACAGTTAGCCGCTGACGGATCGAACTTCACTAAGTGGAAGAGAGACCTGTTGTAACCAAGTTACTGGGTTACCATCCGCAGCTCACTAGACACCGGAACATGAGGTTCCAGCGTAGTAGTTTGCTTAATACACATGCGTTTCTCTCACAAACCACTACAGGTCATGAGCCCTCTTCTCCGAAATTTTATATCATCAAGCTCAGCGTAGAGCGTTCTTTTTTCTTTTACTCTTCCTCTTCTCTCTATCATCTATCCATCTCCTAGTCCAGCGTAGGACTCAAGCTTTCTGAAATCGGCACCCAGCGTAGGGTTTATCCTCCCATAATCATATTGATCCTATAAAATCTTATATTCCGGCTGTGTTACTCTTATCATCAACAATCTCTCAGAATTCACCGATCATCTCTCCGATAAACTCTATCCCTGTTTGATCCAATCTAGAAAGTAACTATAGTCGGAGTCAGCCAGAGCCTGGCTAACTTGCACCTTCTACCTCGGTACCAAAGGGGCTGACTTTGTTTGTAGCGAAAAAATAGTGCGGAGATCTCATAACAGAGTTTTTCTTTTCGATCACCTCAATCACCTCTTATCCACACCTCATCTATGCAGCTCTCTTTTTCCCGTGTTTATCTCAATTTCTCTCTCAAAAAAAAAAAAAAAAAAAAAAACAATTTTCTCTCTTTACCTCTTTCCCCATCCATACCCAAACTCCTCCGAACCAATTGCTTCTCTCCCACAACATGTCTTCCCCGATCCGCAATACTCACTCCCCAGAACCAACCACTAATCCTTGGGGCCTTCCAGCCGCTTTCTCTTTGAACGTACAAGGTCACAACGTAAATCGACGGCTTAGCTCGCAAAGCCGACCAGCCTCTCGGACGAATCAGGCACCAACGACTGGAAATTGACCACCAGCCCCTGAAGATGACGGCGACGTGCCGGTGTACACGGCTAACGAAGTCAACCGGTTCCTAGAAGAAGCGTCGGTCCAATCATTGTACCATGGCCGTTCACCAGGCCAAATCGTCTCCCACGCAACATCAAGGCTGACCACGAAAGACAAGCTCAATCCCAGCGGATCCAACTTCGCGAACTGGGACCTGATCATGCGCGAGTTGGCAAGGGAGGTTTTCGGCAACGGCGCATGGTTCTTGGCGGCGTGTACCAATCACGTACAAGAACAAATAGGTCGATCTCTGCTTCTGGCAACGGTCGACAGCAGTATGCACCGCAGTATTCTCCGTCACAACACCTGTTTTGATATTGTAACTCACCTCCGTAGCCGTTTCCACACCGCTAGCAGGGCCGAGCAGATGGTTATCTGGGAAAAGTTGAAGAATGTCAAAATGTCGGATTTTTCGAGCAGCTCGGAGGCGATCGCACAAATCCTCGAAATGCTGGACGATTTTCACTCACTCGGCTTGGAACTGGATCAAGAAACCATTGGCGGATTGGTTCTACAGGCTTTGTTGGAAACAGGATCCGACCTGCGCAGGGAAGTGGATCGGAGAGTTGAACAGGACTTCGCAAGCTCCAGCAGAACAAAGGCAAAGTTGGCGGTGACCCCGGACCAGATTCTCAAACATATTGACATCGCCAAACACCAAGTCGAACTGACTTTGACTTCATCCACGGTGTTTTCGACCTCGGTGCAGAATACATATCAAGCCGGTTTTGACTCCCAGGTCACACAAGCAATGGAGTATTTCAATCCGAGCGTGTGGCTGGAGGTTCCCGAAATGGTGGAAGGTTTCGCGATCACAGGCCTCCAATGCTGGAATTGCCGATCCCCAGACCACCTCCTATCCGAGTGTCCAATTCCCCGACAGAAGAACTTCAGCCAACCCCCAATGACGATCCCGGCATATGCTCCCAGAAGATCAGCTCCACCAGGTCTGCCAAGCAGACAGTTTCAACCAGTGCAATGAACGTTTGCGATGCCAGCACCAACTCTAGCACCTGGCAACTTCAAAGCATGGTACCCGATAGTCACACCACCAGGGTACTCTGTTGGAGGTTTAGGCTCACCACAAACAAGCTATGCACCACAGATCCAGAATCGCTATGCGCCGCCTCCAACACGACAAGCGGACTTATACCGACCCAACCACCAACAGCGGACTGCTCCCTCGACAAGCCAGGTACAACCCCCTCACTCCCGAGCCAACATGTTCCAGGCAGCGCAACCTTTTGCTCCTTGCGGTCAACAAGCGCCCCAGGACGACCGCAACCATCCGCCGGCGCCCAATCACCCACATCCAGAAAGCCCGAGACAGGAGTCGACCTCAAGAATGCTCGAGATTGGTGTGTTGGACAGCGAGCTGGGACAAGATTTTGCGCCGCGTTTCAGCCAACTGTCAGTGGGCGACAGCAATGACCCGGTCATTGACACTGGAGCAACGCATCATTTGACGGCTGACAGGTATGCACTCAGCTCTCTTAAGTCTCTACCTTGTCCTATACCCCTCCGTATAGCCACTAAGGGCGACGGCTCCTTTATCACAGGGACTGGGGACCTCTCTTTTCCGACCCAGGATGGGCAAATCGTAACTCTTAAAGGGGTACTTTTTTGTGAGCGGGCTTTGTCGACGCTTATATCCCTAGCAGCGCTACGGAAGGCTAACTCACATTTCCTCTACAATCATGTAGAAGATGCCTTCAATATCTTTTCATCAGATTGGAATCTGCTCTTCTCTTGCCCGTTCAGAAGAGCATCAAACAAGTGGTGTTTGCCGCGACCCTTGCCACCCACCTTATCCGGATGTCCACCGTCTCACATCTCTTTCCCTCTTAAAAGCGTCTCAATGAATACTACCGTTTCCCAACCTGTTTCACATTCTGTTTCTTCTTCTACATCTAAAGACCGCCCACTTTGCAATGACAACACTGATGTTACGCCTACCAAGATGACTTCTTGTTCGTCGAGTCTAGCAGCGAAAAGCTCGGCGGAGGACTTGTTTGTGTCCCCTCTGGAAATGTCCCCAAGTGTCACTTGGAGGCCAGAAGACCTGACAAAAGAAGAAACAACTCTTCTGATGTGGCATAGGATATTCGGCCATGCAAGCCTTAGGGTAATAAGGAAACTGATCGACACAAAGGCGGCTTTTGGCCTACCAGAGAAGATGCCCCCTGGCCAGTTGCGATGCCCAGTGTGTGCAATACACAAGGGTACTCGGACAAATGTCCTTGGCAGCTCAAACAGGACGGTGAAACCATTGGAAATCCTGAATGTTGATCTGATGGGTCCTTTCCCGGTTGCAACATACCATAAAGGGCGGTATGTACTCTCCATAAAAGATATAGGATCAGGTTACAACGAAGTGAAGATAATGGCGAACAAAAGTGATGCTAACAAACACATCATAGATGCTATTACCAGGCTCAAAAGACAAACAGATCTGAAAGTTAAGGTGTTGCGCAGCGACAACGGCGGCGAGTTTGCGAACAAGGCTCTTGCAACTTTTCTAGGCGACAAGGGCATCAGGGCAGAACGCAGCCTACCGTACCACCACTACCAGAATGACGTGGTGGAACGTTTCAACCGTACCGTGTCCGAAATGGGGAGGACAGTACTGGGTGACAGCAACCTTCCGCAACGTTTCTGGGGTTTTGCGTTCGAATGGGCATCGTGGACACTCAACAGGCTACCAAACAAGTCGAGCGGCGAGGTCACGCCTTTTGAGGCGCTCTTCCGGCGGAAACCACAGTTAGATGTGGCTCGAGTTTTTGGTAGTGTGGCTTACGTTCTCCAACCGCCAGAAAAAAGGACAAAACTAGCTGACCGTGCTTTTAAAGCACATGTGGTTGCACACTTGAGCGACAGCAAGGGTTGGCTTTTCTGGGTACCTGAGTCTGACAGCCTTGTGTCTTCAGCTTGGGCTACCTTTGAGTGCTTCCCCGGAAAGACAATGCTAACACTTGAACAAACCAAATCTCCTATAAAATCCCCAATTGAAACTAACCCGTCAACTAACTGTGTTTCTCTAGGAGATTTCTCCCACGAGTTAGCGTTTGAGCAGGAAGAAAAGTTCGTTGATGAGGTGATCAGGAATTGCGGTTTCTTCTCGGCAGGTATCCCAAAGACATACAAGCAGGCGATGAAGTTGGACGATTGGGAGAGCTGGAAGAAAGTAGTTGAGGAGGAGTTAGGCAACCTGGATCGGAAAGGCTTGTGGGAAATCCGGATCATGGACACTGCCAAGAAAGCGCTCGATGGCCGCTGGGTCTTTGCTATCAAAACTGCAGCTGACGGGACCGTCACTCACTACAAAGCACGCTATGTCGCAAAGGGCTTCACACAAGTGGAAGGGGTAGATTTTAAGAAGACTTTCGCGCCAACAGCCACCTTTGTCTCAATGCGTCTAGTACTAACAATGGCAGCAGCCTACAACTGGCCAGTCCACTCCTTTGATTTCGTAGCTGCATACTTGAACTCCGACATAGACAAGGAAATTTGGATCCGACCTCCAGAAGGCATGAACCTCAAGCCGGGCGAGGGACTCCGACTGAAGAAGGCCCTATATGGGACGAGACAGGCAGCGCGATGCTGGTGGCTGCATCTGAAAGGAATACTACTCGATCTAGGTTTTTCGGCTAGTCAATATGACTCGAGTCTGTACGTCCTCCAGGACGAGTCAAAGACAGGAGTGATTTGGATCCATGTCGATGAGGGGATCGTAACCGGTGATTTGGAGGCAATCTTGAAGAATCTTGAGGCCTCCCTGGAGGGAAAACTGGAGATCAAATGGAGCAGCAAACTGGACTCTATCGTGGGGGTAAACATTGTAAGAACTTCTGACGCTTTTGTGCTCGACCAAGGAAAACTAGTCAATGAAATTTTAGATCTACATTGGGATGGATTTACTACGGCAAAGACGCCCCTACCGGCTAACCTTGACATTACGTCCGAACAAGAAGGGGATCCCTCTTCTTCAACCGCTTACCTGTCTGTTGTTATGTCCCTCAGCTACCTGGCCGTGGGCACGAGGCCGGACCTAGCTTTTGCGGTGAATTTCTTGGCACGTTTCTCAGCGTCACCCAGGCCAAGCCATTGGAAGGGAGTGCGCCACCTGGTGAATTACTTGGCACAAACAAGGGATAAGACGATGACACTCTGCCCCACCAAGAGACCAAAGGCACTTCAATGCTACTGCGATGCGTCATGGGGAGGAGAACACAGTAAGTCCACGTATGGAATTTTCTTAACGTTCCTAGGCTGTCCCATCCTATGGGCATCTCGACGGCTTGCGACAGTTGCGGCATCGACATGCGAAGCAGAATATATGGCGCTAGGAATAGCAAAAAGACAAGTTCTTTGGGTTCGCCACTTGTTGCGGGATATTTTACGGATTGACTTCCAAGGTAACTTGTACTGCGACAACCAGTCCGCAGTTAAGATAGGGACCGATGATGCCTCAAATAAGAGAGCCAGGCATACTGAGAGAGAATTTCATATCACTAACCAGGCTCTGTTTGAAAAAAAGACAGAGTTGACTTGGGTTCCCACCAACGAACAGCTGGCGGACGTGCTGACAAAGTCTTTGACGCGGGAGCCTTTTGAGCGTCTAAGGAAACACTTGTTGGGGAACTGACCTTTTTTACTTTCTTCTTTACCACTCTCTCATCTGTTCACTGTTTGTTGTGCGAAAGTTTTTTTTTCTTATCATTATATTTCTCTCCTATTCTTATCAACTTGTATTTAGTTGTTGCGCTGTGTCTCTCTATTTCCGGTGGCTAGGTGAGGGGGGGGTGTTGTAACCCAGTTACTGGGTTACCATCCGCAGCTCACTAGACACCGGAACATGAGGTTCCAGCGTAGTAGTTTGCTTAATACACATGCGTTTCTCTCACAAATCACTACAGACCTGACCCAAGTGATTCTATTAACTCTCAACCATGCAAGTTTTTTCGACAACCCTGAGAACTACAAGAATATCACTGCCCAAGAAGAAACTTGTCTACTATATCTCGTTCAAATTACAGTCAACGAAGAACTATCATCACTTGTCAATCAATACACAAAGGGTACTGAAGCTTTCGATGCAGTTCAGGAAAATTTCCAGGGGACAATCAGGTTCAGACAAATGGAGCTCATTGATTGACTCCTTGAATTTCGTATCACTGGACCAACGACCGACCCCTTGCAGGTACAGGGGCTCTTCAATAAAGTGTTTGATTTGTTCACCGACCTCAGAAATGTGCAGGCAGCGTTGCCCCCGCTGGTTGAAAGCCTACTATTGCAAGCAATCGCGCCACCACCTACGACCATGTCACGATCACAAATTTTCCAGAATATCTCCTTACAGCTTGGGGATAAGAAAGACGTCACAGCAAGGGACATTCAGACAATTCTCACCTTGACTTACGGCAAGAGTAGCCGTTTCGACTCTAGTGCGAACGTTTCAGTTTTTCGGTCATACCAGGCACCCCAAGCTCCAAGGCAACCTGGTTGGACGGCAAATCAGCAGAAGAACGGCTGACCAAATCCGCAAAACAATTTCCAGGCACCACCTAAGCAACAATCTGGGAACTATCCACCTACGACGAGAAACGTAAATGTGGGAAGGCCTGGCAACCCAACAGTTGAAGATATTTTGGCCGCAATCAACAACATCCAGAGGGGCAACCAAGGGCCCAGCGATCCGACCATCTTCAAAGGCAAACCTTGCTCTTACTGTGGGGTTTTGGGCCACTGGAGGTTGCCTTGCCTGACCCTCCGCATTGATGCCAGACTGCCACCGCCCAACACCCCTATCAACGGTCGCCCCGCTTTCGGTTATGCCCGTCAGGCCGACCCCCAAACAACCCTCCTACTGGCTTGGATCAAAATGTGGTGGTTCGTTCGGCCGTGGGAGCGGATGCGACGGGTGCCACTGGCAAAGGCGTGGTTTTGGATTCTGGGGCAACCCATCACGTGAGCGGTGTGTTGATTTATATAGGCAAGTGCAGTAGAATGTCCACGCGGAGATAGCGCAGGCGGGGAATGCACAAAGCGTCTCAGGCAGGGTGCATTCCGGTGACATAAGCACTGAGGATGAGGTCAGGAAAGCACGCTAGGAAAGCTTACGGAAAGTCACGCGCGGATTGCGGATTACGGATTGCGGATTGCGGATTTCGGATCGGGTATTCGGATCAGAGCGGAAAAAGACAGGGCTGGACTGCGGCGGGACTACACACATGGACTGGTAGCAGCGGTGCGTCAGCGGGTGAGCCATGACAGCCCGAGCGGGTTCCATCAGCAGGTGGAACCGGGGTGAAGGCGGTGGCGAGAGAACGACTGACGGGGGCTAGACAGAGGACGGTGGGAGGGCAAGCGTCGGAGAGGAGCGGAGTCTGGGAAAGTGACAAGCGGGATAGCGGGCGGAGTAGGCGGACTAGTGCGGAAAAGTGTCAGACGTGCGGGATTGGGTGGGAACGGCGACGTGGGCGGAGGGGAGGACGGAAGGGGGGGACTCTCCTATCGGGGAAATCTTTATCCTATTGAATTACGGATTTTTACTCATCATCATTGTACTTACAACTACGGACGTACAAGAGTTATTGAGAGATTATCGGTGTTCTTATCCTTATTCAAGAGTTACTTGCGGATTTTTGTGCTTACGACGTGCGGAGCTTTATTCACTCGCGTACTATTATGCTATAGATCAGGCTCAGTAAAGGAGCGCTGAAGGCTAGCAGAAAGTAGCAGTGCAGAGCCAAGTTACCGACAATCACACAGCCCGGACATCAATATTCTTGGAGGAGGCGGTTAGCGGACGTTCTACATCAGCCAACCAGCTTTCATTCTCACAGCGGCTCTTTCCACTCATTCTCTAATCTTTGCCCACTCCAGCCGGCATTGAAACTGAACCTTGCGTCTTCTACGGGTTCTATGATGGCGAAACATAGTGGTCACCTGCCAATAACCAATGGGGATGGTACCCTAACCATCCCAAAGGTTCTATTCAGCCCGGAAACGACAGGAACTTTTCTTAGTCTCGGCCAAATGATTGACTCAGGATTCAGGCCATTCTTCCTTCCAAATCATGACATAGTCCTCACATTGTCTTTTGCTTCCATCACGGCTCAATATCAAAATCGATCGTGGATCATCTCTCCAAATTCTTTTCACTTTTTTCAACCATCGGCTATGCAAGTTTCTACTCAATTGCAATCTTGAATAACCTCTCTATCCTACTATTGGCACTGTTGACTGGGTCATGTATCAGATCCGATCGTAAAAGATTTCCTGCAACGCTTTGTTCCCTCTTTTGATTTAAAAACCTGGCAACCCTTTATTTGTGAAACATGCAGAAAAACTAAAAGCAAACGGCGGCGGGCATCTCTTCCGGAAATAATCCCCCAAGAGAATTGACTGGATCTGCTTGTAACAGACGTGATGGGGCCGTTTGAACCAGATGTCATAGGACATTGTTTTCTCCTCACAATCCGAGACCATGCAACTACGTACTCCTTTTTCTATCCAATGAAATCCAGGGCCGAATTCCCCAATATCATTTCTGCGCTAGTCAAGAAAATAGTCAATCACTTTAAAGCTGCATAGAAATTCATCCGGTGCAATAACGCGAAAGAATACACCATTAAACCCTGGTCAACTTATCTCGAATCAGTTAGGTGTCAGATTATCTTCACTTCCCCTTACACACCAGAGCAAAACAGGGAGGCGGAGCGCCTTAACAGGACCCTTGGAGATATTGCGCGGTCTACACTAGCTCATTTGGAACTCCCTTCAAAATTATGGTCCTACGCATATCGATGCGCATGTTTTCTCATCAATTGACTGTCAAATCAACAATTCAAAACTACTCCTCTTGAACTCTGGTCCGACCAACAACCGACTGCCAATCTCTTTTATCCGTTTGGTTCCCGGGCATCAATCCACATTCCGAAGGAACGCCGGCGCAAACTAGACCAGCGTGGATGGACAGGTCACCTTGTTGGATATCAAGATGACAAAAGAGGATGGTTTTTTTGGAACCCGGCCACACAAAAGGTGGTAAACTCAGAGTGTGCAACATTTCTTGATCTTCAAGGGAAACCCTTGTTTCCTGCACCCACGGACTTAACTAACAACCAAATTGTCCGTAGGGTTCTGACCTTGGGACAAGAGAAGACCAAAGAAATATGTGATGAACAGGACTCCCAACTGGAATCAATTCAGGCAATCTCCAACGCAGACATTCCGACCAACTTAAAGAACGCTCTCAAGTCACCCGCTTCTGACAAATGGCGGAAGGCATGCTTATCCGAGTGGGAGCAACTGACAGACATTGACACCTTTGAAATTTTGGACAAGGACAACAAGCATTCGATTGGGACAAAATTTGTTTTCAACATAAAACAAAATGCAGATAACACTATCAACAAACTCAAGGCCCGCTTTGTTGTCCGCGGTTTCAGGCAGAGAATTGGGAAAGATGTTAGATCAACTTTTGCACCCACGGCATCTCTCTTGACCCTCCGGCTTCTGCTCAACTTGGCTATTCAACGGAGATGGATCATCAACTCGTTTGACATCACTGGCGCATTTGTCCATAGTCCCATATAGGAGACGATCTACATGGACCCTCCGATTGAACTTTGTCCCCATCTGAGAGGTAATTAGGTCCTAATACTGAAAAAAGCGCTCTACAGCACTTGACAGGCCAGTCGTTGCTGGTGGAAACACTTCAAGGGCCTGCTACATGGTTGGGGATTTGAGTGTGATGAAGTCAAGGAGTGTCTATATTGATACCAAAGGGGAGACTCAGTGATCATAGTTTGGATTCACGTTGACAATGGAATTGTATTTGGAAATCTACAAGGTGATATCAATCTATTTTGGAAAAAGATGGAACAGAGCTTACGAGTTAAGTGGGACTCAAGACCGGATAAACTAGTCGGCATACGTCTCAAATACGAAAATGATTCAATATACTTGAGTCAACATCTACTCGTTGACCAGCTTGTCAACAAATTTAAAACTGAAGTCAATCCAAACATTGTGACCAAGCACACACCCCTGTCAGGGGAAAATCTCACGACGTCATGGGAGGAACCAGTTGCGGCAACGTTGTATCAATCTCTAATTGGCTCAATCAATTATCTTGTGTTGGGGACTCAACCCAATATAAGTTTTGCAGTCAACTACCTGGCACGGTTCAGCACAAATCCAAATGAGACACACTGGGAAGCGTGATCACACCTGGTACAATACATCAACTCGACCAGATCAAAGCGTCTTTGACTTTCTCCATCAGGCAACGAGATCATCACCTGGGTAGATGCAAATTGGGGAGGGGAGTTTCAACGCTCCACATCCGGTTTTGTCATCACCATGTTTGGCAGTCCAATTGCTTGGGGCTCACGTTGGCAAAAAGTTGTGGCCACATCAACTTGCGCGGCCAAATTGGATCATTGGTTGATTTTTTGTTATTTCTATTACCGATTGTTCAATCTCTGGACATTCATCCAACATTAAAGATCAAATGTGAAAATAGGGCGGCGGTACTAGTGTCTGACAACAATGCATCTGAAGGACGGATGAAGAGTCTAGAAAGGAATTTTTTCTTTGTGAACAACGCGGTCAGGGAGCATAAGATCAATCTTGAATGGGTTTCAACGGACTCCAACATTGCAGATTTTCTCACCAAACCGGTCAGGGAGACAATCCATTCTAGCGCCATGGAAAAGACCTTCAAATCATTTGGTTCTATCATTATTTAATCCCATTATTTTCATATCAAATCACCGGTTTACCAAATCGGTCTCTTGTTTTACTCATCAAAACTCATATTTTTTGTTTTCCTCACTGTCTCAATTTTTTTCTCTTCTTATCTTTCATTCATGTATGTAGGGGTGTGGAGTTTGAGGGGGGGTGTTGTAAGGAGTGGAATCTCCTTCACTGATGAAGTGGCTCGAGAGGGGCACAAAGGCACAAATTGTCAGGATTCGGGTTTAAACCCAAACCAGAGGAAGCGCAAGGAGCACAACCCTAAACCCGCAAGGGGACAAGGTGAGCCCGTGCGACCTTCAGGTCCATGCATATGCATGTGACTCACAGGCAGAGGACTAAGCTTTAGCTGTAGCCTCTGCTCCTTCCCCTCCAGCCACGTCACCAATCGACGGAGTGCCTAAGCGACCCAAGCAGACCCAAATACCTTCAAGGTAAGGAGGAATGCTGGGATCGTCTCAGCTAGGATATTTATGCTGACAGGATCTTAATTCCTGATACAGCTTACTAACTTCCAACGCCAAAGACCGACTCGGTCCAAGCCTCAGCGACAGGATCACCAGCTCCTCTAAAGGAGGTAAGTCCTGCGCTGCAGAGTCCACCCAGGGTTGTCAGAAGCTGAACGCTAGACTTCCCACATAGCAGATATTGGCAGCATCTGCAACCTCATAGCTCGGATTGGCCAGTGTTAAACACATAGCCTACCGAGTCATTGTAAGAGATTATGTTCTCATTCACAGCTTCACCTTCAGGAAGTCACAGCACTGACGTACTTTGCAGTGTTCTTTATTTTACAGACATATCCGTCTTAAACCACCTTTGCGCGGTTCAAGCTGAATTGCAGTCCACAATTCCTTTTACATCTATTTCTCATCTCTACACCAGAGTCGGCCACCGATCCGCTCTTAGGTAAACCTGGTTTCCCAAATTTCTTCCATGTCTCTGTGTATGACAGATAGACCTGAATCTCACTATGAAATGTATCTCTTAGTTGTGTGAAATCTTTCACAAATTCTATGACCAAAGACTGTATTTCAAGATGAGCGGGAGCTAGCTCAGAGAGATGTGTCAGTCTACAGGGATCTCTGCTATAAAACTGGTGAGAAGAGGGAAAAGAGTGGATAAAGTGAAAGGGGATAGTGGCTTACCTAGCTCAGAGAGATGTGTCAGTCTACAGGGATCTCTGCTGAGCTAGGGAAGGAAGAGGCTGAGACTAAGTATCGGGAGGATTATGTAATCTACTGATGACTATGTGACAGCTTTGTGAGACCCCAAAGGAGGGGGCTTACAGGTGTTGAGATGTGGGGTGGGCAAAATCCACATTTGGAGTGTGAGAGGTTCAAGAGGCGGGCGGGGTGGAGCAATGAACAATCAAGAGTTCTAGTCACAACGATCCCAAATCGGTGTGGTAGACGGAATAGTGGAAAAATAAAAGGTTTTTTCTATGCCACATAATTACTCATCCTAGGCCTCAAGATACCATCAAATGAATCACAGAAATAGATTCTACGGCCAATTTCACCCCTAGTCACCACTGGAAGCACCCCTGGACCCCCTCTAGTGTGGAAGTTACACCTCATGGACACCTATCACACGGCCAGCCCCAGTAACCCAGCTGTCACCTGCCTTGACCCAAATTTCACAGTAGTACCCATAAACACATCACAGGATACAAACACACATCTCCCTGTCAGGCTACACTCATTACATATTAACTACATACACTCCTTTATATACACTAGAGATCAAAGCGGCTACGCCGCTGCATCCCCTGACCTGCCAAGCCCCCCTTGCCTGCATTCCCCCAACATCAATCCCCAGTGCCCACACCACATGTCATGGAAGCCAGCCACTCCCCATCTTCCCCACTCCAAACAATCACAGCTGGGACCCATTATCTTGCCTCCACATCAACCCTGAACTAATCATTAGGCACACCCATCCCCTTATAGCACTGTCATATCAAAGCTCCCTATAATTATGCTTTCATAGCCTCCTAAGTTAAATTTTCAGAACATGAATCCATATTGTCAAACTGTGCCATTGTAGGGGTATTCCAGGAATACTGGCCTTGGTTGAATTTTCAGAACCATGCATCTCCTGCAGATACATAGATCTTTTCCTGTTGCCAAGAGTCATGCATACACCTAAACATTTTGTATGATAATTCTTGGGTATCAAACAGCCTGAGCCCTGTAGGGCTGAATGTCAGTGCGCGAGGGGGGGCGCAATACTGTTGAGAGGTGGGGTGTGCAAACTCCACATTTGGAGTATCAGGGAGTCAAGAGGCGGGCAGGGAGGAACAATGAGAACTCAGGCATTCATCACTGCAACAGATTAAGAGTCAATTGTCTACCGGTTC
Source organism: Puccinia triticina (assembly GCF_026914185.1). Classification (NCBI taxonomy): domain Eukaryota; kingdom Fungi; phylum Basidiomycota; class Pucciniomycetes; order Pucciniales; family Pucciniaceae; genus Puccinia; species Puccinia triticina. The sequence goes on from NC_070572.1 coordinate 4,918,389, forward strand.
GCTAGCCCGTTCGGCCTTTTCGAAATAATCGACTCAATCGGTCCCGGTTTATGGTAAACACCCGCCGAGATAAACCTCAACTGACAGGACCGCTTCCCCCACCGACACGAGCAAAACGGCCAAAACAGACAAAAGCTTACAAAGATCTATTGAAACTCCCACCCCTAACCCCATCTCCGATCGACGACAAACCAGACCCTTTAGAACAATTTCGGCCTCCATCCCCATTCGTATCTGAAGTTTCATACGTCTTTTCAAAGTTTTTAACTCGGCAATTTGAAGAAGGGTTTTCATCAGCGGCCCCCGTCACATCGGACAGAAGAATAGTCACGAATCCTTTCGGATTACCGATCATAATTGACATCCCGACACCGGAATATCGACCGATAGTCAACGTACCTCGAGAAACTTCACCAGCAGAGACTTTGTCGGAAAGATCGACTCCCACTCCTGAACCACCTTTGAGTCCTGAACAACCGGTTCAATTAATGTCGTCAGCCACCGCGATTGAACCAACACCCAGAAACAAATTTTTACAACAACCAAGTGTGTACAAATCGGAAATCGAGCAATTGACGGCGGACGGATCCAACTTTAACAAGTGGAAAAGGGAATTGTCCCGGGTAGTCCTACTGACCCTGAATCATGCAAAGTTTTTCGACTCCCCGGAGAACTACAAGAAGATCTCGGCTCAGGAGGAGAATTGCCTCCTTTACCTCATTCAAATTACGGTCAGCGATGAACTGTCATCACTTGTTGATTGCCACACAAAGGGCACCGAAGCTTTTGATGCGGTCCAGGCAAACTTTCAGGGAACCATCTGATTCAGGCAAATGGAACTCATGGATTGACTCCTCGAATTTCGGATTTCCGGACCGACAACCGAGCCATCTCAGGTGCAAGGCCTATTCAACAAAATATTCGACGTGTTTGCCGATCTCAAGAATGCACAGGCGGGGCTGCCGCCCCTGGTTGAAAGTCTTTTCTTGCAAGCTATTGCTCCGACCCCTACATCAATTTCCCGATTGCAGCTTTTCCAAAACATATCCCTCCAACTGGGGGATAAGAAAGACGTCACGGCACGGGACATACAAACGATCATCACATCAGCTTATGGGGAAAGCAACAGATTCGATGCTAATCAACCACAGAATGTATCGGTGTTTTGTTCTCACCAACCCGGTTTCTCCAACAACCAAGCAAGTTGGAACGGCTACAAACAGCAACAACCGCATCAACAACCTACCGGCCGCCTTCCACCTCGAAATCCTCACGTCAACAACCAACCGACCCAGCGACAACAACAAGTTGGAAGGCCAGGAAATCCCACGGTCGACGACATTTCGGCTGCAATCAATAACATACGGAAAGGGAACCATGGCCCAACCGACCCGACAATCTTCAACGGGAAACCATGTTCCTATTGCGGGGGACAAGGACATTGGAGATCGTCTTGCCCGACGCTCCGCAGCGATGCCAAGCTGCCGCCTCCTAATATCCCCACACCTGGTCGCCCCGCTTCCGGTTTTGCCCGCCAGGTTGCATCACCGAACAACCCACCCACCGGCATCGATCAGAATGCGGCAGTTCAATCGGCGGTGGGCGCGGATGCGAATGTTGCGACCGGCGCAGGCACGGTTTTGGATTCAGGGGCGACCCACCACGTGAGCGGATCTTTCCATTTGTTTTCTTCAATCAAACCTCTGAGGCATGCAATAAAACTGAATCTTGCATTGTCCACGGGATCGATGCTGGCCACGCATAGTGGACACCTGAAGATGGACAATGGGGTTGGTACCCTCACGATACCGAAGGTCCTCTACAGTCCGGAAATGTCGGGCACTCTACTTAGTCTCGGCCAACTGATAGAATCCGGCTTCCGACCGACGTTTCTCCCCAACAACGACATCTCTTTAGTTTCTTCTTTTATTTCAATCACGGCTCACTACACCAACCGTTCGTGGATCATCACACCATCTTCTTTCCATGTCTTCTCACCATCTGCGATGAAGGTCTCGACCCGGCTGTTGTCCCGCATAACATCACCATCATACGACTGGCATTGTCGCCTCGGACACGTATCTGATCCAATTGTAAAAGAATTTCTTCGTAGATTTGTGCCGTCATTCGACCTAAAAACGTGGCAGCCTTTCATTTGTGAAACATGCAAACACACCAAGAGCGAACGTCGACGCCATTCACTTCCGGAAGTCATTCCGCGGGACAACCGTCTTGATCTTCTTGTAACGGATGTCATGGGACCATTCGACCCCGACATCAATGGCAATTGTTTTCTACTGACGGTACGAGATCACGCCACAACATACTCGTTCGTTTATCCCATGAAGACAAGATCAGAGGTTCCTTCCATTATATCTGCGCTAGTGAAGAAGATCGTCAATCACTTCAACTCGGCCCCAAGGTTTATTCGATGCGACAATGCTAAAGAGTACACCGTTGAACCGCTGGCGAATTACCTTGATTCAGTTGGTTGTAAAATTATATTCACATCGCCTTACACACCCGAGCAAAACGGAGAAGCAGAACGCCTCAATCGAACACTGGGCGACATAGCACGAGCTACACTTGCACACTCGGCGCTACCGTCCACACTCTGGTCCCACGCATATCGCTGTGCGTGTTTCTTAGTAAATCGGCTGTCCAATCAACGCTGCAAGACATCACCTCTTGAGATGTGGTGTGGCCGGGAGCCAATGGCACACACCTTTTATCCTTTTGGGTCTCGCGCGACAGTTCACATTCCCAAGGAACGCCGGAAAAAACTGGATCAACGCGGCTGGACTGGCTACCTTGTAGGCTACCAGGATGATGAGAGGGGATGGTTCTTCTGGAATCCATCGACACGCAAGGTGGTAAACTCAGAGTGTGCCAGTTTCCTTGATTTCCAGGGGAAACCTTTATTTCCAACTCCAGATTCATTGGCTAATAATCAGATTGTTTGTAGAGTTCTGACACTGGGAAAAGAAAAGACATCCGAGATATGCGAGGCCCAGGCCTCCTGCATTGACAACATCCAAGCCATATCAGACTCTGAAATACCAACAACACTAAAAGCTGCGCTAAGATCATCGTCTTCTTCCAAGTGGCGAAATGCGTGCATGACAGAATGGAACCAACTAACCGACATCGACACATTTGAGGTACAAGACAAGGAGGACAAACACTCGATTGGAACACGTTTTGTCTTCGATATCAAACGCAATGCTGACGGTTCAGTAAACAAGCTCAAGGCGAGGTTTGTGGTCCGTGGTTTCAAACAACGACTAGGCAAGGACGTTCGGTCTACATTTGCGCCCACGGCTTCCCTTTCGACTCTCCGAATGCTTCTTAATCTTGCCATCAAGAACAAATGGGTGATTAATTCTTTCGACATTACCGGGGCATTCGTTCACAGCCCGATAGAAGAGACTATCTATGTCGACCCTCCGGTTGAATTATTCCCAGAACTGGCGGGGAAAGTACTCAAGCTCAAGAAAGCATTATACGGGACGCGGCAAGCCAGCCGCTGCTGGTGGAAACATTTCAAGGGACTTTTACATGGCTGGGGTTTTGAATGCGACGAAGTTGAAGAATGCTTATATCGGTACAAACGCAAGAAGTCGGTCATAATTGTATGGATACATGTGGACGACGGAATAGTTTTCGGATCAAATCAGGCAGACATCGACTTACTTAGGGAGAAGATGGAAGCAACCTTACGTGTCAAATGGGACGCCAAACCCGACAAACTAGTCGGCATTCGTCTGGATTATGAAGACGATGCGATATTCCTTAGCCAACATCTCCTGATCGACCAGTTGGTATCGAAATTCAAATCTAAAGTATGCAAGACTTTGGTACCGACGTACACTCCACTATCCGGCGATAATCTCACTACATCATGGGGTGATCCAATGTCGGCGACCCTTTACCAGTCACTGATTGGCTCAATAAACTATCTGGCTCTGGGTACGAGGCCGGACATCAGCTTTGCGGTCAACTATTTGGCAAGATTCAGCTCTAACCCCAACGAAACACACTGGAAAGAGCTTTCACATCTGGTTCAGTACATCGACACAACAAAATCTAAGCGACTACGACTAAAACCCTCCGGAGATGAACTAGTGGCTTGGGTGGATGCGAACTGGGGGGGGGAATTCCAGCGTTCGACCTCAGGCTTTGTGATAACAATGTTCAATAGTCCTGTGGCGTGGGGATCGAGAAGACAGAAAGTTGTGGCGACTTCGACTTGCGCCGCGGAGTTCATTTCATTGGGATCATCGGTGGATTTCCTGCTTTTTCTAATTCCAATCATCCATTCGCTAGACGAGAAGCCTTCAATAACAATCAAATGTGACAACCGAGCGGCAGTTTTAGTTTTGGACGATAATGCATTGAAGGGCAGAATGAAGAGCCTCGAGCGGAATTTTTTCTTCGTAAACGACGCAGTCCGAGAACACAACATCAACCTTCAATGGGTATCAACAAACACCAACATAGCCGATTTCCTCACGAAACCAGTACGGGCGACTATCCACTCCAACTTAATGGCGAAGATCTTATCAAGCTGAATTTCTGCATTTCTAAATTGTTTTTTCCATTTCTAATTTTCCTCTTCTGACTCAAATCTTGTTTCCACATCCCTCATGTCTCATTTTTGTTTCACATTTTTTTTAGCTCTCTTATTGTACTTAGAGGTGTGGAGTTTGAGGGGGGGTGTTGAGAGGTGGGGTGTGCAAACTCCACATTTGGAGTATCAGGGAGTCAAGAGGCGGGCAGGGAGGAACAATGAGAACTCAGGCATTCATCACTGCAACAAATACAAAGAGGATTGGTTGCATTAGACGCGCGAGCCCGGAAGGGATTAATGTTACCTCCAGATGCAGTGTTTATTGGCCAGCTACATTTTTTTGTGCGGTGAGTGGCATTATTGCAGCGGTGGTACCATTTATTGCCGTCCGTGTGGCTGAATTTGGGCTGAGAGAAGGAATCAGATTGTCCATGTTGATTACCACTATCGTTGCGCCAGTTGCTCCCAGACCTCCAATTCTGTCAATCTGTTGGCCTTGCGACGTTGAAAAAAGGAAAGGATTTAAGGTTGGAAGCAACAGGTGAAACATGAGTCCAATGACAGACTTGTGTCACAAAGTAAAACCGGAACAAAAGAGCTTCTCTGTCATTTTCTCAATGCAACCAAAGTACGATGTGATGTGATCTGAAAAATCAAGATGATTAAATTTCAAGTGCGGGTATCTTTGTCAAGTGGAATGCGAGCAGTGCAACTGTGAAGTGTGAACATATTGGAGATGAGCTTGAAACCCGCCAAGCCTAAAGGTTATTTGGCCATGATGACCTTGATGTTGTCTGCAATCATGACAAGAAGCATGTCTTCATTATCAACCAGGATAAGATCTGCATCATGCACAAGAAGTTGCCGGTTGATGGTAACTCCAGGCGCTTGGCACAACATTACCAACCAGGTTTGATTGTCCAATCCGTTAAACTCCAGTTTGGGTATTGGGTACCATCCCAAGACATTCATACAAAGTGATTGTGAGATTGCGGGTCAATGGTTTAGGAGCAGGCAAATTGACAGGAGGGGCATTTGTAATACCCATTGCTTGTTGACACAGTTGGGCATATCTTGTCGTTGGAATGCCTGTTGTCATCCAGATTGATTGTTGGCGCCAACAAGCACTCTGGCAAACCCAATGGATAGTTCTCACTGTCAGCTACCCGGAACCCCCTACTGAAATCCGATCAGACTTTCAATGATGAGGGAATCTAGGATGAGGCAAAAACTAAGTGCGAGGGAGAAAGCTGCACCGTAATTATCCCAGCCACTATGACAGTACATACATGGATTGACAGGAGGACAACGGGGCCAGGGTAATGTATGACCTGAGGCGCGACGAGTGACTGGCTGTGGAGCTGAGCTGGTTTGCAAGGGCCTTGCAAATGTTGCGCAGGGACCATGCGCAATGACAATTAAGATGTGGGGTTTTTGCGCGGAGGGAAGTTGTTTTTTGGCTTGGTAGGCTGCAGGGTCCGGTGCAACGGCCGTCTTGTTGCGGAGGATGCGGAGGCGGTTGCCAGGGCGGCGCGGTGCAGTGATAGGGCCGCGGTGGTGGCGTTGGTGGTTGCAAAGATGAAGAGTACAACATTGAGGCAATGGGGAGACTGAGAGTCAAGGAGCAAAGTCTATAAATACTGGACCTGAGCTGGAGGAGTGATTTCCTCAGGCAACTCCTTGGGCTGGTTTCCAGCCGGGGTGTTGTCTCACCCCCGTCTGTTGTTGCACTTGCGCAGTTTGGCGGGGGAATATTTGTTGGCCCCCCTTTTGCTTAACCGCTGGGGGTCATCCTCTCATTGTTTTTTGACCCTGCTAGACAGGGATGGACAATGGGCCACGGTACATCAGCTTGCTGATGTTAGGTGGTAGGGTGTGGTTTCTTTTTGGTTGTCTTTTTTCATTGTTGTGTTTTTTTTGTTGTTTTTGGGAATTGTAGAGGGGAAACCCTAGATGTTATTTTTCCTGGCACTTGTAGATGGGAAACCCTTGATTTTTTTTGTGTATTCTGTAAACTTGTGGGGGAAACCCTTGAAGTTTTTTTTCATGATTCAGAGGCTTTAATATACTTGGATAGTATGACATCATTTACACTGTTTCTGCAGCCTCAGACTTTGTGTATACATTAATTCCCTCTGTATGACAGCTCATGCAGTCTACTGCATCCTTATGCATGTTTAGAATGTTCTGTTGTATATTCCGACATCATGCATGCACCCCTGGCATGTTTAGAATGTTCTGTTGTATATTCTGACACCACTCATGCACCCCTGAGGGGTCATGACATCATTTGTATCTACTCCCACCAGCTGAAATCCCTCACCCTGATGTCTAGATTAGCTGAAACCCTAACCCACAAGCCCCTTTGGGGCTCCACTTTTGTCTATAAAAGGAGCTCTCTCCACCCCCAGTGGTCTGCTCCCCAGTTCCTCACCCAGAACTCACAAGTCACCCAACACTCATCCACACTCAAATCTTAAAATCCTTATAACAATAACTCAACCCTTATAACAATAACTCAACCCTTATAACAGAGTAATTAAAACACTTACACGTTGCCAGTCAAACAGATTTCATCTGGAACAGACCAGACCTATCACTTAATAAAACTTGCCAAGCTGAGCTTGGTGGGTCTTGTTGAATGATAACAGAAGGGCAGAGCTTGCAACTCCATCATACCCTTCACCATTCAGAAAAAGGGTTTCATTACCACTTTTGAGTCTTACATCGGAAATTCATCAACTTTATCAATCCTATTTTTGGGCGCTCTCCATGGTGCTCTTGTGAGCTTATCTTTCCCGATCATTCTCTGCAAATCAAAAGCCCTTGGCATTTTCCACTTTGTGATCCCGCCGCCCGCAGTATTCCCGGCTATCCTTTTCAGTACAACACAACCGCTGTAAAGCTCAAAAGTGTTCCTGAGAACCTTTTGCTGAGTGCGGAAAGGGATGAATGAGGTTACCTCTGCCTTTCCTGGGTCACTAGACACTAAAACAAGCCCCCCAATCTATGATTGGAAGGTTTATGTAGTGATAGTGGAGGTGTATCAAAAGATGACCTACTTTGAGCAGGTGGCTTAAGGGTTATGGTGATGTAGCTGATGTGTAAGTGTTGTAATGAGGTTGTAATTTGTATGTAAGGGTGTAAAACCACAATATAGAGTGAGCTAATACTGTAGAGTGAGCAAGTATTGTACTGTTATGGGGTAAGCTGAGTGCAAGTAGTTTGCTGAGAGAAATTACAACTGGGGGGAGGAGAGCCTCCTTAAATAGAAAAGAGTGAGACATTTTAGCTCCAGGGGAACAAGAGAATGAGGGGTTTTAGCTGCCCTGAAAGCTACAATGAGGTATTTTGGCTGGTGGTTGACAGGTCACATGAGGTCATGATGTCATATGAGAGAATTTAGCTAGTGAGAAATAGGAGGTGAGGTATTTTAGCTGGCCTTGCCTGTCAACTGATGTCATCTGCAAGCTGCATGAGGGGTTTTTGCCATCTTGACACCTGCATGATGTCATCTGTCAACTGTCAGACTGCATAAGCCTGCATCAAGTGTGCAAAACACTGCATGACACTGCATGACATGTGCATAGCACAATGAAATGAGTGCAGCTGATGAGGTAAAGTATATGTAAAGGTTTAGACAAGCTGTCAGGGTGGTCCATGTAACCGATTACATGTCCTGGGTAAGTGTGGTTCATGTAACGGATTACATGACCTGAGTATGGTGTTTGTGTGTGTGAAACTGAATGATGGTGTCTTGAAGGGGTTGTAACTTGTGATCCAGAGGGGTTTAATGTGTTTTTTCCATGGTGTCCTGTGTAGTTTTGGCCGTAGAATCCAGTGGTGCCGCCATATTGGTTGATTTGAGAGTGTACATATGAGAAAAAAGGAATTTTTGAAATGGGCTAGATGGGTAACCATAAAGCATACCACACCGCCAACGCGCCTTCACAGCCGTTGTAAAATCTCTTTCCCCAATCTACTACTCAGATTCTCATCAGCCTATCTGACCAATCCCAGAGGTCACCTCTCAAACAACTCAATCAATCCCCTCCAATAACTGCTGCCGACCTGCACCAGACGGAGTTCCACACCGGCTCTTTCCATCCAAAATTGCTGTTGTGGAAATACTCTGAGGGAAGAATAGAGCTTGAGAGGGATTTGGTGCTTGAAGGGCTGCCTCTCAGGGGAACAAGAAAAAGAATATAAGAGTATGGACTATCAAAGAAAGGTGTGGCTATGGAGATTTTTGAGGCATGTCTGTAGGGTTTTACTTTAATGGGTATACTAATCTAATAGTAGGAGTCAAGTATAATAGAAAGTCTGTCCAACCTGATATATTTGGTATAGACATATCAAGCTTGTCCACTATGATTTAATGGCATAAGCTAGGCTAGTGAATGGTGACCAGTGATCTGTATTGCTGGGACAGGATCTGATGGGGAACAAAAGGTAGGGCCAAAGAGGGCAGACTATATACAAAATATTATGGGGCTGAGTTGTGGTTGGAAGAAAAGATGAAACAGTGAAAATTATCAATCAAGGGGCTGAGGCTGAAAATGCTATGGGGATGGAAAGTCCTGGAATGAGGCTGAAATGTGGAGAGACAATGAAACATCAGAAGAAAGGGATTACATATCATATGAGTGGCTGAAAAGGGAAGGGCTGAAACCAAAGGGGACAAGGGTTAACCAAGATGGGATCTCCATGGCCATTACATGTGTGGCTATTTCCAAATTGGGTTTTTATTCTGGAATGGGAAGGCAGGAAAAGATGATGAATGTCAAGGGTCTTTCCTGATAGTCTGGCTATGTCTGATGGGTGACTTTCTCCCACTTGTGCCTAGCTGGGTGCTTGAGAAATACTGAGTTGGTGTAGGTGGGGAAAATAGAGGAAGGAGATAATGGGGGGCCTGTTGATGGGTATGAGTTGTCCTGGCCTTGATTCTTGAGGGAGGTGGGGCCATGAGTATTCCAGAGAGGTTTATATTGAGGGGAAAAGACTTTTGATTTTGGTGCCATATTCAGGATTGGCTTACCACACCATTTGTCAAGTCCATCTTGGCCCCAGAACTGCCATCTTCCCCGTTGTACAAGTGGCACTGCTGCTTAGGCCACATCTTGGATTCCATTATCAAAGGATACCTCAAATGATTTGTGCCAACTTTTGATCTAAAAAACTTATGTGAATCGTGCAAACAATGCAAAAGTGAACACTGTCAACAACATTTATCCAAGGTCATTCCAAAGGAAAATTGCCTTGACCTCCTGGTCTCGGACGTGCTTGGCCCCCTTGATCCCAACATCAACGGTCACAGATTTTTGCTCATGGTACAAGACCACGCAACGACTTATTCTTTTGTATTTTATATGGCCAGTCCATCGGAAGTTCTGCATATCGTAATCTCCTTAGTCAAATGTCTACATTCCCATTTCAAGACGGCTCCCAAGTTCCTGCGCTGCAACAACGCAAAAGAATACGCGGTGAAACCTCTAGAAACCTATCTCAAATCCATTGGCACATCTTTGATTTTCACATCTCCATATACTCCGGAACAGAATGGTGAGGCTGAGCGCCTCCATTGTACACTCGGCAACATCACCCGCACCACCCTGACCCACTCTGGACCACCGGCAAAACTCTGGTCCTATGCATACAAGTGTGCATGTTTCTTGATCAACCGTCTCCCCATTTCACGTTGCAAATCAAGTCCCCTCGAACTCTGGTCCGTCAGAAAACCCCAAGCCAAGGCGCTATACTCCTTTGGGACAAGAGCATGCATCCACATCCCAAAAGAACATTGTTGAAAGATGGATCTCTGTGGCTGGACCAGCCATCTAGTTGGCTACCAAGATGACAAACAAGGATTGTTCTTTTGGAACCCTGCTACCCAGAAAGTAGTTAAATCTGATTGTGCTGAATTCCTTGATTTTAGAGAAAAGCCAGTAATAAAAGCCCCAGGCGCATGTCCTGATCAATCTTCCGTTCGTAGAATCCTGAAGCTCGGCCAAGAGAAGACAAACAAAATCTGTGACTCCCAAGACTACCAGATTGATTCAATCCAGGCTATTTTGGACACAGACATGCCAAACAGCCTTCACAACTCTCTCCAATTTCCTGAAAAGGAGAGATGGAGTGAGGCTTGCATGTCTGATTGGAATCAACTGGAACAGATTGAGACCTTCAAAGTTGAAGATAAGGCCAACAACCATTCAATTGGAACCCAGTTTGTTTTCAACATCAAGAGGAAGGCTGATGGTACTGTTGAAAAACTCAAAGCCCGCTTTGTAGTGCAGGGATTCAAACAGAGAATTGGTCAAAACGTGAAATCTACATTCGCCCTGATGGCTTTCCTAAGAGCATCTCTAACAGAGCCGCGACTGGGCGTTTGGGGGCTAACTTTGGCCGCCCGGGTTCCTTTCTTGCGCGCTAACGGACCCGCAGAACGACCTGGGAACACTGCCCGTGTAAGACTCAAAAGCAATTGTGAAACCCTTTTGCTGAATGGAGAAGGGGATGATGGAGGTGCAAACTCTGCCCTTCTATACTATCAGATAACAAGACCCACCAAGCTAAGCTTGGCAAGTTTTAATCAAGTGATAGGTCTGGTCTAGTTCCAGATGAAGTTGTTCAATGACAGGTATGTGAGAGTTGAGAGGATTTATGACGATGGAAAGGGTGAAAGTTGACTTGATGTTTCCGGTGGGGGTTGAACACAGGTCCTTGAGAGGGTGATATAAGAAGTTGCGAAGAGTGTCTGGACTGAGAAGGGTATATGTCTTAGTCGGGAGTTGAACCAGGAACCAGGTAACTCGTGACAGGTGCGTGATATGCTACCAGTGATATGAGAGTATGAGAATATGAGAGTGAGCTCAGTGGTTATTGCAGATAAGGGGGATGATATGGTATGTTATAAAAGTGTAAGGGTGATGATAATGGCAACACTGGGTCGCTACGCTAACCATAGCGGTTAGCGTAGCGTAGCGCAGCGCGAATGCGCTATTTTTTAGCGTAGCGTTAGCGCAATTGCACGCATATGCGCTAACGCTACGCGCACGCGGTGCGCAGCTATTTTAGCTGATAGCGTAGCGTTAGCGCAGATGTGCGCAATTGCGCTAACGCTACGCATGCAAGGCGCAAAAGAGCGCGCGCTACGCTGCACTACAGCGCCTTTAGCGGGAAAAAAGGGCTTTTTTTCCACTAAAAGCGGTGTAGCGCAGCGCAGCGTAGCGTAGCAACTGTAGCGGCGCGCTAACGCTAACAAAGAATTGGCGCGCTGTTAGCGCCGCTGAAAATTAGCGCAGCGTAGCGGCGCTAACAGCGCGCTAACGCTATGCAAAATAGATGGGTGCTTTTTGCCGCTACGCTAACACGTAGCGCTGAAATAGGGTAGCGTAGCGTAGCGACCCAGTGTTGATAATGGCTAATGGGTGATATCTGTATAACTGGTGGGTACTGAACTGAGGGAAAAACAACTGGGGGAGAGAGCTCCTTATATAGACAAATGTGAGGGATTTTAGCTACAAGGGGGACCCTGGATGAGGGATTTTAGCTGGTGGGCTGCGTACAAGTGGTGTCAGAAGATACTAAATACAGGCAGAAAGTGGGGTGATAAATGAAAGATGATGTCATACTGATGCAAGGAGTGCATAAACAAAGCGGGGAAATGTCAAATATAGAAGAAATGGGGTTGGTCCCCTGCATAAGCAGTGGAGATAAGAGGGATAGAAAAGAGTATGTGTTTGGCTGGGGCTGAGTATGTGTATACCTGGGATAGGTGACTTGAGGGGTGTGACAGGTTAATGACTGAGGCTGGCCGTGTCCATGAGGGTCCAAGAGGGTGTAACTTCCAATCCTGCGGGGTTCCAGTGACGCTTCCAGTGGGGACTAGGGGTAAAATCGGCCGTAGAATCCATTTCTGAGGTCCATTTGGTGGTATCTTGAAGCCTAGGGTGAGTAAATATATGTATAAGAAAAAACTTTTGATTTTTCACTTTTCCGTCTACCACATCCTCCCCCAACTTATTGTCTGTTCCCAGACAATTCCACCGGAAAAGTGCCGTATCTTGACGTTTGGAAGCTTGAGGCTTGAATTTTTACGGAGTGACATGATAAATCCTAGGGAAAATGGTTGTTGGACGTCTTCTGGGTGTGGTGACTGAAAGGTGTAGCGGGGTGAAATTGGGTCAAAAAAATTGATTTTTGTCAATTTTATGATTTTTCTTGATGGGGAAATTTTGATGGTTTGGGGAGTCGAAGTTCTGCGTGCAGTCCGCAGCTGCGCAGCCGCGCAGTACCGCAGTAGTTCACGTCGAGCTGCCGTGGTTGACGTCGAGCTGCCTTAGTTGCCGCCGCAGTCGCGCAAGCGCTCTGGTAGGGTGCGCGCGCCTGGAGCCGCGAGGTTCGGTTATCAAGTGTTGATCGGGGGCCCGTGGGTCCGGTCCCGGTGCTTGAGTTTGGTTGGGCCTTGGGCCCGGGTGTTCTGCGCTGCTCGCGCCCGCCCGTGTATGTCTGGGCTCGCCCTGGGGTATGTACATATATCACCCATACCCCCTGAGGGGTATAGATATGTATATCCTTAAACTTCCAACGCCTTCCGATCCTCAACCAACTTGACTCCGCATTGATCTGCCGGCGTGTACCCCGCCCCACGCCTCCTGGCGTGTCGACTGGTCTCTTTGGATACCGTCTTGCACTCGTTTTCCGGTCCTTCAGCGTTTGACTTTGGTGAGTATCCCCTCACAGAGGGGACAAAGTCTGCTTACTGCTTCTAAGACTGATTGCTGGTGTCCATCGCGCGAGCAAGGTCGTATCTTCTCCAGAGGGTTGACGAGTGGCTGCGCAATACAGCTGTCAGATCTTGCCTCGCCGCCACCAGCGCCATCGTTCGAGCTGGCCGTCTTTGAACTTGCCCCGCAAACCATTCATTTCGGCCCAATCTTAAGTCAATAACGGCTCGTCCGATGTTAATCGATGGGGTTGGGATCCTCGGTTCTTGTGTTGGAGCCTTCAAGTAAGTGGTCCCTGTTTTTGGGCTGGAAAGCTATAAAACAGGCCTCTTCCCAGTGCCTCTCCTCTCCTCACTCGCTCCTCATCCCACCAATACCATACTCGCCTCGTGCTAACTAAAAGCTTGATTTGTTATATGTCTGATCGTCCACTATATAGAACTTACTATGTGCTGAACTCCATATCGTCCGGTCTCTAATCTTCTTGTATTCGTTGGAATCAAGCCCAGCTCAACGCCATCAATCGATCCGCAGATTTGAGGGCTTGTCGTGCTCGTTGTGTCCGCACCAAGCTCTGGATACTAATCGATCCGTCCGCCGTTGATCAGGATAAACAAGTAAGTTTTTTCTTTTCTATCCGACCATCTCGGGTCCTGGTTGCTCCGGATATCCGCTTCGTAGATACTGAGTACTGATTGGCTTGATCCCTTCTAACAATCTGCTAATTTGCGGGCCTGTTGTGCTCGCCGCCAACACCCGGATAGTGACCAGTGCTTTTGTGATTGATCCGACTGACGCTGAGCAAGTAAACTTGTAAGTCGTTTCTTCCTGATCCGTTATGTATAAGCTCCCTTGGATGGTTCGGATATCCGGTCCGGTAGCCATTGGGTACTGGGAACGCTCCCCTGTCCCTGTCGAAGTTCGAAATCGCGTCCCATCCGAGATTCTTTTTAGATATTGTACAAAAAAAATTCAAAATGACCAAAAATGAAATGAAAGCCCCCCCTCCCCCAACTTCAATGGTTGTCCTCAACCTTCAAGAGGATAAAAGTTTAAGTGAGTAGTCCAAGGAAGTATATTGAGCTCTGAAGGAATGGATTGAGTCAGAAATGTGATTGGATAAGAGAGGTGGAGAAGAATGGTAAAATAGAAAAATAGTTGAGAGAAAAAGAGTGAAGGGAGGAAGGTGGGAAAAGAATGACTAAGTAAAAGAGTGAGTTCCTCCCCCAACTTGAAAAAAATGTCTGATATGATTGTCTTTGTGCTGAAAAGTTTAGTCTCATGCCTAGGAGGTAGGTTTTCTGTTTGAGGGTTTTTTATAGATTTATTTGAGAGATTTTGAGTGAGGGGCAAGTAAGATTTTTTTTTTTTATGATAGTGATGGAGGGAGGACGGTGATGAAAGAGTGATGTTTGAAAGAATGTGGGCTCCTCCCCCAACTTGAAAGATTTAAGCCCCAAGATTTTGAGAATTTAGAGCTGATATCCAGTTTTGATAATTTTAGAAAAGAAAAAGAGAAAAATGGTAAATTGTTAACCAATTCCAACAAGGAGCTGTGGGCGGTTGAATGCTTCCTGGAGTTTTCCAAAGCGATCCGGTGGAATTTTGAGAGTTGGTTGAAAAATGAGCTTCTTGAGTAGGTAAAATAAGAGAAGAAATTCTTTGTTTTGTGATTTGAGTTGAGATAGGTTGTTAATAGATCTGTCCAATTCTTGTTTTGGTTTTAATTTCTTCTTTGAAAAAGTTGGTTTTGAGGTGATATCCGGAGGAACTGGAGCCGGCGGAGTCTTGAATATTTCTTCAGCAGATGGACAAAGCGGATTCAGATTGACTGAAATTTGTGAGTTTGTTGGTTCAAGATTGGTAGGATGATTATCTGAGTTGCATAGACTGATGATGTTGTCTTCCTTTGCTTCAGGGGCTGTATCTGCGGTCCCTGGGTCTTGAGGTAAAGGTTTGTTAAAGAATTCTTCATGTTGATCCAAGTGAGGTTTGAAAAGGTGCTTGTTGAAAATCTTGCTTTGAATTTTGTGAATATGTTCAATCCAACTGATTTCAGGGGAGCAAGGAAATTTTGGATCTTGCTGATTTGTTTCTGTAAGATGGGAATCTTCAATTTTCGACTTATAGTTGCTGTTGAGTTGATGTGGCTGATGATCCAAGGTCTTGATTTTCTGAACAGATTGATCTGACATTTCTTCCTGATTTACGCTGATAGCCGTATTCACACCGTTGGAGTCAAATTCTAGTATCTCAATAACAGTGTGTTTAAGCTCCATTACTGTATCCATGAAGTATGCCGTTGACGGCTTCTGGTTTGTTGGTAGCTGGATTATTGAAGCTGTTGTTTCAAAAACTGATTCCTAAGAGTAAGTCTGTGTTTCTGTTTCTGTAAGTTCTGACGTAGGTTTTGTAACATCTGTTATTGGTTCCACCATATCTGTCACAGGATGTGTGATTTCCATTGCCGGTTCCAGGACGTGTTTGAGTGGTTTTTCTGAGAATTCGAGTGGATAGTTGTAATCAGGAGATAAATTTAAGCCCAGAGCGTTTTCTTGTTTTCGGAGTTCAGTAAGCTTTTTCTGCAGATGTTGGATTTGTTTCCGGCAAACTTCCTCTATCCGTATAACCTCCGTTTCCGTAGCGGCAACCAGGTGATTCCATTCAATAACTTCATATTTCCCACTTTTCCCTTTTCGAAGCTGGCCGTTGTTGAATAAGGTTTGGTTGATGTTTTCCTGACTTTCTCTTGAAAAGGAACTTAAGAATAAAACACTGGCTTCTTCTTTCTTCCAAACCTGGTAGGATTCCATCATGTAATCAAGTATTGTGTTGAATTTTCCGAGATATCTTCTGTAAGTCTGGTAGTTTAAGATTCCTTGTTGGGCCTGTTGTCCTGCTACCTTGAATAGATCCTTCTTGGTGTACAAAACTGAAGCATCAAATTCTCCCCAGGTGTCAATCATTGCCGTACGCAGGGTATCCCAGTCGCATTCTTCGTAACCGTCCATATCCTCAATTTGGCACTTCAGTTCCTCCGTTCGTATGAATCGTCCAATCTGAAGAGCTCTTTGAAATTTTGTTGAACCAAACCAATCTGCTGCCTGTTCGTATTTCCGTAAGAAGGTGAAGAATTGATTTCCATCATAGAATAGTTCATCGTCATCAATAAATCCTGGTGGATAATCTGATTGTTGGTAGGCAGGCTGATATTGTTGTTGTTGTTGAGGCCAATAATATGATGGTTGTTGATAGATAGGGTAGTGCTGCTGAACCGGAATCCAAGGATGTGGTGGCTGAGCAGGTTGTTGTTGTTGTTTCATTTTTTCTGGTGAAGTGCTTTGTTTTGGTTGAGTTTCATCTAAGTCAGGTAAGTCCCCTTCAGTGGGATATCTGAATTGATTATCTGATCTTGATGCTTTCTTTCTTTGTTTGAGCCAACATCGTAGTTTTCATATTCCTAATCATGGCCGGAGTCCCCGTAAAAGGTCTTTTCCTCAAAGTGGTTCTTGGATTAATCGTATCTTCAAAATCTGGTACGCCAAACGCTATATTCATGTCGATTCTTGTTGATCTTGTAGTTTCATATTATGATGATCCGCTGCTAACTGTTACTGTGCTCTGAAAAAGAAACAATAATATCTGGTCTCTGGTCTCTTTACCAGGGCAAATTGGGGGTTTTTCTTTTAATATTTAAAATAACTTTACCGTGCTGGGAAACTTCTTCTAACAGTATCTGCTTATCCAAATTCTTCAGGTCTTACTCTTGCCCTTCTTGAGGTCTTATAAGCAGCTGCTTCCTTTGAATGATTCCGGAGTTCTCTTCTACCAGGTTCCTAGTTATCCAAATTCTTCAGGTCTTACTCTTGCCCTTCTTAAGGTTTTATAACTGGCTGATTTCTTCGAGAGTCTCTTTTCAGATTCGGTGGTTACACGTTTCTTTTCAGAGGTTTGTAATTGGTTCCTTGGATGGTTTGAAATTAATTGACTAGTTGTCCAACAGAATGACTGAATATGCCGTTGAGTGTTATAGATTTGTTGAAAAATTTGATTCCTTTCGCCGCTCGAAGTTGAGATCTGTAGACAATGGTATTTCTGGCTTTCTTGGTCAAAATTGATTATCCGTTGTCAATCGAACAAAGTTATCCTATCACATTGGGGACTCCCTTGTAAGACTCAAAAGCGATTGTGAAACCCTTTTGCTGAATGGAGAAGGGGATGATGGAGGTGCAAACTCTGCCCTTCTATACTATCAGATAACAAGACCCACCAAGCTAAGCTTGGCAAGTTTTAATCAAGTGATAGGTCTGGTCTAGTTCCAGATGAAGTTGTTCGATGACAGGTATGTGAGAGTTGAGAGGATTTATGACGATGGAAAGGGTGAAAGTTGACTTGATGTTTCCGGTGGGGGTTGAACACAGGTCCTTGAGAGGGTGATATAAGAAGTTGAGAAGAGTGTCTGGACTGAGAAGGGTATATGTCTTAGTCAGGAGTTGAACCAGGAACCAGGTAAATTGTGACAGGTGCGTGATATGCAACCAGTGATATGAGAGTATGAGAATATGAGAGTGAGCTCAGTGGTTATTGCAGATAAGAGGGATGATATGGTATGTTATAAAAGTGTAAGGGTGATAATAATGGCTAATGGGTGATATCTGTATAACTGGTGGGTACTGAACTGAGGGAAAAACAACTGGGGGAGAGAGCTCCTTATATAGACAAATGTGAGGGATTTTAGCTACAAGGGGGACCCTGGATGAGGGATTTTAGCTGGTGGGCTACGTACAAGTGGTGTCAGAAGATACTAAATACAGGCAGAAAGTGGGGTGATAAATGAAAGATGATGTCATACTGATGCAAGGAGTGCATAAACAAAGCGGGGAAATGTCAAATACAGAAGAAATGGGGTTGGTCCCCTGCATAAGCAGTGGAGATAAGAGGGATAGAAAAGAGTATGTGTTTGGCTGGGGCTGAGTATGTGTATACCTGGGAAAGGTGACTTGAGGGGTGTGACAGGTTAATGACTGAGGCTGGCCGTGTCCATGAGGGTCCAAGAGGGTGTAACTTCCAATCCTGCGGGGTTCCAGTGACGCTTCCAGTGGGGACTAGGGGTAAAATCGGCCGTAGAATCCATTTCTGAGGTCCATTTGGTGGTATCTTGAAGCCTAGGGTGAGTAAATATATGTATGAGAAAAAGCTTTTGATTTTTCACTTTTCCGTCTACACCGGGGGGAGTCAAACCCGCAATCACCTGCTGACTTCTGCGGGTCGCCTCCCAGCCGCAATTGACCAGACAAACCTCCATCCACTCGACTTCATCAGCAAAGCATCGAAGCTCACCAAGACAGAAAAAAACATGTCTGCATTGGATTAAGTCAAGAGTCCTCTCAATAACCGGGTCTGTTCCGGTCACTGAGGGGATCAAATATGTACTCCTCTCAATTACTGGTTCTCTTTGCCAGTCATTGAGAGGAGTAAACAATTACCTTGATGACCGGCTCTCTCCGTTCATCAAGAGGAGTAACCATTTGTACATCCTTGATGACTGGGCCCGTTCCTGTCACCAAGAAGAGGACAATGTAAGATAACTCCCCTCAATGACTGGTTTGCTCGGGTCATCAAGAGGATTGTTTCCTCCTCTTGATGACCGGGTTTGCTCCGGTCATCGAGATACGTGCGTGGTCTTCTCCAGTCATCGAGAGGAGTAAACAACTCCGCTTGATGACTGGACAGTTCTCTCCGGTCATTGAGAGGAGTAAACAACTCCGCTTGATGACTGGACGGTTCTCTCCGGTCATCAAGAGGAGTATAAAATATCATGACCCCTCTCAATGACTGGTCCGCTTGGGTCATCGAGAGGAGTTTTTCCGTTGTTTGCTCCGGTCATTGAGATACATGTGTCCCGATGACCAGAACGTTCTGGTCATTGATGTACATGCCTCCCGATGACCAGAACGTTCAGGTCATTGAGGGGAGTATGCTATACTCCTATTGATGACCGGAACAAGGGTGGTGGGTGGTGCTGGAGAATTGAGATCCGTCTGTCGGATTGCGGCTTGAACAGCCAGTCCATAATTGGAGCTGAGCCGCGACTGCTGTGACATGTGCTCGCGGGCTGGGGAACGCAGGCCAACTGCCCCCCGGACCGTTGGAGATGCTCTAACTACTCTATGACTTCTACTCACACTGGCAATCGTCAACAAATGGAAGATTAATTTGTTTGACATCACCGCGGCATTTGTACATAGCCCAATTGATGAATTCATTTATGTCAACCCTCCAGTAGATCTACTTCCCCACCTTGCAGGCAAGGTGTTGCGACTTAAGAAAGCTTTGTATGGCATACAACAAGCCAGCAGATGCTGGTGGAAACACTTCAGCGGACTTCTCAAGCAATGGGACTTTGAATGCGATTAAGTTGAAGAATGTTTGTATTGGTACAAGAAGGGATATTCAGTAATCATCATTTGGATCCATGTCAATGATGGTATTGTCTTCAGCAACAACAAAACAGCTTTGTCACATTTACAGGGAAAACTCAAACAAAATCTCAGAGTGAAATGGGACAATCAACCTGATAAACTAGTTGGCATCAAGATGGAATACACAGCGGGGCAGATCAAATAAAAGTTCACTGTCCAGACGGCGCCCCCGCAGTACAGGCGCCAAGGAGTGCGCCACGATGACCCCCAGTCACGCTGGCGCCTTTCCTGTTGTACACTGGGACGCCACCGTTTATGGACGTCCCCTCATGTACGCCATGGGGGCACCACCAGGCTAGGCGCCATAGGGCCGTCCCGGTGGGGTGTCATTGCGACGGCCCGGGCGGGCTGACGGCCAATCCGGTGCGTCAGCTTTCCGGCGTTCTGGGGTCGCAGCCGGCCCCATGGCACCAACAAGTGGGTGTACTTGCGGGCGTAGCAGCGGCAAGGCCATCGGGCTCCGTCAAGATGGCAGCCCTGAGGCCTCCGCGATGTGTTTCAGGGTCGCCAAGCAAGCCCAAGGGTCGCACCTCACCCAGATGCCTCATGGGCTGCATATACAGCGCATCGGTTCCACCCCATTCACCTCATGAGTGGTGAGGTGAAACCATCTCCTTCAACACCCACCCGCTTCCATAGTCCAATACAACCCCGCAAATCCGACTCACTCTCCATTGATTGACCCGCCCCCACGCCCAGTCACCGACGAACCAACCAGCCCGAGAACTCCGCCATGCAGGAAGCAGGCGCCTTTTTCGGGTCCCCCCGGCGCCCCGGCCGGACGCCTACAAGGCAACCTTTGGAAACCACCCCATGGGCGTCCACTGGAGGCGCCACCATAGCGCCCATGTATCGCGCCCTTCTGACGCTGGGGTTGTGGCGACGCCATTAGATCTCGTCTTGTAGGTGTTCCCAGGACGCCACAGCTGGGCGCCCCCAGGGCGCCCTTAGAAATGTGTTGGGGGGGCGTGTTGGCCGTGCGGGGCCGCGGGGACGCCCTGAGGGGTGTCAACTTGACGTCGACTTTGACCCGCAGTGTACAGCAATGCCAGGAAAGCTTGCGGCCAGCTTTTGGACTGCTGATTTCAGCCTCAAAGCCTGTATGGCTCCTGTACGTCAGGAATGCCATCAGAAGAAAAAACCTAGTTTCTTTGTTTTCCACTTTGGGGCCTTGAGGGCCCCACCATTGGATTCCTGGAGTGATTTTACTTCGATCCGGCCCTTCGCTGCCCCTGCCCCCCTCGCCTCTCGCCCGGCCCGGCACCCATGTCAAGCAAAATCAGCTGCCCAAACGGGTTTTGTCTGCCTGTACAGTGAAGCTGTACAGGCCTGTGGCTGAAATGCAGAAATCATTTCAGCCACAAAATTTGGCAAGCTTTTCTGGCATTGCTGTATATTACAGCTAACGCGGAAAAGCTTGCGGCCAGCTTTTTGACCACTTATTTCAGCCTCAAAGCCTGTATGGCTCCTGTACATCATGAATGCCATCAGAAGAAAAAACTTTGTTTTCCACTTTGGGGCCTTGAGAGCCCCACCATTGGATTCCTGGAGTGATTTTACGTCGATCCGGCCCTTCGCCGCTCCTGCCTCCCTTGCCCCTTGCCTGACCCGGCACCCATGTCCAGTAAAACCAGCCGGCCAAACGGGTTTTGACTGCCTGTACAGCTTCACTGTACAGGCTGTGGCTGAAATGCAGAAATCATTTCAGCCACAAAATTTGGCAAGCTTTTCCGTGTTAGCTGTACACTGACAGCTCAGTCTATCTCAGCCAACCACTGCTGATTGAACAAACAATCAAGAAGTTTCAAGACTTGGTTCAAACCAACATAATCCCAACCTACCCTCCACTCGTGGATGATAAACAGACCACGTCACAAGACAAACCAATACTTCCGACCTTGTATCAATCACTTATTGGCTCATTGAAATACAATGCACTCGGCTCAAGACCCGATCTCAGCTTTGCGGTGAACCTATTGGCCTGATTCAGCTCAAATCCCAGCGAACACCACTGGAATGGACTGAAGCACTTGGTTCAGTATCTGGCGACAACAAGATCAAAGAAGCTCAAGCTGGAACCCATCAACAACAAACTGGTTGCGTGGTCAGACGCAAATTGGGGTGGCAAATTCCAGAGATTGACATTCAGTTTTATCATTTCCTTCCTGGGCAGTCCAATAGCCTGGGGTTCCTGTCAACAGAATGTGGTAGCAACTTCGACCTGTGCGGCAGAATTCACATCAATTGGATCTGTTGGATTTCCATCCTCCTGGACTCCTCTCTTCTGCCTTCTGCCTCCTTTTTCCCCTTTTCTGTACCTCCAGACTCCAGTTGATTCTTTTCCATCTCATCTTATGCACTCTCCCATCATTGGTCTGATAGTATCTTGTGGTCATGCCTGCTATTCTGTACTTGCCATGTTGACTTTGTCCCTGCCAAGATTAGATCGTCAAGCTTTCCTCTATGCCTCTTATCCTATGATGTGTGCGTGCTCTGTGTGTGACAGATAAGTTTCTCTTGTGATGTGCCTGTTGAGAGTTCCAGATGTTTCTATTCATTTCTTTTCATATTCATTATAGTTCTCAACCACAAGTTGATATCATGTACTTAGTCTATATATACATAGCCTGGTTCACAGAAATCAAACCATCGGTTCTTCCTCATTTTTTCCGTGCCTCCATCCTGAGCCAATCCGGTGAGCCCTCAACCCTCACTGCCCTCTCTCTCGAGCCCACTGGCTCATCTTTTGCTTCCTTGTGCTGCGGTACTCAGTTAAAATCCCAACAGGATCCTCAGTGGATTTTTTTCTCTTTCTCATCCCAATCATCCACTCTCTTGACGTCAAGCCCAAAATATCTCTATGTTGCGACAATCAAGCAGCGGTCCTAGTCTCAG
Source organism: Puccinia triticina (assembly GCF_026914185.1). Lineage (NCBI taxonomy): Eukaryota > Fungi > Basidiomycota > Pucciniomycetes > Pucciniales > Pucciniaceae > Puccinia > Puccinia triticina. The sequence continues at coordinate 4,941,065 of NC_070572.1, forward strand.
ATGACAATACCTCAAAAGGGAGAATGAAAAGTCTTGAAAGAAATTTCTTCTTTGTAAATGATGCCGTCCAAGAGCACAAAATCAAACTTGACTGGCTTTCAACTTCGGACAACATGGCAGACTGTTTCACCAAATCTCTCCAGGCAAATCTACACTCGATGGCACTCCAAAAAATATTCCTTTAATCATTTTATCAGTTTATTTCATTTGTTTTGTTCCCAGAATATCTTCACAATCCCTCCTCAGTCGTCTTGTCTTCTTATTTCCTATCTCTGAATTTTCCTTATTGTCCTATTTCTTTTTCATCAGCTTTGTACTTAGATGGGTGGAGTTTGAGGGGGGGTGTTGTATGGCGCGGTAGGCAAACTCCACATTTGGAGTACAAGGGCATCAAGAGGTGGACATGGAGGAGCAGTACAAGCATTCTCAGCTACAACATTCTTATTTACTGAGGCGCGGCGCTCCTGCACCGGTGCTCATATATAATATTACATTTTAAAACAATGTTTATTTTTATTTTTATCTTTTTCTTATGCGGTGCTAAATAGGGGGGTTCACAATAGGATAAAAATAAAACTTTAGAGTCAATTTTAAGGCCTTTATCAACAACTTTTTAAAAATATGGCAGGATGTACAGGATTAGGTGTCCCCTGGCAATCAGAGGGTGTTCTTCATTTTTTAAAAAATTGTCTGTAATTAAGGCCTTAAAATTGGCTCTAAAGTTTTATTTTTATTGTATTGTGAACCCCCCTATTGCGCCACAGTTTATTTACATTAATTTACATAAAAAGGTTAGCTGGGCTCTAGTAATGTAGTAGCCCGGCTGACAAAGGCGCTAGACCCATAACTCCGACCCGAAGGGTTCGGAGCCGGGCGCTTTGGTCTATCTCTGCTGATTCCCGACTAGAGAGTAGGGCATGACAAGTTTGTTCCACTGCGATGATTCGCCACCTTTGCATTGGATGGTTTGCCAGGTTTCCAGGTTTGAGTCATGGCACAATGCGCGCTGCTCTTTGTGCTATGGTAGGTCTTGCCTTCTCGCTTTGTTCTCCGAGAGGAAGGGGGGAGGCTCTTGGGATCAGGATCCCCGGATTCTTTCCTATGACAAGGGGAGAAAAGGTCCAGCCTTTGATTCCGGCCGGGTAGATAGTCTGGTCCTTCGCTGGTTAGGGCGTCTTGGCTCAGCGGATCTGGATGGTGGACCAAGCATCAAAGGTGTCGCACAGGAAGGCTTCGCCGCCACAAACCAAACGATGCCTTCGCCTTGGTTGGCCTGCCAGAATCGGGTCAGGGCGTGACAACAGCATCATTACTTGCCCTCCAGAATAGAGATCATTTGACAGCGTAACACATAGTTTGGTCATAATATTTTTTGAATCGTTTTTACAATGATTGTCAGCAGTTTGCAGAGATAAACTTGACTGCTTCATACCATAACAGACGGAACAGAAAAGTAGAATTATACACTTCTGGCTATTCAACCGGATTCACATAGATGGTGAGCGTCCCTCTTCCAATTTTGAATAACTTGTTTCAAAATGTGATCTCTAGATTCCTGGGCATCTTCAACCAGACCCAAAGATTCGTAAAATTTGCCGTAGTAAATGAGCTTGTGGATGTCTTCGAGTAGACCGTCCCAAAACAATACTGACCAAGACTGAGGGTTATCTCTTGGGAGATTTGAAAGATCGTAAGGCTGAAGTTGCACAATGAGAACTTGGATCGCCTTTCGGATCCGACTCAACCGACTTGAGAACGCGTTACAATTTCGCTCCTCGTTCGTGCCAGACTTCAGGAAAGGTGTACTGGGAGCCCACCGGGAAGTGATGGGCTTTGCCGAGTCTAGTTTTGGTTTACTACTCGATTCGTTCTTGTCTTCATCTTCGAATAGTTTGAGGGTAGCCTCATTCCAAAATTCATCAATTAGGGTCAAACAATCGACTGCTGTCCAATGGTTCGGATCATGCGAGTTCTGCATCGGCGGAATATGTTTCTTTCGTTCAAAGACTAGGGCCACATGTTGAAATAATAGGGAGAGATCATTATTGGCTAGGGTCCGTAATAGGAAATCAAACAGACGTGGTCGCAGTAGAGCCGCGACGGCCTGCTGGATGTGATAGTGCAAGTGAAGGAGTCTTGGTTCATACAGTTCTGAAGGGGCCAGGATATGATGGTAGGTGATTAGGGGGAAGAAGGGAGGGACGATTAAATCAGATAGTGACATCTCTTCATCGACTTCGATGGCCATGTGAGTGGACGACTCAGTAAACGAGTCTTCGGCTTTGGTAGACGGTTGAGCGAAATCGAATGTGCTATCTGAGAGAATCTCATTTGGCTTGGAATAAGGTTTCATTTCGTGGGCGGAGCATGAGTTGTCGATCGTAGTTCGATTCGGATAAGATTGACGGCGAGTAGGCTTTCGCAGCGAGACTGAAGTTTGCTTGTACCAAGTTGCAGTGACCATATCTGCAAAGGATACTTGAGAAAACAGAGTTGCAATCTCTTGAGCCAGAGTTGCATCGAAAGAGTATAGCAGCGAACGAGGCGAAAGACCGGGCTGGATGCGTAGAGTAGAGAGACCTGGGAGGAGCGAGGGATCAGCCACAACCGAAGATGAGCCAATCAGAAACACGATCGTCCTAACCCTCAAGTTCAGCCTCCAGGGATAATGCCTTATCATTAGTTAATAGTGTCACTCCACCGCCTCGTGCCTGGAGCTGGTGTTTGAAATACGTCGCACAATCCAAGATTTGCATATCTGGTGACTTGGGGAAAATCAATGATTTTTTGGGGAGGAGGGGAAAGCCTCAATTATGAACGAGCTTTACTTTTGGAAGAAGGGTCACGATATGTCCACGCCAACATACCACTTTTGAACCAGTCGGATTGAGAAAGGCTAATGACGGATCTGCGACTTGGTTAATAGTTTGAAATTTGAGAATACAGCATTCCGGCGGTGTTTCCTTAAAAAGGCGGGACATCCACTTGATAGCTTGGTCGGCAGCCTCGTATAAGCTGACCTGAATAGACTGAGTAGTATTTGAGAAAGTTCTCCTTCCTAGTCTCACGCCCTCAGGACTATGTATCGAGGTTTGACCGGAGCGACTGGCATTAATCGGTGGGGGTTCTAGCAGTGCGGTTATCATTCGCTGCCTGTTGTGTGGCATTTTGTGCCTGTCTAGCCTTTGGGGGGGGTTTCAAAATAGATTGACTTTTAAGACTCGTACATACTTCCAAGAGTTTTACTTTTTTTGGATAACATAATAACAAACAAGTGAATTGATAGGTTGAATAGCGCGCCTTACTCCAATCGGACCATCCTTGGTATCAATAAACCGCACTGGTACTGTGATCCCTTGTGAAGCTTACGCGCCGCCATCAGTAATTCGCCTAGCCATTCGATTAAACTCAGGTGACTGATGAGGATGTTTGTATCGATAATCAATAAACGGAAGGCCTGGTCGGATGGCGATGGGTCATCTTGCGATTCGAATGCGGACTCCATTTGAATATCACCATCATCATGTTGCCACTGTTCTCTTAGTTGCCGCAGTGATCCAGCGACCTGGTCCATAGCAGTAGCGATTGGGACCATCTCAATGTCTCCATCAAGGAAATTCGAAGCTTCCGAATGACCGTTCATGAGGATGCGAGAGAAGTGGTGATGATCAGAAGAAACGCGTTGGCCGATGATGTTTGTCGATTCTCGATGGACTGATGGACTGCCGCCAGAAAAGTCGACCGAGCTCATTTGTATGCGCCGGGTGAGCTTGAGTGACAGGACTGTGTATCCCGTGTGAAAGACGGTCGTGGGACTCTATCCCGACACCTTTCACGGGAGCACCGATACAGTTTATGAGCACACTTGGCGAAGGGAGTGGACTGCAGGGGACACTTCAGCAGTCAGAGATGTCCTTGATCAGATTCGAGACATAGAAAATTAAAATTTGGATGAATATGTCCACATCCCTACGAGCGAATCGGCTCGCGATGAAGGAACACTTTTCCATCACAGATTCAATGCCTTGATAGTTTAAATAATTGATGGGTCAAAGCACTTTGTTAGCACAGTCAACACCACATACTGCGATTGTTTAAATTGATTTCATGAAGACAGACAGATAAGATTCATAGATATAAAAAGATTTTTCAGACCTTCTTGATACAATAATGCGACAGATTTTACTTCATGAAAGACAATTGTTTGTTTTGTTTTAATTTGCTATACTGTAAAGATTACCGAAAAGAGTAAAGAGCATGGTTCAGGCGGGAGATGATTGTTTTTATTTTAGTTGAGTTCTAAACTGCTTCCAGGAATGTTGACGCATGATAGAGATCGGTAACTATCTTGGTTGTTTCTCACAACGGACACAACACCATGAGGGCCATGATTATGGTCGATTATCTTGGCCGATGAGGGTAGAAAAGGGAAATAATCGGTTGCCGGGGTTCGAAGGGCTGGAGATGAGAATCCGCTGCTCAAGTGAGGCGAGTCTGCGGAATCCAATTTTATCTCGAGGGAGATCGAGCCCAGCAGTTCCGGCGAAAAGAAGTACGATCCTGAAGACAATCTGGCCGTTCTATGAGATGATAAACTGTGAATACTTTCTCCACCACCAGATGCATTTCGAGAAAGACTCGAGCCACCCTCAGAACCAAACCAAGAGCTGAAATCGGAGGAGCAGTCAACTTCTTCCAGCTGACCAGGCAGCTTTCCCTCATCAGCTTCCGTCGGGCTGGCTGAAGGGGCCTCGACCGACGTCACAATTTCTTCCGGAGAAGTGGTGGTATGATAGCTCATGGGTTCGGACTGTTCGTTCAGGGGTGGCAGTGTGTCAGTCGAGACCCCCATGGTAATAATAGTTGTTCGGCCGAAGCAATCTGTTCTTTCGCCGATCCACTTCATACAATCATTCGCGAGTCCATTCCGAGCCGAATCGCCCGCCAAGTCTCCGTTGTGACGTAGGGTCGGACAGAAGATGAGAGTGGAATCCGCTGAAGCGAGCGCTCCATAGAACGAATTGATTCCTTCGATAACACTGAACGCTTCCTGTAATGTGGGCCGCTTTCGTCAGCCTCTAGATCGGCTGCTGGATATTTTGATAATTTTACCTTGGTTCCATGAGCGATCATAACCGGGACTCTGATGTTGCTTGCGTTGGAATGTAGCCTTTTTACCGCGTTGTTCATTGAGGGCGAATAATTTGCTGGTCCGACTCCTGGAGATATTTCTTTAGGTCCTGAACCATTCATACGCTAGTAAATAATGAATTATACTGGAATATGGTCCAGATCGAGACGACTTACTTTTAGACCAGACACAGTTTTGTTTAAGATTACTTCCGCTTGAGTCCAACATCGGACCAATCGCGATTATACCATGTATTTTTGGCAATGGGCCCCAACATTTGAATTCTGCTCTTGCCTGCCTTGCATTCCCTTGAGCCCACCATCCGAGACCTGTCATTCCAGAGTTGACTGTACCACAAAAGCTACTGAGTTTGCCCATAAGCGAACGCGGGGGTTCCGCCCGGGCAGAAACCGATGGAATCGATAGTGCACCGAATGATCCGAGTGGCTGCGGGAATTCATGAATCGGTTGGCCAATCTCGAGGGGGTAGGACAGGGCAACCAAGGCGGCATGTCCCAAACCAAGCAAGAAAATAGGGCGCCCTGAGGACGAAGTTGAAGAAGAAGAAGAGCTAGACAAACTTGAAGCGGTCTCATGAGTTGCTATGGTTTGCATGCCAAAGTTTCCTTGACGAGTCTCGAGCTTCCTCTCTGACTCCTGTTCTTTGAAGTTAAGATGGCGAAGCACCAGGGCAATGATGCGGGATTGATGCCCTACGTCCGGGATAGACTTCTCCGACCCGTAGACTTGAGGAATGATGATTCTATGTCCTCCATGAATGAATGCAGCCATCAACGGCGAGACATCCATTGGGCCGTTCAAAGGAGTTTCCGGCAGATATATTCTGTAACAGAGCAAGATAAATTAGTATCAAAACCTACTACTCCGAGGCCATTGGTTATATTGCCTACATATTGGCTTTGATTTCATTTTCGGGGAAATCGGGACGGCGGTATATCTGGTAACCAGAGCATATCAGTATGAATATATGTAACCTTGAATTATGGAGTAGTCAAGTCACACCTGATAGTGAACATCATGAAGTTTCTCAGAGTGTACAACACATCCTTCTATTTCCAAATTGCAACCGGATATTGGAATGACCAATTTAAAAAGCTGAGGGAGAGATGCTCCGCGATGGCTGGGTAGTATTTGATCTTGGTTGTCGGATAACAAAGCACGTAATTTCCTCGATACAAAAGACCATAGCCAGACGAAAAAAACTCGAATTATTTCTAAGAATCGGATTGCAGGATCTTGAAATATTTCAAACTTTGTCTTGGAATCTGACATTGGTGGCGATTCAAATATTTTGTACCGGGCTACTACGTGTTGCATATCGCTATACTCATCATAAAAAGCGTTGGCATGGATGTGTGAGGTTGGGGGCTTTTTGGTAACACGCCGAGGAGGCTGCAAGTGCACAGAATCTGACGCAGATTGGCTATTCCTATCCAACTGGTGCGAATTGAACGCGTTTCGTGCCGGCTGGAGGTGATGGGTTGAAGAAGGGCCATTGCTGCGTGATTGATCCCGCGCAGGTCTTGAGCTGGGGGTGTAAACATTGGACGAAATCGTGGCTGCCTTCCATGGTATTACGTTGGAGTGATCCAGTCGACTTTCATTGAAGGCCTTCGCGGCAGAAGCATTTGATCCTGGCGGAAACATCGCAGGAAATTCACTCAAGCAGGGTCGATGTGATTTTATAATTGGGGTCGGGCTGAAGTTTGGGGGTACAGACGGGGCGGGGAAGTTTTAAGACAGCTTCGCGTATGCGATAGAGGACTGGAACGACGAGCTTGTGCGGGAAGACTATTGTGTGGGTTAAACTGATAGAAATAGACTTTTAACGATTCGAGTTGATGAACAGATGTTGGTAGCTTTCAGCGGGGAAACGCATGGAGCCTTTATATACATGCTTGATTCGAAAGGCAACCGAAAGCAAGCCATCCTTTGCGCAGCTCATCTAGCGCTTTGACTGGTGAGGGTCCCGTCCAAGAAGTTGAGTGGCGGGACCTTCCATCGGTCCTGCCAGGATCATGATAAAGGTCATTGGACCGGGACGGCCAAAATGGAAATGGAATCTTTTATATATCCTCCTTAAGTATTATGTAAAGATGTTCGTCGAGACAATGTTAATCAATAGCGGCGGATCTCTTTGCAGTCCCATGTTTTCAATTCTTTGTATGATTTGCACTGCCCTTCACCGGCATGACTACATGCATTATATTCCGACTGATCATGAGCGAGCGGAGCAAGGTATACTAAATACAAGGTATATGCAGGTGAGCCGGGCGAAGAAAATGACAAACAAATGAGAACCGTTCCGACTCGTACCGGATCAACACGCGACAAAAGGAAGAACCGTGCCGAGTGGTACTCCAGCACGCGGCAAAAAAACGTAGGTCGTCTCTCATCAACACTTATCCCAAAATTATTGGTGAAGAGTGTCCAATTTCCTCTGATTCGAGCTTGAGCAAATCCGCCATTGTAATACAGAAAAAACTACATTTAAAACCAAAGTGTTTCTTTTAGTTGCCATACTGGACATAGATACACATTTGTGTAGCCGATTCCACGTTAAAATGCGCGACTTTGATAGCTACAAGGCCTTATGGACGGGGGAGGATGAAAAAGCGGATGAGAGATCATGATTGGTTACATCTGATGATAGTTTGTTGTACGTAGTGTTGCGGTAGGCCGTATCTACAGCTGAGAAATGAAGTGGTTTACATGGTACAAGTGATGATGTCCGTGAAAGTAAAAAAAAACCAAAGCAATCCAAATTAGTCCAAAATGAAAGATCTCAAGTGAACGACATGCTAGATAGATGCGGATTCCTCCAAAGTTACAAATAAGCAGGGCAAGTGAGAAAAGCGAGGATGCGAAATAAAGAGAGAAACAGAGGTCAGATTGCTAGGAGTCTTTCGAGTGATGAAAACGCGCGGTCTAAACCGGATAGGTTGGCGAGCAGATCGCCCAAGTCTCTGATCCCGATGGGATAGGCCGGACAGGGATAGTTGGTCTCAAGGACGCTTCTGACCAACTCGAAGGATGCCCTGGTCGTGGTCTGATCCGAAAAGGTTGCCGTTAGCTGGTCTTCTCTTCGAATCATTTCGGCTGTTTGTTTGGCTGAAGAATGTAAGTCGGATTTAGTTTTTTTTTTGTTGAGTATGTGGTCGATAGATGGAAGTTTAGTAAAATGACTCAACTGAAGACATGCAAGAGATCCGGATCAGATGCTTCGCTCAATAAGCTTCTCGAGTCCCTGGTCACAGTCGATTGAGCTGTACGCGCCCTGAAGTTGGAGTTGTTATTGTTCCCAGGAGGCTTGTAGATGATAGAGACGGGGATTTGAAGCGGCTGCCGAGACACAGGACAAGATACATATATAAGTTGAACGTTTTTGTTTTTTCGAAGAGGATAATGAGCTGTTTACCTCTAGCTCGTCTTTGAGCACTTTGGTCGTCCTTTGGAATCCATTGAGCATGATCTTGATCAATGCTGATTGAGGGTGTCGATGAGCATCCCAGATGTTGATGACCCTGCCTCTGTGGTCCTTGAGTAAGAGGAGTAGGTCTTGGGTGGTGTTCAATGGGCCGAGTAGGATATCGCCAAAGACGTCGAACAGATAGTTTTCTGAGCTGATCGAGAGTGGGAGTGGTTGGTGATTATAGATCTCATGGTTTGATGATCCGGTGGATGAGCTAGCTGGTAAGGATCTCGGGGTGGAGGGGCTGTGGAGATCTATTAATACATATCAGAAAGCCGGAGGGGAAAAGCTTAGTTAGTTTATTTTGTATTTTCACTCTCAGGTTTTAAATTTCAAACTTTACACATATCTTTGGCAGGTTGTGTGATTTGTGATTTAGGGTAAGAAGGGTGAAGGGACTCAACTGCTTGGAAGCTGTTCTGATGCGGCCGATGGCGAGGTGATTCCGGCAAGGGGTCGGGGACAGGAGATCGAAGGGCTGCTAGATGAGGCCGAGGCGGGGTTGTTTCGGTTGATTGAGAAGGTGGGTGAGAGGGGGGAGTTGTAGAAGATCGGGTAGGATTTGCGAATGCGATGGGGGTCGATGATGTTGATGAGAGTGAGCATATCGATCGCATTCTCGTGGATGTATGCGTTGATGGTGGAGATGGCCTCTAGTCTTTGAGGTAGGTCGTGAGAGAGGTAGAGCAGGGGGATGAGTGAGCCGATAGTTGGTTGATGATGTTTTGATGCTTGGTGATGGAAAGGAATGCCGGAGAACAGGTGGAGGTAGAGCAGGCTGAGCAGGGAGGGTGGCTGAGGTTTGATGGGCTGAGGGTGTGGCTTGTTGAGGGTTGATTTGAGTCTTTGCCATCCGAGGATGACCTGGGTGAGTTGGGAGTGAGAGGAGACTTGGAGGAAGACGTGATAGCCGATGGCGGCGAAGTCGAGTGCGAGCTGGAGACTGAGCGGGTTGAGTTCGGAGTTGGTTGTGATCAGGATGGCGGACAGATTGTTGCTGGGAGGATGCTGATGGGCAGATCGGAGGGGCTGGCTGGCCGGGCGGGGTTTGTGGGGCTGTCTGTGGGCGAGCAGGAGATGAGAGAGTGCGGCTGGCAGGGCTGAGTTGAGTGGGGTTGTTGATGCTGAGAGCGGGGCTGGCGGTGGGCGGAGGAGACAGCGGTGGAGGAGCTGGTAGAGGATGTGGAGGAGGAAGGCGAGTGCGGCGTGGATGGGCCTGAGGAACGCCAGGCCGGGTGCTGCGGGTGCGGGCTGGCTCGGCGGGTCGAGGTTGAGGCTGAGCCGGAGGGTGTTCCGGCTGGAGATGGTCTGGCGGTGGGAGCAGGCGCCGGAGGCGGAGGAGGCCGGGCGAGAAGAGTCGGCCGGGATGCAGGTGGCAGTGGACATGGCGGGGAAGGAGATGGTGGGCAGGGAAGGGGGCGGATGTGCACGACTCTTATATCGCCGCCACCTTCCGCCTGGCCTGGCCTGTTCTGGCTGGGCTGGTCGGATTCGGCCATGCTGCTGCTCAGCTGGGATGGACGAAAGGCCGAGCTTACAGCCCTTCCATCAACCTGACCAGTTCGCTAACTTACAGCCATACAGCCGAAAAAGCTTCTTCTAATTGGCAACTCGAGGGGAGGAAAGAGCGGAACCGGTGCTAATTGTATAAGATGCCTCAGGCAAATGGGAACTGGGCGGAACAGTCCCGTCGCGGTCAGTCTCGGCACTGATGAATCCGGCTCCAAATCTCGGTGAAGAAAAGAGACTGGAGCCGGGCGCGGGTCCGACCAGGTTATGTAGTCTAAACCTAACCGGTTGATGATGACTAAGCACCGGTTAGGTTTAGCTTCTAAGCACATGATTGTGCTAAAACTCTGTTTATGTAATCTTGGCACTACTGATTCTACCGGAGTACTCTAACAAATTGATCACGCGGGTGCACCAAAAGTTTCCAAGGTGGTTGAATGTTGGTGTTCAAAACACCCGGCCTGGAAATTGGAAAATGGAGGACTTGCCGTCAATCTGGGAACCCCTAGTTCCAGACAGCCGCCAGATGATAGATCTGAACGGCAAAAACCAATCTGCAACTGCCAAGCAACTTTCAAAATGTTTATCCCAAACTCAAAATTAAACAACCCAAACTATCAGCTGGGCTAAAAGATGAGAAGACTATGGAGGTACTGGCCCGCCAATTTTGCCAGAAAAGTTGAATTTCCGCCCCTGAACTGCCAAATTGGCCTGTTTTCTGCCAAACTTGCCAAAGTTGTGGCACTGAACCACCATCCATGCCAGGGGACTTCAGAAACAGAGCCCTCCCCGGGTAGATTACCGCAGCGGTGCCCGGGCTGTGAGCCCGAACCGGTACATCTGTCTCGACAGGCAACCGGAGGGACATATACTCCTGATGACCGGTATTGTTCCGGTCATCAATACTTGATAAAAAGTGAGGTACACACCTCCTTGACTGGTACGGTCCCAGTCATTGAGGTACACACCTCAATGTCCAATATCGTATTGGTCATTGAGGTATACACCTCACTGACCAGCCCAATCAATATTGGTGATATAATGCCAGTCATCAAGATACATGCCTTGATTACTGCCATGACACCATTCATCCAGCTACTACAACAGTCATTGAGGCACCTTGCTGAACGGTATCATATTGGTCTTTGAGGTACACACACACCTCACTGACTGATGTCGTATTGGTCTTTGAGGTGTACACCTCACTGACCGGTGTTATATCGGCCATTGAGGTATACACCTCACTGACCCATGTCCTATTGGTCATTGAGAGGGGTATATGTCCCTCCGGTTGCCTGTCAAGACAGATGTACTGGTCCGGGCTCACAGCCCGGGCACCACTGCGGTGCTCTACCCGGGGAGGGGTCTGTTTCCAAAGTTCCTTGGCATGGATGGCGGTTCAGCGCCACAACTTTGGAAACTTTGGCAGAAAACTGGCCAACTTGGCAGTCCAGGGGCGGAAATTAAATTCTTCTGGCAAAATTGGCGGGCCAGTACCTCCATAGAAGACCATCCAACAGAACGACATCAATACTGGATCTTCGGCAAAGAGGATCAACAAAGTAAAGTTTGATGCGGTGAACAAGATGCTTGAAGAATGGGTGCGCCAGGCCCTCGGCTCAAAGTTAACCATTAGTGGTGATTTGATTCGCAAGAAGTGGAAGGACTTTGCTCAACTTCAAGGCATACCAAGCAGTGATTGGCTGAAGTTAAGCAATGGATGGCTCGATTCCTTCAAGGCTTGTAACGGTCTTCATTTGTTCAAAAAACACGGCGAGGAAGCCCAAGCCTATGGAGGCGCTGGACCGACAAAAAAGGCCAAAATAGTTTTTTTTTTGTGAAATGCCGGCGAATTCACGACAAAATGGACAAATGAACCGACAGAGCGGCCATTGTCATGCTTTCAGAGCAACAATCTGGCCATTTCTGATGTCGCTCCAATGGCGCCTCCGGCAAGACAAAATAGCCACCATGGCTCTGAGCTGAAATTCCTGGCCAAGTATGGCTACTGAGCCAACATTCACAGCCAACCATGTCTCAAAACTAAAATTTCTGGCTCATTTTCTTGTTCTTCTGTTTCCACTCCAGTCATCTTTGAACTCTTTTGATCCCGCCAGACCGATTGTAACTCATGTACTCGTAGTACATATCAGCCAAGATATGTTACGTGATCACATCTATATTGTATCTGTATGACCTATTGTATGCATCTGTATCACCCTATTGTATTGGTATCACCCTTCCACGTCATGCTATTGCCTTTTCTATACTGTGTCTTGTCTTAAAATGGGATTATATAATGTTTAGTCTTGTGGTTTGAGCTCTCAAAAGCCAGATCACTATACAATAGTCATCAACTCTTGCCTTGCTACAGTGAAGGAGCTTTCATTTCCTCAGTCTGCAAGTCAAACCCAACAGGTAAGACGTTTATTATCCTCAATAAGCGCAGTTATAAGTCATAACATGTTTACCTCCATGTTATGAAATATCTCAAACGCCAGATCACGAGCCAATAGTCCTCAACTCTCTTTATCGTAAAGACGCTTTCAGTTCCTAAGTCTGAAAGCCAAAACCAACAAGTAAGCATTTTACAAGTCTCAATTAGCAGTTATAAGTTATATAACGTGTTGAATATCTTTATCTTATGAAACTCAGCATGCAGTGCATTTGATGTGTCAGTCAGCAGGACCCCAGCAAGCCCCTACTAGACACCCTTGAGTGATACCCCGGGAATTTGCCATTTTGAAACGGCTGTAGTTTTGATTTTTTGGAGAGAACCAACTGTTTGAAACCAACTACGTCAGTATGTTCCATTTTGCAAATTTTGGCATAGTGGATTGAAACAAGTTATGTAAGTAACATCTGCAGCCATTTGTGGGGGTTTTGGATAGGAAAAGTGCAAAATTGATGTTCTGGTTATCATTGCTGATGTATTGATTAAAATCAAGAAAAAATCACTTTAAGAAGCCTTTCAGACCTTCCTCAACCCTTATAATGTAACATACAAGCAGCAGAGAACAGGGAGGAACTAATAGCCCGGTTCACATTGGATTTTTAAGGCCATTTTTACGCATTTTATCATTAAAATTCATCATTTTTTTCAAGTTGGTCAGATTCTTCTGAAACCACTTTTCTGATGATTGGAAAATTTGGCAAAATTTTATGATAAAATCAGATAAAAATAGGTTCAAAGTCACCAACGTGAACCGGGCTAATATGTAGGGGGTTGAGAAATCAACTCCCTCAAATTACAAAATCAACTCCCAAACGCAGTTTACGTTGCGCGGACCGCGTTGGGACGTCTTCCCCGGGTCCTCCTGACCACATTTCGACCTGGGGGCGTTTTGGGAGTCGGAATTGTAATTCTGCAATGCCAAACGTGAGTTGGGATTTCAATTTTACAAAAAATCCTAGAAAATAGAGAAATATTTATATCTCCTCACTGAAGCACCCAAACGCACCCAAAATTTTACAGAAATCTAGATACACTGTCTATAAAATACTTTTAGATTTACAGCAGTATAAACAATCAGGAAGGCCTTGCGGAACAGGGGGGTTAATTTGGGGGATTTCCTACTAAGGAAATCCCGCAAAACCTTATCTATGGTGCTCCAGATGGCCCCAAATTTTTTCTGCGATAAGAATAAACTCTTGAACACTTATGTTGAGCTTCACGGCATTAGCACACCTCAGGGACACCTTGTGTAGCCGGGGGCTGATTTGGCGGATTTCCTACTAAGGAAATCCCGCGAAACCTTATCTAAGGTGCTCCAAATGGCCCCAGATTTTTTCTACCATATGAATACCCTCTCTAGAAAATATTTTGAAAACCAAGGAGGTATTAAGAATCAGAAACACCTTCTATAAAGCCCTGTGGATAAGGATTTGGTGCAGTTCCTTAGTAGGAAATCAAATTAGCCCCCTGCTTATAGAAGGTGTTACTGATGGGTAATACCTCCTTGGGGCTCAAAATATTTTCTAGAGAGTTTATTAATATGGCAGAAAAAATTTGGGGCCATTTGGAGCACCTTAGATAAGGTTTCGGGGGATTTCCTTAGTAGGAAATCCGCCAAATCAGCCCCCGGCTACACAAGGTGTCCCTGAGGTATTCTAATGCCGTGAAGCTCAAAATAAGTTTTAAAGAGCGTATTCTTATGGCAGAAAAAATTTGGGGCCATTTGGAGCCCTGTAGATAAGGTTTCGCGGGATTTCCTTGGTAGGAAATCCGCCAAATCAGCCCCCGGCTACACAAGGTTTCCCTGAGGTGTGATAGTGCTGTGAAGCTCAACATAAGCTTTCAAGAGTGTATTCTTATGGCAGAAAAAATTTGGGGCCATTTGGAGCACCTTAGATAAGGTTTCGTGGGATTTCCTTAGTAGGAAATCCCCCAAATTAACCCCCCCTGTTCCGCAAGGCCTTCCTGATTGTTTATACTGCTGTAAATCTGAACGTATTTTCTAGACAGTGTATCTAGATTTCTGTAAAATTCTGGGAGCGTTTGGGTGCTCCAGTGAGGAGATATAAATATTTCCCTATTTTCTGGGATTTATTGTAAAATTAAAATCCCGACTCCCTTTTGGGATTGCGGAATTACAATTCCGACTCCCAAAACCCCCCTGGGTCAAGTCAAAATGGGGTCATGAGGACCCGGGGGAGACGTCGGGAAGCGGTTCACGCAACGTAAACCCCATTTGGGAGTTGATTTTTTTAATTTATGGGAGTCGATTTCTCAACCCCCAATATGTATGCACACTATTTTTGCACCTTTAAGCACAAAAACAAATTGAAACAAAACACGTAAGTATGTCATTTTTTCCCTTCAAAGGGAAGACCAGATTGAAACAGGGTACGTCAGTATGTCCTAGAAGAAAAAATTCCCAGAACTGTCCATTTGAAACAAGTTTCACAGGTTTACGTAAGTATCATATTTGCCAAAAACATCATTTTGAAACAATTCACGTAAGGGTGTCTAGTAGGGGCTTGCCAGGGTCCTCAGTCAGCCCGCCGTTCTTGGCCAACTATGCCAAATCTGTATCATCGACACCGCTTCAAGTTTCAAAGATAGTTCCTCTGCTACCAAAGCTATTGCCAATCCAAACAACGCCTTAAGCAAGAAGGAACAGACTTTCATGCGTGCAAGGAGCCTATTGTCCCAAATGAATTCAGCTGCCGCCAAACCGCTTGCCTCAAATACCAGTCAAGAAATTGAAGTTGTTGGAAACTCTTCTGGGAATCCACACAAACTTGCTCGATCAAAACGTGTTTCTGCTTTCACCCCCTACCCAAAGAGTTCTAAGGCTTTCAAGCCAAAATCTGCAGTTGCGAGTAAAGGTGCTATTCCTCCTACTAATCCTCCGCAGAAAGTCTATATCCAATGTGGCTTTATGGTACGAGTTGGGGGTAGATTTCCTTCAAAGCTTTCTGCGCACAAACGGCCAATGGTAGTTGAAATCGACAATCCCAATTCATACCAATTGTTACTTCTCTCGCTGTGTGAATTTTTTTTTGGCCACGACTTAGGGGACTATGGGCCATTCTCAAAAGCGCACTTCCCCTTCACTCAATTAGGGACTAAAAATTTGGGCGTAGAAGATCAGCAATCTTTTATATCTCATCTAGAGTCCAATAAAACTATTGACCTTATACTCAATTACAATACTTTTGAGCAAAAAATGCTCCAGGATGAAGAAGACGGTTACCAAAAATCTGTTTCGGATGAAGAAAGCCTACCCTCCATTGTTTTACCACCTTCGCAGTTATCACTTCCAACTACAAATCAACTTTCTTCCAATCCGAGCACTAACCGCTCCAACTCTTATGTGGAAGCTATCTCAAGCCAAAAGTTGGACGAATCTGTTAATGCAAAACACTCTAGTCAAGTTCCAGATAGTCACCACTCAACCTCTGTGGTTTCTGCATCACTCCCAGGCTATGTTGCAGACAGTCTTGTCCGTGTTGCTCTTGGGAGATCTCCGCCATGTATGTTTTTTCCTTCATATCAATTGCCGCATTGAAATACAAATCACTCACTTTGTTTTAAAATACACAGGGGCAACACAACCAATCTTGAACATTTCTGATCTCTCTTGGGATTGCTTTGGTACTCCTGACTTATCTTTGTTTATCACTGGTCTGAACGCAATGGATTGGAGCGAAGGAATCCGACATTCACTCGATCCAAATGGAACGGATAACTTTTGACTCCTAGTGCATTTCAAAGTGCTGGAAGATGAATTTCTTTTTGAAAACCATAAAATTAGGATTGTAAAAGCAGAGCTTCTTGACTCTCCAAATGTATACTCCATGGTAGCAAAGTATAGCCTGGTTCATAATCACCCAACAAAAAGTTACTTGCCTTTTCCAATCTATTGAATGAGATCATATGCTGTGGCTTGGCAATTTGTTTCCCTGTTTGGCCAGGCTGTTTCGTCTTCTCCCAAGGCTGCGTTTGATCTTAAACATATTGCGCAGCAAATTCGTGTAAGTGTGTTTTGACCAATCCTGACTAGTATCAACGACTCACCAAATGAAATGGAGATCTTTTAGGTTGTTGATGCATTCCCAGTATACTCGGATCTGGAGAGGACCAGCGGACAAGATTACTATGAAAATTTGGATCCAACCATCAATAATCCACTTGCTTACTGTGAAAATGAACCTACTCGGGTGTTCTTCATGGAAGAATACATTGTTGGATTGTGGAAGAAATTCTTACATCCCACTGAGTTTGATAGCCAACTCAATGATCACTCTCCAGCGGTCAATCAGCTTATGTCTGCTTTGCAGCATTGGACGTATGTGCATACTAATGGCCAGATGATCATAACCAATCTCCAAGGCGCTTTACCTTTATTTAGTAAACCAAAGATTGTTGATTTGAACCCCAAGTAAGCAATTCATTCAACTTGTCTTACAATTCAGACGCCAATGTTTGGTTTCCATTTCAGGGCGCATTGGTCATTCTGGTCTCCTTTTGAACCAATGGTAGTCATGAACCAATTTCTCTCCAATCATGTCTGTTCCAGAGCTTGCACATCCTTGGACCTCGGAAAATTGAAAGAAATCAATTGGCCACCAGCTACAGCGGAAAATTTGGCGGAACACAACAAAGACAAATCACAAGGTCTTGGAACAAACCCAGGAGTGAACTTCTGAATTTCTTATTATAGATTTTTATTCATTATGTCATAGAATATTAGTTTTGAATTGGGAAACTCAAATCGAATCAATTGGAAAAACAACTGTAAAGTTTGAGAGATGAGAGAGACAACAGAAAAGGACAAATGTCACGAGACTTTTTGCTTCTTGGTGGGTTTGGTTGAAGAACGCTCAGACTGGCACATAGTCTTCTGCTTCTTTTCGTCAGGTGACAAGTCCTTCAGAGATATGGATCTAGATACTAATGTATGGCTAATTTGGAATGAGCATCCATGGTGGGTTGTATCTTTAGTATTTTCAACTCGGCCGGTGGGCCAACAGTGTGATGACTGATGTCGTTGCTTTTCCAGAACACCTCAACAATGCCGGGGAGCCTGCCAAATTCTATGTTGCAGTCGTAGTCGGGAAACCTGAGGGCATGTCCGAATTCATTTGAAGGAGGCAAGATTGGGGAACCAGTCTTGCGGTTGATGTAGCTGAAGATACCGTAGGTGAACACATTCTTGTCTTTTTCACAATGGGGCTTGTTTGAGAAGTCATTTGATGTGACTATGACATTTGAGGCAACTGGTTCTGGGTTGTTTTTAGAACTTTCCCACTCTTTGTTGGACCAACTGGGAATGCTGAAGTCTTCAAGGGCCTTCCTTTTCTGCTCATGGGCATCAGGCGAGAAGTGGCGGATGCACTCTTTCACGAGTTCGTTGTGAGAAGCTAATTTCTGCTGAAAAATGTCATCCAATGCTTGCTGGGCAGGAGGAAGGTTCTTTTGAGTAGCATAAGTTCCTTGAAAGAGACATTGGTATCAGTCAGTCTGATGTTTCTGTAGAGAGGCGGGGAACAGGTAGCTTACCAGCGGTTTTACCATCCTCATAACCTCCTTGAAAGCCAACTCCAGACATCCGTCCGGAAAGCTTTTCTTTGTTCTTGAGATTTGAGCAATGATTTCCCATCACAGCTAGGTCTTCTATGAGTTCACAAAGCCGGTTGTAGATGGGGTTGGAGAGATCAGGAGGAGTATAAGATACTAGAAATAGGATCTTCTTTCCACTACCACTGTTTGTTATAATCAGATCAAGAGAACAGGTAAAGGTCCGGATATCAATTGAGAATGTTTTTTTTTTGATTTGCTTTGTCATCTTCAATACTAATGGAGTAGAACTGGGATAGTAAGACTTGGTATGATGCACAGAATTTTTAAGGGTTTTGCAAGCACGTTCAGAAAGTGGCTTGCAAGCTTCAGCAGACAAATCAACACAGCCCGGATCTTGTTCATCTAATTCATATTCCTCTTCAGAGCCAGGAGTTTTGGACAGCACATTTAGAGACACTAAATTTGAGGCATTGAGAGATATAGAAGTCGAGGCATCCATGTCAGTGTTGCAATTTGTCAGACTCTCCAGGGCACCTAACGAACCCCCCTTTGAGTCAGACAAGAGTTTCAAAGACATTTGGACAAATTATTAAAGCGTAATGAAGGGAATTGTAAAGATGGCCACTGGGAAACAGCACCAGTTGACTGTTCAAGATACTTATATCAAAGAAGACATAGCTAACCACGAAAAGGGGACAGCTCTCAAGTCCGGTCCATTTGGACGCAAAGGGAAAAGTCTGAGGCATGTGAAAGAATTCAGACAACTTAAAGGTATATATCTTTTTATAAGTATGCTGTCTAATGAATACAATGATAAGGGAGGTGGTTATTCTGTACCTGAAAGGCAGATAAAATCTACACGCTATTGCTTAAGAATAATAGAGATAGAGAAAATCTTTGTTGGTAAGATAAAAAAAAATTCTGTACTTCTTCTGACAGACTTGATGTTTTCTTATAAAGATTAAAATAGAAATATTTGACATGTTAGTATTTCTATTTTTAGTCATTGTATTTCATTTAGAATAAGAGTAAATACTTTTAATGATTCTGCTGTCAAACAGTTGAAAGAAATCTTCTTCGATGCTTTCTTAGTGTTTGACTAGTTGTGAATCAAAACAGTTAAATTAGCCTTGTCCGTTCTTAATCATTATTGCATACTGCTCATTACCTGATGAGCTTATGCAATCAATGAGCTTAAGATTATTGGACTTGCTAATTGATGATGGTCTTGAGCGGAAAGGATTGAGATGAGATTATTAGATCTTTCTCTTCTGAACTCCAGGAGTAAGATCATTGACTCACCTTGAGTTTGATGATCCTCGATCCTCATCATCTATGACAGTGACGTCATTGATTCTTGAGCATAAAGCTCTCTTGCCAATCGGCTGTTCATGACCTGAACAGGACAAATCTGCTTAGCATGAAATAAGTATTTCAGCTATTTTTGCCTGATGAGTATATATTTTAAACATATATCGCTCACCCCGGGTCTTTCTTTTATTAGAATTGAATTCATTATTTGAATTCAAACAGCATGTAGTGTTGCCCCCTGGTCCGTACAATTCAAAACATATATTGGTGTTTCGCCTTTTCCGTGTGTTTGCAAGCTTTGGGACAGGAAGAAGTGCTTTGGGACAAAGCGAAGCGCTTTGGGAAGAGGGCAAGCGCTTCGAGACAAAGTAAAGCGCTTTGGGACGAGGCAAAGTGCTGTGATGTCCCGGATCTTGGGACCTGTATACGCCGGAATAGGCACCCGCCAATTCCCTTTCCTTGCCGCTCTTGGCACTCCTATTTGTCTCCTTTTTATCTAGTTCTTATTGCGGCCCTCAGGCCAATCATGTATAGAAAATGTAGGCGCAGAGAGTCTTTGCAAAGACCAGCGAGTGGAGTTAGCACACGACACGAGAGACTGAGACAACGAGCGAGCACACCTTTGCAAAGACCAGCAAGTGGAGTTAGCACACAACACGAGAGACTGAGACAACGAGCGAGCACACCTGATGTGTGAGAGAGGTTGGAAACAGAAATGAGCAACTGAATCAATTTCATGAACATGAAAGAAATGACAATGAACCTTTGCAAAGACCAGCAAGTGGAGTTAGCACACAACACAACAGACTGAGACGACGAGCGAGCACACCTGATGTGTGAGAGAGGTTGGAAACAGAAATGAGCAACTGAATGAAGAAAAGAGAAAATAGAAAGCGGTACACAATAATCTATCTAGACTAACATTCAGTTAGGTTTCATTTAGGTTTACAACTATGAATCTCACTACATGACCGGTTGCCGAGTATGCTACTACTGAGGAACTCAATACCCTCCCTTGCTCAAAACCGGTTGATGTGAAGCTTGACAAGTGATCCAATGCGCTTGTTCTTTGCCTGCGCCTTGGTCAGGAAGTCTGCAAGTTGGTTGTTGGTGCTAACGTAGCGGGTTTCAGCCTGTCCTTCGCTGATGAATTCGCGGATCCAATGATACTTTATTGGGATGTGCTTGGTTCGTTGTTGAAACATTGGATTGTTGGCAAGAGCAATTGCTGATTGGTTATCGACAAGGAGTGACAGCTTGCCAGATAATTTAACATTGAGGGAATCAAGGAGTGTAAGAAGCCATTTTGCCTCCTGAGCAGCCTCAAAAAGAGAGATGTATTTGGCTTCCGTTGTTGAAGCCGCCACTACAGGTTGCTTGTGCGAACGCCAGGAAATGATTGAGTCATTGAAAGTGGTGATATAACCTGAGTACGAGTGCCTATCCAAAACGTCATTGGCCCAGTCCGCATCGGAGAAAACGTTGAGGACATTTGCAGTTGACCTCCCATCGAGAAGAATTCCATGGTTTCAAGTGCCTGAGAGATACCTGAGTAGATGGATTACAGCCCTCCAGTGAGATATGCCAGGAGATTTGAGGTGCTGAGACAACTGCGATATGGCAAACGCAATATTGGGACGAGTACAAACGAAAAGATACATGAGCATTCCGATAGACCAACAATAGTTAGCGCCAAATCGTTCGAATTGCTTGCGTTCAAGCAGCGTCGCCCGAGTCAATTGGGTGTTAGCAACCATTGGAACCGAGGTTTGTCAAACATTCAGCATGTTGTGATCAGAGAGCACTTTAGTGAGATATGCCTCCTGAGATAAATAGAGCTGCTTATCCCCGACCCGAGCCACTTTGACGCCAAGAAGATGCTTTAATTCACCGATGTCTTCCATCTTGAAGCGAGCTGAGATGAGATCTTTGAATTGCTGAACATTTGGGCTGACAATAACCATGTCATCCACATAAACGTGCACAAAGCACACCCATGAAGGTGAGTTGCTGATGAACAAGCAAGGATCAGCTGGCAAGGGGTGGAAGTCTATTGATTTGAAGAAATTTGCTTGAGCTGAATACCAGACGCGAGGAGCCTGACGAAGACCGTAGATGGCTTTCTTAAGCCGTAGACAATGGCCCGCAGGAACGGACAAGCTGCCTGGTGGGGCCCGCAGGTAAACCTCCTCTTCCAGATCACCATTCAAGAACGCGTTCTTAGCGTCCATCTGGTGTATTTGGTATCCGCGAGATAGCCCGACCGTGACCACCGTGCGGAGAGCAGCCAACCGTCCAGTCGGGGCGTATGTGTGAAGAATGTCTTCAACAGCTTGAAGGGATCCTTGAGCATACAGACGAGCTTTGAATTTAGAGACCGCTCCGTCTTCATTGAGTTTCTTCCTGAAGACCCAAATGGTACCAAGAAGCTGATGATCCCGTGGTATTCGGACAATTTCCCATACCCCCAGATCAGCCATAGCGGATAGCTCTAGATTAATCGCGTCCCTCCACTCTTCCGCCTCCCCGGATGCCATCGCTTGATTGTATGTTTGAGGAACTCCCACCGGCAAGACATATATTGCGATTGCGTGGATGCCCATATCGGGATGAAGGTGATCCAGCATGAAACCGTCCAACCAATCGAGAAGACACAAGTTTGCTTGACAACGACGATGCTTGATGATGTTGGATTTGTCAATGGCTGATGAGATATCCTTTGGTGCTTTCTCAGGAGCAAGGACTATATCCCACCCCGGCTTGGGTTTGGGTGGAGCCTCGGTGACTGCAGTATCAGGTAGAGCTGGGGCGGTGGGGACTGCTGAATCGGGAATATCTGACCCGGGTGCGTTAACTAGGTCTTGCGGATCAAAGTCATCAGAGGTGTTTGTTGATTGATTGTTGTCTTGGATCTCCTGAGTCTCGTTATTTTGAGTGACAATAGGAGAGGCTTCATATTCTTCAAAGTCGACAATATTAACCAACTCCGGCTTGTCCAAGGTATCAGCTGAGGAGAGAAGGGAGACTCCTGGGAAGTCTGCTTTGTCAAAAGAGACATCATGGCAGCGCTCAACCTTCCCTCCCGGAAGAAGAATGCACCAGTTATGCATTCCCAGCTGATACCCTACCATCAGACCCCGCTTTGCCGTGTCACCAAATTTGCCATCTCTGAGCTTCTTCGGTATATTGACATATGCTTTGCATCCAAACAGACAAAGCCTAGAGGTGTCAAAGGGTGAGTTGAACCAGAATTCGTAAGGAGTTTTCCACCGCAGCTTTTGATTAGGAGTGATGTTTTCGAGAAACACTGCCGTGGATACCGCCTCGCCCCAATAGTTGGCAGGAAGGTTGGCCTGCTTTAGAAGCGCGCGAGCCTTTTCACTGGTAGTTTGATTTCCCCTCTCAGCAACTGCATTTTGCTGAGGGGTGTACGGCGCCGTGACGTGAATAGATACTCCTTTTGACTTCAAGAATTCCGTGAACTCATTCGAATTGAACTCCCCTCCTCCATCAAATATGACGTTCTTTATTGGCTGACCATGAAGAGTTGTAACATTATTGTAATATTCAACAAACTTCCTGAAAGTGTTGGACTTGGAGGAAATAAGGAAAACATGACAATATTGAGTAAACCAGTATGTAATAGAGATTTCCGCCAAAAGAAGAAGGGGTAATTTTGCCGCTCAGGTCCATGTAGACCAATTCTGATGAGCTAGACAAGAGCTGAGAGCAGCGGGCACGAGGCGATGGTGAGATGGTGTGGAAGGATGAGTTCATTTCACATCAGATAACTGGAGAACAAGGGAAAGAAAATGAAGAAAGAAGAGAAAAGGAAAAAGACAAGAAACACTATACCTGAGAGCAGCGGGCACGAGGCAATGGTGAGATGGTGTGGAAGGATGAGGAAAGAGTCCTTCCAAGCCCGCTGTCTCAGGTGAACTACCTACAACATGTGACATCTGAGTGAAATGGAAGAGAAATGTATGTAGCACACGAAAACAGAGAACAGAAGATGAAAACAAGGTGTACAATTTTAACACCCCCCTTTGCTGCATACATGAAATGACAGAGAGAAGAAAGAGGAAAAGAAGGGAAAAAGGAAAAAAAAGGAAAAGATTGAGGGGAAGGAAAAAGAAGAAGAGGGAGAGAGAGATTGAAAAAGAAAAGGAGGAGATAAGGAAACTTTGAGGGGAAGGGAAAGGAGGAAGAGAGAGATCGAAGAAGAGGATATGTGGAGTTAAAGAACAATGCCAAACATGAGGCAATGTTTTTCAAGTGCAACTCGTGGGAGAGGTTTTGTTAAAATGTCTGCTAGCATATTTGATGTTGATACATGCAGAAGTGTCATCTCGCCGTCCTGAACGCACTCACGGATGAAGTGGTATCTGGCATGGATGTGTTTGGTGCGTGCGTGGTGCTGAGGGTTCTTTGCTAGTGCCTCAGCCCCCTCATTGTTGACATGAAGCGGAATGGGTGAGTTCGGACAGAGTCAAATTTCCGTGAGCAGGTGACGCAGCCACAATCCCTCTTTGCAGGAGTCGGATAACACTTTATATTCGGCCTTGGTGCTAGAAAGAGAAACAGTCGCTTGTTTCCTGGATTTCCAGGAGATAGCTCCATCTCCTACGCGGTAGGTGTACGCAGAGGTTGAGTGACGGTCATCATGATCTTCTGCCCAGTCGGAATCAGAGTACCCAGACAAGTTGAGATCGCCTCCAAGGCAAAGTTTTAGATTGGATGTCGAGACAAGGTAGTTGAGAACTCGGATTGCGGCGTGCCAATGTGCTTTGGAGGGATCACGGAGATGTTGGGATAGGCAATTGACTGCAAAGGATATATTGGGTCTGGTGCACTGCGACACCCACAAAAGCGAGCCTATAAGTTGGGGATATGGCCCTGGGGAGATTGAATCGGAGGAGGAACATTGACGTAGATTTTTGAAGTTGCAGTCCGTTGGGGTGGGAACCGAGGTATGTTTGCCATTGAGAAAGCAATTGCAGACTTCAGATATGTAGTGAGACTGGTTGAGGAAAACAAAACCATTGGGAATGTCGCGGGTAATCTTAATTGACAAGAAATGATTGAGATCTTTGTCCTCTCCTATTTTGAAGCATTGACCTACAGAGGAGATTAAGGAGTCGACAAAAGATGGTTCACCAACGATTGCCAGATTGTCTACGTGCGCAGTGAGCGCGCCGACCAGTTTCCCATCAACGAGTTTGAAGTATAAAGTTGGATCGTATTTTGAGTTGGCGAGACCAAGATCAAGGAGAGCCTTGTGGAGTTCGATATTCCATTGGCGGGGAGACTGTTTCAGTCCGTAGAGTGAGCGGCTTACTTCACATACCCAATCAGGGTGTTGGGAATCCTCAAAACCGGGCGGTTGTTCCATAAAAACTGGTTTATCAAGATGTCCATTTAGGAAAGCTGTCTTGAAGTCCACTTGACGGCCTTTCCAGTTTCTTGAGGCTAGCAGAGTAAAGATGAGACGCAGAGTTTCCAATCGTAGAGTCCGCGAAAACACTTCATCGTAATCAAGACCTTGAACCTGGGAGTACCCCATGGCCACCAGTCTTGCCTTGAGTTTTTGAATTGAGTGATCGGCACAACGCTTCACTTTGAAAACCCATTTTGATTTGATGATTCGTCGCTTTTCGGGTCTGGGCACCAGACGCCATGTCTGCATGCCTAGCAGGGAGGCAAACTTGTTGTTTGCGGCCTTCAGCCAGCAGTCCTTGTTAGATGATTTCAGTAATTGCTTCCAAGTCTTTGGTGTATCGACACTGGATTCCGCTTTTGTGTTCTTGGACCATTGGCCGTACCTGTTGGGCACTTTCCTTTCTCGACCAGAGCAACGGCGCGGAGGCGGAGAAGGCGCTTTTGGTGATTGTGATGTTTGTGGTGGCGAGTGAGGACTTGTAGGATTTTGACTGTTATCAACTGAGGCTGGGGGAGGAATAGGAGACGGGGAAGGAGAGGCTGAACAGGAGAAGAAGAAGGTGGGAGAGAGATGATGGAAATGTCCGGAGAGTTCCAAGCATCAAGTAATGGACTTAAGCAGGAGGAATCTGATGTATCTGCTGCCATATCGGAGTCGCTGGAGATGGCCAACGGGTCCCGACTAGAATTTCCGGGAGCATGGATCAAAGCCGTCAGTCGTCGATCAAAACAAGGCTTCAACGGAATGTCCAGCGGGGGGAGATCCATGATGTTCGATATTGTGCGAGTCTGCGCTGGTGGGGACGGGGAACGTGGTATTGGGGTAATCAACTGCGGAGATCAAGGTTGATTTTCTACCAGATTCGAGTTTTCTGACTGGATTGATAGAGACGGCCAGGATATCTCAACAGGGACTGTGGTAGGGGAGTTGGTGAGCTTTGCACCATACAGGAATTGAGACTCATCAAAGATGACATCTCTAGATTTTAAGACAGACCGTTTGTCCAAATCCCATAGCCTGTAACCGTTGCCATCGGGGAGATATGAAAGTAAGATTGCGGCTTGTCCTTTGTTGTCAAGTTTCTTTCGACTGGCTTCTGGAACCTTGTACCATACGAGGCAGCCAAAAGGATGGAGATGCTTGACGTCCACGGGGGGTTTGTTGAGAATCAAGACTGGTGACTTGAAACCCATCGGGGTGTGGCACGGAAAAGAGTTGAAGGCGTACATGTAATGACGAAGGGCATCTGCCCAAAAAGATTTGGGAACCCTTGCGCTGAGAATGGATGCTCAAACAATATTGTTGATTGTCCGGTTGGTGCCTTCAGCCACCCCGTTGAGCTCGGGAGAGTGGGGGGACCCGGTTCGTGTTTGATACCGGCGGATGAGAGATAAGAAGAAAACTTGTTGGAGATATATTCTCCACTGTTGTCGGTTCAAAGAGATAAAATCTTATGGGCACCATCTTTCTCAAAGAAAGCTCTGAAAACTTTGAAACATGCAAACAAATCGCTTTTTGATTTCATGGGGTAGACAGAAAGAAATTTGGAACAATCGTCGATGAAGGTGATGAAATATCTATACCCTTCCCTTGAGATAACCTCATATGACCCAACATCCAAGTGAATCAATTGGCCAGGGGTGGAAGAGCGGTACGAGGATTGGGACTTGAAAGCTTTTCAAGGCATCTTTGCCTGGATGCAGACTGGACATTGTTGGACTTGAACTTCATTCATTATTGCCGGTGTAATTCCGTGAGTTTTCAGGAGTGCTTTGAGTGGTTTTAGTCCGATATGCAAGAACCGGTAATGGAAAGCAAGGAGGGAGTTGTCAACAGGGGTGAGTGGAAGAGGGATGGATGAATTTGAGCTCACAGGCTCAGAGGGTAGGTAGTATAGGTTTCCCCGCCTGTAGCCGCGTCCCAGGAGATCGCCGTTTATTTGTGTCGAGGAGGAATCCAGGATGTTGCACAAGGATTTTGTGAAAACGACTGTCAGACCTTCATCGCACATCCCGGCAACCGAGATGAGAGGCTCATGGAGAGCGGGAACCACAAGAGTTTTGACCGACTTGCTGCCGGAGAGAGGGAGTTTGGAGATCCCTTTGTGGGACGCTTCGACGACTGAGTGATCCGCTAGTTGGACTGGAGTCTGGTCGGTTTTAAGCTGTTCCACCGTTGAGATGTCGGGGGTCATAGACATGGAGCATCCTGAGTCTATGTTTGCGTCCCCCGCCGGGTGGCTCCCAAGCGATGCAGAAAGGGAGGCAAAAGCGTTACCAGCGGTCACTTTGATTTCAGAACCCAAGTAATCAGATTCTTCATCTTCAGCATAGGTGTGAGATCCACTGCCTAGAGTAGCGGCAGAGGTTCGTCCGGCCCGAGCAGCGGGTTTACTGGAGTTGCTGGATTGATCACGTTCCCTGGCCTCCAAGCGCGACTTCTGCTTAGTTTTGTGTTTGGTGAGGATCTTGCGAGTGTTGTTACAGTTGTTAAGATCATGCCCGTCCACATTGCAGAAATCACAGTGTCGAGGTTTGTCGCGATTAGGGTGATCAGAGCGACCTTTGTGATTGGGCCTATGACCCAAGGGCTTAGATTTGGCCAAGGAGACTGTTATCGGATTGTTGATGTTGTGAGTTTTTCGACAAAGGTCCTCGCTTTTGAGCGCCAGGACAATTTGATCAGCTGTAACGTGTGGTTGATTCATAAGGGACGACACGCAGTTTATCCAGTCGTTGGGTAGAGAATTGATGAGTGCCGAGGCATGTAGCTCGTCATTGGTGATTGGGTTTGCTTCAGTGATGAGGGAGTCGAGGCCTTCTGCGATCTTCGCAACCGATTCAATGTGCGCGAGCATGTCATCGCCTTCCATCTTAGCAGTGGACAAATTTTGGAGCCAATACATCCGCCCACCAGCTGAGCAGTCTTGATGGGCCACCCGGATTGCTTCCCAGGCTTTTGCTGCGTCCTTGCGATGTGGCTTGGTGTAGCAGAAGTTTGTGGGATTGACGATTTGCGAGAGTAAGGTGCAAACCGCTTTGTTATCCCGCTCCCAGTTGGGAGTGCGTTCTTCCGGTTTGACAGGTTGGAGAGCGTAGTTGACGTTGTTGTTCTCAAGAAGCATGGAGACTTGGTACTCCCAGTCGGAGTAGTTTGAATCCGCATCCGGGGCTTTTAAGGTGAGTAGTTTTGCACCTTGCAATTTGGTTGAGGGAGGTTTGTCGGATAGACCGACTCCAAGGTTCAGTGTTGGGGTTGGTTTAGAACCAGTGGGAGCCGACATGACAAAGAGAATAATTTGATCCTTTTTGATTAACCACGATATCTCGGTGAACCGATATTTTACGTGCTTGGTTAGTTCTCACAGCTGGAGCCTAGCGCGGGCTCATAACCTGATGAGCTAGACAAGGGCTGAGAGCAGCGGGCACGAGGCAATGGTGAGATGGTGTGGAAGAATGAGTTCATTTCACATCAGATAACTGGAGAACAAGGGAAAGAAAATGAAGAAAGAAGAGAAAAGGAAAAAGACAAGAAACACTATACCTGAGAGCAGCGGGCACGAGGAGATGGTGAGATGGTGTGGAAGGATGAGGAAAGAGTCCTTCCACGCCCGCTGTCTCAGGTGAACTACCTACAACATGTGAAATCTGAGTGAAATGGAAGAGAAATGTATGTAGCACACGAAAACAGAGAACAGAAGATGAAAACAACGTGTACAATCTTAACAGATTCAAGCGGATGTGATGCCGGAGGGATATGAGATGGAAAGACAAGCCGATGAGATTTGGACATTGCACATGAGTCACATTTGACAACAGGACTTTTAATTCTGAACATTCTCTTCAGTGCCTTGTTGCTACAGTGACCGGTGCGTCTATGAAGAAGATTGACGTCAGTGACTGTTGTGGATCAAGCCGATGAAACCGGGGCAGACTGACCTTTGCCAGTTGTTGTCAGATGAACCATGCAGGTTCCGCCAGAAATAGAAGTCTTGAGGATCACTTCTCCGTCTTGGACAAGCACAAAGGAGTTGTTGCTGGTTCTTTTCATTTCACAACCACGCTTGTACAATCGACCTAGGCTGATCAACGTTGCGCTGAGTCCGGGAACATAAAGGGCTTTGAGAGGAATAATCTTCTTGTTTTCAGCAACGATATTGACGAAGCCGCTGCCCTTAACTTGAAGAGTGTGACCATCAGCTAGCTTGACTTGACTATTTTGAGATTGATAGTCTTTGAAGAGGGATTTTTCCGTAAACATGTGGTGGGAGGCACCACTGTCAAGGTAACACATATTTGGTGTGCCAATCGCCGCGAATGCTTTGATGGTGCACCTCAGGCCATTGCCTGTCAATTTAGAATTGCCGCTGTCTGAGTCTTTGGCTTGAGCGGTGTTTGTGGTCTTAGAGGTCTTGCTGAGTTGCCAGCAATCCTTCTCGGAGTGACCGACAACCTTGGGGTTATGCTTTTCTCCAGAACAGTATTCTCGTTGGGATCCTTTCGATTTAGATTTTGGTTTGGAAGTCAAGGTGGCCATGGCTGTGTCTTCAGTCTTGACTGCGACCGAGTTCAGAGCGTTCTGTCGCTTGTTGTTGAGAGTGTCTTTGACCAGTTGAAGGGTCAAGGGTCGCTGAGACTGAAGCCAGTCTTGAGTGGCCGAGTACTTTTCCGGAAGCTTCATGACAATAGTTTTGGCCACGTACTTCTCCTTTATGTCGCATCCATCTCCTGAGAACTTCATCCCAATAGATGACATGATTTTGAGGTGCTGGTCAACGGTTTCCAGAAAGGTAGTGAGATCGCCTTGAAACTGGAATTGGCAGAACTCGTTGTACACTTTTGCTTGATTGCCGTCTGTCTTGGCCTCATAGTGGTTGGTGAGGAGTGTCCATAATTCAACAGGATTATCTTTGTTGGCGTCTGTAACGAAACGATTGCAGTTGATCGATCCCATGTTTGAAACAAGAATGCCTGCTGTCTTTGACCGATTGGTTGCAAAGAGCTCAATACCGGCTGCATCAGTTCCAGCAGGTGCAACTGAAGTCGTGAGGTACTTCTTGAAACCAAGTTGTTGACAATAACCTATGACCTTCCGTTTCCAGGTTGGGAAATCGGTGTTGGACAGATCTGAAACTTGATTTTTAGATTTGGTCATTTTGGAAGACAATCGATGTGTGTGTGATGATTAAAGCGCGTCCACAGAGTCAGGACTCTGGGCTCATAACCTATAGAAAATGTAGGCGCAGAGAGTCTTTGCGAAGACCAGCGAGTGGAGTTAGCACACGACACGAGAGACTGAGACGACGAGCAAGCACACCTTTGCAAAGACCAGCAAGTGGAGTTAGCAAACGACACGAGAGACTGAGACAACGAGCGAGCACACCTGATGTGTGAGAGAGGTTGGAAACAGAAATGAGCAACTGAATCAATTTCATGAACATGAAAGAAATGACAATGAACCTTTGCAAAGACCAGCAAGTGGAGTTAGCACACAACACAACAGACTGAGACGACGAGCGAGCACACCTGATGTGTGAGAGAGGTTGGAAACAGAAATGAGCAACTGAATGAAGAAAAGAGAAAATAGAAAGCGGTACACAATAATCTATCTAGACTAACATTCAGTCAGGTTTCATTTAGGTTTACAACTATGAATCTCACTACATGACCTGTTGCCGAGTATGCTACTACTGAGGAACTCAATATCATTGTACTACTATTATCAGCTTTCTGGCCTAGCACCTTGTTTTACTCTGGTATATCTCAGGGATTCTATTGACTCTTTTGTATTTCTACTCAGGCCCAATTGCGCCTATAAATAGAGGCCATCGTGCCCGCCGAAATAGAATCTCCAGCTCATTTTCTCTACAACTTCCGTACCCAAAAATCCGAGAGATCACAGTGCTTTGGGGTGATGCGAAGTGCTTTTTGGACGCAAATGGAAAAGGCTGAGCATGTAGTGTTCCCCCCTTTTCCATTTGAGTCCAAACATACCTAGTGTTTTGCCTTTTCCATGTGTTTGAAAATGGACAAGGCAAAGCGCCTTTGGACAGGTTGAAGCCCTTGGGGATAAGGCAGACTTCTTTGGGACATGGAGAAGCGCTTTGGGACAGTGCAAAGCACTTCGGGAGAGGGCGAAGCGCTTTGGCACACAGAGTGATGCACTTTGGGACAAGGTGAAGCGCCTTGGGCGGAGGCAAAGCGCTTTGGGACAATGTGAATTGCTTTTTGGACGCAAATGGACAAGCTGCACTGGGAGCCTACAAAAACAGACCAATGTATGGAGCTAAGAAAATTTGAAAAATAGCAAATTTCTAATCATCTTCAGATTCTACAAGTTGATAATAATGAGAGCAAGCACGGGATGATATAGATTCAGAGGGATCATTAGTTTCATCTTCAATCCAGGCTGTATCATAAGCAATCATAGCGGTGTGTAATAGATAAAAGACATCCCAGACATTGTGATGGTCAATGTGGGGGTATTCAATGTCCATGCCAGACTTGATGTCATCGATAACCTCTATGAACCAGCTTGGAGAAGTTGCCATGAGGTTTTTGTGATCAGGGTAATGTTCATTTTCAATTTCTTCCACAGCAGAAATTTCGACCGGGATGAGCCCCTCCTCTGAATCAAACTCTTCTGGGTTTTTTTAGCATGTGTTGGCACTGCATCCAGACGGTAGCATACTCTTCTTGTCAAGTCAACGTTTGTATGAATTGTAGTTTACTGCCCATTCATCAAGACTTTCTTGTAAAAGCGGTATCCATAGATAAATAAAAAGAAGACTAACAAAGATTGTCAGATAACACACTTGCAAAAAAAATTAAATTTAGAACTTACTGTTGGAGAGGATCCTCAGGATCATAGAGTCCCCCCTCTTTCTCCGCATTGTACAATTCCTTGATGAGTGCACTGTTATATTGCTTCATCATCTGCGACCATAAACATTCAATCTTTTGATTGTGCACACTCTTTGTAAATCAATGTGATTGATCAGGATCCAAATTGTATGTGGTTCCAAATTTCCGCATTAGTTCAATTTGGTGTCCAGCTAATTTTATAGTCTCTGCACCTCAATCCGTGGTTGTTTGGCGTGAAATACCGCCTTCCTGTTTAACTAATTGGAGGTAATAGTAACCAATGTGACGTGGATTGTTATTTGTAGTATGGACAAATATTCCAAGGATCTTGCGACTCCATGCATCTATAAATCCATACAAGGTTATACCAAACTTCTTCAATTTATTGTGACCGTTGGCAGACCAGATAAAATTGGGTCCAGGGACTTCAAAAACACGTCTTTTGAGGACCCGTTTTGAGCGCCTCTCAACACCGCCAGGATCCAAAGCACAATTGATTGAAGCAGCAGTTGTGCTTTGTAAAAGGAAATCATGATTGAATGGTAAGCTTGGTTCGAATGGGTAAACAAAGGTTCAGAGGCACCAAAATGGAACTTACAGATGAATGTTGAGTCCAAACTTCATTTGGAGCAAGTGTTTCAGTTTGCGATATCCAACGTTCTGTCCCTCGGGTGTTTGATGGATCTTTTTAACACAATCCAGTACAAGCTCCATTCCTCTGTTGTTGTCATCATCTGTAACATCCTGCCGTCTTTGAAGCTCCATTGTTTGAGTTTTTCGTTCAAGTGTTTGCTGGCAATGGCGATAACCGTGACTTTTCTTGGGCGCAACATGGATCTCAGAGTTTGTTAATCCTTGTTGGTAGTATTGTAAAATAAGTTCCTCAAGTCCCAGTATTTCTTGATTTGCATGAAACACTAGACCCCAAGTAGCCTTTTGTCGTGTTAAGGTTTGTTCAGAGGTCTTGATCCGATAAACGTCTTTCAAGTGCTGAACGCTTTCCATGTTTGTCTTCTTCCCTTGAATCAGCTGGAGAAGAATTGGCTTGAATTCATCTCCAAATACGGGGATGAAATCTGTAGCTGAAGACTGACAGGAGTATCAGTGATTACAAAAGTTGATTCTTACACAGATAATTGCACTTACTATGTTATAAACTAGCAATTGAAGGCCGATGGTATAATAGCTTTAAATTTAATCCAGACACAAAGAAGCCTTGCCCCTTGCTCGGTCCAGAGTTGCTTTGTCACCTACAATACAGAAGTGACCGGTATCAGGCTATGTAGGAGTCTTGTGGTACATATGTATCTGATTGCGTTACATGTATCTGATCTCCTCAAGAATAGGGATAGGGTTAGGGTTAGGGTTAGGGTTAGGGTTAGGGTTAGGGTTAGGGTTAGGGTTAGGGTTAGGGTTAGGGTTAGGGTTAGGGTTAGGGTTAGGGTTAGGGTTAGGGTTAGGGTTAGGGTTAGGGTTAGGGTTAGGGTTAGGGTTAGGGTTAGGGTTAGGGTTAGGGTTAGGGTTAGGGTTAGGGTTAGGGTTAGGGTTAGGGTTAGGGTTAGGGTTAGGGTTAGGGTTAGGGTTAGGGTTAGGGTTAGGGTTAGGGTTAGGGTTAGGGTTAGGGTTAGGGTTAGGGTTAGGGTTAGGGTTAGGGTTAGGGTTAGGGTTAGGGTTAGGGTTAGGGTTAGGGTTAGGGTTAGGGTTTAGGGT